>NC_137742.1:65273705-68003705 GCF_963264785.1 Psittacula echo | reverse complement strand
GTGATTGAAATATCAGTGGTCAAACATCAGCCTTCTCTTTGTTTCTCACCAATCTTATTAACAATTTTTTTTTTTTTATTTCCCCGATCAGTAGTCCTTAAGTGTATTCTAAGCAGACTGACAAAATGTTTTGCTAATTACAAATCTGTGGGAATGTCCTTTTCCCTAGATTTGCTGAAACAGAGGTGTTGGCTAATACGTCTACCTTGATTTTTTTAAATATTTTTTTCTAGGTCAAGAGAAAATTGCAGCTCCTTGCAGAAAGTGTTATGCTTCCAGTTTTCAAGCTAAAGGCTATGCTAGCTCTTGATCCTCAACCATCACCAGTAAAAATGGAAAGAAAACTCCCATGAATATTATTTCAGGCCAAGTGCAGTTCTCCTGCCCCAGTTTGGTACGAAAGCTGCAAGAAACTGGATGAAAGATAATGTTTCACCAAAGTATAGGGGGCAAAATTATACCTTAACATCACTGTAATTGTGTACTATAGATACACATATATTGCAAGAGTTTGGTGGGTTTCAACAGAAATACTAGAACTATTTCTTAACTTGGAACTAGTTATTTTTTACAGTTAGAAGGGGGACAGATACTGATAAGACCTCCTACTTATCCTAGTTGTAACTGGTAGTTGTAACTGTGTCTGTTTATCCAGACACATTTCAACGCAGCTTAGAAAACATTTCTCACTCTTGTTTCATCCATTAATCTTTTTGAATTGAGCTGAAAATTTCATTTGTACCTGCACACTGCAGATGCTTATCTTATAAAGATTGTCACTGGCTAAGTCTCCCAAAATTTGTCTGAGCTGTTGTCAGTGTTCCTTTTTCTGAAGGTTGATGGCAATATGTTGAAAAGAATAAATGTTAAAGGTAAAGAAAAAGGGTGCTCTAAGGTGCTGCTTTTTATACATGTAGAAAAATTTCTGTTAAGAATAATGACATCCTTCTATGTTCCAGACATGTGTATGGAGTTTTGGAGAATTTTTTTTTCAATTAAAATATAATTATTTATTTGAACAACTGGTCTGACTAACAGAAGTGGTTTTCGGCATTAGAGAAAGTGTTCCAAACTTTGAAGAGGCGATGTATTTTGTTTTGGAAGGTTAAAGTCATTAACTGTAAGTCTTTTTCAAATGATCCCATTTGAAGAACTTCCAAAATTTAAAGAAGAATATGTTCATATGAATGAGGAAAGTAGAAGATAAAAGTGCATGATGTACATGCTCTGCAGGATTTAAAGTAAGATATAAGGGAATATTAGAGTGTAGAGCTTAATATGAAATAAGCCTTAAGGCAGTTACAGAGATTAATAGAAGTCACATGATTTTTTCCACTTTTAAAAATCCCTCTGTATGCATTTATGTTGGTCTTCATTGTTATTTTTATCATACTTAATGATACTTACTTACCTGTTCCATGCTTCTAAAAGTATAGTCAATGAAGGTGTATATTTCTACCTAATCTATGCCTAATCTACCTGTAGGCATACTTTAAGAACAGAAGAGTATATATTGATGTGAATAAATAGCTGGAACATGATAAAACTTTTCATACTTGCATTTCAGCTTTCATGCATTTGGGGTTGAGAAATGATCTGTTGTGCAGGCATTATTTTCTACTTATAAATGCACCACTGATGTTGATATCATAATTACGCCTGCCCACTTCCCAAATTTATTGTCCCTGTGACCTAGTCTGATGTCTGAGTCTTTTTAACTCTCCAAACATCAGAATTTGGACCATATTATCCAGCATACTTCACTGTACTTTTGAATGACACTCTGTTCCTATCCTCACTCTTCTTGGCCTCTAGATAATAGGTTTGATATTTTTATATACCTAGGAAGTTTACAATATGGACTAAGTTCTTTATTAGAGGGAATTTTAAGTTATGCTATTTATAGGTTGGTTTTGTGTTACCATTGTCTCTTGTAATGTTGATCATCAATATTAAAAAGCATCAAGAAATCACTCAGGAGGAAGGTGAATATGAAACACTTATGACTGGCTTGTAGCACCTGATTGAAGTGTTGTGTTTTCCAAAAGCTCTGCTTGGGCTGATGCTATGGCGTATTATCCTTTATGCTGGCTTCTGTTTTGACTTTCTGTAGAAAGTCTTTACTTTTGCAGGTTTTCCAGATGCAGACATCTGCCCTCTGGGAATGGGCTTAGACCTTGGGCTCCTAAACAGCTGTCAGTCGAGAATCATTTCAATCAGTAAATCTTCTTTTCTACAGAAAGACCTTTTAAAAACATGAAAGTCTGGGTTCTTGAAATTCAATTTCCAATACACTAAGACTACCTCATAAATATCAGTTATGTGTAATCTTGTTTTAGTTACAGATATTTCCACAATTGAGAAGCATTTATAGCAAGAAAAATGCCTTCTAACCAATCTAATTGAATTGAGGCAGTGTGGCATCGTGAATTGCTAGAAAACAGAGAAAACCCATCGGTTTATGGCTGGTAAAATGTTTTGGGAACTTTATTGTCTGGCTTTTTACATCAGTCCGTCAGAAGGTTTTTCAAGCAAAGATAACCACACCAAAGATGGGTTTAAAGAGTCTCAACTGAGTTTGATTCTTCAAGAGATGATTCATGTCCTGGCCCAAATTTATTCAAGTCCCTTAAGTAAGACTGAGGGGTAAATTTATGAGTATGCTTTTTTCTTGTCTGTTTTCTAACAGCACTTTTTACAAGAAGAAAAAACCAAAAAGTAGGATTGAAGCTTACAGAATAATCTAGTATTTTAAATCATTTTTTGGCATGACTTACAATAGGTGCTTTTCTGCACACAGACTCCTGTAAATTACTGAGCTGTCAGAGTTCCATACTTCTGCCTGTGTAAAGTTGTAATTGGATGAAATGTGGGTTGCATGAAATGGCAGCATGATAATTCCACTACAATTTTATAGTGAAAAAACTGAATATTATGTTACCTGAATAGCATAAACATAAATTTTCTAGGTAGATTTTTGAATGCATTGAAAGCCTCTCTACAATGTCTATAAGACACTGACTTTCCCTCTTCTCCTGTACTCACTGCCCAGTTAGATATGCTAAGCAGAACACTGTATGCAGAGTATTCAGGAGAAATGTTTGTTGTGAGATCAGCATCCTGCTCTTAAAAGACGAAGAACCAGTCCTCAAGGGGCGTGGGAGTCAGATGGGATGATGTGATAGAAGTAATTTCACAGAGAAAATTGAACTCTCTGTGTTCAGCATAGTGAAGCTGAACAGACCTACTTGTGTCTCACTTTCATCAATGATGAACTGTTTTCCAACATAAAAATTAAACCAAAACGTTAGGAGTGGAAATTTACAGTGCTTATCAATGAAAGCATAGATTTATTTTAATCTTTCCTATTGAATGTCAGCAGACATTGCGTGCTAAATCAGGAATTCTGTGAAAAAAAAAAATTGTTCAATTAAATAGCCACTGAGTCTGAAATGTGTCTGTACTGGAGCGGAAGGGCAGTAAGAGCTGCCCTAGATGGCAAATAAAGTAGACTCTTTGATATAGAGAGGGAAAAATACAATTTTTCCTTCATGTTAATAAATGAAGATTATTGAATATACTTCCAAGCATTGGGCTTGAATGATTATAAATAACTTATATTCTGAATTTATCTTCGTTTATTAGCAGCAAATTATAATGAGCAGTTTGCCAATTGCTCAGCTGTTTTGTAGGCAATTGTCAGGGGAAGCCACTTTGCCATGCACATGAAGAGCAAGAATTTTGCTGTATATCCTGAGCACCAGCTTATCTGTTAGATACTATATATAAACAGGTTGTGGAATAGTTTTGTTACAGTGCTCATAACTTCAAATAGCTTTTTGAATAATTTCTGCAAATAAGTACATATTACTTCCTAGCATCTTATATTTGAGCATGCAAAATTCAATGCATGAGTTACTGGTGACTTCACATATGTGGGTCATGATCCCCTAAATCACGTTTCAACTGCAACAAGAATGGAGTTGATAAGCTGGAGAATCAACTGGGCATTTAAAAGCAGAGTTTCATCTAAAAGTATGTCTGTGCCTCTGCAGAATGAGGACAACAATATTGTTTCCTTGAGGGTTGTTGTGGTTTAAGCCCAGGCCGTAAGTCAGCCAGCAGCCCTCTCGCTCACTCCCCCCCTTTTCTTTACACCCTCCCCCCCCCCCCCCGCCGGCCACCGGAGGGATGGGGCGGAGAATCAAAAGAATGTAACTCCCACGAGCTGAGATAAGAACAGCCCAGTAACTAAGGTATAACACAAAACCACTACTGCTACCACCAATAATAATAATGAGAAGAGAAATAACAGGGGAAGGGAAAATGATACCACCCGTCAATATGCAGCCCGGTCGAGCAGTGAACTAGCCCTTCTGGGTAACTCCCAGTTTACATCCTAGGCATGATGTGCTGTGGTATGGAATACCTCTCTGTCTAGTTTGGGTCAGGTGTCCTGTCTCTGCTTCCCCCCGGCTTCCCCTCCTCCCTGGCAGAGCATGAGACTCAGAAAGTCCTAGGTCAAACTAAACATTTGAGCAGTAACTAAAAACATCGGTGTTATCAGCACTGTTCTCAGGCTGAAAGTCAAAACCACAGTGCTGCACTGGCTACTAAGAAGGAGAAAAAATGATTGCTACTGCTGAACACAGGACAGTATCCACCCCTTATTCCATACCATTAACGTCATGCTCAGATCCCACATTTTCTATATACCACCCCTCTTATCTTATATATATGCATATATATACATACAGAGAGAGAGAGAGATATCATTCCTTGATGCATGGACCAATCCCTGTAAAGCTGCTGAGTCCATCTGGTCCGTGATGTAGGGCTCCATCTCTTGTAACAGTCTTTCAAAGCGGAAGAGGATGTGTGCAGTGTCAACACTCATGAATAACCTGGGCAATAGTGTCCATTGCTAAGTCCACCTCGTGAGTCCATCTGTATGTTGCAACTCTGCCCTGATGGCCTGAAGTGTCATGGGCCCACCAGGCTCAAAATAATTCACCCTCCCCTTCAGCACTTTCTGCAACTTGTTGTTGGGAACTCCATACAGCTGCTTTCCATCTCCGAGGCTTCCAAAGCACTACACCCATACTGTCCCACACACCCTGCCACTCATGATTGTCCAGCCTTGGGGAAAACCTCTTGGTCCTCCTATATCGTCGTCTAACCCTAGACAAGACCCAAACCCTACTCAACTTTCGAGATCAGACAAAATGGTCATGGGTAAAACAACACACTCTGTATGTGTGCCAACATGCTGATTCCCACCACAATCAGCAGGCAGGTCCCAAGGGTACCTAAAGGCCATTCAAAACCTTCAAAACTCTCAAATGACACTGCCATACTTGTCACTGAGGCTGGTGTAGCTGCTGTGCATGCTGGCTCTCTCACCACCAGCTTCTCTTTTTCTGAGTCCAGATCTTCCTCCTCTGCCTTGCTCGGAAATGCTGCGTGATCTCCTGCATCCTCCACTTGTTCTGGGTGCCCGAGGCTGGACCCAGCTGAGGCTCCCAAAGGTGGCATCTTGCTCTCTGCATTCTCCTGGGGCTCGGGCTTGTGGGGATCAGCAGGCAGCTGCCAGGGCATGCTTTTGGCTGCCGTGGGGCTGGGCTCGGCCGCTGGGCCCGGTTCCTCCGCCGCCTCCTCCATATGCTCTGCAGCCATCTCCTTCCCCTCCTTGACCACTCGATGTCCTCCACAGGCAGCCACTCCCTATCGGCCTCTGGCCCCACTCCCGCCGCTGCTTGGTCCCCAGGGCCGCTCTCCCTGGCCACTTCGGCTGCTGCCAGCTCCCGGGGCCACTCCCTCTCGGCTCCCCACAGCCTCATGAAGACGGAGGCGAGGATGAGGGCCAGGACAGTGAAGAGCAGCGGGACAGCCAGGTACAAGTCCACGGCTACGTCCATCCCGCCCTGCTGCCGGAGCCCGCCCTTATTACAAGTCATTACCATAAAGTACAATGAGACAAGAACCTTAGCCTAAGGCCCCCAGCCAATAAACACTAACACAGCAAATACTGGCTGCAAGCAGGGCACAACATGGTGAAACTTTGAGATCAAGAGCAACAAAATTGAGAGCCAATATAAATCAGCATTGTGACGAGTGACTATTAATCCAAATTAATAAACAATGAATGCTTATCACAAATATAATTAGACACACTTCAGTCAGATCTGTCGTTACGTCAACCCTTCGTGCCCCACCTTGAGGCCAAAAAGAACTGTTATGGTTTAAGCCCAGGCTGTAAGTCAGCCAGCAGCCCTCTCACTCACTCCCCCTCTTTTCTTCACACCCCCGCCCTGCTCCCGGAGGGATGGAGAGGAGAATCAAAAGAACGTAACTCCCACGAGCTGAGATAAGAACAGCCTAGTAACTAAGGTATAACACAAACCACTACTGCTACCACTAATAATAATAATGAGAAGAGAAATAACAGGGGAAGAGAATACAATACCACAGGTCGATATGCAGCCTGTTTGAGCAGTGAACTAGCCCTTCTGGGTAACTCCCAGTTTACATCCTGGGCGTGATGTGCTGTGGTATGGAATACCTCTTTGTCTAGTTTGGGTCAGGTGTCCTGTCTCTGCTTCCCCCCGGCTTCCCCTCCTCCCTGGCAGAGCATGAGACTCAGAAAGTCCTAGGTCAAACTAAACATTTGAGCAGTAACTAAAAACATCGGTGTTATCAGCACTGTTCTCAGGCCGAAAGTCAAAACCACAGCGCTGCACCAGCTACTAAGAAGGATTAAAAATGACTGCTACTGCTGAACCCAGGACTAGGGTAATGGAAATTCATACTTTCTAAAAACCATAAATGTAACTATAAGAATTATTTAAAAATTGCTCACATATTAACTGAAAGCAACTTTTTGGTTTGCAATTCCCAGTAAAGTAATGTCACAAAGTGTGGCCTATGCTCAAATGAAAATACTGAATGAAATTTTCTGTTTTTGCATGCTTGGAAAGGAACTCATTGGTATTACTCAACCTTGCTAGTCTGATTTGTCCAAATACAAAGGGAAACTTTTAAATGTTTCTATATATGAAACATTGTAACTGTGGCTCAGAAAAAAGCCACAATAAAAAAGGAAAATTAAGTGATTTATATTAAGATTATTTAGATCAATTTATTTATTTCAATTCCCCCACCCCCGGCTTTTTTTTAGAAACAAAACTGCAAATTTTATTCTATTTTGTAATTGTTCTAAAGTAAAGTCAACTGCTAAACCCACTAGCTTGGCCATACTGTTCTTGGCTATACTGTCCATTTGCTATGCAATTTCTCCTTTTTCTGGGTTGTGGGTTTTTTTTTTTTCCCCCAATTGTTTCAATATTGGCCAATTTCTCTGTTTCACTACAGAAATTTATGCATATAGTCTATTTTATATCTTAAAAGAAAAAAACCTAGTATCATTATCTAGCTTCGATCTATAAATACTTTTTTTTTTTTTTTTTACAGGATTTAGTGAGAGGAAGGGAAAGCTGCAGCTTGTAAACAAAACCAGAAGTTCTCATGCTGCTTGGAAGGCTTGTAGACCTGCATTGAGAAAGTAAATCTTTTTGGATAAGACAAAGTCTGCCAAGAACATTGCATGTTCAGGTGGGAGTTGACTCATAATCTGAAATGTGGAAACATAACACCACAGTAATTTAGACAGGTTGCAAATTATTTTGGATCTGGTGTCCACAGCACACTATTAAAAGGCTTAAAATAGCTTACAGTGATTATCAAGCATTTTTGTGCTATTTTCAGAACTCCTCAAATTTTATTGCTGAGGATTATGTGGATTTGATGTCTTTTAAATATAACACAATAGAAAATAAGGGGCCATTTTCCATGAGTGAGAGAGGGTTAGAATGTCTACATTACCACATCCCAATAAGCTTTGGAAATGTGAGAGGGTTACCTCTACATATAATTTCTGCTTGTAAAGACTGATACAGATGTTCTGAGTGGGTCTCAAATACGAGTTTAATCAAATTAGGTGAAGAACAAATGATGACTTATCCTTACCTGGTGCAATACTAGAGAATTAAGAACTTTTGGAAACATTTGTGTAGCAATGTTTTTAATGTTTTCTTCCTCCTTCAGGTAATATCTGAAACTATATGGTATAACAGACATGCAGACAAATTATTCTTCTGTCACAGTCTGAACAAAGCAGATAGATAGAAAGAAATGTGATGGTCTGTCTTCTGTTAATTTTCCTTCCACACCTTCCCAAGGGTGTTTGTGTTCAGATTATCTGGCATCATCTTGCAATTCTGAGTGCTACTATGTCAAATTCTTTCTTAACTTTGATTGTTCTAGGTAATTATTCAATCTTAATTACTATATATTGTGAAGTCTGCACTGTAGTTCATACCATAAGATCGGGAATTACCATCTTCCCATTTTATAGACAGAATTTGAAGCACCAAGGTGTTTAATGATATACTCAAAGTCCCATAGTGTACTTGTGTTGGAAACAAGTTTAAAGGCTGAGACTCCTAGAGGATATGCAGAAGGTCTTCATTCTTCATTCCTTTTTTCTGTAGCATTTCTTGACTCATTTCTCTACTAAACTGGCAATTGGCATGAAGATAGAGACACTAAAAAATTGGTATTTCAGGCTGAGCTCAGTGATACCTTGTGTATAGTTTTTTTTCTTGGCCTTTAGAATAGCTGGAGCTTCAGTAGGTGGTTCTGGATCTTGGACCAGTGTTGGACATTGTCAGAAAAGTACCTGGGAAAACGTGTTAAAAGGATTCTGGGCATACTGAACCTCTGATGTTGGTAAATTATTGCTCAGAACATTTGTTTAGCCATTGTGGTAAACGGCCAGTAGGATTAGGGACTCTCAGATATAGATGGGGGAAAAAGTATGCCCCAACATCCCAAACATAGCCATGCAAAAGGTACAATCATTGCATAGAACATTGCATTTTGAAATCTAGGCTAGTTTGGATTTAGAATTTAAAAACAACATCTTAAAATTTATCATTAAACCCGAAAGTGTAGGTGAAGCAATTCTAGGAAAGGCTGCCTTGTGGTGTATCTTAGTGTTGGAAGTCAGACGGACTGAGCAAAATTATTGAAAGTCTGCATGTTTTCCAAGGGGAGGTTACTGAAAACTCCTTCACAGAAATAATTCTACAAATGCTAATCTTAAAAACCCTTGTCTCTATTGTCCCACCAAGTGTTGAGATAGAAAGCGCTAAAGTCAAGGACTTAGAGACCATGAGAAGAAGACAGTCAAGGAAATGGTCGAATAATTACGTTAATACCACATGGTGTCCAAGCAATCATTTGCTGTCACAACTACTTGTAACGGAACTAGATGTGCTTTTCAGAAATTATGGCCAGATAATTACTTTTGCTAGTCTGCTGACCATTCTACTTTTAGGAAATAGAATGTATTTGATTATTTTCTTTTTTTTTTTTTTCTTACTTCTGTACTTCTGAAAAGGTAAACCTGACTCTAGCAATAAATAAAAAATGACAACATAATGCTATTTTAATAAATTAGAATGAAAGATGCAGATCCCGGAACATACATATCCACTAGACTACAAATGTGATAGTCTGAACACTAAAAGAATCCAGTATTATTCTGCAACTTGACAATAGTAGTATATATTCTTCACTATTAGTAATTTAGGCAACCTGATTCAGTAGGCAGCATAAAAAGCAGGAGTGATAGTTATTGACTTTCCATGTCAGCAAGTACAGGGGCCTCTAATAATCACTAATAAATGAGGAGAGAGTGTCAATTATGTTGGCAGGAAATGGACAGTCATACAGCTGACAGCCAGTCTTGGAAAGAAGTATATGCAATAGTTTGGTATTGCAAGCTGTTTGTAGTTAGCATTACCAAAGCTGCCAGCCAATTGCCTCATAAAGTCTGCTGACACGCAGTAATCTAATCTGTCCTGCCATTTGTTCTTTGTTTTTAACTGCTAAACACAATTTCATCTTTCCTGTGGTTGACTTGTGTGCTATTTGAAATCTGAACATTGCATTCAATCTTGTGGATACAGGTGTAGCAGAGGTGTTCCAATCAAAATCATGCAAATCTGGGCCTCTGGCAACAGTTTTTCATGAAGACGTGTTCAGATTTCAAAATACAATTACTAGAAAAGGGGAAAAAAATACGGTTTAATAATTTTTCCCCTGAAAGTCCTGAAAGCTTCAGTTGAAGTTTGAAAGCAGGGAAGTTTTCCATCATACTATTCATCGTAAATTCTAAATACTTATCAGAGATAGACTGGAGGAAGAAATTTTGAGGCTGTAATTGTAGGTGCAGTGGAAAATGGATTCGAGGTTGTTTGCTGGATCAAAGAACAGAAAAGCATCATATGAGTTGTGCTTGGACAAAGTAACCCATGTAGAAAATAATCTTAAGATTCCACAGGATGTGTTCAGATTTGCTGGTTTTATTTTAAGTTATTTGTTGAAAAGCTGTCAGTTTCAGATTCAGCAGTGAAAAGTCAACAGTTTCTTATTGCTATGGTTTACTTGAAAAAATTTCTGGTAAAGAAGAAGTATTAATCTACTATCGTAGAATCATAGAATAGTTAGGGTTAAAAAGGACCTTAAGATCAGCTAGTTACAGCCCCCTGCCATTTAGTGTGAGACACCTCACACTAAATCATGTTACTCAAGGCTCGGTCCAACCTGGCCTTGAACACTGCCAGAGATCGAGCATTCACAGCTTCCTTGGGCAACCCATTCCAGTGCCTCACCACACTTACAGTAAAGAACTTCTTCCTTATACCCAATCTGAATTTCCCCTGTTTAAGGTTTAACCTCTTACCCTTTGTCCTATCACTGCAGTCCCTAATGAGGAGTCCCTCCCCAGCATCCTCATAGGCCACCTTCAGATACTGGAAGGCTGCTATGAGGTCTCCACGCAGCCTTCTCTTCTCCAGCCTGAACAGTCCCAACTTTCTCAGCCTGTATTCATGCAGGAGGTGCTCCAGCCCCCTAATCATCCTTGTGGCAATCCTCTGGACTTGTTCCAATGGTTCCATGTCCTTTTTATGTTGAGGACACCAGAACTGTACACAATACTCCAAGTGAGGTTTCATGAGAGCAGAGTAGATGGGCAGGATCACCTCCTTCAACCTGCTGGTCATGCTTCTTTTGATGCAGCCCAGGATACAGTTGGCTTTCTGGGCTGTGAGAGCACACTGCTGCCTCGTGTTAAGTTTCTCATTGACCAACACCCCCAAGTCTTTCTTTGCAGGGCTGCTCTGAATCTCTTCTCTGCCTACCCTGTAGCTATGCCTGGGATTGCTTCGATCCAGGTGTAGGACCTTGCACTTGGCATGGTTAAACTTCATAAGGTTGGCATTGGCCCACCTCACAAGCATGTCCAGGTCGCTCTGAATGGCATTCCTTCCCTCCAGTGTACCAACCAAACCACACAGCTTGGTGTCATCGGCAAACTTGCTGAGGGTGTGCTCAATCCCACTCTCCATGTCACTGACAAAGATGTTGAACAAGATTGGTCCCAACACCAATCCTTTATCATTACTGGTCTCCAGCTGGACATTGAGCCATTGACCACAACTCTTTGTGTGTGGCCATCCAGCCAGTTCTTTATCCACCGAGTGGTCCACCCTTCAAATTGATGTCTCTCCAATTTAGAGACAAAGATGTCATTCGGGACAGTGTCAAATGCTTTGCACAAGTCTAAGTAGATGACGTCAACTGCTCTACCCCTGTCAATCAGTTCCGTAGCCCCATCATAGAAAGCCACCAAATTGGCCAGGCAGGATTTCCTCCTACCGAAGCCATGCTGGCTGTCATCAACCTCCTTGTTTTTCATGTGCCTTAGCATACCTTCCAGGAGAATCTGCTCCAAGATTTTGCCAGGCACAGAGGTGAGACTGACTGGTCTATAGTTCCCTGGGTCATCCATTTTCCCCGTCTTGAGAATGGGGGTTATATTTCCTTTTTTCCAATAGTCAGGAACTTCATATCACTGCCATGATTTTTCAAATATGATGGTAAACTGGAGCATAAGAGGTTCCATGTGAACATCAAGAAAAACCTCTTTATTGTGAGAGTGACAGAGCACTGGAACAGGTTGCCCGGGGGGGTGTGGAGTCTCCTACATTGGAGATATTCAATATATCTGGACAAGTTCCTCTGTGATGTACTCTAGGTTACCCTGCTCTTGCAGGGGGGTTGGACTAGATGATCTTTTGAGGTCCCTTCCAACCCTCGGGATTCTGTGATTCTGTGACAGTGGCTTAGCAACTTCATTTGCCAGCTTCTTCAGGACCCAGGGACGGATTTCATTAGGTCCCATGGACTTGTGCATGTTCAGATTCTTAAGATGGTCTCGAATCAGATCCTCTCCTACAGTGGGCCAAAAGTCTTCATTCTCACAGTCCCTGCATCTGCCTTCCAAGACTTGGGTGGTGTGGTCAGAGCATTTGACAGTGAAGACAGAGGCAAAAAAGTCATTAAGAACCTCAGCCTTCTCCAAATCCTGGGTAGCCAGTTCTCCCGATATCTTCCGAAGGGGGCCTACGTTGTCCCTAGTCTGTCTTTTATGAGCTACGTACCTATAGAATCCCTTCCTGCAATCCTTAACATCCCTAGCCAAGTTCAATTCTAACTCATCCTTAGCTTTCCTAACCTGGTCCTTAGCTCCCCGGACAACATCCCTGTATTCTTCCCAGGCCGCCTGTCCTTGCTTCCACCTTCTATAAGCCTCTTTTTTCCTTTCAAGTTTCCTCAGCATCTCCTTATCCATCCAAGGAGGTCTCCTGGCCCTCCTGCTGCACTTCCTTCTAGTTGGCATGCAACACTCCTGAACTTGGAGCAGGTGATCCTTGAATAACAACCAAGAGTCTTGGCCCCCCCTGCCCTCTAGGGCTGTATCCCATGGAACCTTACTAAGCAGGTTCCTGAAGAGGCCACAGTCTGCTCTCTTGAAGTCCAGGGCAGTGAGCTTGCTGCACGCTCTTCTCACTGTCCTGAGGATCTTGAACTCTACCATCTCATGATCACTACAGCCAAAGCTGCCCTGGAGCGTCACATTTCCAGCCAGCCCTTCCCTGTTGGTGAGCACAAGGTCAAGCATGGCACCTGTCCTTGTCGGCTCCTCTATTACTCGCAGAAGGAAGCTGTCTTCCACACAAGCGAGGAACTTCCTGGATTGCTTGTGCTGGACTGTACCGTCCCTCCAACAGATATTAGGATGGGTGAAGTCCCCCTTGAGGACAAGGGTGTGCAAGTGTGAGGCTGTTCCTGGCTGCCTATAGAGCACTTCATCCACAGATTCCTCTTGATCAGGCGGTCTGTAGCAGATCCCCACTGTAATGTCCCCCATAGCTGTTCTCCCTTTAACCTTGACCCACAAACTCTCTTTTGACTTCTCGGCCATCCCCAGACAGAGTTCCATACTCTCCAGCCTATCCCTAACATAAATAGCAACTCCCCCTCCCCGCCTGCTGGGCCTGTCTTTTCTAAAGACTGTGTAACTTTCCATTCCAACACTCCAGTCGTAGGAGCCGTCCCACCATGTTTCTGTGATGCCTACTATATTATACTTCCGCAGTCGTGCACACATCTCTAATTCCTTTTGTTTGTTCTCCATACTATGGGCATTTGTATGGTGGCATCTGAGCCGAGTTCCAAACGAGGCCAGCTCATTTGCTGGAGTGGCTGACATTACTCTGAACATTTATTATGGGTGCTGGCAACTATGTCTTTTTTCATATAAAGTGAGGGAGGTCTGGTGTGAGGGATGATAAATTGGCTTTGCTTCTTTGCACCTTCAGAAGCTTCCTATGTGTTGATGGCATATTTGGCTAAGACTGTCTTAAGAGAAGTACTGTATATCAAAATATGTTTCTAATAAATTTTAGCTACCTATGCCTTGCAATTCAGTTCTCAAAGCAGCCAGATTTGTAATGCCAAGCTTTGTAACTGCCAGTTATTTCAGATGTTAATTTCTTCTGCCACAACACTTCTGGCCCTAAGCATGTGCCCAGATGTGACTTGCTCCTCTCAGCATTTAGCAGCTTGACATTCATGACAGCATTCTGATGGTATCCCAGACCAGACATTTTATAACTATCCCATGCAAAATGAAATGGGTTTCACTACTTCGTTGTGCTTATCTGTCTCTAAATTGTCTTTACCTTGGTCAGAAAATGTTTTCCCAGAAGGTGGAAGATGCAGCATCACTTTGGTCATGTGGGGAAGACAAGTGACTTTGTTTTTTCTCTGATGGCTTCAGTTCCCTTCAGTGTGATGTTACGAGATCCACACTGAAGTGCTCTTTGGATACTATCATTGGGACTTTGCCTTCCTTCCACCCTGAGGACCCCTGAGAGTAAAAATCCCAGTTTCACCTGCACAGTCTAATCCTTTTGGCCTTCTTGGCCTTTCTTCCTTTCTTTCATAACAACACAAAATCAAGAGATAGAAATGCTCTGTCTTAACTGAGATGCTGTGAAAACAGATTGTGAAAAAATTAATGTCTTTAACAGTAGACACCTGTCTGTTAAAATGTAACTTTGTTCTTATTTGTCTACATTTCTTAGGGCTGCCAGGATATGTCTTCTTTTCTTGCATCAACACAGCTGATAAAGGTGTTCTGGCTTAAAAAATGTTTTTCTTCGAGTGTCAAGGAACTGCTAAGAAATTTAAATCTGTTTTCTAGAACCACCAATTTTTAAAGCAATGTTGGTAGCACAGCTTATGACATGATTCTTTTTCATGACCTGGAAATATTAAGAATCTGTTCAGTGAAGCCTCTGGGCAAAAAGGAAAAAATCTTGATACAAAATCTTCTGATAGCACAAATCCTCAGGGAATATTTGTGAAAATCCCTGTACTGTATATAGATAAAATAATATTCCAAAGTTTAACTTTATGAAGTCTTATTAGCAATTTATATATAAACTTCAGTAGACGATAAACAATTTAATAAAACAACAAGTAAAACAAAGAATGAAACTACCCATAACCACCGTGACTCCTTATCTTTGCCAAGCTATTACTGCTGACAAACTTATTAGGAAAACATGCAAGGATTTTAATGCAAATTAGAAACTGATACCACATTTTTTTGTTTAGTTATTTAGTGTCAGGTATCAAATGGACATTCAAGGATCTAAGCAGCCGCGCAGAAAGAAAATGCAGTCAGTGCTAAATAAAAGCAAAGTTTTTTCACTCTGATGGGAAAAGGAGTGTAGGTAGTATTTGATTCTTGGGAGAAGGGAGAGAAAATGAAGTCAACTAAATGTTTTCTCATGATTTGCTAATTGGACATCATCCATATTTTTTCATGTAAATTCCAGAGGAAGTCTCCTGTTCTGAAATCTTATTGCAGTACTGGTAGAATAATTAGATAGGCAATTGGCAAATTTATCAAATACAGTTTGATCTATTTATATTATTTCCTTTTGTTGCTACAGTTTTTCTATTTTCATTTCTAATACAAGTGGCATTTGAAAGGACAAGGCATATCTCTCCCTTTCCATGGAGCATCTGCAACTTCTGCTGCTTCTGTTGCACCTGCTGAAGTGTTCCTTTGCATGTCTCCTTATTCTGCAAGATCTTGAGGAAGCCAAGCATTGCTGAGGTTTGCTTGCAACGGACAGAACTCCACTTTTTAATGACCTCTTAAAATAAATAAATTAAAACTTCTTTTGTCTAAACCAAACCATATGTTTCCCTCTAGGAATTATTTATTTTCAGACTGTATCCGTTCTTTCTTAGCTTAAAGGGAGCAGCAAATGTCACCCAAAGTCCAAAAGGGCTTTCCCACATCACAGATCTATTGTTGAAAGTACATCAGGACTTCTCAGTAATGAAATGCCGATAATGGCAACTAAGAGAAATATGAGTATGTGTGGTTTTGTCGCTTTATGCCTGCAGGTTTTTTCCAATCAATAAAAATGTCAACAACAAAAAAAGTATGTGTTTGACTGGAGAAATATGTTCTTTTTAAACTCTTAAAGAAACAATAACACATTGTAAGATTCTGCCAGTTTTGCTGGCTAAGGAGGAAATCCAAGTCAACACAGCTGTTATGGCTTTATATTTGTAACCATAAAATTTTTAGAGAAATGCCAGTACTTTTTCTTGAACTTGATGTGTTTATGCGTGACAACCAGAATAAGAATTATACATGGAAAATGGGAGAGAGTGAGAAGGGGCAAGAAAGGAAGAGATAAAAGTCTACCAAAATTGTACCTTATTTTCTTTACCAATTAGTAGTCTGCTTTTCATCTACTTAAATTATTCTCATCTTGTTTGAGGTTATAGTGTATAAACTACCATAGCTATGAAATTGAGGTTAGGCAAAACCCCAATGGGAAAGATCTTCTGGTATGAAAGTTTTCCAACAAGCAGACTGGGAAAAGTAACTGAACCACATTTTTCTTCCCATACTTTCTGCTTGGAAGAAAAAAATCAAACTCAAAATCAGTCAAAGTGTAATAATCCATGAAAATTGATTATAAATTTCAAGAGAAAATGTTTCTATTTGCCATTACATGAAAACCAGAATGGGTTGAATATAAAAAGGATTAAGTAATTCTTGCAAGTAGTGCAGGCTAATTGCAATGCTTATGTTTGGACCTTGACTGCAATAAAAAGTTACTTGTGATTTTACTAAAAAAAAAAAATAAAATTGTTATGATGCAATCATTCTCTAAAATGACAGTACAAACCTAGTTTTCTACAGATGACAGCAGGTGATTAGTAGCTATTTAAATTAGGAATATATGGAACCTAATTAATCTCTCTCTCTCGACTCCTCTAGGGGTAGTGGAATTAACACCAGAGGCCACTGCCTATAACAGATCAGTTTAGACTTCCGAAACATTCTTTGCATAGTATCAATGTCCCTCATTTACTTGAATTTCCATACAATGAAGCTAATTACAACATTCACATACATTTACATTGTATTAAAATACCTTTGTGCAGGGATAAGTTTGGATTTTGTTTTTAAAGGGATTGGAATACACTTAGGTCTCACCTTAAAAGTGAAAAATGGAATGCTTACAGGTTTAGGCTTCTAACCTGAAAACGGTGAGTCATCTGAAAGAAGTAAAAATAAGGAGGAAATTTTTCAAAACAATTCCAACCATAAAGCACATTGTGACAGACTATGAGTTTCAGAAAGTAATACAAACCATTCTCTGCTCATTGTGAGATTTTGACCATCTATTTATCCATCACATTGTGCAACATTCGTTGCTAGCTTCCCCACTGAGACAGAACGTGAAGCTCCAAGTTCTGTTTTAATCCTTCATCTCCTTCTGACCTTGGGTATTGAACTATAATATCTACAAATGAAGAATAAGTTGGGACACTTGGGGGCAGGTTTCAGTTGTTCCGACTGAATTCAGAAAATTGAGCTAGAGGATTTTGGCACAGTTCCATCATAACATGGAGTTAAAATTCAGAGCTGACTGCAAACACTCTTTTGGTGATGGCATGATACTACTGAAGTAAAAGCCATTGATATGCTTTCCTTATTTTATTTTATTTAAAAAAAAAAAAAAAGAAAAGACTAAAAAACAACCCAACCAAAAGGCCTGCCACCAGCAATGAAACTTACAGTATTGCTGCATCTGGACTTTTTGCTCACCCGAAAAAAACACAAGGTCTAATTTACTCAGGTAGTTAATCTACTGAGCAGAATGATGTGACAGAGTACCTTTCCCTTAGAGAATGCAACACTGTGCCTTCCAAAAGTATGTTCTGTGCTTATGATTGAGTTAAACCTTCTGCTTTAACTTGGTCAGCCCTGAATTGGTCAGGCACTCAGATTAGACAATCCTTGTAGGGCCCTTCCAACTGAAATAGTCTGCCCTCTCCTCTCCTCTCCTCTCCTCTCCTCTCCTCTCCTCTCCTCTCCTCTCCTCTCCTCTCCTCTCCTCTCCTCTCCTCTCCTCTCCTCTCCTTGCCTTTGCTCATTTCTCCTATCCTCTTCTCTCTTCTCCTCTTATATTGGTGTTTGAATGTGTAAGAAAATAAGCTTTGAAGAGCTCCGCTTCCCAACTATGAATGGCAAGCAATAACATTTCAACGTTACAAACTGGTACAAATAGAAAAATTTGATCAGTATGCATCATTGCTTCCATGGGCTTTTTTTGTTTGTTTGGTTGGTTTTGTTTTGTTTTGTCTTGTCTGTTGTTGTTCTGTTTTGCTTTGTTTTTTTCTGGCTTAGTGTCGTGGTTTAGGCCCAGCCTGTCACTCAGAAACCACGCAGCTGTTCACTCACACACTCCCACCTTCCTCCCCCCCCTCCCAGAGGGATGGGAAGGAGAGTCAAAAGAATGTAACTCCCACAGGTTGAGATAAGAACATTCCAGTAACTAAGGTATAACACAAATCACTACTGCTGCCACCAATAATAATAATGAGAAGGGAAATAACAAGGGAAGAGAATATAACCACTCACCACCCTCCGACCGATACCCAGCCTGACCGAGCAGTGATTTAGCCCTTCTGGGTAACTGCCTGCAGTTTCTACACTAGACATGACACGCTGTGGTATGGAATACCTCTTTGGTTACTTTGGGTCAGGTGTCCTGTCTCTGCTTCCTCCCGGCTTCCTCTCCTCCCTGGCAGAGCATGAGACTCAGAAAGTCGTTGGTCAGACTGAACATTACTAATCAGCAACTAAAACCATCAGTGTTATCAGCGCTTTTCCCAGGCTGAAAGTCAAAACCACGGCACTGCATCAGCTACTAAGAAGGAGAAAAATGACTACTACTGCTGAACATAGGACACTTAGACACTTTAATTCAGCCAGCTTTTTGACATGCTCACTTCTGTCAGTGTTTACATTTCTTAGGTTTATGTTGTCTTAATTCCAACATCATGCAGATGAATATACTGGAAATATTAATAAAAAAGTAATACAGCACAAAGGCAATGTAAAATATTCATGGTATTTGTATGTGGTTGGGGCTAAAAGTATCCAAAAGAGAAAACTTTTCCAGAGGCAAGAATCTCTGGAGATCTGTAAAGGAAATCTTCATAAATGACTACCCACGTATATGCTTGACACTGACTAACCCAGCAAGAAAGGTTGAGAAGTTTTGTGTACACATAGAGATCACCTTCAAGAAAATAAGAAACAGTTTTCAAATACTTAAGCCCACCCCTTGTGTTAAAAAGCCTCCAAAAAAACTGAAGTGCCTGTAGCCAGCATCTGTACTGTTAAGTGATTCAAATTTACTGGTTCACAAACCCTATTACTCACACTGAACAAATACCGTTCAGACCTCTGGAGCAAACCATTTCATTCTCTCTGAAGCAAATGCCATCTGCTGCTCAGTGGTTATGCTATGCAAAGCACCACCTTTAGTAAGCAATATGAACACAACTGCATCCGTGGAGTTTGATATCTTCTGCTGGGAGTGTGTCCTGTTTACACAGCAATAAACCTATTTATTATGCTCATTAGATTAGTGGCTCTTGTACAGCTGCCATGGGATAAATGAACATTCATTATGACTTCTTTCCTTTTGGAGAAAAACTGGGAGAATGTTTATTGTAGATAAGGTAGTTAAGATGGGAACTGCATTGAATAGCATTGGTATCGACATTTTAAACATTTCTAAGAAGAGGTTAACTTTACTGCTATTTTCCTCAGTATATGACATAAGGTAAGCGTGCAGTAAATGTTACATCTGATTCTTTCATTAGCTAGGGGATTTGTTATTTTATGAGTTAATGTTTTGCATAGGAGAGAGTGAGCAATTGCAAACGAAAAAGGGTTTTCCCTAGTTCGCAAATGTCTGCAGGCAGTTCTGATTAGTTCTGGATTCTTTTGAGCCTCCATCATTTGAAACAGCTCAGAGCTTTAATTCAACCATTTGTCAAACTTGATGGAACATCAAACAATCAAATGAAAATACACTAAAAACACGTTTAAAAAACATCCACATGTGCAAAACCCTCCTATAATGGTGCTTATCATCTCTTCTGTAAACCCAAAAGAAACTTCCAGGTTTTATATATTTCCAGTGCAATATCATTTTAAAATCTGTGGCAACAAATTCATAAACAACTGAAAATCTAATGAAGCAGTATATTGAATATGACATACTCTGTTAATTTAAAAATTCATGTTTTATGGACTTCAGTTGTCTACTTCCTCTTTTTCCCCCATCTGAACTTTGAAAAGGGTGGTTTTGACATTTTATTTGTGCTATTCAACTTCGTGTAAATTAGTTACATACAAAACTAATGGATGTAAATGTGAGAGAGTTCTTCTGTGTTTTCATGAGGATGGAGTTTTAGAAAAGCAGTCGTGGTGCAGGAAATTTGACTGCAAGATGTCTGATTTGTTCATATGCAGTTTAAAAGTAATGCTTTTAAAATCTGGTGTTGATCTGTATGAAAAAGGGTGCAAAATATATTGACAACTTTTTCCTCCCAAATGATTTTGGATGAGCTTACTTATTTATATTATTCAGTCTTTTTCAAAGTGTATCTTTAATAGTGCAGATCAATGGTCGGGTAAGGAGGGATCTTTGTATCATTTGCAAAGGTAGAACCTGCATTCTGAAAATTCCTTGCCTTATTCATTTTATTTCACCCTATAGCTTATTCAAAATATCCTCAGTTTTATAATCTAATGGAAATTTACAACTGTAATCCTCTTGGAATCTGCAATTTGGACTTCTTTCTTGAGGCTGTGGAAGCTCTGCAGTAGTTGTGTTGTGGTGTTGCTCTCTCCCCCTGTCCTTACTCTCCTCAGTGTTTGGAGAATAGAAATTGCAGAAAATTGTAAAGCTTACTGTGATTTTCAAAATTTCAAATATTATTGAACTTTCTTTGGAAATACATTATATCATTGTTAGATTGTTTGTTATTGTAAGATTTTTTTCCACCTTAGTTCTCTCAAAATAAGGCACAAAAAAGAATGTTTTAACCACAAAGTCATATGATCAGGTATTAGAACATTAGTCTGAGGGTCATGTAAATATAGATTCTTATACTTGTTCAACCTTTTTGTGCTTTATAACAAAATGCTTTCGCATTCATCTGAACAAGTGCTGTTTCTTAGCAGTGAAACATTTCAAGAGTAGCTGTTAAAGTCTGACAAAATATGCCAGCGAAAACAAAATATGTTAATGGACATCAGAGAACAGAGGAGCCACATAAAGTTGTCTGAATGAAATTCATCCATATACGTAAAAGGAGTCATGGATGCATGGCTACATCAGATATATACACTACATAGACACACTCACTACAGCTCTTTGTGTGTTTAAATCAATGCAAGTTAGCATGTTGTATGTTCACTGATGGCAGTGGGGTGTTGTTTTGTTTTGGATGTGTCTGAGTTATGTGAACCTGATTGACAGAGAGCAGAATGGTGCTGCTGGATTCTCTGGATGTCTGTTTTGTGTTAAAAAGAATGTAAAATTAATGTATACACAAAACTTCAAAGCACAGAAAGAAAATAACAGTTGAAGAAATAGCTACAACATTTTATAGTGATTTATTACTTTGTTTGATTATGCATAGTTTAACCAGGATTATTTTGTTTGCCATGTCCCAACTATATTTAGCACTAAAGGAGAAAATAATTTGATTTTCAGTATGTTTTATATCTTATGTGAAACTGAAGATTTAAGCACAGTTTAAAGTTGAATTTACTGCCTTTTTTTTTTTTTTTTTTTTTTTTTTTTTTTTCTTTCCAGAGGCATTAGATGCATTTTTCCATTGGGGAAAAGAAAGAAAGTAAAAGAAATTAAAAAACAAGATCAAAACACCCTCTTTATTAAAAATATATAAATGATTAAACAAAGACCTTTTACTTCTTTTGCAACTGCTAATTCATCATACCTTATCTCTGCGCACAATCTTTGGCCATGAAAATAGTAATTTCCTGTATCCATCATGTCATATTTTAGGGCAGACTAAAAATAATACAATGCAAGCCAAGATATTGCCACAGTGAGAACACCTTGCATTTTCAACATTTGGAATATAGTAACCTTGCAGTCTCCTTTCCCTGCAAGGGTGTAGTGTTGTTTTCTCTGACCTCAGAGCCACATTAGAAGGCCGCATTAGCTGCACCCAAGCTTGGTTACCAGAACAATACAAATACTACTTTATGTTCTTGGCATTTCTTACTGCAATTGCTGTAAATTTATACGTTTTGGTTTTGGTTTTTTTTTTCCTCAATACTCAGTGAAGATTGGCCTTTGCTCTAGAAAAGTCATTTTGTTCGACTTTGGACTCTTCGTTGTTATGCTATGTACAGAAACCTGGCCTTAATTATCGAAGATAAAGTAAAATGTATGCTTGACTGTAGAAACTTCTCAACAGTCATATGTAAATATCCTGAGACTAAAAGCATTATTGTAAAACAACCTGAGAGTAGAAATTTTTTGTAGGAAGAAAGAAAAAATGCAAAGAAGGAAGATCTCTTACTTCTTAGCTGCATTCTGAAACTCATGCAGAGGCAGCTCTGGTTGGGAGAGTTTGTATCAGTTGTATCAGTGGAGACCACATGCTCATGCATTTGCTCTTTATCTCAGCAATGCATTTTGCTGACAGTTGGCTCACAGAAATCACTGACTGACTGCTGTCTGTTAGCTGTCTGATGCACACATCTGAAAGGCAGCCAGGGCTTTCTTGCAGCTTAATTAAGCTGAATTGAGCTTTGCTCTTTTTGTGATTTCATTCTCAAATCTCAAGGGATATTAAAGCTCTGGGGGTTGGACTAGATGGTCTTTTGAGGTCCCTTCCAACCCTTGGGATTCTGTGATTCTGTGAATTTTCAGGTGTGTTAACCTTACATAATGATTTAGGTGAAAAATGCTTAGGTGAATTTGTAAATTTTGTTGAAGTGAATCACTATAATGGGGTAAAATTATGTCTTCTCTGTGCAATCTCTTTACAAGTAGGTTTGACATGATCATCTACATCATGCACTCTTGAGGAGATGCTGAGTACCCCAGAAAGTGGTCTAGCAATGTTCTTAAACCACGACGTCTGAAAAAGACGTGCAACTTCTACAGTGAAGAACTGTAGAGCCAACAGAGCTTGTCTAATACTTTAGCAATAGTTAAGTACTGCAGGAATTTTTTCAGCAGAAATCTTAAATGGAAATAGATAATGTTGTTTGATAAAACTATTCTGTAGAATGCCACTCTAAGAAACTATATTAAAAATTAAGAGCTGCATAAAGCAAGTCTTTTGACTACATCTTGCTTCCCAATGTGAGAATTTCTGTAGAAGAAGCCTTTTCTGCGGTAAGACATTCAGTAAACAATGTTGTGATCTACTCTTCTTTCCTGCTTGAAGGTCAGGAGGTGAGACTAGACCTTAATCATTATCTGGAAGATGAAGCAAGCACTCGTTGCTTAGTTTTGGGGTGCATATCTTTTGTTGAAGACTCATGAGTTCTCCTGGGGTTTTGTTGTTCTATTGTTAACAGGCTTTTTTTGTGGGGAGCTAGAAGAAATCCCATCCTCTCAACCTCTATAAAGTATATAGCCTCAACCTGTATTGCAGCTACGCTTCACAGACCATACACTTTAAAGGACTTTCTGTTGTAGCCACTGAAGCTTACCTTGTAGTTTCTCATTTCATGAAGTTCTTTCACAGTAAGGCCTAACTTACTTATACTATATTTAATGACATGCAATAGCTCATTTCTGAATAGATGTAAACAAGCAGCAAACTGGAAATACAAGCTAAAGACATATAGATGGGTGTTGTCACATAAATGGGATTTGGTTTTCTTAAATTAAAATTATGACACCCCTGGATGATCCCTGATCCTGCCGTATTATGATATGAGAGATGTATATTGCCATGATTTTTCTAGTGATGTTCACTGTTGCTTCCTCGTCAGCAAAGCAACTGGACAGACTAAATTGAAATGATTTATCCTCTGTAAATGTAATAGTGAAAGTACATTGCCATGGTAATGGGTTAGGCTTTCTCCTGCAAGGAAGATAGCATGTGCAACAGGCTTTTTCTGCTTGCAACATGTCATATTTCATGGCGTCACTGACACTATTATGTTTTACAGACTTTCATGAGGCCACTACCTCTGCCTTATTCTCTTCCATCTGGCTCCTTCTTTCATTGGTTAATCAAGGACAAATATTATTCCATAAGGTCTCATCCTTTTCTTTCTAAAAGTATCTTTTTCAAGAGTCAAGTAAATGCTCTAAGTGAACAGATTTTATCATTCTTTGTCCCTAAAATGGTTTGTTTGGAGAAGAGATTGTTCTCTGTGTTCCCTGAAAGGGCAGAAAGGTATTGCTGTTGGATGGAGAGGAATGTGCAGAACTTAAGAACAAACTGTTTCATTTCAGTCCTTCAGTTTTGAATTCTATCCATGTTTACAGTCCTTTTTGGTTTTTTCTGGAGTTTGGGGAGTTTAATTTCTTAAATTAATGCATATGTTTATTGCATATATTACATGGAAGTAACTTTCTATGACTTTTAGCTACAGGAGTGATATAAAAATGTCCCTTCCTTGCTGCTAGAAAAACAGACTCATTGAGGAATGTCTGAATTATTTTTAAGTTTAAGACATTATGTCGGAAGGTAAGGAAAATCTTCCAATGACCTCTTTAAGGTCAGTATTTCATCTGTTTGTTCTGTAACAACGAAATATTTTTGAAAGATTGGGTTTTAAAGGAAGACACTAAAAATATTAAATATATCATTAGTTTCATCAAGGCCATCGTCCTCCATACCAGAGAGGCTTTAGCTGTTTGGCTTGCTTAATTGCATCACATTTCACATTCATGAATAACCTGGGCAATATTGTTAAGTTCACCCCTCCATCATGAGCCCATCTGTATGTTGCATCTCTGCCCTGATGGCCTGAAGTGTCATGGGCCCACTGGGCTAAAAATAATTCACTCTTATGTTGCCAATCTAAATCCATCTGAGCCACTTCAATCTTAGCAGCTTTATCCACTTGTTGGTTGTTCTGGTGTTCCTCAGTGGCCCGACTCTTGGGTACATGAGCATCTACATGGTATACCTTCACCACCAGGTTCTGCACCTGGGCAGCAGTATCTTGCCACAGTGCAGCAGCCCAGATGGGTTTACCTCTGTGTCGCCAGCTGCTCTGCTTCCATTGCTGCAACCACTCCCACAAGGCATTTGCCACTATCCATGAGTCAGTATAGAGATAAAGTACTGGCCACTTTTCTCGTTCAGCAATGTCCAAGGCCAGCTGGATGGCTTTCACCTCAGCAAACTGACTCAAGTCACCCTCTCCTTCAGCAGTTTCTGCCACTTGTCATCGAGGACTCCATACAGCTGCCTTCCACCTCCGATGCTTTCCCACAATACGGCAGGACCCATCAGTAAACAAGGCATACTGCTTTTCACTTTCTGATAGTTTATTAAATGGTGGGGCCTCTTCAGCACGCATCACCTCCTCCTCTGGTTTCAAAGATTTCAAAATCTTTGCCCTCTGGCCAGTCCATGATGACTTCTAGAATGCCTGGACGACTGGGATTTCTTATTTGAGATCTTTGTGGAATTAGTGCAGCCCATTTACTCCATGTAGCATTGGTTGCATGATGTGTGGAGGAGGCCCTGCCTTTGAACATCCAGCCCAGCACGGGCAACCGGGGTGCCACAATGAGCTGTACTTCAGTGCCAATCACCTCTGAAGCAGCTCGAACCCTTTCATAGGCTGCCAATATCTCTTTCCCAGTTGGGGTATAGCTGGCCTCAGATCCTCTGTGTCTGTGACTCCAGATGCCGAGAGGTCAACCTCGAGTCTTCCCTGGAGCTTTCTGCCAGAGGCTCCAGGTAGGACCATTCTCCCCAGCTGCGGTGTACAGTACATTTTTTACATCTGGCCCGGTCCAGACAGGTCCAAGGGCTACTGCATGAACTATCTCACGTTTAATTTGCTCAAAGGCTTGTTGTTGCTCAGGGCCCCATTTAAGATCATTCTTCTTCAGGGTCACATGATAGAGAGAGCTTACAATCAAACTAATTTGGAATGTGCATTCTCCAGAACCCCACAGCACCCAAGAAAGCTTGTGTTTCTTTCTTATTAGTTGGTGGAGACATTGTTGTTATCTTGATGGTCACATCTGTGGGGATCTGGAGATGTCCATCTTGCCATTTTATTTCCAAAAATTGAATCTCCTGTGCAGGTCCCTTGACCTTACTCCATACTACAGCAAAATCAGCTTTTAGCAGGATTTGGACGATTTTCCTCCCTTTCTCAAAACCTTCTTTTGCTGTAGCGTCCCACACAATAATGTCATCAATGTATTGCAGGTGTTCTGGAGCTTGCCCCTGTTCCAGTGCATTCTGGATCAGTCCATGGCAGATTATAAGTCTGTGTTTCCACCTCTGGGGCAGTCAGTTCCAAGTGTACTGGATGCCCCTCAGGTAAAATCGAACTGTGGCCTGCACTCTGCTGCCAAAGGAATTGAGAAAAATGCGTTGGCAATATCAATTGTGGCTGCCTTTGACTCCAGTTCATACTGAAGTTCTAGCATGTCCAATACGGCAACACTCAATGGTGGTGTGACTTCATTCAGGCCATGAGAGTCTACTGTTAGTCTCCACTCTCCCTTAGACTTTTGCACTGGCAATATGGGGCTATTAAAGGGTGAGCGGGTCCTTCCGGTCACTCCTTGGCTCTCCAGTCTACGGATCAGCCTATGAATGGGAATCAGGAAGTCTCAGTTGGTGCGATATTGCCGCTGGTTCACTGTTGTGGTCGTGACTGGCACATGTTTTATTTCAACCTTCAGCAACCCCACAACAGAAGGATCCTCTGAGAGACCAGGCAAGGTGGACAGATGCTTAACTTCCTCTGTCTCCAAAGCAGCAATACCAAAACCCCATCAGTACCCTTTTGGGTCTTTGAAGTACCCTCTCCTGAGGTAGTCTATGCTGAGGATGCATGGAGCCTCTGGACCAGTCACAATGGGGTGCTTTTGCCATTTCCTTCCAGTCAGGCTGATCTCAGCCTCCAGTACAGTCAACTCTTGGGATCCTCCTGTCACTCCAGAGATATAGATGGGTTCCACCCCTTGACAGCTTGACGGCATCAGGGTACACTGTACACCGGTATCTGCGAGAGCTTTATACTTCTGTGGGACTGATGTGCCAGGCCATCTGACCCACACAGTCCAGTAAATCCGATTGTCCCCTACCTCCACCTGGCTGGAGGCAGGGCCCCACTAATAGTCATCACAACATTGGTCACTTATGTCTTGTTGACATGATTAGTCTTTATTACAGGAGCTGGAGTAAAACCAGCTCTTCAACTCCACCTGGGAACCTGCTCACCAGAGACTGAAGTTGCAGCTTTCACGGGATGATCATCCTTGACCTTTGTTCTCCCCCTCAGTTCACACACCCGTTCCTCCAGAGCTGAGGTAAGTTGTCCATCCCGCTTCCTCATGTCTTCTCTGTGATCCCGCAGGTAAAACCATGGGGTGGCCTGTGGCTTACACCTCCTATATCTTCTTTCTCAAGCAGTAGGACACCTTTTGTTAGTAGCTGAGGTGTGGGTTGGTACATGTGGGGAGCTGAATAGATCGAGTAGATCATCTCTCAATTGTCTGAACTCCTGGGACAGCTTTTCCACAGCTGAAATGATGGAAGGAGTGAGATTGTCTTCGAACTCTCGGAGTTGATGGATCGTTTCATCCACTGTTGGTGGTGCTATGTCATTCCAGATTATTTCTGCCAGTGAGTGGGCATACGATCACTACAGACCCTCCTCTTGGGTTGCCCCCTGTGCAGATACACGCTTGTCTTCACAGGCAATTTTTCAAGCAGCTACAAAGCAACACCACATCGCGCATCCCCTGTTTGCAAAAGGAGGAGGGGGAAAGAGCGGCAGCCTGGTTGAAAAGGCAGCATCTAAACCTGGAGGTGTCTCCCAGGACCTCCTGAGTCTGTATTTGTGGCTTGTGTTTGGGCATGGCACCCTGACCCTGTGCACACCAACACTGATTCCTCCTCAAAGCCGGCCACAATGAAATCATTGGTAGGACTTTGCTGGCTACATTTTGAGGATTAATGTTGCCAGTTAATCCTAATGGCAGCTTCTGGTAAGGTTTTGATTAGACACCACTAAAGAGTATTAGTTTCTTGTTTTGCTGCATGCAGGAAGGAGTGGAAAACTGAACAAGTACCTTAACTTCATACTCACACATATTTCAAGACTATTAAAAATCTTTCCCCCATCACCTGCTCACTTTTGAAATAGTATAATAGTGAAACCTAAACCCTCTTCAAGGGCTGGCAGAAATTACATAGTGCTCCCAGAAGCAGAATTGGCTAAACAGGTTTCCACCCAAGCCAACAGCAAAGCACCAGTAGTTTGTCAGAAATTGAGCATATGATCTTTAGATAGGCACCTTTCAAAACAGCAGATTATTTTTGTGCCTATAACAGCTTTGTAACAAATATGTTCCATGTGAACCCTTAACCACCAGCAGCCATGATGGTGCACTCACTGTAAATTTCTCCATATGGGTCATGTGCATTTGGCTTCACAATAAACTGAATATATGTACAATTCGTTCTGTACACAACAGAATATGAGAGCAATTACCTTTCAAGATCAGGTGGTTAAGTGGTAAAAAGAAGTAGTTTGATCATGATAAATATAATATTAAAGCACAACCACTTCTGTACCTAAACTTATTTAAACCAGTCAAGGTACTTCTATGCTTTAATGTTCTTGAAATGTGATGACCCTGTTTAGTTTAATTTGTTTCCTTTCAGCAGCATACTTGTGCTTGTAGGCAGAAGATGCTTTTCTCTCTGTTTATGCTTTCAGTTTTAATAGCATCCATTTACCAGTTGCAAACAAGTTTACATAGAATTGTGCCCAGAAGGGAAAAAAATCAGCTAATTGCTATTAGCATTTGCAACGCCTGATTAACTTATGATATATTAGTAAGGCCATCATTTAATATTAGGGTTGACATATAGAAAGAAGAGTGAGCAACATAATTATAATAAAAGACTATTTGATTTATAAATGGAATGGGAGGCCACCATAAACAGTATTTCTTCATTGTATTTCTGCAAGAACAGACTACTTGCTTGTGTACTGTGTAGAAAATTAATCCCGAATTAAACTGTATGGTTTGTGTACAAATGGCTTGTAAATTTGGTTTGATATGGAAAACAGAATGGAAACATATTATGGATCCTAAGTAAATTTTTAGCATGTTTATATTAGTAAAACATAATTATTCAGCTATAAATATTTAGTGGGAGTACAATGTTTATGTATTGGTAGCATAATGGAGACATTAAATACTTTAACTGAACTCAAACTTAGCAAGATGAAATTATTAAGAAGGATGAATGAAAAAAGACTTGCAACGGTATGTAATAATCAGCAGCACATTTAAAGAAGAGGCTATGGATTTGGTGAGATCATTGCAATTTAGTAATTTATTTGCAACATTATGTTGCACTGTGGTGTGTTTGTAGTGTGTATATGGCTTGCAACAGAGATGACTAAAGATAATACCTTTCATTTAAAAGGTGGGAAATTTTGTGAATCATGAAGGAATTCAAGCAAGTTGTAGCAATGAGAAATACATTAGCTTTTAAAGAATCAATTAAGAGTTTTTGGTCTATTTGGGAATAAAAGCTCCTCTAAAATAACTTTACCCACTGAGTATTGTATGTCCTATATGAGTACTTTGATAACTAATTTTTTTTTCTTAGACTTGGTGAGATAGTTTGCATTGGAAAACTCAGGCCTGTAAATGCTCCTGCACTGTAGGCTAGTACAAATCATTCAGAAATCTGATAAAGAATATTTTGTATGAGCTTTCTTAACAAGTAAGATTCTGAGCACTTGCAGGTCATATTTTTCCTAAATTATGTAAAGCTTCACACTGTGCCTAGCCAAAGTAACTTTCCTAGAAATAATTACTTGTGCTGTATGAAAATAAACCAGGACTTCATTTTCAGCCAGAATCAGTCACAATGAATTTTGCACTTAGAAAATTGCAAATATATAAACAGTTACGAAAAATAAAGTTTCCTTGGTTAACTATGTATCCTGACAGAACTCTCCACAAAACGTCTCTGCTTGCTAAACCAAGAAAATTTTTGTTGTGAAATTTTGGTGTGTACAGTTCTATAAGCTGAGGCTGGGAATATGTATTTATTATTGATATAAATCAAAGTGCCTTATCTGAAGTCAGTATAGCTATGATCATTTATGTTCTAATGTCAAAGCTGAGGTTTTTTATTATGCCATTGCTTCAACTTTACTTGCAAGCATTAGAAAACACTTTCTGGAAATTATTATGGCTGAAATTAGATAAATCTTGTTTGCATTCCTTACTTTGAATAGTGTGCCATCTCCACAGAAGAAAGTGTTCTGCTGCACATAAATAAAAAAAGCATATTTTTTCATGTAATTTCTATTGTGTTTTCTACTATGTTAAGACTAAAAGTTAAAATTAAGTGCTTACCAGGATCAGTTTCTAGAACTCTATTTTTCAGGAGATAAGAAAGAAATCTGTCAATTTTAGAGTTCCAGGTCTGAAGCATCTGTTCATGTTAGCAGATGTGTATCTTACGAACCTTCTTATCAAATTTCAGGCCTTAGTCACTCAGTATCAAATGTACAAGTAGAGCTCTAGTTGCTTAATGTTTTTTTGCCTCTCACTCCTGAAATATTTTACATCATAATTTCTCCATTTTACTGATAGTGATGCAAAGAGACTAGTTATGTCTCCAAGCTCATGTGTCTGATTCAGAATCTGGAAGAGAGCTCAAGTTTTTCCCTTCTATTCTGTCTACTACCCATAAGGCCAGCATGCATCTATTTATTACCCTTTCCTTCAGACTCTTTTTTCCTTTCCTCTCCCTCTGCACAAGGATATAAAACTCAAATACGTGCCTTTGGCTCACACCATTTTCTTCTTAATGTTAGAAAGAATTGTTGTGGTGAATCAGGCAAAGAAAACACCTATACATTTTTCAATAACTTCATTTGCTTAAAGCATTTAAAGGAAATTAGCTACACCTTCTCAAGGATATTCTTCCTTCCTACTAGCTTAGTTTTTTCAAGCCGACTGCTGTATTAAAAATCATGTGTTTGCAATGCTAGTAGATTGCACTTTGTCCAAGTAAATGGAAAACAAATGTTAGATGACTTAGCATGCTGTAGGTCTGTGAGGAATTAAATGGTGTATGTTTGTGCGTGAGCATAGTATAGTTAGTTCATGCGTTGCTTTTAGCAAGGAAATAGTAACTGGATGTTTTTTACATACCAACACAACAGAGTAATAAGTGTGCCCATTTAATAGACTGAAAATCATTAACAGTGCATCCTGGTTGATAGGAAGTTGTATTCCTGATTCAATAGTTCCCCCAGGCAGTCCATTGTTAAGGGCGCAAGAATATACTTTGTAGCTTGGAGTTCCATGCCCAACTCCAGTGCCCTTAGAAGTAAAGCTTGTTTTAAACAAGCTTAAACTTGTTTAAGTTTGGATTTCAGTTGGAGTGCAAAGAAAGTCTTACACTTTTCTCAGAACTTGTGTCATGAATGTGAAAAGATGAAAGCTGATTTTGATGATTGCAAGCTGATAGAATTTCTTCACATACAGAACAAAATATGAATGTTTAGCAACAAGTTAGTGCCAGATTTTCCAGGAATATATGCAGGCTGTGTTCACAAAAACTTTATGGTTTCTACTTCCATTTAAATGTTTTTTTCTTTCTCTAACCCATAGTCAAATTTACAATGGTCAACAATATATATATATAAAAAGAAGTGTGCACATTGGGAATAAGGAAAAGAAAAGATCATATGATTATTTTTTTTGTGATAAGTTGTCAGAAATGAGGATACTTTCACTCATACCAAAAAAGGTTTTCTGCTAAAAAAATTGCAATGTACCTATTTTCTTATATAAGAAGATAATGTTCTTAAAGAGTGAAACGTTATATACTTGAAGATCTGTATTATATCCTACACATACTTTCTGGTTTCCTAAATTATTTTGAATGTTTAAAAGAAAATTGACACTATAATTGCACAAATTTAAAATCTGGAGCTTCTGCTAGTAGTCTTTAACCACTAATTAATCCCTCGCTAGATTTAGCATTACTTCTCTGCCCCACAGTTCTGTGTCTTATCAGTAATGTCATAATATCAGTCCTACTGGTATTTCTTATTTTACAAGTGTTCTAGGAAATAACAAATACTATTATTTCTATTAACTGTAAGGAAAAAAAATGCATGCTATCGTGCTATATCTTAACAGCAATGTTGCAAATTCAATTTAATGCAAAAAAACCCCCCATGGTTGAGAGAGGTGTTCTGATAAGTTTTCATTGATGTTTTTGTGTAACTGATAGACGTTCCTGAAGCGTATTTTTGTGATGACAAGACAGTTTGTTGACTGGTTTTGTACAGAACCTGGATTTGTGTGATGCCTCACTGCTATATCTGTGACATTAATGAACAGGCTGCTAACCGTGGGCACAATTCAGTAGCTGTGCAAAATTTTTGCTGTGATCTCTGCTATTGAGACACTTGGTTGTAGGATTCACTGTATAATCAAAGTTTGGGTTAGATTTATTCCTTAATTCTTGTTACTGTGTTAGGAAGGTTGAGATGACAGAAGCCTTTTTGTAGTTGGCAGCTGTTTTGAAGTGAGTCCCTGTTGTTTAGGCAGAATGATTTGGTCCATGGCCACACTCTGAGACAGCTAAACTGGGAGCTCTGGGCCAGATACTTACTGAGGACATCTCAACAAGTAGGGAGATTCAAAAGCATAATTGGCTTTTTGAATAGCTTAGAAGCATTCGTGAGGTGGGCATTGTCAATTTAGGGGGCCAGAGTCAATCTTATCTGAACTAGAAGACTCAAAGAACCTCTAGTGTAGGTGCTGAGGGCTTATGACTAGCTACTACACCTGCTCATGTGGGTAGGAACTTCGTGGTAAATTTTGTAAAGGCAAAGCAAAAAGAACACTATGAAGAACTTGGCTGATTTTTAATAAAATAGCCTTAAATGTGCAGTTTTAGCTTGACCCTCTTTTTTTCTGAGATTCACAGAGCCTTATAACAGCAGAGGAGAAGTTGCCCAAGTTTCATATGGAGACAGAATGTGACTATAATCAGACTACATATATGAAGGCAGGAGGATTAATTCAAGGAGGAATAAGATGAAGTCACACAAGATGGAAAGATAGCTGGTTTGATTTGTTCATATCTGAAATTCAAAACAGACTTGGGAGAAAATGCATAAAGCAAAGATCACTGAACTTAGAGTGAACCAAAACTAATGAGATTCAAATGGCTGTAAGACCCAGTTGATGAAATCTTTAAAAACATGAATACTCTTTAAAATCTGTTTAGGAGCCTGTGGTCTTGCTAGCTATCAAGTCCTTTGTGCAATGATTTATCTTTACAAATTAATTTGCTAAGAGAAACAAGTAGTGGAGTAAGTGTTCACATTTTTCAGGACACAGCCAGTAACTCCCAATTGGCTGCTGTGTGAATCCTTTTCCAGTAAATCAGTGCAAGACTAAGGTTAGTGATATAATTAGGCAATTACAATCTTTGGCTGTTTAATTAAATATGACTTTCTGCAAATATTTTGTCACCAGGCTGTTGAAACGTGATAAATACACAGTTTTGGAAGTCACATATGAACTTGGGAAATTATGCTCTTTGATCTTAGAGGTTTTCTGTTCTTTGAATTTTTTTTCTAAAGTCACTGCAATATAAGTGATAATTTAATGCAGCAGAGTGGAAAAATAATGTTAAGCCAGTGAGTATTAACATGCAAACCCTCATACTTTTTCATGTGCCTCTTATATTTACCAATCCTCGCTCTAAAAACAGTTCTACCATTTCTGTATTTGCTGAACTGCTAGGAGCCCCACAGTAGATACTTTTTTTTTCTGTGTGCTTTTAGGTTAGTCTCCTGGCTTTCATTCTCCTTTGTTTTAAACATTTTAATCCTTTTTGAAAGGTATGTTTCCTTCTGTGATCAGCAAACTTATTGCAAGTATAAATGCTATTTGTTAAAAATTCCTTATGTCTCTGCTTACCACTCCTTTCTTTCCGAAATTTTCTCTTTGAGACCTCTACTGTTATGATGTCTGAGCTTCCCACAGTAATTTCAATGGCCATTTTTGGAAACACTGTTATGAGATTGGCAAGTATTATTTCCATGTGTGAAATGTAGAAGCAAGACTTCTGACTTCAGGATCTCAAAAGTCCAAAGTTAGGAACTTTGCTTTAGAGATGTTTTATTTTCTTTCACCTCCCCACTTTTATTATGTCAAAAGTATTATGTAAATATTTAATTTTTCTAGGATTATTTGTGATCCTCTCTATGTTAGTTATATGGCAACGCTCAAGTATTTTTGTTTAACATTAGCAGTTTCTAGGTTTCTAGAGCATGCAAACCTTGCTTTCAAGGGATAAGCTTGTTTAATCCAGATTTTAAAAGGACTTGAGGACTTGAGAGGAGGATGTCACCTGATGGTTTTCTCTCTGTCTTTACTAGTAAGTAAAGGAAGTACTACTGAGTACTGAAGTACTACTTCACAACAAAGTGTTAGGTACAGGGGCTATAGTTATTTTCTCTAATTCAGAAGTTGGGTTAATAATTTGTGATGTGGGGAAGTGGGTAGAATAAAATTCAGCAAACAACTTGTTTGGAGTGCAGGGAGACTCAATAATGAATGTGTTCCGCTTTCAAGGAGATGTGAAAGACATTTTTTTTCTTCTTACACAATGCTTTCACTTTCAAACTGTGTCTTGATGAATCAAAAAACTTGCTCATAGCTTAGAAAAAATAAGCTTCTTAGAGTGTGGACAGGAACCAGGTTTCCATATCTTCAAGGAGCTTCTGTCAGGATAGGCTATAATCTGCTTGCAGGATAGGCTATAATCTGCTTGCTTTTTCATTTATAGAATCAACTAGGTTGGAAAAGACCTTGAATATCATCAAGTCCAGTCATTACCCCAGGACCTCATCTACATGTTTTTTGAACACTTCCAGGGATGGTGATTCTACCACTGCCCTGGGCAGCCTGTTCCAATGCCTGATCACCCCCTCTGTGAAGAAATTTTTCCTAATATCCAATTTAAGCCTCCTGTGGTTGAGCTTGAGACTGTTACCTTTTGTTCTATCTCTTGTTACTTGGGGGAAGAGATTGACCCTCACTTCACTACAACCTCCTCTCAGGTAGTTGCAGAGAGTGATAAGGTCCTCCTTACCTTCTCTAGACAAAACACCCCGAGTTGCCTCAGCCATTCCTCATCCCATGTGTGCTCCAGGCCCTTCAACAGCTTCATTGCCCTTCTGTGGACCCGCTCCAGTTCCTCAATGACTCTCTTGTAATGAGGGGCCCAGAAACGAACACAGGATTCGATGTGCAGCCTCACCACTGTAGTACGGGGGGAGGATCACTGCCCTGGTCTTGCTGGCCACACTATTGCTGATAGAGGCCATAAGGCCGTTGGCCTTCTTGGCTACATGGGCACAAGCTGGCTCATATTCAGCTGCGTCAATCATCACACCCAGGTCCTTTTCCACTGAACAGCTTTCCAGGCACCCTTCCCCAAGCCTGTAGTGTTGCATGGGGTTGTTGTGGTCCAAGCGCAGCACCCAGCATTTTGCCTTGTTGAACCTCATACCACTGGCCACAACCTATCGATCCAGCCTGTCCAGATTCCTCTGCAAAGCCTTCCTACCCTTCTTGTAGATCAACACTGCCAGACAGTTTCGTGTTATCTGCAAATTTGCTGAGGGTGCACTCAATCTCCCCCTCCCGATCATCAGTGAGGATATTAAACAGCACTGGCCCTAAAACCAAGCCCTGAGGGACACCGCTAGTGACCATTTGCCAACTAGATGTAACAACATTCACCATCACTCTTTGGGTTCTGACACTCAGCCAGTTTTCAACCCAGCAAAGAATACACCTCTCCAGGCCGTGAACAGCCAGTTTCTCCAGGATAACACTGTGGAAGACAGTGTCAAATGCTTTACTAAAGTCCAAATAGACAATATCTGCAGCCTTCCCCTCATCAGCCAGGTGAGTAACCTTATTGTAGAAGGAAATCAGGTTGGTTGAGTTGGCTCCCTCTGGACAAATCATAGAATCATAGAATCATAGAACAGTTAGGATTGGAAAGGACCTTAAGATCAGCTAGTTCCAGCTCCCCTGCCATGGGCAGGGACACCTCACACTAAACCATGCCACACAAGGCCTCATCCAACCTGGCCTTGAACACTGCCAAGGATGAAGCACTCACAACCTCCCTGGGCAACCCATTCCAGTGCCTCACCACACTTACAGTAAAGAATTTCTTCCCTATATCCAAACTAAACCTCCCCTGTTTAAATTTGAACCCGTTACCCCTTGTCCTATCACTACAGTCCCTGATGAATAGTCCCTCCCCGGCATCCTTGTAGGCCCCCTTCAGATACTGGAAGGCTGCTATAAGGTTTCCATGCAGCCTTCTCTTCTCCAGGCTGAACGGCCCCAACTTTCTCAGCCTGTCTTCATACGGGAGGTGCTCCAGTCCCCTCATCATCCTCGTGGCCCTCCTCTGCACTTGTTCCAACAGTTCCATGTCCTTTTTATGTTGAGGACACCAGAACTGCACACAATACTCCAAGTGAGGTCTCACAAGAGCAGAGTAGAGGGGCAGGATCACCTCCTTCGACCTGCTGGTCACGCTCCTTTTGATGCAGCCCAGGATATGATTGGCTTTCTGGGCTGCGAGCGCACACTGCCGGCTCATGTTCATTTTTATATCGACCAACACCCCCAAGTCCTTCTCCGCAGGGCTGTTCTGAACAGAGATTTGCTCTGCAAATCTTTTGTTTACATCTGCAAATACCCCAAAGTACCATTTTCTTGAGAGAGCTGAGCTTATTAGTGACTGATTCAGGTTTAAGATGTTTTTCTATCATTGTGTCCCAGCATGTGAGTACCCACTCTGTTATTCATAGTGGTCATATTTGAATTATTCTTGACTGAGTATATGTTTCGTAGTTTGCTTCTTCAAGTGCGTTTTTCTGCCACAGGAGACCAATTTTGAAAGCTTTCTTTGGTAAAGATTTTTCAAATATTTCCATACAGAAATGTAAAGAGAGTCTCTCAAAGGTATAGTGTTCTTAGTCATTGTTGAAAAAGAACTGGGATTGGGTGCTTATAACACTAATTCTGTATTGCAGCACGTTAAGGAGAAACATAAGGGAAAGTACTAGGAACAAAAATGATAAAATTGTGTATTTCTCTGTTCATGTTGTTAACAAGTGGTTTTTAAAACCATGTTTCAAACCTCATGAAAAACAATGCCTAAAGACCCATGGGCTAAGATTTACTTTATGCAGGCCACATCATAAGCTACAGTTGTGCTGGGGATTGGTAGTTAAGTGTCTAATTCTTGGTAATTACCAGAAAATTGTGAAAGAAAAATGCAAATCAGATTTGAAGTAAAAAAAAATCTTTTAAACCAGGATTTATTCAGTTACTTCTGTGTTTCAGGACAGCTTTAGCTGTATTCTTACAGAAGAAAGAAGTCAGTGTCTGGTAATATCTACAAATGAAATGCTGAGATCACCCTAATGGACTTGAAATTCCCCACTAAGGCTCTCAAATTAAGAACAGGTCTGCCTGACCTTTTTTCAATAGGCAGTAGAAAGGTCTCTGCTTTCCAGGAAGAAAAGTATCACTTAGAGATGCTTTCTTCTCTCTGTAGGTGTGCATAGAGGTTAGGACAAGTCAAATTGCAACACTGAATCGAAAAGCCAGCAAATGGCAAAGCAGAGGTTCTTTCATATATGTCATTAACTCAAGCCTTAGTGCATTTATCTCATGTAGACTGGGAGCCAGTGATATTTACTTGGTAAGGATCTGTGACATGGGATGTATTTCAACTAGAAAATGCTTTCTGTTTCTGAAATGTATTCCCTGAAGAATACGTAGACTATGACTCCAGGGTACAGAATGACTGCAAAATGGTAAGACTTTCTCCATTTTTTTCTTTTCTTTGTGTATTTTTTTAGTATTGTTTGCCTATGGAACTATTTTCATACATGAAACAGTTCATGTTTTAGGTTTTCAAGGCTTTGCTGCTTCTTACTTTTAAGAATCCTTATTTATTCCATGATGGAAATCACTTGAAATTGGGTCACTGACTCTTAAGTATATATGTGAATGTTGCTTTTGATGCTAAGAGCATGTTTATCACTTGGCATCTTTATAAACCAAATTAACTGAAGATGCAAATGGCTCAGCTGAACATGAGTTTTTTTTAGTCAGGACACTACTTCACTGTTTTCTGGGAACTTTGTATAAATAACAAGCCTCCAACAACACTACTATGTGCATAAAATACATCAATACATTTCAGTATATTTTAAGTCCTGATACTTTTTTTTGCTAATTCTTGTTGTGTGTGCCTGCTTCAGTGCTATACTCCTTGGATTACGTTATAAATGAGGGGCACATTTTTGTTGCCTTATCTCATTAGCATGTGTTTATTATGTGTTTTCTGTGTAATTACTGTCCCAGAACAGTAGAAAATGAAATTAGATGTTAGAAATCTGAAAGGGGCCAGGATAAATACAACAGCTTATTTCTGTTCAACACTAGCTGACATTTTGATTTATGTCACCTGGGTCTGCTGGATAAACAGTAGGAATAAGGCTCCCTATGGCATGGCCAAAACATTTTTTAAGATCTGAACCAAAAAAAAAAGAAGTTTTTCCCCATTCTATCTAGCTCGCACATTTGTTTGCCTTGTACATATAAATTCTGAACATAAATGTGTTTATGGAGAATTTAATTTCACCTTGGAAATTCTCAAGTTTTGTTAAAGTACAGTTTGAATTACTGTTTGAATGTCTGCTTTTGGACCAAAGGTAGATATTTGAATGTGAATCTTACAAACTTCTTTGGGACCATAACTCCACAAACATTTGGAAGTTGCTTTTATTATTAAAAAAAATAAAACAAAACAAAGCCCCACTTATGTTTTAATCTAATATTGGGGGGAAGGTTGTGATGCAGTCATGTTCTGATATAGCTGCTTTATAGTGTCATAGTTGTAGCAGCAACGTAAAGTCATCATAAAAAGTGAAAAGTATGCTTTCAGAAAATTTAAAATTTTGTCCAAAGACAATAGAAACAACACAAATTACAGTAACTTAAATTTAAAATCATATCTAGCCAGGCAGGCCATGAAGATTTGTGAAGAGTAAATTGTTTTAAACATAAAAATGAGTGACAAAAATAGTTTCAAACACATTCAGAAACTGAAAGCCTGGAAGACTGGTTCCACAGGGCTGATAGATGGCTGCCATATAAAAATTAAAAGGCAACAGTGGTAAAAGTCAAATTATTTATTTGTATTTGTGTTCATCAGTCTCAAATAGGCACATCATAACAAAGATTTTAGAACAAAATATAAGAGCTATGAATTGTCAGAGAAAAAGGTTTTCATTTGAGAGGTCTAGAATGAATTGTTACCAACTATATGGTGTAAACCTGTTGCTTGAATATAAAAGAGAGTGAGGAAGCAAATGAGAACAAGGTTTCAAAAAAGGCTCTAAAGGTTATCTGGGGATCTACAGATCATTTGTCCTGGTTTCAGGACACCATTATATCACACTTATCAGTCATATTGGCAGAAACTATAAGAAGGAACAGTTAGTCAACAGAGGTATAAATGTGGGATATATCCACACTTGTGTAAAGTAACATCTTGTGTAACGTATGATGTAAAGTCACATCTTGTGATCCTGCTGCCGTGCTGAAAGCCATGCCAGGAAACACAGATGAGGGAGGGTGGCTGACAGACCACTGGATTTGCAGAAAAGTAGTGATTAATTACCAAGTAAAATAAGGAAAAGAGTGGTAAGTTTTCCCTATGAATGTACTGTTAGCTGCATTTCTAGATTGCCTCTGTAGGCAACAATCCTATTTAATACTGATCTTCAGAAAACATTTAGAAATGGGCTGAACAGTGAAATGATAAGGCTTTGACATTAGAAAACTACTCAAAGGTAGGAAAGAGTTGCAGAAGGTTGTCAACAAGTAAGTGAATAATGAAGTGCCAGCTAATATTTAATGTCAATAAATATGAAGCTATGCAGATGGTAAGACTGTCTTGACTGAAAAAAACCCCAAAAACCCAAAAAAACCCCCAAACAAACAAAACAACAAATCAAAACCTAAGAAACCTGGATTGAGATTAGCGGTGCCTTATTCCTGAGTCAAAAGAAGTCACTGTGAACAACACTCAAATGTTCATCTCAGTCACTAGCAGTAGTGAAAAAAAGTAAATAACATGTTGGACAGTGGAACAAGAATAGAGAGCAAAACATCATGGCACCACACAACCAGCCCTAAGCATGCAGACATCTTAAGATGATCATGACTGCAAGAAATTCCATCTTAAAAAATTTTTAACAGAACTAGGGAAAGAACAGAGAAGAAAATGGGAATGAACAAAGACAATCAGATAGTTACTTTACAAAGAAGAGAAAATAGTCTAAAACTTCTTACTTCTCACCTTTTTTCTATGGAAAAGAGATGGCTAAAGGTGATTTTGATAGATGTCTATGTAATCGCAAAAGATATGGTCAGAGTGAATGGGGAATTATTGTTCTCTGTTTTTACATCACAATGGCAATGCAACATTCAGTGAAGTTACTCTGCAGGAGATACAAAACAAACTAATGAGGTTTGAAATTAATTCTAAATAAAGATATATAAACAGCCTTAAAAGGTCACTAGAAAAAATTGTGAAAGAAAGGTTCATTCGAAGGATTTTTTGGATTGGTCTGGCTGAATGCAAACTGAAGTTCTTGATGTTTGAAACAGATGACTGCTGGAAATGAAGAGGCTATCGTCATCATAAGGTGAGCATCACCTGTATTTGCCTTTACTTGCTCTTATGTACCACAATTATTGTAAGGGACAAATGAAATTACTAGCCTTAGTACTTTAAAAATATTTAAAAATAGTGTTTCAATCTTTTATTATAATTTTTTGTAACACCAAGCTGGCAAGTGCCTTGAGACTAATTAAAGTAAGTCAGTTTAAGCCTTGTAACACTTTTTACAATATTTATATCTGTGTTGAGTGGTTGAAAATCACAGGTTATTTTTGCTGGCTGACTTGTAACTTGTGGGCTTTATATACTGTAAAGATTCACCAAAAAGTCATGAATTCTCTGAAAAAAAAAAAAGGATTTCCTCAGGACTCGTTAAATCCTGTTCAATATTACGTCATGGTAAGTCTCCTTTCAAGTATGAGGAAATTATATTCCTCTTCTCCCTCTCCCACTGGAACAGCCTTATTTAACATTTGAAGAAAGCTTTTTGTGTGATTTGAGATTTGTAGATTGTTGGTTGGCACTAACACTAAATGCTGAACCTCAGTGTAATTAATGACTGCCAAATGCCTGCCACTCTTATTTGCAATTTATGATGAGGGGTTTTGACTACTGGATTATATATGTTCCGAAATACCCTTCAATGTCAACTAAAATAGTTCTAGTTACATCTGTTAAAATTTTCAACATCATTACCTGTACAAAATCTTCACTATTATGGTTCTTCTGAAACCATAGTGACTTTAATAAGCATTTTAAAAACAAAGAAATTGTCCCATATATTTAAGCATCACTTTGGAAAATTTGTTAGTATAAATTAAGTGCATTCTTAAAGCAGGTGAAAATACGGAGTTGAAATGAGCATTTTTTTGTTGAATAGGAAAAATTATGCCTGATATTATGTCAGCCTCTTGTAGAAAATAGTAGGTGGTAAACATAGATAAAGAATGCTTTTTTAACTTATATTGAAAATAGATACATGATATGATTTTTCCCATTAAAGTCCACTGTCTTATGTCTATGGGTTTCTGTGCTGCTTTGATGGCCTGCTGTGCTTTCATGTACACCACATATTTATGGACATATTTATGACATAGAGGCAAGAAGTAACCGTATTACCACTCTATGAGTTGATAAAGAAAGCTGGTGTAGTCATAGGGTGGAGAGTGTGGATGCACCCAGCCCCTTAACCCAACGAGCAATAGAGGTAAAGGCCTGAGCCATTTCTAGGCCAAAAAGTCCTCCAGGAAACCCATAAAGCAGCAGAGTGACCTAGTGAACATTGATGGATATGAGCTTGGAACACCAATCATGCAGCTAACATATGAATAGTGGGTGACTTTTCCAAGACTAATTTATGAAGGAAAAAGTTGTGGGTACAAAGAACCTTGTGCATGCATTTTCTGCCCATTGCAACTTGACTATAACCTTTATTCCATAATGATGACAGCCTAAGTGAGCCTTCTTTGAGTTCTCCCTTTTAGGAAGTGTGCCTGCATTGCGATGATGTCCCCTGCTAGAGCTCAGATATCTTCTTAAGGTTGCTCTTTGAGGCAGAGAGACCTTTTAGCAACAACAAATCTTTGGATGAGTTCAGTTTGAGTTCTTTCTAAATTGCAACAGAACTGCATGCCAGGTGACTCTCCTCTTGAGCTGGGATGCTTCTTAAGGTTTGAGATTCCTTACCTGAGACTAAGAGATCTTTTCTTGCCCAAGATGGAGAAACCCCACATTTGCAACGGATACTACTAGGAAGTGACTTATAGCATGCTGAATTAATAGTAAAGAAATCCATGTAGTTAATTCCTTTAGACATAAGTTGTTGTTAAAGATGAGACTAACACTGGACCTAGCCAAACTTAAGCTTCATCAACAGTTTAGAAAGCAAGGTGGTCTACTCTGAAGCTGCTCAAACAGAGCGTCTCCCTTTACCCTTTGAGACTTTGGTCTCTGAGTGAATCATTCTAGCTCAATTCTAACTTGATTTTCCTTCATATCTTTTACCCATGGAGTAAGTAATAGAGTGAACCTTGCTATTGAACTTTGTTAAGGCACACTTTTACAACGTCACATTAAAACCACTTTTGCTAATACCTCTGATGGTGCTTCTTTCAGTGATCAAAATCCCTTAATTGTAGCAACATGTTTAATGTAGTGCTTGTTTTTGCAACTGGAGCACAGACCGCATGAAAGCAGACATTGGAAGTCATTATCAGGTTGTGAGAATTTTTCCTAATCCCCATGCCACTGACAGAAGCAACAGAAAGTATTGCATGATCTTTTGTTTTTCATGATTTCTCTGTAGTTGGTTTGTGTGTGTAGAGATGTCACAGAGAATGGGCTACCTCTTTCTCTCAGCACAACAGAGATGAGAAAAGGGAAATACATTTCAGGCTGTGTCTCATCCATCGTTGTTGTCTTCACTTGGCAGCAATGCATACCATGGCTTGCTGAATAGCTCTGGCCTGGGAGAGAACACTGACTGCTTTAGTAGGCTTTTCTGCATATTTTTTTCTGTCTGAAAACCATCCTGGAATTTTACAGCATGGACCAGGTAACAAAATACCCAATGAAACTGTACTCTGAAATCATAGACTCTTCAGCAACAGGAATTCCTGTTGTAACAAATTGAAATGTCTTGGAATAACTCTTAAAACTGAACAGAATGTTATAATTTCACTTTACATCTGAATGAGATGTATATCTGAATGAGCGAACAGTTAATTTTGGTCAATAGCACACCAGTGTATTTACGGTCGGTAATGCAAAACAGCAGTGCATAGGAGTCGTGTATTTTTATAAGTAACCTCTTTAGGCTTATTTAATAAACATATTGGGAACATACCTCAAAACCTCTTACAAATAAGATCTTTTTTGTCTTCTGAATGAGATTACTTTCATGCTTCCAGTTATACATTAGCATCACCTGTCACTGTACTGCATACAGAATGTTAGACTACATATTACAAGCTACATAGAATTTTTGCATTTTAGGCCTGTATGATTGCTTGTTATATTCCCTGTGTCATGAATCCTTGTTTGTACTTTTGCAGCCATATGTAATACTTTCTCAAATTCATGTCTGTCATGATCTTCAAATAGCAAAGTTGTGTTTTCTTTCCATGAACAACACATGATCGTAATCAACAACCTGAAAAGGAAACTGTATCACCTTTTTCCTTGTGCTTGATCTTGTTAATAAAAATGAGTTGGCCGTGTTAAAAGGGTGGGTGTTCTGGGTAGAAGGATGAGAAGTATGGTTGGTTTGAGTCTTTCCTGAGTCCCTGGTAAAAGTCTTGATAAAAATCCAATGCACTTTTTTTCTGAGCTGATGTATGTTGACACTTTTTTCTGTTCTTTGATGTCTCATGAACAGCTGTAAAGGTCAATGACAAATGAAGGTCTATTTATCTAGCTGCTGGTTTACTTGTCAAAGTAACTTAAACAGAAAAAAGTGTATCAAAGACTAAGTTGCTGAAAGTGATGTGATTATTAAAAACTTTCAAACATGCATGCTTTTATTTATGTTTCTTAGATAAAACTGAAAGAACTCTTTCCTACTTTTGTTATAGCTTCCCTACTTCTTCTATGCAAAGTATTTTGGAAGAAAAGTAACTTTATTTATCTAGAATTTTTTCAAAATTGACAACATAATTATTTATCTACATTAGAGTCCTTCTTTTGACTTTCTGATACATTGGTTAATAATTTTATGTAAGTTAGAAATCTTTCACACACAGCTACAAAGAGAAGAGGGCTTTCTCTGGTTTACACAGCTGTCATACATCATTATCCTTCATAATCAAAATATAGACACATTTGGGATCCAGCATATATTTTTTTGCTGCCTCAAGCACCTAATCTAGGATCAAAGGCTCACAATATAGTCAGTGCAGAGAGGTAGTATCTTCAGATGAGTGCTTTGAATATCTAGATTCAGAATTTACCACCTAAATCAGGTGTCAGAGTTGCCACTGGCGATGTTGTTCTCTTCCTACTGACAACTGAAGGACCTAAGCTCCTAAATAAGATCCATGAAGCTAATGGTGCATTTACACAATATGGTAAACATTTAACAGCAGTAACAAAATGGTTCTGATTCATGTGAGAAACTATAACTGCTACTGAAATTTCTGGGGTGTTATAGTTAAATATGATGTGAGTGGCAAGATGGAAATTCATGTGAAGGCTGAGGACAATAGAGCTATCCACAAATGGGGAAAAATTGGGGGAAGATCGTGACTGTATGCATACTGGGACATCTTTTCAGGGAGTCACTGCTGAGCTTAAAAACTCATCACTCATTAAATCTAACTATCATTTTTTAATGAAGAAGATAGAAAAATGTTGAGCTTTCAGTTAATGTTATCCAACTAACCATTTGGGGAGTTGTCTGGAAGCTGCATTTGTGTTTTGTTTAAAATGATGATGTATTTAATTTTTCCTGCAAACTTGGACCGATTCTGATTCATTCTACACTGTGCTTGATGCTTCCATCAAAGGTGGCAGCCCATCTCAGAGTTTATAGACAAATCAACTAGATGAAAGTGTTAGGAGGAATCCTGATTTTAGAAGTATGATACTAAGGCACTAAAGATTAAAGCTATTTGCTTAAGTTTTTGTGATGTGTTTCCCAGAAGCTCAGTATGAAGTTATAGGTTTGAGCTTTGTTCTGATGCCTGGAACTTCCTTCTTGGCCTTCAAATCTTGAAGTGGGTTGAAGAAATGAACAAATAAAATCGACAAATCAAGACAAATTTCTGTCTGTGAATTTTCCAACCCTTTTGAGACCATTTTACTGTGTGTAAGCCATCACATTTGCTGTCCGTCAAAGAAATCATCTACATGCTGATGCCTGGAATTTATATAGGTGAAGTGAAAGTATTCAGTGGTGTCATGAGCCTCTTACAAATATCAGAGGCCACCAAAAAAGGGTCCTAACAATATTCAAAAGATAATTTTCAAAAGATAATTACATATCTTAAATTATTGGAACTTTCTGGAAAACAGAGGCAAGAGAAAGAAAATTATTATAAAGCAATAAATGCTCATTTGTGATGTTTCTGTTGATGCATATACATTGATGGTGTAAGACTTGTTAGCTTTATGACTGCAGTGGTTCATTTTTAACCTTGGCGTTTTCAAATCCAAAGAAAAATTTCTCTGACAGAGGGAATTTGGTTCAAAATTTTGTTGCAGACTGTACTCTATTGTTTCATGTCTAATTTGGCTGTCAGATTTTAGTTTGTTTTGAAAATAAAACTAGAGTGGTGACAAGCAAAAAAAGAGACCAAGCAAAACTCAGTTAAGACCTGGACTTTGCTTAGCTGTAAATTATCTTCTCTTGCATCATTAAGGAAAGTCTTCTTGTTCAAATCAGGCCTTTCCTGTAGCTGTTTTCTACAAGCTGACAGGAGGGCATTTTCTTCCATGTGTCCAAATCCTACTTTTAAAGCAAGTATTGGTTATGTTTCCCAGCTCTTGAGTTACCTCAACAAGTGTCAGGACAGCAGTCTACTTTGCATCTCTGGTTAAGGTTGTTGAAGAACTTAATAACAGCTGTGGAAAATTTGTATGTAACCTATACTGTCCTGAACATTTGTTGCCTGTCTAGGGCAGTTCCCTCTCTGTCTCCAAATTTAGGTGTTTTGTGGTTTGGAAGTAGTTATTTTAGACTTCTAGTGATAGAGAGGTCTTCTCACAGTGAATTCTAGTATTTCTTACCTTTTCATGTCTACTTTGAGATGCTTAGAACAGTTTAGTTCAGTAGCAGCTTTAAAAAAATCCTTAAGTTTCAAGAATAAGTCTTTTGTAAGACAAGCTTCTAAATCTAACCGCTATGCCAACCTCTATGAAGTCATATACAGAGGTAATTGAGAAAAGAATGACATATCCAGTGTCACTATGTTTAAAAAGATCATTCTTAAATTTTTGTTTTCTGTAAGAAATTGCTTCACTATTGGCTGAATAAGTTAAAGAGCCTAGAAAACTGATCGTTATCTACAACTCTTGAGTTTTAGGAAAATCAATATCCTAAGAACAGGATTTTATCAAAGAGGAGAACAGATAATTTAAGAAGAACCAAATTCCCTGGTTTCTGGCTGGAGAAATGTCACTCAAAACACCAATTTCATTATTGGATACTGTTTGAGCATAAAAAATATGTTACAACATAAACTGATCAGTCTCATATAACGAGGCTACTAAAACAAGGAAAAGGAGGGCTGTTTTTTTGTCTAAAATTACTGTATTCTATATTACTATCATTTTTATATAAATTATATTCATTGGTATAGAAAGACGGAAGGTTTTAGTTAACGCTTTTTTCTGGAAATGTGTTCCGTCCATCTTTAAATGTGAGCTTTACAAATAGGGATGGTGTGTTGCTACTTTTCATTCCATGTCTGTTAGAATAAAATCTTCTTGTAAAAAGGAATTTCATTTCAGCAAATAATTCACAAGTAGATGAAGATCATGTAGGAGGAAGCTTCCCAAGGCAATATCAGCCAGTTTTATTTAAAACAATGTTTTAGTATACTGTGTAGATAAGAAGTTATTTGTGCTAAGCTCTTTTAAAACCAGAAATAGTAAAGCATGAGTGAAGAATATGAGCTAAGGGAATCTATTTCACACCTCTAGCATCTTGGTTGCAAGATGATCAAGGAAGAGCTTAAATACATAAAGAAGAAACAGTACCTGGAGAGACTGTTTCACATGACAGTAAGTTTTGATTTTGTTTTTTTCTTGGTTTGGTTTGGTTTGTTGGTTTTTTTCTTCTTATCAGATAGGTTATTTATGAAGTTTGCTTTGTTGAATCTCAGCATAGCACTTGGGCACAAAATTTCCAGTAATACTGTATTTAGAAAAAAGCACTACTTAAATCCAGACCAAAAAACTAAGGATCATCTCTTTCAAGAGAAACTTAACAAGTCTAACAAAGGCTCAGGGCCACATGAGATCTGAAACACAATTAAGAAAATTCTGCAGTTGTCTGGAGTCTTCCACAAACCAATTTTCTGAGGTATTGCTTGCATTCACAGGAAATAGGTGTTCTTAGTTCTGCTACTTATGATGCAGACACACAGTTGGGAGTGGCTATTTTATGCCATTACATACTCAGCTTTTGTGGTCTTCTCCCTTTTGGAGGAGGCTCAGGGGGACCTTATTACTTTCTACAACTACCTCAAAGAAGGATAGAGAGAGGAAGTGGCTTGTGTCTTTTCCCAAATAACAAGTAATAGGACAAGAGGCAAAGTCCTGAAGCTGCATCAGGTATTGGAACAGGCTTCCCAGGGAAGTGGTGGAATTCCGTGCCTGGAAGTGTTCAAAAAACATGTGGAGAGGCCTTTAGTGGCATGGTTTAGTGGTGGTCTTGGCAGCCCTGGGATAAAGGTTGGACTTGATGATCTTTAAGGGTACTTTTCAACCTAGTTGATGTTATGCTCTCTGTCCTCTACAGCATTCTATGTTCTAAGTGGTGTTTGAAAGCAAGCTTTGCTGGAGTATTGCAAAGCATGCAAAGCAGTATTGCGATAGCCACTGCCTTTCAGAGAAAACTTCTTCAGGCAGCCAACACAAATGTTTTGAAGAAAGAGTGTTATCATGTCATTGTTAGAAAAGGTGCTAAATTTAACTTCACTAAAGAGTTTTTGGTGTGTCTTTTTTTTTAATCGATTTTTAAGGAAAATAGGATATTTGTATAAAAATTAATGTATGCTCTGATTTCTTTGTAAAGAATATTATCTGAGGAATTTTGTTCAGAAGCTGATTTGTTATGAAATAGAACCTCAGTATTTCTACAAGTTCATGACTGATTGTTTTCCTCTCCAACTCATGTGCTGCAACAAGTTTAATGGTGCTATTTAATTTAGGGTTATTGTGCAACACAAATTTAACAAGCGCACTTGCTTGTGGCAGGCAGAACATTGCTTTCATCAAATATCTAAAATATATATTGTGTCGAAGAATTGTAATTAATCTCCGTTACTGGTTCTGGATCATCAAAATCCTACTTCAGGTCTCCGTGATTCAAAGAAAATCTAGTTTCAGTGTACTGAGATCAGTTAAAATTAATCCTTTTCTAATGCTCTTAGCCCCATGAAACTCACTTCTCAGCTTAGTCAGGGATGAACAATCAAATTTATCTGGTTTTGGGAGAATCTCATCCATCTAATTTGGATGATTTTTTCTTTGTGGATATTTTATTTACTGCTTATTGCAGTAACCATGTAACGGAAGACTCCAATCATCTATGTAAGTTGGGTGCTGAAAGTAGTAGGTTCAAGCTTTGCTTTATGTACTGGTTACACGAATATAATGGAGGGTCTTGTGGGAAACTTATCCTCATTTTTTTCTCAAACTTTACCAGAGAACATATATCAGTAAACAGTGGCAAACCTAAAACCAGAAAGGTAGAAAATGGGTACTAGCATGACAAAGCTAGGAGCTGAAAAACAGGTTAAGCCAGCCTCTGTTTAGCCTCAATCTCAAGCCTGCTAGATAGAAGTTCATATCAGTCAATAGGCAGGGAAGAAAAAGAGCATCAGCTGCCCCTACCTCTGCAAGAAAGAGAGGGGGAAGAAAAGGATAGGGAATAAGGAGGAGGGGAAGCCACAGAGGGAATCCAGGCTCTTACAAAATTGCTGTAATGATGAACTTAATTTATGTGACCATCCTATGAGCCTTAGTTTTTTCAGTTTTTGCTGCAGCAATTACATTTAAATACTCATTATCTTTCATTGCCTCCTTAAATCAGAACTGGAAGAAGTATTTATAAAATCTTCCATTAGAAGATGTGTACTATACACTTATCAAGGACTGCATGAATTATGCAATTACTCACAATGTATATATTGAAAAACGTAAACTCATAAAAAGAATAGGCTTTAATATGAGGTGAAAGTGACAGAATTTTCACATTTCAATATTTTGATTTACAGAATACATTATCTTTAATACCAGACTTGTGAAAATTACACTGACAGGACATTTATAAATATTTGTTTAGCTGTAATGCTCCTTAAGGGTATTTTATGTTAATCAATATAAACCCCCTAATCGCAAGCTAATAACTTTTGTGATAACATCCTTCACTCTTGAAAGACAAATTGTCGTACTGATGTTTAAAGTTGAATGGTATAATACAGTCTTTTGAAAATGTACAGCTTTCCAAAAACCACCTTTTAGCTGTTCTTTATGATATCAGTCCTTGTACAAAAGCACCTTTAGACATCTGAACAAAATGTAACTTTCCAGGTGAGAGGAACTCCTATATTTTCAGAATTGTTTTCAAGTTTCTAGAAATCTGTTGTGATCTGGTATGGTTGCATACTTCAAATACCAGCATCTACATGGGAAAAGAGATTCTGAGGCGTGGCCACCAGGGTATTAGCACTTATTGAACAGTACTGTCTATAAAGCAGACAAGCTGAGAAGGTACCTAAGGCTTTGCCAAGCAGTTGTTTACACAGGTCGTTTACATCAACAAGAATTTAATCTTAATGACTTTTGTTGGTGCAATAGAGATGAGGATTTCTTTGCTTCCCAATGTTTTTAATCTCCAGTTGTCTGCTGGAACTGATCAGTGTATAAAATTTCAATAGCATTTTAAAGGTGATAGCATCACCTATGAGTGTTTTTTAAAATTTCACTTTCTGATTCTTTACTTTGTAAACCATATTTCATATTTGTTGTCCGTGGGCAACGTTACCATATTATTTATTCATGTTGCTGCCCAATATGTCCACCATAGCAGAAACCTTTTATTTCAATGTATCAATAATTGAATGCCAAAAACCCCAAAGGGGCTACAATTACAGCCATTATTATCAGTGTCAACCATGTTACATAAAGAAGCATAAATTCAGTGTATCTCTCTCACATGTGGTTTGTGACAATAACAGTTCTAAAACTGGAATCTGGCAACTTTTATCAATGCTGGCTTTAATTAACCCAGCATAAATCTGGGTCACTGGTAAATGAAACTGTGAAACCTGTAATCTTTTATGCCCTGGCTGGTTTTCCCTCTGGAATATACCTTTTCTAGTTGTGTCAGCTGCAGCCTATGCTGCTATCTTCCCAAGATCCCTTCTTAGGAATATTGAGTAATTTAACTCTATTTCTCCAGTTCTGTGCATGCTGATATTTTTGTAGCTAAAATTTCAGCTTTGTTGCACTGAGCTCCCTTTTCATTAAATTTGGTAGAAGCCACTGAGCTTGGATTCCGAAAGTGGTGTTCAGAATTGAAACCCATACCACTTTTGAGTGTTTTCTTACCTGAAGACAGTGTATTAAAATGCATGTGAGCTCTTTCCTATCCCCACCTCTCCATTACAGAAGGAATATAATCTTGCAGTTCATTCAGTGCATCCTCAATGCTATGAAAGATAACTGGACACCTTTCAACCATCATCAGTATCACACATTGTAAAAGTTTTGTTTCCTACATTATGACATGCACTTTGCCTGAGTTTTCAGAAATTATCCAAATAGATTTTTGTTCTATTTAGCCACTTTAAAAAGCTGGCATTATTTTCCTTTAGTAGAAATATACGTGTCTCTTTTTAACAAAGTCACACAGTTTCAGAAATACACCATCTAAGAAGCAACATGAGTAGGCTTGGCTTTGCCTTGTCAGTGCCTGTAGAGGTGATCCTAAGTGCTTTTGTGTTTATCCATGTGTCCACAGCATTTCTGAAATTAAATAATGACTTTCAGATGTGTACAAGCAGAACATAATGAAAAACAGACTATAGCAAAATGACAAGTGTTGTGTGTTTTAGCAAGGCTCTGGTGCACCCAGATACTACACTTTGTTGTTTATATTGCTTATTATCTTACTCCCCCTAACCTCTTCAATTTAAACACCTGATTTCTTTAGGAAAGGAATAACATATTCTTTGGGTTATTAACAGCCTGTGGTTTGAACTTTTGTGTGCCTCTGTTATATCAAGGATGGTAGTACTCAGGCAAGTGCATGCTTACTCATCACTTTTGTTTCATCATTCTGACCTTGATTTATCTTTTTCTTTGTTTATCACATATACCTGTCCTCATTACCATAGAGTCACAGTGCAGAAGTCTGACTTTTTATCAGTACCACCTATCTCATATGCTAAGCTTGCATCATAGCATTTGAGATCCAGCTGTTCAAACTCATGACGAAAAAGAAAGAACTACACTGTCCTAGCCTGAGCTTTCTATAAGCACCTTTAGATAGATTTGCTTGTATTTGGTGTAGAGCCATGCTGAAGTAATAGACAAGGTAAGCACAAAACCCAAATATAATTAAACACTTATTCACCAGGAAATGTCATATGAGGCTTACCCATTTTGGGCCAGTATGGTCATCTTTGTAAAACTAATAGGAAATAGCCTATGTGTTCACCTTCTAGGTGTTCATTATTTTTTAATCCATTGTGAAACAGAAGCTTTATTGACAGAGGCAGGCATTCTTGATGATGTACTCTTTGAAGCTCTTGTCCACACAGTGAATTCAGATGGTCACTGGATCAAATTATAGTGTATTTTTCATTCAGTGTGCAGCTGAGTATTTTGTGGGAAGCTTTACAGTGAAATGGCTATATAAGTAAATTCAGCAGTCTTATGAACCCAAGGCCAAGTTCCACAGTGTGATGTTAGAATATATTTTGTAGGCTGAGTGATCGGGAAAAACTCTGCTTTTGGGGAAAGGGGGAGTTAGGTTTTTTGAATTATGATATTGAGAAATTTCTTGCACATGATCAGGAATAGGGTTAGAAAAACTGGATGTATGTTTCTCAAAATACCTTTAGAGAAGGAAAAGGCACTTAACTAGAAAATGCTCTCTGAAAAGAAAATAGAATCCAGATCTGGTTCCTTTTTAGTTCATTTCACATCCTCTTTGTACATCAACTCCATTCCAACAGTGAAAAGTATCAGCAAAATTTTGGATAGAGACGTAAATGGCAAGTCATCTGTGACAAAGCAATGTCTAAGATTAAGTATACTCATTAGGTACAAATTTACAAATAAAACACAATTTCCAAATACAAAGAAGCATGTGGAGCTAGGTCTTCTTACCACTAACTGGGACAGTTTGGAAAAAACCTGTAGTACTAATGTGCCCTGCCAAAAGACCCTTATAGTATCTATTGAATAATCTTTCTCTCCTGACTATGCTGTAGTTATAAATAGGTTCACAACTAATTCTGCATTCTGCACATGTGAATCATGTCACATACTGTTATCTGATAACCCCTAGTAAGGTATGCATGTTTGCTGGGCTGTTAAAGTATCAGGTAAGGCAGTCAGCTGTATCTCTTAGAAGTAATTGCTGTGTGTTACAGACTAACAGCCAGCCAATAAATAAAAATTCCAAATTTGCTCTGAAACTTGGAGTAATACCAAAGATGAATGATGGTTTACTCAAAGTTAAATGTAGACAAGACTGTAAAAAGGGGGAAAAAATCCATAAAGAGGAAAAAAAATGCAGTTAATTAATTGCAAGCAAAATGTGCATATGACTGACATGTTTGTCCTTTCTTTGGGTGCCTACATTTAATATTAGTCTTTTCCGTTACACTTGCAGACACTCCTTTTAAGAAGATGCAGTTTTAAAGGGAGAATTCATTATGTTTTATCACTAGTGGGGTAATATCCAATGAGATTTATCCTATCTGTGGTATATGTTATTTGTTGGGGAAAGCATTTTGGGCCAGGGGGAAACGTCCTTGTGTTACTGGAAACTAATGCAGTTCACTGTAGGTTGTCCCTCGAAAGTCAGCACACCTTCTATGTGCTTGTTAACTGTATGGACTGTTTTACATTAGCATTTTATTTTAAACTGAAATAAACTTAAAATTCAGTAAAAAGGCTGTGCAGAGAAGTAGAACTTTTTTGGTGTGCTCTTTTCCATCCATTTTGGGTTGAAAAACCCAGAAAAGCCTCCATGATATCTGCTGTGAGATTAATTTTCTTCTTCCCTAACAGTCCAAAAATATGCAGGCATAGCAGCTGCATTAATGTTCCTTTGATGAGAAGGAAAAGCTGATTGACTGGATGGAGTTTATTGAAAAATAATTTTGATTTCATTTGACTGTTGCTTTTATGCCCAAATTGTGTTTTAATTAACTGTAACACAGAGATGTAACTAGTAAGATTTATTCAGATGAGGCGCAACAAACAATGAAAATGGCAGGATTCAGTGTCACATCTTGTTTTTCCCCTCCTCCAGCTTTTCCTTAACTGTTATATTCTATGAAACCAATCTTAAGAAAAAAATCAAGACAGAAGAAGTGAGCTTTTCCATGGCGACAAAAATATTGCTGATGTTGCTGGCAAAATAATTCACCAGTGGCTCATTTCCATCAGCTTTTATTTCACAGCAATTGTAAAATAAACCAGTCATAGCACACGCTGTTAATCTCTAGTCCCTAGGGTGTAACTGCTGTTACACAGTATGGGTCATGTGCTAGCTAAAGTGTGCATTAAAAAGGTAGAAATTAATAGTACTAGCACTGATTCCATGCTAAACGGTATCCAATGGGCAAGGTAATTTCTCTAATCACTGCCACAAATAGACTGTCGTGCATATTTCTTCTTAATTTCTGATTTCCTCCATTACCAGAAGGAACACAAAATGAATTCCGGTATCACGGCAACGTCTAAAAGGAAAACCATTCAGGACAAAGATCTGTGTGCTCACTGTGTTGTTGTTCATCTGTTCTCAGCTTCCTTCTTCCCCAGCTCATCTTGTGTAGATGCAAAATATTTGGCAGTAGTGTTAATATGTCTGTGTTACATTTATTGTGGTAAAATTACTTCATCTTACTTGTTCTACTTATCTCAAGAGTTTTGGTGTTAAAATATGTGTGTCTTTAAGACTTACAAATTTAAAGAAATTCAGTGTCTCTCAAATAAAATATTTCCTAAGGAAGAAAAATCTGTGTTTTGTTTTCTCTAAAAATTGTCCACCTATAAAATCAACATTGAACAATTTTTAAAACATGCAAGTTCTCCAAACTTTTATTCTACTGAATTTATTCCATTTTTTACAGCAAAAGTAATCCTCGGATTTTAAAGGACAATGAAGTCCCTGACAAAAGAGACAAACAGGGAAGCAGGAAATGGAGACAAAGAATATGTCTGTGAAGCTGTTTGTTTTTTCTCATTGCAAATGCATAAAAAAACTAAAAATCAAACCTGTTTTTGGGGCACATTGAGAACCTCAGCAGCACTATGCATGTCTTTGAGAATAGTGTGATCTCAGGGATTTGTGTTTTATTATGAGAATATATTCAAACTTTCTTTCCCAAAGCATGAAACATCCAATTTAGTTCTTAGCGAAGCCAGTAGCAAAACAGCCATTGATTTCCATGTGGGAGAGGGAAAATTTGTCCCCAAATCAATTTACCACTTAATGCTAGTTTTCTGTATTGTAATACAGAATAAAGTGTTCTGAATAAAATATCTCTCTCCTTGCCTGCTTGCATACCTCACAGTACCTCCCGAGGGAAAGGAGACAGCAAGGAAAAATCTGTAGTTCTTAAACAGGCTGCTTCAGCTGTTCTGTCTCTTTGAAAAGGAGATTAAGTCATCATCAACCCTCACCTTATATGATGAGCAATTGTAAAAGAAAAATAGAGTGCTTCAGAAGGCAAAATGAACAAATAACCACTAAAACCTAGACTTATGATTAAGGGTTTTTTTCTCTCTCTCTTTCTTTTTTTTCGAGACTGGCTTGTTATAGAATTTCATTGACGTGCCTTTCTACAGATTTAATTTATTCTTGGTGCCTCCTGGATACATAGATACAGTAGGTGAAAAAATGTGCATTTGGGCTTTGTTGTCTATCTTCCTCATTCTCTTTACAAAAATAAACTACCTTGAAAGAAGGAATGACTGCTGATATATTAGGCATTCTTAAATATTGGAAATTCAATGCACTCTGTATTTTCCCCAATGAATAATCATTGTAACATAGATGCTTCTGAGCCATTTTTAAAAAATTTAAAATAAATTTAGCATCTTATCACCATAACAGTATTCTTTTTGTTGCTTCTTAATTCCTATAGGAAAAAGGTTTAGGTTATTATTATTGCATTCATTTACTACTAGTAAGCACTTGTATAAACAATAAAAATATGAGCTGAGGGAAAAGATGCACTTTCCATTCAACACTAGAATGTGTTTGTTAAAAGTTTCTGAAGTGCTGAGTGTTTACAACAAGTTGAAGGTCTATAGTTTTATTGTCCATGCATTTGACATCTCACTGTTGTTTGTTAGCTGGACTGCTTTATTTAAATAGGACTCCAGCACCTCCATAGCTATGTAGTATAAATCTGAAAATGATTTCTCACAGGAAAACACTTTTGCCCTCTACATGTATTATGAGTAGGCCTTTTTCTTTAACATGCAGGCTCAGTGTCTGTGTGACCAGGAGAGATACTAATGTTTCTTGACGTGAACGATGCCTTCTAAAATTATTTGTCCTTTTAAGGGAGGACTATGTGTGCAGAAGTGTCCTGGGTTCAGCAGTAGCAGTCATTTTTCTCCTTCTTAGTAGCTGGTGCAGTGCTGTGTTTTTGACTTGCAGCCTGGGAACAATGCTGATAACACCGATGTTTTTAGTTGTTGCTAAGTAGTATTTACTCTGAGCAAGGACATTTCAGACTCCTGCTCTGCCAGTGAGGAGGGGCACAACAAGCCTGGAGGAAGTAGAGACAGGACACCTGGTCCAAACTAGCCAAAGGCGTATTCCATACCACAGCACGTCATGCCCACTATATAAACTGGGGACAGTTACCCAGAAGGGTTAGATCACTGCTCAGGTCAGGCTGGGTATCGGTCGGCTGACGGTGAGTGTTTTTATTCTCTTCCCTTGTTATCTCTCTTATCATTATTATTACTGGTGGCAGCAGGAGTGATTTGTGTTATACCTTAGTTACTGGACTGTTCTAATCTCAGCCCTTGGGAGTTACATTCTTTCGATTCTCCTCCTCTTCCCTCCAGGAGCAGGGGTGGGGGTGGAGAGGGGTGGGAAGAAGGGCGGGGGAAGTGAGAGAGCAGCTGCAGGGTTCATGAGCTACTGGCATTTAAACCATGACACCAAGGTTAAGGAAACTTGCTTGGTTATGGCTATTACATTAGAAAGTATTTTAAAATCTTGATTATCAGGAGTTTGCAAATTGAACTGTGGTTCGTCACACCATGGGGGTGGTCTCTCATGTCAGGGATTAAGTGAAGTACTGCAGTATGTAGGAGTCTTCCTAGATGGGTTATGAGAAGGTAACTCATCTGTTGTCTCATCACTATTCTTTGCCTTTGTTTAAATGTTTTGTTGTATAAGCAGCTGCAGACCCATGCTAATTGGACTGATTTTAATTGGAGTTCCAGGTATTGGGCTTTTCACAGGACTCAGCCCTTTCAATAAATACTTTTTTAATGAAGATGTATATGGGAAGAATGACGAAAAGCAAGGGTACTAAAACATAGAATCATAGAATCATAGAATAGTTAGGGTTAAAAAGGACCTTAAGATCAGCTAGTTCCAACTCCCCTGCCATGAGCAGGAGCACCCCACACTAAATCATGTCACCCAAGGCCTCATCCAACCTGGCCTTGAACACTGCCAAGGATGGAGCATTCACAACCTCCCTGGGCAACCCATTCCAGTGCCTCACCACCCTCTCAGTAAAGAATTTCTTCCTTATATCCAATCTAAACTTCCCCTGTTTAAGTTTTAACCCGTTACCCCTTGTCCTGTCACTACAGTCCCTGAGGAATAGTCCATCCCCAGCATCCTTGTAGGCCCCCTTCAGATACTGGAAGGCTGCTATGAGGTCTCCGTGCAGCCTTCTCTTCTCCAGGCTGAACAGCCTCAACTTTCTCAGCCTGTCTTCATACGGGAGGTGCTCCAGTTCCCTGATCATCCTCGTGGCCCTCGTCTGGGCTTGTTCCAACAGTTCCATGTCCTTTTTATGTTGAGGACACCAGAACTGCACACAGTACTCCAAGTGAGGTCTCACAAGAGCAGAGTAGAGGGGCAGGATCACCTCCTTTGACCTGCTGGTCACGCTCTTTTTCATGCAGCTCAGGATACGGTTGGCTTTCTGGGCTGCGAGCGCACACTGAAGCCAGCTCATGTTCATTTTCTCATCAACCAGCATCCCGAAGTCCTTCTCTGCAGGGCTGCTCTGAATCTCTTCTCTGCCCAACCTGTAGCTGTGCCTGGGATTGCTGCGACCCAGGTGTAGGACCTTGCACTTGGCATGGTTAAATTTCATGAGGCTGGCATCAGCCCACCTCACAAGCGTGTCGAGATCCCTCTGGATGGCATCCCTTCCCTCCGGCGTATCAAGTGAACCACACAGCTTGGTGTCATCGGCAAACTTGCTGAGGGCGCACTCAATCCCACTGTCCATGTCACCAACAAAGATGTTGAACAAGATCGGTCCCAGCATCAATCCCTGAGGGACACCACTCGTTAACAGTCTCCAGCTGGACAATGAGCCATTGACCACAACTCTTTGTGTGTGGCCATCCAGCCAGTTCTTTATCCACCGAGTGGTCCACCCATCAAATTGATGTCTCTCCAATTTAGAGACAAGGATGTCGTGTGGGACAGTGTCGAATGCTTTGCACAAGTCCAGGTAGATGACATCAACTGCTCTGCACTTGGAGAGGTTTACTACTGTAGTCTAATATTTGAAATCTGTTTCTTCAGCAGTATAGATGCTTTACCTAAAAAACTCCTTGTTTTGAGGGCTCAGTCTCGAGTTATTCACACCAAGAGAATGTGTTAATTGGCACCAATCCACAGGCAAAACTATCACAGTAGGGCCATTCAAAAGGCCATTTCTGCCTCCTTCCAGTGGCATGATGCGTTCTTATGCGTCTCTAGTTTAAGACAGCAGTGGTTTCAAGATCAAGTATTGGCAGTGGCAGAGATTAAAAAAAAATACTTTCTGTCCTGAACACGTTTTGTTATTTCTGCGTTGAAGTAAATAGGTATCTAATTTCAGAACCACTTTTTTAAAAAAACTTAGCTGTTGGAGCTGCAGGTATGGCCACAACAAATGGACCATGGTGATGGAGAATTCAGAAGCTGAAGAAAAATGTAGAAATTATGTATTTGGCATCCAGAAATTTATAATATACTTCTTCTACTGTACATGCTCTGTTTTTAATTACCAAGTGCATGTCATTCAGTATAAAGTTTTACACAAGAACTGATTCCTGCATACATACCTTTTACCATGAATAATGAAGTGTGATGATATTAATGAATGCTGTATTTGACAATTACAAACCTTTACATTATACTTTCCAATTAAAATATCATTTAGGAAAAGCTTTATTTTGGGCAAGGTCTACTCGAACATTTGGATATATAGTTGTAGCTATCTTGATAAATCAAATGAAAGAAAGCACATTTCAGTGCAAAGTTTCCCATACTGTTTAGATTTATGCATTTTGCAACTTCATTCATCTTTTGGCTACCTTGATTAATTTTTCTAATTCATTAAGATATGTAGGTTTCAATATTCAGTAGTAAGATTTCTGTGTCTTTTTATTTCCTGGATGTGTGGTTTCTGCAGGGAAATGGGAAAATATTCTTGGGATGTTCCTGGCATGATCTAGAAGAAAACTGGAAATCATACTAGAAAGCAGCTGTTCTATGACATCAAGAGCATGGTATATCTCTTACAGAGACTAAGACAAATCTTCTAAACTTTGTTTTTTTGTTGTATTCTTGGATGTTCTTAAATTCTGCCCACCATCAAGATATATTAGGCTTCATCCTATTCTTACTTAAGCTCATAATTGCTCTTCTAATAAAAAAAAATCATATATAGCTAGCATGTAATGAGTGATAGTTATGTTGGTGAAGACTAACTCAGAGTCTGCTTTGGTCTCTTACTATGTTTATGTACGTGCACTTCACTTTCAGATAGCATCCCTGCTACATGAATGTTACTATACTCTATGCTACTGTGTCTCATTGGTGTACGTTATCTTTTCTAAAAGATGGAAGTACTTTTTGAAAACCAAACCAAACCATAATTTGCTTGCTTGTACACATTATTTGTCAATCAAACCAGTGTTAACTTTCTTCAGTACCGGAAGCAGTGCATTCCAGATGCAACTGATTCCAAATTTCAAACTAAAAGTATTGATTTGTTTCTGCTAAACTTTATTATAGTCTATAATAGCAATAATAATAATAAAGAAAAAACTCAGCTATATATAAATAATGCATACTGTACAAAGTTCAGAGGCAGCATCACTCTGAGTTGTTATGTCAGCTGAATACTCTTACACAAATGTTTTTAAAGTGTTGTTAGACAACATGATTATATTATTAAACCTTTTTCTGCCAACTCTCTTAATGAAAAGCTGCTGTTTCCAAGTATCTTTGAAATTGGTAGTATCACATACTAATACAACTGGTGCCTAAAAACATCAGATGGTAAATCCAAGCATACTAATTACATCATTAAACTAACACTTGGCATACCACTGAGATACATTACAATAACAATAACCTTCATGTATAATAAGATACTCCGCCAGCATCTAATGTGGGAGCAATGTATAACTGCGAGATTCTATACTGTACTTGCATGGGATAATTGATTCAGAAATAAGAAAGAGCAGATACTGTATTAAAACTAGCACTGGCCTGGTTTTTATGTGTGTATATATTTAAGGGGGGGTGTGTGCATATGTATCTGAATATTATCACACTCTGAAAGCCAGATAAACTATTTGAGAGAAGGCACAGTTGCTTGGATACATCTGCTGAAAACAGCCTGTGCTGCGTATGAGAGCTCATGTCAGTACAGTAATTACCACAACTGAGATAAATCCTGTGTTAAATGTCATTTGCAGCTGACAAACACAAGAACCCAAGCACTACTAAATGATTCAGTTATTCTGAGAGTGCTTAGCTCTACGGCTGTGATAAAATCATTTGTCCTGACTGTAAAACAAACAAATGCAAAACAAGAACAGAAAGAAGCAGGTTAGAGCAGAGAGTGAAAAAAAGCCAGTTAATGGCATTAATCAAGTTGAGAGAGAAATTTGAGAAAGACCTAATAGTAGTTTCTACCAATTACATTAAACAATCTTCCTTTTACTGCAAATTGCTTAATACTCACAACAATGTAAATTTCTACCATTGTAGCTAGTACTAAGGAAAATATTGTTTCTCAAATTGATATAAATCAAAATATGCTACATGCAGCATTTTTTAACAGATTGCCAAAATACGGCACATATGCAGATTACAAAGAGTGGAGTGTTAACAAGTTATACATCATTGTTCAAATATTCCTTAGTAGCAAAAACATAAGAACAGGGAAAGGGTTTATGGACTTCAGAAGATCACTGATGTCAGGTGATATTTACTAAATGTTTTATGTTGCCGGAGTGGAGCGTGGTGACGCTTCCTGGTGAAGCTGAGAAGTTACACTACATCATGACATGGTGTGATACAATATAGAAAACTGAGCTTGGCTTCCAAAAACAGTATAAAAGGACTAACATGATGCCATGCTAGAGATAAAATGCCCTTCTTCTCCACTGTTGCTGCTCTGTTCTTGATGTAAATGTGATCCACAGCGATTGAAGCTGGGAAAGGTGATGTGTGTTTCACTTAGGATTTCCAGCACTGCACTTCCAGACATAGTAACAGAGGTGTTGTTGACTGAAAGCCCAGGAGAAGCCTAATCTCAGCATCCTTTGCATCTTTGAAATTTAGGTTTTAATCGTGTTTTTGTTTTAGAAAGGAAGAGGAAGGGTTCTCCCTCTCTTAAGGAGTTTACAGTCTATTTCCTTCTAACACCAGTCCATTTGCAGTCACCAAGTGCTGACTGTCATGTAAACAATGCATAATACCACGCTCTTATACCAAGAAAAAGGAAACTAGTGCTGAATGGTATAGTACTAGTACCCAGTTAACTTCAATAAGGAAGGAATTGAAAGAAAAAGACAGGAAAGAAGGACAATACCAAGAAACATTAGCATCTAAAGTCGAAGCTAGTCAAAATCTCTTTGTAAATTTTTATTTTTTGTTTTGTTTTGTTTTGTTTTGTTTTGTTTTCGTCCTTCTAAACAATCTATCTGTTGAGGAATGCAGAAGCACCCTTGCCACTTGTGTCACCCAGGTTTCCTACCAGTGATTAATTTGTGTTACATTTATGATATGATGATTGAGTAACTGAATTAAAAATTGCTTTCAAACTTTTACCTGGTACACAAATCAAACTGTGGAATGGAGTATATCAAGCAAATAAAAAGAGACACAAAATACACAAAAGATTGCTGAATAAGATTTTACAGCAGTTTGTAGTAACAAACTTGACAAGACTGTTATTATTTGTGAGTGTTTCTTTTGTCAAGCATATCGAATATGAAAAACAGCAAAATAATAGGTCTCCTATGGTTTTCTTTGCATTGTAGGAAATCTCTTGCTCCTCAAGTAAATTATATTACTTTTGTTACTGTTTAAATAAAAAGCAAAACAGAACACTTTTGTTAGAGAAGAACTCTCAGGTAATAATTTCTTAGCATAAAGAAAAAATGTGGTTGGTTGGGATTTTTTTTTCAAATACATTATCTCAAATTTTTTCTACATAGATATCTTGTTTTGCAGTGCTTTGTGGCAAACTGTTCCAGAGGAGATGGTATTTGCAAGAGGGTTTGGTGTCTGAGAGGTGTGTCCACATGGCCAGATTTCACCAGATGCCCTCTAAACTGCTTTCAGTCAGAAGTGTGCATATATACCAGGAAGTTTGTCTTACTGCTACCTACGTCCATGATGGGATTTTTGCCCTGGGTGCCTCATGGGGTTTCCTGGGGCAGTTATACAAACGCAAGCGGATGTCCTGGAATCTGGGTGAAGTGTGCAAATTGCTTCTTCTGATATCCTGTGATTCATTTTCTGTAAGTATCATACCAGAATTTCAGAGTACATTGCTAGATAAGATGATGTTATAGCTTTGTTCTGGCTGTCAGAAACATAGAAGCCTGTAAAGATGCTATTGTCTTACACCAACCTGGGAGGTCATGGGATGCACTGTTGGCCAGCTTCTGTTGAAATTTAGAGAGTTGCACAAGCAGCTGCCCTGCCAATAGCAGCAAGAGTGGGAGAAGAAAGAGGACAATGTGAATTGACATTTCCTTGGATCAGATTTGTGTTGTGTAAAGACTTTTCTGAGCTTCCCAAACACATGCTGGCTAATGAGAAAGAACTGAACTAAAGTCCCTTGCTGACCAGGACTGGTTACAAAATGTGATCGCAAGTTGTGCTTTTCTGAGCATGTGTGCAGAGCTTGGCTTCTGTGGAACAATTTTGGTAGCGGATATTTTATTCAGATAATTTACCCAGATGATTAACTGGAGGAGCTCTGCTATTAAAATCATGTTTCATGGTCCAGAAGTGATGAGGCTGTAGATTTTCATGTGGGTGAGACTCCTGGAAACATTTTCAGTCCTTTTGCAGTGGGCCTTCCATTGAACGGCTGGTAAGAGAATTTTCAGTGTAGTGTATCAGAGTTGGCAGGTGCATCATATATAAGATATGAAGGTCTGAAAAGGCTTGTGATATCTGTGAGACCAGAGAATTTTAAATCTATTTCAATAATAAGGGAGACTCTCTTTAGTAAATATTGAACATGAACTGGATGTTCAGGAAGGCAGGACTGAAATATCTTCTTGTTCTGGGAGTCCCTTCTTATCATAGGTGACTATACTTGGGCTTAGAAACATGTTTTTGCCTTATGATAAGGCTGGAGACTCTTTTATTTCAAAAATGAGTGCTATTTTACACAATACCTAAAATCAACAGACTGAGATGGGAAGTGTACAGATATTTTCTGATTAATGAAACTAGCTGGTAAAACACCATGAGCAAAAAAATGCATTCTGCTGACATGTGGCTAGGTTTGTTTTGTATTTCTGTTTCAAGACTAAAAGCTCCTACATGTGTAATTGAAATCAAGTTAATTTCATGGGAGTGGGATATAGACACTCAGCAGTACAACAACATTTTTTGAAATTGCATGAAACACAAATAGGATTTAATATTTCATTATAATTCCTATAAATCTCCTGCAGTATTTCACAAAAGATTCATAAAAGTCATTAAATACTACAGCATTTTATGAAATGTTTATGGAATTACAATACATTTATTTTGGTGAGCTGTCGTTCCACATTTAAGAAGCATGCTTTTCATGGAGTCATGTTTTTCCTTAACCACATTTTAGATGATTTAGTCACACTTCTTCAAAATTAATTTCAGTTTCTTAAATAAAAAGTGAAATTATGTCAAGCTGTGACAAAGTGTGATGTTTGACTCGACAACAAGATGAGTTCAGAAGCAAAGCTCGGTACAGTGGAACAGTTTTGTAAAACAATCATGACTGACCTATTCTCGCCTAACAGTGCAATGTGCAACACTTTTGGACTATCAGTTTACAAATGGTTATGACTTCAGTCTCTCATCCTTGTCTGTTGCCCGACAAGCTGTAAAATTGTATTCTATGCTCAGGTACTTTATAGAAAACAATTGTGCTTCCAGCATGTTTAAAGTAAAACAATCAGCCTGCTCATGATCTTTGCATTTCCTTGCTTGCTCCTTACTCTTTTTAAGTTGAGGTGAAGTCCTGCCTTCCTTTTCAGTCCAAGAAATCTTTTTTTGACTAAGAATGTAAAAGTTTTCTGAAGTTATCTTCTTTTGTCTTGGTTGGTTTTGGTGGTTCTTTTGTTGGGTTTGTTTTTTTTTATTTGTTTGGGTGTTGTTTGTTTGTTTGCTTTTTTTTTGTTGTTTGTTTGTTTGGTTTTTTTTTTTTTTTTTGTTTTTTTTTTTGGCCTTTTTTTTCTTCTGTTATATTTGCCAGGCACTGAGAAGTAGGTAAAAGTCTGATCCTCAAAACAAAGTCAACGCAGGTGCCCTGTCAGTGACATGGACAGTGGGATTGGTGCACCCTCAACAAGTTTGCTGGTGACACCAAGCTGTGTGGTTCAGTTGATAAGCTGGAGATAAGGGATGTCATTCAGAGGGACATTGACACTCTTGAGAGGTGTCCAATGCCAGCTTACGAAGTTCAACAAAGCCAAGTGCAAGGTCCTACACCTGGGTGGGAGCAATCCCAGGCACAGCTACAGGTTGGGCAGAGAAGAGATTCAGAGCAGCCCTGCAGAGAAGGACTTGGGGGTGTTGGTTGATGAGAAGCTCAACATGGGCTGGCTTCCATGTGTGCTCACAGCCCAGAAAGCCAACTGTATCCTGGGCTGCATTAAAAAGAATGTGACCAGCAGCTTGAAGGAGATGAGCCTGCCCTGCTACTTTGCTCTCATGAGACCTCACTTGAAGTATTGTGTGCAGTTTTTGTGTGGCCAATATTAGGACATAGAGTTGTTGGAGCAAGTCCAAAGGAGGGCCAGGAGGATGACTGGGGGCTTTAGCACCTCCTGTATGAAGACAGGCTGAGAAAGTTGGAGCTGTTCAGCCCCGATAAGAGAAGCTGCATGGAGACCTCATAGTAGCCTTCTAGTATCTGAAGGGGGCTACAAGGATGCTGGAGAGGGTCTCTTCATCAAGGACTGTAAAGGTAGGACAAGGAGGAATGGATTTAAACTGAAACAGGGGAAGTTCAGGTTAGATATAAGGAAGAAGTTCTTTACTGTGAGGGTGGTGAGGCACTGAAACAGGCTGCCCAGAGAAGTGATAAATGCTCCATCCCTGGAAGTGTTCAAGGCCAGGTTGGACAGGTTTTTGAGCAACCTATTTTAGTGGAAGCTATTCCTGCCCATGGCAGGGGGGTTGGAACTAGGTGGTCTTGTCTTTTCCTACCCAAACCATTCTACTATTCTATGAGTCTACGAGTGTATTAATTCGGAAGGTAAGAAGAAGAATAGCCGATTACTATTCCTTGTTCAGTTGCCATGATACCAAATGGAAAATATTTTCCATTTCAGTTTGAGATCCTGTCCTTAGAGCCCCTTCTCAGTGTTGGCAAATGATAGCATGTGCCTTGGAGGTCCTCCTTTTTTTCTTTTTCTGTAGTTCTGTGGTGATTTGAGTATAAGTAGTATACCCAAAGTATGTATTGCTTTGTAACTCTGTGGCAGGATGGTGCACTTGGCTTTGAGAGGAAAAGGTGAGTCAGTGAAGAGTAGAGGAAGAGATATAAAGAAGACCAAGGAGGACTGCTCATGGAAAATGGGACGAGGTTAGTGGTGGTGCCATCACTTTTCCTGGTATTTGTCACATTGGGGGATGTATCACTGCTTTGTATGGAAAGTAAACATACTCATTTACGAAAGCAGAATCCAGCTGGGGAAACCTTGAAACACATGAATAACATTATTTCACCCAAGTGAGTAACCAGAAGGGTCCCTCATGAGATACTGCAGAACTGAAGGGCAATATATCCCTGTGCTGGAATGAAAAACAAGGCATCTTGGCCTTCAAATATTAGACCTGATATAAAACATTTTTTCTCTTGTAAATTTCATTTTATATCCCTTGTAAACATGCTCAAAACTTACTGTATGTATTTTGCAAAGAATATTTGGAATTTTCAACAACATTCTAAGTTTATTGTCTCACTAGTGCCCTATTATCCCTTTACATTTTCATGTGATACACGTTTATCTTATCAAATATTTCCTCAGAGGAATAGCATTCTCTTTTGCTGTGCTTCAGCCTATAAGCTACCACAATAAAGTAATAAATGTAATAAAATCTCTTTCAGTATTGTAAAACATGGATTAGATTAACTCCCCCTCATACCAAGCCACAGCTGAACACATACAAACCTGGTGCTGTAAAACTTCGGCACTTAGCACATTATACTGCTCAGGCATTGAGATAAGATAATATGGACACTGTAGACTCTACACAGAACTCAATAAACATGTAAAAAGTTTTGTTACCTGAATTTGCTGTGGCAATAATAAACAATGTAAATGATTTGAGCATATGTCAGGGCATTTTTTCAAATTTTCCTTGAATTTACGATGAGTGTATTTAGACAAAAGAGGTGGAGTGTAGGTGTTGACCTGGTTGGGAATGGAAACCATACACACTCTCAAAGAAACCATGGACTTTATAATTTTTCTCTCAATTTCTAATTGTCATTTTTAATGTCGGTGTGAAATAAAGAATTAGGGAAAGTTATCTCCTTATGGCACATTAATGACAGCAAAAAACCTCATATGTATAATGACTACTCAACACTAATTATTAAAATTATGTAGTCATAGCAAAGGTACTCTAGGCTATGTTCTTTTCTTCAAGGTTTTTAGATTATATGTGCGTTATAACTGTGTGGACCAGTCCTAGCTTTTATACTTGAAGAAAGGTGTTTTACTGGACAGACTTTCCCATAAGTCTTTTTGCTCTGAATGGTGTAAAATATCAAAGATCTAAAACAAAATCCTTCTGTCATGCTTTGAACTTGCATAGCCAAGAAATGGCATGGCTAAGAAAGATAAATTTTTATTTTATTTTTTTTTAGTTTAGTTTAGTTTTATTTTGTTTTAATTTATTTTACTTTATTTTATTTTTCTTTAAAACTTAATTCAGTGTATCTTGTTTGTTCAATTGATGAAGAAGCAGTCTATTTCTATTGTTTATTTGGAGTTTGGTTCGTCATGTGGCTTATTCTGGTTCTTCATGGGATTTTCTTGCACATTCACTTGGTGGGCTAAGAATATTTTTCAGGTAACATGAAGTCAGTTTGTGACTGAAGAGCAGTAACAGGGAAACAACAAGGCTAGCAGGATACAGAATGGTGTAGATTCACATCTGACTACTGCAGTGTGAAGCAGAAGTGCATCCACATAAACATTTGCCGTCAGAATTTAATGCACATTACACTTCGCCAATTGCCAAATATGTGTATGACATAAAATTATCAAACCAATGTATTTATCCTTCTACTAGGGGGTTGTGGTTCACTTCTGGCTATACAGTAAGCTTTATCTGTTAACTGAAGAGAATGAATCTTATGCAAAAATGTTTTGTAGACTCTCCTTTATATTGCACAGTTCTCAAAACAGCCTTTAACTTTTGTACCAACACTGTGAAGCTGAATGCAAGAAACTGGCACATTGAACAATTAAGTTTTTATGCTGTATGTCAGCATGCACCTGTACTAAGACATTGTGCACAACAATTTAAAAATATAGCAAGCTCAACTGTTGTCAGACAATACTTTGGGAACATTCACAAAATAAATTATATGCCAAATTACTGAAGCAGTTTGGAACTTCATGCCAGTTTTCTGATATCCTTCCCATGGTGGATGTTTGATGAGAGCTAAAGGATTTAATTTTGGAAGAGTGGGCAGGGAAAAGAGATGATGTGAAGGCCAAAGCACAAAGCAAAGATCATACAGTTGCAGAGTTGGAAGCTGGCAATACGTAGCAGATTTGTTCTCTACTCCCAGATATTTCTTTGTAAAATCCATTATCAGTTGCATGCTTTTCTGACATCCCTGTGGTCTATGTGCTACTAGCGTTTTATACTTGTTCTACAAATTGCTGTCTATTACTTCTAAATTAATCTCTTTTCTAAAAGTAATTAATCAGAAATTATTTTTTTTTAATAAAACGAAATAAAATACTGCAGTAGCTGTAACCAAAACGCTGAAACCAAAAGTGAAAAAAGAAGAGGCAGAAATTAAAATAAGCCTAAAAAATGCCTGGTGATATGGACCTACATCTGTTGAACCCCTCTTTGGGAAAGAAGAGAAAGGTAGAACTGAAAATGTGATATAATGATTTCTGGCCCAGTAAATGAAATCCAGTAAGTAAAGAAGTCAGATTACAGGCAATCCCATACTTTCTGCCTTCCAGACACTTATTTAAAAGATGACAGAGTTCACAGTGAATTAACAGATGTGCTGGTGGAAGAGGAAGGAAGAGGCTGTGGCTGTGCTCTGCTCTGACCCAGATGCTCCCTGCCACTTCTAAAAATCTAAACTAGAAGAGGGTAGATTTAGATGAGATCTTAGGAGGAAGTTCTTTGATGTAAGGATGGTGAGGTACCAACACAGGTTGCCCAGAGAAACTGTGGCTGGCCTGGCAGTGTTTAAGTCAAAGTTAGAAGCAGCTTGGAGGAACCTGGTCTAATGACAGGTGGCCCTGCCCAGGGCAGGAGGTTGGAACTAGATCACCTTTAAGGTCCTTTCCAACCCAAACCATTCTATGATTCCATAATTCTGCTCACAATAGTCACTGTTGCTATGACTGTCATCACCATTTTGCCATCTGACATCATGCCAGTGAGGCTGTGTAAGCAGGCAGGAACACATTTCTTATCCTCCAAAAAGACCAGTGCAGCTGGCCTGGCCAAAACAATTACCTTTCTATTTACCATTATACCTAGTTTTCAGACACAATTCTTTATCAAAGGCAGGAAAATCACTTTTCCATCATAAATAGAAATTGGTCAACAGAGCTAGCAGTAGAACTGCTTGACAGGATAAAAGACATTGTTTTTCTCTCTGAAAACAGGACTTTGATAAGTTCTGATTTAAGTTTGTACTGCTTGATCTGAAGATACTGTCATGTTTTGATTCTTATTGTTTTCTTATGTACTAAGTCATGCAAACTTCGTCATGTATCTCATAGTGTACTTGTCATGAAAAACAAGTGTGCTGAAGTCTCCGTAACCAAAACCAAACCCTGTCAGTGAAATGTCTCTGTCTGTCCTAATTATTCTGTCAAACATAAACAATGAACTGCCCCTGCTAACACTGTTGTGGGGATGAACTGCCCCTGCTAACACTGTTGTGGGGTTTTTTTTGGTTTTTCTGTCTGTTTGTTTGTTTGTTTCAATTTCTGATAAAACATACTATTTTGGGGGTTTTCTCTGTTTAAATGTACCATATTCCACTTTAAAAAAATCATATAAGTGTAAATTGTTCTCATCTTTATTAATTCTTAAAAATTATTTGTATGTAGAAATAGATTCTCATGCTGTGGCTGTAATGTAGTGCAAAGTCTGCCCAAATATAACATGTTTAGGAGCATGGATCCCATCCTTGCCAGGGACTGGAGAAATTCAATAAAGAGGCACAACTTAGGAAGAGCCCTGATGTCCTTGGGTTAGCAGAGAGTGATTATAAGTTGAAGATGATATGCTTGGCCAAAAAGAAACAAAACGTATAACTTCTTGGGGAAGAGCCCAGACAGAACCTACCCATCCTATTTATACGAAGTATAAAAGCTGGGACAAAGCAGTAGGACTTAGTGGACAATTTCATTATTATATGAAAATATTATTGATATAGAAAGAATTTTTAATAAGCACTTACACAAAAAGATCACAAAAAAATTTCTGGAGGAATAGATAATCTGTTCTTATGGAAGATACATATCTAGTAAACAACAAATAATACTGAGAATCTCTTTCTGAGGAGAAAGAGAAATGTAGAAGAATGTAAAATAGCTATTTCTTGATTCATTTTTTCAAGTTTTAAAAAAGGCAGGTATGTTTTGCTATTGTTTTACCTTAAGGTTCTCTGTCACTTCCCATGTTCTATTCTATGTTATCATCAAGCAAGTTTTGAATAGCAAAGTTAACAAATAATAGATCAGACTTGATTTCCCCCCTCTCTAGCCCACTGCCCCCAAGCCTTCAGGCTGAGTTTGGGTGTATTTGTGAGAAAAATGCCATAGTTGGACTCAGGCTACTGAGTCTATACAGGACTTATGTTTTGAAATTTGGCAATGGTAATGTCAGAAACCACAGAAAGTGTTATCACAACTCCACTAAGCCCATAGAAAGTTGGCCTCTGTGCACAGTTTTGTTAACTGATAATAATCATAACCAGCAATGGTAAAATTCCATATCAGGGCTGCAAGAAAATGCAAAGATTTGCAGCAACAATCTGCCCCATGAAAACTTTGTTGTCACCATGGGGAAAGGGCCACCTTGTGCACAACCACTGGGAAACACATAGAGCAGGGGTGTTATGGCTGTAGCTCTTCTGGCCAGGAAGCTAGAACTCAGTGGAAGAATTTGCAGAAGGGTATGGTTTGTAATTACATTTGCTACAGTAAATATGTTGAGCTATAAGCACCATGCTTAATCTGGAGGCTTCTACAGATGGTATCTATACAGTCTTACTGTTCTTTCAGCATCACGGTGCTAGCTGGACAGATGACTTTATTGAAATATCTCCTGGGAATGTTTGATTTTTGGGGCGGCTGCGTCAGCCTGTACCAGTACTCACCTGCACTGCTAGTGTTGCATGTTATCTGTAAGATCGCTCCAACTGTAGACTTACATGACTGACCATTGTAAATGAGGCGGCAAACCATAATATCTTTATTTTTTGCACATTCATCTATTGTTCACAGTGAAGTGAACCACAAAAAAAAAAAAAAAAAACACTTCATATTTAAATATCACCTTTGTTCAGCTGAGACCTTGTTGGTTGTTCTTTCTGTGGGTATCAACAACAATAATATACTTTGGGGAGAATGTTAACATCCATTTTCTGTCAAAACATTTGTTAAAAAGAAACGTTGTTATTAATGCTTTTTACTAAAGAACATGCTAATTGTTGTCAGCACTTGCAATTATTCGATCTTGATGTTTAAACACTAAATTCTAATTTAATATACTTACTGTCGAAAAACTGTCATTTAAAAATAGAGAAAATACTTAACTGGTAATCTTAAGGACATCCTTCCCAGCTGCCCAAGTTGCATAAACTCCTTCTTTCATGTGGTTTTTAGAACAAAATAACAATTATTTCTGATGTTAGCAGTCTAATACAAACTGGAAGTTACCTGCAGGATGCCTAGGTTTACGTCCAGAGCCTACGTACTCCTAGGGCTCAGCAGTTTATCACTTGCTTGATCAAGTGTCTCATCACAGATTGATGATGACTGAGTGTTTCCCTGATAAGATTTCTTGGAGGATGCCCAGTGCCACTGTTGTAGGTTGCACCATCAATGAGAAAATAAGAAAATAAAGGGGTTAGCAAAGGCAATGGTTTTCCCATCACATAGTGTCTAGTGGCAATACGTGTGGCATTCTCCACAATGGGGAAGGCATGTCCCTGTCCCAAGCATTTTCAGGAAGCAGAACTCAGTTGTCCACCTTTCTAGCTGTGGTTGATTGGCATTCACCCACAGACTAATTTTTTCAGTCTGTCTTTGGCCCAGTCTTTTTTACAAGGCACGTTTTAAGAGCAAAGGTGGAAAGAAGCCTATGTGCTTGCAACACTTGGCCATGAGGAGTCTTGGTCCTACCTGGGTCCCCTCTGGCAAGTGGAAACTGAATACAGGGCATCTGCTTCACTGGCATATCTTCAGTCCTCTGTCTGAGGAACTGTTCTGTAGAAGGTGGGCATTTCTTCTTCCCTGACCTCCTCCCACCTTCTCTGACCTGAAAAAATGCAACAGGAAGCCCTGCTCATTTCACTGAGAGCAAGATGATGAACACCCCCAGTCATAGAATCATAAAATCATAGAATCAACTATGTTGGAAAAGACCTTTAGTATCATCAAGTCCAATCATTACCCCAGGACTGCCAAGACCACCACAAAACCATATAACTGAAGGGGTTTTGGTAATTGATCCCATGAATCGATACCTTCATGATGCCATGAATAATCACCACTTACCTTGATCTGTGAGTGGGACACATGCAGTGCAAGGGTTTAAGACGCTGTTCCTTCTTGACCTCTCTCTGTTGACTAAGATGGAGACAATTTAGCAAGCAGCTATTTTGGGACCTTTTTGAGGAAATTAATTCTTTGACTGCATTGACCAGTGCAACTTTTTAGATAATTTGATAAACTGCTTCTGAGAAAAGAGATAAAATGAATAAAAAGAAAGAAGAAAATTGAAGAACTCATTTTCATTTTTAATCCCAAAGGATCTTTAATAAGCATTTGTGGTGACTTTTTTTTTTTTAATTTGATGTAAATAGTTTTTAAAAAAGCAAAAAAAATAGGCAAAAGAAAAATCTGTTGCTCTTTAGCTTTAAATAGTACATAGAGATCTTTCCTGTGCTTAGAGTTGGTGAAGAGCATAGAATATGTCCCCCAGTATGAGTTCTAAACAGCAATGCCAATGTGGGTTATACACAGTCAGATATGGTGTGTGAGTGAAATCATGGTACAGGGATTGTGTAGACATGGGGTTTTTTTGGCACAGCATGAGACAAGCAACACAGAAGTTAGATAACTTTCCAGGAGTCACAAATCAAGCTTCTGAAGGAGATGAATACAGAGCTTGTTTCCTGACAAGCAGTTCCTGCATTGCTGTGTGTGCTACTCATTCTGTTTAATTTGATTTCTGTAAAACTTCTGAGGCTCACTGTAGCTATAAATAAAGGACCCTAAACTAAGGTTAAATCTGAATTAAGTTGATGGAGTTTGTCTTAGACTGTTGCAGCACAGGAGCACTGTTTTCTTCTATATATTAAATTTAATGGCATGCAAGTTTTAATGCCACTAAGTTTTGCAGCTTTCGGGAATAAAGTCTAAAAGGACCAGTCTTCTGAACCTGCCATTCTGTGAGACATATATATTTCTGTTGACTTGATTTGCTTAAATATTAGCTTTATTATATATTGCAAATGGAAACGGTTTTGAATATAGGTGGAAATGTCAGAGCTGCTACAAATGATCTGTTTCAGACTTAAATCCAAGTGCATTGTGGTTCTTTGCAATAAAAGTAGTATGTATGTATTTTAACGGGCTGTGGCTGTGACTTTATTTAGCAGCTCTTGACTTATATGCTTTACTCACCTTAAATGGTAAGTGAAAACAAGTTTTTTGGTATTTCTGAATGCTTTTTACTCAAATTATGGAGTAGTTTCCGGGGAAACTACTATTTTCATCATATAGCCTGCTGAACAGATCTTGAAATGAGTTCTTTATGTTGTATACTTGGTCTTTATAGATAAAATTTTCCTCCTCTCTATCTTATAGGCATTTATGCATTTTATTTTCATACAACTGGGTAAAAGTAAAATTATATTTTAAACTTCAAATACATAACTCCAAGAAATGAAAGTCCAGCCCTTTTAAGAGGGCTAGTTGACATTGTGTCAAATGATGCAAATGTCAACTACAGCAAGAATTTAGAAATAAAAGGATTTAGATAACCAGACTAAAATACAGAGATATAGATTAAGATAACTTGGTATTGCAATAAAGTGGTTGGTATGACAAAGGACAGTGATATACTATTATTAAAGAAGGAGATACCAGCTTTTATTCCATATACATCAGTCTGGGGGCTTTTTAGATGGCTTGACTTGTGAAAGCAAGTGACCTATGTCTATTTCTGGATTCTATTATCTGGATGGCATTAAGTATGTCAATCATGTACTTGCTCGTTTAAAGAAACGCTGCTAATATATTCCAAGGAGAATATCCCAGATAGCCATGAATGTCAAAGCTAAATTTCTATCTATGTATTTATCTGTTATCTACTCATCTATATGTATATGAGAAGACTTGATATTTTACTTTGGTCAAAGATGTGTCTGGGATCAAGTAAGCGTAGTTCCTTGGTTAGGCCCTAGTTATGAGATGGAGTATTATGTCATATCTTTACTGTTTCTGGAAGAAAGACTGGGGTCGCAGGAAAACAGAATGTGCTCTCAACACCTCATGATGGGCTTGAGTGTAGCTGTAGATCTGTATGCTGCATGAAGTGCTTTAGCATGAGTTGCTGTTTTATGGTATGAAGATGATCATAAAAGGCAAGTGCAGGGACACTAGAAGTGTTTCCTATCGAGCATCTATTGCACACAACTATAAAAAAAAAGCATTCTGGTATATAAACTTTATGACACAGGATATCAGTGATTACTACATTCACTCCCCGAGTCATGTAGACTCAAAAAGTCACAGCCAGATCCTGTTCTTTTTTGTGGGAGAGATAGGAACTTGGTGGGTGGTCCTTTTCTCCTTCTCTCTCTCATTTTAACAGTGGCAGTGGTGACAAGGCTACTGTTCTTTATGTTAGTAGTATGGTATCTTTACAATAGTCCTCACACTACCCACACATGATCCAGGCATGGTAGATCTTCTCAGAACAAATGTTTGGCAGGGAGATGAAGTCAGTCTAGTTTCAGGTCACCCCCTATTGGTTTTGTATCAAAGCTTTCTGTGCAACAGCAGTTTTGTTTCAACAAGCAAAATCCCATATATCATCAAAAGGATTCTTCACAGTTGCAATTCTTAACCAAATATGAGTTTTAGAGTTTGGGTGAGCAATGATGACGTGTGAATGTCAGGCCAAGCAATGACGTAGACCCATGTTAGGCTAAACAGGTATTCTGGCAAGACTGTGGCAGTGTTACAGTGGGTTCCAGCAATACCTGTAGTGTGCTATGTGAGTTTTTTGTGATGTGGCAGGGGACTATGGAAGTCTTCAGATAGTCAAGGAGTAGCAAAGAAGACAAAATGATTCAATTGTTCATGAAACTTGTTGCCAACAAAATGAGTTCTCTGTTGTCTCATTCCCTCCCCATCAAAAGATAGGCTTATCCTTTGTCATGGCTTAATGAGAGAAAACTTCATATTTAAGGTTGTTAGGTACACAATTCTTTGCATTGCTCTGTGATGACAGGGTTTTCTTTGCTACCAGATTGTCTTTTGTAATTATATGAGGTGAATAAATAATTTCTTCTGACAACTTGTACTTTTTTGCTGACTATTCTGGAAATACTATAGATTCTTATTTTTCAGAAAAAGAAGAATGCATGTGTTTTAACCATGCACAAAACAGCAGTGAAAACAGTGGAAACTGATATGTTACTGTGTTGGAATCAAGCAAACAAATACACCTAGCATTGCATTCTCTCTTCAGATTTCCTTGAGGCAGTGAATCATTCTGGAAGTGACAGGGGGGAGTTTGCATCTATCTTGTTTTTAAGGTCTCATCCCAGTGTACTGAGCTATTTTCTCAATGACTCATAGATTGGAAAATGATTCACCAGGTCTTTCACACAAGGTAGCAGTTCAGTGACAACAATGGCTGGGTAACTGTGAGATAGTCTGAATACTGTGTAGCAAATGACAACTAGATTTTTTTAATCAGGAAATAGTAATCTTTGCATGAATTGCAGAAAAAATGAGAATTTTTTATATGGACCTTTTAGTTTAATTTTTGTGCTAACTTTCAGTTCAGTGTTAATGACTTAGAAACCTGATTCTATATGCCATCTAATGGCTTATTGCCAATTTCTCCATTCCAGTCTTGTGTGAAACTCCCTTTACCAGCAAAACAGGTTTGCGTTTAGCATTATCATATTCAAAACCTGAAATAACTAAAAATTATTGAGCTAAAATATCATGTTCATGGTTTGGTATGATGCTTTTTTTTTCAAGCCATACCTTCGGTGTTGTAAAATAATTGCTTCATTGGTCACAGTATATGCAATATCTCAATATTTTGTGAAACTGGACCCTGTGCCACGATAATTAAATTACTCAGGATTACAGGTGTTTGTGAAGAGTGTAGTAAAATGTTTCTTATCTCCTTAAAGGCTCATCACCTTGAGCAATTTTGAATAAAATTATCTATCTACACAGATTCCCTGCTGTCTGCTCTAAAACTGCCTACCCTTTGCACTGAAATTGGATGTGCGGAGGAGGGGGTTGCATTCCCTGACCGAATCTGTGACCCACATATGTCACTGGACAGCTTTCAAGAAAATAGCAGAAGGTTGTCACTTGAAACTCTCTAATTGAGCAGCGAATACTACAGGAAAAAAACTTGAGTGAATTTATGCTGGGAAGCATATCTGATGAAAACTCCTATGATACATGTATCTCTTTTGAGCATATCTGAGAAACTAAATATTCTGTCTGTGTTTGGTTTAAGCCCAGTCAGCCACGCAGCTCGCTCGCTCACTCCCCCACTTCCTCCCCCCTGCTCCCAGAGGGATGGGAAGGAGAATCAAAAGAATGTCAACTCCTGTGGGCTGAGATAAGAGCAGTCCAGTAACTAAGGTATAACACAAAACCACTGCTGCTACCACCAATAATAATAATGATAAGGGAAATAAGAAGGGAAGAGAATAAAACCGCTCACCACCTGCGAACCTATACCCAGCCAGACCTGAGCAGTTATCTAGCCCTTTTGGGTAACTGCCCCCAGTTTATATACTGGGCATGACATGCTGTGGTATGGAATACCTCTTTGGTTACTTTGGGTCAGGTGTCCTGTCTCTGCTTCCTCCCGTCTTGCCCTCCTCCCTGGCAAAGCATGAGACTCAGAAAGTCCTTGATCAGACTGAACATTATTAAGCAACAACTAAGAACATCAGTATTATCAGTGCTGTTCCCAGACCGCAAGTCAAAACCACAGCACTGCACCAGCTACTAAGAAGGAGAAAAATAACTGCTGCAGCTGAACCCAAAACAGTCTGCAAATGGCTTCTTCACATTGTGTTGGAGAAGAGGTTTCCATAACAAAGACTGAGTATTACTTAAGATATTTATTTATAAAATAAAATGTTTCAATAAAAATATAAAGCATCATAATGTCATGCCATATGCACTATCTGCGTTATAAAAATGTGAGCAAGCCTGCTTCCATCAGGACAAGTCATTGGCTTTGGTGACACAGTGGCCTTAACAATATGTTCACAATATCAACATCTAAATAATGATGTAGTTGGAAGTAAATGCCAGAAAATGGAATTTACTTGCATCTAATGTGACCACTATACAGGTTAACTTATTGTGATATACAACAACGAGTTCAGTTTATCTACTTTTTTATTTCCCACTACACAATTGACTCTAACTTAACATGATTTATACCCACTGCTTAACCATATGGGATTATAAACTGCTATTGAAATGATAGCATTACCGAGTGCTTCTCTCTTTCTGCAAAATATGTGACATTCTGCATTTTACCTACTAGCTGTATTCCACAATTATGCCAAATAGCTAAGTGGGTTTTCTGCAAGTCTGCTCCTCTTTCTTGAAGTAAAGTCTCTGTCTTGTGATACTGTAACTTGTCCTAAATTTCCAAGTTAAAAGATACTTAGCATATTGAGTTTAGGGGGGTTTTGTAATCCATGCACATTTCCTAAAAATGGTAGCACCTTTGAATCCTATGAGCAACATATGAACAGCTGAAAAAGGCTAGTGTGTTTCTCAATTTATTTTCTAAGTAAGTCGCTCCACTGGATCAAACTGTAGACTTATACTGTAATTATCTACTAAAGCAGACAATGCAGTGATAAGGTTGTGGAATTGCAGCTAGTGCATTAATGACTGAACTTGCATGGAGCACTAAAAAAAGAAATTTGTTCTTATAACCTAGCAGTGGAAAAATACCTGTAAAAAGAAAAAAAAAAAAAATTAATAAAGTTTTAAAAGTAATTGTGTCTGTTACCACAAAATATTTTATTCTAAAATGTTCAACCCTATGCAAAACTGGCAGTCAACTCTTGAAGAATTATACAATTTCAGTGAGCAAAATTAAAGTTTTTTTTTTTTTTTTTTTTTTTTTAGAAGGGCAATTCATGTTATATTTAACAGATTTTGCCAGTGGGAATGATCATCTTCTTGAAAAGCATGGAAACAGGAAGATGAGCAGAATGTAGAAAATGAGGTGTTGGATTTTTTTTATTTTTTTTTTTTTGGGGGGTGTGTGTGTGTGTTTGTTTGTTTTGTCAAAAAGCTGTATTTTGCAGTTTCTAAGTGTATTTCCTGTAACTGTGGCTGATAATACTGTCCTGATTTCCCAGATGAATGAGCAATGCTGACTGACACAGCCAAGCAGGTGATATACAATAAGCAGGAGATTTCAGCAGCAACTGGAAAGAATTTGGGGAAAGGATAAGTATCATGGTGCTGCATACCTGGGACACTGTGGGGCATCTTCTTCAGATACCAGCTCTCAGAGTAGCTATACCAAATGGAATAAATCGACTTTTCTTGGCTCATGGTAAAAAGTAAAATAGTTTAAGTCAGATGAATTTCCCCAGATATGGCAGCTTATGTTCAAAAGGTCCTTGGAGATGTGGCCCACATCTTAGTGGAGATGCTTTAATGAGTTTAACACTTTTTCAACATCTTTTCAAAAAATAAGGAACATTGGCTCAAGAACGCAGAAATGCACGCGAGTGCTTTTGGCAAGATCCTTGCCAGACTGCAAGGGGACGGAGTGAGGTCTGGTAGCATCTAAATGTATAACCTTTTTCTCAAGAAGTGCTAGTTGAAGCTGTTGAACAGGAGACCGTTACTACTTCACAATTGATTTCTACCAACCCTAACTATTTGTCGTGGTTTAAGCCCAGGCCATAAATTAGAACTACGCAGTCTACTTCCCCCCCTCCCCCATCTTTCTTACCCCCACTCCTGAACAGATGGGGAGGAGCATTGAAAGAATGCAACTCCCACGGGTTGAGATAAGAACAATCTAGTAACTAAGGTATAACACGAATCGCTACAACTACTTCCAATAAGAATGATAAAGGAAATAACAAGGGAAGAGAATACAACTGCTCACCAACCGGTACCTCGCCCCCACCCCACAGCGTTCTAGGCCTTCCAGGCAACTCTCAGTTCTACATCCTGGGCATGACGTGCTGTGGTATGGAATACCTCTTTGGCTAGTTTGGGTCAGGTGTCCTGTCCCTGCTTCCTCCCGGCTTCTCCTCCTCCTTGGCAGAGCATGAGACTCACAAAGTCCTTGGTCAGGGTAAATATTCTGACCAGCAACTGAAAACATCGGCTTTATCAGTATTATTCCCAGGCCAAAAGTCAAAACCACAGCGCTGCACCAGCTACTAAGAAGGAGAAAAACTGACTGCTGCTGCTAAACCCAGGACACTATTCTATGATTCTATGGTAAAAGGTTGAACACTATTAGTTTTTTCATCACATTAGCTGTTATATTAACAGCTGAGTTTGCACTCAATCTGGCAGACAATGGGGAATTCCAGAGGCAAAGAGTGCAAATACGGTAATAAATACAATGAAGGTAGTTTGAGTTTATTATATTTCAGAGTTCTCTAGTAAGAAGTGATTATGACTACACTGTCCAGATATAAAAAAGCATAGCTCAACTTGCTTATACAATACCACCACAGAAGGGATATATCTCTTCAGCATCTGAATTGAGCGGAAATCATTGCTCTTAGATTATCCTGGGTTAGTACTGTTGACATAATCTTTCAGGAATATATGAGTCTTTTCAGGAAATCCAATACAGGTGAGATAAAATCAATAAAATTGTCTCCAATAAAGACTTTGGAGGAACTAAAGCATTTGAAAGGAAGACTGATGATCATAGTAGTTGCAATAGTTGTTGCAACAAATATACCCTCTAAATCCAGTTGCTGATTTTAAAGAAGAGTCAGTATCATAAACTGTTGCAAATACTCTCAGTTTCTTGTGCAAAGTTATGTTAAAGGTATAACCCAAGAAAATATCTGATGGTGGTATTAAAACCATCAGTTGATGTTCCCTGCTTACAAAAAAGATGATCAAAAGTAGCTTGAATATGTTCTTTAGGAAGTTTTTAAAAATTATAGGTTGATTTAGTTAATGGGTAAAGCTTAGTCAAGTGCAAAATTTCTTCTGGATGTGAACTGTGCTGGTGACAGTAAATTATAAACTTGAAGTTTTATTTTGTCTTCTCTGAACTATAATAAACTCAGCAGTGTGATCAAAAAGACAGCATAGCAAGTACCAAGACAATAACCACTTTTAGATATTTTCTTTGTTTACTAAGCATATTTGCTTATGAGTTATGTGTCAATGAGTAAATCCTAATGAAAACAGAAATGTATCATTAGCACCTACTTTCCAAATAAGTGTGATCTTAAAGCACTGAAGAGGTCTGTACCACAAGAGTTTTCTGTTTTTAAAAGAGAGCCTGAATCAGACAGTAAGTGTGGTGTGTAAGTATTATATGCATCGTACCCTGGGGAATAAAATGCAGCTGGGAGTTGTTTCTCCCTTCTGATGAAACAGAAATATTAATGAGTAGGACAGAGTCCCTGACAAATTGTTTTCATTTAGCTGGCCTAACATGAGTAGCACTTTAACAGAGTGTTACAATAATATTCTCTCCTTTTAGCCTCCCTGTTTTCTTGTGGAGGCAGTTGTCACTGTTTTCCTATTACTTTAAGCAAATGTAATTAAGCAATGCTTCAGTGATTTGACTTCATGAGTCAGATTCTGATCTTTCTTTCCAGGCTGAACCTGCTAAGTTGCTAAGCTTATTTTGCCACTCCAAACAGTATCAGGATCTAGCTTGGTATGTCTCAATGATGAAAGCACAAAATTCCTATTGGTTTCCAGATCACTCTTCAGTAAAAAGCTGCCTAATAACTTGACACTTTTGACTATCTAGGAATCCATATGAATAAATGAGCATCACTTGCAAATCACAGGTCTGACTTGACAGGAAAGATATGAGGACTTGTGACTGGACTGTAATAGAGAAGGTTAGAGAAGGTTGTTCATGGATCCACAGTTTTATTTCATATAATTTGACTGCTTCAACTCTATTATACTGCCTTTGTCTGGTCCACATATTTAACTAGATACCTAAGAAAAGCACAGCTGTTGTGGCAGAAGAGAGTTCATTGAATCATTCTTCGTCATGCTCATTCCAGTTTCAGGAAGACTGATGTTAGGCAGCACACCTGACCTGCGTGGTAACCACAGGAGTCATCCCTGTACGTGAACACCAAGCCTGCCTCTTTAAGGCAGCATCTCTTTTTTGGGAGCAGAGATGTTGTTGTATTTTACCAGCCTCAGGGAAATGCTTTGTTCTCTACTCAGTATACCTCAGAAAATTCAAAACTAGAGTGGGATCCATCTTGCAAATTACTTCTTAACTTTTTTTCTTAACATTTTTATTGACCTGTGAGGACCAGTAGAGTTGATGGAAGAGCAAGGTGTAAAATGAAAGTAAGAGGAATTAATCCAAAATTTCATAGCAGCTAGGATAGGCAAAAATAGAGGTGTAAGCCAAGGGGGGAAACAAAAGAGAGAGGCTGGATAGTGCTTTGTACAGAGCTCCAGGACAGGAAAAACTGTTGCTGAGAGAAATGGCTGACTCCTGTTATGCACTTGCTTCTAGAACCAGAGTTTTTATCTAGTCTGGTGTTAGAAACAAATCCAAAACTCAATTCCTTTCTGATTCTCCTTTACTAGTTGATTTAACAGTGTAAGAACCTCCCATTGCAGCCAGTTGTGTCACTAGTACAGGTACTGGCTGTTTATCTGGTGGAATTAATTCCTCCCTGAAGCTCAGTGTAAGTTTCCGTATTGAAAATTTGTATTCAGTTTAAAAGAAATGAAAGAAATTAGAAATGTCATTAGGGGTGAAAATCCAAACACTTCCAAGCTAGCAATTAACAGTATTTGAGGCAATAGCAAGTAATCATATAGGTAGGTAATCATGAAGATTTTATCATAATGCATATACACGAGGGAGCTGATTAAGCATCAGTTTTTTCTTCCTGAGAGTACAGCACTGGGTTTTGCAGCCTTAAGGATTCTACATATAGGCAATCATAACTAATACTACTGTAATATAGGCAATCATAACTAATACTACTGTAATACATAATCTTGTCATTCTGCTAAGATGCTCATTCCCAGCAATATGTTATACCAATGATTTCTACAGGTGGAGTTCTGTAGAAGTGCTTCCTTTTATCAGTTTAAAAGTTACTCCCTGTATATGTATGTCTTCTCATACCCTTTTGTTCTTATGCAGAATGCCATGCAGGAACTGCTGCGTTTTCTGTTCCAAATGTGGTTTTCATAGAATCAGAGAGTGGTTAGGGTGGAAGAGACCTTAAAGATCATCTAGTTCTGTCTCCCCTGTCATGGGCAGGAATACCTTCCACTAAAATAGGTTGCTCAAAACCTTGCCCAACCTGGTCTTGAAAAGCTTCCAGGGATGGGGTGTTCTCTGGGCAACTTGTTCCAGTGTCTCTTCACCCTCATAGTAAAGAACTTCTTCCTAATAGCTAATCTAAATCTACTCTCTTTCAGTTTAAAGCCCCTGTCTTACCACAACAGTCCTTGATGAAGAGTCCCTCTCCAGCATCCTTGTAGGCCCCCTTCAGATACTAGAAGGCTACTATGAGGTCTCCATGCAGCCTTCTCTTATCGGGGCTGAACAGCTCCAACTTTCTCAGCCTGTCTTCATACAGGAGGTGATAAAGACCCCTGATCATCCTCATGGCCCTCTTTTGGACTTACTGCAATAGCTCTATGTCCTTATACTGTGCACAGCAAAACTGCGCACAGTACTTCAAGTGAGGTCTCATGAGAGCAAAGTAGCAGGGCAGGCTCATCTCCTTCGAGCTGCTGATCACACTCTTTTTAATGCAGCCCAGGATACAGTTGGCTTTCTGGGCTGTGAGCACACACGGAAGCCAGCCCATGTTGAGCTTCTCATCAACCAACACCCCCAAGTCCTTCTCTGCAGGGCTGCTCTGAATCTCTTCTCTGCCCAACCTGTAGCTGTGCCTGGGATTGCTGTGACCCAGGTGTAGGACCTTGCACTTGGTTTTGTTGAACTTCATAAGGCTGGCATTGGCCCACCTCACAAGTGAGTCAAGGTCTCTCTGGGTGGCATCTTTTCCATCCAGCATATCAACTGAACCACACAGCTTGGTGTCATCAACAAACTCGCTGAGGGTGCATCAATCCCACTGTCCATGTCACCGACAAAGATGTTGAACAGGATTGGTCCCAACACTGACCACTGAGCAATGCCACTTGTCACTGGTCTCCACTTGGACCTTGAGCCATTGACCACAACTCTCTCAGAGCAACCAAGCAGCCAATTCCTTATCCACTGTGTGGTCCATCTGTCAAATCCATGCTTCTCCACTTTAGGGACAAGGATGTCATGTGGGTCAGGGTCAAATACCTAGCACAAGTTCATGTAGATGATGTCAGTTGCTTTTCCCCTATGCACAAATGCTGTAGCCACATTGTAGAAGGCCGCCAAATTGGTCAGACATGATTTGCCCATAGTGAAGTTGTGTTGGTTGTCACAAACCACACCCTTATTGTCCATTTACCTTAACATAGTTTCCATGAGGATCTGCTTTCATGATCTTGCCAGGCACAGAGGAGAGATTGACTGATTTGTAGCTCCCCAGGTCTTCCTTTTCCCCCTTTTTAAAAATGGGAGATATATTTCTCATTTTCCAGTCATCAGGAACTTCACTTTTATATGCATATATGTTATTTTGAACCTAAACAGCTCTGATCTTCTCAGTTTGTCATATGCTTTTATGAGCTGATATCCCTAAGCAGGTAAATAGCTCTTTTTTACAGTCTCTGAGCCTTTCCAGGAAACTTAAAATTAAGTTCAAGGTAGAAAATTGGTAAATTGGTCAGGATGTCAACGAAAAAAATATCATGATATATCTAAGAAGGGTGAAAAGGCAGCTGGAAAAAAAGTCAGGGCAATTTTCTCAGTTTTGTAAAAGCAGAAAAAAGACATGGTTTACAGTGAAAAAATGTAGCAGAACAGTGCCAGGAAATATTAAATATATAGCTATACAAAAGGTGTGGCTTTATAATCTCCAGAATTCTCAGTGAATGTCCACATGTTTCTGTTCTTCTATCTGCCTTTCCACTATGTTATACAGGTAATTTTTAACTAGGTAACAGTCATCTTTATCATAGGAGTCCATGCTGGGACAATATTGCAAGGCTTCCAAACTCATAGACCTTGGATAGCTTCAACTATTGCAGTTTTTGATGTGTAGTAGAATTATTAGCAAAGGTGCAGCCAGCAGGTTGAATGAGGTGATTATTCAGCTCTGTTCACACGCTGCGAGACTTCATCTGGATTGCTGTGTCTGTGTTTTGGCTCTCACTACAGGAAAGGTGTTGACATACTGGAAGAAGTCTAGTGGAAGTCCTCTAGAATGGCCAAGTGGGTTGGAGCACATGGTGCATAGGGAAAAGTTGAGGGAGCTGTATTTGTTCAGCCTCAGGGAGAGAAGGTTGAGGTGAGGCCTTATTGCAGTTTACACCTACCAAATGGGAAGAAATAGAGAAGATAGAGTCAGGCATGTTTTGGAGGTGTGGAGTGGTAGGAAAAGAGTCAGAAGCTGTAAAACAGGAAATTCTGATTACATGGAAAGTAAATATTCACCGTGTGGACAGCTAAGTACTGAAACAGATCGCTGGTGACGTTGTGGGATCAGGGTCCTGGGAGATATTAAAATACTAACTGGTTGCAGCCTTGAGCATCCTGAGTTAATTGGTAGTGGTTTGAGCAGTGCTTGTAATACAGGCTTCCCTATGTCCTTTTCAAACTTAATCATTACATGATTTTGTGTGGGACCAAAGAGATAATCTCCAGTGCCCAAGAAAAGAAAAAAATCGGTTTCAAAAGTTTCACACCAAAAAATCTAAACTCCTCACCCACTAAATTACTAATATCTACTTAAAATAGAATTTAATGGAAAATATACAATCGAACATGTTATGCTTGTAGCATATTTTAAGATTCTTTTTCTCAGCATGCATTTTTCCTGTGAAAACTTATAGTATCATCTGAAGATGTAATTCCTGCTATTTAGATGTTTTTCTAGTCCACACTGAGGACAGACTAATTTCTTATTAATCCCAAAGGTAACAAATAATAATTTTGATAATATTTGCAATAAAATATTTTGTTTGTTAACTACCTTTTGTATGTACATTCTTGTATGTCTCTGGTGATTTGTTTCTCTTGAATCACACAGTATGTTCCTTAAGTACACTGTAAAAATAACATAATCATGTTGTTATCTGTTCTGCTACAAAGTATATGAGAATATTGTGTTTGTGGTTAAATACAGCCTCAAGGACCTTATATAAGTGCCAAACAAGTAAGTTGTTTTCAATTAAGGACATCGTCTCAATGCTCAGTAAATACACAAAATTATTTATGTATGAGCTTGATGTTGTTAGAAAATGTGTATTAAGAGCATTCAGTTCAGCTTTTTTTTGGATCTAACTGAAAGCAACGGAGATCAAGCATAATAATAATAATAAAAAAAGATGCTTGTAATAAGCCTATGTCATAAATGGTTTTGCTGGTTCATTTTGCATTGTTGATAATGTATGGATACCCCTAATGATTCCATTAGAGTTTAAATAACAGAATTCAGCACTAATGTATTTCTACTGAGCAGCAGAAACATAATTTCTCTGGAACTGCAGCTGCTGTAGTTGAAGATTAGGCTCTTACTGCCCCTTAGGGAGATTACTGTCTCTGCCAGCTGACTTAGTATTTATACAGCCAGCGATTTATTAGATTGCTTTGCTCTTACGTGTGATAATAAACCTTATGCTTAGCAAGGTTTAGAGACTTCCAGTGCATTAATATTTTATGGCAATGACAGTCAAGACACATTTTGTTTACCTAACAAGCCAAGCCAAGCTGCAGCTGATGAGTATTTGAGATTAAATTTAACTGGTAGGAACTCTGCCAATTATGGCTTTAATGCTTTGCAATGACTTTTATAATTGTAATCTAATAATTTACATATTTGATGCATCAACATTTTGCTCTAAACAGTACTGTTGCATCTGACCCGAGTATTTATAGATAACCTCTTCTCTGTAGCCGTGCTACTTAGTTCTTTAGTATTGACATATTTTCTTTGGGTAGTTTATTAGATCAGCTATAGCAATATTTGGAGGCTGAAACAACTCCCACCTAGGATCCTCTATAAACCTGTTTGGGGGATTCAGTTTACAATGAAATTGATTGAATATTTCAATCTTGTGAAAATAAACCTTAGCTGCTGTATTTGTCCCATATACTGGCCAAAAATAGGGCCCTGGCTTGCTGTCATTCAGTTTCAGTGACAGATATAGCTTTGGCTGCCCAAATAAATATTTCAAATTAAGAAGTCCCATGCTGACTGCTTTTTACTTCTTCTCAACAAAGCAGATTTATCAGCTATTACTGGTGGAACACAGGGAGTGAAGATCAGTGGGTCAGGTGTCTGGCATTGATTCACTGTGTCTACAAAAAGCTCTGGGGACAAGGTTGAAAATATTTACCAAGAGAAATTGCACATTGAAGGGCTTGATGCTTCTATTACTTCGGTTCAAGTATATCAGAAGAAACTTTTCAGATGTAGGTTTAGCAAATACTGATATTAGTAGGTATATGGTTTCAGCTGCAAAGGTGGTGCTTGTGGCACAGGGTAGGGAGAAGCCAGTGAGGCAAGACTTAGCTTTGGCTTTGAGCTGTGTTGGTTTGTGGTTCTGAACTTCTAACCGCTCTGCACTGTTTTAAATAGGCTATTGCAAGATTTGAGTTCATACAGTACTTTTTAATACTATAAAAGACCCCAAATAACAACCTACAGAAGCCTAAGATAACCCACAGCTTAATAACTCATGCTTATTTTTCTTTAAAATATCCATAAATATTGTGAAATAGAATAAATAGTTGCAACAACTTTATCTTGTTTCCAAAATTAATTTTTATTTGACTGTTGTTTTTTTGTGTTTATTATTTTTATTTCTATTTCTATTTTACCTATATTGAATGTAAGGCTTTTTTCTTCTACTAGTTCAAAACCAGAGTTGATCCTGTAGCACATATTCATAATACTGTAGAAGGCAAATGAGATTTGCGGTCTGCAGCTCTGTAATGACTGATCAGCTGAGTTCTGAAGTTTCTCTACTGTAATGATTTGCAGACAGCTCAAGGTGTTATTCCACTTCTTCCTATAAGGTAGCCCTGTAGGTGAAGCTGTAATTAGTTGTGGTCTTAGCTCCGGAGATGCCCAGTGGAGTTGCTTCTGTATTGGTCATTAGGGAGCTGATGACATATGTGATACATGTAAAAAGAATGTCTAACACAGAAGTAAAACGGGGGTATGGGGTCTGTGGTCTGTGTGTATGTATACCTGCGCACAAAATAAACTGCAGGGAAAGTGATATTTACAATAATAATAATTTTTTTCTACTGAAATCATCTTTCTGTCCCAGCTAAATTTGGCTTCAACATTGTACGCTCTTTTGGCATTCCTCTTGGGATGCACATGCAGAATAAGAGATGTCATCAGTCACAGAAATAATAGTGAAGTCTGACAGTCATTCAGCAAGCCCATTGACACATTAGGAACCATCTCATTATGACTAGCATGGAGCTAGATAGGATTTGTGTTTTCACAGTAAGTTAAAAGAAGGAGTAAAACCAGGGAGCTGCAGTAGACTTCCAAGATTATGGTTACAGGACCAAATTTTAACAATACTGTGTTTCAACAGCAGTTGCTGAGGTTGAATGATCTTGTTTTCCAACCCATTTTGTACCCATCTGTATGTGTGGTTTGCTAAGTGCCTTTAGGTTCTTGGCCCTGGTGGTTTTGGCAACGTGGAGGTTTGTTGCTCAGTATATGGCTCACAGGATGGCCAAATACTGCCTGTTGGTGATATGCTGTGGCAATGGGGTAGAGGCAAAACTTACAACTAACCTAAACCAACTGGTTTTCAATTAATTCAAGCAGTCAGGATTATCTTACCAATGATATTAGCCTGAGAACTTGTAATGGTTGGTTCTATGCCTGTATTTTCCAGGGATGAAAATGCACATAAATTTGAATGTCAGTTAGTCATGACACTTAGGCTTTTGGCAAGAGGCCAGTGTGATCACCAATGGTGAAAAATCTGGGTAGCCCTCTTGTGAGGGGCTATGAAAATGATTTTGTCTTAAGAGGCTTTGAGGAGCTCACTGGCTGCAGCACTTATCCAGATTCAGCAAGGGGATGATGAAAAGAGAAGGAAATAAATGATAGTTAAAAGACCTTTTAGGTCACTCACTCCAGCTTCTGCTTTTTGTCTTTATGGAGTGCCTGTAATCACACCATTTGACCTTCTCTGTACTAGTGATCTTACATGTCCTTAAGGGATTTCCTAATGACACTTATTTTACAATAGGTTTAACAGGAAAGTAGAGCTTGTGCATACTCTAAGAAAGTATTTGCTAGTGTTTGTTCAACCAACACTGCAGGTTTATTTCAGCCTACATTTATACACTTGCTGCAAACATTCAGATGAGCAAATTTTTGTTTACATAATATGAGTGGAAAGAATGTGTCATAAATACTGATGCAGTTATAACAGCCTAACTCATATGCATCATTCACATGAATTCACTTTATAAAATTGTCCTGAAAAACTTTATGTGTGGTCAGACAGCTTGGAATAGGGAAAAATACCATATTGTTAAGGTAATCATCTATTTAGATAAAAGTTTGAGAACACATAATCACGGCAAATCATATGTTAGAAGTAGCCTTGAAATAATTTATAGGCATCATTGTTAAAAACCATTACACTAATTACACTTCAAAAATTAATATATCTTTGAATACAACCTGAACAGAAATATATTAAATAAAGAATTTGCTGTAAGTAGGTTCTGAATTCTACTTGTGTTGCAAGAATATTGTCAAAACTGGCATTTGAATTTATTAATATTAAAATGGATTGAATACCTCATCAGTTGTTTTCACTTAGATTGATATTTAATTTAAAAAAAGAGGTTTTTTTTATTCTAATTGGATTATTTTTCTGATAACCTATACAAATGAAATTAAAGCAATTGAAAAATTATACAATTCTTGTATTTGGGTTTGTTATTTGGATTTATACTGCTTGATACGTAACCACTACTATGCCTGTAATTGTCAAAACAGGTGGAATGAATGTGACTTTTACCAGCAAACATTTGTAAACTACATGATCTAAATTTGCGTATAATAATAATTGAAAGAGGGGAAAAGAAAATCAATTATCATATTTTATAGAAAAGAAAATTTCCCTAGAGGTCAGAAAAATAAAACCATTTATTATAGAAAGGACCTTTAAAAAATATGCATAACTTTATGCGAAATGTACCCTTAAAATCTATTACATGACAAGAAAAACAAAAAGTCACGTCAGAAAAACTTTTAAAAGTTGTAGCACCTATTTATTTTTCAGGAAAATTTCCAAAGTATACAGGAACTAGAAACCTTGCTCAGAGTATTTTAGCTTATTGAATTCTCTCTGCCCTGAAAATCATAGTAGAAATCTCCAGGGACTCTCACAAAGATGTATTACATCATAAAGCAAACTAAGGATAGTAACCTATGTTATAAAACTGTCAACATATATTATACTACAATTTATCCAGAATCCAACTAAGCTTAAAGCCTCACTGTTGGCAGAAAGTTTAAAACATAATTAAAAAATAATTTAAATTGTAAGGTACTTTGGAAAAAGTGTTGTAACAATCTGTCCAATACTCCATTTCAGTATGTGTGAATTTCATTGGTTTATTACTGCAAATGTTCAGCCACTACAAGGAGGATTCTAAAGGATTACCACTTCAAAGGTTCCATTATGAATGGTGTAGATTTCTCATTTCACAGCATATTAATATAAGTTTGCTATAACAGATGTAATAAAAAATAAATCTTAAACCCCAGTACTTAAACCTTGCTTGATTTCCACATTAATATTTAAGAACAAACCTGATAAAATATGGTTTCCGATAAAGTCTGCCTTCCCAATTAGGGAAAATAGGGCTATTGCTCTGAATGGTGAAATAATGGAGATTGGTGTTATTTGGCAAGAATTATGATAAGCAAGAATTTCAGATCTGCCGATAACACATGCAGAGAGAAGAGACTCCAGCTGTATATATTTACTTAAACAATCATTGTTAGTTTCAAATGCATCTTGAGGTTTATATGATAGGTACTCTTCACCCAAAGTTTATAGTGAAAGGTGTGACATATAAGAGGCAACCGACACAGAACAGAATCTAATTGAGAAACCAAAAAGGAGAAGTCAGCATTGAAGTCAGTGTCAAATCTTTTCTTGTCTTCTTTTGCCATACAGGAGTGATTGGTAAACTTATTGGCAGAATTAAGTTTCATAGAGGCATTCAAGAGTGTAAAACTGTGGATTTAAAGTTTTAGTTCTCTATTTTTTCTTTTTCTTTTCTTTTTTTTTTTTTTTTTTTTATTTTTTTCCAGGTGTCTTAAAAGAGGAGACATGGAAAAAGAAACAGGAAAACAACAGAGACTAGCTTGATTGGTTGGAGAGGTGTAAGGGGCAATCATCTGACAAATGGATAGGTCTCAGGTCTTGCAGTGATGGTGGTAGGTATTCATTGTGAAGATCATAGAAGTAAGGCTATGCTAATATATTATAGTAAGGCTATGCTAATATATTAATAAGTATTTTTATCTGTGCATAACCAATAAATTGGGAAAACTCTTACAGGAAACAAGTCATACAACACAATACTGTGATCAAGGAAAAATAATCAGAAAGTCAACTCTATTGAAATAATTCCTCAGAGCAATTTTGTTCAACTTAAATATGTATTTCTAAGAAAAGTTGAAATATCAGAGTGTGAAGCAAAAAAGTCACTAACCTGGTAGAAGTCAGAAGTGGTCAAAAGCATGAGTTAGGATAGGAATGTGGGAAATGGTACAAATTTAAATTCTATCTCCATTCTTCCAGTCTACCCATACTCCCCAAACAGCTACATTCTTCTGATAGAAATTCAGCAATGGCAAAGAAATAAATAACAGAATGGATGTCACTAGTCCTCAGCATTATTTTTCAGTATTAGTATAGTAAAAATGGAGAATTTGTAAAGCTGTTCTTTAAAAATCTGAAGTTTCAGTCCCATTGAAATGTCAAAGAGTGTATTTAACTGTCTCACTCATAATGGCAAACTCTCATTCAAATTATGTGGCATAATATTCTTTTTAAACCATTATAGCTCACTATTGACACAACTAGGTCATTCATTTTGTATGGAAAATAAGGTAAGAGTACATTTTCCTTTTTTTTTTTTTTTTGGACGTATTCTTTTCCAACAGTCTTCAAAGCAGGAAGCTTTGTTAGAAACATGCAAAAATCACTAGGAAAAAAATATCTAATGTAAAATTTATTTATGGTTATCTTGAGCTAGACTGTAGTTGAGAACTTTGTTGCTAATTAGAAATTACAGCATGCAATACACTGCTGACAAAGAAAGTGTCTATACAGACCCTGTAGCTCACATCTGAAGACGAAGGTTTCCTGAACATATAAATATTTGGACCAGGTTGCAGTTTGGCACATTTTCTTCTGGGATCCTTCAGACTTCTGCCCAGGAATGACTAGTTTTTACTAGTAATGAAAGAAACAACTAGTCAGCCCACAAGAGAAGTAAAAATCAGTAACACCCTCCAACCTCCCTCCTCCTATGTCCAGGGGCTCTTAATACTTCAAAGGTCTGATGAGCATCCTTACAGAGCACCTCTTCAGCACTTTAACACCTCATTAGTGTTTTAATGATTAATACTTAGAATTGAATCAAAATAGGATAGAAATATATTGTGCAACTTACTGCTTCTCTGTGCTTGTGTATTGTATCTATTAGCTTACAGAATACTTAATCTCCTCAAGTTGTACCTATGGGGGAGATATCATTATGTATGGCAATGTAGACAAGTGTAGTTCATGTTTTGAAGCAGGAGTCTGAAAGTTAGCTAATCAACAGGGACTCTGTAGTCCATGCACCAGGAAACTGCACTGCTGACTGGCCCATCAGTTGGTCAGCTGAAAGCTTATCGCTTAATACCTCACTGTGAAGTGTCCCAGTCTTTTAGGGGAAGTTCCTCAGATCTGGTATTTGGAGCAGTGCGGTTTATTCCATGCAATAATTCTGCACTGATATGAAGGATATATGGTGGCCAGAAGTCCTGTATTGAGGCATTGACAGAAAGTCTTTCCTCTTCTCTTCAGAACTTGCAGCTGAATGTGAAGGAAGGAGTATCCCAAGAAAAGAATGTCACCCAGGCAAAAAGTAAAACAAAAAGGAGAGCAAAGAACTGTAAAGCAAAATACACTACTTTAAATTTCTGCATCCATTTACATGTCTCAGAGTGATGCTTAAATATTGATGAATTATGGTTTATGCAGTTTGGAGAGGCTAGTGGCTGTTTCTGCTGCTGGATATAGCAATAACACCAACATTTGTGCGCATGGTCTTGTCTGCTTTTCTACACTTTGGTTGGAAAGCAGATTTGCAAAGAAACTCTTCTTCCACAGGGAAGATGACCTTATTTCTCACGGATGCCTCTGTTGCAGTGTGTGTCATCTAGACTAGAGCTAAGGAAAATTCACGTCTTCATGCAGTTGTGCAGTTCACCAAAGAGGTGTTTTAATGCATGGACACCTTCCACTAGACCATGTCACACAAGAGTCTGTCCAGCCTGGCCTTGAACACTGCCAAGGATGTTCACATTCACAGCTTCCTTGGGCAACCTCTTCCAATGCCTCACCACCCTCACAGTAAAGGACTTCTCCCTTACATGTAACCTGAACTTCCCTTGTTTCAGTTTGAACCCATTCCCCCTTGTCCTATCACTACAGTCCCTGAAGAGTTCCTCTCCAGCACTCTGGTAGGCCCCCTTCAGACACTGGAAGGCTGCTATGAGGTCTCCACACAGCTTCTCTTCTCCAGGCTGAACAACCCCAACAGCACCTCCCTGTCTTCATATAGGAGGTGCTCCAGTCCCCCTTATCATCCTCATGCCCCTCCTCTGGAACTTCCTCCAACAGCTCCATGTTTTTCTTATATTGGGCACACCAGAACTGCTCACAGTACTCCAAATGAGGACCTTGCGCTTGGTCTTGTTGAACTTCATGAGGTTGGCATTGGCCCTCAATGTCACAAAAAGGACCTCTTAAGCATGTCAAGGTCCCTCTAAATGTCATCCCTTCTTTCCAGCATGTCAACTGCACCGCACAGCTCAGTGTCATAAGCAAACTTTGCTGATCACTCACTCAATCCTGCTGTCCATGTTGCTGACAAAGATGTTGACCAACTCCTGAGTGAAACCATTCGTTACTTGACTCCAGTTGGACACAGAGTTGTTGACTGCAACTTTCTGCATGTGGCTGTCCATCCAATTCTTTATCCACCAGGTGGTCCACGCATCAAATCCATGCTTCTCAAATTCAGAGACAAGGATGTTGTTCAGGACAGCGTCAAATGCTTTGAGCAAGTTTGGGTAGATGGCGTCAACTGCTTTGTCCCTATCCATCAGTTCTGTAGCCCCATCATAGAAGGCCATCAGATAGGTCAGACAGGATTTCCCCTTAGCAAGGCCATATTGGCTGTCATCAACTACTTCATTGTTTTTCATGTGCCTTAGCATGCTTTCCAGGAGAATCTGCTCCATGATCCTGTCAGGCACAGAGGTGAGACTGACTGGTCTGTAGTTTCCCAAGTCTTCCCTTTTTTGAGCCTTCTTGAAAAATGGGGGTTATATTTCCCTTTTTCCAGTCATCAGGAACTTCACCTGGCTGCCATGACTTTTCCAATAGAATGGATAGTGGCTTAGTAACTCCATCAGCCAGTTCCCTCAGGACCTATGGATGAACTTCATCGGGTCCCATGGACTTGTGCATGTTCAGGTTCCAAAGATGATCTCAAACCCGGTCCTTTTCTACATTGGGCTTAAGGTCTTCATTCTCCCAGTCCCTGCATTTGACTTCTATGACTTGAGCAGCATGTCTAGAGCACTTTCTGATGAAAACTGAGGCAAGAAGTTATTGAGAAGCTCAGCCTTCTCCAAATCTAGAATAGCCAGTTTTCCTGTTGGCTTACTGAGAAAGCCCACATTATCCTTAGTCTGGCTTTTGGTGGCAATATACCTAGAGAAAACCTTCCTGTTATCCTTGAAATCCCTGGCCAGTTAGTTGACTAAGGCCAAGTCAGATTCAATTCTAACTGGGTCTTAGCTTTCCTGACCTGGTCCCTAGCTTCCTGGACAATGTCCCTGTATTCTTCCCAGAGTGTCTGTCCTTGCTTCCACCTTCTGTAGCTTCTTTTTCCCTTCTAAGTTTTCTCAGCAGTTCCTTATTCATCCACGGAGGCCTCCTGCTCCTCCTGCCCCATTTCTTTCTAGTCAGGATCTAGAGCTCCTGAGCTTGGAGCAGGTGACCCTTGGATATTAACCAGCATTCTTGGGCCACCCTCCTCTCTAGGGCTATATCCCATGGAATCTTACTAAGAGGGTTCCTGAAGAAGCCAAATTCTGCTCTTTTGAAGCCCAGGCCATTGAGTTTGCTCCATCCCCTTCTCACTGTCCTGAGGATCTCGAACTCGACCATCTCATGATCACTGCAGCCAAGGCTGCCTTGAAGCATCACATTCCCAACCAGCTCCTTCCTGTTAGTGAGCACAAGGTCAAGCATGGCACCTCAACTTGTTGGCTTCTCTATCACTTGCATGAGGAAGTTGTCATTAACACATTTAAGGAACCTTCTGGATTGCTTGTGCCAGGCCGTGCCATCCCTCCAACAAGTATTGGGGTGGTTCAAGTCTCCCATGACTACAAGGACCTGTGAGCATGAGGCTGTTTTCTATCTGCCTATAGAGGACTTCATCCACACAGACCTCCTGATCAGGTGGCCTGTAGCAGACCCCCACAGTAAAATTAGGTCTATGTAACTTTTATCACAACTGTAATTTTCATATTCAAATGTAAAAGCAAAGTTTTACTTTGCGAAAATGTGAAAGGCCATTCCTGATGCCTTGATTTCATTTCCTTTGTATGGGGGGGAACATTTTTATCAGAGATATTTCTGGAGATGCTGTGTACACCTAGCTGTACACCAGCAGTTCTGAAAATCTCAGTATTCATAGGTGTCGTGGTTTAAGCCCAGGCTGTAAATTGGAACCACGCAGTCTACTTCCCCCCCCACCTTTCTTCCCCCCACTCCTGGAGGGACGGGGAAGAGAATTGAAAGAATGCAACTCCCACGGGTTGAGATAAGAATAGTTTAGTAACTAAGGTATAACACAAATCACTACTGCTACCACCAATAATAATAATGATAAAGGAAATAACAAGGAAGAGAATACAACTGCTCACCAACCAGTACCTCACCCCCACCCTGCAGTGATCCAGCCCTTCCGGGAACTCTCTGTTCTACCTCCTGGGCATGACGTGCTGTGGTATGGAATACCTCTTTGGCTAGTTTGGGTCAGGTGTCCTGTCCCTGCTTCCTCCCAGCTTCTCCTCCTCCCTGGCAGAGCATGAGACTCACAAAGTCCTTGGTCAGGGTAAACATTCTGACCAGCAACTAAAAACATCGGTATTATCAGCGCTGTTCCCAGGCCGAAAGTCAAAACCACAGCACTGCACCAGCTACTAAGAAGGAGAAAAACTGACTGCTGCTGCTGAACCCAGGACAACGGGCTGGAATTACTTCCAACTGCTGAGCTGCAAATACACATTTCTGCTGAAATAAACAGTGTTTGAAAGACCCTGAGATACTCTTTCTTCACTTTATTCCAAGATATTTGTGAGTTACACCTTGAAGATTTATCAGCCATGGTCTATCTAGTTCTGCAAAGGTGGTTAATTGCTGAATATTGATGGTTAATTTATCAAGAGAGGCTTTCACCCAGCTCACCCATTTCTATGCCCCATTTGCAAAAGGAAGATAGGTCATTCCAACACATTTGTACCACACTTAGCAGTAGGAATCAAATCATAGCAGTAGTACTTTATGTGCATATTAAATAATGATGTCAATAGCATTGCTATGAGCAACAATGTATACAGTAGCAGCCATATAAGCAGCGATCATTTACAGATTCTGTAGAAGTCAGGACTATATAGCAAGCACCTGGTTAAAAATTTTGTTTTCTAAAATAAATGTAACTCTTTTCAAACTTCACAAAACGATCTTTTGATCTTTTAGCATTTAATCAGCTGTCAAAAATCAATTCAAACAAAGCGTTGTATTCATCATGAACACATAATCCCACAGAATTTGTGCTGTTCTCTGCCAACTAATTAAACCAGAAGCCATCTGGGGTACATAACTTGGTATTGTTCAGTTCTGTGAGAGACTAGCGCTCAGACATAAAATTAGTGTGGGAGGTGTTTCCCACATGTATCTGCTCAGTTTAGCAAGGACAAAAAGAGCTTTGCAGCTGTGGACACACTATTTTATGTTTCTAAACTAATGTTTCCAACTGCCACTGGATTAGGAGTGGCATGTTTCTTTACCCACAGGAAATCTGATGGGAACGGTTAGTTTTCTGGACATTTCTATTTGGAACTCCTCTACTCAGTTCCCTTCCATACGCAATTTCTCTATTGCTCAGCCATATCCATTTGTTGGTATAGCATTATGGTTGTTCAAAAGTTGTTTATAACTTTTAATCAGGGCATGGATGCTAAATGAGCAAGGATTTAAATACCCAGCTTCATGACAAAGTACTGATTTTATTGTAGGAAGACCTTGCTATGATCATAGTTCTGCCCTGATTTCTCATCCCTGCTGTATCAACTTACCCCTACCTCATGTGTTCCCCTTCCCTCTTGTCCCCTTAATTTCAGAGAAGCTATGCAGGCGTCTGAGTCTGCCATTAGAATTGGCTCTTTGGCAGTTGTAGGAGTATCGTAGGTCTGCATTTTACTTTTCACTAAGCTATCCAGGCATTTTGGAGAACATGGAGCTCAGTGATGTTTCATTTACTAAAGAATAGTTCCCTGTGCTACACAGTGAAGCCTGGGAGAATTTCAGAAGTGTAAGGTAGCTTTCAGAAATGCCAAGCAGTGAGGAAGAAGCAATGCTGGCAGCATCCATATCAGAGATATCCCTTGATATCTCCTTATGGCCTAAGCCTCTTATTTTTAAGCAGCATTCTTTTCTCTCTTCAGTGCTGCTTCCCATTCACTGCATGTACTCATTACTATTATAAGCAAGTACGAAGCTCAAAACAAAAGCTTACTTAATATAAAAAGCTGAACATTTGTTGTGTCATAAAAAAGTTCTGAAAATTAAAAAGACCAGCAGCTGTTCATGTACAGCCTGTGACTGGAAAGAAGAGCAAGAACTAGGAGATGAACCATTCACTGAGACTAGGTATGGATATGCTTAGCTCAAATAGGCTTTGTTTAAGCTGAAAAGATTCAAATGTGTTTCTCCTGTTGTATAGGCACCAGTGATGGTGGTAGGACCTTACAGAAACCAAAAAAATCCTCTTTTGCTCTGTCATTTCATGTGCAAATTAATTCTTCTCAGTGGCATGAGTAGGTCAGTTTATGCCAATGCTTATTGCTAATTGTTGCTACGGAGCTGTGTAACAGTCTGAGACACTTCTAGCACTGCTTTTAAGCCCAGAAAAGTCTGGGTTATGAAGTTGAAGTCTTTGAGTCAAAGGTAAGGGCAATGTAGGTTAATAGAAAAATATTTAAATATGAAGTAATGTGATCCTTAATCCGGTGTCAATTTCTGGCTCAGTGGACCAGCACTGAATGAAACAAACATTTTCTGAAGACACACCATATTTTGCTCTAGGTTTGAACTCTCTGTGTGGTATCTCAATAAGAAATCAGTCAAATGGAGACTGATAACCAGATGATGATGAAGAAGCTGACTCAGTTCAGGTGAATTTGAGGTTTATCAGTGAAAGAGGCTCTCTCAGCCTGAAAAAAAACAAACCGACAAAACAACAACAACAACAAAAAACCCACCCAAAATAAAGTATGATATGACAGCAACCAACCAGCAGCAAATGTGAGAAGAGACTGCTTGTTTTACAGGGGAAGCTATGCTAGTAAAAGAGAAAATATCCTGAATTTTTGTCCTAAACCATCTTTGACTTACATCTAGAAGGTACATGGAATTAGAGAGGAAAACAAGGAATAGAAACAGAAAACCCTTGTATTTTGTTTTGTACATCTTTCCTGGGCCTTCAAAAGAGTAGTATTTGGTTTTCAAGTATTGCATAATCTGTGTTTTGCTTGCTTTTGCTACTGCCTATCCTGTACATCAAGGTGCTGTGTAATGCAGAACTTTTGAAAACATAGACTCTCCCACCTCATTTTTTTTTTCTGTGCGGCATTATGTTCAAAATGTGTTTCTGCTACTGTAGGGATCAGTATTAAAGTTCCCATAGGCTTCAGTAGTGTCAAATCAAGCCTGATATTACTGTGCATTATAAAGTGGATTTGTATTTGTAGAAGTATGAGACAGGATACATACACTATGGACATTTCTGTAACAATCAAATTACATCTAAGAGGATATTTTTAAATCTATGGCTAGATGCCAATTACCAATATATTGGGTTTTTTTATAAGCAATTAATTCAGCTGAAAAACTATAAAGTATCTTAGAAGAATTTGCTTTCATGTTTTATACATATTTATTTTTTTAAGCTCGTGTCTTCAATGCATGCGCCAAATAGTGTAGAAGTAAAAAAATATCAAAATTTAAGACCTCAAATTAACATCCATTAAACTGTTTACAACTTGTCAGAGACTAGTCTAAGGATTTTCTGTATCTTTTTCATTAAGGAACTGTCATTTTCCTACTGAAAATGAGAGTGAAAAATAACCCAAACTGGTTCTCTATAATAATAAGACTTGCTTAAGATCAAGTATTCTTCTTTTTAGCTTCCAGGTTCTTCAGCAGTATCTGACTATCAAAAGCTATTTCCCAAGCTCTTCATACTGCAGCTGAAATAATCAAGGGTGCTGGCACATGAATAAGGACACAGCGCTAGTTTTTGCAACATTTAAAACAAAAAATAAAATCACTGCTAAATGGGGACGAACAAGAGTAGTAGGAAGAGATATTTAATTTGAGACTGAAACGTTTCATGACAAGCAATAAAATAACAACTTTACTGAAATAAGTAGATAATCTCCCTCAAAATTGGCAAGATTTTTGAAAAAATGTGAACATAGAATAAAACATAATAGCAAATATTTATAAGGGCACCATGCTGCTATTCAAAAAATGCTCCATTAGCCAGAATGCTCCAAAGTAGTGAAATGTTAATATATAGGATATTAATATTTTTCCTCTTCTCGTCTTTGTGTAGTAGATGATCTAGGTCTTAAGTATTAAGTTAGTCAAGGCCAACTCAAGAAAAAGTCGTGTCTTAAAGTTGTATATTTCAAGACTGGCATCTGATAGTTCTTTAAACAAAGATTGATTTCTGATATTATGTTTTGGGGAACAGACATTAGGTGCTCAGCACTAGCACATAACGTATAAGTCTCTATGTAGTGATTTTTTTTAAAGTTATTTATGACTGTCTGAGAAAAATATTCAGAACGAGGACTTTTCAACATTTTTAAACCTGAAATAACTTTTAAAATGTGTCTGTTACTACATGCATGCCAAGCAGTGACAAATATAGCCACAGCTTATGTTTGTTTTACATTGTGAAACAGCACAGATGTGCTATAGGAAGAATATAGATTATTTCTATCACCTTGGATAATTGTCACTTATGTGCATACAGCTGTAGAAGAGCAGATACCTAACATCTATGCCACTTCTCAGAGTAAAGACAGTTTGTCAGGCCTGAGGCTCCCATAGTGTAACATGGTGTAGAGAGACGGGTGGTATAATGGAGAACAAAAGGTGTTTCATATTAATTTGATCTCTGGGTGTAGCTTTAAGATGTCCAAAATATTCCCAGAATGTTACACAGAACTATAGCAAAATAAATTGTGCAATTGCCCACAATACTACTTTGAGAAAAATAAGAAAAAGCTCTTTACTGCTGACTACCATCAGCTAAAAACCAAATGGTGTTGCTTGTGTGTGAGGAAGGAGCAGGAAGGCTTTCCTGAGGGAAGAGGAACCAGTATAGTTCTTTCTCATAAACTACTGCCTAAATAATATCCCATAAAACAAAATTAGAAAGTAATTTAAAATTCTATGACATTAAAATGATAATAAAATATATGTTCATGAAAAACCTTTGAGGACAATTGGTGTCCTATGGCTCTAGTACTGCTACAATTTCTTGTGTGGTATGACTGGTTTTGCTTCCTCTTCTTCTCTCCACCCCGTCTATTCCAGATCATGTTATGCCCAGAGTGGATGATTCTATTTGAAATGGGCTTGATCTATGTGTAGTGTGAGCCTATTTTATGAAGGGTAGAAGCTGCACCTTTTCTTGGCAGGCAGTACTTCCTTGACTTACGTATCTGCTCACGTATACTTGGACCTTAACAGCACAGACAGTCCTCCCGTCAGAAGGGTTTTATACCCAGGTAAGCAGATGTTTCTGCTAGCAGCCAGAAAGCCAGTAAAAACAAGAATGGAACAGGGAGGGCAGGCAAGGTTTATTTATTGCAAGGGACGAGGGGCAAGCAAACTGTTGCTAGGCAATAGATTTCTGAATGATTGATCCTCTGCTTCGCTAAGTGACTGAAGTAATTATTTTTGGCAAATCTATGCAGAGCTCTGTGTGCTGTCACTGGCCTGCAAATAAAGAAATGGATGTATAAATATAAAAAATGTATCTGATCATTTTGTAAAACTGGAGGGGATGCAAGAATGAGTTACCTGACACATGTATGCTCTCCTTTGCCTCTCTGGCATTCTGAATTGGTTTTTCTGATACGAATCAGGTTTGTCCAGATACTCTTCTGAGGTCTTCTCCAACTGCTGCTGAGACATGTCATCCGTGTCATGTTTGCTGGCACTTCCAGTAGGAGCAATGGAAAGCCGATGAGCCAGCATTGCTCTTGGACAAGCTGCAGTGGCAGCAGGTGCTAACAGTGTGGATTTGTAACAGCCACTTAAAACCCCAACACCTTTGCCAGATTTCTGTCTAGTAGGATTGTGCTGTGCTGTGCTGCTGGCTGCAAGGAGTTCTTCCAATGAATGCTGAAACTAAGAGACATAGATAAATAGCTCTGGCCTTTACTGGTTGTGTCCACACTGCATGAGGAAGCATAAAAATACACTCCCAAATTTTTGTCATGATGTTTCTTCTAGCCATTAAAACCTGACTTGGACCTTGAAGAAGAGCAATTTGCTTGCACAGTAATCCTGCTGACAAATCTTCAGGACATGTCTTTAAAAACTTATGTTAAATCCATATATCTTTGTTTTCAGATTGCATAATATAGATGGTTTTAGCGGTTGGGAAAAATCAAGAAATAAGAATTCCATAACCTTTCTTATGAGTTTTATCATCAGAAGCAATACAAAGGCCTAGTGTGAACCAATGTGCCTACTCATTATCTTAGGGTTGAATTTAACCCTCTGACTACAACTTATGAAAGGCTAAATAACCTAAACACTGCCTACTTTTGTGTTGCACTACAGATTTGAAACTCAGCCCAGGTTCAGAGAAAGAGTAGTGTGGGGTTTTTCTGTTGTGGGTTTTGTTTGTTTGTTTGTTTGGGGGGTTTTGTTTGGTTTTGTTTTTGTTTTCTTTCCTAAGAAAGGCTTTTGAGAAACCTGGTGGTGATTTTGAGTCTTAGAATTCAAAACCTAGTGAAACTCAGCAATTCCGCTTTCCTTTGTGGGGGTATTTTTTAAGGCTTCATTTGAACTTGAAAATCACAGCAAACCTCAGGCAACAATTTCCCAAATATTAGAAGTGAAGAAAGGTTTGTGTCAACTGTCAAGCAAAACATCTGTCAAGAAAAATGGCTAATTTTGTTCAGCCCATGCTTTTGCATTGCTGTGTGAGGTGTTATTCTTGTATGCAGTGTTGAACTCATCTTGCACGTGTCCATTAAAACTGCACATTGGAACTGCCAATCCCAAATGCTGCTGGGAAAGAGTCCCAGTGCAACTTGGGGCATCTTGCAAGTGACCCAGTCAGTGAGACAGGGAGGCCAGAAAGGGCCAAGTGACCACTGGAACAGCTAGGAGACCTGCTGCTGCAGGACATCAGCCTTGCAGAGTTTATTGAAAGGTGTGACCTTTGCAGAGAGGATGGCAAAGAGTGGGCAACAGGCTTCTTCTTATGGACTGCAGTTAATACTTGGCGGTTTAGGCTGGTGCTTTGTTTGCAGTTCACCTTGCCAAGGAAAGGAAATCAATCCTAAAATGTATACCTTAAAGATAGGTAGATGAAGCTCACTGTAATTACATTTGAAGCATGTATTTTTTCTTGCTGCATGTTGCTGCTGGCACAGCTCTGGCTAAAAGGGCTTGTCTGAAGCATCAGCACTTCTTTTATATCTGCTGCTTTGTTCTCAGGGGACTTTCTGTAGCTGGCAGGCTTAGTGGAAGAAGATCAAATAGCTCTGGCAGCCTTCGTAGCAAGGTAGGATGTCATTTAAATAAAATGATGAGCATGTATGGTGTAAGTCAGTCTCCCTGCTGAGAGGGCATAACAAACAATTAAAGAGCAGTTTCCTCTGGGGATGAATGGCTTTTAGGGAACTATTCCAGTTCATATGTGAATTATATATGTATTACTAGGGACAAGTGATCTTGTAAAGTGAAACTGCTGAGAAAAGCCTCTGATAACACTGTATAACTACAAGAGAGCTTGTCTGTGTTTGCTGATGTGGAGGAGAATATGTAGTGGACTGCAGTCAATAAAATGTGTGAAAGAAACTAGAAGAGCCATAGCTGTTAGCTTTACAACAGAACATGAACTGATGAAATGCAAACTCAGTGACAGTAAAATCATCTGTTTGATTGTCTTGAAAAGCAGAGCTAGATTACATCCAGTGTATTGCTTGGCATGCTGCTGTCTAAACAGAATTTGTGCATACATGTGCACTGAAAGCATCAAAGCCGAAATCCAGAATTAGATGGAATTACACAGAAACATCACAGAACAAAATAGTGCATCTCTGTTTTACTGAGAAAGGTATAAAAATGAGATAAGGGAAAAAAAAAATAGAATAGATAAGCTAACTACCATGACTGAGACTCATCTTCTGATAGCAAATATGTAAATTTCCCACAAGTGTGTCTAGGGGCTGCAATGTGGTGTTAGGTCATGGGCTCCTATGTATTGAAGAAGATAGGCACTTGAGGTTTTATGCTTCTAGGATCTGATGGCTGCTAATGTGGTGACTGAGAGAGCTGCTCAGTGATATACCTATGCCGTGGTTTAAACCCAGTCAGCCACGCAGTCTCCCTCTCACTCCCCCCGCTTCTTTCCCTCCCTCTACTCCTGGAGAGATGGGAAGGAGAATCAAAAGAATGTAACTCCCACGGGTTGAGATAAGAACAGTCCAGTAACTAAGGTATAACACAAATCACTACTGCTACCACCAATAATAATAATGATAAAGGAAATAACAAGGAAGAGAATACATCACTTCACGACCCGTCGACCGATACCTCGCCCCCACCCAGCAATGAATCCGCCCCTTCTGGGCAACTCTCAGCTGCATCCTGGGCATGACGTGCTGTGGTATGGAATACCTCTTTGGCTAGTTTGGGTCAGGTGTCCTGTCTCTGCTTCCTCCTGGCTTCTCCTCCTCCCTGGCAGAGCATGAGACTCACAAAGTCCTTGGTCAGGGTAAACATTCTGACCAGCAACTAAAAACATTGTTTTTTTCAGCGCTGTTTCCAGGCCAAAAGTCAAAACCACAGTGCTGCACCAGCTACTAAGAAGGACAAAAAAAAATGACTGCTACTGTTGAACCCAGGGCAACTACTACTGAATTAACAAACAGCATGAACCTTTTAAAATTTAATGTCTTTTGGTGAGGATCTCTGGTATGTATTGCTATCAGAGATGTGTAGAAAAATCAAAACGGAGGCCCCAAAATATGCTTAGAAAAACACAAATCCTTCAAAAGCTTTTCTGAAGTGCTCTTTGATGTTGCAACTGTGGGAACAAGAGAAGAAAGGGGACATTTAGTCCAGATTCAAACTATAGATGAAAGGAAGTTGAAGTGGTTTGACATTTTTAAGAGAAGAGTAATATTAAGAAGCTTGAACATATATAAAAGCTGCTGTTTCAGTGGTTGTGGACAGGGCTGGAATTTTAAACTGATAAATGGAAACAATTTTTATATGGAGATTTAGTGCATTATAGTGCATTAACTTGTATAATTCTTTTGTACATGAAATCACACAGAATAAGGGCTACACAGGACTCTGAGAGGAATGAATTACATGAACAAATATATATCCAGTGGCATGAAGATATTCATAAGGAGGGGTATAATTTCCTCTAATTTGGGGAACAAGATAGTTATTGTGAAAATAGTAGAGGAAGAAACTTGCCTGCCAGACAGCTTATTCCCCAGTATTGTGTATTCTACAGTTCTCTGGGTCTTTACTGCATGGTTTGTTCACTCAGCTCCAAACCTCTGGGTTAGGTTATATTGTCAAGCAGCTTCTGTTTCTAGAAGCTAAGAGACAAACTGACACATGTACTAAATTTACCTGTCTAAACTGAGCAGCCTTCTCTTAGAAATGCAACTTGCCTGATGAATTAGCTTATACTTTTGTGTTTTCTCATTATTTAATGGATAAGAGAGGTTCTTTTGAAGATTTCACAAGATTTTCATGTTTTGCAGCCCTCATATGCAAACATTGCATATTAAACCATTGCATCAAATTTTATAAATATTGAATCACAAAAGATTGCCATAGATACAGCATTTATTGTGCATATATGGTAATTAATTATAATTAATTATGATGCCATTTTGAAATTAGTATTTAATCCCATCTGCCCGCCTGAAATCTTGTTGTTTTTGAGAGCAATCAACCCAGCATTTCATTCTTACAGTTTTAATATGGAAAGGAACACAAGTTGCAAAAGATAAACACAAATATGTACGCTACTAGATCGGACTTTAAAGTCTGATGCTTCCGTCTACCAGAAAGCATTGTAGTCTTGCTACTGTTGCCTTTTTGCTGAACTCTTAGAGATGTTTTCCTATGGAAAGCTACTTGGCATTACTTGCTTCAGTGTGCCCTTATTTGCTTTTTTCTGATAGGTGTTCTCTATAGCTTACAGCACTTTGAAGTAGCAGCAGTTCAGCTATTCACAAATAAGGCTAATTTTCATTGTTTCCAGTTGTGTTGGCAAGCCCAGCTGTTCTGTTTTCTCTGCTGTGCTTACTGTTTGGAGTTTTCTGTTGGTAAAAAACCAAAATGAAGTGCCTACCCAGAAATACCTACAAGCATTTCTTTTTATAAAATATATTTTAGATATTTATGTTATATATATGCAACAATGCCTACAGGGTGATCCTCCTTTATATCTGCTCTGAATTCTTGTGGGGCTTTATTTTCAGACTGTTCTTCGTACAGGATACTTCTGTTATTGGTAGATGAGACCGAAAATGCTATCCTAAATAAGTACAAAACTACTCTTTTTGAGTGAAAGACTAGAAGTTGTAAAAATCTCTAGCAGGATAACATTCAATCATGTCTATGAACAACATAGAAAAATGCAACATTAATCTTATATGATTCTCACTTAGTTTTGTACATGATGTTTGATTTGTAAGTCCTCATCCACTAAATAAAGATGTGCAGAACAAAATATTTGTACATGAGGAAGGCTGATTTTGAACATTGTTGAAGATTTATAATATTGGCTAATAAAAATATATTCATACAACCTCTTTAAGTATTTTTATGTAGAAAAAGAGTCTGTTTTTATCCCAAGAAAAGTGCAAACAACCTTCTCCATAAGTATAAATTGCTATTGTGTCTCTTCAAAGCCTTTTTACAGATTTGCAGTGAAAAATATTTTTAACTTAAGAAGTGAAGTTAGGTTCCTGAGCATGTTGTATGTATAGCAATTTGCAATTATTGAAGTGGCTTGATTTAACAAGCTGTATCTCTCGAAGAATGAGGAGCACTCACATTATAATGCACAAACTTGCAAGTCAGAACCTGATCACTTCCAAACTGAAAATCTTATAAAAAATGTGAAGTACTACTCTATGTTGCACATTTTCAGGTCTCTGATCACCTCCAAATTCAAGTGCTTATAATACTGCTCTAATAATTTTAGATTGCTGTGTGCAGAGTGATTTAAAATTGTTAGAGTGCTTCAAAGTTTTTTAATAAGTATTTTAATTTAGAAGTGAGTTGAGCAATACTCCAGTATACCTTAAATAGATTATTAAACTGATGCAAAAATTTACTATCTGGAAAGAAAATTAAACTGTTTCTTTAAAGAAGGAAGGGAGGGGGGACGACAGCAGGGAGAAATGGAAGAAGAGAAAGTGTAAGAGTATGTATAGTATACGTATATGGAGTATATAAGAGTATATGGTAGTAGCAGAGAACACAAAGAAGAGGTGAAGGAGAAATATACCCCATACCTCACAGAATAATAAGGTCACTGTTTTCTTTGCTGTATGAGACATGAGTTAAAAGGACTTCAAAACTTACAGCAGCTGCCTAGATGTGGCCAGGAGGCTCTCCTTATGATAGCACCACCCTGAAGGTTATGTCAAGATGACAGTGACAGAGAAAGTGATCAACGTGGTTTAGGAAGAGTGCAGATGACAGACACAGGATCTCTTGAGCTATTCAACATCTAGGCTGACACTGAGCTGATAAGCTGATGCACATTTTTTCCTTGATGTTCCTTGTGCTAAGTTGCTATTATTTGTGTAAAATAAACAAATGGTGTATTAACTTATTTCTGGAACAACAGTTCTAAGAAGAGCATTTCTTCCTAATAAAACACACTTTCTATAACTGTGTTTCCTGCTTTTATTCCACCCCAAACCAGCATTTTATGACATTTTTCTACGAGAAATTGGGAGCAAATATACAAACTCATTAAACACAGCAAATTAAAAGTTAAATTGCTATTACGGTAATGAAATTCATACTTCAGATGTTTCCTCAGTTGAAGTAACGCCTTTTGGTTTTAATCATTTACCTTGAATTTTGACATATTAATGATATGCTTAGTAGCAACAGACCTTCCTATATGCTAAAAAAGCAAAAGAGGCAAAACATCAGACTATCTTCTAGAAAACAACCAAATCAATCACACAGCTATCAGTTTCATATGAAATACTTATATAAGTAGGACCTTTTATGTGATAGCCTTAGCTGAATTGCCTTGCATGATTGTGTATTTTCCCTGTATATATCCTCATTGTCAATCCTCAGAGCCTGGTCCAGGCAGAGTTTTGACAAGTGCAGCCTGTGTTGAGATTTTTTAGATAATCACAAGAATAAAATATCCAGAGCTTTCTTCTTGAGGGATATCCAGGCAGAGGGTGGGAGCAGTTGGCTGCAATGAGCCAGGGAGAGCTGGCAGAGGCACTGAAAGAACAAGGAGGGTGTTGGCAGCAGGGGCTCAGAAGGCAGAAAGGGATGAGACAAGTTGCTATTTCTCCCTCTGTTGTCTTTTTATTTTTGCTGCTGGGGGGATGGTGCTCTGTTTGGCAGGAGTGCATGCTGTGTACTTGCTTTGACCTTTAATGAACATTGATTGATTTTGTGAAGATGTTAATTCTTTGACTTCTGGCCCGCTTTGTACAATTAAAAGCTGCTGAAAACACCAGAAATACATCAAGGACAAAAACAAGCAATGCTTTCAAGCTCAGGTGATAACTTTAACATTATTTGAAAGGCATACTGATGTGGGTGCCATAAGGAAAACTTTTTGTATTTCAGGCCCAGGACTAGGAATGTACGTTGAAGAAGGACCAGGTATCACCTTAGAAAACTCTAAGCGTTTTCAGAAATAACGAACAAGTACACAGCTATTGAGTGTCAGAGATCATCAACCTGCCTTCAAGGGCTGATTTGAATTTTGGCTATAGGCAAAATTTGAAATCAGGCTCTACCTCCTTTATTGTAGCGTCTTTAGTTCTTGGACACACAGAAACATTTTGATTGTCCTTTTTTCTACAGGAATCAATTCTTTGGAACAAAAAATAAAATCTTTCCTTATGGCCACAAAATAAAGAACTCTGCAGTAAGAACCTCACTGATTAGTCGTACATGTGGTCTTTAAAGAACTGAAAAAGAAGATCAATACCATGATTTCCTTTTCATCTGTCTGGACCATGAAGCATAGACCTCTTGTTTTGTTTTGCATGCAATGAAGGAGGTTCAGCAGTGTTAGCAGAAAGAAAAGATTATCTCCCTGTGGTAAATATATTGATGTTACAGGCAGAGGCAGATTACAGCACAGAAAGTAATGAAAAATTTGACTTCCCTTCCCTTCATTTCCTTCTTCATCCAAGCTTAGTGCTGCTGCATTCTACACTGAATTGGCAGCTACAAAGAGAAGGAACAGTTTAGGAACTGGCAACTGAGTCCATTTACAATTAGCTGAATTGATTAGCCTTTACAAATGCTGTTACTTTACAAGTTTTTTTTCTTCCACGCTAGTTGAACAATATGCCTTATTGATTAAACATGCTCCTTTACAGTAGTGCTGATATGTCAATGGCTTCCACAGTCATAAAGCCTGACTTCATAATAGCTGCTGCATGTTCTTGTGAGGACTTGACACTGGAGACTGTTTGGTGTTAGACCAGAGATTGGAGACTGATTCAAGCATTGGCCCTGGTTGCCTAGGTAAGTGGTGGGGTCACTATCACTGGAGGTATGGAAAAGATGTGTACATGTGGCACTCAGGGACATGGTTTAGTGGTGACCCTGCAGTAGGTTAACACTTTGACTCAATGATCATAAAGTTCTTTTCCAACGTAAATGATTCTATGATTATAGAAATATCTCTCCACACCAAGAGTCGTGCTGCAAAAACAGGAGAAGTAAATCTACATTCCGGCTGCTCGTCTAGCACTGGGGCTGCACCAAAACAAAGGGAGTTATCCTCTTTACTACATCTCACTTACCGTGAAATTTTCTTGTCTAGCTGGAAAGACTGACAACTAAACGTAAACAAATAAGTAAGGGACATTATTTGTAACATCATTTATGACTTGGGTTATGATATTTTGTTTTGTGTAAACAACCTGGGGATTTGACAAGGGATTTAATTTGGGTAAGATTCTGCTTTGCAGTGACATTTGTTTTTAAATCTCTTTGAAAGCTGTTTTTGGTGGTGGTGTGATTGGCAGTGGATTCAGCTAAGGGAAATGGCTCTGAGAGACCAAGATCTCTTGGAAGATGTGTGAATGATGCTGGGTGGGTACTTTTATAACCTTGCAATGCATGAAGTTGCAGGAGGACATGCACAAAATACAAAGAGGTATTTCACTTTTATTTTTGGAGAAAAGATGTGTGTGTGATTCTTGTGATTGTAAAGGTTAATGACAGCACCAGCTGCTTCACTAAAAATTCATCTCACTCTGCCAGTGCTAGCTCTCACTGTACCACTTTAAGAAGGGAAGAGTAGAAATATAATTTCCATACTAGCACAAGACGAGGCTTCTTCTGTACAGCAACTCTGATCTATTCTGAATCATGCTGAATTACACATGTTGTTCTACCATTTGCTTTTCAGCTTAGTGGGGACTGAAAAGAGAACACCAAACTCATTTCACTGAGGACTGTAGATGGACTCAAAAATGCCCTTCAGTATGTAAAAAACCCACCAGCTTTCATTTATTTGTAAGGATCATTAAGAATAAGGGGTTTGGGAGCACTCCTTTTCCAGGTTTTCGACAAACAAAATGGTTAGTAAAAGTTGAGGGCACAAGCAACATGAAATGGCTTATATTAAGCATTCTTTTGAATGCAGAGAAACTGTTCTGTAGATATCTATGATCTGTAAATGTTAACAGGGAAAATGTAAATAGAACACACATACATACAGTTTGTATATTGAAACATATGGTAGCATGTGATTGTAATATATTTAACATATATCATCAATTATTTAATGCTTAATATGAAAGAGGTGATGTCATTCCATGGATCTGAGAAACAATGGTGGCACTCAGCCATTTCTATTCTGAGTAGCTGCTGTGTTTTTAAAAATAAAAAAATCAGGGAGCTGCTGCAGCAAAGTCTGTAGCATTCTCAGCACGGCAAACAAATTATAAAACAGCAGATGCAGCACAAATTAAGATGTATTTAGCACAGCCGCCCATTAGATGTGTGAAAGTCTTTTATATATCAGCTTTGCAAGGTTGATGTATTGTACTTTAGACAGCTGATAATGAACCCTTCTGGCAATTAGAGGTGGAAATACTGAAGATTTGAAATTGTGCTGTTCTCAGTGCAGAGAGGGAAAAAACACTGAGAAATTTACTGCTTTGTGTGTGTGCACTGGGTAAAACAAAGCAAACATTTCAGTTTATGCACATGAATATTTTGAACATTTTGCTTATTTTTTTACATGTAATGCTTGTGTAATTATTATTTCATGTGTCATTTAATAAATGTGTATTTCATTGTTGATGTCATGTGAGTTTTATAGCCAGTACAATGTCTCTTGTTTTATGTGGTGCATTATTTAGTCATCTCATAGTAGGACAGTAATTTCAGTAATCTAGATTACTATTCTGCCATCAGAAGTCTGAGCTGTAATTAAAAAATGTATCCATATCCCAAACTCTGTAGAAGGAGAATGGGATGAACTTTTTGCAAACTGTGTTCTTGCACAACAGAGCTGTCAGCATACTGTGGTCAGACGTTATGGGAAAGAGAAGTCTTGTACATGACTAACAAGGTCCCTTTCCTGCTATTCAGCATTGCTGCTGCCTCATTTTAAGGTCCTTTCTAACCCTAACTATTCTATGATTCTATGATTCATAATTAAGACAAACAAAAATTGTTCTGTGGTTTCTACTTAGTTTTGCTGACTGTAAGACAAACTTTCTATCCTTGAATTTGAGTTATGAACCACAAAAGGATGAAGACTGCTGGGCTACAGGTTATGTGGACCCTGCCTGTCTCTGATGTGATACTAGGCTGGTCCACTGCCAAAAGACCCCATGTCTGGTTGAACTGGAGGGGAGGAGAGGGTGTGTTACCTACCTCAATACTTTTTGGGGTGGTTCTGAAAGGTGGTAATCCTTTCCATTTGCAGAGCAAATGCACTTCAGTGATTCTTTTCCCTTGTCCATAATGGATTTGATGCATATATATTGGGAAGAAATGCCTTTCTTCCAAGTATATACACTCTTTTGATACACTCGTTAACAAATATTGATGTGGAATTAAGTATTCTAAGTTGCTACAATAGGAAATTTAACTTCCATAAGCAGCATAATCTGAGATTCTGCAAATAGAAAGGCTGATAAACCATATCACCCGTTGGCATTTTTACTAGTCTATTTTGTGTGAATGGTGAGTGAAATATCTACAGTGAGCACTTGTCAGAGGGACTGTTTGGATTAAAGCAAAGGGCTCTTCCCATGAGCAACAGTAGAACTATGATCCTGTCTTGGCTTTCAAGCTACGGCTTTTGGCCTTTATTTCAAAGCTGTATAATATTGGTAGTTATTAACAGTGATCACTTGGTATGATAGCTTTTAAATTAGACCAGATTGCCTGCCAAAGCACTTTAATTGCATTTAATCAGGAAATGAAGATTATTTTCCCTGGGAAAATGTTACCTTTCCATTATTCTAAAGAGAAGAGAAAAAAAATCAGTCAGGCCGAATTCCATTATTTCCAGCCTCTTGCTTACTTGGATCCAGAATAACAACAATGCCCAATGCATAAAAAATTGCTTAACAATTTTGATTTTATAAAGCTGTGGTACAGAATTATTCCCTGATGCAAGCTAAGCATCACTGTGACAGAGGCCAACAATGTTATTTTCTGGGTCACAGATGGTAGTTCATTTTTTATACTTGATATTTTTTCTGCTGACTGTGCTCTAAATCATCATCTTACATTTCATTTTTTATGGCGGGGATATAAATAAGCCATGATAATTGATTCCATAATAGCCAATTAAATGTTGGAAGCTTTACCAATGGTATAATTCCTGTTAGTCATGATTATTATGATTTTTAACAAGTATGTACACATGTAAAAATTGATCATACTTATGATAAGCAAGTCTTCTATACACAAAATAGAAATTTTTTTTTTTGTTTTTTCTATCATCATTCTGCTTTGGTGTACCTTGAGAGCACTTGAAAGAATGAAATGATCACTGCTGATAAACAACAACACAGCATTTTCAATAAACAGCTATAGAAAACACCAAGTTAGATGCGTGACTGCCTCAGTAATGTGGAGTTTCTACCAGGTTACCAGAGTAAGAAATAAATAGTTTACTTTTGCTATTTTGAACTTATTTTGCTATTAGGAACCCTGTTTTGGGAAAAATGCTCACTCTGGCACTGAAAAAAAAAACCCAACAAACCACTGAAGTTGCCATTTATCTTTCTTATATTCTCTTGTTACGAGATGAGTCTAGAGGGCAGATTAAGGATGTGTGATACTGCTAAGACTCTTGAGGAAATATCATGTACATGTAAATTCATAACTGAAATTTTTTCAGCAGTTTACCTTCACCTTTCCACTTCAGAGAGGCACGATGAAAACTTGTTTGCAAATTTCCTTTTTTCATATCTACTCTGTCAACATTGGAACATTTTTCTTTTTTTTATTACCAATATCAGCTGTCAAAATATACGAATAATTTTAATTAAAATATGGCCAGCTTTAATTTGAGGAGTTTGCATATTTATATTATGGTTATAATAGATAGAGTAAGGGTGTGGGTGTGTGTGCAGTGTGCAACATACTGATTTAAGTTCTCAAAAGAAGGTCCAAACTATAATATTTTTTTGTGTATAGCCTCTTTCCTACTTAGACTACGACAAGGCTCTCAAAGAGCCAGTGCTTCCTGTTAAGAAAACTCAACAGCCTCTCCTCTCATCCTGATGAAAATGCAGGCACTTAACTCACTTTTTCCCACACAATTGCAAATAGCTAATCATAATTAGGAACCCTGCAGTTGGGAAAACTGCTCATCCTGACACACAAAAAAAAAAGTCCACTTTCTTTTCTTTTATTCTCCAAATCCTGTGAAACACTGATTCAATTCCTACTAAGTGCCTACACAGTTTGCCTGAAAGTAACACATGGAGTTCTGCAGGAACAACTCTTTCATTGACCCTTCAGTGCTCCCACCCCAGCACTTTTTCTTCTTTCTTACTGTAATGAAGTGCTAATTGTGTATTAGTCATCATTCATTCATTCTTTCCTTCTTGCAGGCTTTCGCATGAGATTAGTGCATTTTTTTATTACACTTCCGTCTTTCAGTTTTCCTCATGAAATGCCCTGACTTGTTACACTTACCTGAAAAACATATTTCTGCAAGCAGAATCTTGTGGTTAAAAACATGCCCATATTGAAGAAACAATAACTAAGGTGTTTAGGAAGGATTAATGATCATTGGAAATACAATAAATTATTGAAGTATAACCAATAACCATTCACCCCAGCTGGGCAATAACCTTATGAAACGCCCTATGCCAGTTCCAATATTGTTACAATGCAAGCATCTATAAAACATTTCCTTTCAATATTTGCCTCATTTCACATATTTTCAGTTATAAGTCATGGAAACTTGTTTTGGCATTTTGTGATACATCTCATTCTAGAGACCTGTGCCCTGCATACTGGTCTGTTGAACTGTATATTTCCAATCATCCCAGAAGTGTGTGAGCTGTGAGCTGGTTGTGCATCTTATGTCTTTAATTAAGGGTGGTATTTGCTTCTCTTTGAACTGGTGCAGTAAGATTTATGCCAAACTAACTCCTCTCGTGCATTTAAACCAAATTGGGTATGTAAGTTGGATGTGCTGGCAGCTTGCCTTGTTTTCATGCTCCCCCTAAAAGATACTCCTTATCTACCACGGAGAGGGGACATAATAAACTGAATGTTACGATTGTTTTTCCTTGCCATCTGCATTTCTGTGACATTCTATGGAATTTGATAGGCATGTCATTAACTTTGCATTATTTAAAAGAAATTCCTGCAGTATTTTCAGCACATCCAAATAACTGAAGGACATGCCATATATCAGCTTCTTTTAATGACATGCATCATCTTTCAGTACTATTGTAATGATATCTCTGCGATTTATGATTTCTAAACCAATATTTGTGGTATTCCAGTATTGCCTTGTACTGTGGTGTACAAAACCAAGTGTTTATGTTATCTGAAACCTTAGTGCTACCTGAAAAGCAGATATTTTTTTTTCCTTTTTGTGTTTTGCTTTTAATGAAGTTTAATAAAATCCGTAAGAAACATGCTAGGTTGTCGAAAATGTCAGTGCTCACTTTATTTAAATTGTATCACTAATGTATATTTTTTATACCAACCCCAAGCCGTGAAGGTGAGAACAGGAAATGCATTTGGTTCTGTTAATTTATTATATGAGATCCCACTATGAAGATTTTATATGGGTGGGAAAGCATGACAGTTGTCTCCTCAGATACTGAACAGTTTGAGGAAAGCCATTTTAAAATGGGGAATAGCCAGAAGCTTCCAGGTGTTTGGCAGAAAAAATTATTTCTGTATTGTATTCTGTATTAGTCTGGCTGCAAAGACATATTTATGATTGCTGTTTTCCAAATTCTTCCTGCTGAAATCTAGTGTCTAATTTTATATGCTAGACCATATAGCAGCCTTCTAGTACCTAATTGGGGCCTACAAGAAATCTGGAGATGGACTTTTTACAAGGACAGGTAGTGACAGGTCAAGGGGAAATGGCTTTAAAATGAAGGAGGGTAGATTCAGATTAGACATTAGGAAGAAATGCTTTACTATGAGTGTATGTGGTGGGGGACATGACATAGGTGTATACACACTGTATTGTATGTATACATACACATAATCTCACACATACAAAAGCTAGATAGATAGACAGCTACGCAGATGGACAGATACTGAGATACATAGATAGACAGAGAAATGTATACCCACTATACTTTCTACAAAAAGGAAAAATTGAAAGAAAGACTGGATGCAAATTGCCCTTAAAGGACTTCACTTGCAAATGTTATTGATACTTTAGTGGGTGAAACTTATTTTAAAACCCATAAAGTAAAACAAACTCTTGCTTCAAGAACAGATTTTTTGTGTACTGACCTTTGTCTCACAGGTTTATTACTGCTCTAGATTAGAATTTCTCTTGTAAGAAAACTAAAAATGGATGAATGAAGCTGAAATAGGCCCTAGTGAAATACTTCAGCTCAAGTTTGACTCAGTATGGAATAAGAACATTCTAGGGGAACTGGTTATAGAAGCACTTCCTGCTTGCGGACAAATTGTATTACAGCAGCATCTACATGGACTTTCTTCCAGGTTCTCTGAAGAAAGAGGATCAAAATTTTTTCAAGGTGAGAAAATGTCACAGTTGTGGGGTATTCAGTGTGCTTTGTGTTCTTTTTCTTTAATTGAAAATCATGATCTGTTACTGGAAAAGAGATAAAAGTTTAGGTTCTCATGCTTGCAAACTGCCTTTATCCCTGCATTGTGGAGTGAAGCACCTTCCTGTTTTTCATGAAATCAGTGAAATTTGCATAGAAGCACCATAGTTGCTGATCCTGACAAAGTAAGGAAGACAGAGAATAGTTTTTGAGAAAATTCAGTACGGACAATCCAATCCCAGATAAACTACATGTCCATTTCCTGTCTTCTGTCTATCATTAAATACATTTTTGAATATGGTGAATGGAAAACTATAAAAGCATGTGTGAGGCTGCTTGGTTTACTTTTTTTTTAATGTCACACAACTGTGTCTAAACAATGTATCTCCAAAATGCATAATGATAATAAATACAGTGTAGTGGGGATTTTGGTGATTTGTTTCATATTTACAAGAGGTGTCTCTGAAGTTGCTGTTGAAAAATTTGGCACTAGTAAGGTATGTTACTGGTACAGAAATAAGTTATCATAAGTGTACAACATCAGTGATATTTGCCCTTCAAATAGTTTTCAATTCCAAGGCAGACTTCTGCAGTGTAAAAAGCTGAAATATTAATCCATAAGCATACTTCTCCCCAGGAGTTTTGCACAGGCAAAAGCAACACTTCCCTTGACATTTAACTTTATCATAATAAAACCATGATTTTCTTATTTTTATTTTTTATGATGTTGATATGTTTTAATGCTTAATTTCTATTTTGTTTTACTACGTCATGACAGCATTAGAAGAGGAAAAGCTTGATATTAGAGCGATCACTCAGAACTTTATGCAAATGAAGAAAGCCAAATGAAGAAAAGGTCACTGTAAACTTGTCATTGTTATGGTAAAATATTCCAGGTAGTATATTTGTAATGTCAAGTGCAAATATGTTTGTTTTAGTTTTTATTAACTGTATGGACACTAATTCCTGAATATAGAGATTACCTGAACACGAGAAATCTATGTTTTGAGGTTGTCAAGATCACTTAGCTTTAGGAATTGTTCCCTAGGTTGCTGTCGAGTCCATGTTTGGAGCAGGAACTGAATCATATTGCCCTGTCAGAGTGCTTCATTTCCACCACTGATTAAAGCTGAAACCTTTGACCTTGTGTTTACTGGGCTGCAAGTGAGTTTCCTGGAACTGTGGGATTTGAATACCCACTGTGTGCTATTGAGAGTTGATGAGTAAAATGAGGAGAGAGTTTCAAAAAAGAAGCCAAGGATTTTATAATAATAAAAATCAGCAGTTATAGAAGGAACAAATCTGAGCAAGTGCAGCTCAGTTGCGGTAGCCACTTCTGCAGGATCCAGAATGTAGAAAGTAACAAGACTGTAAGAAGCACTGTCTTGCTCCTTTGCATGAGGAATTTAAAAAAAAAAAAAAAGTCAAAACTATGCAAATAAAATTCTTTTGGTTATTGCATTCAAACATTAATTACCTTTGTCCCAAACCAAATTGTCTGACTAGAACATGTTCCAATTCATTGTGAAAAAGGTGTTGAAATCCCAGTATTTTATTTCCTAGCTACCTGTTATATCTCTAAAGAGTAAGGTCGGAGTCTGATATTTTGGCATTTGTGAGCACTGGTCTTCAGCAAGTGAAATGATGAGGGGTTTTAATTAGTATTATTTTCTAATTATGATGGCAGAGGTATGACTATCCAGTTTCCTTGCACTCTTATTCTAGAACACAGTGGAATTCTGAGCATTTGTGGCATAACTGTTACAGTAGATCTGTGGTTGTTATAGTCACAGTGTAATAATTTCACTGGGCTAACCTGGTGAATAGAACTGCAGTTGTTTGGGTTTTTTTTCTCAAATAGATTTTCTGGTTTAATATAATTTAGGTAGAGCATTCATGGTAGGCCATTTGGTAGCCCAGTATTAGTATTTTCCAGTGAACTATATTCCTTTCTATAGCTTTTCTGTTACCTAGTAAATGTTACCTAGTAAAATACGTATTTGGTTGTGAAATCCTTCCTCCAGAGATATCAGACACTGATTTATTGATAAAGGTTTTTTCTATATCAACTCCCTACTCCTGGAATAATATGCTTCAAGTCAGAGAATTTAGAGTTAGTAAGAGTTATTAAAACTATTACCTGACTTTATTGTTTACCACCGTTTACTTCAATGTTCACAACTGAAGAATATAAAATATCTTTATTGAGTGCACCTGACTAGTAATTAATTTTTCAGCCCTCACATATCACTCACTTATTTTTCACAGCATTTTATCAAGGTCATTGTAACTCCGTATTGCAGGTGCTAGTACTTATAACTTGTAGCTTTTATGAATATTAAAGGTATGTAAAAAAATTTAGTATTGTAATTGCTCATCACCCAGCAAAATTGCAGGTATGATGACGGGCCGGCAGAAGATGATGGTGGCAATAAGTCCTGAGTGAATAAAAATGGTTATAGATGTGGGTCTCAAAACTCTATTCCCTCTAACCTCAGTGAAGGAGAAAGAATGAAAAAGCAAATCTCCTACTGCTATCCCCTTGGGCCATTAAAAATATGGCTAGCAGTCTCTAGTACAGTGATCTATGGCATCAGGAAGACCTGAATTTCCTAGTTAATCATAGGTAACTTGAAGCTCATACTGCCATGCAAAAGCCTAGTATTGACAATGAATCTAAGACCATTTTTAGATTTTGAGCTAGATGCTCAGTCCATCACTGAAAGGATACCTTTCAGAGCCAGGAATTTTTTCATAGGTAACTTGGTTTTTTTCTGTCTACTGACACCATCTCTATCTTTCGTGTGTTTGTTTTCATCCAGATGTTCATTAATAAGCTCTTCTCCTATCATTCATGATAATAGGCTGACCAGCAGAAAATATAGGTCTGTGGAGAGCGTGGACATCTGTACAGAACTCATGCTCTGGTTCATATGATAGGTCTTGATCAGGACCAAATAAAATCTAAACATTATGGACATGTGCATGGAGAGATTATGTTACAGAATGACCCTTTAGTCCTTTTGCATGAACTGTTGAGGTAAATGATGTCTCAGAAAGTAGTAGCTAGATTCCTGCATGCCATCACTCTCAGGCATCCTTTCTGGCAGAGTCTGTGTGCCCTGGACTGCTACATTTTTTAATAGTTTGGGGTCATTGTATATACTACAGATCACAAGGGTTGGCACTCAAAGACTGGAAGATCTCTTAATTTATTTTTCTGATATCTATCATAAGCATTACTTTTTCATATTGGAGGTTGGACTAGATGATCTCTAGAGGTCCCTTCCAACCCTAATAATTCTGTGTGATTCTATGATATCCTCACTGACTTCTTATTTGGCATTATTTAACCCTATCTGGCAAGTAAGCCCCACAAAGCCGCTTGGTCACTTCCCTCCCCCAGCATTCACCCAGTAGGATGTGGAAGACAATCAGAAGAATAAAAATGAAAAAACTCATGGGTTAAGGTAAACAGAGTTTAATAAGCTTCGCATGCAAGCAAAGCAAATCAAGGACTACATTCACACTTCCTATTGACAGGCAGGTGTTCAGTCATCTCCAGCAAGGAAGAGTTCTATAACAGTTAACATTTACTTGGGAAGACAAATTCTATGACTCCAAACATCCCTCCACCTCTGTCCTCCTTCCCCCAGATTTACATGCTCAGCATGACACCATATGGTACTGGATATTCCTTGGGTCAGTTTGCTGAGCCAGCTGCGTCCCTCCCAACTCCTTGTGCACCCCTGTTTGGGGTAGGGTGATGGCTGGTAAGGTGGAGTGAGAGGCAGAAATGGCATAGATGCTGTGTAAGCACTGCTTAGCAATAATGAAAACATCCTGGAATTACCAAAACAAATCAAAAACATAGCCCCATAATAGCTACTATGAAGAAAATTAAATATCCCAGCCAACTCTTAAATTAGGTAGGAGTTGATTCAAAGGAACATCAAAGCCATTTTGCCTCACTGCAAAGAAAGAAATGATTTGCTGAGAAAAGAGTAACAAGCTGTAAGAAATTAACTAGTTAAATTAATTGGATCACTACATACTTTTGTCTTTTTGATGGTGAAATGGGGAATGATCAGCTATTTCTGATGTATTTTGTTAACACATGTTTCTGCATGCATTCAAGTGTTCAATAAGCGAAACAGAAGCAAACCAGCAGACGAACAATCTCCAATTTTATTTTCTTGTGTTTGTTATCTCTTAAAAAGAAGAAAATCCCCTCTATCTATTTTGCTACTGAACTGTTTGACGAACAACTCTTTATATTGAGGTAGCTGGAAAAGTTGAGCTAATGCAATCCAAATTTTAACTACTTTAGTCTTACAAGGGAAAATGATACACAAGAATCATAGCTAGTCCTATCAGCAAGTAAATCAAATTACTATAGCTTATAATTCTAAATATTTCACACAGTGCAAACTACACTAATCATACATATATTCAAAGACTGGAATAGGAAAAAAAAAATTATTTTTACCTGAAGAAATGTGGAATAATCCTAAAAATAAAAGAATGCTTACGTTGCATTAACTGTAACAAGTAGAATTGTGAAACATGATTTCATCTGCGTTTTAAAGAAAAAAAAACAGCTGGAATGTGTAGTTAAATCAACACTGTACTTACTTTTGAATAGTAGCCATACATTTCCAGTTATTCTCAGAGCAGCAAAGGGTTATAAACTGAAAATGTTTACATAAAGCTGAAGTGGTTTATAGAATCACAGAACTGTTTGGGCTGAAAGGGACCATTAAAGGTCATCTAAACCAACCTCCCTGCAATAAGCAGGAACACCTACCCATAGATCAGGTTGCTCAGAGCCCTGTCCAACCTGAACTGGAATGTTTCCAGGAATGGGGCATCTACCACCTATCTGAGCAACCTGTTCCCATATCCCACCACCCTCTTTGTTTTGGGTTCACACGGGCTCACTCCTCAAGGCTGCCAAGGACACTCTGAATAGCATCTGTTTCCTCTAGTGAATGAATGGCATCACTCAGCTTAGTGTCATTTGCATCTTGCTTAGTTAGCACTTGATCCCACTCTCTGTGTTGCTGATGAAGATATTAAATAGCATTGGTTCCAGTATGGAGCCTTTTGGGACACCACTTGTTATTGGTTTCTGCTTGAACATTGAGCCATTGACAGTAAGCCTTTGGAGGCAGTCATCACCTAATTCCTCACCTGCCTAACAGTCCATCTATCAAATGCATGTGTCTCCATTCATCAGCAAGAATGTTGTGGGAGAGTGTATCAAAGACCTTACAGGAGCATAGATAGATGAAATTCATAGTTTTTCCCTGGTTGTAATGAATGGGAACCTAGCTAAGAGTTGATTCCCTCTCGTGACTGAGAACCATAACAAAGGATGTTGTTTGCCATAAGGTATTTGGCAGAGTATATATGGTTTTGTTCATCGTGACTGTCGGAAAGAGGCAGGGAAACATAGGTGTGCAGCTGTTCTATGACCTTCATACTTGACTGCACTGTGGCACCTGGCCAACATTCTCAGAGTGAACAAAGGTGACATCACGAGAAACTGCGCGGTGCCACAAGTGATTAGAGATCTAGCATAAAGCCAATTGTTTTGATAAGGGCATAAAAGTGGGACCCTCTTGTGGCCATGAGAGAAGCCTCCTGTATGGGTGGAAGCACCACACAGGAATTTTCCCAATTACCTGAGACTCCTGGCATCGGCTGCAGTGGGGCTTCCCAGATGGAAGTGTGGGCCTGGATTATGATTCAGTGGTAACTGGTGATATATTCCTTCTTAATCTCTATTCTCTCTATACAGTAATGATCTAATGCATTGCTAACTTTCTTTGGTACTTTACTTAGATACCCATATCTCTGATTTGCCTTATTGTATTTATTTACTATAGATAGAGAGAGATATTTACCTAATTCACATTAGTGTGCTTGCTTTTAGTGTGCTTATTGGCTTTAGTGTGCCTGTTGATTAAACTATGCCTATTATAGAGCTAGTGTGTGGTCACTTTGTGGCATACCCTGTCTGTCAGCAGAACACTGGTCCACTGATGCAGGCATTCGATCACAGAAGGTCAGTAGATTAGTCAGTTTATGTATTTGAGTCTAATGTTGCCTGTGTTGATTATAAGGTTATTGTAGACAACATGCTGTTAAACATTTGTTACAAATCTGTGCCAGAGAAAAAGAAGTGAGATGTGTTTATTACTGAGGAATCCACACATAGCAGTATTTCTCACACATAATTTTAAAGGATACCCTTTTTAATATCTTTAGGGTTGTGTTATGCAGGAACCAGACATATTTGTTCTTGAGTTGGGGAGCATTGTCTTTTTTGTACTCTCTTTCTATGCCTGGGAACGGTGTGGAAAGGAGTGACACTTGTTTAGAAGCAGTTGTGACACATTGTGTTTCTGCTTGTGGTGTAGAATGGGTAGCATGAAACACAAGCATAAAACTGGAAAACCAAAAGGACAGAAAAATGGCAAGAAAGTATAATTTAAAATTAAAAATTATCTCTGGTATTTCAAGCTTTTGAAATGTGTAGGTCATACTGTTTGTAGACATTTAGTATATATTTGTGAACCACTTCTGAATTTTTTCTCTGAAGAAAGCTGGGGGTGATTTCCATAGTATTTCGAGAGTGTTTTCAGTGTTGTGTTCCCTTTTGCACAAAAAAATCTCTCTTTATACTCATCTCCAACAGAGGCTTTTAGTATCTGTGTAAGTTCAGACTAACTGAATGTACTTCATGCTTCACATTGCTTAATTACAGATGAGAAAACATTAGCCTATCTCCAGGTATTAATTTATTTCTGAAGATCTTGTGAATTTTCCGTCCTTCTCTGGTCTCTTCACATGTTATATTTTCATAATATTGAAATATTGTAAATATTTTTTAAATATTTTTTTTCTGGATTGAGAAATATACATATTATAGACATGAATATTTTTCTTAAAATGCAAAGCCTAATTTGAGATTTGATGCCATGGTCATAAGTCATGTACAATAACATAAATGAGACAACTATAACATATTTTCTGGGCAAGGTTGATAAATTCAGTGCAACTCTAGCAAGATATCGTAGCTACATATCCTCATTTCTTTCAAAAAAGTCTTGATAAATCTTCAACTTGTAAATTGGACCAGATTAAGTCCCAGTGTAGAAAATCCTAGATTTAGTGTTTTTAATTTCCAAAGTTACTGAATAGGAACCAGCTTTATAAATATAGTCAAGTATGACTAGAGTATTCTATAGGTTTACTTGCTAGTCCCAGCCAACATCTCTCCTTATAAAAGAAATCTGCCGATACTGCTAACAAATGTTAACTTACAATGTGCCCAAAACTATGCTGAAATGTGGTCTGATTTTCTTTTTTTTTTTTTTTTTTGTGTGTGTGCGATTTTTGGAAATGCTGTAATATAGGGCCTTCTTTCTTATTTCTCAGCAATTTTGTTGAATGGAATTTATTTATAGTAGAATATAAGTGCTGGAAAATTTCCCCAGCCTCTTGTTTTTCTGTGAAGGTGGCTCAAACACTGCTAGCATCCTTGAGGATCTCCTGGTTAACTTGGTCTGCTGTTAAACCTCTGAGACACCCTGATTTCAATAAGACTTTTAATGTCTTCTATAAGAAAGGCAATATCTAGAGCTAAAATATGCAGGCAGATTTTACAAGTGACCTCAAAGACAGTGCAGAAATGTCATAACTTTCAGAAGGGTGAATTAAATAAATTCCTTCCTCCTCCATATACAACCAAAGTATCTTGTTGATGCAACCTCATTTGCAGAGAGTTTACTGCTCTGTAGTGCAGGCAACTACAACTCTCTTCCATTTACGCTGCATAGCTTGTGTGTTCTTATTGAGCCCTACGCCCAATTATTTTATACATGTTTATGTTACTGATCAGAGTGGGACAAAAAATTTTCTAGGCACAAACTTAAAGTCAAGTTACTTAACTATTTCAAATATTACATAGAATTTAATATACTGTTACTATTAATTTAATTTTTAATTTCAGGTTAACTTTCTGTTCTGTGACACCTATTAGACATTTCAGGAGACCTAATTTTCCTGACTACAGTTGCTGGTTTATAAACAGCTTGCTTCATCACAGGGAAATATTTAAAACTATCTGCACTTTTAACATAAAGGTAATCTGTCCTTTGGAGATACGTCACATACAAAGATTAATAATTTACATATGTTGCTATAGCAACCCTATATCAAAGTATAATAAGTCTAGACTATGCTATACATACCCTTTGAAACAAAAATCAAGTGTAAATACCAAGCTATTGATTCAAGCTGCTTTGAATAATTTACTAAATATTAAAACAATAGTATATTTTTCACCTTGGCCTGTCTGCTTTTAGAATAAATATTAAGGCTTCACAACATACCCATGTTTTTTCCTGTGTGAGTTAACATGTTATGCTCTCAGACTTTTTCCAGAGGTGTCTCTTATGTACCTATTTCAAGCAGTCCTGACTCAACAGTGACATAAGAAAAATTCAGTAGTATAATGATTAAATCATTTCTTAATCAATAATAGACACAAGTGGTTTTCATTTACCTATGTGACTGATGGGTGCAAAATGTCCTGGAAAATAAATTGGTTCCCTTTATCACTTTATTAATTTTAAAGAAAAAAAAAAAAGAAGAAGACTAGGATGAATTCTATGCCTTTAGAGAGCTCTGTAGCCTCAAGTGATGGTAATGGCTCAGTTTAAGAGAAGGACTCACAATCTGATGGGCTGTGTATCACTTCCATCTTAGTTAAAAATTAAAAAATGCACCAGATACATTTTTTACATCTAAAAAGTAAAAAGGAAAGTGTTTTAAAATCTTTCTGAAGAGTATGACAGGCTGTATTCATTCTAGTTAAATAGGACAAAGTCAGAGTAAGTATCTGTCATGGATTTTGAATGCTACATGGTAATTATTTCTCGCATCATCAAATGTATGAAATGGTTTCCATGTAAGAACCATGATTCATGGGCTTAGAAAGATCCCTGCCAGGAAGTAAGGGAGAGTGAAGGAGATTATGTAACTCATGTGTGGCGTGGAAAAAGGAAAAAGGAATAACTCTTTCTTCTTGTAGCATGAAAATAAGGGGACATTCAATGAAGTAGTAGACAATACATTCAAACTAAAAGGAGGAGATTGTTCTTTCAGTAAATGTGTGAAGTTCTTACTGCAGGGTTTATGAATATTTGAAGTTTAAAAAGTTTCAAAAAGCAATTGAACAATAAATGGGGAAAATCTAGTGTGTGTGGTTAGATACAGAGATGTGACCTTTGGACCAGGAGGTCCTGCAGCTAAGAATAGTGGAGACTGCGAAAGACCCTGGTGAAGTTTTGTAATAGCTCTATTTCTTATACTTCTTCCTAGGCATTCCCTAATGGCCACTCTCAGAGAAAAGTTATTGGGCATGATAGATATCTGGTGTGACTTTGAAAGGTGTGACTTTTTCTTGTTTATTATGTCAAACAGTAATAATAAGAATGAAAGAAGAAAAGAGAAGAGGGATTTAAAAGTATTTTAACAAGAAGATTGCTGCTTCCGGCAGTGCCTTATCCTATCAACGTAACGTGTATGTACATTTCTCCAGAAGCCTGTATATGGTGGTTTTTGAATTCCATAAAGTTCAGAACAGTCCATACTGCTATGAAAATAGTGGGAGGCTTAGGACACCTTCCTTCAGAAGCATGAAAATACTGGAGGCAATTGCTTCAGTCCTGAAGACTAGTCAGTGGAATGCCTAGAGAAATAAAAATTCTTCAGAACGTAGTCAGCATGTGGTCTTTACCTGTTTCTTTGCCTCTAAAAGAAGAGAAATTAGTGACATAGCCAACTTTCAGCTGGAAATTTGGAACAAACGGTTAAAACTAGGCATTTTCTAGCAGCGCATGCATAGTACATCTGTGACCAACAAAAAGGAAGACCCATATATCTCTTATATGATAAGTTTCACAAACTGGAAAGGGTGAGAGCTCCAGGGAGTACAGAGTCTTTATGTAGATAACAAGAGAAGACATACAGCTTAGTACTTTGCCTTAGTTTCTCCTTACATTAGTTTTTTGTTCTAGCTTAAGAGAAATGTGATTGAAATTGTGAGGATGAAAAGTGAGACTCCAGTAAAAAAAGTGTGTACTTGTAGGGTTTGTTTTCTTTTAAGACAAAAGTTCCTTGAATGCACTGGTAAAAGCTTTAGGATAAAAGACATTTCCATCTGAAAAGTTTGATTTATGATCTAGAGTCAAATTTCAATTGAATTCACCGCTCAAATCTTATTTCAGGCAGCCCTCTTTGTTGCTGTTGGTTAAAGACTCAGGGTCAGTTTAGGTCAGTGTAAAAGTGTAGATGTACATGGGACTACAGGGAAGTTCTTATTACCAGAGCTAATGCTGTGCCTGGTTTACAAGTAGGTTGAGAGCTTCACTCTTCCAAGTAAAAGCCACCTGCCATGTATCAGTAAGGCTACATAAATCTTTACACAAAACCACCCTCAAATTTTGCAGTCTTTTGTTTAAGAAAAAATGTAGCTGCAGTAGATTTTTCTTTAAATTGTTAAAGATTTTTTTCTTTCCTCAGTATTTCATTCTTTTCAGGCTTGGAAGGCTTTGAGTACTGTATATTAAAAATATCTTTCTTCACTGGAGTTCTGCTTTTAATAAGTAATTAAATAAAAATCATCTGCTGTTTGTGAGCAAAATCTAAAGTGGACATCTTAAATTTTAAATATTTAAAACTGTTCTACTTATAGTGTAATCTACATTTTTCTTACTTCCCAGCAGTGAACACAAGAGTGCATGAGCACTTCTCTGCTTTTGTGTGATATGATTGTCTTCAAGGAAACTGATATAAACATAAAAATAAAGAAAAGTTTTGAAAAAAATAATCCTCTAGTTAGCTTCTCTTTTATTCCATAGTGGAATTGTTAATAATGAGTTATTTACATAAGAATTTCAAGAGATATTTCAACAGTTTTTGGAGGACATTTTTTTACATAGATGTTGAACTGTCCATCATTTCTAGGTATGTACTAATTTCACTTTAAAAGTTTTCTTGTTTCCTCAATTATTCTATTAGAGGTCTGAAATGGTTATTTGAAGTTCAGTAGAAAAGCTTACGCAAACATATGAGACACACAGAACCTGTGAATTATGCAAAAATTTCCATGATTCCAGGTAGAGTAAGTGTGCAACCACAGGTGAGAAAAGGGAAGCTTAAGCAATAGATCTGGCTTTTGAGGGAGAAAGAGGAAATAAGAATGATGGCTGCTTCATTTCTCTGTCTATTATGGCTCGAGGGTTTTTTGGAGTAGCTATAGAATAAGCAGTGAATAACTTTTAGCAGTGATGTCCCTCACACACACACACTTTTGAGCAATCTGTAAAATGTAAATTTAATAATGTCAGTAATTTAATTCCTAGGGAATTCAGTTTAGCAAGATTCAATTTGTCCTCATAAATGTTTGACTGGTCTATTATCAGAAGCTTCTTATTCAGTAATTAAAAAAAAAAAAAAAAAAAATTGACTAGAAAAAAAAAGACAATAAATAAAAAACTCTAGGCTGTCCATATAGCTGCAAATCCGTAATAAGCTTCCTTCAGATAACATACTGGTTTTTAAGAGAAACTGAGGAGAAAGTCTTTCTTCTGACCTTGAAATGACAGATGCAGGAGCAGCCTTATAAATTCATCCCAGATGTTTAAGAAGTGAGGCAAGCAGTTTCTGGCTAGACTGAAAGGGATGGGGCTGGGGATGGTGTTTCTCTACTTGAATGGAACCTATGGATGAAGCTAACACGAGTTTCAGACTCTAAATGCTCTCAGCTGTCAGGCATCACATAACTTCCAGCTATCAATAAAGTGGATGAATTTTACATATTTCCTGGGAATACGGCTCTTCCATGTGTTTATCTGTTTGTCCTGGGGAATTTGGGTTAATTTGGTGGGAATTTATTTGGGAATTCGTTAACTCCTTTTGTACCATTGATAGAAATAGAACTTTTACTAGTGACAGGTCTCTCGTCTTTGTGTCTGTATCAGGAGTTGTCACAGCACGCTGTACTCCAGCATGTATCAGCAGAAATTGTTCTGGTTTATAGACGCTTCAAAGCCATCTTAATAACTGCTTGAATGTGTTAGATAACAGTCACACAAGGAAAAATCTTGATATTAAAATCCTACCTGTGAATCCAAACCCCAAAAGATATGTTCTTCGTTAATCAGGGGACTCAACAATATCTGGCTTCTGCAAGGGCGCTGCTATCAAAGAAGCTCGACTTATTTTTACTAGGTGCTTACTGAATCTGTAAGGTGCCATGTGTTTGAGGCACAAAATGGAAATTCCTCGAAGTGAGAAAAACTGAAGCATGAGATTGTGGCAATACTGTTTGGATCGTTGAAATTATTTACCATCTAAATATATTTTGGAATGGTTAAAAAACAGAATTTGGTTGGGTGATTAGTTTCCTTTCAGTTTGCTCAAAGCTGTATTACAGATTTAGCAGATGTTTTTGCTTTCCGTTATCACTGCAGCATATTCATGAGGGTATTATGGGGAAGGTTCTTATTTCCACTAGGAAATAAAGCAGCCTCTTTGGGACAAGAGACCATACTACAGTCTACTGATTTAATACCAAAACTAGTTCCAGATGATCAGAAGAATAATCTGACAAACATTAGATATTTGTCTTACAGTACTTGTTTCTGAATTTATAGAATCATAGAATATTTTGGGTTGGAAGCGACCTTTAAAGATCCCCCATCTAGTTCAAACCCCCTAACAATCAACAGGGACATCTTCAACTAGATAAGGTTGCTCAGAGGTCCAACCTGAACTTGAATGTTTCCAGGGATGACGCATCTATCACGTCTTTGGGCAACCTGTTCCAGTATTTCACCACCCTCATCGTAAAAAATAATTTACTTGCATCCAACCGGAACTTACCCTCTTTCAGTTTAAAACTGTTGTCCGTTGTCCTGGCACCACAGGCTCTGGTAAAAAGTCTTTCTACCTCTCTTTAAGTCCCCATTATAAACTGAAAGGCTGTAATAAGGTCTCCCTTAAGCCTTCTCTTCTCCAAGCTGAACAATGCCAACTCTCAGCCTGTGTAGGAGAGATTTTCTATCCTGCCAGTTTTCATTCATCAGTAACCCTGAGTTTTCTTTTCAAGGCTGTTCTCAGTGCCTTCGTCTCCCAGCCTGTATTGATACTGGGGATTGTACTAGCTCAGGCTGTTGATATTTGAACTTAAAAAAACTAGAAAAGGCATAATTACTACATTATTTATGTTTATAGGACAACTTATGTTAAAAAGAATCTCTGGAGGTCATGTAGTCCAATGTCCTGCTTCAAAGTGAGACCATGTTGCTTAGGGCCTTGTTCAGATAGATAAGTTCAAATATCTCTGCATCTTCTCTGAGCAGCCTGTTCCAGTGCTTAACCTCTGGAAAAATATTTTTCTTCATATTTGGTTAGCCAGTTAGTCCTGCTGCTGCAGATTGACACCAGTGCCTGTCACTGTTTTTCTGTGCATGCCTGAGAAGATTTTGTCTCTGTCTTCTCTGGATTCCTCTTTTAGTAGCAGAGGACTGTGATTAGGTATCTCTGTAGACTTTCCCAGGGAAAGCAAATCCAGCTCCCTCTACCTTTCCTTTTATGAAACTTGATGGAGTGATAATAAGTGTGTTTGCTCCCAGAAACACTGTGCTATAAATAAATTCTCTTCAGCGTTTAGTCTAGGCAAGAGACAGCTATGTGCCTTTGACAGCTTTCCACTGTGACCTTGTATCTTAACACCTTTCCTTGAATGCTTAAACTAGGGAAAGGAATGGGATTTGGGTGCATAGTACCAAGGATGAAAAGTAATTAAGAAAAGTACCACAGGCAGAAGAGTAGAACAATTAAAAGCTTTGTCAGAGCTATTACTGTTTGGGAATACAAATGACAATTGAAAGAAGATTCCTGAAGGGAATTTCCTATGGTGCTTGTCCTATATCTGAAAGCAACAGAAGCCAGTAAAATAGGAGATAATCAGAAGGTTGCCAACTTTAGTATATGCCTTATTTTGTTCTGTGCAACTTGTAATACATTCAGCAGTTTTGAATTAAAAAGAGAAGTCTAAATGCAGCAATGCAATTCAGAGGACTGAGAGAGTTACTGAGCACTGTGTAATGATAACTTACGGTCTCAGAAACTACAAAGCTGACTTCTGGTAAGAGGCAGGGGAGCCAACTCTTGCAGAGGGTAAGGGGCTTAGTTTCTGATTAATAATAATAAAAAAAGATTGGTGGCTGCAGTGTGGGACAAGAAAAAGTAGAGTCTCAGAGGACAATCATGAGCAAAACAAGATGAATTTGCTGAGTAAATAGGGTCTTAATCCCAAGTGTTCAGACTAACCTTTGGAGGCAACTAAGAATCTAAAACAGCACACAAACTTAACAGGGCTGCAAAGAACAAAAAAGTTCACTACTGCTTAAATGAGCTAAAAAGTGAGTTTCTTACTATGAATTTAGAATAAATGCTGTAACCCCTGGTGTTATCATAATGGATCCTCTCTTTCTAAGGAGGGGAGGAAGAATAGAAGAGGGAATAGTCTGGGGAGAAATTCAAGGGTCCTTTCCAGAAGTAAAAAATCTCTCAGAATAGTACATACTGGAGCAATAAGGGCTCAATTGTCCCATGGCTGGCATCTGAAATATTTGACCTGAAGATGACCCAAAGCTATAAACCAAAGATGTGCTGCCCAGGCATTTTTCATCATAGAACACACTGAAAAATCCAGAAACTTGATTCCTTAGGTGCTGTTGAAAACCACAGAATTTTATTGGAGACACATAATACAGTTAAGCACAACATCAGTATTAAAATAGTTTTGTTTGTCATGTGAAAGGTTTTGAGGCCTGTGGCTGTTTATTTCTGTTTCCATTGGCAGACTGTCACTTATGCACAAGATCAAAGAATGTAGAGGTTTATTGTGCTATCTGAAAAACTTTCTGAGCTTGGGGGTGGCATTCTTGCTTTCTCTGGCTGTTTGGGCATGGCCAGGTTCTGTGAGAATCAATGGAAGGCTTGTTCTTGTTTCTTGTCACCAGAGTATGTCAACATTTTTCTCACACAGCACTAGGATCATCTCTGTGTGGCCCTTCCAAATAGGATCAATAGTATTGCTTATGATTTATTACTTTTGCAGCCTAAAACATATTTTTATTCACCTATAGATTTGTATTTCTCTCTTCCAGTGCTGTCTTTTCTTTCTGATGCATACATAATAACAATCTCAATAGCTTTTGTTTGTTTGTCTGTTCATTTGTTTGCTAAAGCTTTCTTGTGATTTCTGAGGGGCTGAACCCTGCACTCAGGCTTTGTAAGTTCTTGAAATCAAACCTTTTTTTGCTTATGAGTTCAGCACTGAAACAATTTCTATAAGGCTACACATCAATCTGAGGACTGTTATTTAAGCAGCCTGATCCCATTTTTTGATGCGACATTTAAAAATTCTCTACTTTTAAGTGTATCCTTTTACCATATACTATTTTAATGTTTTAGCTTGCTTTGGTGTGTGCAGGTAGAAGCAGTTGCTCACTAGGGATATATCTTCTTACTAAAGTCTGCTGCAATTAGACACAGTAGATGGAGACTGTCTAGGAAGCATACATTAGCATTAGAACAGTTCTTTTGCATACACACAAAGAGGTCAATAAGTACACGAATATAAATTAGCTTGGAGGACTAGGATCTCCATTAGCTGGGTTGAGTGTTCTTATTCCATATAATTGTTTGGTGCACCTGAATTAATTTGAGTGTTTAAATCCTGCATGTTAATTCTGTGCTGCGGGATGTAAAGCTTTAGACTAATCCCTTTAATGCTTTTCAATATAAACACCTTAATCAAGCAACACCTTTATAATTAGTTCTACTTTCAGACTGTATATAATTTACTCTTTTTATCGCTCATAACTTATTCCAACTTTTAATCACAATTATTAGACAGACTTCAGAATGTAAACTCAAATGGTCTCTCATAGAAACCAGGATATCTGCAAAAGACAAGATTGTAAAAATCCAAATTTTACAGGAAAAAATTTCTGCCTTTTTTTTTTTCCCCCCAAGACAACAGTAAAAATATATCTTCATTTATTAAAATTACATTTTTAAAATCATAGAAGTGAGTCAGGAGCCAAATTTACTTATTTATTTGTTTATTTATTTTTAAGTGTGATTCAAATAAAATTATGTGTATTTGCTCTGTTGAGTGTAAAAAAAAATAATGCTGGCATAATATCTGTTATATACAGTAAAACTCCTGTAAGTAAACAGGAATTTAGCTCTCAAGGGTTGAAATATTCTCCTTTTTATCTGTTTTCCCAGTGAATATTTGGAAGAATATTCATCTTCACAATAAGAACATTCTAATGGTCAGGTTAAATTGTTTGGAATGTAATATTTTAAAATGAGCCATTAATTGACATTTAAATTAAATATATTAAGACAGTTACTTTTATTAATTATATGTAGACTGGTGAATTATTAAAACCACACTTGTTTAGCTTTTGTAAAGTTGTAAGAGAGGAACCTTACAAAGCATTATTAAATATTAATGCATATGCTTTTAATAATCAATTGAACCATGTTTATTACCTACTTGTCTTAATGAATATAAATGTAATGTTGAAACTTTGAATATAGAGAAGATATTTTGACTTAGTCCAGAGTAAATATGATTAGAAAAAGAGTAATGATAATCTTTTTTCTTATTTTTCCATTTCGCAAGATGACTAGTATATTATTTTGTTTTCCATATGTGCTCCCTGATGTCACACAAACTTCTTTTCCACTCGGCCATTGTTGACTGAAAACACACCATAAGTGCATTCATCTTGTTTCTCCTACCTGATATGTTGAAGACAAGCATTTTTTTTTAATTATTTAAAGTTGTTAAATTATTTAAGAAAAAAATCTTAGTTACACATGCATATTTAATTTAAGTGATATTAAAAGAATCATGTTATGTAAGGGAAACAGTCACTGAAAAAATAACATTAAAATGTTAAAATATATGTAATGGCACTTGTTTGTAAGGGAATTGTATTCCATGTTAGTTGTTGGTCCAGCAGTTAATTCAGTTTGTCTATATGTCCGTATTCCATATGGATATGTACTTGTGAACTTTCATTCAGTTTGTCCATATAGACATAAGCCTTTGGAGTCAATGGCAATACCCACAGTAAAGGATTTGTGAACTGCTGAGAACCCTCTTCATCAGCATACTGTCTTTTCATATTGGAAAGCGGCAGCGTGGAAGTGATGACAGTTGTCAGAAAGTGCTCAACTACATATAAACAGAAAGACAATGGTACACAAGGTGAATCTCTATTGCACTGACAGTAGGCTCAGGCCAGAAGTTCTGCCCAGGAACATGGATGGCAGGCTCACCTGGCATGGTGTTTGTTATGTCTCAAATTTCTGAAAATATTTGTTTCTACTGAATGTCTGTCAGACCAAATATTAACTCTAGAACAAAACCTGGATTAAGTTTGTGTAACCACTGCTATACTCCCGAAAATATTATTTCTGTAATTGTTTTGCCATTACTCTATCAGGTTGAAATTTATGCAAAAAGGTGCAGCAATTCCCTACACAAAAGTAGTGACCCTTCTTCTCAGCAGCAAAAAACCCAAAAGTTTCCGAGGAAGAGGAATGTTGAGGAGCTCAGTCAGCAGCTGAGATGAAGCAGTAGCGAATGCCAGTAGTGGTGGAGTAACAAGAACTGTTGCCTCCCCTATTTGGAGGCTGGGAATATTCTCAGGGGTTTTTTTCATTAGCCCATGATTGATGTATCCATGTAAAAAGTTCCTGCTGTTCCTGATGACCCTTGGTCATGTCTATGACTGGTACATGTTTGATTTTCCACATTTATATTGTGAACGAAAATGTCTCTGCCTACCAGAAATAACCAGCATACACAAAAGAAAATATAACATACAGTTCTGTCAATGTTAAACTAGGTGTTTAAACCAGAGCTTCTTCCCTGTGGGGGGAACCTGAATTTGCATCATGTGTTTCAAACTTTCTCCTGTTGATGATCCCTCAACATCCATTGAGATATATGAATAAGACTGAATTGGCCACTTATCCAGACTAAGGGAATCAAGACTAAATTTAAATTGTATTGTCTATGAAAGATACTGGAATTAAACCAACAAAGGCTGATGTGGGGAACACTTGATTAGGAAGATTCAAGATTAGGAAAATCAAACATGTTGCCCGGGGGGTTGTGGAGTCTCCTATGTTGGAGATATTCAAGGCCTGGCTGGATAAGTTCCTGTGTGATGTACTCTAGGTTACCCTGCTCTTGCAGGGGGGTTGGACTAGATGGTCTCTTGAGGTCCCTTCCAACCCTTGTGATTCTGTGATTAAACATGTCTTTCCATTTATTAACTTATTCTTTCCACCATAACCTTCATTTTCTAAATGTTGGCACAAATACTTAGCCATTTATTTCCTCTATTTTATCCTTTCCATACACTATTGAATACAAAGTTAGGTCAAAAAGTGAATATTTCCTAATATTCTAATTTTGCCTTGTTTGATTTTCACATTGGTGAAGTGTTATCAAAGAGACTTCCTCCAGCAGCCTTTTGGGAAATGTTTGTTCTTAAAGGAAGTCTTCATTCTTCCAAGGAAAGGAACCAATCTGATATGATCCCTTTATCCCAGAGAAGGAGCACAGCTTCTTTATTTTCAAGGTTGTGCATCTTTTTCCAAGTGTAAAATATACTTTACTATTGAAGCCATTATTATATGCACTTGTCAATCTTAACCTACTACAGTATGGTTATGGCATTTTATCTAAAAAATGGAGGATTAAAGGCTTTTACTAGAATGAAAGGTATACGTAGTAGACAAAGTACAACACATATTATTAGATTGCTAGAGAGCTAGGTGGAGGGAAAGATATACCAATATTTGATTTTTCATAGGCATTCAAGAATAAAGAAAAAATTATTAACATTTAGGATGTGACAGAGCAAAATAACACCATTAATTATTATATCACCAGCAAGAAATTAAAATATAAGAATTCTGTTCCTTAGCTTCCTTGGCTCTCAGCTTCCCAGGTTATTGGAGAGTTGTGCTACAGCAGATATAGCAGTAAAATAAAATCCATGTAAACTAGACAATGGGAGCTATTTGTACAATCTAGTTTCTAAAATTGGTAAGGGATTTCTGTAAACACCTATTCAGCTTTCATAAGACTAAGAAGAGCAGGATGTAGTGTGATTACCATGACTTCTGCATCATGTCCTTGTTAAGAGTGATAATAAAGAGGGTCCTGATAAATCCATTACTTTAAGTAACTCATCAAGGAATAACCAAGAATAGTCTCCTTGCTACCACTTTATATCCCTTTTTATTTTTTTTCTTCTATATGCATTAAAAAAAACCCAAAAAGCAAAAAGAAAAAAACAACCACAATCAAGCTCTGAAGTCATTACAGAGGTTTTACTGGATTGATCGTGTTTTCCTTGTTTGGCTGCTGTGGGTACAAGAAGAGCCTAAATTCACTGACAGTGTATTTGACCATCCTTTAGTTAGTTAAGAAGTTAAGCTGGCTGGGGGGCTGTACACTGGCTGGGATGTTGGTGCTCTCTATCTGGGGTTTTTATCTGGAGTTTTGCTGTGGCAGATAGCTGTGAAATTCTTGCTTACCTCATTATCAGCACCATCATTGCAGGAACCCAACATATGAAGTAACTGAGGAGCAGAAGTCCACTGCTGTTGCTGCAGGGCTGACAGGGAGGCTGTGAGAAGATCTGTCCCATGGAGAGTAGGATCTGATCACAGGATGGATACAGTGGCTTCAGGACCCTCCCCTTTGGTTGCTGTCAGCATTAGCAAATTCCTAGTTTTATATGACTCAATTTACATTGCTTTGAAATGTATCAAAATGTTGACTCTCTTCAATGAAGAAGATTTTTGTGATTCCTCTTTTCTAGATGGTGATGGGAAAGAAAATATTACTTGCAGGTTTTAATTTCTAGTGTCAGTAATGCTAGTTTGGAAACTTGGTCTGCAATCACTTGGAAAACTTGACAGAATGGGATGTTTGAATGATTAATCAGTAGGCCTTATTTTTTCTGTTGTCTCAGATTTTCATACGTTTCTTCTTGGTCCAGCTTCTCTCTGTTAAAGTGCATAGTTTTCTTCCTAAGGCCTGGGTTTCTAAATTTCCCAATTAGGTCCCTTCCAATCCAAACCATTCTGTGATTCTGTGATTCAGACAATTACCAATTTCTCAAAAGTTACACTTTTGTTTTCAGGGTCTTTCTCCCTACCCTACATGCATTCTGCAGCAGTAGAGACATTCTCAGTACAACAGGAAAATTCAGAGAAAATAAGACTGCTTGATTTACCAAAGTTTATAGCTTTTTTTTTAACAGATCATGTTCCTTGACAATTTTCTTTCCTCTGTGGTCTCTCTTTTTTTTTTTTCCCAGAAAAAAAAATTGTACAGATGGTATATTATAAAAATGAAAATGATAAAATTCAGTATTGTTTTTTACAACTTATGCCAACACCTCAATACACTCCATTAGGATTAAACCATGATTTTTTTTTCCCCATGTACTTTTTATTACTATACGGGTAAAATCATTTGATTGGTTTTGCTCATTGTCATGCAAAAAACATAGCGACTAGTCAGAGATCCTTCTTTTCCCTGTGTTATTTCCCTTACTCCAAAATGGAGAATTGCTACTCTAAGGGAAAATTTAAAGAAAGAGTTAAAAGCATAGATCATAGGATTCCTATACTTTCTGTTCTGAACTTAAAAGTATCAAATATGTATAAAAACTTAGAAGTACAAATAGAAACATGAAAATTTAGCTGCATTCATAAAAAGACCTAAGTGATTACATATATCATTTTAAGCTCAAATTTTAGGTGAGAAGCCTGACAGAATATGCTAATACTCCACTTAAATGAACATATTAGGTATATTGTTTTCTTTCTTACCTTTTCTTAAAATTCAGCATCGGAATTTATGGAGGTAATCTTTCCTAAGCAATGGCATACAATAAGTCTTCTCATTAAAGTACTCTCAAAGACAGATTTTCAAAGGTCTTTGAATTTTAGCTTAGTAAAAAAAAAAAAAAAAAAAAAAAAAAAAAAAAATTTTCTAAAAATCCCCAAGCAATCTTTATAATGCACATATACACTGCTACTCGTGCAAATCATATAATTATATTTGAGCGTATGGAAATTATATGCTACAAGCAGAGTTAACTTACTATCTGAACTCCTAGCGACCAAGTTCTGATCCTCCTGATACCCATTAACTGTTTAGGGAAAAATATTTCCTATATTGTGAAACTTGAACTAAGTTTATAAGAAAAAACCTAAAGCACTTTTCTTTTCTTTCTTTTTTTTTTTTTTTTTTCTTTTCTGAGCTGCTAAATCTGTGTCTGACAGGTAAAGTGGCATAGACACAGTTACACAAGGGTTTTTGTTAGAAGGTGTCAGATCTCTCTTGCTGGTGGGGATGCTGAAGTAGAGATAGAAGGCAAGGAAGGAAATGCTGTTGACAGCTCATTCTGAAAGTTCAGCCATTCATGAGAGTTTTTCCTAGAACAGATCCTAGCTCTGAATGCCTTCTGATGACTGCAAGAGCATGACTTGGTGGAGAAGGCACAGCAGAAAATTGAACTAGAGTTTCTAGTATTTCATGAAGACAAACTTTTAAATTTACTTTCATACCTATTTGGCTTGAAAGCTTCAGGGCAGTTCAATGCAGTCTTATTTTTCAGTTAAAACACTTCAAAGAACTTGAGTTTTTTCCAAAGAACAAATGAAATGTGATGAAAACTCTAAAAATGCTACAGAATGAAGTCAGGGTCCTCTCAGCATCACCTGCAATGACATTTTGGATACTTTCAGAGATCTAAGTTAAGAAGTAAGAAGATTTCAATTTAGGAAAGCAATAAAATATGGTTAATCCCTTATCAAATGTCTCTAGGGCATAGTTACACTTGACTTTGACAGGTAGGATAGGGCTGATTTTTACTTTCATTCTAGTTAATATGCTCAACCTGAAGACTATTAGCATCCAAGCAGGCACCCAGGATGAAAATTTCCAAATCTCTTAAACTTTGATAACATCCTTTTTACAACAAAAGGACAAAATTTGGCTTGTTTATAAATTCCTCTTTCTCACAGAAAAATATATGTGATAGATATATATTCAATGAAACAGTATCTCAAGTGTATTTACGTCACTTTTCTGTTGGTCACTGGATTCAGCCAAATAGGATAGCCTTTCCATCTACTTAAAGAGAAGCCTCGGTTGATCCTTTAGCGCAGCATGGTTTGCTGCTTTTCAGCTCACCGACAACAATAAACTCTCATAATGATTACAGAGCTTCCTACAGACAGATGGGCCTAATCCCAGCGCTCCATCAATTTAGTAATCTGTTCCAATCAGGACTTGATGGATTTGATAGACCATCTGTAGCCAAGTGAGACAGATTCAAGACAGGTCGAAAACTGGGAGAGTTTCAGAAAAGCTTAGTGCTGTTACACACAGAAAACCATGTTAAAATGAATGAAAAAAAAGGGGGGGGGGAGTTGGAGCAGGAGGAAGATATCAAGAAAACTTCTTCTCTTCCCTTGGTATTTTAAAAAAATAATTCTGTTGTAACTGAATGTAACTGTTGCTCATGATTGTGACCAGGAAGACTTAGTAAAACTCTTCATATGAGACTTTATGATTTGAAACAGACAGACAAAGCTATATGTGAATGGTGTCGAATTCAAGTAAATACGCTTGGTCTAAAAAATGTGGAAGGGAAGGGCAAAAATCTGAAATACTTTTGAGGAAACGTTTCAATGCAAAGTATCACCAATAAAATGAAATGCTCTTTAGATCAATTAGGCCATTTTTTGCATCAGAATGCCCATCATTTTAATGAGGTAGAAATGGAAAAACAATGTTCGGAGCTGCCTGGAGATGACTTTTGCATTCTCCCTTTTTATGTTTCAAACAAAAAAAATCTATAATAGCTTTTACACACACATCACGGTTAAGAAAAGACAACTGCATACATACACATTCATGTACATTTAATTTCCAACACCTGCCTCTTAAATCTGGCCTTGGCTTTAAAAACTATGATGTTTCAACGCATTATCCTGCCCACGCAGTTTTGTTGACTTCATTTGGAGTCTGAGATCAACAAATCTGTTTGCAAGATCACAACTAACTGTATTGCAATCACCAGCAGCTGAGAGTAAGTATAACGAATGTTGAATTAGAGGCTTTTAAAAATCACAGACCATAATTATTGTTTCAAGCAGCAGAAGCAACAGCAAAGCCATTCTTTTCCCTTCCCTTCCCTTCCCTTCCCTTCCCTTCCCTTCCCTTCCCTTCCCTTCCCTTCCCTTCCCTTCCCTTCCCTTCCCTTCCCTTCCCTTCCCTTCCCTTCCCTTCCCTTCCCTTCCCTTCCCTTCCCTTCCCTTCCCTTCCCTTCCCTTCCTTTCCCCTCCCCTCCCTTCCCTTCCCTTCCCTTCCCTTCCTTTCCCCTCCCCTCCCCACCCCTCCCCTCCCCTCCCCTCCCCTCCCCTTCCCTTTTTAAATTTTACTGGAAAATGTGTTTAGCACAAAAAGCAAAACAACATATTTTTATGTTTTAAGAGAAATAAATTTGTTCAATATTTAAACATTACAAATTCCCTTTCTGAATTCGTTTTTAGCTCACATTGCTCATCTGATTTAACTGGGAGCAAAAATATTTGGAAATATGCAAATGGTTTCAGTCAGATAAGTTAATAAAATTATGAAATCCATTTTTAATGAAAGGAGAAATTTATGTAACAGAAAATACTGTTGTCATTTTAAAGCTGTTATAGGTTTTGTACACTCTTTTGATACTAATCTTTCAACAACTCTTCTTAATTGCAAGAATGAATTTAAATTACCTTTATTTTTCTACCCTTCTTTGCCTTAAGGTTAAATTCTTAACCTGAAAGTTTTATTTAGGATTTCAAGAACAGTCTTATTAATTATTTCAAAATAATATTTAATGCTGGACTTAGAAACTTAATGCCCTCTATTCTTCTTGTGTTGTAAAATAAGAAAAATCTTTTTGCTATCATCTTACTGTGTAAAATTCTTCTAAAGGAGCAAGGGAGCAAACCTTTGTTTCTCCTAAGCTTTCAGGAATGCAATAAATATGATCTGGGGAGCTTTTAGTAAATACAAGCGCTTAAAGCAAAAAAAGGTATTAGCACTGTACTTTGGAACATTTCCTCTAAAATCACTTGCAACACATTCACATCAAACTACAATCGTATGACTTTCTTGGGTCACTTCTTAGCCTGAAGCTTTTTTAGTATGTTCTCTGGTTTTACAATCTAATCACTGCTGCGTATGGCTGAATTCCCCACGGAGTGTTAGTAGCATGCTCTAACAGAGTGTGGAAAAAGTCAAATGAAATTACTGTCTTTAATAAATATAAAAGATGCCTTCTCTTTCTCTAATTTTAAATTCAAAGGTGCCTCCGCATGAATAGATTTGAAGACAAAGAAACACACAATAACAGGTCTGGTTATAAGGTTTGTTAAACACAAAATAGAACTGTACAGCACAACCTCTGTTTCTGTCATGACTGAAAAAGCAATAACATGTTCAAAAAGGAACTTGCTTTAATGAATACATCTGATGCAGGGAAGGAAAGGAAAGAAATCCTTCTGTCATAGCAGACTGCATGAACACATCCATGATCATTTTATGCTGGCTGCAGGAGAAAAAGAAGTCAAGATTTAAGTAATTTCACAAGCTTACTACAAGCAGAAATTTCTCCTCTGTTAGATCCTGACCATTATGTTCACTGACCTTCACTCCACAAAGATCTCCCCAAATGAAATATTCTATAAGAATTCTGGTTTGTGTTTATTCCAAATGAGATTTGAGATAACTTGAGCTCAGATTGGATCCAGCTTCCTGGGGAACAGGAGAAGCTTTCTGAGCATATAAGAAAGAAATGGAAAAGAGGAGAATGTAGTTAAGAAGCACAGACATATGCAACAGACCAGGAGCTTCTCATTGTCATGACAGTGTAAGGTAACTCTAAAATATGCACGAGGGCCTCAGTGATGCACCATCAAATTTTCCATTGCATTTCAGTAGAATCCAGAGCAGGAAAAGTATTAACATATAGTTCAAACTCACGTTTCTTATAGTGTAAAATTACACATTGTTGGCTACAAATCAGTCTGTATTCAGTACATTCTTTGTGACTTTTTAAACTATTTTTTAAACTATTTGGGTAGTCTGGTAAATGTCAAGAGCAAGGAAGATCTTCATAAGAGGAATGTGATAAGAAAGGACAGCTTGTAGCAATGGTGTGTTACAAATTTCAAAGTTTTATGCCTTAGCAAAAACATTTCCTACTGCCCTTTCTCACTTGCCAGAACTTCCTTCTATACCCCCAGACAGACTAAGTGATCTGGGTATAAATACATTGGTGAGTTGGAAAAATAGTTTAAGGAGTAGTTTGAAATCAAAAGAATAAATGTAGTTTATATAAGAGGAGTTTTTCTGTCTTCCCACCCATTATAAAGGGGCAGTATAGGAGGGGTGTAATTTGAATTGTTAATAGCAAGAAAAAAGCATATGTTTATTGAATTGTAAGCTGTGTGTAAAGCTTTCCATTGATGCTAATGAAACACTATCTCCATTCTTTTGATGCAACTACTGCCAGTTGTTTGAAAACATGCAAATGAATATGAGCACATTTTTTATTTCTCATTTATTAGACAGTTCTTTTAAAATCCATTTTAAATATTCAAATTTTGACTTCAAATAATTTATGTGTTTCATAATCATCATAGATCTGTGGGACTTCTGAAAAACTTTTTTTGAAAAAGGAAAAGAGCCACTGAAGTGTAACTTTTAACATTTAAGTGTGAAACATGTTATTTGAGTTAAAACTACATATACTGCGTGTCACAAGTAATGAATTATCTTTTGTCTTTTTATCTACATGTCCAGCCTAACAGAAAAGCAATTATTTCCTTTCCTTTTGGTGGTACAATAAGTTGACAACTTGAACGAAATGACTGGTGAGAAGGAACGAAGTAAAGGTGAATGAAGGTCATCATATATGCTTAATAAATGAGGATGGAACAAAAGTAGAAGAAGGTGGGTTAAAGGAATATTTTCCTTCTCTTTGTGAGCTATTCTTGGGCTGTAGATGGTGGCTTGTGAGTCTGGGACCTGAGAAAAAGTGCTAGGAAGCCTTTTGTTTGAATGAATTAGGATTTAACATCCTTCTAACCTAAAAAGATGTTCTCAGGGCTGATACATATGTGTAAAAAATCCAAACTTGTTCTTGAAGTCAAAATACAGAGAGACATTGGGGTGGACAGAAGAAAGGAAAATGTGGCATAGTCTGGAAAAACAAAGGTATTTCATCTCTTCTCTCCTTCTTGCTTCCTACCACCAAGCTGAAAATGTCTTTGTGTATTTGTCTGAGCTTTGCATGTAGCTACCAGATCCTAATATCTTTTCCCATAAACATATATACATCATTACGAAAACACCCTTTTAAATTCCATTGTAAGATATTATAGCAAAAATCTTATTTACTATGAGACATTTTTTATTTTTAAAAAAGTTACTTGCAAAAGGTTTGCTGAAAAACAGAGGCTGCTTTTCAAATAAAATCTTTATTGAAGCTACAGTCACAGATTTGAGATAAGTAACTAAGTTTCTGAAGACTGCACGAACATTTGTGCAATCATGTCATGCTGGAAGAATTGTTTAAACAATTTGTATTTGAAAGCTTGGATAGTTACCTTTAATCTGATAGAAAACCTATTCTGCTTAAAAATAAATGCTTGTTAAGAGAACTGTGATGTCAAGGGCAGTCAGAAGCAAACGTTAGCATCTTCCTCCTGTGCTGATAAAACTGAACACTTCCCTTCAGTAAGCAAGCGAGAAACTATTGGATTTGTGAAGTAAAAGACTGGTTGCACTGTGCATAGGTATTTGAGTCACCACTGCTTCCTTAAGGCACAGTATATGACAGAATGAGACAATGAAATATATGCTCATCTATAAAATTAACTAAGTGTAATTAAATTGAGTAATAAGGCATATATAATATGCACTTAAAAAAAAAGTTATGATTGATGCTCAAAATTGTGTTCCTACAAGGTATTTTGATCATTCCATTTCCACCTAGCATCCATTTCACACTTTATCATGGGGAAAACAGGTAAGAATAGTTGACTATCTCTGAGCATTTCAAGAGATTTGAAGGGATTTCTTACATTAGAATCAGAGATTTTGATTTGAAGATTGGCCCACATTATTGTAAGTCAATTCTTCGGATTACTTAATGCACGTAGAGGTTTGGCAGTGTAATTGTGAAAAAATTAATCCCATCTGTACCTGATCAGGGAATCACTGTAGCCCTGTGATAGTGACATTTTGATGCTGGAGTATAAATCATATGTAACTCCAAAAAAGTATAGAAAAGAATGTAGCTTCACATATAGCCGTGTGTTTTTTCACCATTTTTTCTAAAATAAGCTAGTTAAAACAATTATATTTTAATCTTAAGTATCTTTCTTTTAAAAATAAAATCTAATTTTCTATAGAAAGGTCAACAGATGATGTATGTATGTAATAATGTCAGAATGATTTCTTAGGTGTGAGTGACCTATGAAGTGATCTTGGCAAGCAGGAAGTATTCATTAGCTGTAGTCATTAAACTTACACTAAATCTTTGAGATGCATATATTAATATATCTAATACATACTAAATGTACATATATATATGTTTTATACACACCAGTAAAACGCGGGAGGCCTTTTAGTGTATTTTTCTCGGATTGAGAAATGCAGCAAGAACATCCTTTTGAAAGTGGCTTTCTAAATCATTGATTTAGGCTGAAGATCCTCCCTTAAGAGCTTTCTGTTTGTTATATATGGCATTCATTAGCTACACTTTCTGGTGACGAAGAATGAATCACTGTAACAGTCACGTTCTGGTTTTTTGCAAAAATATGTTAAAAAAATTGTCTCTTTGGCTGAGCCTGCGCTGTGTAAGTTTGTTTAAAGCTAATTTTATGCTGTCCTTGTGCTTTCTTGCTATGGGATTCAGTTAGTTATTTTCTCTACATATATCAAAAAAAAAAAAAAAGGCTAAAAATACAAAATATCTGAGAAATACTGCTAATGATGTACAGTTTCCAATTTTATTGCTCGATTTTCCTGTAGACTTTTTAAAATAATATGTAAGGGTTTGTCTGCATAAAGAAAGAATTTTGATTTTATTATAGTGGAGTAGATGAATCAGAACAACGTAAGTATGCCTGTTCATAATTCCTGACTAACTACATTCATCTGGAAAAAATCCTGCACAGCTTGTTTTTTGCAATTGGGTGGATGGCTGGAGAAATGTGGGGTTCTGTGAAAGCTGTCAGATATAAGCACAAATGTGCATGAATACATTTCAGGACAAAATCCAGAGTGGGCGTTTTGAACCCAGATTCAATTTTCTCTCATTCATTATTTGTAAAAGGTTCCCCATATTTTCTTTCAATGTGTGTGCCTGGGTTATCTCAGAGCACTAAACAACACTACTTATGCTTAACCATTGTATCTAAGAGTATCTCCAAAATGCAGTATGAATTGTAAGGGCACATCTACACAGAATGTGTGTGAGACATTTTCACACCAAAAAGTCATACAGATATGCTAGCATATATTAGGCTTAGGCATGGCAGGTTTGACAGAGCTCTGGTTGATGATGACTGCATGATAAGGCTTTCACTGAGTTCTCGCCTTACCACTATCAAAAAATAAGTGAGAATGGTATTCTTGTTTGAATAGGTTTATTGAAATCCTAATAAGTATTTGGGAATCTAAATATATTTTTGTTTGATAATATACTTAGAATATTTTCTGCAAAATCTTAGGCCAACTAGCAGCTTGATTTTTAAATTTAAGTTTTACTCATTAAAGAAGTCTATTATTGAAAAAATATAAGTGGTAGAAGTCCTTCATACTTCCAGTGTGAAATAAGGCAGGAATTTTTTCAAATGTGATCCCTCTGTTGTTAGAGGTGTGGGAAGAGAGGTTTACAGATGAGTAATTCCCTGTACTTGTTTTGTATCTTAACTTTTTCATAAGGTTCTCATTACTGACAAACATTAGCAGTGAGCAAGTGCTCTAATCACATTTAACATCTGCTGTACATTTAGCTGTATATAAAATTTAGCAGCTCTAGAGGAATAAAAGATGTTAGATTTTTTTCCTCATATGCTCATCATTGGCATTTGGCTTGATGTACATTAAAAAATCAGTGCTGAGTATGGGTCTGTTGGTCTTAGCTCAGCCTTCCATGAATTGCAAGCATGTCTTGAATAATAAGAGAGTAGTAAAGTATAAGCCACATGTTTTGAAATTAATTGCATAACAGCTGTCTGAAACAGCAACATTTTCATGCAGGCAGCAGACAAAGTATATTGTAGGCTACTACACTTATTGTTATTGTTAAATGGCTGTAATTAACTTAGAAGACTGTTGACCCTACCGGATGATTCAGTATAACATGGCAGTGGCTGTTAAAAATGAATGAACTTGTGTATCCAATGCATAATTGTCTCTTTTTTCTTTTTTCTTTTTTTTTTTTTTTGTGATGAAATCAGGATATGTGACATTATTTATGAAAATGTTTTAGCATGGCCACTGCTGGAAAACTTTTCTGTGTAAAAACCATTATTTACTTTAAAAAAAAGGTAATTTCTCTATATGAAATGCACCCTATATCTGTGATTCTACACCTGTGCAAAAAAGAATAAAAACTCTGACATAGCATTATAAGTTTTCATTCTAGCTACTTCTGCACGTGATCTCTATGTTATAGATATGCAGGTAGTAACTATATCATTAAAGGTTCTTTGAGATTTGTGACTAAAAGGGAAATAAAAGATGCTAACATTGAATTTTTTCTGACTCAATACAGTAAATTTCAATGGTCTCTGATTGCACTTGGATATGTACATACACACACAATGCTATTCGTATGTATACCAAGCTATGTTTTGATTTCTTGCTCAGTGTCTCAGTTACATATGCCTTGTTTAATTAGGTATGGCTAATGATTATCTGTGCTAGTCTACGCCTTGAATTTAAACTGAGCAACTAAGCTGGTCATCTCCTAATGATTTCATTAATGCTGTTTTAAATTGAAAATATTATTTTATTCAGGTATGAAAATGTTTGAAGAAGTATTATGATTCAAATCTGACACTATCCTATTTAAGAACTCTAAAAGCAAATATATGTGTTAAAGGTGACAGAGATAGATGAGATTAGCTTAGCTTTTTGCTTGACAGCATTTTCCCACAACATACGTTCAGTGCTGTTAGGGTTATTGCAGAGAGCACTGACTAATCAAGGAGATTCACAAACACTGACTACAACACGTGGTGACCATCACAGTCATTTGTAAACATGGTCAGATAATGTGAGTATTTATAATTTTGATTGCTTCAGCCACAGTCATCAAACTCAGAGATCTTTTGCTCACAACTTCAGTGGTTTGGAAAGGAAAAGATCTCGTAAGCTAGCAATGTCTACTGCTGCATAGCAGAAGCAAGGAAAAATTAAAAGTGACAGCTTTTTAATGGGCCTAATCTTAAGTGAGTTAAAAGCATTGCCTTTAAAAGTAGTCAGTAACTGTGGTTTTAATGACAAGCTGATGTTAATCATGGCAGGCTATTTTTAGCCATTTTAGCACCAAACCTCTTATTTTTCAAATGTTGCATACATGTGAAGAAATCAAGTAAATACAATTTCAGGAAGAAGCAGATGAAGCCTTACGTGACTGATGTACCCAGCCATAAATGCTCTGCTGACCTAAATTTACAGCTGCTCAGAGAAGATATTTGTAAATGGGTTTGTGATCAGATCTGTAGCAGTCACATGCAGTGAATACAGCATCTTTTATTCTGAGAGATTTCTGTGGTATGTGCACAAGCTGTTGGAATCAGTCATAACACTGTTAAGCAGACAAGCCAAAAGCTTATAGTTGTCAGGGCAGAGACCAATAATTTAAGTTACAGACAGCAGTGCTTTTTATTACTCTTGCAGTCATCTCTTTCCAGAAAGTCAAGCCAGGGGTAGCAAACTCTATTTGTAGGACAAAACTGAAGTTATTTTGCATTTTTGATTCCAACAGATTTCATGATAAATGTCCAAAATTTTTTGTTCCATCTTAGTTTTCCATTAACTATCTTTAAAAGTTCCACAATAAATCAGTTTGTTGCTGATCTCCCAAACTCAAGTTGCCGTGGGAGTTATTTTCTAGTTTTGTATTCCCCAATTTGTGCAGTACAGGCAGAAAACTAAAACTGTTAACAACCATTAAGGCAAATCTCTTTGCCAATGAATATTTTTTTCTAGTGCCAGTTTCCTTGTGCATCCTGTATCATATATAAGATTTAAGACTCTTAAGCAATAAGATATGCCTTCTGTCCAGAGACATATCTAGTCTTGTACTGGAGTTAGGAGCAATTTCCTCATGATCTCAGTGGAGGTACATTATGTCCCAGTTTAGCCCAAGTGATCCTTCTCTCATGGGAATTTCTTTTTTTTTCATCACAAATTTCATCCTTAATTTAGCCTGCTTGTTAGCCTTTGTAATTCCTGTCAAGTGTTTAAAAGCCATTTGGACAATGCGCTTAATAACATGCTGCAACCAGTCAGCCAAGAATAGATCAGGCAGTTGGACTGAATGATTGTTGTAGGTCTCTTCCAATTTAAATTAAATTATGTTCTCTTTTATATAGTGTTTCAATTATGTATTATTGTGTTTATTATATTTCAACTATATCAAGTAACAATTCTGTCATCACATATATGCTAAACTGCAACATAGAAAAGATTTGCTTTACTTTGTGATCAAATCTGCATGTGCGTATTTTAAGACACTATTTAAATCTGTGATGTCTAATGGTCAATGACCTTTTATAGGCCTGGATCTAGAGGGTTTTCTGAAAATTATTTTCACAATTTATAAAAAAGAATGAAAAAAAATCTTTCTAAAATAAAACCCAAACTCAAAACATTAATACAGACTAATATTTCAGGGAGTCTTTATTATTAATTTAATCTAAGGAAAACTTTTCCTTATGGCAAATCCCAGACTCCCATGTCCATCACCCTCCCACTGTGTCACATTGGGAAAAGCCTCACTCTACTTCCCTGCCAGAACCTCACAGATACTGGGGACTGCTGTTAGGTGACCCTAGAGCTGCCTCTCTCCAGGCTGAACCAGCTGTGGTCTTTCAGCCTCTCTTCACAGGGTGGATGCTCCAGTCCTGATCATTTTGTTGGCCCTCTGCTGAGCTTACTCTGGTCTTTTGATATTTTTTCTGTATTGAGGAGTCCAAAACTGGACACAGTGTCTAAGTGGTTGTATTGAATGTTTTACAAGTCCCAAAACTTTGTTAGCTACAAGATAATCCTTAGTTTTATAGAAAGATTTACCCTGTCACTTTCATTAACAAACAGGTGCTTTGGATGTAACCTATGTTACTCAGTGATTACTTACTGTCTGTATTCTTGGGTCAAAATAGTGTCCGGGTAAAAGAGGAGAATTTTTTCATAGCAATACAATTCAATGCTGAAGTCTATGTGAGAAGGATCCCTGACAACATAGAAAGGTTGGAAAATTGCTCTGAAGGAAAGACCACATATACTTCCAAAATTGAGAAAGAAATCTAACCTAAGTTCATTTGCATTTGGATTTGAAATTTCTGTATCATTTTGATGGGAGGTGTTATTGAGCAGTGAAAGGAGGATGTCTTATAACCAAAGAGTCTGATTTGTACTGCTCAGCTGAATGGTTCTACTGGACTAGTGAAAAATGAAATTATCTGTAATATATGTCCTGACATTAAACGTGGGTTTTTTTAACTCCTTTGGCCCATGAAAGACAAACACATACTCAAGAAACCAGTCATGATTGGTAAATGACCTCAGGTGATGGCAATGGGACCTCCAAATGTTGTATTTATAGTGTATGAGATTTGCATTTCTTAAATATTTAAAAGATTTCTTAAAGCTTTAAAAGATTATAGAAATCTTTCTGTACACTTTAAACAGATCCTTATGCCCAGAGGATTAAAAACATGGCAAAGTCTCAAAAATATCTTCTGTTTTCCCAGACGCAGCTGGTATCTCTGTGTTTTAATGTGAGTTTCTGTAGGTAAGTATGTAATCAGAAAGTACATGTAATATCATTGCTTCTGCTCATCTTTGCCAGATAGGTCTCATCTGTTCTTTTCAACTTGAGGCATTTGTGTGTGTGTGAGTTCATGTAGTGCGGAGGACATATAACTTCTGATTTTATAACTCAACATACTTTTTTTTTCCAAATATGCAGATCTTACCAGTCACATAAAGCATGATGTGCCAAAAGTAGTTTTGCATGTAGTTTCAAAGGTGAAATTGACTTGACTGGATCACTGGGAAATGTTTCGGGCACAAGGAATAGGGAAAAATATTTCATTGAGCATCAGGAACACTTTTTCCTGAAAAGAAAGGGAGTTTGCACTTTCTTTCACTTACAGATAAAATTCCATTAAGGCTTGAGATGTGATATATTTTTCCTAATTTTCTATTTTTGAAATTGTTATACAGGTCTCTGCAGTCACTTTATTTCAGAATGACTCTTTCTTTCTCTGAACTAAATCAGAGTCACACTGTTAAAATGTTTTCTTTTCCATACATTTGTTTTCTTAGTCCCTGTTCCAAGGTACAGTACTCTGTTCTGTTTCATTATATTGCTGCCTTCCTGATAGTTATGTATAGAAAAGCAGCATGATGGTAAAAATTGCAAAGATTTTAGAAAATATTTTTTATTCCGTGGAAGAGTGAACATGAGCTTGCAAGAGTTTATTCATGCCTAAAACCTGGAAAATGAAAAATTGTAACTCCACCAGCCATATTGTGCTTTTAAAGTAATGAACATGACTGAGATTTTGTACATATACAGGAGTGTAAAATTTATTTCCTTCTGTAAAAGTGAAAGGAGCTACTTCCTATTTGAGCTACAGAAGAGTCTCCTTAAAGCCTTCACTTTAATAAAATTTCAGTATTATTTTAATGGAGGTGATATACTGTCTATAGGGTAAGAACAATGGCACATAACTTGCAAAATCATTAATAATATCACTTTAGTGAAATTTTCTAAATGAACATTTTCCTGCATGCAAACAGCTGGAAGAGAGACTAATAGCATCAATCAATGTATGTTTACTTGAAATTTAAGTGGAATGCCCTTCAAGGCTCATTGATGTCATTCAGCATTGGGTCTTCTCCAGCATCAGCATCTGTACACTTACACTTGGTGCTGTTTCACTGCAATGGTTGTTTCTAGAAAAGATGGTTTTATTATTAAATGGCATAGAATTAGGTATATTATATTTTTATATATATATATAATATATATATATATTATAATTTCTTGTTGTGTCAGTCTTGCAAAACATGTAGACAGTTTTTGAAGTTTCATGTAGCACTTCTATAGAGTGTAAAGTTTCCTCATTTTCTCTTTCAGTGCTACTTCAGTCAAGTATCAATATATGGATTTACACCTGGGTTTGTTCTGGCACCTGATTCTTTCCTACTGCTATTATAAAGAAAAACATTTTATAGGAGTTTTGCTTGAATATAGAAAGTAGAAAAGCCCTGTCCTGTCACTGGAAATACCAGTACACCAATAGAGATGTAAACCCCACGGGTATGTTAATTTGAAACACCAATTGAAACCATTTGGGTAGAAATCTTGCTAAATCCTGCTAATATATAGTGATACGTACAAAAAAGGAGTGGAAACTAGTTAAATGCTTAGTAAATGGAGGAAGTGTGTCACTGTGGGAAGACTTTTAGCCTTATTTACAAACTTCTAAGTTACAATAAATAACTTGAGATAAAGCACAAAATTTCTTAATAGCAGAAATTATAATGCATCCCTACTTTCAACAGGTAAAGAAGCCTATTTCATGTAATTTTCAGTTTCTTTTTTTTCCCTCTCTTTTTAAAAATATTTGTTGTTATAAAGCCCGCTTTTTCCAGATTCCTATGGCTGTCATTATCAAGGCATAGTCATAGAGGTATAGGATGTTGTGAATTTGTCCTAGTCATGGGCGATGTGAAGTAACCCAATTGATTTTCGCTAATCCCTTTCAAAAACTTTACATTTCCTTCCAGTTTAAAAGCTTTTCCTCATTTCAGACCACAGCATAGAGTCTTCACTCCCGAGAAGTTTGAGCTCTGACCAAGGACTTCACAAATGCCGGCCTGAAAAATACCTCTGTGCAGTTTCCTCATGGTGAGACCACTACCACCACTCAGTGATCCTATGCTTGGGCGGGTCTCCACAGAAAACTCTGAAAAGCTGTCCCAAATAAGCAATATTTTTTTTACTTATTATTTTAGATTTTCAGAGCTTATTGCTGAATAAATTTCCATATCATCATAATATATTCAATAGAGCGTTTTTAATTCAAATCATATTTAACATACAGATTGTAATAGGAATTTATAAAACCGCTCTTTCCTCCCCTTCTTGGGCAAAACTTATTCTTTATCTTCTTAGGATTTTATGTGAGGCTATTTTTTTACTGGAAAAATTGAAAAGCACACTGTTTCTATGAGGTTTTAATTTTTTTAACTGTTTTGTCATAACGTAATAAGAAAAAAGGAGTTTTAATAGGATCTTCCATCAAATTAAGTGTTTCATTAAATACAAAGATTTTGTTAGCTTCATTCTCATTTGTATTAAAGTGAACTATTGAGGCAAAAGTGAAAAGGACAGCAACATTTGTAAATGACAGCAGCCTGGTATTCTGGCAACGTTATGAATCCCATTAATCATACGGCAGTATCCACAGCACTGACATACTAATTGTAAATATGCCTGTTAATGTTGACCATAATTTGTGTTACTACCCAAAGAAAGCTTTATCTTAAAGGTATATCAAAGTATTAATTTGAAACTCTAAGTATAATTGGCTATTCCACAGTTACATTATCTATCATGGAAGGAATAGCTTGCATCACATTTTGTCATTTCTGGATGATTATTCTTGTAAGAATAAACAGGGTAAACCTGCAGATCAATTACCTTTTGGCTATGACCAGACCATTATTGAGACCTATTTTATCAATGACTTTTTTTTTCCCTTGGTAGCATCTCAAAGCAAATTCTTATGCCATACACATGGATAAATTACTGTATTTGCCCTGATGGGAGGATACCATGCAGGTAAAGCATCATGTGTAATATATGTCATGTATGTGGAAGATAAAGGTGTGGTACAGTGCTGATATTTTTCTGGTCAGTACATTAAAAATAATGAACTGATTTTCTAGCTACTATTGACTGTGGGGTTTATTTTTTCTCTCTGGATGTGATAATGGTGTGTTTGCTTTTCTGCTTACAACAGGAAAGTTGCAGACAAAAAATACCTCATAGCCAAAAAGACACGTTTATATGTACATGACTGTACCTCACTGTGTGTGTCAGTCTGTAATGTATTGCACAGGTAATAGTTTTCTCAGAATAAAAAAAAATAAATAAATCAAGCAATACAGACTGGCAGTCACTTTCAGCAGATGGACAAGGTTTTATTCCTCATTTTCACCCTGTCTGACCAGCCATTTTCTCAATCTTTGCTGTCACATGGATAGCAAAAAATGCTGGACACATTTTCCTTTCACACATGTAAGTTCCACAGGGCACATACCATGTGTCAATATGCTTTGGTATAAGATAAAATACATAATTCACTGGACATTTACTGCAATAAAGTTTTTAACAAGGTATTTAGAAAAAAAGTGTGCTAATGTTTCACAGGGATGCCTGATAAACCTGATTAAGTAAGATTCTAATTACACTGTTAAACTGATTTTTTACACATAGATTTTAACTGTTGTAATGCAAAACCAATATTGCTGATTTTATTTAACTGAGCAGGTATGTTGATTGTTTGAATGAGAAAGATAAACAAGATTTTGCTCTTGAGGAGAAATACTTCAGCATCCATTATGCAGACACACTGTTACATAGCTGCATGGAGCTTAAGATCAGCGGTTCACATGTTCTGGCTTCTTGTCCAAGGTCAGACAAGCCATTAGATTTCTTCCAGTTCCCCAGGAACATGTGCATGCTTAATGCATATCTTGTAAATAAATGCTACTAGTGTCTTAGACACTATTTTTTTTTTCTGTTTTTTTCTGGTTAAGTCAATTCCTGTAGCAAAAGCTATAAGCCAAGACAGGTCACGGTTCAGGTTTCAGGAAAAAGAAAGTACTCCAAAAAGGTGTTTTTAAAATAGTTTTACTGACCTGTTAAGGTATACCAGAAATAAACAAAAAATAGTTCTATATAGATGTCACATCAGATATATATCACATTTATATATATAAATATTTGATGAATATATTTTTAAAATTTAATAGGAATGAAAAAAGTCTTAATATTGAAATTCTTCCAAAATCAATGCTTATAAAGAACTCTAATGGTAGTCAGGCAATGAAGGCTAAGGGTTGCCCTATATGAGAGATTTTAGGCTGTAAAGAAATTAGTATTTAATTGCACTTGCAAGAGAGAACTATATAAACACAAAAATGTTCATTATTTTAACTTGGTAAATAGAAATACTGAATTTATTTTCTCATTTTTAGTCAGTCTACCTATAAAATTCAGATTGCTTTTACATCTTGTGATTATCTCAGCTAGCATAATTTTTCCTTAGTTTTAGGTCCTGATGTGCAAGTCAAAACTTTGTCCCGTTGGCAAACTGTCTATGGCCAAAGGAAATCATCATTTCCTTTGACTCTTCTCTTCTTGTTTCTTTTTCACTGTTTGATGCTACTAGTCCTAAAATGCAAAGTACTTTTTATAAAATCATAAATATAATAAAAGTCTTATAATAAGTACAACTTTCCACAAAAAGACCTGGTATAGTGTATTAGTGTCCCTGATAACACCTTTCATCCTATCCACCTTCTAGCAACTGTGTATATATGTGTGTATATATATATATATTATATATATATATATATATCATAGAATGGTTTGGGTTGACGGGACCTTAAAGATCATCTAGTTCCAACCCCCCTGCCATGGACAGTGACACCTTCCACTAGACCAGGTTGGTCTAAGCCCTGTCCAACCTGGCCTTGATCACTGCCAGGGATGGGGCAGTCACAGGTTTTCTAGGCAACCTGTTCCAGTGCCTTACAGTAAAGAACTCATACCCTCACAGTGAAGAACTTCTTCCTTACATGCAATCTAAATCTACCATTTCTCAGCTTAAAGTCATTCCCCCTTGTCCTGTTACTATATATATCAATACACACCTATATACATGTATACTTTTATACGTATATGAAATGTGGTCTCTGATCAGCGTCTTCTGCTGTCATTGCCCCACCCTCATGCCCCAAATCAAAATGTTATGTCTGTAGGTCTTAGTACTGCATTAATATGGGCAAAATTCTACATGTATACTATACCTTTGAAACTTTTTGAGGGCTGGGTTCAACCTGTCAATCTGAGAAGACTGAAGAAGAGACTGAATGGGCACGCATGAGCACTGCTTGCTCAAACACTGTGCTTGATGTGTCTGGGGTAGAGAAATAGTTGATATCAGCTATATTCCTCCAGCATGGCATCCTGGAGAAAGCAAAAGATGCTGCTATTTTATGTACTTCAGAAAAAGATTTTTGGTGAACATCTAAGCAAATGGCTTGCTCCAGGATTATCAGAGCAATGGGTCAGCTCAGAACCTCTCTTCTGCTTTGCCTCCAGATAAACAAAGCACTCTCCCGGGCAGGTGCTGTCAAGTAATTGAGTTCTTCAGGCTTTTTTCAGTCTGCATTTTGAGAGCTTTCTTCTTCCCTGGAAGCTGTCCTCAAACTCTTCTGCAGTTATTTTAGTCCCCTACCCTGACTATATTGCATGGAATTCTGACATTGATTTCTACATTCCCAGTCACAGAAAGCTGGCATGATTTAGTGTTATTTAGCCAGAAGTCTTTTCCCATGCCTCCACAGCCTGTCTGTACTTATTTATCTGCTTTCTGAATATCTTTTGTGTTTCCGTGCTTTAATTCTCTGCTGGTCACAAATAGTTTAAAATTGTAAAGTATAAATCTGGCTTTGATGCTAGTGTGTTTAGCTAGTTATACTTTGCTTTTGGCACTAGCAGTATGTTTCCTTTCTTGCTCTCAACAGCTACATCAAATTATCGTTCTCTGTTGGAATGGGGAGGCTTATATATTTAAATCTCAGTTTATGGCTGTGTCAAATAACTTATTAATGCAATATCACTTTGTTGACTCTAACTTCCTCATTAAATTCCATTATTTTTGATGTGCTCATGTAGAAGCATTAATATGTAAATTGTGATGGAGGGTTTTATGTATTAATGGATATATCCACTACAATGTTTTCTTTGTGAAAAATATGCCTTCCTCATTCATTTAAATGATTAATTTGATTATTTTAACCATTTTTATATTTATAAAATAACTAAAGTGCAATCTAGGTAATGCTGTTATAAATTTAATTTTATTACATATATGAAATATATAATTATGATAGTAAAGAGTTATTTACTGAATTAATTAAATGAATGCTAGAAGCTCATAGGCATTACAAAATAGGAAGTAAAACAAAAAGGAGGCAGCTAACCTAAGGCTTATCCTGTTCTGACCACCACAGAAATCTATGTCTATATTTGTCATGTCATCTTTACTGTGGAAAATACCAAGAAGTTAGTCAGCAAGGAATTTCACTGCCAAGTTCTAATACTTTGCTGCTCAACACAGGCGTACTTCAATCTTTCAGATACTTCTATTTGGACAGATTTGGAAGGTTTTAAGAAAATGGCTATCAATGCATCACAGACAGAAAAAAAGTGGCTAATTTTCATTAAGAAATATGTAGCTGAAAAACATTCTGTTAAATGATGTAGCTATAAGAACTTTGTACTTGAAAATCACAATCATATTCCCCTTAGTCATGTTGTTTGAAATAACTGGAAAAAAAATGGTTGAAAAGTTTTCTTCTGAGCAGCCAAAAACCTCCTGATAACTGATATGTAAAATTTGAGGCGGACCTTACAAAGTGCTGAACAGCACTTTTTTACGTTGAGTGAAGTAAGAGGCTATATACACTACCTCCAGGGCAGGATTGCATAGCTGACCTTTTTCTGCAGTACTTCTTAGAAACTTTTTTGATGCTACATGACATGCCCAAAGACCCGTAACCGAAGGCTTTCTTTGCTCAGTATTTGCTGCTGTAGACTTACAAGACTCAAGTAGAAAAAAAATGGAAATATACAGAAGGGAGATGTGAAGCTGTGAAGAGGTGTAGTCAGTGAAATGTCTCTGGGTTCAGTCAAACTCTACCTCTGTTATTAGGTTAAATACTCTTCCCCATCACACTTTTAAGGCTAATGTAGAAACAAAATTAAGACACGTTGTGGGAAGACTTTGTGCCAATGATGCCAATTAGATAAGCATAAGTGAATAGGAATTCTGTCAGAAATACAAGAATTACATTTCCTGACGTTTTGTAAGATATATGATTCTGTGATTCTATGAGTATTTTATTTTTACTTTTTTGTTTTTCTACTGCTACAGTGAATTGTAAAATTATGGAAATACAGGAGGTGTAATCCCAGAATGTAGTCTGCTGAAGCGGACAACTTGAGGCATATGAAAATAGATGTGGAAGATTTCAGATTTGAAGGTATTTTTATTCCTGTATGATATACAACAACATAGATTCTGTTCCTATTTAGCAATGTCAATCAATAACTTGCTTATGGGTAAAACAAGTGACTAATTTAGAGGAATTGTCTTATTTCTTACCATGCATTTCTAGTAGTTATATCAAAGTATTACTGAATTTTAATTAAATTAAATGTTTGTTAGGAAGCTTTCTGTAAAAAAAGGCAACATTTTTTCCCTGGCATTTCCAAAACTGCTAGGAAGATTGGCAGCTGTTGTGTTTAAAATATGCATGTGTTTATTATTCAGCACGGAATATGGTATACAAACTAGGAAGAATAAAGAACCTTTACTTAATCTTTCTCGATGAACTTAATATTTTTTTCAGAACCCACACTGCATCCTGTTTGTTTGGGTTTTTTTTTTTCATATGGTTTGTTCTGTTGCATGTCTGGTTCAATACTTGCACCTTAGTAGCATTTGCTCACTTAGACTTCACTTTGACAGCTATTTTGCATTTTTTTCTCTCAAATGGAAACTCATGTTCACCAATCTTAATGTTTACCAAAATTCAATACTAAAAAGAAGAAAATCAGTCTTCTGTGTTTTATCCAGTACTTACAAGGTAATTAGAAGGGTGTTTGGTACACCAGGATTTTGACTGACCTTGCTGGTGACTTGGTCAATGTTGATTTGAAATAACTACGCTTTGTAAAGGACAGGATGAGAGGTAGTTCAGTTATCATACTAGACCTGTTTGAGCTATTTCTGAGGTTAAAAATTGCCAATTGAACTGAGTTATGACAGCAGTTCTGTGAACTTGACCAGTTTGTAGCACTAAAGATGGATTCACTTAAAATCATCAAATTGATTTTGTAAAGGAAAGTAAGGTGTCTAGGATTAAGAATGAAGGTTCACAGTTTAGATTATATGAGAATATAAAACTAAGAGGCACATTCTACTTTTATTGTGCTTGGCTGACTTTTGTGACTATGCAGTAAAGACAGAGGGATGAAAATTTATGAAGAATGTGCCTAATACATCAAACAACTTTCCTGAGAAGTAAAAGTAGGTTTTGATTTTTAAAGCAGAAAGCTAAAATTTGAAGGCAATTTTTAAAGTAAGAAATCATGACAAAGATAACTGGTAATACCGTACGTTGATTAGACACACAGATTATTCTCCACTGTATTAGACTTTGCTGGCTAAACATTAAGACCCACCCATCTACTTGCTGCTGGTTGCAGTACTCCGTTTCCACAGTATGGGTTTAGGAAGTACATGACCATCAAATGTGATGCACAGTATAAGTGTGAATGCATACTGACTATTACTTCTTAAAAATATATATCCTGTGTTAGCAAGATTTACATTTAGAGGTGAGAAGAAACTTGTTACTATTTTTAAGACAGAACTGAGTTACAATGCAGTTTGTCAGTTTCAGTATGAAAGTTTGAATATTTTCCTATTACCTTTGGGTTTTTACAATTAGTTTTATTTTAAGATAAATCTAATACTTCTGCCTATTTCTGATGGATCATTGGATATTGTTGGAGTTACCTTTTAAAGATAAAGTACTGTTGCTATAGTTGTGGGTTTTAAATATATGTGAAAGAGTGATTGATTAGTTCATCAACGTGCCTTATGGTAATTGAGCATCATGATTCCATAATAAGTGACTTTAGAAAAGACAGGCCTAGCAGGCAGGGAAGGGGACTTGCTATTTCTGTTAGGGGTAGGCTGGAGAGTATGGAACTCTGTCTGGCGACAGGTGAGCAGTCAACAGAGAGTTTGTGGACCAGGGTTAAGGGGAGAAGAGCAATGGGGGACATTATTGTGGGGATATATTACAGACCGCCTGATCAAGAGGAATCTGTGAATGAAGCACTCTACAGATAGGAACAGCCTCATGCTCACAGGCCCTTGTTCTCATGAGAGACATCGACCACCCTGATATCTGTTGGAGGGACGGTACGGCCCAGCACAAGCAATCCGCGAGGTTCCTTGATTGGGTGGAATATAACTTCCTTTTGCAAGTAATAGAGGAGCCAACAAGGAGAGGTGCCATGCTTGACCTCGTGCTCACCAACAGGAAAGGGCTGATTGGAAACGTGATGCTCCAGGGCAGCCTTGGTTGCAGCGATCACGAGATGGTCGAATTCGAGATCCTCAGAACAGTGAGAAGAGCATGCAGCAGGCTCATTGCCCTGGACTTCAAGAAAGCAGACTTTGGCCTCTTCAGGAACCTGCTTAGTAAGGTTCCATGGGATATAGCCCTAGAGGGCAGGGGGGCCCAAGACTGTTGATTGATATTCAAGGATCACATACTACAAGTTCAGGAGTGTTGCATGCCAACTAGAAGGAAGTGCAGCAGGAGGGCCAGGAGACCTCCTTGGATGGATAAGGAGCTGCTCAGGAAAATTCAAAGGAAAAAAGAGGCTTATAAAAGGTGGAAGCAGGGACAGGCGGCCTGGGAAGGATACAGGGATGTTGTCCGGGAAGCTAAGGACCAGGTTAGGAAAGCTAAGGGCCGGTTAGAATTAGACTTGGCCAGGGATACTAAGGATAACAGGAAGGGATTCTATAGGTAGGTAGCGAATAAAAGACAGATTAGGGACAATGTGAGCGCCCTCCAGAAGCTATTGGGAGAACTGGCTACCCTGGATTTGGAGAAAGCTGAGGCTCTTAATGACTTCTTTGCCTCGGTCTTCACTGGCAAATGCTCTGACCACACCACCCAAGTCTTGGAAGGCTGAAGCAGGAACTCTGAGAATGAAGGCCTTGAGCCCACTGTAGGAGAGGATCTGGTTCAAGACCATCTTAAGAACCTAAACGTACACAAGTCCATCCGCGGGTCCTGAAGGAGCTGGCAAATGAAGTTGCTAAGCCACTGGCCATCATATTTGAAAAATCATGGCAGTCAGGTGAAGTTCCCGACAACTGAAAAAAGGGAAATAGAACCCCAATTTCCAAGAAAGGGAAAATGGATGACCCGGGGAATTACAGATCAGTCAGTCTCACCTCTGTGCGAGGCAAAGTCTTGGAGCAGATTCTCCTGGAAGGCGTGCTAAGGCACATGAAAAACAAGGAGGTGGTTGGTGACAGCCAGCATGGCTTCACTAAGGGGAAATCCTGACTGACCAATTTGGTAGCCTTCTATGATGGGGCTACGAAACTGATGGACAGGGGCAGAGCAGTTGATGTTATCTACCTGAACTTGTGCAAAGGGTTGAAACGGTCCCACATGACATCCTTGTCTCTAAATTGGAGAGACATCAATTTGATGGGTGGACCACTCGGTGGATAAAGAACTGGCTGTATGGCCGCATGCAAAGAGTTGTGGTCAAAGGCTCACTGTCTGGCTGGAGACCAGTAACGAGTGGTGTCCCTCAGGGATTGGTGTTGGCATCGGTCTTGTTCAACATCTCAGTCGGTGACATGGACAGTGGGATTGAGTGCGCCCTCAGCAAGTTTGCCAATGACACCAAGCTGTGTGATTCGGTTGATATGCTGGAGGGAAGGGATGCCATCCAGAGGGACCTCGACACACTTGTGAGGTGAGCTGATGCCAACCTTATGAAGTTTAAGCATGCCAAGTGCAAGGTCCTACGCCTGGGTCGCAGCAATCCCAGGCACAGCTACAGGTTGGGCAGAGAAGAGATTCAGGGCAGCCCTGCGGAGAAGGACTTGGGGGTGTTGGTCGATGAAAAAATTAACATGAGCCAGCAGTGTGCGCTCGCAGCCCAGAAAGCCAACTGTATCCTGGGCTGCATCAAGAGGAGCGTGACCAGCAGGTCGAAGGAGGTGATCCTGCGCCTCTACTCTGCTCTTGTGAGACCTCACTTGGAGTATTGTGTGCAGTTCTGGTGTCCTCAACATAAAAAGGACGTGGAACCGTTGGAACAAGTGCAGAGGAAGGCTATGAGGATGATCAGGTGACTGGAGCACTTCCTGTATGAAGACAGGTTGAGAAAGTTGGGGCTGTTCAGCCTGGAGAAGAAAAGCTGTGTGAAGACAGCATAGCAGCCTTCCAGTATCTGAAGGGGGGCTATAGGGATGCTGGGGATAGACTCTTCATTAAGGACTGTAGTGATAGGACAAGAGGTAATGGGTTCAAACTTAAACAGGGGAAGTTTAGATTGGATATAAGGAAGAAATTCTTTAGTGTTAGGGAGGTGAGGCGCTGGCATGTGTTACCCAGGGAAATTGTGAATGCTCCATCCCTGGCGGTGTTCAAGGCCAGGTTGGATGAGGCCTTGTGTGGCATGGTTTAGTGTGAGGTGTCCCTGCCCATGGCAGTGGAGTTGGAACTAGATGATCTTAAGGTCCTTTCCAACCCTAACTATTCTATGATTCTATGACAAATTCTTATTAATCATATTCATCACTGGTATATGAACTCACCAGTTTTCATATTAACTATTCAGTTAGCTTACTAGTAAGTAGATAAATTTAATTCCTCTCGAGTGAATTTAGACAGCAACCAAAAATCAAAGCCTGTTCATTGGAGTATTACGGGCAAAAAGTGGTTTTTAGAAACTGACTGTCCTGGGTTCAGCAGCAGCAGTCATTTTTTTCTCCTTCTTAGTAACTGGTGCAGCGCTGTGTTTTTGACTTTTGGCCTGGGGATAGTACTGATAAAACTGATGTTTTCAGTTGCTGGTCAGAATGTTTACTCTTTGTGAGTCTCATGCTCTGCCAGGGAGGAGGGGAAGCAGGGAGAAAGCAGGGACAGGACACTTGACCCAAACTAGCCAAAGAGGTATTCCATACCACAGCATGTCATGCCCAGGGATGTAACTGGGAGTTACCCAGAAGGCCACACTCTGCTCAGTCGGACTTATTTTCAGCGGGTGATATAATATTCTCTTCCCTTGTTATTTCGCTTATCATTATTATTATTGGTGGCAGCAGTAGTGATTTGTGTTATACCTTAGTTACTGGACTGTTCTTATCTCAACCCGTGGGAGTTACATTCTTTTGATTCTCCTCCCCATCCCTCTGGGAGGGAGAGGGGGGAGTAGAAACTGCGTGGCTGACTTGCTGACTGGCTGAAACCACGAGACTGACAAAAGAAAAATTATTATGAAATATTTCTCTACCTATATGTTAAATGCTACACTGAATTAATGTGCTGAAGAGAATTTTGAATGCTCAGCTCAGCTTCCTTATTCAGCTTCTCTTTTTGTTTGCAGACAGAAAAAAGGGCAAGGGTTCTTGTCCTAGAATTGAATAAAATCTTAGTCAGAACAGTCACTATCACAGGAATTTCAGCTACTCTTTTTCCTTATGTAAATGCTATGTCCCACAGTATCTATTTAACTATCTTCAGAGATTGCTTCTGCATATGACTATTCCAGAGGTCTCAGTACATTTGTTTCCATATACCAGTTTCCATACCAGTTGGAAATGATGGATGAGTTTGTTTTTTCCCTTAGTTGTACAGCTGCATCCCTGATATCAGAAATTTGACTGGTTCCAGAAGACTGCAAGAAATTGTATCTATCTAATCTATTACAATAAATACAGTATTTTTCAAGATATATAACAATGTGCACAGGTAAGATGATCTTGCTTCTTTTTATTGAACTACAAATTGAATGAAACTGTATATTCTGTGTGCACAGTAGCTTCCACTTCTCTCTAAACTACACCTAGGGTGGGTGAGAATCCTCAAGAGAGCCTGCTTCCAGCCAAGTTCATTAAGAAATTTTTCTCATCTCATTTTGAACAGGAGATTTTTTTTTTAAGACCAGCCAGAAGAATGAATTGATACCAGACACAAGGATGCAGAGGTTATTTAGTCATTCAAAGTCTGCTGGTGTTAGATTCATTTTGCTTCCTTTGCTTCTCCTTTATGAAATAGAGATATAAAACAGCAGGCTTTTTATCATATTTCCTAATAGTTAGTCTTCTTTTCCTGATTAGACCAAGAGTTTCTTTTTAGAAAGTTCATCCATGCTGGAAAGGACTTGGTTAGGGGTACTAACTCTTGCTTTTCCTGCCTTGGTAAACGCTCCTCTTTCCACCCAACCTACTGTCTGTGGAGCAACCTCCTTTGCCATCATTTCAGCATCTGCCTTCGTTGCCTATAAAACACTGTGAGCGCTCATTATAAACGAAAACTGACCCCAGGGTAACAGAATGATTTTTTTTTTTTTTTTTTTTTCATACATAATCTAGTCTATGACTGCATTTCATACAGCTTTATGACAGGGCAGAAACATTTCTTGTCTTGAATCATACTACAGAGGCAGAATAGCATTGGTTGGTTTGTCGCTTTTTTCTGTCATTTTTGCATGATATTACAATGAAAGCATATTTGGTTCGAAAGTGTTTGGGTTTTGATTCCTTTATAGTTTTTAGAAGTTTCCAAGTTAGGGCAATTTCATAACTAACAGAGAGCTGTGTGTGTTGACAGGTTCACTATAAAAGTTTACACATATAACAAGATGGGTGTCATGACAGTAACACAGATCGTAGAATCATAGAATGGTTTGAGTTGGAAAGGACCTTAAAGCATTTAGTTCCAACCCCCTGCCACAGGCAGGGATCCTTCACAATGGACCATGTTACCCAAAGCTCTATCCAATTTGGCCTTGAGCACTGCCTGGAATGGAGCATTTATCACTTCTTTGGGCAGACTGTTCCAGTGCCTCACCACCCTAACAGTAACAAACTTCTTCTTTATGTCTAACCTGAACTTCCCCTGTTTAAGTCTGAACCCATTACCCCTTGTCCTGTCGCCACAGTCCTTGATGAAGAGTCCCTCTCCAGCATCCTTGTAGGCCCCATTCCGATACTGGAAGGCTGCTATGAGGTCTCAACACAGCCTTCTCTTCTCCAGGCTGGACAGCCCCAACTTTCTCAGCCTGTCTTCATAGAGAAGGTGCCCTCCTCTGGACTTGTTCCAATAATTCCATGTCCTTTTTATTCTAAGGACACCAAAACTGCCCCTCTACTCCAAATGGGGTCTCATGAGAGCAGACTAGAAGGGCAGGATCACCTCCTTCGACATGCTGGTCATACTCCTTTTGCTACAGCCCGGCACACAGGTGGTATCTGGGGTGCAAGCATACGTTAAAGACGGCTCATATTGAGCTTCTCATCAATAAGCATACCCAAGTCCTTCTCTGCAGGGCTGCTGTGTATCTCTTCTCTACCCAACCTGTAGCTGTGCCTGGGATTGCCCCAACCCAGGCACAGGACCTTGCACTTGGCTTTATTGAACTTCAGGAGGTTGGCATTGGCCCAATTCTCAAGTGTATCAAGGTCCCTTTGGATCCCATTCCTTTCCTCCAGCATGTTGACCACAAGACACTCAACTCAATATCACACTGCTGATGAGCTTGGTGTCATCAGCAAATGTGCTGTGGGCACACTCAGCCCCACGTCCAATGTCGCTGACAAAAGATATTGACTAAGATCAGCTCCAAGACTGACTCCTGAGAGGCATCACTCATCACTAGTCTCCAGCTGGACATTGAGCCATTGACCACAACTCTTTGCATGCGGCCATCCAGCCAGTTCTTTATCCACTGAGTGGTCCACCTACCAAATTGATGTCTCTCCAATTTATAGACAAAGATGTCATGTGGGGCAGTGTCAAGCGCTTTGCACATGTCCAGGTAGATGACGTCAGCTGCTCTGCCCCTGTCCATCAGTTCTATAGCCTGTCCTGGGTTTAGCAGTAGCAGTCATTTTTTCTCCTTCTTAGTAGCTGGTGCAGTGCTGTGGTTTTGACTTTCAGCCTGGGAACAAAGCTGATAACACCAATGTTTTTAGTTGCTGGACAGAATGTTTAGTCTGGCCAAGGACTTTGTGAGTCTCATGCTCTGCCAGGGAGGAGGGGAAGCCGGGAGGAAGCAGGGACAGGACACTTGACCCAAACTAGCCAAAGAGGTATTCCATACCACAGCACGTCATGCCCAGGATGTAAACTGGGAATTACCCGGAAGGGCTAGTTCACTGCTGGGTGGGGGTGAGGTATTGGTCAATGGGTGGTATTGTATTCTCTTCCCTTGTTATTTCCCTTATCATTATTATTATTGGTGGCAGCAGTAGTGATTTATGTTATACCTTCGTTACTGGGCTGTTCTTATCTCAACCCGTGGGAGCTACATTCTTTCCATTCTCCTTCCCATCCCTCCGGGAGCGGGGGAGAGGGGGAAGAAAGGGCTGTGGGGGGGAGTGGACTGTGTGGCTAACTTGACGACCAGGTTTAAACCACCCAAATTGGTGAGGCAGGATTTCCCCTTAGTGAAGCCATGCTGGCTGTCACCAATAACCTTGTTTTTCATGTTCCTTAACATGCCTTCCAGGAGAATCTGTTCCAAGATTTTGCCAGGCACAGAGGTGAGGCTGACTGGTCTATAATTACCCAAACTCTGGTTTGGGTTTTTTTACAAACACAGTGTATCTGCAGGTCTACTAATTGGTTTTGGTTGTGTTAGCATGGATTTTTAAAGGTACCTTACAAGAAGGAACCTTACGGGTACAGAGAAGAAGATACTTCTCAGCAGGATGACAAGGTGTTGAGCTGTTATTTTTTCCCCCACTTTTCAATCACACTAAGGTGGGAAAAATCACTGTGTCCTTTCTTAGGGTAAATTAGCATTCATGTTACTTGACCTTTGAGATCATTTCTCTCTCTGTCTTTGCTCTTGACAAATTAATTCAGATGACCTGCAGTGTCCAGATGTGCCTTGAAAGCACTATATTCAAGTACCTTGAGTAACAACCAAGTAAAATAGGAAATTTTTGTTGAGAGAAAAAAATGATAAAAGAGTCAGTAATTCTGAAAATACAGTGCAGTTTATTTGAAAAAAAACCCCCCAACATCTAATTGTGGGGAGTGAAGGCAAAAAGATTTGCATGAAAAAGAGTTTGGGAATGAGCTCTGAGGCCTTGGTGCTTTGACAAGCCCTGAGGCGATGAGCTGGAACCTTGAAAGACAGGGAAGGTAAACAAGCAAGCCTTGGGAGAATGGGCCAGTATGTAGTTGTGACAGGGAAGGTAAACAAGCAAGCCTTGGGAGGATGGGCCAGTATGTAGTTGTGGCAAGAATCTCAGTTGAAGGCCAGAGGATGTGGGGGTTGTGAGAGGGTCTGTAGCATTGTGATTGGACTATTTACCTGGAGAGTTTCACAGTGGCCAATGAGATTGAACGTTGTAAGTATGTGCAGGGTGCAAAAGTACCAAACAGGGGGATAAAAAGGGCTTGGTAGTAATAAATGAGGCCTAATAGCTAATTCTATGTCATTTTTATACAGAAACTGAAAAAAAAAAACAACCAAAACTGTAGTCTCATCTTCATCTTTCATCTTCAACTACCTGTAGTCTAATGTGTAACAACAATGAAAAACATGCTGTCAAAAAGTAACTTATTTCTATGGCAGTATTATTAATTCCTGGTTTGAGTGTTTTGTTTAACTGAAATGAAATATTTCCCCTGTTCCAAACTGAGATGAGGAAATAATTTAAATTAATTTTACTTTTAGGCTGAACAGTACTTTTCTTTCAAAAAGAAAAGTGTTCAAACTTTTCATCTACTCTGTCATCTTTTTTTTTTTTTTTTGTCAGAGGAGAGGGGGATGAAAATTCATCATACTTTCAAATCACCTACACTGCATTTTCAGGAATTTATTCATCTGCAAGTTTTCTGTTTCTATTCATAATCATCCAGCAGAGGACTAAATTAAAAGCTCATGGGCTACAGAATTTCTGGTGTTGCCTATCTTACAAGTTGCCAATTTTCTACATAAGTCAAATTCAACTAGAATCTTTAATAATAAAAAAAAAAGACACATTTTTGGATGTAGGATAGAAATTTGTCAATGACTATTGAAATATGTCAATTTTTTGTCCTGGCATTTGTCTGTGGGAGAAGCCAACTTCTTATTGTCACTTATATTATGTGCATGTTGAGAAGATAGCAGTGTGTTTCTGTGAACTGACAACTGAGCCATGGGAGAAGTAGCAGTACAGATGTTCTTCCAAACACCCATCATACTTAATACCTCTTTGTTGTATGTGCAGAAAAATTACATTGTCCTACTTAATATTCTTCTATTTCTTCATTGATGACACAATCTCATACAAACGGAAAGCAAAAAAAAAAAAAAAAAAGAAAACCCAAGTCTGAGCTATCCCATGCCTTGGATGTAAACCTAAAAGGGCATGGATGTAAAAAAAAAGCTAGAGGACCTAGTTCATACCAATTGTGAACTGACATGAAAACAATGGTGAAATTGTTATAAGTGTCATTGTCAGGCCAGTATAAATTCAAAATGTGATAACCTAAGCCACATTGCAAGAAGATATTATGATTAACTGTGAGTTTCTTTTTAGAGAAAGAAACTGCAAAAACTCTTAAAATCAGCTTTTTTATGATTTTACTACATGACTTTGAATTGAAATTTGATACTGTATGATGTAGTATACTTAAAGATTTTTATAAGAAAGCTCAAGAAAGGCATACAATACTATTGTGAGAGCAGATAAGAGTTTACAGTGTGTTTCCAACCAAATAATGTATTAAGACTTGCCAGGACTGAGTCAGGGTTTCATGTCAAAAGAACAAAGATTTACCAGAGTGCTTTTGGCAGAAAGAATGATATACGTAGTTCTACTTGAACTTCTTATACTATAATTATTATTGAGGGAATACATTGCATGCATGAAAATGAGATTTTCAATATATGGAGTTAAAAGTTCTCCTTGCTTCTGAATTTAATTATTACATATAATTTTAATGTATTTTCCAGAATGGGCAAGAAGCAGAAATAGTGTAATCCTTGCCCAGAAAGTTCCTACCTATTGGATGAATATTTTACTTAAGTAAAATGAGCTACTGTTGTTACATTAAAAAGCATGTATAAGAAAATTGATGTGACTATACTGCAGATGAATAAAGCAATCCCGTCTGTGTCTTATAAACACTGTATTCTAAATGAAAACAAGACACAGACATTAAAAGAATGCTAATAGAAAGGAAATAAGTAATTACCACAGACCTTCCAGAGTGGTATGGTAATGAAGGAAATATTTTGTGGTCTTTAATTAATCATATGGTCTTGGTTTTTAGGATCATTTTGGGGAGAAACAGTTTAGCAGTCTTGAATTTGTGGAGAGTCTCAGAAAATATGTGGTTTGAATTTGACATACAGCCTATAAAACCATGAAAATGTTGACAGATTCTTTAAACCGGTTATTCCCAGTTAAGTTGTTACTTTTTCTGATATTTCTTACAGATGTGGGACTAATGTTTGGTTTTTTTGATGTTTTGTTGTATGCCAAAGATACTTCTGATTTTAGGTAGCTTTCAGATTTTTGTACTACTTGTGGAGCTGAATGAAACCCAGAATTTCTGAAGTTTTTCCTAATGTCTCCTGTTCTTGTATCCCCTTTGTAGACAACCGTAAGACATTAAATTAAATTTTTTTCTCATGGAACATTCAAGTTTTTGGAACTTCATCATCCTCTGACAGATCATTAGGAAAATTCCAGATTATTTGTATTAACTGCAACAGACCTAAGGTCCTAATGGAGGTATGAAGACACAACATGTTACAAAAGAAGTATCTCCGAAAACCTGACATATACGATAGAGTTTGTGTTAGAGCTAGGTAGCCTTATAGCTAATCTCACTAGTTACATTTTTTCCACTTTTTCTGTTTGAAGCCCAAAAGGAGTAAGGCAAGACTGTTCCACAGAAGAAAATGTGAAGGAAAGCAAAGCTGTCCATATATTTGCTTTCTAATTTTATTTTTGAGGTATAAATTTGTACTTGTTTCAGATCTGTATTTCTTCCATTATTTCGTGGTAAAATTTTGAAGGCAAACAGGGAATTCAAAGTAAATTGAAAACAAAACGGTTTTCAAATAATTGCTGCAGACCATTTTGTTGATCTTAGTTGCATACATAAGATTTAAAATGTCTTTTTTTTTTCCTACATACCCTAGATTTCACAGAATATGTCTGTCAAAAAAAAAAAAAAAAAAAAAAAAAGAAAAAGCTAGGGTAAATAGAGAATCTTTTAATTCAGAAGGTTTCTCATTTAAGCTTCTGTCACAAACATAGTTAAAAATATTAACTTTTCTGACCTCAGCTGAGCAACATGAAGACTTAGCCTAGGTTCCTCCCTACCTTAAATTTATCATAAATCTTATATGTGCCAATATTCTATATTTTAATGTTTTGTGCACATTAGCAATATAGTAAGATCAGATTGTATTGACAGACCACTAAATTTATTCCCCAACAGGTTCATCTTAGCACTTCATGCATTATGAATAATAAAACAGTTATTGATTCTAATGACAGATTATTATATCATTTTTTTTTTAATTATGAAGGTGATTTGCCAATTGTTATTGTACAGATATTCACTAAAACAGCACAGCTTCAGGAAGCTATTCATATTCTATAATGAGGTTGTTCATCATAATTATGTTGTGTCAGCACACCAATACAGGTCAACGTGAGTTCAGAAAGACAAAAATATATATTTTTCTCAGTGTGTATGTGTTCTCTCCCTTCCCTCCCTTTAAAAATAACTGTGGTTACATGCATATTGTAAATAACTCCTCTGAGTTACTTCACCCTTACACTTTAAAAACCAAGAGTTGTCACAGACAGCAATGAGTATAATGTTAAGCAAACTACATTGTTTCAGTGACAGTATTGAATCTTAAAAATGAATGGGAAATATGGTTTACCATATTACTTTGGTATTTTTATGTATTTCCTATTATGAATTCTTAGTATTAGTAACTCCTTGCTGAAGTGATACAAAATTATTTTTAAAGAGCTGAAATATTGTTGAATGTTGAAAGTCTCAGGAAAAGAAAACTGTATCTTTATTCATACCATCTTTTTTAGTCTTTCTCGTAATTAATTTGGATATATCCAGCCTCTTTCAAAATATGCCAGGAATAGCCTCCTTTTGGCTAAAAGCTAAAAGGCTGTCAGTTCATCAGACATCATATTTTTGAATATTACTGTTACTAACACTGAACATAAATTGCCTTCCTTCCATGCTCTGGAAGATAAATTTCCAGGAAGCACTTTATCAGAAATCAGTTTTTTTCAAAATATCCAGAGTTTGTGTAGGCTGGGGTTTGTGTGGTTGTATGCTTTGTCTATTTACTGTGTATGATTTCTCCTCATTCCTTTTCTCCCTCCAAAAGTAGGTAAACATCGTGGCAAGAAAAAAAAAAAAGATGGAAAATTATTGCCATTTAAAGCATATATTGCAGTACAATATACCTTCTGTATTATTATTCTCAGTAAGAGCACATGCAAACAATGAAAGGAGATTTTTTTAGCTTGCTGCAGTAATAATAATGAAAAATAAGTATTTTTTTAAAGCATGAAAATCTCTCTGCACTACTTTGAAACAGTCAATTAACTTACATTGCATGCTGGCTTAAATGAGCTGATCAAACACAGAAGCACTCAGTCAGTCTTCATCTTGAACTCCAGTGCTCTAAAGTTTAATGTATCATCCTTTTTTATTGATTTCAATGGTTTCAGTTGTTGACATGTTAATATATAAATTGGCAGTAGATTTTAATTTCTTTTTCATTTCTTTAAGATGCAAAAGGCATAATATGTTTCAGAAAAAAAAAATCAGGAGGAATAATTATAGGATGATTGCTCTTCCTTCCTTTCTTCCTTTTCTTTCTCCTTCCAATAAATAAAAAGAAAGGCTGTGGTCTGGGAAAAAAATCACATACAGGCCTATATTGTTCCACTTCTCTTTTAGCTCATCACAATTTAATATGTAAATTTATTAGCACTCACTTCATTGGAAAAAATCAGTGTTGTTTTAAACTACAGAAATACGCTGAATGGAGGTTTTATTTTAATTAGTCTATATTTCCCTGTAGTGGAGCTTCCAGTTCTCCTCAGTCCCCACTCTTTTCTGGCTAGGGAAGCTTGCATGTCCCAGACTTACTCTGATGAAAACTTGCTTTTATCTTAATAGTAGCAAGTATTGGGGAGATCTATGCATATAGATCTCAAATAGTTGTCTATACTGATGAATGTCATTTTGAATGACACGTTGAAGCTCTCAGGTTGATTGGATCTGAGCCCAACGGCATAGGTACCAGGCAAAGATGATTTTACTAGGACAGTTTGCATAACAAGCAACTGTCATCTCATTAGCAAGCACAGGAATTTTTCCACATGCTGCTTAACACATCACCACACCTGTTCACACTTCCTTGTCCCAAGAATTCAGCTAGGCAGCTTTCTGTTGGCATTATTTTTTCATTCCTTACTCAGTTATTTATTTGGTGCCAGATTCAGAGGTGTGAGATAAGTGCATTTTAGGCTATAAAATATGGTGTGCTATGAATACTGCTCTGAGGGAGGGTAAAGACCAAGATTGTAGTTTTAAAAATAACTGGTATCAGTGACCATTTTATAGCTCTTACTACTTGCAGTTTTTTGGAAACTGCATTATCTGTCCTCATAGCCTATAAAATTGACCATTCTACCAATGTTTGGACTGGTATACCATCTGCCATCTTTTCCTCTACTTGCTATAAAAGGCACCTCAAAGCCCCAAAGTAAGATTTTTCTTCAAAAATAGTGAAAGTACCACCATGTTTTGCACAAGTCATTCATTTGGTTTGACAGATCCTTGTGTACCTATTAAATGGCAGCTCACATCCTGCTCCACATGGGCTATGCTTCCTGGGAAAGGCTATCACCTGCAACTTGTCACTGCTGCTGAGATGTCTGATCAGCCAAAAGGAGACTTAAGGCTTATCTGGAGGATTGAGTAGACCTCTTTTTCAGTCCTGAAGAGCCAAGGAAAAAATGAGGTAGTGTGTATTAGATGAGCTAATGTTACAGAAGTGGGTGGCTGGTAACAAGGGAAAAATCAGGAGGCAAATGCAGCTGTGAATCTGGAGAAGGTGGGAAGAAGGACACGTGGGGAGTAGCTGATTTCACTGGTAAGACAGATGGAGGAGTGTTTTGAAGAGAAGGAGGAGGAGAAGAAGTCAGCCTTGATAAACTAGAATTGCTGAGGGCCCACCTACTGTAGTACAGGTTGTACTGCCTGTTCAATTCACTCTTTTCATCTTCTGACAACTGCAATTGTGGAGGCAGCTGCACACACCTTGTTTTTCTCAGAAAAAGCATAAGTTAGCAAGGTGTGGAATTCAGGAGAAAAAAAAAAGTCTTCAATGTGCTATATTACTGGAAGTGTTTTTCACCATTTTTTATTTCTTGGTGCATAAGAAAAAGCAAAGTATCCTCTATACATGTCTCTTGGTGTCCCTCACTTTATTTAGATCAACTTTCCCTTCTCTTGTATCCTGTTGAACATACAGTACTCTGCAAGTGCTGCAGTATTTCTGTATTTTGACATCTCCTACTTCTTAATCAATCAGAAACAGATAGCCTCAACAGCTGGGTTCAGGGAACAATTCTGAATTTTCCATTTCCATTCCACAAAAAGAATGTGTGTGTGTTGGTGCCTACCCAATATACTTTGGCCACCTCTCACTATGTTGACATAATCAAACAGAAAACATAAGTATAGGATAGCAAGTGACTTATATTTGATCCACTTAAAAATGTAGAGTGCTTAACCTTCTCTGGAAGCATTTGATCCTCTTTTTTTAAACAGCTGTCAAAAACAATTGAGTTACTGTGACTGTGCATTTACCATTGCCCAAACTGTGCCAGAGACTGAGACTTGCATTGTTATTTTGTAAAAAGCCATATTTTTTTTTTATTTCACTACCATCTTCATGAATATTTGCAAATTTTGTCCTAGCAGATATCTCTGGGAAAATGGGGTTTAGATTTTAAGGAAATATCTGTGAAGTATCCTATGTCCTCAGTTAGGAATTATTTGAAGAATGCAAATCCTCTTGCTCTTTCATTTTCTTTCCATATGTATTTTATTACAGAAAGCTCAGACATGGTGTGTTGAAACAGATCAAGCACCCAGTTATTGCTCACATGTTGTGCACCACAGACTCTTTTGACACATTTTTTTGTGAAAGGTTGATATATTTTCTCTCACAGTCAAGACTAGCATTTCTGAAATGCTCCAAAAGCACTTCATAGTTTTGGCTCATTTGTCTTCTTGACAAATCTACTTGATCAGGCGGAGGTTGGTGCTTCTTAGGACAAAGGTATGAGTCTGAAATTCAGTTACTGACTGCAGTAAGTATAAACAAAACAATAACTTCTAGATTCTAATGTGTCACACCATTATGCTGTTGAGAACTGGGCATGTAGCTTTTTCCTTTTTATGTTTCTTCTGGACTATATGGTTCTCACTTATTTAGCCCTTTGCTCTTACCCACTGGCCAGTTTTTATTCTCAGCTATCTTTGACTACAGCTATATAGTATTAACTGTGATTCTGTGTTTCATAATTCACACAGGTACATTGGAAATTCTGTTGGTTTTGAAGAAAATGAGGCATCATCTATGAGAAGGCAAAGTGCATATCGCATAAATATTAAGTATATTCCTTGTGTGATTATTATAGCCACTCCAGAAAAGAACAAATCTTTCATTATGACCCAGGACAAACCTGTTGAACACTTCTTGGTGTCACTGCTATCCAAATGCCCCTCAAATTTACACTCAGTGCCTATTTGTGTGCAGCTGCATTGATTCTATGCAGCCTTCTTTGAGGCATAAACCAGGATTTCAGGAGCTGATTATGTTGCATATTGTAGAAATACAAAAAGCAGATATGTCTAAATATAATTTCTGTTTCTGTGAAGACTTCAGAAGAGATTTGAAGGAATTTACATTGTTCCCTTTCTTTCACTTTCCATGTCTTCACCGAGTGTCACACTTTCAAAGTACTGTTTTTAATAAATAATCCAGATTAATCACTCTCAGAAGTATTGTTAGATCATAACGGTCCTCTGCTGTGGCCACTACGTACTCTGTTTTACACTTCTCCCATGTAGTCAGTGTGGTTCAAAAGCGTATTACCAAGAAAAGAAAATTGCCTCTCATAAAAGATGTGTGTTATTTTATGGCACCAAATGCTAGCAAAACAGCCAACTGCAAAGTTATATATTCAAAATTGTACAAAGTCTGTGGAACATTTTTATAGAAAGCAGGACTATTTTTCTTTGTAAGGATCTCTGATGGGGGGTTCCAATTCAATACTAGTGCCAAAAAGGATGGTACAATCCTTGGGAGTGAAAACAAGGGAGAGAAGAAATGTCTTTATCTGCAAGTAACACTGGTGAAACTGTTCCTAGAATACTGTGTCCAATTCTAGTACATATGTTTTAGAAAGGATCTTTAAACATTGGAGAAAGTGTGGAAAATAAACAACAAAATTTTGGAGGAATATAAATTCATGTGTTAAGCTTCAAGCTCAGCCTGTGTAATTCACAGAAAGAAGATTTAGAGGTGACTTAATGATACAGTTTAAGTACTCCCATTGAGGGGAAAAAACTGAGTAATGAAGGGTTCTTTCCCATAGCAGAGATGAGAACAAAAAGAAGTAGTGGCTGGAAGTCAAAGCTAGATCAGTTATATTTGAAAATAAGGGACATTGAGTTTCTTTTCTAACAGGGAGGTTGTTAAACTCTTGGGATCACTGGTGAATCTTTCATGTGTTACTCTGTGTGCAGCGAAAACTTATTAGAAAATACAGTTTGGCCAAATACAAATTATACTCTAACCAAATGTAAGTTAATGAGCTCAATACAAAGCTAAGTAAATGAAATTTAAGACCTAATGGTCCCTTCTGGCTTCAGTCTCTGTAAACTCTGAGTGCTAGCTAAGTGATCATTTTTCCTGAGTCAGAACTTCGGTATCTAACCACAAAGCAAGAACTTATAATTTCTTATTGCTCTCTAGAAAAGATATTTGTCTGACATGTGAAACACTGTATGCTGTCATGCTACAGAATTTGCATAGTTGTTCAATGCTCAAAGTCAGCATGTGAAAACATCTCTTTTCCATGAAACAAAATGGAAAGCACTTGACACTTGAAAATTGCAAGAACACGATTTGAATAGCATTAGGGGATGTTCTCTCACATTTTGTATTATAGGAGTCAGATGTGTAACCCAGGAACAGCATTTGTGTTATGTTTTCTTTAGAAAATGGAATACAGATCACTCAGACACTATTGCTGTAGGCAGCCCCATGTGAGACAAAAGCAGCAGGGGGAAAAGTGAAGCAAATCTCCCTCTGATAGAATCTTTCCAGACAAGTTTTCTTAACAGATAGGAGAAAAGAGGAGCCTAATTTTAGCTTGCAAACCAAACTGCAATTACTCTGTAGTTTTCAGACTGTTTGGCTAGGCCATTTTCTTTCCTACTAAGAAACACTCATAAAACTCATGTGGTTTATTTGAAGATTAGTGTGGAAAACATTGAACATCTGTCTCCTATCTTCTGACAGGCTGTGTAAAGATGTATTTCAACAAAGTGGATTGCAAAACTCATGATCTCAACTTGAGACATTTTATGCTGGTTATATCTTTGCAGAGAGGCATAAGTTTGAGACATGAAGTATTTTCTTTTGAGACAATCTCGTTTTCTATCAGCCTTTGGGAGATCTTCCGTATGTATTGACATCAGTGCTTTTTCCTAATATGTCAAAATGACTGCATTGGAAAGAAAACTTAGGGATATAAGTTGAGGGGACACGTGAGCTTGAAAAACTCTACTCCAAAAGGGGGTTAGGGACAACCCTTCCATAGAGGTCTCACTACGAAATGAGGAAAATTCCTTATCTTGAATAGAAATTCTCAGTCTGAAGTACCATGACAGGACATATTTGTAGGTCATTAACTTTTCCTTGCAATTTTTTCCACTTTTCTCTCATTATGTTACTCTGTACTTTTGAAATTATGAATTCAGATTTGCCATCTCCTAGTCATGCAAGAAAGAAAAAGATCCAGCCATGGAAATGTCATTTTTATTTAACTTGGTTTGTGCTTTTCCCCCTGCTTTTTTTCTTTCCCATTCTGTCTTTCTTTCTCCTCCTCCCAGGTCTGCACTTTGAGAATGACAATTTGTCATGGTTTAAGTCCAGCCGGCAACCCAGGATCACCCAGCCATTCGCTCACTCCCCCTGCTCTTCCCTCCCCTGCTGCCGGAGGGATAGGGAGGAGAAACGAAAGAATGTAACTCCTACGGGTTGAGATAAGAACAGCCCAGTAACTAAGGTATAACACAAACCACTGATGCTACCACTAATAATAATAATAATGATAAGGGAAATAACAAGGGAAAAGAGTAAAACCACTCATCACCTGCTGACCGATAGCCAGCCCGACCCAAGCAGTGATCTAACCCTCCCAGGTAACTGCCCCCAATTTATATACTGGGCATGACGTGCTGTAGTATGGAATACCCCTTTGGCTAGTTTGGGTCAAGTGTCCTGTCTCTGCTTCCTCCCAGCTTCCCTTCCTCCATGGCAGAGCATGAGATTGAGAAAGTCCTTGGCCAGAGTAAACATTACTGAGCAGCAACTAAGAACACCAGTGTTATCAGCATAGTTGTCAGGCTGAAAGTCAAAACCATTGAACTGCACCAGCTATTGAGAAGGAGGAAAATGACTGCTACTGCTGAACCCAGGACACAATTCTTTTCTGGTTTTGAATGTTTTTCACAGTTTTGAGGTCCAGAAATAAATGTATATTTAAGAAAAAAGAGAAAAAAAGCCTCTTAAAAGGACTCTCCTGAAATTTCTTTGTTCCAAGTGTTTGGAATACATGTCATACTGTGACTGGCAATAAAATCAGAAGTGCTGGTGCATTTAGGTGTTTCTTCTTTTGTGCACTGTGGTTTGAATCATTCTGGGGGATGTTGTGTAGTCTCAGAACTGACATAGCACCGTTCATCTTTACACAGTTTATTACTGTAAATATATCCAGAAGCCCTAACTCAGCGTCATTTCCTTTTGTACTCCACAGCTTTGTCAAGGCATTGAAGATAAACCTGGATAGGATCATACTCAACTTTTGGGGTTACATCTTCTGTTTCCATTTACTGAACTTTAGCCCCCTCTGGATGCCTTCATCCTATGCCTGAAATGCAAAAATATCATGCTTGGGAAGGCACAGGTTAATGGTGAAGAAGAGATTTCCATCTGCAGGATATTCACGTTATTTTTAGAAGAAAGATCCTGAGGCAACTTTCAAAATATATATGAAATCATTCTCTGTAGCTGAAGAAGCATATATCAAATTCCTGTTTATTTTTGGAATTCTAAATGCCATTACCATTGTGAATGTACAGACTGGGTTCACCCTTGCAGGTACTTGCTTTTGCTAGTAAGACTCCTGGGATTTAGGGATTTAGGTCTAGTGGGACAATAGGGATGTGATGACACCTTAGAGACGGGAACTAAAATTCCAGACTGGAAAGAGTAGAAGATGTTTCTCTATTCCAACATATGTTGCATCAACAGACACACCTATCATCTGGTGTATTTGCAGATCTGCCCAGTGGTGAGAGAGAAGACAGTGATTCCTTGTGCCTTCTGTTTCCTCTTTCTTCTTTTGTACCCACTGGGTGCTGTCATCTGGAGGCAAGTCTCAAACATTATCCCCCCTAGAGTTATTGTAAACTCATGTGGTTTTCATAGTGATATTTTAGAATGAGATCATCATAGTGGTAAAAGCATTGCACAAAATCTTCCTTGTCACTAAACATACTATAAAATATAAATGATTTCAGAGCAGGCAAGCAATTAAAGGAAAAAATGTTGGGCTATTTTTAAAGGTCTGGATTTTAGTTCTCTGTTTCTTTTCTGCTATTTTAGGAGCCAGGACTGGGAGATAGCAATTGCAATGCTGTTTTCAATGATGTACTTTAAAACAGCTGGCAATTGACTTTAAGCTGTAATTATTGGCTTCATACCAGTATATACAGCTGTACAATTCAGATCAGTGCTTTGAACCTTGTTTTTGTGGCTCATCTGTATTGTTGTACTACTTACTCAATTATCTTTTCACTACTTTTATTTGGATCTTGCACAGACCTATAATTACTTGAAACCAAAAATTCTCAATGGATTGATTTCCTTTAATTACAAATATATTATGTGTTATGTTACTATACAAAAGGTCAGCAAACCAATTTGTTACCCTAGCAAAACATTTGGTGGAGATGGGACAACTATTCTCTGTGAGAAGCTGGCTGTTGTAGTTCTTGTCTTTTATTTTAGGTAGAATAATAACTAAGGCTGATTTTGGAATAGAATTAAAATACCTGTCAAACAAAGTGTTCAAAGGCTCCCAGTGAACATTTCATGAATGACTAACCTCTGCAAAAACTGGTGAAACAGGAGTACACACACAATTGTTTTAAAACATCAGTGGCACAGATTGATAATCCTCTTTTAAAATGTTTTAAATCTTCTCTGGTTATTAGTCTCTTGTTATCTGCCAAAAGCTTGGATTCACCTGAAGGAAACCAGTCACGTGAGTGAGAATCAGACCGTGTAGAGACAGAAAATTATTGTGCTTTCAGCTGATGAAAACATCTTTGAGTACAAGGACTGGGTTGAGAGGATATGAGCTTAGAAAGAAGAAATTTGATGCTCAGGCACTGGAATAGGGTTCAATTTCCCTTTCTGCCGCTCAGCACCTCAGTTCCTGAGCTCTCGTGCTGTTGAATAGATAACAGCACATATCCATCCCTGCATTTATAACATGCATGTACCTTGCCAAGCACAGTGTATTGCTGATCTTATTTGTCAATTGAATTTGCTCATGTAATACAAGTGACAACAGTGACAGTAGTAGCAGGGATAGGGCTGACAGCCCCAGGAGGTGGAGGTTTGTCGTGGTTTAAGCCCAGGCCGTAAATCAGAACCACGCAGTCCACTTCCCCCCTAACCTTTCCTCCCTCCGCTTCTGGAGGGACAGGGAGGAGAATCAAAAGAATGCAACTCCCACGGGTTGAGATAAGAACAGTTTAATAACTAAGGTATAACACAAATCACTACTGCTACCACTAATAGTAATAATGATAAAGGAAATAACAAGGAAGAGAATACAACCGCTCACCGACCGGTACCTCACCCCCACCCTGCAGTGATCCAGCCCTTCTGGGAGCTATCAGTTCTACATCCTGGGCATGACGTGCTGTGGTATGGAATACCTCTTTGGCTAGTTTGGGTCAGGTGTCCTGTCCCTGCTTCCTCCCGGCTTCTCCTCCTCCCTGGCAGAGCATGAGACTCACAAAGTCCTTGGTCAGTCTAAACATCAGTGTTATCAGCTTTGTTCCCAGGCTGAAAGTCAAAAACACAGTGCTGCACCAGCTACTAAGAAGGAGAAAAACTGACTGCTACTGCTGAACCCAGGACAAGGTTTTTTCCAGCAGCTGGCCTTTTTGCACCGGACTTGCAAGATTTACGCAGAAACATTGGATGTGAGTGAGGAGAGGGTGAGGATAGTCTGGGAAGGCTCTCAAGGTGAGTAAGTAGAATCTGTGGGTCACCAGCGCCTGGTTGTGATGCAGCCACAGGCAAATCCAAAGGCTGGCTCATTAGCCTTTAAGAGGTTTCCTCCTGTCCATGCTATCTCTTGTGTTGAACTGTGGCATTAAAGCCACAATGTCAAGGCAAAACGCCCATGCAGATCACAGACAGCTGCACAACCAGTCGCAATGTTTCTACTGTTAAAATGTATTTTTTTATTCCAAATCAAAATATACAGCATTGTGCACTGAAAGATTTCTCCAGTTTCTCTTCCCCATCAACCCTTTGGCATTTAGAGGCTTCCTTTGTTTTACGAAAATCAGATGCTGATTTTCAGATGCTGATATCAGACGTTGATACATAATTGCAATATTAATTGGCATAATAGTTGGATGGTAGCAGTCTGTATCATTGACAATTTTGTCTTTGCGGCTTGAGTTCTGAGCTCAGAATCCTGCAGAGCAGATCAAAAGGCCAAAATGAGCCCAGCAGTGGAGCAGCTCCTAGTTGGAGTGCTTCAAAAACCTTGTCTTGCTCTGAGTGACAACTGATAAAAATGTTTTCTAATGGCCCAGAAGCCTGACGTTGTCAGAGGTCTAAAGGACAATGCTGTGTTAGTGCTGTAGACTCGAGCATGGCCTTGCAATTGTTGCTGTAACAAGCAAACTGCGACGCTGCCTCTGATGCCTCTTTGTTTTCCTTGCTCCGGTGAATCTTTCATGTGCTTTTCTCCATGAATTTCCTCCCTCCTCATTGCTTTACTAATTAAAATTCTAATCACTGTCACAGCTAAGGCTAGGGGAAAAAAAAAAATTCATTCTTCCATGATACGGAAGGTAATTTCAAGGTTTTTTAGCTGCTGAAGAAATGAATGGAAATTAGACAAAGAAACTGGTTGTTAGAAGAGGATTAGTTAGCTGCTTTGCCCTCTTCTACTATAAAAAATATTAAATTTTTGAAGGTAAAAATAAAACAGGATTCATCCTATACATTATTGCCATATATTTAGAGCTAATATAACCTGATTTACCTTTCTGAGTAAGGAAAGGGATTTTGTGCATTTTTTAACATTAAAATTATTTACTTACCTTGTAGTGAATGCAGTGTCAAACATTTAACTTGGTTTGATGTGTGATTGCTGATGATATGTATTGCTTGCTTTTGTGAGCTTTGATGTGGAATATTCATTTAAAATATACAGGAGCCTGCAGATACATATTTAAAATTATTAATAGTGCCTGATGCAGTGTTGTGGGTTTCATGCAGCAAATATTGCATTATTAGAATTTATAAAACTTAAAATAGCACGGGGTTCAAATCTCACCAGCTACCTTTTCAGGTACTTTCCAGGCTTGGTAGAGGTAATTCTTAGACCTACACCTTTCTTCGAAGTGTATGCTTTTTTAATGCAGTTTAATAACACATAGTTGTGTTAGGATAGAAAAACATGGTGGTCTCTAGCACATAAATATATTGACTGAACAGACACACATATATTTGCTCACAAAGAAGCATACAGACACACCAAATGTGTGTGTTTATGCTCTCAGACCTGCACAAGCTATATCTCATAATCAGAGTAAACTAAATGTCTGTGATTTCACAGCAAGTCAGTTCAAATAAACACTGCATCACCTTTTAGCTATTGCCCAAACTAAACCCCAAAGCTTACCAAGATATCAACAGATAGATGGATCATTTCCTTTACTACTGTTTTGTTTCAGCCTGATAGTGAGGAATTAGAGGGTTTATCAAAGAATCGAGTCTCAAGGCATTTAAAAGCCAGAGATTTTTAATATGCTTGAACCTTTTTCTCAGACATTATGATAAAAAGAGACAAAGGAGAAGATTGTACTTGGAGTATTGGGGCTGTACTGTGTTCTGCTGTTTGTGTCAGGACTGTGGGACAACAGGGAAGTACTTCTGCAGCCTCAACTTTGCACTTAGACGAACTACAGTTTTGTCTTGTTGCCTCACAGCTATAGTTGTCTTTAAACAACCTGGGGGAGTGTTTCAGAAAATGCATATCCTCTTCCTTATTGTCCTCCCAGCCTTTTTATAAGCATGCCATGATAGAATTTTAACATTTACTTCAGCTATTTTGACAAGTATACAACAACTTTGCTAGTGGTCATGATTTGTCTGTCACTGGATGAAGAAGAGGATCTCCTCAAAGCTGTTTTCTTTTGCTTGGGCTTCCACAATGCTTTCTTCATTTACATTTACATTTACAACGCAAAAGCAGCTACCAGTCCTTTCTTGGAAATGCCAGACTACTGGACCTTTCCTTCCAGGAACAGATACGAAGTGACTGAAGTAATGCATGCTTGCTATAATTACTTTGAAAAAAATCCCATGAGTCTCTTGCCAAATCCAGATAGTTCCACTTCAACAGTTCAAACAGATGAAATTTCACAACTGCTACATGATTGAATGTGTTCTTAATCAAGAAGATCAAAAAGTAGCAATCAGTTGAGTGTACAGTGTACAGTCGTACTGAAAAGGAATTGTTCTTCGTTCTGCACAACCAGACTCTTTCATTTTTGAAGGTCTTTTATTTTCACCAAAAAAAAAAAAAAAAAAAAAAAAAATCCCCTAAAAAAGCACCAAGGAAAAAAAAAAAAAAAAAAAGGTAGAATCTCTCATTCTTCCCTGTGGTGAAGTGAAGCAAAAAACAGGAAATGCAAACCTCAGTCTTTTCATATTAATGTACAAGCCAGTTTTCACTTTTTGTTTACCTCACTTGATTTTCCCTAACACAACATTTAAAAAATAGGCATAAAATGTGTACACAGGAAAATAACTGGTAAGCTAAAATACTTGATTATTCAAGTGACTTTATTTTCAAATGAAAGTGGTTATATTGACATGGAAGTTCTTAGTTTACTTGGAAAGTCAGGGGATCCTGCCTTTATATGCAGGTTTTACAGAATGAATGTGTGCAATCATTTTTGAGAATTTCTTTCTCACAGTCTACGTTAAATATTGAATGGGAAGGTTTAGATTATACCTTTATAGATGACTCAACATTGTGGCCAGAAATCTGTGGGTAGGAGGCAGCAATGTTTTCTAAAGAAAAAAAAAAAAATCCTTTAAAGGGAAATTACTCCCCACCTTGATTTTAAAAATTAACAATGGTTCAGGAAAGTGCTTATTGTTTATTTTGACTAATCTGATTCATGCATAAGGAATAAAAAGTGTCATTTACATTATAATAAAAAAGAAAGCATAATAGCCATTGAGCTGTGGTGAGCTGACTCACCTCTGATATTACAAATCCATATCACAACAATAAATTGCTCCATGTCTGCATTTGAAATCAAATCATGAATCCTATCTAAAAAGCTTTTTTTAATGCAAGGATAAGGTTTTAGGAGAATGATTATTTACCAGCATCATCTTCTTGACACACTCAGCAACATAATACTGGTGCTATGGATAACTGATGTCAAATACAAAATTTTATTACAATAGATCATGTTCTTGGTGTAAATCTGACACTGATGAGATTTGCATGTGTATATTAAATGAGGATTGGATCTATTATATTGTCTTATAGATATCAAGAATATAATATGTCAGACTTTTAAAGGATAGTTATATGCTACACATTAATGAAGCAAAAATAATGAGAGCTACTTTGTCTTGGAAAAGTAAGATTTAGACTCACTGAATTCTTAAGCAAAGAAGGTGACAAAATGGCCACCTTGGCTATTGCTGTAGAGAAAATGTTTTTAAAAAATGAAATTTGGAGATAAATAACAACGTAGAAGTCTTTCAGAACTCTTTGTCAGCCTGGCATTTCCAATGAGGTTTTGGATACAGGAGACCTGTAGGGATCTAGGGATATTAGGGACCTCTGGAGGTCATCTTTCCCAGCCTGCTCTTCAGAGCCTGGCTGTGGATTGGGTTAGGTCAAGTCAGCTGTAGCCTCATCTGGTGAAGCCTTGGAAGCCTCAAGAGTGGAGTTTTCACTCCCTCTCTGCCTTGAAGCTCAGTCTGAGCTTACAAGTCCCTTTCCATTTATGTGTGCCTGAATTGTGGCATTATAGGGTATTATGGGTAGGGCTTCCTCAGTACCCTTGGTTGGAGACCTTGCACTTTTGCATAAAATAAATAAAGAGGAAAGAAATCTCAGCAGTGGTGGCTGAGTCCTTAGTCTAATGAGTCTTTAATTATTTATGCACAAGGAAAGAACAGCTACACCATGGCCTGAAACCCTCTTCTTCTTTGAATACCTTTGTGGTCTCCTGGGACAGAAGGGATCAAAATGCCTTCAGAGGTCAGATTGAACCTATGCAGGATAAGTGCTCTAATCACTGAACTAGTAGTAAAACAGAGCTACTACTGCTTCTTCCCATTCTTGGAAACTGTCATTTCTTTTCTTATGAACTAGCTATCAATGAAATGTTTCCCTGTGGGTAAAATGAAACATGAGCAATCTGGGAGGAGTGACGGTAGAGTTGTAGTTTTTACTTTTGTAAGATAGAAAACAAAGAAAAAATAGTACATGAGATTTATTTGATTGCATAAAATGCATGAGTTTTGGTTGGGGTTTTTTTTCCTGTTTGACTGCCCATCTGAAAAATCAATTACTTACACAGCCATAATCAAGGCTACTTCCATATCCCTAGCCTCATAAAAAGAGAAAGTTGCCTAATGGATACTTAAAATCTGCCTTTTACTAATCATGTGTGAGTTCATCTCAGGATCTGAAGGGATGAAGAAAGAAATCTGTATGTTTGCATCAAATGGCAGTTGTGAGGAATGATTTTGGCAATGTTTCACGTGGCATTTTCTGAATTCTCCTTCCTTTCATTTCCTCTCTCAGCAGCCAACAAAATGGGCTGACACAAGGTGAATGCCTGCCAAAGAACTTTAACAGGAGGCAGTTTTTAATTAACAGGGGCCAAAGAAGGTGATAACCCCAAGGGTAGCAAGGAGAAATTAACATGGAAAAGCAGTTCCACGCTTCTGTGGGTCCCAAAAGGCTGTTCATATTAGTGGTGTCTGTTCTGATTGAACCTTTTCCGTATCTTTTTATTGATTCCCCTGTCAGAGTCTAACAAAAACACTGCTGGCCACCAGTTGTTTGCTCATGGTGGCAGCTTACGGTTAGAAACAGCTTCCTTGTAAAGCATTTAGCATGGCAAGGTCTGTCATTGTGTTAGCATTTCCCAGAAATGATTAATTTTTTTAGACCTAGAATAAAATTCTTTAAAATTAAAACAAAAGCATGATGAAATGAAAGAAGCTCAGTTCACAGTTTCTCTCCAAGTAGCTATTTCATCCCATTAACGGGCTTAGAGTAAAATGTTTTAATTATTAACCTATTTCAAAGTGAGATTTCAGAGAAGATAATCATGTTGGCTCTTTCAGAAAGGATTTAGCCATTTAACATATCTGGCACTTGTAGAAAGTATATTTAAAAAATAATATCCTGTGGATAAATACTTCAAGTTTCTCTTCCTGGGGTGAAAATGAATAATAAATAAAGCTTGTAAGACCTTGAGGAAAAACCTGCCTAGCAAGCAAATATAAGTAAAAAAAAGAAAAAGTAATAAATAAATAAATGTGACACCTTTATGTGTTTCAGTGCCTGATATAAATGCAACTAATGCCAAAAGGTGGAGAACCATTCTTATCAACAGCTCAGGAAAATCCATGTTTATTTTTAAATATTTCTGCTACACTGTTAACTCTAAATAATAAAAAGCATAGTTCAATAATGATTGAACAGTTTATAGAGAAGTGCCCAATATTTGCCTTCTTGCTTCATGTAGCCCTGGACAAAGATTGTCATAATTTCAAAAGGAAGTGCTGTTCCTATTTTCCTCTTCAGAGTCAGGTCCAAAAAAAATGGGGTTCATTTAGCTAACTGATTTATTCAAAGAAAGTGTATTTATCTCATTCCACTGTAAGGACTGTCAGCCTCAGCCCTTCAGACATGTTAGCTGCTTGAGCATACAGACTCTGTCCTTGGAAAAGCATGCACAGCTCCCATTGACTTCAGTGGCAGTGACACCTGTTTCAGAGTACAAATTTGGCCTCTATACTGCATTTTTTGTTTCTTTTTTTTTTTTTCCCCAGTCCTCTTCACACATGTGCTACTGAGGACAGGAGCCAGTGAAAAGATTTTAAATAAATGAGAATGGAAAAAATGTCAGTGAGCTTGACCCGGTGCTCACAGGAGCATATATGCGTATATATGTAACATGTTTGAATACTTCATATAATTTGCAGAAATTATAACTTTTTTTGCAATTGATGAGAAATACAATGAAGACATTAAAGGATTGACCCTTAAGTATTTTATCTTCCATTATCCTTTTTAAAATAACATGCCACTCACAAAAAATTTAATCCTTAAGTTCCCCTGCAGGTTGCAAACATGCACTGGATAGTGAGGAAGATCTGTGATCTGTTTGCTTTAACTACTTGCTACTCACGGTTTCTGTTTGATTGCTTACATTATGTTAGCTGGCAATGTTCTCTCTGATTGTCTGAAAAAGGAGTGGAAACAACACAATTAATATATAGATAAAGCATGGGTAATTATGTTTTCAGATTGCTTTTGGGCGTATATTCATTAGTAGTTGCCCTGGGTTCAGCAGGAGCAGTCATTTTTTTCTCCTTCTTAGTAGCCAGTGCAGTGCTGTGTTTCGACTTTGGCCCTGGGAACAGTGCTGATAACACCCATGTTTTTAGTTACTGCTCAAATGTTTAGTCTGACCAAGGACTTTCTGAGTCTCATGCTCTGCCAGGGAGGAGGGGAAGCTGGAAGGAAGCAGAGACAGAACACCTGACCCAAACTAACCAAAGAGGTATTCCATACCACAGCACGTCATGCCCAGGATGGAACTGAGAGTTACCCTGAAGGGCTAGGGCACTGCTGCGTGGGGCTAGGTATTGGTCTGTGGGTGGTATTGTATTCTCTTCCCTTGCTATTTCCTTTATAATTTTTATTATTGGTGGTAGCAGCAGTGGTTTGTGTTATACCTTAGTTACTAAACTGTTCTTATCTCAACCTGTGGGAGTTACATTCTTTCGATTCTCCTTCCCATCCCTCCGGGAGAGGGGGAAGAATGAGAGAGCGAGTGTGTGAGTTGAAGCCTGGGCTTAAACCAAGACGGTAGTGTAATGTACTCTATTTTCAGGAGTCAGAAAGAATAGCAACTTTGTGCATTCATGCATTTGCTGTTTACCAGGTATGCTTGTGTAAACGTTTTTTACAGAAAAACTTTTTATGCTGTGCAAATCCACCATTTTGTACCAAAATATATTCCCAAGTAGCTGTGAATTTTGAGAATTACTATTTTTTGTGTTAGGGAAAACAGGAGCTGGCCCATCCTTAGACATCTTTAGCCTATTCCCAGGATCAGTATGAGATAGACAGCTAAGGACTTGTGGGTAATGGTGGATGAAAGATTGGACACAAGCCAGTAATGTGAATTTGCAGCCCAGAAAGCCAGCTGTATCTTAGGCTGCATCAAAAGGAGCTTGGCCAGCAGGTAGATAGAGGTGATCCTACCCCTCTGCTCTGCTCTCATGAGACCCTACCTGGAGTACTGCATCCAGCTCTGGAGTCATCAGCACAGGAAAGATATGGACCTGTTGGAGAGGGTCCAGAGAAGGGCCACAAAAATGATCAGGGAGTGGAGCAGCTGTGCTGTGAGGAAAGGCTGAGAGAGTTGGAGCTGCTCATCCCTGACAAAAGAAGGCTCTGGGGAGACCTTATTGCAGCCTTTCAGTTCTTAAAAGCAACCTATGAGAAAGATGAGAGGAGACTTTTTAGCAGGGTCTGTAGCCATAGGATGAGGGTTAATGGTTTTAAACTGAAACGGGATATTTGGGCTGGATGTGAAGAAAAAATTTTTTATAATGAAGGTGGTAAAACACTGACAGGTTGCCCAGAAAGGTCATGGATGAGCCATCCCTGGAGATATTCAAGGAGAGGTTGGAGGTAATTCTGAGCAATCTGATCTAGTTGAAGATATCCCTGCTTATTGCAAGCGGGTTGGATTGGATTACCTTTGAAGGTTCTCTTCCAACCCAAACTATGATTCTATGAATTTGCGATTTTATGAGTCTGTGATCCTATGATTCTGACTGTTAACTTTTTATAATTTGTAATTCAGACTCAGTACTATTATAGAAGAACTCTGCAAATCATCTTATTTAAACAGTGTCTCTTCTGACTTTCATCAGGTTGATTATTAATGCCAATACAATTAGAATTACTATTATTTGTACAGATCTGGGTTATTTGTATCGAACTGGGAAGTATAGCTATGAAATGAACAAAGATCTGTTGATTATCTCACAGAGTTGATTACGTGTTTTTTTAAATGTAGTGTAACTTGCTTGCAGTTTTTGAAGGAAATTTTCAACCCTTCAGGAGAGGTCATCCAAGGTAAATGTCACTGACACTTGGCTTGCCATAATTGAAACAGTTAGGTTACACAACCATGTAACAAGGGATGCTTTTTTTTTTCTTTTTTAGAAGAAATGTCAATTTATGCTAAGCAATGGGAGCTTTGGTAACAAATCAGCCCAGCGCAGCTAGACATACTGCAGATATCAGCACCCATCATACATGGAACTTGTAAGACTTCATGGCTAGTCTTTATTTGGCAACACTTATTCTCTGAGATATCCTCTCTCAATCCAGAGAACACAGAGCTATTGCTGTGCTGAAGGGAACAGGATGAATATTTTGTTTTTCTTTTTTTTTTTTAAATCTTTCTTAGTTTCCAAATAAAAACCTCACATGGTTTCTAGCTGAAATAATCATAGTGCATCTGGGCTGGAAGTGTTGTTAGTTATTATCATTGTATGTCACTGTTTAAGTCAAGACAATGAACACTGAGAAAACATCCTCTTCCCCCTCCTGGAGACAAATCTCAGAGAAAATACTGACAAATGGTATTTTAATTGGTTTGACCCCTAAAGTGATTAAATAATTATAAAATCTCTTCTCTTTAACGACTGCTTGAAGTACTTTATTTTCTTTCCTCAATGCGAAGAAGTTTTCAGCTAGTAGCAGTGTGATTGATTTTTCCATATCAGACATGTTGTTATGCTCTATTGTTTCCATAACAAAACTATAGCATCTGTCTTCAAACTCAGGCTGCAGTTCTGCACTACCCAGTGATACCTTATGCAACCACATCCTTCCATTTCAAGTATGAGTGGATTTATATTGATTTTCTCCTCTTGTCCAAGACTGAAAGTCCATCTTAACAGCAGTAAATTACACAGCTGAAACATGAAGATATGCTTAGTCCTCTTTGGTCTTCATGGCCAGGATTATTATTTTGTCTCAAAACTAATGTCTGATGTTTTTAACCCATTGTAAGACTGAAGGTTGTGCTCAGGTTCAAACACTTGTTTGTTTTATGTTGCCAATAACAATTAAGAGTTTCCAGAGAACCTAAAGTCCCTGGTCCCAACAACAGCTCTTGACTCTAATCGTAAGTTGGCAAGAGTGATCTACCATCATTTGCACATAGCCAAGCTTGGAAATAAATCAGGAAAGAACAGCATTAAAGCACAATTGCCAAGCAGTGAGAATTGACCACTTGCTCAGAAAGAAAGTGAAGTAAGAGCAGGAACAGAGAGGGTAACAAAACCAGAAACACCACTGATGGTCACCAGATGGATGCCATGCATAATGCTGCTGCCAAAGTCCTGTACTCTGGTGCAACTTCTTAGTGATTTTTTCCAGTCTTATTTGACTGACAAAGGGACACTTAAAATCTACATGACATCTAAAATTTGCAGCAGGGAATAAATCTGAAGGAAATTAATTGTTAAAAAATTTTATCATTACTTTATCACTTGATTTCACCTGAAATCAAAAAAGCCAGATTCCGTCCTATGTTCTGCATGCTCCATATTATGCTGCTGTGGCACTGACTGGTCACTCTGGTACTTCTAGGCAACACTTAATAAATATGGGGTTTATTTTGTTGTGATTTCAGTAAGTTTTTCTGGTTCGAGGTATTTGTGCAGCAGGAAAGACATTTTTTATGGGCTTGTTACATATGTAGACTTTCTAGTCTGACTGTTACAAGTATGTAAAGCTTGGAACAGTAATATATAGGGCTTAATATAGGTGTGGAAGGAGACATGGCAGTACCTGTAGGAGTGAGCTGTGGGTGTGTGGAGAAATGACTGGGGAGATGGGTGAAGAGGTAACTGTTAAGAAGAGTCTGGCCCCTCAGCAGGGTGAACTCTGTGGTCTTCATTCCACTGGAAGCTGCTTTCCACTGAGCCCTGTCCCGCAGAACCCTGGAAAATACAATCCATTGAAGAAACTGCCAGGGGGAAGATGTAACTGCAGGGTTGCAGTGGTAACTAGGTGTAAATAAAATGTCCCTGAGGGAAAAGGAGTTGCAAAGTAAGTGGCTGCCTGAGGCCCTCAAGTACCACAGGGTCAGCACTTGCAGGTGCGCAGTGCTGATGGGGACACTATCTCTTCACTCCTCAGCAGCTCACCTTGGGCCTGGGATCGATATTTACTCTCCTTCCTGTTCAGGTACCAGTTTCAGCAATTTGATGTAATCCATGTAGCATCTGAACAGGTCTTCATGTACTACAATAATTTTTCTAAACCAGCAGCCCATTTACTGTATGATGAGAGACTGTGTGGCTGCATTTCTAGAGGGTTTTAAGGTGGTATTGGTTAAGTTAGTTTATAGAATGTATCAAAAATATATAAAATTGGTCATTATCTAGGAAAAAAAAAGTCCAAACCTTTCCAATCTAAAATGCAGCTTGAACATTTTCTATTAAGGTTTTTGTTTTGTTTTGTTTTTTAAATCACATACAAACTTCTCTATTAACCACCAATTACATATGGTCAGCACCATGAAAATAGCTAGATCATACCTTTTCTTTGACTTTAAGTTGTGCTGGTGGTGCAGCACTTCTGCACCTGCTTATGTCAAAATTCTTCTGATTGCATTTGCTATTTGCAATATACAAAGTATGAACTGCAGAAGGACTTGGCCAAGTTATTCTTATTAAATTGAAATTCTTCTTGTTAAGATAGAAAGAGCAGAAGAAAGATCATCTGTTGAGCTATGTTCTTTTGCAGAGCTATAACTGTATCCTGGGAAGGTATCTCTCATCGTGGAGTATTGGCTAGAGGTGATAATCTCATCTACAAATATCTCTAGTGAAACAGGAACAACAGAGCTAGTAATTTTTATTCAAAATATAGACTGGAAAGCTATATTCAAAATATTTTCAAATGTATATTCAATAGATTTGAAACAACTGTTGGAAGAAATTCTGTCTGCAAGAATAAGGTGAGGATAGGCGTAGACATAGTTTTTTCAAAAAATATTCCTAATATTTCTAGAAAAAAAGAAGAACCTAAATTGTATGTTAACATCTACTTAAATACTTTAATAATAATTCTAAAAACAAAAAATATTGAGCCTATGGCATTACTGTGAGGCTGATGAGACACTGGCACAGGTTGACAAGAGAAGCTGTGGATGCCCCATCCCTGGCAGTGTCCAAGGCCAGGCTGGAACTAGATGGTCTCTTCCAACCCAAACCTTTCTGTGATACTATGACATCTGCAGCTTTTCTGAAGACAGTCCTGAATCTGTAACTTTTCTTGAAGATTTTCTAAGCAGTAAGGTAGCTTAAACAGAATTCTTTACATTAACTGGAGAAAGCCATACCTTTGGTGTGGAGGTCAGAGTTCAAGCTAGCAAAATGTGTGCACTGGGTGGGAGCATCCCACCTCAGTCATCCCTGAGTTCACTGGTAGATGGTGAAATGAGTAAGTAAAGGAAGGGAAATTGCCACCAATAAGAAGGGAGCATGCATTTCTTATTCTGTTTTAGTGAGCATCTAATCAGAAATGTTTTGTAAACAAAATCCCTGTGTATAAAGTTGCCATAGTCTGAATACTGCTAATGTAGTAAAGGTTTAAATTACACTCCCAAGCAAGCAATTTTCACAATGGTTTATTTGACGTGTTTAGACTCTGATTTTATTCACAAATTATTTGCAAATGATTTTTTTCCTTTTTTGATGTTTGGAATTTTTTGACAGTATTCTATATGGAGAAACTTAATTCACTGAATCTCATGCAGATTTTTGACTAGGAGCAACTATTTGTGTTTTTATATTTGTCCTGTGATGTGCTTGCTGCACATGTGGCTACACTTACATCCTAATGTAGTCTCTGAGCTATGTATAAATATAATTGCTTTCACTTTTCTCAGGAAAAGGCTAAAGAATATTTTTTCCTATGTTTTCTTCCTTTTTGAAAACTTATTATCACTGTGCCTGGGTGTTTCATTTTAATGGCAAAGTCTTAGCAGCTGTTATTGACAAAATAATTCAAATGAGACATTTACAAATATTTTCATTTTCTCATTTCCAGTTGAAAATAAGACTTTAGGTATATTCATGTATTCAGGATTGAAAAATGTTTTTCTGAAAAGATAGAAACATTTGGTAAGAATTAAGATTGGGTTACTGAGTTTGTAAAAAGTATTTTTTGTATAAAGCCATGTTTTGTGTCCTTTCTGGTTAGGCTTATTGATATATTCAGGAAAACAGATGAGATTTGGGGCACAAAAAATCTTTTCTAGGTCACAGGTTTATAACTTGGTTTTAATGAGTACCTTGATGTCTTCCTTATGACAGAATGGCTGGTACTAGTAGTTTCTTAGAGGAGAAAACTGCCTTTAGTCTTTTTCCTGCAGGGGTAATTCACTGTGGATATTTCCTTCCCTGTAATACCATAGTGTGATTCGGAATATGGTTATCCTAAAAAATCATTCCAAAGAATGGACTCCTATTTGAAAGGTGATTAATTTGTGATATTTCAGAATATTATTACAGTTATTAAGAAGGTACTGTATATTTTTTCTACTAAATTACATTTTTCCTAAGTTTACTAAATGTTTCACCTATTACTTTGTCACATTACATGAACTGTTAATATTCATAACTAAAATTTAAAATAGAAAAGAGGTATACTTTGTAGAAAATAATTGCCCTCTGTAATTATATTTTCAAAATATGTCCAAATATTTTTATTGTCATACTTGCTTTTAAAATATTTAAGGCATTATTATATCAGATACAGTACTATATTTTTATGAGTTTCATTAGAGTCTTCAATCAATGAAATCTACATTTCTATTATCTACTATTATACCCTATTATCTACTGGATAATAGGGTGCAAGCTAGTGATGCGAAGACTCACTGTACCAAAGTTGGGTTTTGAGGAGGATCAGTTTTTGAACTCTATTTCCAGCCAGAGGAAGAAGAGTGAAGGCTCATTGTCTCCAAGCTCCAGTGCCTCTTTATCTTTTTGCATCAGCCAAAGCCCCTCAGAAATGCTCCAGTGCTTGTGCAGGTTAAGATGCATAGATAGTTTGCAGAGAAGTCCAGGTCCCTTGTAGTTTGTGCAGTGGTGTGCTCTGCAGCCTGGACTTGATGCTGAGGGCTGATTTCCCTTCACATTCTTGCTCAAGATTTAGCCTCACTGCATTGCCACCTAAAACAAGCGTTAGCCTGGGCATTTTTATTGCCTCAAATTATTTTCAATCTCTATAAAGATACGTGACAATGAGGGCTTTTCATATTCATAGACTCAAAGCCATTTTCCTCCTAGCCATGAAAGAGTAAGAAAGGATTTTAGCAGGTCCGCACTGTGTAGTTCTGAGACATAAGGTATTTAGTATTACCTGAATAACGTAATTGTGTTAGAAAAGTATTTTTATATGGAAAACAGAGGAAAATGGGAGTATAGTCATAAACATCCTTCATTATATAGCTACAAGTGTGTACTATTACCAGAACAGTAAAATTGCAAGTAAGCTACTGAAATGTTAATGAAAACTTGTTAAAAAAAGGTTTTCTTGTTCCTATGTATTATGATACAATCTTTAATTATATAACCAAACACTACTTATTTTGATTTCAGTAGGTATGACGTGTTTCAGGGAAATCTCTTAGCACAGAGCAGAAAAGACTTGAAAGAGTTCAACCATATCCAAACTTGTTTCCTGTAATAACTTGGTTTTGCCCTAAGGCTGATACATCTATGACTTAAGAAAACTTTGAGGGACTATAAGAACCTGGAGAAGTATTTCATGAAAAAAAAAAAAAAGGTTGCAGCTTTTATACCATGTATAAACTCTCATAACTAAACAAGATTTCTTAAGAGGGAACAAATCTATAAAGGAAAACTGTAACTATATGACTAATGTCAGTTCAGTGATGCTCCCTAAAACAACCTTGTAAATCAGAGAAGACAAGATCAGTATTTCATTGGGAAAATCACTAGATGTGCCTACAGCAGCTTTTAGTTTTGATCAGAACTGTGCTTTTGAAGATCTCCAAGTTGTCTGTAGTTTCTACAGGTTGCTGTTGAGGATGTATATGGCAGCAAAATCTACCACTCAAAAGAACAGCTCCTCGTGGAATATTACAATTTATAGTGATGATATTCTCATATGAGGGGGAAAAAACATAACATAAATTGTTATTTTTGAAGGAGGTTAGAAATACAGGTAGTTTTACTACAGACCTTGTAGTGGAGTTGCAGTTCAATTTTGATAGCACTGCTTGTTCTCAGGGATGCTATCCCAAAAACCTGTATAATTTTGGGTTGACGTATTAATGACTTCCAAATCTCTGTATGTGTGCATAGTTTTCTTACATTTTTTGAGTTTCTTTCTGTGAAAGGGTTAGTTAATGTTTTCTTTAATGTAAGAAGAATGAAAGCAAATTGCTGGCAAAGATATTTTCTGTAATTTTTTAAATTAAAATTAAGCTGTATGTGGCTATATATATTACAGAACTGTGTACGAATTTGTGTAGGCAAAAAGATGTGCATTTTTCCCACTCTTCCTTAAAGAAGGACTTTCTAGAGAAAGCCAAGTATCTCAAAGGACATTATTGAAAAAAAAATGAAGTGAATGTGAACATATATATTGGCTTTGGTAGATCATGGTTTATGCCCCAGCAGGCATGAAAGAAAGCAACAAGAAACAGAATAACTTCAATTATAAGAAAAATCAGGCTTTTGTAATAAGACTACCTGTATGCTGCTGAATTAATGGTGAAATCTTGGACTGTGTTCAATTCTCATGCTGTTCTTCAAGGAAACAAGTTTTTGTTCTGAACCTCTGAGGAAGCTAAGGGCACAGTGTAAAAACATCAAACATAAATTAGAAAAATCATGGCTGTAAACTTTAACAAAGGACATCTGTCTTCACTACTGACAATAGAAACCTTGGAATGTTCGTAATAACAAATATACTGCAGACAGCAGGAGTCTTTATGCTCAGCTATCTCATTACTGTGTCTTATTTTGTGGCAACAAGGTTTGTGTTGTGAGAAACACACATGCACATTTTCCTGAATAAAACCCTGCTGGCTCTGTTCAAGCAAGTTCTTGTTGACTACAGCAGTAATAGGGTTTGAAGCAAAATATCTTCTCATAAGTATGTGTTAGGTAATAGAGAAATAAAATCAGCTGATCTAGCAGAAGAAAACTGTCGCTCTTCAAAACCGTGTTGCACTATAGTGATTTTTTACTTTTCATATTTAATCTTTAAAATGTACTTCAAAATTTTCTTTTTTCCTACATCATTGGACCCAAGCTTGATGTATGAACTGTGGGCACTACTTCAGTGAAGTGCATGGTCCATCTTACTGTCATATGAAGTGACCTGTCCATGTATGGTGCTGAAGTTCTTCCAGTTTACCACACACTTGACATAGTGCAACTAAGAGCAGTATTGTATGACTATTAATTACCTCTGGCAAAGTTACCATACTATCTAATCTAGGTGTAGGTACCACAGGATTATTGCATATTTTCTTCTAGAGTGGAATGTTTAAAAGATTCCATGTCAATAAAGTCAACAAGGTTAATTATAGTCAGCATATGAAGCAGAAGCACTGAAAAATAAAACCACTGTTTTTCTGTCCTCTAGGAATGGTTGATTACTGCTATGAAAAGCAAGATAACTGTGAGGCACAGGAGTTGTTATATTATGCTATTATATCACAGTCATCACAGTTAATCATTTGTTCAAACAGAGTTGTTTGGGGGATGGCAAATTTAAGGCAATTTCCTGACTCATCTAGCTCTGCTGAATTGGGTTGTTGTATTCTGAATATTCTGAATCTTGAAAAATCCCCATGGTTTTACTGGTGAAATTCAAATGTGGTACATAGAGAGTAAAACAAATTCCAAAACAATTCCACAAAAAACACCACCACAAACCAGGGCAATATTTTTAATAAGGCATTTGACTGAAGTAATGTTGTTGCTGCTGACACTGTAGTGATTATAGCTCACTCATACAATACAAAAATTTACATTTAGATTTTGCCACACCTGTCTACCTTCAGAGACACATCTTTACTTAACAAACCTCATACAAAGGGAGACAGTGTTGATTTTTTTTTTTTTTTGACTCTTTGAATTCCACCAGTGTTTTTAAAGAAATGAAAGAATTGTGTTATGGGGTTTTTGTTTCGTGGGTTAGGGTTTTTTTGGTTTGGTTGGGGATTTTTTTGTTTTTTTTGTTTTTTTTTTTTTTTTCTTTCCCTCCTGTCATTATGGTAAACTTCTTGGCTCAAGTTGAATAAAACATTTAGTTACTCTCTTTGGCAAATGGATTTTCTTGATGGTGAGCTGAATTTGAGGCCTTGTGCTCACAGTTCGGAGGTCATGTGTGAATTTGTTACGCTTCTTGGTTAACACAGCAAATTAAATGAATCTGATTAAGCATGAGTATACAGTTGTATGTAGTGTGATATCTGCATTTGTTAATACATCACCTAGAAATCATTAGTTATTTTTGCTATCCATTTATGATATATATTTAAATAATAAATCTTTTTTCCTTGAAATCTAAAGAAATTAATTTAAAATAAAAAGAAATTTCTCATAATTTCCTCCACTTCTCCCATACTGAAAAAAACAACAGGTGAAGTGGATGAGATTTAATTCAATTTGCAGTGACTTAATTGAAGGAAGGGTTATATGATAGCTGACAATCTATACACATTTTTTGTATCTTATACAAACGTAAGTTCAGAGCGTCTTGAAAAGATATTCATGTCTTCATTCATTTGTCTCTTTATTGCAAAGGGAGAATTCTTCCAGATTCTGCTTATCTCTTGTGAATAAAGTCCCCATTTACTAGTGGAATTGACAAAGACCATATATCAAGTGATTGTTTCTACCTTTGAAATAATTTCATTTTGTGACTATATAAATACATATATACGTGCACACACTTCAGCTACATTTTGAAGAGCTTAATAAAAATCAGCATTCGTAGTTTCTGTGTAGTCAGATAAATTAGTTAATGCACAAACTGAGTTCTTATGTATTATGCAAAAGATTAGTTTTAGCATTTGCATAATGTGCTACAAATGACCTACTGTTTCAAACAGTAGAAGCCTGGTTAAAAGTGGATTGAAAGCTGAAGTGATGTCAATAAAGTAATTACTCCTAGCTTGGCACATCTCACTCATTATCAAAAGTTCAAGAACCCCCTGTAAAACTGAGAGAACAGCTGAACAATGGAAGCTGGCTTAAAGCAAATATAATGCAACAGCAGTCAGAGGAAGAGCAGAGAACGATCAGTGTGATTTGGATAGTAGGAATCCTTAGCTCATCAGCATCTGATCCAAAATCCCATTAAACTGAAAAGCAGTCTTTATGCTTTCTTAAAGAGTATTAACCTGGATTATAAATGCTGATCTGAGGTATGATATTGTACTAATACAAAACTGACTACTCTTGTGAGCTAAATACTGGATCAGTGTAATTTCTATGGAGGAGAGGGGAAGTACTCTTTCCTTAGAAATCTGGAAATAATTACAGGGCAGCTTCTGTATGTGAGAAGCAGCAAGCGTCTTAATTTGCATCATGAATTTGATCATATCTGAGAGTGGCACAGAGGGTGGTTTGAAAACGCATAGTTCCCAGTCAGTCCTTGGTTTGTTTCATTACATGGTCAGAGACCTTACTGTTTTCTCAAGTTTCATGTAGGAAAATCTTCCATGAAAACACTACCACAAAATTTTGGCTTACTGTGGCAAACACCTTACAAGAGTTCACAGTAAAGCTAAGTCCATGGTGCTAACACTATTCAATATGGATTGTCTGAGCCAGCATTACTCATTATTCTCTAGCTGTGTGCTGTTAGCCTGTTCTGAAGGCATTTCAGTCCCTCTGCAGTCGTCAAGCCAACCAACCTCTTTAATCCGTGCTATTAAACCTTCTTAACTTCCTTTTAAATGAAAGATTAAATGAACGTGTTAGAATTGTTAACTCCAGATTGACTGAGGCAGGTGAACAGAACAATTAAAAGAGATGTATACTACCACTGATTGTATAATGGGTTTCCCTCTGTCATATGTTGGAAGAAGCACAAAAGCATTTGTGCTATATGTTGGGTAGGCATATAGGTACCAAAATGTGTTTAATGTACTTTTAATCTAATTTTGAAGGGAATGCTTAATAAAATTTAAGAAGAAAGCAATCAGTACATGAAGTATTATCACTTTATATATTTTGTTCTTATTGGAGAAATAAAAGCTTGAAACAGCCACTGCTTTATACATTAAGAGCAAGAAGAGTTTTCAATCCAAGTAATTTTTGACTGAGGCCATCTTAAATTATGTTTTTCTCAGGGTAGAATAAGGTCTAATCCACTCTTGCAGTATAAAATCTGAGCTTCAGAAACTGAATTTTATCATTATCATTTATCATTCTTGCAGCCTGTTAATATGGGCATTGTAAGATCTGATGGTTACAGTGAAGCCCCAAGACCCAATGCTTTGGGAAAATATTAACAAAACAAACTATCAGGTCTGACCTAAGAAAAGGAGTAACCATTCTGGGGGCTTGGGGCAGGGAAGAAAGAATATTTGGCCAGTAGCAATGATGGGGCATTACAGCACACATGGGGAGTGGCTGCTGTGGGATGTCCATGGTACAGTGGCCTCTGCTTCACGGAACATCGAGTCCAGCCCTTTGCCTTCACTAGCACTCACACTATGCTATGCACTTCTACAGCTGACATAGCTTTGTTTGGGAACTGCTGAACTGCTTAGGGTCTCTGCCTCCTCCTGAATAGGAGCTGTACCACCGCATCATCAGCCAGGGATGGTGGATGTTTTAACCTGGACACTCCATCCGATATTAGCACTTCTTCTCACTCATGACTTCTGCTGTTCTTCTGATTCCTTACCTACTGCTGCTCAGATATTTGACTTCTGAATAAAATCCCCTGTCCTGTTCATGAGCAAATGGGAGAATGAGAACCCCTTCCTTTCCATAACATGCACAGGCATAGCAGATGGAGTAAATGGATCAACTGGCTTCAGTGCTTAGCTACCTGTGCCTTACTCCAGTCACTCCACCAGGAAGAAAAGCACCTACTAGCATGTTCAGTTAAAACCTCTTTTGGAAGAAATAACCAAGACATTAAAAATCAGATATTTTATTCAAAAATTACATAATTTCAACACTTTGGTGATCATGGGTTGGAAGGGGTAAGAAAGTAAGCAGAGCATCTAATAAGGTAATTGTTTTCAGTGACTTGGTAACAGCTGCAGTATGTTGAAGTTAGGTAATTTTTATCAATCAGGAGAAGTCTCATTTTTTCACTAGGAATCAGTTATCTTTATGACAGCCCGTATACTGTCTTAATTAGCAATATTATTTCTACTTCACCTAAAATAGCTGAAAGGTTCTCCTGGGATCTATTCTTGGATACAATTTTGTTTAATCTTATTATTAATGGTAATAATTTTTTTTTCTTGCTTGGATTATCATCTGTATGCCAATGATTCTATTATTTAAAAAAATAATTATTATACATTACAATTCCATTTAATGCATGATAATAACAAATCATACTTAGAACTTATTCAAAGTAAATTAGTTCTAAAATACTAATAAAATTAATTGCAAAATATTTAATTGGAAACCAGAGCTGATTAAAACTGGAGCTCTTTATTATGGTCTTCGATAATGTATTACTGAAATAAAGCTACCAGCCCTAAATATCTTGTTGCTTGTTAGCAAACAAAGAGTAATTGAAACTTGGTTGCTAAGAGACATTATTTCTCATTGTTGACAATCACGATTTTCTTTGATTGCTTCTATTGTTGTTCATTACACTAGCTAAACGTTTTTGTATAACACTGTAAAAACATGCTTTGGATTCCAATTGTTCTTTGTGATACCACTGAGTCTGTTTAATAAGCTTTCAGTCAGGATGGCATGCTATTGGAAGAGTGGTAGTGTGGGATTTTCTGTTGCAGATGCACATTTTTGGAAAGCCAAATAGACATGAATGGAATCTGAAACTGCAGTCCAAGCTTAGTAATTCTAGTGTTCTCTCGTAAACTGAAGGTTAAAAAATACGTAGCAATTCTTTTTTTGATGTCAGAATGTCTTAGCATCACCAGGCACATTTTTCAGGTGGTAATATTGCCTTTTGAAGAAGCAATTTTAGTCATCTGAAAACGGGCTTTCTTTTAAAAATTGCAGTACTTGATGCTGTTTATAATCTAAGTCCCACAAAAGTGCCTTTACTTCTCCCCAAATCATTAATCAAAGTACATAAAAAATGAAGCCACCTTCTGGAAGGGTGTCCTTTGGCGATCAGAAAAAGTAAAAGCTCTTTGATTGCTGTTGCAAGCAGCCGTTTACCATTTTTTCCCACATAATTCCGTTTGATTAGATCATGTAGCTGGTAAATTCTGTTCCATATTATTTTGTGATTATTGCAAGTATGAAAAATTAACAGCAAAAACCTCACCCACATTAGTTGACTATTATGACCCATTAAATAGTCAGCTTTTGTTACAGGTCGAACCTCTGCTCTGTGGAAATTACTTAAAAAATTGAAAATGGAAAAATTTCAAAGACAATTTATAAATTTTCAGGTTTTAAAATTTAAATATCTGAAGTTTAAATTCACAAATTATCTTTTAAATTAATAAAATGTGTATGCATATTCTGATTCTGACAGAGAATATTAGGACAAGATGGAAGGACATGGAATAGAGACTTGCATTATGAACTGTAAGGATAAATAAGGATTTTTGATTCTCCAGTAAATGTATTATTTTCTTTGCAGAGAGCTATGCCATATCCCTTTTCTCTGGCCTGTTGAGGAGCCCTTTAGCTATTAATTTCTTCAGGGTGGCTGAGTGTTGCTTACATCTCTAAGAGCAAAAGGCCATAAATGCAGGAAGTACACACTGCAGCAACTTACATGACAGGCTTAGTTTACATAGTAATTTATGGCATAAATTGTCAGACTGAGAATGTATGCTTTGAAGAGATGCCAGTGGCAGTTCAAGTGAGAAGAAGGTACGACCGATTTTGTTTTGACTACAGTTTTTTTCAGATCAGCAGTTAAACCTCTGACTGTCTGTGAAATATTCTAAAAAATGAAGTTGGGGCTCGTCTGGTGCTACAGAGAACAGCTGCTGTACACATCAGTCCTTGTGATGTAAATAGAACATACATTGTAAGATAGTGGCTTCCATTAGAAAGAGAAATTGAATTTGTGTATATATGTGTATGTGTACGTGTGCATGGCTGTTGGTTTCACATGCAAACCTACTGTGGCAAAAAATGTTAAGTCAGGTTTACTCTTCTAAAGACTGAGTTCCCATGTTCAAAATTTTGAGGTTGAACTGTTTCACATTATTTCCCTGTTTTGAGATATTTTTCATTTTAATTGATAATCTGATTCAATTGAATAATCAGGTTCTTTTCATTAATTTAGAAAGGGGTAAGTTCTACCTCTTGAAACCGCTGGGAAAGTGAGGTTTCTATTATATACTATACACTGCGACGTGTTAGTAGAAAAATAATATTGTGAAAGGGCACTGATCTTTTAATTTTCCTCTGAAAGTGAAGTAAGCTTTGCAATGTGTTGCAACAAGGATATTTTTTGTGTGTTTCCATGTGTAGTAAATACATGCTGATGTTGATATAAACTGTTTTCCTAATGAGTGTTTTGCTTTTGTATATCATTTGTCTTAGTATTCTTTTCTTTCTTTGTATTAAGTTCCAATTAATTGGCTTTCTGTTTAGGTGCTGTGACTAATTCTTGGTTTCTAGTTTTTAATTTGATTACTTAACTAATGGTTTACAGAGTTCCATTTTGAGTGAATGATGACAGTTGTATAAATGTGATGAAGCTACCACTGGTTTTGAGTAAGGACTGAAAGTCAGTCAAGTTCCTAGTGAAATATTTTAAGAGGTTGTGCACATATTAATGGAAACCTATAGCTGGGAAGCACAAAAATCAGACTTCATCCAGCAGTCAAGGCAAAATTTTAATGGACTCAGATACTTTTTATGTGATCTAAATGTGATCTTTATGTGATCTGCATATTTAGAGGGAGTTTCTTTAATTAAATCAGACTAGATCTCTCTTAAGAATCTCTCAAGTTTTCAGCTTTATTCTATACGCACCATGTGACTTTGCACCATGCAGGAACCAAGCTATAAATTCTGCAGTCTGTTATCTAGCTGAATTACAAAGTGTGTGGCTACCTAGCCTTTTGGGACTTTATTCATTGAAGGAGAAAACATGTATACATAAAATCTAGGCACCTAGTAAGAATGAGAAAGGAATGCTTGTGTACAGAAAGTAGATTAGGCTGGGGTCAGTAAATTTATGACAGCTATTGCAGCATTTTTTATTTAAAAGGAAAAATGTCAGAAGTTTAGTACTTTGGAAAATAGAACCATGTAAAGCCTATGTTATATGGTGAACACAATAGGGTAACAACAATGACAGCAGAGAGATTTAAGTTTCTTTTAATGTTCACTCTCTCCGTAACAGTCCCTGTATTACATCATCCTCATAAACATTGCTGAAGTCTGGCAGTAGGACACTCACTCTGGAGAGATGTTTGTCACGGTGGTGCACGTGGACTGCCTTCCAGCCAGGGATTCAGTTGCATACAGGCACTGTACTGAAGTAGGACAGTTTGAACAAAAAGAAAGACAGTCTTGAGATGACTTCAACCAAACCATCATCTCCTACACAGATGAGTTTCACCCAGCTAGTATCACTGAGTCAAATAAAAGAACACAAACGTTGGAATGCTGCAGCTATAGTATAAAAATGATTGTAAAACAAGACGCTGAACAAACGTGGTGTAATAGGAGAGGTCAGTGTAAAGAGGAGAGAGAGGATACAGCATTTTATATTAAGCTGTGCCACATGTTTTGTGGAAGCTCATATCTACACCAAGATCTGACCTACCTAACATCTCTTTTTTGTGTGTCCAGGTGTTTTTTCTCCACATATGGTATTTACAGGTGGATGTACGGGTGCAGCTCTCAAAGCAGGTGTCTTCTTTGATTGTGTTCATGGTCACATTTTGCTGTCTCTGAGACAAGTATTGATACCCACATTCTCTGTTTACTTCAGAAAAGATCCCCCTAAAATCAGTGATAATTTTGGTGCAATACAAGAAAAAGGGATCTGATGTCATATCAGTTGAGAAGTGTGTGTCACAATTCACTTGCTTATGAAAAAGGGCCAAAGACACTTGAAGCTGCTACTGGTTCCTGACACAGGTAAGAGAGGGTTTTCAGTCTTTTACTTGAAGTAAAAGGGAGGTTTTTAAAATCTGGACCCTCATCTACTTACACTGTTGTGCATGAAAGTATCTGTGGGTACTAGATCATATTTACTGCACTTTCTAATTACCTCTTACACATCCATCCACTCCTGTAATTTCATTATACTCTTCTGGGCAGTGATGGTAGGGCATGTCTGAGCTCTCTCACCCTCCTGTGTCTATGTGCAATGTCTTGTTGGTTCTGGTTTGAAGAGAGAGTTAAATCTACAGCAAGATTCGTTAAAAAGAAAAATCCCACACCTCCTAAAAATAAAACAAAACAAACCCCACAACTGTCAGGGTCTTAAATTTGGGACTGGTGCAAGGCATGGTTTAGAGCAGCTTGAAAATCTCACAATATTTATGTGCATTTTATTCTTTGTATGTACACAACACAAGTTATTCTGTGTGGAAAGAGACTTTTGAGTGCTATGAAAAATGAGACAATGTTCTGTCATGGATGTTTGCATCCCTGTGCTCTGAGCATGAAGTAAATTTGGCATGTTACCAGCCCCAGATGGGTAATGATTTATTCCTACATTAGAATAATGAAAGAATCTATGAACATGGGAAGGCAAAAAAATTGTAGTGTTGTCAAGTCTTGTGATGTAGTTGTGAATTTCGTGCTATTTTGGGGTTTTTGTTTTATAACTTTCATGCAGGAAAATATTTTAAACCTTATTATTACAAAGATACTTGAAAACACGCAGAAACAGGCATGAAGTTTATGTTCAAGTTTATCTTTCAAGCTGCATACAATGTAACATCATCTAAGTATATGATTAATTTAGGATTAACAGTTTGTTCAGAGGATAAATTGCTTCTTTGTATTTTCTTTTTATGATGGATATTTGTATTGCATAAAAGATGAGCCTGAAGTAAGTAAAAGCAAGTCACTGAATGATTTCTCTCCTTTTTCCTTTCACACATTTTTGTTTTAGTTTGTCTCTGTTTCTATCACCTTTCTGTACTTGCCATAGTTCCATACTCAGTGTTTACTTCAGATCATTCAGTTGGGCTCTAGTCAGTCCTGAAAATCCTTCTGCATATGTATAAAGTTAAGGCATATGCACATGTATTTAGTTACTACTAAATGTGTGTGAGATACTGCTTGGTATGGAGATACTACTTAGTATGGTGATACTACTTGGTGTGGAGATACTACTTGGCGTGAATAAAGAGTACAGGGGCTGTATATTACCTACCAGTTATGAAACAAAATGCCTTATGTGTAGGTTGCAAATTAGTGAAATTGTGGAAGTCAGAACCTCCCAATCCCTCAAAAACAAATTTTGAGGGATTCAGAAACTGTGGGATATATAATATTCTATTTATAATGCTTTGTGCTTCCACAGTTTCTACTTTCATATAAATCTTTTTTTGGATACTTCTTATATTTTGGATTTCAGTTTTTTTTAATGTGGCTGTAACTTTTCATTTGCATCACATAGTTTTCCAGGGGAATATAATTGCAGTGCTCTTTATTTTATATTCACTCAACTGCCTGCCTTTCCTCCTCCACCCAAAGAAATTCTTTCTTCCAGAACTATTTTCTCAGAAGCTTGCTGATTTATTGTTTCTGTTTTAAGGAAATGCATAATAATATTTGCATAATAATTATGCAAATATAATTGGTGCTTGCATTGCTACGTTCAGTCTATAACGTTGCTATCTAACTGGTACAACATTCATTTTACTGATATCTGTGAGCTAAATCTGAAATTCGGAGTAAAAAAGTCACTACATTTTTGTTTAAGAAAAAGGTATTAAAATATCAATACTGTAGCTTGTTAACGGAGATTGTGACTTTTTAGTAGCCAGGGCTTTTACTCATAGTGAATAAATGCCTCAGAGTAAGAGGTCAAGGACAAAGACCTCCCTCAGCTGTCAATATTCAGGCAATTGATCTTCTCCTTTTATTTGATCTCATCAGCCACTTGCCTTTTTTTCCTCCTTCTTCCCTCCTGCTTCTTTTCCCTTCCCCCCAGTCTACTTAGGGAAATGTGCCTGCTGCCAGCAGAGCTTAATGTAAGTGTAATATTACACGAATCAAAGGCCCTTTAGGTCATGATATAGACTGGCAATTTGTTACTGAGGAACAGAGGCTTTTTTGAAATTTCCTTTAGTTCAGGCAGATCACTATGAATTAACTAGGCAAAAGGGCAGCAGGTGCTCTCATTAAATTTACAGTCACTGGCAGCAGACAAGGAAGTATTTAAAAAAAGAATATGCAGCTGTGCTGACACATGTAATCGCAACCGTCCACAGAAACACATGTATACATGGGTGTAGCCATAGATTTTCCGGCCACTGTGCTCAATCGATGCTATCATGCAAGGACCAGTGCTTACAATTAGGTCCCTAAAATGACAAATTGCTTGCAGTAGACCTCCAAATGTTGTGTGAGAAAAAAATGAGCTACTTGCAGGGCTGGGCTCAGTTGAACCTCCCAGCTGAAGTGATCTTGAACTTCAGAGAAGTTCATAGCCTGATTGCAGCTTTGTGGTTTTGGCATTCTTCCAGTTATCATTTTGTGAGTCTGAAATAACAGCTTCAACAGATCTCTCTTTGATCTGTGCTCTTGGCTCAGTTTCTTCAGCCATCAGAAAGTGTTTTGTGCATAGCTGGTATTTGAAACTAATGAAATGACATTTTTTGCAGAACTAAGCCTGTATTTTCCTTAAAGGAAATGAAATTCCATGCAAAGCTGCTTCCATCTCAACAATGATATCTTCTCAGTTTACATTTGTAATTCCTTATTAGAAAAAATAGTACAGAAGTGCTTAATTTGTACCCTGAACATTGCTTGGAGAAATGTTTAACAAGTAAACTCTTGGCAATGATCCAAAGCTCATTTAAGTCAAGACTTCCACTGGCTTCAGTGAGGTTTGCATCTGGCCTTTAAAACCTAGTTTTAACTTTTGATGTCTGTGTTTTGTTTTCATTAATTTTCATGGAAGTTGCACACACATGTCTAAAGTCACTACCTTGGCCACAGTGTTAGGCCTTGTTGTCTAAGTTCAAAACAATCCAACAAGTGCAAATATACTGAAAAGTCAGTGCTCTGTGTTCAAAATGTACTTTGTCTACTGCTGTGCAGCATATGGCTTTTGCATGTTGCATGCTATTACAAAATTGTGCCTATATCACAAGGGTTTTTTAATATTTTAAGTTTAAAAAATTCAGAAAAGCATTAGTTTGGTTGATTAGAGAAAATCTAAGTTATACAATTTACCATGTGTAACTAAAAAGAAATATACTTTTTTCATTAACAGACATTTTGAGTTTTGAGCTAACATTCTGGCAGGTTTTTTCGTTTTGTTTTGGAAGGTATAAATCAAACAATTAAGTATGGTTTCAAGTTTTTGATTCCTTTTAATCCTAAAGAAAAAAAAGTTTCACCTTGCATTTTTCAGTATGTCTGAACCTTAGTGCAAATAAAGGGAAACATATTTCAGAGGAATGAATTACCACACTGGTCATTCCTCTATAGCTGTCACAGACCAGTCTGCAGTGCTGATAGAACAAGTCCAAAGCTTTTTTTGTTGTTGTTGATGAACCCTGCTACTGCAGACTTGACTGTTCCTATTCATCTGTCACAGAAACACTGAGGTATATATAAAAAAAAGATATATAAAAAAGTTAATGTAATGAAAGAAAAAACATGTTTATAGTAAAGTTTCTCAGTTAAAATTAAAGCAATGTATAGAACTAATTTTGTACAATGTAGCTTGGTTTTCAAGGATCTGTAGTGTGATCAAATTTAGATCAGCAACTTCAGACAGAGTTCAGTAGTTTTAACTCAAATTACTTAAAATAAATATTCGTAGCTTGTTATACGTATTTCTGCAGATGATGTGGGCCTTTGTTGGTCTAGCTCTGATGAGTTTTTCTGTTATATCTACAAGATGAGGTTTCATTTTTTTCTCAACATACTAAAATGACCTGGTTGTGATACATGGATCCATTTCCAAGATGGTGAAACATAAGTTATGTTTTGCACAAAGTTCATGGGTTCTTCAAGTTGGAAGCCCATTTAGATGAGTAATAAATTTATTCATGGGCCCCTAAAAATGAATTATTCCAATAAATTTACCATATTTTTTATTAATATTATTGCCAATAAATTTGCTAGACTACTAGCAAACATAAAATAGCCAGAATATTCCTAGTTAAAAAAATAGCAAGTTTTAACTTCTGGTTTAAAAGTTATTGTATGACTAGAAAAGATGTTCATATCAGGGTGCCTTTTCATGGATTTGTTAATTCATAGAATCATAGAATCATAGAATAGTTAGGGTTGGAAAGGACCTTAAGGTCATCTAGTTCCAAGCCCTCACAAGACACCTCACACTAAACCATGTCACCCAAGGCCTCATCCAAACTGGCCTTGAACACCGCCAAAGACGGAGCATTCACAACCTCCCTGGGCAACCCATTCCAGTGCCTCACCACCCTAACAATAAAGAATTTCTTCCTTATATCCAATCTAAACTTCCCCTGTTTAAGTCTGAACCCGTTACCTCTTGTCCTGTTACTACAGTCCCTGATGAATAGTCCATCCCCAGCATCCTTGTAGGCCCCCTTCAGATACTGGAAGGCTGCTTGAAGTCTCCACGCAGCCTTCTCTTCTGCAGGCTGAACAGCTCCAACTTTCTCAGCCTGTCTCCATACGGGAGGTGCTCCAGTCCCCTGATCATCCTCCTGGCCCTCCTCTGCACTTGTTCCAACAATTCCATGTCCTTTTTATGTTGAGGACACCAGAACTGCACACAATACTCCAAGTGAGGTCTCACGAGAGCAGAGTAGAGGCGCAGGATCACCTCCTTCGACCTGCTGGTCACGCTCCTTTTGATGCAGCCCAGGATACAGTTGGCTTTCTGGGCTGCGAGCGCACACTGAAGCCGGCTCATGTTCATTTTCTCATCGACCAACACCCCCAAGTCCTTCTCCGCAGGGCTGCTCTGAATCTCTTCTCTGCCCAACCTGTAGCTGTGCCTGGGATTGCTGCGACCCAGGTGTAGGACCTTGCACTTGGCATGCTTAAACTTCATAAGGTTGGCATCAGCCCACCTCATAGGTGTGTTGAGGTCCCTCTGGATGGCATCCGTTCCCTCCAGCATATCAACCGAAGCACACAGCTTGGTGTCATTGGCAAACTTGCTGAGGGCACACTCAATCCCACTGTCCATGTCACCGACTGAGATGTTGAACAAGACTGGTCCCAACACCGATCCCTGAGGGACACCACTCGTTACTGGTCTCCAGCCGGACATCGAGCCATTGACCACAACTCTTTGCATGCGGCCATACAGCAAGTTCTTTGTCCACTGAATGGTCCACCCATCAAATTGATGTCTCTCCAATTTAGAGACAAGGATGTCATGTGGGACAGTGCTGAAGGCTTTGAAAAAGTCCAGGCAGATGACATCAACTGCTCTACCCCTATGCATCAGTTCCATAGCCCCATCATAGAAGGCCACCAAATTGGTGAGGCAGGATTTCCCCTTAGTGAAGCCATGCTGGCTGTCACCAACCACCTCCTTGTTTTTCATGTGCCTTAGAACGTCTTCCAGGAGAATCTGCTCCAAGACTTTGCCTCGCACAGAGGTGAAATTGACTGCTCTGTAATTCCCTGGGTCATCCATTTTCCCCTTCTTGAAAATGGGGGTTCTATTTCCCTTTTTCCAGTTGTTGGGAACTTCACCTGACTGCCGTGATTTTTCGTATATGATGGCCAGTGGCTTAGCAACTTCATTCGCCAGCTCCTTCAGGACCCGCGGATGGATTTCAAGAGGTCCCATGGACTTGTGTACATTTAGGTTTTATAAGATGGTCTTGAACCAGATCCTCTCCTACAGTGTGCCTAGGGTCTTCATTCTCAGAGTCCCTGTGTTCGCCTTCCAAGACTTGGGTGGTGTGGTCAGAGACCTTGCCAGTGAAGATCGAGGCAAAGAAGTCATTAAGAACCTCAGCCTTCTCCAAATCCAAGGTAGCCAGTTCTCCCAATAGCTTCTGGAGGGCGCTCACGTTGTCCCTAGTCTGTCTTTTATTCGCTATCTACCTATAGGATCCCTTCCTGCAATCCTTAACATCCCTAGCCAAGTTCAATTCTAACTAGGTCTTAGCCTTCCTCACCTGGTTCCTAGCTTCCTAGACAACATCCCTGTATTCTTCTCAGGCTGCCTGCCCCTTCTTCCACCTTTCATAAGCCTCTTTTTTCCTTTCAAGTTTCCTGAGCAGCTCCTTATCCATCCAAGGAGGTCTCCTGGCCTTCCTGCTGCCCTTCCTTCTAGTCAGGACACAACACTCCTGAGTTTGTAGTAGGTGATCCTTGAATATCAACTGCCTGCCCTTTAGGGCTGTATCCCATGGAACCTTACTAAGCAGGCTCCTGAAGAGGCCAAAGTCTGCTTTCTTGAAGTCCAGGGCAGTGAGCTTGCTGCATGCTCTTCTCACTGTCCCGAGGATCTCGAATTCGAGAGAATTCAGGCAGTCTGTAGCAGATCCCCACTGTAATGTCCCCCATTGCTGTTCTCCCTTTAACCTTGACCCACAAACTCTCTGTCGACTTCTCGGCCGTCCCCAGACAGCGTTCCATACTCTCCAGCCTATCCCTAACATAAATAGCAAGTCCTCCTCCTCACCTGCCAGACCTGTCTTTTCTAAAGAGCCTGTAACCTTCCATTCTAACACTCCAGTCATAGGAGCCATCCCACCATGTTTCTGTGATGCCTACTATATCATACTCCCATAGTCGTGCACACATCTCTAATTCCTTTTGTTTGTTTCCCATGCTACGGGCGTTTGTATAGAGGCATCTGAGCTGAGCTCCAAATGAAGCAGGCTCGTAGGCTGGAGCAGCTGGAATATCTCTGCATTGCTCCAAGCATTTATTATAGGTGTTGGCAACTGACTGGGTGTGTTGGGATGGAATGATGCTCCCCTCCCCCAACACATCTAGTGACATGTTCATAGAATCATGGAATAGTTAGGGTTGGAAAAGACCTTAAGATCAGCTAGTTCCATTCCCCTTGCCAAGGGCAGGGACACCTCACACTAAACCATGTCACCCAAAGCTCTGTCCAGTCTGGCCCTGAACACCGCCAAGGATGGAGCATTCACAACCTCCCTGGGCAACCCATTCCAGTGCCTCACCACCCTAAGAGTAAAGAACTTCCTCCTTACATCGAATCTAAACTTCCCCTGTTTAAGCTTGAACCTGTTACCCGTTGTCCTACCACTGCAGTCATTAATGAAGCGTTCCTTCCTAGCACCCTTATAGGCCCTCTTCAGATACTGGAAGGCAGCTGTGATGTCTGCACGTTGCCTTCTCTTCTCCAGGCTGAACAGTCCCAACTTTCTCAGCCTATCTTCATACAGGAGGTGCTCCAGTTCCCTGATCATCCTTGTGGCCCTCCTCTGGACTTGTTCCAACAGTTCCATGTCCTTTTTATGTTGAGGACACCAGAACTGCACACAATACTCCAAGTGAGGTCTCACGAGAGAAGAGTAGAGGAACATGGTGTCCACATACAAGAAGTTGTGGTCAAAGGCTCAATGTCCAGTTGGAAAACAGTAATGAGTGGTGTTCCTCAGGGATCGGTGTTGGGACTGGTCTTGTTCAACATATTTGTTGATGACACAGACAGTGGGATTCAGTGCACCCTCAGCAAGTTTGTTGAAGACACCAAGCTGTGTGGGATACACTTTGGAGAGAAGGGATGCCGTCCAGAGGGACCTTGACACACCTGTGAGGTGGGCTGATGCCAACCTTACAAAGTTTAACCAAGCCAAGTGCAAGGTCCTACACCTGGGTTGAGGTAATCCCAGGCACAGGTATAGCTTGGACAGAGAAGAGATTCAGAGCAGCCCTGCGGAGAAGGACTTGATGATTGATGAGAAACTTAACATGAGCCAGCTTCAGTGTGCGCTTGCAGCCCAGAAAGCTACCCATATACTGGGCTGCATCTAAAGATGTCTGACCAGCAGGTGGAATGCTGAATCTTTTCTCTCAACCTCTGTAATCTGCCTAGCACTTGTGTAATCCATAGCACTTGTGCTGACACTGTCTTTGTAATGTCAATCGAACTCTTATCTCAGGTGAAATCGATGAGAAAGATTGGGCCATAAAGGACTTACCCAGCCTCCTCTACATTTTTTGAGAATAGCTTGTCATGGGCTGTTTAGAATGAAGTGTTGCTTGCTAGGAGAGGGTCTTATCAACATCTTTGATTTCAGCATAAATGAAATCTAAAAATTAGCACTTTTCATCTATAAACGAAGAAAAAGTTGCATAGAAATGAGACCTGAAAATGGTAGTTTAAAGCAGGAAGGCGGACACAGGGACTCTGAGAATGAAGACCCTAGGCACACTGTAGGAGAGGATCTGGTTCGAGACCATCTTATAAAACCTAAATGTACACAAGTTCATGGGACCTCTTGAAATCCATCCGCGGGTCCTGAAGGAGCTGGCGAATGAAGTTGCTAAGCCACTGGCCATCATATACGAAAAATCACGGCAGTCAGGTGAAGTTCCCAACAACTGGAAAAAGGGTAATACAACCCCCATTTTCAAGAAGGGGAAAATGGATGACCCAGGGAATTACAGAGCAGTCAGTTTCACCTCTGTGCGAGGCAAAGTCTTGGAGCAGATTCTCCTGGAAGGCGTTCTAAGGCACATGAAAAACAAGGAGGTGGTTGGTGACAGCCAGCATGGCTTCACTAAGGGGAAATCCTGCCTCACCAATTTGGTGGCCTTCTATGATGGGGCTATGGAACTGATGCATAGGGGTAGAGCAGTTGACGTCATCTGCCTGGACTTTTTCAAAGCCTTCAGCACTGTCCCACATGACATCCTTGTCTCTAAATTGGAGAGACATCAATTTGATGGGTGGACCATTCAGTGGACAAAGAACTTGCTGTATGGCCGCATGCAAAGAGTTGTGGTCAATGGCTCGATGTCCGGCTGGAGACCAGTAACGAGTGGTGTCCCTCAGGGATCGGTGTTGGGACCAGTCTTGTTCAACATCTCAGTCGGTGACATGGACAGTGGGATTGAGTGCGCCCTCAGCAAGTTTGCCAATGACACCAAGCTGTGTGCTTCGGTTGATATGCCGGAGGGAAGGGATGCCATCCAGAGGGACCTCAACACACCTATGAGGTGGGCTGATGCCAACCTTATGAAGTTTAAGCATGCCAAGTGCAAGGTCCTACGCCTGGGTCGCAGCAATCCCAGGCACAGCTACAGGTTGGGCGGAGAAGAGATTCAGAGCAGCCCTGCGGAGAAGGACTTGGGGGTGTTGGTCGATGAGAAAATGAACATGAGCCGGCTTCAGTGTGCGCTCGCAGCCCAGAAAGCCAACTGTATCCTGGGCTGCATCAAAAGGAGCGTGACCAGCAGGTCGGAGGAGGTGATCCTGCGCCTCTACTCTGCTCTTGTGAGACCTCACTTGGAGTATTGTGTGCAGTTCTGGTGTCCTCAACATAAAAAGGACATGGAACTGTTGGAACAAGTGCAGAGGAGGGCCAGGAGGATGATCAGGGGACTGGAGCACCTCCTGTATGAAGACAGGCTGAGAAAGTTGGGGCTGTTCAGCCTGCAGAAGAGAAGGCTGCGTGGAGACTTCATAGCAGCCTTCCAGTATCTGAAGGGGGCCTACAAGGGTGCTGGGGATGGACTATTCATCAGGGACTGTAGTAACAGGACAAGAGGTAACGGGTTCAGACTTAAACAGGGGAAGTTTAGATTGGATATAAGGAAGAAATTCTTTATTGTTAGGGTGGTGAGGCACTGGAATGGGTTGCCCAGGGAGGTTGTGAATGCTCCGTCCTTGGCAGTGTTCAAGGCCAGTTTGGATGAGGCCTTGGGTGACATGGTTTAGTGTGAGGTGTCCCTGCCCATGGCAGGGGGCTTGGAACTAGCTGATCTCAAGGTCCTTTCCAACCTTAACTATTCTATGATTCTATGATTCTACGAATTAACAAATCCTATACTGTGTCACCAGATGCCTGAATCAAACATCTTAATACTTAAATTTTTTACCAATCTGTTTGATTTCTGCATTTTAGGCATGCTTTATAACTCTGTCTTTATACGAGATAGCTAGATCAAAACTCTGATGAAATAGTTGCTAGTTTCTCTTTTGTTGTTTTCCATCTCATAATTAAACCCTTTTTTAAAATTTAATATATATTCTGTAATGTGACCAGAAGTCAGAGCATTTAACCAGCAATGAACTTATTTCCATAACAATGAACTCATTTTCTAGCTGACAGTTGAAAGGGAACAAGGCCATACTCATGTCAAAAAACAAAGAGGTCATACAGTGAGGGGCACTTTGCTGGGAAGCTGCAGGAAACAGTTGTTTGCTGGGTTTTGTGGTTTGTTGTTTTGGTTTTCTTTAAGGGAAAGAAAATATTTCTTTTTTTTTCTTTCTATTTTTGGTTAACAAGTTCATTTCTTGTATTCTGGCTACTGTAAGGTAGCAAAACAAAGGGAAAAGGGATTCAAAAAAGCTTGCACAGTCTTAATTAAGATTGAAATAGTAACAGTTCTTGAAAATGTGTTCAGTCCTAGAATATCTTTTAATGGTTTTATTAATTAATAGCAGTCCGTGAAGATGAAAATATTTCACCCTGTTAATAACTATTAAATGTTTATTTTAAGCAAATTAATTGAATCTTAAGTGTATCTTTGATGAGTCACCTGCAGTATTTGAAACCTTGACCAATCATCTTTCCAAATTTATACATCAAAACCAAATTTAAACATCAAAATCTGGCAATTTTTTTTTCCCTACTACTGTTAGCTGAAGCTCTACAGCAGAAAAAACTTACAGTACATTGTCAACTACCTCTACTTACAGAAATGAGAAATTTGAGTTTGCTGATACTGACACTCCTCTTTATAATAGCAACAAAAGAATATGCCATTGGACATTAATCTTAACTGATTATTGTCAAATACAAGTATCTGCTTTCAATATTATGTTGTTATAAGTATCTGCTTTCAGTAATATGTTGTTATATGTCTGCTTAAAGAGAATGTTTAACTTTGCAAGCTTTATGTAAGATATATGGCATTTAATGCACCTTTACTGCAGAAGATCTCATAATCTTGGCAGATTAGTATCCAAAGGAGCGTTTGGTTTACTATCAGTTCAGTTAGTTTATTGACAGACATTACTGTGACATTTGTTTTATGTGATAACCTTTTTAGTTGCTTAATGCAGAAGTGACCAAAGTTTTATTTGTCATAAACACAAATTCTTTCCAGAGGGCCATATCCTTTCCATTACATTTATCATACAGATGGTTTAATTAAAAGTGTATTTTGGTATGTTCACTTTCTTTATCTCCCTTGCAAATGTATGTCATGCTTTCACGTCTCAGTTTTAGGGTTTTGCTGAGGAGAATAAAACACAATAGACACACCATTAACGAGGTACAATGTAACTCAACCAAGAGTATGAGCCACCTGTTCTTCTCACTTCAGCCCATATCTATAAGAAGTACACTGACAAACAGCACCTTTATGCTCCTTTGATCAATGGTTTCTTAATGTCATGCTGCCTGATTGGCCTCTGATGAGGCTCTGCTCCACTAACCAGAAGTCATGGTTTTTAATTTTAACTATTTTCATTTTCACAGTATCACAGTATCACAGTATGTTAGAGATTGGAAGGGACCTCAAAAGATCATCTAGTCCAATCCCCCTGTCAGAGCAGGAACACCTAGATAAGGTTACACAGGATAGTACACTCAATTCCCTCATCTAAATCGTTGATGAATATATTAAATAATACTGGTCCCAGTACTGACCCTTGAGGCACTCCACTAGATACAGGCCTCCAACTAGACTCCGCCCCATAGACTACAACTCTCTGGCTTCTCTCCTTCAGCCAGTTTGCAGTCCACCTCACTACATGATCATCCAGACCACACTTCCTCAATTTAGCTATGAGGATGCTGTGGGAGACTGTGTCAAATGCTTTGCTGAAGTCAAGGTAGACCACATCCACCGCTCTGCCATCATCCATCCACCGTGTTATTTCCTCATAAAAGGGTATGAGGTTGGTCAAGCATGACTTCCCCTTGGTAAAGCCATGTTGACTGCCCCTCATAACCCTCTTATCCTTGACATGCCTTAAGATGGCATCAAGGATAAGGTGTTCCATCACTTTCCCAGGGATGGAGGTGAGGCTGACCAGTCTATAGTTACCCGGGTCCTCCTTCTTGCCCTTTTTGAAGATTGGAGTGACATTTGCTTTCCTCCAGTCCTCAGGCACCTCTCCCATTTCCCAAGACTTGGTAAAGATGATGGAGAGTGGTCTAGCAATGACTTCCGCCAGTTCCCTCAGCACCCGCGGGTGCATACCATCTGGACCCATGGATTTATGGATGTCCAGATTGCTCAACTGGTCCCTAACCCATTCCTCATCGACTAAGGCAAACTGCTCCAGTGACCTGACTTCATCTGAGGTCTCAGGAGTACAGGGCTCTTCAGGACTGCCTCCGGCAGAGTAGACACAGACAAAGAAGGCATTCAATAACTCTGCCATCTCTGTATCTTCTGTCATCAGGGCACCCATCCCGTTCACCAGTGGGCCAACCTTGCCTCTGGTGTTAGTTTTATCAGCTATGTATTTGAAAAAACTCTTTCTGCTGTCCTTAACCCCTCTGGCCAGATTTAATTCTAAGGAGGCCTTAGCCATCCTAGCTGCCTTTCTACACCCTCTAGCAGCAGCCTTATATTCCTCCCAAGTGGCCAGCCCCTCCTTCCATGACCTGTAAACTCTCCTTTTCCACTTGAGCATATCCAGCAGTTCCTTATTTAGCCACGCAGGTCTCTTGGCCCTCTTCCTTGACTTCCTACGTGTCGGGATGCTCTGCTCTTGAGCTTGGAATAAGCAATTCTTGAATGTCAACCAACTATCTTGGGCCCCTTTACCTTCAAGCAACCTTGCTCATGGGATTTCCCCTAGCAATTGCTTGAAAAGGCCAAAGTTTGCCCTGCTAAAGTCCAGGGTTGCAATTCTACTTGCTATTCTACTGGTCCTACCACACAAGATCCTGAATTCCACCATCTCGTGGTCGCTGCAACCAAGGCAGCCCTCAACCTTTACTGCTTCGACCAGACCCTCCTTGTTAGTGAGGATGAGATCCAGCAGCACTCCTCTCCTGGTTGGCTCATCCACCATTTGGATGAGGAAGTTATCATCCATACACTGGAGGAACCTCCTGGACTGTGGCTGGGTTGCTGAGTAGTCCTTCCAGCAAACATCAGGGAAGTTAAAATCCCCCACGATGACCACGGCCTGTGACTGTGAGGCCGCTCTCAGCTGCCTGTAGAAGGCCTCGTCAGCTTCCTCACCCTGATCTGGTGGCCTGTAACAGACATCCACAACAGTATCACCCCTGCCAGCCTGCCCCTTAATTCTCACCCACAGACTCTCAACTCGCTCGTCCTCTGTCCCTGGACAGAACTCAGTACATTGCAGCTGCTCTCGCACATAAAGAGCAACTCCACCACCCCGCCTGGCTGGCCTGTCTTTCCTGAAAAGGACATAGCCCTCCATGAGTATATTCCAGTCATGCGAGCTGTCCCACCACGTCTCTGTAATTGCCACCAGATCATAATCTCCTGACTTAACACAGGTCTCTAACTCCTCCTGCTTATTTCCCATGCTGCATGCATTGGTGTAGAGGCATTTCAGGGTGCGAGCTGAGCTCACCAATTTCACCCTAGGATTATAGGAGGCCTCCCAGTCTTCATCAATTCTAGAGTGCTAATAACCATTATCACCTTTCACACACCACCTCTGTCTACTCTATTTCTTATGCTGTATGGTATCCAAATTTTCTTTACAAATTGGTCGTTCACAACAGGTGCATAAATGTATTTATGTCAGTGGTGAATATTTGACAATCTCCCTAGACACCCTGTTCTGGTGCTTCATCTTCCTTACCATTGGGAGATTTTTCCTAATCTAATTTTGTGCTCCCTTATGCAATTTACATCCATTGCCTCTTGTTCTAAGTGCTATTGACATGGAGAACGTGGTATTCTCCTCCCCTTTTTTCTACCTTTTTTCACGTGTTTGAACACTGCTGCCATGTTCCCCTATGAGTTTTATCTTTCAGCTAAGCAATACCTGTTCTTTTAATCTTTCCCCACAGGTCACATTTTCTAGACATATGATTATTCTCAATTGCTCTCCTCTGAACTTTTTGACATTTTTCCTTTGAAATCTTTCTGTAGATTTGCTTGTTTCTACAGCCCATCTCTCTCCACTCTCCCAACATAAATAAGGCGAGGCTGAGGGAACTGAGTTTGTTTAGCCCGGAGAAGATTTGAACTAGTATCTGTCTTCAGCTAATTAGTTGTCATTAGCTAATGACCTAACACTGTATAGAGAAGAGAGAGACAAATTATTTTGAGTTGGTCAGTGAACACAGGTAACTACAATTGAAATTTTAACTGGATACTGGGAATCAGAGTGTTCAAGCACTGATACAGGGGCTCTGAGATGCTGTGAAACCTCCATTCTTGGAGATTTTCAAAACTCATCTGATCAGAATGATAAGCAATCTAACCTAGCTTGAAAGTTAGTGTCGTATTGGGTGTTCAACTAGATGACCTCGGGAGGTCCTTTCTAGTCTAAATTATTCTGTGAATCTGTTGCCTAAACCAGATCACGTTACACTATGCATCAATAATGGCGTAGAGGTAGAAGGTGAGAAATTAATTCTATAGTTATAAATTATAGTCCTGTCATGTATCTCCAAATTATGCTTGGTTGTTTTGCAACTTTATTGGCTGAAGTCCACCTTATGATTTCACTACAGCCTCCATACTAGCCAGTAGAACTGCTGTCCAGGAGGGTTTCTATTTTCTCTATATTCAGCTGACTCTTCCTACTTAACCCTTCTAAAACTTCACTTTTGCATTCCTCTTCCTCTTTTTTTCCATTCAGTTTTTGAGGATCTTTTCGAATTTCAATCCTGTCCTAAGAATGCTTGTAGACCCTAATAGCTTGCTGAGTATATGTTAAATTTAGTGAACATATTTTCTCTTTTAAATCATTCATAAAAATGTTAATATTACAGGATCAGAATGTATACCTTCAGCTTTGGTAAATTCCTTCTTTAAGACAGAGAACTACAACTACTGTCTGAACACAGCTTTCTAATCATTTTTGCACCTAGCTTTAGCAATTTATTCTCTACATGTTTTGCTAATTTGCTTATGAGCATGTTATATGAGACAAAGGCCTTACTTAAATAAAAAGATGAGTTTCTGCTTCTGATGTATCCATAAGGTATGTTACTCTGTCACAAGAAAAAAAAATAAAAATTGGACTGGTTTTATATAATTTGCTCCTGACATATCCTTGACAACTATTATTAATCTATTTTTCCCTTCCTTTCCCTTCCCTTTTTAACCCTTCCATCCCCTCCCCTCCATTCCCCTTCCCTCTCCTCACCTCTCCTACCCTTTTTTTGAAATCCTGCATTTCATTCATCTGAACGTGTCAATTGCTGAGTTCCCTTTAATCATTATGTTCTGCTTTAATCATTATCATTTGTTTGTCAGAAGGTCTGTGTTCGGCCAGTGCTTGGACTTTCTTCTTTCTTGAGATGCATGTCAACATTTTCTAAATCTTTCCTTCTAATCACATCACTCTTCCTAACAAACATCTGTTGGGTCAGTCAAATCATTGATTAAATTTTGAATTAATACTTACGTCTCTTCCTGATTGTTTCCCAATCTTCTTGTGCCTGTGCAAAAAAACATAAACTTATAACAGTGAGCCAGTTAACTGAACTGATTTCCTTTCTATGCTGCTATGAATAATTTTATCCATGTTACTTTATCATAGAATCATAGAATAGTTAGGGTTGGAAAGGAACTTGAGATCATCTAGTTCCAAACCCCCTGCCATGGGCAGGGACACCTCACACTAAACCATGTCACCCAAGGCCTCATCCAAACTGGCCTTGAACACTGCCAAGGACGGAGCATTCACAACCTCCCTGGGCAACCCATTCCAGTGCCTCACCACCCTAACAATAAAGAATTTCTTCCTTATATCCAATCTAAACTTCCCCTGTTTAAGTCTGAACCCGTTACCTCTTGTCCTGTTACTACAGTCCCTGATGAATTGTCCCTCCCCAGCACCCTTGTAGGCCCCCTTCAGATACTGGAAGGCTGCTATGAAGTCTCCACGCAGCCTTCTCTTCTTCAGGCTGAACAGCCCCAACTTTCTCAGCCTGTCTCCATACGGGAGGTGCTTCAGTCCCCAATCATCCTCCTGGCCCTCCTCTGCACTTGTTCCAACAGTTCCATGTCCTTTTTATGTTGAGGACACCAGAACTGCACACAATACTCGAAGTGAGGTCTCACGAGAGCAGAGTAGAGGCGCAGGATCACCTCCTTCGACCTGCTGGTCACGCTCCTTTTGATGCAGCCCAGGATACAGTTGGCTTTCTGGGCTGCGAGCGCACACTGAAGCCGGCTCATGTTCATTTTCTCATCGACCAACACCCCCAAGTCCTTCTCTGCAGGGCTGCTCTGAATCTCTTCTCCGCCCAACCTGTAGCTGTGCCTGGGATTGCTGCGACCCAGGCGTAGGACCTTGCACTTGGCATGCTTAAACTTCATAAGGTTGGCATCAGCCCACCTCATAGGTGTGTTGAGGTCCCTCTGGATGGCATCCCTTCCCTCCAGCATATCAACCGAATCACACAGCTTGGTGTCATTGGCAAACTTGCTGAGGGCGCACTCAATCCCACTGTCCATGTCACCGACTGAGATGTTGAACAAGACTGGTCCCAACACCGATCCCTGAGGGACACCACTCGTTACCGGTCTTCTCCAGCCGGACATCGAGCCACTGACCACAACTCTTTGCATGCGGCCATACAGCAAGTTCTTTGTCCACTGAATGGTCCACCCATCAAATTGATGTCTCTCCAATTTAGAGACAAGGATGTCATGTGGGACAGTGCTGAAGGCTTTGAAAAAGTCCAGGCAGATGACGTCAACTGCTCTACCCCTATGCATCAGTTCCATAGCCCCATCATAGAAGGCCACCAAATTGGTGAGGCAGGATTTCCCCTTAGTGAAGCCATGCTGGCTGTCACCAACCACCTCCTTGTTTTTCATGTGCCTTAGAACGTCTTCCAGGAGAATCTGCTCCAAGACTTTGCCTCGCACAGAGGTGAAATTGACTTGCTCTGTAATTCCCCGGGTCATCCATTTTCCCCTTCTTGAAAATGGGGGTTCTATTTCCCTTTTTCCAGTTGTTGGGAACTTCACCTGACTGCCGTGATTTTTCGTATATGATGGCCAGTGGCTTAGCAACTTCATTCGCCAGCTCCTTCAGGACCCGCGGATGGATTTCAAGAGGTCCCATGGACTTGTGTACATTTAGGTTTTTAAGATGGTCTCGAACCAAATCCTCTCCTACAGTGGGCCTAGGGTCTTCATTCTCAGAGTCCCTGCATTCGCCTTCCAAGACTTGGGTGGTGTGGTCAGAGACCTTGCCAGTGAAGATCGAGGCAAAGAAGTCATTAAGAACCTCAGCCTTCTCCAAATCCAAGGTAGCCAGTTCTCCCGATATCTTCCGAAGGGGGCCTACGTTGTCCCTAGTCTCTCTTTTACTCGCTACCTACTTATAGAATCCCTTCCTGTTATCCTTAGTATCCCTAGCCAAGTTTAATTCTAACTGGGCCTTAGCCTTCCTCACCTGGTTCCTAGCTTCCTAGACAACATCCAAGTATTCTTCTCAGGCCGCCTGTCCTTGCTTCCACCTTCTATAAGCCTCTTTTTCCCTTTCAAGTTTCCTCAGCAGCTCCTTATCCATCCAAGGAGGTCTCCTGGCCCTCCTGTTGCACTTCCTTCTAGTTGGGATGCAACACTCCTGAGTTTGTAGTAGGTGATCCTTGAATAACAACCATGAGTCTTAGGCCCCCCTGCCCTCTAGGGCTGTATCCCATGGAACCTTACTAAGCAGGCTCCTGAAGAGGCCAAAGTCTGCTCTCTTGAAGTCCAGGGCAGTGAGCTTGCTGCATGCTCTTCTCACTGTCCCAAGGATCTCGAGTTCAACCATCTCGTGGTCACTGCAACCAAGGCTGCCCTGGAGCGTCACATTTCCAACCAGCCCTTCCCTGTTGGTGAGCACCAGGTCAAGCATGGCACCTTGCCTTGTCGGCTCCTCTATTACTTGCAGAAGGAAGTTATCTTCCACACAATCGAGGAACCTCCTGGATTGCTTGTGCTGGGCCGTACCATCCCTCCAACAGATGTCAGGGTGATTGAAGTTCCCCATGAGAGCAAGGACCTGTGAGTGTGAGGCTTTTCCTATCTGTCTGTAGACTGCTTCATCCACAGATTCCTCTTGATCAGGCAGTCTGTAGCAGATCCCCACTGTAATGTCCCCCATTGCTGTTCTCCCTTTAACCTTGACCCACAAACTCTCTGTCGACTTCTCGGCCGTCCCCAGACAGCGTTCCATACTCTCCAGCCTATCCCTAACATAAATAGCAATTCCCCCTTCCCTGCCTGCCAGGCCTGTCTTTTCTAAAGAGCCTGTAACCTTCCATTCTAACACTCCAGTCGTAGGAGCCATCCCACCATGTTTCTGTGATGCCTACTATATCATACTCCTGTAGTCGTGCACACATCTCTAATTCCTTTTGTTTGTTTCCCATGCTACGGGCGTTTGTATAGAGGCATCTGAGCTGAGCTCCAAATGAAGCAGGCTCGTAGGCTGGAGCAGCTGGAATATCTCTGCATCTCTCCGAGCATTTATCATAGGTGCTGGCAACTGACCGGGTGTGTTGGGATGGAACAATGCCCCCCTGCCCCAACACATCTAGTTTAAAGAAACCTTGACCAGCCTGGCAAGCCTCCTACCAAAACCGCTCTTCCTCTTCTTTGTCAGATCAGCTCTACTAGCCTCCAGTAGACCTGGCCTACTAATTTGGGTCCCGTATTCAAAACACCCAAACCCCTGACTATGACACCATCCTTTTAACCATTTATTAACTTGGCCAATCCTCCTAGCTTTTTTAAGGTCCCCCCTGTATCCTGGAGAATTGACGAAAAGACAATCTGAGCTCCAGAGCCCCTAACCACCTCTCCCAGGGCTCTGTAGTCCTCCTTCTTTATGTTCTCCAGCCTACTGCTATCAACATCACTAGCACCCACATGGATCACCAGAAGTGGGTAAGAGTCTGTGGGACTCACTAGAGCAGGCAGCCTCTCTGCAACATCCCTGATCCGTGCCCCAGGTAGGTAACACACCTCCCTCAAGACCGGGTCAGGTTAACAGAGTGCCTCTGTCCCTTTCAAAGTAGAGTCCCCTACCACTATGACCCACGTCTTTTTCCTGGCAGCACCAGTAGTGATCTTCTTTACCGGCGCACCAGCCGGTTGTTTCTGGTGCAAGTGCCCTTCCTTCTTGCAGGACAGCAAAGCAGTTCTGGGTGGGGACAACAGATTTAGGAGGAAGCCCCTTGTTTTTAATTGTCCTCTTCTTCTTTTTTTTGTTGTTTTTTGTTGTTACTATTTCCCAGCTTCCTGGGTTGACAGCCTCCTTCACTCCTCCATGAGCTTCAGCGGACGCCTGAGGCCCCTGCACAGTTTGGGCCTGGAGGAGGCAGTCCTGTTTCCTCTCAGCTTCCCTGACATCTTGCAGCCTATTGACAGCATCCCGCAGCTCAGCCACCTGCTGCAGGAGGACCTCCACCAGGGAGCACCGAGTGCAGCCCTGCCCATTGGGCACCGGTCCCTCAGGAGACCAGTGCAGGCACTCTCTACACTCCGAGCTCTGCACTGCAGCCTCCCCTCTCATCGGCTCTGTCTGGGTGCCTACGCTGGCCACCGCCGGGGCAGCCAGAGCACAGCTCCCAGGCCCGGCCCTGGTCATGTGACGAGTACTCGCCATCCCGCTCGCCGGCCCACGCAAACTGCCTCGACCCATCCTGGTCGCTTTGCACTCCCAGGGGCAGGTTTTTACCCAGTCAGGGCTGGTGCCGCTCCTCCTGGCTCTGCCCCCTGTGAGTCCCTGCTCGCGTCAGCTGAGCTGCCGGCTCCTGGGCAAGTCCTGTCGAGGACTTGAGGCTCCCTCGGTGGCTCTGGCTGCTCTGAGTTGAGGCTCCTGGACGCCGATCTCCTCCCCGCTCCACTGTTGAAGGCGTCCTCTCTCGAGCTACTCACCTCAGCGATTTAAGGGACTTCACCCCATATTGTTGCACTTTTTTATTCCCAGTTGGTTGCAGCTGAAGAGTCTCTTCTTGTAAAGCTAGTGCATGTCATGAGAAGATGAGTAAACCCTTTTCATGACATAGAAACCACCCTCCACCAATGGTTTATGGAACGTCTTCCCAAAGTCAAGGAAACTAACATCCTCCTGGTGAACCATCTGCGCAGCCCTACTTTCATTTGTAGAATGAATCTGTCCTGGTCTGATCCTTTGACCCTTGATGGAAGGATTAATGAAAATACCATCTGAGCCTCTGACTCCTTCACCATTGCTCTGAGCCTCATTGTCACTTTTGATCTGTTTGAAGCATTCTTGGCAGTCTTGTTAGCATTCAGGTTCTTTGTTATATTGAATTCACTTCAGTCACATATGTTATTGAATAACCATTTTGGAGGGTCTCTCTAGGAATTTGTCATTGGTCTTTGTGCAAACAATTGTCTGTCCTTGGGCATGCTGCAAAATCTTTTTTACATGCAAACACTATTGTAAGGCATTCTTTCTGCAGTCTGGATGAGTTCATGCTTTGTTGATGCAAGAGTCCTTCATTAAAGAACTATGACTGTCTGTTTTCTAGCAGTAGCTCCTCACTGCCAGGACATGGTATCTGACTTGTTCACATAAAATATAAAGATGTAACTGTAAACACTGCTGTGATAATTTGATTTGCTTTTATAGAGATGAGCATCAGGAATGAAGTCAAAACAGAGAAGTCGTAAAGTGTCCCAAAGATAATATTGTATTTTTAGCATTTTTTTGTAATTTTCAATCAATCTGTCTCTTGGTTTATGATACTGAAGGATCCAGAAGCAAAAGAAAGTCCGAGTTACTATTGTTGAGATCTTTCATGTTCATATGTCAAAAGAAATGAACTAGAGACTGGTTATAAAATGTGTAATATAGGGGTTTGATTTTTTAGGGTATTCTGTGGGAGGAAACATTTTAGTCACGTGTTATGATCCTCCGTGTTTGTTGGAATAGAAACCAATTTTACTAGGTTAAAAAGACATGAAACTAGAAAGAAATAATACTAAAAAAGACTGACTGTATACTCTGAATACCTTACGTGTTCTCAGAAGAATCTAATCCTGTTGTTTCTGAAGCATGGTGGAAAGGTCTGCAGGACAGGGACCAGGAAGTCTGATCACTCTAACTGGACTGGGAAGAAGGGAAAGCCAGCAGATATCTGCTAGAAATAGCACTTCTTGTTTTGTCACAGGCGATACTGAATAGATACAGAGCAAAGTCATGACAGAGCACTGGAGAACATACACCACAAGTTATGCCACCAGATTGCACTCAAAGACAGAATGGCAGCATTGCAGTTGTCTATCTAAATATGTAAGGAAAAAAATCAGTCTTCATTACTGGGGTGAAAAATTCAGTTTGACTGACAACTAGGGTCTCATGTTGCCAGAGTAGAAGCATGCCCAAAAGGCCTAAAACTTATTAATGACAATTTTCTATCCTAAAAATAGTTGCATTCAACTCATGGAAACTTATTCTTCAGCGTAACAAATAGAGATTACAGATGTTTAAAAATAATACTTGTTCAACTGTTGGCTGTAGTTTTCTTGTGCAAACGAAATGATGACCAAATGTGAATTTTGTAGGCTTCTTTTTTTTTTTTTTTTTTTAATGAAGCATCTGTGTGTCTAAAGAGGCAAAATATGAGTGATAAATGGATCATGTTACAGAAATATATAGACATATACTGCCAGGGCTGGAGCAGCCACAACTTCTCTGCGCAACCTGTGTCTCATCACCCTCACAGGGAAGATCTTCCTCCTTATATTTAATCTAAACCTCCCCTCTGTCAGTTTAAACCCATTTCCGCTTGTCCTGTCTCTACAGGCCCTTGTAAAAAGTCCCTCTGCAATTTTATTGTATATATCCTTTAGGTACTGGAAGACTGCTATAAGGAATGTTCTTATATTGCAACCAAGCATTGCATAGCTGATGGTAGTAGTCATATATATAGCTGATGGTAGTAGTGATGATAATGATAAAGAAGCAATCTTCTTTACAGTGGTGACTTCTTAGTTGGTGACTTCTCTGATCTACTAGCACTTGGTTTTTATATTTTTTGAAAGATGGGATATTCCACAGAACTGGAAGGAAGCTAACATTGAATCATTGTTTTTGAAGGTGCTTTTGATGCTGTGCATAATCATGGGTCTATCAAATAAAATAATAGAATTTTTTGTTAAATTTTATCAATAATTAATAAAGAATGAATATATAATTAAAGAGAACTATACTAAAATGAGGAAATTTTGTTGTGTGAAATAGCGTGTTGAAATAGTGTGTTGAAACAGTGTGTTGGAACGGAGTTCAAAATAACCAGTTGACACAACATCCTGCAGAAAATGATGAATACTGTAAATTGATTCTGTTACCTGTGTTCCTAGGAAGATGAACATCAGCATACATATGTAGTCAAACATTTAAGAATAAAATTGATATGCAATGCAAAAAGAACAGGTAGTCTTTCATGGGAAGTAGAGCTTGTGGACACCTTTTATGAGTAAGAACTATATCTAGCAGGTATTTGTGTCCAGCTGCCCACTGATCAAGAAACATTGTGCAAGCTGCAAGGTGGAGACACATTAATCAAGGATGGGAAAATATTCCTCTTTACAAAGTCTCAGAATTTTCAAATTGGTTAGCAGTAACAGAGATGATATAGAAAAACAATGATGTAAAGGTCCTCAGTTTAGTGGGCCAGCATTAAAATCCAGAACAGAATAAACAGGATAAAGAGGAGGATTTACAAGTTAGAACCTTAATAGCCCACGTGCCTAAGGTTTCAAACAAGCTAAGCCTACAAAGTCACGCTTCCTTCTTAACCATTTTCTATGATTTCCAATAACTACTCAAATCATTAAATATGAGTGAAAAGTTTATTCATTACTGCCTGAGTCAGTCATGCCACACAGACATTTTTTACAGGCTCTCGATCCTAGATTTTTTTTTTTTTAAGATATTTTCAGGATTGACCTTTGGCAACAGTAAAACTATTTTTGTGCTTGCTGAACTTTACATGTGCACTCCATTTTGTTATCAACCAGCTTAACGAAGGAGCACATTGCAGTCTTTGCTGCCTGTAACACCTCTTCCAGTGGCTTTTGCTTTGTTTGGCTTTGTGTTGAGCTCTGTTGCAATTTCAGATTTTTCCCCTTGTCATTTAAAGAATGTCCAGTTGCAAAACACATCCTCCTTTGTGTTCATCTGCTCTTAGAAAGAGGAGTTTGGTATGCTGCCATAATTACTGTTTTTTGACTTACTGGATTTGTTGTGGGTTTTTTATCTCTCCCCTCTCCACATACTTAGTTTCTGATTTCATGCACCTGCAGGAGCTGGCTCATTGCTGACCCCCATGTTCAGTGTTTTCAAATACAAACAGAGAGAGAGAAGAAAGTCTGTGGTATATTGAAAGCTTCAGTTTTCCTTCACATATTCACACTCTTTTCAGTAAATACTTCCTGAAAATACATTTCCGTATATTTCTAGACGTACATATGTACTAAGCATATCATTATTTTTTTATTCCCATGTTGATCAGTTATCTCTTGCAATTGATATGACAAGTATATTACACAAATTTACCTTCAAATAAACACATTTTTCAGGTGTATTGCAAAGAAGTGAATTTCATTTGTTGAAGAAAAAAATTAAGGTTAAGATCCATCTAGTACAGAAAGATGACTTTTCTTTTCCCTCATAATTATAGTATGTCTTTGACCACAACAACAATATAGCATCTTGTTATAGACCATTACTGGCACTTAGAACTTCCTAATTACAAATTACACTTTTTTCCTTACTGTTTTTGTGGAGTTCTATGTTGTTTTGTCCCTTTGAACGTGAATTCTTTTGCTTCAACATGATTTCAGAGGAGTTTCTTCCTGCATATCTTCTTGCTGTATGCTTAGAAGCCAGTTTTAAAAAAGGATTAACTTTGCAGACATGCTGTTTTGTTTCCTCTGGAACAATTTGGAAAGATGTTATCAGCATATTTGTAGGAGACAAAGCATAGTGAAGGAGTTAGGGAATAGTTCTGAGCTTTTGGAATCCCAGGAAAAATAATTCAACAGAATTTGAAATGCAACATTTAAAATTAACGTTGCAAATCCTTTTCCTATCATTACTGTTATTATTTCTGTTACTCTTACTCTCATGCCAAAATCATTCAGCTTGCAAGAAATGAATGGAGAAATTTATCCCCAGGGTAACTAAAAGATTTCTCAAGGATTCAACACTTTACTTAAAGAATTAGGAATTATGGTTTTAAAAGAGAGGTCCAGCCAAAATTGTTGTAGGACAAGTTTGTCATAAAATTCCTCATTCTTCACATTGTTAAAGATACAAAGAACCATACCAACAGAAAATAAAGCAAGCACAGAAGATTATTATTAATTAATTAAAATGTAAATATTTTTCAAATTTCTTCTGCTGTGCAACACAGCCAAACTTTGTCCAGCCTCAGTCAGCATACCGAGCTCATGCATTTGAATGATGATGCTCCATAATGTGCCAGGTGAGAGCAAAGCACACATACGTAGTTGTGCCAGGAAAAGTATTTTGCAACTAAATACAGTCAGAGGAAAAAGACTTCCGATTTTCTCAGACTGAAAATGCAGCTAAAAGAAGGAGACAGTAGGCAGCAAGGAGTGAATCTTTTGCAGTCAGACCTGGTGTATTTTAGAATTTTGTAGAGGACTAAGGACAAACTGGCAAAATGAAGGAGTTTTGTGAAATGAGCTTGGTTTAATATCACTTATCAAGCATTAAAAAATAATTTGTGAGGTCGTGTACATCCATATGTGTATTCCACCAACTGGCTGATCCTTCCTTACCCTGTTACAGTTGCTAGTTTGCAACTATGCATTTTATTTTCGTTGTGTTGATAGAGATTTAGACAGTGAGGAGGAAAGAAAAGTCTTTCCTCTGACCCTTTCAGTAAAGGTTAATCTCAGAGATTTCCTGAGCCCCAGGCCTCAGGAAATGAGCCTCCTCAGACTAGGCAGAGTGGGGAACAAGAAGGAAGTTCCTCATGGTGGGGCTGCCATGAGTGGTGCCTTTGGGGATAAAAGAGGAACGACAGAGAAATAGGTAACAAGTCTGGAGAAGATAGGCCATTGAATGGTATCTCTGGAGAGCATTTCTTTGTGTTAATCGAAAAGCATGGCCAAGCTATTGCTTTACAGGCATGGTCTATCCCTTAATCACTGCACATTACAAGCCCCAAATGGGATCCTTTCCACTAATAATATTTATTAAAAGGACCAATAAAGCTTTTCTCTGTAGCCAGTCTCTTATTGTATGGTGTCATTACATAAAAGAGCCTTGGAAGTCTGTTTCCAGCTACAGATGTGTAGCAGAAGGCTTAATCTGAGAGGCCCAGTATGGTGTGGTTTTAGGCTTTTTTCTGCCTACATAATAGCAGACTAAATATTGAAGATGATTTGTAGACTACGGTGTTTCAGCAAAAAACATGCCTTGCAGTAAACTGTTTCCTTTTTTCTTTTTTCCTTTTTCACTTTAGAGATTTGTAAGTTTTGGTTGTTTTGGTTTTGTTTTTTTTTTCTTTTCCACATTTTTTTCCCTTTTCCACTTTTTTTTCCCTCTTGTTCTGGAGAGTCCATACCATCATCAGCTTCCCATATGTTAGAGGCATGTCAAGGTTTATTAATCAGCTTAGGCCAATTGAGATTTGCTGTATTTGTTTTCATAAAAGCTGTGTGTACTATATACTTCTTGAACTGGAAATCACACAATGCTCCTTATTTGCCTTCAATCACTTGCAGATGCAGAATGGTCAGATCATTTCCCTTTAAATTGACCTAAGGGATTGAAGGAATTCAAAGGAATTTCCAAGTAACTAGTGCCTCTGCTTTCCCTGACTTTAATTCTTGAGCCTTCACGGTCAGTCTCTGGTAACTTAATCTGTTTCTCCCTCCCCCAATTTGTCCACTTCCTTCCTTTTGTTTGCCTCTGGAGAAGTAACTGAGTAGCCAGGCTCAACTCCTGTATTTGTTGCATTCCCAATTTTTGAACTAAACATTTGTATAAACCAGGTGGAGGAAGGGTGCTCTGTTGAGAGCACAGGAGTTTGAAATGCACTTTTGTAGCAGTTTTGAAGAATTAAATTTTAATCCGCAGGTATCTGTAAGCATAGAATTACATCAAAGGTAAATGAGAAAAGCAAGCCTGTCAGAAGTAGCTTAAATTTGCCATGCAAGGTTCTCAACCTCCACTGAAAAAAGCTGTATGGACTCAAGAAAGACTGAAACTGCTTTCACTGAGGCAGTGGACTGGGAACAAGTGCAGGTTTCCCAGTGTTCATGAAAGCTGTCCTGAAAGGAAGGAGTCAAGAAGGGCAGACTCACAGTAGAAGATGCAAAATCCAGTGCAGGGGAAGAGGAGAGCAGGGCCACAATCTGCTTCCAATCATGGATGGCTAATGGCAGCTCTGCATCTTTTGTTGGTTTTTGTTTCAGAAACCTGTCACGAGTCTTTGTGTGGATTGTCTCAACTATCAGGGGACAGGAGCTTATTTAGCAGGTGGCCATCTGAAAAGTGGCTGATGTTTTCAAAAATACCTCTACCTCTTTTGTTCTCTGCCTGCCACCATGACTTTGGTGTTTTTAGTTCTGACATGTGCTCTTTATCCAATTACTCATTTTGACTATGTACTAGTAGGGCATGAAAAGCACTTTCTTTCAAAGGTTCTATGTGTCATTGCTTTCTTTGCTCACTTCCATCTTCTCTATGAATCAGTTTCCATTTAAAAAGAAAAAATCAAAACCAGCAACTTTCCAATCAGATTGATGATAAAAAAAAGAAAAAAAGGAAGAAAAAACCCCAGAGCTTTCTCTGCAATGCATCATTAGTATTTGAAAGCTAAAAATTCTTAGTTGACTGAATAAAAATCTTCAAATATGAGCAAGATCTTTCCAAGGAAGACAGCGATTTATGCCTGGTATTTGCAAAGAACATGAAAAAAACACCTCTTGTCGTTACTAGAATTGTCTCCTAGAATTGTTCAATGAATTATGGTCGTAGCAACAAAGATAACTTAAATGCTTATTTTACCTACTCGTTCCTGGCTCAAAAGAGAAAAACATGCATAATAGGTGAAAGAATATAACACATTATTTTCCTAGAATAATGCTGGATTTTTGGATAGCAAGCAGTCAACACTTAAAGTTATTATTTATGGTGTTTCTTCACTGTAAACCAAACAGGCAAAATCTGTAAGAATGAAGCAAAGTCTGAGGTACCTCTGAATCCACCCAAAGCAGCCAGAAGTATTTCCAGCAATTTTGTCACTATTTCTTTGGATAGAGGAAGCCCATAAAATTATCAAATTTAAGAAATCAATGGGATCCGAGTGCAGATAAACAAAAACTAGGCAATTAAATTGAGGGGAAAAAGCCTGTTATTCTTTTTTTGAAACTCAATCTTAGCTTTGTTTGCTAAATTTTTAGAAAGGAGAGAGGAATGTTAATAAAGCTTCTATATCCACACAACCTTTTAATCCCATGGGTTCTCCTTTTTGCCCCAGTAAGTGCCATGTCCTGTCGCTTGTTGCTTTCTGGTGACAAGGAAGAAAATTATTATATAAGGTAAATAAAACCTTAACTGTGGGAAAGATAGAAGCAAAGACATTTTTCTTCATTTTCACATTGACATTTTCCCATAAATCAAGCAGCAAGTTAAATGGTTTCAGACGAAATGCAAGTACCTAAATTAGCTTTGGAGTATGTAATTGCTTCTAGGAGCTTGTGGAAGTCTAGAATCTTTTAGCCTATTTGGGATGCAGGTACTACTGACTTTCTGAGTCAAAAATATGATCTGTCATTCTTCTGTGTGCAGTTTCTCCCATGTTATACTGGTGAATGCGACACACCCACTAGATGCCTGAGCAGAAAAGGATTGGTTAATTTCTCCCAGGACTGGTTTCTCTCATTCATGTCAGTTTGGGAAGGAGGCATTGCAGCTTACTGGATGTGACCTCTATGGATAAGCCCATGGACAGAAGGAATAGTCCAATGATTTCATTGAAGAAAAATGTGCAGGAAATTTTCCTGCACATATGCAGGAATATGCAGAAATATGCAGGAAGTCCAAGACAGTTGGTAGACAGTTATAGCCAAAGCAAGGCACTGCATGGGTACAGCTTGTGCCACACAAATGGTAGCAATGTAAACAACACATATGGCATAAGACATGTATAGAGAGAACAATCATCTAAATTGGTAAAATATATTTTTTGTAGTGTGTTATACTCTTTTATTTTAAATGATCTAACAGGTGGTGGTAGTTTCTTCCAACACTTTAGGGAGGCTAGACTTAGATTTCAGAGCAGGAATATTTCTGATGTTCAGTCTACGTTTATTTTGGCTTTCTTCCATCTTCTGACTCACACTTATGCCTTCTTGGACCAAGAACCCTCTGCGGCTCCTTACTGCAGACCACCAAGTAGTCTCCAAGCTTGTTTTCTTCTGTGGGTGATGAAGAGAAAGAAGGACTTAAAGTATCACTCATATTCAGTCCTTGACCTGAACAATTCTGAGGTCTCCCTTGTGCCTACATCCTGCAGTTAATCATTAACTGGTATTTAGCTGATCGTTGTGCATTTTAAGTATGTGGAAATACTGACGTTGTTCTCCATGAGAGGACCTGTAGTTTTGACCGTGATACTCAGTTCTTTATTTATGGAAGTTCTCTGAACTTTTTCTGACATGTTAGCAACTTTCTTTTTATCTGAGTTTCTAACAAACCGGTATTGATGCTTGAGTTCAGTCACATCACTGCTATACCATCACTTTTTACATATGAGAAATTATGGCTTTTTCATATTGTTTCATAAAGTGTATTGGTCTCTTCTGCAAACTTTTCTATTACAAGTTCTTTGCTAGTTTTGTGTTTTCTAGTAATTTTACTGAGGTTTTTTTACCTTTACTGTTTTGCAAATACTTCTCTCCTGTTGAATATCTGTTTCAATTTATTTTCCCTCAGACACATTAACTTGCCTTTTTCACACAGAATTTCATTTTTTTACTTCCTGCCTGCATTTCTGACCCCTCTAGGGCACTTCATTTTATGATTAAACAAACCTGTTCATGGGCTCCATGAAAGAAGAGATAGTGCATTTGTAGGTTTATTTGTATTGAATCATAGTGAAAATTGCACCTCGAGGGAGGGCTATATTACATTTAACTACTTAGCCAGGATTTATCTAAATAAATAGCATAGGATTCAAACCTTCCAGATGGGATCTCACTCTAAATTGTGCTTTAAAATATATACGGACTTGTGGGTTATCTATAAAAAATTCCTCTGATTAATGAAGATTAGATAAGCCTAGATTAGTTGCTCATTATTGTGGGTTCAGATACTCCAAAACACTTCATGTATCAGTGTGTTCAGACAGGTAAAGTAAGGTGACTGAGGGTGAATTTCCCTTTTCAGGGTACCTTGTGTGTGGGACCAATAATTAAAAACATCATATGAGAAATAAATGTCCTGTAACCTGTGCTCTGCTGCAAGTAAAGAGATTCCACCATTTTCCAGACTCTCCTTTTTTAAAGAAGTCTTAGGTTTTTTTCCTTCTGTATTGCATAGGGAAACTCTAACTCAAGGTCAGTTTGAGGTTTACAGTATTGGTAGTAGCTGAGGGAGAGCTGGATTTCTGCAATGCAAGTTATCATAACTTTCAACTTATTTCAGAATATTGTAAGAATCAAAGCCGTATTTTTCTGCTGGTATGTTGAAGAGCCCAAAACCTCCAGTTAAAATTAAGAAGGTTTGATTTTGTAGAAAGTTTATAAGAAAAGAAAGTATTTTGATATGTAAGTGAAAGGGTTGCACTGAGCCAGGTTTTCTTCTGTTGTATCAGTGATATGCTAAATGAATTCTACTGATCCTAGTGGGATGACGTGGGATTTTTTTACTGGATTCACACTCACTGAGATCAGAGTCTAACCTACTATTTTTCGATGAACTTTAAGGAAACGAGTCCTTGACAGAAGTGACTTATAGGCAAAACACCTTTTATTCTTTTTACTTTCTTTCTGGATTTTGTGTTTGGATTTTTTTTTTTTTTTTTTTTTTTAACACTACAGTGATTGTAAAGCTTAAATAAGTGTACTACACAGTCATGGGAGAAATAAAATTCACAACTGTATTACATAAAAAATTGGAGCTCAAGCAAGCTAAAATCAAAGCCCATGTCAAGAACATCAAGATTACCATCAGGCTTTGTCTGTCTTCTCAAAGAGCTTACTTTTGATAAAGGGGAAAAAGATGGGAGTGTGCAAGCTTTTACACTCATAACTCATGTTCTCTATCACATAACAGTTGCTAGGGGCTTTTTCTCATCCGTTAAATCTGTTCTTTACTGGGGAATGAAAGAAAGGAATGAGAAACCCATGGGAGGAGGTGTGCAGTGCCTGTGCAGAAAATCTTGCCATGCTAACAGTTTGCTGTAATGTTATTTAAACATAACCACCACCAGTTAAGGAAACAGGAACACGGCTGTGTGCTGTGTGTGCCTTCCCCTTACCCTCTGCACACTTGTGCTCATTACAGCTCTTTCTTTAAACTGCTGGCTAGACAGCTGGCAGTGCCTCAGAGAAGTACCAAGTAAGGGAGCATATAAATTACTGTTGTGTTTTACAGCCAAGATAAACTCAAACTGCAGGGTTATACGCTGAACTGACAGACAAAAAAAGAGAACCTAGCAGGCCTGTGAAAAGCAAAGGGAAAAAGAAGGAAAGAAAGCATATTTCAGCTAACTTCAGTCATGTGGTGGGGGTGTGGGAATAAAAGACGCATAAAATTAAACCTTCCCTAGTCTAAAGACACGAGCAAGGTTAATATTTCTGTGTTTGCAACTGTAAATCTGTAATTATAAATTAGGGAGTGGGGTAAATAGCTTTAGGCTTGCTTGCACTGTCATCACTGTAGATTTTCAAATATGGCAAAAAATGTGTGATGATAATTTCCTTATCATGCATTTTATTAAGTGAGGCTTAATATACAAGTAATTCAAGTGAGTCGGTGCTTGGATAGAGTTTCCAAATGAAAACTGAGCAGGCTGGTCTGCTTGGAATTGTCTGTCCTGGCTCCATGCCTCCCAAATTAACTAGTTCTAGCCTGTTATTTGAAACAATAAGTTCAAGATACATTGAAATGTGAAAGATTTATTAAGGTTCAAATATTACTTCAGATCCATGTTAATTTGCAATTGAATTTACACAGTGGTGGTTCCTAATGTGAGAGGCTTTATTTAATCCTACACCCAGTGTTTTGTAGGTTATGCTAGAGAACACAGGATTTGTTTGAATGCAAGCATGGCTTTATGCTGTAATACCAGGTGCCAAGTATTCAGACATTTCTACGTAGACATTCCAGTACATTACCTCACACTACTGCAAGCATTGCCTAAGAGTGCCACATGAAGCTGAAAATCTATACAAGCTTGACCCGTTCTCTCAGAAAACAGTGCTCAAGTGTTAGAAGACCCACAAAAGTCTGACAGTACTGGAGTTACTCTCAAAAACCTACATACTGGCGCACAGTGTGTGGTATGCATTACAGCTCTACTGCAAGCAAACATAAAGCATGAAGCTTTATCTTTAAGCCAGAAACCCTGGAATCTCTGGGAGACCACAGTCTAAGTCAGGAATTGAAACACCTCCCCAGTGCAACTGCAAATTGAAAAGAAGCCCTTGTACAGTGCTGGCAAAGATATAGGTTAAGGATGGCTTCAAAATGCTTAAAAGCTTTTCAGATCAACTTGGTGACTTTCGTAGGTGAAAAAAATATTAATGTCAAATATATACTTCTTAAGAAAAGCAATTATTTGTTTGCTGTATATTAACAATGTGATGGTGTTTGTTTTAAAGTTATCATAAAGCACAAATAAAATGTCATGAATAAGGAAAGTATTCTATGCAATTATAATAAAAGTCCTTCAAAGACAAGCCATAACATGTTTATGGTCCTTCAAAATCAAATAATGCTGTACAGCGAGATTCTGAGTTTAACAAAACTCTTCTGACTTCTGTTCAATCCAAAAATACTGTAGTACTAGGGCTTAGTGCCAGGAGAAAAGGCTGAAGAAAAGGTCTGAAAGGAACCTCATGGATTTCAAAAAGGAGAAATGAGAAGTCCTGCAGCTCAGGTGGAGGAACAACCCCAGGTACCAGAACATGCTGGGGACTGCCTAGATGGAAAGCAGCTTGGGAGAAAAGGCCCTGGGGTCCTGGTGGACACCAAACTGAACATGAGCCAGCAATGCTCCCTTGTTGCAAAGAAAGTGAATGGTATCCTGGGCTGCATTAAACAATGTGCTGCCATCAGGTAGAGGGAGGTGATTCTTCCCCTTTACTCAGCACTGGTGAAGCCTCACCTGGAGTATTGCTGGGCTTCTCAGTTCCCAAGAGCCATTCTCATTTCTAGAGAAAGTCCAGCGAAGGGCCACAAAGATGATGGAAGTACAGGAGCATCTGTTCACAAGGAAAAGTCTGAAAGAGATGGGTCAGTTAATCTCAGGGGATCCCATCAATGTATGTACATACTTGAAGTGAGGATGTAAAGACGACACAGCCAGGTTTTTTTCAGTGGTGCCCAGTGCCAGAAGGAGAGGTGGACATGGGCACAGACTGAAAAACAGGAGGTACCCTCTGAATATCAGGAAACACTTTTTTACTGAGGGTGGTGTATGCAACATTTCATTAACGATAAATCTCTAGCTTCTTTTCAGGTTTTGTAATTAATAGTGATAGAAGTGCTGGAAGATGCCTAGAAAACATTGCTGAAAACGGAAGAAACAAGTACTAAAACAAATGATGCAGACTGGGAGGTTGGCTGCACAGCTGGTTGAAAGTACAGATGTTTCTTACATGCTCATTGTATTTGGCTGATTATGCTTTAATGAAGAATTACTTTCTTGTGAGGTGAGCGACCACAGGAAAGATGTGCCAAAGAAGACACATTATCCTAGACCACAACCAAAATCTTGTGCCTCAGCACTGTTTTTACATGGTTATGTTTGAATGATGAACTTTAGTAAAGCCAATAGACCAGCAAGTTGCTTGTATTTTGTTCTGGTATTAGCTATTGACTTTGTACTTGTACTAGTACTTGTAATTTTTACTTGTACTAGTACTTGTAATTTGTCCTTGTACTAGTACTTGTACTTTGTTCTTGTACTAGTTATTTTGCAGTAGCTGTTACAAATGTACCCCTTGCTGTCCCATCTTGGCTTGGCCATCCATGCTTCCTCAGCCCACACAGAGCACTTCTTTCCCAAGTGTCATAGTTTAAGCCAGTCGGCAAGTCAGCCACGCAGTTTCTACTCCCCCCCCACCCCTGAGGGATGGGGAGGAGAATTGAAAAAATGTAACCCCCACGTGTTGAGATAAAAACAGTCCAGTAACTAAGGTATAACACAAATCACTACTGCTGCCACCAATAATAATAATGATAAGAGAAAATAACAAGGGAAGAGAATACGATACTACCCTCCGGAAATGAGCCCGACAGCTAAGAGGATGTGCCCTTCCGAGGAACTCCCAGTTACATCCCCGGGCATGACATGCTGTGGTATGGAATACCTCTTTGGCTAGTTTGGGTCAGGTGTCCTGTCCCTGCTTCCTCCCGGCTTCTCCTCCTCCCTGGCAGAGCATGAGACTCACAAAGTCCTTGGTCAGGGTAAACATTCAGACCAGCAACTGAAAACATCGGCTTTATCAGTATTATTCCCAGGCTGAAAGTCAAAACCACAGCGCTGCACCAGCTACTAAGAAGGAGAAAAACTGACTGCTGCTGCTGAACCCAGGACACCAAGCTATTGACTTGAATACCACTGCAGGGTAACAGCAAAGATTAGTTGATTTACAACTTGCATCTGCCTGGGCCTGGGCTTCAGGGTTGCTCCAGCAGTTGGAGAAAACCCTCCTTGCTCCGTTCTAACTCCTGCCATGTGGCCCTGTCCACAGGTTCCCATAGTCTGTGGTTCTCCTCTGTATTGCCCTTATACTTAACGCCAGGCTTCATAAACTCCCTGAACCTGATGCAAGTGCTGAAGGGAACAGAATCATAGAATCATTAGGGCTGGAAAGGACCTTAAGATCACCTAGCTCCAACCCCTCCACAGGCAGGGACACATCACACTAGACCAGGTTGCTCAAAGCCCTGTCCAACCTGATCTTGAACACTGTCAGGGATGGAGCATTCACAACTTCCTTGGGCAACCTGTTCCAGTGCCTCACCAGCCTCACAGTAAAGAACTTCTTTGTTATACTTAACTTAAATCTTCCCTGTTTAAGTTTAAACCCATTACCCCTTGTTCTGTCATTACAGTGCCTGATAAAGGATCTTCTCAGGCATCCTTATAGGCCCCTTTCAGATACTGGAAGGCTACTATAAGGTCTGCATGTAGCTTTTTCTTCTCCAGGTTGTACAGCCCCAATCAGAAGTGCTGATTCCTACTGGCTCTAAACCAAACTTGTCCTTTACAGAAAAGATATTCAAAGCAGTAGAGAGAGTGCTGCCATTGAAGGCTGACAAAAGCTGTTGATTTTTCTTCCTCACTTTCTAGATTAAAAATATCAAATAAAAGCATAGGTAGCCATTCAAATAAACAGAAGCAGCTGTATATCTCCCATTTGTGTCGTTTGCAAAATGTACTTAGTGTTTTACTTCCAGTCACTCCTACAGAGTAGCCATGCTGAAATCTGGGAACATCACCTGGCCACAGGGACTTCCCAGGACTAAGGGAGTCTGACTGAAATCACAGAGCCCTTCTTAGGCTAGAGAAGAAATGGGTAGGAACTGAGCAGATATTTGGGAGCTTCTCCTCAGCTCTCCTAGCTAGCCGGTGCCAGTTTGATGGTGCATGCTGTCTTGCAGGACTCAGCCCAGCTGCCTGGGGAAATGCCTACAGCTAGTCACCATTTTGGTCTAATCCTGACGAAAGAGTGTGAAAGGGATCCATCTCCAGCAGAAATATCATCTGGTTCTGCTTTGGGTAAATTCCTTGAGTTGATAGACTCAACTTCTCCTGTCCCTCTAGGATGGGCAAAAGAGCACCATGTGATGCTGATCAAGCATCCATCAAGGATACAAAGCATTTCCAAGCATGCAGCAAGGACCACAGCACCAACGGAATCCATCCCATTCATTCAGAGGAGACCTCTGGTGAAACCAATGAATTTGTGACCCTCACTTTTCCAAAGAAGCTCTGGAAAATGCTCCAAAGCCATTTTCAGTCCGTTTGATGCATTGGTGATAGCATCTGTGTTGCTATTGATGAAGAAGCCTCACTAAAGGAAATGCCTGCATGAGAAGGACCTTGAAGAGTTTTTCAAACTGACAGCATGAAAGGCTTTCATCAGCTCCAGCTTTATGCATTCACCAAAGCAATACTACTCCAAAACATCTGAGTTGTTTGATTTGTGGCAGAAGAAGCAGCAGCACCTTCTGCTCACAGCAAGGTACATCAGTTCCCCTGCACATGAGCCCACTCTCAGGATAATTCTGGCAGAAGAGCTTAACCTTCTGGTAACATAAACCTTGGAAATGGAGGAGAGGAGGAGGGCTTGAAATGCAGTGAGATTCATTCCTTTCTCAGGTGAAAACATAAGGGCAGCCATTACTGAACAGAATCATAGCACAACTCTTTGGTCAGCCTAAGCTTTAGCTTTCAAATGCCCAGTAGACCTTTTCAAGACCCATGTTGGTCTGTTGCAATTACAAGGCTCAGTTTCCTTTCGTGGTGTTTTCCCATGTCCAAAGGCTGGCAGTTAAATCTTCCTCTTTTATGTGGTTTATTTACTCTTCCACTACAACCACAGCATCACGAGAGATGATCCCCATCTGCTTGAGACATGCAAGCAAAGATCTGGCCACAGGAGAGCAACAACTATGTTGTCACCATGCCTGGCTCTGAGGAAAAACTACCATAGAAGAAGCCCAGACATGCAAGCTGCAGGATGGCCTGGTGTGTGCTGCCCTTTTACCTTGCAGCCAGGAGGCTGTGTCCCTGCTCTGGTGTGTCACGCAAGCTCAAGGTGCTGAATGTCTGTGAACACAATAACAAAAAAAATCAGAGCTACCACACAGTGCCCTTTTGTGTCATACTGTAAAAGAGAGAAAATCTGTATTTTATAAAGAACCTGTCCATTCCTTTCCTAATGGAAATATAAAACTTATGAGACTAATCTTGTATTTTCTGTAACGGTTGTATTGAACCTAAATACAGATTACCTGTCACTTTCATAATCATTACACTTACAGAAACAGCTTTTAATCCCTAGAGATTTCTCCCTGAGTCCAGCAGAGGACCTCTATACTGTCCTAAACCTAGCACTGATATACGGTATCACCAGTATGTGACCAGACATAAAAGTTATCTAAATATTGTAATCTGTTCTCAACACACAATAATACGGCACACATACACCTTTTCTGCTGTCTGGCAAGAATCATGATACCTGAAGAATGTAGGTAAAAGGCTTCATAACATTGCACTCAAGCAGATAGTTTTGGGGTTTTTTTATCCATAAGGGAACTATGTAGTTACATTTCTGTGACTGCGAGATCTTTCAGTCTTATAGAGGCAGCTATGGGAAGCATTTTCCATTTTTGAAAAAGCACAGATCTCCATGATTTCCAGTTCTTCTATTAGAATTCTTTCATTATGAATGAGTTGTAATTCTTACATGGAATTAAGTTTAAGGTCTGTATATGAAGCAATTATTAAATATTTAGTGGTTTCTTAGTTAAGAAGTGTTTCAGAACTGACTCTGCTGAGGTTCTAATACTAGTTTTGCTTTGGAGGTAGGCTTCCAATGACTAAATTAAGCCTCTGGCCAATAAAAGAAAAAAAAATGACATTTTTATTAAATTATTAAAAATTAACATCCAGAAGTCATGATTAGTAGTACTATACACTGCTTTTACAAGGGAAAAAAAAGAATATTTCATCAAAGGAATTTTCAATTAATGTCATTTTTTTTTCCTCTAAACATTACCCTAATCCAGGGCAGCTGTCAACAGTTACTTTATCTCAAATTTTAAACCAATGTTGTAGCTTTTCGAAGATAACTCTGCAATCTGAAGCAGATGTAGTAACAGGTTGCCTTGTGATTGAAAGAACCAGACTATTGCCTTTAAAAATACATGTCCTCCAAACCTTTATTTTATTTCTTTTGAAGATAGACATTTGCTGGAGTGTCTGTCCCATGATCAACTGTTTTATGCCCAGAAAGCCAGCTGTATCCTGGGCTGCATCAAAAGGAGTATGACCAGCAGGTCGAAGGAGGTGATCTTGTCCCTCTGCTCTTGTGAGGCCTCACTTGGAGTATTGTGTGCAGTTCTGGTGTCCTCAACATAGAAAAGACATGGAACTGTTGGAACAAGTCCAGAAGAGGGCCACGAGGATGATCAGGGGACTGGAGCACCTCCTGTATGAAGACAGGCTGAGAAAGTTTGGACGGTTCAGCCTGGAGAAGAGAAGCTGCGCGGAGACCTCATAGCAGCCTTCCAGTATCTGAAAGGGGGACTATAGGGATGCTGGGGATGGACTATTCATTAGAGACTGTAGTGATAGGACAAGAGGTAATGGGTTCAAACTTAAACAGGGGAAGTTTAGATTGGATATAAGGAAGAAATTCTTTACTGTTAAGGAAGTGAGGCACTGGAATGGGTTGCCCAGGGAAGTTTTGAATGCTCCATCACTGGTGGTGTTCAAGACCAGTTTGGATGAGGCCTTGTGTGACATGGGTTAGTGTGGGGTGTCCCTGCCCATGGCAGGGGGGTTGGAACTGGATGATCTTAAGGTCCTTTCCAACCCTAACTATTCTATGATTCTATGATTCTATTGCAGATATGCTGAGGACCTCTCCAGTCCCCGGACCAGCAAAAACATGGCTGAAAACTGTCCTCCTGGCTGACTCTTTCCTTGGCTGCAAGCTTTGTGCTGCATCTCTACAGGACACATGGTTGCAGAACTCAGTCCTATTATCTGAGCCAACAGACAGCATTAAGTGACTACAGGAATTCAACAATTTTGCACGCGCATAAGTGCTTCTCTGCTTGAAAGGCTGGGGGGCAGGATGCAGTTCATGACAAAATATGAGAGCAAACAACAAGCACAAATTGCTAATGTGAGAAACTTCAGATGCTGTATGAACTATCAGTCCTTTGGCGCAAATAGCTCTTCTTTCAATCTCAGTTCCTTATTCTGTTGTTCATATTCTAAATAAATTTGAATCAGTTTGGTAATGTGACACCAAATTTATATGGAATGAAGTCTCTCTGGCATGGCTGAATCATTTTAATCCCTCTACTTCCTCAATTCTATCACTTAAATCTGGGATTTATTCAACATGTAGAAAGTATCATGGCTCAAAGTTAAAGCAGTATTTTAAAGCAATCACTGGCTATTAAAGACTCCAAGTGATGGAAGATTAGGAGAAGAAAAAAAAAGGGTAATAGAGATTAGAGATTTTTCTGAAGTGTTTTTGAATTGGTTGGACTGTCGCCAAAAGATAGATGGTTTGAACAGAGTTACAGACATATTGTCTTCACAGATTTTTAAGGCTTTCTAAAACTGTAGCCTTCCTGTTTACCAGAATATCAAGAAATACTAGGTTGGCTGATGTCAGAATTGATTTTTCAGAGCTGATCTGAAATACGTAAGTGAAATTGTGTTGATTTCAGATCATGTAAGTGAAAAACAGCAAATGACATGCAAGTGGAAGGCTTTGCTACTTTTATACTACATGTTTTGCTGCTGCTGGGGGAGAAGAAAAGACAGGAAAACCAGTTAATAAGTGCAGGAATGCAAGAAACAAGTTTTCAAGTGAAGGAATGAACTACATTGTCAAAGGAGCTCCACAATTTATGGTCAAGTTAGCAAATGTCAAATGATAGAGCTGTAAAGAGGGCAGGTGTTTATCAAATCCAGAAACTGTATTTGCATTTGCTTTAATTTTTCCTGTGAGTGAGTCACTAAAGTTTTTCAGAAGCTGTGATAGCAGGCAGAGCTTCATGTGGAAACACGACGTTGTTAAAAATATACTTGTTAAGCATTTCCTCTTTACATCTGATGCATGCCTCAGTGGATGTCATAATATTTAAATGGTTGCTTACTGTTCAGATTGTGTAAAATGCACAGCTTGGAAATGCACTTAGCCACTTGTGCAGAACTGTGAAGCCAAGAGCAAAAGGCAAGAATGAGTTTTCAGGCTGAAGAATAAACTGCTGGATAAAAAACAATAAGGATTGTGTCGGATACAGACTGACACCACCATTCATACATCTTAAACAGATCTTTGTCAGGCACAAGATCACGCAGTCCCCACAGTAATAATAGAGCAGCATGCCTTCTGCTTTTTACACACTTTTCTCTTTGAAGAATTGCATTTAGGAGCCAAGTCTTCTGACAGATTTGATAATTTTTTATTACTGTGTGTCCAGCAAAAACATATCTTCTCTAAATACTTACAGAGCAAAAATCTCTTAAAAAGACAGAGATACTTTCAGCTCCAATCAAGTGAGATTAGTCTGCTTAGTGTGGCTGCATGAGTACATTAATTGAGAGCCAAGGGAAATCTATTCTACAGAGAATAGAGTATTTTACAGCATACCTCAGATAAAACATCTTCTGGTCAGTATTAACTCCCAAGCCTTGTTGAACAGCATAATTGCAAGAAAAATGTCACATAATTTTGCTACTTAATAATTGATGAGCACTAGACAAAAGGCCTGATTCTCTCTCACTCTTTAATGCTTCCCAGGCCGTGTCTGCAGAAACCTGCCTTCAGACAGTGGAACTTATAGGGTTATAAAAATATTGTAGCTGATAAGAGAAACAGGTTGGATTCATAACTGCACAGCTTTTGTTTGCTACAATACTTCTATTCTTTTGAGTTTTTATAGCCCTGTTTTCTTTTGCTGAATACACAAATGTGTTCAAGAGAGTAGGGGAAAATACCTTCAAATATGAAAATAAAAGACATAACTGGCAACTATGTTACAAACACTGCTGGCTTGTCTGTTGTGTTTAAAGCAGCTTAAGACCTAAAGAAATCTACAATTAACTTTTCTGTTTTCCAGCAAAATAAATCAGGTTACAAGCTAAGAACATTTAAAAGAGAAAAAAAGAAATACATTTTTCTGGTATGAAAAGACAGATGGATTTTAAAAAGATAAATCATAAATAGTTCTTTTTTTTCACATAGGAATTTTGAAAGCAATTCATTTACCAACTTAGGAATCATTTCGTCTAATGCTCAAGTGACCTTTCTAACTTTTGGGTTCACAAAGCGCCTTATTCACAGTATGCAATTCATACATAGCTACAAAATTTTGCATAATGCAAGTGACATTTCTTGATCCATTTACCTCTCTTTCTCTTTCTTGTGAATTGCAGCTGTTACATCTGTAGCAGTTTCCATAGTAACACTCAATTTTGGACTTTCTAAAGGATGAGAATGAGTAGCTTGAGAAAGAATGACCAGGAAATAGGTTTAAAATGAACAATTATAAAACATTTAGAGGCTACTAGGAGAAAAAAGTCCCACCACCAGAAAACCTTAAACCTTTTCCAGCCCTGTACAGTGCTAACTTAGCCTTCCAAAATAACTCAAAACAGCAGTTCTCAACACATGAATCATTAACACTGTGACCTGAGATTTGGCAGCTTGATGAGACAGTGGTTTCTACTGTGAAGATTATGGAAACATAGCTTGGTACTAGACTTCAACACTAAAGGGTCCTGTCATTTCTGCAATCATTTCACTTTCTCTCAGGAAGTGAGCTTGCCTCAGCAATATCTATGATGGGGTTGCATGCAACAGTGTTGAGGGGATCTAAGCAGGCATTGGAGTGATCTCAGTGCACTAAGATTTAATAGTGATCACATGGTAGCTACATGGAAGAATGTTTTTCAACTCAACAGGAGCTTTTTTTTTTTTTTTTTTATCCTCAAAATCAACTTCAGGGACCAGTATCCCAGCCTCAGACAGCATTGTCTCAAAGGGGTGTTTATATGCATTTGGCTACAGCTGGAAATAAGAATAACAGTGTTATGAACTGGTAGAAACCTAAAGAGCCTGAAAAATTATTTCAGAGACTACCGTGGCTGCTGCACAAGCCTTCTCCACGAAGTGAATGCTCACTAGAAATATCTGTTGCAAATCACTTCAAAAGGAAAGACAATAGGGGAGAAGACAGATATTTGGTGGCTTAGCTGCTAAAACTCTGAACATTTCGCCTCTGGATCTATGCTGAATGCCCAGCTTGAAGTTCTCAGAAATAGTATTTTCTACTTCGAAATGGAAAAACTTTACCACAGATAATTGGAACTGATTTTAGGATAAGGAGTTAGAATAGTAGTTTTATGGGGTCATGGCCTTTTAACCTGCACATTTTGTCATCCTGCTTTTTCCCCGGTGACCTTTAATCCAGGAAATAATTTGCCTTGACATGTTTTCCTTTAGGTTTGGTTTTGTAGCAGTGGTAAATAGATATGTTTTGTTATAAGTGTTTAGATGCTCTAAATTTGGTTATTAGAAAGCTGATTATCTAGCTAATCTTAACATAAACAGAATTTTCATTTACTCTAGCAGATAAATTACAGTGCAAGTGAATACCTAAAATCAGCAATACAAAGCCATAATTGAATTTCCACATAAAGAATTATCAAGTAAATTAAACAGAGAAGGCAGACTGCGTGCGCTCCATATAATGTCTGCTTGGTGAAGAGGACCATGTGGTAGTTCCAGGTCACCCATATGTCTTAATTTCAATGGATCATTTTAGATACCTGTTAGAAGACTGAAGCAAATCATATGATTGAGCCTAGAAAATAATATTTATATCCTCTTATAATCCTTCGCATTAGGCAATTGTTGCTGTATGAAATGACTTGGCCCTGTCTCAAGTTGATCAATTCTTTTACAGCTGGGTTTCTATGTAAAGGATGAAGACACTTGGAAGCCCTCACGGTCAATATCTGTAGTGTATCTGAGCAGCGGCTGTATTTCAATTCTTCACAAAGCCTTCTTATTAAGTCTTCACCAGAGAAGACATTCTGTTAGGCACAAAATTAATGGACATATTTACGCATACATATATACCCATTTGTAAATAAGAGTGAGGGTTTAAGAGCTTGAAAGAGATTTCAGCTTATCGTGATATAACTTTGCTAGCCTACTTTGAAAATAGTGTGCTAAGAATATCATCTTAAGAAAAAATTGAGCTGAAATTTATCTCTATGAGTCATGATAGCCTAGAGAAAGTGGGAGAAAGAAAAAAAATCAGAAAAAAAGTGAAGTACAACAAGATAACTGGTAAAAAAGAGTTAAGTTCTTCACTTCATGCAGCTTGGCAAATTGAAGAACACAAATCATTGCAAAGGAAAAAACACTCTTGGATATCTCGGGAGACTGACTTCACATGGCTAATTTACAACCACATGCCACATCTGTTACTTTTAAAAATCAATGAGAGTGCCTACCCTTTAACAGCACAGGGTCACTGGTAAAGGTTGCTAGTGTCGGCCCTATAGATGAGACCTTCCAGGATGTCAAAAAAGAACCTCAGTGATGCACATTAACACCCACACACTCCTTTATGTCACTTCAAATTTACTTTATCTTAAAATGTCAGCTAGAAGAGCTCACTCTCATATTAATAACTAGAGGTTTGCATCCAAGCCAGGAAACATAAACCCTGCTGTTAGCTTCATGAGGCAGCTGGCTAGCTCCAAGGAAAGCCAAAAGGGAAATATTGAGCTCTTAGTCTTTCTTAGTGGAGTCTGCAGTATTAAGGAAAAGAAAAAAGTGATATGACTTACAGATGGCCCATCTATAGTATGTACAGAAACAGTTGCATTTTGTTATTCTGTAGATACTGTTCAACAGGAGAGTCATTCTGTTCTTCTACAGTACTGGACGACAAAAGTCATTAAGGACACATTAATACAAAATATCCCCATGAGCTGGAACAAGTTTCCCCAGACCTGAGTTTATATTTCTCCATGGTATCTATCAGGTATTTAACCATCTTTCTTGCTCTTTTTCCAGTCATATTGGAAGGACTTTATAGGCTTAATTCACTTTTTAAATTCAGCTGGTGGAAGCTGAGCTGTGGGACACAGTGCTGGAAACATTATTTGGGTAAATAACAATGCCAACCATGTCTCAGCCTAGCTAGCAGGCAATCCCCGAAAGCATGTATCTACCCCTGCTCTTTCATAGCACAGAGCAGAATGCAAAGCTAAGTGCTTGAGAGAAACACTGATGCAACCAGTCCCATAAGTGTACTTTGCCATGGATACAGGATACAGGGAAGGACCTTAAAAAGGCTAGGAGGATTGGCCAGGTTAATAAATGGTTAGAAGGGTGGTGTCAGAGTCAGGGGTTTGGGTGTCTTCAACACGGGACCCAAGTTAGAAGGCCAGGTCTACTGGGGGCTGGTGGAGCTGATCTGATAAAGAAGGGGAAGAGCAGTTTCACTGGAGGCTTGCCAGACTGGTCAAGGATGCTTTAAACTAGACATGTTGGGGAAGGGGGGCATTGTTCCATCCCAACACACCCAGTCAGTTGCCAACACCTATAATAAATGCTTGGAGCAATGCAGAGATATTCCAGCTGCTCCAGCCTACGAGCTGGCTTCATTTGGAGGTCAGATGCCTCTATACAAATGCCCGTAGCATGGGAAACAAACAAGAGGAATTAGAGATGTGCGCATGACTGCGGGAGTATGATATAGTAGTCATCACAGAAACACGGTGGGATGGCTCCTACGACTGGAGTGTTAGAATGGAAGGTTACAGGCTCTTTAGAAAAGACAGGACTGGCAGGTGGGAAGGGGGAGTTGCTATATATGTTAGGGATAGGCTGGAGAGTATGGAACGATGTCTGCGGACGGCCGAGCAGTCGACAGAGAGTTTGTGGGTCAGGGTTAAAGGGAGAACAGCGATGGGGGACATCACTGTGGGGATCTGTTACAGATCGCCTGATCAAGTGGAATCTGTGGATGAAGTGCTCTATAGGCAGATAGGAACAGCCTCACACTCGCAGGTCCTTGCTCTCATGGGGAACTTCAATCACCCTGACATCTGTTGGAGGGACGGCACGGCCCGGTACAAGCAATCCAGGAGGTTCCTCGATTGTATGGAAGACAACTTCCTTCTGCAAGTAATAGACGAGCCGACAAGGCGAGGTGCCATGCTTGCTCTCGTGCTCACCAACAGGGAAGGGCTGGTTGGAAATGTGATGCTCCAGGGCAGCCTTGGTTGCAGTGACCACGAGATGGTCGACTTCGAGATCCTCAGGACAGTGAGAAGATCGTGCAGCAAGCTCACTGCCCTGGACTTCAAGAAAGCAGACTTTGGCCTCTTCAGGAGCCTGCTTAGTAAGGTTCCATGGGATATAGCCCTAGAGGGCAGGCAGTTGATATTCAAGGATCACCTACTACAAACTCAGGAGTGTTGTGTCCTGACTAGAAGGAAGGGCAGCAGGAAGGCCAGGAGACCTCCTTGGATGGATAAGGAGCTGCTCAGGAAACTTGAAAGGAAAAAAGAGGCTTATGAAAGTTAAAAGCAAGGACAGGCAGCCTGAGAAGAATACAGGAATGTTGTCTGGGAAGCTAGGAACCAGGTTAGGGAAGCTAAGGCCCAGTTAGAATTGAACTTGGCCACAGATGTTAAGGATAACAGGAAGGGATTCTATAAGTAGGTAGCGAATAAAAGACAGATTAGGGACAACGTGAGCCCCCTCCAGAAGCTATTGGGAGAACTGGTTACCCTGGATTTGGAGAAGGCTGAGGTTCTTAATGACTTCTTTGCCTCGGTCTTCACTGGCAAGGTCTCTGACCACACCACCCAAGTCTTGGAAGGTGAACACAGGGACTCTGAGAATGAAGACCGTAGGCCCACTGTAGGAGAGGATCTGGTTCGAGACCATCTTAAAAACCTAAATGTACACAAGTCCATGGGACCTCTTGAAATCCATCCGCGGGTCCTGAAGGAGCTGGCGAATGAAGTTGCTAAGCCACTGGCCATCATATTTGAAAAATCATGGCAGTCAGGTGAAGTTCCCAACAACTGGAAAAAGGGAAATAGAACCCCCATTTTCAAGAAGGGGAAAATGGATGACCCAGGGAATTACAGAGCAGTCAGTCTCACCTCTGTGCATGGGAAAGTCTTGGAGCAGATTCTCCTGGAAGGCATGCTACGGCACATGAAAAACGAGGAGGTGGTTGGTGACAGCCAGCATGGCTTCACTAAGGGGAAATCCTATTTGGTGGCCTTCTATGATGGGGCTACAGAACTGATGCATAAGGGTTGAGTAGCTGACGTCATCTACCTGGACTTGTGCAAAGTGTTCGACAGTGTCCCACACGACATCCTTGTCTCTAAATTGGAGAGACATCAATTTGATGGGTGGACCATTCAGTGGACAAAGAACTTGCTGTATGGCCGCATGCAAAGAGTTGTGGTCAATGGCTCGATGTCCGGCTGGAGACCAGTAACGAGTGGTGTCCCTCAGTGATCGGTGTTGGGACCAGTCTTGTTCAACATCTCAGTCGGTGACATGGACAGTGGGATTGAGTGTGCCCTCAGCAAGTTTGCCAATGACACCAAGCTGTGTGATTCGGTTGATATGCCGGAGGGAAGGGATGCCATCCAGAGGGACCTCAACACACCTATGAGGTGGGCTGATGCCAACCTTATGAAGTTTAAGCATGCCAAGTGCAAGGTCCTACGCCTGGGTCGCAGCAATCCCAGGCACAGCTACAGGTTGGGCGGAGAAGAGATTCAGAGCAGCCCTGCGGAGAAGGACTTGGGGGTGTTGGTCGATGAGAAAATGAACATGAGCCGGCTTCAGTGTGCGCTCGCAGCCCAGAAAGCCAACTGTATCCTGGGCTGCATCAAGAGGAGCGTGACCAGCAGGTCGAAGGAGGTGATCCTGCCCCTCTACTCTGCTCTCGTGAGACCTCACTTGGAGTATTGTGTGCAGTTCTGGTGTCCTCAACATAAAAAGGACATGGAATTGTTGGAACAAGTGCAGAGGAGGGCCAGGAGGATGATGAGGGGACTGGAGCACCTCCCGTATGGAGACAGGCTGAGAAAGTTGGGGCTGTTCAGCCTGCAGAAGAGAAGGCTGCGTGGAGACTTCATAGCAGCCTTCCAGTATCTGAAGGGGGCCTACAAGGGTGCTGGGGAGGGACAATTCATCAGGGACTGTAGTAACAGGACAAGAGGTAACGGGTTCAGACTTAAACAGGGGAAGTTTAGATTGGATATAAGGAAGAAATTCTTTATTGTTAGGGTGGTGAGGCACTGGAATGGGTTGCCCAGGGAGGTTGTGAATGCTCCGTCTTTGGCGGTGTTCAAGGCCAGTTTGGATGAGGCCTTGGGTGACATGGTTTAGTGTGGGGTGTCCCTGCCCATGGCAGGGGGGTTGGAACTAGATGATCTCAAGTTCCTTTCCAACCCTAACTATTCTATGATTCTATGATTCTATAATATTTTCTACAATTTTGATTGAACCTCACATAAGAACCTTGATTTTTCAAGCAAACCTTAAGTATGTTAATTGGAAATTTTTGAAGTGGATGCAGTCTTCTTTGGATGTTAAACCTGCTCCTTGATAAATCTGTTGGAATCATTCCCTCTATGCAAGTCTATTAAACGTAGGTGTATCCCTTCAGCCATATTATTTTCAAGACAAAGCATCCAGGCACATTTTTTCTTTTTTTACGGAATCTGTTTCATGCTTTCAAAGTTGTAAACAAGTTTTATCACCTTCCTAATTGTCTTCTTTTCTTGATTATTTATAAATATGTGAACTGCGTAGATCTTAGTGGCGATCTTAGTGGCAATCTTGTGGCATCCTCCCTTTTGATAAAAGTGACCATTTTGTTCTATATTTTATTCCCTAATTTAATACAGTGTTATTTCTTGGTCTTGTCTTCTTAGTTGTCTTGTTACGCCTTTGGAACCAGGTGTTGATGTCAAGCAAGGCTAAAAAGTTTTTCTGAAAGTTCAACTACACGGTATCAGCTAGTTCATACTAGCACCTTGATGTCATATTTATCACTTTTTTTTTTCCTCTAAAAGAGAAGTTAAATATGTCTGCAGTCACACTTCTGGATTTCAAAATAGACATATCCTAAGCAGCAAACAATTTAGCAACTAAATGCCTGCCAGAATGGCAAAAAGTTTGAACTAGCTGCTGCATGTGAAATATTGAGAAGACGAAGTACACCTCTGTAGTGAAAGCTGTAACATTTATTCAGACTTCTAAGCTTCCAGTAAGAACTATTCCAATTCATGTACTTCTACTGAGGTCACTGTGTTATAGAAGTGATTTATAAGCTGCAGTAAAAATTTTGCTTCTGGATTTATCTAGGGTGGTGGTTACGAGGCTGGTGTAGTCACGCTTTTTTATGTGACAGCAGAACAGAAAAACTTGCAGAACTGTTGCTGCTATTGTTAACAACAAAATATGATATAGCTCTTCTCCTGCACTGAAGAAAACTATTTTCTCTGTTGGAGTGATTTGCGAAGTGTACTATGTGGTGATAATGTCTGGAAACTCACTTTTTGAAACTGAATGCAGGTCTTCAAGCACTCATTTCTGCTGTCAGGCTCTGATGATATCTGACACATTCACACTGTGCCTTGGCAGATACAGGCTTCAGGTGAAGACAGAAAATGCTGCTGTTTAGAGTAGATTAATGGGCTTCTTTGTATTATACCATTAAGTCATCCCAGGTTAAAAAGTTGGTCCTTTTGCAAGCTTTTCCTCAGGATTTGCAGCAGAGACTGACGGTGTTATATACTGTGGTAACATTGTAATTAAAAATTCTTGCTTTATTAATGAATATCATGAATGTGCACTCTGTACAGTGGATGCTGTGCATGCTGGGCTTTTGGTTATGTTTTCATCTAAACCCTCAGGAGTGTTCAACTTCATACAACCACACAGGGGGCCAACAGGGAGATAAAGAATAACATATTGCCATAGGAAAGACACAGCTCCTGTTGTCCTGTACAGAGAAAGACTAGTGTTTGATTAGTCCATGTTGCTGTTTAGCTTCATTTCTCACCAATGTTTTGCGGGATGACAGAGAGATACAAGAACTCTTCAAGATATACTGCAGTATACATCTGCTCAGCAGCTTTAGTGACCTATACTCAGCTTTTACTCTGTTGCTTTCAGTATACAATTCAGCATATAATTCATTATATATCAGTTTTCACCTGTTTAGGCCAAGATGACAATCTTAATCATGCCTCACTGGCTTTGATTCAAGTACGTCTATAAAAACCGTACCTCTCACTTGCAGTAACCTCTTACTTGCAGAAACGGTTCCTAACTTGTCCTTTTCTTTCACTTGTAGCAATTAAAATTTGGTTAGAATAAAGCTTTATTGAAAGTTGCTTGTCTCACAGGAAACCAACACATCTGCTGAAATCATGCTGAACCGCACTCTCACAGAGGATACAAACACTGAAGGTAAGATAGTCAAACTCTCTTTGTTTTCACTATTCCATTGGCAGTTTAATGAGTAACAATGTTTTGAATACCCTGTAAGTAACAAGTTTCTTTCTTATGCCAAATAACCCTCTTAGGGTTAAATACACCACACAGGAGACAAACAAAAAAATAAACTGTCCTTTAGGTTATACTGCCTATGGAAAAAAAAAAAAAAAACCAACCCAAAAAAACTTGTCGGTTCAGACACAAACTGCTTTGGGTTAGCAATAAAAGCATTAGGATTACAAGAATTCTATTTTATATATTTTTGATTAAAGTTATATATTTTTTAAATTTAGGTGCCTAAGAAAAATGCGCATTGTCTGTATTTCTCAGATCTCTTCCCCACAGAATTTTAGACCCAGTTCTTGCTATTTTATGTTTTTTCTTAATTCAAAGCATTCCAAGTATTTGTCTGTTTGTTTTTTATTTCCACTTTCTTCCTTTTATAGCTTTTTATGGCCTCTAGAAAATAGAGGCAGGTAAATAATATAAAATTTTATCTGTGCATCACCTCTGCTCAACATGATCTCACAGAAAAAAATGGAAAGAATAGTCGACAGTGGTCAAGGAGCTAAAGGCTGAACTTGATCCATGATTAAACAATACTTTCACATCAATGGCTGAAGAGCAAGCAGCTATCACTGCTCTCTGATGTTCTTTTACAAGACATATTTCCATTTGAAAGCTTACTTTAAAAGTAGGTTTTTCCCTGTTAGCATTTCAGCAAATTATTATGCTCTAGATATCGAAATTATTTTTTTCTTTTCTATATCTTCTGATGGTCTTTAATTTGTTGATGTCAAATACTATGGCATAAAGGTGAGAATACAACAAACTTAAAAGAAATGCTGGCACAAACAGTGCAAGAATTCATCATCTCTTGCCCCAGCTTCTAGCAGACAGGAAGAGGAAATGCCCCAAAGTGATCTGCACTCCCCTTTTGTTCAGGGTGCTGAAGAGGTACAAGGTGGCATGGGCTGGCAGAAGAGGGGCTACCCAGAAAAAATATGCTGTTCAAACATCATTGGAACACTGGCAAAGCTCCTGGAATAGCATATCAGAACAAAATAAATTCAAAGCCAAACTAAAACCCAAGATAGTCTTGACTTTTTGAACAGATTCTTACTGTCTCCTTGCGTATGAAATTAGTTCTGAGCACTACCACTGTCATCCCAAACTTTCATTTTTTTCTTTTGTATGCAAATCAAAAATCACAGGCTTAGTGCAAGTCCCAAAAGATCTCTCTCTGACTACAAGTACTCTCAACACGCACCTTCGAGGTGAGGTTCCCACTGTAGAAATTGCTTAAGAAGTTTCTGATATAATTTTTGCCTAACCAAGGCCTGACAAACTAGGTTTCATTAGGCATAATCTAGAAAAAACGTGTCAACTCCACCTAGATTAAACAGATATTAAATAACGGCTCTTTCTGAGCTAACCAGTTGACAAAACAAAATCTGAGAGTTCTTAAATGCTGGTGTTCCTGTAACAACTCTCATTTCTTATAGAGAAAAAAATATCGCAAAACTCAAGCTTTACACTAGGCTTCTGCACTGAGTACTGTAATTTGTACATGGGCCTTCAGCCCTCCTCTGTGTTGGGTGTTTTCAAAAGCATCCCAGCTTGCAAAAGACTGCCCAGTCTGCAACAGATCTGCCCCGCTATCCATCCTACTCCATATCCGCTGTCGTTTTGGATCACACCACACTGCAAAACATCTGTCTTTGAGTGGGTGTGTGCAACAATGAAAGATTAAACTGCATAACTGGTCTTGCTCACTGTGTTCATACAGAATAGTAAAGCTGTTTTCTGACTGCTAATCCTGGTGGTACAGACCACCTGTCCATTTGTCAACAGGTATTTTTCAAGAAGACTTTTTCTAAGTAAGAATTTTTGCCATATAAGTCTGGCCAATATTTTTTATCTTGGCCACAAAAGCATTTAACAATTACTTACAAAATAGACCTAGGATGCACTGTTGTGTACCACCTGGCCACAAAACCAACATCTTTGCCTTATTAATTTCAATTATGTTATTAAATGTTATTAAAAAAAAATTACCAGAAAGTGGTGCAACAATTCAGTGTATTCATAATTTCCTGGAGCTGAAAATAATGATATTAACTGGTGATGGTGACTGTGCTGTAACTGCAATACTTATGAAAAAGCACCCTTTTAGTAAAATCAAACTAAATGTTTTAGTAATATTGCACAAAACCTGGACCTGTCTTTTTTTCCCAACACAAATTCTGTCATGTGTTCAACACAGATGTACAACACAGATGTTCATACATACCAAAGCCACTGTCTTTTATTCTGTGAAGTAGAAAACATGAAAAGACATTTTGTTCTCTGACATTATTTCTTTTCTTTCCTAGAAAAGAAAAGGAGAGAAAAGAGCATTATTAAAGCAACTACTCAGAATTGATCAGAACTTAAGCATGAAAGCAAAGAGTAAAAGGAAAATAAATTACAAAGAGGCAGAAGTTGAAAGACTTACAGAAATCCTGTGTCTGCACGTTGAGATAGGATTTCTTTGAAGGTTCAGTGAGAATTTTTTTATAATCACTAATAGACAAATATCTTTATCTGCAATAAAATATATCTGATACTGTTGAAATGCTTTACCTGCATTGGTGTAATGATTGTGTTAGCCATAAGACATTAAAGAATAAAAAAACAGATTACTGCTATTTAAGACAAAGCATTTACAGGACAAAAGGTGTAAAGTTGTAGGCACTGAACTTACTGTAATGGCTAAGACAACGCCTACTCTGAAGAGCTCTGTTATCTGCAGTGTGAAAATATAGTAAGATCTTAACAGTGTGGAATACAGCCTTGAGAACAACACCATAAAATGCTATGATTAGAAAAATAAACAACAGGGCAGAAACCAAGATAATTGACCATAGAGAAGGTAGGAAAGAAAAGAAAGAAAGATTAAATGCTATCAATGATCCAATTTCTGGAAGATATGGAAAGAAATTATTGTCCCCTATTTTCTTTAGAAGAAGTTTAGAAATAGCTAGTAAGTGTAAACTAGGTTTTGTGAAAGCGTGTGATGCAGATTTAAGACAAGCTTTTGATCAAAATGTCTCAAAGAATTTATAGTGGGAGGCAGAAAAAAGTAAGGCAGAAGGAAGCAGACTCAGGTTCTTTTATTTGCTTAAAGGATGAAATGATCCTAATTAAATAATCTCCCTTGATTTGCATTAAGTAGTAATGACATTTTCTTCCTCTGGCATTGAAGTGTGTTTCACAGTTTCAGCAGCATTCTGTGTTTAAATCCTATTATTGCCTACCAGAATAAACAAGAAGTTTAACATGATTATCTGGGATGTTCCACTTATTTAAAGCTGGATTTGTTACTACATCTATCAATAGGTTCAGCATTTTCTAAGACCATAAGATACAGTGTGAGCATCTGTTTGCCTTTCTCTAATACTTGTAGGGCTGCTTGATGGAAATTATACTGGATTCAGGGGGAAATTTTCACAGAATATTTTTAAAGGCCTATTCTAAATATACTGTTCTTGAGAGTTGTGACTTGGAAAATGGAGGATAGGAAGCATAACACAACAATTAATATTGAACATAGGCTTAAGATGGAGGAATAAAGCATGTGTATATTTGCAGGAATTCCTGGGAAGCAAAGGATAAAAACTCTTGAGCACTCTAGATCTACCCTAGCTCTGTCATCAGTTTATAAAGGTGACAAAGGGACCTCATCTTTGTTTCACAGTGACTGCTGTGAGAGTCTGAACCAAAATCAGACTCCACTGTCCATTGCCTTAAGGATTGGTATGAGAAGCTGAGATGGGATTCCACCACCCATTGTCTCAGAAACAGATGCAAGGAGTTGACATAAGACCCCAAGGGTCCATTGTCTTAGAGAAGGACGTGAGAAACTGAAATGGACCTCCAGGGTCCATTGCCTGAGAGATGGGTGGGAGGAGCTGAGAGAAGATTCCATTATCTCAAGGATTGGTGTGAAGAATTGCTGCCCATTAGCTCAAGAATTGCTGCAGACCTGCAGTTGAAGAGCCCTCTGCAAGGCCAGAGAAACTGGTCCACTAAGAAAGTGTAGTAACATTAACTGACATTAAGAAGACAGGTACTCCCCCCAGCTCATTATAAAAAGAAGAAAAGTAATTGCCATGAAGGACACCTCCACAAGGATACCTCGAAGAGTAAACTCTCCACAAGGACACCGACCTCCAATGATAACTACTACTGACTCTTGGGGACACTCTGCTCCAATACTGACTACAAACCCTGAAGGCCTCCCACCACCTCTGGTGACTGATATGGACTATTGTACAGGTGGGTTGTACAGGGGGGTATTGATTAGAGTACATTGCTTGCTTAACACCTACCATGCCTTACCATGATTTATTAGCGGCTACAGTTATTTGCTAAACAATGTACAGTGCTTGCTTAATATTTATGGTGCTTGCCAAGGCAGGCTGGAAGGATGCAAGACTATTGATAAGAGGACAGGAACCGTGACTTGGTTCCTGCTCCTTGGACCCCTAAGCCGGCCAAAACCAGCCTCTGAGCTTGGACTGAGACCAAGGGACTAGGGAGCATGAGTGACGACTAGAGGTGAAAAGTTCAGACCCGAGGAAGACTCATTTACTTCATCTTGAGACCCTTGCCCACGGCCACCAGGAGGCCCTGCGCAAGCCCAAAGAACTTTTTTCCTCGTTATAATATGAAGCGGAGATAGATCATTAATATGTATAGGCGTGTTGTGTAACCTGATTAATATGTATACATTTAGAGAATAAATATAGAGGGAAAACGACACTGGGTTGTGCATGCTTTTGGAGAAGCGATCCCCCATGCGCCTCAGCTGAATAAAGGCATACCTACTTTACAACTTTAACGAGTTGTGGAGTCTATCTGCGTATCATGATGACTGTGGAGCCCCAGGACACCACTGGATCCATGGTGGTGATAATCTCTCTCTCTCTGTACCCCAAATTCTTGCTTCATTTCTATCTTTTTTCCAATCTGTCCTATTGTTATCCCCTTTTTTATAATAATTTTCTTTTTTTACAATAATTGTCTTTTTGTGATAAAATAAACTGATCAATTACTGTAATTGACCTCATTTGTGTCTTAATTTCACTCTTGGGATCACAAACAAAACAGGTCCAACACTACGGTTTTCTCCAGTTGGACCATGACAACTGCTTAAAAACAGCTGTGTAACACAGAGGTGGCAAATCCCATTCAACAAAATGCTGGAGTCTTTTCCAAGAATAGAAGGATGGTAATAAGTGAGACTGCCCAATGCTAGGTGCTAGTCTTCAAGCATCCTGTCCACATCACCTGTGCTGAGCTACAATTAAATGAACCCTTAAGAAAGTGTTTGGAGAGGCTGAATGGATATTTCTTCTATTTAAAGAGGATAATGATGTTGTAACTGGTCATTGGATGACCTTTTTAATGTGATACAGCTGTTTAATTAGGTCCTGTATCGATATTCTTTTACTCCTATGGATGCAGCAGTGATCGTGTGACCAGTTCTGGACCTTACCAGCTCTACCCTGTTGCAAGATTCAGAGTTTGGTTTGTTAAATGCCTTCAGCCCTCTAGTGAGGGGAAAACTTTTGCCCTTTTCCAGAAGGCTGGATGAGGGTCAGGGGAAGCCAGCAGCCTCCCCCTGGCAGTACTCTGCGGAGTGAGTGTGTTCATGAACCTGCATGATTCCAACTTACCCAGCAGTTTGTCTGTCTCCTCCTCTCCTGTGCCACTGACCCTGCTCCCCAGGGGAGCCCTGCAGGACAAGAATGTTTATAAAGCAAGCAGATTGCTAAAAGAAACAAACAAAAAAAGAAAAAAACAAACAAAACTAACTTACAAACTATTTTAAAAATGTGATTTCCAACTAATAGTACCACATTTCTGAAAAGCAGTACTCCAAAACTCATTTAGGTGCCACAACGTCCACTGATTTTCTTAATAGGTAGTCTGGTAAGGCACTGGGGACAGGCTGCCCAAAGAAATGGCAAACGCTCCTACCTGGCACTGCTCAAGGCCAGGCTGGACAGAGCCTTGGACAACATGGTCTAGTGTGAGGCGTTCCTGCCCGTGGGAGGGAGGTTGGAACTTTAGATGATCTTGAGGACCTTTCCAACCCAAACCTTTCTATGATTCTATGATATATCTCCAGTGAACTTTTTCACCCATTAGGACCCATTAGCTAGTTTACAGGATGATATTGTAATCATTTTAGAGTTACTCATTGCTAATTGAACAGTTAAGAGTTCTGCAATTCATATGGAATAAATTTGTTCAACATATGAGGACTTTATTGAAAATATTTGTGTATTTTGAAGTACATGGTATAATTTAAGCTTGTTCTCTGTTAATATACAAATGCTGTATTGTAGATACTTGCTTTTGAAACAAGAGGGTTTGTGCAATTTTGAGAGGGGAAGCGGTGTATCAAAATTTTGCTAAAGGATTTAAGATGGCTAATGCTGGCAATTTTCTCAAACTCTTTCAGGCTTATAGTTATCAGCTGGAATGTGATAAAGTCTGCTGCTAATTTTGGTTTTGTTTTCTGATTTAAACTTACAAGGATATGTAGCTTGGACTGTGGCTCTTTTCCCCATTTTATTCTTACTAACGACGGCACATAGATAATGTAATAATGCACACAGAAGTGTTCTTTTCTGGGAAACCTACAGCTTAACACGATCAGATAAAATTCAACACTGGATGCAACTGTGCTGAAAGATTGTTTTAACTCTTATTATCAACACTGCACATTTTCTTATACAAGATGCCAGTATAAATGGACTCTAGCAAGTTTTGATACCTTATTAGGATTGCAGGATGCAAGTATTAGGATACCTTCTATAACAAGGTATTAGTATAAAGGTATTAGTATACCTTGTTAGGAATTTGTTACCTTACTAAGGCTGCAGTGCCTGTGTGTTTAAAACTATAACGTATTATCAGCATAGAAAGAGGAGTCTGTGAAATGTGATGTGATACCATGATGTGATCTCATACCAATGTTTGCATTAGTTGAGTGATTGTATTAGAAAAAGCAATCCTTGCAGAAGTCCTTGTAGAAAGTTATCCTAACATGTTCATGCTGTTTATAGTAGTTTTCATTTATGCCTACATTTTTTTTACATTACATTTTGCCTGGAAACTGATTTTCCAGGAGTAAGATTTATTCAAGAAGAACTGGCTTTTCATTTTACTTTTCTAACATTTCTGGTCCCATAGCTTCATTTAATTTTGCATAGTTTTGTTATGTTAATTTTATCATGGTTTTGTTATGTTTTATGCGATAGCATATGATACACTTCTGCCTTTTTACAGAGAAGATTTTCCTTTGGAAGGGGAGGTGGTTGGCACTCTAAATTGGCTATAACAGTTTACAAGAAAAATTGGCAAAAATGGGTGAGATATGAATTGTATCTCCTCTGTGAATAACACCTACAATCTTCAATATACCACAGAAATTCAGACATCTGTTCTGTTAAACTTCTGATTGCTTGAAAATTGTCCTTACACACAAAAACCCCTGTGACTATCATATGCCAGTATCTTTAGTGCTACAGTTGTCAGCTCTAGTTAGATGTAATAGAGACTGACTGTAAAGAGCCTGACTTACATAGAGACTGACTGTAAAGGCTTCAAAGAGCCTCAAATGAGGAAGTCATTGCTGTCTTGAAAAATAGAAATTACAAGTGTCTCTACTATGATATTCCAATGGATATAATCAAACCTCATCATGCAATACTATAATCCATGCTTCATCCCATTTTACAAAACTGCATGTGTAAAATAGCTAAATTTTTTATTTCAGTATTTGGACTCTTTTTTAGGTCATCACCTCAGAAAAACAAGAAAATGGTTTGAACCAAGATGACTTTAACAGCCAGTTTTCCCCTTCCTCAAATTGGGTCTGATTTTCAGCCCATTAGCACTGAGGATTTTTTGAACAACAGTTTTTTTGAAGACAGCCTTGAGGTTATGTTTGTTTTCAGCCTTATGTCATGTCTTTTACCTTTGAATTCCTTTTCTTTTTTTTTTTTTTTTTGGAGAGGGGGTCCAAAACATTGTGTTTTGATCAGTCTTGCTCTGACCATGATACTCATATGACCTTATTTCTGGTGTTGCATTGCCTGTTGTTTCTACTCAGTTGAATGATGCTACTTTTCCAGTCTTGCAAAGTCTTTGCTGATATGGATTAACTTCATTCAATTGCTAGGTGATCTCGTAGACATTTTCTCTGTTCTTCTTGTGCTATTTTAAAATTTTAAGAAAAAGATTTTTGCCTAATTACTGTCCTTGAATATTGTAATTACACCTACTGCAACACTTCAGAGAAAATATGCAGGACTTAATAGAGGGGTTAAATTTACCTGACATGTAGAATGTTTCATTAAAACTTATCACTGTATTAGCATCCTGTACTCCATCTTCTAACCTCCAGCCTTTTTTCTTCCATTTTTCTTCCACTTACATTTGTGATACTTCTGTTCAGGTTTTGTTTCAGTTCCTTCAGTTCCTTTGATGCTCCTTGTGTACGAAACTTGCATGAAATGCAAATTATAACCACCTTGTTTTTCCACTTCACCAAGCAATTTTAGTCAGATAGAGGCTCTGAGCTATTTTTAAGCTTATTTAATCACCAGGCAATTTGAACTGACCTCAGCAGGTAAAAGTGATGGATAGGAACCAGGAGCCAGCTCGACCCTTAAGTTTAAAACAAAACTGCTGAGCTGCCTGCTGAGAAACTTCTCTGCTTGGACAGTGCCTTCCCCTAAGCATTATGTAGAACATGTTTTCTCAACCTGAGAACACCACAAAGTAAGTTGCTGGGATAATTTACTGCATAAGAAAGATTCTACTGGGGCATACATACAATTATGGCTTATCTTCATCTCTGTTTACTTTTACTAGCCATAGAGACTGATTTAGGAGGTATTATTAAATTAAAGTAAAAGCTCCTGGAAATATAGACAATGCTGTTATTTGGACTCACCAATGCAAAACTGATCTGTAGGAATCTCCCCAACCATCAGAATACTGGTTGTTTGTAGCAACAACTAAAACATCGGTGCATCATCAACATCATTCTCAGACTAAATCCAAAACACAGCACTATACCAGCTACTAGGAAGAAAATCACCTCTATCCCAGGTGAAAACACAACACTGGGTTATAAAGCATTGATTTGATCAAAACCTACAAATCTGAAGTAAGAATCCTGATTCTTGATCAACATGCTAACTTTAGCCACACTGTTCTTACAGTTGAGGTAATGTTGCTGACTTTAGTATTGAAAAATAAATGTTAATTTTTTGGTTTTATTTATTGTCTAATCATTAACTAAGATCTGCTGTGACTGTCCTTTCAGGTGTATAGGTGCACTAGACCAGTTTAAAAGAAATACCTAATTTAGATAGGATTAAGATGTAGGAAGTAATATACCAAGGAACAAGAAAGATAGTGCCATTAGCAAAGTGCTTTCTTTGTATTAATTGCATTCTAAGGAAACAAGGTTGTATACTGCTGTAAGAAATAGAGAAATGTAAAAATAAGTTTAAATTAAAAGCTAACTTTGAAAATCATAGAAGAGATCCTTTACATATTCTGATGGAAAATTAAAGCAAAAAAATAATTATTTTGTTCTTGCTTTCTGGTGGGACAGTGATTATTATGAAGCAGGTTTAATTTTAAATCCTGTCAGCTAACATTTGTTTATTTAATGTGTGACATGACTAACACTCTCCAATGGAGGTTCTAGCCAAGTGAAAAAAAACTGTTGAGATCCTGTTCTGTTTCAATTTGGTATTTGCAGCTTGCCTAGCAGAATTTTCACTGTTTCAGAACCATGATGGTTTTTAGAGTTCTGTAAAATGGTATTTGCATAAGACTTGGAGTCATTTTTGCTTCAAATATCATATATTTAAATATTCCTACATGACCAAGTGGTGCACTCTGTCAACATTTTATAGCTCTTAGTGAGGTGAGTCATCTATACAAAATTGCTTTTCAGATTTAGTATCAAATACGTTATAAAAATTAACTGCATTTATTTGTCTTTTATCTAACTGTGTTGTAGAAAAATGTGCCCCTCCTTCACTGTAAATCCCACATCCAAACTAACAAAATCTTTATCTTGTGATATAGTCTAATCTGTACAATGTAGCCCACCATAGTTACATCCCCTAGATTAATTTCTTTAATCCATTCCTTTCTCCAAATGAAGATTGACCTTAGGAACTACCACAGAGGACAGCAGGATTTTATTCTCATGCAGGTTGGAAACAGCATCAAAAATCAAGACTGTTCCCTCTCCAGGTCCCATAGTGGCTAGCCTCCCACTGTTTCAGAAGGATGTGCTTGATGAAGTCCATGAGTTCCAGTGCCAGACCTCAGGAGGTCTCAGTTTGATGGTGCCACATGAACAAGGATGTCTCCCTGGCAGCTGGGTCCTGCACCACATCCAGATCTAAAGCTGCTTCTGGGCATGAGACGGAGCATGATGGCCAGCATCCCCTAGTGAGGTACCCCAGATGCACATGTGTGCACCTGTATTCTGTTGCAGGTGATGTTTTGGAACTGTTTTCAGTTGTGGTGCTCTGTTTTGGTTGTTTGATCTTGGAGTTTGCCTTAAGCCTGAAAGACTTGATATTTTACACATTCGCATCTTTCAGTTCTAACATTAGGTGTTTCTAACCTAACACATCTGTGTTACTATTTATGTCATTTTACTGGATCTTTAAATTTCTGTTCATTAGATAGCCTTAAATTGTGTTACTGCAATATCTTCTACTTCTGAAAAGTAAGGATTTTTTCTTTAAAGCTATATCTTCATAAATATGCTCTTTCTTAACCTTTCCTTTTCAAATTCTGTAAGATTTTGAATGGACACTAGTAAGCCTTTAACTAAGTCCCTAAGATTAAAGTTAAGTACCATAATGTTCAAATTCTGTTGTTTTTCAATTTTCTGATTAATATCAACTGAATTCATAATCTTCCTAGTTTTTTAATTAATCTGAAATCTGTTCATAGACTAATGGCATTTGGTGTGCCAAATTGCAGAAAGTTTTGTAGGGTTTTTTTTTTTTTGGGGGGGTGTTTGTTTTTGTTTTGTTTTTTTTTTTTTTTAACTGGATTAGAAACTGATTAAGAAAAAAAATAACAAAAAATAATGGCTACAGTAAGATGAATAATAAAAAAATGTTTTATAAAGTAACAGCTTCAAGCGTTATAGACTAATATCTTCAAATCATTATAAAGTAGAACTACATTAATTTTCACATCCATAATTTACAAGCTAACAGTTCATTCAATTGAACTCAGATATAGCTTTCTGCTTCTCTGAATATATTAAGTTGAACAGAGTAAAAGGTCTACTTTTCCTAAGAGCTTGGCATGTTTACAATGTAGACTACATAAATATTAGAAATAGGATGAAACAAAAATCTTAGTTGTGAGTAGTCCCAAAAGTGTAAGAGCAACATCTTTTGGTTTGAATCTAATGCCAGACCCGTAATTTTCTAAAGGAGATAGATAAACTAAAACATTGACCTTTGGCGATATTGGATTCAGTGATGATGCTTTTTTATTCAACACCATCAATAAACACATCCCATTAATAAAGTTTGTTCAGTACAAAGGGATTCTTGATTTTTAGACCTTTTGCCTAGTTTTTGTTACTGCTTCTGTGCAGGTATTTTTTTCTTCTTTAAAAAAAAATAAATTGAAAAGAATCTTCAAGGTGTTGTCTATCTTGTTTAATAGAATAAGTAATTTTTAAAGGACTTGTGATTGTCTTATCGCATATTTATAAAATATATGCTAATCAAGGAAATCATCAATACCTCATCTTCACTTTAATGACTGTTTCTTTCACTGATCATTATTTCACATTTATCCCCATATGAACATCTTTTACATTCTTTCTCTGTTTGCAAAGCTATATCATCATAATACAGTTTGCATGAGATATTGTTTATCCTTCTATGTGTGTTTGCTTGTTGACTATATATACTTTCCTTGTATGTATTCATACTTTCAAGCTTAATTTGATTCAGGAAGAAGTGTTAGCAAATTACCACATCCAAAGCTATTCTAATGATATCTCTAGCGTAGATGAAACATGGAAATGCAAGAGAGTCTATAACTGACTCTTAGATCTGTAGGATTAACACTAGAAACAACCATTTAAACAATTTGTATGTCATCTAATATAGAAGTATGAGAAATATAGTACTTTCACCCTTAAAAGTTCATGTGAAGCTTTTCTTCAGTTTCATGTCACATGAAATTGCAATAGTGATTCTATGGTTGTAAGGGAGATACTTAAGCAAAATGGTGTTCATTAGAACTTTTTCTCAATTGGTGTGATGTTGCCACTGGTGCAATGTTATGGTCACGATTGGCACTTGTTGTTCTTCGACCTTCAGCAACCCCACAACAAAAGGATCCTCTGAGAGACCAGGCAAGGTGGACGGCCTTTTCACCACCCAGCCCGACCTGAACAACCATCTGGGCCTTCTGCGTAACTGCTCCCAGTTTATATAGTGGGCATGACGTGCTGTGGTATGGAATACCCCTCTGGCTAGTTTGGGTGAGGTGTCTTATTTCTGCTTCCTCCTGGCTTCCCCTCCTCTCTGGCAGAGCATAAGACTCAGAAAGTCCTTGGTCAGAGTAAACATTACTTAACAACAATTAAAAACGTCGGTGTTATCAGCGTTGTTCCCAGGCCAAAAGTCAAAACCACAGCCCTGCACCAGCTACTAAGGAGAAAAATGACTGCTATAGCTGAATCCAGGACTGATTTAAACAACATTCATTTTAAACAGCATATGACACTATTACATAAAAATAAAAACAACTGTAATTATAATTACCCACATTCCACTCAGTAAAGATGCAGCAGATTAATACCTTACCTTTTGTCACTTTGGTTTTCAGAGACAAAACCAAAAAAAAATCCTATAAATGCTTCAAACACATAAGCATAAATAATTTCTTTAAGCATATCCATTCTCATGAGCTGCAGCACTTTCTTAGCTTTATTGACATTTTTATCAGGACTACATATGATATGCAAGAGTTTCTTTTGCAGGTTTTTTTGGTGGTGGTGGTTGGTTTGTTGGTATTTTTATTTATTTTTTTTACCAAGGGGGGATATTATTCCTGTGACTATTAAACATTAGAAATAGAAGCAAAACCTACATAAAATGGTTCATTTTCATTCAAACTGTCATACAGTTGCCTTTATTATTCTACTTGGCTTGCAGAAAGAAATTTCTCTTTGTTAATGAGACTAACACAACTCATCCTATTATATCAGCTCTAACCTAATAAATTAAATATTGTCATATTTTCTCCTTCCCTTTTTTCTGAATAAATTTTTCTTATGTCCGTAAACACCAGTGTGGAATAGGTGTTATATCTGGATACTTTAAGAAGTAAAAATTACTTGGAAGGCCAGTCTGTAACTCCACACTGCAGGGAAGGCTAGTTGAAAATGTCCCAAAGGCAAGGAGAAAATACTTTCTCCCATTCATGCTTCAGTATAGCTTTCATTAATGTTATCTTGCTATTAAAATGCTTCCTCCAAGCTTCCAAGCAGGCTTCATTCATGTACCTCTAAACAGGAAAATTAGCATGGCTGCTAGCTTTGGTGGAAAGATGACATCACAAACCTAGCTTAAAAGTTGTAGAAATCTTAGCCCAACACTTTTGCAGAGGATAGAGAAATGCAGAATGGTGTTATGATTTCTTCCAGGTACTAGGGCAAGCTAGGAGTTATTAAATCATGAATTCTTGCACTTCAGCAAAATTCTCAGTGGATGAGGTCAAACTGCATTCTCTAATCAGACAATGTTTATCAAGATAAACATTTACAGTGTGAGACCTCTGATCTAACACACAAGAAAGCTTGGTTGCTGGCTCTTCTCAATTTGTGCCTGCAGCACACCACTTAGGTTTTGCTTCCTTACACAAATAAAGGATTGCAAACACTTCAGGAATACATAGTGCCTTTCAAATAGTCAGAAAACCCACAAAAGCTCCATTAGAGTCACACATTGTTAAATGTCTGAAGGAAAACACAGAAGAAATGACAGAAGAGCACTGGTGAAGCACGTGAAGCAAGAAGTCAGCATGTATTGCTTGGGATGAGGCTGAAAGGGGGTCAGGAAGCTCAACATATACAGCTATGAGTAGGCTCTGAGTGAAAGAGGACCATGGTGGGTCAACATTTCTTCAGAGAACTTGTGTGAAGAAGTTTTACAATGAGGCTTCAAAGGAATATTTGTCACAAATCAGCTTGATCAGCAGCAGGAAGTCAAACTACTTTTGTGGCTATCTCTGGCATAAATTACACAGCTTCTCTTGGAGCACTATGTACTGAGGAAAGGAGCATCTCCCCTGCTTCCCTATGACCTAACCCACCATGTTCATTCTTCACTTGGTAGGAATGCATGGTTGATATTCGTTCCTGGAGGAAAAGACCAGTGTCATAGAAAGAGGTGAACTACAAACTGTTTGTTGTGGATAGATTTATTGAGTTTTAGAACTTTTTTACACAGTGCATGTAGGCAAAAACTTGTAGTTCTATGTGCATAGAAATTACAATTGTGAAGGCTTCTGCTGTAACAGTAATGTCATTATTTAAACACAAAAGGCCATATTCTGCCATGTCCATGTATATCCAGAGTGCTCTTTCTTTGGAGTTTGTTTGACTTGTCACAGCTGAGTCCTACTGCCATGAAGCACCTGGCAGATTTACCACCAACACCGCTGTAGCAGGATTGGATTCTGAAAAATTGTTATCTATAACTACCTTCAAAACACTGCCTCCTATTTGAAAAGTAATAACACATTTTAATATAAATAAATACAAGAACAAAACAAAAAAATACTTTCTATGTGCAATACAAAGGGAAATACTGTTAATAATTTGTATGAAATGCAGCAACACAGGATAAGCTACATTAATTTGTTATAGTATTCATTATGATGTTGAGGTAATGCTTTGTTAGAATGGATAGTAAAGACCTATAGTAAGCCTCTGAAAATATCCAATGACCTAAATGCTTCCAGAAGCCTGAACATCATCTGTGAAGGTACCTTTTTTTTAAAGTATTTTATTAGTATTTTAAAGTATTATTATTTTAAAGTATTTTATTTTTTACATTTCATGAAGAAGATTTATTGAGCAGTTATGGGCCATATTATTTCAGTTGCCCAAAGTCAAAGATGCAAACTTTGGAACTGGTCACAAAGGCAGATAAAAGTATAATTCAGGAGAACACAGAGGAATTGTATTGTCTCTTTAGGGATTCCCTTGTTGACTCATGCAAAAACTATTGATTATATTTCAAAATTTGTTTGTTTTTTTTTTTTTTAACATATAGCGGTGACTTCACCTGTCTAGAGCAGTCTGAACTTTAAACAGATTTGAGAAATATAGTAGATAAAAGGAATTTAAGAGAAAAAAATTATGTCACAAAAATGGCTAAAGTCTTTCCCCAGGAGAAGGGTTTTTTAATAGGAAGAGTAAACTTTTCCCTGCTTATGGATAATCAGGAAGTTGAGACATAAACATATGTAAACATATGTAAACTCTTTATTAATAAATAAAGAGTTTTTAAATAATAATTTTTAATTGTGCATAAGAATCTGTCAGGTCTTTCATATTATTGTGAAAATGTTTTACTTTCTAATTTTAATGTGTGTTATTAATGTTTAATAATTTATATTTTTCTATCCTGAATATGGTCACATCTGCAAAAAGTTGACATTCATAGAAAGACATGAAGAATCTTGAGGAAGCATGAGCATCTTGTGCAGTGTTTATTGCTTGTGATTAGAGAAAACTCTGGCACTATATCACATTGAGCCAACAGCTTGAAGTCATGGAGAACATCCTGGGCAGCTGCGTGCCCATGTCCCTGATTTAAGTCAGGCAAAACAGTGTTTGGAAAACACTGTCCTGAGTGACAGCCTTCTCACTGAGCCCCTGGTAAAGCCAAGAAATGTAACCAACATCAGATGTCCTTTCTGTGAGGTCTGATGCTTGTGCTTGAACCTTGCTCCAGAGAGTGGTGAGGGTGCTGGAGCTCAGGTATAGGGACCTTGGCTGATAAGCAGTTCAAGGAACCTGGCTTTCAGCCCTTGCCATGGACACAAGTGTAAGCATGTGGTATGCTCTTCTAGCATAAACATGGGTGTTTCTAGCCCTCACCAAAGGTTGGCAGAAAAAGAGTTTGAGGATCTCAGTATATACAGTGGCAATAAAGTTGCTGAAAGTCTCTGTTTTCATCACTCCCTAAAAAGGTTAAAATTCGAAGGGTTTCTATTAATTACTGAGATGAGAAGACTGAAAAGACTGCAGGATTTAAATTAAACATAGTTTAATTTATTTTGTAGTGGGAAAGAATTTCTTAAAAAATGCAGTAATGCAGGGCTAAAGACTGTATCTTTCAGCACGAGGTGAGAATAATGAATTTCTTGACTTTACTGTGCGGGAGAATAACTATAAGCTGTGCTACCCTAGCTTTATTGGGATTTATGTTACTAGAAGTCATTTTCAGAGCTGTTTATACTAGCAGATTGTTTCTTCTGCATTACAGCAAGCTGCCTGGTTGGGTGGCAAGGCTGGAGGAAGGGACAAAAAACATACACATGGCATGACGAAAAAGACCTGCTGCTTTGTACAGGTGGCATTCTCCAGGGATTTTCCATCTGCCAAACAACCCCTAAATTTTGTACTCTGCCCTCTGGGCGTTCAGGCAGAGGCAGAGGCTGTATGAGAAAACTGATAGTGACATTCTGCTGGGTCTGTGCTGTCTTAATGTGTCCATATTGGTAATTCTGTTTATTTGCCATGGTTGACTTACGATGTCTCGGTCAGTGCTTGTTTGTCCAACCAGGCTGTTCATGCTCACAGATTTGCTTTCAAGTGCCATCTAAGCCTGTGAAGGTATCTTTAGATCTGCTTTTTGTGAAGCTGGTGGGGAGAGAAACTAACAGTTAAAATCCAAGTTACTGAAAAAAACAGATATGTGTGTGCTCTGTGAAAGGCAGGTGACTTTTCACTGATGGGTTTAAAATGAAATATTTGTCCTTTGTCAACCTAGGTCAGCTGTTTTTCAATACTATTAAAAAAAAAGGGAAAAGCTGGTAGTGTCATCTTCAAGTATCATTAATAGGTATTCTGCTAAATTACTAAAGCAGATATAAATGAGGTCTTACGTATATTTGTCAAGAAAATCTACCAGCTGTTATCAAAATACTTCATAGAAAATATAAGGGATAAAAATGTCCCATAACTCACCTGTACCATGAAGGGAGGAGTCTTTCTGTGTGACATCACTTGAGTATAACGGATGAGTCCAGGATGCCTTCTGGCACCACAGAGCTTCTGATGTGTGTGCTGCAGCGCAGTGAAGCATTTGAGAATAATACCACATCACCCAGACTTGCCCCACAAATCCAAATCTGCAAAGACAGGCTTTGGCACCCCAGAAATATTTGCTAATAATAGTCTACCTAGCCTTCTGGCCAAATGACAAGATAGAAAGCCAAACTCTAAAAGGGAACCTGTGTAAGTCTTTCTTTGATCTACCAGGCCTGGAAGTAGTTCTGGGCAGCACATACGCTTTGGGGCTGTACCTTTGATTCCCTACCTTGGGCATTTCAGGTTGTTTAACATTATGCTGGAAACCCTTTACAAAGCAGTGAATGTCCATCCTTCAGTCTGTTCCAGTCAAAGCTCTTTATTTTTTTTTATTTTTTTTCAACTATTCTTGTCCCCAGTGTTGCAGGCAACTTTGTGAGTAAAAGGGCCTGTTATTTCTTGAGTCCTTATCCCTCTGCGTTATGTGGGAGTAACGTAGGATGTAAGAAATGGTGATCCCTGATAATATATTTTCTTCCATTTGCTTCACTGAAACTTCAAGGACTGCATTTTGGTTCTTCCTTCCTGTTTTTACCTCAGAGGTCGGTATGTTAGGGTTATGAAACTAGAAAGCTCTAGTCAGATCAAAAAAGGTCACAAATAATTAAGTGCATAAGACCTTCTCCTTCAACATATATATGTTTATATATATGAAACATATATATGCTTCATGTGAGTGCAACATCAGTGAATTATAGCACAAAACCAATGTCATTTACACAGCTACTGTTTACCCTGCTTCTATCTCTTCCCTCCTAGCATAAAACAAAACAAAATAACAAATAAAATAAAACAATAAAATAAAATAAAATAATTTTTTATACATTTGTCAATAAATGCACTTCTGATAGCTTTCTTACCAAATCAGTCTGACACTTTTCCCTTTCAAGCCAGACATGCCACTAACTTGATGTGTAAAGATTTTTAAAAGCCTCACAAGCCAACTTAATTTCTACATTTCTTAATGGTATAACATAAAAACTGCTTTCAAAATTTGAGACAGTCATCACATTTTAAGTTCTGTGTCTTTAAGGGATGCAAAGTGTCATATTTTAATCTGTCATAGTGACTGCTTCACTCATTAGCAGCTATGTCTGATGTTAGAAATGTATAGCTACTGTAACTTTGAAAATTCAGCATTCATCCTCCTTCCTGAGGACATGTTTATTTTGAAACAAGAACTACATTGTGCTTCATTCAAGCAATATTTACATGGAACTAATTATGGATATCATGAAATTTGCAGCCTCCATAATAATGCTGACAATTACAGCTGCAATTTGATAATTTCTTGATTTCATTTAAGAATGACTGTTTCTGCATTCAAAAAGTTGCACTTAATATTCCATTAAAAAATCCAGTGTTAATGAGTATAATAAGTAATTACGTTTTTTATGGGAAAGAAGCAGAAGTTATGAAATTTAACTACCAATTACCTTTGCCACTCCTTTCTATTCAAGAAATTGTATGAGAAACAGAGGCAAGTTTGGATTGCACCTGAGCACCTTTGAGCTTCTGTGCTGTGTGGTAAGATGTTGGAAATGGCGGAAGTCACAACTTCCAGATGATGCAACTGAGCCACATCATGTCATTGTGACATTGGCTTAAGAATGAGTAAGTATAATACAGTGACAGACCTTGAGTGAAGAGTTAGGGATACAAGTAACACTTGCTTGGGCTGGATGCTACTACTTCTGCTGGTGTAACTGAAAGCATCAGAATCCAGTCACAAAATTAAACTAGCTTAGTCTGCAGACAATATTCTCAAAAAACTCTTACAAGGTACTATCAGCCTTGGAGCAAAATTTCATGAGAAACAGACCCCTGCCACTATTGTACTTAGAACTATGTTGTGTTGCAAGCAACCAAGGAGATTTTCTTCTTATTGACTGTTTTATTTGTGTTATGCTTTTCAACTGAGCAATTTTTTCAACTCCTCTGATTTTCTTAAATCAACTTCAGAACAAGTCTCGTGTTAGTGCAGCAGGAGGTTAAGATCTGATTGACAACATCAGAAGCGTAACTCAAGAAGCACATCTCAAAATGTACATCCTTTCTCACCTGAGAAAGGTACCCAAAAGAGTGCTCAGTTTTTCTGAACTAAATTAATTTGTCTAATCAGGAAAAAAACAATCATTGCCTGTGCACCTTGCCTGACACAGTCTTTTTCCAGGTGCCACTCAGGGATGCATTTAGGCTTTTTCTTCATTGCTTTAACTAACCCAATAGCTTAGGTCATTGATTTTAGAGAAGGTACCATGAGTCCTCTTTGCTCTGGTTATACCTGAGGTTTCTGACGTTACTAGTGCAACAGACCCACCACAACCTATTTTGAGAAAACCTTTTATTTTTCTTTCCTGACACAACCTTTTTTTTAACTGAACCAACCAATGTTGTGCTTTCACTTAGCCCTGGGAATGCATGCTAAGCACGGCTTGGGTGCCACTGTCAGATTTTTTTAAAAAGATGATAGTAGGATAAGTAAATTTTTCACAACAGGGTAAATAAACTCCTCTTTCGTTTGATTCCTCTCTTCTCACTAGATGATTGGCATTTTGACATTTTTATGTGTTTCTAAAACAAAAACATTTTTAATTGTAAGAACAATTAACCTTCTGATAATCTCACAATGTATGTTATAGAGTTGTTTTTTTATGAAGATCACAAACAGCACATTATTAATAAAGCTGTCTGGGCTGGCATTTGAAATTTCTTGCTGCCCAGTCTTTTTGGACAGTCTGGGGTTTGGGCCATCACAGCAGGTCATGCTGGTGACTTTGAAAGTTATGAGAAGAGTCTGTAATGTGGTTTCTGAGGGGAGGCCTGTCAGCACACAGAGGAGCTCAAGTATTCACAGCGATAGGATGCTAAGCAGACAGGCATCTATGGCTAGGTGCACCTGGAATTTTTCCAATGCATATGGCTATATTCACAGGCCTAATGAGCTGCAGTAATCAGACATGAAAGTTATGAATGTGTGGATCTCCACAAGCAGTTGCTGTAGGCACAACTGAATCTGAAAGGTTTAGAGACAGTCAACTCACCAGTCAATAATAGGTGAAAGTGAATAGATTTGGTGTTAAGAATTCTGTAAGACTTCTTAAGGCTACCTGTCAGTCTCATACCAGGTGATCTTAATAGCTGTGAAAGTTATAGACCAGGGGACTGGTACCCATCTGCTTTTTCCCTCCAACATTTTTATTTGGTCAGATACATCTCACGGCTGATTTTATACAGATAGGCAAGTTACTGATCCTACTGGTTGGAGAGAGAGGCACAGAAAAGTATGTTATGTTTTTGTCCTTGTTGAATCACTTCTTTATTCTCTGATTGTGGCATCCTTAAAAGCACTCCTGAAGTCTCTCTGAATTTGGGGTACTACTTTAGATATAGCCTTTGACTGAAGAGGGAATTGGAAAAGAAAAGTGTTTTTAAAAAATCCACATCCAGTGAAGGATTTTCCTCTGTTGAAGTCTCAAGCCATCGTGTATTATATGTGTCTCTCCAGCCAATTATAAGTATTCACTCAGCTGCTCCCCTCTGAAATTGTCAGATTTCTAATATAATATATAAATCTGTTCCTGACTGACTCCAAAACCACAGCTGGTTTTGATCAAACTTCTGTAAAAAGGAAGTTTCAATTAGCAGTGATCCAAATGTATTCTGGGGGTATATTTTCACGGCTGCTCAACGAATAGCACTCTTTGTTCGTAAGGGTGTGTGTGACTATAAAACACAGTGCAGCCAGAATTGTGAGTCATCACTGTAAGCACAGTACTTTCTTGCAGAGGTCAGACTCTGCCAAAACCAGAATAATTCACTAGCCGGATTGAATTAGCAGTTGAAACTCATTAATTCATGCTACATAAATGTTATTGTGGCCCTGTGGGCAAGTACTTAGGTCATATGCTTTACAAACTATGTGCACCAAGAGGGCTTTCCAGCCATAAATCAGCTCCAAAGAACACCTCTGCAAAGTGCTCAGGGTTCTGCACTGCGCTCCACCCCCATCTGCACCAACTTCATCTCTTGGCACAGAAGAGGCACAGAGAAGAGGCTCACTGTTCTGCACATGCATTATAGGAGTTTCTGTAAAAGGAGAAGATCAGTGACCAGAGCAGAGTCAAGGCTGTGTCTAGCTGAGAAGAAAGGACCTGGCCTCCTGTGACATTTGCGGGCTGCTGTTGGACTGCGGCTCCAGGCATCCGGCAGCAAGCGGGGCTGTTCCAGTCGGTGCAGCTGTGTTGTAAATGGAAACCTTCATATGTCAAACACACATACAAACAGCCCTTGACAAGGCTGTTTCTCTTCTGAGGGAGGAGGGGAATTAGATACACTTTTGGCCAGATTATTTCAGAGTGAAAAAAAGTGGAAGTAAGTGTTTTCTGGCTGCAAATTGTGGTAACTGAGGACACATGCCAAGAAAGAATTATGCATAAACGATAGTGTTTAAGCTTGTTTTTATGTGTTTGGATGTGTCTCTGCCAGAAATCTGGCAGGGCCTCATTGTTGGATCATTTTCTTCGTGAAGCCACTGACTGCACCCAGCAAACATTTCATAAATAATGAAATAACTGGGGACATATAGTGTTGTCTGTCGTTGTCAACAGCTGCATGTAATACACTCTACTTTCCAGCAAGCCAGGTAATGCTACAGCAGTGTGAGAAGGGAGGCGACAACCATCTCCAGAGAGGAATGGTCTTTTTAAACAGCATATTTCACTTGAAGCTCTAATTCTACTCAGTTTGTTTGATTCAAGTTGTGCCTGCTTTTGCACAAAGAATTTTTTGTTTTACTATTGTTCATTTTTGTTCAGCTCAGCTAGCAGATCCACTCCCTTACACTGCTGCCACTGCGATGCTATTGCACATGCATCTTCCCCCACAAAGTGCCACAACACATGTCTCCTCTTGTTTTTAAATGCAATACAGCTAGCATCCTTATTGGGTGCCTGATGTTGCTGTTCTCAAGGACAAACCAGCTCTGTTTCAGAGTCTAGACTGCAACTCACTTTTACCCACCTTCCCTGGTCTCTAGGCTTATTGATTTAGGAACCTTGGACATTAATCATCTGGTGTAAATGACATTTTTCTTTAAGCTGAATATTTCAACAGAATCACAAAAAGAATGTTTTTATAACATTAAATATTCATAAAATCATGCTAAAATAGTTAAGGGGTTGTGAAATCGATGAAGCTCTGAAAACATAAATATTTAATATTTTAATAGGTTACCACAGGATTTTTTTTGTTTGTTTTTCAGGAGCCTTGTGCAGTTAGCATACATTTGTTTTCTTGAATAGAGAAACTATTATTCTTCTAAGTGTTGCCTATTATAAATGAAAATATTTAGTCTACTTAGTAGGTATTTGGTTTTGCTCAACTTACGAAAAGAAAAGAAAAAAAAAAGAAAACCAGGTCTGATAACTGCCAGCCCTTCTTGTGTGCGTAATCTCTGTTCTTCTTACTCTTAAAACACTCCCGTGTTGACTTTTTTTGGCACAGGATCCAGTTTGCCATTTCAAGGATTTCAAGATGGCTATTAAAACTCCCAGAGTGCAAATTTTCTTCATAAACAGCTTTTTCTAGAAAGCAAGTAAATGATTGTGTGTGAAGTGAGGTTGATTTTCAGCAATAATGAATCCATATGTTTCACATTAGGCATCTTCAGAATTAGACATCTTCAGAAAACTCATGGCAAAGAAAAATCATTAGCAGTGACAAAAGAAATTCTTGTGTGACTTATATGAGTTTTTCTTTTGTTTTTCTTTTAGATCTGTCTCCATTCTTTTTGTGAAACCAGAACCACAGCATGTAGTGTTGAGGGGCAATTGTCACAAGTTTCCTAAGCAACTGCTTAATCAATAGAAGTGGTACACTAGGTATTTACTACATTTTATTGATGGGTTAAGGAAGCAGGGATATTTATGACAACTATTTGGAAAGCTGTATAAAAAGATAGACAAACAAACATCCATAATCCACTTACACCTCACAGAAGGGAAAGGGTTGAACTAACCTATTAAACAAGCTGTATGCATGTCTGTTGGGAGGAGCTGTTAAATCATGACTCTGTGCAGAGCACCTGAGGCAGTCAGTTAAGAAAGATGTTTTGTAGCATATTTCTGTTCTATTAAGGATGGACATAAGGCAGAATAATTTAGAATGTCTCAATAAGTCAAGGCAAAAAACCTTAATGCAAGAAGCGAAATCTTAACATGTAGACAAGCATGCACAGTGGTAACCAGTAGGTGGATTGATACTCATGGGATCAGAAATAATTTTTTTTTGGAAGAGAATGAGCGTGTGTGTGTGTGTGTGTGTGTGCGTAGGTAGCAAAAAATTTCCCACAGTGATTTATTTTTGTGGTATCTGTCTGGATGCCAGATTTGAGTTTTAAAAATGGAAATTAACTTATTTTTCATCAACTTTTCCTAGGAAGGGGTCTGAAAACTTGGCTGCCTTTTCAAGTGGATGAATCTATAAATTGAAGACGTCTTCACATTTTTGTTACAGGAGAAGAATGCACGATTCTTCACTTCTGGGAATACATGCTTCTGCAGGTGCTCCACACAGCGTGACTTGCTAGCTGGAGTAGGTGGTGATGGTGGTTTAGCACAGCAGCTCTTGGCAACATGCTGACTTGTATGCTTCACCTCATTGACCGCACCATAGAGCCTGCATTAACCACATGCACAGTCCTAATCTGTGTGGCCTGCTTTAAGAACAGACACAAAGAGCACTACTGCTTTTTTCTGACTGCATGTTCCCATGGATTTGTGAACAACGGGTGCTAATTTGGCAAAAATTCTCCTCTTTCAACTCACTTGCATTCATGGCAGGGGTTTCACTAAAGACATGCTGCTGAAGGGGCATTACGAACACTTGGGACTGGCAGGTGTGCACCAGCAAGAGTATATGGTGTGGATCAGGCGTGGATAGTGCCTCTGAACAGTAGATGGACATATAGGAGAAAAAACCACAAATATCTTTATTACTCAACAGATAAGTTTTACCAGTTATTTGCAGGGGATGAGATCAGCTAGACTGACTTTATGTTCCTCTTTTCAGAATTAGTGTTTTCCACAGCTTGAGGACAGCTGGGACACATCATCCTCTTCCATAGTTTTTGCTCTCTCTTCTTCCTGTCACTTTTTATGGATTTTTCTTGATGATGAGAGGAAAGAAGGACGAGCTATGGCTTAAATAAGAGGAAAAAAAAAATCCCAGCAGGAGTCATATGCTAATGATTATACTTGAATTGTCTAGAAACACAGCAGAGGCTTTAATTAAATTCACTATATTTAGTAATTTTTTGGCAGTTTTTATTGATTTATTATGTGTTACATCTGGTCTTGATTTACTGCATTGCATTTATACTACTGTTTTTGTTTTTGTTATGTGCTGCATATTAGTCATGAGTTCTTGTGGTCTGCAGTTTTTGAATTACACTGTGCAAAACATTCATGCTACAACTTGAAACCAGGTGTTTCAATATGAAAGCAAATCACTCCAAGATTTACCCAAATCTCTGGTTAGCAACTTCTAGAGTTTGTCAAAGTGTATTTGTTTATTTTATAATTTAGTTTCTAAAGGTGACGGTGTCTGCAGTGAGTTTTTGGGTGGACATGTTTATAAGTTGCCATATAGTTAGTATTGTAATTATGTTTTATCTTATAATTTATGTTATATCTTTAGAACATAAAGATATATAAATTATATATATTATTTATATAATATATAAAATTTATATATTTATATAATATATATAAAATTTATATAAATTACGTTATATCTTTATAACATAAATATATATAAATATATAACATCTTTATAACATATATATTATGTAATTATGTTATATCTTATCAATTAATTGTATTAAATGTTCAATGTACTTGCCCTGAAACCTATGCCAATATGTTTAACAGAAAACCAAGTCAAACCAAATAAAATATCCTAATAATCCTAACTTTGTGATCTATTCATTTTTATGCTGCATTTTAGACCAGTGGAAGGGGATTTAAAATGAATGCCAATTCAAAGGAAAAAAATATTCTTTGCACCACCATTAAATTTAACAAGACACTTTCTATGAAACACAACATGGTTGTGATATAAGACCTCAAGTGTCAGAAATTGTGCAACTGCTTGAGAAATCAGTTTATTTTAGCCCAAAATGCTGGTAAATTCTTACAGAGACCATTTAATAGAAAAATCATCTCAGCCAAGAAAGTATTGAAGTGAGTATTCTGAACCTTAATAAATTTCAGTATATTCATTGTGTCTAGCACAGTCACAAGGTCACCAAGGACAAAGGAGGCATTGCAAATATTTTTAACATGCTCATCATCTGATAGGATTAAAAATGTTCATTATTTCTTTGGAAGAGGATAGATGATAGCTAGAAATTAAAAAGAACACTTAAACACCTTACTTATCATGCTTCTTTCTGGTGGTAATAGTTAATATGAAATTTCTCCTTTTGCAAGTGTGTATATTTTATTTTCTGGGGGACACTTGTGTGTTCCAATCGTAAGTAATCACATCATAAACTGCCCTGGATTATTTGGGTTTCTATTTCTGAACTTGTTTGCAGCAACCTAATACTGATGATTTCAGGATAATACTGATTTCTGCGGGGTCTCCATTGATTTTGTTGTCACCAGAATCTGGGTTCTTTTGGTAAAAAAAGATTTTTTTTATCCATCTGTTTTCTAAAATTAATATTTTCATTATCCTCTGTGTTTTTTGTGTCTTTGGATTTCAGTATAATTATTCCTTAGTCTTATTTTATATTGTTTTCACTTTTAAAACCAGGCCTCCTCTCTATCCTTCTGCAGTGTTGCTGGATGCAATCCTCAGTGGCAGGACAGGCTTGAGGTTGTCTTGCTCACTGACTTTGTAGTTTCTGCCCCATGTCACTAGTGTGCACCCTTGCTGTATCACTAGTTGTGCTGGATGACCATTCATGTGACTTTGAATGGACATCTGATACACACATTTTTCATTTCATGTTTTATTCATTCATTTTTTAAAAGATCATTTCTCCAGTATAGCTTGCAACATGGCTCAACAAGGGGGTAGTAGTGTTAGCAGAGACTACTTTGAGAAAATTGCTGTAGTTTACACTAAAATAATCTAAGAAACAATATATGAACATAAAATGTCTAAAATAAAATTAAAAAAATTAGAAAAATAGTAATCTAGTAAATGTGGCTTGGACACATGTATCCAAGCAGTAAAGTCATTTTAGTCTTGTCTGTTAAGAACAGAGAAATATCAGATGGGTCTAAAACATGGGCCATTTTTTGGCTATATGTAGAAAGAAAGAGAAAGATGGTAGAGAAATTAATTTTCTACTTCCTGAGAATAAGGCCCTGTTAATGTTATGGACAAGATGGCTAGGTTCTGGCTCGTTTCCTTGGTACTGATTTCTGAAGAGTTTGAATTAGAATCATAGAATCATAGCATAGTTAGGGTTGGAAAGGACCTTAAGATCAAGTAGTTCCAACCCCCCTGCCATGGGCAGGGACACCCCACACTAAACCATGTCACCCAAGGCCCAATCCAACCTGGCCTTGAATTGTTCAAGTTAAAAGCAGTAAAAAAATTTTTCAAGTTTTTGAGTACTTTAGATCCCAGGGATCCCAGGTGGTGGCTCTTGAGTATACATGTGTGTGGTGGGCTGACCTTGGCTGGCAGCAACAAAGATTAAAAGTTCATGGGTCAGCATAAAGGCAGAAAGATTGCTCAGCAATTACTGTCATGGGGAAAACAGACTTGACTTGGAGAAATTAATTTATTACCAATTAATAACAGAGTAAAATAGTGAGCAATAAGACAAAACTAAAACCACCTTCCCTTCCACTACACTTCTTCCCAGGCTCAACTTCATTCCTGACTCTTCTATCTCCTCCACCCCAGCAGCACAGGGGGACGAGAAATGGGGGTTGCAGAAAGTTCATAATGCTTTATAGAATCATAGAATCACCTAGGTTGGAAAAGACCTTTAAGATCATCAAGTCCAGCCTTTACCCCAGCACTGCCAAAGCCACCACTAAACCATGTCACTGAGGGCCCCATAGGCATGGTTTTTGAACACTTACAGGGACAGTGATTCCACCACTTTCCTGGGCAGCCTGTTTCAATGCCTGACCACCCTTTTGGGGAAGAAATTTTTTTCTAATATTCATTCTAAACCTCCTCTGATGCAGCTTGAAGCCATTTCCTCTTGTGCTATTGCTTGTTACTTGGAAGAAGAGACCTACCCCCACCTCATTATAACCTCTTTTCAGGTAGTTGTAGAGAGCAATAAAGTCCCCCTTGAACCTTCTCCAGACTAAACACCCCCAGTTCCCTCAGCCATTCCTCATCAGACTTGTGCTCCAGACCCTTCACCAGCTCCACTGCCCTTCTCTGGTCTCGCTCCAGCACCTCAATGTCTCTCTTGTAGTGAGGGGCCCAGAAATGAACCCAGGATTCAAGGTGCAAATTCTTGGTTGCCTGGGCACAAACTGGCTCATGTTCAGTAGCATCAGTCAGCACCCCTAGGTCTTTTTCTGCCACTCTGCCTCCAACCTGTAATGCTGAATCAGTAATATGTAGTACAGCACGTTATTTATCCCACTGTTTTGATCAGATGTACTGTAGTATTTAATTAGCAAAATGTTTGCCTGGATTTTTCAATTCAGATGTTTTCTAGGTTTAACCTGATTATGCAGATAAATTGGGTTATTCTGTAGCATCACAATCCTATTTCTGGAATTTCCAGATTACACTTCGAAAATGTTCTGAAATCTCTAATTATCTAAAGTCTTATTTTCTTTTTTTTTAATCAAGTTTATGCCTTGCTATGAAATCACAGATTGAGTATCTAGAATAGATCAAATATCTACAGGGAAGATCTTAAGCTTAAATAAGATATTAATGTAAGCAAGAATTATAAACAGAACTTCCACTGATTTTCTGTGACATTTATCTACACTGGCCTTCTGAGTTATGGCCTGTGTCTTCTATTTTCGATATCATTTTTAAAGTAGAATATATTGCATTTTTATATTAAAACACCACTAACACCTGCAGACTTGCTCCAGCACTGCAAACTCATTTTTACTGTGCTGGAATAATTCAGTCAGTCTTAATCCCCTTGTTTAAAAGAGAAAAGCAAACCTGGTGTTTCCTGGGAATAAACTAAGATTAGAATTATTGTACACGAACTCAGAATTACGTTGATAGACAACAATCAGCTTATTTTCACCTGACACCTCCACATATTTTAATTTGATATAGTAAACATGATATTTTTTTAAATAAAAAAGAAAATCAATATTTGATAAGCAAAGGCCTGGAGCAGACATAGGTGGTAGCTATGTATTTGACCTACTATACCTCATAAAGTATCTGGAGTCATCAGATGTGTGCAGATTGTATCTGTACTGTATGTCTTTCACATTAAATCTATATATATATTTAAGGACAGATATATCAGCTAATTTATTAGCTTTGTTAATATAATCTGAAGATCTGTGGAATCAAGTTCTCTATTCCAATACATAGTGTGAAGCATACACTTAGAGTTCTGGAGTACTTTGTTTTCTGTGCAGTGTTGTATTTGGGCAGACTTTATTCTCAATGAGAAATAGTTTACGTGGATGATGCATACTTAAGTACCAGTAGTTTTAGCTGAATAATTATTAATATATCTGCAGCTGTGACAGTGCACCTGAAAAAGCAGGGCTAAACATACCCCTGCTGCAGACACACTTTATCTTCTTTTGCTCTTCTTTCCTCCTTTGCTTCATAAAGGACCAGGAATCAGACCATCTTAAGAACCTGAACGTGCACAAGTCCATGGGAGCTGATGAAATCCATCCGCGGGTCCTGAAGGAACTGACAAATGAAGTTGCTAAGCCACTGGCCATCATATACAAAAAATCACGGCAGTCAGGTGAAGTTCCCGACAACTGGAAAAAGGGAAATAGAACCCCAATTTTCAAGAAGGGGAAAATGGATGACCCGGGGAATTACAGAGCAGTCAGTTTCACCTCTGTGCGAGGCAAAGTCTTGGAGCAGATTCTCCTGGAAGGTATGCTAAGGCACATGAAAAACAAGGAGGTGGTTGGTGACAGCCAGCATGGCTTCACTAAGGGGAAATCCTGCCTCACCAATTTGGTGGCCTTCTGTGATGGGGCTACAAAACTGATGGACAGGGGTAGAGCAGCTGACGTCATCTACCTGGATTTGTGCAAAGCCTTCAACACTGTCCCATATGACATCCTTGTCTCTAAATTGGGGAGGCATTAGTTTGATAAGTGGATAAAGAACTGGCTGGATGGCCACACGCAAAGACTTGTGGTCAATGGCTCAATGTCCAGCTGAAGGCCAGTAGTGAGTGGTGTCCCTCAAGGATCGGTGTTGGGATCGGTCTTGTTCAACATCTCAGTCGGTGACATGGACAATGGGATTGGGTGCACCCTCAGCAAGTTTGCTGATGACACCAAGCTGTGTGGTTCAGTTGATATGCTGGGGAGAAGGAATGCCATCCAGAGGGACCTCGACACACCTGTGAGGTGGGCTGATGCCAACCTTATGAAGTTTAACTATGCCAAGTGCAAGGTCCTACACCTGGGTTGGAGCAATCCCAGGCACGGCTACAGGTTGGGCAGAGAAGAGATTCAGAGCAGCCCTGTGGAGAAGGTCTTGGGGGTGCTGGTCGATGAGAAAATGAACATGAGCTGGTCATGTGCGTTCACAGCCCAGAAAGCCAACTGTATCCTGGGCTGCATCAAAAGGAGCGTGACCAGCAGGTCGAAGGATGTGATCCTGCACCTCTACTCTGCTTTCGTGAGACCTCACTTGAAGTATTGTGTACAGTTCTGGTGTCCTCAACATAAAAAGGACATGGAACTGTTGGAACAAGTACAGAGGAGGGCCACGAGGATGATGAGGGGACTGGAGCACCTTCTGTATGGAGACAGGCTGAGAAAGTTGGGACTGCTCAGCCTGGAGAAGAGAAGGCTGCGTGGAGACCTCATAGCAGCCTTCCAGTATCTGAAGGGGGACTAGAGGGATGCTGGGGAGGGATTATTCATCAGGGACTGTAGTAACAGGACAATGGGCAATGGGTTCAAACTTACACAGGGGAAGTTTAGATTGGATAAAAGGAGGAAATTCTTTATTGTTAGGGTGGTAAGACACTGGAATGTGTTGCCCATGAAAGCTGTGAATGCTCCATCCCTTGTGGTGTTCAAGGCCAGGTTGGATGAGGTCTTGTGTGGCATGGTTTAGTGTGGGGTGTCCTGCCCATGGCAGGGGGGTTGGAACTAGATGATCTTAAGGTCCTTTCCAGCCCTAACTATTCTATGATTCTATGATTCTATGACTGTGATCTGTACAATTGGAGCATTGCGCTTGTCCCATGCTGGCAATTTCAGTGGCACCTCTACCTCCATTCTCAGGTACTCAGGGTCTCTCTGCAGGCTCTTCCATGGCCAGGTTTTAAGCTGCTGGCCCTGCATGACATGTTAATTCCTATGCTTTTGTGTTTTGATACTGAAGTCTTGCCTCTCTGCAGGTATTCTCACAGTGAGTGATGAAACGCATTGCTGCAATTATGTAAATCTTTGTAATTATTGTTGTTAAGTTAGTAATAGTAGAGTTTTGGAAAAAAAAAAAAGAAAAGATAATGTAACATTATAAAATGTAAATGCTTGACTGTAAGCTTCTGCAAGATGCTAGTATTGTACCCCAATGGCTTTTTGTGCTTTTGCAGCAAGGGTGTAACTATGGTGACAGTTTCTTTCTTAGTAATATTAGTCTAGTGTTCCCTCAACTCTGAGCAGCATATTAAATCAGATCTGATTAAATCAGGTTCCCGTGATAGAGCAGGAGATTGCTTAAGCCTTTCTAATTTGTGACCTACGATTGTGCTCAGTTAAATGTGGTATTAAGGTCAAGGTCTAATATAAAGTCACAGAGTACACCACAAATTCATTACTACATTTTAATTCATGTAGTGACACATCTGAGAACATGCTCCTTTACCTTTGACCCTCAGCTGTAAAGGGAATCCATCTCTACTTTCTAGGTTATGCAAACCTCTGAAGAACAGATTGTCAGGATTGTTAAGGATATAGAAGTTCATGATTAGGAGACATCTGTATAAATACCTTATTATTAATATTCTCCTTCACAATGATTACTGGCAAAAATCAGTAAAAAAATACAACAATCAACAATGCCTTGTGACAACTCAAGGACACATTGGCAGGTATTTAGAATGTCTATTCCCCTTTGGATGTCTTGCTTAGTTATAATTAAGGGGACCAAACAAGTCACCTAAATTTCCTCTGCAGTTAATAGAGACAGGTACTGACGAGGCAACGATTTACCACCAGAGTTAGATGCTAAGAAGACATTACAAATACTGCCTTTGTTCTGACATACAGTGTACGTGAGTAAAATAAAATGGGCACCAGACAGCAAGAAAAAGGCAAAAGGAAAGAAGAAAGTAGTAAATTATAGTAACCATTAGAAAATCTTTTATGATAACATGCTTGTTCGCAGCCAGGAGAATTCTTTTTATATTAACGCTATTTATTTGGCTTGTTCTCTGTATCAGCTTTTTCACAGGTGAAAAAGGAGAGAGTTTATTGCTTTTTTTTTTTTTTTTTTTTCCTGTAGGTATTCAGCTACTACAAATGTTATATATTTGGTAGCATCTTGTTCTTTAGCACTGTCAATTGCCTATCAATCTTCATATTTGCAAAAAAGAAAAAATCACCACCCATCCTACTGTGCTGAGTGTGACAGCATTGTAATGTCTGAGAACCAAGAGACAGCTGACGGTTTATGATAGAAATAAATCTTTTATGAGAGCAAACTTGGGAGAATTGCATGCTTTGTAGGGGATATATCTCTGCACAGCTATCGCTGGCAGTCTTTTCAAATGCATCAGTTTGATAAGGCAAGGCTTTCATTGTGTCTAATCAAGAATTGAGTCACTGAGGGGAGAAAGGAGATATACGCTCTTTGCAGATATATATATATAAATTATATAATGTACACATGTGTGTATGTATCAATGTACATGTATGCACGCTTTTATATATATTTGAAAATAATTAGATACATTAAATGACCTTTAAACCAACATCTACATTTTATGGTACAATTCTGATCGTTACAGAGCGCAGAAGAGTGCTTTAGATTATTGCGTTCTGAAATGAAACAAAATGTTTTCTGGAAAACAACTTTGAGTGAGAGGACATGGAGTTAAGCTGTATTTTTTGAAATGCAGTGAGATGTTACATTTTCCATATCTTTGCAATATTTTAAATATGTTGCCTTTATGTTTCAGAATCATTTTGTTATCTGAATATGAATGAAAGAGACCTATATTCCAAAAAAGAAGTAGAAACAGAAAGCCACACAGCCTACAGCCAGGCAAAATCATTTGGATTATTTTATTAAGAGCTGTTCCTATAACACTGCCCATTACATCCAGCCCTCTGATTTACAGTTAAGCTGGTCCAGCACTGCCATGTGGCCATGATAAAAATAATTTATGAGAATAACACAAATCTCACAAATATCTCTCTCTTTTTTTTTTTTTTTAATTATTATTTTTATTTGTGGGGAAAAACAGGATATGTGTGAAAAATTCAGTTCCAAAAACCCACAATGTCATAATCAGCCTAGCAAGCAGAGTTGAAATTCTGATCTCCTCTCAGCTCTTTGTCTAACTATTGCATAGCACTTTCATAGTTCATTTGCTAGCCCGACTGCACACAAAATTATAATTACAAACCTCACCCAATTTCCTGCTCTTTAAAATGGTAATCACATAACTTAAAATGAGTGCCCAAGCCAGTCAGTACCACAATAGCACAGCATTCAAAAAAAACCCCCCACAAAACCCTTTTATTTCTTCCATTAGCTCTTCCAAAGTTTTATCAATTTTATGCCAACCTTTTCCCTTCTTCTTACATTGATTTTTTTCCATTTCATATTGTAGTTGCTTATCTGACCAGAATAACTTCTGTGTGGTGTAGTTAACTATGCCCTTATCACAGATCCATGGAAGGGTCATCAAATAGTCATGCAACCCAAAGGGCAGACCAAGTGTGTCAGTGTCTTTCTGTAGTAAAGTAAGCTTATGACAGGCAAATTCTCTAGCTTGATAGCTTCTACATTGATATAGCAGTGGCTACCAAGATTCACAAGCTGAAGCCTAGACAGAGAGCTGGGAAGGAAAAGGAAAAAGAGAAAAGACATATGTTTTGGTTTACATTGGATTAAAAAAAAAAGAAAGAAAGAAAACCAACAAATTTTCTACTTCTTGTGTAAATATCTGTGCCAAGCATCCTACAGAAATGCCTGACAATTCTGCCTAGCTGTATGAGAAGACTTGTTAGGGTGTTTCAACAGACCAAAAGACATTATGGTCTTGTACATGACACACATTTTATTCTCACTGTATGAACTTGGGAGAGTAGGAAAATAAATTCACTGGCAGGCAGACACATGGGAAGGAGCCCAATCTGGCCTTATAACAGTTGAACTTAGTGTCCAGTTAATTCCATTTGCCAGTCGTGGAAAGTGTCGTGGTTTAAGCCCAGCTGGTAACTCAGAACCATACAGCTTCTCGCTCACTTCACCCGAAGTGACTACACATTCCCAAAGGGATGGGGAGGAGAATCGAAAAAATGTAACTCCCATGGGTTGAGATAAGAACAGTCCAGTAACTAAAGTATAACACAAACCCACGACTGCTACCACCAATAGTAATAATGATAAGGGAAATAACAAGGGAAGAGAATACAACCTCTCACCACTCACCGACCCATACCCAGCCCGACCTGAGCAAAGATCTAGCCCTTCTGGGAAACTGCTCCCAGTTTATATACTGGAGCATGACGTGCTGTGGTATGGAGTACCCCTCTGGCTAGTTTGGGTCAAGTGTCCTGTCTCTCCTTTCTCCTGGCTTCCCCTCCTCCTTGGCAGAGCATGAGACGCAGAAAGTGCTCGGTCAGAGTAAACATTACTGAGGAACAACTAAAACCATTGGTGTTATCAGTGTTGTTCCCAGGCTGCAAGTCAAAACCACAGCACTGCACCAGCTATTGTGAAGGAGAAAAATGATTGCTACTGCTGAACCCAGGACAGAATGTAAAACATATTATCCCATACAGTCTTTTACCAAATAATCCCCAATGATAAAACTGGTAAACTCTGTAGTCTTCAGCTTTGGGTTTTTTCAAAGTGGCCTAGTTGGGTTTCGTGTCTATTGTGTTTGGTCTAAACCCTCAAATTTTGGCTTTTATACTAGCAACATGTTTTCAGAGACCTCTTTTTGTCTCATTTTTTCATAACAGGTATGGTTATTAACAGCAAAATCAGATGAAACAGGAAGAGGATTTCTCAACCACAAAAAAATCTCCACATTCACTTTTTTTTTGTTTGTTTGTACTTTTTTTTTTTTTATTTGTGTGTGTTTTTTCATGTTGTTCTTTTTATCCTCTGAATTCCATCTGGCTAGTAGCACAAAGTGGTTCTTCCCAAAACTTATGTTGTAGGTATGCTGTGTGATGTCAAAGCGTAGGATGTGTTAATGCAAAGGCCAGAGATAGCCTGCTCTGTCATCAGTTCATTCCCTGCCAAGCCTTGCTCTCCAGAGCACAGAAGTAGGCAATGGATGAAACTTAACAGACATAACTCAGATTAGTACTCAAAAGTTTGAGGGTTGTCCAAATGGTTCAGATGCTTATCCAAGTGACGAGGTATTTGAATAAATCTATGGCAGAGCAAATGACTTTATTCCCACAGATTGCTAGAAGTCCGGTAGTCTTCGCAGCCTCCCCCTTCCATAACTTTTCTCCTTTCTTTTCGCTAGAGCTACTTCCTACTTCTGTTTATAACCTGTGGCCTGTGGTCTCTTCTGAGTTCCCTCTGTTCCCCTTTGCTTTGAGTTCCCCCCATGCATTTTGGCTGTGCTGGGCAGGGACAGGGAGCTGGGCTCCCCATTCTGGGGGTGTCAGAGCAACTTCCTATATTTTTGCAGGCTGTATGAAGTTGAACAGCCAGGATATTCCTCTGACATCAAACACTGTTGTAGCCTCTTGATTTATTTAAGCAAGCCTGAGAATTTGCTGTGAGATCCCACAAAGACAATGGCTGAAGGATGGCAGATCTTTTTCCCAGGTTAACGACTTAGCTTCATTAAGATCAGACTTTTTTTCCCAAACACAGGCAGTGCCTAGCCATTTGACAGGCAGAAGGTTTGCCACTACTGGGGTCTAAAATAACATGGTCTGTATTAATGGATGGATAGATGTAGTCCAGATATGGCTAAGTTGAAGTCTGTGTAGCTATTTTTTATCCAGAGTGAAACCAAAGTCTTTCTAAATGCCCATTCTTCATTTGAGTTGCTTCAGATGGAGCTACAGAAGAGGATGAATTAGGGAAACAGGGTTAAATCACTGTTTACTCAGAGTCTTACTGGTGCAAATTACATATATATATATTTCCCCTTGTACTTTAATAAGAGGAGAGAATTACTATGGATTTTAGCACAGCTAATAAGAGGTTTAAAATAGCTGTATGCTTGTAATTTATTTTAGAAATGTCTATGTGTGTGCTTCTATGTAGGTACAAATTTTATCAAAAAGTGATATATGCAGTTCACTCCTCTATTTTATCCCCTTTCCTTTGTAGAAATAAAGCTAAAACAGAAATTAAGAACCATAAAACAAACCACACCACTAAATCTAACTCTAGTTAATTGCAATTTCACAAGGATAACAATAACCAAAAGTATTTTGCTGGAAAGTAGTTGATTTTATATATATTTATTTATTTTATTTCATGAGATGAAAACAAATTGTGAAGAGCCTATTCCAGAGGTTCTGCAAACTTAGAAACCAGAAAATTGGACAGAAGCATTTCTCTTGGTGGTAAACTTGTGGGAAGGATGTTCTTCAAAGGCTAAGAAATTGAAAGAAGACTTTCTAACCCTAACTATTCTATGATTCTATGACCCTTCCTGGAGGCTAATATGTAGTACAATCTCAAAAATGTTTGTACAAACTAGAAAAGGACTTGCAAAATATAAAATGTTACTAAGAAATACAGGTTTCTTTAATGTAGCTGTATACCAAACTCTGCAAGAAAGTCTCGTAGAAAGTAATATTTAGATTTTTTTTTTTTTTTCACTTTAGATTGTGGCTTCGGAAACTGCTATTTTGCCCTGAGAGATGGTGGTGGAAATGATCTTTTTTATCTTTCATTTGCCCTTTAGTTCTTTCACAGTCCATGTTGCCTTGCTCAGATTCTCCTGCTAGTCTGTTGCCTGTGAACATAGGCTTGGTCCTGTCCCCAGGGGTTGTTTTCAGGAGTCAAGGACCACTGGAGAGCAAGGGCAATTTGTCCAAATTGCCTCTCCTTTAATTGTGCCTCCTGCTCATACAAATTAACACAGCATTACTGTCCCTAAAAACTAGTCAATTCTAATCCTATCAGAACTCTGTCCTTTAAATGTACAGAATGTATTAGTGTGCAAATTAATATAAGCTTGGGGCAGCAGAGATTTGCCTACTAGAAAATCTGTCAAGGATTATTCATTTTTTTCTCACAGAATGAGCAACATGGATGGAAATCAATATTGTCTACAGACTAAATGTAGAACCATGTCAGTTAGTTGATCTGTGCTTTATATGTGAGTTATAAAAGTGTTAGAAGGAAGGGACAATGTGCAGGGTATGTAAGCAGAAACACTGGGAAAGTGAATAAATATTATGTTAGTTAGTGACATGTGAAAACAGAAGGGGAAAGGGAACCATGAGAAGGAAAACAGTTAAATGATTAAGTGATGCATGTGATTTTTTTGCTCCATAGCCTGTACCTGGTTTTTGGTTTAATTCATGTGTTTTTATATTATTAGAAAACTCTACTGGAAACATAAGATTTAAGAGCAAAATATTTTGTTGAATAATTTGAAACAGAAGAGAGCGGAGGCATGCAAACTTGCCTGAGTGAGGGAAGAATCTGATGCTGAACAGATTGGATGAATTAGAATGACAGAAGGAAACAAAATCAGCACAAACTGCAAATTAAGGCATCTCTATTATGAAGGTAAGATTAAGATATATAAAAGAAAAAGGGTAGAAAGAATGACATTTTTTAATACATTGTAGGAGGTTAAGAACTAGATTTAAGAGTATTCCTACAGTTATTTAAATAAAAAATTAAAAACAAAATGTGAACTGTAATCACAGGAGGAAAATAAAAAACTGAATGAGAAACACTGTTTATTTTTAAGTGTTTTAGAAGGCATATGAGTCAAGAGTCTGTGATCAAATGGAGGGTTACAGGTGAAGAGAGAAAGACAGGAATCACTGGGACAAAAGAGATCACACAAGCATTTGTCACTTCCTACAACTATTAATGTCATTACAGATTTTCCCTGAGCTTCATTAGGATTTGAATCAGATCCTCTGTGAAAAGAACGGAGTGAATCAGACAAGAGTCCAAGAAATGGTCAGGAGAATGGCTTTTCTCTTTCATCAGGAAAGATGAAGGGCATGAAGGAAGCAGTGTTCATCGACCACTTGTCATCATGGGGATTGAAATTGCCATGAAATTTTCACAGAAGGTCAAAATTAGCAGGTGTGAATGCACTGGGGGACGTAGGACAACCTCCATGCAGGTCACTGAAGGGAGCAGCACCATTATCATCCTCTCACTAAAAAGAGCACAAAGCCAAATATAAAAGGTTTTCCAACCCATAACAAAGATCCACTATTCTAAAAACTGAAATTATGTAAAGGGGGGGGGGGGGGAAGGAGTGGAAATTGAGGACGGATGGGTGGTATGACCTTCTCTTCCTATTCTCTACAGATTTATTTGAAATATAAAAATGGACAGTGCTGGTTAAGCAGGTTGGACCACTCACCTTTTCTACTTTTTCCTGAACTTCCATGAGTAATTTTCCATTTGTATACAGATCACCTTTATTACATTTCAAATGCTTAACTTAAATATTTAAGTTAAAAAACACTTGCAGTAGTTCTCAGTTGTCACAATGGAGTTTATATGTTTTCACACAATCTGAACAGCCTATGTAGATGAAAACTAAGAGTGGATACAGAGCACTGGAATAGTACTTCACACCTCATCTACTTTTAAAATATTTTTTCCTTCACAGGAGCAGAAAAAAAAGTACTATTTATCTCTCTAAAACCCACTTGCTAAAGAATCAAGCTATCTACACCACAAAGCAGACAATACTTATTAATCATAAGCTGCATTTAGCTACAAAAGGAGCTTTAATGGCCAGTCTCCTAGAGAACTGGCAGTTATTGGTGCCTACATCTCCAGAGATGTCAAATGTCAAAACCTGATTTCAAACATTCATGAAGCAAACATTAAATTTGGTACAGTATTTTCACAGATATTAAAGCAATGAATACTTGATCAAGCATAAGAATTAAGTAAAAATCCTTGTGTATCATGTTAAAATAGTCAAGAAAATGAGAAGGGCCATGATTCTGTTGAGGGCCAAACAGGATTTCACCACAACAGATAGCCCTGAGGGATGTTCTGATTCTACAAACAGTCCATGTGGCCATTCACTGGGGAAGCTTCCTCTGTAGCTGCTTATTAAACAGCTGTCATGGTTGAAATAAAATGGACAATTTTCATACCGGCTGTCCTAATATCATCTATGGAGGAAAGAAGGAAAATAATTGTAACTAGAAGAGCTATACACAAAGCCTAATTATGAATCTTTGAATGAATGTTTCTAAAATAATGAATATTAATTTCTCTGTTCAAATAGAGTATCAAAGATTTAGAGATTGTCATATATATCTATAAAGTGGGATGTAGTTGTAAAAACTTTAAAATTAAGAGCTTCGTCACCTAATTCTTATGATCTTTTTTAAAATTAAAGCACAAAGAATAGATTAAATAGTGCAGTTAAGGAATAATTTCATTCTAACTAATGAGGATAAAGTGAGAATTCCTGTGGGGTTAATTTGTCATTCAGAGATTATCTATTGTAGCTATGCAATTGTTTTTCATACACTTCAAGCTGATGCTTCCTTCTTATAGCCTGTCACTGAAACTGAATTTATTTGGGTATTGACAAACAGAAGGAAGTGATTGCGACTGAGCAGAAGAAGCAATATATTGTGGCATACACGTTTCCTGGAGACATAAAGTTATCATCAGAAATCAAGACAATATAATAACATTAATGTAAAACATGGAAACTTTTCACATGTGGATATGTCCTGGCTACAGAAATTTTCTCTTAGCTTTCTTAAGCTTTCCTTCTAGAATTCCTTCTAATGTTTTTGTCACGTACATACATACATCTTGTTGTGTAGACATTCAACTCAATCTTTTCTTCCAGGCTGAGTTATTGTTGCTTTTTGCTGCCTCGCTTCTAAAGCATACATCCCAGGTTGGATAAAGTTTTGAGCAACTTGGTCTAATAGAAAGTTAATATGGCAGAGGGGCTTGAACTACATAATCTTTAAGGTCCCTTCCAACCCAAACCATTCTATGATTTTATGAGTCTGATTTCTTTTTAATAATTTTATTTAAAGGTCAGGAGAGCCCTTTCTCTTGCCAGGTGTTCATTGTATTTGCCTTCCTCTGCCACAGGGCTTCAGAGATTATTCCTTGTTCTTTCATTGCTGAGATTTAGAAGCTTGCCAGGGTCTGATAAACATCTATCTCGTTAAAACACTAGGAATGGAGAGCTGGGTCAGCAGAGTAATAATCCCAGCTGCCAGCACATTTAACATACCAAACAGAAGTAAAAGCTAACAGCGGTGAAATGGGAAGAGCAAAACAGATCCTCAGGTGAGCTTTTCCATCTCGCTGTACTTTTAATATTAGAACAGGGAGCTGCTTGCACTTACAGATATTTCCTACAGCTGTCCACACCTGACCCTGTGTTACCAGTGTTGTAATCTTACTGCTATTATATCTCCTCTGAGTGTATCTTTTGAGTGACGGAAGTGCTTTAGAACTTAATGCTACCTGAAACTCAGTAGGGCTGGGTTCCAACAGAGGTGTGTACATAGCCCCTGGGAAGGAAGATTGATGGATTTCCACTAATGGACATCTGGATGTCTCCAGTGCTACATAGCTCCTCAAAGAGCCCATATGCAGAAACATGTTTCATTTTGTCTATTTGAAAATTCAACTGAGACAAGGTTTTTCCAACTAAACAATTATGAAAATGATTGACACTGAACTGAGAGGAGTGACACAACCACAAGTTTGTGCCATCATGCAGGCAGCCTCAGTAGGCTGAATAAAGGTTTTGACAGGAATCTCATGCAGTTCAACAACGGGAAGCTCAGAGCGCTACACCTGGGGAGGAACAGCCTCAGACACCAGCCAGTACATGCTAGGGGCTGCCCTGCTGGAAAGCAGCTTTGGGGAAAAGGCCCTGGAGGTCCTAGTAGACACCACGCTGAACATCAGCCAGCAATGTGACCTTGATGCAAAAAAACCTAACAGTGTCCTAGTCTGCATTAGAAGGAGCTGCCAGCAGGTTGAGGTAGGTGATCCTTTCCCCTCTACTCAGTACTGGTGAGGCCACACCTGGAGTGTTATGTCTAATGCTGAGTTCCCCAGTACAAGACAGACATGGACATACTGGAGAGAGCCCAGCAAAGGAACACAATGATGATGATGGGACTTGAGCATCTCTCCTAGTGGGAAACGCAGAAAGACTGTTTAGCCTGAGAAGAAAAAGTTTCAGGGGGTTCTCATCAATGTATATGCATATTGGAAGTGAGGGTTCAAGAAGATGGAGCTAATCTCTTTCAGCCTAGTGACATGACAACAGACTGGGCACAAACTGAAACACAGGAGGCTCGATTTGAACATAAAAAAACAATATGAGGGTGACTGAGCACTGGCACAGGTTGCCCAGGGAAGTGGTGGAGTCTCCATCCTTGGAAATATTCAAGAGCCATCTGGACATAGTCCTGGGCAACTGGGTCTAGGTGACTCTCTCGAGCATGGGAACTGGGCCAGATGATATCCAGAGGTCCCTTCCAAACTCAGTCATTCTGTGATTCTATGATTCTGTGGATGCGTATTTCCTGATCTGTATTTACAGTAGCCCAACTATTATATGCTGCTGACTTTTTTACTATCATTATTTTGAATATCTGCTCGTATGCAGTATCAGCTGAAGACAAGTCACTGCTCTATCCTGATACGAATGTCAAAGTGGCTGGGAAATAGCAAGGTGTTGTGTGGACTCAAGATGTCTCTTTCTTGCCAGGTAATAGACCCAAAAGAGATCTCCTGGATCATCCACTCTTAGGAGCTGAGTTATTTGAACATTCAAACTATACAGTGACTATAAATTACTACGCTATGTGTAAAATTAAGAGAAGAATCCATTCTTATTCCTCATTAAGATATAAGAAAGCTTTCAGGATTTTACAAGAAAGAATGCATCAAATACTCTTATTAATCTCCTCCATAGAAAAACATTTCTTTGCCATCCCTCCATAGATTCCCAGCACAGTTCAGACTTCTTCTCCATTACGGTATGGATGGGGAGTGATCACAGATAATGAATTAATCCGTACCCTGAGGATTTCTTTTACATGAAGGAGAAGGATACAAGAAATTACGAATTCTACTTTGCTCACAACTACCATCCTTATCAGTAGCAACAGATAGAAGCAAAGACAGAAGCACCTGTGTTCTCTCAGGTAAATAACCTGAGAGGTCAAGACTCTTTTTTTTTTTTCCCTTTTTGTTGAGGCTCAAGTGTTTTATTTCTCTTGTCTTGTTAATCAAATATTACACATACCCCAGGGTACGAGGAACATTCATTCCGATTAATTTCCAAGTCTATTTCCCTGGCATTTAACTTACATTGTTCTGTGTGATCATGGAACTGAAGACTATTACAATACACACACATAGGCGAACAGACTTATTGTTGTGCATTCATCCTTAACTGTGGCATTTCTTGACATTTGAGTAGTTCACTATATAAATTTATTGTTGCATAAACAGATTCTTTTTGCACTTAATTTCTTAAAGCATTTTTACAGAACCTTTTCAGGAAAAGAAACTCAACCAACCAAAACTCTTTCATTTTCACTTATTTATTAAAATTAACTTATTTATTAAAATATTCATATTAAAAGTACCAGTTTAATCATTGAATCATAGAAACATAGAATAGTTAGGGTTGGAAGGGACCTTAAGATCATCTAGTTCCAACCCCCCTGCCATGGGCAGGGAAACCTCACACTAAACCATGCCACACAAGGCTTCATCCAATTTGGCCTTGAACACCACCAGGAATGGAGCATTCACGACCTCCCTGGGCAACCCATTCCAGTGCCTCACCACCCTAACAATAAATAATTTCTTCCTTATATCCAATCTAAACTTCCCCTGTTTAAGTTTGAACCCGTTACCCCTTGTCCTGTCACTACAGTATCAATTGGATAGTCCATCCCCAGCATCCCTCTAGCCCCCTTCAAATACAGGAAGGCTGCTATGAGGTCTCCACGCAGCCTTCTCTTCTCCAGGCTGAACAGACCTAACTTTCTCAGCCTGTCTCCATACGGGAGGTGCTCCAGTCCCCTGATCATCCTCCTGGCCCTCCTCTGGACTTGTTCCAACACTTCCATGTCCTTTTTATGTTGAGGACACCAGAACTGCACACAATACTTCAAGTGAGGTCTCACGAGAGCAGAGTAGAGGGGCAGGATCACCTCCTTCGACCTGCTGGCCACGCTCCTCTTGATGCAGCCCAGGATACAGTTGGCTTTCTGGGCTGCGAGCGCACACTGAAGCCGGCTCATGTTCATTTTCTCATCGACCAACACCCCCAAGTCCTTCTCCACAGGGCTGCCCTGAATCTCTTCTCTGCCCAGCCTGTAGCTGTGCCTGGGATTGCTTCGACCCAGGTGTAGGACCTTGCACTTGGCATGGTTAAATTTCATAAGGTTGGCATCAGCCCACCTCACAAGCTTGTCAAGGTCTCTCTGGATGGCATCCCTTCCCTCCGGCGTATCAACCGAAGCACACAGCTTGGTGTCATCGGCAAACTTGCTGAGGGTGCACTCAATCCCACTGTCCATGTCACCGACTGAGATGTTAAACAAGACCGGTCCCAACACCGATCCCTGAGGGACAACACTCGCTACTGGTCTCCAGCTGGACGTTGAGCCATTGACTATAATTCTTTGTGTGCCACCGTCCAGCCAGTTCTTTATCCACTGAGTGGTCCACCTATCAAATTGATGTCTCTCCAATTTAGAGACAAGGATGTCGTGTGGGACACTGTTGAACGCTTTGCACAAGTCCAGGTAGATGACATCAACTGCTCTACCCCTATGCATCAGTTCCGTAGCCCCATCATAGAAGGCCACCAAATTGGTGAGGCAGGATTTCCCCTTAGTGAAGCCATGCTGGCTGTCACCAACCACCTTCTTTTTTTTTCATGTGCCTTAATCATTAATCCATTTGTTGTTAGAGAAATTAATGCTAATGGTGTTTCAGTTAAGCAATGGTCATTATGATTCACTATCATTACACTAAATCAGTACCCTGGGAGATGACATATGCCATATTCAAATGCAATATTTAAGGCCTTTCATTCCAAACATAACTAGTACACAAACTATCACAGAAATGCCATTGCTTCTGTAGAGGACAACAGTCAACTGTCTCTTGTCAACTTGTCCTCTTGTTGTCAACTGTTGGAGAAATGATTAGCATTTGCAGATAGGCTGCTGCACTTGTACCATCTGTTCCATAAACTACATACAGTATCAGAGGATAGGTATAAATTTCTGTCATGGAATAGGTTGTGGAAAAATTCACAATAAATGGTATAAAATTGTCCCCAAGTCGTACAGAGAATGAGAGTAAGGGTTAATTCACATCTCAGTGGGATGTGAACTCCCAACACAAAGATTTTAAGCCATCCTCCTGAATTACTGTTTGTGTTTATGTTTATGAAAAAAAAAGATATGGTGCAGAAGTATCTTCCAGATCACCCATTACTTCTTCTTTTCCTCTGCTTCCTCAGCCTCAGCCCCTGGTGTGCACACTGGGCTCAGAGGAAGGAAGCAAAACCTGGGCCAGTAGGAAAAAGTTCTCCCCATACAGCTTGCTTTGTTCCTCCACGCATAAGGCAACAAATATCTGTTTAATCCTTTACATGTTTGCAAGGCATTCCATTCAGGAAAACTTTCATAAATAATACCTCCCCCGTGAGTAATTAGAAATGTTATTACACAAATGTGAGGAGTTAATTCTTTTTTCCAAGGTTACACAGACAGCAAATTTTTCTACTGTGAGTGCTTTGCTCTTAAATTTGATGGATATTTTATTTCCTATAGAGAAAACAGTATCTCATAATACATATCTCACAATGATATATAATCTCATGCAACAGACACTAAGCAAGCAAGTTACTGTGTTCTCTGCACATGTCATTTCAAAACAACTGCAGGAAAGAGCTGGTTAATGAAAACCATATGCATCACATACATTTTTGACTGAAGAACAATTCATCACAGCGTGTCTTAAAACCTTTGTGATTCTGTAATAATAGCTTTAGGTTCCTTTCATATTTCTTTAGGCATATACTCTTCATTAATAGATTTCTTAGTTTATTTCTTCAGGAAAAGGGTTTTTGCTTTGGTTTGGTTTTTTTCTTCAATGAGAATTATTCATTTTTTGTCACATATCTCTTATAGCTGAAAGCAATGTTTTTAAGTGTTCCAAGATGCTTGATTTTGGGACGAGACCAAACATGGAAAGTTGTCACCCTAGAAGAGAGTTACCTGTTTGGAGTGTGCGAGTTTTACAGCCCTAACCACTGCAGGTGCAAGTGCTTAACTGTGTGGACATGCCTATACTTTAAAGCACCGGATGTTTTGTATAATGATTCACAACATCACCACACCAACAAATGGCCTATTTTGTGTATTTATGTTCATTAAGTAAAAAGTCCAAGAGCAACTTAACTGTTGCTTTTAGTCTTGATTTTGTGCATTACACATTGAAGAAACAGACTGACTGCTTAGTGCCCAGGTTGCCTGTCTTTGCATGCAAATACCAGTCAGCTTTGCTGCCTTTTGCTTACAGCACTTTTCAATGAGTGCGAATGAATTGCTTTAAGAGATGGGGGAAGCTGTCAGATCCTCTGTGAGATTAAATGAACAACTTGACAGAACAGAAAGGAAAAACAAAATTTGCTTGTTCAGGCCATATATGCTTTGGCTTGCTGTTTTCGGAAGACAGGCTTGTAGGTGTTACGGATAGAAATGGGCTGTGGTTTAAGGCACTATCTTTATATGGTTAGTAAATTGTAAGTACAGAATAACCAGATTGAGTTCTGGTCTGTCTGTTTTTCAGAGCACTTAAACCCACCAATACAAAACTCCCCTAGGCTCCAAGAACTCAAATGCCAAAACTAAATATGAAGACATTTTTGTAGTGAGTTGTGAAAGGCAGATGACGGTTTAAATCCTTATGCCCAGTATGTGAGAATTTAGACCTATCACTTTCTTCCTCTAGAGTCTGGCTATGTCTTAAAGATGTATTAGATATATTCATTCCATTCTGGTAGCGTTTGTTAGTCTTACTGTTTGCTTACTTATCAAGCACTGGGATGTACCAAATAATGATACCAGCAGAAAACATTGCGGATACAAGTACTGATATAATAGACTTTCTCACAGGTGCTGTTCCATTACCTTTTTAAAATCTGTCTATAAATTCATTGAACAACAGTGATGCATTGAAACATACTTTGGCTAATGAAGGATTTCTCTTGTGCACACATTTTAGTTTTCTGCTCAGACAATGGAAACAGTTCCATCTGAATTAATATCCATATGGAATCACTTTGAACTAGAAGCATTTAAAACAATGAATTTATAAAGACGCTTGAAACTAAAAATGTTTATTTGCAGAAATACTTCATTAAAGTGTATTGTCTGGAAGTTTTTACTCAGGATGTAATAGAAAGAATGAAGAACACTGAGGAGGCCTTGTGATAATGCTAATGATATTTCTGTAATGCTTACTATGATTCTTGTTCCTTGCTTTTCGAATGCATACTTGCTGAAGAGTACCTTGAGGGACTTTCTCCTCTTTGTACTTTCAGCTACAAGTTAGACATCTCTCCTGACTGGAGCCTCTCTTAATCATTAACACAGTACTGAATTTTCTAACAACTTTTCTGTGGTTGTAGGAATTAAAGACTAAAAGAGTTCCCCAAGATTAGAATTTCTCGAGCACTAGTACTGTGTCTTCTGAACTGGAACCAGATGTCCAAAGTTGTTTAAAACTGTCTTGTTCCCAGGCCCCAAGCATACTAAGAAAAATCCATTTTATGTGAAGCAGATCCCTTTTTTAAAAGTACTTTGATGTAAGATAAACCATAGGAGCTCTTAAATATCTAAGAATGATTTAATGAGCTGTAGCTGTTTGTTTATACAAGAGGCTGATATTAAGCATATCACAAGCGGGTTGTTAGTAAGGCTGTTCATTATGTTTATGATGTCTGTTGGGGGCATCAAGGATGATTAGTGGGTATGATGTAGATGGGCAGAGGTTATGTGCAAGCAGTGACAAATCTGATCTGTTCTGCATGGTCAGGGAACACAAAACAAATGAACTTAAATTCCTCCTTCTGCCTTTATAGAGTAGAAACCAAATGTAGCTTTATATAGGGAGGTGGAGTAACCAAATCCCTGTGCAAGGAGGCAGCTAATTGCTGAACTTGATTGCAACTGCTAATCAGAATCACAGGGAAAAAAAGTGTTGGGAATTAATTAGGCAAGGACCTTCAGAACAGCAGCAGGAAGCCTCCAAGTGACCTTTATTTACAGTCAGTTAAACAGAAGTGTGACTAAAAATGCCAAGGAGCAAATCAGATTATTAATATTGATTGCTTAAAGAAAATGAATAATTTAGGAGCAGTTAAAATAAATATGCAGTGACAGAGATGAAAGATCAAAATGTACTGCCTTTTCAACATTCATCTATCACGCAGCAGTGCCCCTTCATACAGAAATGGAGAATTTCCACCATCTCAAAATATAATTAGTTTCATGACCCAGCATGATTGCTGCGTTGCTACTACAAGGAGCATTTTTCATCATTATTTTCCCAGGGCAGTCAAATATGGAGGGAGACAAGAACCTGCTGAACAGAAGCTTTGCTCTTGGAAATTTCCACACAGATCAAATTCAGGTACTACGTGATTAACTTTTAGCTCTTTGTCAATAAAACAGCAGAAACATAGTGCGTAATTTTTTCAAACTCACTGTCAGAGTAAGCATTTAAAACAAAGCTTAAAAGCATCTATAAAATCTCTAAATCCTAAATTTGCTTTCCTTCTTGTCTATAATCTGGGCATTTTTTTTTTTTTTCCCAGCTATTTTAGAACTGATTATTTTTAATCTGTTCTCTTTTTTTGCTTAATTTTAGCCTTGTATCCTAGAAAATTGGCAAAATCAGTTGCAGGTACTGTTGGAATAAACATTTTGTTTATTTTTGGTGGAGAGCTCAGGGGTAATTTTATTTTTTAAATTATATGAATAATAATAAAGTCATAAAATATAAACTTAAAATATTATAATAGCACTGAAGGTATAACAAACAAAAATATAACTCTGTGTGTATGCCTACCTAATCAGTCCCATTTTTCATAATCTCATCTGAAAAGGAAACTAAGTGTCACTGCTTCAATATCTCTTGTTCTATCGTCTTGTCTCTTTTATTTTTCTCCTTTTTTTTTTTTCTTTTAAAGAAAACAAAATATGAAGATATAATTAACAAGTAGATCACTCAAATCTAAGGCAATTTTTTTCTCATTTTGTTTCTACTGTGTCCAGGAACTGCAAAATCATCCCAGTACTGAAACTCTGCAAAAGAAGACATTTCTGACAATTTTCATTTTTTTCTCTGAGCAAAACAGACACGCTACATCTAAAGTTTTCAAAAGATGATGCTTAGCTTAACTGAACCTTATGGTGGTCATATTTCCTTCTTTACTGTTGATGGTGACAAAAGTGGTAGGACACTGGCTGTCATGGTGACTTTTGACACTGCAGTGGTTTGCCTCACACTAGAGGAGTTCTTTTTTTGACTGTATTTGGCTGTATTATATTAATTTAAATGTACATGACAGTTTGATGATAGCGTGCATCCAAGGATTATGGTTCCAATTTTCTTGGTAGTATGTGCTGTCATGCACAGGCAAATATATACCTGGCATAGGCAAGACAGGTTCTTGCGTGTTGTATATTCATACGTATCTATTGAATGTAGATCCATGGGGAAAAATGGTACTTCAGGTAACACCTTGGATTAAATCATAGGAAAAAGGAAACATTTTAAACATAATCCCATCCCTTCCCCATAACAAGTGTCTGTCAAAACCAGCCAAATGGGAAGGAACAATACAATCTCTGCAGAAAGGAAAGTTGATCTGGTCCTCCATATACACATATACCAGCAATCCTGAGTAAGCACTATTGATCATATGATATATATAAGCATATATTGATCATATATGCCTTGCTAAATGTGGGAAGGTGTAACATGAAGCAAGGCAAGTAACTGTACAATGAAATGTATGGCATTAGAAGCCATAAATATTTTAGTTTTCATTTTCCCTACTGCCACAGAAATAATGATTTACAGATGAAAAAATGAGTTTGCTTCTCAGATAAATTTTTTTTTTGCTTCAGCACACTTTCACTATTTGCATTTAAGTGACTGACTGGAGTCCCTAAAAATTACAGAAAGTGCTTCATTTCTCTGCTTTAGATATGCTTCAGTGAAACTGAGGAGTGATGTCAGCAGATTAATAAGGCAAACTAAGTAGCAGTGAGCAACGAAGTCATGGCTTCAGTATGACTATAAATATATTCCACCCTTGGAAGACCTTGCGTTAGGCCCATTGGTTTCAATGAAACTACTCAGATGAACAACTGCTCACATACTGAACGTTAGTATGACAAGCTGTACCATGCTACATTCAGTGTATGGTGAAAGAATGAAGGGGTGAAATTCAACTGGTCTGTATAGCTTTTTCATTAAGTCTCTTAGCTCAGAAAACACTTTTCATTAGCAAACCAGTGTCCTTTATTTTCCTGTGGACCACAGAAACATTCGCAAGAGATGATGAACACACAGTGATAACATTTATGCATGAGTAACGTAAAATCTGGCAACCAGAACTTTGCAAATTAAACATGACTCTTTTCGATGCAACTATTTTCCATGAATGTCAGCATAAAGTTTTAGCTCATGTGACAAAATCACTCCTATATATGAATTTTAGCTAATATCTGAACTTTAGCTTATAAAGTGAATTAAATCCTGCTCTAAAGAATAGAATACCTCTGACAAATGAAAGCTATTATAAAGTGAGTTTGCTATATGACATGCATAGCCTGATTTATATCCACCTAGATTCATGCCATCTTTGTGAGCCTCCTTATTTCTTGATCTCCATCAAACCAGAGAAAAACGTGGACTGAGCAGCAAGAGCAGATTAGATGAGTTTACTTTTATGTTAAGCACAGAAACATGCTTGGTGACCTCTCATCCTTGCCCTTTCAAAACCATCTCATTATAAAACCCACTGTGAAGTTTGAAAAAGAAAAGAAAAGAAATTTTGACAGCTCATGCTTGGGAGTGGCACAGGGCTGGGATGGCAGGCACTCTGCTCAGGACCAAGTGGTGCTGTCAGTGTAGTGTGGGAAAGCAGGGATGGCACTAGCCCATGCGATATGATACCTGGCTCCTTTTCAGTCAGCACTGTTCATCTCTCACTTTCATGAATGCCGTAATTCTACTGGTTGCCACTTAAAAGTCAGCGTTTGCCAAGAGCTGTCACCGAGCTGTGTATGAAGCACCAGAGCTTTGCAGGAAACAACTGCAGTAACTGTGTAGCACCTGCTGACAAATGCTGTCTTTTAAATGGTACCCACTGTAAGGAAGCCTGCAAAACTTGCTTTAACTATACCAGTGGGAAAGAAATAATTCATTTTATCACATACCTTTCCATTCAGCATTCCCCTGGTGTGTGAAATGTCTGTAACCTGAGAGAACTATAGGAGCTTCTTTGGACGTGCAGCTTGTGAAAGGTCCCTGTTTCTGGATAAAACATCATTATTCAGAGGATAGTCCCTATTTCTTCTCTGATAACTCATTCTAGTATATTTTAAATTAATCTGTTTAAATATTTATTTTTTTTTTTTGGTAATAACTGCTATTTAAAAGAAATGACAAGAAGGAATCACAGAGATTTAACAAAGTACAAGCTAAGAACCTTAATCACATTCGATATCAAAGTAATGCATATTTTTATGGAGGTGTGTTAAAATGATTCTAGTAGTTGACAAATGGGTTACTGGTGGTTTATGGATGATCCAAGTATTGAATGAGCCGCTGTTTGTTCTCACATGGTGTCAGGACACTTTGCTCTCTTTCCCCAAAGAAGTTTTTCTAATTTCATTACACCACATAGGAATGCCAAGCTATTTTGCTTCACATGATTCAATGAACTGCATATTAAAACTAAAAAAAAAAAAAAAAAAAAAAAAAGAGGGAAAGAAAAAGGTTCATGATGCAAATATACTTTTTTTTTTGGTGCAGGAAAATGAGCCAAGCTCTTTTGACAGGAAAATCCCAGTCTAACAGGCCAAGATGAAGTGTCTGTAGCTGAGGGTGCAGGAGGAGAAGCTGGCTGAAGTGAGTGGGAAGAGGAAGAGGTGAAGAGAGACCCCTACCTGTTCGTCTGACCCCACCACCCAAATGCTGTCGCAGTGCTCTGACCACTGCACTTGGAGTGGTGAAAAACATGAAGGAAGAGGAAGCCAGATGGCTCAGCTAAAAATGCAGAATTCATCCATTGAAAGGCTGTTGTTACTCCCAGAAATACTCTTGGTCTTTGTGGCTGTCCCTCACTCACCATTCAGTTAATCGATTTGTGAAAGTACTTAAGCAAGTGCTGAAATCCCATGATATTTGAAACATGTGTCTTGAAATTAAGTATGTGCTTAAGTGTTTTGTTAACTGGAATAATAATGATAATGGAGCTTGGGGAATGCTAGCATGATTCATAAGGGAGCCCTACGCTAATGTGGTGGAAGACTATCATCACCACAGACTGCCCAGCTATCTGCAAAGTTACGTTTCCTTTAAATTGACCTTGGAAAAAGCACTTAACACTGAGTGTTAAAAAGGTACTGGCAAATGTGGGAATTGGTTCCAGACATCCTGATATGAGAACATGCTAACATTTGAGCAAAAACATTGATTATTTCTATGGAATTACTCTTCTGAGTAATATTTTATATCCAAGTAGAATCTGAAAAGTCCTATCATGTTTGGAATAATGGTCTAATCCTGCATAATTCTGGGAATCCTTCAGACTCACTGAAATTTCTGTGATCACAAAACTTGTAGTAGATCAGGGTCTTTGTAAGGCAGATAAATGACAGTGAAGCAGAGCAGAACACGTGCCAGTCTGTACATAACAGGCAGGCACATCCTAGGAGACAATTTAATCTCAGCCATTTTCTGAAACCAGCCTATATTATTGCAATGGTGCTTAATGTTACACTGTAATAAAGTATCATCCTTAGAATGGGTACATGTTTCTGATTTATCCTTTTGTTTATACACAGATTAAAGTGTGATCCCCATTGACTGTAACCTATAATTGAGTCAAGGATTCCGTTGTTGTCATGGAAAGCAGGAGTGGCACTTGAGTAGCTTATGAGCATGAAGAACGCAATTTAAAGATTAAACTTCATCTTTTATCTTCAGGCGGTGACCATGAATTTTCTGTTGATAACATACAGAAAGCAAAATAATATAGAAAATTATGTGCAGAAAAGATGGAGAGGAAAAGAGGTTAGCTTTGAAATAAAGACTCATTCTTTTGATGTGAAACTTTGAAACAAACCACTCAGCTGAAATTGTAGAAGATTTTTACTGGTCACCTTTCTTTCTAAATATATAAAATAATCCATTAAACTTTTTGGAGAACAGATCACTGAATCCAAGAGGGTGAAATAAACTGCTTCATTTGTCCTTTAAGCTTCTGAAATCTCAGCACAATTTTGAATGAGGAAAAATTCTTTTTTTCTTGCTCTTTACATACAAGTCACAGTTTTCATGCTGGATTCCAAAGTACTCATGGTCTCAAAGCGCTGCTATACAGCTGCCACTACATATGTTGTTGCTGAAAGCTAAAACTTGCTGAAATAATCATTCCCAGTGTTTGAAGAGGACCTGTTTTAGGCACTGCTTGATGCATCTTGTTTCTTCAGGGAGCATGAAGCCACAGCACAAAACAGCAGCTACATCAAAAATGCAAGGTTGATGTGGGTTTTTGTTGTCCCCCCTCCCATCTCTACCTTCATCTCTGGCAATGAGAAGGACTACAAAAAACTGCTTACATCATAAACCTTTATTTCAGGGTAAGTGACTGAATTGATATTCATATATAATTGCACATGCCAGATATGGGAGCTGTAAATTTTTAATTTGTTTATAAAAAAAGGACAATACAGGGAGTACAGTGTAAAATGTTATAAAAGAAAATGAAGGAAGATGCACTTTTATACAGAAATTGTCATGGGATAAGATGCATAAAATATAAACAAGCAGAATTCAATCATACATATAGGTAAGATCAAATAAGTCATATAGTAACCCTGAGAGACAGATGTCCTTCCCAATTCTTCCACTCTATCAAGATAAATATCTGCAGTTTTGTTACTTAACTAATGCAAATATAAAACTCCATTGAAATCTGAAACAGTGTTGAGATTTTATTTTTTTTTAATCCCTGTATATGGTTCTCCATAGAGTTTGGCCCACTATAAAGTATGCAATGAAAGAGTAGTACAATGTGTTTCAAATTTGTTTCTATGCTTCTTTTTTCTCCCTTGAACATCATTACTGACAGCTATGAAAGACAGTGAGAAATGTTCACGTGTAGAAGTGGAGTAGGGAAAATATTCCTGTTCCATACAGACAAAAGAGAGAAAACAGACATCAGATATTGGAGATGGCAAGATGGGAATTTCAGTTCTGTTGGATCTGAAGTCTTAATTAGTCACCAAGCTAGGAATGGGATGAAAATGTTGAAGATGATGTGTTCAGACTTCATCAGAAAGAGGAAGTATTTGGTTATTTTTGCAGAGCAAACTGTTCAGATTTGATGGCTAAAAATGTCATTCAGAAACTAACTTTAGTCAGTGAGGCTGGAAATTCCCTTCAGTGCCTGGTATTTTCACAGCCACTTGTCTTTTTGAAATAAAGCTGAAAGGTGCAATCCACATCTGTACAAAGCCCATGCAAAGTCTGTGCAGCAAGACTGAAAACAGAGTTGCATGTGGAATTTACATGATGCTGAGGCTGCATGATGCTCCAATGAACAGGGGTGAATTTAATCCAAGAAGAAAAGGGCTATATATTGTATTGCCAGTCTAGTCACAACATGCTTTTGAGGAGAACAATAATTAGGCCACTACATCTGATGGAAGGAGAGTCACGATTACTCCTTTTTATTCTTCTTTCAAAGATAGCAGCTCTAGTTCTCTTCTGACGCCATTTTATTTTTCTGGTGCTGTAACTTTACAATTTTCAGTGAGGCAATTCCAAGGTGTGCCAGTATAAATGGAGCCAGCTGTAATTCAGCCCAGTGTGAACTCCTGCTGGTTTTTTAATTTTCAATTGCAGCTACAGGGATGGCGAAATCAAACTGGAGCAGAGATCTGCCATCTGAAGTCTGTGCCTCTTTACACCACCAGAATCTGTGCAGCAGAAAGGCTTTTCCACACAGGCTTACAAAGAGCACGGAAACCCTGCTCTGGGCATTCAAACCAGAACTGGGAAAATGGGCTGATAAATGTTGCTCATGAATATTCATACACATTTTCAAAGGAAGGAATTCATCCATGTTGTCATCTCATTTTTGTTTTCATTCTCCCAAAGTGTAGTTGTGAACAATCCAGTATGCACACATTTTAAAGTAAATTTTTAATTAAAACAATGGCAGCTATTAAAAACTTGTTTCTTTCATTGAATCTGAGTGCATATCACCCTTCCTGACATTTGCTCTATTTAAACCTTAAAGACTATGGAGTGAAGACTCAGCCAGGTTATCTAACTGTGACTTCTTACACCTGGAAAATGGTCTGCATATCTCATGGGAACACTGCTTTCTCTACTAGTCCTCTGGAAACAGCAAGAACTTTAGCTTGTTTGAAGACACATTTTTACTTTTATTTATAACTGTAGATGCTATACATACTAGATACCAGCCTGAATCTCAGAAATGGTCTGGTTTAATTCAGCCATAAATTCTTTTGTTTTACACCATTTGATAAGTGTATCTTTGCTGAAGACTGTGAGTTTGCAGTTTTGTGTACAGTTGTTCTTCGTACAAACTTCCCCTGAAGATTTCCAGCACTTGGAAGAACTCTGGCCGGTGCAAGGAACTAAAATCTGACATTGTAAAAAAAGGTCACTGACATATCTGACAGGACATCATCTTTGAGTAGTTTCCTCCCCAGAACATTCATAGAGTTCAAAGAAGTTTTAGGAAGCAGCAAATGTGGCTTCATTCAGGAGGGTACTATCAGCCCCTACCACAGCAGTCTGACAAAGAGCATGGTCATGAACATGGTTATCTAAAAGTTTAAGACTGTATGCAAAGATTTGTCTGCAGAAACCTTACTTTAAATGCATATCTCAGGACTATATAACGTAGCTGCTAGATAAAGATACTCCTTTTTTATGTCCTGCAGCTAGAGTAGACACTAGAGTTCATGCTTGCTGTCAGTCAAAGAAATGCTTTCAATTTTTCATAACAAGCTGTAAGCATCTGCAAGTTTAAAAAAAGACTGAGAGAGACATTATCTCAACAAGCAAACTCCAATATATTCCAAGGTTACTGCCGTATAATTAATGGCATTACCAAATGGAGCTGAAAGTGTAGAGTCTGCAAAAAGCTAATAACAAGGATTAGATATACACTCTCTTTTTCATTCATGTTCTTACAGTTTCTTGTGAGCCTAATTAAAGTCAGGAGGGTTTTCCACTTGACATTTTTAAATTCAGCTCTGATCAGTGGCACACAGTTCATGTGCCCTATGGAAAAACCTCTTATCATGTATTTTGGTGGGGGGCAAAGGTGAAGAGGGAGATGAGGGAATTAAAAAAAAAGGAAATCTTGCTCTTCTTTTTCTGGATCAAAATTTTAGTAGGGTATGTTACATTAGAAAACTGGGGAAAAGGTTTTCAAATGGGAAGTCTGGCACAGTGGCTGCATGCTTTTTCTCTTTCTAAGATTAAATGCAAGAAGGTTTCATTAATGGAAACAGCCTCATATTGCAAAAACCTGCTAAAGATCAAAGTTGCTTTAGAAGTCTGTAAAACAATGGGATATAGACAAATGCTGGAAAATACTTCTCAATGAATTCTTCTGGCATCAGGTTATTCTGTGATAACAAAATCCACTTTAGTAAATAGGTCAGAATACATTTGTTAAAGGTAAGCAGCCTGATGCAATGGAGGTTATGGTTTAAAACACTATCAAAATGATTTTGGATTAATCACCTTCCTGCCTGTAAGAAGGTTATTTATAAAGTTACTAAAGGCTATAGAGTGTGCTTTAAAAAAGAAGCAACCTGAACATCTCTAATTTCCTACTAACTTTCTACAGTAAATAGCAAAGCATTAGCTCTATGTACATTTCTGAATCCAGTTTTTAATTGTACCTTTCCAATGTTTATGTGAACTTTGGTTTGCTTTTCAAAAGCCTCAAGGAACAATTCCTGCAGCTGACCTGTATGTAGTGGTGAAATTCTCCATAAGGTGAGTATTGATAAGCTGAAAAGTTCAGTGAACAGGAAAATTCTCCTGCTTTTATTGCCAATGTGACAGGTTAGTTTATTACCATGCCTTTCACAGCAATTTAACAGTTACCCTGGTAACGGATTCAGTGAGGTAATGGGATCAGAGGCATTAGAGGAGAGGGAAGGCTAGCGAGAGAAAACCATCTGCTGGCTTATGTTCTTGGGGCTGTTTGCTCACTGCGAGCTCCTGACAATCATTGTACTTGGATGTAAATGAGGCAAGTTAAACCACAGGTCTGACCTATTTAGCCATACTCTGGTGATTTGCCTTTCTAATTCTATTGAAATAATAATCAGGATTTGTTTCTGATTAATTAACTAACCTTTTGGTAAAAAGATTAGATAACAAAATTGCTGCCTATTCAGAGATAATGAGATTTTTATTACTCTATCAGAGGGGAAAAAAAAAAGAAAAACCAACAAACTTTTATGTGTCACCAGCCACCATGTCAAGGGAGGAAAATAAAGATTTAAATCTTTATGTCAGACATTTATTTCTTCCGCAGATTAAGTATATGTTGAATTCCACGGGTGCACATCATCTTGTTTAAAAATCATATTCAGAACAGCTTTTAAAACAAAGTGATAAACATGATGCATTTGTTGCTAATTTGTTTCAAAAAATGTCTCCTAATGGAAGAGAAACACTTGATGAGTCAGAAACCTGCCTGCACTGCATGGGTCTGTAAGCGTAAGGGAGTGAAAAAAGCAGTAAAATTTCAGTCTAAGCACTTTAGAGTGACATATTGAAATAGGTTGCTATTATATCTTGCAGTACAGACATACTTGATACAGTAGTTACAGTAGAAAATTCATTTATGTGTGGGAGCTTTGCCTGTGTGTGTAATACCACACAGGACACTGGAAGCTGATATAATTAAATAACAAATGATAACAAACCATGGCATTTAGAGTCTTCTCATTAAGAGCTCCTGGAGATGACACAGCTGCAGCCCTCAGCAAGTGACCCAGACCTGCAGAAGGCTGTCTGCCAGATCCTGGGTGGCTGCAACTCCAAAACCCGTACAGCTATGAAACATGTTAACTGTTCATTGACCACATAGCTGTGGAGCCATCAGCCATGCCTTGAATTGTGCAGCACAGTTGTGTAAATGCAAAATCTTGGGGACAGAAATGTAATGAGCGGACAGAATTTGCTGTGCCAGTTAGCATCCTGCTGCTTACCCATTTCAAGAAGAGCTGTGTGCTTTGCTGATTGTCAAGTCAGTAATTGTGGTCTGTTAATTAATATATCTCTAAAAAGAATTAAGAACATTTTCTGTCATGCAAAGAAAGCAATTGGAAACACAGGACACAGCAGAGCATTTTGTTGCAGTGGAGTTAATGAATGCACTCTTAAATCTGAGGTGACACTTACATTGGCGGCTTTTGGTGTGCTTCATTACTTTTACTTTTACATGTTAACATGAAAGGCTTCCATATGCTGAAAGTCCCTGCTTCTCCGCAGTGGTGTATACAGCTGAAAGCCAGTCAGAAGTGCAACCCAGTTAGACAAAATGTCTCTGGTAAAGAGATTTGATGCTGAGCACATTCCCCACCCTGTTTGCCCAAGGGAACCTCATAGTTTCCTGTTGGCGGTTACCCAGCATGGCCAGCATTCCTCCCTTCCTTTCTGAGATTGCCAGTGTTATAGTCTTGAGAAAGGATGCAGACAAGAGAGCTTTCTTCTACCAACAGAAAATTATTTCCCTACCTCTGCCATCCAAAAGTTCTTACTGCAGTCCTCTGACCCTTGATAAACAAAAACCCTTGAAAGGCAAGTAAGCCTTTTTGGCAAGGTACCAGTTGTAAGCTTTTACTCTCTCTGTCTCTTTCCCTTCTCCCCTCATGAAATTTAGGTTTCAAATTAGTAATTTTTATTAAAATTAACAAAATGGTATCAAAATAGTTAAGGATAATAACTATAGTTTTCTTTTTCCCAGACAATGACATCTGCAGCTCTACATTTTCATGAAATGACTATACTTAACAAAAACATTACTTAATTTTTGTGCTATTTCTTTTGAGCCTAGGAGCAACCCTGTAATTGTTTGCTTCAATTAAAACATTACTATTTTAAACTGAAACTCATTTTATCTGCATGTCAGCTTTTTATTTGTTTTACCAACTATATCTATTTCCATCACTGCAAGGCTGATGGTTTCTCTCAAGAGAAAATCAAATCCATTAATTCAGAAATTTCAAGCACGACTGACTCTGCCATAAGCAGCATTTCTATGCTAATAACAAATGTGCTGAGACTGAAAAGAATTGACACAGCTCTGGGTTTTATCATAACTTAAGCATTTATGTAAAAAGGCAAATCTAATAGTACTAGGAAGCCAGAAGTGTTATTAGATATAATTCACTTTACTGAGATCTGCATAGGGCCTGGTTTATGCATCTGTGTTTTAAATCATGCTGTTATTGTCCTTAACTTACTTGACATTTGGGGTCTTTTTTTAATCTTGGTTACCTCAATGTAAATCTGCCATTGTTCATCTGATAACAATACAATTATTTCAGATTTACCCCAGGGAAACAGAGATGAAGACATATTAATTTTGCTTAAAGGTTAAATACCACCTCACAATCACAACATACTAAACTAGCTTTGGACAGTATATGTGTGCGTATAGAAAATGCATTACATAAATTAGACATAATATTCTCCAGTAATGAAAATAGTTGTTTCAAGGGTAAATTAGGTATTGCCAGGAACTTGCACCCTTTCCACACCACACAGAAATAAATTCACCCCTCCTTCCCACTGGCTCCTTACTTAATGCACTTAGTCCTGTTGTATCATATGGGCTGTGTTCAATTAGATAGCTTAACAAGATGAACTCTGACCCAGAAAAACCAAACCAGATTGCTTTGGAGTTCTAACGTAAGCTTTTCCAAGCACTGTGACCTGTTTATGTCAATGAAACATGCAAGAGATCCTTATCATGAGGGCCAAATCAGTTCCTGAGGATTTGGGGGTTTTTTGGTATATGTGTGCACAGGCAGAATGTACAGAAAACAGTGTACCATTCTGGCTCTTCATTTTTTCAGCAAAACCCTTTAGTGCTGTAAATCAGATCTCATTGGAAGACCTTACACACTGGCCAACAATAAGCTGTTGAAAAGTAGACAGGGCTTTTAGGAATTGCTGAACCGTGAAGCTGACCTGCTTAGTGTTTTGTTGTAGGCTATTAAATCCAGGATTGGTGTTTTAAGATGATTCTGCTTTCTTTTTCCTTTGGCCTGGTTAAGCAACTCTACCCCTATCTCATTATTTAGCTGACTAAAATAAAAATAGATTAAGAAGCTTGCTGTTTGAAAATCCTGCCTTCACCCATCAAATTAATGAGAATGACTTATGCTGATGTAGTTTACAGCCTTAGCAATTTGACACTAATTTTGCAACTAAGAAACGATTTACTAACTCTACACACCACACAGCTTTGGTTTTTAGAACGGTATTATTTTCTCCAAAAACAAGCTTTACATCTTTTGTACACATGAATTATTTGGTTGCCTCATTGTAAATGGATCCCAGTTGGGCAATACTACTTATTCCTACTAACATATTAGAAAATTATGCACCAAAAGACCCAGTAAAAGGATTATATTTCAGCTGGAGTGCTTTCTTTTTCAAATTTTTCAAGTGCTGTAAATATGCTTTGCACTGTAATTGTTTCTGCCTAGTTAGAAACATGCTGGTTCTTTGCACATCTCTTTCACATTGTGAAAGAAATTAAATGTGCTGGTTTATTTTTCCTGTGTTTGAAGAGTGTTTAACAAGTCCAGCATTTGAGAAAACCCAAACCAAATAAGGCTCTGAAGCTGTTGCTACTAAGTAAAGCAAAAGCCACCCAGTGACTAAGTTCACTAGGGCTTCATTTCTTTGTGTGACTGAAAGAAAGAGAACAAGACAAACAAAGGGACTCACATACACATGGAAGTAAATCCAGTTAAATCACACTGAGGAGATAAAATCATAACAACTTGTATACGTTGTATATATATGCAAGTAGACTTACGTTGCAGGGTCCCCTCAGTGTGAACATTAAGGCATTCAGGGAGGGGAAAAAATAAAACATTAAGATTCAGGAAAGGAAAAACATAGTTAGGCATATTTGTTTTACAAATATGTTTTTATCCCCACGTTATTTAGAGCTCAGATGTCAGTTCAACTCCCATTGGGACTGTTTTCATATTATTACTCTGTTTGTTTGGGACTCTTACCATAGCCTAGTGTACTTGAGCTTTTATTGTAACAGTCTTATTTAATGAAGCTGTCTGGTTTTAGTTTTCTCCTAGTCAAAAAGGAAAGGTGTGAGAAGCAAATGAATCACAAAACAATAGAGGGCATCACATTAGAATGAAAAAGGAATTAATTTGTATATCATATATGCAAGTAGTCATGCTTTTCAGGAAAGAAAATTAATTACTGTGCAACCTTTTAATCTCTGTTAATCTATTGTTCCTTTTTTAATTACTTATTTATTACTTTTAACACAGACAAAAGCTAAAATTGAAAATTCAGCTCCAGTATCCTGGCCACATCAGAAGTTTAGCATTGGGTTTTTTTATAATTTCAACTGCTGATTGTATTTCCCACATTCTAGGTCAGCAAAGGTTGTTTTCCTCCATGTATTTTATAGGCTTACATTTCACTATAAGCCTTATGTGTGCACTCAGGCTTGTGATGATGAGCAGCCTTATAGGGCAGTTAGATCACAAGCTTAGAGGTTTGTTTGGTTATTTTAAAAAGCATTCACATAACTGCTGCTCACTTTGGTGCTGTGTCCTATCCAAAACAGCAAAATAATAACACTAATGAAAAAGAACATTATTTACTGAGAGACTGCTTCCATTATGCCTGGAAAAAAGAATATAGTAGCTTATTACTGGGAAATCATGTGAGGGTGCTGCAGGGAATCTAGATTATTTCCATAGTAATTACTGATTTCTAGTACCATAGCTATAAATAATTATGCTAATACTATATAACCACCTGCCTTTAGAATAGTAACAGTTTCTTAAAATTATCTTTTCCAGTTTAGATAGCATATTCCTCCATTAATCATCTGTCTTCCAACCAACATTTGCTATTTCAGAAATGATCTATTCAATTTTATGTTCATTATTTGTAATTTAAATCAGAAAAGGGGTAACGAGAGTTACTGACACTCTTTCAGACATATTCTCCAGAAGACAGAGCTATAATTCGAGGATTCCCCTAAATTGTCTCCCACTCTGGTTGTGATTCTGATCATTATTTTAGTCATTAACAGAAAGACATCCAGTACTAGTCATTCAGTTACTGGGAAAAAAAGGAAGATGTTTTCAGGAGGAGGCTTATTCCATGTGTTTTTCCTCCTTGGTTGTGGATGGAGCCAGGTTAACTAGCCTACAGAAGACAGCTAAATTCTCTCTGGAACTGAATCTCACGTTCTGTGTTAGCTGGGGCAGGTGAAATATTTGACTCAAACAACTTTGGGAGGCTAAGTGTGATCATAAGATTAGGATGAACTGAACTAACGCCTTCATGGTGCCTTTATCCTACTTTAAATTACTTATTAACCCTGACCTCATAGCTCATAAAAAAAAAAAAAAAAAAAATAAAAAAAAAAATTGTAGTCTAGCTACAACTTCAGATAAGTAGTGCATAAGGATATCAGTTTACTCGGTCAACAATGGCCAGTCAACTGTAAAGCTATTTAAGTGGTGTCTAAGGCGTCTGTTCTCAGATCAGTGCACAAACAGAATTCCCATTAACAGTAATACAAATTATGGGCAGGCATGAAAGTAAAGAAACTCCTTAACTAGAAACAATGAAACACCAGACTGTTGTAGTTTTGAAAGGCCACATTTACTTTGATATAAAATGAATACAGGAACTAAAAATGAAACATTAAGCTCATAAAATGGGGCAAAACTTACAGTTTGAAGTACTATACAGCCTTACATACAGCATCTTCATGAAAACGTGTGCAGATTTTATTATCCTGCTGCAAGTATCTGCTTTGCAAACATCCACTTTGCAAGGTGAATTGGAAAAAAAAAAGTGGACATGAATATGTCTTCACATGTTTTGAATACAAAAGCATAAGAAAAGGGAAAGCCTAGGGAATTTACATCAGTACACTGGGAGTTCCTGGGTGCTAACTGGTAATGCTGGAAACCATGCTGGATAACACCTTTCTTAAAACCACCAAGCATCACTTTAAGTTAGCTTTTCTATATTTTTTTATTTTGACTACTTGTTTAGAAGTGCTCCTCTGGAGCGCCACTTCTGCAGGGTTGCCAACATACAATTTCCTAAAGTACTCATGGTCAGCTTATGCCTATTTATTTTTATTTTAGCTTAGAGTTCTCTTACTTACTGGTGTTTGGTGTGTATTGTTATTCAGTGTATTTGCAGAATACAGCCTTCATCTCTTAGGTTGAGGAAGCCAATTGCTTTTTTAGCATTCTTGTGTTAGATGGGCTGTCCTCTCTCATTGTCCACCCAGAAAACATTATTTTCAAGGCCATCTTAGAAGACTGGATCAATTTTTTCTAAATTTATCTTCTTGGAATATGGGTTCATAATTTTTTTGCAAATTCATAATATTTACTTTACAGGAATATGTTTTGCAATATACTAGGTTTTAATTTGCTTTGCTTCACAGATTATATTAGTAAATTCTCTGTTTAAATAAACAGTTACGTCTTTTTGTTTCTTCATATGCTTAAGATGGATGAACCTGCAGCTTTTAGCAGAAATTATTACCTCCAAGTGCATGACCTTAACTTGTGCATCTTTCTTTTTTCAGATAATCAGTCCTCAGAGTAAGCCAGTTTGCTAATTAACCTACTGTGCAATGATAAATATTTCCTAATTTGGTCCTCTTCAAGGCATGTGCTCCAGTTTGCAGTATATTGCTTGGAATATTATACCAGTATTATTAACAGAACTACTAAATGAAACAAATCCAAAAACTAATCCTTTTGAGCAGTCTATGTTATCTTCTTCTGGTCTAAGAGTGGTTTTCAAACAACTTGGCCATCATCCCTCTATTCAGGATTTGGGTATTCTTAAGTTGTTGCCTCTCTTCCCAGGTACGACATGGTACCATGCTACATTTCTTTAGACTTTACTGAATTTGCTTACAAACTTTAAAGATATTCAGCCGTATTTGAAATTATTATTTGTTTAGCAAAATCTTGGGTTTGGATAAATGTTGCTTATTAACTCTGCATGAAAATTAAACTGGTTTATGATTTCCTTATTTACAACTTGAAGAATTGGTTATACTGTTACTTTTCTTGACCACATGAATTCTTGGAAGCATGTTTTGTGTAAAAACTACCACTACCCATTGGAAAAGTCTCTTCATAAATACTCATCAATAGCTGCTTAAGATAGATACTCAGTTTCAGCATGTGTAACTGCAGGACATTTGTTCTGTTATACTAAAATGTTTAAAATGTCTGTGGAAAGTACAAAACAAATCATTTACCTAGAAACAAGGGAAATTTTCATTTAAAATTGTCTATGAATGCTTGGACGAATTTTAGCAGTATTAATTTCACTACTTTAAAGCTACTGACAGGAATGAAGTAACAGTAAGTTTACATCTGTAGAAAAGCTTTGGGTTTGTTTCCCCATGGGAAACTTGTTAAACCACAAGTTTTTCTGCTAAATTAAGATGGCTCTTCTGAGTAAACCTAAATCCTAAAAGCTGACGGGGAAAGAAAGTGTGACAGGATGATTACTAGGCACTTCTTGCATAGGGCACTGGAGAGAGAATAATTTTGTTTAAATCAGATCCCATACCATTATTAACCTTGGGTTAGTAAGACAGAGGAGGTGCTTGTTCTCTATGTTTGCTCAAGTATTCTATTTCCGTGGGTCATCTTTGACTTAATTAAGGCTAGTTTGGACAGGAAATAAATAATATTATATTGAGGGACTTGTGTTTGGGAAATGCTGAAAAGAAGATCCTAAATGCTTATCTCAGAAGAAACTAAGTGATAAACAAAGGAAATAAATAGTCTTCAGATCCAGCTGGAGACAGAAGACAGGAATTATTTTTCAGACTTCCACCACAGACATGTTAGCACTGGGAGAACTTGAGTAAAGTGTTGCTAAGATTTGTGATAGTTTTCTAAAGAAAATACATGTATTTTAGCAGTCTTCTAACAGCAAGATTAGAATTAATGATCAAAACATTTACCTTTTTAATCTGTTCTATATTCTAACAGTTAACACACATAACGACATCTGTCCATCATAATAACATTTCTGTACCAACAACAGACAATGCTTCCTAAATATGTCAGCCTTCTTTCTTTACCATTAAACATAAAGATCTGTAACAAATTTATTTTTTTTAAAGCAGCAAAAAGCTTTTTGTCAGTTAAAGCACTTCTCAAATATTTAAATACCTTGAACCACCACATAGTGTTTTCTTGGTTGTTCTGAGATGAGGAACAGAACAAAAATTTTCATAGCCAAATCTAGAAGCCATGCCTGTCTAGGAAACCTTAACACACTCTTGGAATATGCCCAATTTTCTTACCAATGCAGAAAGAGTGTTTAGAGAAGAATAGAACACGAGAAAGAGGAGATATTCAAGAATGCGAAGGGAAGAAATAAATAATTAACTAACCAAAGTTTTCTATTTTGTGCATTTGGTCACACGCCCTCTGCATTTCATTGAATGATACAACTATGTTCATTTATCAATTATTTATTCATTTAGAAAATTCAACAGTTTTGTACCGTTAACCTCCATAGTCAATGAAGACTGTGATGGGTAAATCCCACATAAAGACAATTTCCTAGCACTGTGTGCTTTTGTCAACTAGTTACTTTTTGCGAACTCAACTTTCTCTGCCTTTTCCCCCTTATTTCACAGCAGAGAGACGTACAATATCACTAGTAACCACAATTTCTAGTCCTTTAAACTTTACAAGCCCATGTGTTTCTGAGCTTAAAAGCCTGATCTAATTGTTGTAAGCAAATATTGTTCAATCCATGCTTTTCATGACACTTTTAATGCTGTATGAGATTAGCACTTTTTAGCCTTTGCAAAGTTTGTTTTTGTTCCTCTCTACCTTTCTGAAGTGTGACACTGTTGAAGAAAAAGCTATGATAAAGTCTTTTTACAACTGTTGCTGTGCTCTTCTGTAGTCAAGCCTTCAGGAAAAGAATCTCTTTTTTTCTGCCTAGATCAATATATAAGATAGTTGTCTCCTGGGAAATATTTTTCCTTTTAAATTATATCTAAGACAATCAAGCGGTATATTGGTATATTTGCAATTTGAGTCTCATTACAACAGACAATCCTGTTGTGAAAATGTATAAAGAAATACGGAATAAATAATAAACCTGACTTCCTTAAAATGAACTGAAGGAAAGTCTTTAGTGTTGTATACATTCTAGCAAGTTACCCTTTATGTTTCTGCTGTTCTCACAGTGCATTGATTTAAGCCACAGCCCCCCAGAGTTAGGGGAACATCATTTCTTGAAGCCCTGCAACACACTACATCACTTATAAACTAATTCAGTAGTACCATGACACTCCCACAGCAACAGACCTCAATTCACCTTTTGCCTGTGAGTATAAAAAGATAAGCAGTAGCAGAGTGTTGGTCTGCAATAATTGATGTTTGCTGAAGACTTCCCCAGGCTGCAGTAATTGTTTGCTCTTTTCTTGGCTTCAGACCAGCTGATGCTCCTTTCAGTCCCCTATACTGAGGGCAAGCACTAATGTAAATTTTTTATCGTTGCTTGTTATGCTGCTCAGGCCGGTAGAATGATCCCAGCTGAAATTCACCTTTATGTCTTTTTTTTTTTTTTTTTCCCTTGGCTTCTGAACTAGCTCATCTCAGTGGTATTCTTTTTTCAAACATTCATTTAGTTTTGCAAGACAATTTAAAGCAAAACCAGCAAGTCCATAGGGGATGTATTCTCAACAATTTTTTTTGTGAATGTTGAAAACTCACAAAGCTCTAGGAGAATTGAGAGCCTGCTGATCAAATCTCTGTGTCCATGTTAGACCCATGCTGATATGAGCAGGATTAGATAGTGCAGTGCCAGAAAGTCTCATAGCTCTATTAAGCAGGGCCTCGCATACTACTATAAGCCAGAAGTCTCAGTTCCTGTAAGCCCTCCTTGCTGGGTCCTCCTCTGAAATGGGACATTTGCCTCTGTACTCCACGACACAGAAGCTTATAATATTGGCTTGAGTGAGACTGCCCCAAAGTCCTGGTTACTGGATACTCAGTCTTTTCAGCAGTTTTCCAAGAAATCATCAGAAACCTGCCTGAGTTTGATGACTGCAACTACCAACACTTGAGTTTCTTGATACTTTTAATTAGTCCTAAATACAATTTCCAGGCAGCAGGAATCACAAGTAAAATCACAAGTAAGTTCAATTAGTTGCTTTCAAGATTAACAAATACTCACTGCTTTATTGGAACATGGCTAAATGTTCACATCCAGGTGCTCATTGTCAATGACAGCACAAGGACAAATACGCTCTTATGCCTGTTTTCTAATGACAGACTCACTAGTGCTGGTAAGAACCAGGTCACTTATCACAGTCTCAGCCATGGTCACTGTGCATGCATGTTAAATAGGTAATTCCTTCTACATGACCCTGAAATCCTATTCCTGGATTTTTTGAGGGTTTTTTGTTTGGTTTTTTTGGTTGGTTGGTTTTTGGTTTTTTTTTGTTTGGTTTTGTTTGGTTTTGTTTTTAATATATGTACCACTTCTATAAATTTTTTTTTTTTTTTTTTTTGGCCTTAGCTTGCAGAGATGAGATTTGACTCACTGTGTTAGAAACCAGCCACAATACAGATCTCTACTCTCATTCCAGCTGTGAGGGAAGTGAACACGTGTAACCTTTCATTAGCATAGTTCAGCAATAAGTGAGCCATTCTCAGACCGCCTCACTCATGTAGGAAATCTTAGTGCAAATTAGGAAGAAAGGACTGGAACTTTAACCCTGAATATATTTGTTCTTGCAGGGTTTTTAAGCAAGTGAAAATAACACTGTATACAGAGAAATGTTAGGAATGTCTCACTGTTTTAAGATTGACCTACAACATGTATATGATCCTTTAGGAGCTTGTAAATACTATGGTCTCATTTTCAGCTTGATAGAAGAGCTGTATCTAATTCATTTGTATGTGTGCTACAAGTATTGGAGGGATTAAAAGTCCTCCATAAAAGATCAATCTCATAAAAAAATTGTTATTATTATTATGAAAATATGGCAGATATATTTTCCCATATCCTATCCTATTTCTGGTGGTTCACTTTGGATAAGAGAATCTCCTATAGTTCTGGATGCTTTTCACTAAACAATGGGTACTTGCAAATCATGAACGATGGATTTTGTAGTGGAAATCAGGACAGAAAAGGGGAATAGGGATTTTGCAGCATTCTACACACAGGCTAAACTTAAACTGCTTCATGAAAAGGCATTGGAGAAGGAAAAGAAATTGCTGTAAACTATTGGAAGTATTAGTAAAAATTTACAGTATTAGAAAAAACTGCAAAAATACAATTTTAACATACCAAGAAATTTAATGTATTGGTCAAGGCTAGAAATAGGCGATGGCAGATAAGTACCTGTATTTTAACCAAGGGAGAGTAAGAGGTATGTGGAGAGGAACAGTGACCTTTCTAATGCAGAACTTTTTATTCAGTATTGTGTCAAGTCTTAAACAGATTTTTGTAGAAAGGTGTGATTAAGGGCATGGGAGCAAATTAAAATAATAAAATACATTGTAGCTTTATCAAAAGTAGATTGTGTGAGACTAATTTAATATTTTCTTTATATTAGATAACTGATTTCTTTGGCAAGATTGATGCAGTGGACCTAATCTATCTGAAGTTCTTCCTGTAGTGTCCTATAGTAAATCGTCATGTAAGACTGAGATGATGACCATTAATATAGGAATGATGAGTGGGGAAGAAGCTAAAAGGAAAACTGCAACAGCACATACTACTTAAGAGAGAATTATCAGCCTGGTGGCTAGGTGTTTTCTTTAGAATATTCCTGTTTGCAAGGTGATTTCAGACTAAATAGATTTCAGACACATACACATACAGGTGAACTATATGGATGATGCATGCTGACTGCCACATTCCTGGCAACAAAATAAAGGAATGTAGCATATTTCCCCTAAAAAGGGATAGGACTTGCTCAGGACAGAAGTAGGAAATAGGAAGCCTTGTTTGTGCAAAGACCTTCCTCTCCAGACACTGTGGTCCTGTGGAGAGGATGTTGACTGATTAGCCTTCACATTCTGTTGCTCACGGGTGTCCTTTCAAGTGCTGCAGCACCATCCAAAACATTTGTGTCTCCCTCCTATACCCAGAAATAGGAGTTGAGTTGAAAGGGTCTCTGCCTACTCACACTAGTATGAACTGCACACACAACAAAAAATCTCCTTAAGTATAGACCCATTCAACCTTTTTTCTTTCTTCAGATATGAAATTCATATTTTACCTCTACTTCTCATGCTCAGATTTAGAGAAGAAGTGTGGGTATCTGCACTCCTGGCAGGACAGATGCAGAACAGGGTCACATCTCCCTTGCTCAGACAACCAGGGAACAATGTTTGTATCAGGCTTTGTGCTCTGCCTCTCAGGAAGAAATCCTCAACAAATATTCAACATAAAAAGAAAAATCACTGGAAATCTCAGTGTGAAAAGTGTAGGCATGTGGTAACCAAGTGCTACTACAACTGAGGAAAATATATGGGAAGTGCAGTCTACCTTATAGACAAGCAATAGAAATAGGAATTAAATCTTGGAGCACATAATGCAAAGTCATGCACTCAGGCAGTGGTAATAAGAATTTTCAATATTATGAAATGCTCATCAATTGCAGTGATGATAAAGTTTAAGGATACTGGTCATGGGATTATTAAGAGTTGCTATGTTGATGCAACTGTGAAAAAAACTAATGCAGGAGGTAAGGTGTTTTAAACAAACACAGCTATGTACTAGTACTAGTCTACAAAGTAAACTCTCACTATATTGTTTTGCACAGATCTGGTCACCTATACGCGAAGAATTTAAGCCAGAAGTACAAATACTTAAAACGCTAGGAAAGCTTTGAGTCTGTTGAATATGGGGAATTACAAATAGTGTGAATATGGGGAATTACAAATGTGCCTATCTACAAAACTGGTGATGGGGAACAGCATAAGTTCATTCTGTACATTTTTGTAGGCCGAAGTTTTTAAATGAAAAGATAGCAGAAGTGTAAGTTAAACAGTTACAAATATGCCATAACTATGTTTAAACTAGAAAAAAATTCGAATCATCAAATGCTTACTTTCCTTTCACACAAGAAAGTGGAACTATAACAGTTTTAAGACAGACTTTGAAAGTTGCATGGAAATAAATGTATGTCACAATAACAGTGATGTTTGAGTTGTCTTGTGATAGATGGGAAAAATCAGATCCTTCAACCTAAGCACCTAGAACCATTTCAGATGCTGTACATTATCACCATAATCTGCATGAGACTAACACAGATAACAGAAATGATTCTCACCCTTTCCATGTGGCAACCGGAAGCCCTCAGGGTACTAGAGGGCAGCTAAATCACTCTGAGAACATTTTGGCACTCAATGTTCACTGGTTGAACAGATTTTCTGATATTCTTAAAGCATTTTGGAAAGAAACTTGATCACAGAGGGTTGTCTTTGAGACAAATTTACTCTATAGATTCTTTGGGTTCCCCGTGGCAGCAAAAAAAAGGAATTCTCCCCTTCTTATTATCTTTTTATCTTTCCCTTTCTCTGTTCCCTCCCTATCTCCCCCATGTTTTCTGATACAAAGTTTTGTTTCCAGGAGGATATGTTTTTCCTCTTTTGCATCAGAACTTGATTTTGGACAGAGAGAATGTTTTAGTATTCCAAAGAGTGTTCAAAATCTCTCAAGGTTTGAATAAGATTTCAAGACAGGGAGGAATCTTTTCTCAAGTAGAATTGGTTGGCCCAAGCAAGATGCATATTCTTAGGACATTTCAGGAAGGCATCTGCAGATCACTGAACTCAATGCCAAGGGAGTCTGTACTAATATGATTCCAGCTTTCTGAAGCATTTCATGAAGCACACTGCTAGCACTACACTTTCATACCCAGCAGTTGGTTGTACCTTCACACAGTGCAGTCAGTGCAAAACTTGACAAAACAGCTTGACAAAAGGCTGTTAGAGTAACCCACAAGGAAATAAAGCTCTCCCCACATGAAATATGGACTGAGTTTAATTAGGATTCCCGTTCTTTGTTATTCAAATCCAAATTCCTCACGACTTCTGTAACTTAGTGGTAGTCACGGTGACTTCGGTATGTTTATTACCTCTGCTGTTGAGTGTTTGGTTTTGTTGGGGTTTTTTTTGGGGGGGGGGTTGTGTTGGGTTTTTTTGTTTGTTTGGTTGGTTGGTTCTTTGGTTGTTTTGTTTTGTTTTTTTGTTTTGGTTTGTTGTTGTTTTGGTTTTATTTTTAATGTGGAATACAACTGTACAGCATGCAAATCACTCCCTAGTGATGTATGCGTCCTTGACAACTTGACATTTGCAGATCCCAGGCGTCCATCTAACTGGATGATGCTCTAAGCATTGAAATGGTCTTCTTTGACCTTGTTGGCAGATGTCTGCATCTGTGACTTAGAATCTCAGACTCTGTGTCATGGTTTAAACCCAGCTGGCTACTCATCACTTTGTAGCTGCTTGCTCACTCCTCCCACCTCCCTTTCCTTCCTAGGGAGAATAAAATGAACTTAAAACCTGTGAGTAGAGATAAGAACAGTTTAATAACTAAACTACACTATCGTACTATTACTGCTACCACCAATAATAATAATGATAAGGAAAATAACAAGGGGAGGTAATATAAAACTAAAAAGGGGAAAAAGAAAGAAAACAAACCAACAGGGATGCACAACTGCTCATCACCCACTGACTGATACCCAGCCTGGACCGAGCAGTGATTACCCTTTTCCAGGTAACTCCTCCCAGTTTATATACTGGGAGTTTATATACCCTTTGGCTAGTTTGGGTCAGCTTTCCTGTCTCTGCTCCCCTCTGGATTCCTGTGCCCCTTCTCATTAGCAGAACATGAGAGACTGAAAAGTCCTTGATCAGGATAAGTGCTACTCAGCAACAAGTAGAACACCAGTGTGTTATCAGTATTGTTCTCAGACTAAAGCCAGTCTGAGAACAATGCTGCACTACCTATCAGGAAGAAAACTAACTCTATCCTAGCTGAAACCAGGACACTCTCCTACCCCCTGTCATTGTCAGTCACTTGGTTTCAGGTAATGTTTCATTCATTGGATCCTGCTTGATGTAAGTATGCTAGAGAAATTTGTCAAAAGGATATAATTCACATAAAGCATCCAAAGCTTAAGCCCAGAATGGTTTAGGCCTGGGGAATTTGTGGAGGAAAAAATACCAGGCTACACTGCCCAGAAAATGAAACTTCTCAGTCCTTGATTTATTTAAGTGTCTTCTGCCCCTTTAGGTTAATGCCCAGTTTTCCACATCTAGGAGCTGTCAAGTACAAATGCAAAGGAAGTGTCTTTGCACCCCATTGTCTCCTGTGCCTCTGTTCCTGCCTTAGTGTCTGTGGTTTGGAAACAGAACAGGTATCTCCACATTCAAGGCAGCCATTTCCAGGCAACTATTCCACGACATAAGCACATTTAGTGGGAGTTATGCAAATAGACTGATCACATCCAAGATGCAGTAGTCTAAACCACAGCAATATGTGTCTCATTGGTATAGTGCTTAATTCGGGTGACGTGAATGCAGTTTCTGAATAAAAAAATAAAAATCACAGCATCTTTAATGCAAAGTGTAGTTACAAATTGTATCATGAGAGCACAAAGGCTATATGAGTTCTGTGTTTATATTCTAGCATGTTACATTTTAGATTCACTTCCATTCTAATAAAAAATATAATATATCAATATGACAGCCTCTAAGCTCAGTCTAAGACTGATACAGTTTGGTTTTGCTGGTAGAGTTTATACTTTCACTTGACTGTTGAGAGAATTAACATGAGATTGTTTGTAACTGTGAAAAAAAACCATTACCAAATACAAAAGATATGCTTCTATGCACGGTCAGTGGGCAAGAGGGAAAAATATTATGATACTGGATGTTATTTCTTTGACTTTTCAACTATTGCTTTTTAATAATTATAAATTTGTAAAAACACAAAAGACAGGAAATTTATAATTTCAGAAACTTTATTTACATCATAATTATCTGGAAATTGCACTGAGAAGTATGCTAAAATTTATTTGTGAAAATACATATCATAAGATTCCAGTTTGCCTACAGTGTTAGAAATTATACTGGAATAATTCACCTTTCTGTATCTCTGTTTGGAGAAAGGCTTAGAAATCAATGTAACGTACCAAATTATCATTTTAAAGAAATGTGCAATTCTCATTCAAGAAGAAATTGAGAAGGCCTTGTTGGTCCATCCTTTTCCACACCATTATGTACATGATGTATGTTTTTGAGCCTTTTGATATCAGATGAAGTGGAATTAGCTACAATAATCTTTTAAATCTTGATTCCATTCCTTAACTTCCCTCTTGCAGGAACACCTCATTGGAGGTTTTAATTTCTTAAACTCATTCAAGTCAATTTTGGCTGAGACTAAAGTTTTGTGTCAAAAATTTACATTTTCATCTCAAGATCATGTCTTAGATGCCACATCATGACCCTTGAAGGTTTTGATAACAATGGGACATGACGCATTCTACACACCAGTGTAATAACATATTTTAACACTTTCATTTTGACTGTGTTTTGTGATGCTATCAGGGAATGAACTTCACAAGATTTTTCCACAAGGATCATGGTATAATATGCTCTCTAACTGAATACATAGTCCACAATTTTTAAGGTCACTTTGCCAAAAGTAAATACGTTTTTATGCATAATAAAATGTGTAGTCCTTATTTTTCTTAATAACTAACTTCATAAAGGGTAAGGGAAATTTTTGTCATAGAGGCCAGAAGTATGATGTCAGCTAATGTAACCATTTTACTGGTATCCCATTTATCATACCAAGCTCTCCTGAATGACAGAAAAAAAATGCAAGAAATAATGCATAACGATTCAGTTATGCAGCACAAGAGAAACAGTTTAGTTTAGACTATTAATAATGTCACTAGGAAATGGAAGACGTTCATGAACAATGACTTTTTCAAACCTATGAGACTTGGGGTGGGGGGAAGAAAGGTGATTTTGCCTCTGCTTGCAAATACAAAGAGTGAAAGAAAAAGCTGCAGCTTTCAGTATGACCAACTCTAATGCTTCTGATTTATGACATCATTGTTGTTACATTAAACTCATTCTGCTATATACTAAAGTGCTTTGTACCATTTGCAAAATGCTGGTATATATCCAAAAGATGATCATAGCAAGCAGATACAAACAAATATGAGTTACCTACACCTATTAATTTGCAGAGTAGGTTTGGAAACCTTCCTAACTACTACTTAATGTTATGCAAAGTCATCAAAACCTCCTATTGCAGCTGTAGGGTGCATGATTGGACAGATTTAAATCTAAGATATAAAATGAATGTGTGAATACATATTATTTCAATCTACCTTTCTATAAGGCATATTATTTCAACCTACCTTTCTATAAGGCAGTTGAAGTCTGTCAATGGTTTCTTTTTTTGTTTTGCAACATTTTTTGGCTTCCTTTGAGCTCTTTCTTTGGCCTAAGTATGCATTTAAAATGACATCTGTCATTGATCTTTGCAGCTGGTTTTATTGAGATTTCAAAATATTATTCAGTATTATCATTCAGATATATTTGTCATTTTGAAAAGATAAGGATGTTTTTTAAAGCACTTGATTAGCATATGTGAGCCAAAGATTTACTTGGCCAGCTGACAAATGCCAGAGAAATAAAACGACTATGTAAAAGGAGAAATAAATCAAGTGATTTATATGTCTGCTGTACCAAAATTCACCTCAGTCTCAGACATAGATTCACTAATTTTTGTCAATGTGCTATATTATTTCAGGCCTGTTTAAGATCTATGGTACCTTTTCTTTACTGCAATGTTGTAGAAGAAAACATACCTGTTATAAAAGGAATGTGGGATTTAGAACTGACTATTAATTGAAAAGATAAAGAATTGGAAAACTCCTGCTACATTCTGACACAGTTTTTACTAGGCTACAACCTTCAAATTTATCAGCAGCTAGGGAGTTTGTTCAGCTGGGGAAGAAATGCAAGATAGGAGAAGTGAGATGTTACAGGGAGGTTAGTTGGCTTGGTTGCCTTTAAACTCAAATCTAACTCAAATCTGAACTGGCTACCCAGAATTTGGAGAAGGCTGAGGTTCTTAATGACTTCTTTGACTCGGCCTTCACTGGCAAAGTCTCTGACCACACCACCGAAGTCTTGGAAGGCGAATGCAGGGACTGTGAGAATGAAGACCCTAGGCACACTGTAGGAGAGGATCTGCTTTGAGACCATCTTAAAAATCTAAACGTACACAAGTCCATGGGACCTGACAACATCCATCCGCGGGTCCTGAAGGAGCTGGCGAATGAAGTTGCTAAGCCACTGGCCATCATATTTGAAAAATCATGGCAGTCAGGTGAAGTTCCCAATGACTGGAAGAAGGGAAATATAACCCCATTTTCAAGAAGGGGAAAATGGATGACCCAGGGAATTGCAGACCAGTCAGTCTCACCTCTGTGCACGGCAAAATCTTAGAGCAGATTCTCCTGGAAGGCGTTCTAAGGCACATGAGAAACAACAAGGTTCTTGATGACAGCCAGCATGGCTTCGCTAAGGGGAAATCCTGCCTCACCAATTTGGTGGCCTTCTATGATGGGGCTACGGAACTGATGGACGGGGGAGAGCAGTTGACATCATCTACCTGGACTTGTGCAAAACGTTTGACACTGTCCCACACAACATCCTTGTCTCTAAATTGGAGAGACATCAATTTGATAGGTGGACCACTCGGTGGACAAAGAACTGGCTGGATGGCCGCATGCAAGGCGTTGTGGTCAATGGCTGAATGTCCGGCTGGAAACCTGTAACGAGTGGTGTCCCTCAGGGATCGGTGTTGGGACCAGTCTTGCTCAAGATCTTTGTCGTTGGCATGGACAGTGGGATTGAGTGTGCCCTCAGCAAGTTTGCCGATGACACCTAGCTGTGTGCTTCGGTTGATACGCCGGAGGGAACGGATGCCATCCAGAGGGACCTTGACATGCTTGTGAGGTGGGCTGATGCCAACCTTATGAAATTTAACCATGTCAAGTGCAAGGTCCTACACCTGGGTCGAAGCAATCCCAGGCATGGCTACAGGTTGGGCAGAGAAGAGATTCAGAGCAGCCCTGTGGAGAAGGTCTTGGGGGTGCTGGTCGATGAGAAAATGAACATGAGCCGGCAGTGTGCGCTCGCAGCCCAGAAAGCCAACCGTATCCTGGGCTGCATCAAAAGAAGCGTGACCAGCAGGTCGAAGCAGGTGATCCTGTCCCTCTACTCTGCTCTCTTGAGACCTCACTTGGAGTATTGTGTGCAGTTCTGGTGTCCTCAACATAAAAAGGACATGGAACTGTTGGAACAAGTCCAGAGGAGGGCCACGAGGATGATGAGGGGACTGGAGCATCTCCTGTATGGAGACAGGCTGAGAAAGTTAGGTCTGTTCAGCCTGGAGAAGAGAAGGCTGCGTGGAGACCTCATAGCAGCCTTTCAGTATTTGAAGGGGGCCTACAAGGATGCTGGGGAGGGACAATTCATCAGGGACTGTAGTGACAGGACAAGGGGTAACGGGTTCAAACTTAAACAGGGGAAGTTTAGATGGGATATAAGGAAGAAATTCTTTATTGTTAGGGTGGTGAGGCACTGGAATGGGTTGCCCAGGGAGGTTGTGAATGCTCCATTCCTGGTGGTGTTCAAGGCCAAATTGGACGAAGCCTTGTGCGGCATGGTTTAGTGTGAGGTTTCCCTGCCCATGGCAGGGGGGTTGGAACTAGATGATCTTAAGGTCCTTTCCAACCTTAACTCTTCTATGATTCTATGATTCCAAATAGATGTATGGTTCTCTTTTCCTCATTTAGGAAATACTATTGCAAGTAGAGTTGAAGGTCAAAATAAATTGGAGCAGTGGTTATACAACCTGTGAATATGTAATCCCAGGAGAAGCTGGAAAACTACAAGTCTGAAAATTTGACAAGGGATCAAAGACACATCCTGGATATCAAAGAAAGAAGTATGTCCTCATGAGACTTACAGAGCTCCATCTAAATGAATCCCAGTGCATTGCTGTATAGCCACAATAAAACCTTCCTACTTTCCAACTATTCCTGGATGATCCCCTTTCCACGGAGATGAGGAAGGAGCAATTTACAGTTATCTGTATAACAGTATTATAGCATATTAATATGGCAGAGATTCCCTGCATTATATTTTAGCCTAATGAGTTAATACAACTCTGCTAACTTACAGAAGTTGTGCTTCTGGTCACAGACTTAGATATGCCAGTAAGCATAATAGGGAATAGGGAATAGACAACCAATTTTCCTCATACATACACATATGCTCCCCTTTAAATCCAACGAGAGTATCATGAGTGCTAGAGAACACAGGATTTCACCTTTAAGTACTTACATATGTAAGTATGTGTATGCACAACCAAGGTTTTTTGTCCTCAACTTTGAAATCTGTGCAGCTTTGTAATAATTACAGCTCAAGCAAGAGAATAGCAGGAAAAAAAGCCTATTTCATGAGCTTCCTTCTAAGCTCTAATCCTGAGGTTTATAAGTGTATTTCTTAGTACAAAATGCAGCTTAAGGCTTGTACCATGATCTTTTCTTTAAAACAGTGGAATGGAGCTCTTGTTGTAAAAGTTGTGGCTGTTGATCTGAGGTAAATAAAATTAGATCAGGTTTTGCTTATTTTTTAACACTTGTTGCGCTTGTACAGTGAGATTCAAAGACCATTAAATATATGACACCATTATGAAATTCTTCAGCATTTGACAAAAAGGAAAAAACAAAAAACATACACACAAAACCCCCAAACCAACCAACCAAACAAAACCAAACAAACAAGCAAACAAAAAACCAACAAACAAACAAACAAACAAGCAAAATCCTAAAACCCCAAAAGTATTATTGCTTTTGGAAAAAAGATGTATAATTGAACGTTATAAGTGAATTATTTGTACCATTAAGGAGAAACATCATGCATTCTTCAGTGAGCAAACATACTGAAAGAATGGAATTTGATGATGAAATAACATTTCCTTAACAGTAATGCAAGTACACATTCACAGACAGATACTACTTTATGTCATGATGTAGATTAAAGCATTTGAAGTCCATCTAAATGTCATGCAAAGAGATTGAAAACACATTTTTTAGGCTAGGTGAAAGAAACTTTACTCCTCTCAGCTTTGTAATGTAGCTTTTTTTTTCTCCCCTGCCTTCATAATAAGTTAAATTACTCCCAGAAGAGGATTTATGAAGTTGCCAGGTACTTCTTTGCATTTTTCAGTCAACATTTACTATTTAAACCGTTACTTCAATAGACTACCTCTCCAATATTATGAATGGTAACTTAATCTGCATTCTCAATTTACCATGAGCCCAGAAGCAGAGGTTGCTAATTACGTTGAATTGTATCAAACTATGCCTCATTTTCCTTCAGACGTTCTGTTTCTCATTGATTAATTCTTATTTCTTTTGTCTTTTGCACAAAAGAGAGTTTTTACTGACAAACCCTTATACGTATGGAGCAAAACACAGTTATTTAACTGAAAAAATAATTCAGCTATACTGAATAATATCTATCATTTGTAGAAAACTGTCAGCTAGAAAATGTTCCTGTAAATCCTAGTGACAGACAGACATGTGAAAGGGATAAAACATTCTGATTTAAAATAGTTTTAATCAGTTTTGTATTTCAGTTTTATATACTTGTATACTTAGATTAAGTCAATCTCATTTCTTGAACATGTTTACTCGTCTAGCTAGTTCTGTAGAACCTACTTTTCTAAATATTTTGGGTGTGATAAACTTATGTACAACATTGATAAACTTTTTTCAAAATGTTTGGCAGTAGATTCAAACTGAACATCATGAATTTCCAGGTATTGCCTTGGGTTGCATGAATTGTAACTTTTTAAGGATAAAGAAGATGTAAAAAATTATTTTCTGTATAGACAGTGGTCCTTATTGAGGGAATTCACCCCTTCTTGTTAAGATGATTACACTAATTCATCCAAAATATATTCATACACTTCATAATGTAGATATTAATTTACTATAGAGGTAAGAAACTGCAAGACTGTAGCTTGAAAAGTTGAAAATATATGTAGTTAACTGTCCTCAGGCAAATATCTATCATCACTGTTAATCACTGTTAATTGAATATACACTAGCCAGTACAGAATGAAGTCATTTGCCCTCAAGTCACTATTTCAAATACCGAAAAAATGTTCAACTGTTGAACAATGTTTTTTCTAGGATACCGGATGACAATGTTATGATTCAAACCACAGTTTACAGGAATTTCTCGTAATGTTTGTATTTTCAGAAAACAAACAGAGCTGTAATTTTAAGTGTTCAGGAATGCAACTTCAGTAAAATCCACAGAAACAAGAGCAAAAGATCTTGTATACTAACAGTACAAACAAGCAAGGTCAAAGCAACATCATGTTAATTTAAAAAACAAGACTTAGTTGCCAAAGTCAGCTGTGAACCACCTTTTACATTTCAGCTCTGACTTTTTACCAGAAATTTTCAAAACAAATACCTGAATCTGACCATAGTAGGCTGTCTTTTCACTAAACTTGAATATAATCACGTTTGCATGTTCTGAATGTACAAGACAATGTTCTCTGATAAACCTGGCTGTACTCTACTTGTTAGTCAACATATACTAAACTCATGTAAATAAATCATCATAGCTGAGACATCTTTAACTATGTAATTGCATAGGAATAAACAACTAACTAAACTTCCTGGCTTATTAGAAAGCATTTCTTATTTTTAAGGGATATTAGTGCTCAATGAGTCTTTATTTTTTTCTTTTAAAAACTTCCCCTCCATTAAAAACTGTTAAACCCCAGTAACCAGATCAGTAATGCAACACTCAGTAACAGTAAATGAAGTGCTGTAAGCTTACATCAGACTAATTAGTTTGAGGAATAAAAATATAAGGAAAAACTTTTCAGGTTGTTTTGTGAAAGGCAGTTTGCTTAATTAAGCCAGCCACTAATTGTTAAATATTTTTGAGGCATTAACAGAGCTACACTGACTGTAATTAAATTTTTATTTTAGTGGTATTTGCAGGGATTAAAGTCACAATCTGCTGAGGAGCTGAGTTTAGTTAATATTCACTTCACTGTTACAGCTGTCCTCTATTATGTTACAAAGGACAGGAAAAGAGACAGCAGAATAGGGTGAAGTAATGAGAAAGCCGTTCATTCGTTTGAACCAGCTTCACAGTGTACAATCTTGTACAAATGGATCTGATCTGCATGACACACTACTAGGCATTAAATCGGATTTAATTTGATACAATGGACAGCCTAAGCTCTTAATGTGTTTTTATTTTTATACTTAAGAACTATGTAATATACCAAAAAATATAATCACGTGATTATCATACGATTCCATTCAAGTGGTATTTCTTGACTTATTAGCTGTATAGTACTCTACAAGGACGGTAAACCAACTCCTGCTAAGCTGTTATTTGTCCCATGTGTGTGTGAAACCCTTCACATTTCTGGATTGTGAATTTTTGTTCTGAGTAGAATATTTACTGGAAAGATCAATGTTTTGAAGATTGAATTTTGGCTTCCATTTGCGCGTGAGTTGCATAAGAGTGCATAAGTTGCAGATGGAGCACATAACCAAGGCCTGAGGTATGCCATAGTTACCACAAAAGGAAGAAATTGATCTTGGTGAATTTTTGCACCAACATTTCACTCACCAACATGTCCTTTTATAAATATAATATTGGGCTGGGTTTGATTTCAAGAGAATTCATCTTGCCAAGAAATGCCAGTCAGCAGTTGTGTATATCTGTAAAATTGCTCCTCTCCATCTCATTAAGAGCCTTGTATGTTCTTTGTTGTAGATCTTTCCTCCTGGCACAGCCTCAGAACCTGCAGTCACTATTGTTGCCCTCAATCTTAAAATTGCTAGTATTATCTTACAGGAATAAGACCTAATCTCTCTCTCTCTCAAGAATGTGCCAGACAGTCTCTAATTCTCTGACTGATTAATTTCCCTTATTTTCTTGTGGATATGGAGGGTCCTCCTGGGAAAACATTGCACCACTGGGACACAGAATAGTTATAAGTATGCCCTGATTTCCTTCTGGAAGGTACAGGTCATGTCAGTTACCATAAGACCAGTGTCTGGCCAGGCTTCAGCTAGTCCATGAGAGAAAAAAGAACCCTGCAGATGTCAAAAAATTTGTCATCTTCATGCTTTTTGTTGCCATTTTCTCTTGGTTGTTGTTCCATGAATATTCTATTTTATTTAATCACTGGAAACTGTCTTAAAATTTGCACCTTGCCTACTTACCTCTTGGCATCTACTCATCAATCCATTTCAAACTGAGTAGCTGGGTAAACTCTTAAAATGCAAATGTGCAGAAATATGCTTTTCTTTCTGTATCAGGAATAGCATAGCCAGCAAGGCCAGGAAAGTGATTGCCCTCTTGTACTGGGCACTGGTGAGACTGCATCTCAAATCCTGGGCTCAGTTCTGGGCCCATCACTGTAAGAAAGACTTTGAGGTGCAGGTCCAGAAGAGGAAAACAAAGCTGGTGAAGGTTCTGGAGCACAAGTCTGATGAGGAAAGGCTGGGGGAACTGGAGGTGTTCAGTTTACAGAAGAGGAGATTCAGGGGAGACCTTATCACTTTCTACAACTACATGAAAGAAGGATGGAGTGAGGTGGGAGTCGGTCTCTTTCTCCCAAGTAACAAGCAATAGAACAACAGTAAACGGCCTCAAGCTGGCCAGGGAAGGTTTAGACTGGATATTTGGAAAATTTCTTCCCCAGAAGGGTGATAAGGCATTGGAACAGGATGCCCAGGGCAGTGGTGGAATCACTGTCTGTGGAGATGTTCACAAACTCTGTAAATGAGGCCCTTAGGGACGTGGTTTGGTGATGGCCTTGGCAGTGCTGGTGTAAAGGTTGGATTTGATGACCTTAAAGGTCTTTTCCTACCTAGCTGATTCTATGATTCTGTGATTTTATAACTCTTTACTGCGATGCCTACCATAAAATTCATTATTCCTGTTCCAGTTCAAGGCTTCTAAAGGGGAGGAGGGTGATGATGTTGGTGGTGGTTTTATAAATATTAGAGAGAACATTATCACAAAAGAATATAAACTCAGAAGTTATATGGCCATTCCTAAACAAATATTCAAGGTTCCTACAGTCTGTTTCAACTTTCTCCTTCCAAACACAGTATCTGAGTCATAGCATATTAAGACATGGAGTTTCTTTGCTCTTTCTTATAGTCTTAGTGAGATCACATTTTCTCCACCAGCTGATTTATTTAACACCTGAATTTAGGAAAAAGTACTGCATTTATATCATACGACCATGTTGTATTAGGACTAGATGTTGTCAGTAATCCTGTTTATGCACATTATCACAAATCTTGTGTTTCAGCTAAGTAACTGAGAGATTATTAGTGTGAATAAATTTATGGATGAAGATGATTTTTTGCAAAATCAGGGCCTGAGACTGGATAGCAGAACCCACAAATTCAGTAGCATTGCCATGCTTTCAAATAAAATGCAAAGTTGAAAAGAAATAGTCCTTATTCAAACAAATATTTTAATAATCATAGCATGGGAATTTTTCCAAAAAATATGAGACGGGAATGGATTTATGTTTCGATATATTTAAAAGTTTTCCCAAGTACAAAGCTTTCTCTTTAAAAAGGATCTTTTCACTAGCTATCTAACAAGCCATGTTGAAGAAAAATTAATATTAGAGAATATAATTCATAACAGAACTATATAACATAGGCAAATGAACAATAACAATGATAAATTGGGCAATAGAAAAGATTACAGAAATAATGCTTTCACATATTAGGCATTCATTAAATTGACATTCCAGGTAATTACTTTAACATTTCTACCTCTGATTCAGCACAGACTTTCGGATCATTAGACTAGATAGCAAATATTATGGTGTTTCAGGACTTCCTCTTGCAGACTGCTTTCCAAAAAATACAAGAGCCATGTCAAAGCCTTTGCTCACATCTCTTTTGTAGGTCCAAATATTCTGGACTGGAAAATGAATTCACCAAGAATATGTTTGTTTTTCAAAACCTATTACTTTTATGCAGACTAATAAACTTCACTTTTGTGTATAGACTGAAATAATTTTAAATAGTGTAGTAAGAGTAACAATGAATAAAATATGATTCACATTTATTTCTTATTTGTGTGTATTCTGACAGTATCATAGTATCATAGAATCATAGCCCTTCTTGTTGTTCTTGATATCCTTTGCCAGACTCCATTTCAAGTGGACCTTGGCCTTCATTGTATCATCCCCTGCATACCCTGGTGAAGTTCCTATAGTCCTCCCACTTGGCCTGTCCTTTTTCCACATCCCATAAAATTCTTTATTGAGTTTAAGATTTACTAGGATCTCCCTTCTCATCTGTGCAGGTCTCTTGCCCCCTTTGCCTGATTTCTTCATCACAGGGATACAAGGGTCTTGGAGGAAGAGGTGCATAAATACTAACCAGCTGTCTTTGACTCTGTTCTCTTCTAAAGCCCTATCCCATGGGATTCCTCTAAGTAGGTAATTGAAGAGGCCAAAATTAGCTCTGTGGAAAATTAGGGTTCTAATTCTGCTTACTGGTTTGCTTCCCCCATGCAGGATCCTAAGTTCCATCTCACGATCACTACAGCCAAGGCTGCCCCCAACATTTACGTCTTCAACCAGTCCTTCCTGGTTTTGTAAGTACAAGTTCTAACAACACACCTTTCTTTCTTGGCTTCTCTACTACTTGTTGTATTCAGTGATCTAACATCCTGGACTATGTGTGCTGGGCCACGTTATCCCTCTCAACAAGTCTCTGCATGGTTGAAGTCCCCCAGGAGAACCAGGGCCTGTGACCATGAGGCTATTTCTAGCTGCTCATAGAAGGCCTCATCAACTTCCTCCTCTTGACCAGGTGGCCTACAGTAAACATCCATGACAGTGTCCCCCGTACTAGACTGTCACTGAATTTTCACCCACAGACTCTTTATTCATACATCTGTCCCTGGGTGGAGCTTGATACATTCCAGTTGCTGTCTCACACAGAGCAATTCCACCTTGCCTCTCTAACGTGTCTTTTCTTAAAAATACATAGCTATACATGACAACATTCCAGTCATGTGAGATATCCCACCATATCTCAGTACTTGCAGTGAGATCATGGCACTGTGACCACACATAGATTTCCAATTCATCCCATTTATTTCCTATGCTGTGCGTGTTTGTATAACACAGCTCTGCTTACCATGTGGTGCCCGTGCTTTGTAAGGTGATGAATGCCAAGACACCAGAGCTCAAGGTATCATGTCAGATTGCAACACTTCTGTTCTGTAGAACTGAACGGACACCTGATTCTTTAAATTAGCAATTAAATTCTTAAAATGTAACAAAGCTACTCTGGCAGAAAAATTGCTGCTTCTTACTAAGGCTCTGATCCATGAATGAGTTAACACATTGTCTTTTCAAAATGGTGTTACACTCTTAACTAATTTATCTCCCAGTCATGTTCCTACTCAGATCGCTGACCATAAAAAAAAAAAATAAGAACATTAATATATGTCTGTAGGGTTAAGTAACCCCTTCTCAATCACTTTAATTAGCAAATGATTCTTTTGTTGATTTACTTTTAGAATTGTTCTCTTCTTTCTCCTCCAAGCTGACTTGCTGCAATTCTTCAGTTGTGTTCTTTGATTGTGTTTCCATAGACAAATCTCCAATTAGCAGTGTCGGCTTCAGCACTTGCCTATTCACTTTTTCCTACCTAAAAATAAGTTGTTTATCACATAACCCTACAAAAAAAGCACAGCTGATAAAGTGCTGTATTGAAAATTACCTGACAAGAGAGTGTGGAAGACAAGAAGAGGAGAGTACTACTTTCAGTGGTAACAGCATAGAGGAATTGTCAATAAGATGACTGCCTCAGTGTACGTAAAAATGAAAAAGTTAGCTTATAAATGAGCAATTAATTTTCATTATCTCTATTATTAAAACTTCAGATGACGTGCTGTGCATGACATATCTCTATGTACATATTAAAGAATAGCATCTGTAATATAGTCTGCAAAGGCATATTCCATTTCATAGTGCCATAGTGCAATAGTCACAGCAGAAAAGTAATTTAATCTCAAAGTCTGCATAGACAAAGCCATGAAAGCTGTGGTAAAAGTATACTATCTGATCATAGATATTTGCAAGACCTTGGTATAGGGTAAATAGGCCTTTGTCAGAAGTCCTGTAATTTTTCATGGACAAGGATCTCTGCTTACTTATCCTCCTGCATTACTACAACAGTGGTCACCAGAACTTCCAATCTGAACAAGAAATATGTAAAGCCTGGCTTCATGCAATGTTTTCATCACCTTAGTCCTGTCATTTCAGTTTGCCCTCAGACAAAGGGAACTACTGAGAGAGTAACACATTGCTGTATCCCTCTTTCAGACACAGGGGTTTATTTCATTTTCAAATATTTGACCTTTCCTCACTCCTTTTTGTTAGGTATCTACTAGGAAAAATATATCAATGTGCCTTTAACTTCAGTGGCTGAAAAAATACGGTTGGGGTTTGTAAAATCATGCCAAAAAAATAATTTGTTCCAAATCAAGACCTATTCCCCAGGTCACCACAACCAGACTGGCTGTAATTATGTTGTATTTTATAACAGATTTCCATGTAAAGAAAATAAAAAGGAAATTATTTAAACATTTACTTGTATATGCCAAATGCAGACAGGTACATAGTGACTCAAGTCGCATAACAAAGATAATTCCTCTATCTATTCCTCCATGCAATGTAAATGGCCTAACTCATCATGTGTTATGCAGAGCAGAATATGTATCATAACATGATAGTTCACCTCTTGTCATGCCTATGCTGCTGAACAATGAAATAGTCAATGATTTAAAGTATTTTCTCTATTTCAATTACTTCAAATTCAGAATTTAATCTTCTTACGTCATGTGTCCAAGCACTGTCTAGGTCCCTAATGAGGCAGTCTTCCTAACAAGAATTCTGTAAAAATCCATGGAAAGCCATGAAGGAAGACATTTCTGGAGGGTGTGAGAAAAAGACCTGCTGTCACCAGTCTGAGGTCCCAAACTCTTTAACTGAAGTGGACAAATTCTCCATCATGGGGCTTCCAAGATGTCCAGCATCTTTTCTCTGAATAGAGAGGGAATTAAAGACTTGCTTTGAGGGAACTGCTTCCCTGTGTAGGTGAATGCAGCCCGTATTTCTTACATGATATCAGGCTCTTTGCATGTTTTTCTAGGATAATCAAAATAGGCAGACAGGATTTCAGTTTTAAGCTTTTCCTTTGGAAATAAAAAATCCTAAAAAAGCTGAAAACTGAGATTCTGTTTAACAACAGAGAACCTTGTTTACATCCCATCCTTCCTTGCTCCTGATATCCATGTATTCACTCCACCTTTGGCAGCTCTCTGTGACTCATTTGTTCCCCTGATAAGTAGGCACCGACTCCTGATTTTAGGGCACAGAAATAGTGCTCTCTGATAAAGATTTAGATGAGCTGAACTTTTAAGTATTTAAATCACTGAAGAGTAGAAAGAAACACCCTTTGACTCTAGAATGATTATAAGAGCAACATGGGAATATAGTTTTTTCCATAATTAAGCCTTAAAGCTGTCATTCATTGTGTTGCTCCAACAACAAAAAGCTATTGAAAAAGGAAAAAAATGCCAACAGCAATCAGGATGTGCCCAAAGAGAAAACTGGAAGAATGGTCAAATTTATATCAGAAAAAATGTTTCTCAACTGGTGTAGTTGTGTGTTACTCTGAAGTCTATTGATATTGAGATATGGCCATTTACCCCACTTTAAAAATGAATTAGGAATCTCAGAAAACGGTTTGCTGGAGCATGACACGTATTTTCCCCTTTAAAATACTGTGAGAAAAAATAAATGAGACAGCAGGCTACTGAACGTTCTTGGCGCAGCATGCTCAGTCTCTCCAAAGTAATGAGTAATGCAAGGTTACTGCAGTAAGTACACATTTCTTATTGGATATCAGAGAAAATAGGTGTGTAAAATCCATGCAATTCAGTAGCACATACATCACCACTGACCTTGGGAGTACTGAATCATAAAGCTTCATATATAGTACAGTAAATGATTATTTCTCATCTTTTCTCTGAGAAAATTCTATGGAAATGAGTGGGGGATGGGAGACAAATCTTATAAATCAAATATTAAGAAAACAGGCAAACTGTGCAGTTGCTGCAGAGACACAATGCACACTCCTTTTTTTATTCCATGACTTTTTTTTTTAACTACCCCTCTCTCCCTAGTGTTTTTAGTACCAGTGTTAAATTACAGTAGCACTCTTATGGAAATACATGTGAGATTCACATGAATACCAAGTACATTCATTATGATCAGTGCTGAATTCCAAATGAGAACAGCTTCTCTTTTTTCTCTTCTCTGTGTTAACCTTCAAGGCAAGTCAACACATTTCAAACATCCTAGTCTGATTTTAATTTTGGAAAAGTATCTTAAATATACCGCTGCCAAGCCAGATCGACTCAAAGCTGTGAGGAATGAAGGCAGGGAGGAGTAGTGGAGGCAGGACCGCCACAGCAAGGAGACATTGTGAGAGAAAAAGAAGTGAAAATGAGAGCTAACACCAGCTCCCCCGGGGTCTGCTGTAATCAGCAGACAAACGGTCTATACTCATGGCGTGTATTCATTCTGCAGCAACGGCTGCCAACAAGAGCCTTCCTATCTGTTTTGAAATACAGTACTAGCCTTCCTCTATTCAAATGCTTTGAAATAAAGAAGAACTGCTGACAAACACTGCTTTGGGCATTTTACACTGCTCTTTAATCTAGTTGCTCAGACAATGTAAAATGAACAAATTAGGAAACTATACAAAAGAGGCTCAGTCCCAACTTTCTAAAATGTCAAGGTTTATAAAATGAGGGCTAGGTTTTGTGGGGGATTTTCCCCCCTCTCTTCCTCTCAATTGTTTTAAACCAAAAAAGTCCCTTCCTTTTTTTTTTTTTTTTTCATACTAGTAAATGGACGTTTTCTTCAGCTTGTGAATTGTTGGTTTTTCAGATGCAGGTCTGTGCATGAAAAGGACATTGATATCACACATACCGAATATACTTACACATTCACCATCTAGATACATTTACAATTTGTGTGGCTCCTAGATATGTGCTTTGGAATGTGAAATGAGAAAATTTTCTTTCAGAATCTTTTACAGGAGTTTTTGCTTTCCTAGGAGGATTCCACCCTTAATTAGCTTCCACATTAGTGGAACAAAAATACCTTGCTGCCAGTGAAATGCCCATAAACATGACTTACAAATGACTCTATAGCAGCACAACTGTTCTTTTTTTCAAGTATGTTATTTTTCAAATGTACTTTTACAGTGACATACTGTGTCTTGGGCACTACTGAGCTTCTCTGTAAAGTTACCTCACTTTACTTTGAACATGTGATGTGTGCTTATGTAAATGTTAAAAAACTGCTGCTTTGAAACCAGATCTCATTTTAGAGAGTGAGGAAAATTAGACAGGCTTTTAACACAGAGCCAAAAGTAGGCATACCAATAGCCCTGAAGACTCATCATGAAATTAGGTGTTGGGTTTTTTTTTAATTCAGTGATTCAAATGTATTCAGTGATGAAGCAGCAAACCATTTCTGAGATCGCTAATACCCTAATAAATAATTACAGGATAGCAGCTACTTATCCATTACCTTTAGCTGTTTTGCCAGTGCTCTCTGGTTTAATTATCCGTCTGCCTAAAAAATTCCGTTTTTCCGTTTTCCCTCCTTTCTACAAGAGCAAGATGAAATTTCAGTCACAGTCTGCATTAGAATACTGCATCATAAATCTACAGTTTAGGATGAATGATTGTAATCATAAGTGCCTACTGATGGAAAACATTTAAAATGTGCAACTGTTCCCCAATAGTTCCAGCTCTGATGGAAGAGAATGTGCAAGCGTGGAAGTTCATCACCATTTCCTGATCTGGCTGTGATAAAGAGGCAGACAAAAACCAGCCTGCTTTTCACCTAAGAGTATCCCACTTTAAAGCAGCCTTAAAACGTCACAACAATGTAACCACAAAGCCACAAGGACTTTGCAGAAAATGTTCCAAGCAAAGTGTCAATATAGCCAGTGAATAAAAACTGTGATTTTAGTGACGTAGATCCCACCTGTGTCCCACCTGCTCATTCTTTTTGATGATCAAGCCTGTGCTCATAGTTATGAACAGAAAGGAGCTTGTTCTAGATGTGTTTTTTTATGTGGTGCATATGTAAGGACAGTGCAGGGAAAGGGCAGAGCATGGATTGTAGATCAAAGGAAAATGTTTTTTCTTTCCAGTTTTTTAGTGAATGCTGTGCTTTCAGTACGTGCTGGATTGGCAGTCTTGGAGGCTGTGCTCCCACTCGGCAAGAGGAGAGACACAAAGACCACAGTGTAAACAAAGCTTCCTGTGCCAAAGGCTTTTGCCCTAGATGGGGAAAAGTGTTTGCATTTACCACAGCAGGCAGGCTCCAGAACTCAGCATTTATTTGTTTTGTCCAGCTGTGGGGTACTAATAACAGTATGGGTACTAATTGCTAAGGTAGAGTACAGGTTCTAAGGTCTTTCTCTTTCCTCTGCACAGGTAGCATATAAGTAGGTAGGTAGGTAGGTAAATAGATAGATATATAGATTAGATAGATAGATAGGTAGATAGATAGATAGATAGATAGATAGATAGATAGATAGATAGATAAATAGATAAATAGATAGATGATAGATAGATAGAGTGTGTTTATGTTCCTACTGTTACTACCTGCAGATAGCCCTTCAATACCCTAGACATGGACAACATACAGTTAGTATCAAAAGTGATTCATAGCTAAAACTTTTTTCACTTCTTTTTATTAGACACCTATATATATCAGTCTTTCTGGGAGCCCTGAAACATGCTGCCACAGAGGCTGTTGAGCAGAGACAGGAAGTTCTGCATCCATGGGTTTCTTTCAGATACCCACATGGATTTAAAAATCCTAATCAAAAGGCTTTTTGTGTGGATGTTCTGTGAAAGTCACTGTAATAGGACTTTTTTGTTCTTACAATGTGTTTAGTACTTCACTAAGAACAATTTATTTTCGGCAATAAAATAGAATATTTGCCCTGCTAGCTATGTCACAAAATAAGCAAATGTTTTATCTATTTCCTAGAAATAAAATAAATCTGATGTAAGAACTGTTATCAGAGAATATTGTCTTCTAAATAATTTGTAAGTAATTAACCTACTGAGGCCAAGGTTATGATGATTATCTGCCGTACTCTTTAAGTGATCAGTTTACAAACATTGTAATAATGGCCAGAAGCAGGCCAATTCAGACTGTAACTTATTCAGTAGCACATTCAAATTGCTAGGGCTTGATATTCAGAAGTGTGTGACACAGTCTGAGGGCAAATCATAAGAAAAGCATGCTGTCTTTATGGAAAGAAAACTTTCAGTAGTGTTAAAGGCAGTGGGAAGTTGTCTCAGGCTCTCCCAGAAATTTACTGCAGGCCATGAGCACCAAAGCTTAGCCTTTCCTTCCTTGCATCTTTGTTGCCTACAGATGGCAAGCAGTCTTCTTGATGGCTGCCACTGATAATAGGAACAATTTCCTAATTTGCACCATGGATTGTCCATATCACTGTCTGAATGCAGCAGTTACTGCAGGATAGAAAATGAACTGCAATGGCCATGCCACTGGTTTGGCCTCTTTGTAATCACCTCAAGGGAGAAATTCTGCCATTTTCAATCTCAGCAGAGAAGACAATCTGTTATCAAAATTATGACAGTCTCTCCCACACAAGATGTAAATGGTAAATCACAGTCAAGTACTGTCACTGCAGAAAGGATCCCTTTGAGAACTGGCCTGTGAAGCGAAACCTGCAGATGACTTTATAACTTCTTCCTTGTATTTAAATGGTCCTGATTGCTTCATTTATTCTGAGCACATCTCCAGGGCAGATGAGAACAAATTGATGAACAGAACTGTGACTGCTGATTGCAGAAGGATTGACATTCTAAAGGTAAACATTGAAAATTTTCATTTAGAAGATGCAAGAGCTGCTACAGGTACTGATACAACTTCTGACAGGTAGTGATTAGTGATGTGTAATGTCAGTTCAAGATGAGAGGCTACAGAGTAATTAAAAGCAATACATTGAATGTGAACCACAAGTCTGGACCCAGGTGCCCTGGATCTCTTTTTCTGGAAAAATAACCTAATTAAATGCTAGGGATGATATCAAATACACTGTCAAATTTCTGGAAAATTAATTTGGGATCTAGTCCTCCCATCCATTATAAGGGCTGGAGAATTGCTGCCAGAACAGTTGCTGAAGAAATAATTTGCCAAGCAGGGCTAGTTGGACAACATAATACTCTGTCCAAGCCCCGGAATTCCTCCCATCTCCTGTGAAATGGATCTTTCACAGGCACTCTGCAAACGGTGTGATTCCTTTGTCAGGTGAAGGCATTTGTACAGAGATCTAGAAACATTGCTAGTCAGTGTTGAGCTTGACAGTGATTAAAGGGAGAGTCCAAGAGTTCATATCTCCATTTAGAGTAAATCTTAATGTAAGTTTGATAACTTTATTTTGTGGATTGGCATCCAGCTTGTGTAACCTTGACTAAGAGGTACCAGATCAGCTGCTGAATTACTACTCATTACCAGAAGCAGTTAAGTTGCAAGGAGATTTTGTTTGGAATAAGCCTCTGAATTTTCAAAAGTTTAAAGCTTCGTTAAATTTCTGTGACAAAAGAGTCACACTAAAAGAAGAACAGGTCAATTCCTTTGTTCTTCCACTCCAGCAAAATGCAATAATGCAGAGGCAAAGAAAGATGGAACAACATAGAAAGTTAATTTAACTAATGCAAACAATACAGAAATATTGCACTTCAGTTCAGTTGTATATTGCAACAAAGTTTTCAGATAATTTTTGTTTTATACTCCTTCTTTTGTCCCAGTCCCAATGCATGTATAGTTGGATTCCTTTTCACTAACTTTGCAAGATGCAGATACCACATTGTACAAAAAGCAAGGGAAAATAAATAACTAGAAGTCAAAATTGTAAATCTCATGTTGTTGTGATGCAACCCGGAGATTGCTTTAACTTTTTAATCTAATAATATTTGCATTATTTGCTTCTCTCATTTTATGGGTATTATTTTTTTTATTATTTTCCATTAAACTTCATTTGACTGTGTCTAAATTTGTTTGTGGTATTTTTACCAAAGTATGAATAAAAGATCTAGAAAGGTTTAGCTATTGTCAACATGAACATAAATTAATAATTTAAAGAGAACTACTTGAATACATAGTTTACTCACTTCATGGGGTGTTTTCTTAATCTTTGACACTAGTGTTTAACATCAAGTATTTAATGAGAGCTTTCAAAAGGAGAATGCAGCAGTAAATGTCTTTGGTTTTAAAATATATGAGTTCAAGGGACAGAAGTACTTAAATACTAAGTACTATTTTAAATCATTAGCCACAGCATGTTTTAGTGGGAAATTTCTTTTCTATGCTAATATTGGTCATTGAATAATGTTCTCCATGCTTCTGTGTCTGCTTCCCAAATGTTTGTGTCAAGAACAATCTCTCTGATTCATGAGCAATATATGCTGATACTGTTCTTTTATAGAAAGTCTTCAGTTTATTATTCATTCTGTTTCTGCGGTTTCCTTTGAATGAATAGCACCACCACTCCAAAAACTTGTAGGAAGAGATAGATATTCCTATGTCTTAGTTTTCTCCTAAAAACATAAAAGATAATAACAAATATTTTAATAATTAAACAGCAGTATTTTTATTGCTTCAATGAATTAAAAAGATTGACACTTCCTCTAGTGGATTTCATAGCTAGTGTCTACAAGACTGCTCTGATAGTTTGATTTATTATAAAAGATAAATAAGACTTCAGCAGATGAAAGAAGAGAGCTGTTATCTGGAGAAAGCAATATTTTCAGGTCTGTTGTGCTGTCTTACTTACATTTTTGCTTGCTTACTTACTTGCTTGATTTTCTCGTCCTTTCTCTATTTTCTTTTTAACACTCATACCGCTGAGTCAAGGTTAAAGAGCAACTGGAACCATCAAAGCTTTCCAGTCTCATTTTGTGGCTCTTCCCTGCTTCCACTTTTGACACTGATCAGTGCATCAAATGTTTGGTTGTGGAACAACCATAATGGGTTTTGAACTATGTGCAGTCATGGGGATTTCTCCAGAGGGCAAAATTAATTCTACATATGAGCCCCCAGCTCTTCCTCCCATTCCTGCTTCATTTTAGTAGCATGCTCAGAATGATTCTCTAGAAGAATAACTTAAAAATACATTTGATAAAATAGCATATTATTGCAACATCTCCCGTCAGTCATCCAATTAGAGCATACCATATGTAAATCTTATAACAGAAAGAATTAGCTATTTTTTAAGTAAACCCACTTTAGCATGAAGTGTAGGTATTTTAAAATGGGCTGTTCTTTATAAACTAGAGTTTAAGAAGCAGATATTTGTATGCAGATATCAAGAGTGGCATGGACTATGTGCTTTTCCCATCATATCCAACGAGTTATTTAAATTAATAGTTAAGTGACCAGAACTAAGAAACTCAGAGTTTGAATAATCATTTAAATATCAAACTGACACCTGGTGATGGGAGGTTATATGGAATAGAACAGAATTACGCATATGTATAGGTGACTACCTGCATAGGTGCTTTTCAGAATAAGAGATTTCAGGTTGTTTCTGAAATACAGCAGTCAACAGTTTTGCTATTTCAGACAATGAGCTGGAGCACAGGAGCACTAGTCAGCTTAAGCTATAGGTACCTTCATATCAAAACCAACACCTAATGAACAGCAGAAGTTAATTTTGTGATATACAGAGTCCTATATGCAAAAAAATATTCATTTTGCATTCATGATATATTTTGCATGGGTACTGACCAAAAGAAAAAAAAAAAAAATCTGTAGAATGGAGGACTGGAGAAAGAAAATAGGAAGCCACCAATGACATGTTATTTTAGGGAAATAATAAAACTGAATTTCACCAAGGTCAGGGGAAGAATACTAATTTATACAAAAGTGGCTTTCTTATTTGGTAAATCTGGGATTTCTTTATTTAGCAAATTTGCAGGTTTTGCTATCTGAAGCCTGTTGAAATGGGATTAGACTGAAATAAAAAGCATTTTTATCTATATTGCTATTATAAGTAAAGCAATAATGTTGATAGGAGAAAAGGGGATCAGAAGTAGAAATAATTTAGATCTGACACCACGTAGATGGGGATTATATAAATATAGTGAAAAGCTTCATTTAAGAAGCACCACCAATACCAAGGCAACTACATCCTTCATAGATGTCTTTTAGTTTGCAGGTACAGTTCCATTATCAGCCAAAAAGAGATTTCAAGAAACCAGAAGTTGCCCATAATTTCGTATAGGACACTGCCAACATGAGTACTGACTTACTAAAGCTGCTTGTAAATAACACAGGAAGTGAAAAACTACACTTCTAGGTGAGGAAGATTATTGGAAAGGATCATTCCATTAAAAAATAAAGATTAACTCATCAAGGCAGAGACAACCCTATGGGCTATAGCAAAACCAATGTCTCCTTCATAGTTCTGGCAATTTTTTGTGATGTAATAATTTTTTGGTGGTGTTATTTCTTTCCTAATCAGGATGTATTCATTCCCAGAGAACAATAAGAGCAAGAAGGCAAGATAAATTCTACCTTTCTCAGAAATTTTCCTTAATGACAACATGACTATAGTCATATAAATTCTTTTTGTTTGTTTGTTGTGGGTTTTTTTTTTTTTTTTTTATGTATGCTCTTCATGAATACAGTGGAGATGAATAGTTCTGGAAAACAAATTCTAAATCTTTTCTACAGAAGAAAAATAGCTGCTGGACATTTTTTAATGGAGCTTTGACTGCTTCCTCTCTGACTTGGAGTGATTGGTCCATGGGTCAAAAATTCAGTCTACTTGGTTAAGACTGCCCCAAAAGACTGTCAGCTGTGAAGGTACCTATCATTCTTGTCTCAAAGGAAACTGGCTCAAGCCACCAACTCATTTTAAAGGAGCACAAACAACCGATCCTCTGGTGGTAATTACTCTTGTTTCACTGGTGACTTACTTAGACTTGAATCAAACCAGTGATCCAAAGTAAAAGGCTCTGTAAACCCTTAGCAATTCAGTGAGTCATTCAGGACTTCAGGGAGAAGTGGAAGGGAAAAAAGAGCCTCAGAAAAATGCTTAAAATTTGCCAAAGTTTTACTCAGAGTTTACTTAGAGATTATTAAGCTTTATCTAGCTTTATCTACTATACTGGCAGAATTAACTATTCCAGATTCCATAAGTGAGGTCATAGAATCATAAAATAGTAGAATTATAGAATACGGTTGGAAAGGACTTTAAGATAATCTAGTTTCATCCCCCCTCTCAGGGGTAGGAACACCTTCCACTAGATCAGGTTGCTCATCCAACCAGGCCTTGAACACTGCCAGGGATGGAGCATTCACAACTTCCTTGGGCAGTCTGTTCCAGTGCCTCACCACTCTTGCAATAAAGAACTTCTTCCTTATATCCAGCCTAAATATCCCCTGTTTAAGTTTGAACCCATTGCTCCTCATCCTACCACCACAGCATCTGATGAAGAGTACCTCTCCAGCATTCTTGTAGGGCCCCTGCAGATATTGGAAGGCTGCAATGACGTCTCCACACTGTTTCTCTTCTCCAGGCTGAACAGCCCCAATTTCCTCTGCTTGTCTTCATACAGAGGTGCTCCAGCCCCCTGATCATCCTCGTGGCCTCCTCTAGACTTGCTCCAACAGCTCCATGTACTTCTTATGTTGAAACCACCAGAACTGCACACAGTGCTTCAAGTGAGGTCTCACAAAAATAGAGTAGAGGGATAGGATCACCTCCTTCAACCTGCTGGTCACACACTTTGTGATGCAGCCCAGCACACGGTTGGTTTCTGGACTGCAAGTGCACACTGAAGCCAGCTCAGGTTCAGTTTCTCATTGACCAACACCCCCAGTCCTTCCCTGCAGGGCTGCTCTGAATCACTTCTCTGCCCAACATATAGGTGTGCCTGCAGTGGCCCTGACCCAGGTGTAGGACTTTGCACTTGGCCTTATTTAACTTCATGAGGCTGGCACCTCTCCAGCCTGTCAAGGTCCCTCTGGATGGCATTCCTTCCCTCCAGTGTATCAACCGAACCACACAGCTTGGTGTCATTGGCAAACTTGCTGAGGATGCGCTCAATCCCACTGTCCATGTTACTGACAAAGATGTTGAACAAAACCGGTCCCAACAATCACCCCTGAGAGACATCACTGGCCACTGGTCTCCACGTGGACAATGAGCTATTGACCACTACTGTCTGCATGCATCCATTCAGCCAGTTTCTTATCCACTGGGTGGTCCATCAATCAAATCCATGTCTCTCCAGTTTAGAGACAAGGACACCATGCAGGACAGTGTCAAATGCTTCGCACAATTACAGGTAGACGATGTCAGTTGCTCTGCCCTTATCCATCGGTTCTGTAGCCCCATTGTAGGAAGCCATCATATATTTCTAATTCCTCTTGTTTATTTCCCATACTACGGGCATTTGTATAGAAGCATCTGAGCCAGGTTCTGAATAAAGCCGACTCATTAACTGCAGCAGCTGGAGTAGTTCTGCATTGCTTTGACCATTCACTGCAGGTGCTGGCATTCGACTGGCAGGGTCAGGGTGGATCTGTGTCCTCTCCCCCAACAAATCTATTTTAAAGCCGCCTTCACCAATCTGGCAAGTCTTTATTGGTACAAAATTCAATGACAAATATGAATATTACAAATAAATACTGATTGAAGAAAAATATATGTTAAAAAAATTCTCCCGTTCATGAGGCAAAGCATTTTAGAAACAAAGAATTGTAACTCATTTGAAGGATTTGAAATATTGAAATGCTAAAGCATTCATGTAAATAGAAAAGGAACCTCTCAAATATTCCTGCATATTAGTTTCACCATCATGTGTGGACTTTTTTCATTTTAGTACTTACATTAGCCATTCATCTGAAGCAGAACATATGCATGTATATATGCATTCATATATGCCCACGTATAAATTTATCTACTGTACCACTGGAAATATAATCAGTGGTTTTAGTAAACTTGCAAATAGTAACAGTTATTATCACTCAGTAGTACCTAGTAATACATAGTGCATGATGAGCTAATTTTTCCTTCATTTATTTCTTCACTATAATTATTATCAATTCCCTCTTAGATGCCAAGTAATTTCTTTCTTTTAGAGGAGTTAGTTCTTTTGTTTCTTTTTTTTTTCTATATGATCTGCCATTATAAGTGTTTGTCTGTAGTGACTGCACTGTTTTCCTTGTTACCTCACTTTATCTAACCCCAATATTTTCTATTCTCTCACAGAAGTTTTCTGAATTTCATATAGAAGCTAAGACTAATTATAAAAATTAGACTTTGAAATTTTGTATTATTTGTTAATTCCTGCATTGATTTCTCATTTATAACAGTGCACCGATTGACATGGAGCTGAAATTATTAACAACTAGTGTCTTTCTCAGATTTGTTTCTCTCTGTTAAAGATTAATTCTCCAGACTTTTGGATTTTAAAATCCTGGGCTAGACTACCAAGATAATTGCTAAATTAATCTAACTTGTCACAGTCTATGAATATACAGCTGTATTTCAGTTTTAGGGGAAGCAAATTAATAAAGTAATCCAAAATTTATATACAAAAGGATGTCTTTCATTGACCACTAAGGTCTAAAAGTTTTAAAGCTTCATGTTTTCAACAGTAATCTTCAGTAGTAACCCCTAAAAACTGCAATATTTGTTTTATGTCTTAGGTAAAAAGAAAATCAAACAATTCACTTGATATTTATTCTAATAAAAGTTTACTACTGACCTCCGTATCTATTCTGTAGACTACTGTTAACCTTGTCTGCAGGAGGGTGGTGATTTTGATAGCTATGATTGTTAACGGCCTTTGAATGCAGCAGTCTCAGACCACTTACTCCCCAGTGTACCATATGGCTCAGACTTTTCCAAATGGGAAAATAATGAGAAGATGAAGAAGATAGCAGGTCATTCTTAAGGCAGCCTTGAGAAAATTGCTGCAAAATGAATCATGCAGAACTGCAGTACTTTACCCAGTATTTTTCTGTTTTAATTTATCAAGCCAAAGCTTGTTGACATGAAAATGAATTAAATGACTGTGCAGTATGCTCTAAGAAAACAGCTCAGATGGAAAAAAAACCTGGATCCAGGAAGTACTCTGCATAATGATGCTCTCCATAACATTTTATATTTATCTACTACATTCTCAGATCCCATCAATAATTTCAGCTGTAAAATAAATGAAAAATCTGGTCCATGAAATTTGTCAATAGGTTTTTTTATGCTTATCAATGAAATCTAACTACTACTAGTGTTATTTTCTCACCTGGCTATGCAGATCTACACATACTTGTCTATGTAATGAACCAATCAATTTGACACAAACAAGATATCTTTGTAAAGGAAGGGAGTACACACAAATGAGCACAATATTGCTGTTAATAGATTTCAAATTATAGTCCAAATCTCCTCAGCAGGGGAAAGAAAAAAAAAAAAAGTATTTTTTCCCACAGCCATCCACCCTTGGAAATCTTCCCTAATTACGGGCAGCCCAAGTTACACCGTCTTTGTGCAGGTAAGATGTGCTTAGGAGTCATGAGTTTTTACCAGCATTTCAAACTGCTCTGTTTTGTTTTTTGTATCTGAGTCTTCCAGAGTTTATTTTTTTCAAATTCTGTGATTCTGATAGCTAGAAACTTACTATTTATTGCAACGATCTCACTGTTTATTGTAATACTGCTTCATGGGTCCCAGTGCTGTAATTGTGAGAACCACACTAAATGCTGCATCATAGAACCACTGGAGAAGAGCAATAAAATGCAACTCTGAACAATATCCTTAGGGTTAAGAGAAAAATACATGTTTCACCTGCTTTTCCTTCTTACCCTGTTGCTTGTTGTCTTTGCAGGAACCAAGGAAAGCACTAAACAGTGGAAAAGATGCAGAGTACAGCCCTTTGCTGTATAGGTTATGCTGGTATTAGTGTCATGTCTGAAGGAAGCAGGAGAGTCTTGACAGTGGCCTTAGGTCTGCACTGTATAGTAAAAAGGCTGGTGAAATGACTCATTCTTTATTTCATGTAATATACAGTATGAATATAGCCAGCCTTGAACAGAATGGACATAAATAAGATTGCACAGCTTGACAGAGGATCCATGTTGCTCCTAGTTGACAAAGGCAGGAAAGAAACAGTCTCTTATAACCTAGGTCAGTGGATTTGCAGTAAATTACCAGGCAGGTCCTGGCAGGTAGCTGTTATTAATTTTGACATGATTTCTGATTATCATGAATTGCTCAAAAAAGAGAAATATTAAGTAGTTTATAAGTATTTGTTCAAACTGTTAAATAGAATATTTTGTCAAATTGTAGTCCACATATTTCATACAAAAAAACAACAACAACAACAACAACAACAACAAAAACCCAGAGAAAGCAATTGGAATTTTAGTGGTGTAAGCAAGATAATTATAGAAAAGCTTCACTCCTGAAAACTTGTTCTAGATGTTCTATCACATCCTAGGTACTAATATGCGACAAAATCCTTTTGCTGTTGGTGCTGTCACATTTGTGAAATGCAGGTTTTTGTCTCACCCACAGACAGGATAGGATGACACTTTAATTGGAAAGTGACATTGTTGGGAACATTTATGAATAATTTAGTATGTCCTCCCCACTCATCTTTTTTATATGTTCTCCAATTCATTATTTTATTTATTATTTATTAAGAACTGACATTGTGCTGAGAGCTGTACAGAATAAAGAAGAACACAAAGTCCTTGCCCTTGTGTATCTTACACAACAAGAAACATCGAAAGCTCTTTTCCATCCTGCTTATAAGATAATAAACACATTCTGGCTGCGCTCCAGACTTTTTCCTTTCTTGGAGTTTGCTAGCAAATATAACAATAACATTAATAATAAAATATCTCAGCATGAATGTTCTTTTAAACTTGGCTGGTTTTAAGGTTCTTCTTACCCTCTGAGACCTTCATATCCTGTTCTAGTTTCCTTTTCTTCTTATGTTGGACTGAAGTTAACAGAACTAATAGAAGTCTATCTTTCTGTCTTTCAAGGGATCTGAAACTTGTTGCCTTTTTACAAAACAACAGCATTCCTTAATATTCCTTAATTTCCTTAATTGCTTATTTTTCTCTATCTCTTTCTTTTTTGAGGAGGTTTGGGTTTTTTGGGGTTTGTGTGGTTTTTTGGTCTTCATTTGAACACATATATCAAATTGCTCATGACCAGCTGGACTGAAAGTCTTTACGTTTATCTTTGATTGCAGAACTATTGCACTGTAGACCTTCATCCTCTAGTCAGGTCTGTAACACAAACGTACAAAGAGGCAATACAGATTCTTTGTGCAATTTGTCCGTACCGTACCTTACTGATACAAGATTTACTTGCTGATTTTTATTAATTTAGAAACCCTTGTCCTAATATATCTATCATCTGTATTAGCTTGTGAGACATGAAACATAGGACCAACTTTATCAAAAAACATAAAGAATCCTGTTTAGGCCTAAGTAATGACCTACTGCTTGACATGAGGCTTTTAATTCCTTTATCATTTTCTACTGAAAGATTGAATGAATTTTATCTTTCAGGATGTCTGTTTTTCAAGTATGTGACTTTTATCAGTTCACATTCAGACACTTTCTGATCAGTCGCAGAATGCATTGAAGATGTACTCATAGTGTATGTCTTGGTGTAACAGGTGTACTTCGCTATAAGACATTTACTTTTGAAACAGCTGATGCCTAGGGAAAAATATTCCACTAGGGAGAGTGATGCCCATGTCTTCCATCCGTATGCTACATTTTTTCTCCTTCACATTTCCTGCTGGAAATCAGTCTTTCCTAGGGTATCACCATATTTTCTACAGTAATTATGATGCTGCCTACATAGACTTTGTGGAAGACTAAATGTGAATTTTAAATCAAATTAGATTTAATCTTGAGGGTAAAATAAACCTGAGGTAGACACAAGAATCAGTAAAAGATCATTTGACAACTAATTTTTTTTGAATCTTCCATTGTGAAAAGAGAAAAAGTTGTCACCAGTTTTTAACCCCAAGCCTGGCATTGCACACGTGCACATTTAAGAGGAATCAAAACTGCAATTGCACTTTTTACCAAAAAAACCCTACTAAGTTGTCTAACAGCAACAAATCAGTGATGGCGAGTAACAAGACAACATGCTGGAAAGCAGGGATTTGCAGGGCCCAGTATAGTGGGCAGTCTCAGTGCAATGAGAACAAGATGAATGTGTGTGAAGCCTTATTATCTGAAAGTGAAAGGTCATCAAAACCAATTTGCAGCATGATGTACAAAGGTCATTACCTGACTCAAATTTTCTATGCCCATTTAAAACACAATAAAAAATAGTGGTTGCTTTAATAACTATGATTAGTAAAGAAAAAAGGCATATCATTGAGCCATCTGTTCGAACATTTGAACTACCTTAGGTTTTATTTAAAACACTGCAAACAATGAGAGGTGGCATTTTTTTAGAAAACAGTGTTTCTGAAACAAACTCCATTCCTTTTCAGGTTCTATAATGCTGGCAGAATTGAAAGCACCTCTCTAAAATTATAATCCTTCACAATCAACAGTTTAATATTTGTAATTTGTTTCTTTTTTATTACAGACCACTTCATTATTATTTTTATTTCAGTTTATGGCACAAGATAGACTATAATTCATCATTTTCTTATCTGTGGTTAAATTGCTTACTCAGGGGTGCAGATTGACTGGTTTATTTTGCCTGTTTTGTTACAGCATCTCAGCGATCAAGCAACTCTTGTGTAAGCAAACACAGATCTTTATAGCCAGCAGAGAAGACATTACAAAAGCAACACCTAGACCTAAAAGAATACTTAGAAATCTATTTATGCTGCTTCTAAAGGTAGTATAATCCATAGTACAATAGGAAAATGAGCAGATCTGTCAGAATAGGATGGTTACCACAAGGTTTTATGAAGCTTTTTGTCAGTTAGCATGTCAGAGGTAAGAAGTCCATACGTAGAGATGTCATCCAACAGGAAGTAGTTGCCAGTCTGAGCCTGATCACTCAAAATTTCAGAAAATTGCACTTAAATTCCCTTATGTGTTTGCTTCCCCTTTTTTTTCAAAAGCACATACTCTCCTTTCTCAATTCTGTAGGAAGAAAAAGCACTTGAAGTAGACGAAGGACCCAGCTGGTTATGGAGGGGAAATTGGCCAGTGTCCAGTACCTTTATGCAGAGATATATTTTTTCAGCTTTCCCACTTTGCACTGCGTTTTCCACAGCATTAGGAGATCACATGCAAAGGAAGAAAATAAATTTCCTCCCACACAGGCAGCAAGCCTGCAAATGCCGCCATGCTAACAGCCCTTTGGCACACGCCAACCTTGTTCAGGCTATGCGGTAGCTGCATGCAGAGCCCACAGCAAGAACAAGAACACATCATGCTCACAGCCACTCCTTCCTTCAACACCTTAGTAGACATAATCTCTGATTTCTTGACACCTTATGTGCATTCTGTATCATGTCGAAAGAACAACAAAATAGTTACTGAGAAGCTTGTTACTTTCCCGCCTAGTATGCAGCCTCTGGAACCCTTATGTTATTCAATATTAATATGTTAATAACTGTAGTCATCACACTTCAAAACCTAAAGAAGCTGTTTCTGCCTGTATTTTCTTCCTGTTTTCTTTCTTCTTGTGTTTTTTTAAATCTTCAGCTCAAAACTTTATGACGTAATAAGATGCTGCTGTAATTTCATTAATGTCTTTTTCTACAAATCAAAAATAACGAAGTTGTGCTTTATTTTCCTTCAAAGACCTTTTTGTGGATGAAGTGACCACCACAGGGTATTTTCCTTAGCGCCAGTCAAGGAAATCTTCCTGCCAATGAAATGAGATTCAGCATTGCTAATGGGAAGATAAAAATACACAGTATTTATTCTACGATTTGCTAATAATGAAGCAGACTGAGAGAGTGATAGGTTGCATGCACTTGGAATAACAATAAAGGGCAGGGCAGATGCTGAAAGATATTTTTCATGTTTCTTCTAATTGATGTTTGTTTCTCATGTCATTTGTATGCATTTCCTGAATTAGTGTAGCATTCTTTGAAGGTAAATCAAGATAATTCTCCCCTCCTGACAGGTGCATTCTTGATGATACTCAAGGAATATTTCCAGCCTTGAAATTTGGCACCCGTGAAAAGGCTGCACTGGACTGGACTTGTTCTAGGTCTCAGGCAGAGCTTGACTGCTCTACCTCTACACCCAGAGCCATCTGTAGTGAGCTGCAGCTCTGGGCCACATAACGTCTGCAAGTGCTGTGCCTGACCTAACATCAGGCTCTTGAAAGACTGATGCCTTCTCATAAAATAACTCTGCTTGGATATAAGAGTTCACACACCCCTAGCTGGCTCAGGTTACCATGCTGTTGACAGCAAACTGCTGAAGTAGGAGTATGCTTTGGGCAGGTAGAGGTGAAATCACTGTGGTGGATTTGAGTTACAGTCTCAGTGACAAATAGACAGCCAGAATGGGGAAAAAAAGTTGGCTGAGTGAACTCAAATCAAATGGGACATGATCTCACTCCCATTGATGCTGTGAAAATTAAGTCTGCATGGTGATTGAAGAGTATTAGAAAACAACTTAAAACTGCAGCAATACTTTCTATATCATAATGTATTAAAGCTTTGCAGGTTTTTTTTTTGTTGTTTTTTTTTTTTTGGGGGGGGATTTTTTTTGTTGTTTTTTGTTTTGGTTGGTTGGTTTTTGTTTTGCTGTTTTTTTTTTTGAGGAGGTTTTATTTTTATTTGGTTTGTTGGTTTTTTTTTTTACAGATACTAGCTGTACCTATTACTAAGTACAAATGAGCTACAGTACCTGCACCAAATTATTATCATTACAGGTAGTAGCAGTGCATCTAATTTCCCTTCTGAGACAGAGCACTGGGAGTTTTGCCTCTGAATTTAAAGATTATTTCACTTTAGTTATTAACAAAACGATGTTTAAATTGCAAGTTTTGAGTGCCTCAATTACAACTGCAGAGGTGGCAGCTTAACTTTGATGCTACAACACTGAACAAGTCTTTCCTATACAACTATGCAAATGGTCACCTTTATGGAAATGACAATGGTCAGTGCTTGGTCAACTTTAATTGGCTACCACTAGGGCATGAACATTACAGTTCAGTTGTTAATGCCAAGATTAAGTGGGATTTCTCAGTAAATGTTATATAGTATCCTAATATTTAACACCCATGATATAGCCTGGACTCTAACCTCCCCTTTTTCCCCTTGTCTCCAGTTTAAAGATTTTCCTTACATCTTAGAAAATAAGCATTTGCTTATATTGCGCCTCTTTTCACTTCTCATCTGCTAACCATAAGGTCTATGTTTCTCTTGTCTCTGAACAAAATCTGATTCTGCATAGATCCCATGAGGTTTACAACCAGTTCTGACAAAACCAAAGCATCTTGCAAATATCTTAAGATTTTATGTTTGTCTTCCTGTTTGAAGAGAAGTTAGGATTGGTGCTGTCCTTGAAGTGGAAGGACTTACATGAGTGCTAATTTAGCTGGCTCACTGCTTTTCAGCTAAGGTCACAGAGTTACTTCTTGTATCCTGTTTTCTGGTTCATTTCAAGCTTCGCATCAATTGTTGACATGGAATTTGTTGATGAACGTGCCCTAAGAGGACCATAAACCAATTTGTGGAGCAAATTAGAAGGTTATGAAAGCAATGACATACCCAGTGATTTTCCACTCTCTGTCTCACGTATGTATATTAATTTCCAGATAGATGCCTTATAAAATGAAAATGGATAATAGCCACTGTGTTCTTTGTGTTCCCTTCCCTTCGTCTGTTAGGTTTCAGTAGACTAGTTCAATAAAAGAAAAAAGGAACACTATTCACTAGAAAACAGTTATTCAGGTTCAATAATTTGTACTTTATGTCATATTATAATGGTGAGCATAAATTTTCCTTTGAACCATGATTTATTAACACTTTTTTTCCACAGAGTTACATCAAAAGACTCTATAAATAAGTGATATGCTCAGCCTGCCAGCTCTTACATGCATACCAATTACCTCTATTGGTTTCACGACACGTAGTCAGTACTTTAAACAACCCAGATAGTATTGCAAACTGAAATATTCAACATCTCTGTCTTGGTATGCTGTCACCATGCAGAGCATGATTATAATTGGTAATCAGTTTCACTGCTGGGAAGTTGAGTGGCATGATTCATTTCATATCCATGCTTATGTCAAACTCAATTAACATTCTAACACAGTGTATTTCAAAAACACAGACTTAATCTGAGGGAACAATGCAATTATTTTTCTGATGATCAAAATTCTCAGTTCCATCAAGAGAACAATTTGAAGCACAAATACATTAATTAATACTGTAGCATTTTACAGTTTTGCTTGCTAGAAGAAGAGGCGATGGACATATATCTTCCATCTCAAATTCCTGTTGTAAGTGAGGCATGCCAATGACATGAGAAACTGCAGTGAAATAAGAAATACAAAATGATCAAGGTTTCATTTGTGAGTACACGCTGCTGTATCAAAAGACATGGTATGCATTATGATACTGTGAACTGGAAAAGGGCTTAATTCTTTTTTTAAAAAATACTGCTCTCTTCAGGGTAATTTTTATTGATTTATCACAATGCTTTGTCAAATTCCACATAAAAAAATAGGTAAACAAAATTATGTTGAGAAAACTAATATATGTAATGTTTTTAGGAGAAATTAGTAACTTGAAGAAGGCAGATGAAGGCTGCAATATAATGAAACTCATGATCACTGAAAAAACTCACCTGCAACTCCACATCTCTCTTATGGGTTATGCATTTCTCCTATTATTCTTAATGTCAGCTTGTGATAACGTAGCAGCCTTCATAACACAGAATAGAAGTGATAAAATACACAAAATATTTTTTAAACAAACAAATAAAACAACTCTAATTGATAGACATTACATAATTTGTCTAAAGTAGTCCTGTTCCACCCGTGGTTAGTTTGCTGTATTATCATACAGCTGGCCACAACTTGCTGATCCATCTGTCCTGGTAGAAGTGATAGCATTTTTCTGGCATGTCTTCTACACGTGGGCTCTTTTGTGTGCAGTAGCTGTATGGTTTTGTCACATAAGTATTCCATCAAGTGACCTATGCTCTAAAGTTATAAAATCACACAACATTTGAAGTTGGAAAGGACTCTCTAGATTATTTGGTCTGACCCCCAGGCTGAAGTAGAGTCAGCTAGAGCAGGTTGCCCAGGACCATACCTAAACATCTTTTAAATATACCCAAATAAGTTGTAGGAAGGAGAAATACCATAACGAGCTATTCTTTTCCTTCTTATAGAAAGTTTGGTTTGGTTTCTTTTGGGGAGTGCAAAGCAGGAAACACTGAAAAACATGAAAACATAACTGCTCTGATAAGAGGAAGACATCTTTCTGCAGCTCAGAAAGCATACAAAAATATGATAACATCTACTTTGATTCTTTTGAGATAGAAACACATCTCACTTGGTGGCAGGTAAGATTGGTTGAAGTTAAAATTAATGTAACCATATTTTTCTTGAAGATTTTGGTCTGTAAATCTTGAAGGAGCAAAGTTGTCAGTTCTAACATAGTGAAATATTTTTATGGAATAAAGAATACATCTCTATGTTATTGTTAATTCACCACAAAATTGTCAGAATAAAAATCCATTACCTGTTTGTAGAACAATCAGGAAGTTCCTAGTAGCTTTTACTAGCAGATTCAGATCATTATCCCAATTGACTTTTCCCATCTTCAAAACATGAAAAATCATCAATGAAGTAACTGACCTCAGCTGTAAGCTCTTTGAGCAGGACCACATGAAACAGAGTGCAGTGGAATCCTTTTAATTAATAAATTCTCAAAACTTGACTGTGGATTCAATGGAGCATGTTCTAATGAAACCTGAACAAAGACTGACATGACTAGCTTCTGTATCACAACCTCTTGCCACTGTGAATTTTTATGAATGTTGAGCTGAAATTTGGAAAGAACACTCTCTTTGCTTCCTGGAAGAAATCATAAGGTGTTTTGCTGTTCCATGTTGTCAAAAAGGGTGGAGCAGGATGTCAAAATTTCGTATCTTTACATCTTGAGAGGAAGACCGTACTGTTGCTTTCTGATAAGACAGAGGTTTTTGTTAACTTAGTTGTTCTTGAGAGGGGCTAATAACCCTGATGTCACATCTGACCACTCCATTTCCCGGAAAAGCAATATATTCAATATGGTAAGCAGTAACATTTACACAGGCCACATTTCTATTTATCCCAAGACTGACTAGCAACAGCACTGCATGGTATTTTGGCTACAGGGCTGATTAATTAAATACATTCTTAGCAGGACTCCAGGCAGCATAGCTATATTCCTTGACACCTGTTTAGGATGTACAGTACACTTTGTCAGTGGCAGAATCTCATGTGTTTTGAACATTGTAGCAGACTTAATTTAATTTAATAATTTTTTGGACTTTTTTAATTTGTTTTGTTCTGAGAATGTCTGAAAATCTATTTCTCTCTCTTGATATGGCTTTCATCACAGTAGGAACAGAATGCATGATATACATTTTTCTGCAATAGGCTTATAATTACTGCATACTTTAGTATTCTTGTGGCATATTTGCTTTAGTACAGGAAGCTGAATCTGATGTACTATGTGAATGCTACCAAATTCTCTGAGTAGCCTTATTAAAATGCATGTTTGGGGAATAAATTCATGAAACAGGATCTTAGAATTTGACAAAATTATTATTGCTATAATGATAATTAGGAAAATTGTAAAAACGTAATAACTTTTATGATACCTTCTGTACTATTGTTCTGACAGTTTTTATTATTTAAAAGCTCCAGAATTGCTTTTTAAGTTGCAGATGCATTCACATTCAATGATCACTGCAAATAATAATATGCAAGAAGACATTGCCAACAATCTGTTTCTGGAGCCCTTTCTCCCTCTCTTTTATTTCTCTTCAAACACCAAAATAAGACAATTTGTATTTAATTCATACTTATGTCTTAGTTTATTTGATAAGCTATATCTTGTATTATATCATGACCTAAGATAACAAAAGGGATTACAAGAAATTTTAGAAATGCAGTAGTGGTTATAAAATAACTATAATAAAATATTTTTGGTATCACACAACTTTGTCTGCAAAATGAGCTTTCTTTTTTCTTAAAAAAACAACCTTTGAAGATCAGTAGCCTCATCTATCAGCCTCATCTTTCATTTCCTTTTTGTTTTTATTATGGTCTGTATTCATAAAAAATATAGGAAATAATAGTTCACATTAAAACAATGGCAGAGAAGGCATCCTGGTACTGTCTGTGGGCTTTTTATACTGAAATGATTTATTATTTCTGTAACTATTTCATATTTTAAAAATTATAAGAACTGATCTATTATTTGAGTATTCTTGTATCTACATTTCAAAAAAGTCATGAGGCAGACCTAACCTCTTTTGCAAGCAGACTGTGCATATACTTGTGTAGTAAATTATATGTAGAAAGCTAGCTTTAGTCCAGAAAGCTTTGTGAAAATATTTCTTTATACATGTATTTCATAAGATATTTCCTCAAAAATGTCTAACCAAAGAATTAGAGATAATATCAGAGTTTTTCTGAGATCACTGTTAATGAACTCATTCTCACACAACTACAAACTGAGCTTAAAGACAAGTGACTCGTGATTAATTCAGGATGTAGATGTCTTTTTAAAATTTTTGTGAAATTTAGCTGACAATATATTTGGCACGTAATGCTTTTTTCACAGAAATTTCCTAAGTGGTGTCAGATGTTCTTCCACACTAATTGTTATAACTTCTCCACCTGCGCTTTTTAATTTCTACAGTTTTGTCTCTAACACTCTCCTTTATTTCCCATCACCTCTCTTTTATTGTATTGCTCCATTAGATCCCTTCATTCTCAGTCACGTGCCACAACCAGCTTCTTCTTTTCTCCAGCTTCAACTCTGACACACAAATACTCTGAACTTCTCTTCATTTTCAACTGAATTCACAACACCCACTCCTTAAATGACACCTACTAGTTGTTATCAAGTCAACTGAGGGTTATTAGTACCTAGGGATGCATAATGTAGCAATTTTTTTAATTAACATATAGTTCTCCGCAGAAGTATATGTAAACCACACAACATTTTTTAAAACATTTTTCTTGTTTTATTTAATAACTTACTTTCTTCACATATATGATATAGCTGTTTCCTTTCACATTTTTTCATTGACTATATGTGTCCTCACCTATTTATACATTTTTGGGACCTCGTTGTATCTGCAGCTTCCGAGCTTACAAACTTAAATATAAAAGCAATGGTCAAACCATTAGCTGCTGTTAGCAATTTTATCCATGTCTTGTCGAAATAAAGATGTAAAGATGGATACCATGACAAAACACAGCTTGGGGTTATAGCAGCCTCTTCAATGCACTTTTATAAAGACTTCTGAGAAACAATAGCACAATTAATGGAGATAAAAATCTGACAGCATTTCTTGCAATGGATTTCAGTTTGCAAACAAGGATTTCACCTGCTCATTAATGGGAAGTTGTATTGCGTGCAAGGACTTTGGCTGGGGAGGACCTCAGCTGCTGGTACAAGATCACCCAGCAAAGGCAATACAGGAAAACAGAACACAGCTGCTCAAATATGGTTTTCATTTTCTTCTCCTGGTATGAAGCAGGACAGGCTTCCTCAAGGCTTGTACTGATCGGAGCAACAAGCTTTAAGTAGTGGGGACTGCCGCAGTGCATAGTGTGGGAGAGGGCCATGGACATACATTGGCCCATGGCAACTGGTTGTCACCATCACTGACACCAAAGAAAACAGCACTGGAGTGGAAAACCATCCTCTGCCAGTCAGAAACCCAGCTTCTGGGCCTGAAGATGCATCCTGGGGAGGGCATAATATGCCAATAGGGTATGGGTGCCACTGAGGGACTGCAGTGGTAACAGAGGCATCTGCAATATGCCAGCAATTCCCACCAGCAACCAGGCAGCAGCATGCACTAAGTTGCTGAGTGAGGCTCATGCAAAAGCATTGTCTCCACCTCATCTCTCAAAATTCCCTTGCGCTCTGGAGTCACTGGACTGGTGCCACAGCTCATATGTCACAGGAATAAGTGCTTAAGACAGCAGCATGCAAGATTTAAGTTTACTTATGTAAAACTGGATTTGATATTTTGATGTTTCCTTCTGCCATAAACTTCAGGCCATTCAGCTTCTTCAAAACATCAAATGTTTCCCAGAAGAAATTTCAAAAGGGGGAGGGGAAGAAGGCAACAAAACCAGCTTAGGCAGATATTGTGTTGTAAAGTGAAAACATGCAGGAGATGGTTCAGACCCACAAGATGCATCATATCCAGCTTCATATAAAAGCTGGATATATTCCTTTTGCCTGTTTAAGAAGACTGAGTTATGAAAGCATATTAATCAGCAGACAGCATAACCTTGATCAAACAGAGTTCAAGGCTTTTTCTCTGATATTCTGCCATGTATGTGAGCACATAAATATGGCAGCAGAAACATTGGTTAGAAACACTGCTGAAGTACAGCTGCCAAGAGTGGAAAGGGAGTAAAGAGAGCAAAGTGGTCATTATAGGCAGGCAGTGGCATCTTTGGGACTACAAAGCCTTGCTGAACCCTAGGAAGGGGATCATATCAACCTTCTAAGTAGGTAATGTCCTGTCACATACCTCTGTGCTTACCCCTGTCAGATGCTCCCAATATTCATATTACCTGTGCTTGATAATCATCCTGGGACCCTGTCACCGTAGACAAGCTTGCCATTAGAAGAGCAGAATTCCTTGCTGAAGGTAGATCAAGGAAAGTCTTCGAGACTACAGCAGCACAGGGAGTGCAGGACTGTACTCTTAACTGTAAAGAACTTAATTTGTTATTCTTAAACAGATTTTTTTTATTCCTTCTTCCTCTCTCTTCATAAACAAAATGCATTTTTCCAATATCAAGTTTAGTGCTGTTGTAAAGGAAAGACTGCTAGCTAAGCAGAAAGTCTGGAACCGCTGAAGACTACATGAACTAGACTCTCACTTAATAAATTGAATCCAATGTACAGTCTATCTATCATTGTCACAAACTGACACTATCAGCCATGCTAAATGGGAACATATCTTTATGAGCCAAGGGCTTTTTATAAGTGTTTTAAACTCCTGCTTTGTGCTGAAATACACCTAAACAACAGAATGGGCCTCAACCCTACTCTATGAAGCTAAAAATCCTCTGGCTTATTTCTGTTCAAATAATTATTTTCAACATAATGAAAATAGCACAGTGGTAAACACACTATACAACACAATTAAAACTTCTATTTAGTTAATTTTTATGTTGCAAATATTGGAGATGGAATGTATCTCTTTTTAATCAAGTAAGGCAAGATTCCTCTAAGAGGATTTAAAAAAAAATAGCTTTTTTTTTTTATTAACAGAATAAGGAACTTCCTAGCATTAAAACCCAAAAACATTAAGGATCATTCCTTGAAGTTTAAAGTAAGAGGTAACCAGGTGCCTCTTCCTGTGTTTTGGGATATTCCACTAAAGTTTCTGTCTCTCTTGCAATAGTTGGAGCCCTGTCTTAGCTCTGAAAAATATCCACTTACTCATATGCTATTCTAACTGACCATAGGCTTGTCAAGTTGCCAGGTTTTTGTGCCTCAAAGGAAAAGCACAGTTGCAGTTTCTCTCACAGTACATAACTGGGGTCTAATAAATGCAGAAAAAGCAGCTCATTCAAGATGGCAGACACTCAGAAGTATTACCTTTCCTATTCTTGTCTCGCTGCAGACAAAAGAACCCAGCACAGAGAACACAATGTTGCCCAGAACCTGCCCAGGTTAACCAATTATAAAAGGAGATGCTAACATCCCTGAATTTTTTCTATGTGAATTTAGACCTGTTTTAGGAATACTATAGTTCCCAAGAGACTTAAATCAAAGAGAAACAAGCATACTGCTTGGGTCAGAAAACAAGTGTCACTGAGCACAGATGAGATGAATAAGGTCTGTGTTAACATGGAACATTAATTTATCACCCCAGATGAGCACACAAAGGTAATTTGTAACACCACAGTAATTATTAAACGAATTACAAACAGGTGCAGTTGAAAATAATACGGACTCCATGCACTCAAATATTATGAAAGAGATAAGGCTTATTCACAAATATCTTTTTTTCTCCTCATTTTTTCTTTTTTCTTTTTTCCTTTGTTTTTTGCTGTGAAGTATCTTTCTGCAAAGCAGTTGTTATGGGAAGATGATGCATTGTCTCCTGAGTCATATCGTTGTATTAGACATTCTGAACAAGCAGTTTTGCCATCAAAGTTGCAAAATAACTTCTTAATAGTCAGTGTTTAATTTTTTGTACAGTGTTCTAAGTACAATATAAACACCAGGTTTTGGCAGACTACCTGTCATTTCCTCAGATGAGTGACTAAGAAGCTCAATTATACATCTGTTATAATGCATGCTTATTTCTAATTTGATAACTAATAAGTAAAGCATTAGAACAGAAACTGTTGAAATTAACTGAATGGATGGAATATTATAGAATCATAGACTCACAGAATAGTTAGGGTTGGAAAGGACCTTAAGATCAGCTAGTTCCAAGCCCCTTGCCATGGGCAGGGACACCTCACACTAAATCATGCCAAACAAGGCTCTGTTCAAGCTGGCCTTGAACACTGCCAAGGCTGGAGCATTCACAACTTTCTTGGGCAACTCATTCCAGTGCCTCACCACCCTCACAGTAAAGAATTTCTTCCTTATATCTAATCTAAATTTCCTCTGTGTAAGTTTGAACCCATTACCCCTTGTCCTACCACCACAGTATCTAATGAAGAGTCCCTCTCCAGCATCCTTCTAGGCCCCCTTCGGATACTGGAAGGCTGCTATGAAGTCTCCACGCAGCCTTCTCTTTTCCAGGCTGAACATACCCAACTTGCTCAGCCTGTCTTCATATGGGAGGTGCTCCAGTCCCCTGATCATCCTCGTGGCCCTCCTCTGCACTTGTTCCAACACTTCCATGTCCTTTTTATGTTGAGGACACTAGAACTGCACACAATACTCCAAGTGAGGTCTCACGAGAGCAGAGTAGAGGGGCAGGATCACCTCCTTCGACCTGCTGGTCACGCTTCTTTTGATGCAGCCCAGGATACGGTTGGCTTTCTGGGCTGCGAGCACACACTGAAGCCAGCTCATGTTCATATTTTCATCGACCAACACCCCCAAGTCCTTTTCCACAGGGCTGCTCTGAATCTCTTCTGCTCCCAGCCTGTAGGTGTGCTGTGACCCAGGTGTAGGACCTTGCACTTGGCATGGTTAAATTTCATGAGGTTGGCATCAGCCCACCTCACAAGCGTGTCAAGGTCCCTCTGGATGCCTCCAGCGTATCAATGGTACTACACAGATTGGTATCATCGGCAAACTTGGTGAGGGTGCATTCAATCCCACTGTCCATGTCACCAACAAAGATGTTGAACAAGACCGGTCCCAACACCAACCCCTGAGGGACACCACCCATTATTGTTTTCCGATGGACATTGAGATGCTGACCACAACTCTTTGTGTGTGGCCATCCAGCCAGTTCTTTATCCACTGAGTGGTCCATCCATCAAATTGATATCTCTCCAATTTAGAGACAAGGGTGTCGTGTGGTACAATGTCGAACTCTTTGCACAAGTCCAGGTAGATGACGCCAGCTGCTCAACCCCTGTCCATCAGTTCTGTAGCCCCATCATAGAAGGCCACCAAATTTGTCAGGCATGATTTCCCCTTAGTGAAGCCATGCTGGTCGTCACCAATATTGATTGAAAACTACGTCAGTATGCAAAGGTTTGAAGGTTTGGATTCTCCTTTATCTATTGTTCCTCAGGATAAATTATTACAGTTAATTCAGTCTTTGTGACCCATGTTTTTCAGGCTTCTCTTACAGATCAGTTGGAAACAGGTTAGAAAAACATTTTTTCCTGGAGTGAAGCAAATAGAGCTAATACAGTGGTAGTGCTAAGCAGAGGTGTTACTTCACTTTTTGAGGTCATTGCTATAGTTTGTGCACCTGATAATTTGGGTATCTTCCTTTCAGTGGCAGAACACCATGGATTCATCTTCTTATGATTAAATGTAACCTGCAGATCCTTTTGTGCAATACTACCACTGAACTGTTGTTCCCTGTTCTACAAGTGAGTGACTGTACCTACCAAAGCACAAGAATAATGTTCTGTAAAGAACTGTCGGGGTTTAAGCCCAGCCAGTAACTCAGAACTACGCAGCCGGTCGCTCAGTCCTCCCCACTTCTTTTTCCCCTGCTCCCAGAGGGATGGGAAAGAGAATTGAAAGAATGTAAATCCCATGTGTTGAGACAAGAACAGCCCAGTAACTAAGGTATAGCACAAAACTACTACTGTTGCCACCAATAACAATAATGATAAGGGGAATAACAAGAGGAGAGAATATAAAACTAAAAGGAGAAAAGAAAAGAAAACAATAAAAACAAGTGATGCACCACCTGACCACCAACACCTAGCCTGATCTGATCAGTGACCTGGGCCTTCTGGGTGACTCCCCCCAGTTTATATACTGGGCATGACGTGCTGTGTTACGGAATACTCTTTTTGTTAGTTTGGGTCAGATGTCCTGTCTCTCTTTCCTCCTGGCTTCCCTTGCCCCACCTCATTAACAGAGCATGAGACTGAAAAGTACTTGGTCGAAGTAAGCATTATTTAGCAACAATTAAAACATTGTGTTATCAACGTTGTTCTCAGACTAAAGTTGAAAACACAGCACTGCACCAGCTACTATGAAGGAGAAAGATAGCTGTTACAGCTGAACCCAGGATATTATCTGATATGTCAAGATCATTTCTGCATTCTAAAGTTGCCCTCCAGCACTTCCAACTGCTTTTAACCTGGTGTCATCTTCAGATGTGCTAATTACGCTCTACTCCATTTTTTTAGGTCGTTAGTGACTAAAATAGTATGAGATCGGGACCAGAGCTCTGGAGAATCCCCACTGGATTTTTCTTTTCTGTTCCTGTAGTGGTCTATTAGTAACTGCTCAGTGGGTTCATAGAAGTGTGGGATATTTTCATTAAGTCTTTTTTTCTCTACATTATTTGGTGGAATGAAGTGATGGGGTGGCCTTTCTAAACTTTGCAGATGAGAGGTCTAACTGCTTCAGTAGCCTACCAGGTTTGAAAGTTGTAGCCATTGCTGCTCAGAAAAAGTCCTTGTACTTTTGGATTCTTGATGGCAAATAGTAATTCAGTAATTCTGGTATTATTGCCTGTTAGGCCCTTAATATGTTGCTGCAGAATAAGGAAAGTTCATGAAAAATTATCCCTGTGTTTAAAAGACTCCTTTTAAGAACTATTCACAAACTCTTGTTACTATCAAGAATGGTTTCTAAAACTTGGCAGTTTTAGGAAACTGCTTAACTGGAGTAAATCTTTGATTTTGGTTTAAAACACTGTTCTTTTATTAAGAAATAAGCCTTTTGCCAGAGATGCAGTGGTGGTGTGATTTGTTTGTTGACTTTGCTAGCATTTGGCAAGTAGAATAGCAGAATCTCATTTCAGAGAATAGAGCCAAAATTTCATGCACCTACCATAAAACCAAGCAAATTGACAGCCTACCAGGAGTAGCCAGAGGAGATCTTAGAAGAGAATTCATAATGATACTGTCGCCATATTGCGAGCCTGTAAATAATTCATTAAGTCAACCACACTTTTAAGCAAACACGAGCAGATGCCTTCTTAAGTTGGATGTAGGTAACAGTTTTCAGGAAAACATTGTTGTAATTTGACACTTAAAAAGAGGAACATTTTTCTCATTGATTTTTGAAGCATTATGTGATAATTCACAGTGATTACTTCTGTTATACATCAAGTCTCTCGTTGTTTTTCATCTACATTTTCCAGATTTTTGCTGTATGATAGATTTCACAGGTGACTGTATCATGGTGGAAAATAAAATCAATTCACAGGCAGTTAGGAGAACTAAGAAGTTTTGCAGAGGTCCAAAATATTAGTATCAATTATTTAATACAAGACCTGCAGCTTAGATCTTCTATCTGTTTTGCACTTAGAAAATCAATGACCAGAAATAAGTGGCTAATTAAAAGACAAAAAACAACTGTTGTGAGAGTCCAAGCAAAAGATTAAGGCTAGTGTTTACACAGCTGATGACTCCTCAGTACTCAGCTTGTAAAGCCAGGTCACATCTTTCAAAATACCATGATTGTAATGTGCGGAAGTGTGCAAAATGCATTCTTGTTTGTAGCCTAGTAATCTCTTTAGCTCCCCAGTGGTGTGAAGACATAAATGCAGTTAAGAGGCAGTGTTTTACTATATGCTGTTTCTACTTTGAATTTTGCCAGCCTCTTTTCATGTCAACATTTTTTCTTCTTACAAGTCCACCCAGCATAAGCATTTCCCTATGGTGATTTCGTTACAAGTTTGTCTTCGCCTTTGCAAAACCTTTAAAATAAGAAATATGGATAATGGATGTATCAAAAATAGATATTTCTGTAAATTCTACAGAGTGCAAAAAAATATCAAACTTCAGTGTCGTCTTAACTAGTATTTTTGAAGTGTGTTTTAACTTATTGCAGTGCAATAGTTGCATCAATTTGTACACCAATTCAGTCAATCATTAAATTACATTTCAAGTTTCTACTAAGTCAGCTTTACAATGAAAGTTTCTTCTCCTTTAGAAACTGTTAAAAGTGCCTTCCAACTTAAATGTTCTGTTTATTATTTACTAGTAAATAAAATGGAATGTGTAAGCATATTGATTTTATTAATTCACCTGATGTTTCAGTACTGCTACAACGGTATTTTAAACATTTTGTAAGACAATAAACCTCAAATCCTTTTTCATATGAATTACATAACTTTTATGCTGAAATAAAGTGATCGGAAATGAGTTGGTTTAAAAAATACAGTTAGATACTGTTTGAGTTAGTCTAGTTTAGCAGGTGGGGGGTGGGGGTGGGGACCTGCAGAAAATTAGACCCTTATTTTTCTATCCATATGTCTTATGCACATCATAATATCTCCAGGTGTCTCTTCACCCTGCACACCCTTTTTTCCAGGGAGAGAACTGCAAAAATGACATGGATAAATATCCCAATCATCACACAGAGAAAGTACAAAATGTAATAGAGGGAGTCTTAGGATCTGAAGTCTGAAGGAGTTTCCACACCCTTCCAATCTTACAGGCTCCAGCACACCATCTAGTTATTTTTGCACTAAATTAACAGTGCTTATTGTGAATTTAAAGCAAGAGAAATAATTGATATGCTGACCTTCTAGCCTTTCTTCAGTTGTACATTACTGGTATGTTCAAGAAGTTGAAGTGTGGCATTCATTAAAAACATTTGGGTCTCATTCACTATGACTCCTTTGAGGAGCTTACTTGTTATGCATAACAATGTAGACAATGAACACACAGGTGCAAAGTTAATTTCATGGTTAAATGCAGTCAGATTAAGGGCCTTAGCAAAAATAAGCAGTGCTTTTATAGTGAAAATGTTTTTCCAGTTATTATAAATAATGATGGATTTTGATTCATCCAGAAAATTCTCCACACAGAATTGATTCAATGTTGTGCGTTGATTAAAAATGTTCCACTAACTTAAAAATATTCCAGGAAAAAAAATCTGGTTACCAGACCGGAGGGTGAGATGGGCTTGATCAAATAGTTAGATTTTTTTTTTTGGAGTGGCAGTGGGGTGTTGGGAGGGGTGGCTTTTAAGATCAGTCTTATAACTTTAGGTATAATGAATGATTTAATTTTTCTAACATAGCCTAAAAGTCTGTAATTTATGTCAGATCCATGATATACTGATTTTTCTAAATGCAACTAAAATCACTTTCACAAAGATTTACAGTGTTAATAACCTCCAGCTATTTTAAGTCATAGTCAATCTTCATAGAAATAGCACAGAGATTATACAGGGGTTTTTCTTTCTGTGTAGTTACTGCCTTATGTTTTAAATATAAGCTGTTTGATAGAAATAGTATTGTGCATTCACACTTTAAGAATGCTTATACGGTTGTGACTTTCTTTCTTTCTCTTCCTCTCTCCCCTTTGCTCAAACATTACATGAGAAAGAAAGACTATTACCCTGTGTCAGCCAGAACTGAACAAATGGCTTTGGGTTAAACTGATTCAATTGGGAATCATTTGGCTTCAACCAGATTTCACTTACTATGAGCTCAGTAGATAGTCCTAAGCAGTCATTCGAGAATGCCAGCATTTAAATAAGCAAGCAGATAATAAGCATATATGGAGGTCCTTAAGCAGACAAACTGTTTCTTTGAAAATGAGTAGTTGCATGTCTCAAGTGAAGAACAGTAAAGAGCAGGCCCTTAACCTTGCAAAGTGTTAGAAGACTAGATGGCATCCTAACTTTGGGACATTGTCTAGGGAACATAGTTTGATTTCAGTGAGATAAGCATGTTAGCACTGCTGTTTAAAATAGCTCTAAAAAAGTAACACTGAATGTGTTATCTTTTCCATATAGTTATTAACTAAGCCAACCACTGTCATCAGTGTCTTTCTAAATGACTTTTTAAAATTAAAGTAGAACTTTTCTCAGCAATAAATATTTTCGTGGTAAAAAATATGCTGCGGCCCTGTTTTCTGTGTTTTACTTAACAACGTCAGAAAAATGAGTAGCTAAAATCAAGGAAATCTTAGCAGTGAGGGGATGAACAACCCAATTTCTTGAAACAAAATACTGATTATGCACTTTCTCCTCAAATACTTCACTTTTTTTCATATGAAACTTTAATTGTTTTGATCTTCAAATATCTGATATAGCCAGAATGCTGTTCACTACGAGAAAGTTTAAATTTAGAAAATCCACACTGTTTTACTACTAAGCACACTATGAGAAAGTTATGGCATCAGAAATGAGTTGCAGATGCAGCAGCAACTTCATCATGTAAGATGTTTTGAGATCTCTCGGTCAATAACTTATCCAGCGCAGCACATCTTTTCTCAGTAAACTTTTCCATCACAAACTGTCACTTTCGATTCAGTATAATGCTGAATGTGCCACTGTGACCCACCAAATCTCTCCTTACACATGAGTTAAAAAGATAGCAAAACAGTTTCCTTGATGATCACTTTTCTCATAATGACTGCAGAATGCACATCTGTTAGTGAGAAAGCACTCTGTATGTATAATACATTGTTGCTAGCATGACTGTTATGGTAATTTAGTGAATGTTGCTGGAGGAACTATACAGAAAGCAGTGGAAATCCTTGCCTAGCAGTCCATTGTGAAAGAGTGAGAAGAAAAAGGTTTCTAGTTCTTGAAAGAGAATCCAAAACCCAAGCTATATCATAAATACATTTTGACCTGTCTTTGTAATATCCAAGACTGAGACTATTTCCTCACTTCTTTGGGAGGAATCTCATTTCATTTTTCTGACTTTCACAGGAAAGACACATGCTGAATGCTGTGTTCAGACCTTAGGTAATGTTCTGTAGCTGGCTTAGCAATGTGGCTACAATTAGTCTAGTTCCTACTGCTGCCTTCTCCAAATCCTTGTTGAAAGATTGTGTTTGGAAGAAGAAAACAGACCATGCTTCACACTATACCATTCCACCCGAGCAGTCAACCACAGTCATCCTATGTTGCTCTTGCATCTCCATTATACTTCTTATAGGCTTAAAAGAAGGAAGGAACCTTCCTTTCTCTGTACTTTACATATCAGAAACAGCCTGTGATGTGATTCTTATTTTTTTGGCCAAGTCCAAAACATTCTTTATTTTGTAAAGACCAGTTGCTCACTTCTTAAAGTAACCTCATTCTTTCTTCTCACACCCATTCTTACTTCCCTCTGCGGCTTTGTAACTTCAGACATCTGGCTGTCAGGTTCCAGCAGTGACCAATGGAACTGGTACTGACTTATCTAAAGCATGTGTTTTCTCAATACAGCCTGCTCCAACACTTCATTATCACAAAACTGTAATTTAGTTTCCTGAAGGCTATTTCCATCTGTGTGTTTCATAGCTTATAGAAATAGAAAGATTGTCTTCTTGTAGGCCTTGGAATAATATTTAGGCCATATTTTTTCAGAATTAGTATCTGTACTTGATGCATTTTAGTTGTTAGTTGTGAGTATGCTCTGAATTTAGTCACTGTACTACATGCTGGTATTTTTGGCACAGATAGTGTTTGGAAATTTTTACTTGCTGTGAAATGAATATGCAACACCTGCACATAAAATTCTACTGCCCTAAAAACATGTCATCTTGCCACAGTGGTGAATATCAGACAGTTACATTAAGAAAAATGTTGACACTGGTTTAAATACATGCAATGTTTTGTGTTGACTGAGTATATGATTTCCCTGAAAATACCTGATTTTTGCAATGGGTCACAGTCTGTCCAGTTCTGAAGGCTATTTTTAGGTCAGTAAACAAATCACTGAAAAGCACATGTCAAAAGGAGTTTTTAAACACTAAGAAGAGAGTTCTCCCTCTGGTTATTCCTCTAAACATTACATCAGTCTGATAATTTTGTTGGTGGAATCATTCTTTGCTCTACATTTCACAATTAGCAATAATGAATGTTTTCTGCTGTGTTCTCTTCCTGATGAAGAAAATGGCTGATGTGTATATTTTCGGCTTCTGCACAGCAATCTATTGTTTTATATATACTATTGTTTTATATATATTGTATTATGGCTTACTTTCCAGGCAGAGGAGAAGCCCTGTCAAATGTAAGAAGGGAAGAGAGAATGCAGCATAAAAGAGATGCCAAATTCTTTTGCTATTAACTGGTATTGTGGTATGCATTAAGACATTGAAGCAGCTGTTATGTGAATGGTGGATGTTCTTAACCTATATTTGGTTTTAATTTCCCATATCTGCAAATAAATGCATGAAAAAATTTTGAGGCTTCCTTTTGGCATCTACATTATGTAATCTGTCCTACAGCAATATCAGCTTTTCGCGAACACCTTGGAGGTCACATCCAGCACAAAATCTGCCAAAATGCATCCGCTTATTTTTTTCTGGTTTTATCATCCATAAAATTAGATGATTGAAAGTTGGTCCTAAATAGTTTCTCCTTCTAGGCTGTATAGAGGTAGTTTATTTTGCCACCGTTGCTTTTATTTAGCATGTAGAAGTCTGAACAGCTGCCTCATTTATGCACTGATTTAATGGATCTAACTCTTTAGCACAAGACAGTTATCTTGCATAGCATAGGTAGCATTTAGCTTAGTCCTGATAAATCTAATTAAACTTTTTCAGCATAAGCTTGATCTGGTGGAGCCACAGAAACTTTTCTACAGTATCTGCTGAGGCAAAGAAAAATAGTTAAGGTGGAGGAAAGCTGTCTCATCTGGGTCACCTGTGGCTATATCAATTCTTTATCTTTGGGCAGGTACTTGTTGTGTACATAAGTTCAATTATACCCTGAACTGGCATCTGGTTTGAGGTAGTGATACATCTAGCCTTTTGAGTTCCTGTAAATATGTGCTTCTGAACTGCCCTATGCACAAACTGTCTTCATGGCAGGATACAGCAGTTTAGCGCTGCTTATAGTGCATTGCACAGCTTCAAAGCATGTCTCTTGGTTAACAATGTGTACTGAAATTCTCACTCTTTACCTTTAAAAACAGTATATAAAGAGTGTAATTTTGCTGGGTGTCTGTGTTGTTGTCATGTTTTCTATCTTTTTGAGCTCCTTTCATCTGTATAATTCAATCTAAATTTCATTTCTTGTAGCAGTTTCTGTTTAAGCTCTAGAGACCAGGGTTTCTGTCCACTTGCTTCAGATAAACTTTACATCACAGTCCTGGATGTTGAGCTTTGTGTATTCACTATCTTCAAAGCAGAAAACAGCAAACCCAGGCACGGGGCTAGAGATTTGCATGCAAAGAACAGGTCCTGCTGGCTCAAGAATAGCAGAGCATTGGATTCTGTTAACCCTTTAGGCTCAAGCTTTGTCAGTAAAATTTAGGAGTTTCTATAACCAGTATAAAGTACTGCATAATAACATGTAGGGTATTGAAACACTTTCTCTTGTGGTTTGATTGTTGGAGGGGTTTTTGCTGCATTTTTTCTTGCCCTTCTACTCCCATTTGCCCGTTCTAGCTGAGCAAATAGAGACTTGCAGTAAACTTAGTATCTGTTTTCGGTGTTTTTTTTGTCAGTCTTGGAAATAATGAGAAAGAAAAAGAAAACTGACTGTTAGAGAGGAGGCTCCTGCACTTCAGAAAATCACTAGGCTCTGCTCAGCCAGAAGAGCAGACTGGGCGCTGAGTTGGCAGGGAAAACATAACTCACCCTTGACTTTAATAGGACAGTGAACAGCGAAGCTGCCTTCATCTGCTGCTTAGTCTTCTAGGGTACTTACAATATTCTCTGCTCTTCCTGATGATAAATCTTTCTAGCCACTCATGTTGTTGCCTTATGGCCTTTGCTAACTTTTTCTCTCTTTATGGCCTTTTGGGCATAGATTCTCACCTTCCTAAATAACTTGAAGCTGAAGAAGAAACAATACCACGATATATAACAGATGCAAAAGTGTACCTTGGGGATGGATGTCTATGGACACAGAACTGTCACCACACTTCCATAAGCACATTTTTACTGTCTCATTCATCATGCATGTGTGGCTTGCTGGCAGTAACTTGCTCCCAGTGGGGTAAACTTCTATTCTGAGTCCAAACTAGCTGGATACATCTTTTCACCCAGCATGTTAGATTTTTTTCTTCCTGTCTGAGGCTTCAGATTTCCATCTCTTGTAAATTATCTAGAAAGTGGTTTTATATCCAACTTGAGGTACTGCTGAAATTTAAGTGTAGAATTAGAAGTTTTCACTACTCTTAGCCTTCGAAAGAAATCCAAGGACATTTTGACAGGGTTTAGAAACAACTGAAAATTAACAAGCTTGTAAGGTCAATGTGAAATTTGAAGGATTTTTTCTAAAAATCATTGCCAGTACCTGTGCACAGTAGAGCTAGATATAATTATGCAGCCCTAGTTTTATGTGAAGCTGCTAAATATGGAAATCTGAATCAGATAACTGAGTAAGTTGATATAAAAGTGCCTGAGTAAGGTAAAAAGTGATGGCAGCATGCCAGTCTGGACTGGTATACACCAGCAAAACTGCAGGTTAACCTTCATGACTCTTCCCAAATAGTGATTAAGCATCATTTCTCTTAACCCATGTTCAGAGATGTTCAGAAAGCTAAACTCTGTATGGGATACAGAACTCCCTTATATGCCTGTTAAGGGTCATAACATACCTTGTATTGGGGCTTGATATGTATAAATTGTCTTGACTTTTTCTTTCTCTGGGGTGATTTTCTCAATCTTCTCTTTTCTAACTCTTTCTAGTGCTTAACCATCAAAATGGGGGAAGGGTGAGAGGAAGGGGACAGGCAAGAATCTCTTCTCGTTCATTACCTCCATGGTTAACCTGCTTTAAAAGCATGAATAAGGCACAAAAATCCTTTTTCTCTTATGTAATGAAGGGTTTTCACCACCACATAGGTACGTGGGTTTCTTTCAGCTATAAGCCCAAAAGTGGTGTGCAACTTTTTTTCTTATGGCATTCTGAAAAGATATATTGTCTCAGTTTCTTTCACTGCAAGAATTTTCAGGACTATTGTTTGTTTTCTGATCTTAATAATTCCATTCATTTCAGTAAAACTACTTGAGATTACCACTGGGGAAAAATGTGACCACAACATCTTTTATGTTTTTTTATTTCTCGATTACCACTGGGGAAAAATGTGACCACAACATCTTTTATGTTTTTTTATTTCTCCTAAAGCTTTGGCGCATGTTTGCAACTAATGGAGGAGAGGAGGAAGATGCCTCTTCTCAATATCCTGAATGAATATACTTACAGACCAGTGAGTGCATCTCTTTTCACGGGCATGTGAAGTAGTTCATGGAGCTAGGTGTTACACCCAACAGATAAGATGCTGGCTGAGATTCTGCTGTTATTTTCACTGTTGTTCAACTTATAGGAGGACAATTTTTCTATGACCTCTAGGTCTATCAGTAGGAAACTCAAAGTTTTTATCAGCATGTTGATATGTGAGTATAGGTTTCTGGTGTTTCTGGTGTTTCTGGTTAGGAATAGCTTCAAGATGTTTCACATGGTACAGAGAAATACATATGCTGTGTTGCCTTAGTTACTCCTGCACTTGCAACTCATTGCTACAGTTTCTAGAGATAAATCAATGGGGAAAGAGCTCTGTTTAGACACATGCAAATTTTTAAGCATAGTCCTGTAGAAAGCTTTTCTGTGCTTGCCAATGTGGAGTAATGCTAAGAAAATTGACTTTTCCTAATTAAAGGATCTCTTTCAAGGCAACAAAACCTTACAGTTACAGTAATGTAAATTCTACAATGCCTCACTAATGTCCACATAACATAAAATGGGGAACACAGTTAGACACAAGATCAAACCAATATTAGATATAAAGAAAGCAAAACCAAAAACTTATCCAGAGAAAAAAGGGGAAGTCTGAAATGAAAGCAGGATTATCATAGAAACATCTCAAACAAGTGAATGCAGAGAAAGGGAGGAAACACTTAAAGCTGCACATCTTTATTTAGAAGCAAGAGAAATGTCCTGGATGAAAATACTTTGTGTTGAAAACATGATAACTTTTAATCAGTATTTTAGAAAGCAAACCAAAACAAAACCAAACAAAACAAAACCAAATTAAAACAAAACCAAAAAACCTTGCTGAAATGTTAAGAATGATCTAATTTAAATGAGTTATATTGCTGTACCAAACAATTAAAAACTAAATTGTGTATCATATTTTCTTGCAACTGCATTTACAAGATTCTTACCTAAACAAAATGACCAGAAGTCTAGTATGGACAGGAATGCAATTAAAATTGCTAATTTTTATCACTCTGTATCATGGTCGAAACATCTATTACACATCCCGTTTCTATTATGTTATACCTCTGCAATACAAATGCTGGTGTTTAAGGAAACAGCCAATCAATCACAGCAGAAATACAAGACTTTTAAATAGAAAATTAATTTTAATGCAGACCCGGATGTTATCTCCAACACTGTAGTCCCTGCAAAAGGGAGATCAAGCTATAATAGAAGCTGTCAACCCCACATGAACCACTTCATCATGTTTATATATAACTTGCATATTAAAAAGCAATATCCAATGTCAATGGCTGTAATATAAAAATACCTTAATAGTCAGTAACTGACTAATGAATACTACAATAACAGTTTAATTTGAAGAATTCTGACAGCTGGCTTCCTTGATGAGAGCTGTTACCAGGGAGTACTAGTCCCATGCTGAGAACATACACAGCATGCTGATTTATAGCAGCAGTGCAGAACTGTTTAATGTCAGCACCTCTCAGCTAAAGTAATAATAAACAGGAATGTTATGGTTTATTTTTCTGTATGAATTGTTCAGGCTCTGTATGGTAAGCACCAACTCAATAGGGGATAATAGCTGTCATTCCCCAGGGAGTTGTAACTGAGGTTTAAACATTTTTATTGGCAAAGTTAGTATATCAAAATGAATCCAGCAGAGGTTGTTTTTTCTATTCTATTCTCCTTCTTTCTCTCGTTTTCTTTCTCTCGCTTTCTTTCTTTCTTTCTTTCTTTCTTTCTTTCTTTCTTTCTTTCTTTCTTTCTTTCTTTCTTTCTTTCTTTTTTCTTTCTTTCTTTCTTTCTTTCTTTCTTTCTTTCTTTCTTTCTTTCTTCTTTCTTTCTTTCTTTCTTTCTTTCTTTCTTTCTTTCTTTCTTTCTTTCTCTCTCTCTCTCTCGCTTTTTCTCTTTCTTTCTTTCTCTCGCTTTCTTTCTTTCTTTCTTTCTTTCTTTCTTTTTTCTTTCTTTCTTTCTTTCTTTCTTTCTTTCTTTCTTTCTTTCTTTCTTTCTTTCTTTCTTTCTTTCTTTCTCTTTCTTTCTCTTTCTTTCTTTCTTTCTTTCTTTCTTTCTTTCTCTCTCTCTCGCTTTTTCTCTTTCTTTCTTTCTTTCTTTCTTTCTTTCTTTTCTTTCTTTCTTTTCTTTCTTTCTTTCTTTCTTTCTTTCTTTCTTTCTTTCTTTCTTTCTTTCTTTCTTTCTTTCTTTCTTTCTTTCTTTCTTTCTTTCTTTCTTTCTTTCTTTCTTTCTTTCTTTCTTTCTTTCTTTCTTTCTTTCTTTCTTTCTTTCTTTCTTTCTTTCTCTCCTCCCTTCCTCCCTTCCTTCTAGCTAACAAGCAGATGGATATGAAATGTTTTCATCCTTGGTAGAAACTGGCATATCTCTCTAGTACTCCACTGGAGTTCTGCTAGGGCCCATTAAGAGTCAATCCATAAGCTTGAGTTAGAGACCTGAGGAACTGCTTCTTTTTTAAAACAAATAAAAAAGAAAAATCTGTGATTGCACAGCTCTTTTGGTTTGCTATCAGTTTATGTTTTCTGCCAAGACACTTACTTTACCTTTGTGACAATTGTTACAGTACTTCATGGATATTTGAGCATTCCTCTTTTATAATCCTGGGGCACAAAGCATACAGTCAGCATATCAAGGAATGTTAAAACCACATGTAACCTCACACTATTGCACCTTGGCAAAGGTAAGCATGGATTAAGCAAAAATGCACACATACACACAAACACTCACACACCCCCCCCCTTACACACCCCTCCAGGAGGAAGTACCCCAGTTATCCAAGCAGGAAAAAGCTGCATTAAGTGGAAAATGGGGAAGGTGGAAGAAAGGCATGAAAAAAGGATCTTAAAATCTAGAAATGCATAATACAAAAATGTTTTTTCATGTTTTTTGAAAGGCAAGGTACATCAGTGAAACATGTCTCTGTGAAAACATTTTTCCTCCTCCTTAAATTGTTGGATGCAACACCAATGCAGATGTGAGCTGAGTAAGAAAAGCAGACTGTTTTTGGAAAAATCATTCAGGATATGTCTTAAGCTAGAGACATGCTTAAATAATTTCTTAGAACATTTCTTAAGCGGGGGTGTGTGATTCTCTTTGAAATACTTTTGGAAAGGCAGAACAATACTTCATACAGATCCACGAGCAGTTCTTTGTGCTATTTTGGAAGTGAAATTAGCCAATTCTCTGCAAAGGAAGCAGGACTGGAACTAATGAAGAGCATCTTTATTTGAAGATTTGATCTTTTTCTTGAAATAGATAGCAATTTTCTCAATTCTATGTCTCTACTTTGAATGCTAAAAGCTTGGAAGATTTTTTTTCTGTTGTTTTGTTTGTTTGCTTGCTTACTTGTTTGTTTGTTTGTTTGTTTGTTTGTTTGTTTGTTTTTTGCTTCCAGGCAGCTGAAAGGACCCTGTTGTTCATGTATCTGTTGTCATATCACTAGCTCTGGAGCACTGACCTGGAGGGTCCACCCTATGGGAACAAAACTGAGAAATACTGTGCTCCTACTCGAAGGCAACCTGTTGGCAAAACTGTTTGTGAGAATGCTTCTCAGTAAACTCAGCCTTTTTGCTTGTTTGTTGCAGGTACAAGTTGAGAAACTGATGAGGTCATCAATTTGACTTAACAGCTGCACAGTTCAGAGTTTCCGGTTCATGGGTAATTAAAAAAAAAAGTCTGGTTTGGATCCAAATCAGACCAAAAATATACAATAGGAAAAAAAAAAAAAAATCAATCAAAAAATCTTCTTTTTGTGTGTGATCTTCTTTGCTGAATTTCCAGGAGAAAATTCCCATGCTCTGCCAATTATTTGTTGTATGCAAAAGCTGTCCAATGAAAATTGATAATATAGTTCAATGTGTTGACTTTTTCATTTTTGGCAGCAACTGTGACTAATAATTTGCACTTAATCTGTGAAGTGTTATTTCACTTTGAAATTTTAGTGGCTGTGTTCAGTTTTCTTTAAAGTTTGTTTTCACTGTTTGACTCCTTTAAGTTCAAACAATTAGAAAAAAAGCTTTAATATCTCTCAGAATATTCAGCTTCCATATAACCATTTTTGTGTGAATCATTGCTCAACTCATGCACACCAGTAGCTCGTTTATGCAACGGATCACTTTTAACTGCATCTCATACCTGTTTCGTGTTTAGAACTATTACTTGTTTATCCACTTCATTCAGCATTTCTCAACTCTTCACCTGACTCATATATATATAACATTAATGGAAAGTGCAACAATTTTGAAGGCCACAGATTGATTTTCAGACTGCTATAAACCCTTCATTTTAAGGTGACAGGATTATAATATCAGAGAACTAACCCAATAACTGGATCATACGATTGCCTTTTGCTCACTTCGCATTGTGGTACTGTTGGCTGGTGTAAAATTTCTCTATAGCTTTCTAAAGGCAGCAAGTAGTCCATGAATTCAATATGACCTTTTATCTGTAGCTGGTAACTAGAAGGGTAAAATAATGAGAAAAAAATAGCACAGCTATAATTAATCTGATGGTTGTGCTGAAAATACGAGGAGCAATAAAAGTCAATTTAAAGCATTTTTCCTCCATAATGATAACAATATGAAGCAAATGAAAGATTTGAGGTATTTCTGAAATTCCTTTCTCTGCTGCCCACAAGAATAGTTTGAAATAGTCTTGAAATCAAGCTAATGATGTAAAAACCAGGAACTTAGCCTTTGTGTGTTGATTGCATTTTTGGCACTGTCTTTATGCTATTTCCTTGTTTTGCAGCTTCTGATGACCACCTGCAGAAACAGAGTAAGACGTGTCTTTCCCTAAAGATATATCTTGGCTTCTGCAGATTTTTACCCTGCTTTCTGAAGTATCTGAGTGAGGCCACTGTTAGTATTGGGCAGCAGCTTCTATTTGACAAAAGAACACAACCAATCAAACAACCAAACCAAAAAATAAACCCCTATCTTCCTTCTATACTCAGAACTGGAAAAATAGATAGATTCATATCTAGATTTTCCCATTGTCCTGGGAAAACTCAAAAGTTAAGCAGAGTCGGGTTTGGGTCTTGTGTAGGGTTAGACGACGATATAGGAGGACCAGGAGATTTTCCCTGAGGCTGGACAGCCATGAGTGGCAGGGTGTGTGGGATAGTATGGGCAAGTATCTAGGCCAGTGGGCCCCTCTAGCGCTTTGAAATTCACCACTGAACAAGTGCAAAATCCAGAAAAATTAGTAAAACACTTAAATGAGGTGTGTTGTCATTCTGGCCATACCAGAGAGGGACAAATCATGGCAATGTGCTGGAGCTTAGCCTATTCTTACAGAGACCTGTTCAACATTATCCAGCACCTTCAAAGGCAAAAAAATGTCTCTGGATCTGATGGCAAAGCAACAGACAGAGCAGCTACTCCAGCTCTAAGCACAGCAGCTACACCAGTCCCAGTGACAAGTACAGTCACTACTCAAACTTTGGCTGCAACAGACAGCGCGGCTACTACAGCTCCAAGCACAGCAGCTACGCCAACCCCAGTGACAAGTACAGCAGCTACCCAAACCCCAACAACAGATACTGCAGCCACTCCAAACACAGTGATAATCACTGCAGCTAAAACAGAGGACCAATTCGTGCCAATATCGGTTGCACCTGTATGCAACAGGAAAAGCAAAAAAGAGACAAGAAAGATGAAGCAAGATGAAGAAACAATGTACTTACTACCCTAGCCAGCATCTGATCAGGAGTTATTACTACGTGAATCAGAAGAAGAAGAGGTGACTTCTCAACCCTGGACCTCAATTGAGTTATGAAATATGTGAAAAATTTTACCCATCAACCAGGGGAGCACATCATCACCTGGTTGCTCCAATACTGGGACAATGGGGCTGACGGTCACGAACTAGAAGGTAGGGAAGCCAAGCATCTGGGATCACTTGCTAGGGAAGGGAGAGTTGACAAAGCAATTGCAAAAGAGAAAAAGTCCCTCAGTCTTTGGAGGTGGCTCTTGGCAGCTGTGAAAAAAAGGTTTCCATACAAGGACGATGTTATGAGTCATCTGGCCAAGTGGACTACTCTAGAGAAAGGCATCCAGTCTCTGAGGGAATCGGCCATTGTGGAGATGATCTATCACATCAAGCCAAATGTTGGGGATGCACCCATAGATCCAGATGAAATCGAATTTACACGACCCATGTGGAGAAAGCTTACATGGAATGCACTGTCATCATATGCCCATTCATTGGCAACAGTAACCTGGGATGACATAGTACCACTAACAGTGGGTGGAATGATTCATAAACCCCAAGAGTTCGAAGACAATCTCACCCCTTCCATCATTTCAGCTGTGGAAAAATTGTCCCAGGAGTTCAAACAATTGAGAGACAATCTATCTGATCTATCCAGCTCCTCACATGTACCAACACACATCTCAGCTATTAACAAAAGGCGCCCTACTGTTCCAGAGAGAATATACAGAAGGTATACGCCAGGGGACACCCTGTGGTTTTGCCTGCGGTATCATGGAGAAGACATGACAAAGTGAGATGGAAAACCTGCTTCAGCTTTGGAGGAATGGGTGCGTGAATTGAAGAGGAGAACAAAGGTCAAGGCTGATCATCCCATGAATGCTGCAGCTTCATTCTCTGGTGAGCAGGTTCCCAGATGGAGTGGAAGAGCTGATTTTACTCCAGCTCCTGTGATAAAGAAGAATAATCCTTTTCTACAAGACTTAAGTGACCAATGTTGTGATGACTATTAGAGGGACGCTGCCTCCAGCCAATCGGATTTACTGGACTGTGTGGATCAGACGGCCTAGCACATTGGTCCCACAGAAGTATGAGGCTCTAGTAGATACCGGTGCACAGTGCACCCTGATGTCGTCAAGCTGTCAAGGAGTGGAATCCATCTATATCTCTGGAGTGACAGGAGGATCCCAAGAGTTGACTGTACTGGAGGCTGAAATCAGCCTGTCTAGCAGGAAATGGCAAAAGCACCCCATTGTGACTGGTCCAGAGGCTCCATGCATCCTTGGCATAGACTACCTCAAGAGAGGGTACTTCAAAGACCTAAACGGGTACCAATGGGCTTTTGGTATTGCTGCTTTGGAGACTGAGGAAATTGAGCAGCTGTCCACCTTGTCTGGTCTCTCAGAGAATCCTTCTGTTGTGGGGTTGCTGAAGGTCGAAGAACAGCAAGTACCAATTGCAACCACAACAGTGCACTGGCGGCAATATCGCACCAACTGGGACTCCCTGATTCCCATTCATAAGCTGATCCATAGACTGGAGAGCCAAGGAGTGATCAGTAGGACCCACTAAAATGGAGTTTGTTAAGCACATGCTAGGGGAAGAGCTGTCAGGGTTATTTTAGGTAGAAGGGGGAGAAGGAAAGGGGGGAGGAGTGAACGAGCGGCTGCGTGGTTCTGGGTTGCCAGCTGGGCTTAAACCACAACAGCTTTGAAGGTCTCTTCCAACCCAAACTAGTCTGTGAACCTATGACTTTTCAAGGGAGGATAATCCGAGATGGCTTCTTCCAGATTAACACCATGGAAACAGGAAAAACCTTTTCAGATGAAAGAATTAAAAAAAAGATGGATCAAACCAAAATCCAACACCATTCTGGAGTGTCCTATAAGTTTCTAGAAAGCATATTTCACTGTAGGCTCTGTCTCCACACTTCAGAATAAACACGCCTACAGAGATGTTAAAATGCACTCACAGTAACTGAGAATAACACCACTAAAAATCCTTCCTATTCAGTCACTGAAAGAACTAGTATTTCCAGAAAGTGGCCTTTTTATAGCAGCACTGATAACAGCTGCCAGAAAAAACACAGCAACTATTTTTACATTAAAATAATGATGATTAAAAAATAAGCCTTCCAGTAACTTGTGCTTAATCCTGCTTAGAAAAGAAAAAAAAACCTTTCTCCCTGATTTTTAGATAGTCTACTAAAAAAGAAAAACAAACAAGAAAATGGTAAGAAGCTAACATTCCTTCCACCTCTTTGTAATTCACTTTTAAAAATGGACATAATTTGCATGACAAACATTTGATATCAATTATTTGCCAAGCTCTGTATTGTATGTGTTTTTTCTTTTTAAAAGATATTTTATTATATTAATTTGAATGCCAGCAATGACTTATTACCTTGAACAAGTTTAAAACAAAGGCTAATACGATTTCTTACAGCAAAACCCATATGACAACCGCTCCATAGAGTCAATTACACTGCTGTGTGCTCTCAAAAAGACTTATTTTTCATAGTCAGAGTGATGAGGAACAGGGTGAACAAACATCTCCGTAGTGATGGGAGACTGACTTTCCTTGGTTTCCAGCACTTGGGTTAGAGGAATCCTGACTAATGAACTGAAACCATTTATCACTGAGCAGTGCAGGATAAGCACTGTCACCCCCAGAAGAGTTAACACAGAAAACACGACCTGCAGTGTCCCAGGAGTTTTTGGACTCCACCAGAACAACGAAATAATGACAAAAATATATTCGTTACAGAAAAAAAGAAAAAAAAGCCACCATATAATAGAAACAGTTCCACTTCATGCTTGATCGTGATCTTTACACTTTTGACACAACCCTGAACAAAAGGAAGGTTTAAAATTAAAAACACTTCAATTTGCTTTCCAAGCAGAGCTCAGTAATATCTGAGCTCTGTAGATACAGTCCAAGAAATGGGACATCTTTCTATGAAGAAAGAAGCAAACCACCTCCCCACCCTGCCTCAAGCTCTAAAATAATATCTGGCTGTCCCCAAAGAATAAGTGCTAGAGAACAACAAGCTAAATTTTAACACTGTTAACTACAGTTTATATACTGGTGATTCTGTTCATCAAATGGAACAATCATTGTATTGTCAGTCAGGCAAAATTCAGTATTTGCAGACGTATTTTCAGATGGTCTGTATCTGCCTTGATATCAAAGCTGTATACAAAAGGGACCCATGATTATTAAACAAGCAGTCCCTTCCCTGATGTTTGGTTTTGCTCTTTGCAAATTTTTATATTCAATGGGATAGCTTGCATTAATAATATTAAGTGCTTAGGTCTACAGGATTTCCATTGCCAGGATTTTGTAATCCGATCCCTGCTGTTCTGGTCAGATATGCTGTTATATGATTAGAGTCCTGGTGATTCACTTACTTCATTAAAAATACTAATATTTTAAAGGTCAGATCCAGGCTACTAAGAGCTATTTGTGTTCTTAGACACCTACAGTCTGTTAATCAGATTATATTTTGACTCATCTGTTCTTTGGATCTTCTATGTCTCTTTAGGTTTGCTCTTTAAAAAGAACAGAACTTAGTCATTTCATCTAGGCAGAAACAAAAGAAAGAGAAAGAATGAAACAAGTTTTTTCCTGGTGCACCTGGAAACTTATTCCAAAATAAGAAGTTAGGTGCATTCAAGTTTAAATACATACTTAGTTTACTCTGTTTACAGATAATAGAGATGATACCATGGTGTAAGGTTTTATAGACTTGAGAGAGTTATACCACAACACAAGCCAGGCATATCTTGTACAAATCATCACAAATAAAGTACCTACTATGTCTTCTATCACTCCATGCCATTACATGTACTCAGTAGTAAAATTACAGAAGCAGAGTTTGGGGGATATATCAAACCATTAATAAAATTATCGCTGGTATAATTTTTCAGTTGTTAGCTTTACAGCCAGAGTCCTGTAGCATCGTTTCCCCATGAAACAAAAGCAGAATAGAAATAACTGTAAGCAATATCTTTCCAAATTCACCAATATTAAGCTGAAAGCATTTTTAAACATTGTATTAAAAAATAGTCCCTAACTATGAAATGATTAGAAAGTTGGCAACATGGCTTGTTAATGGCAGGGAACACCTGTTTGTATTGAATCAGAGTAATTCTTCACTGGTCCTGGACTGAATCTTATACCATCTGTGCGTACCAGATCTGTGTAGTTTCTTTGAAAAATTCTATATTTACACCCAGATAAGGAGAGCCGGTCTTTTCTGTGAAATGTAATCAATCACATGTGTTAGATGGTGCAACCAGGGATTCAGGCCTGAGCTGGTGTACATCTGTGAGAGAGCTCCTTCCCAGATGACACATGGATAGTGCTGATGAATCCTTCACAACTGAGCAAAAGCAAATCCTGCTTCTTTTCCCTGGGCTCACTTGACTCAGCACTTACTGCTGCTGCATAGTTACAGTGGCTTGCTGAAATGTAGGCTGTCTTGGGTACCTATCCTGCTTTTCCTGTATCTGGAATTGCACCCCCAATTTAAACCAGGTTTAAAATTGTTTTCTGTCAGGTGGGTACTCTAGAAGTGTTAGAAAGTATGAAATTTGGAATTGGCTTTACTGATTTTAACTGATACATTGGAATTGGTACATTACTAATTTTAATCAGATTCTTGTTAATGCTTCTAGTCTCAGAATGCATATGAAAAAAACCCAGCCAAACAACAAACAGGCTGTAATCTCATCATGGACCTACTGCCCCTATTTTTGCATTACTCAGTCCAAGTTACTGCAAAAGACACCATTGCTCTGAAAATCCCCACTGTTCCTCAGATGTATCACTATCTATTTGGAGTACATGAGCTTCATCTCACAAATCTGCAAAATTAATGCAGTAAGAATGACTTCTAATGCTAACTAACTGTGCACTGGAAGCTTATTGAGCTCATCAGATGAAAATCGATGAATAGATGCACATATTTACAAATACTCGTCCCACTGATAGAAAAAGTGTCCACTGTAAGTAACAACACTTAAAATGTGGTTAGGATAACTTTCCAATTTAAGACCATGCAGAAGCACATACCAAGCAAAACCTAATGAAAGCCTTCCATAATACTTTCCAATACCTTTACACTTCGCTACAAAATGTGATATTGCAGAGATCACATGCAGCACTGTAAATAAATAGGTCCCTTTAAGCAATCTACAAAAAATCTTTGTATAATCTACAAAAAATTAAAAGAGATAATAAAAATATTAAAAGTTCCTCTGATTAAGCAGTATGCTAATATTCATATCTTTGTTACCAAGAGATAAAAGATTAATTTCCTTTCATGGGCCCTGGTTTACAAACAATTTTATGGCCTCTGCTTGATGAAACAAATTGACTACTCTAGATTTCATGAATATCTAAAGGCCACTAAGAAAAGTAATACCAGCAGCAGTGTGTGCACGTACATATGCACACATATGCAGCTTGATGGTCTTTGCACTAGCCAGCAACTGAATGGGTAGTATTACTGAAAAAGGGTAGCAACAGCTGAGCTGAGGGAGATGTAATCTGGCATATTGCATGAGAAAATTACATTCTTAACCCAAAGTACTTTGGTTTACTTGCCAAGTACTCACAAACCCTATCCCTTGATAATCATTTTCACACTCAGCTGCACTTCCTAGCTTGTTTACCATGTTGCACTGATATTTCCTCCCTAAGTTTAATTGATGTTGGCCATTTGAAAATATTATCATTTAAATCAGTTCCTGTAACTAATGAGCTTATGTTTCATGTGTGTTCTGCAGGACCAAGGAAATAAAAACTTTTTTTTTAATTTTTTTATTAAGTTTAAGCATCTTGGAAAATAAAGAACAGTCTACAAAGGTTTATAGCAAGAATTCTAAGGACTGAACATGTCACAGTATAGGATCTTTAAAGCCTATTCAGGCATCATAAACTCATGGCTTCTCAGCAGAGCTAAACCTGATAGACATGAGGCCTCTAAGAAATTTGCTTAATAGGTAGTGAGGCAGAAGAATTTCTGAGTGGCAGCTCAGAATTATAGTCCAACTTATAGTCCAGTTATGGACCATTTTATAGTCCATGTTATCATGTCTGGACTATAAATGCTGAAGCACTGAAACACCAATTAAAAAAAAAACCCAAGCCTACAGCTCTGTCATATAACAAGGAAAAGATGTAACAAAAATACAACTATACAACATTTGAGTGGTAAAAAAACTTTACCTGTTCTACCTTTAAAGATTAAGGGAAGAGGTCTTAGTTTTTCAAAAGATATGCCAGTCCAGTCTGCATTTTTAGCTTTCTTGAGTAATTTGGAGCTTAGTATAAGGGTGGGAAAGAATACTGGATGTGAAAAGTACTGAAGCAAAAAAAAAAAAAGAGTATTAAAATACTGTACAGAGAGGATGGCATACTTGGAAGAAAAGAACTTTAAGTGGGGAAAAGAAGTAGTAAAAACTTGAACATGCTATTTGACCCACCCTGCCTTCCTAGCCAGTTTTGTATGCTTACAACACTGGAATAATTTGGAAATATCTGCAGTGTGTCCAAAGTTTTGGGTTTGATACATTAGCTACTTGAAACAGTTGACATTTAAAAAAAACCCCAAATCCAGCATATTCCAATTTGTGATGTGCTGATATTTTGATACCAGAATAGGTATTTTAGGCAGTGTGGAAATTCACATGGCAACCTACGTAATGCAGATTCAGTTTGGAACAGAATGGGAGAAAGTCCTCAGGCTCTTCAGCTCCTTTGTGGGAGCTTTAGACCTTGTCTAAAGATGGGGAGTAGACTACAGTTTGGTAGGATTATACTATTCATACAGTTTTGAGAAATTTAACTAGAAATACTAGCATTCGACAGCTTCCTGAATGTTATAAATATTAATGGAGAAATTTTTCAGTTGATGACTTCCCTTAAAATTCTGTCGTGAGAGGTTTCCATGCACATTGTTCTTGAGTTATCAAGTTCTACATGCAGAAGACTTGAGAATGGGCATTAGGATCCTTAAATCCAATCTTATTTAAAGAATCATAAAAATATAGAATGGTTTAGATTGGAAGGGACCTTAAAGATCATCTAGTTCCAGCACCCTGCCATGGGCAGGGAGACCTTCCACTAGATAAAATCCCCACGCAATCTGGCTTTAAACACTTCCAGGGATGCGGCAAAGATGATTTTTGCAATCTATCTTACTTGCCATTAGTCACTGAGTTTTCACCATTTCTTAGTGGCAGAATCTTATGGCCATCCTCCCTAGTTTTATATATAGACAATAAACTTGAAAACTCTCCTTTTAACCAAGAAAATATTCAAAATGTAAAAAGTGAAGTTCTCCTAATTCTTTGCTTGAATGGGAAATTCACATTAGTTCTTAGTCACACAAAAGCCCCTGATTACCATTTCAGAGTCTGCTGTCTGCTTTTTTCTTTAATTTTGGTTAGCTTTTCAATTTTTTTCTTTTTCTTTAATTTTTTTTTTATCCTTGTTGGAGATCTTTGAATCTTGGTTACTTGTATTTTTTCATGCTTTTGAAGTACATTTGTGACACAGGGTTATCCTACAGTGTTTCGCAAAACTGCTTCTTTCTTACCAAATAAAAACTTTAAGAGGCTCCTTATACAGTTTCTTGTGTCAAAAGTGAAACCTTTGCCATGACAGGGCCTTGAGCACCCTGGTCTAGTGCTAGGTGTCCCTGTCCATAGCAGGGGAGTTGGAACTAGATGATCTTAAGGTACTTTCCAACTCAAAGCATTCTATGATTTTGTGATAAGTCAAATGGGGAGCTGTAAAAGAAATAGTAAACTTTATTTTTTATAATTAAGCCTAATAATTTGGCTCCGATAATTGGTCCCATAATCTGGGATTGGTACCAAGCTGTTAACCAGCACTTATGAATTTTCTTCTTTGATATGAAGTTTCTCTCCAGTCATACGCCTGCAGATAATTAACATAAGCAAGTACCTGTCATCTCTGTGCTTGAAAAATCAATTTGGCTGAGGACAGAGAAATTTCAAGGGAGCAGAAAAAGAGGTAATTTTTTTTAATGTGAGAGCAAGCATTAATCTCACTGTGAGTTACTGGGGAAAAAAGCAACATAGCACTTCACAATAGGGTTATCTATATTTTGAGTTTTTCACCACTTCTAAATGAACTTTTACCTTCAATGCTTCCTAAAGCTTCTAAAAATATTCTGTCTTCCTCTTCGGTGGGGTAAGTTTTGCTAATACGAATACTAAATTTAGAGCTAAAAAACCCTAGACAATTCCATCAAATAATTTCTTTTGTGGGTTGCCCTTAATTTCATGGATATTATTAGGTTTTCATGAGAGGGAAAATTATGGCAGCTGTTTCAGTTTGAAATAATTATTTGCCTCTTTACTGGGATATAGAACTTGCAGCTATAAAATTGTGAAAGCATAGAGCTAGAGAAAGCCCCTGAAATGGACAACTTTATGGAAGAAGAATTAAAAATTCAAAAGGAAATGAAGCAAGCAGAACAGTGTCAAATGGTCCCAAGGAAGACATATTTCTCACATCTGCTCATTATTCTCCTTCTTTATGAAGCTCCTCTTCATACCATCTCTGAATAGAGGTTTAGCAATAACGAAAAACTCCCCCGCCCACAGTGAATTTCAGGCTCCACGCAATGTTAGACAATCAAAGCAGGCAGAACATCCTCATACAGGACCTTCAACAGCTCCTCATGTGTACACAAACAGCCCATGGTATGCTTGTCAGTCCTGCACTGTGGATTTGTACCACTGATACACTGCCATAATGCTACATACCAAGCAGTTGCCAGGTGAAATGATTAGCACAGGACGATGAATCCCTGTGAGCAAATGAGATCCAGAAACTGCTGCCCCCTGACATGCACTAGAAGCAGTGAAATAAGGCACATGTAAAAACCAGCAGTACTATTCTCTGCAGATAAAATTTGTTATACAAACTGTTTTATTTGACTAAGTGTATCTTAATTCATTTCTAATACCACAGACAACATTCTCATAGTCACATGGGGACAAACAGTTCAGTTTAATTAACATAATCTTATTAAAGCAACTCTGGAGTCAACCATAGACCATGTCCTCAAGTAACCTGAGTTATAAAATGCTCAGCTAAATGAACAGACATCAAAAAGACTGCTGAATTCAAAGATAAGCTCCACTCTTTGGATGGGGAGAGAAAGGAGAGAAAACGTATTTTCTAGCAGGTGCAATTTAGCTGGTTTAGGGGTTCTTTGATTAAAAATCAGCAACGCTAGCCACAGCTACCTGCATGAATAAACAGCATCCTGGAAAAATAATCCACTAGAACACATGAATTTGTATTACTTCAGAGCTACCCATGCTTCTATGCTCTTTTCTTCTGCCCTGCAGCAAGTATTTTAGTGTATTGTACTCACAGATGCCTCAAGACACAGATGTTGCCCAAGACCCTCACTGATCTTTTTGCAGGAAAATTTATATTTTTGAACCACAGACCTACTGGTTCTGTTTATTCTTCTGCCCAAGGGGACAGATTTACAGACAGTAGGACTGAGGACAGGGAAGAATGTTATATTCTGTTAAATAATTACTCAATCCACGCTTGTTCTGAAGCCTTCCAAAGAAACTAAATGTCAATTTGGTTGCTTTGAAACATTGGAGGTGTCTGATGGGTTGCAGACCTGGAAAATGCAAAAACTTGTAAATCTGCACATCTCCTCCCTTCTGCCCACCTGGCTGACAGCCACACTATGATTCATATGAAGTCTCCCACAGCATTGCAATTCCTTCTTTTCTTTATGAATTTGCTTAAAATGAAAGCAGATGTAAACTCCAGTGGAGAAAAAGAATGTGAATTACCATACCTGTTGTAGCTGTCCCATGATATCTGAGCTGGGGACAGCTCTGGTTACTGAGAACAAGATCTGAGAAAGCACAAATACCCAGTGACATGAGTTATCTATGTTCAAGAACTGCTAAGCAGTCTATCAACAAAAGCAATCAAAAACTTTTAACAAGCTATTTCTACCTTTCCCTCTTCCAAGCCCTAATCTGAACCTGAAATTTGTGTATTTTTAGAATAGCTGTTATTACTATTTTTGAACTCACTTACCATATGTGTTATAAATACATTTCTCTATAAACAAATGCTCAGGCTATAGTCACAAAGGCAGCTTAAAGGTCTATTTACATACAAGTTTGTTTGCAGCTGTTTGCAAAACAAGTTCAGGGCTGGAGTGGTAAGAGGGAACACATGCAGGCAGCTGAAGCTTCCTGGTCAGCCCATGCCTTATTAGATCCGTACAAATGTGTAAACACTTCATCATGCAATAGTAGCTTCTATATAGTGCAGCTCATTTGTATATCTCAAAAAGTACAATAAAGGCGATCCTCAGTATTTATCCATTTCTATATAGAGAAACAGAGCTGAAAAATGATTTTTTCTTTTTTGCTTTAGGCCAATGGTAAAACTTAGAGAATAAAACAGGACCCCATAATATTACCTAGGAGTATTAAGACACTGACTCAGGAACAATTAAGTCTGGTCACAACTGGGACATGGGCATAGTTAGTTTCATGTGATTCCTATGTATTCAATTTTTTTATTCTTCATTAATTTCTCATTTGTTTTTCACAATAATTAATTTCTAATTTTACCTAAACTTGTTTTGGAAGGAAAAGGCCTATGTAGCTTCTTCTTAAGGTGAACAATAGAATTTTTTTTCTTAATTAATCATGGAGACACTTAAAATTTTCTGTTATATCTGGAGACCATTGTTGCTCTTATTGGTTCCACAAAACAGTTAGATTTGGAAGCAGGAAATCATAAACTTTAGATTTCTTTATTTCTGCAATCTAGTTTTGCTAAATGTTTTAAAGTAAAAAACCAAACAAAAAAAAAAAAAAAGAAGACTGAGAATATTATAATTACAGCATCATGAAAGGAATCAATAAACACATTAAGCTATGGAGGCATGATCATTACCAAAGCTTGAAGAGGAAATCAGGGTCTAAGTCAGGCATTTCTAATAAGAATATCAGCAAGGTTCATTAACTACCTTACATCTTTCTGCATATGGTAATTTACATAGAAATGGATTTAGTGACGCCAATTGCTCATTACTGTTGGTTTGCTTTTAGATTCATAAAGTGTCGTTGTACATAAATACACAATCAATATATTTTAAAAGGAATATTCTAAGGGATGAGAATAATGAAGATTCACTCTGTTGTTAAATGTTATGCAGTTGTATCTATGCATAGACACTGCTGAAACAGTTCCCCAGGACAGGTACTTTGCATTCATTTATCTTTACTTGTGTTGTGCTCTCTCTTGGACCACGTTATTTTACTTTTTTTGCCAGAATTTTTAGCCTCTATTATTCTTTCCTGCACACTTCATAAATTTTGAGATTTACCTTCTCCTTACTGCTTATTTCTAGGAGTTTCTGTCTACAAAATGTGTAGTGGTTTAAGTTAATAATATTTTAATTCAATTTAAAAATTTAACTTCATAACTTTAATTACATTTTAGACCAATGTCAAGAAAACCATGAAAGTAAGGATTTTAATTCAAATCCTTAAGTAGGCATAGGCCTATTGAGTTTAAACACATTCAAACTGTTTAAACAAACCATTAAGAGAGACGTAAAAGTATTCCCAAAGAACAGACAAAGTGGCTTACACTGGCAGGGTAAGTTCTTCATGCTACTCTGCTTCTTTGCAAGATGAAATTAGTCAAAAGGAACCATTGTACTAACAGAATTCTTGGGCTTCTGATTCCAAGTTAGATCAAGTAAATCCATGCAGGTTAAATGCAGGCAAAATAATATTTTAAAAAATTAACTGATGAGGAGAGGGAAAGTTTTTTGCACAAGCAAGAGCTTTAGATCTGAAACAAAAGAAATCTATCCTTCAGTGTAAGAAGAGACTGGAAACAGGGATTAACTTAAATGCAAAACAGCTAATATGATTGAAAAAGTACCTGTCCTGCTGATGAAGATGTTAACAATGGAAAGGTTGTTAGTCCCTTTGGGACTAAGCAACACATTTTGTCATTGTGCCTAGAAGGTGGAAAGATGAACTCAGGTTGCTGTATGGCAAACTAACATGCAATCACAGAAATATTTTTACTATTATCATGGTTAATACATTTAAAATAGACTTTAAAGGCAAAACTAACAGTTTTATTAGTTATTTCCCAAGTCTTCATTGCAGGGCTGGTCTAAGGAAAGCCAAAGATAAGAGTATTTTTCTGTGGAAAATATTTTCCCTTTTCCAGGAGAAAATGTAACCTTTTCCAGTTGTCTGCATTACTTTTCTCCAGTGCATGGTAGCTGTCTCATTTCACACATGTAGTGTCTATGAGGGCATTTTATTTTGCTGAATAAAGAACGAATGCAGTCCAGACCTACATATGGGAACTATGATTTTTTTTTTTATTACTTCCATAGGCATCATATGAATTTGATGTTTGATTTTATTTGGTTTGTTTTGGTTTGTTTTAGCATTGTAATATCAGCACACCCATAACAAACAACACATTAACACAAAATGTATTTCTACATAAGCTAAATTCTCTTGTTATTTTCTGCCTCTGAAAAGTTTTAAGCATTACACTCCATCTTCTTATTCCTCTTCCTGCCTTCTCTGTGCTGTTTTCTCTTTGGAAATGTCAGCTCTCAATTTCTGACTCGAACTCTGTTCTCTTTGGTCCTTCAGCTCTGGTTTCAATTTAATTCTGTAAATAATAATGTCAGCACATGTTTTTCTAAGAATAACACTCCAGGCAAATTAAACTGTGCTGTGTCTCCTGACCATAAGACAGGGTTTGGATCCCCAGAACCATGAGGCTCAAATTGAAACTTAGGTAGACGTAGTTTTTGAAACAGCAGCATCCTACTCTCACAAATCTGTGTGGCTCTGGGGTGATACGTGTCATCCCAGACATACATCACTACAGGGAATGAAGTCAAATTCCTCCCAGAAATAGTTAATAACAAAATAATTTCACAGGCAGACATTTCTCTTTGTCTTATGTTTGAAATATTTTAACCAGAAGGTACCACTACTATTTCTTCCACAATCTCTACGTGAACTTGTGATCTACAAGTGGTTACTGAAAGTAAAAGCTGAAGGAAGGCAAATTAAGGCACTAGTTTTGCCATTTATACCAAAGTTACTTAGTATTAACCATAGACGGAGTTGCCACACAGCTGAAATCTTGCCTTTTTTGAAAAACATAATCACTCCATGAAAAACATAATAGCATTTGGTACTTGGAAAGTGTTCAAACCCAGAATATTATGGAAAATAGAAAATTCTTTCAATGCTTGAAAAATCTTAGAAAAAGCAGAAGTTGAATTTAAAGAGTTATGTATAATATTTTATGAATTGCCAGGTTGCAGAATCTATTTTAACTATGCGAAGTTGAAAGTGGCATTTATTGCAACAGGGTTGCATGTAGCCATTTCCAGTGACACTCAGTTGGTCTAGTGATATGCAAACAGACAAAAAAACTACCCTTGCTTCAAAGAGTTGATGTTTAAAATTGCTTAAACAGAGGTACACTGTTCTGAAAGTAGTGAAAATGCATCATTTGATCTTGCAAACAGAAAGTAAGAAGCCGATTGAGAAAAAATTGGTAGAGACAGATGTCACTGTACTTCTTCCCTATGGAGTTCCAGGAATCCAGGTATTATAGTTAAAACCAAAAAATCACCCCCAAAACAATCATCAACTTCAAAGTTTGAAAAAAAACCCCAAAGATCCTACTCCAAACAAGTTAACCCACAGTTTTGTGCTAATGACTCCAATAAACACACTTAGTGTGGAAGGTGGGGAAGGTTTTTCAAACATTAGGTAAAAAGCTGAGCTCCGTATGGATAGACCTCATAGAATGCAGTAATGAGCTTGTGACCTTCTTTCTTGACTCTACTCACATTTCCTTGCAAAATTTTGAGAGATATGCCACATGACAGCATGTCTGCTATTTTACTATAACCTAAAGTTGAATCTGATAGCAAAGTCACAAGGTGAAGCTAATCAATATTTTTTTTAGGGTTTAAATATTGCTAATAAAGTTGGAATTGTCAAAATTTTATATTATGAAGCTATTCTTTATAGCAGCAATGAGATCAGAATTTGACCAGTACTCCTGGAAAACCCCTCTTTTGAGATATTTCTTACATAGTTTATTTTAAGCTTATAGGTGATTAATCAATATGATTAATTTTCATTAAAAATAATAAACATGTTTAATATACTAATGTGTTTATGTACGTAATTATAATGTACCCATAATTAGAATCATAGAAAGGACCTTAAGATCAGCTAGTTCCAAGCCCCCTGCCATGGGCAGGAACACCTTGCACTAGACTATGCCACCCAAGGCTCTTTCCAACCCGGCCTTGAACACCAACAGGGATGGAACATTCACAACTTCCTTGGACAGCCCATTCCAGTGCCTCAAACCTTACAGTGAAGAACTTCTTCCTTATATCCAATCTAAACTTCCCCTGTTTAAGTTTGAACCCGTTACCCCTTGTCCTACCACTACAGTATCTAATGAAAAGTACTTCTCCAACATCTTTATAGGCCTCCTTCAGATACTGGAAGGCTGCTATGAGGTCTCCACACAGCCTTCTCTTCTCCAGGCTGAACAGACCCAACTTTCTCAGCCTGCCTTCGTACAGAGGTGCTCCAGTCCCCTGATCATCCTTGTGGCCCTTCTCTGGACTTGTTCCAACAGTTCTATGTCTTTTTTATGCTGAGGACAACAGAATTGTACACAATACTCCAAGTGAGGTCTCAAGAGACCAGAGTAGAGGGGTAGGATCTCCTCCTTCGACCATACTTTGGTCATGCTGATTTTGATGCAGCCCAGGATATGGTTGGCTTTCTGGGCTGCAAGCGCACACTGAAGCCAACTCATGTTAGTATTCTCATCGACCAACACCCCAAGTCCTCCTCCACAGGGTCGCTCTGAATCTTTTCTCTGCCCAACCTGTAGCTGTGCCTGGGATTGCCCTGACCCAGCTGTAGGACCTTGCACTTGGCTTTCTTAAACTTGATAAAGTTGGCATTGGCCCACCTCACAAGCGTGTCAAGGTCACTCTGGATGGCATCTCTTCCCTCCAGTGTATCAACCGAACCACATAGCTTATTGTCAGCAGACTTAGTGAGGGCACGCTCAATCCCACTGTCCATGTTACCGACAAGACCAGCCCTAACACCGATCCCTGAGGGACACCACTCGTTACTGGTCTCCACCTGGACATTCAGCCATTGACCACAACTCTTTGCGTGCGGCCATCCAGCCAGTTCTTTATCCACCGAGTGGTCCACCCATCAAATTGATGTCTCTCCAATTTAGAGACAAGGATGTTGTGTGGGACAGTGTCGAAGGCTTTGCACAAGTTCAGGTGGATGATATCAGCTGCTCTGCACCTGTGCAACAGTTCCACAGTCCCATCATGGAAGGCCACCATATTGATCACGCAGGGATTTCCCTTTAGTGAAGCTATGCTGACTGAAACCAAGCACCTTGTTGTTTTTCATGTGCCTTAGCATGCCTTCCAGGAGAATCTGCTCCAAGAGTTTGCCAGGCACAGAGGTGAGACTGACTGGTCTGTAGTTCCCTGGGTCATTCATTTTCCCCTTCTTGAAAATGGGGGTTAGATTTCCCTTCTTCCAGTCGTCGGGAACTTCACCTGACTGCCATGATTCTTCAAATATGATGGCCAATGGCTTAGCAACTTCATCTGTCAGCTCCTTCAGGACCCACAGATGGATTTCATCAGGTCTCATGGTCCCACAGCCATGAACATTGTGAATGTTCAGGTTTTTAAGATGGTCTTGAACCAGATCCTCTCCTACAGTGGGCCCAAGATCTTCATTCTCACAGTCCCTGCGTCTGCCTTCCAAGACTTGGGTGATGTGGTAAGAGCCTTTGCCAGTGAAGACTGAGGCAAAGAAGTCTTTAAGAACCTCAGCCTTCTCCAAATCCAAGGTAGCCAGTTCTCCCGATAGCTTCCAGAGGGGGCCCAAGTTGTCCCTAGTCTGTCTTTTATTTGCTACTTACCTATAGAATCCCTTCCTGTTACCTTTCATATCCCCAGCCAAGTTTAATTCTAACTGGGCCTTAGCTTTCCTAACCTGGTCCCTAGCTTCCCGGACAACATCCCTGAATTCTTCCCAGGCTGCCTGCCCTTGCTTCCACCTTCTATAAGCCTCTTTTTCCCTTTGAAGTTTCCTGAGCAGCTCCTTACCCATCCAAGGAGGTCTCCTGGCTCTCCTGCCACACTTCCTTCTGTCCTGCAAATAGTGGAGAAAAAAATTGCCGAAAGACAAACTACTGTGTATTTTATTGGAATCCAATTTTAGAAGATCTATTTGTCAATATATTCTTTACTACCAAGCAGAATACTTCCAATAAGCCAGAATGAAAATGTGTATCTCATATTGCAGGGAAGCACCATATTCAGCAACCTTTGTCTAAACCTAAGTACTCAAATTTCAGACATGTACCAAACATTAGTTTACTCATTTGTAACCAACAGGAAAATTGCACTAAAATACGAAAGTACATAGTATTGTTAAAAGAAAAAAAATAAAAATTGTACATGTCGTTTAGCAGCCAGAACACAAATAACTGCAACAACTTTTTCCATAATCCACATGGTTAAGCAGTACCAGCAAAAAATATTTCACTTGCAAATATTACTGTAAACACACATGGTCAATTTCATATTCCTTCCAAACTGTTTACTTAAAATATGCTAATGGCAGTGCAACACAAATCCTTTAGTAGATGCTTTATGGTTAAATAATGAGACAGCATTTATGATATTGTTTGATTATGAAAGCATTGCATGCTTTCATGCCAAAGCTGTCACAACCAGTTGGGACCTTATTTCTCAAAAGCAGTTCACCACCCAGGATCCCAATTGAATGTACTCAAAAATGACACTTACATCCAGAATAAACTCTCACCATACACAACATGCTGATACCTAATAATTTTTGTTGCATTTTTCAAAAAGTTGCTGATCTGTTTTTGGTTAAATGTGTTGAAAAAGGAGTGTTATGAGAGTTTTCAGTTCTCTGTTTGGATTTAGGCTACTACACCTAGCTTACATTATCCAATGAACCCTTTGTATGTCAGAAATCCTTTGTAGATCAGAACTTAAATTTACCATAAGAGCTCTTTAAACAAGAAATCTTTTGAATATATGCCTATGATAATATGCCAAAAATGGAATATAAATTTACATATTTTTTTTTCTTTTCAAGGCAAAAAACCTGGAATTCAGGGATTGACCTCACTAGTTCAAACACAGGCCCCCAGACATAAAAGAAGTCACTCAGTCATGAGACACTTTGCCTTTCGAGCAAGACATAAATGAAAGCACAAGTTAAACAACTGAGATTATGCATCAATTAGGTGGGAAAATTCACTGTGAAAAATGGGCTCCCAGATTAGGGTTCTTAATGTTTACTCTCTCAAAGATGAGTTCTAAATAAAAATAAGAGTTTAGAGGTTTAGATGAAAATTGGCATGTCATGTCTGAGCAGCTATTAGTAGGTATTTATTACAATTGCAAGCTTGGTTGTTATTAAGTACTTATTAGTGGTGCATCTGAAGTTTTATTAGAAAAAAGATTTAGATAAATTAGATTTTGTCTTTACTTATGTATGAAAGGGATCTTTGTAACATTTTTTACCCCTGTAAACTTCTAAACTTGTCCCCAGATGTTTTTTCAAGACTTGTATTTTGTACAAAGACTGAACATAGTAATTTTTGATAAGCACATATATTAGACTATTACTGTTCCTCTGATAAGAATTACCTTAAGAAACTAGTTGAGGAAAGGGAGATATTTCCACCCACTGTTCTAAGCAGTTCAGGAAGAGAGGTAAACCAGCCATCACCTGTACCAATTCTATCTGTACGTGGTCTGTTTTAATTCAGTGGCACTGGGTCTAAGCACTTTCACTGCAGATATCAAACTGTGCTGTCCTTCAAACAAGCTTCCAGGATAAAGGTAGTTTTGAGAGCTGGAAGCTGGACTCCGGATTTTCAGCTATTTTAACTCTGGCAAATTTTTTCTTTGCTTGAAAATATACCACGAATGGTCTTATTACAAGTGATAGAAAGTAACTATATTTAGTTTAAGAGCAATCCTTGTGTCTCAAAGCTCAGTCTGACTTCCATCAGCTTAATCATATTTACTCTGTGCAAGCCCACTGGCATGGAAATAACAGCATACCTGTACTATAGACTAGGGATCACTTTCAATGGTGGCTGCAGCTAAACAGTTAATTGTGTGTGGGTGTCAATCATCATCAGCCAGTCAATCATGCAACTAATTCCTTCAGGGGTCACAGTTGCAACAAAGACAGCTGTTGACAAGAGAGCTGACAGACTGAGAATCTTACCACCTAGGTAATAGTTTATGGGTACCAAGTCACTCCTTCCACAGATGGCATAGTCCATTCAGCAGAGGGTAAGCCCTTGAGCATTTTTTTGCATTTTAACCAAAACAATCCTTTGAAGAACAGGAATCAAAAAAGTGTTTTTTATTTTTTGTACTACTGTTGCATACAATTTACTGATTTTCTTCTCTCCATCCACAAGGGTTTTTGGCTAACAAAAAAATGAGAGGAAAATGAATGCAATTGATTTTTTAAAAAATTCTTGGAATTGACATACCAGTTTGTGCAAGCATACATACAAGTGGCCTGCATCATGTCATTTCTTTAGAAGACATAATTGTCTTTGCTGGTTACAATGTATTATTGCTTTGAAAATAATTCTTATGTAGATAGACTTCCACCTGCTTTCATAAGAATTAAAATTTCTGCTTAAAAGTCTGTCTTATTATAAAATGAGCCTAAAAGAAGCTGACATGATTTTTTAATACAACCAGATAGCTCCAAAATATTTTCCTTCTATTTCTAAGAAAAAAAACCCCACAGTGATGTGCTGCAAAGTCATCTAGATTTGGAAAGGGGTGCAAAATACAGAAACTTTGAAATAGCAACAAACTGTTTGAAAACCCTACCACATTATATGCAGGAAATGCATATAATAGAGGGAAATAAAATGGTCTTGTATGCATTTAGGAATTCATCAACAGAAGACTGATAGCCATTACCTGGATCACTGATCAGATTCTTTCCTTATCTGCTAACTCTAAGCTAGCCATGTGCAAGCTAAGTAGAATAAACTTTCAGTGTATGCCTACCACAAAACACTTTCCAGCAGTCCAGTAACTCTCTTCAGCATCTGGCATAATGCCCAAACCTACAAACTAAAGCAGTACAGGAAAAGACAAAGAGAGCTTAAAGGGTAACACAACAGTCCTAAGCCCTGTAGCAGCCAGGCTGCTGTCTTAGGAAAAGTGAACACATGCCTCACAAACCAGTCAGAGGTATCACAGTATCACAGTATGTTAGAGATTGGAAGGGACCTCAAAAGATCATCTAGTCCAATCCCCCTGCCAGAGCAGGAACACCTAGATAAGGTTACACAGGAATGTGTCCAGGCGGGTTTTGAATGTCTCCAGAGAAGGAGACTCCACAACCTCCCTGGGCAGCCTGTTCCAATGTTCTGTCACCCTCACTGAGAAGAAGTTTCTTCTCAAGTCTAAGTGGAACCTCTTGTGTTCCAGTTTATACCCATTACCCCTTGTCTTATCATTGTTTGCCATTGAGAAGAGCCTGGCTCCATCCTCATGACACTCCCCCTTTATATATTTATATACACTAATAAGGTCCCCCCGCAGTCTCCTCTTCTCCAAACTATAGAGACCCAGCTCCCTCAGCCTTTCCTCATAAGGGAGATGCTCCACTCCCTTAATCATCTTTGTCACCCTGCGCTGGACTCTCTCCAGCAGGTCCCTGTCCTTCTTGAACTGAGGGGCCCAGAACTGGACACAATATTCCAGATGCGGTCTCAAAGGTAGTTTGTAGGTTCCCAGTACCCCTAGAAATGGCAGGCTGACGTTGTTTAAGCCCAGGCCGTAAGTCAGGCACGCAGCCCTCTCGCTCACTCCCCCCCCTTTCTTACCCCCAGCCCTGCTCCCGGAGGGATGGGGAGCAGAATCAAAAGAATGTAACTCCTATGGGTTGAGATAAGAACAGCCCAGTTACTAAGGTATAACACAAATCACTACTGCTACCACCAATAATAATAATGAGAAGGGAAATAACAAGGGAAGCGAATACAACACCACCTGTCGATACCCATCCCGACCAAGCAGTGAACCAGCCCTTCCGGGTAACTCTCAGTTACATGCTGGGCATGACATCTTGTGGTACGGAATACCTCTTTGGCTAGTTTGGGTCAAGTGTCCTGTCCTTGCTTTCTCCCGGCTTCTTCTCCTCTCTCGCAGAGCATGAGACTCGGAAAGTCCTTGGTTAGAGTAAACATTACTGAGCAGCCACTAAAAACATCGGTGTCATCAGTGCTGTTCCCAGGCCGAAAGTCAAAACCACAGCACTGCATGAGCTACTAAGAAGGAATAAAAATGACTGCTACTGCTGAACCCAGGACAGTATCCACCCTTTATTCCATACCATTCACGTCATGCTCAGATCCCACATTTTCGATATATCATCGCTCTGACATATATACATATATAAATATATACATACACACACGCGCACAAACACACAGAGATCATTCCTTAGTGCACGGACCAATCCCTATAAAGCTGCTGAGTCCATTTGGTCCATGATGTCGGGTTCCATCTCTTGGAACAGTCTTTTGGAGCAGGAGAGGCTGTGTGCAGTGTTGGATCATTGCCTGCTAATGCTGATCATTCCTTTGCCACAGAACTCATCTGGTTCTATCAAAGTTCATTCTCTTTTGGGATGGTGGTCGGAGGGAAGTCAGGGCCAGTCGCTGGTGACCTGAAGACATCTAGTTGGTGGGCTATAAAATTATTACATAGCAGGCAACAGCATACAACTGAGTTCATTTGCTGTTTTCCCCTAAAATCAAATCCCCTTGAGGTTTACATCAGACTTCCACATCTTTCCGCATTACCCACCAAGTATATCTGAGTCCCTGAGCAAAAGCAATCCCACGAGTGGGTTTGCCTTTACCTGAAGCAGGAATAACCCAGACTGTCTTCCCCAGCAAATTCTTCACGTGCACCACAGGAATTTTGTCCCCCTCTACAATATCTGAAAGTTCTGACAGGGCTGAACCAGCCCTGTTGGCAGATCCTCTGGTGTTGACCAACCAGGTGGCCTTTGGTAAGTGTGTATTCCAATGCTTGAAAGTCCCACTACCCATTGCTCTCAGTGTAGTTTTTAACAGCCCATTGTACTGTTCGATTTTCCCAGAGGCTGGTGCATGGTAGGGGATGTGATATACCCACTCAATGCCATGCTTTTTGGCCCAAGTGTCTATGAGGTTGTTCCAGAAATGAGTCCCATTGTCTGACTCAATTCACTCTGGGGTGCCGTGTTGCCACAAAATTTGGTTCTCAAGGCCCAGGATAGTGTTCTGGGCAGTGGCGTGGGGCACAGCGTATGTTTCCAGCCATCCGGTGGTTGCTTCTACCATGGTAAGCACATGGCGCTTGCCTTGGCAGGTTGGTGGGAGTGTGATATAGTCAATCTGCCAGGCCTCCCATATTTGTACTTCAGCCATCATCTTCCATGCCAAGGAGGATTTAGCTTGTTTAATTGCAGCACATGTTTCACACTCATGAATAACCTGGGCAATAGTGTCCATTGTTAAGTCCACTCCTGGATCATGGGCCCATCTGTATGTTGCATCTCTGCCCTGATGACCTGAAGTGTCATGGGCTCACTGGGCCAAAAATAATTCACTCTTATGTTGCCAGTCTAAGTCCATCTGAGCCACTTCAATCTTAGCAGCTTTATCCACTTGTTGGTTGTTCTGGTGTTCCTCAGTGGCCCGACTCTTGGGTACATGAGCATCTACATGGCGCATCTTCACCACCAGGTTCTGCACCTGGGCAGCGATATCTTGCCACAGTGCAGCAGCCCAGATGGGTTTACCTCTGTGTTGCCAGTTGCTCTGCTTTCATTGCTGCAACCACCCCCACAGGGCATTTGCCACCATCCATGAGTCAGTATAGAGATAAAGTACTGGCTCCTTTTCTCATTCAGCAATGTCCAGGGCCAGCTGGATGTCTTTCACCTCGGCAAACTGACTTGATTCACCCTCTCCTTCAGCAATTTCTTCAACTTGTCACTGAGGACTCCATACGGCTGCCTTCCATCTCCGATGCTTTCCCACAATACGGCAGGACCCATCAGTAAACAAGGCATACTGCTTTTCACTTTCTGACAGTTTATTTATATGGTGGGGCCTCTTCAGCACGCATCACCTCCTCCTCTGGTGATATTCCAAAATCTTTGCCCTCTGGCCAGTCCATGATGACTTCTAGAATGCCTGGATGACTGGGATTTCTTATTTGAGATCGTTGTGTAATTAGTGCAGCCCACTTACTCCATGTAGCATCAGTTGCATGATGTGTAGAGGACACCCTGCCTTTGAACATCCAGCCCAGCACAGGCAACCGGGGTGCCAGGAGGAGCTGCGCTTCAGTGCCAACCACTTCCAAAGCAGCTTGAACCCCTTCACAGGCTGCCAATATCTCTTTCTCAGTTGGGGTATAGCTGGCCTCAGATCCTTTGTATCCCCATGCTATCCCACACACCCTGCCACTCATGGCTGTCCAGCCTCAGGGAAAATCTCCCGGTCTTCCTATATTGTCGTCTAACTCTAGACAAGACCCAAACCCAACTCTGCTTAACTCTTGAGAGCAGATGAAATGGTCGTGGGTAAAACATACTCTATATGTGTGCCAACATGGTGATCCCCATCACAATCAGCAGGCAGGTCTCAAGGGTACCTAAAGGCCATTCAAAACCTTCAGAACTCTCAAATAATGCTGTAAACGGCCTGGTGGGGGGCTGGGAAGGTAAGGGAATGTCTCCTTCACAGTTTGACCACTCAAGGAGGGGAAAATGATGTGTAATTGCTAAACACTTCTATTATATACCTCCCAAAGTATAGAGGTGGTGACCACACCGGGAACACAAGACAGATCAGTTTCATGATCAATGATTCTATTGTATTACAAGTCATTACCATAAAGTACAGTGAAACAAGAACCTTAGCCCAAGTCCCCCAGCCGATAAACACTAACACAGCAAATACCAGCTGTAAGTAAGGTACGACATGCTGAAACTCTGAGATTAAGAGCAACAACTTTGAGAGGCAATAAATGAGCACTGTAATGAGTGACTATTAATCTGAAAAAATAAATTCTTATCACAAATACAATCAGACACACTCCGGTCAGATCTGTCATTATCTCAACCCTTCGGGCTCCACGTGGACACCAAAAACAGCTGTTGTATTTTAAGCCCAGCTGGCAACCCAGAACCACACAGCCGCTCGCTCACTCTCCCCCTTCCTCTCCTCCCACTCCCGGAGGGATGGGGAGAAGAATTGAAAGAATGCAACTCCCATGGGTTGAGATAAGAACAGTCCAGTAACCGAGGTATAATACAAAACCACTACTGCTACCACCAATAATAATAATGAGAAGGGAAATAACAAGGGGAGAGAATACAACTGCTCAACACCAGCTGATCGATACCCAGCCTGACCTGAGCAGTGATCTACCTTTCTGTGTAACTGACCCCAGTTTATATACTGGGCATGATGTGCTGTGGAATGGAATATCTCTTTGGCGAGTTTAGGTCAGGTGTCCTGTCTCTGCTTCCTCATGGCTTCCCCTCCTTCCTGGCAGAGCATGAGACTCAGAAAGTCCTTGGTCAGAGTAAACATTACTGAGCAGCAACTAAAAACATTGATGTTATCAGAGCTCTTCCCAGGCCAAAAGTCAAAACCACAGCACTGCACCAGCTACTAAGAAGGAAGAAAATGACTGCTACTGCTGAACCCAGGACAGAAGGTCATCCAGTCCACCCTCCCTACAGTTAGCAGGAACATCTTCAACTAGATCAGGTTGCCCAGACATCCAGCCTGGCCTTGAATGCCTCCAGAGACGGCACCTCCACCACCTCTCTGGGCAACCTCTGCCAGTGTTTTACTACCCTCTTTGTAAAACTTTTTATCCTCTCATGGAGCTTGAATCTCCCCTCTTTCAGTTTAGAAACATCATACCTTCTTCTGCCACAAGAAGCCCTGCTAAAAAGTCTCTCCCCACCTATGTAAGCCCCTTTTAGGTACTTCTAAAGTCAGGTCCCTTTGCTGTAGAATGAAGAGTATTTTTTCAGTTAGAGATACTGACTTAGATATTCTTCACAGTAGTCCAAGATGACCAAAGTCTCATCTACAAGTACCACGGACCCACTTCTGTCAGTGGCAATTAAACTGCAGAGGCAGTAGAAAGATGCAAGTTCTCTCTCTTGTGAAAATGAGGGATAATAAAAAAACTGGACTACCCTGATCTTCGGTATATGTAGTAAGGGTTGAGGAGGGCATTGTGGAATATTTTCTAGACTTGACTGCAAATAAATTTTGCTTAAAATAAATCAGAGGAAAGAGTGCAGCCCAAATTAAAAACAACTAAGTTTTATGTCTTCAAGTATGTACTTCTCATGATTTTCCAGATTTTTGTTGTATTTCTAGCTTGCCAGCTGTGTCTCATAACCAAGCCACAGGGGCTGAGTGCAACATGTTTGTACTGATCCAGCTACATTTCAGGAAGGAAGTCATAAAGTTCAAGGAATCTAATTATACCCTTACACTTGCTTGTCATGGTCAAGTATGAGGCTAAATAGGACTAAGTTGCAATAAGGTTGTCCAAAATGGAAAAAGATTTGCTTTCTTTCGAACTGGTCATTGTGAAGTAAACCCATTTAACTTGCCGATTTAGTGTAATCCAGCATGGTACCTTTTTACAGTAAATGCCTGCCTGGGTGAAATGGAAATGGCCTGTTAGTTCTATGATGCATAAAGCCCAAGAGGAGTATAATTTTTCTTTGTTCATTTGGTTAGGCTCAATTTACATCGAAATTCAACTGTGAATAATTTACATTTTCCGTAAACAGTTTTGATAGTCTTCATATTTTGTTTAAATAACAGAAATAATAAAATGCCTTAATTCTGTGCACATCCAACACAGAAATGCCCCTGTTTCTTAAAATTCACACTGATTCAAAGCTCTGTTATAATGTCCCCGACAATACACTGCTGTAAACTGTCTTATAGCTGATTTAAACACTGCACCTTGTTTTTGGCTGCACACTTTAAAAATACTTTTGGCACCAGATTGCTGTGTTTAGGATTGTAAAGAGATTGGAGTAACTCTGAAAGTCTAATTCTACCTATTACAATGTTGCTTCCTGGTTTATACTATTTTAGAAGTGTTATTTGTTCTGGAAGATCATCCTATAACCTTCAGATTACTGCTGGGTGACTTCTGCAGAAAAGGAAGTACCAATGCATTAAATTTGAATTAGCATTGAGAAATCATGCAGATGTATGCCAGAACGTTACAGCACTACTGTCTCCAAGGCACACAGCAGAATTCTTTTTATGCAGTTTTAAAGAATTAATTGAGCAACCCTTAAATTTCACACACAGTGAAGCTGAGCCAGTATCTTTACTAAAAAAAAAAAAAAAAAAAAAAAAAAAAAGAATCCAAACAAAAAAACCCCAAACAAACAAAAAATAAAGAGCATGCCTGTACATGTACACAGAGCAAATGTAGCTTAGAGAATTGTCTTTCAGGGAACTCTGATCACAAACGGACTGCTGCTGAGTGGGCCATTTGGGTTCAGACCTGTTGTATTGGAGAACACTACTTCACATACTGCAGAAAAGTCACTTAGACTAATGATTATGAATTATACAGAGGGTCACATCCTCTCAGTTGCAAGTAATTTCTACAGTTTCCCTCTAGACAGCCTAGTCCAGTTCCACTTTTTTCCCTTTCAGTGATGCTGGTAAATAACTCACAAAATGAATGCCAAGACCTTCATTTATTGATGACATTTTATTTTCCTCCCATAACTTCAAGCTGGTAAACTGACTGAACAGTTGGAGACAGGGAAAGGGAGTCAGCTGTATTGGTGGATTAGAAAAAAGCTCCCTTCAGAAGATCATTAGTAGGTAGGGCTAATGTAGGAAGCTATAGGGGGCAGTAGAAAGTAGGGCAGTAAAAAGCTATAGAAATTGTGTTTTGCTTCGGGCTTTGGATACCATGCATTGATGTCAAAAACATCAGTGCTGTACCTTCCCAATTTGGAAAAAAAGGCTACATTTTAATATATCTTTAAAAGGCACTGGTGTTTTGGAATCGCTAACATGACAGCACCAGGGTGCACGACCTGCCTCAGTGTGAACCCAAAAATCTACTGCAGATGAATAGGAGTGCCAACATGGTTCATGGAGCCACTGTGGAGCAGGCTATATATGTGATATGTATAGCAAATGCATTCTCTAGCACGGCTGCATATACCTTGCACATACTTAACGAAGAATGGGAATACGTCACATTGGAAGGGGAACAGCTAAGCAACAAATGTGGCAGCTGGGAAGAAGTGCCTAGGGAAGAGCATGTGGGAGGACACTTCCTCTGCCTTTCTCCCACTGATGCTGGGTACTAGGGGGAAGCCCAGCTAGTGTTGTCCAGCTCCAGGAAGTTGCTGCCTCACAAACACTAAAGGAGGGAAAGAACTCTTAGCTATAAGGACAACTGCTTTTCTTAAATTGAATATGCCTCTTAATGGCCTTTCTTTTAAAGTTTGTGGATTTTACAGAAAGTGTAGTTCATTCCTTAACATTATATAAAGCTCCTCAAACTGTAGCACTTTACTGTAATGTTTTACTGTAAATATTTACTGATCTTCTTTTCCATTAGAATTTGAGAAAAGTTGTTCAAGAGGTGTGTTTCTATGTGTACCATGCATTCAGAAAAGAAAAAGCAGGAAACATTTCCCAAAGCTATGAAAGCTTATAGAAGGTGGAAGCAAGGCACAGGTGGCCTGGGAAGAATACAGGGATGTTGTCCCAGAAGTGAGGGACCAGGTTAGGAAAGCTAAGGCCCAGTTAGAATTAAACTTGGCTAGGGATATGAAAGATAACAGAAAAGGATTCTATAGGTAGATAGCAAATAAAAGACAGGCTAGGAACAGCGTAGGCCCACTCTGAAAGCTATCGGGAGAACTGGCTACCCTGGATTTGGAGAAGGCTGAGGTTCTGAAAGACTTCTTTGCCTCAGCCTTCACTGTCAAATGGTTTGACCACACCAACCAAGTCTTGGAAGGCAGACGCAGGGGCTCTGAGAATGAAGATCTTGGGCCCACTCTAGGAGAGGATCTGGTTCAAGACCATCTTAAGAACCTGAACGTACACAGGTCCATGGAACCTGATGAAATCCATCTGTGGGTCCTGAAGGAGCTGGCAAATGAAGTTGCTAAGCCACTGGCCATCATATTTGAAGAATCATGGCAGTTAGGTGAAGTTCCCGATGATTGGAAAAAGGGAAATAAAACCCCCATTTTCAAAAAGGGGAACATGGATGACCCAGGGTATTACAGACCAGTCAGTCTCACCTCTGTGCCTGGCAAAATCTTGGAGCAGATTCTCCTGGAAGGCATGCTAAGGCACATGAGAAACAACAAGGTTCTTGATGACAGTCAGCATGGCTTCGCTAAGGGCAAATCCTGCCTGACCAATTTGGTGGCCTTCTATGATGGGGCTACGGAACTGATGGACAGGGATAAAGCAGCTGATGTCATCTACCTGGACTTGTGCAAAGCCTTCGACACTGTCCCACACAACATCCTTGTCTCTAAATTGGAGAGACATCAATTTGATGGATGGACCACTCAGTGGATAAAGAACTGGCAGGATGGCCTCACGCAAAGAGTTGTGGTCAATGGCTGAATGTCCAGGTGGAGACCAGTAACGAGTGGTGTCCCTCAGGGATTGGTGTTGAGACCAGTCTTGTTTAACACCTTTGTCGTTGTCATGGGCAGTGGGATTGAGTGCAAGTTTGCTGATAACACCAAGCTGTGTGGTTCGGTTGATACGCTGGAGGGAAGGAATGCCATCCAGAGGGACCTTGACATGCTCGTGAACTGGGCCAATGCCAACTTTATGAATTTTAAGAAAGCCAAGTGCAAGGTCTTACACCTGGTTCAGAGCAATCCCAGGTACAGCTACAGGTTGGGCAGAGAAGAGATTCAGATCAGCCCTGTGGAGAAGGACTTGGGGGTGTTGGTCGATGAGAAAACTAACATGAGTTGGCTTCAATGTGCCCTTGCAGCCCAGAAAGCCAACCATATCTGAGGCTGCATCAAAATCAGCATGACCAGCAGTTCGAAGGAGGTGATCCTGCCCCTCTACTCTGCTCTCGTGAGACCTCACTTGGAGTATTGTGTACAGTTTTGGTGTCCTCAACATAAAAAGGACATGGAATTTTTGGAACAAGTCCAGAGGAGGGCCACAAGGATGATCAGGGGACTGGATCACCTCCCATTTGAAGACAGGCTGAGAAAGTTGGGTCTGTTCAGCCTGGAGAAGAGAAGGCTGCGTGGAGACCTCATAGCAGCCTTCCAGAATCTGAAGGGGGGCTATAGGGATGCTGAGGAGGGACTCTTCATTAGGGACTGTAGTGATAGGACAAGGGGTAACAGGTACAAACTTAAACAGGGGAAGTTTAAATTGGATATAAGGAAGAAGTTCTTTATTGTTGGTGAGGCACTGGAATGTGTTGCTCAAGGAAGCTGTGAATGCTCCATCCCTGTTGATGTTCAAGGCCAATTTGAATAAAGCCTTGGGTGACATAGTTTAATGTCAAGTGTCTCTGCCCATGGCAGGAGGGCTGGAACTACATGATCTTAAGGTCCTTTCTAACCCTAACTATTCTATGATTCTATGCGGCCATCCATGCTTAATATTAATACAAAATTGAAACAAAATGTTTCATAACACTCTAGGAAGGGTTCTCTCTTGCAAGTGTGTCTAAAAAGTAAGTTATATTTGGCTTATAAGATACTTACACTCTGATGTCAAAAGATTAAAAAAAAAAAAGTAAATTAATTAATGCTTTCAGAGCCAAGTCAATTAAACTGTTTCCTATTCTTTCTGCATCAAGAAAAACTGTATTTTCTATCAACAAAAGCTTGCTCTAATATTTAAATCTTCAGTGTCTGCTCAGGATGAGTAAACATGAGCTTTCTGCAGAGGATAAGAAATACCTGTAATCCTCCCATATGTAAAAGTGATGGCTACTATTTGAATAGCTCACATAACACTGAATGTCAGGATGAACAAGAGGCTTGTGGCAGCCTTTTAGCTTCTGTCTTCCTAAGAAAACTAAAAAAAGAAATAAACACTGATTACCTCTTTGGTAATATCATTTCTTTCTTAGAAAGACTTCTTGGACATTATATTAAAAATGCTGTTGACAGTCCATCTGTGACTGAGCTTCAAGTTTCCCTATGGTGAACAAAATAGATATTCATCCATCTTTGACCCTAAACCACCCTGTATTTCTGTTCTGCTTTTTTAAATTCTTTTGTGTTTCAAGAGTTATTTTCAAATAAGAGTCCAAAGTGGTTTTCCCATGTACTATTTCCAACTGGAACAGATGAATGGCAAAGACTAAAAATGAAACAGGCAAGTGTAGTTAAAAAAAACCCAACCTGTATGGCAAACAAGGTAATTTGGCCCTGGTTTCTATGCCCAGGTGGGATGTAATCAGTTGCTTGTAGATGTCATCAGGAAGTAAACCAGGAATTAACACAGATTATAAAATGTAGACAGAGAAGCACAGCTAAGTAACATGGCAATGGTGGTATATTCCAGCTTTTGAGTAGCTTTAGGCCTAGGATAGACAAGGTATGCGAGAAATTACAAGAATGTTTGTATCTGGAAAATCAACATCTGAGTTTCTTTTACTGTTTACTCTTAGCTGCTCTAATTCCAATGGTTTGAAATATCTAGGGATGCAGCAAAACACTCTTCTAAATCCTGTCAATCATACTGAATGACAGAAAGTGTTTTATCCAGAAAATATATTTGATATCTATCATGGACTTTTTTTAACTAAACAGTTTATTCCCACCTGAGCTTCAGACCAAACGAAGGGGGCAGTTGGGCAGGTCCCAGAGGAATGGAGGTTGGCCAGTTTGACACTTCTCCACAAAAAGGGCAGGAAGGAAAACCCTGGACACTACAGGCCTGTCATTCTGACCTCAGTGCCAGGGAAGGTCATGGAGCAGATCATCCTAAGTAAGATCACACAGCACATGTGGGAAAACAGGGGGATCAGGCCCAGTCAGCATGGGTTCATGAAGGGCAGGTCCTGCTTGACCAACCTGATCTCCTTCTATTAGAAGGTTACCCACCTAGCTGATGAGGGAAAGGCTGTGGACATTGTCTATTTGGACTTTAGTTAAGCATTTGACACTGTCTCCCACAGCGTTCTCCTGGAGAGGTGTATTCTTTGCTGGGTTGAAAACTGACAGGATGACAGTGGCAGATTCCAAAGAGTGGTGGTGAATGGTGTCACATCTAGTTGGTGACCAGTCACTAAAAGTGACCCTCAGGCCTCAGTATTAGGGCCAGTGTTGTTTAATATCCTTCTTGTTGATTGGGAGGGGGAGATCGAGTGCACCCTCAGTAAATCTGCAGGTGACACTAAGTCGTCTGGGAGTGTTGATCTGCAGGAAGGACAGGAAGGCTCTGCAGAGGGATCTGGACAGGTTGGACTGATGGGCTGACGTCAATGGTATGAGGTTCAACAAGGCAAAGTGCCGGACGCTGCACTTGGGACACAACAACCCCATGCAACACTACAGGCTGGGGGAAGGGTGCCCAGAAAGGTATGCTCAGTGGAAAAGTGCCTGGGTGTGGCGATTGACGCAGCTGAGCATGAGCCAGCGTGTGCCCAGGCAGCCAAGAAGGTCAACAGCATCCTGCCCTGTATCAGCAACAGTGTGGCCAGAAGGGCCAGGGCAGTGCTCATCCCCCTGTACTGCACTGGTGAGGCCGCACCTCTAATCCTGTGTTCATTTCTGGGCCTCTCACTACAAGAGAGACACTGAGGTGCTGGAGTGGGTCCAGAGGAGGGCAATGAAGCTGGTGAAGGGTCTGGAGCACAAGTCTGATGGGGAACAGCTGAAAGAACTGGGGGTGTTTAGTCTGGAGAAGAGACGGCTCAGGAGGGACCTTATCGCTCTCTACAGCCACCTGAGAGGAGGATGTAATGAGGTGGATGTCAGTCTCTTCTCCCAGTTAATAAACAATATGACAAGAGCTAATGGCCCCAGGCTGCACCAGGGGAGGTTTAGACTGGATATTAAGAAACATTTCTTCATCAAAAGACTGATCAGACATTGGAACAGGCTGCCCCAGGAAGTGGTGGAAACACATCCCTGTAAGTGTTCAAAAAAGGCCCAGATGAGGCCCTTGGTGACATGTTTTAGTGGTAGACTTGGCAGCGTTGTGTTAATGGTTGGACTTGATGATCTTAAAGGTTTTATCCAACCAAGTTGATTCATGATTCTATAAATGGTAATACTACTGGCATTCTGAAAATATTGCATATTCAGGTTGTGGGTTGACAAAAAAATAGATGAAAGCATATAGGATGCAGAAACGTATGGTGTGGTTATATTTATTTCCAGCAAAAGTGACAACAATCAGGACGCCTTGTCCCCCAGAGTGCAGATGTTCATTGAAAGCAAAAGATTTATATTTTATTTTTTGTTGTGTTTATATTAAGTTATGAATCATGGCTGTACATGGTTAATCCAAGGACTCCAATGCATTCCAATGCTGATATTCTGTTCAAGGAAGTTATATCAAATATATATCAAGGAAGTTATATTATTTTATCACTTAGCTGTAAAATTGAAAGAAAATTTGTTTTCAAATAAAAATAGTGAGTCTCATTATGGTAAAATACAGCTGTCCTGGTTTAGCAGTAGCAGTCACTTCTTCTCTTCCTTAGTAGCTGTTGCAGCGCTGGTTTTTTACTTTTGGCCTGGGGATAATACTGATAACACCGAGGTTTTTCAGTTGCTGGTCAGAATGTTCACCCTGACCAAGGACTTTGTGAGTCTCTGTCGTGGTTTAAGCCCAGGCTGTAAATCAGAACCACGAAGTCCACTTCCCCCCCACCTTTCTTCCCTCCTTTTCTGGAGGGACGGGGAGGAGAATCAAAAGAATGCAACTCCCACGGGTTGAGATAAGAACAGTTTAATAACTAAGGTATAACACAAATCACTACTGCTACCATCAATAATAATAATGATAAAGGAAATAGCAAGGAAGAGAATACAACCGCTCACCGACCGGTACCTCGCCCCCACCCCACAGTAGTCTAGCCCTTCCAGGAACTCTCCGTTCTACATCCTGGGCATGACGTGCTGTGGTATGGAATACCTCTTTGGCTAGTTTGGGTCAGGTGTCCTGTCCCTGCTTCCTCCCACCTTCTCCTCCTCCCTGGCAGAGCATGAGACTCACAAAGTCCTTGGTCAGTCTAAACATCGGTGTTATCAGCTCTGTTCACAGGCTGAAAGTCAAAAACACAGTGCTGCAACAGCTACTAAGAAGGAGGAAAACTGACTCCTACTGCTGAACCCAGGACAGTCTCATGCTGTACCAGGGAGGAGGGGAAGCTGGGAGGAAGCAGGGACAGGACACCTGACCCAAGCTAGCCAAAGAGGTATTCCATACCACAGCACATTATGCCCTGGATGCAGAACCCGGGCATGAGATGAGAGTTCCGGGAAGGGCTAGATCACTGCTGGGGTAGGGGCAAGGTATCGGTCAGTGAGGTGTTGTATTCTCTTCCCTTGTTATTTCCTTTATCATTATTATTATTATTGGTGGTAGCAGTGGTGATTTGTGTTGTACTCTAGTTACTAAACTGTTCTTATTTCAACCCGTGGGAGTTGCATTCTTTCGATTCTCCTCCCCGTCCCTCTGGGAGTAGGGGGAAGAAAGGGGGGGCGGGGGGGAAGTAGACTGTGTGGTTCTAATTTACGGCCTGGGCTTAAACCACGACAACAGCGTATGCGTATATGTATATAAGTAAAAAGAGCTTAGTAGAAGTGTCTTTACCGTTATTATTGATATGACTTCTTTGTGTGTGGTCAGGACATTCTGTGACTTGATACTGTGCGCTTCTTCACTTATACAATGCAAAACTTGAAATGTAAAAGGAAAAGACATATCAACCTTCCCTTAGTTGATAACAGAGAAATGAGCCATGTAGCATAGCAGATTGCTTTAATCCATAGTGGAAGAAGACCACTATAAAGTAAAATTGTGTTTTAAATGTACTTTGGGTCTGACTTCTTTACGGGAAACCAGATAGAATGTGGATGCCTAGATATCTGAAATTCCCATTGACAAGTCTGCCTATGACAGGAACCTTTCCCTTTCCTTCCAGTGAAATGCAAGGACTGGGAAGAAGTCTGATTGGACAGTGGGACTGAATCAGCCTTTATATCACAGGGGACAGAGCAGCAGCTCCTCAGCAGCCTCAGACCTCCCATCACCATGATATTGCTGCTGGATGGGCATAGTCTCCCTCCACCATGCGCAATTCCTCTGCCCCTCTTTAGCCCCAGGACAGCTGAGTCCTGCTACTCTATGCAGCTCTGCTGTGGTGCCAGCTCTGTCAGAGGCCGTCCCAGGACACCCGGGAAGATGAGGGTGAGCAGCGTCTGGAGAGCAATCTCAGACAGCTGGTGGGTGGATGGAGCAGCAGAGGGTCAACACCAGACGGGCGGCAGGTGGAGAGGGCAGTGGGAGGGCAACACCACTTTGTACTTGACATTAATTACACTTGTTGGAATCCTGGATGGCTTCTAAGACCTTTTCTTTTAGGTGTTAGATTACAAATGATATTTCTTTAGATTCTGGAAACATAAGCTTTCCCTAATGAGTGAAGACTTGGGAGGTGGTTATAGAGGAGGGGAGAGAAAGACAGCCTTCTTCCATTCTTAAGCTATGAAACTATGACTGGACTTTGTAGTCAACTATGAGCTGGCACTTCGTTCATTTGCCTCTATCCATCCATGCCTTCTAGGAAAAGCCCTTAGAGGTATAAAAATGCTGCTGGTTTTTTCAATGGCTCTATTGTGTGGAGTTCCACATTGTGGAGTTTGCTGAGGTGCCCAGATGTTTATAATTAATTTAGTCTGATTACTTCTCATTATTCTTTCCTATCTGCATTATCTTGCATTTGTCAACTTCGTATGTAAGTAGCCCTGCTGCCTATTTGTTTAGTTTTGCGAGGTCTCTTTGGACTTTCTTAACTTACTCTAGTGGTGACTAATCTAAATAATTATGCTGTCTGCAATTTTTTTCCCACCCTTTTTCCCAGGACATTAATAAAGAGAGCAGAGTCTTATCCCAGTACACAAACATGAAGAAGAATCTCATTACACAAACATGAAGAAGAATCCCATTGCAAACCTCTCATGATGAAAACTGACCATTAGTCTCTCTTTCTCTTTTCCTTTTTTTTTTTTTTTTTTTTGTCTGTTAACTGATTTCTGATTCATGGCAGTATTTTAACCCTTCAGTTAAAATACTCCACCATTTGAATTTCTCAAGTCTCCTTTAAGGTATTCTGCCAAAGGCTTTTTCAAAGCGGAAGTAAATCATATCTACAGCAAATACACTACTGCTATTCTCAAAGAAATCTGTTAGATGAAAGGGATGGATATTCCTTTCTAGAAGGTGATTTCCTGCAACATATCTTCCTCAGCTATCTGTTCTACAGTTTCAATTACTTTTAATTGCTTTCTGTTGGTTTCCCTGATCTGAATTAAAATGTAGTATGTAACTCTTTTGGAGTGCCTATTTGTAAGTCCTTCTAAAACTTGGACCTACAGCTTCAGACAAACTTCTGACTCCTCAGCCCCACTCCTTGAAGCCTTCTCCTATTGGCAAAACTACATTTCAAATAGCTGGTTTAGTGTCTTGTGCCTGTTGTCCTCTCCAGAGGAAAGTAGAAATCTAAAGAGAAATTTATACATTTAAAATGTTCACCAGTCACAGCTACAGCTATCTGCTAGAAGAAAAGTCCTCTGATAGTATGAAGAAATGGTAAGATAAGGCCCATATCCTAAGGATTTCACTCTTATTGGCTTTCTGTCTATATACTGGAAAGGTACCAACCAGGAGCTCCTTCACTTTCCCAGGCTGCTGGCTACTTTCAAGGTCACATTTTTTCATTTTGTAGTTCTTGGTCCACCGGCTGGAGCACACTGAAAAGTACAGAGCTTTCTGAGTGAAACTTTCTAAGTGGGAAAGTTGCTCCAAGGTATATTTAGAGATCTGGATAAACAGGGGAAACTGCTGCAATAAAGACATGGGAGGAAATGTACAGATATTATTTCTGTCAGCCCTGAAAGGGCAGTGACTTCTGCCTGTCCAATTCCCTGTGTCACTTCAGTGCCTGAACACCAGTAGGCAATAAGGGGGAACCTATAGGAGCTCTCAGAAAGGGCAGAGCACGAAACACTTATGGTTTCCTTTTTCTAATCCTTCAGTCCTACCACTCTTGCTCCCAGTCATTAAGCTAAAAGGAGAAAATGCATTGCATTGCACTGTTCCTAAAAGTTGAAGAATTTGAAGGAGTGTCTTGGTTTAAGGTAACTCAGAACCATGCAGCCTCTCGCTCACTCCCTCCTCTTCCTCCCCCAGCTCCCGAAGGAATGGGGAGGAGAATCAAAAGAATGTAACTCCCACTGGCTGAGATAGGAACAGTCCAGTAACTAAGGTATAACACAAAACCGCTACTGCTACCACCACTAATAATAATGATAAGGGGAATAACAAGGGGAGGGAATACAATTGCTCACCACCCGCCAACAGATACCCAGCCTGACCCTAGAAGCAATCTAGCCCTTCCGGGTAACTGCCCTCAGTTTATATAGTGGGCATGACGTGCTGTGGTATGGAATACCTCTTTGCCAGTTTGGATCAGATGTCCTGTCTCTGCCTCCTCCTGGCTTCTCCTCCTCCCTGGCAGAGCATGAGACTCAGAAAGTCCTTGATCAGAGTAAACATTACTGAGCAGCAACTAAAAATGTTGGTGTTATCAGCGTTGTTCCCAGGCTGAAAGTCAAAACCACAGCACTGCACCAGCTACTAAGAAAGAGAAAAATGACTGCTACTGCTGAACCCAGGACAAGGAGACAAAAAAAAAAAAAACAACCCACCCTGTCATGTGGTTCCAAGTGAACTTTTCCTCTTTCCCACTGAAGATGCTGAAGATGATCCATTTGTCTTTAACCTAGAGACACAGTTTTTTACCTGAAGCAGTATATTTTTCTGTTTGTCTTTGGAAATGCTATGCTGCATTTTTGAATGCTTCCCCTCCCAATCAATACTTTGAGATCTGAGCTGAAGTGTTGTGATGTTTTTCTTTGCCAAACAATTTGAAAAAGGCAAGTCTCACAGTTTTGCTGAGATTTTATCTGCATGCAACAGGTGGATGAATCCAATTTTCTAAAAACAGCACATCCCTTTTATTTAAGACCATTAAAAATGAAACCTGTTTGTAGCTGGTGTTGCTTGACAGAATATATAGTAGGAGTCTCCAAGTCTGCTTTCTTGGCTGGTACAGTCTGAACATGACTCACTTAACATTTCCAAAGTATTTTCATCTATAGGTTTCAAAAGCTTTACCATCTCATTAAGCCTCATAGCTCTACTTGTAATAACTTAGATCATGACAGTGCAACTATTCAGCAGTTTAACTGTAAACACAGCATCACATTTTAGTATATCAAATAAGTCTATATTCCTTTAAAACAACAGCACTAATTGAGTTAAATGCTTTGAAAAGGTACATATTCAAAAGGGAAAGTGGTCAGAATGATGGGTGACTTCTCACAGGAATACTAAAGCTATGGCTACCAAAATTTCAGCCTTTCAATGAACTTTGCACATCTCTGCATCTGCTGTTTATTCTCACACACATGAAGAGGCTGTTTTATTCCTCCTATTTGTGTAAGGACTTACCATAGGAGATATCTTGACCTGTTTCATTAAGCAAGCAGACTTTAGAGATAACAGAAAATCACTCAAATGCTTTGGCATTGACTACTGAGTCTGGACTTGCCATCTCTAATATCTCACTGATAAGAAAGACAAATCTAAAACATTCAGTAATGCTTCTGCTATTACACTGTAACGTCCTCTTCCTGCAGACCAGAGACAATGGTCACTGGTAATAGGAGCCAAAATGACACATTTATGTGTAAATAATTCAGGCACCAGTTGAGCTTTGTACAAAATCAAGCACATTTCTAGTGTCAAAATCTGTAACTGTGCTTGGGGCCCTTGTATCTGCTCATGCTGGCAGGAGCTCTGTTTTGTGTTTGGGTGTGGTTCGGCGTTTTCAGCCAGCGTGTTCAGCAGTCTCCACAATTCTTTCCTCCTGCATTCAGGCTAATTGAAGGTATGTGAAGCACATGTGCAGAAGTGGGAGTGCAAAGCAGGAAGGTCAAGAATTGTTCACCTGAAACCTGCTGGGGTTCCTCAGTAAAGTTAATTTACAAAGGCTCTGTTCTTGGGGGCCCCATTCCTCTAAGCCTTGATGAGGTATTTGATTAATGGTTCTGGAAGTCAAACACGAGGAGTGCCCCCCAGTTTTGAAGGTCGCAGGTAAGTCCTGGCCTCATTCTGACTCCAATAATGCATTTGTCTAAATGCCACATCTAAGTCATAACCACTCATCAAAGTGATGACTAGGTAGTACAGCTATTTCTGTTGAAACATAGAACACCATGTGATAAATTACATGTGTAAGATTCGTTTCATATGTCAAGCACACATTACTTCTAAATCAAATGCTAAGACATGCCTTATTTAGTCAAAAGTAAGCAGAATGCTGTAATTTATAATCATCTTACAGCACACTGCAGTGAAAATGAAAGCAGACTATTAAAATTTAATGCCTATTTGGTGGAGTAACACATTTCTGGCCACATTTGATGCAGCATCGTTTTCTCACACCGTTGTGTATGCACAAAAAAAGTCAGCTTGTGTTTGCCAATATTTGTGGAAACTAATTGAAAAAAAACGCTTTAGCTGTTAAAAGCTGACACTGAGCTGGAATATTACTGTTAGCACAGACACTGGTGACAGTGGCTCCTTTCTCCTCCTCTCACCCCCATCCTCTTGCTTTTAACAATTGTCTGTTGCTCTTCAATCCAGCTCCGCACAGTACAGTTGCTAGCAAATATTCATTGTATCATCTCTGTTTAAAGTCTCAGCCTATACACCTATTCATCTGTGCTAAGTGAACGGCAGCATCAACTCAAATTAAGCTGGCATGAAAACAGCCACTGTTAATAATTTCTGCTGTGATTCAGCTTAGCTTTGGGTAACAGTTGAATATGTTTCATAACGAAGGCAGTTATAGCTATGTTATCTCTTTCCGGATGCCTATTTAATCAGAGGAAAGGAGCATGGTAGCTGCTGGAGCATGAGGCACAGCCGGGATCAGCTGCCATCAGACCACATTTGTTATCTGCAAGATTGAGCAGGCTGCCTGTTAGGGGCAGATGCTGGGCACAGTGATTAGCATGCAAAGTTCTGGGAAAGGCTGAGGTGAGGCAGGGTGGAAGTCATCACGCTCCATCTGAATTTGCTACAGATCTCTCTTGACAGATAAAAATCTAGAACACCACTTCTTTGGCTGAAATATGAATTTGTACATGGATGTGCGTCAATCTCTTGTGTACTGTGTGTGACAAAAAATAAAATTACAGAAATGAAGAGCTCTGTTTCACAAATTAGGGCAAAATGCTGTTTGCAAAATGGTGAATTTCTGAGATGATAACCAGGTCTCCTAAAGAAGTAACCGTTTAACATCAGTTCATTAAAATATAGATGAAGAAGTAAGATGGGTGGAAATTAATAACTAGCAAAATAAAAATGAAGCCTGTAATTTCATATGAGAAATGTTACACTACTGTGATGGATTTTTAGCCTTTTTTTTTTTTTTTTTTTTTTTAATTATAGAACAATGATTTCCATCTACTAAATCTCTATTGTTCTATTATTCAAGTTATCTTTTGTGTCAGTGCAACATGGTTTGAAGTATATTAAAACATAGTCATATACTTAATTCTGTGGCTTTGCAGATGGTTCATTTCCAGCCAAGTATCTTTTTCCTTAGATCTCAAAAGAAAATCTCTAATAGCCTAAATTGAATTTTTATACATTATGATTTCCAGAGATGTACTTCTTAATGGTTTCTGATGTGCCTAAAGGCATGAATCTTGAACTACTTCCACAGAAATGTGTTAGGGAGAAACTGAAAACTCCATTGTGGGTTAGTTTTTTAATTTGTTTTCTTTGGGTTTTTTTTCCTGGTTGCAAATACTGAAATTCAGTTGTGCATCTACCTACTTTTATTGTATTGCTGTAGTGTTTTCTTGAGCATTTATAATAATGAAAATACAACAATGTATATTTCAGAAGTGCTTGATCACAATTCCGCCATATCTGCAAAATGTGTAGTGTATATTGATTTCTAGAAACAGAAGACGTCTGCTTCTTTTTCAAAGAACAACCTTAGTTGCTTTAAAATATCTGAGTTTTATCTCTTACAGAAAGTAGCACTGAGATTGACCTATTTCCATATTGCATCTTTTTCCAAACATGGCATTGAAGGATTCTCCTTTCAATTAAAATATTTTTGAAATTATTTTTAAGTCCCTGGAAGATGAAATTTGTTGAGAGTTTGTATCCATATTCAAATTCTAATCTCCCCAGCAACTAATTGTTTTATTTAGTTCTGACAATGCTCTATCTATTGTCATCTTGGACTGCTTTCTGAATACTGTCTCTTCCCCTGACAATTACTGCAGTTCCTTATCCCTGCAGCCTTTAAAAGCTCTGTGTAACATTAGCGTATCTAGCCTAGTGAAAATGTCTTTACAGATTAGTGTAATGTTGATACTGCTGGCTCCCTGTTTTTGACCTGAAGTGGAATATATCGCGCTGCTGGAGCAGATGAAATCAGGGCTTCATTCGGAAGCCGAGATTGCTTGGCTGCCTGCCAAGAGTGCAGAGCTGGCGGCTGCTGGAGCTCGCGCCACTGGCAGCACCTTCACTGGAGCTGATCTCTGCCCTTGCAAAGTAGGGCAGGCAGCATTGCTTCCATTTGCTTTGCATCAAAATATGTTTAAGGTTGCTCATCCATAGATGTTTATGCAGAATTCTAGGAGGAGAGAATTTCATCTGTGAAAATGGAAACCTCTTTACTCAAGGTTTTTTTGGTTTGGTTTGGTTTTTTTTCGGGGGGGGGGGGAGGGGGCAGGGTGCATTTTTTTTAATAGAAAACAGGAGGCAAAAGAAATATAAAACACAGAAAACAAAGTTGTGAACTCCCAATAACCTCCTGAATGGATATAGATTGGGTCATATGAACAATTTATTGTAACGTTCCTGTTGCTTTTAGTGAATCAAGTATACTTCTTTTACTTTGTTTGTTTGGTTTGGGTTTTTTTACCAAAATATTATTATACCCCAACGAAAAGTGTTTCCATCAAATATTTACTTCTAGACATCCTATGAAGCTCATGTGGTGCTAAAAAATACAAGTGGATGGAAGATTACAATCGACACATCTTCTGCTGCATGTTGTATGCAATTAAGAGATTAAATACACATATTTAATAATCACAAGTGTGCTGTTATTATTACAACAAATAACCTTTCAATGAACATCCATATCAAATCTGTCACCCTCGATTTCTGCTTTTTGCCTCTCCCTGCAATAATATTTTTCTCTCAAGTGCTGCATTTCCTTAGCAGTAAAACATATGCTGTTTTCTGCCTAAGTAGATGGATAACGTAAGCTGTGATGTGGAGAGTATTTTTTTCTTATAATTTTCTTTTTGAAGATATAGTTATAGTTACATATATGTGCTTTTATCTGGGATAAGAACTACCATCTGGTAGTTAAATGTGCACAGCTTATTGCTTGAAGTGCTTATACACATTGTGAAAACACACAGCTTTTGTGTATGTTAGGATGCTGCCTATATGTATTATTAATAAACCCACATATTAGCTATTTGAATATGTCAAATGATTGTAAAATAGAACAGTGATTCTAGACAAGAAGGATTCGGACTGGTGCATTGTCAGATATGTATTTATTCCAAAAGTATTATTATGACCTTTTAATATCATATTGTTTGCAACCTCTTCCAAACGATAATTGTTTCAGGGGAAAAACAGAGCCTCTTTGACAAAAGAAAAGGCTGTTATATTCAAGGAGCTGAAGCTTTCATTCTTGGTATACCAACTCACAAAGATGCGTGCTGAATGTGTGTGAGCAGCAAGAGAGACAGAACATATAAATTTGAGTTACTTTGACCTTTAATCCAGGAGCCCAAGAAGAGAAATGCGCTAGGAAGGCTGGTTTGTTGCTGTCTAGAGACTGATAAGCTGTAATAAAGGTGCACTCCGTTGCAATTCATCTAAAGCTTCCATTGCTATCATCCTCTTTTTTCGATTTTTGTTACCTCAAGTACTTATCTAAATCCTTTTCAATGCCATCTTGAATGCACTTTGTATTTTTTCCAGCTGTGACTGGTGCTGTCTCTGTGTATGTCAGTGTGCTTCAGCATACACTCTTTCCCCTTGTTTGACAAGAACCAGTGCCAACACCTAATTAAGGATAAGCCATGGAGCTTTCTGTTCTATCTTTTTCAACTGCTGTGTTCCCAGCTTTCTGCCTAATTGAGCTTTTATGACAAGAGCAACATTTAGGCTTCAGCCTACTTCTAGTCTCTCAGTTCCCCACGTGTGAGCTTAAGGGAACTTAACTCAGCAGTTGATTTTAGAAACATTTATAGTAACAAAATCCACAAGCCTTTTCTGTTTCTTTCTGAAGTACACACGTTTGTATGTAAATCTGTCTCTTCATATCTATATAACTAGATATGAATGCACACATGTATTTGAACAGAAAATGGACTTTTTTCAGATTTCCTTTCATCTGTGTCCATGCCTCCCCTCCCCCAACTGTTTCCTAGGAGATGATCAGAGGGGTGGGATGGTATATTTCCTTTGCAAATGCTGTATCTAAAAATCTACCAGAAGCCTAATTCAGCAGGAAGGAAAAATGCTAGTTCAGACTACAATCAAACCATTTTACGTGTTTTGTCTCAATGATACAGATGGATTCAGGTCACAAAACAAGAAACACTTTCAAAGGGTTAAGCATTTGGTAAGCTTGAAAATCAGATTAATATGACTGATAGGTGACTACCAGATGGCCAATTAAATGAGTACATACAACAATTTTGTGGGGAGATTTAAATATATGTCCGTTTGCATAACCAAGTTAAATTAAGAGACAAGATTTAATTTTCTTTTTCTTTTTTTCCTGCATCCAAATCCTTGCATCCAAATTCTGATCTGAATTTTATTTAAATCTGCATAGCATGCCAGGCCCACAGTAAGGTTAAATGCAGGTACACTGGTGTAGCTCAAAACAGAATTTGTTTTATTAGTAAAGTGGTAAAAATTAGTTCTAGAAGAAATTTCTAGAAGAAAATCCTGGCTACATGATGGGACCACCTTTGCTATAAAATATGTACATACTGAAGGCAAAATAATGGGTTACTTGTCACGGAATGGACTCAGTCGGAGATCAATGTGATCAGACAAAAGCCATTTATTATAGAAAACTAACTCTTTATATACTATTGCTTAAAGTTGCTTACAATAACTTGGCCCATTGTGATTGGATACATGTCTTTAAGGCCCTTAACAACTAACATATAATTGGTTAAGCACAGGTGTGAGAACCTGACCTTCAAAGCTTGCCCACAGTCCACAATTTAGCAACTCAGTAAATTCCAGCTCCTTCTTATCTTGCTTTCTCACTCCCTTATTCGTGTCCTCCTTTGCTCTTGGATGATCCTGAATCCCTGTCGAGCTCCACGCAGGCACTTGCTGATCTAGGTACATGGCCGTTCTTTGCCAGAAAATCATCCACAGTTACTGGCTTCAATGTTTGATAGCCTGCTCCTTGTGTTGTTAATCTGACAAGAAACAAGGGAAATTTGAGTGTGAATTTCTATCAGCAAGTCCTGAACTTAAAGTCTGTCCTAAGTCTAACTGAAAATCTCATCTGTAGATACAAGGTTCATTCGAAAACTACTTAAGACATTCAGGACACATATAAACAGTTAATAGAATCTGTACAGCCCTTATGAGCTATACTTCACAATTTGACCACCCCCTAGTTTTGAATGCTGTTTAGGGCTAATTTCCTTTGCAACTATAAGTTCATCTATTTCTCGAGTTTTGCCAATAACAGTAGCCTCTAAACTGCTCTGGGTTTAAGATCTTCCAGTTAGTACCACTTTTGTCCACCACCCTTACTTTGTCAGAACATTGAGAAGGAAGAGAAAGAGGTTGACAGGAAACCAATTCTCTGCACAATTCCTAGCTGTTTTCATGAAATTGGTTTGCATTTGTGTTGAACTGTTCCATAGCTGATTTCCTGGGCACTAGAAGATAGGAATATTGTATTTATATTCTTGACCAACAGTGAGTAAAATCATGCCAATTGCAATTCTGCTGTAGTTCATAAAGTGCATAAAAACATTGTCTTGTCATTGATGTAGACTATGATAAAATTAATCTAAACACTTTTAATTGCTCAGATATGACGAGTGCTCTGCATTTCAGAGCATTACTGTCTGCATTAAAAGCAGCATTTCCTGAGGAGCAATTCTATGGAAAAGCTGTTTAGAAACCAGAGGAGAACAGAGAGAATACACTTTAGTTGTTATCTTAATCTTGCATTTATTTGTTTATTTATTTTGTGTCAAGCAGCTCACCAGCCAAAACAGCTGGAGGCTGAAAGTTAAAATCTGGCAATGAAAGAGATCACAGTGGGCAGGCATGCACTTTGTGTGTTCCAGAGAAAGAATTGATTTGGTTTGGCTATGTTGTAAGCCTTGGAATATCACTGTTCATGTGAGCTTAGTGCATTTAACAATTATAGTAAAATTAGTTTCAATCATGTTAAATTCTGTAAGTAACACAAATGAATTTCAAGAACTTTGCTCAGGCAGAGGATGGAAAAAATATAGTTTTGGAATGTGTGGTACCCATGTATTTTGAGCTCAAAAGGAATCCCAAGCAAACAAGATTACATTTTGGTACTTGAGAAGCAATAGTGCAGACACATTATAAGATGTTACTTTTATTTATTACATCACAATTATGAGTCCAAACTAGGCTGGTGGTCAGCTTTGGTCCCACAAGTCTAAATAGTAAAAACTTTTACTGTATCACTACTTTCCTGGAAGAGTAGATACAAACATCCTTCTAATGCTTACTAAAAACAGTGAGAATTTTTATGCTCCATTCGCTTATTTTCTGCCAGGATTACTAGTGGTTTATTACAAGAAGCAGCCACTTGGTCTTTTCCACAATGCAAACAGGTGTTTATAAATCAACCTTGGATTCTAATGAAACTGAAGTATGTCAATTAGAAAGATCTTGAAGCATATGTCAACATTAGTTGCTTTAAGCAGAACTAGTTTGAGCATTTCACATAAGTGAATTATCTCCCCCCCACACCCTGCACTGCACTCTGTCATTAAGGTCATGTGAAGAGCTCAGCTACAACTGCTTTGCTTCAGTGTTTCGAGCAAGAAAATTGCTAGTATGAACATAGCCATTGACTTGTGAGGAGAGCTAGATTTCTTCTTGTTCAAGCTATTCTAAAAGTCATTTCAAAGGCTTTGAAAATGATTGTCCCAAGGACATGACAGACTTAACAGCTTTTCTGTGCATATTCACAGAGAAAGAGTGTGGTTTGAGGATTATGCACACAGATTTAATAATTTGGCATTTCTAGGGAGTAGCTGCAAAACATCAGTGTGATTTCTGTGCAGATGGTAGATATCTGTGGGAGTGTACACTCAAAAGGGGGCAATCTGAGAAGCTCCAATTAAAATTCCAGTGCAGAGACAGCAGGAAAAATACTCAAACCTTATCACCACAAGAAGTGCTAACCACTGTAAGCCAATTTAACAACAAAATCAGGCTGTGCTCTGCAAAACACAGTGCACAGCACTGATGTTCTCATCAACAGTACTTATATCACATTAGCCAATAACAAATATGGAGCCAAGACGTAAGCTATTTTCTAGCTCTAGGAAGCTGCACTGAGTAGTTATGCACATGTGTGTGTTCACTCTAGTGTACACATATCTATTCATTTGGAAACTGACATTCTTACCCTGCTCCTAGCGCAGCACCTGTACGCGCTGGATCTGCTCTGGATCTTCCCCTTCCCTGGGGTTTCGTTTTTAGTTAACTTAAATAACAACAAACACACCTGCTAATTTTTTTCTTTGGAGTTTGGCTGCTTCATGGACTGCTCTCTGCAGGACTTCCTTTGTCCCTGTCACTAGTTCCTTGTGCTCCAGAGGCATTCACAACCTGTTCCACATCCAGAGCTGGTCCCAGAAGGATCCACCTGCTCTGCTTGTTGACAGATCAAATACCTTTGCATTGTTCGAGAAATCCCTAAAGCCTGACCACAAGAGTGAGCAAACAAAATAGGATGGCAGACGCATGGAAAGTATAGGTGCTGCTGCCTTGTTTAATTGGTACTAGGAGGTATTTGTACACTAATGCACCCTGGCTGACAGAATGGGGCTAGGGGGATTGAAGCAGCCAGAGTTTTCCTGAGTAGTTGTGCATGCATTCATGTGTTCGTGGTTGCCAGGCCATTTCACCTCCACAATGGTGTTTGCAGACTTCAATTTGCCTAGGTTCTGCTGTTTTCAATCACGTGGCACCTTTCCTCTAAGTCCTTGTCCACTTCCAAACTCTCTTCCTTTATCTATCTTTGCACTAGCCTAGTCAGAGATTAGTCATCTAAGACAGAAGATAAGTTATTCAGATGTTTTTCATGACAGGGTGCAAAAAGGGCAGTGACTTGGAAATAGAGATTACTTCCCCATACACCATCTATTGCTCCCCAGAAGTACTGTCAGTAACTGCAAAGCAAACAGTAATAAACTGGAAAAGCCAAGCACAGCATCAGATTCTGCTTTTTGTTTCTTCTGTGGAGGAGGACAGTGAATGACACAAAAAATTGTAACTGAAGGTTTAATTTGCTTTGGTTTACTTTTAGCAAACTGTGTATGTGCATTACACATGCCAGTGTGAACTTAAAGTCCTAGTATGACAATTTGAAAAGTTGTTTTAGGCTACAATGTGTTTTTCCTGCAGTTTGTGAGAGAAAGGAGGCCATGTATATGTCAGAAGTCCCAATAATGATGGTTTCTCATTTTTATCACTGGGGTCAGGAGGCAAAGATGCCAGTATGATTGTGAAAGCATTTTAACTGATAACAATGGCTCCAAACATGTAGGATGAGCCTTCAAAGAAGTTCAGCTAATGCTATTAAATTTCTTCAAATAACAGCTGATCTAACTTCCCTTAGCTTGCATATGCTTTGGCAGTGCTTTTCCACAAATATACTAAAAGAATATCCCAGATTCCCAAACCTTTTCTAATTAGGGTTAAATATATTCTCTGATCTAAGTACACATAACTCTCTTTAAAGGAATATGGTGTTAAATTTCCCTCCGTATGTTTCTTAAAAGACAAAATTATAAGCTTGCTATTGCTTAGGGGAAAAAAAAAAAAAAAAGCCAACCATCATCTCCTTATGGTAACTTGATCAGAGAGATGTAAGTTAGTTTCAGCTATAGCAGAATTTGATGTCAGCATGGTAATTACTAGGCAGAGTCAATAATGCCTCTCCTCAGTATAATTGCAAATCCAGTACATCCATGGCCAGAACTAAATTGCTTGAGAGCAATCAATAGAAATCTCCCAATTGCATTCCCTGGTGTACACATCAGATATAAAAAGGAAAACTGTTCACCCAAGCAAAAGGTCAACTTTACAAATAGCAACTGCAATATGAGGCTAAGAAGTAGTCTGTCCACACAGAAGCATCTTGGTTAACTCTGGCTAGAGAAGACAGATCTGAATTGGAAGACATGTATTTTGAAGGGTAAAGGCTATGCCCACATGAATAGCAATTTGATGCAACTGAAGTGGAGCAATAGATTCATGTAGCTGATGCTGAGTTCCTAATATTTGTTTCCTATGAGGTTTGCAGCTTTTAGTCAAACTGAATTTAGCCTGTTTCCTCAGATCAAATATTCTCATGACATGTTCTCAAAGCTGTCTGAAGGACCAATCTTTGATGCAGATATCTGTGTTCCTGTGACAGTTGGGACGTCATTAGGTTTGTACTTGGAGTGAAACTTCTGGCTCAGTTTCCTTGAAGATGAATGTAGCTCATGTACACCAAAATCACTGTAAGGAGCAAAGCAAAGCATAGTAAGTGGGAAAACTCAAGGGATTAATTTCAAAACCTCATTTGAGATTGCTTAAACAAAATTACTATTGCAGATGCAGCCAAATATTTGCTCCAGAAATCCCAATTGTTTTTTTCCTAGATTCTTAGGACCTTCTGCTTTTTTCTTCCTCAATCGCTTTTGCTTGTACCTGCTATAAATCCCTGAATAAACACGTTGCCTTTGGTGCCATGTAATTCCTACCACTTAAATTTTTCTGGTTAATATTTAACAAAGAGATACATAATGATTCAGTAGAACACAGGATTCATTTTACTTAATGGTCTGATAGAGTGTCAGAGGCAATGGATGAGTTTGGTGCTGATGTTGTGGGCGGGTTCTTTTAAAAAGGAAAAAAAAATCTTTTTCTGTATATGCTTCAGGAGTTAAATATAAGCTTTGAAATATAAGTTTGCTGAAACTGAGTCCCTTGAAACTTCAAAAAGAATGTTTAGGCATCAGAGCTGTAAGAGCCCAGATAATTATTAGGTCTCTCAGACCATTGTGAAGAACAGTCACCTAATAGCTCATAAACTCCCTTTGAATATCTGCCCCCGCTGCTGAAGGGTTAAATTCTTCTATGCATGTATATATCTTCATTATTTTCTCCCTTTATATTTTGGAGCAGAAGTGGTCTGTTACACTTTCTGTCTGCTACTACATTTCCTTTTGGAGGTTTCTGTTGCAAAGGATTAACTTTCTAAATTGACTGGAGTTTTCTGAGAAATATATTTTAGCATAAAATTGTTAGTTTCGCACTCTGTCAAATTATGCTGCTCACACACTACACAGCACAAAACAAATAAACCTGCACAAAACTGTGGTGTAGAAAACATCAAGAGTATTTTTGCTTAGGCTGTGCTGACAGAAAATGTTTTCTTTCCAGTGTAACTCTATCTTTCATTTGACATGTCTTTTGTTACAAGTTTATAAGCCAAATATTTTCAACAGGTGTCAGATATAAAAATATGCAATTTTTTTAGATGCATTCATAATTCTATAATGAAAGAATAACGTATTTGCCCCATAAGAAAGTGTTTTGTAGAAGTCAGTATGAAATTCTATTGCTGAAGAGGAAAAAAAGTGTAACAGGCATTGCATTTGCATTATGGTCTGGATTAAAGTACTGTAATAAGAATAGTATGAAAAGGCTGCTAAACAGCTGATAGTTTCACCGTGTTGGAACCAAGTATGGAGCTACAAAGCAGTTGCATTAGTAACATAATGCTAAGAACATTTTCAATTATCATGCTTGACCTTGCTAAGAAGCTAAAACAAACTCTATCAATACAGTGTATAAGGCCGTAGTACGATAGCAGACTGCTATCTAGGTCTATCTGGTATCTAGGTTGGTGAGGGGCTTGGACCACAAGCCCTAGGAAGAGCAACTGAGAGAGTTGGAGTTGTTTAACCTGGAGAAAAGGAGACTCAGAGGTGACCTTATCACTCTCTACAACCTCCTGAAAGGAGGTTGTAGACAGGTGGGGGTTGGTCTCTTTTACCAGGCAGCAACTGATAGAACGAGAGGACACAGTCTCAAACTGCGCCAAGGAAGGTACAGGTTGGATATTAGGAAGAAATTTTTCACAGAAAGAATAATAAAATATTGGAACGGTCTGCCCACGGTGGTGGTGGAGTCTCCATCCCTGGATGTGTTTAAAAAGAGATTGGATGTGGTACTTGGTGATATGGTTTAGTCGAGGTGTAGGGCATGGGTTGGACTCGATGATCTTGAAGGTCCCTTCCAACCTGGTAATTCTGATTCTGATTCTCTCCCACCTCCCTCCCTTTTTTTCTCCCTGCTACAGTAAGGGAAATGTGTGGACTCTTGCCCACACTATTTCTAAATTGCTGAAGCAATTGTTTGCTGTAGATTAGTTTGTAATTCTGAACCTCAAGAAGAAGGAAACTCAAACACATTCCTCCCCAGGGTTATTTACAGATCTGGAATTTTAATGCAATCTAACGCAGAGGCTAAGAAATCCATGACGCATGAGGAAAGGGAGGGAGGCAGCAGTGAAGGTGACATCAGAGTGTCTCCTTAGCAAAGCTTTTTCTTTGTGTGCCAAAAAACTTCCTTTACCCAGTGCTTAACAACTTCCTTGCTGTTTTCTGTCATGCAAACAGGCTTATGCAAAAAAGCTGGGCAGGGGGTGAATGTGTGTACATGGCTTAAGTACACACACACAGCTATGTTTCCAGCAGGCCTGAATATGGCTAGCTTCTTTGTGCATGGTTGCTCTGGTGATGAAAGTTTTCTTACATGGATAAATTAAAACAAACTAACAACTTTCATCAACCCTGATGCTGTTCATCCTGTCTATGTGGGGCAGTTGGAGCCCTAAGATGCTGTTAAGGTTATTTAGGCATGAAAAGGGGCAAACAAGCAGATTTCAGGAAGAGTTAAAAAATACATAACTAGTAATCTAAACACTGGCAACTTGTTGGCATTAAAAACACTACCAGTGCTTATATACAACTGTTGTCTAAATAGCTTTTAAAATCTGACATTCCGTAAGGAAAGAATTCATCACTTTCAATTTCTTCTATCATTTTTGGCTATTCAGAATAATTAAATCATTTCTACCAATTCCTGTATAGCTTATTTTCATTCTTCCTTAGCAGTGAAATTTTCTGCTCACCTTGGGCTGAACAGTCCACAGTAAAAGAGGGTTAAAAATGGAACAGGGGAGACTAAAGGGACACACAATAAAAAAGTGTTACAAAAAAAGGGGAGTTAATTTAGCTTTTTGCAGGCTTCCCAGTAGACTTTCCAGAGGGGTGTTCCCAAAAAGTGACATTGAATCTTCCACTTCGCAGGGTGAAGTCTCCAGTAACAATGAAAGAGATGTCTGTGTACATGATTATTATGAACATTTGACACAGCAGACAAGTCATAAACATTAAAGCAAAAAGCTTTTGAGAGGAGAAGACATTCTGCCTTTACCGGTTTTCTCAGACATTCTGTTTTAACCAGAATATTACAGGGGAGTTTTGTGTTAGCAGTCCTTCTTTCCTAGCAAATTGGAAGTTACTGCCCCTGATGGCAAATGGAACTTCAGGTCTCCTGCTGCAAGGTTACCCTTTCCATTCTGTCAAAGAACTGCCTTTTAGGCCAGATTGTCCTCAGCACTGGAAAAAACATGCCCTGGGAGAAGATAAAAGGAAGGAAATGAAGTTACCCTCCATCATTTCACCTGTGGGTTCCCATGCTTCAGTGTAGAGTCTCCATAACCAAGTGGAGAGTACATATCTCCTGGAAATTGACAAAAAGCTGATTAACGAGGAAAGAGGGAACTTTAGAAAAGAAGCATCTATAACATTATTCCAGGGACTCCGGCCAAATTTTTCTCTCTTTATGTTTTGGCAAGGATTGGTGCTAATTTTTGATTGCTTAATAAATTTATTTTCATTAGAATGTTAAGGGAATATTGTTTAATAATAATATTGTGGTGGATTCTGTAATGTGCTTGTTTCACAAGGGTGTTAAATTCCCAGCCATTCTATTGAAGCCCAGGGAGGGGTTTTCTTTTCTCTGCCCAAGACATACTAAGTCCTGCCAAAATCTCTCTTCTCAGACAACAGTGTCAGAAACATTCATAAGCCAAGGGAGGACATCATGAACAAATGAGCATCAGAATGGAAAGGGTTTCCAGGTACTGTAGAGCAAAGAAAGGCTTCCTCAGCACAACAACAGAGAATTGCCTTGTGCTCCTATTAACCAATTTGCCATGGCACCAGAGTGGTACAGAAAGCATTCGAAATCCTGTCTTTGCCATCTATAATGGAGATCTCTCTGATCATAAAGAAAATTATTCTGTGTCAAGAGGACATAGACATTGTCTCTGAGCACTTCCTGAGGCCTGAGTACAGCTGAAAGTTTGAAAAGGAGGGTCAGGAACTTGAAAGAAACGACGTGTGCTAGAATCAGTGGATGCCATTTCGCTGAAGTTTGGCCATCTGCTTCACTAAGGTGGAGAAGAAAATCTCATTTAGGAATGAGAGAATATAGGATATTTTTATTTTATTTTTACTGATTATCATGGATCTGTTTCAATTACAGATATTTAAGATTTCCAAGATATAATATTCACTTTGACAGCTAGACTAGAAGCCCTCATATCTCTAATTATAACTATATATATGATTTACAAAGGAAATGGAAGGACTTATGGAACTATATTATATTTATCTCTCCGTATCAATTTTTTAACCTCTAAATGTCTCAGCTATTCCCGTTCAATTTGATGAGATAGAAGGCGCTTCCATGCTCAAGTAAAATGTATGTGTTTTCCAAGTGCTGGCTAAAGTATACTGGTAATTTGACAAAGTCAAAGCAGGTGTAATTTAAACAAGAGATTTATGTGTTGAGTTTAAATTTAATATAGCAATCTTGTGAAAAACATTCTTGTTCTCCATTTCCATTGTTTGTACTACTGCATGTCATCTGCGCAGATTATTCTCTAGAATATCTCAGATTATTCTCTAGAATAATCTAGTCGTTCACAATGGGATAGCTGATGTGCACTCCTGGCTTGAGTGGCACTATTCACTATATTCGCTATTCAGGTGACCCAGGCATTTCAAGCTAGATCTGAGACCTCCTTCCTGTCTGGTACAATTGGGCTATGCTCCATGGCAGAAGACTTAACTGCTTTGTATTGTAACAAAATTGAAAAGGAAGGAAAAAAGAGCAGTAGATACACCTGTTCAGTGCCAATCCAAGTTTCCAACTGTATGTACAATCTCCCCTTAATACCCTTGGAGCTTTCCGGAGCAAATTTTCAGGTTATCTAATGATCTTCTACAGAAAGGGCTCTGATAGAAAAATACTGCTCTTTGAGTAAAATGGCAGCTGTGTGACGACCTTGAACTATTTGGACCTCTTCCTTATAGAATCATAGAAACATAGAATAGTTAGGGTTGGAAAGGACCTTAAGATCATCTAGTTCCAAACCGCCTGCCATGGGCAGGGACACTTGACACTAAACCATGCCACCCAAGGCCTCATCCAGCCTGGCCTTGAACACCACCAGGGATGGAGCATTCACAGCTTTCCTTGGCAACCCATTCCAGTGCCTCACCACCCTCACAGTAAAGAATTTCTTCCTTAGATCCAATCTAAACTTCCCTTGTTTAAGTATGAACCCGTTACCCCTTGTCCTGTCACTACAGTCCCTGGTGAATAGTCCATCCCCAGCATCCTTGTAGGCCCCCTTCAGATACTGGAAAGCTGCAATGAGGTCTCCACGCAGCCTTCTCTTCTACAGGCTGAACAGTCCCAACTTTCTCAGCCTGTCTTCATACGGGAGGTGCTCTAGTCCCCTGATCATCCTCATGGTCCTCCTCTGGACTTGTTCCAACAGTTCCATGTCCTTTTTATGTTGAGGACACCAGAACTGCGCACAATACTCCAAGTGAGGTCTCACGAGAGCAGAGTAGAGGGGCAGGATCACCTCCTTCGACCTGCTGGTCACGCTCCTCTTGATGCAGCCCAGGATACAGTGGCTTTCTGGGCTGCGAGCACATACTGAAGCCAGCTCATGTTCATTTTCTCATCAACCAGCATCCCGAAGTCCTTCTCTGCAGGGCTACTCTGAATCTCTTCTTTGCTCAACCTGCACCTGTGCCTGGGATTGCTCCTATCCAGGTGTAGGACCTTCCACTTGGCATGGTTAAACTTCATCAGGTTGGCATCAGCCCACCTCACAAGCATGTCGAGGTCCCTCTGGATGGCATTCCTTCCCTCCAGCATATCAACCGAACCACACAGCATGGTGTCATCGGCAAACTTGCTGAGGGTGCACTCAATCCCACTGTCCATGCCAACGCAAAGATGTTGAACAAGACCGGTCCCAACACCGATCCCTGAGGGACACCACTCGTTACTGGTGTCCAGCTGGACATCGAGCCATTGACCACAACTCTTTGCATGCGGCCATCCAGCCAGTTCTTTATCCACCGAGTGGTCCACCCATCAAATTGATGTCTCTCCAATTTAGAGACAAGGGTGTCATGAGGGACAGTGTCGAAGGCTTTGCACAAGTCCAGGTAGATGACATCAACGGCTCTGCCCCTGTCCATCAGTTCCGTAGCCGCATCATAGAAGGCCACCAAATTGGTCAGGCAGGATTTGCCCTTAGCGAAGACATTCTGGCTGTCACCAAGCACTTTGTTGTTTTTCATGTGCCTTAGCATGCCTTCCAGGAGAATCCGCTCCAAGATTTGCCGGGCACAGAGGTGAGACTGACTGCTCTGTAATTCCCTGGATCATTCATTTTCCCCTTCTTGAAAATGGGGGTTAGATTTCCCTTCTTCCAGTCATCGGGGACTTCACCTGACTGCCGTGATTTTTCAAATATGATGGACAGTGGCTTAGCAACTTCATTTGCCAGTTCCTTCAGGACCCATAGATGGATTTCATCAGGTCCCATGGACCTGTGTACGTTCAGGTTCTTAAGATGGTCTTGAACCAGATCCTCTCCTACAGTGGGCCCAAGATCTTCATTCTCACAGTCCCTGCATCTGCCTTCCAAGACTTGGGTGGTGTGGTCAAACCATTTGCCAGTGAAGACTGAGGCAAAGAAGTCTTTAAGAACCTCAGCCTTCTCCAAATCCAGGGTAGCCAGTTCTCCCGATAGCTTTCAGAGTGGGCCTACGCTGTTCCTAGCCTGTCTTTTATTTGCTGTCTACCTATAGAATCCCTTCCCATTATCCTTAACATCCCTAGCCAAGTTTAATTCTAACTGGGCCTTAGCTTTCCTAACCTGGTCCCTAGCTTCCCGGACAACATCCCTGAATTCTTCCCAGGCTGCCTGTCCTTGCTTCCACCTTCTATAAGCCTCTTTTTCCCTTTCAAGTTTCCTCAGCAGCTCCTTATCCATCCAAGGAGGTCTCCTGGCCCTCCCGCTGCACTTCCTTCTAGTTGGCATGCAACGCTCCTGAACTTGTAGTAGGTGATCCTTGAATATCAACCAACAGTCTTGGGCTCCCCTGCCCTCTAGGGCTGTATCCCATGGAACCTTACTAAGCAGGTTCCTGAAGAGGCCAAAGCCCGCTTTCTTGCAGTCCAGGGCAGTGAGCTTGCTGCACGCTCTTCTCACTGTCCTGAGGATCTCCAATTCAACCATCTCGTGATTGCTGCATCCAAGGCTGCCCTGGAGTGTCATATTTCCAACCAGCCCTTCCCTTTTGGTGAGCACAAGGTCAAGCATGGCACCTCTCCTTGTCAGCTCCTCTATTACTTGCAGAAGGAAGTTGTCTTCCACACAATCGAGGAACCTCCTGGATTGCTTGTGCTGCACCGTACCGTCCCGCCAACAGATATCAGGGTGCTTGAAGTCCCCCATGAGAACAAGGGCCTGCGAGTGTGAGGCTTTTCCTATCTGTCTGTAGAGTGCTTCATCCACAGATTCCTCTTGATCAGGCAGTCTGTAACACATCCCCACAGTGATGTCCCCCATTCCTCTTCTCCCTTTAACCTTGACCTGCAAACTCTCTGTTGGCTGCTCACCCATCCCCAGACAGAGTTCCATACTCTCCAGCCTATCCCTAACATAAACAGCAACTCCCCCTCCCCGCCTGCCAGTCCTGTCTTTTCTACAGAGCCTGTAACCTTCCATTCCAACCATCCAGTCTTAGGAGCCATCCCACCATGTTTCTGTGATGCCTACTACATCATACCCCCGTAGGGGTGCACACATCTCTAATTCCTGCTGTTTGTTCCCCATGCTACAGGTGTTTGTATAGAGGCATCTGAGCTGAGCTCCAAATGAAGCCGGCCCATTGGCTGGAGTGGCTGGAATATCTCTGCATTGCTCTGAGCATTTGTTGTAGGTGTTGGCAACTGACTGGGTGTGTTGGGATGGAACAATGCCTCCCTGCCCCCACACATCTAGTTTAAAGCAACCTTGACCAGCCTGGCAAGCCTCCTACCAAAACCGCTCTTCCTCTTCTTTATCAGACCAGCTCCACTAGCCCCCAGTAGACCTGGCCTACAAACTTGGGTCCCGTGTTCAAGACACCCAAACCCCTGACTATGACACCACCCTTTTAGCCATTTATTAACCTGACCAATCCTCCTAGCTTTTTTAAGGTTCCCCCCTGTATCCTGGAGAATTGACAAAAAGACAATCTGAGCTCCAGAGCCCCTAACCACCTCTCCCAGGGCTTTGTGGTCCTTCTTGATGTTCTCCAGGCTACTGCTATCAACATCACTAGCACCCACATGGATCACTAGAAGTGGGTAAGAGTCCGTGGGACTCACTAGAGCAGGCAGCCTCTCTGCAACATCCCTGATCCATGCCCCAGGTAGGCAACACACCTCCCTCGAGACCGGGTCAGGCTGACAGATGAGTGCTTCTGTCCCTTTCAAAGTAGAGTCCCCTACCACTATGACCCGCCTCTTTTTCCTGGCAGCACCAGTAGAGATCTTCTTTAACAGTGCACCAGCCAGTTGTTTCTGGTGCAAGTGCCTTTACTCCTTAGCCCCATGCAGGACAGCAAAGCGGTTCTGGGTGGGGACAACAGATTTAGGAGGAAGCCCCTTGTTTTTAATTGTCTTCTTCCTCCTTTTTTTGTTGGTTTTCTTTGTTACTGTTTCCCAGTTTCCTAGGTTAGCGGCCTCCTTCTCTCCTCCATGAGCTACAGGGGACGCTTGAGGCCCCTGCACAGTTTGGGCCTGGAGGAGGCAGTCCTGCTTCCTCTCAGCTTCCCTGACATCTTGCAGCCTATTGACAGCATCCCGCAGCTCAGCCACCTGCTGCAGGAGGACCTCCACCAGGGAGCACCGAGTGCAGCCCTGCCCATTGGGCACCGCTCCCTCACAAGACCAGTGCAGGCACTCTCTATACTCCGAGCATTGCACTGCAGCTTCCCCTCTCATCAGCTCTGTCTGGGTGCCTACGCTGGCCACCGCCGGGGCAGGCAGAACAGAGCTCCCAGACCGGGCCCTGGTCATACAACAAGTACTCATCATCCCGCTAGCCTGCCCACGTGAACTGACATATATATTCCATGGGCCAGAAGAATTTAGTTACAAAAAGCCAACATTTATGCCTAAAGGGCTTGAAAATTGTTATGTGGAGACAAGTATTGCACTGTAAAACAGCTTTTCTTTGTGTTTTACTGTCTGTAGATCTATATTAGAGAGCTTATCTAAAAAAAAAAAGAAAAAAAAAAAAAAAAAGAGTTCTTTTAAAGCTATCCACTGCCTTGAAATTTAAAATTATCCTATTTTTCCATTGAGCTTTTTTGAAATGCTTGCTGAGATTGCTCAATATCTCTACACAATACCAGTTTTGTTTCATACACTACCACGCAATTTGCCTTTTCATTTTACCCTTTCCCTTAATTTTTTTCTGCTTGGCTAGTCCTTGCAATCTGACTTCAAGAACACTTCATAGGCTTGCTGTAGAAAGCATTCAACTCCCTGTGCTCAGCATGTCCACTCCATTTTACCTGCCCTATAGTCTTGCTTATTGTTGTTTAACATTGCTGGTTTATGGCTTTTAGATTTTTCAGCTTAACTGGATATTCAAAAGCTGGCAGGATGAATTGCTTGCTTTCCAGTCTTTAATGTTTATCTCCCCTTGGATCTCACCATCTGTTCTTATTTGGCAGTGCAGGAAAAGGAAATTTTTTTAACTTCCTTTAATTTGCCCTGTTTCCTGCAGATAGTTAGCTTGTCTGGTTCCTCTTTCTCTCTCCAGACATAATCAAGAAGTATTTGATGTCACTTACTGAAGCTTATGAATCTGACAGAAATTTCCATGCTAGATTGTGTTGCAGGCTTTGCTTAATGAGGAAGAGTTAGGGATTTTTCTTTTGTTGGGGTGTATATTCACTAACACATCCTCAGTATAGTGCAATGATATTCACAAAATTAGGACTGTTTTTGTCTCTGTTCATTCAAGTATATTCCTCCTAACTTCTTTTGTTTGCCTTTATTTCTCAGTGTCATATCCTTGAGCACATCAGCAAGCCAAATACCTCTTATTCTGGGTAACATCTATTCTTTAATGTTTCAATTCCAGTATAGTCCAATCCCAACACAGTCACAGTTACCAGAGGTAACCCCGCACTTACGACCAGTGGTCATGCAGTGGTGTCTTGAGCTTCAAAGATGGTGCACTCTGTTTTTTCAGATTTCTTATTTATGGTCAATCTTAGGGTGACTGGAATCTTTCATTCTCTTTACCGTCTGGGTTTCAAAGTCTTACAGGGAGAGTATCAAAACATGGTTACCTGTTACATCCTTCTGCATATTGAAGGACATATGAAGGAAATAAGGATGGAACATAGAATGTGGAAAGGAGAAAGCATTTGTTTTTCTCATGTATAGTACCCACAGCAGGAAACACAACTTTGAAAAGATTCCTCCAGTTTTGAAAGTGCTCTGCTGCTACACATGATAATTGTGTTTGTAAACATTTGGAGGTACAAATGCTGTCTTTCAGAGACAGAGATAATATCCTTTCAAAGCCTTTTACAGTGCTCTCTCAAAGTATCTCTGCTTTCATTATTTTTTAAAGATGACACTGAAGTCAAATGATAGTGAAGTCAAAGCTTGTGGTGTATACATTAACAAGTTAGTGAAGGGAAGTTAAGGATCTGCCTCATGAAAGGATTAATCTGAATGAAAACCCACCTGCTGTTCCCTTTGTCATTCATCAACTACCCTCAGATTCTTTTCTCAGTCGGACCCATGAAATAATTTGCCAGGTGTTGCAGTCTGTCAACTGCCCCTGTTAACTAAAAGTCATTTCCATAGAACAGCTGTCCCTCTGTAGCTTGTGCATAACGAGTTGGTTGTTGGTCCCCTTCCAAAACGAGAACCCACAGCCATTTGGCATGCTTCTTGGGAGTGCTCGTAAAGAGCCCAAGACCCACGCTGACACCAAGGGTAAGTGCCAGTCTGGGAGTCAAAGCCCTTCCTGCAGCAGCAGCAGTATCTAGGATTTTTAATCATTTTGTCTAGCTCACTAGGTCAAAGTGATGCTGAAGGGGCAAAATGGATCTTGTGTTGGTAATGTTTTATCTGAATGGCTAAACAGAGGATTTTTATTTTCAGTTGTCAGCCAAGAATTTTTCCTCAACTACTGAAAATTAATTTTTAAACTATGATATAAGTTCTCTTAAAACAATTCTTTCCTTCTTTTCCAGCAATTTGTGGCAGCTTCTGTAACTTCATGCAGGACAATGAGGTCCTTTGAACAGCTTAGCAAAAGTTACTCAGTCAGTCTGTCCAGAGTCAAAGAAGCTGTACTAGATGTTACAGTAGTATCTGGGCTATTGACACAGATGGTATTTAAATGATAAACAGCTCCTTAGACATGGGGCAGTCCGTTATGATTTTGGTTTCCCATGTCCTGATAATTTCCTCATATTTTCTGTCTTCAACAATGTTGCAAGCAGCTACAGGCTATCCTAATATGAGAAGACTCATAGATCAGATCTGGTCTTTAGACTGAATAATAATTCTAATTTTTTTTTTCCATTTGGGCAATCTTTAGATTTTAGACCGTGCTCAACAAATATTCATCAAAACACTTAGGGCACTGTTATTTGAAAAGATGTTTCCTGACTTCAGCTTTGCCTGTTTGAGTCAAGAAAGTTTGTCTGATTTTACTTGCTGCAGCTTAGACCAATGGCTCTGCTTGTTGACTTACCTAGTAAAATTTTTTACTATACTTGAAGCTCTGTGTGAAATTCTGCTGTCAGAGTGCAAAAAACCAGAGTGAAACCAACTCAATCCTTGTTTAGGGCTTGTTACTCATGCAACAAAAGACAGATTTCAGGACTCTGCTAATGTTCTGTAATGTCTTCTCTCATCAAGTGATGGAATACCTTTCACATTTAGATCTTCCATTGCATGAGGTGTGTTTCACATGTTAATGTACTGGGAGACTGAAATAAAAATGGCCACCTGAATCACTGCATTCTCTCATGCTTAAATTATCTGTGAGGTGCCCTTGCTCTCTTTCATTGGCTATGCACTCATCCATCATAGCATTGGCAGGGGACAGAAAAAGCAGCATGCAGTGGGCACTCTGTTTCACCTTCAAAACCACACAAGCTTCAGGCTTATTTAAATCTACTTTAAATCTCAGTTCTCAAATGACTTACACTAAAACAAAGCCAGAACCACCACACAGTATCTCTGAATTTATTATGTCACTTGAAAACACTACTCTTAGTTAAATCAGGTTAAACCCTTGGTGAAAGGGCATAGCCAGGCTTACTGTTTGTGCTGCAGCTGGTTGGGTTAGGAGATGAGTGACTCCATTTGCGCATTCCCAGCTGGTTCAGATTTTCTGGCTTTATTTCATTTGTAACTGCTGAGAGTAACCTGTGCTGACTTGTATATATTTTAGGCTTTTTGTTTTATTGCAACACTTTTTTTTCACAGAAAGTGGTGAAGGTGTAAGTATCATACAGTACGCTGGCATAGCTGAGGGAGCAGGGACAAGACAGAAGAGAGGTTGAGCAGGTGAAGACAGCGAGCTTTAAATCAAGTTAAGCTATCTTCACAGCACGTCTGACTGTGTCCCGAACAAGACTGTGGTTTGTTTTTTTTTTTTTAAAAAAAGGGCAAACGTTGAAATGAGGATTTCCACGAGCCAGGGATGAAATTCTGGCCACTCTAAGCATGCAACTGGGAGGAATTTCCTTTGTCAATGAATCCCATCCCATGTTTTTCCAGAAAAACATTCATGAACAGATCATGGTCCAGATTAAAATTCATTTCAAATGATAGCTCAAAAGAGTCATAAATATTCACAGAAAGTTTGTGATTAATGCTTCAAACCAGTGTAATTTCCACCACACACCCTGATGATATCCTTGTTGATGTTCTGCTGCTCAAAAGACACATCTGCTCAGAATGTCAACCTCAGTTTTATGCAGACGAAGCAGAATGGCTCCAAAGGTTAAAACAAGAGGGTATTTTGCAGATTAAACATGTTCTGCCCCATAACTGGGAAAGTCTGTGGTTGAAGTCTCCTTTTCCTAGAAGGTAGGTGTTGGCAGGGAAACATTTCTCTTTCCTATTCTTACACAGGTCTTGCCTTCACCCAGACTGTGTGTTGGTGATAATTTTTTTCCCAAGCAAAAAGGCAAAACAGAGGATGTTCAGAGGGTAAGGCACTAACCTAGCTTACATTACTACAAGTTTTTGCCATCAGCCTTGTGCTGGTGAGGGTGGTCTCTTGTTATTGCTCTGCAGTCTTCTTATATCTTACTTGGCTAGCTCATACTTCCCAGATGTGCTCATTTCCACGAAAACTTGTCAAATGGTCTCTGCCCCTTGCTTTCCTAAAAATCACACATCTATGTGTTTAGGCTTTCCTTTCAACAGAGGACTTCTTGTTTGTTTCCTGATATTGTCCTTTCTGAAAAGTGGTGGAAAGGAAGACAAGCGAACAAGACCATTTGCCTGTCTGGCAAGGGAAATGGCATGATTCAAAACTGCTTGAGCTAAAGAAATACTAAAGCCTCCAGGAAAATTCTAACATTTGTTTGGATGGTTTTGTTTATTTTTGGATCTGTGGAATATCCATGATTTTCAGTGCTTTGAGCTTTACTTTGAAGAATGTCATAATTGTGCCAGCAAACTCAGCTGTCAATATTTTTGTTTCACACCTCTTTAAAGTTCATAACTGACCTATAAAATTACACATACTAAGCATATGTGGTCCCAAGCAGGAAAAAACTTAATAAATACATACATAAATACAAAAGTGTTTGTTTAAATGTTAAAAAGGCACAAAAAAATAAAACTGTTGAATTCAAATGTGTTTTATAGTCTCATAACTCAAAAGCAAGCCAGTCAGGTTTTAATTCTTTCAAACTCAAAATTATTAACCTCTTAGTCTTTAATGTAGACTGATGCAGTGCCTGGGGCTGTTATGGCAAATGACCACATTATTGCATTTACGAAATTAGTAGTTACTGTGTACTTGTGGTATTTTTGTCTCCATGAAAATAGCTCAAAAATTTTAAGCAGGCAGACTTACTGCAGAAGTCAGTTCTCCTTTTAGATATACACCATCTTTGTGTGTTCATGTAGCTTCATCGGAGTATATTTGAAAGGGTCTTTGTCAGCCAGATTTAATAGTAGTTTTCCTGCTGAAGGACTGGGAAAGAGAGGAAGGGGTCTAACTTTCAAAATGCTGTATGTTTTAGAGGGAAAGTAAGTATGTTTTTTAAAAATCCTTGATGGTTCTCTTTTCATGATTCATATTTGTGTTTAACAATTAGAATGTAATAGGTTTGAAAAAGTCGCTATAGCAATACAATTCCCAAACTGGTACTTTTAGAGTAAAAATGTTGCTCTGTAAAAATGATGATAAAATTCATAGGAGCTTAAATCTTCAGCTCCCGAGATAGCATTCTTTCATAAAATATTGAGAGCACTCAGCTACCTTCTGCTTCTGAAAATTCATGAAAAATATTAAATTCTTTTTTTAATGAAACACACATCCTTGTGTTTTCTCCCAAAACTGAGTTTAGCACAGTGCTAAATTGCAGTAAATATGGAAGATATGTAGCTACATATGGAAAATATTCAATTCTACAAGAAGGAAGAGGAACAGTGTATGTGGCAAACTGGTGAAAAGATTTTATGCCATGATGATAACATGGGTGGTAAACTTTTCCTCTGTTTCTCTGCTTGCTAAGTATCAAAACAATGTGAAAAGGAAGAAAAACAGCATGTGTCCTTTGGGCAAACTCAGTAAGAAATGGGAGTTTTCTTCTTCAGAAGAAGATAAGAGAAGGAACCTCTTCCACGTTTTGATGAGAAATTACTCTCACTAGACAAACTAAACTATGGTGTTGGTTTGGGCAATGCATCTTCTCCAGGCTGTCTCTCACACTGGCATGCTGTTCAGTCATCAGCCTTGGCAGTAAAAGTGACAGCACACGTCAGTCTCATGCTGGCCTTTTCTTGTTCTGCTCACACAGGCGCCCTGAGCAGGGTTAAACAGCACTGGTGTAATCTTTGCCATGTCCATGTTGCTTCTACTTAGGTAACTATGACTTTAGCAGGTACAAGTTTATTTTAAAACTGTATTTTGAGGGGTGGTAAAGGTAGTGTTGGCCCAGCCTTGAAAAGTTCTGAATTCCCTAATGTTTCAGTTTGTTCTGAAATCCTAAATCCAAATGTATCTTGCACGATTTTGCATTTCAGTGAAAAGAGTTCTCGTAGTTCATGTCCTAAGATTACATTAATAAGGAAGTATGTCGAAAATACAAAGTAACAATGTCTCTAAATAGGCTCCAGTGATTCTGTGCTTGGAATACATGACTTTTGGGTGCCATGAAAATCCTACGAGGGCCTTCCATACCTAAGTATTTTCAGTTCGGTGTTTTAATGATTAACTAATTGATCCCTTTAACATCATGTTAATTCTCTTACAGATGAAAATTAGCATACTTTCTCTCTAGAGCTTTACATGATACACTAATAAATCTCGAGGAAAGAATAGGTAGAGATGTCATGGAAACCAGTCTGGAAAAATATTCTATCCCACAGCTTATGTTGCAAGACTACGTAAATATTTTATAACTGAAAGAAGACATCAAGTTTTCCAGCATTCCCTTATGTCTGTCAAAATGCAAAAATAGACCCTTTCTACCCTGGATTTGGAGAAGGCTGAGGTTCTTAATGACTTCTTTGCCTCAGTCTTCACTGGCAAAGGCTCTGACTCCACCACCCAAGTCTTGGAAGGCGGACGCAGGGACTGTAAGAATGAAGACTCTAGGCCCACTGTAGGAGAGGATCTGGTTTGAGACCATCTTAAAAACCTAAACATACACAAGTCCACGGGACCTGACGACATCCATCCGCGGGTCCTGAAGGAGCTGGTGAATGAAGTTGCTAAGCCACTGGCCATCATATTTGAAAAATCATGGCAGTCAGGTGAGGTTTCCAATGACTGGAAGAAGGGAAATATAACCCCATTTTCAAGAAGGGGAACATGGATACCTGGGGAATTACAGACCAGTCAGCCTCATCTCTGTGCCAGGCAAATCTTGGAGCAGATTCTCCTGGAAGGCATGCTAAGGCACATGAAAAACAACAAGGTGCTTGGTGACAGCCAGAATGGTTTCCCTAAGGGGAAATCCTGCCTGACCAATTTGGTGGCCTTCTATGATGGGGCTACGGAACTGATGGACAGGAATAGAGCAGTTGACGTCGTCTACCTGGACTTGTGCAAAGCCTTCGACACTGTCCCACATGACACCCTTGTCTCTAAATTGGAGAGACATCAATTTGATGGGTGGACCACTCGGTGGATAAAGAACTGGCTGGATGGCTGCATGCAAAGAGTTGTGGTCAATGGCTCGATGTCCAGCTGGACACCAGTAACGAGTGGTGTCCCTCAGGGATCGGTGTTGGGACCGATCTTGTTCAACAACTTTGTCAGTGATATGGACAGTGGGATTGAGTGCACCCTCAGCAAGTTTGCCGATGACACCAAGCAGTGTGGTTCGGTTGATACGTTGGAGGGAAGGAATGCCATCCAGAGGGACCTCGACACGCTTGTGCGATGGGCTGATGCTAACCTGATGAAGTTTAACCATGCCAAGTGGAAGGTCCTACACCTGGATAGGAGCAATCCCAGGCACAGGTGCAGGTTGAGCAAAGAAGAGATTCAGAGTAGCCCTGCAGAGAAGGACTTCGGGATGCTGGTTGATGAGAAAATGAACATGAGCCGGCTTCAGTATGTGCTCGCAGCCCAGAAAGCCACTGTATCCTGGGCTGCATCAAGAGGAGCGTGACCAGCAGGTCGAAGGAGGTGATCCTGCCCCTCTACTCTGCTCTCGTGAGACCTCACTTGGAGTATTGTGCGCAGTTCTGGTGTCCTCAACATAAAAAGGACATGGAACTGTTGGAACAAGTCCAGAGGAGGACCATGAGGATGATCAGGGGACTAGAGCACCTCCCGTATGAAGACAGGCTGAGAAAGTTGGGACTGTTCAGCCTGTAGAAGAGAAGGCTGCGTGGAGACCTCATTGCAGCTTTCCAGTATCTGAAGGGGGCCTACAAGGATGCTGGGGATGGACTATTCACCAGGGACTGTAGTGACAGGACAAGGGGTAATGGGTTCAAACTTAAACAGGGGAAGTTTAGATTGGATCTAAGGAAGAAATTCTTCACTGTAAGGGTGGTGAGGCACTGGAATGGGTTGCCCAGGGAGGTTGTGAATGCTCCATCCCTGGTGGTGTTCAAGGCCAGGCTGGATGAGGCCTTGGGTGGCATGGTTTAGTGTGAGGTGTCCCTGCCTATGGCAGGCGGTTTGGAACTAGATGATCTTAAGGTCCTTTCCGACCCCAACTATTCTATGATTCTATGATTCTATGAAATATATAGGTTTCTTTTTTCCATTTGGCACAGTACCATATTATGAAATGAAGACTAACATCAGCCTTTACATTAGATCTGCCACACCTGCCACAATAACATTCCAAATGCAGTAAAACCCACTTGATTTAAAATTTGTTTACAGTTTTTGTTGAATTTACTGGTTTTAGTGACCAATGTACAAACCTGGGCAAGTTCGAGAACTGCGTGCTGAAGTGTTTAGGGTATCCAGGAGCTGCTGATTGTGCCTGGGAGCCTGGTAGCAGGTTTTGGAATTTCTCTGCTGTTGAAAAAAGAAAGGAGCCTGATAAAGATGTAAACGCTTCTATCAGTTCCTTGAGCTGCTTTCCCCGGTTTGGAAAAGAGTTCTCCAGAATGGCATCAAACGCCAATTCCAGAAGACCGGAAAACCCTTAATAGGTAGTGATGGTATTTCATTTTTATGGTCATCACATGTGTTTCACAGTGATTTAAGTTTTATTTAGTATTTGAGTCCCTTAACAAAAACTGTACAGAGCATATATATCAATGTATAAACCCAAGCTGCTCCAAGTAGAACACTGTTGTAATCTTACCAGTGAGCAACTCACAGACCAAGCCTGAGTAGAAATAAAGGCTTTATGGGAATTATAGATACCTCATCTTAAATAGGCTTTCTTAAACTACTCATATTACAACAGAACTATTTTAACTTCACGGAAAACAGTCTGCAAATTCAGCTTTGCCATTGATCACATTGGCATAAAAGTGTTATTTCACACCATTGCCTTACTGAAGCAGAAAACAATATTTGGCCAGGTAGTACCAGCTGAAGTTTTCTGACAAAAGGTAGCTAACGGCCCAAAAATCTGAAATGCAAGAACTTCTGCACAGCCATATTTACAGTGTGTTCGTGGGCTCATTTGTTGTACAGTGTAGGAAAAAGTGTTTACTTTTAGTAAGGAAAAAAGTAGGGGAAAAAACTGAGCAACTCTATTGTCCATGCACACCACAATAATCCTATTGCAAGCAGAGATGGGCCCAAATTTTGGAGCTGCATTACTTGGAAAGTAAGAAGAGGAAGACTTTATTGCTACTAGAGAAGAGGCTGCCAGAAATCCTGCAGTTCAATGCCCTGGAGAGCACAAGAGTATTTTAATGTGCTCAGAGGATTACAATTCAAAGACAGAGACAAATGCTGTACTCTCCTGAATAGCTACTGGTTGACTGATACACTTAAAAGGTAAGTACTGAATCCTGCAGAAGGCCAGAGAGCCAAAGACAATCATATATAAAGAAAAGAAAATTCTGTTCTTTCCAGAGCTTGAATCTAGTACTTAAGGTAGGGGACATATATGTCCGGGTGCGGCTGAAACAGGGCTTTACCAAAATAGTGGAAGCACAATACCTTGAAAGCTAGGAGGCTCAGTTTCAAGGACAGGTGTATATGGCACTTAGAGCAACCTCTGAAACAGTGTACTTGAAATCTGGTGGATAAGACTTCAGCTAATTGAGTTGTTGATGGTTGTTTTCTGGGTTTTGTTTTTTAGATAATAAATATTTGATTTATTATCTACTCATAAGACTACATAAAATATGGGAACATATTTTTCCCTAGAATTCACCCAGTTCTCAGCTTTTCTATTTGGGAAGAAGTTAAAAGGGCAGAGACATTGAATTTTTACTTCTTATTTCTAGTATTTTTCTTTTATATGGATGTTTTTTGTGAATAGTATCAGATCTCCCTTTGTAGCCTGCTGTCATTGATAGAGTATATATATTTGAATACAACAAAACTGAAACTTCCATTTAATATGAGCATATCTCATCACTTCCTCATTTTCATACACAGTTTTCTTGTTTTACTGTGCAGAATTATCATAATGTATTCCTGGATATTCAGCTCTTATGTCTCCCCATAAATCGGAGGATCATAAAGCAAATATTTTTGTAACACTAATGTAGCCTTAAAACAGACCTGTCTCTTGAAAAATTAGCAATACTAGAACTTGTGAGGTGCAAGGAAAATATACATAGAGAGAAACAAAGGGATAACCTTGGAACAGTAAACTAAAGAAAAGGAATAGTATTTCTGACTTTGTTAGCAAGAACAGGGCAAATATGGACTTCACCAAAGAGCACCCGTGTTCATAAAGGAAAACAAAATCTTTCCAAAACTCTTCCTGTTAAAATCTTATGTGTTACCTCCAATCTCATGGGAAGAAAATGAGTCAAGAGTGGGGGAAGAATCCATACGTTGAGTCATCTTTTTGTCTGTTGTGAAGTGTGTCACCTAAGAAAACACCAATTCTGTTCAGGTCAGGAGAGAAGAAAATGTTTTTAATCCACAGATTTTTCTCTTAATGTTGTGATTTTGCTGCTCTATGGAGAATACTTTACCTAACTTTCATTGTAAGGAGCTGATTGAAAAGATATTCACTAAAGAGAATATGCAATCATAATGCCAAGCTAAGTATCAGAAAATGAAAACAATAATTTTTAAGGATTCTATTGTATCTGCAGTATTTAAATACAGCTGAAAATGTCATCAGATTTTATATGCACCTAGCAAGACACAAAAGAACAAAGATAAAATAATGCACAAAGTGGGAAAAGTCTTCAGGGACATTAAGCGAAACCAGAACAATATAGAAGTAGATAAAAGTCAGTCAACAGACCAAATAAGACTTCATAAAAGAAAAGTACACTAAAGCTGGGGAACTTAAGGAAACCTGGATGATGGTAGATGCAGTGTGTTTACATAAGAGACTGAGAGATTACAAAATAAGATATAAAATAATTGTGTTGGTTAAATCTCAAAAGATTTGGAGTTTTGTTTTGGTTGTAATAAGTATCAAGAGGTTTGGCTGCTTATCCAGATCTTCTCATGGTTCCAAGAAGTTGACAAAAAAACCTGTAAAACTACATGAAGAAGAATATAGGCATAAATCCTTGCACTTTCTTATTTCAAATGCCCTTCCCTATGTTGTGGCATATGTGGTAATGCTTCCCAAACATACATAAAAATTGATAATAACCCTAATATTTCTTTAGACACCTTGACTCCCAGGTAGCATTTGAGTTTCGAATGATGTTTACATGTGTTCTTCCAGAATAAATAGGTCATTTTTAAAACTTTTAGTTGGAGAAGCATGTGTGTTATTACCAAATGTGTGTATATGATTTTATATATGTATATACATGCCTTCCATATGAAGACAGGCTGAGAAGGTTGGGGCTGTTCAGCCTGGAGAAGAGAAGGCTGCGTGAAGACCTCATAGCAGCCTTCCAGGATCTGAAGGAGGCCTATAAGGATGCTGGGGAGGGACTATTCATCAGGAACTGTAGTGAGAGGACAAGGGGTAACAGGTCCAAACTTAAACAGGGGAAGTTTAGATTGGATATAAGGAAGAATTTCTTTACTGAGAGGGTGGTGAGGCACTGGAATGGGTTGCCCAGGGAGGTTGTGAATGCTCCATGCTTGGCAGTGTTCAAGGCCAGGCTGGATGAGGCCTTGGATGACATGGTTTAGTGTGAGGTTTCCCTGCCCATGGCAGGGGGGTTGGAACTAGATGATCTCAAGGTCCTTTCCAACCCTAACTATTATATGATTCTATGATTCATACATGAGGTGCTTCAGTCCCCTGATCATCCTCATGGTCCTCCTCTGGACTTGTTCCAACAGTTCCATGTTCTTTTTATGTTGAGGACACCAGAACTGTACACAATGCTCCAAGTGAGGTCTCACGAGAGCAGAGTAGAGAGGGGCAGGATCACCTCCTTCAACCTGCTGGTGACACTGCTTTTGATGCAGCCCAGGATACGGTTGGCTTTCTGGGCTGCAAGCGCACACTTCCGGCTCATGTTCATTTTCTCATCAACCAACACCCCCAAGTCCTTCTCTGCAGGGCTGCTCTGAATTTCTTCTTTGCCCAACCTGTACCTGTGCCTGGGATTGCTCCCACCCAGGTGTAGGACCTTCCACTTGGCATGGTTAAACTTCATCAGGTTGGCATCAGCCCACCTCACAAGCATGTCGAGGCCCCTCTGGATGGCATTCCTTCCCTCCAACATATCAACCAAACCACACTGCTTGGTGTCATCGGCAAACTTGCTGAGGGTGCACTCAATCCCACTGTCCATGCCAACGGCAAAGATGTTGAACAAGACCGGTCCCAACACCGATCCCTGAGGGACACAACTCGTTACTGGTGTCCAGCTGGACATCGAGCCATTGACCACAACTCTTTGCATGCAGCCATCCAGCCAGTTCTTTATCCACCGAGTGGTCCACCCATCAAATTGATGTCTCTCCAATTTAGAGACAAGGATGTCGTGTGGGACAGTGTCGAAGGCTTTGCACAAGTCCAGGTAGATGACATCAGTTCCGTAGCCCCATCATAGAAGGCCACCAAATTGATCAGATGGGATTTTCCTTTAGTGAAACCATTCTGGCTGTCACCAAGCACCTTGTTGTTTCTCATGTGCCTTAGCATGCCTTCCAGGAGAATCCGCTCCAAGATTTGCCTGGCACAGAGGTGAGACTGACTGCTCTGTAATTCCCTGGATCATTCATTTTCCCCTTCTTGAAAATGGGGGTTAGATTTCCCTTCTTCCAGTCATCGGGGACTTCACCTGACTGCCGTGATTTTTCAAATATGATGGACAGTGGCTTAGCAACTTCATTTGCCAGTTCCTTCAGGACCCATAGATGGATTTCATCAGGTCCCATGGACCTGTGTACGTTCAGGTTCTTAAGATGGTCTTGAACCAGATCCTCTCCTACAGTGGGCCCAAGATCTTCATTCTCACAGTCCCTGCATCTGCCTTCCAAGACTTGGGTGGTGTGGTCAAACCATTTGCCAGTGAAGACTGAGGCAAAGAAGTCTTTAAGAACCTCAGCCTTCTCCAAATCCAGGGTAGCCAGTTCTCCCGATAGCTTTCAGAGTGGGCCTACGCTGTTCCTAGCCTGTCTTTTATTTGCTGTCTACCTATAGAATCCCTTCCCATTATCCTTAACATCCCTAGCCAAGTTTAATTCTAACTGGGCCTTAGCTTTCCTAACCTGGTCCCTAGCTTCCCGGACAACATCCCTGAATTCTTCCCAGGCTGCCTGTCCTTGCTTCCACCTTCTATAAGCCTCTTTTTCCCTTTCAAGTTTCCTCAGCAGCTCCTTATCCATCCAAGGAGGTCTCCTGGCCCTCCCGCTGCACTTCCTTCTAGTTGGCATGCAACGCTCCTGAACTTGTAGTAGGTGATCCTTGAATATCAACCAACAGTCTTGGGCTCCCCTGCCCTCTAGGGCTGTATCCCATGGAACCTTACTAAGCAGGTTCCTGAAGAGGCCAAAGCCCGCTTTCTTGCAGTCCAGGGCAGTGAGCTTGCTGCACGCTCTTCTCACTGTCCTGAGGATCTCCAATTCAACCATCTCGTGATTGCTGCATCCAAGGCTGCCCTGGAGTGTCATATTTCCAACCAGCCCTTCCCTTTTGGTGAGCACAAGGTCAAGCATGGCACCTCTCCTTGTCAGCTCCTCTATTGCTTACAGAAGGAAGTTGTCTTTGTCGTGGTTTAAGCCCAGGCCGTAAATCAGAACCACGCAGTCCACTTCCCCCTCCCACCACCTTTCTTCCCTCCGCTTCTGGAGGGACGGGGAGGAGAATCAAAAGAATGCAGCTCCTACGGGTTGAGATAAGAACAGTTTAATAACTAAGGTATAACACAAATCACTACTGCTACCACTAATAGTAATAATGATAAAGGAAATAACAAGCAAGAGAATACAACCGCTCACCAACCGGTACCTCACCCCCACCCTGCCATGATCCAGCCCTTCCGGGAACTCTCCGTTCTACATCCTGGGCATGACGTGCTGTGGTATGGAATACCTCTTTGGCTAGTTTGGGTCAGGTGTCCTGTCCCTGCTTCCTCCTGGCTTCTCCTCCTCCCTGGCAGAGCATGAGACTCACAAAGTCCTTGCTCAGGGTAAACATTCTGACCCACAACTGAAAACATCGGCTTTATCAGTATTATTCCCAGGCCGAAAGTCAAAACACAGCACTGCACCAGTAGAAAAAATGACTGCTACTGCTAAACCAAGACAGTCTTCCACACAATCGAGGAACCTCCTGGATTGCTTGTGCTGCACCGTACTGTCCCGCCAACAGATATCAGGGTGCTTGAAGTCCCCCATGAGAACAAGGGCCTGCGAGTGTGAGGCTTTTCCTATCTGTCTGTAGAGTGCTTCATCCACAGATTCCTCTTGATCAGGCAGTCTGTAACAGATCCCCACTGTAATGTCTCCCATTGCTGTTCTCCCTTTTACTCTGACCCACAAACTCTCTGTTGGCTGCTCACCTGTCCCCAGACAGAGTTCCATACTCTCCAGCCTATCCCTAACATAAATAGCAACTCCCCCTCCCCGCCTGCCAGTCCTGTCTTTTCTAAAGAGCCTGTAACCTTCCATTCCAACACTCCAGTCTTAGGAGCCATCCCACCATGTTTCTGTGACGCCTACTACATCATACCCCCGTAGGGGTGCACACATCTCTAATTCCTGCTGTTTGTTCCCCATGCTACAGGTGTTTGTATAGAGGCATCTGAGCCGAGCTCCAAATGAAGCCGGCCGATTGGTTGGAGCATCTGGAATATCTCTGCATTGCCCTGAGCATTTATTATAGCTGCTGGCAACTGACTGGGTCATGAAATCTTCTCCAGATATGGTTGTATTTCTGCATTTCGTGTTATCTTGGCATTTTACTCTGTGGAATGTGGACTGTCTCTCTACCTCCAGTACAGATATAGCTACTACAGATAGTACCAGTCCTTCACACTATCTCTATTTGATCTCTTCACTGACATACTTGCCAAAGCTGACTCTACTTCTACTTAAGAAAATCTTTTACGGTTCTTTCTTATAAAAGTGTTTATATATATGTAACAACATTTTTGTAGATTGATTGCTTATCAGCTATTTTCTTTTTACAGATAAATGCCGTGTTTACTTAATGTTTTGTTAAAATTGTTAAAAATGTATCTCCCAGTCCAGCACTGACTATATTGCTCTGTTCTGTATGCAGACTGTTGTACAACTAAAGGACGATTTCACATGCTTGACTGGGTTTTGAACTCCAGGATCTGTCAGTATGGGTCGACTTGCATTGGCTTTCTGTATCACTAATGAAGAAAGAGAAGTAAGTTATTTTGACTGTAACTCAACCCGTGAGTTCATATAAGGCCATCTGAGTTACTCTGTGGAGGAATCCCAGGCTCCTGTTGCTGGCTCTGTAAGGAGTCTGTGGAGAATAGCATCCTAAACTCAGTGCCTAATATCAGAAAGTGTAAATGTCTCTTTTAACATGAATTCTGCTACCAAAAGAGCACTGTGAAGCACCTAGAGCTATTGCATACACGGGGTATCTTTCAAAGGCCCACACAGTACTTTGTATCAGCAGTGAGAATGACAACTTCCCGTTAAGAAAGGAGCCTCACTGGAGGCATCTGCTGTAAAGCCTGATCCCCCTCTTAAGGAAACATCTTAAATTTGAAAAAGTTGAACAGTCGTAGATGGAAAACAGAAACAGCAGACACAAAACCACTGACTGTTTCAATGAGCAGGAAAATTATGTAAGCTTCAATGTGAGGCTGTGTTTCAAGCGTGCATGTATTTTCATAGCTGTTGCCAGGCATCAGTTCTAGGAATCTGTAAACAGCAAAGACCACATCCCAGGTTTGGCTTTGCTAAACAACTCATTCCACGAGGTTTTTAAAGGACTAGGAAGGAACTCGAGCAGTTTAAAGGGATTATGGTATGTGAGTACATTTTCGAAGTATTTATACAGCAGCAGAAGTTATGAACTGTGAGATAAAGCAGAATTGATGATTTCAAAGTGAAAAAGGGCATGCAGTCAATTGTAGCCAATTTTAAGTTACTTTTGGTGTGAACTTTTTCTTGGATTGCACTTCTGGATTTGCTGTTGTTGCAAAACATGTGTTCCAGATTTTGCATGTCTGTGATCTCAGACACTTAAAGCCTATTTATTAACCAGACCCATTGCAGAGAAAAATTCATCCTCTGTTGGCAGAAAATGCATTTCTATTCTTTAACATGTGTCCCTATCCATAGGTTCTGTTCACTTATATTTTCCACCATGGAGCATTTTCTTCTTTGCCACCACCTGCAAATTCTTATTGTGAATGATTGTGATAGTAATTTTAATTTTTTCTACTTCTAATAACACATTTTGGGTCAAAATCAATGACATCTATTAGAGTGGATCACAGGTCTTCTCACTGTCTCCACTGTGAGTGTTGTACAGTTGTCAGGTTTGGTTTTAGTCTCTTGGGAAAAAAAGGACAAGGAATTAAAAAGGTTAGGAGTTGCAAGTAGGTAAGATATATGGTAGAGAGCCTGACTCTGAGAAGAATTTAACAGTTATGAAATAGCTGTGTTCCTGAAAAGTCCCAAGGACTCTGAAGAGACATGAGATCCATCCGAATTATTTTTATGTATGTAATAAACAACAAAGGGGCTTATTCAGTTCAAGAAAATAGTATGTGAAATAGCCCTGTAAATTGCATTGCCCATGTCAGTAGCACAAGAGTGTAGTGGTAGGATCTCTCCAGGTTTCAGAAACTTTTTGCAAATTGTAGGACGCTCAATCACCAATTCTGCGAATCAATGGGGAATGACTGAAGGCAAAGGGCATTTCATTTCTCACCCTCTAGCTTTGAAAATACAGATCTGACCCTAAGAGTATTCCAGTCGTAGAAAAAACAATCGCCACAGCATAAGTCTGAGAAATCATTTTTGTCTGATTTTGACTATTTTCTGAAATAAGCAGAATTTGGGAATAAAATCAGAAATGCACAAAAATAATTATTTTGTTATAATTCAAACAAAACTACAGCAAAATGTATGTAACTAATTTATAACTACAAAACAAAGTGCTGCATTCTATTCTTTCTATTCTCATTTCTTTTTATCATTTTTTGCATGTAAATATTCATAAAATATTCAGCAACAGTCTCATTATTTTTAACTGCAATGTACAGCGAAGACAGCTGAGAAGCAAAGAGTTTTCTGTCAGAGTATATGTTCTGTCTTCGAAAACAGTGCACACTGCCTTTATGATTGAGGGCTGATTTCGTTTTTTCAGGATCAGTGTGAATAACACCCAATAATAACTGCCCACAATATTCAGACCCAAGCCATTAAGGATTACCTGCATAGCCTTCTATTTTTCTACCCCTTTCATTGTCTGTATTTTTCTAATTTGCCTGATATTTTAAATATCGTATTATTGATTTAACACTCCTTTCCAAGGAATGCAGAAAAAGGCCTAGTGTGTTCAGTGACTGTTTCCCAGGCTTGCTCAGTTTAGCTTTTTAAGAACAGGTGCTAACCTTTATTAGACCCTCTGGACAAGAAATGAATTTCCATTTGCTGCATTTCTCCCAGTCCAGAAAATTAACAAAGCCAGCTACACAAATATAATTTCACTGACTTCTTTGTACACAAAGAATCCAATCATGCAAATACATTCTTGGCTTTATACATATGAATAGTCCTAATAAAGTCCTACTATTACTATTTTTAAAGAGAAATGAGCATAACAAAAAAAATACATTTAGAATTATCAAAACTAATGCCTCTATTATATTTTATAAGTATAATTTAATGAATAGAGAATTTGAATATACTTAAGGTTTAATTGACTAATCTGTGAAACAGCCATGAAAGTGAACTAGGCAGAATAGCAGTCATTGAAGTATCCTCAAAGTCTATAAACAGTCCTTGAGTTTTGGTTATATATTTGCATTCCGGATGCTGCTATTTAAACAGGGTGGCTTCGTCAGACTGGAATGGGTGGTGCAGGGTTTTTTAATAGTTATATTTCTGGTGCTACAACAAGAAAGCTCATAACTGAACATCAGTGGAAAAAAGGCTTCAATTATTATTTTAGGGTGGGACACCTATAAAGATCTGTCTTTAAACAAGATTTTGAGTTGCTGATGGACTTATTGTTTAACTTTTGATAACACTGCTTCTCAAAAGTTAGTATAATATGGAATTAGATAAATGTATGCATTAGGTGGTGGTTCTAGGTATTTCAGAAAAGTGTTTTGTAATGATTGCGTATGTTGCTTGAGGAGTCTTGAAATTATGCTACCTTTTGTTATAAGAAAATTATTTTTCCCATCATAGTACCTTGGTAGGATGTGAGTGAAATTAGTTGTTCACAGGGCATTAGCAAAACAATAACAAAATATTTTTGTTTTCTGTAGCTGTTCATTATATCTTGAGGTAAAACAGGTATTTAATTATTTACGCTGAAAAATAGTGTAACACTAGAAAAGATACACATCAAGGAAATGTAATTTGCATTCTAAGTCATTGTTCATTAATAACACACACAGTTACTTGAGGTACCACAAGCAATTTAGAGCATTTCTTTTGGACTTACTGTAGCACAGAATCTGACATGTCTGCAGCTAAATGAGACACTGGTTTTCCTGAGATGCTCACATAAACATCCCAGTGAACCAATTCAGAGTGTCTCTACTTTGAAAATCACAGAGTGTATGAGGTAGGGGAGAAACCCCTGGAGATCATGAAGTCAACTCCCCTGCTCAAAGTAGGTCAGCTACAGCAGCTTGCTCAAGGCTGTATCTCTTGATATGATAGTTACTCCAAGCCTTTTACCAGCTTTGTACCGCTTTGATGGACATGCTCCAATATGACCATGTATCTCTGCACTGGGGAACCCAGAACTGGACCAAGCACCTAGATATGTTTTTAGTCCACAGCTGAGTAGAGGGGAAGGATCACCTCCCCTGACCTGCTGGCAACACTCTTCCTAATGCAGTCCAGGAGGTTGTTTGCCCTTCTCTGTGGCAAATGCGCATGGCTTTATAATAAGTTCGATTTGGTGTCCATCAGGACACACAGGTCTTCTTCTGCTAAGTTGTTTTCAGTCAGTTGGCAACCAATGTGTACTGATGCCTGTGGTTATTTCCCCACAGGTGCATGACTTTGCAATGTTCTTAGTTAAAATTAAATTGCATTTCTGTAGATCCCTTTCTCCAGCTTTTTGAGATTCTTCTGAGTGGCAGCACAGCCACCTGAATCAGTGAATACCCTCAGTTTTAGATCTTCTGCAAACTTGTTGAGAATGCACTCTGTCCCATCAGCCAGATCATTAATGACAAGATTAAATAGTACTGGCCTAGTATCAAGCCAGAGGGTACACTAGGGACTGATCTACAGTTGGACTTCATGCCACTGATTGCAAACCTTTGACCACAGCTGTTCAGCCAGTTTGCTTTCTGTCTCACTGCTTGCTTATCCAGCCCTTAGTTGGTCATCTTGTCAATGAGAATGTGACAGAAGACAGTGTAAAAAAAATTACTGAAGTTGAGATAAACAATATCCACAGTTACACTCATTTACTAAGTTGGCCATTTCATTGTAGAAGGCTATCAGATTGGTCAGGAATGATTTTTCCATTGTAAATCCTTGGTGATTACTCTCAATCACCTTCCTTAAGTTTCTCAGACGTTACTCTGAAAAGCACATAAAGTTTTATGAACTTCACCTGCGTAATTGTTATTAGATTAGGACATGGACTTTGTAAAATTTTCATATCTGCTAATCTCAACACTAAAAGCATGATCCTGATGTAAGCATTTAACTAAATGTAGTTAACTAAAATGAGAGCAAGATGAAACCCAGAGCTTATTTATAGTAAGTTTGGCATTGCTGTTTAGACACTGGGTTTTTATTTTTTTTCCAGCTGACCAAATGTTATACTGTTTCATCTCTTTGCTGTAGATGGTAAATGATTAGTATGATGTGCTTGGCCACAGCTCAACAACTGAATAAGTGAAAGATTATGATCTCTTCATAACATTGCTTCCCTAATCTGTCTAATCAATGTGGCAGTAGTCCTGAAAGTTGTTCTCTGGGCTAGCAGCTGAATGCTGCCTTAAGCAACATGCAATTGCACGATTTCAGAAGTGCAGTAAGTTACATTGCAAAGAAGAATACAAATTCTCAAAAAATAAGGTAAGTCTTGTTTATATACCAAGGGAGAGGGTATTATTTTTAATAGTTCAGTTATTGTAGTAATCTAGAACAGGCTGTAAATATGTTCTATATGAACACTGTCGTATTTTTCCTCTCTCACCTTATTGTTTACAACAGAAAAATAGAACTATCTTGATGATTCTTTTCCTTAACTATCTCTGTGTACAGTATATTTACAGACTGACTACCAACCATATATCAATAGTTTTGTGGAAAGTAATGTTCTGTTACCCTTGCACTTGCTGACCTTTGAAGAGTCTTTTTTCCAAAACATACTTTGCTGCATTATTGGAAGTCTGTCTGACACCACAGACAAGTGTCTGCCAGCATTTCTATTATGAACCCTGTATTTGGGCTTCAGAATTAAAATGTTTCCATTAGACGTAAGCTGAATTAATAGCAATTTCTTAGCTAAAGAAGAGTTTCCATAATCACTCTTAAATGTGATTTGGTTTTGTTTTGAACACCCACAGTATTTGGAGAACATTAAGTTTTCTGTAATGACAGTAAAATTGAATTTTACTTGATATAGATTCCACTTATTTATTCTTGAAACTCAAGTCAAGCTGGGTCTTCAATCACAAAATTTTATTTTTACTACTAATTATTAATGTTAGTCCTTAATATTATCTAGATAACATGGTTTTAGAATGCTTGGGAAAAAAAAAACCTGTTCAAATAAAGCTCCTTTATGTGAAAAGGGTAGGAAAGAGGACCCTGGACACTAAAGGCCTGTCATCCTGACTTCAGTGCCAGGGAAGGTCGTGGAGCAGATCATCCTAAGTAAAATCACACAGCACATATGGGAAAACAGGGGGATCAGTCCCAGTCAGCGTGGGTTCCTGAAGAAGAGGTCCTGCCTGACCAACCTGATCTCCTTCTACAATAAGGTGACCCCCCGATGAGGAAAAGTCTGTGGACATTGTTGACTTGGACGTTAGGAAGCATTTGACACTGTCTCCCACAGCGTTCTGCTGGAGAAATTGGATGTTCACAGCCTGGAGAGGTGTATTCTTTGCTGGGTTGAAAATTGGCTGGCTGGCAGTGGCAGATTCCAAAGAGTGGTGGTGAATGACATCACTTCAAGCTGGTGACCAGTCACTAATGGTGACCCTCAGGCCTCAGTATTAGGGCCAGTGTTGTTTAATATCCTTCTTGTTGATTGGGAGGGGGAGATCGAGTGCACCCTCAGTAAATCTGCAGGTGACACTAAGTCGTCTGGGAGTGTTGATCTGCAGGAAGGACAGGAAGGCTCTGCAGAGGGATCTGGACAGGTTGGACTGATGGGCTGACGTCAATGGTATGAGGTTCAACAAGGCAAAGTGCCGGACGCTGCACTTGGGACACAACAACCCCATGCAACACTACAGGCTGGGGGAAGGGTGCCCAGAAAGGTATGCTCAGTGGAAAAGTGCCTGGGTGTGACGACTGACGCAGCTGAGCATGAGCCAGCGTGTGCCCAGGCAGCCAAGAAGGTCAACAGCATCCTGCCCTGTATCAGCAACAGTGTGGCCAGAAAGGCCAGGGCAGTGCTCATCCCCCTGTACTGCACTGGTGAGGCCGCACCTCAAATCCTGTGTTCAGTTCTGGGCCCCTCAATACAAGAGAGACATTCAGGTGCTGGAGTGGGTTCAGGGAAGGGCAACGGCACTGGTGAAGGGCCTGGAGCACAAATCTAATTGAGGAATGGCTGAGGGATCTGGGAGTGTTTAGTCTAGAGAAGAAAAGGCTCAGGGGGGACCTTGTCACGCCCTACAACTACCTGAGAGGAGCAAGGTGGATGTCAGTCTCTTCTCCCAAGTAACAAGTGATAAGAAAAAAGCTAAGAGACTTAAGCAGCATCAGGGGAGATTTAGATTGTGTATTAAGAAGAATTTCTTCACTGAGAAGGTGATCAGGCCCAGGGCAGTGGTAGAATCTTCTTTCATGGAAGTGTTCCAAAAACATGAGATGAGGCCCTCAGTGACATGTTTTAGTGATGGACTTGGCAGTCTCAGGGCAACGGTTGATCTTGATGATCTTAAAGGTCTTTTCCAACCTAGTTGATTCTATGTTTCTATGATTCCAAAAGTATAAATATTTAAGTCTGTGTTTTTATAGTGAGAGTGCCATGGTTTGGAATTTTACATTGTAGGTGAGGTAAAAACTCTTCCATGACAAGGAATGCATGACTTGCTTTACCTACGGAGTTTTATCCGTATGAGTATCCCTCTCAGATTCTGTTTAACATATTTGTTGTTAAAAAGCATTATACTGCAAAGGTGTTCAAGTATCTTTGCAAAATGAGTGCTACTGTTTCAGTGATCTCAGTGCACTACTGTCGTATTCCTAAAATAACTCCCACCTTGAATGGAAACTTATGGCTCATTATTTAAACATTACCTTTTCTTCAGTGGCATCCATCATTTTATGTATTTTTTCTGACAACAATGTGCAAGGTGTCACATAGCGCTGTACTACAGCTTTTCTTGGAAACTGTGTTGTAAAGGACTTGTGAGGCATGAGGAGAGGGGAGGGAGGAAACACTGCTGGAAATGTGTATCTGTCACTTCACTGGGTGTTTGAGAAGTATAAAAAGAAAAGTGAGCTCATCCTCAACCTTTGGCATGTGGACTTCTTCAGAGGAGTTAGGAGCTGCTGGACACACAAAGCAGTGAGCAAATGATCTCTTATACAAGGGCTGTGAAAATTTTTTAACTGAGGCTTTCAGCCTGTGTCAGGCAGATTCCTTCTGAATTGGTGAAGTGTGACCATGAAAACCCACTCACTGACATCCTGTAGCAAGCTATGCATGTTAAATTCGGCAGAGAAATAAAAAAATAAATAAAAGCTGATATACACTGCTGTAGTACAATCTTTCAACAATAAACTCAAAACACTGTATTTATCCTTATTACTGAGCAGAATCTGTATAGTCATAGTCTTTCCTCTGATATTCTTTGCTCTATCACAAGATCTGTCTATACAATATCTTTATGGCAGCAGAATGTGCTATCAACAGAGGCCAAAGATTAATTTCATTCTGTCCTTCATTGCCTCCCTGGTTGGTTATAGGCTTTCCTGGAATAAAGAATGTTTAATTTCTTGGATCTAAATTAAGCGGAGGTGAAGGCAGATCTAACAGACTGGTTAAGTTACGGATCACCAGGGATCAGGTTGAGGCAGGGCGAGCATGGAAGCCAAAGCAGGGAGCAGCGTGCCTGCACCAAGAGGGTATGGGCTGCTGAAGCCCAGCTTGGGGTCAGGTGTGCTTGTGTAAATACCACATGCATCTCCCTGGGGAGAGAGACCTCGCAGCAGAGCTTTCCATGTTTAAATGCCTGTTGTTTTGGTTTTTTTAACTCATTCTGTGTTGATTTTAAAAATTAAAACACATCAGCAGAAATAGACCCATCGATGACTCATTTCACTACAGCTTTGGTCTCTTGCTGGAGAAAGCACCCAGAGGGCATTTACACAGGTATTCCAAATTCCAGGTTCTCATCACAACCATCGACACATTCAAGGCACATGAAGATTTTTTTCTTTTCTGAAGTGCTACATTAATGTATCTCTTATAAAATTTTCAGTGCTGAGCAAAATGGCATTTATTTCCGACAGACAAGATGTAGCTTGGTTTAACAAATGTACGGGTGCAAGCATTCAATTAGCTTTTGTATATGCTTGCATATAAACAGGAACAATATGTAAATAGACACAACATGACCAGATTTTCTAAATTAAATGCCACTTCCTACAGTTCCTTTAATGGGCAAACCTTTTCCACATGAAGATGAATTCAGAAATTATATTTAAGTAGAGAGCAAAAATCTCCCAGTAATTTTTACTAAACAGTAAACAGACATTGTCTTTGCATAAAAACATTAATTGGTTTATTTAAATATTTTTGCCTAGTCAGAAAGATTTATGTTGTGTTGCATTGCTATTTTCACTCATAACTAGGGCTATATTTGTATTCTTTAAGAACATTGTTAATATTTCCTGTTGTCTCTCTAAGCAGTAAAGGAGGCCTTGGAGATATTCATGTGGGAAAGGAAAGATGAGACAGCTGTTGTTACTGAAAGTTGCTGAAATGTAGTATGTAAGTAAAATATTAAAATCACTTATAATTCATCTGATAGAATGAGAATACTAGGCATCAGACACTTTTTTATTATCAGGAAGTCCCAATTACAGAGGAGACTGGAGCAAACACTGATACTTGATTGACACAATGTCCCCACTTTCAAACTGAAAAAAAAAAAAAAAAAAAAGGTTGATGAAGAAAAACCGAAATGGCAGGTGGTTTGTGTGTGTGTGACCTTTTGCCAAATTCTGCAAGCATCTAGTAACAAAATTTCAATTTATTTTTCTCAAAGAAATATAAATTTTTTATCCAGAAAGTCTTGCAGCTAACAGAAGGTAGCTTAATTTGGCTTTCATTCTGCTTGTGAATTTGTGAACTTAAAACTAGCAACGGCTTAGATATCTTTATCATGACCCTATACTGTTTACTTATGGTAAGAAAACACATGACCAAGCACTAGTGTGTATTTTTGGATCTTCAGCAAAGCCAGTTTTCCAAAGCTTAAAGCAGCTGACAGCTGAAGTAAATTTTAAATGGAATTTTATCCTGTTGCTGCTAGCTTTGCAAATATAGTTGTTAACAGGGAGATATCAATCAGCAGAACTGTTTCTGCTAGGAGATTAATTCTTGATCCAACCATACTTTTATGAACAAATGAATGTTGATACCATGTCTTTCCTGCAACTCTTTTCAGATGGAACAAGTATTGGTCTAGCAATAAATGACAAAAAAGGATTTTTTTTTTTTTTTTTCTGAAAACTGACCTGAATCACTGATTTAAACAGTTACAGGCCGACTCAGAGGTTGTAGTACAGGTTATGCATGTGAGGATAATGGCTCCAGTTTATGACTGAAGGGTAGGAAAACTGCTGGAAAATAGTGACTCTGGAAGTGCTTTTGGGTAACTGTGGTGCTCTAATCAAGAAGGCTAAGACCAACTTTCAGAATATAAAGGAAGTAAAAAGGTGTGAAGGTGACCTAGTATTTGAATAACTAGCCTTGTATAAGGATGTTCAATTCTTTTCTTTAAATTTCACTTTTTAAAACAACTAACCAAATGGGACAGAACTCTTATTTTCATATTTTCCTTTTTATTTCTTTTCTTTTTTTCCTACTGCATAGTTGGACAGAAAGCTTCTGTCAGCATTTTCTCTTTTCCTGTCCTTCTGGAGGAAAGATGCTGGAGAAAATAGGGCCAGTGAAGAAAGCAGAACATTGTTGTTCTGACGTCTTTATGTATTCAGCATTAAACTGATGACATTTTTTGACTGGGAAGGAATACTTCCTGCACATTAATTGATAGGGTTTGGCAGGCGTCATCTGTGTTGGAATATCCTGCATCGGTGGTACTTATGCAGCCTCTTCATTTAGGGTCAATAATTGTACTCTTTTTCCTTTTTTCTTTGCCTGCAGTCAACAGCTATGTAGACCCCAGAAAATATAAATAGGTTAGTCTGTCGTTACTCGACTTGTTATGGAGTCAACTATCAGCAAAAGCAAAGGAAAATCTTTGGTGTTCAGAAAATTAGACTGGATAACCTCACCTAGAACTGCAGATATTTATTATGAATGTTATTTTATATTTTCCATCAAGAATCTTAACCTCTTCTGAAAGGATAAGCAGCCCATAAAACACTAGGAATTTTCAAAGATTAAATATTAGAAATGCACTTTCAATGGACTAATTCTTTCTGTTGAGAGAAGTCTTACTTTAAGAGCAATCTTATTAATTTTAACAGTTACTTTCAGATCCAGGCACTATTTTTGATGAGGAGTAGGGTATATTAATAAGATCTAATACATTATTTAGTGTCTTCAAATCATATAAAATGCTTATCTCAATTCATACAATTCCTGTTAAAAAATATCAACATTCACATGTGTTTAATTAAGCATATTAAAAAGGCTGCCATCTTCAAAAACATTCTTAGCAATGACAAATAACTTGCTTAGCTCTTTGACTCTCCTACCTGCTGTATTTCTTATGGTCATGTTAAATTCAGAGAGAGAATTTCAGAGATACATGGCAAGGCTTAGCAGTTCAAGTAATAGCTGCTTCTTAAGATAACACTGAATCATTGTGAAAACCAAGTATCACTAGTTTGCTGTATGTCAAAGAAAAATGCATGACATGAGGTTTCACTTTACTCAGTGGTTGCAGCTAGGCTGAAGAATACAGATCTTAGAGTATAAATATATATATATAATAAGAGGCCATGCAATTCGTAAAGGATTATTTTTTGGTTTCTCCCCTTCCCCACCTCATTCTCACCCCCACCACCTGTGATATTCTTTCTGCCTCAGTTCTGCCATCTGCCTTATGCTCAGATCAATACCATCTGGTCTTTAGAAATACAGACTTGTAGAAAGCCTGACTAATTTTTCTTCACAAGTGGGTGAAATTCAAATTAAAAATGTCTTTCAATCCATAAGAGAAGGACAGACCAAATTAGTCTTATAAAAGAGGCAGTCTATTTCATGCCACTTTAAAGGAGCTTTCATCCTTACCATCCCTGCTCACGCACAGCTAAAGGAGCTGTTTCTCATGTAACTTCCAGCTGCTATAATCTTCCTTTCTCCACCTCAGGATAAACAGTTGATTTGTGTGCCTGTGACTTTCTTTGTTTTAAAACTGCAACTGTAGTACTGCATGGTCATCATTTGGATTGTTCTACAAAAATGTGCATTTTTAGAACAATTAATTTCTTGTAACGTAGTGGGTGTGTGTAGTATCACATTTTGGCTATTTCACTATCTTAAATGCAAAACATTCGTAGAATCATAGAATCAAGTAGTCTGGAAAAGACCTTCAAAATCATAAAGTCCAACTGCTTTCCCAGCACTGCCAAGGCCACCACCAACCCACGTCACCAAGGGCCCTGTCTACACTGCCACGAACACCTCCAGAGACGGCAACCCCACCACTGCTCTGGGCAGCCTGCCCCAACACCCAACCACCCCCGGGCGAAAGGAACTAATCCCAACATCCGTCCAGACCTCCTTCAGTGCAGCCTTAGCCTATCATTCCATCCCACCACTTGTTACCTGGGAGAAGAGCCCAGCCGCTCCCCAGCTCCATCCTCCTTCAGGTAGTTGTAGAGAGCAATAAGGTCCCCCCTGAGCCTTCTCTTCTCCAGACTAAACACCCTCAGGTCCCTCAGCCATTCCTCATCAGACCTGTGCTCCAGAACATTCACCAGCTTCGTTGCTCTTCTCTGGACCCATAAAAAAGATTTTTCATCCCTCGGAAAGCTCCTGCCAGTGCTACATCTTTACCTGCTCATCTCAGAGCACCACTGGCACCCCTCAAACACTTCCTCTCAGGGCAGTGCGAGGCCTCTGAAGTGGCCATGGGACGTGGGAAGGGCTCCTGTCCCAGCAGATTATTTATGAACGTAGGACTTCGTTTACCCTCCAGAAGATTATAACTTCCCCATTTGCTCATTAGAGATTGGAATTTATAACTTATAGTTGCACTATTCCAATTTTAATATTTGCCTCAAAAGTTAAAATTGCCAAGAGGACCATTTTAACTGTTTCTCCACCATCTCCATCAGTGAAGGAGCACTGGAATTACTCTGGCATGTGCAATCATCCAACAAATGTTTAGCATGTATCCGTGAACTGATGTCCCCAGCCCGTAATAGTAATCTAACAAATCCTAGGTCTTCTTTAATAGTGATCCAGCTCTTCTTTAACAACGAAGTACACAGCAGTCACACCTGGGATCATTGCTCTTTGGGAATATTTATGATATTAATTCTCCAAGATAGATCAATGGAACACACTTTCCTTAAAAAAATATGTAAAAAATTAAGAACATTTGAAATATTAACATCTCAATGTCCTGCATGCATCTTGCTTCATTGCTGCAGTTCTATATGCTTAAGAATTACACCAAGTCAGGGGTTTTGGGTTTTGTTTGTTTGTTTGTTTGTTTGTTTTTCAAATATAAGAAGTAAACCTTAGGCTTCAGAAATAAAGTTATATGTTTTCTGTGTGATGGGTGTACATACATATGCAGCCACATACTTATGGTTGTGTCTGCAAGTTTGCGCCCTCAGTTTACAAAACATTAAACAGTAAATGGCAACAGCTTGTGAAATCAAAATATTCCATTTGCATCTATCAGATTCACATGATGCCACAGATACCATCTCGGCCAACGAGTTCAGTATTTTGTAGTCACAGACACACATAAAATTAATCTGGCTATAAATGCTGAATGATCCACAGAAACCTTTGATGTGCTATGACACACCTGTGGTCACAAACTGTATAGCTACCACCCACAATAAAATTATGACTGGAAAGAAGACTTCTGAATCCAAACCTGCCAATTATTTCAACCATGAACACAGGGGAAAACATGTCAAACTGGAAACTGATGAATTCCAGTGTTAGTAGAAGCCCTATCACACACTATCTCTTTCCATAGACAATCTCAAAAAGGAGATGATGACCCATCATGTTCCTCTCCCTGTTAGTGCATCAGAAGTATAAGGGGTTTCCCAGCCCCAAGAATAGCCAATAGAAGCACAAAAATGAGCTGAATTTATCAAATAATATCAGTGTATCAATATATCAGACAAGATCCTGACTCATATTGTATTCCCTGGCACATTCTGACACATCAGAAGTATAAGAATTCATCTTGCAATTTAATGTTCTATCTTCAGGAATTATTTTTTCTATGATGGGAATTTTCCTATAAACTTAGCTCTCCTGTCACTTGTAACACAAAATATATAGTTTATTTGCAATATTTTTCATTGCATACATTCTCCTAAAATTTCTTGCTGATTTTCTAGAACAGGATTTCACTTGAGTTGAAGCAAATTCTGTTTGGAAATTATAAGAGTCCTTTTTTACATGTGGGTCTCATTAGTACCTGTTGTTATTGTACCTTGATCTTAACCTTCTATTAGCAGAACTTTCTATTATTAAGCTCATACACTTCTAAGAAATTATGGGTCCTATCAAACTGGCAATGATTTGAGACTTTTTTTTTCTTAGGAAACCCTTTTTGGATATGTGGAAATTTTTAATATGGTATGGAAAGGAATTTAAAGCACAGCAATACACCTTGTCAGTTTATGTAATTAAAAAGCTCCTCCTGGAAGAACATATGATGTCTATAATGGTGCCATCACATTCCTGTTTTTGTGAAACAGCTGGTGCCTTGAAGTATTCAGGGCTGCACAGCGTTAGCAATGCTCAATTTTGAGATGCTTGGTACAAAGTGAGAATAGATAGCTTTGTATTTTTGTTTTTTCAAGACTGTAAACTCTATAGGTAGACAGAGTATTCACAATCCAAAACCATAAGAAATTATAAACTTCAAATAAGCTTATGCTAGTTATGTACTTAGAAAGTAAGAAAATTGCAAATGTTGCAATTATAATTCCTAACATGCTGAACTGTGTAAAAACATCTCCTGTGTGGAATTGATCAGCGATAATCCTGGATAGCTGCGATATTTTTGAGGCATAGTTCTATACATAGGTAGGCACTCAAATCAACCATTTCTTGTATTCATTGGCCTGTAATCTTAATGAAACTGCAAGCATGGCTTTACTGTGATTTCATCTAACTCTAGCATCTGTGTTTAGTTGACTTAAATCATACTCATGTTTCTCAAGTGAAACCACATGCTAACCAAAGCCAGTTTATTAAAATCTTCATGTTCTTTTTTAAGTTTCTAAGCAATTTACAGGATACAAATTGAAAATTAGGTGGAGTTTCAAGCCAGGATTACTACAGGAAGAAAGCAAAGATTGGTCTTGTTCTTGTCTCAAAGAGAAAATTCTTGTCCCAAAAATGGAATCGTTATCCAGTGTGCAAAATGTCAGTATACAGCGAGTTAAGGTGTTTTATTGTCAGCTATTTTGCAAAATAGGGTGCTAGGATGAAACTCCACAAAGCTAGTACACCTTAGTTTTGCATACATAGATGAATCATCTTTCAGAGAACAAAGAAATTACTTTTTATTTGTCAAAAGTTACTGAATATATGATTAGTACTCTATCTTCTATTGCGTAAATTGTTCTTACTTGCCATGTAAATGAGCATGCATGATTCACGAAGGTGTAGGGGGGCAAGCTATTTTGCTTTTGAATTGAGTCAGTGGTCATGATCTTCCACTGCTACCTTTACTTTTCACCCAGTTATTGCTGTTTCTTGTAGACTACTTGTTTTTGTCATCAGCACCTTCTGGTGCAGATATTCTCCTTTTATGAGTCCCTTAGCTCTTTTTCCAAGGTTAAGCTAGTTAGTAAGGAATGTATTGCTTATACAAAGTCTCGTGTTTCTAACTGATATGGTTAATCAAGCCAGACACTGTTATCACGATGACAAATTCTGCTGTTGCTGTTTATCATTGCAAATTCATTGCAAAACTTCGTAATAATTCCTACAAAAAAATTAAAGGCACTGATTTTTAAGAATCAGATGTGTTTAAGGCCTACTTCTTGCTTTTGAAAGATGCTTTCTATGAAAATGCTTGAAAGTACTTAAATGTCTTGCATCTGCTCCTCTCAGTGCTCAGAACGTGCTGTATCTTGTTGAAACTCTCTTTTGAAAATTGTATTTTGGTTTCTAAGCTGCTTTGACACTTGCAAAAACCTTATTCAAAGGTCAGTACAAGCAGGGCTTGTTATAACATGGTCATAAAAAAAGATCAGAGATTATAATGATCTCTTTGACAAGTCTTTATTCTGAGCTCAGATGTATGAATATTTGAAAGAAGTATTTTGTGAGTATTTATTCCTGCACTGATTTAGTTTTTTTAGAGTTTTATTTTTCAATTCTCTAGCCTGTGGTCTGGCTCCACAAAACGCTGTATCAGCAAAATAGGAAAGAGTTATTACTTAAGCTTTTGCTGTTAAGATGCTGTTTTGTATGCTGCCTGTACTGCTTATTGCTATTGTACACTATTTCTACTCTCAAGTATTTTGACTGATACTTCAGGATTTAAAAGTCTGCAAGTTTTGTGTAGATGTTTTGTGTAGATGAGGCCGTTAGTGACATGGTTTAGCAGTAGCGTTGGCAGTCCTGGGGTAATGATTAGACTTGATAATCTTAATGGTCTTTTCCAACTTAGTTGATTCTATGATTCTAAGGGATCACTACCATGATACAGGCAGATGCGTCCTGTATTACAAAGGCTAGAGGCATGGAGCTCTTTGAATCAAATCTGTGATTTCTTTCTAACTGACTTTGGTTTCAAGACTTCAAGCAGCAGCACAGCAGCATGTTTCTGATTGTTAACTAGAGTATGTGCTGCTCTGCCTTTTCCAACCTGAATTTGACTAGCTTACATCTTCTAGCCATTGGATTTTGTTATGACTTCTTCTGTTATAGAGCCATTTATAATCAGATTTTCCTTTGTGATATGTTGTCATGAACACAAATGTCTAGAGTTGGGGGAGTGTATTTGATTCATTGTGAGTAAACATAAACTTCTGATCATTAATTTGAATGTTTAGATGGGAAAAAAAAAAAAAAAAAAAGACAGACAATTATACAAGCACCCAGATACAAGCACTACTCTTCCCTTTTGCAGCCTCAAATTTTCATGTTTTCTGTGAGTTGTGCTCAGTCCACAGGAGTTCACCCAGTGAGGTGGGAGTGGTAAAGGAGACTGAGATGCTCTGCACGGTGGCTTTCCCTTGTTCTGATAATTTCTTTCTGCTGGCTGATGTTTCATGGTTTTCCACCAGTCCACATCTAACCGGATTTGCAGCTCTGTTGCCTGTTGTCCCTGCTGCAGTGTGGGTCACCCACAGGCTGCAGACCTTCAGGGATGCGCCTACCCTCTTCTGGCATGAGAGCTACACCAAGAGCATATCTCCAGCTGCCATCAGCCACCACTGCTTGTCTGCAATATGTCTGAGCTCATGCTGCTCTGATTGGACATACTCTGGCATGCAGTTTTAAAGTTTTTAATCTCTATGGCTGTTGCTTAAATAGGTTTCAAAGCCAGCTGAAATGGTTTCCATCTGTCCTCCAATGCTAGCCACAACTGCGGCCCCCTGCTCCCTTAATCTTGTAATATCTGCCTTTTACATATGCACACACAATAATAAACTCAGTATTACTGCTTCTTCTGGACATAAAAATAGCCTCAGCTAGTGAGGTGTCTCAAGATAAAGACCAATTTCTAGATATCAGACTTCAATTATACTTATTTTGAAGTCCTTTTTATCTTTCAAACATCATTTTTAGAGTACGGATAGTGAATGTGACATGCCAGTGCACACTTATGTACAGTGTGTAAAAATGCTAACCTCACTAATCAGGTTTAAAAGTTTACCTGTTAGGATATTTGCAACTTCTGTGATTGGTGTTCTGGTGTGTAATAGAAGCTAAGATTTTACCTACAATTAGCACCAAATCTTCCCCTTCCTGGAGAAAAACCACTCTGTTTTCTTGTGGCTATTGGAGTATCCTGTTCTTCATTACTACTGGCTTATGGTTTTTGCTGCTCTATTTAAATTACATAATAAGACTGCTAAACTGTTGCTTCAGGTCTTACAAGTGGGGAAAAAACTGTCTTACCCTGAGATTTCAGGTGTGTAAGTAAGTTGCAAGCAGTATAACCTCTGTTTTATTTTTTGACAACCAAACTGACGATTAAGAGTGTCCCCTACTAGCCTTATGGGTTCAACCCATAGTAGCTTTGCGTAATGTGAAGGTAATACTCGTCTCAAAGTGCACAGGAAATGTTAGCTAGTCTTGGACTTCGTTAGACAACTTGCAGTGAACTCAGCATTAAATACCAGCTATAGGTAATTATTTTTCAGATCTTTAGAAAGGAAAGTCATATAAATTATGCTTCAGCTCTGCTTTTTGCAAAAACACCTGTAAGTTAAATATTTACAGGTTCTTATACTTCTAGTTTAAACATAAAAATATAACTGCTAGTTTGGGATGTTGGTGAGCCATAGATTGCTGGAGGCTAGTGGAATATTTCTGTCACCATGTACTTGCCTCCTGCTATCACATTGCCCAGGCACATGCTGCAGAGGACAGCCTCCTGGTCTGGCAGGAGATCACTCCAGTCCCACACCCTTCCTTCTCATGGGGAGAGCAGAGGTGTTGGGAAGGCAGACACTACTATCCAGGTCTCCAGGTTGCAAGGGGAATTATTAAAATGTAGGATGTCAGTAAGCATTTGTTTTATTCTCCCTATTACCTGAATTTTCGCTTTTCAGTCAGTAAGTACTCTTAGGATAGGAGAAACCTGTTTTCTTATTGCTGCTCCAGTTAAAACAAAAGAAATGAAATTGTTTCTTCCAGTGGCCTTCTGCAGAGCCTCCTGTAACTGGCTATTGGTCTCGTATAATTATTGCCTAGTTGAAACACATTTACTATTAGATATGAGGTTTATGTAGGCCATTAGGTTTCCTAGAAACATTGAACTGAACTCTGACATGAAACTAACCTACATTATCTCTGACCTTCCTGATTTGCTAACGTTGAAGCTCTGCCACAAGAAAGCTTTAATTGAAACAGTTAAATTGTTTTAAAATAAAATGTCTATCATTAACCTATTTTGAGATTAGCTGGATGTGCAAAGAAACTTCAAATGTTTCAAGATTTCAAACATCTCATTAACAGAGGAATTCCTTTGAAATAATAGAACTAACTTTTCTATTGCTGCCTAAAACCATCAACATCTAAATTTTCAGTTTGCTTATCAATACCAAAAAGCTGTTTAGCTAGTTGTTTTCCATTTTTGTTTTCTCCAGTTAACTTTTGCTTAGAATTCAATATAGTCTTTTCTTCCAGATTTTATTTTTAACTGTAACAACATTTCACCAGGGTGGAATTCTCCTTAGCTTGCCTGGAAATGGACCTCGCTGTTATTTATTATAGCACTAGAGGTCCTTTTCCTTCATGGGCAATTTGAGAGCTAAAGGGCTGAGACTCTGCACAATCATGGGCACAAAAGTAGTGCATCAAAGCAGGGCTCATTAGAAATCTACATATACAGCTATTTGGGCTACCCACTATTCTACCTATTGTACACAGCTAATACAAAACGTAATACAAATTTCCTTCTGTGCCAAAGTACCAGACAGAAGCTTTGTATGCACACATCAGGATCCTAGTAAATTACACTGAAAGCAATCAGATAAGATTGTTAATATGACTCACTTCAGTGAAATTTCTTTGCTCCTCCCTGCATGATTAATTACAACTAAATTGATGTTGCCAGCAATGATTAATTTACAAGTTGAGATGCAGAGTAAATGAGCTAAACAAAGCTGAGTTGGCATTGCCCCTCATTTAAGAAACTGCACAAGGGATCACAATTCACAGATAACCTTGTGATCCATTACTGTACTTGCATAAAAATTGGCTACAATGAATAGCTGCAAAATTGTGATTTATTATTTTGTGATAGCTGTTTAGAAAAAAACAGATGGTTTAGTTTAGCTAAATGAGAAAACAAAGAAAATGAATCAGGCTTCTACTGTGAAATTTCTGTGTAATTCAAGTTCTTGATCAGATAAAACAAAAATGCAAAGCCTTTCATAAGGAATTGAAGACAAGAACCATATTCTTGATGAAATCCCTGAAGTTCTTTGGGATATAAACCATCAACCAACTAAAAATATTCCATACTGAAATACATGTGTTATATATAATAACTGCTTTTCTTTTAATTATAATAATAAATCCATCCTCCAGGAACTACATTTACTTCCCAGGTTTTACATGTCAGAATTGCTGTCTGTATTAAGGTCTGTGTTAGAGTTTTACATTACTATGAATTACTGAGTATTTGAGCATCTTCCATATATAAACAATAGAAGAAGTAGTAGTTTTGAGGGGCTTACAGAGACTTACTCTAAAAACTCAGTTGTTTGGGGTGTTTTTATCAAATTTCTTTGCGGAGTGTACAACACTCAGTGTACAAATTCAGAATTCAGCCCATTTCATGAAAGAAATTAAGACTTTTCAGGTGATGGAAAGTCTTTCTAAGGAATGAGAGAAATGACTGGTAGCCTACCTTAGGCTCCTTTTCCACTACTTCTGCCAGCTTTTTTGAAATAAAATTTGATTAAAAAATTAAGTACATTTTCACCTGTAGCTATTCGTAGTTTCATAGCAGGGGAGTTTTCGAGGCTCTGAAACCAAGTGTTGAAGTAAAGCAGGATCTGGAGTGAGAATTTTTGGTTAGTACCTCCTTTTCAGAAAGAAATAGGTTTGATTCCACCTGAAACAAATCAGCTCTAGAGAAAATTCCATCCTGATTATGAAAGTCTCACATCAGTTGACAAACCACTAAACTGGAGGCAATGCCATGTATCGGTTTCTTCACAAGCTCCACCATTAAAGTTGATGGTTTAGTACCTGCCATATGCCTGAGAGCTGGTGTCTAGATGACTACCACATGCTCCTAGGGGTTCTGTGGCAGTTTGATGTCAAAGGGAGAAATGGCAGGATGAACAACAAGAGAAGGTCCAGGATGTCTTAAATTGTAGTGGTGTAAAGATTCAAGAGCCTAATTGAAAAATAGCAAAAGCTTTGGAAACAGCTAAAGCAACAGCCATACGTCCTGTTCAACTCTTGCTCCTCTTCCACTCCTGTCTCAAAATTATCTGCCCAGATAAGCAGATAGCCCATGGGCCAAGAGCTGCTGTGTCTCATGAGAGATTCCTAACCCCTGTTTTAGCAGTTGATGTCTCCCTGGACCAGTAGACATCTACTTCCTTATCCAAAGAGGAACAGCTCCAGCAGGCAACACAAAGAGATGCTCACCTGAAAAGAGCTGTTGCTTAGTGCTAGACAAAGGATCTGACCCTGTAGATTTTACATGTCAGTGAGTATATAAACTCTCAACCTTTCTGCTCTTTGGGGATAGATGGGTCATGTAGAAGTTGCCTTCCTCCCTTTCTGTCTCTCTGACACAGACACATGCACATTGTTTTGAAAGGACTAGGATTTATCCCAGCACAAAATGGAAAAACTTAAATTTCAAACTTTGGGAGGGTGTCCTGGGTTCAGCAGTAGCAGTCATTTTTATCCTTCTCAATAGCTGGTGCAGTGCTGTGGTTTTGACTTTCGGCCTGGGAACGGCGCTGATAACGCCGATGTTTTTAGTTGTTGCTCAGTAATGCTTACTCTGACCGAGGACTTTCTGAGTCTCATGCTTTGCCAGGGAGGAAGGAAAGCCAGGAGGAAGCAGAGACAGGACACCTGACCCAAACTAATCAAAGAGGTATTCCATACCACAGCATGTCATGCCCAGGATGTAGAACTGGGGGCAGTTCCCTGGAAGGGCTAGATCAGTGCTCAGGCCGGGCTGGGTATCTGTCAGCGGGTGGTGAGTGGTTGTATTCTCTTCCCTTGTTATTTCCCTTATCATTATTATTATTGGTGGCAGCAGAAGTGGTTCGTGTTATGTCTTAGTTACTGGACTGTTCTTATCTCAACCCGTGGGAGTTACATTCTTTTGATTCTCCTCCCCATCCCTCTGGGAGCAGGGGGCGGGAGGAAGGGAGGAAGTGAGAGAGAGAGCTGTGTGGCTGAGCTTAAACCACAACAGAGGGGAAAGCTATTTCCCATATACCTCTAAACCCAATGCCAAAAAGGATGCAAACATTGTTAACTACCAGTGAATCAACCTATAATCAGCCTTGCTTGTAGTTATCAGAAAATATGCCTGTATTATTGTAGATACTCTTATTAGTACTAGAATATTAAAGTTTACATAATTGAATATAGAGAGACATACAGAATAAATTTTTCAAATATCTTAAAGTAACCTAATCTGGATCAAGACTGTGTAAATGTGAGTAGCAAGGTGTAGAAAACTATTCCAATTAAAAATGGAACTGCACTGCTTAGCTATTGTTAATGATTTACGTGCCCTGTAATAACCTCAGTCACTCCCTCCATATAACTTCTGGTTGCCAAGCAATGCTATAAATGCATATCCAGTGTCGTCAAGCCTGTATGACACATAATGTGTAAGGTTTTGCCTTGTGAAAATCCTCTGAAATCAACAGAGTTGTACAGAACATGACCTCTCATATTATTTAGTTGTTGTCAGGACATATAGCCTACACTAGATTTTCAAGTTAGAATCATAGAATAGTTAGGGTTGGAAAAGACCTTAAGATCATCAAGTTCCAACCCCCCTGCCATGGGCAGGGACATCTCACACTAAACCATGCCACCCAAGGCTCTGTTCAAGCTGGCCTTGAACACCGCCAAGGATGGAGCATTCACAACTTCCCTGAGCAACCCATGCCAGTGCCTTAAACCCTCACAGTAAAGAATTTCTTCCTTAGATCCAATCTAAACTTCCCCTGTTTAAGTTTGAACCCATTACCCCTTATTCTATCACTACAGTCCCTAGTGAAGAGTTCCTCTCCAGCATCTTTGTGGGCCCACCTCAGATACTGGAAGGCTGCTATGAGGTCTCCATGCAGCCTTCTCTTCTAGAGGCTGAACAGACCCAACTTTCTCAGCCTGTCTTCATACGAGAGGTGCTCCAGTCCCCTGATCATCCTCGTGGCCCTCCTCTGCACTTGTTCCAACAGTTCCATGTCCTTTTTATGTTGAGGACACCAGAACTGTACACAATACTTCAAGTGAGGTCTCACAAGACCAAAGTAGAGGGGCAGGATCACTTCCTTCGACCTGCTGGTCACGCTCCTTTTGATGCAGCCCAGGATACAGTTGGCTTTCTGGGCTGCAAGCGCACACTGAAGCCAGCTCATGTTCATTTTCTCATCGACCAACATACCCAAGTCCTTCTCCGCAGGGCTGCTCTGAATCTCCTCTGCTCAACCTATAGCTGTGCCTGTGGCTGCTCCAACCCAGGTTTAGGACCTTGCACTTGGCATGGATAAACAAGTTTGGCGTCAGCCCACCTCACAAGCGTGTCGAGGTCCCTCTGGATGGCATTCCTTCCCTCCGGTGTATCAACCGAACCACACAGCCTGGTGTCATCAATAAACTTGCTGAGGGTGCATTCAGTCCCACTGTCCATGTCACCGACAAAGTTGTTGAACAAGACCAGTCCCAACACTGATCCCTGAGGGACACCACTTACTGATGTCCGGCTGGACATTCAGCCATTGACCACAACTCTTTGTGTGCGGCCATCAAGCCAGTTCTTTATCCACCGAGTGGTCCACCCATCAAATTGATGTCTCTCCAATTTAGAGACAAGGATGTCATGTGGGACAGTGTCAAACGCTTTGCACAGGTCCAGGTAGATGACATCAACTGCTCTCAACTGCTCTGCTCCTGTCCATCAGTTCCGCAATCCTATCATATAAGGCCATCAAATTGGTCAGGCAGGATTTCCCCTTAGTGAAACCATTTTGGCTGTCACCAAGCACCTCCTTGTTTTTCATGTGCCTTAGTACGCCTTCCAGGAGAATCTGTTCCAAGATTTTGCCTGGCACAGAGTTGAGACTGACTGGTCTGCAATTCCCTGGGTCATCCATTTTCCCCTTCTCGAAAATGGGTTTTTTTTCCAGTTGTCAGGTACTTCACCTAAATGCCATGTTTTTTAATCATGATTTTTCAAGTTCTTAATTGTATGTTCAGAAAAAATAACTTTTTTTCCTTTTTCATTTTTTTTTTCTGCTGCAAAACAGAGAAGAAATGAGATTTAATCCAAGCTGTGTTACAATTCATAATGAGAGAGTATGTGGGATTATTGAAATTAATAAAGGGATATACTCAGAAATGACACTACACACCGCAGAACTAGGACATATGCTGGCAACACATGAGTCTAGCAGACTCTTCATCCTTGTTGCAAGAATAAAGAGCTGTTGTATGAACTTTAATCTGTTAATACTAGCCCCTGGATCTTTGGCATAATGTCACTAAAAATAAGGTTTTGTGTTGCATCAGATTAAATTACTGACATAGTGATGAGCTCATGAAAAGCAAGCTGTGTTCAAGAACATAGGGATGATTTTAATAACTGAGTTCAAGAAAATGTACATAACAGGTATTACAATCTGTATGTAGGATGGCAATTTATGTGCCTATTTTGAAATTCTTCCAGCTCAAATAGAACAATGACCAATTTGATTGAGATTACTGAAATTTGAGTCCTTGTTCAAAGCCTAAATGTGTTTTCTGTGTAATTTTATGATATCCATGTAACAGTTTGGACCTTGCTCACCTCCTTAGTGCTGTTGCAGAGGCCATCGCTATAGCTTCCCTAAGGAACAGGCTCTGCTTCAATCGATTTGCTATACAGAGCTCCCTGAATATCTCTTTTCAAACCCCAGCATTCTTTTCAGAGAGGATAGTAATGATGCCCTTTGCTATGGACTGTAGAGTATTTTACTGTTTTCCAAGGTGTTTTGGCAAGCTGTTTGCCACTTTCAAATTAGGTATAATTTTCTATTTCCCAAGTTTCTCTATTTTCTGAATCTGAAGTGGGTAAATATAAGGTGCTCTTCTCACACATTGTAGTCCCAGTAGGAATGCAATAACAGGGAGAGGAAAATTTGAGTGGATCTGCACTAACATCAGATGAATGGTCCTTTTAAGATAAGATGATATTCATAGTTCATTTACTTCACTGTTGTAATGTCCACCTCACACAAAGGAAACATCACTACAAATGCCTTCTAGTTTCTGCTTCTTGGGTACACTTTGCAAAAAGGCTAAAGTTAAGTTCATAACAATATATATTCTGTATATTCTCATATGGGCAGTCAAGATTGAGAACTCTGATTTCCTTATCACCTCTGTCAGAATCACAGCTCTGGATGTCAAGTGAAAGGCTGCTCCAGGGTCTGCCATCTATGCTGAGTTTACTGTAACCTGTTCTGTAAGCCTGGGGTTCCAGTTCAAAGTGATACCAATTTGCCACTCTTCAAAGGCCTCAAATCCTGTTTAAAGTAGAAGAGATTCATAATGTTTCTTCTGAGAAGCAAGATACAAACAGAAAAGAATGAACAGCCATTCTGGATTGAAAACCATCAGTGTCTTCTTGGGAGCTCAAGAAAGTTGAGAAGATGTTTGAGTTACGCCAATTCATATTTCTCTTTTCTTGTTTATAATACAGCAACACAACACACTTTCTTAGTAACCTCAAGAATATGGAAATAATCTATAAAAGAATTGTGTAAGTGAGCTTCTGAGCTTGAAAAGGTGATTTTACCTTCATGTATCGATGGGCCATAAAAGCATGATTTCTTCTAGAAGAGGTAGATTTCCATCTTCAATATTAATTCTTAGAGAAAATAAAAGGTCCTGACTCTCAGTGGAAAAGTTCATGTGTTTACATCAGCAGCAACAGGGAAGCTGCCTGTGTGTGCTTTTCTGATAAAAATCCAATGATATGGCTATTTTAACAAGCACAAAACTGCAGTTGTTGAACAGAAGCTACTCAGGGAGCTTGCAGACTCCTTTTGAAGAACAACAATGCTATAATTCTGTCTTTGCAAAATTATTTCTTATCTTTTATACCAAACCAATAAGACTGGCTTAATAGATATTAAAAAACATAAATAAATTATTTCAGCTTCTGTATCCAATAAGCAATAGTACCATGATCCAGCATCCACAGGTGGTATTACTCATAGTGGTCTGTTGCTTTGCAGCCAGAGCTAATCTCAGCTGTCATTACCTGTCCTGGGTACTTAGATAAATCTTCCCAGTCCTCATGCAACTCATTTAAAATTCTACATCTACAGCTACTCGTATAGAAATAATGTGTGAACATCTGAGGTCTTTCTATTCTAGTGCTTACATTTTTTTTTTCTGAAAGAGAAAAAATTTATACTACTGAAATAATTTAATGGATAATCTATAAAACTATTACTGGGAACCTAAAAAAAAATAGGGTAACTCTACATACACAACAAATTCTACATTGTCTTTACTCTTATTTACCACCAAATTCAAGCAAGTTTTCAGTATTATGGGGTAATTGTAAACTCCTGGATGTAAACGGGAAGTTATTTTTATGTGCAAAATAGTTCAATATAATAAAAATACATTTAAATTGAGCATACATTTAATTAATGGTATGTTGATACTACAGCACTGAAATTTATGAAACTTCAATATTTTTCTTTATATGTGTCATGATTTAAGCCTAGCCATAACTCAGAACCACGCAGCTCTCTCTCACTCCCCACCTTCCTCCCCCCTCCTCTTCTGGAGGGATGGGGAGGAGAATCAAAAGAATGTAACTCCCACGGGTTGAGATAAGAACAGTCCGGTAACTAAGGTATAACACAAATCACTACTGCTATCACCAATAATAATAATGAGAAGGGAAATAACAAGGGGAGAGAATGCAACAGCTCATCACCCGCCGACTGATACCCAGCCCGGCCCGAGCAGTGATCTAGCCCTTTCAGGTAACTGACCGCAGTTTTATATAGTGGGCATGACATGCTGTGGTATGGAATACCTCTTTGATTAGTTTGGGTCAGGTGTCCTGTCTCTGCTTCTTCCCGGCTTTCCTTCCTCCCTGGCAGAGCATGAGACTCAGAAAGTCCTTGGTCAGAGTAAACATTACTGAGCAGCAACTAAAACCATCAGTGTTATCAGTGCTTTCTCATGAAGTACAGACTTCTTTTTCATGTTCAGTACTAGTTCAAGTGAAAATTCAGGTTAGATTCTTACAGTGTTTTATTTTCTTCCCCTTGGTTCAATTTCCCCCAAAACATGTGGAGATTGTGCAGAAAACATACTAGTATACATGTGGATAATGAGTAATGTAACAAGATACATGGTTTGGTGTGCTGTGAAGCAATACAAGCCCAGAGACTTTGGAAAACTAAAGATTTTGCAATGCTATATTGCAAATTCTTTATATATTAGACCATTTAGATCTCTATTGTAGCAGACCTTTTAATACAATATACAAATGTGTGATTTATGCATCCTGTTCATTGGCATAAATATTAATTTTAAATAATGTGATTGTTATAATTCTTGCATCCTAAGACTTAGATTCAATCTTTTCTGGAAAAGTATACAAACGTAGTTTTAAAATGAACTTACACCCACCAAATTCACTGGGGCTTTGATTTGGTTTTTTTTGGTTGTTTTTTTTTTTTTTTTTTTTTTTAATTGTGTCTTCCAATAACTGTCTTTTTTTCATCTTTAAAATACTAATATTGAAGAGACAGTGAAATTTTTCTAGATTACTTATGCAGAATTTTTCCTCCCGTATGAAATTTCATCACCGCTGTTGGGCTGGTTATAACTGACCTTTAAGTCCTCACTGAAGATAATGAACATTATATTTATTGATTAAGTAGTTATCTAGGACTTTTTGAAGGTATTATTTCTGCTGACTTTTTTTGATTTTTCCTCAGATAAATAGGTGAAAACTCTGTTAAACCCTGAGAGACAGTGAATTTCACATTCATCAGCCTGTGTTACTCTACTAGCTTTTCCAATAAATGTGGTTAAATATACACTTCTGTATTGCATACCTAGAAAAACTGAGAAAGAAGGGACTCCAGGGTCTGAATGACCTCTATTTGAAATTAACAAAAGAGGGATTTTTAATAGAAATTCTATAGACCTGTCCCTGCAGGAATAAAAAGAGGCATTCTGTGCAATTTGATTTTGTTATACCTGCCCTTTTATTACAGTTATAACTCACCATCCTAAACTTTTTTTTTTTTATTATTTCCATCCTTGGCAGCGGATGGAAAGCTCTCCTTTTTTAGAAACTTATGTTTTATTGTGGCCTGTACTTGGGTTTTACTTGTTGCTCTCAGGCCTGATTTCACTGTTTACAAAATTACTGTCTTCCTGCTTCCATTTAAGAAATGGCTTCAAAAGTGATCAGATGAATTTATCAAAGAAAAAGCGCTTTTAGTGCTAGGAAATACTAGACTGCACAGACCAGCTCTAAAGTAGCTTTTAAGCTCCCAGCTGCTGATAGTGAGTAAAAATGCCAGAGGGAGTATGCCTGTCACTCTCATTTTTCCATTCTTGCTGCCTTTGGAACCTGTCAGACACAAAGTAAGTGGGCTGGACCCAAACAGACCTTAGAACTAAGACTGTGCATTTCCTTTCATGCTGTAAAATGTTCCTTTGCCTGCTTCCTTTATGAAATGCCCATATTTAGAACAGCACCTCTTTACCTCACAAAGGGAGCAAACTTAGCTCTTGATAGCTACAGCATAAATATTTCCTGTTACTACAGATTCCCACCCGTAACAGGCCATGTAGAGACACAATGTGCTGCAGTCTTTCTTGTGAACATCTGAGTTTATTTTACTGGTGCTTCAGCAGGGTGAGCAATTGGAAACTTAAAGAGACCAAGCTGTGCTTTGATTAGAAAACAAATTGAGAATCATCATGGTTGTCTTTGGCAGTAGAACAAGGCCAGCATGAATAACGTGTACCTCTGATACTCTCCTGGTGTCTAATCAGTCAATAGCTCCGCATGTCTATAAAGCTGGGGACTTTCTGGAGCGATGGAGGTGTACTTCAAATTCAAGTGTGTGTTCTTCCTCTTTCTTCTCTTTCTCTGTAGAAGACGCAAGCATCACATTTCATGATCTTTCCAAATGCTGCTACCAAGACAATCAAGAGGAAGGCATGAAAAACGTCTTTAAGCTTCTCCATTGCTTGTGAAGGTAATACAAAAGTAAAATAATATGTCTTTTTTAGTGTTCAGTTTAGTCTTGTGAATTTTGATCACTGCAATGAATGTTTTTGACATAATTCACTTTAGGGATAGTTTTTCTGAATTGTATTTTATACGATTAGACCAAAGGCACGCTTCTTATAATAAAACTAAATATCACCATTCTGTGCATTTCACTTAGGGCAACACCACAGCACCTGTACCTGTAGTGATGAAATGCAACTCTTCTTGGTGTGTGAAAAGGTTGCTTATTTAAAGTATGAGATGGGATTTACCTATAGCCCATGGGTGAGAATAATAATAAATGAAACAAGACCTTTTTCCTCATTATTTGTATTGCCTTAACTGAGCACATCTCAGGAACTGGCAGCCCTTGATGGAGCATGTTTCAGATTCCTAGCCAGCATAATTTAAAATGCCAGAAAATGAGTGTTCAAAATTAAGTGTACACAAGCAAAACCAATGAAAGAAACCAAGGGCTGAAAGTTAAGTAACTTGCTGTAGGTATCCTAATCTATTAAATTCCCTTTTGGGAAAAAAAAAAAAATAATCTCCAAAAATGACATTTAGAAGCAAGGCCAACAGAAACGTACGGACAAATTAAAAAGGATTTTTCCGTTGGTCCTACAGATCATTGTCTCCATACTAATGTAATTTAATCAGCTGACTGACCTGTGGGATGCTCCAGAGCTAGATGAGGCATCTTGACAGACCTTACCAGTCTCTCAGACTCTTCAGTGAATGTGACCCAGCTAAGCCTGGCAAACAGTGTTGACTTTTGATTTCACACACAGCGCATAGTGAAGGATCTGTGCATACTCCCTCCTAGTAATATGATTTTATGACTTGGCATGCTTTTAGTGCATATGATGAGCAACAAGAACACAATAATAAACAGACATCTGTCATCATCAACAAAATGTTGCTGCATCTTCTTCAGTGTTCTTTTTTGTATTCTTCAAGGTAATATTTAAACCCAGTAGAAGCAATTAATGGTTATAAAACCATGAATGCATGGATTTTTACTATGACTGCAGAGGAACAAAAAGGAATGAATGAAAGAGAGACCATATGTGTAGTATATTTGCTGTTACAGCTTGCACTGATTAAAACTGTGTTTGTCGTATTATACATCATTGTACTGTAGTTGTAGTAAACATTCCTTGTAATACATTTTCAAGTACAAAAATTTCCTCAGAAAAGAGCATTTAGGAAACTAAATCTATTGAAACCAATGAAGTGTTGACACATTGCCTGATGGGGATTTGTTTAAGGAGGCATATTTCAGGTTATAAAAGTACAGTCCTTGAGGCAAAAGTCAGTGACTGCTTGGTATAGTGACTGAGAGAACACTGCAACAGTATGTTCAGCAAGAAACCCCTCATTAATCCTTTCCTGTAATTCTACCCTATTCACCTTCCCCCTTGCCTGACTCAATAAAATTTAAAACCTGCTGTCAGCACAGCAACCAACCCAGAACCCATTCATTACTCAGTCAAGGCATTTGAAATGTTTGCTGATTTGTCCATGAATGGGAACACAGTGTAAATCTGGACTGAGGAGAGCTTTTTTCCGCTTGTCAGTTTAGTTGCTCCTGTGTAATGTGTTCAAGTGTTAGGAATCATCGGGGGTTTTGACACTCTTATCTGTTTGAATGGCCATAGCATTTCATGCACCCAGCCCCCTAACAACCTGAATGTTTGCAGCTGAACGAAAATATGCATCTCTTATTAAAAGCTGCTTCTTCTCAACAAACTGGGTCACTGGCAGTCCCAGCAAATTTTTGGTGCATCAAGCTTCTGCTAGAATTATATATTAAAAAGCAGTCATCCTCTGGCTCTTCAGATGTGACAGAATTATGCAGTGCAATGACTAGAGGAGGAGACAATTAATTCAGTGACTCAGCTGTTGCCAGAAGACTGCATGTTACAATTTTATAGGACTTGTGTGGAATGGACAAAAAGGGCAAACAGCAATTTTTAGAGTATTTACATGGTCCCTAGTCACTACTTCCTCAGTGAATGACCTCTCTAGACTCAACAGTATCGCAGTTGCAAGCAAGTTGTTCACTGGACTCTCAAAAAAATGTATATGTGTCAGTCATTTGCTTGATGTACTAGCACCATTTGCTGCTGACATAAAAGAAAGACAGTAGGGGACTCCGGAACACCTGTGGTGAAGCTCAGAGGGCTGCTCCTTTTGGCAGCACTGTGCCAGGTCTTTGTATGTATCCTGCCTTGTGAGTAGCAGTCTTTGTTAACTGGTAGAAGCTCTTTTCTGTTTGTTGCTTTGCCATCAGCAATAGCTAGAAGAGGGGGAAAAGCAAGTTACCATTTCTATTTTTGGTCTAATAATTAGCTGATTCAAGAGAACTTTCCTTCTTTGACCCCTCCACTTCTTTACTCTCCCTCAGAATCATTTCTAAATATTTTCACTACAGCTCCTGCTCTGAAAGCCTGTCTTTGTGCTCTGTATAACATTGTAAGATTTGCTACCTATGATACAATGATGTTCACACGTGCGTATGTACACACAGCCCCCAGCCTGCAATATCGCCATTGTCCGACATCAATTACTCATACAAACTGTGTTGCACTGATGGATCACCAAGACAAGTCAACAAATGCAATGCTACCAATAGACCAAATAAATCACAGGGATAATTCCTTGCACCTCAGTGGAACTCCTTCCAGGCTGAACGTGACTCAAAATTTAAAAGCATGGCACAAAATCAGTAGCCAGGCTCTCAGCTGCCTCAGCATACATAACATAATTGGTAGTGCTGTTATTACCTTTCAGCTCACCTCCCCTGACTGTGCTTTGGGTGCTTTGGCCTGCAAAGATGCTTGTCCTTGTTGAGCCTGAGGTGCTGACACTTCTTTCATTAATCTCTTCATTTCAGGCAACTGCAAAAGATATTTTTGATGAACCTGTCCAGTTAATGCATTCCTAACCTGCAGTGCTAAAGAGTTACTACTTCTGTTAGTTGTTGTCAAGTCCAATGCTAAGGAGTTTTTGCACTGCAGTTTAGGGTTTCATGCTGATCCAGTTGACATAGCTTGGATCAATTTAACCCGCTACTGCAGTTGCTCTCCTTTGATCCAGAGCAGTTTGTAATTTGACCCATTCAGATGACTTTCTTATAATAGCCCTAGCAAGACAAAATCAAATCAACTCCATTTATCTTAACAGGCTTTCTTGCAGACATGAGGCTTTGCCAATCTTTTGTACAGAAGAAAAAGGAATCTGTGTGTCTGATGGGCTTTGAAATACCATCTGGTTTTTAATGTTATTGTGCTCTGTTCTCATAGTACTGTGCTGAATCATATCTTAAAAGTTCAACAAGCATTCACTCACAGCCACTATTCAATACTATGTGTCATTATCAAAGATTCAGATTTACCAAACGCAGCCTGCTAACAAAGCAGATTTTACCGACGCTTCTCCCTGAGGCTCTGATATCTGAGAGGGGAGTCTTCAAGTGTGAAGCCTGTGTGCCTTACATCTTTAGTTGCTATTAGGATGCACAGCAATCCTGTTTAACCTCTGAAATTATTGTTTGAGACGTAATCATAGATGTTAGAGGAACAAGAATGGCTTTTATTAGGGATGTGTGAATCTCCTAGAAGCTGAGCTTTTCAGATCCAACCTGGTTTTGAAGTCACAAAACTAGATTTCTGAACACCCTGAATCTCTCTTTTTTTCAGTACTTCTCTATTTATTCAGTATTTAAGTGAAATAACAAATAGAAGTGTAATTTGTTTTATACTGAAAAAGCTTGTGTTATACATAGAAAATAGGACAACAGCTCTCCCTCCTAAATGAGATTAGTCACCAACAGGTGACCTACATATAAAAGACAGCATCTGTATCTTTAAATGCTGTTCTTTGCTCCTGCATTTATTTGTTTTTATTTTTTCTGTTTAAGCAGCCTCTAGATGGAATCTTGGCTTCCTTGAAACCAGTAGCACAGTGCCCAGAGACTTCAACAGGGTCAAGATTTCACCTTCTGTGTGTTTAGTTTTCCACTCAGTTTACTCTGAAGTCCATTTCTCATTGCCTTTTTTTTTTTTTTTTTATGTGCCCTGTGTCTGCTTCTTTCATTCTTTCTTCCCTTTCCCCCAACTTTACTGAAGCACGATGTGAACCAAAGGACTTCTGAGATGAACTTACAATCTGTCAGAAGTTATTTCACAAGCTAGAAACCCAAAATTCTAATTCCTATTTTTAATAAAAATGTATGCCTGTCATGTTTCTGTCATTGTACACATGGTTTCTCTGTACTTATATATTTCCATGTAAATAGGCATAGATGTGTATTAATAACTGTAAATTAGAGTATTTGTCAATCAGGGAAATAACTTTTTTTTGCATTTTGTTAAATTAATAGGCTTACAAATGCTAAAGCTGTGCAAATACTTATCAATCTTTTAAAGGTACTTTAATTCCTGATCTTGTGCTTAGAGCTTTCAGAAAAACAGTACAATATTCTGGGTTTTTTTAATAATGATTGGAATGCTTTTGTGTGACACACAACTGTGGAGCATTTTTTGCATAACATTCATGAACTATTTCCCCCAAAATGCATTTTTGCTTTTATATCTCAGCAAGCAGATCCGTCTGAGTGAATGATCCATTCTTGAGTCATTATGTATACAAAGAAGAGATCTGCTTTCATTGTTGTTTTAATAAACTGGAAGTCTGCCAATGTTCTCTGGGAAGAGGAAGAGAGCATTAATGATAGCACTGTGAAGCTTGTCCTCCTTTAAACTTAGAGTAAATTTAACCCCTACTGGTCATTTTTTCATACTGAAATGGCTACACAGGGTAGTCAAAAAGCACAGAGAAATAACTGCTGTGATTTGAAAGTGAAAAACTTTTACAAGTGCAGAACATGACACATTTAAATTCTTCTCATGATACTTAGAGGACTATGATTAATGAATTTTTTATCTATCAAAAAGCTTCTGTTTGTGTTATCTATCAAAATTCTTCCCATGTTTCCTGGCATGAGACAGGATTTATGGTAAAGAAATATCTGTCATCCGTCCATAGTATCTAAATCTATCAAGTCCACACATCCATGCAAATAATATTAAATGATAGATTTATAGCTATCTGGAGATTAAAAAAAAAAAAAAAAAAAAAAAAGACAGAAATTTTAAACAGTGTTCTTAAACCCCCTGGAGCTATTCTGAAGCTATTTCCTTCCAGCCTCTTGAGGTACAGAGTGTTCTTTTCCTACCATCAACTTCTTATTAAAACTGAAATAAGAAATTGACAGTGATCAAGTGACTTTGTTAGTAAAGACCAGTAATTTTTTTTAAGGTTTTGTTTTATTCTGTACTCTTTGGAAGTCATCTGTCATATATCCGATTAAAGTCATAGATTTTTATACAGGGAACACGTAATTGCTCTGCTTCATTCTCTAGCTTTCATAAAGAAACTTGCCTGCACCTTGCATACAGCGCGCTTCTCTCCATCTGTCAGGCAGGGAATTCTCTGACAGCAGCAAATACAGAAAGAGGCGAGGAACATATGGCCTGCCTTAGTCCTCACACCCCTCTCCCTACTACCTTGTGATTGCTCTCTCTCATGCATTTACATTTTTAAATCAGTTCATACAGTGTTTTATCAGTCTTAGACCACTAGTTAGGGATTGCAGACATGCTAATCTCTGCCATGTCGTGTACACTGTATCATAGTGTTTGCCCAAAAGGAAGAGGCCTTTGAGATTTATTAAAGCATGAAATGGGCATACTAGTAGAATTTCTGAGCTCCTAATATCTTGCATATTGCAGCCAATTGACATTTCTGAGACAAGAATGTGTGGTTTTCAGAAAAATAGTGTTTGTCACTTGCTGTGATTTCTATTCAGCTTCCCGCTCTAGTAGAAAGCTGGCTTACACACCATGCTGTAACCTCAGGTTCACAATGAGATCAACAGCAGTAATTTGATAAATTTGTGTCCTCTTTGCCATGTTTGCTCACATCATTGCCAAGTTATCAACCAACATGCACCAAGTTCATTACTGAACAGACAGCCTGATTTTTTTGTTGTGGTGAGCACAAACACAAGAAAGACAAAAGGAAGACAAAAATGTGTTTATTTTTTCCAAGATTATTTGATGTAATCAAATTAAGTGAAATTGTGTCCTTGGGCCTAATTCCAACCACCCATTGGCACAGATGCATCAACCACTATTAAGGTCAGTGCAAGTTCTATGTTTGGAGAAGTATGTTAGTAAGATTTGGAGTAACCGACAGAAATTTCATGTCTTTTTTTTAAGCTATTCAGTATGTTTGTTGCTCAGTAGAATTAACCTATTACGTTGCTAAAGTTTGTTCATTTTAAAGCACTCCATAAGGTTTGTGGAGGGTAATGGAAGCAATTTTTTTTCTTTAATCCTAGATGTGCCAATCAAGGGTAGTGCTCTCCTGGATTTCCTGTGCATAAACAAGAAGGAACTGGCTGGGGTTCTTGTCTTAAGGATTTCTTGAAAGGAAAGTGGTAATTTCTTTGTTTTAAAAAAATGACATCTTAAAAATAATTTCACAGATTTGTTTGTAAAAATGTGTAATTGCTTAAAATATGTAATGGCAACAAAGTCATCAAACGCAGGGAACCAGTCAAAATTGAAAAAAACAGGCGGAATCCGAACATTATTTCACATACCTTTCAATCCTGACCATTTCATGCCCTAAAAAACAAAAGCTGAAGCCTAGTAGCAAGAAATTTGTTTTCAACTCACTTGTAAATTAGTTAGTCAACCCTGACATCTAAAGTGCCTTATTGGATGTAATTAATTCTACTACTTTCTCAAATGTGTAATAAAAAGGATGAAATAACATCTCTAGGTGTACTTGTTTTCTAAGGGGAAAACCAGAAAAGTTCAGAGAGCTGAATATTATGATAGCAATATTTTTACTGAAGTAGATTTATGTGCTGTTGCTGTTCTCTCCCATACTCTGATGACAACAGTTGCATTCCCTCCCAGCATTCCTCCTCCTTCATTTTCCATACTTAGTCATTATAAAATGCCTCCGTCTTGTTAAAATAAATGGTACTTAACCCTCATTTGATGTTTGGAATGTAAGGTTGCTCAAATTTTGACTAGAAGGATATGAGAGTATGCATGGAGAAGTATTCAAAATTTAAGGATCATTCACCCAAATAACTGAGTTGTAATCAGTTAAACTTAGAACAAATGTTTTGCTCAAAAGCTCTGATTCAATTTACAATAATTGACCCAATATATTAGAAATTATGCATATAATGCTACTAATGCTGTTTTGTTAGCATAATATGACATTTAAAATATAGGCTTTTTCCTAGTTAAATTTTTGTCTAGACCTTATAGATTAATTTTTGTCTTTTCCATTGTGTACATAGCAGGTAGGTAAAGAGTATGGAGATAAAGAGAAACACGGCTGTCTTTGCCTGATCACCATGGAGTGTTTGGCAAATAATTTGGAGAGCAAAGAGATGCTTGACTTCCATCATTCCTCACGTAGGACTGTTCAGGTTGTCTTGTGACAGGAAAGGAGGATTGTTGCTGAGCAAAGCCACCATTCCAGGACCTTGACGATGCAGAGTACCAGGAATTGTTCAGACGAAGCAGACGGGTACAGTCCCCTTCCAATTGCCTTTTCTCTGTTGAAATCTCACTCCTTTTCAAGACAAGAACCTTTTGAGCCAGTTGCAAAAGTGACATGATGTGACCTAATGTCATGACAAACCTGAACTAAGATCTTGAAAGCTATAGAGGGCTGGACGGAAATGAAAAGGCTCCAATAATCTAGTCAGGCAAGCAAAAGGTAAATAAATTCATTCCCTTCTAGGAAGGGAACAATAAAACACCTGAACCTCACAGCAGAGATTACGGTTGCTTTGCATCGTACGTAAGTTAAAACCAGGGATCTGCTTTATGTGAACTCTCAAACTTGAGTGTTATGTTTTTGTCCAGTTTCTGTTTTCAAATAAAAATGAAAAAATAAGAAAAAGTAGAGTGCAATTCATTTTGCAAAACAGTTTTGTGGAGTTTTTTTTTTTTGCAAAGAACATGAAATATAAAGAAAGCTCAAGAAGAGATTGCAACTGCTATTCAAAAGCCTATAAGGACACAGCTTGCCATACACACAATGAAAGCATTTCAGAACAAAGGGGAACAAAGAAAAGGTAAACTAATGTAGCTTTTATACTCTTCACTAAATGCAGTGATATTCAGAAAAGTCCATGATTCCAGGAACTGGCCCACTCCCACACTGCCGTACCTTGCTGGTATCATTTAGACTTATGAAATATGTGATATATAATTATTTATCAATCTGTGAATAATTCTACGATGTTTCACATGAAGTGTTTTCCTCCCTCAGACTTAGTTTTTCCTTTCCCACTGGCTAAGTTTAAAGAAATCAACTAGAATACCTTCTCCCTATTGTTTAGCTGTTCATTTTAAATTGTTTCTTCTCTGCTTGCTACTATTCAAACCTCCTGAAACGATTCATTTTCTGTTGCCTACACCTGTGGTTAACGCACCTAGAAGACTTTACTTCGGACAGCTACCAGAGGGTATATTAGAGCTGAAGCAAACAGATTGCAAAATTAAACAGGCACAGAACCTAGTATTTGTGTTCACAGTGGACCCAGTCTTCTGATGGACTGGTGAGTTAGGGTTGCAACTGTGTTCTGAGTAAGATTCTTGCAGGAGAAAAATGCTAAGGAATAGGGAGGAGTCAGATTATTAAATAAATTATTATTTGCTTAGTTCAGAAGTTGGTTAGACTTGAGTGACTTCTTTTGTTTTCTGCTTTTCCTCATTCTTTGAAACACTGTTTTACTTTTGATGAAATCTCCACTGGAGGAAACTCTTGGCATGCTGTCAGGTTCCAACTTAGTTTTTGCCGGCACAAGGCTTCAATGGTTGCGCGGCCCCTGGCCCTTGACAGCAACCCACAGTTAACACAGTGAACTCAGCCCCAAGTGGAGCCTGCCTTGGTTTTATTGGTGTGCTGTACTCACCTGCGGATACAGTACACCCCTTCCTAAGAATCCTGACTGAATAAAGAAATAGATTTTTTGATCCCTAATCTCAGACAAAGCACAATTCAGGCACAGTAACAGTAATATAAACTCATATCATTTTATAAGTTGCAAACCTGAGGGTAATTATCTAACATGCAGAAAGAGAGAAATAGAAGAAGGAGAGAGAAGAAGAGAAATAGAAAGAGAAAAGAAGAGGTTAAAAGTAGAAATAGTCACCACCCTGGATCCTGTGGCATCCTGTGGATCTGTTGATTGTACTCAGCAGTTGGTGCTGCGTGCACACATGGGCTCTTTAGTGGCACTTTTTTACAGTTGCAATTTTGCTGAGTTGTTCTGCATGAGCCATTTTATACCAATCACTTTTGCGAGGGGAAGGGGGCATTTGTGGCTGGCATTGAGGTGTGGTCCAGATAAGTCCTTGTCCCAGTAGGACTCCTTAGCCCCTTAATGCGTGCTCTCTGCAGCAGCGACAACCCTTGTTCAGTCAGCCATTTTGAGCAGAAGGTAAAACTTGAAATGGAGGCAGATTTTCTGAGGCATCACAAAAAATGGTGGAGCTGAGTCTCACAAACAGTGGAGCCGAGTCCCACATATGCATTCCACATCACTGTCTGCTACAATATTTCAGACATTGCTCTAGTTAGGGTGGGGTTGTTATACTGTGGAGGCTGCAAATAACATGGAACAAGATAGTTCTACATAATAGTTGTTGAGGGAAAAGTAAATACTATTTTCTTTACATGCTTTTAGTTGGTTTTTGATAATGTATCTAGCTTTGAACAGTCCTGTGAAGAAAATAATGATCTCTAATAGCTCTAATAAATCCTTCTTAAATAAGTATGAGAGCATATGTGAAGACTAGTTGTGTTTGCTTCTAACTTGGGACCTCAGACTTCTGTCTGAGTCCTTTGCTTCTCTATGTAATAGTGTGTGATATTCAGCGTGTCATTAAATCTTCATAATCATCCAAGAAATCACCAAGATGATATTAGAAAAAGTAGAAAGGTCTCTTGGAAAAAGTTCAGTGTCAACTGAACTCTGTGCACCCCTAAAAGAGGCTGCATAGCTCTGGTTGCTCCCTACACTGCCATGTTGTGTTACTGACTTGTTCTCCATTAGCAGTGCTTCCTAATGCAGTGTAAAATTGTCTTCATTGCTGTCTGCCATGTGTCTGTGTGTGTAAGGTGGAAATCCTGACAGATGCACTAGGCAGCAAAGACATTTGTCTCTATTTCATGTTCCAATTCATAATTCTTTCCAGACAAATATGTCTTCTGCTTCTTCTCATTCAGTTGTCTATCAGTTTGGTGTTAGCACAGCAGGGAAGATTCGTTTCTTCTCAGTTTCTCAGCTCAGGTTGACGATGACTGCTCTTTATCAGAATGAAAGTTTCGTTCTTTTCCTTCACAACAAAGAACAAGCACTTATCCTGAGGACAAAATGAGACCATTTTGGAGTGATTGAACCTAAGCCAACTCTGTATTCAATAACAGAGTTACTGGAGGGACTGCTGAAGATTGTGATAAAAAGACAGATAGGAGCAGCCTCGTGTTCACAGGCCCTGGTACATATGGGAGATTTCAAAGACCCTAATATCTGCTGAAGAAACAATACAGAAGGGCATAAAAAATGCGGGAGGTTTTGGAGTGCACTTGCAGCAGCATCTGACACATATACCAAAGTCAACAAGGAGAGGTGCTGTGCTGAATGTTACACATACCATATGGATACACAGATATATATGTACATATATACAACAGTCAGTGACCATATATGATGGTGGAGGTCACAATCCTGAGAAGAGGGAAAAGGGTAAAAACCAAGATTTCAGCACTGGACTTCAGGGTAGCAAACTTTGGCTTCTTCAGAGTTCTACTTGGTAGAGTCCTATAGGATAAAGCCCTGGAAGGAAGACAGGCCCAAGAAAGTTGGTTAATATTCAAGGATTACCTCCTCCAAACTTTAAAACAGTCTATCCTTTTAAACTTATACAGGTGAAGTTCAGGTTAGATATAAGGAAGGAGTTCTTTACTGTGGTGGTGAGGCACTGAAACAGGCTGCCCAAAGAAGTAGTAAATGCTCCACCACTGGCAGTGTTTAAGGCCAGGTTGAACAGAGCCTTGGGCAACATGGTCTAATGTGAGGAGTCTCTGCCCGTGGAAGGGGGTTGGAACTAGATGATCTTAACGTTCTCTCCAACCCAAACCATTCTGATTCTATGATTCTGTGATTCTATCCTAAAAAGCAGGAAGTCAGGCAAAAATCTCAGAAGGCCTATGTAGATAAACATAATTGCTTCTGGCAAGACTCAAATCCAGAAAGGAAGCAGAGGCAGGTTACTTGGGATGAATACAAAGACATGGTCTGAGCATGCAGGGAAAATATTAGGAAGGTCATGGCCCAGCTGGAACTGAATCTTGCCAGAGGTGTCAAAAGAAGAAGGTCTTCTGTAAGCACACAGACAACAAAAGGACATCCAGGGAAAAAAGTGAGCCCACTGATGAATGAGAGGGCTAAGGTACTTCACCTCAGTCTTTACTAGCAACATGAGCTTTCAGGAATCTCAGGAAATTGGGATGTGGGAAAGTATGGAGCAGGGACAATGTACCTTTGGTGGAAGACAATCTGGTCTGTACTGGAGCAGGTCACTCAGACCTGATCTGAGTGGGGTCTCTATCCTTAGAGATATTCAAAAGCAGCCTGGAATGGTCCTGTGCAACTGGCTTTAAGTGGCCCTGCTTGAGCAGGGAGGTTGGACCAACTGACCTTCAGAGGTCCCTCCCAACATCAACTGTTCTATGATTCTACTAAGTGCAGTAGCTGCAATTACTATCTTTTCTTCAGAAAATGCCTCATTTGCAAATTAGTAACACTAATTTAAAACAAAAAGAATGCTGTAGCATCATATTTGCAAGTAACACACAGCTGTAATTTTGTGAGCAGGTATGGTACTTGTGCTCCATATGTGTATTTCTAGCAAGCAGCAATCATGCAATCAAATACAGTATGAGAAAGATTTTATCCATTTATGGCTTTGCTATTTGTACTGAGCTATTTTGAAATTCTAAATTCAAGCTTAATATGTAAGAAATTTTAAATAATTGATAATATACTTAAATAATTAATCTCTGGAAATACACTTTTTCACAGAGAGTGTGCATCTATTTACATTTCACAGTGCTTGAGGAAAGATGGTAGCTGCTTTTGAATTGCTAGAGTAATTGTCTGTGGTGACTTGCAGGAAGCTTCACAGAAGCAAATATCATTAAAAGGTGCCCTCCTGCTGTTTCAGTGAGAGTGAATAGCATGGAGCACCACTGCCAGAAAGAGTTGAAAAGCATGTATTATGTCATAGGCGGTACAGATCCACTTCTCCTCCATTCCACTGATGGAGCAGAATTAGCCAATTGGGGAGTTTATCTGAAAAAGGGAAGCTTCATCTCATCTTCTTCACCCATCTTCAGCTTGGAAATACTTTTTGTTCATAAATACCTTTCATATTCTTCAGGTACTGAAGGTCTGGCTGACGGCAAGGAGCTCTTCAGTGGGGATTTATAGCTGTGATTGTGTTTGGATTCCTCTGAGTTCCCTGGGGAGATGTCACTGGGTACTCAGTGTTGCCCAGATGTAAACAAAACCTGGAATTTCACTTTGCATGCAGGATGTCTCAATCTTGAAATCGGATATCTCAGCAGATAAACTCTGAAATATCAAAGGACAAATAGGTTGGGGGTGTGTCAAGACATGAGATTGTGTTCATGATGGGAGGCTTGTTATCACTCACAACTCTTGCCACAACACAGAGAAAATATTCCCTCTTAAAATCCATCCTACACTAGTCATTTGTGCAATTACCTGTTTCACTCAAACGAACAGAACTGAAAAACTACCAAATTCACTCTAACTGAAGCAAAGAATGATTACAAATTCTGATTTCATTCAATAAAATGAGGAAGTAGAAGATCTGTGCAATCCAGCTTTAAGTCAGGAGACCTTTGTGACTTTGTTGCTTTTTAAATTTCAATTGCTACTACATCATCCAATTAACTAACATAACCTGCATGGAAAATAACACTAAATTCAAAATTAAGATTCTGTAATTCTGGGCATGCATGAACTAAGTATCCAAATGCTGTGGGTTATTAGTAGCTCCCTAAGCATCTTTTGAGGCAAACAGCACACCAAAATGGTATTCAGAATTTCACCTATGAGATGTGAAAACAGAGCAATATTCTCCATTTTTATTCTGTTGTGTCAATTTATTTCCATAGCTGTTGAACTTGTCTATTTTCTTTACTGTTTACTATTTGCAGAAATAGATGTGAATTAGTTCATATACATAGAAGTGTTTATAGTGCTTACTGTGCCAAGCATGCTTTAATATTTTTCTTATTTTACTGATACTTCTCTTCTTTCAAAAGCCCTTATCAGGTATAATTCCACCAAGAAACTATTAAAAATCCCAAGAAAGTATCTCATTTTTTGCAATAGTCTTTTCTCATCTTCTATTTCCTATCAGGGTTCTAAAATATCTTCAGTTGGTATCAGCTATTCTCCCAGGCATTACAGGGAACTCACATATCTGCTTATATTAGTTATTTTGGACTGTGTTACTTTTAATTTTTGTTTAAATAACGATTCAACATATGTTAGCAATTACAGTCAATGAGATCAGCCAAAAGCACAGTTCCATGCAAAATAAAACTTAAAGTTAATCTAAAAAAAAAAAAAAGTGATACAAAATTAAATTATTTCACATATTTGTGTTGCCCTTCCATTGCTGAATGTTGACTCTACCCTGTAGAGACATCACTCCAATACTCCCAGTGAGTTTCAAAATTAATCCTATCTTACAGAAAGTATTTCTTTTACCACATTTCCCACAATCTGAAACATCCACTCCTGCATAACGTATATATGCTTGTAATTTACTATCATTTTAAAGATACAGTAGCATAATGTAGGAATTACACTACCAGTTGACTTAGCATCAGACATGTTTCAAATAAATATATGATCTGCTGCCTTTTGTCATTTTTTTACATGCAAAGCTGAAGACAATCCCTTAAAAGAATGATCAGCTGCATTTTTTACCTTAAACCAGCTGGATTCCTTACAATGACAGTAACATCTGTATTGAAGGCGTTGGACTTTGACTGTTGACCTGATACAAGGATAATAGGTATGCTTTTAATCGTCACTTGTCTTCCGCAGCTGAATGGACTCTAAACCAATGTGTCCTGCTGAGAAGGACGGAATTGCTTCTTCCTCCCTTTGTGGTCTTATACTCCTAACAAATAGCCACCTGACTTTATTAACCTTTTAAGCAGTAACTATATATTCTTTGCACACACAAAGTACATTCAAATGTACTTCTATCAATTAGAACAATTACAGAAGAAACTTGGAAAGCTGCAAAATTCCTGGTAATTGGGAAGGGAGGGGAAAATTCTCTAACTCTGATAAGCGATGGAAGGTAACTTCCATGCCCTTTAGCTGTAAATATTTATGAAATTGTCTCTAAAGAAGTGAGGTAGGAGTGGAAGGATAGGAGGGCCCTCATAGTTTATGAGAGTTCTTCTGAAGTTTGAAAACGATAGTCTCCATTATGTGATTCCCCAGTACTCCTGCCCCTTGTGAAAATGATCATATGATATAATATTAAATTTCTGCAGGGGTCTGTTGGATGCAATTCACAACAGTCTAGAAACACCCTATAAATCTTGTCATTAAAACCATCTGTGACTTGTTTGGATAGCAATTGTGAAGGAGAATTCACCTTTAACATGGATAAAGGAGGAATCGTCAAAATCACGTACAGGGTCTGTCTACCTAAACTTGCATGAAACATCTCCACACCCCCTCTTTCCCTTCTTCTATTTCAATGATACTGAAAATTAGGCTGGGAATTAAAAAAAAAAAAAAAAAAAAAGGTGATACAGGAAAAACTACTTTAAGCACTCTAACTCTTTGTCTGCCTAAAGTTTAGCATATGCCAAAGTAGCTTATTACAAGTGAATTTGCCTGAACACAGGTGCTAACTGTAAAGGCACGTCCCTATAAAACAAAGAACTTCAAGCTGATATTAGTACTTTTAGGTCAAAAATATAGACTTTCTTGTGATCTTCAGTTGTGGAAAGCATGGTTCAAATGAGATCAGTTTGGGTCAACATGCATTTACAAACAAATTTAAGGCTGGGGTTTAGAACCTCTAAGATCTACAAATCCCAACAGATGAAATCTTTTGAAACAGTTTTCTCAGGAGAGTTCAGGTACTTTCTAGTACATTGCATAGTATCAAATGAAGAACTGCTTTCACGGCTGAGTAGGTACTTTCTAAAAAGAAAGGCTGCTTTTCTCACAGATCTGATCTGTTTGTGAAACCTGACACTGCTATCAATTTTAGAACAGAGAAAAAACACAAAAGCACACAAACCCAGACATGATAACTGGCACATCTTAATCCTAATCCAATTCTTAATCAGTACAACACTTCTGATTTGCAGTTGAACTGAGATTTTCACGTAGGGCAGAAATCTCCATTTTCCTTGATTATTTTATTTTCTCCTAGAGCCAGTCTGGGTGGAAGGGTTCTTCCACTACTCATGGTATTGAGGAACACAGGTTAAAAGTCTATATAGTTGGAGTAGAAATTTCAGTGACAAGTTCTGCCACTTGCAATAGCGAGGGGATGTTCAGAGGGGTCACAGATAAAGCAGGTAATGTCAATCAGCTGTTCTAGCAAAACTAGGAGAAAGGTGTGACCGAACCTTTTCACTCTGCAGTTGATGCTCTAGGGTGTGTCCAGAACTTCTTCATAAGACAGCAGATATGCATATGAAAAGCTTGTCCTGATGCACAGACAATCAGACTGCTCAAGTAAGGGAGGCCTGGCTGGTTTGAAAAGGAGTTGCTGCTGCTACCAGCATATAAGAGCTGATAGATGTGTTTTGAATTGACCATGCTAGCAATCAAAAAAACCAAAAAGCAACTGTCAGTGCTTTGAAGGTGCTTTTTTTAAAAAAAGTTCATTATTACTCTTTATCTCTGGACATAGATAAATTCCTGGGGGAAAAAAAAAAAAAATCATCAGATTCACAGTGAATGTTCTTACAGTGCTTCACACACTGTGTAACTATCTCTAAAACAACTTCAGTTTTCTGATGGTGGAAATACTGTTGGGCTGTGGATGCTCTGTAGTGACCGAAATAGCCAGGCAGATTGTCTGAGAAGAACAGATCTGTTGACTGATGAGGTGAAGGACAGCCCAGAGCAAACTAAAAAGAGAAAAAGGAAAAAAAAATGCCATCTGAAGACAGAACATCCTATCAGGTAAGTGGAGAGCTATTGAGCTAAAGAAAAGCCCTTGCAAATTTACCCTGCTTGGAAATCTGATTGAATAGCTAAATTTTGCCCTGTTCCCATTTAGGCATGAGCAGCTACTGGTTGTAGTGGTCTACAAAAGCAGTGTGGATTGTGTTAATTCACCTTTTGTTCTTGGTTTGTGCCTTATGTTGAAACTAAACAATACTTTGCTTTGAAAAAGCTGATTAATCACAACTGTTAAGTAAAATAATATGTGTTGAAAAAAAAATACTCCAAATAGAAAGTGAATAGTAGATTTCAAGGGAGAGTCTGAAAACACCTGAGAGATTAACAAGGATCAAAGATATAGCTGGGGCAGCATGGTGAGCAGCTAACACTTTCCAGTAAGACTCAAAGTAAAGCGAGGACACTTTTTTACAAAAGAAATCAGAATGAATTTTCATTTCTCATGTTTGTAAATCTTTCTTTTTCCCTTTTTTTTTTTTTTAATTTTTTGAGTGACAAAAAATTTGTAAATGTGCCATGCGTGAGTTGTTGACTGTGCAATATGCCTAACCATGTCTCTTCTTAAAACCAGGCAGGGGCTATATGGAGGAGACTCAGAATATACCCCAAAGCAAACCGTTAACCCCACCTTGTTGCAGGAAATTTCTTGTAACTATGAAATCTTCCCTAGAGCAGGAGATGCCACACACAGACAGCTTTGCTGAACCAGTGAGTTTCTAGAACTAGTTTTTGCTATTTGTCTTATTCTGGAAACAGACCAGATTTCACCTCTGCCAAGCTGTGAACTCCACGAAAGGGGAGTCCTCTGAAGAAGCTGTGCTTTTTCCCAGACACATTCTGTGGGCAGAAGGAAAGACCCTCACTGTTTTCACAAGAGCTAATGTACGTATGATTTTTGTGTCTGTGTAAATATGCAGAATCCGAATGGTTGCCTTTTCCATGAGACTGAAAATAAGCTCTTATTGGAGTCTCTTTACAGTTCTTACATAAATACCTTGAAGCCTGTTCACTTAAAGATGCGTTATAGTTATATGCTCTAAGTTGCATTTCTGTGATGATAAAAAGAGTTTGCAGCTCTTGCTGTACACTAGAAAGCTTTTTTTTAAAAGAAATAGATCTAAAATTGTAAATGCTCTGGACTGACTTCATCCTTTTTATCTTTGATTTATTTGGGGAATTAGGTAATGAACTATGAAGCTTTTAGCTAGCTCTAATTTTGCCTCAGGAATGCCTCTGCCCATCGTAAATTAGTGTTGTGCGTTAGGCACAAATACAGCTCTATTTCAGCCCATTTTATTGTCATCTTTCACTAGGAAAGAAAATAAGGTTGCGAATTTCTAGTTTTCACTCATTGCTCTTTCAGTCAATTCTGCTTTCCCATTGTCCACATTGCTTGCTCTCAAATCAGTGATTGTGTTGATTTATTTACAAATCAGAGTTTACAGTAAATGTCATAGCAGGGTAACATTACCTGAAGCACATGTACTGAGTGACTGAGTAGGAGTTGTCACAATGAATTATTCAAGACCACTTTCCAAAACCAGCATATAACACAAAAAGACCAAGCCAACTGGTAAGATTATTTATTTTAGGATCCTTATCTGCTATCATCTAGGCTCAAAAGAATGAAATAAGAAAAGTTAGTGACACATCAAAATCACTCTCATCCATTGTAAATTTTAACTGCACAGAATGGCCTCAGGATTAGACAAGCACAAAGGTGATCTCTACAGCTGTTCTGTCTAACTTGTATTCTATCGGAGTCTGCCTTGCAGAAGCTTGCGCAATTTTATTAGGCTGTCTTTGCTTGATAAATGAAGCATCTATTGTGGATTAGGTCCTTCTTCTGCTTGAGTCCAAATAGTTACACAAATTCCAGAGTTTGCCTAAACTTCAGATCTTCATGTATTAGTTTCAGATATTGACAGATTTATATTTCCTTTCAACTAAGGAAGTAAGAGTTCCTCAACCCTTAGCAAAAGTGATTGCTTTTCTTAAGTAAAAAAAAAAAAAAAAAAAAAAAAAAAGTCTTATGCTTAATGGATTTTGCTCCTCAGCAGTTTTCTGACTGTTTTTAGGAAGAGATGTATCAAAGAGATAGTGCAGCATGAGCTTGTTTTGTAAACCAACCAACTTTTCTTCTAATTGTGGCACAGTTATATGAGAGGAATTTTAAACAAAAGTATGTCCAGCAGCTAAATAAGCAAGTGTTTTGCTGAGAAAGATGGAAGACTCATGGTAACTCATCTGCCAGAAAGCAATGGGAAATAAGAGATGCCTCACTACAGTCCCTGATGAATAGTCCATCCCCAGCATCCTTGTAGGACCCCCTTCAGATACTGGAAGGCTGATATGAGATCTCCACGTAGCCTTCTCTTCTCCAGGCTGAACAGTCCCAACTTTCTCAGCCTGTCTTCATACGGGAGGTGCTCCAGTCCCCTGATCATCCTCGTGGCCCTTCTCTGGACTTGTTCCAACAGTTCCATGTCCTTTTTATGCTGAGGACACCAAAACTGCACACAATACTCCAAGTGAGGTCTGACAAGAGCAGAGTAGAGGGGCAGGATCACCTCCTTCGACCTGCTGGTCACGCTCCTTTTGATGTAGCCCAGGATACGGTTGGCTTTCTGGGCTGCGAGCACACACTGAAGCCAGCTCATGTTCATTTTTTCATTGACCAACACCCCCAAGTCCTTCTCTACAGGGCTGCTCTGAATCTCTTCTCTGCCCAACCTGTAGCTGTGCCTGGGATTGCTGTGACCCAGGTGTAGGACTTTGTACTTGGCATGGTTAAACTTCATAAGGTTGGCATCAGCCCACCTCACAAGCGTGTCGAGGTCCCTCTGGATGGCATCCCTTCTCTCCGGCAGGACAAGGGTAACGGGTTCAAACTTAAACAGGGGAAGTTTAGATTGGATAGAAGGAAGAAATTCTTTACTGAGAGGGTGGTGAGGCACTGGAATGTGTTGCCCAGGGAGGTTGTGAATGCTCCATCCCTGGTGGTGTCAAGGCCAGGCTGGATGAGGCCTTGGGTGGCATGGTTTAGTGTGGGGTGTCCCTGCCCATGGCAGGGGGGTTGGAACTAGATGATCTCCAGGTCCTTTCCAACCTTAACTATTCTATGATTCTATGATCTTAGAAAATGACAAAGCCATTTCTAGTCCCTGTAGATTAGCACTATATCTTTCACTGAACAAATATGTTGTTACAGGTGTTGACCTGTAAACCAAACACAGAAAAATGTCACACTGCTATCAGAATGGAACTATTAATCTTTGTTTAAAATGTATTATAATTATTAAATTGCTTGTATTACAAGCAAGCCTTCCTAGAACTCTTCTTAAAGAGATGGGCAAAACACTAAACCACAAAATGTTTCTTTTCCAAAGAGCCCGTGAGATAAACAGATAGAGGTGACCCAGGAGGATGTTAAGAATCTTGTCCTGGTGCTGATTTGGTCAGTGGCAGTACTAGAGAGAAACCATAAATTTCCCCAGCCCCCAGTCTAGTTACCTAAAAACTTGGCCACATGAGCTGATAAGTGATGACAGAGTCACATGCAAAATAATTTGAAGTATCCTCTCTAATTCCTCTGCATCTTTCTCTTGTACATCTATCTGCTTCTGGCTGAGTATGACTTTACCACTGCTCTTCTAGTAACACTTTTTTTCTTTCTCTCATTTTCCTTTTAAGATGCTTATTAAACAGAAGACCAGTATGCAGCCGGTCTGAGAGATTAGCTTGTCTATATAGTGACTTCTTAAGTGATTCCCCTCCTCCTTCTTCCTGTCTTTTGGTCAAAATATGTAGTTTCTATCTGATTATGGCTGGCCTTTGCTCAACCTTTTGTACAGGGCTCATTTAGATTTTCCAGCTCAGCCACAGCAGGAAAGATAAACCCTGAACCACATGATGATGTTGGCAGTGTCAGACAGTGGAAATGAAGCCTCTGGAGGATACCAATTGACATTTCAACACTGGCTGCCAAAGAATGGGCTTACACACACACACATGCACACACACACAGAAAAAGTTACAAGGGACAAAAAAATCTTAAGTCTTGAAAGTCGAAAACACATTGAAAAACTAACATGCATTTCTAAATGGAAAGTAAGCATTTAGTTTACTTCATATGTGTTTTCACATAACAGATGGAGACTGACCTTAGAAACTTCCTGCCTTCCAAAAATACCACTTAGAGTTCCCAGGAGTTGCAAGTAACTCACACTTGAAGAAGTGAAGACATATTTAAAGTGGCCCTAGAATTGTTTTGTTCCTGTAGATATTACAGGGATGCAGAGCTCCCTTACAAATGTAATTCTTCAGTGATTTTTTTTTTTATAATTGAGTAGGCCTAATTTTTAATTCTGATTTGCAACTGACTTACACCAATACAGCTCCATATCCTCAACTGATTCTAATTCACACAAGAGGCAAACAAGAATCCTGAATGTTTTTGACAGAGGCATTTTCACATCCAACTCCTGCATTCTTTGTTTTTTTAAAACTTTAAGTAATACTTCTTTTTTCTTAATTAAAAAAATGTGTGAGAAAACAGAAGAGCAAATTCAAGTCATACTAAACCCTCTGATTTCTCCCACTCCCTTTTCTCTTTCTTCTTTCTTTTCAATGACATTTCTTATGATGAGCACTCAGAAAGAATAGCTATTGCCTCTCTTGTCAGTTTTGTTTCATCAGCTTTGAATGCTGGGTTTTGCTTTGCCATTTTCAAGGTCTCTTCCAATCCCTTGAACACAGCTGGTGCTTCAATCAAGAGCTCATACCATGAAGAAGCTGGCAGTTGATCCCCATCCAACTATGTAGAAGATATACAATATATTTCACAGTACACAGTGGAATACCCTTTTCATTTCATCATTGAGAGAGACTGCTTCACTGAGGAGTTCTTCTATACAAAAATATTAATAATGTCTCTTTCTTCTCGGGGATGTGAATATTTGGGGTTTGAACTTCAGTGACCCCTGCTTGTCAGGTTGATGTGACTTTAACAAATTCAGTAAAGGAAGACTTTTTGTACCTCAGTTTATAGTTTATTAGTTTCATTTTTGAGAGTGTTTTTTAGTCAGTTCTTGGAAGAAATTATGGGAATTAAAGGCTGTGAAAAGAGTCGGTGGACACCCAAACATCATAGAACTGTCTATATAATGGTGCTATACAAGAAATGCTAATAGATCTGAATATTCTCACCTTTGTTTTCAGTAATTATTTTTCAGTTATCAAAGACAGAACTGAAAACTCTCACTTTTGTTATGTGTTTGCATTTTAGAGTATTAATTGATGGTTCAAAATTGTCACACAAAATTCCTACTAACTTAAGAACTGAAGTGCAAGTGCAAATCTGGGAGTATTGAAAGAATTTTTTGCACCAAGTCTTCCCTTTAGAGGGGAAAAATCAGCTGCCAGTGAAGCATGAGGAGCAGAACTCACAGTAAACAGGGCAGATGTCTAAGGGTGGCTTCTAAACCAGCACCTTTTACAAGCTGTTGTTTTGATTACGGAAAAAGGGTTTGCAAAAGCCAGCATGTGCACGGGAAACATGGCAACAAATCTATCTCTTCTAAGCTAGAGTGAGTGAGTGTAGAGTGTAGAGTGAGTGACACAGTGACTCTGTGGCTAGTCTGCTACTTTCAGAACCAGACTAACACAAATAGTGTTAGTCTGGTCCTGAAAAGCATGGGATTCTCTAAGATGACTGAGAGTCCTTAGCTCCTGTTGGCCTTGTTGAACTAGGATCTTAGCACTCAAGCAAGACAGTCAATTCAGTTCTGGTTTCCTCTATGCAGATAGCTAAAAGAATTTTGTGAAGCACTTTTTCTTGATTTTCTTTCTTGATTTACATGTATAATCAAAAGTAATGTGCTTATTAGAATATTTGCTTTTAAAATATGCACATTTTAAAATCAGAATGCATTAGAAATGCTCATAAAAGATAAACGTCCACCCTCATTTTATATTGGATATAAGTATTCTTCCTTACAGTTCCTTATTTTAGGATCAGTGAAAACAGACACTGGAGTCTCTTAGAGTTGTGAAGAATATATTGAAAAGAAAATATCCATCTGAGTGTGAAAAAATTGAAGCCCATTTAGTAATAAAAGGGGAACCCTGGATTTTCTCTTCAAACATAGAAAACCTGCCAAATGGAGCACATTTCCAGCAATGCCGAAAGCAAGTGGAATGTACAATATTTACAGAAAACTGGCTGTTTAAGTGGTTTAGTGTGTTTATAGGATATTTTCCTTCTCTTTAATTTTTTATACTTTCTCCATTTCTCCACTCCCTCTTTCCCTTGCATGAAATGACAATAATGGCTAGTTTAGCAAGTTAAGATGTCAGTGTGGGTTTTCTTTACTGTAAAGGAGACATGCCATTGTCAGAGACTGATTTAGCAACAGGCACTCTGGTCTGATAGCTGAAAGCTGTTTGGAGCTGTCCTTGGGCTTTTCTCTTTCTTCTTCACCTCTTCAGAGTAATTCTACCTTTTTTGGGGAATGGCTCTTCTCCTTATCTTAACACCCAGATGCTCATTGTAAACAAGTTGCTTTTCTCTTAGACAATTAATTTTTGAAATTTTCCAAATACTAGTTCCAAGTATTAGCTCAACATTAAATGAAGCACACTGCTCAAGTTTTACAAAGGCTTAAATGTAGCACTCTAGCCAATATTTGTAAGTGTAAAGTACATTATCACCATAGTGAGATTTGGTCAGTCTGGGAATTCTTTCAATATAGCTAATGAATTGGCATACATAATTTCAAAATTACTTGACCTGAGGGGAGACAGTTCCCATCTTTAATTTACCTAATTTTATTTTAACCGTAATTCACCCAGTGTAAACAGTTATGTATTTAGTTCATACAGAAAAGATATGCTGCCTATATTTAAAAAACTTCATGTTTGCACAGAACAAGTATTTTGGTTGTTACACAGATTTGTGTTAAATCGCACTAAATAAGGATAAAAGGTTCATGTTTTCTAATTTTGTACCCACATGAATGGAAAATTTTTACTGAGTAGGAATTGTAGATGCCTTGTTTCCAAACATTTTAAACATCTGTTTTTAAATAGCCAATAACTGGAGCACCTTATCTTAAAAATAATAGCTTTCGTGAAAATTTAATTAGATCATCTACAGAGGTTATCTTTGGCACTGAAATTAGCTTTGTTGCACGCACTTGGGAGGACAATTAGGATCCATCTTATTAGCACTGAAGGTTAAAACTCCAGTGCTGTCTTGTATCAGGACATAATCTTTAATGCTTCACAGCAATAGTTTCTACAGTGAACTGCAGCAAAAACTGTAGAGGGGGGAAGGGAAAGAGTCAGACCTGAAAGAGCTAAATAAATATCCAGTGCAAGGAAGTTCCTTCAGGCTTTTTATTCAATGAACCTGATAAATACGACTCAGAAGAAGAAACAGGCTGGTGGGTATTGGTGAGCTAAAATGAGATCAAAAACATTCTCTTAATTTCTAAAATTATTAAAGAACAGGGTATTTATATGATGTTGAAGTACACTTTTTTTTTAATGGAGGAATGCATTAAGAATTCTTGTGATAATCAGATACACTTGTTCAGACTGAAATTATTTAATTTTCATTTTGGTTAGGAAATACCATGCTTTGACAGCTGTACTGATATTAAGCATGAAAGTACTGAGAATGAGTTTGCACTCACATAACTATGGAAAAGATTTCACATCTCATAATCCCTTCTTAAAAATGCACACAGCATTGCTGAGCATGGCCTATTTCTAGGTTCAAGATAATTGATTATTCATAAATATATTTATTTCATGGAAATAAGTATTTTATAAACCTGCATTTTACTGTGATAAAAGGAGGTCATTGTATCTTGCTTGCTGACTGTACACAGACTTTTCATAGAAAAACTCCTTCCCATATGCATTGTACAATAAGAAGTAAAATGACCCTGAAGAGTCATGGGATAACGCATGGGTTGCTGGTTGGGTTGTTTGGGGTTTTTTCTCCTTCTCCTCCTCCCCTCCCCTCCCTTTCTTTTTTTATTTTTATTTTTCCATGCTTTATTTTATTAAGTGGCACCTGCTGTGTGGTTCTCGATATAGTCTGCTTGCAGCAAATCACAGATGTTTTACACACAAAAAATGAACAGGAGTCAATCACTAAAGGAAAAGCAGAAGCAGTGGGGGGGGCAAAGGAGGAGAGGAAAAGAAACTTTGCTTTACATTTTCTTGGCATTTTCTTACTTAACAGTGCTCTACTGCTATTAGTTTTTAGTTAAAACCTTGCTTAGTACATGTAGGATTATTTTGTTATTATACTCTCCCCTTCACAAACACGTAGCCAATCAATAATTTGTTTTCCTGTGGAGATGTGGGAAGTGAGAAATGCTTGTTTGGTTTTCTTTTAAATGGATAACTAAAATGAAAAATGCAGTAATACTGTTCAAAATGTTCTTATTTCTAATTATCTAGTTGTTCTTAAACATTTCCATACACTTGTATCTGATTTATTATATTTGTGTAGAATAAAGAAAAACATCAGGCTGTGGAGATCTATTTGAAACGCAACCAACAGCATTGCTGAGCAAGAATGGAAAATACTTTGTGAGCTGCCCTTTCAGACACTATATTGCTTTTATTTTATGTAAAACCTTCTCTTGGCCCCTCACAGCCCCTCACAGTTCTTCCATGCAAATTCAGTATATTTCAGCTTTAGATATGATATAGGTATAAATCAGAAATCCAAGACACTTAAGAAGGAGAAAGAAGACTTGAACAAGAAAAAAAAAATATCTGTCATTTTTGAAAAAAATTGTTGCTTTTTACAATGTACTGAAAGCTACAGACAGATAGGCATGCCCTCTGGTACTGTAGGGCAGAACATCTCATCAGTTTTTCCAGTGATGATAGGGTGTTATTACCTATATTAACTTTGTTAAGAAGTGCCAGAAATTGAATAATTATTAATAAAAAACAAATACTACAGAAATAGCAGCTAAACTTTACTTCTTTTGTGGTTTCGGTTTTGTGTTTTTTTGTGGTGGTGGTAGTGTGTTTGGGCTTTTTTACTTCATATTCTACATATTGCATTGTCTTTCCAAAATAATTGAAGGATAGTCTCTCTGAATCTTTTGGAGGTCTCCTTCTATTTACATGGGGATCCTGCGTCTTGGTCAAGCTATCATGATACATTCTGTACAAAGATACTTTCTCAGCTCCCTGACGTATTGTCAGGAGCTGCTCAAGAAGTGTAGGTGTACAAGGCTGTGACTATAACCACCTCATAGCAACGACCTGATGGGCTGGTCTAGGGGATCATTGCCCACAGTTTCCTGGCTGTGGGGTGGCTTTTTCAGTAGGTTTTTAAAAGGAATGCTTTGTGACAGTACATGTCTGGGTGTGCTTAGAAGGAGGCTGAGCAGTTAATATCAACTTCAGAATGGTTTAAGGACATAGACATATAATCATGTTATCTTAAGGTTAATAAAGAAAATTAGTCAGAAGCATCTAATCTTTAGGTCCCCAAAGCAGAAGACCTCCTAGAAAAATAGTTTGCTTTAGTTTTTTCTCCTACCCTCTCTCCCATTTATTATTTAGTTATTTTTTTCTGACTGTTTTATGTTCTTATGGCTAAGATTAGAAAGTGGTTTACATTAAGAAGACACTGGGGCATTTAATGCTCTACTGTTTCTCTGTCACATCAGACACCAAACCATACTGGGTCTGCTTAGTGGACAGGACTGATGCCTCTTGCAGAGTAAGAACATCATGGAAGGGTAGAGTTGACCAAATTATGGGTCTATATGGAAAAAAGGTGCCACTGCTTTTGACTTTTCATGTGATTCCCTGTGTGAAGTAAGACATACTTGGCCATTTATTTCAGTGGACTGCCAGCCAGAAATCCTAATATCTAAGCTGTTACTGACAGCTGAGGTAAAATGTGTTTCCTTTCTCTGAAGTGAGCAGTTTGCAAGAATGCATCTGTGTAATGACCACTCAAGAGTCTTACCTAATCTACCAATGAGATGTAGCTCCCTTCTCCAGGGCCGATTAACAGTGCTCTTCCAATCATACCATATATCAGCCCATTCACCATCAATATAGTTTGTACATAGAGTATCTGTGGGTATAAATTGCTAAGAATGATGATTACTGTAGCAAAGATAAATATCTCTGTGAAGCAATTATCCACTTTTTAATATGCAGTGTATTTCTCTTTCTAGCTGTCTGGTTTCAGTGTATAAGTTTTCTTCAGCAAAAATAAATGCAGGTTTCTTTTCTTTAGAATTCTGAGATTTGAAGAATTAGTACACAGATCTCTGTATTTAGAACAAGTACTGAAAACATAATAGCAAAATCAGAAGGCAGCTTTGCTCCAAGTAGCTAAGATCATGAAGCTGGCAATTTCATCTGGAAGGAGTTTTCAAAGCAAAACTGAAAAAAGGACATCTTTACTTTGGTTTCGATACAGTACCTTCACGAAAGAAAAATGAGTCTTCATTCAATGTGTTACTTTTCAAGACTAGACACTAAACAAAGTCAAAAGCCTTTCTGTAAGTTTAAGGAGGCAGATGACTGCAATTGACTTGTCATGAAGCTGAATAAATCTGGCATTTAACAACCTATATAATCATGAAATTAAAGTTCTTCAACCTCAACCTGATGGCATATCCATCAATACTTACCCATTTGAACAGTCAAAGTGTTCAGTCAGGTAAACAAATGCAAGTGAGAGGGAATAATACAATTTTGAAATAAGGAGGTGATTCTCTCCCTCTACTCTGCTCTCGTGAGACCCTACTGCAGTGCTGGATTCAGCTCTGGGGCCCCCAACACAAGAGGGTTGTGGACCTGCTTGAGCAAATCCAGAGAAGGCCATGAAGATGATCAGAGGGATGGAGCACCTCTGCTGTGGAGACAGGCTGAGAGAGTTAGGCTTGTTCAGCCGCGAGAAGAGAAGGATTTAGGGAGACCTTAGAGCACCCTTCCAGGACCTAAAGGGGGCCTGGAAATCTGGAGATGGACTTTTTACAAGAGCATGTAGGGACAGGACAAGGGGCAATGGTTTTAAACTGACAGAGGGTAGATTTAGATTAGGCATTAGAATGGAAGTCTTTACTATGAGGGTGTTGAGACATTGTCACAGGTTTCCCAGAGAAGCTGTGGCTACCCCATCCCTAGCAGTGACCAAGGCCAGGCTGGACAGGGCTTGGGGCAATCTGTTGTAGTAGAAGGTGTCCCTACCTGTGACAGGGTAGATGAAACCAGATGAACTTTAAGGTCCCTTCCAACTGAAATCATTCTACGAGTCCAAAAAGGAAGAAGCTTTTAAATTTCTACTCTAGAAATTTTGCTTCTTACAGTAACAAGTACATTTTAGTCTTCTAACACTGTAAAGCTTGGATCACGAGTTCACAAACTGTTTGTCAGAAATATTGGATCGTGTTTTGCCTGAGGCTTCAATATTCCTGATTTTACCATGGGAAAACTATACATCCTCCTTTGATCAATGATCCTAGGTGGTATTATTTGTAGTTGTGTGAAATTTGAGATTGGGATTGGGTTTTTTTTCCCTGTAAACCCTTTCTATGCATCTTTTTTTGTAGTCTGACTTGCTGATGTTTCACTAACTTTATGTGAGAATTTTAATATACTTTTTTAAAATATTTTCATTTTTATGAATTTTTAAGCGAGAATGAGCTGGGTTTGTGTGCTAAAAAGTGACAAAGGGTGATTTTGTTGGGCTATGTCTACACAGCTGAAGGCGGGCAAATAAGAACTCACTCCAAACCAACTAGACCTGAACTTGATCCAGACTAGAAGCTGTGTAACCACATTAGCATGGCACTGAGCCCAAGCTAATAAGCCCTACTAAGAGGCACTAAAGCAGTTACACAATTTTTGGATCAGAGCTGGCTTGCCTCCAGCTATCTTGGAGTATAACCAGGATGACTTGTCAGGAAAATGCAGTATACACAGAGTCTCAGATACCTAAAGCATGCAGGGTTAACTTGCGTTATAAACTTGTTTTGTAGCTTAATATAAGAAAGAAATATGGAGTAGACAAATGTGAAAACTGAAGATTTTAGGTAGGGATATTTAGAAAACATATTCTATTATATTCTAGTTACTATTCTTTCAAACTGTTCCATTAACTAATCCATGTTATGAGAGATGTTTTTTTTAAATGCTACTTGAAAGGAGGGCACAAAGTATATGTTCATATGACTTAGGCAAAGTTTGTAAAAAACCTGTTGTTCAAGTCTTTCATTTTCTTTTATCACATGTTTTTTGTTGTGGTGTTTTTTTCTCAGTTCAAAGACACTCTTTGTTTCACTGTCTCCGGTCACTTTTTCTAGGTGCCAGAATCTATTCTTGTATTAAATAGATTTATTCTTGTGGCTAGAACTTGGGATGAATTTCCGCTAGTTTCATAAAGTAACTCTTCATGAGCTTACATGTCTTCTTGATTTTTAGGTATTTTTCTTCTAGGCGGAGACTCAATTTCTTGATGCATCCTTCCCTCTTGAAGTTGTTGGTATTGGAGTGATGATGGAAACACAGACTCATCAGAGCTAGAAAGGCTTATTGCATCCTAAGCCTTGTGAGTGTAATTACGAGTATTCCTCTAGACACCTGACGGGTGATGTACTGTTCTTCAGCTGGCCACAAAAATGCTTTAAAGAGACTGATTCTCTAGAATGGTACCAGCAGAACAGAGTGTCAGCTTCCTCTGTCTGTCAGCCTTTGTGACTCCTAATGTATTTTCATTTAAGTCCTATTTGGTTTTCTATAAAGCATAGTTAAATTCTTTAACAAGTTCTTCATTTAAATCACATTAACAGTATACAATATAACAAAAAGTACTCCCCTGAGTATTCCCATTTTTTAAAACATGACAATTCTCTGTAGAGAGGAAAGAGCATTTGAAATAATGTTGGATATTTTGCCAAGTCTGTCAAAAGAGTAACACTTCCACTTTCTCAGCTCTGTCTCATTAAAATTGTATTCTAATTCTGTCTCAACTTGGTCTCTTTGCTTCATAAGTCATTGACTGCTCATTACTTGTAGTGTGAGAGATGAAATTTATTCAAACCTGATAGCAGGGATAAAGAATTGAAAGGCAAGCAGCTGGGAGAAATGAAATTAGCTTATTCTAATGCTTTTTTGACAGGATTTTTTTCATTGCTGTGGGTTACTAAAGTGTCAGTTTGGATTTGTGGTACTGTCTTTGTTAGGTTTGTGAGGGATTTTTTAAAACACTCTTAAATGCTAAACTATGCCTTCTTTTGTCACATCAATTGAAATAATGTTCAATGTCTGTGTTGATAATATGGTCAGATATTACTTGCTACAGTAGTGTGAAATTATTTTATCATTATAGTTGTCTAACAAACATTAAATTTTTACAATTGTTTTAAAATAGATTCTTCAGCCCAGTAACAGGATATACTTAGTAAGGTCTGGTCAAGTGATAGAAAATGCAATATAACTTACATACAATTTAATTAGGAATGCAGAGGGGATCTGAGCTTTCTAACCCAAATATTCTCTCTCAAGCTTTGACTGTCAAAAGAATACACTAAGGAATTTCTAATTTTGAATATGAGAGTATTAGAAGCAAATTGACTTAAATCACAGCACTTTTCCATTATAAAATTGAGTGGTTGAGGAATTATATAGTCTAATTACTCAACTTGGTATTTTTGACTACTTGGATTATGAACAGATATTGTCATTAACTAGCTAATTAAATTGACTGCAATAACAAGCAGTAATTTAGAAATATGTTCTAAATTAGTTTTTATATGAAAGTAAAGTCTTTGTTGATCTGTGCATGTGATTAATGTCAAGTGCCATGAATTAGCTCAGGGATCTCTGGTGGAGGAGGGGCATTATAAAGAGGAGTATCTGTATATTTGACAGAGATGCAGCCAGAGGAGCAGTTTCTATTAAATTAAAAATCTGAATTAGAAAATATTAATAAATATGAATTATGTGTATTTTCTGGAAGCGTAAAACATAATGGTTCAGTGCTAAGAGAGTGAGTATATTTTTCTCTCTAAAGGCAGCACATTCTTTAGATGCAATGCAACTGATTCTATCATCCCAGAATCTTCCTGCTTGAATTAATTCACATTTTGCTACTCAGAAAACAAAGTATAGGGCTTTTAATCTTTATGTGCTTATATAGTATAAACACCTTCAGGTAAGTTGGTTGTTAACATCTGAAATCTCCTGTTAATTAAACATGGTGTCTTAAAAGCTTTTAAGAACAGGAACATGAAAATGTCCTCTGTATTGCATTTGGATTTGTGGCAGTGTCTTTGTTAGGTGTTTTTCTTGCTGTTTTAAAATACACACTAGCTTAAAGGCTAAAACATGCTTTCTTTTGTCACATCATTTGATGTTCAATGTCTGCATTCAAAACATTTACTGAGAGTACACTGAACATATGTCCAAGCAGAGCAGTTTGACCAGGATATTCTGCAGGAAATACATGCTATTGGGACCTACAAACTTGATCGGTAAGGCGAGTCTTTGTTGTAGATCTTGTTTTCTTTTTCTGCGTCATAGCCATGCCATGCTATTCCTGTATTTCTTCACTGTTTGCATTATAGATGCTTTGGATGAAATGATTTACAAAAGGATTTAATCACAAAAGCACAAAAGATACAGACAGCAGCGGGAAAGAGAATTGTTGTAGATCTTCAGTGGAAAAAACATATAGTAAGACACCTGGACTAATTTCTAAACGATATTTGACACCACTGAGTTAACAGGATATAAACCCCAGAGGACTGATGAGCTCAGTGTGCAGCAGTCCAAGTGTTACTGTTCTCAGTATTCTCAGCTGGGGACAGGCAAAATGTCATCTCAGGTATCAGTACTCCTTTGAGTAACAAAGTCCAGTAGGGAATGAAGGGAATGGTAAGAACTAGGTTTTCTTTTTTAGTCATTTATCTTTATAGAACCGAACTGGTTCTTGGTAGTTTAAGATTTGTAGGGTTGATTAATGTAAGGAGTGATAGACAGGTATAAATTTCCTCTTTCAAAGATCACCTTAAAAGAGTTTTAACAGAAAAAAAAAATGTGTCTAAAAATCATTTTATACTATGCAGCTTTGTATGCTCAACTGTATACCATAAATTGAGCAGTGAATTATAATTTTATTTATCTCACACTGATAAATGAGAACTAGATTTTATATTTCTTTGATACAAATGAAATCTCAGTGAATGATCAGTTCTTAAGTTTGATCATGAAAAATCAAAACATGTATTCCTGGTGTTAGTTAAAATTGAAATAATTTTTTGAATAAAACAATTTCCTGAAAAACATTTGAGTTGAACAAGATTTTTCTTCATCACATGCAAGCAGATCTCACAGTTATGAGACTGGAGTACATCTTGACTCTCATAGTTCTCAAGATGAAGTCTCAAGACTCTCCATCCTGAGTCTTGAGATATCCTGTCTAGGAAGCTGCAGGTCCATTACTAAGTGTTTTCTAAAATTAATTAACCAACTTGAGGTACGATTGGCACACAAAATGCAAATGAAATACTTGTATTTAAGAACAAAAGTGATCAAGATAAGAATTAACCTCAAGAACTTGCAAAGCTTTAGAAGAAATTCTGGAGGAAGGAATAGTTGAAGGCACAGAAGTAAGTAAGGGGTAAACTGAAATTGGGATTTTAAAGTTAACTCCTGCTGGATTGACAAACATATTTTTCTGTTTAGAAAATTGTATCTATTATCAAAAGATGAATAATCTTATTTATCATGACTATTAGTTTGCCAAACTGATATAGCCTTCTGATACAAGTAATAGAAGCAAGAATGTTAAAGAGGTTGATAAATTTGTGGAGAGAACAGGGGAATTATGAGGTAGCAGGCTGGACTTATGACCTGGGAGGACAGACATAACCCCGTCACATTTGTTCTTAAGCAGAAGCAAAAGATTTGCAAGAAATTCTAATAGACGGTTTTAAACTACTTCTTGGAAAGTTTCATGGGTACGTATGCACCCTGAATTTTTCATAGTACTTATTCAGAGTAGCATCTGTCAATACAGTAGGACAGCACTAGATAAATGCTGTAAAGAACTATGGGAAATTAAACAAGAGAAAACACCTGCATTAAGACAGCTGGAGAGTAACAAGGGATGTCATGTCTGAGCCACTTTAACATTACAAGTAGGGGGACCTATTCTTTTGACAAATTCCAAATGCTATGTTCTAGTTGAGGGGGAGAGGGATGAGATTGTGATTGTGAGCAACTTCATTTATGTATTTACAGACAGAGACCGGTTGAGGTGGAAACAGACTATTTATCTTAGGAAGATGTATTACAGAACATGATCATGAAGATGCACAAGTGTTTGTTAAAAGTGGAATACGTGTCTGGTGAGAAGCTTCTTACAGCTGACATTTTCAGAAGTGTCTGTAAGTGTAATGTGACTTGTGTGTTGCTCATTTGCTAAATACAGTTAGACTAATTCAAATGTAATGGCCTGTCTTTTGTAAAGCTTAGAGGTAAGGCTAGATAAATAGCCAACAATGAAGCCATTGAACATGAAATTATATTTTCATTTTAGCACAGAAAGTAGAATTCTTTCATTGGTAGGAACTAACAGCTTTTTGGTCACATTTTTAATGCTATTTAACCAACTGAAGTGCCAGAGAGTGCCAATTAAGATTTTGGTTTGTTTTTCATCACATAGACCCTGATCCAGGTTTTCAGAACTGTAAAAAAAAAAAAAAAAAAAAAAAAAGGAAAAATAAACCACCATGGTGGTTCATTTTGACCACACATAGATGGTACAGTGAAGGTACTATTTAAAATAAACAATGGATAGAGTGCAACAAAGATTTCAGGTCATCCATAAATCAGGTTCAAGATACTTGAACTGAAAAGGTTTTTTCTTATTAGTAGACTCCTTAAAGAGATTTTTATATAGCTCATTGAGTAGCAGTGAAATAACATTTTCAATCACAATTAACTCCCCAAGAGATACCAGGTGAGTTGTTTAATGCAAAATTAATGGATGCCTCCATTCAGCCGTTCTTCTTTCTATTTCTGTTCAAGTGTACAACACCAAGATTTTGCTCTGTAAGTTAAAAAAAATAAGGCGTTAGAAAAGTCCTGTCAGATTCAAAGATCTCCTTCCAGCATCACTCACTATGACAACATTTTTCCTCATATTCCTTAGGGGGATTACCCAGCCATTTAATCCCTGACAGAAAAGCCCACACACTGCTAGTGAAATGGCTTTCCTTGAAAGCTGCAGCACTTGCTTCATAACAATCAGGACTTATCTCAACATAAAAGCCTTCTTGAGCATTAGCTTTTTTCAAGATTACCTCCCAGTGTGTTAAAACAGAAGAAATGCTGTTAAAAGTCTGGCAGGTATTCCTGTGGCCAGGATTCTGGTTCTACAGCAAAAAGACAGGGTGCTTTTCCATTTTGCACTAAACCAAAGAAACAAGTGGGAGATGTGTTGATTACAGATTCTACCTGATCATTCTTGTTTTTTGATTAACAACAGTCCCAAGTTCCCTTTGTCAGCTAGTGGCGTGATCCTCATAGCAATCTGCAATTCATTATCATTCAACTAATGAGGTCAGCAGTCAGTTCCAGGTGCTGAAGCCCTGGGCCTAATATACAGCCTGATCATAGCATAAAGGGTGCAAATGCCAAGGTTCTGACTATACAGTCTTTCAAAGGACAGTCATCTTATTCCTGTTTGTGCCCATGATGTTGAGCATGCTACCCACTCATTGACCATATACAACAGAAAGAAAAATATAGACAGGTTTCAGGTGACTGAGTAGTTGTGTGTCTACACAGGTCACTGTGCCAAAAGTTGGCCTATAACATAGAAGTGTTTCTGCAAGCAGAAAAGTGTTGTAAGCCATATAGAGTAATTATTGATAACTCTGTGTCTGAAGCAAAGTATCCTGTCATCTATCAGGGGACTGAGGTGTCACCATTGCCCCTCTCTCCCTATCTTACCCATGTCTTTTTAATTGACTGTATTACTTTGCGACTGGTGTGTTGACTCATATTTGGTTTCAAAAAGGAAAAGAAAAAGAACAAAGGTGCCAGTAGATGCTGACCTTGCCATATAATTTAGAAGTAACCTCCAAGCTTCCTACCCAGACTTCTATGACTCAGGGAAGAAGTGAAGGCAGTGAAGGCAGGGAGAACTTAAGATACTTCCACACTTTATGCCTGTGCCATGAGCAACCCCTGTTTTTGGAAAGTCTTGGCCCCACAATACTTTTTCCTGTGACTTAAGGAACTGATAAGCTCTTGTCTTTGCTGAAGTACATTTGCCTGTCAATCTTCTGGACAACTTGAGAAGGGCAGCTAGCCTCTCCTCTGAAACAATATGACTAACGCTTTTGTGGTTTTGCTGACCACCTCAGGGTTTATCTCGGCTCAGTGGACTTACACAGCACTGGCTCCTTGCATATTTTCTAAAGGTTCTCTTAGGTGTAAATCTTACCACAGAGCACAGTTAAATATCATTCATCTGGAATGACAGCCACACATTTGCTCTAGCTGTCATTCTGTCACTCAAGTTCGCTGCTGTTGCACTTAAAGAAGGCCACCAGCAACGATCAGCACTCCAGCTGCTGAGATGGTAGCCAAGACTCCCTCACTCTTTCTCTCTATCATTCTGCTATCTCCTTTAGTCTTGTTTTGTATTTCAGTGTAGCAACGTAGCAAGACCTGTGGTGGAGCTGCCTCTGCCAGCCACGTTTTGTTCCTCATTCTGTTTCTGACTTGGAACACAGCCTCAGTGCCTCAGCTTTTACAGAGCATTTTACAAAGTCGTTTGAGGTCTACAGATGCAACAGATTACTCAGACACAACCTAGAACCCCATGTTTTCAATTAAGATGTAAATGACAGGCATGCGTTCTAATTTTATTTTTTGGAAAGCCTGACAAAATGTCTTTGGAATGTAACTTGTGACCCTGTGAAAACTGATGATTTTAAAAGCAGCTTTTGCTTTTGTCTGTTTAAGTGAAACCCTTTCCATTGATCCTTAGTGATTTCAGGAAATAAATGCAACTTTGAACAAGCTAAGCTAATGGAGCTATAATGTGAAGGGAAAGAATTCTAGCACACTGGGAATTTTGGTAGGAGCAGAGCTACAAAGAGGTTGCCACGTTTGTTCAAAGTGGTTAGAACTCGGGTTTGGGAAAAGACAAAAGACTATAGAATTGGATAGTTACTTTATGAGTAGATGTAATGGAGAGAGATCATTGGTTTCTATGTCTGTGTTAGATTCCCACAGCCCTGAACAAACAGCTCTCATGCTTGTATTTTCTAAGCTTTTGTCTTCCCACTTTGGAATTCTGACTACGGGCACATTACCAAGTCAACTGGATTCACTACAAAGGCCCAGTGTAGCTCTTTTTATCACAAAGATCAAGACAACAATTGTGTGCCTACAAGAAAAGAACAAGTAAAACCATCGAGCAAACATTAAAAGAACAATTCTAGAGATAGTTTCCTTTGAACTGCAGTAATGGGCAACATTCAGCCCTGAGATCTGAATTCTGAGTGAAAGGAATTCATTACTAACTGCCTTTCCTTGTAATTATCCAAGCTGCTGGCAACATATATTTTCAGCAGCATTAATTTTGCCCAACGTAATATTTTGCAGCTATGCTAAACCCCACACAATAGCAGCATTGTAAATCTGCTTTATGGAGTTAGTTTTGTTTGTTATAGAGTTTGTATATGAAAAAAGAAGAAATCTAAATTTTAGGTTGGCTTCTTCCCAAACCACAGAAAATGGAGTATTGTTTTACAACAGCTTCTTCTGAAATATCACTTCCTGAATATAAAAGAAGTATGGGATTTGTGCAGATGCATTCCACAAGCATGCACAAAGTCCAGCTGAAAAAATATAGCAGGAGCTGACCATTTTTTTTTATTTCCAGAATAACACAGTTTCATACTTTTGGGAGGGCTAGGGGTGTGGGGAGATAATACAATTTTAAAATAAATACTTCATTTTGCAATACCCAAAAAGTAATTTGAGTTGGAATCTACCAGACACTAGTAATTCAAAACAAACATTCTGTCTGAGGATCTTTGACCACTGTTATTTTAGTTCTGGCACTACAAACCTAAGCATAGAAATAGTCTCAGTGAATCATCCTGCACTGGTTTATTCCTTCTTCTCTCCCTCTGCTTTTTCAGTAGATTAGTTTTGGAATCACTGTTAATCAGCTGCCTGAAGCTTTTTTTTTTTTTTTCTTGGAAGGAGATTGTATGATTGGGAAAGTCCTTCCCAGATATTTTGTTTAATAGAAAAATTAGGGAATATAAAGTGAACTCAAACATCCAGTTTTATATTGGCCTTTTTGGCCATTGCAGGATAGACTATGAAGTATATATGTTATCTACAATATAGGCAAACTGAATGTTATTTATGATCCATAGGTGATGAAGAGGAAATTTTCTGCGTCTATCCATTGAAATATGGACAGATGTGCCATAACTGTTTGCCATCTTCACCTCCTCTGGTTGCGAGAGGGATGCAGGGTTGCAAGAACAGCAGCCTTTCTGAGTTCCAGAGAGAAACAATTAGCTGAGTGATGATTTCCACATGAAATATTTGTGAGGGCACTTAGGTTTTCATCCATACACTTGCAAGGTTACAGGAATACAAAATGGCAATACATTCAAAGCTCTTTCTTTACCCACCCTAGAGCTGGTGTAAACTCATGATGAAAGTTTCATTTAATTAAGATAGCAAGCTTACAAAGAAGTCACTGCCCCTTTTCCATTTCTGAGACCACAGCAATTTAATATAAGGAACTTCTTCTGCATGACTTGAATAAAAGGAGCGCTAGCCTCCTGGAAAGGTGTGGTACAGGAGAAGAAACTATTTCGCAATACCTACCAGGTGTCCTGGATGATTTCATATTCAGCATGACTCCAGTGAAATTAGGTTGTACTTTGCAGGTTACACCACATGGTCTAGTAAACCTCCAACTTGAAAAGCTTTTTTTTTTCTTTTAATGTATTTTATTAAATTGGAACTCTGCTTCTACATGTTTACAGAAAAGTGTGTCACGCGTATCTAGAAAAACTGTAAATAAATTGTTCATACATTTCAAGATTTTGGGAGAAGCTTTCTAAATTTCACAGTATTAAAACTTTTCCAGATTATGATATAGAAATGTGATAGCCATTCAAATTGCTATAAGAAAAAAAAAAAAAAAGAGACGAGCTGGTCAGGAAAGAGTAGGTGAGGTTTACAAACTATTAAAAAAGCAAATACCATTTTAATAATTTTTGTTATTTTCCTTTTCAGATTTGTAGGCTAAGTGTCTTCTTAACGAGGCAAACAGCCCTCCTTATTTTCTCTATTCTGCTCTAGCCAGGCCTTATAAATCAAGTTGATGTGTTGAAGCATCAACAGAAAACAGACTTTTCCTTTGATCTGAAATTGTAATTGGTCTAGATTTGTAGTTTCCTCTAACTTCGGGAGCATTGTTAAATAGCAGGCAAAAGAATATCCTGACACTGCAAAGTCTCACCAAAATAGATACGGTTAGCACTGTCATCTCTTCTGCTGTACAGTGAGACAAGGAGGCCCAAAAGCACAATGTAATCAGTTCTAAGTAACCTTAAGTTTGATGGCTTTGTAATGGAAAATAACTGCAGTGCTTGAAGGTAGCTGACATGGTTTTGGGTCCTTAGGACCTTAGTACAAAAAGTGTAAGAAAAGCAGAATAGGAAAACAGGACCTGGGGATGGGCAGTACCTGGGACTAGCAGATGTCCAGGATGGGAGCAGTTAAACTAACTGATAAGCAGAAGGACAGGATGATTGCTATGTCTGTAATGTTACTTAAGTTGGTGCTTCAAAGACTGCCAGAAGTTATGAAGATTGTTGGGAGAAGTTAACGACCCTTAAAGACCACCATCATATTTTTGTATGCATGTGAGAAACTTTCTGGAAAATGATGTAATCCACGTGTAGCCTCAGGGATATGTATGTGTGCCCAGTGACTATATAAGAATGGCCCGTAGAGCATTACGGGGACACACGTTAGGAGGAGCTATCCCCCGTGTCTCCCGGCGCCGCAATCAAGAATACCTGCTTGTCAACTTGAAACTCTGTTGGCGAGTTTGTTCCTGGAGTTTTCTCCGAATCAACAGTCAGTTCAAGTATTATTTTTCGTGATATTATGTACCTCAGAGGTGTGTTCTGAAACCTGGTTTGTGAAGTTCTGTGAAAAGCTAAAATTATGAAAGGCTGTGAAAACCTGGATGTTAATTTTTTCCAATCTACTGTTTCAAGTTCTATATATCCCATAATACAGTTAAAAAAAATATATATAAAAAAACACTTGTCAGAGTCAGTAACTGTCCATGAGATCATGTTAGGAATTCAGTTATAGCCTGACATATTTTTATAATACTGAAGCATCTGTATCATAAGTTTATATTTTCTTTCTATTCCTCTCTAAAGGTAAAGGTTTCCTAAGAAGTAGAACACTTAAGACCTTAAGATTCCTGCGTCACTTCCACTCTGATTCTAACCTTCCCATGCTGAAGTGGTATTTATCTTCCTGGAAAATAACGCTGAGGATCTTTTTCTTTTTTCTTTTTTTTTTTTTTTTTTTCCCTGGTTTGTTTGTTCATTTGTTTGTTTTTAGTTTGTGTTTCTTGTATTTTTTTATTATTATTTGCATTGGTAAAATACCCCAAGTCCAGTCATTTCAGCAAAAAAGTCCAAGTACTTTTCATACTAGATGGTAAGGATAGCCATGAGAGATTAATACAAATGCAATTAAATGTCCATCAAGTGCAGTTTCAATAAAGGCAATCAAAATGAAAACCTGTAAAATGAAAAGAAGTGATGAAACCACACTATATCACCACCATTGGATTTTAGTAGGTATGTCAAATTACTCGTTTTAAATTATCTGAAGTCAATAGGAAGTTGCTAATTCAAAAATGCCTACAGATGCAAAAGAATCAATGTAAGTCTAACAGGAAAATTAAGTATTATTCATATATATGTGTGGACGTATATATGAAGACATATATGAAGATTTCTACTATGGCTTTAATATGCAGCTGTAAGATGGGGAATTGCTATTAAAAAGTGATAACAGAGTCATACATTATTTAGTTATAAAAAACACATTTGGTATCCTGAGTTTTATAGTATTATTGTATTATTTACCCTAAATTGCAAGTCTTCAGCTTATTAAACATAAAAGTATAGGGGTTTGATTTTAAAGAATATTATCTTAAGACAGCAAATTTTTAGATTAGCTTTCAAAACCTTGAAAAAACCAAAAGGCAGATATAAATCACTCAACGTTAGTTGCTGTTTTACTAAATGAATTCTTCTCATTTGTTTTAAAGCTCCCAACTAGAAGTCTCATTAAAATAGTGCCCAGTCTCTAGTTTGAATGTGAGGATGGGTTGCTTCTGGAAAAAAAAAAAAAAAAAAAAAAAAAAAAGAAAGAATAATTGTCTAAACTTTCCAATATCTTTTGGAGCTGTATTGCACTTATTACAGCTTGTTAATAAAACTATGAGAGATAAAAATGTTACAAATTTCCTCTTCATTCTTGCTTTATGTTCATCAAAGTGCTAGGACATTATTAAATATAGATTATAGATTAGACTTAGTTGTATCTAACTGGATAGTGCATATACTAGGTTAGTTATACATCTGTTAAAGCAAAAACACCACCTATGCAGATTGAACCCTAAAATTTTAGTTTAGAAATAAATAAATAAATAAATAGAAGACATACAAAATGCAGAACAGCTTCAGATAGTTGCTTCACACCTCTATGTACTGAAAATATTTTTTTCACGTTGTCTATATACATTGCTTGCCTGGAAATCTGCAACCCAGAAATCTGAAACCCAACTACACCAGGTCTTCAGTGGGATCTGTTTAGAGACAAGCATAGCTCTCGACACGGTTTCTGGCTAGCAATGGAAGTGTTAGAAAATAATTTTTGCCATGTGTGGAAAAAAATGGTTCCTTGTGGAGAGAAGAGCAAAGCCAACTGTCTGCCATTTAATCTATTTGTGTCTTTTGAGTATTTACTTATTAATATTTATGAATTTTTTTTCTTTTTTTTTTTTTAAAGAAAACCTTATGTGAAAAATGAGGTACTGTTTTTTCCCTTTAGAGGAGAGGATGATAAGCCTGAGAAGTCTCCAGCTTCACTTCTAGAAACGTATAGAGGCTGGGGAAGAGTCTGCACATCACACAGCATGAGAAGCAGACCCGTTTAATACCTTTTCCTACATCAGTGGTCAAAGTAACAGTAAAAGAAGAAAATTAGACTTACTGTGGAAACTTCTTTAGATCCCAATGTGAGGTCCAGCTGCGAGTAAGATTAGGTGCAAGTAGTGATAACTGCCATGTAGTCCCCTCCATCCCCTTTTAATCCTGAATGAGTCATTCACTATGAGATACACAGACATCAGTGAACTAACAATCAGCGTGTAGCTCCCTAGGATTGTTGAAGCTTTCTTTCTTCTTTCTATTAAAATTGACCTTTTGCACATGAGTTTGCGCAAAGCAAGGAGTTAGCATATTGCATTTAAGAGCTGACTACCAAACATCATTGTGGAACATTCAATGCTTGTGTAGGTCTCCTGTTAACTCAACTGGAAATCTGCAGCAAGTGGTACTTTCTGGCTTGCATATGAAATGTTGCCAGCAGGTCAAGGAAGGTGATCATACTCCCCTGCTCAGTGCTAATAAGAAACACCTGGAGTTCTGGGTGCAGTTCTGGGCTTCTAGTATGAGACACATGGACACATGGAATGAACCCAACAAAGGGATGCAAAGTTGATTAAGGGCTTGAAGCATATGACATGTGAGGAGAGGCTGAGAGAGCTGGGACTGTTCAGCCTGCAAAAGGGAAGACTAATACTCATGGAATCTCATCCATGTGTATTAATACTGGGGGGGCAGGGGAAGGTAATAAAGATGGAGACAGACTCTTCTCAGTTGTGCGCAGTGAATGGACAAAAGATATTGGGCACAAGCTGAAGTACTTTGAAATTTTCATTGAAGCTTTTTTTTTTTTTTTTAATGTGACAATGATACAAACATAGCAACAAGTTGCCCAGAGCAGTTGTGAAACCTCCATTTCTGGAGATATCCAAAGCCTTGAGCAACTTGATCTAGCTGAGCCTACTTTGAGCAGGCAGTTTCAACTGGGTGATATCCGGAGGTCCCTTCTGACCTCAGTCCTTCTGTGATTCTGTGATGTGCCAAGAATTATTAGGCTGTGACTCAATATGCTGTGCAAAACTTTTCTTTTTTTTTAAATTAGCTAATAATGTGAAAAGTACTGATCTTTTCCTTAAACCCAGAAGTGTGAAAATCTTGGTCTTGCACTTTTTTTGAGCATTATATCCAAAAGATTTCAATTCTTCTGTTTAATTTCAGGTTCTTTTTGGTTTTTTCCTGTACTTATTACAGATTAAATACTTGGTTCAAATAGCTGACCTCCTTCCTTCCCAGGAGAGGATCAGTCACAATGGAAAGAAAAAAAAGCAAAGCTCTTTTATGTTTTTCTGATTCCTATGTGGGTCTAACATTGTTAAAAAATAGCACCCGACATGGGTTTGAGATATGACACTCAAAGGAGAAATAGTAAACTCTGGCTGCACTAAGTGAGCAGCCTGCAAAAGTTACCTGGCTAGGTGTAAACCAGCCGAGAGAGCAGGACCTGGCACCTGGGGAGAGCAAAAATCTCACTTACTTCCCTTCCAGCTTGTAAACTCGTGCATGCCCAGGAACCCAGATTCTCAAGAGCATCACTGATCACAAAAGAACATATCAATTTTCTTTAACGGTTTGTTGCATCACTTAGAATTCAGTCTTCCTGTTCTGCATCCTCATTGCTAACTGCCAACATCTCCTTTCTAAAAACCAGTAACTGTACTTGAAGACAATTATTTCTAGAATGTTAATGTGTATGTACACTGTCTGTATATATGTATCCAAACTACATTGTTTATTAACATGTTATACTCCCATGAATCAGAAAATACTGTGTTGGGTTTTGTTTTTTGGGAGTTTTGTCAGAAAAATATCATCCCTAGAAATAATTAGCAGTACAATAATGAAGCACCTGCCCTGTGAAGAGAGGCTGAAGGACTAAGCCTGGAAAGAGCTCTGGGGTACCTCCCAGTCTTCTTCCTACCAGGGTTAACCCCTGTCTCTGTGGTTCTAAAACCCTGAGATTGATGAAAAAGATGGTGGAAGAAAAAAAGCAAACATTTGGTTAGCATTTAAAAATCATAAACCAATTTATTTTATGAGAGTCAAGAGTGATATCTCATAATAAAGCATACCATATGAAAAAGGTGGGGTGATAGGTGTTCCAACAAACTTTCTTTTTTTTTTTTTTTTAATCTAGATAACGGTTCCTGTTCACTTTTTTTTTTTTTTTTTTTTTTTGGGGGGGGGGCGGGGGAGAAATTTACTTCAATGATTGGCAGTGCTATTGCCCAGCTCTTTGCTTTCAATTAACATTCTTGAAAATGAAACAAAAAAGATAACTTGTACAAATGTTTATGGAAAACAAATAAAAACATCTCTGAAGGCCATCAAAGTAGATACACTATTTTTATTCCAGCATATGTTTATGAATATTTTCTTGAAGTATTTTGTCAGATCCAGCCTTGAATTCAGAGTTTAAAAAGTATTTACAAAATTCTTTTTCTCTTCCCTCCGTAACACCACATTTACTTACTCACATTGGGTTTCTGTTTTCCATATGTTACCTCTAAAAAACACAATTCAAAAAAGCTACAAACACAGAAAAGCTTGAGGCAAAGAGGCATTTGATGTGTTTTCCTTATTAAAATCTTGTGATATCCTTCAAATATATTAAGTCTAAGCCAAACAAACAGTGACCAGACTGCACTTATTGGCATGTCAGTTACATAATGAGACAAGGAGGCCCAAAAGCACAATGTAATCAGTTCTAAGTAACCTTAAGTTTGATGGCTTTGTAATGGAAAATAACTGCAGTGCTTGAAGGTAGCTGACATGGTTTTGGGTCCTTAGGACCTTAGTACAAAAAGTGTAAGAAAAGCAGAATGGGAAAACAGGACCTGGGGATGTCCAGTATGGGAGCAGTTAAACTAACTGATAAGCAGAAGGACAGGATGATTGCTATGTCTGTAATGTTACTTAAGTTGGTGCTTCAAAGACTGCCAGAAGTTATGAAGATTGTTGGGAGAAGTTAACGACCCTTAAAGACCACCATCATATTTTTGTATGCATGTGAGAAACTTTCTGGAAAATGATGCAATCCACGTGTAGCCTCAGGGATATGTATGTGTGCCCAGTGACTATATAAGAATGGCCCGTAGAGCAATACGGGGACACACATTAGGAGGAGCTATCCCCTGTGTCTCCCGGCACCGCAATCAAGAATACCTGCTTGTCAACTTGAAACTCTGTTGGCGAGTTTGTTCCTGGAGTTTTCTCCGAATCAACAGTTAGTTCAAGTATTATTTTTCGTGATATTATGTACCTCAGAGGTGTGTTCTGAAACCTGGTTTGTGAAGTTCTGTGAAAAGCTAAAATTATGAAAGGCTGTGAAAACCTGGATGTTAATTTTTTCCAATCTACTGTTTCAAGTTCTATATATCCCATAATACAGTTAAGAAAAATATATATAAAAAAACAATTGTCAGAGTCAGTAACTGTCCATGAGATCATGTTAGGAATTCAGTTATAGCCTGACATATTTTTATAATACTGAAGCATCTGTATCATAAGTTTATATTTTCTTTCTATTCCTCTCTAAATAAAGCACTCCACCACTGTTTTACCGGCTACCATTATACTTTCTGCGTATATAGTCTTAAAGTTAACTGTGATCTGGCTGAGTTTTGTGTTGTAAGTTGACAGGCGCATCCTGGGTTCTGACCATGTTAATGCAGCATAATATCTTTCCCTTTCACAAGAAAAACACATCATGTACAGCGTTAATAATTCATGCTCAGGAAGTAGAAAGAATGATAAAGCTCGAATTGTCAGACTTCCACAACTGCACAAGTATGTTTGCACATGTCTTGCTTCTGAAAGGAAACTCTTGGCAAGCACATACAGACTGGGTATTACTACACAAGCATACGGAGTGGGCCACCTATAGAGTCATTTACATTGCAAATCCTGCCCTACTTATGCTTAAAGGATGGTTGTGTGTCCAAATTATGCAAAATATTGCAAATGCCATTCTATAAGGCCAGATTTTGGCATTTTTCTTAATTGTGCAGTTTCTGTTAGTTGTGATGGTCCTTGGTTTGTTTGCTCCAACAATCAAAAAAATTATTAATTAGCTGCATTGTTCTTCTTAGCGTCACATGTGCTAAGTGCTTTTTTTCCCCTTAAAATTTGCTGCTGTTGTTACAGTTGATGCTATGGCTGGCAACAGTACTACTCCAAGCAAGTTGCCAACGTTTTTACTAGCATACGATATATACCACCATCACTTTCAGGATCAGGTTTTCTGTAAGGAGGAGACACAAAAAACAAACAAAAAAAAATACTACCTTAACCTCATACATTTCGGTATTTAGGAAGACACACGAAAAATTTGTCTAAAAATGTCATTTTTTAAAGGTCATACTCTATCTTAATCATGTTAATATCTCATAAAATACACTTCTGGGGTTTTTTAACTGTACTGGAGATAATACCACATTGGTAACCTTCATTGTGTTTTGGGGGAGGGGGAGGCTATTTGCTTGAAAGCGGTTCAAAAAAAAAATAATAATAGGATTATTCTCATTTTTCATTTAGCTTAATAATACACTACATACATTTGTCAATCAAATTAGAATTACTGTCAGACCATAATAATGCATTTTAGTTTAGCCAATATCAGTCAGACTTGATTTATTTGCTGAATACAAATCTAATTGACTTTCAGGCTGCTCTTCTCTTTTCAGCTGTTAACCGACCAAGTACATCTTTAATTTCCAAGACCGATGAGTTGGTAGCAGTTGAGAGCAAGAATGATTTGCATAAGGCCCCAGAAGGGTGCCAAAACTCTTCACGCTTTAAACAACAGCCTTTATTATTCTGTAAGTGGATGTGTTGAATTTTCATGCTTTTGTTTCCAGTTCAGCCCTGACAGAAAGAATAAAGTAGATTTTGCCAGCACCCCTGCTGTGCCCTGAGGGAGAAATTCAATGTGCCTCATTTGTCTTAATTGGAGAACCGCCCTTAGTACCAGCTTTTTCTATGAATATATTAGCATAACAGACAGGAAAGTCTAAGCCCACTTTTTTGTAGAAGTGTTTTTTGGGGGTTTTTTTGTTTTGTTTTTTTTTTTAAAAAAAAAAAAAAAAAAAAAAAACAAAAACAACCTGAGAAGAATAAAAATACATGCATCATCTCCCAGTCTTCTTACTATTACTGTTGTTGTAAAACACACTATACAGGAAAAATGAACCCAGCCTACTTATCTTCTCAGCGTTGTTGGGAGCTGAGTAGAGAGAAATGTGATAAATGCCATCCATGACAGAGAGCTGAAAGCTGCTATTTATTCTTCATAATGTACTAATCCTATATATTTGTTCTTTGGCTGCTTGTGTTACATTTTTTTTTTTTTTCTTCTCCGATGGAGGAGATAGTTTTACACAGAGACTGATGGGCAGCAACTAGGAATGAATCTAAGAAAAAAAACCCCAACACAGTCTTACAAAAGTGAATTTATTAACACTGGAACAAAATGCAGTTACTTCTGTCAAAGGAAGATTTCAAGCCCCATGACTATTCATTTGAGAAATATTAAATTCATCTTCACGTTTTTCATTTCATAAAAGAACCATAAATCTGCACAAACAATCTGTGCAGTGTAAATAATTTCTATATCAGGGCTGTTTCAGTGTCAGTTTGAACTAATGAGATTTAAAGGGTAGTTTTTAAAGAAGTATTTTGTTTACGTGTTCTTATGACTAATATTAATCTTTTCATCTTTTAAACAAACCATCTACTGCTTGTACATGAAAAACATGGGGAAAAGGTTATTTTTAGTGGAAGGTGATGAATACATTTTCCCGGAAATGTGACTGCATTTTAGAAACTGATGAGTCCATATTTAGTCTTGATATTTTTCCCCTGAGGCTCCAATACGCTGCATCAGTCACACAGCCACTTAAATAGAAGCTTTCCATGGGTGTTAGAATAAAGGCTTTGCTGTTTGTGTTTTTTAGGCATCTTGTAGACATTATTAAAAATTAAAACATCTGGGGGGGCGGGATTTTTTCATTCAACTGGACAAGTTAATAGCTTTGAGGTTCGATTCCAGCGGGAGCTGAGGCGAACGACCCTGTTTTTCCAGGGTCATTAGCATAGCCCCTGGAGAAACAGCAGACTCTTAATTCTGATATTTACTCTTGCCTGTTCTCTGTGGCAATTTATCAAAGCCAGCCGGCACTGTAACGTTAGAAGTCTTTCACACCTCTTCCTCCTCCAATTACTCATTACTGAACCATTTTTCACCTAAATGCACACGGTCTCTAAAACATCTTCAGCTACTCTTGGCTGGGCTCTTCTTATGTCTTGAAAAGTGGTAATAAAAGAGGCGGGTTTGATTTCTTGTGTGAATATATCTTCAGAAAAATTATTTAGCATGAGGTATTTCTGAAAGTATGCAAGAGTCTTGGTTTCAGCTGGAACAGAGTTAGTTGTGTTCCTGGAAGTAAATGGTGGTTAAACCAGGATAGTAGGGATCTCACTCTGAGTGCTTTCATTTGCATTAGAAAAATGTCAACTATTTACAATAGTTTATCTGATAAACCAAACTGTCTGGCTGAGCAAAAAACCCAGTAAATCAGAAAGGCAAGTGTGCACTCATTACCTCTTTTTGCTTGCTCCCTCTCTGTCTCTAGTACTCTTTGCCTCAGCTTCCACCTGGAAGATGTTCAGACCTCCCTGCATTAGAAAGGATACATTTCTAGGATACCCTTCAGAGCAACTAAAGGGGATATCCTCTTTGCCTATGGATATGCAGGCTTATGCGTAGGCAAATACATATTTGCCAGGAAAGTTCCTGAGGTATTAAATTCTAATACGTTTTATTTCCTAAGGAAGAGGTTAAAAACTGTTAGCGCAACATAATCAAGTTGTCAGTGGTATGTGGCACTTCTTGAAGTAATGAAATGGTGGGGGAAAAGCCTTATCTCCACATTGTGCTTTGTAAATTTCCTGGTTTAAGCAAATTGCAACAAATGGTTTGTGTGGAAACGAAATTGTAATCTAGGTAGCAGGACACATTACAAGGTTATATCATTGTTATTTGTTGTAATGTTAGGAAGTTTCTCTGAATAGCACCGTTTTGATGGATCAAGGCATCCTCTCATTTTTCACAGCACTAAACCCTCTTCCAATGCTGAACAAAACAGATGGTAACAAACCAAGGAAAGTACACTTTAAATAACTCCCTGCTGACTGTCATCTGCATGTGCACTACACTGCGTATTCACAACAAACCTTGTCATGTCTGTCTGCATTTTGAAAAGTGTTTCATTTCTTGAGTTTTTTAGGATGATGTGGCATCCGGTTAATCCGGTCTGTTGTCAGACAGGTCCTGGAGAGTAGCAGTGAGTCTTTCACAACGAATTTCTTTCAAGCCTCTAGATGATTGGTTCCTAAAGGCTCTGCTGCCATATTTATCCATCCTGTCCCCAAGATGGGAAGTAGATAGCTGCATTTTCCTTACTTCTTGAACAAAATAGTGTAAAATAGCACCTGCCTTCTGTAAGAATCTATGGGAGGGAGTCACTTCATGACAGCATTTGAAAACCTCTCTAGGGGGATTAGTCACTGGAATCCATAAACAGTAAGATCAGCAGAGGAATGGTTACCTGCTTTCCATAGATGGCAAACATACAATAAAGGACTATATGGGATTATATGGGAAAAGTAAGTGGGTTTTGGGGGACACAAGAAATTATCAACAGCTGGTAGGCATATACAGAGTTAGCTAATATCTCCTCTTATGACTAATCCTCTCCTTGGGAGCTATAAACTCAGCTCAGTACAAATGGAGTTAGTGTTGAAGTTCAGTTCTGTGTATGTTTATTCACACAACCACCCAAGTGGATGCATGGCTGTAAAAAGGACATGAACATGTATTCAGTAAAGGGTTTTTTCCCCTGATTCAAAAAGGCACCCACTTTAAAAAATAACTCTCTGATGAGTTTTAGTATGCATAAGCACCTAATCATCTGTTTCCAGTTATACTACTCCATTTCTGAACTTTTGGGGATTCACAAGCCTATCTTCATGTACAGTGGCTTTATACATTCTCTATTCATTACAGAAAATGAATAAAAGTCCTATTTGTGATGTTCACAAGGCTATCCTACATTGCTAGTCATTAATTCCAACATTACTCTCCCAGAGCATTAAAGGAGAGAAGGATATGTTATGTGTTCCAGTGGGTGCACAACCAAAAAGGGGCATTCACATCTTAAACACACAAGCTGTAACTATTCATATGTGACATAAATAATGTTCTTTTCCAGAAGTGTGGTTTTCAATATATAAATAACTGAGGGCAAGATAGTGTCATTCTCTCTGTTCATGAATAGGGCAGTGTGCAAATCCACAAGCCACATACCTTATGTGTAGCATCTGTGTCTTAAAAAATTTCTGTCTCCATGTCACACAGGGGTTACCACGGTAAGTACTTATTCCTATTCAAACTGTTGAGTAAATGGGCAAATGGAATTCACACAGTTTTCTGTCATATTCTGGGCTATTTCACAGACCTGTAGTTAACAGAATATGAGCTTTCATTAAAAAATCCGAAATATTTGCAGGACTCCTATCTTAGTCCCATTTTATCTTTCTGCTTTCACTGATGCTGTGTTTTGTTTTTGTTTCTCCTAGAAAAAAAAGGCACAAATTAATTTGCTTATGGACCACTCTGCAGATAAAGAATTGGCTGAATGGCCATACACAAACAGTAGTGGTCAACTGCTCAATGTCCAGCTGGAAAACAGTGTCCCTTAGAGGTCGGTGTTGAGAACGATCTTGTTCAACATCTTTGTCAGTGACATGGACAGTGGGATTGATGCACCCTCAGCAAGTTTCCTGGTGACACCAAGCTGTGTGGTGTGATTGATATGATGGAAGGAAGGAATGCCATCCAGAGGGACCTTGACACACTTGTGAGGTGGGCTGATGCCAACCTCATGAAGTTCAACCAAGGCAAGTGCAAGGTCCTACACTTGGGTTGGGGCAATCCCAGGCATACCTATAGGTTGGGCACAGAGGAGATTCAGAGCAGCCCTGCAGAGAAGGACGTGGGGGTGTTGGTTGATGAGAAACTTAATATGAGCCAGCTTCAGTGTGCCCTTGAAGCCCAGAAAGCCAAACTTATGCTGGGCTGCGTCAAAAGGAGTGTGACCAGCAAGTCAAAGAAGGTGATTTTCCCCCTCTACTCTGCTCTTGTGAGTACTTGGAGTACTCGGCGTGCTTTGTGCAGTTCTCGTGTCCTCAACATAAAAAGGACATGGAGGTGTTGGAGCAAGACCAAAGGAGGGCCACAGTGATGATCAGGGGGCTGGAGCACCTCTCATATGAAGACAGGTTGAAAAAGTTGGGGCTGCTCAGCCTGGAGAAAAGAAGGCTGTGTGGAGACCTCATAGCAGCTTTCCAGTATCTGAAGGAGGCATATAAGGGTGCTGGACAGGTACCTTCATTAGGGACTGTAGTGATAGGACAAGGGGTAATGGGTTCAAACTTAAACAGGGGAAGTTCAGGATATATATAAGGAAGAAGTTCTTTACTGTGAGGATGATGAGGCACTGGAATGGGTTGCCCAAGGAAGTTGTGAATGCTCCATCCCTGTCAGTGTTCAAGGCCAGGTTGGAAGGAGCATAACTTGGGTGATACGGTCTAGTTTGAGGTGTCCCTGCTCATGGCAGGCAGATTCGAACTAGATGATCTTAATGTTCTTTCCAACCGAAACCATTCTATGATTTTATGATTCTATGTCTGTATTCATGCCTGCAAATCAGCAGAAACATCACACAACTGTTTTTTCAAGTTTGAAATAAAAACACAACAACAACAAAAAAAGCAGCACTGTTTAGAATTTAGTCTTAATGTGACGTTACAAAATAAATGTAACAGCTGCCAGAGCTGTCTTCTTCTTGACCAACACTAGTCCCTGAGAACTCCAAAGTAATTTAGAATTGCTCATCCATGAGAAGAAGGAAATTATACATAAGAACATCATATTTCAAATACACTAAATCAGTATAAGAAAGATTTTGGCTTTGCTCTAATCTAATATAATCAGAAATACAATCTTCTTTTCTTTTCATGAAGAATCTTGTAAATGAAAAAAAAACAAATTCAATGCTGAGAAAGCACCAGTGAAGAACAAGTTACTATGACATTTCATTTCTTAGCAGCTTGAGGGATAGTGCTTTCTTCTGCAGCTCATGCATTGGTATTTCTATCTAGACAGAAACGAAAAATTGTGTACTCAACTCATTCTTTACTGCATAAATGTTATACAAAGAGAATAGAAATTTGCATCGTCTTTTCTGTTAAAATATTAGAGACTTGATAACATGAAGGTAAGAAATACATTAATACTGTGCACTTTCATATTCAGAATCACTGACACATTTTAATATATTCTAATTGCAAGGTGGGAAATGAGAGACTTAAATTATATTAAATTATGTGGGGGCTACACCAATTTGAAAAGTTGTTATATCTACATTACATAGAAAATCTAACAATGCATCCTTCCATACCCAGAGTCATGCAGGCAGAACTGCCCAACTTATCAGCAGCTGACAACTGATGAAGAATGTAATTTAGCCAGTAACTTTTTATGGTAACCAAATGTCAGAAACAAAGGCTAATACAGGGACATCTTAGTGCAAAGAAATATTCAAACACATGCAGTAGACACTACTGTGCTTGTAGTATACATAGCACATCCACCCCTTGGTGAGGAATGGCTTGTTAGGTGTATAATGTGGTTCAGTTATGTTTCCCCTTGAAAGAGACAACTTTGTCTTGTCAGCAAAATGAGTGAAATTTGAGCTTGACAGAATGACCTGCTACAGAGATGAGATTGCCATTGATTCATTTGTTGCTGGAATAGACAATGTAAAGCTGAATTTACTTGATCTGAGTGTTGGGGTCAGGATGATAAAGTGGTTCCATGTTCAATAATGTGAAGAAAGACACCTGAGTTCTCATTGTTACCTCTGCAGCTTTTTTCTTTTCTTCTACAATAGCTTTTACACTCATACAAGAAATTCCTGGCACACATTTTTAGGAAAGCAAACACTTCCATTGGTATGTTATGTTCTTTCAAGACAAAGAAACTCCTCAGTTTTTTATGCTTTTACTTGGTTTTCACATACTGAGCTATTCAGATGTTCTACTGAAGACTCGTCAGATCAAACAAGATCTAATTTCTAAGGATGGGAGAAGAAACCTGATTGAGGCCTTCTAAGGAAGTCTAATCAGTTTAAGCATTATTTCAGAAAAGAAGCCTCAAAAAAGATGTTTTTTTAGGTCTGGAGACTGAAGTGTGAAAGAAATACAAAATTTTTCAGATACAGGTTTTATCACATCCATCTACATAAGAGTTTTAACAGTAAATAATAAAACAGTAAATAAATAACTAAATAATACTTGAGTTAGAAGAAGGCATCCATAGGAAGCTTGTTATCCAAGTTGCTTCCACAGGAAGGTTTCACAAGCATGAAAGCAAAAGAAAATAAGATACTAAAGTTATTTTGGTTTAATCACTTAAAAATTGCATGATGTAGAAATTATTTTTTTGTGATGTCATAAGTCTGGTCATTGGTCATCTGCTGTTAACTGGGATTTCCTCACCCACATTTTCATTCCTAGGTATGTTGCTTCTGTTGACATGATAAAAACAGATTGTTACATTCAGATTTTAAATAGCTGATGTTTAATCGCATATTTCATAAAGGTTTCTCACACTCAGAATTCAAAAGGTCTGTTAGATATTGTGCCATGCAACAGTATAATATTGAAGAAAACATGTCAAATATTTCAACTGTTGAAGGACTATGCCTAGAAGAAGGGCCATTGTACTTCCTTCACTTTTTTGTGATGAAAGTCTAAGAAGTTTGTGATAATTTCATTAATGTTTCATAACTACAAGGAGAGACAAAACCATTCCACAAATTAAGAACAGTTTAGTTAGTTCTCCAGCTATAGTTTGTACTTTAGGTAGATCAGAAAGGAATACAAAGAAATTAAAAAGAAGAAAGGAGAGATATGATGTATGACAAAAATAGGAAAAGTAGACACATTTTATATCTCTCGGCATGTAACTGATAAGGAACACCTGTCTTTCAGGATTCAGTTTTCCAGTTTCTTTTTGGAAAGTGCTGAATCTCCCAGGAAATTCAATGACTCTTCCTAACAAGATTCCCCATGACTTTACTAAACATTTGGCCTCTGTGGTATGCAATTATATTGCTCTTTCCTCCTCACGCTGACCTCCAAGTTCAACTGCCTCTGCTATGAGCAGCAGGAGAGAGCAAGGAGCTCAGTATTGTGTGAAAAAAAATATCATGAAGCTGGAAGTTGAATGTAAAGTCATTACTGGGGCAAATGGAAACACTGGGGAGTGGCACAGCATACAACCCTAGAGAAAAAACACTGCACAGAGACTGAATGGTGCCAACTGTGTTGTTTATTCATCAGCCTTCTAATGTATGGATGGGGCAAAAAGCCCTCATAAAGCCGTATTTTCTTAATTGTCTTGTGAAATTATGCTTACACTTAGTAATAGAGTGCTACAAAACAATGACAGGAGGCCACGGCTTTGGATGGAGTCAAACAATATATGGCTAATTGAAGGCAGGTTGCTTCCTGATAGATTTCACATCTAAAGAATGATGAAAGGGTGGAATAATTCATTTGCTTAGGCTTAAAAATGTATACCAGAGCCCTTATTCTGTCAGAGACATGCACTTGTTAAGTGTTCTCTGTGATTAGGCGATTAACCTGTCTAACACCAACAAGTATACTTCTATGTAGCAATCCCCTCCCCAAGATAAATTACACCTATACCATGTTAATCTTCTTCTTTGGAGGGAGAGCTGGAAACGTGGACCATTACTAAGACTCGCAGCAGAAGGAATGATGCATTTGATATGCATAACATCAGGAGCAGAGAAAGGCCACATCTTTGTAATACTGCTCCAAAGGTGAAAATTGGAAAAACAGTGTCATCATTAATCTTGCAGCACTGTCTAAAGTGGTACATTCATTTAGTCCAACAAAGCCTTTCTTAACAGCCAGGATACATATTTGATTTTGATCCTGTGACAAATGTCTTTTGATGGCTTTATGGCAGGCTAGTAATTGGCTGGATTGAGTATCTGAGACAGCTGAAAACAAGAGTCACTATAGAGGGCTCTGACTTTCAGATCCTTTCTGATAAGGACAGTAATTTTCTCACAAGATACATCTATAGAAAACTGTCTTTGGAGTATAGCACTAATATATGCCCATTGTCCTGAAATTCTGTTAATAAATAAAGAATATGCAATCATTTTAGTGATTGCTTGCATGTAATTCAGTCAGTGTTTAAAATTTACCCTTATACTAAGTTTTCAAATCAGTGCTCTATTTGTGTAGCACTGAGAAACCAGACATCAGGTGGGCACGGATATCTCTCCAGCTCTTGAATAATGGAAACAATATTAAATAACGAATAACATTTCTCCACTAAATCATCCTTTGAACATTAGAAATCTATTCAAAGGAGTTAATTAGGTTATGCACATGCCAGTGAAAATGTTCTAGCCTTTAATCTTTCAAAAATATTTGGAGAGGGCTCTTTCTCTCCACGTAGAATTAACTTACGTAATTCATCACCACAGATCCAGCATGACCACTCATTACTTTGTTTGCTCCTGTTGAAACATAGAATCATAGAATAGTTAGGGTTGGAAAGTACCTTAAAGAAAGGAAGGTTGGAAAGGATCCTCAAGTTCCAACCCCCTGCCATGGACAGGGAAACCTCACACTAAACCGTGTTACCCAAAGCTCTGTCCAGCCCCGCCTTGAACACTACCAGGGATGAAGCATTCACAACTTCCTTGAGCAACCCATTACAGTGCCTCCTCACCCTCACAGTAAAGAACTTCTTCCTCACATACGATCTAAACTTCCCCTGTTTAAGTTTGAACCCATTACCTCTCGTCCTACCACTACAGTCCCTGATGAATAGTCCATCCCCAGCATCCTTGTAGGCCCCCCTCAGATACTGGAAGGCTGCTATGAGGTCTCCACGCAGCCTTCTCTTCTGCAGGTTGAACAGCCCCAACTTTCTCAGCCTGTCTTCATATGGGAGGTGCTCCAGCCAGCTGATCATCCTCATGGCCCTCCTCTGGTCTTGCTCCAACAGTTCCATGTCCTTTTTATGTTGAGAACATCAGAACTGTACACAATACTCCAAGTGAGGTCTCACAAGAGCCGAGTAGAGGGGCAGGATCACCTCCTTCAACCTGATGGTCACACTCCTTTTGATGCAGCCCAGCATGCGGTTGCCTGTCTGGGCTGCGAGCACACACTGAAGCCGGCTCATGTTCATTTTCTCATCAACCAACACCCCCAAGTCCTTCCCCGCAGGGCTGCTCTGAATCTCTTCTCCACCCAACCTGTAGCTGTGCCTGGGATTGCTCCGACCCAAGTGTAGGACCTTGCACTTGGCATGGTTAAACTTCATGAGGTTGGCATCAGCCCACCTCACAAGCGTGTCAAGGTCCCTCTGGATGGCATCCCTTCCCTCCAGCGTATCAACCGAACCACACAGCTTGGTGTCATCGGCAAACTTGCTGAAGGCACACTCAATCCCAGTGTCCACGTCACCGACAAAGATGTTGAGCAATATTGGTCCCAACACCGATCCCTGAGGGGCACCACTCGTTACCGGTCTCCAGCCGGACATCGAGCCATTGATCACAAGTCTTTGCGTGAGGCCGTATAGCCAGTTCTTTACTGAGTAGTCCTTCCATCAAATTTATGTCTCTCCAGTTTAAAGGACAAGGATGTCATGTGGGACAGCGTCAAACACTTTGCACAACTCCAGGTAGATGATGTCAACCGCTCTGCGCCTATCCATCAGTTCTGTAGCCCCATCATATAAGGCCACCAAATTGATCATATGGGATTTTCCCTTAGTTCACTGTCACCAACCTTCTCATTGCTTTTCATGTGCCTTAACATGCTTTCCAGGAGAATCTGCTCCAAGATTTTTCCAGGAACAGAGGTGAGACTGATGGGTCTCTAGTTCCTTGGGTCTTCCATTTTCCCCTTCTTGAAAATGGGGATTATATTTCCCTTTTTCCTGTCATTGGGAGCTTCACCTTACTACCATAATTTTTCATATACATGCCCTTATGTGTGCACTTGAATGAGCCTGAAGATACAAATTCTTCTGACAAAAACATGTTTGGTTAGATCAGCTTCCTCAGTCTCCAGCTATAATGTTCACAGGTAATAAAATCCTCTTCTTTTTCGTGCTTTTGTGCCATCTTTTTGACATCATTTAGCACCACTTCTGCCTTCCTCTAAGAATCTCATTGGAACTTGAGAGATGTGGAGGCCTTATGTGAGTTACTCGCAGAGAAATATGAAATTCAGTCCCGAAGAATAATTAGTTTCCTTTAAAATGGGGACTTTTTTTACAGGAGTCGTGAATTCGATGGGCTTTTATGAGCCTCCTGTAATGTCAAAATCCTAAGAGATGTAACCCTGTCAAGTATTGACACAAAGCTCTGAATAAGTTGTGGAATTTCACATTAGTTTTGAAGCAGTATTACTAGTCTGAACTCTCATACATGTAATGATGAAGTAAAAAGTCTGTCATCTGATGATATTGTGTCATGGTTTAAGCTCCGGCTGTAAATTAGAACCACGCAGTCTACTTTCCCCCCCCCCCCCACTCCCCAGGGGGATGGGGAGGAGAATGGAAAGAATGTAACTCCCACGGGTTGAGATAAAAACAGTCCAGTACCTCAGGTGTAACACAAATCACTACTGCTGCCACCAATAATAATAATGATAAGAGAAATAACAAGGGAAGAGAATACGATACCGCCCGCTGGAAAAGAGAGCCCGACAGAAAGAGGACGTGCCCTTCCGGGTAGCTCCCAGTTACATCCCCCGGCATGACGTGCTGTGGTATTGAATACCTCTTTGGCTAGTTTGGGTCAGGTGTCCTGTCCCCGCTTCCTCCCGGCCCCTCCTCCTCCCTGGCAGAGCATGAGACTCACAAAGTCCTTGGTCAGTCTAAACATCGGTGTTCTCAGCTTTGTTCCTAGGCCAAAAGTCAAAAACACAGTGCTGCAACAGCTACTAAGAAGGAGAAAAACTGACTGCTACTGCTGAACCCAGGACATATTGGAATATATTTTATCTTATGAATCACTTTTGCCACGTTGCAGAAATTTAAGATGCCACAGATACTCTCTAAACTGAACTTCATTTACCTCTGCACATGTTTCGTACACCCCCGAATAGTTTAATTGTAAAAACTCAGGATGGCCTTTTCTATTTAATTTTCCTTCTCTGTTATTCAGAGAAATCTCCAGAAATTTCTGGGAGGTTTAAAACATTCAGTAACAGTTTTAGAAATCTTGCTAGTCAGGCTGTCTCAAATGTCATTACAAACACAGAAACCAATCTGATTTCACAGAAGGAATTGTAGAAGTGTTCATGTGCACATGAACTGTTCATGTGTGGCTAAGTGACCCACAGAAGGAAAATTGAGGCCTTAGAGAACCTGGGCCTTCTATCATATAGTTCTGCCTTTAAAATAGAATTAGCTCTTCCAGAAGATCACCTGTCATGGTTTAAGCCCAGGCTGTAAATCAGAACCACACAGTCTACTTCCCCCCCCACCTTTCTTCCCTCCGCTCCTGGAGGGATGGGGAGGAGAATCGAAAGAATGCAACTCCCATGGGTTGAGATAAGAACAGTTTAGTAACTAAGGTATAACACAAATCACTACTGCTACCACTAATAGTAATAATGATAAAGGAAATAACAAGCAAGAGAATACAACCGCTCACCAACCGGTACCTCACCCCCACCCCGCAGTGATCCAGCCCTTCTGGGCACTCTCAATTCTACATCCTGGCCATGACGTGCTGTGGTATGGAATACCTCTTTGGCTAGTTTGGGTCAGGTGTCCTGTCTCTGCTTCCTCCCGGCTTCTCCTCCTCCCTGGCAGAGCATGAGATTCACAAAGTCCTTGGTCAGTCTAAACATCGGTGTTATCAGCTTTGTTCCCAGGCCGAAAGTCAAAACACAGCGCTGCAACAGCTACTAAGGAGGATAAAAACTGACTGCTACTGCTGAACCCAGGACATCACCGTAAAAAGATATAGCATGTAACAAGTATTTCAGCATATCATGTGAAGAATAGAAGGCAAATAATGTGTATAAGAGAGCAATTCCCCGAAGCAAAGAACATCTAAGAACTGTTACATGAAAGAGGAAAACCAGCAGGTTTGTCAGGCTGATAAGACTTCTTTGTATACACGATGTTATTGCACTGTCTTTGTTGTTTTTTTTTTTAAGTATTTACAGTGTGATGTTAAGACATTGTAGGTGTCCTCTGTGACACCCACAGTGGTGGCACCAGCTGCAAAATAGTTAGTAGTTTGAGGTAGTTCATTCTTGTCAGAGAAGAGCAGGACCCTGAGCAGGATCTTGCTTGACAATAGTAGACCTCATGGAAACTTGTATCCACTGTTACTGAAACATATGGAATTCTGGTGTCATGGCTGCCCATGTGACTATTACATTTTCAGCAATCTGTGTGTAGGCATAGGTCCTCTGGAGATTTGTTCTGTTTCTGAATAAAGACAATTCTTGATATAGTAATGATTTTTAATAAAAAAATAATTTTAAAATTATTTTTAAACCGGATGAGGGCAGATTTAGATTGTACTATACGATCTTTGAAGGTCCCTTTAAATCCTAACAATTCTGATTCTATGATTCTATTTGCCCTTTAGACATAGCTTAAACAATATTCCCTTGCAATAAATTGTTCTTGATCAAACAATAAGGGTGTGATTGGTGACAGCCAACATGGCTTCACTAAGGGCAAATCCTGCCTGACCAATTTGGTGGACTTCTATGATGGGGCCACAGTGCTGGTAAATAAAAGAAGAGTGACTGACATCATCAACCTGGACGTGTACAAAGCATTTGAAGCTGTCCTGCATGACACCCTTGTCTCTACATTGGAGAGGCATGGAATTGATAATGAACTACTCAGTGGATAAAGAATTGGCTGGACATTTGCACTCAGAGTTGCAGTCAGTAGCTCAGTGTCTAAGTGCACACTGCTGACAAGTGGTGTTTCTAAGGGGTTGGTACTGGGACTGTTGCTGCTCAACATCTTTGTCGATGACATGGACAGTGGGATTGGTGCACCTTCAGCAAGTTTGCTGATGACACCAAGCTGTGTTGTGCGGCTCACACACTGAAGAGAAGGGATGGCATCCAGAGCGACGACACTCCTGAGATGTGGGCCAGTGCCAACCTCATGAAGTTCAACAAAGTGAAGTGCAAGGTCCTGCACCTGGGTCAGGTGCACAGCTAGGCACATAAGCACAGCCATGTGTTGGGCAGAGAATGGATTGAGAGCAGCCCTAAAGAAAAGGACTTGAGGTATTACTTGATGAGAAGCAAAACACAAGCAGGCTTCAGTGTGAGCTCGCAGCCCAGGAACCAGCCTTATGCTGGGCTGCATTCAAAACAGCATGACCAGCAGGCCAAAGGAGGTGATCCTGCCCTTCTGATCTCATGAGACCCCACCTGCAGTCCTGCATTCAGCTCTGGGTCCCCCAACACAAAAGGGATGTGGACCTGTTTGAGTGAGTCTAGCAGAGGTCACAAAGATAGTCAGAAGTCTGGAGCATCTCTGCTATGGAGACAGGCTGAGAGAGTTGAGCTTTTTAGGCACTAGGAAGAAATTCTTTACTATGGGGATGGTGAGACACTGGCATAGGTTGCCCAGAGAAGTTGTGGATGCCCCATCCCTGGAAGTGCTTAAAAGTTGGATGGGCCTTTGAGCAACCTGGTCTAGTGGTAAGTGTCCCTGCATTATGCAAAGGAGTTGGAACTAGATGATCTTTAAGTCCTTTCGAACCCAAACCAGTCTATGATTCTGTGATTCTATGAAGCAATTCAATTACTAAAGGTATCTATAGTTATCTTGGACTCCAGGCTGCCTCTCATCATGCCAATAAATGCCATATCTTGGATTTGCTTTGCTCCTTTTGCTAGTGAAAAGCAGTGGAGAAATTTATACTGTAGTGTTAGCTTTTCAACTGTTGCTTTAATTGTTCTTCTAACACTGTAAAGAACTGCAAGAGATGAAGTGTATATTTTATCATTGTGTTGTATGCATGGGTGATAATAGCAGCATAATTTCATATTGCTAATTCACAGCTCTGAGAGTTGAATGAATGCTGCTCTCTGTCTTCCTCTAACTGAACCATGCTATAAAACTGTCTTTAGGATATGTTTTAAATCCCACTGAAATGAGTGACTCCATTGATTTCTCAGGATTTTATGTTAGTCTTCAAAGGCCAAGGAACAGAGCACTATGGAAGAAGAGAGGCAGGTGTAAATTAGCACATTATTGTCTAATGCCTTTCAAGAAATTTCTCCAAGTACTTGTCAGCAGAAGAAAACACCCATTAAGATCCTAATACACCTATGAATTGTTTGATGTTTTTCTAGAAATTACCTTAGGTGATCAACAACACCAAATTCACTTATCAACTGCGTGATGCTGGTAAATTCCTGTACAGTTAGATGATTCATTGCTTTTATGGATGCTATTTTATGTCTTGCTATTTGTCTTTGAACAGCTACTCATTCTGTGGGAGACAAATTTATGTGTTTCTCTTTTATGCTTCTTAATGTTTTCACTTTCTAGAAAATCAGTAAGTATGTGGGGGTGGTATAACTTATCTATTTGCATCTTCTTTACTTTCCATTATTGTTTGTTTGCTGGATGGTATAAAATGTAGCACATACTTGGGGATTTCTACATTGCTTGTGACTGTAATGTGACAGTCTTGTCATAATGAATCAAATTAATACAAAGAGAAAGGCTTATACTTTTATATGGGGTGTGGCTGTTGGGAGATTTTAAAGAAATTTGAGTCAGTTTTATAAAAAATACTTAGTCCTGAAATTAATTTTAAGGTATCTAGAAGCTGTTCATTACAGCACTGATCCATGATGTGTTACTTTGCTCTCCCTTTTTGGCAGTATGTGACAATGATCTCTCTGCTACATTGGTATATAGGGATTTTTGCTCCATCTTTTTTCCCAAACAGAATTCTATCTTATACAGAAGAAAAATTGCCTGTTTGTCAGAAGTATAAGGAGCTTGTAAGCACTTCTCTGTTACTACCAAGTGTTAAAAGACTGTAATTCATCCCCCATACTTCTTACACATGAAGCCATTTCTTTAACACTCTTAACTCTGGTGACTTAGTGCTTCATATCCCTAAAAAGGTATCAATGGCTCTAGAAGATGGACCTCTCCTACGTCTTTTCTTTCCCAGCTCATCTTATTTTGATACAAAATTTATTATTGTACTGAAAATATTTACTGGTAACAGGCTTTTTCTAAATGCATTAATGATTGAACCTTTGAAATCTTAATTCTTTAACTATTTTATTTTTTGTTCTCAGTGTATTTGTTTTCTTAAGAAATTATAAGTTAAAATTTTGCATGAGATGTTAGTCTGTTAATAACACAGTTGTGAAAAGTAGAGGGTTGTATCATGTGGAAGACATCAGTGGCTATAAAGTGTTCTAAGTTTGGTTCAGAAAGGCAGTCCTAGACAAGAAAGGATAATAATAAGCTCTGGAATGGGCAAGTTTGGGAGCACAGAAGAAATCTATTTCCTAATTCATAAGCTAAAACAATGACAAGGCAAAACATTCTGCTGTGGATTCCTGGGGGCATGTAGGGGTTATAAAGGGACAAAAAGGAATTAAGGGTGATTTTAAGTGAGGAAAAATCCTTATTCATACTATGCAGGGAAAGCACATTACAAGCAGTGTTTAAGACAAAGGAAGATGTCAGCAATTAAAAGAGCAATTTAATTGTGATACATATGTACACATATGTGGATACATACATTCATACAGAAGCTACACATATACATAGATACATATATATCATGGATATCATATATGTGTTTATATAAGATATTTACATAGTTTGGACCATTCAAAAATCTCAAAGTACCATTCAAATGCTATCCAATGAACCCTTGCAGTAATCCTGCAGAAACATTCTACTAACAAGGAAACTAAGCTGCAGAGAGGTTAACAATCTTCTTCATGTCCACACAAATCAAGTCAACTGTGCTTATTCGCTGTTATAACTAAACATAACAAAGCTATTGTAAATCATTGCCAGTGGAGAGTTGTGTTGTAGGAACAAAAGGAGAAGGGAAAGCTACTTCTGGATGGGAATGCCCGCAGAACAAAAGCATTATTCTAAATTGGTTTTACCAGTGGAAAATAAAGTTAGCAGGACATGTTCTGAGTAGAAATTATTTAGGCTCCCCTCCCCCCACCCCCAAAAGAAAAAAAAAAAAAAAAGAAAAGGGGCTGGAAAGAAAAGAAGGAAAGAAAGCATGGTGAAAAAAGGTCTTCACATTTAATACGCTCGCTGCACTTTCTTTTGAATTAGTCGCAGTCTTTTAATGCTATGGTGAATTAACTGTTAGACATATGCATCCAAAGTGATCAGGAGGAATAATATGACAACGAAAGGTGTCGCTGGAGTTTTTTATTCACCTCCTTTCTGCATCAGCTCTTAGTACAAAAGTGAGGCATCTGCAATGCTAAGCATGAACTGGATATAAGTTTGGGAATTTTTTGGCCTTTAAATACGCATTACAATGGTAACGGAGCATCACAGACTTTTATTTTCTAAAGCTTTGCTGTGTTTGGATGAGGGATCTTCAACTTTATTTTTAAGCACAGTAAGAAAAAAGTGTGGCTAAGGTAGATACTGCTATGAACTTTCTTGCATCTTTGCATGGAGAGAATAGGGGGTAGAGGGCTATTGTGCAGCTCCATCACACAGTAAAGGATCTTGATCATGTTATATATCCCCTGCTACTCAAGCTTGGAGTAGATGGATAATACAGATTAGAAATACGAAGCATGTTTGACTTGTTCTCTTACAAGACCTATGTACAACACAAAGCAAATTTACAGCCATGGTCATTGTCAAAGGACTCAAGTCAATTAAGTCTAGTCAAGCAGTAGACATCCCCACAGCCTGGTTAAAGTGCTCTTTGTTTGTGCTGTGATGACACTGGGAAATTTTACTATTCCTTTTTCCTGAGGTAAATGGAACTGCCCTATAATTTCCCAATTTGTGAAAAGGTCTGGAGAGCCAGGGAATTATGTGCATCCTCAGTAAGGCAAACCTGAACAGCAAAGTTGTGTGAGATTTTTGCTTGCATATAAAAGCAACATAGAACAGTTTGAGGTTTGCTCTGTAATGGATTTTGAGCTTTTTTGAAAATTAATTTTAAATCACAGTTCCTCTATTAATTTAAACCCTTCTTGAGGTGGTGACTGATTGTTATATGTTTTCCAGATCTCTTGTCTCTAATTTCCTCAATTTCTTCCTAAATGGACCAATTAAACTTTAAATTGAAAACTTCAGCTTAGTCTATTTACATACATATCCTTCTGCGGGCATAGATCCAGCCACATGGAACAAACTCTTGCTATTTCCTTCATTCATCTGGTCTGCATTTGAAGTAGCAAAGTAGACCAATTCTGTTTTCCTCTATGGTCTGTCAAGAATTTCTCAATGATCCTTTCTGCTAGTGTGTGCAGAAACAGAGCCAGCTTATCACATAAAATCAGGAGCTCCTACAAAACCTATTTATTACTTTTTGACCTAATATAAATTTTGCTTTTTCAGATTGTGTTCATTTTGACCACTTCTGCCTTTCTTTCTATTTCTAGCAATAATATTTCCTTTTTTTGCCTTTTCATACTTACATGTATGTTCTTGATTATGTGGTCACATATCATTCCCTTTTTAGGATATCATGCCACTGTTTCTGAACTTTCATGTCCCAGTCCTAAAAAAGACTTCTGCACTTGTTTAGGTTTAAGTCACATGAGACAATTAAGGAGTATAGAATACTTCATGTTAGGAGGGACCTCAGAAAGTCTCTGGTCCAATGTGATTTTCAGAGCAGGATCAGCTCTGAGTTCAGGGTTTTTTCCAGTCAAAGTTTGAAATTCTCCAAGGACAGAGACTGAACTGTTTCAAAACCCAACAGCACACAAAGCAAATCAAATGCATCAGTTTTTACAAGGCTAGCGTTTCAGACAGAGGTGTATGGTGTTTCAGGGTAGCATACAATAAATACTACTATACAAAATCACACTTGGAAGTTGTGTATAGGAAATGCTCAAAGAAATACAGAGTCTTTGTATCAGTAGGTGAAAACCAATTAAACTCCTGGATTATTATTTTTAAAAGAAAGACCTCATATTAAAACAAGCTTTTGGCAACACATATATTTAAGATGTCTTTTTTTTTCAGTAATGCTGACTCTGAGGCAACTGAGTTCATTTAACATCTCATTACTATTGTAATCGCCAGGTTTCATCCTCCCACCCCTCTTTAATTTCCTTTCACTTCTCTGCATCTGGCTGTGCAATCCCAGCCACTCCCATACACCCACTCCAGGACATCCCAATAAGCTAGTTCAGCTAATGATATATTCTCCTACCCCGACTGGGTCAGTTTTCTGCAGATTTAGTAAGCTGAACTTGCTCATGTACATTGCCAACAAAAGGAAGTATGAGGTGTGGGGAGGATGAGGTTGCTCGTTCTAAAACACCATGACATTAGATTGATCAACATTTGTCACCTCTATTTTTTTTGTTGTTCTTGTTTTTTTAATAATATTTTCTACACAATTAAAAATACCACTCAAACTAGATTAAATGGAAAAAATGTCTATAAATATTCATGTTGAATCAAGTGACACTGATTGTTTTTGCTCTGTTTTAAGAATGTCAGGAGCATGGATATGTGCACATATGCATGTGCACATGCATGTGTGTGTACATACACGTGCACAGAAACATACATAGTCTGTGGAATTTGCCAACTACATTAACATCGTGGTTAACATCTCTATTGAGTGTTTATAGCAAGAACTATGATTTATGTTGTGGAAAGCTATAAACTTTTTAAAATACCATTGGCTGATAGAACTTGCAGCTTGAAAGTTAACTCAGTGGAATACAACGAATTGTTATCGTATTAAAATAAATAGACTTTGAACGTGTTGTACATAGACTGCAGAAAAATTGTTCAGCAATTCTGAAAACTAATCCTGTAATTAAGGTCTAGTATAATTAAAAACGTTCATGACACGGAGCTAAGATTGCACATTCTGATTATTGAGGGCTTAACCATGGTACCGCAATATTCTCCCAAATACAGATTTTGTATAGAATAAAAGAAAATCCTAAATGCTGCAAAATAATTAACTTACTCAGTCATCAACTGTGAAATGCATGCTCTTAGTCAAAAGCTCCATTCAGACTGAGAAGTCAAATGAAGAGAGATCTCCAGGCCAAAACTGAGCAGAAAAAATGCCAGCTGGAAAAGTTTTCTGTGTTTTTTACTCTTTCTTATTCATCTGCCCAAACAGCTAACATTGCTTCCTTTTTGTCAAGAAACAAAAGCATAGAAACTCTAAAATAAAAAAGGACTTAAAGGCAAAACAGCTTGTTTCAAAACTAAAATATTCCAGGCTTGCTTCAGATGATCTGACCAAACCATTTCTAAAACTATCATCAACGGACAGATAATTAATGAATTATGAAATACTTCTATCCCATTTGGCAATTCCAGATGCAGGGAGTGTGTTGCAATTTTTTTACATCCAGTGAAAAACCTATTTAATCATGCTTTTTAATCAGATCATTAATTATAATTTGTTTCATCCAATATTCTTTTCCCATATTTAAAGATACCAAGTGAGAAATATCAGGCAACTGAAGATGACTATCTGATTATCTTGTTCTGTCATTGTTGATATTTCCATCACACCTGATGGAAAATAAAATCTCTTCATGACAGTACATAATTATAGTAAGAATGGAAATTAATTTCATGAACACTCAGTGTGCTGGTTTTGCCCATATTCCTCTCATTAGTTTATTTCCTTGAGCCAGTGGGAACGCAGAGGTTTGAAACAGGTTGACAAAGCTGGGAAGCCAGCACTAGTGTTAGAGCCAGTAGACAAAAAGATCTAATCAATACCATCAAATATATATGTTCATTTATCACATGCAAACCAATCAAAGGCAGGAACAGGTGAGCAATAGCACCCATCAGGACAGTTAGGGGCAGCTCTTTCTGTTCAGTCTGTGTTACATGGCAGAATTTCACTGCTTCATTACTTTCCTGCTGAATCCTTTTAGGTGTTGCTTTGGCCAGCATGTGTGGTCAACACATGTTCATGGTGCGCTGCTGTGGTCCTGGGGACTCAGCAGTCTGTGGCAGCTTCAGATCTGGCATTGCATCATTATAAGAGCTGTATGAGTGAAGTACATGGTTTTTTTCTCATTTGAGTTGGGCACGTCTTTAGAGAATTGTCCAAAGGAAGTCCCAGGAAACTACAGACCAGTCAGTCTCACCTCAGCACTCAACAAGGTCATGGAACAGCTCCTCCTGGAAACTATGATAAGACACATGGATAATAAAGGCATGACCGGCGACAGCCAACATGGCTTCACTAAGGGAAAATCACATCTGACAAATTTGGTGGCCTACTACAGTAGGGCCAAGGTATTGGTGGATTGATGTCATCTACATGGACTTGTGCAAGGCATCTGACACTATTCTGCATGACATCCCTGTCTCTAAATTGGAGAGGCATAGATTTGGCAGATGGACCACTCAGTGGATAACAAATTGACTGGTTAGTTTCACTCAGGCATGTTCACACTCAGAGAGCTGCAGTCAAAGGCTCAACGTCCAAGTGGAAATAGCTGACAAATGGTGATCCTCAGGGGTTGGTGTTGGGACCAATGCTGTTCAATATCTTTGTCAGTGACATGGACACTGGGGTTGACTGCTCCCACAGCAAGTCTGCCAATGGCACCAAATTGTGTTGTGCAGCTAGAGGAAATGCATGCCATCCAGAGGGACCCTGATGCACTTGAGTGGTGGGCCACTGCCAGCCTCATGAAGTTCAACAAGGCCAAGTGCAAGTTCCTGCACCTGGGTCGGGACAATCCCAAGCACAAACACAGGCTGGGTGGAGACTGGATTGAGAGCAGCCCTGAGGAGAAGGACTTGGCTTGTTGGTTGACGAGAAGCTCAACATGAGCTGGCTTCAGTGTGCACTTGCAGCCCAGAAACCAACCTTATGCTGGACTGCATCGAAAGGAGTGTGACCAGCAAGTCAAAGAAGGTGATTCTCCCTGTCTACGGTGTTCTGATGAGACCCCATCTGCAGTCCTGCATTCAGCTTTGAGGTCCCCAACACTAAAGGGATGTGGACATGCTTGGGCAAGTCCAGAGGAGAGCCACAAAGATGCTGTAAGGGCTGGAGCACCTCTCCTATGAGGAAAAGTTGAAACAGCTGGGCTTGTTCACCCTTGAGAAGGTAAGGCTTCAAGGAGATGTTATAACAGTCTTTCAGTACCTAAAAGGGGTCTGGAAATCTGAGGATGGACTTTTTACAAGAGCATAGAATCATAGAATAGTTAGGGTTGGAAAGGACCTTAAGATCATCTAGTTCCAAACCCCCTGCCATGGGCAGGGAAACCTCACACTAAACCATGTCACCCAAGGCCTCATCCAACCTGGCCTTTAACACTGCCAAGGATGGAGCATTCACAACCTCCCTGGGCAACCCATTCCAGTGCCTCACCACCCTCACAGTAAAGAATTTCTTCCTTAGATCCAATCTAAACTTCCCCTGTTTAAGTTTGAACCCATTACCTCTTGTCCTATCACTACAGTCCCTCATGAATAGTCCCTCCCCAGCATCCTTGTAGGCCCCCCTCAGATAGTGGAAGGCTGCTATGAGGTCTCCACGCAGCCTTCTCTTCTCCAGGCTGAACAGCCCCAACTTTCTCAGCCTATCTTCATATGGAAGGTGCTCCAGCCAGCTGATCATCCTTGTGGCCCTCCTCTGGTCTTGCTCCAACAGTTCCATGTCCTTTTTATGTTGAGGACACCAAAACTGCATACAATACTCCAAGTGAGGTCTCACAAGAGCAGAGTAGAGGGGCAGGATCACCTCCTTCAGCCTGATGGTCACACTCCTTTTGATGCAGCCCAGCATACAGTTGCCTGTCTGGGCTGCGAGAGCACACTGCTGGCTCATGTTCATTTTCTCATCGACCAACATCCCCAAGTCCACAGGGCTGCTCTGAATCTCTTCTCTGCCCAACCCGTAGCCATGCCTGGGATTGCTCCAACCCAAGTGTAGGACCTGACACTTGGCATGGTTAAACTTCATAAGGTTGGCATCAGCCCACCTCACAAGTGTGTCAAGGTCCCTCTGGATGGCATTCCTTCCCTCCAGCTTATCAACCGAACCACACTGCTTGGTGTCATCGGCAAACTTGCTGAGGGTGCACTCAATCCCACTGTCCATGTCACCGACAAAGATGTTGAGCAATATTGGTCCCAACACCGATCCCTGAGGGGCACCACTCGTTACCGGTCTCCAGCTGGACATTCAGCCATTGACCATAACTCATTGCGTGCGGCCATCCAGCCAGTTCTTTATCCACCGAGCGGTCCACCCATCAAATTGATGTCTCTCCCATTTAGAGACAAGGATGCTGTGTGGGACACTGTCGGACACTTTTCACAAGTCCAGGTAGATGACATCAATTGCTCTACCCCTGTCCATCAGTTTTGTAGCCCCATCATAGAAGGCCACCAAATTGGTCAGGCAGGATTTCCCCTTAGTGAAGCCATGCTGGCTGTCACCAACCACCTCCTTGTTTTATGTGCCTTAGCATGCCTTCCAGGAGAATCTGCTCCACAATTTTGCCAGGCACAGAGGTGAGACTGACTGGTCTGTAATTCCCTGAGTCATCCATTTTCCCCTTCTTAAAAATGGGAGTTATATTTCCCTTTTTTCAGTCATCAGGAGCTTCACCTGACTGCCATGATTTTTCAAATATGATGGCCAGTGGCTTAGCAATTTCATTTGCCAGCTCCTTCAGGACCTGCGGATGGATGTCGTCAGGTCCCATGGACTTGTGTATGTTTAGGTTTTTAAGATGGTCTCGAACCAGATCCTCTCCTACAGTGGGCACAAGGTCTTCATTCTTACAGTCCCTGCGTCTGCCTTGCAAGACTTGGGTGGTGCAGTCAGAGCCTTTGCCAATGAAGACCGAGGCAAAGAAGTCATTAAGAACCTCAGCCTTCTCCAAATCCTGGGTAGCCAGTTCTCCCGATATCTTCTGGAGGGGGCCTACGTTGTCCCTAGTCTGTCTTTTATTCACTACGTACCTAGAGAATCCCTTCCTGAAATGTAGTGACATGACAAGGAATAGTGGTTTTAAACTGAGAGAAAGAAAATTTAGATTGGACAAAAGGAAGAAATTCTTTATTGTGAGAGTGGTGAGGTGCTGGCACAGGTTGCCCAGAGAAGTTGTAGCTGCCCCATCCCTGACAGTGTCCAAGGCCAGGTTGGATGGGGCTTGGAGCAACCTGCTCTAGTGGAAGGTGTCCTTGCCCGTGGCAGGAAGTTGGAACTAGATGAGCTTTAAGGTTCCTTCCAGTCCAAGTCATTCTATGATTCTCTGATCTATTTCTAAGCATGTCTGGCACAGGTGGGACTTCCGTGAGTGCCCCTAAATGATGCTGGAGTATGCACATGCAAGAGGTCAAAAAGGTGGTGGGTGATGGCAGTGACTTCAGATCCGCATGGCAGAGCAGCACTGTCCACAGTGGAAGCGAGAGACACATGCGCACACATCATCCAGCATAATCTGCTTTAGTACAAAATTATTCCTGATCCAAACAGAACTAAAATGTCTACATTTGCACAAGGCGCTGTAACCAGTTTGCTTCAGGGTAAATTGCCTGCAGAAGTGAATCCCAGCTCAGGGATTTCCTGAGTCTGCTGTTTGCTGTGCCTTAACTCACAGTGTCAGCAGCTTCTAATCATATTAGCCAAGGAATTAGTGTGTGTTTGTATGCAATCTTCGTCACCCACTCTAAAGAAATCATCATGAATATGTATTTTCTTCTTTAAGGAAAAGATAGGGCAACAGAAGGGATCAGTCCACAGCAACTTAGAGTCCCGTGTCATTTCATCACAAAGTCAATAGCTCTCTTCATCCAAGGGTGAGAATGCTGCAAAAACAAACTGCTTTCTGTTCTGTAGCAACTTCTGAAAGAGCTTGCTCTGCATTAATCCCAAATCCAAGGGCAATCTATTAAGAACTCAGCACCACCAATCCTGAGAATCAACTGATAAGCACATTCCCCTCCACACCCCCCCCCCCACACCCCCCCCCCGTTTTTTTTCCAACTAATCCTCTTAAAGATTGTGCTAAGTAATGAAAGGATGAGATGAAAGACGACTTTTTCATTACTACCACATAAAGTGCTTGTGTAAATGTTTCATTAACACACTGCTTGACCAGTATTTCGTCCTCCACACCACCGCTATGGTTCTGCCACAGCCCGCAAGGCAAAATGTGTGATTTACACGTTTAAAGAAACATTCCCACACTTGAATGCTGTGCTATTCTTTAAAGAAGGAGAGAGTTACAAAAAACCATTGTGGAGGACATTTTAATTTACAATTCTTTTTCATATGTGCTCAAAAAGATCAATTGCTTCCAACTGCACAGGGATTTTGTTTTTTAGTTTTGTGAGGTTCCTCAAATATATGTTTTACTTTTGCAAGTACCCTCCAGCTAGATGACATTTATTAATCATGATGATGCAGATATTTTTTTATTTTCTTGGAGGAAAGTGAAAAGGGATTTAAAGGAGATTTGTCCTTTTGAATGCTCAGACAATACACTACCTTTTAAGTCTAAGGGTATCGGTCAACTTCTTCAGAACAGTGTAGAGAGGGAAAAAGGTTTTAAATTGCCAGGTGAAGGCTTACAGAATGTATTCTGTATTTGAGCTAAAGGGTGTAGATTTCTTTGTCAGCTGAGGCATTCTGCAGTATTTCCCACTCATTGTATGATAACAATCATGAGGCTCCCTGTCCTGCAGCTAATCCAGTAAAGACTGGCCATTTTCATTATATTATTCAAACAGGAATAAGGTATTATTTTTCACACAGTCATTTCTGTAGAAATAAATGCCACCTTCAGCAGACACTGCTTCCATACTAACAATGTTCAACACAGGGCCAGCTAGAGCTGGCACGTCATCATCAAAATCAAGTAATTCTGTTGAAACCAATAGTGTGGCAGGGAAGGCTTTGCTGGAGTTTCTCTAGGTTTACACAGATGCAATCAGGAGTAGATTTGGCACATCCTGAGTAATACTTGCATAAAAACAAAATACTTTCTTTTTGAAGCAGTCATTACTTTAATCTGCTAAGGAAAATGAGAAAATAACAGCTCTGTTATCACTATCAGTTCTTGTCTTTTTGTGTGGAATATGTGAAAAAGTTATTACAATTGCATTCTACTGCCACTCCCTTTACCTGAAATTACAAAACTAAATGGAAAATTTAATTAAAATACACTCTGTATACTTCAATCAAGTACTTGTTTTCAATCCCATTTTGCTGCATTAAAAACAGTGTTTGTGTTGCTATGAATGTAACAGTTACCATGATTACTATAAGTGCTACATTTAGTTTGATATATGTAAGCTTGTTTGCTACCATGACCATGATCTGGTTTCAAAGTGAATAGATTCAGTTGAATCAACTGAATCTCCAGGGTAAATGCTTAAATGTATTCAACCTTCGCAAGAGCTGAAAACATCAATACCTTCATAAAGCCACTTTGATTTGTATTGACTACAGTTGTGCTGCTAATTCACATACATCATTGTTTACTTCACTGAGCTTTTAACATGGTATTTGATTTATAGAAATAGTGATTCAATTTCTACAAAGAAGTGGTAGGATAAGACCTCCCTCAGATTCTTTCCTTAGCTCAGAATTGCTGAAACTCAAAGGAAGTCTGCCATGGCAGTATAAAAATTGCTCAATAAATATTCAATACTATGTATTTTGCTTGCTTACTAATAGCAATGTAGATCTGTCAGATAAGGGGCAATCAATTACCTAAGCATATCACTAATGTGACTGCAGCAAAAGGACTGAATTATATCTCAGCAGAAAGTGTCTGTGCAGTGCGCTTCTTTTGCTCTACATGTAATTAAGGAACTTGTAAAAAAAAAAAGGAGGAAAAATTTATGAAGGGTTTTTTTTTTACTACTTTTTTTTCATTTACAAACTGTAATCACTGATCCCCTATAGGAAACTATTTGAACACTTCAGAAAACCCACATAAATAGCATACAGGTCCCCATGCAAATAATTGCAGCACTTACATTTGGTATGAGTTTGTAATGTTTGTTTGATGCTACACCAAATACAGGCTTAAAAATGTCTTACATAGCTCATTAACTTTAAGCAGCTACAAACTGATAGTTTTAAGCAAAAGTTTAGTTCCGTTTACTGAGAGAAAATCTCAATTACTTCATGTGTCTTAGTAAACTTCTCCTGAACTATGCTCTTTCAGATTTTTCTGGTTTGGAGCCAGATCTGACAAACTGTCATTCATATATAAAACTGGGCTCACAGAAACAGTTCTGTTGAATGAAGCTCAATCAAAACTACATAGTTTTTCGCCCAGGAGATTGAAAGGTCTTACTTTGGCTGATCACTTGGGCCACATAGAGGGTAGGAATTTCTCCTCACCACTGCCACTGTTAGTCCACAACCCTGTTGCAACCGTTAGAATAGAAACACAGAATCATAATAGTTGGGGTTGGAAAGGACCTTAACACCATCAAGTTCCAACCCCCCTGCCATGGACAGGGAAACCTCACACTAAACCATGTCACCCAAGGTTCTGTCCAGCCCCACCTTGAACACCACCAGGGATGGAGCATTCACAGCTTCCTTGAGCAACCCATTACAGTGCCTCACAAACCTTACAGTGAAGACCTTCTTCCTTATATACGATCTAGACATCCTCTGTTTAAGTTTGAACCCGTTACCGCTTGTCCTACCACTACAGTCCCTAATGAAGAGTCCTTCTCCAGCACCCTTGTAGGCCCCCCTCAGATACTGGAAGGCTGCTATGAGGTCTCCACGCAGCCTTCACTTCTCCAGGCTGAACAGCCCCAACTTTCTCAGCCTGTCTCCATACGGGAGGTGCTCCAGCCAGCTGATCATCCTCGTGGCCCTCCTCTGGTCTTGCTCCAACAGCTCCATGTTTTTTTATGTTGAGGACACCAGAACTGCACACAATACTCCAAGTGAGGTCTCACAAGAGCAGAGTAGAGAGGGGCAGGATCACCTCCTTTGTCCTGCTGGTGATGCGTCTTTTGAGGCAGCCCAGCATGCGGTTGACTGTCTGGGCTGCGAGCACATAGTGCCGGCTCATGTTCATTTTCTCATCAACCAGCACCCCCAAGTCCTTCTCCGCAGGGCTGCTCTGAATTTCTTCTCCGCCCAACCTGTAGCTGTGCCTGGGATTGCTGCGACCCAGGTGTAGGACCTGGCACTTGGCATAGTTAAACTTCATTAGGGTGGCATCAGCCTGCCTCACAAGCATGTCAAGGTCTCTCTGGATGGCATCCCTTCCCTCCGGCGTATCAACCGAACCACACAGCTTGGTGTCATTGGCAAACTTGCTGAGGGCGCACTCAATCCCACTGTCCATGTTGCTGACAAAGATGTTGAAGAAGACTGGTCCCAACACCGATCCCTGAGGAACACCACTCGTTACCGGTCTCTAGCTGGACATTGCACAGTTGACCACAACTCTTTGTGTGAGGCCATCCAGCCAGTTCTTTATCCACCAAGTGGTCCATCTATCAAATTGATGTCTCTCCAATTTAGAGACAAGGATTTTGTGTGGGACAGTGTCGAAGGCTTTGCACAAGTATAGGTAGATGACATCAACTGCTCTGCCCCTATCCATCAGTTTTGTAGCCCCATCATAGAAGGCCACCAAACTGGTCAGATTAGATTTGCCTTTAGTGACTCCATGTTCACTGTCACCAACCACCTCCTTGTTTTTCATGTGCCTTAGCATGCTTTTCAGGAGAATCTGCTCCACGATTTTGCCAGGCACAGAGGTGAGACTGACTGGTCTGTAATTCCCTGAGTCATCCATTTTCCCCTTCTTAAAAATGGGGATTATATTACCCTTTTTCCAGTCATCAGGAACTTCACCTGACTGCCATGATTTTTCAAATATGATGGACAGTGGCTTAGCAACTTCATCTGTCAGCTACTTCAGGACCTGCAGGTGGGTTTCATCAGGTCCCATGGGCTTGTGACATTCAGATTCTTAAGATGGTCTCAAACCAGATCCTCTCCTACAGTGGGCCTAAGGTCTTCATTTTCACAGTCCCTGCATCTGCCTTGCAAGACTTGGATGGTGTGGTCAGAGCATTTGTCAGTGAAGACTGACAAAGAAGTCATTAAGAACCTCAGCCTTCTCCAAATCCAGGGTAGCCAGTTCTCCTGATAGCTTCTGGAGGGGGCCCATATTGTGTCTAGTCTGTCTTTTATTTGCTGTCTACCTATATAATCCCTTCCTGTTATCTTTCACATCCCTAGCCAAGCTTAATTCTAACTGGGCCTTCGCTTTCCTAACCTGGTCCCTAGCTTCGCAGACAACATCCCTGAATTCTTGCCAGGCTGCCTGTCCTTACTTCCACCTTTTATAATCCTCTTTTTTCTCTCTAAGTTTCTTCAGCAGCTCCTTATCCATCCATGAAGGTCTCCTGGCCCTCCTGCTGCACTTCCTTCTAGTTGGGATGCAACACTCCTGAGGTTGTAGCAGGTGATCCTTGAATAACAACCAACAGTCTTGGGCCCCCCTGCCCTCTAGGGCTATATCCCACAGAACCTTACTAAGTAGGGTCTTGAAGAGGCCAAAGTCTGCTCTCTTGCAGTCCGGGGCAGTGAGCTCGCTGCATGCTCTTTTCACTGTCCTGAGGATCTCAAACTCGACCATCTCATGATCGCTGTAGCCAAGGCTGCCCTGGAGTGTCACACTTCCAACCAGCCCCTCCATGTTGGTGAGCAATAAAAAATATAAAATAAAAAATAAAAAAGGACCACTGCAATGTTACCCTGTGTTCCTGTGGGATCTGAGGACATGCCTTGGCTGTAGAACATTTCCTGCTACTGCATTCCCTACTCATCACTTATAGGAGAGAAAGCACTGAATATCAAAGTCGTAAGGCAATCTATCTCTTCCAGAATTGGTAAGCTATATAACTTTTGCAGGGAAGAGCTGAGCTAATTTAAGTGCTGAAATTGAAGATTTCATTTATAGAAACGGTGTGGACATAAAAGCAATAGAAAAAAAACAAAACCACAAAAAAACAGTGGTAAAGAAGCTCTTTGTCAGGATTGTATTTTTGGATTAAGCTGTTGATAAACAGAATATTTTTGCAGCTACAAGACAATTCACATTTACAGGGAAGATAAACTTAGAAAGCTTAGACACACTATAGGGCTCATCAGCATCTCACAGTTAATTAAAGGAGTGAGTGGAAAGCATCAAGGATTGCTCCTCTCTACATGAATAATTCATCGCCTGTATCCATTATTAAAGCCAGTTACTTCACCACAGTGATTTCCAGCCTGCAATGCAGTGGACTCAGAAATGAGAGATAAATTGCAACAAGGCCTGCAGCTATATTAATAAATTGAAATGAACATTTATTTGCTCATCTCATTAGAACTGTAGTTTTTTCGAAGCGGTGTAGTAATGTATTACCTTGACAGCCAATACCTGCTGCAAGAAATAATTAACAGAAACACTGCCTTATGAAATTCTCTTTCACTGAAAGCAAAAGTTTTTCTCCTGATTTTGTTCCCTTTAAACTATTTCGTTTTGACTATTTTGCAGCAGATGTATATAGTGGATTTTGCATTGTTAAAGCAGAGGAAGCCTCTGTGTTTGAAGTGCCTGCAAGTAGTCATAAACTTGCAAACAAAATAGCAATGTGTAAACCACTACTTTCACCAACTGTCTATTAAAGGTGTAATGGCATGATATGCATTTTGAACAGTACCTAAGAATGTGATCATTTTTTCAAAAATTTAGTTAATGTCATAGCCAAATAAATTACTTTAACAGTTTGCTGATTTTCCAGCTGTATTGAACTAATAAAGTCTACAACCTCTATCTCCAAATCTCATCTTGAATTCATTAACTTTATTTCTATTTATCTTCTAATATATTTCCTTAGATTACAAAAAAAAGAAATGCAACATTAAATGAAGTTTTCATATCAGTGTGATTTGGGATGTGAAAGTAACAGCATTGTTACAATATCTTCTTCTCTGTAGGTACATTCTGAATTAACATAGAAGCTCCAGCTGTCAAATTTTTAGCTTCTACACTCTTCAGCTATGCACAGAATAGAACACACTCTAGGTCTCTGCTTTAGGTTTGCAGGTTTATGCTTATCAGTCCTGTCTGTTGTTATCACTAGTGCCAATGTACAAATGTAAGCAGAAATGACAGCATGCAGTGGCTTGTCATAGTTTCAGTCCTCCCATCTTCTCCTTCCCAGAGCAGTTGGCCAAGAAAAACCTTGAGTTTGGTCTGGAAAACAGCTGTTGAGCCAAAGGACTCAAGACAGATAATGTGTGTCAATATGTACGTGCAGATACTGATACAGATATCCCCATAAATTTCCATGGCTACATAGATAGATGTAAAAGACAGACGTATATTTGGGAATAGATCAAATTATATGCAGCCATACTATTACTTGCACAGATATCTCCATGAGGAAAGATGCACCAGAGTGGCATTATATTATGCACAGTTTCAGCAACTCTCAGCAGTGGTGTATAGCCATCATATGTTAACAGTGAAAATGGTTTACATTATAATCTAGGGAGAAAATGGAGATCGGTAATCAAGGACCTTTCCAAACAGAATAATTTTATATTCTTTCACATTTTTTTTATATGTCCTCAATTAATATCCTCAATTTGTCAGCTACATATGAAATCTTTTCCAGGGAACGGTTTTCCAGGATGGTACTTTCTAATTTCCACTAGAATTGAGATATAAAAAATCCACTGAAATTATTTGTATTTAATGTAATAGATTTTGGAATAATCATTAAATGATTTTAAGGGAATAATCAACCCATTGATATGGAATTAGACATCATGGCTGAGTTTGAGCTTGTGATTGTTTTTAGTTGTGGATTCAGGCACATAAAGAGATTAAATGTTCAGTCTGCTTCCTCCTGGTATGCATTCATCCAGCATGGGAACGCAAAGCTTGTGTATTTAAAGAAGCATGTCAAAATTGCTTTGTAAAGAGAGGGAAAAAAAGCCCCAGACCAAATGACAGGACTAAGTTTATTGTGATAATCATATTTGTTCTTCTTGTAACCAAAGGAGTTCCACTGTAGAATTTAAATTAAACGAATGGTGTTTCAGACACACAGTTAGTGATTTTATATGGTCAATGTCATTTTTCTTCTTCTGGGAATTCAATTTGTTCCTATTATGCCAAGGTCTCAGATTGGAGAATCTCAGAGAACATTACTTCTCTGCCTTTGATGCAAAGGGTCAGTGGATTAGTACAAAGGAGAATTAATCCAGTGTGCTCACTCACCAAATTATATTTAAGTCATTTTTAATGAATGACTAGGAGTTCCTATTATTTTTCTTGAAGAAAATAGAAGCAAGTCTACAGACAACGACTTCATAAACGAATATTCAGGGAAAAGTATGACTTCATTGTCAGTTCTAATTGCTAGTTCTACCTTATTAGTAGAAGCTTTTTGTAGCTGAGTTTGACATACATTTGTTTGCACACTGTTATTAGTCAAGACTCAGTGAAGTCTTGTAATTAACACCTCCACATTATCTCATGCAGTGAAAGCAAAGACTAAAACAGATGACTCACTTTGTTTCAGCTTTGTTCTTGTTTTCTGATACAGAAGTACTTAAGAAGTGTGAACTCGTCAGAGTACCACAGGGAGCCAACAGAAAGCATAAAAGGGTTTTCAGGAAGAAGAGCATCAAAGCTCATTAAGAGCTAAACAGCAAGGCCTCAGTGAGGCACAGAGTTACTGCACAGCTGTGGTATAATATTTTACCAGTATAGTAGCACTGGCATTAATTAGCCCTTGTGCCATACTTCTCTTACATCTGTGCAGATGGTGCATCTGCTTGTGTAATTTTTCCCTACCTAATGCAGGGAAATGTCTTTTTCTCCCGTACAGGACAGTGCCCACACCTAAGCTATTGATAGCACAGCATGTGCTATGAGTATCATCATAGACTATGACATGGAAAATATATCGGTGGATTTTTCATGCTTATCATCCACATCCTGTTTAGGGTTAAAACACTTCCTAATAGTTTTCAGGTGTGAGCTCCTTACTGAAAGTCAAATATTCTTAAGTACCATGTCACTAAGGAGCTATAGGACAAAATTCATAAGATTGTAGGAATACGCACTTTAAGCCAAGACACGATTTTTTTTTAACATATGATTTCAGGAAACTCACCATTTTAGATGAGTTTTATCTCAAAAGTAATTTTTCTGCTGAATTTTGGCATTGTGTAGAAGGAACCACTCTTTTGGATTGGGTTGGTTTTTGAGTGTTGGTTTTTGTTGGTTGGTTTTTTGGAGTTTTTTGGGGTTTTTTGTTTTGGTTTTGTTTTGGTTTTTTTTTTTTGTCTTTTTTCTTTTCCCCTCCCCCCAATATTGTAATAAGTAGGTGGAAACAACCACTACAACCCTCAAAAAGAAAAAAAGTCCTAACATCCAAGATGGTTACAAGAATATTTTATTGTGGCTTCTCAGTACAGCCATTTATTTAACAAGTACTCCCAAAGCAATGTGAAATCCAGTCATTAAATTATTATTGACAGCTTGGCTGAGCTAAATACTTAGATAATAACAAAGCTTGTTTAATGGATGGAAACTAGCCAAGAATATTTGAAGAATTAACATGTATATGAAATTTCCCATAATTATGAAATAGCCATCAGAAAAACAAATGACTGAGGGCAATTGAATTTGTACGAGCTGCTGTCTTTGGTTGTAAGAATTTGCTGCACTGGTAATAGAATGCCTTAGTTTGCAACTGTTTGTGTCATTACTGTCTCTATTGATCTAGCCACCTCACATGTTCCTGCTTTGTTAGTTTGCTACACAAAAGTAACTATCTTAAGTGATTGGGTCACAAATGTTATTATATTACTGTGACTTGGAGAATTATTAAAGATGGGTCATTTCATTACTGAGATTCCAGAGGTGCTGTATATAATAAAGCTGCATTAGTTAAGTTCAGTGGAAGCTGGCAGGTGCTTATTTGCAGCTAAGGCTATCTTAGCTTTTCTTAGTTTTTTACCTCAAGCCTAACAATGCTAACACTGATACATTCTTAGGAACATACCATTGTGCATGCCCAACCAAGCTAAAATGGGTTCATAAAAACATCAGTGGTCCACCTCTGGTTCTTGGGCTTTGTTTGCCATAGCAAACAAAAAAAACGAAGTCATAGCACAGTGTAACTTGTCCAGAAACAGCATCCTGGAATGGTTTGTAATCTTCAAATAGGATTTCCGATAATAGAATTGCTTCTCACTTTGGGCACTGGCCCAGTGACTACAGACATCTAGAATAAGCATAAGCTATACACTAATCTAATCAAATAGGCAGTAATGTGGGACACACTCATATTCCAGAAGTACTGCCTGTGAAATATTGCTGGACTGGTTTCACAGTAAGTACGTCATTCGTTTCCTTTTTCCAAGACTGCAAGGAATTAAGTACAAATCCTAGCAAAGGGAATTATCCACACAAGCATTTTGCGCTCTACCTTAGACTTGTCGTACTAGTGGACACCAGGAAATCTGCAGTGAGGGAAAAACAAGGACTGAGGGTGCCTCAGTAGAAGACTAAAGAATGGATGTGTGGACTCGCATTTGGCAGAGATGATTTTGATTAGGACATTACCACTAGAGTAAACTACTATTTAGTTTTAATATCCTTTGTATTTGCAATGGCTGATATACCATTTGCCTGCTACTCCTTATGGAAATGGAAACCAGCCTTTCAGACAGAGCAGGTCTGTCACTATATGGCAGGCAAAATAGAGGAAGAGCTCACCTTGTCATCATCATGAAGATGTGCAAGGTAATGCTTACAACTTTAACCCGGAAGTTAGTGTCACAGTGGATACTACCCCTGACGCTGGTCCACCATAAGGATCTCTCATGCGCTTGCACATTCTCCCATCTCTTAGCAATTCCATGGAAGGGGGCTATGGGCTATGGCACTCTATTGCTGTACAGTATATGTGCTCTGTCTAAGGAAGTGTGCTAGTTAAAAGCTAAATGATACCTTTTTATTGACAATATCATGCTGTGTCTGTTTGGAATGGAGGCCCTTTCATATTTGGTGCTATTAATACACAAGTCGCTATAGACTATATATTAAGAAGTTTCTTTGATGTTCAAACTGTCTGAATATGTTGGTGGTATTGGTTATAACAAATACTTTACATGCATTTAGTTGGTTAACATGTAAAGGAAGATTAATGACTTAAAATCAGGTTATTAAGTATGGTAACAAGTGTTTTTCAGTGAGGTTATTGCTACCATAAACTCTAACCAATGGTTCATAGGCAGCAGCCTCTAGTTCAGGGTTCCAACTAATGACAAATTAACTGTTTCTTAGCAGTTAATAAAGAGTTTTCACCAATCTGCATACAGAACATTATTTTCTCTCTTGGTAATAAACATTGTCCCCTGTGTGCTAACTCCAAATATCCATACCAAAATCCTTATTGGCAGAGATGAAATGTGGTAAATTTAATGCCATTTCACTAAAGATTTTTTCCTTTAAATTGACCATTTAAAACAACCAAAACAAGTTTTAAAGAATATAAAAGTCTGACTATTTAATGATCTATTTTTTGTTGAATAATACCTATTATACAAGTGTTTCGCGTTTGACATTGTCCCACACGACGTCCTTGTCTCTAAACTGGAGAGACATCAGTTTGATAGATGGACCACTTGGTGGATAAAGAACTAGCTGGATGGCCTCACACAAAGAGTTGTGGTCAACTGTGCAATGTCCATCTAGAGATCAGTAACGAGTGGTGTCCCTCAGGGATCGGTGTTGGGACCAGTCTTCTTCAACATCTTTGTCAGCAACACAGACAGTGGGATTGAGTGCGCCCTCAGCAAGTTTGCCAATGACATCAAGCTGTGTGGTTTGGTTGATACACTGGAGAGAAGGAATGGGATCCAGAGAGACCTTGACATGCTCGTGAGGCAGGCTGATGCCAACCTGATGAAGTTTAACTATGCCAAGTGCCAGGTCCTACACTTGGGTTGGAGCAATCCCAGGCACAGCTACAGGTTGGGTGGAGAAGAGATTCAGAGCAGCCCTGCGGAGAAGGACTTGGGGGTGTTGGTTGATGAGAAAATGAACATGAGCCGGCAGTGTGCGCTCACAGCCCAGACAGTCAACTGTATGCTGGGCTGCATCAAAAGGAGCGTGACCAGCAGGTCGAAGGAGGTGATCCTGCCCCTCTACTCGGCTCTTGTGAGACCTCACTTGGAGTATTGTGTACAGTTCTGATGTTCTCAACATAAAAAGGACATGAAACTGTTGGAACAAGTTCAGAGGAGGGCCATGAGGATGATCAAGGGGCCGGAGCACCTTCCATATGAAGACAGGCTGAGAAAGTTGGGGCTGTTCAGCCTGGAGAAGTGAAGGCTGCGTGGAGACCTCATAGGAGCCTTCCAGTATCTGAAGGGGGCTATAGGGATGCTGGGGAGGGACTATTCATGAGGGACTGTAGTGATAGGACAAGCGGTAACAGGTTCAAACTTAAACAAGGGAAGTTTAGCTTGGATATAAGGAAGAAGTTCTTTACTGTAAGGGTGGTCAGGCACTGGGATGGGCTGCCCAAGGAAGTTGTGAATGTTCCATCCCTGGTGATGTTCAAGGCCAAGTGAGACAGCCTTGGGTGACATGGTTTAGTGTAAGGTTTCCCTGCCCATGACAGGGTGTTTGTAACTAGATGATCTTAAGGTCCTTTCCAACCCTAACCTATGATTGTATGATTCTGTTATTCTTTTGCCTGTGTTTTTTTGAATTAAATTTTTTTACACTCAAAAGCAGAAGCCTAGAAGTAGTCAATGATCTACAAAAGTGAAAAACGTAGGGATGAAGTTGGGAGCTGTTTGGTATTTCTAAGAACTAACTGGAGTTGATGTGAGAAAAACACTAGAGAGCACTAATAAATATATGTCTTACAATAGTAAAAGGCAAAAGATGCACCTAACCTGTCTAAATAGCCTAAGAGCAGGGTTTTGCTTTTCAATGCAAAGGTCATCTAGAATGAATTAAAGTCATTTTCCTGAGGAGATCTAAGCATGTGGCTTCACTTTTAAAGTTAAAAAGAAGTTGTTCTTACCTATGTATCTTGCAGATGTCGTTTTATAGTATATTGAAAAAAACCTGTGATATGTTTTCATTTTATCCAAGGAAACAAAAATTGTGACAATTAATATGTGGTCTCCAAAGATGAGAGATTAATAGCTTCTAAGTTGCTATTAAAGGTAAAATACTTTTGCCTGTTAGTTACTTATCCCGTTAGTGTCATTTTAGTGACACACTCTTTTGTCATTTAATCTTTCTTCTGTTTTAATATTATTCATCCTTTTTCTGTGTTACGTGCTTTAGTTGATATCTTAGCCTGACTGAGAAAAAAATACAAGAATTTTGTGCAACCAGCATGACAAGGATAGACACTGGGACAGCACATGAGAGAAAGAAGACTTCTACACACCAAACTAAGAGGTATGCAAGTAAATCTACGAATGCAGAGTTTACACTGCAAGAATGTCTTTTTGAAAAAGTAATTTTTCCAAAGAACTTACTTCAAAGATTATTTCCACAAGACATATGCTCAAAACACCAAATTGAACAAGCATAAAAGAATATTACTTTGCTCTCACATTGCTCAAAGGCACTTGAAGCTTTTCAAATAGGTATCGGTACCATCAAAGGTAACAAGAAAAAGCCTGGAATAGGAATAAGGCTTTATCAAGATTCCAATATGAGAGATCTTTACAAAGCATTCCACCATTTGCATCATATTTTACCTGCTGCAACAGCATCTGAAAAGGTTACCAACAATTTTTGTTTGCATTGGTTGACATTTTCATAAGAAAATTATGGATTTTTGCTTTTCTAAGCAGCCCTGAATTAATACTAGAAACACACACCCCCGGCTGAGGCAACATGGGCTCCTGAATGCTCAAGAAAATAATGCTCACAGCTAAGTTCAAGTTTTGAAGTGTAATGGTGGGAGAATAGTAATTCACCCTCTCCTAAAATCTCTTATGATGGTTATTCATCCTGTCCAGAGGTATCTTGACACACTTGAGAAGTGGGCCAATGCCAATCTCATGAAGCTGAACTAAGCTGAGTGCAAGGTCCTACACCTGGGTCAGGGCAATCCCAGGCACAGCTACAGGTTGGGCAGAGATGAGATTCAGAGCAGCTCTGTGGAGAAGAATTTGAGGGTGTTGGTTGATGAGAAAATGAACATGAACCAGCTTCAGTGTGTGCTTGCAGCCCAGAAAGCCAGCCATATCCTGGGCTGCATCAAAAGGAGCGTGATCAGTGACACCCCACTTGGAGTACTGTGTGCAGTTCTGGTGTCCTCAGCATAAGAAGGCCATGGAACTGTTGGAACAAGCCCAGAGGAGGGCCACAGCGATGATCAGGGGGCTGGAGCACCTCTGTATGAAGACAGGTTGAGAAAGTTGGGGCTGCTCAGCCTGGAGAAGAGAAGACCTCATAGCAGCCTTCCAGTATCTGAAGGGGGCCTACAAGCATGCTGGAGAGGAACTTTTCATCAGAGATTGTTGTGATAGGACAAGAAGTAACAGGTTCAGACTAAAACTGGGGAAGTTTAGGTTAGATATAAGGAAGAAATTCTTTACTGTGAGGGTGGTGAGGCACTGGAATGGGTTGCCCAGGAAAGCTGTGAATGCTCCATCCCTGGTGGTGTTCAAGGCCAGATTAGACAGAGCCTTGGGCAACATGGTCTAAGGTGAGGCATCACCATAGGTTCTATCTTAACATCTATCTTAAGATTCTATCTTAACATCCTTTCCAACCCAAGCCATTCTATGATTCTATGATTCTATGACACTCACACACAAATCTGGGTGCCTGGAGTTTCTCATGGGTATCAGGTGTACAGAGAAGGAACACTGAACAGGAACACTGGCCACTTGGGTGTGGCACCTATATCCACTATGATTTTGGTGGAACAGCTGATGTTAAGATTGTATTGAATTTCTGTTTGTCACCTTCTTGGCTAAGTAACTTCTAAAGCACAGAGAATATCTGAGAAAAACAGCTTTGGTGCTAGACTTCTAGATTGACCTGTGGAATATGAGAAGCATGAAAAGCACTGATCAAAACAGAGATGTAGGTAATGACTATTTGGAAAACTGTTGAATGTGTCTATCCAAAATTTTTTCTTTCTCCCTCTATTATTTCCCCCCCCTTTTTTTTATTTTTATTATTTTTTTTATTTTCTCTTTCATAAAATATGTGTGTCTGTGTTTTTATTCCAAATCATTCTCCTGTTATGGTTAGGTTCCACAGGAGGGTTCCAGGGTTTGTGCATTTTTGCAAAGGTCACATTCATCACTAGTTCTGGACGGACTGCTGGAAAGGGCTATAGTAACTACCCAGTGATTGAACTGTGGTTCCAGGTTTCATTTCCTTCAAGAATACTGTTACAATCACTGGCTGTATCACTAAGAGATAAAGAGGCTGCTCAGTCACTTGAAATTCAATTTGTACATTAGTCAAATCTATCCCACCTCTTTCTTTCACGGTGCATGGCAGCTGCTTGCTAGCACTCTGAATTTCAAATGCCTGAGCTGCAGGAAGCAGTTTAATAAATGGGATAGGTTTTGATTAATGTAACAAGCTAAAAATAGACAATGATGTAATGCATATCTCAGCAATGAACCACAGACTCACATCAAATCTGTGTGCTAAGGAAGGCTGCTGTGGCAGAGAGTTCATTCAAAGATGCATATTTATGTCTTGATAACACCTTGAAGATTTAAAAACTACCAATATATAAGATTTAGACCTGTAATACTATTATGTCTCTAAGCACCTACTACAGGTGACTGCATAGATATGAAGTTCAAGTCTAGATTAAGTATTTGACATTAACTGAATTCTAGCAAGGGCACTGTGCTTTTTACCACAAAGCTGTGGTTTTATCTGGAAGACGAAAATGATACATTTATTTCTGTAAGTATTAAGAGTGTAAGCAATCACTTGCTATGCTGTATACAAAATAATGACATAAATACATCAACTGTCATTAGTAATTCACCAGCATGCAAAAAGTTTACATACTTTGATCCTGTTTCAGACAAACACTCAATATGGAACTTGCACTCATTGTTGGTTTCTGGCTTTAATGCTAGAAAACCTATGCTTTGCCAGTTCTTTCTCTCCGTAGCTACAGACACTCAGAATTGTTATTATGGTAAAATTCCTCATCATCAACTTGCAGGATCACATTTCTACAGTGCAGTATTTCACACCAGCAATGGTCAAGTATGCCTCAAGAAAGGAAGGAGCTGAAGATGTCACTGAAGATTATGACCACTTTTTTATGTACAAAGAAAATGTGACTAACATATACTCATTTGAAAGGTTTAAATTACTAAGCCTTATATCCACACATTTTTTTCTAAAAGTCTCTCAATGAGACATGGCAAGAGGTTGAGTCTGGAGAGTCATTCTGCTTCTGAAGGTGGCAGTAAGTGAATGTCAGGTCTTTAGGTTTGGGCACTGTTTCCTTATTGGGAAACGCTTCTGTGTTTTTGTGAAAATTTTTGTGAAAATGTGTTCTATTTTAAAAATTAATTAGCAAATCTTGGATTTGCTTTCCTGTTTGTATTTTCATAATTTTGAAAGCTAATTGTGCTCTCAGTGTTGCATAACACAGCATTATGGAACTTAAAATATATGCATGTGTTTCATTAACATGGCTGGTGAGCAAACTTTTGTGTAAGTGAATAGTTCTGTGGCATTACACTGAAAGTTAATTGGTTTCTTAATACTGGCATTGACAATTATTAGAGAATGTTATGGGATAGTTGTTTTCTTACATTTACATAGTGTGTGTTCATCTCACTGGTATAAACTATTTGTGTTAATCATTGGTTGCAATTAATTGAATAATCACCAGTTCTGTAACGAAAACTTCTGATTCCAAAACCAGAGAATTTTAGTATTTCAGTGGATATAAGAAATTCACTTGAAAATCTGTACTGGAAGTATAATTAACTTCATATTCTGGCACACAGGGTTGTGGATTAACAATGTCATAGGTTTTTTGACAAAAATATTACATTTAAAACTTCCTTCTGTGTTTATTTACCTTTATTCTCAAAGTGACATGTACTATGATCCTATAATCTAATTTCAAATGTAATTTTATCCTTGCTTCATTTTTATCTTGGTTATCCATGCTTCCTTTCCTCCCACTGAAATCATTTCCCATACAGTTCAGAGTCTATTGTGGTTTCTTTAAAATTTAAAGACTACCAGAACACTAAATCAATAAAGTGTTAACTCTTTGATAAGTCATCTGCCATGAATAACAAACATATTAAGTCAGCAGTTTGCAAACAAACCATAGGCTAATATTTGTTTGCATAAACTCTTCAGCACAGATGCATAAAAGATTTTGTGGAAATCAGGATTAGTTTACAAATATTCACATACAGGAAAAGCTGGAGTCATCAGATATTTCATTCACAATTAATGATTAAGCTAGCTCTTGTAAGGACACTGAGAATATCAAGATAGCATGTTTTCCAGTGGTTTCATTTTATATTGAAAAACAAACCAAAACAAGAAACAAACCAAAACAAGAAACAAACCAAAACGACAAAAACCCCACATTGTCCTGTTTAATTTTGAGGTGAGTTGATAGAAATATGGATAAAAAACAGAGCAGAAAAGCAATTCTGATGAACACACTTTCTTTGACTTAAATTTCAATTTCAGAGCTTAAAAGGGTGAAATAGAAAGGAGTACTCTGGTATTGCCAGAATTTCCATGGAACTTTTTTGTTAGCTTCAAATAATTCTTTCAGGAGTTTATTGAGGGAAAGTGAGTAAAGAGATAGGACTATTTTCATCTCATTTTGATGTATCTTTATTGCTAGTGTTTCACACATTTCTCAAAGAAGCAAACTGTGTTTTCTACATCTATGTAAGAAACATCCAGGAGACTATGTGGGAGAAGAAAGGGAAAATAAGAGCATAACTGTGGCCTGCTTCCCAGAGTTCAAGACATAATCTTTTTCTGTTGGCATATAAACAAGAATAGTAGACATACAAGAAAAGGGATTTACAGATAGTTGGAATAAGACACTAATAGAAATGGAAGTAAAAGGTAAGGTGTTCTTGAAGAAAAAGATCAAGAGTTTTGATATGGGGATGTGTTTTGATCTGGGTAGCAGAAACACCAACATTTTTTTGAGTGAAATGCAAATAATGAGGAAGTATTAATTCTCCTCTCTGGAAACATAGTATTCACAGGGAAAGGTAATAGGAATCTGCATGCAAGTTTTGCTTGTAGAAATACAATTAATGGATTTTAGAGATATTGTAACAGTATACCTAGGGGGTTCCTGCAATGGTATCCATCAATAGAAGGAAAAAAGTAATTAAACTCATAATTTAGATGTCCAAAGGAAAGGAAGAGCAACGAATAATTGAGTCACCTGCAGTAACAGACAAGGGAGGGTGAAAAGATGATGAGATGCTTCACTTTGCCATGTGAGATTATCCTAGTTTGTAGCTTCCCTGTTACTTGAAGTCACAGCTAGACATTCAAGAGCACAAAGAGATAAAGACATAGGCGTGGATGTCACACAGTTGAAAGAATTTGGACTATCTATATCTGTTAGTCTTTCATTTCAGAAGGTTCTACCATTGTGCATTGTGTGAGGTCAACTTTTGAATAACTGGATGCACACAATCAAGTCAGTGAGCATAAAAGAAAACATTTATTTAATCAGGTTGTTTGTAAGGGTTTTTAAGAGCTTCTTTTTCACTCTGAGACAGGGTGTTTTATTCATTTGTGCTGTAATTCTTTATATTTTGTTGTATGTGCTTTGAAGGCAGTGCCAAATGCATGAGAAATGTTATATTTATTAAATACACACACTATATTGCAATAAAGTACCTAATTGTGCAATATCAAAATTTCTCAAAATATTCACATTTTTAATTGAGTGGATTTAATCCACTGATATAACAGGCAGATGAAAAGCTCAGCTATTAATTTTATATTGCTGCTCAATTGGTATTCAATGTTTCACCACCAATTGAGCTCTGCATGATGCTTTTGGTGATGTATTGTAATTGCTTCTGATATAAAGCAGCTCTTTGCTTAAGTATAGGTGGCCTTGCTATATTGTGAACCTCAGCTGCTCTTGGTGCCAGAGGAAATGTATCATGTGAAACACTGCTGTTTGGTTTACTTTTTCACTGTAATTATGCCAAATGTATGGTCCTAATAAAAAAAACCAACAAACATATATTAGTCTTCTAGATAACACTTGTTTGCATTGCACCTTTTTCATCTACTACACTTCCTGTAATATTTCAGTTAATATTTAATCTTTCTAAATATTGAATATTCAAACAATAATAAAATTGGAGTGGGTTTTTTCCCTTTCAACTAACAGACCTGGTGTCTGCTCTTAGTATGATTTAAAGTAAAATTCATTATCTTAATCTTGATAATATTCTGAGGAACTGTTTTATATAGTTGTAGCTTAATGTTGGTCTGCAAGCATTATGTCTTAATACAAATGCCACCTGGTTCAGATACATATGTTTGTATAACGGCAATACTATAGAAAATCCTAAGTCAGAGTAAATGCATTAAGTGACATCAGAGTACTCCAGCATGTCAGAGTCCTGCCTATTGTCAAGCACCAGCCAGTGTTTACCAAAGAATGCATCAGTTCTCTTGCATCTTTCAATACAGATTTATTTAAGTGAGTTTTATCCCAGGGTGAATTGTATAAATTTTCATTAAAGAAAACACTATATGATGACAGCACTAAATAAATCATCTGCAATCACTTTTAAAATACTTGATTTATTGTCTAAAGTTGGAAGGCTGTAAGTTAGGAAAATATTTTTGCTGACAAAAATGAAATATAGTTCACATATAAATAAAGAAGTATGTACATCTCTCTATTTCAGGAGTACAGGTATGTGTGTGTGCATGCATTCGTCATACCTGTAATTATGTAGGTATCTATGTGAGAGAATGTATTTTGGCAACATCAAGAAATACTCAAATTTCCATCTCTAAGAAAGAAAGAACATAAATTGACTAACCAGCACAAACTAAAATAAAATCCATCATAACAAAAAAAAATATTTTCCTGGAGTGATTCATATTCATACATCTTTCTGTGATGACTTTTACATATTTGGTGACATTGTGAAATGCCACTGAAGAAAAGGCATTTCAGTTTAGCCTTGAGCAAACATACACATAGTAGAAGAATTGTGCACTCGTAAAGCCTTTTTCTTCTTCCAAAAGGGACCTTTTTTCTCTATATACGTAACTGAAACTAAGCTCAGGCTAGTGAGGTGCTGCATGATAAGAACTTGGTTAGCAAACACATTGAGTGATCGAATGACTTGAATAACAAAATCCCCAGCAGTGTGTTTCAGAGGTAACTGCATTTGCACTCTGAAAGATCAATGCTTCACCCTCATTGATTTTCTTCAGTGCCAGAATGGGGATTATACACAATGTGAAACCGTATTCTCAGACATATTCAATCTGATTTTCTAGTCAGTGCTAAAAAGGCACAGTGTTGTACTGAAAACATAACGTTAGAGAAGTGTAACATATCAAATTTGTACTTCTGGTAATGCTGCATGTTAAATGGATGCATCATAATATATTCTGGTTGTCATGTAATCCATTTTATAAAAATATTAGATTGGTACTGAAGAGTTCCTCTTTTTATGTATATATATACAACTTAAAAAAATAATGTGCAGAGATGCCAAAGAGAGAAATTGAAATTCATTTCATACACATCACTTTAAAATGTAATATAGTTTCTCTCTGGCAGACTTGAGCTTCAGTGTAAACAGATAAATAATTTCTTCAAAATCTTCAAAGCAGGAAGGTAGTACATCTTCAGAACTTAAATAACCTTGTAATTTACAATGTAAGCCAGTTTTTTAAAATTAATAATTACAGTAAAATATATCAGTGGGAAATGACAGCTGACAGGAGCTTCATTATTATTAATTATCTTAAAATTAAAAAAAATATTTAATTAATTAAGAAATCTGTAATTTCCCCTTGTTTGTAGCTTTGCACACAAGCCTTGGAAACACCATCAAATGCTGCTCACCTGTAGCTCAGTTTGAACACAGGAATGAATTAAATTAGTTCAGCTCAGACTTTTCCTAAATCATTTGTTGGTGGACATAGGCAAAGACAGACACGGAGGGGCAAGAAAGAGCAGTGATGTTTTAAATTAGAAAATTTCACAAATGGTGAAATCTAATTGATCAGCACAAGATCAGGTAGACTTATAAGTCTATGCAACCTCAAATCATGAAACAATATCTACAAGCTTATGTTCTTAAATGCTTGTGTTGAATATGGACAGATGCATGCACATGTTTAAGTAGTTTCAAAAACAAGACCTTAATCTTGATTCAAAACCCTTTGAAAACACTGAAGGACTTTCCACTATTCCCAGGTCATCAAGCTCAGTATTCCATGCTCTAAAAATTGCTTTCAAAACCTGTTTCTAAAGTGATTCCAGTTCCATGCTAAAGTTAGATGCTAAACAAGTTTATTACAAATCATCTTGCTATTGAGGAAGTCACATTTTTAGAACCTGGTATGCTTGATCTAGATGACAGCAATCTAAATAAACATTGTAAAGTAATTTGATAATGAATAAGTAGGAGGATGAACACAGAAAACTAACACCATTGGTTTATCTCAAAACTACATTAATAAGTAGGGTGACAGACATGAAGCTCAGAATAATGGAGCTGTTATTCTAGCCCACCAGGCTGTCTCAGGGGACTCACAAGTGGATTTGCCATGCCATGACTAAATGTAGCTCCAGTCCAGTATTTTGCGTAGCTTGAAGTATCTTGTTGCAGTATATGCTCACATTTATCAAACTAAATCAGGTTTATTAAAAAATACCTGCTTCCAGTTAGAAAGGAGGCATATGTGTGTGTTATTTGCATACTATTTATTTGGTGGCATGTAAAATAGAAGAATCTTCCAGAAATAACTATTTGTGAAAAAACTATCAGCACAAGAATATAAGTGCACCTGTTAGAAATTAAAAGGATCCTTTTAAGAGGATAAAAAAAAAAAAAAAAAAAAAGGAGCAAAATGCAAAATACCGTGAGCTCATGAATGCATACATATGCACATTTGTTTGTCTGATCCTAGGTTGATTGTAATGCAGAACATACTCCAAGAGTTATCTGAACCAGTTTAGGTTGGATTAATGTACAGTTATTTGGCATTCACTGGTCACTGTATTTAATTTCTTTTTGCAACAGCCACACTCTGCCAATAAAACATCAAATAATTTTGGTTACTGGGTTGAATTTTTTAAAAGTACTTTATGTTCCTCTTGAATCTGCTCTCAGTTACAGCTCACTAAATGGTCTGGCGCTCTGGTAGTTCTATAAATACAAACATAAGCTGAAAAAGCTGCTCCTAAAGCAGAACGCACAAATCGGATGTTAAGTGATTTTCACTTCACTCTATCTTGTTTATTCAGTTTCCAGTCCTGAAAGTAGGTGGTTATGCAGAAGAAAAAAAAAAATTAAAAAATCTGGTTTATGCACTGTGTCCAATTTTCTGTTAGGTTTTTACAGCAGAGAAATGTACAATTACATTGCACTTGAAAAACACTGAAATGAACTCTTTCTAGCTTCCCATATGTACCAAGTGATGCTTTTTTAGATAAATTACATTAGAATGAAGACAGACAAGCAGGAGATTGCATCGTAGTTTTATCTCTGATTATTGGCAGTTAACTGTCAGTCCACATTTTTGCATTTGTTTAAAAAGCCAAATAATAAAAAGCAGAGGACAAGAAATCCTAAGGAAACCACACAGCTTCTTAAAAAAAAAAAAAAATAAAAAGTAAGTGAAGTTCAGCTTTTAGCATCTTCTCATACCTGTTGTTACTATATCATTTATGTTGGATAGAAACCTGATCTTCCAATCGTGCATAATCATTAAAGTCACCTTAGTTATTCTAACAATGTGGGACTGCATAGTCAGTGCCTGGCATAACTCCAAGTTAAGCACAGTGAAAACCCTTGTAACAGCCATAACAGAGTCTATTCGTAGCTTAGCTGCTATATAGCAGGTGTCTGATCATTGAAGGTTTCATTGTTCTTTTTTTTCTTCATTTTCAGGTGATTCCCCCCCCCCCCCATTTAATTAACAGCATGCATATTAAATCCTTTTTTTGTTATTCAAAAGCCATTGAAGAGTGACAGTTTGGAACAGCATTAGTTTTCTCCAGTTCTATGTCCTGGAGGGAAAGTTCTTCCTCCTTTGCTTTTTTCTTTTGTGACTGTTTTCTCACCCTCTCCATTTACTCTCCTGCTTTCCTGTATTAATTCCCTCAAAGCCTCTTGCTCAGCCACATGGTCTTATTTTCTTCACTTATCCCTACCACTCCTTAACCATCTTCTTGGTGCCACCACTGCTTCTCATCTTACATGTCCTTTGACCCTTGCTCTCCGCTTTCCTGCCCATTCTCCACGTTTACTACATCTTCTGCAGCTCCTCCTCTATGTATTTCATGTTGGGGCTTGCCTCCATGTGTTCCCAATACTGGTCTCAGAAGCACACACTTGGCTTTGCATCCCCTTCCCACCAGATTCTCTTCAGACTCTTCTGGAGGGATTACTTAGCTTGTGGCATAGCAACTAGCCATGCCGCCTAAAGGCAGCGCATCTGCCTGTCATCTGATGACATGATGAAATACAGGGCAACCTGTACATAAAGTTCACTCAGGTTGTGGCTTACAGCAGGCACTAAGGACTAGCCGGAGAACAATTACATTTGCTCTGACTGCATTTACCCTGCAACTTCTTCAAATGCCGTGTTCTTAATTTTGTGTGCAAGGCTAGAGCCTAATATTACAGAGAACATTCATTAATATTGCCAAGATTAGGTCCAAATAGTTGCATGTTGTTGTGACATGGTTTCACTTTTTATCTGATCAAGTAGACAATAGAAAGAGCAGTTCTTATAGACAGTGGGTTCTCTGTCGATTCAAGGACACAAAGCCAAAGTTTGTACTCAAAATGTGAGCGCAACTGCTTAAGCGCTTATTTTATTCATATATAAACCCACTTCAATTGCACCTGCACAGCAGGTACAATTCTTATGTGCAAGCTAAGAAAATAAGATTCTAACAACCAAAAAACACCAATTACCTGTGACCTGGTCATTACTTATCACACTAATGAAGGGAAACTTCCCTCATCACAAATTGCCTTTTGCTGAAGTAACTTTTTTCACTCTACCTTCATTCTGTTTACTTAACCTCATCCTTTCTATATCACTGCAAGAAAATCCTGACTAAATGTCGCCAAAAATTTATGTTTCTGAATTAGAACTAATTTACAACCCACATTTCTAACCAGTAATGTACAAGTGTTACAAATACATCTTGAAAAGACACAGGGAGTTCTACTGGCTGGTTTTGGTGACTTGCAGTCTTAGGAATTATAAAAAGAAAGTCTTAAGGATATGGTAACTGTAAGGATTTCTGACTGCAGTGCCATTTAAACCAAACAATATCCTCATTAGTATCCAGGAAACAGAGCTGTCCTTTAATGTCAAAAAATGAAGCACATAGCAAATGGAAAGTTATGTCTTAGATGAAAATGGTTTCTTTCACTTATTTATTTAGCTCAGTATGCAGCTAAACATACCAGGGTAAATGAAAGAAAATCTTAAAATGCATGTAATAACCACTCATATCAAATGACACTAAGATCCTCAAGTTCTTTTATCCCACAACCCTCAGTAGTATTACTCATTCCCTAATTCAGTGTTGCAGTATATTTAAATCCCAATTCTTATGCATCTGGCGTTATATTTCTACCATTCTGGAATGTACTGTGGGGTCTTTACCACAGGAATTTGACTACATTTCTTAGGACTTTAGAGTTATCTGCTTGCAATTTCAGTGGCCACAGAGCAAAAATTGGAACAAAGCATGAAAACACTGCATAACCCATAATTCAAATTCCTGTAAGTGGAGGACTTTCCAATAAAATCCGAACACTTGAGATGTATGGAAACCGCTGTGGCTCAATAAAGTTGATTGAATGCCCTCACCCCCTTCACATAGTACTTGTCAAGGGAGGGAGAGAGGGAGGAGACAGAGGAAGAGAGAGAAACCATATTAAAAAAAAAAAAAAAATTAGAAACACCACATCACAACCACAAAACTGAAGATAATAAAGACTTAACCTTCAGATATCCACATTTAATCTTGTGGATATTCTCAAGAAGTCTGCAAATCTCATCATACTCAAAACAATTAAAGGCACTATAATGTAGCTAATGAATAATGTACTAAATTGAAATAGAGTGGCTGATTGATTTGGTATGTGACTGAAGGCTTCTCTTTTCTGCAATCAATAACATCAACCTCTTCACTTTCTTGCCTCTCCTGCAGCTTCCTAATATTGCTTCTCTGCTGGGTGCTACACTGTTCTGGGAAAAGTTGACCACTGTATTGTTCTGAGGTAACTGTTCTCCAGGACCTCAATCCTGCAAATAATTGCTACCAATTTTAGTGCCAGGCTGAATAAAATTACTCTTCATGGAATTTACGAAAACTATTTCTTTCAAATCATTTTTGTGATCTGACTCTTAATTTTACTTTACGTAAGACCAGGAATATTTCACCTCAAATTACAAAAAACTTGCATAGCAAGGCTCACTGAGACAGATAAGAATTATAAGGGAATGCCTGAACACAAAGTTATACAAAAAATCTTCAGTTGTACTGAAAAATCTCTAAATCTTTGCAGTGATATAAGATTTGTCTTGCCAGGACGGCTATTTATTCATCTGATAGTAGAACAATGCAATTGCTGTGGATTGCAGAGGAAAGGAAAGGAAAAGGAAAAGGAAAAAAAAGAAAGGAAAAGGAAAAGGAAAAGGAAAAGGAAAAGGAGAAGGAGAAGGAGAAGGAGAAGGAGAAGGAGAAGGAGAAGGAGAAGGAGAAGGAGAAGGAGAAGGAGAAGGAGAAGGAAAAGGAAAAGGAAAGGAAAGGAAAGGAAAGGAAAGGAAAGGAAAGGAAAGGAAAGGAAAGGAAAGGAAAGGAAAGGAAAGGAAAGGAAAGGAAAGGAAAGGAAAGGAAAGGAAAGGAAAGGGACGGGACCTTTCTGGAGGCTGCAGCCTGCTGAAAGGCAGAATGAACGTGAGCCAGTAAATTAAAAAAGAGGCTTGTGTAGGCCAATGAAAGATTTATGGGAGAAGGTAACACAACCCTTTGGTGTGATGCTTGAGCTCTGGCTTCTCTTGGATAGCCACAAAAGTGGAGAAAGAAGGTGGAAAAAGAGACAAAGAATTTGAGAAGATGCTAAGTTTTAGAAAAGAAGGATTTGGTACATGATTTCAAGGCTGCAAGATTGCTCTATCTGAGCCGTCTCCACACACAGATCAAATTACAGCAGAGAATTTGACTTTTGTTGTGTGTTGCTTTTGAGGAAAGAAAGCTGCTAGCAGTCATGTGTGCTCTCACCAGAAAATAAAAAGAGTAGTAATTCAAGTTTGCCATACACACTGAAGGAAAAATACTTTATCTTGTAACAGCATTAGCCTGTTCTGTGTAGTTATTCCAGTACTCAGCTGCAGTGAAAACTGAAAGAAACCCAAATAAGTTGTTTTGAAACCCTTGCTTTCAAGGTGATCTAGCAAAAACAATGCTGCGGCTTTGGTCAAGCTGAAATGTTAAGCTGCCATGAGGTGGAGTTAGAAAATGTAGTGTTCTCTTATACTACATCTTACCTTTCAACTTCAGAGAAAGAAGCATGCTGTGACATAGTGAACATTTTGATCTCAAGGATTTTCTTCAAATTTCAGAAAATAATTGTGACCTCTTTGTATCTTTAAACTACAGTCTGGATAAAATAAAATGAACATGGAGCTGAATTTAATTTCTGATCTTTGTCCAGTCAATCTCAACATTTTAATCTTATCTCTGCAGTTGAGACATCTAAAGAAAAGGAAAACTCCCAGGTGGCGACCCTGCGCTGGCACTTTGTGTGCCCTTTCAGTCATCAGGGCCTCACAGCTCAGCTCATAGAAGAATATCTAGAATACAGAGATTCAATGCATTTTTTCACATTTGCTTCCTCTGTTTTCTTCATGATGTGTGAAAATCTGGCGTGTTTTCTATATGAACTCTGCTGCATCATGTTGCTCTGAGAAGAAAAAAGCATTAGGCTGAGTTTCTAATTTCCATGTGCAGTCTCTGATCGTTTCTCAGTCTTGACTGGTGTACTCAATTACTATACCTTTTAGTACATGCCTTTTCAGTGGTAGGTGGCTGCAAAGATTATTTGTTCAGCATTTATTTTCATCCCTAGTTGCTTCCCTGACTTTTCTGGTCATTCTTAATCAATAATACTACTTATATAGGAAATGCCAAAAATAGTTTAGGTACTTAACTTCTGACACAGGAGCTTCTTTGTCTGGGGAGAAAGAATCTCCAAAGTATGAATCTAGCAAAGAAAAAAAGCCAGGTTAATTCATTCCCTACCTTATCAGAGTAGCATTGTACTTACTGTGAGCTGAAATGTGTTTCAAAACAGCTTTCACTTAGACCTGTCTTCTGCAAGAATTATTTTTAACTTCAACACTGAGCTCCTCTTCTGTCCCTGCTATTGCCACCTCTCTTTTGACTTAGCCTGTGCAGTGTCAGCTGACAGGATATGAGAGCTGATTTACATTTGTATTGTAAGTTTTGCAATTAATTGAAAGTTTTGGATATTCATACTAAGAAACTGAAAATTAAACAGCTGTGTCTTGGCAGCCCTGGAAATACTGCTCTTTGAACTCCCTGATCAATTCAGAAAACATCTCAGCTGAAGAATGAAACATGGTTTATGTAACTGTGTCACAACAGTTGGAGAAAAGTATTACTACTATGACAGTTTACATTACTTTGCATAACTGGGAACACAATCTTTGTTTAACATTCAAGTAAGATTAGGCAGATAAAGAAGGAAGGCAAGAGATAGGAAAACTTAAGCAAGCTATAGTTAAGGCAGTCTAAAGGTCAAAATTGTAATATTAAATTAATCTTCATGGTTTTATAAACCTTAATTTATTGTCTACATGCAGCCGACATTTTAGCTCTGGGTTTAATACCAAGCACTTCAAAGTATTCTTGTAGAAGAATAGTCGATAACCCTCTTACACAGTATAATTGGAATTCTGCATGTTAGAACATTTGGTTTCTGAAAGATTTTTGTAAATGTTAATAGCTGCCTTTTAAAATAGTGTAAGTGTGAAATGCCATGAAAAGCAAAGGTTTAAATGTCACTACATCTATAATTTTCATATTGTAAAAACTAAATAAGTTTTCAGAATGAAAAACCTAAAGGCTTGCTGCAAGTTTAAATATATAAGCTAGCCTATTATTAGTTTTTTGAAACTAACATGATAGACACTTTTTGTAAAACTGAGAGTTTTAGGCTAAAATGGATAGTCAAACATTGAACTGTCTGGCAGTGTCATATTACTGCAAAGTCTTCCTCTTTACAGGTACCCATGATCTGAGTATTAATAATTCATGACAATGAAAGGATTTATCTGAAAAGCATTCTAAAGTCTCATCGGAAGTATCCTCCTCTTACAGACTCACTGCCACTCAGACTGAAAAGCTACTCACATTTGTCTTGGTTAAGCATCATGATTTTCACCCATTAACAGGGGGCTCTAACATGTCAGTAAGATGACTTGCTTTATATTTTGGGAAAGAGTTTGTGCCTAACTGGAATGCAAAGCACAGAGGTTTTAAGGTAAAGTGAGAAGAGCTTTTCTATTCACTGCAGTGAAGAATGGAGCCATGAATTTTGGATCACTGAAACTTAAAAAAACCAAGTTTTCATAGCCTAACCCTCTGCATTATTTGTTAATAAAGTCAATAGCACAGCAACGACCATACCACAAAAGAGAAGGAACAATTATTTGTGACTTCCTTATCTTACCATATTTAATTATGTTTTAAGACTAAAGAAGTATCTCAAGACACCCACAGTCTCAGCACTTTGAGAGTTACCGAAGGTATCTGTTTACCATCCAGCCTGCCTAAGTCAAAGGGATAATAGCATTTTAGAAAGAAAGAAAAAAAGAAAAACAAAAAAAAACCCAAACAAAAAATCAAACAACAAAAAAAAAAAAAAAAAACCCACATAATAAACAGCAGGTAACATAAACAGAAATCATGCCAAGAATGTCTTGTTCTCACATGTGAGTTTTAGGGAGCCAAAAAAATCTTTTCCTCATGTACTGTAATAATAAGGATTTACTTTAAGCAAAACAAGATAAGATAATCTTTGTGAGCTAAAGGAAAGTACTTTTTAAAGTCTCTTTCCAAAGTCTGTGATCCCTCATTCCCTAAGCTGATTTCTTTAAGCAGTAAACTTACTTACAAGGTTTTTACTAGAAGCGTACATCAAAAGTTTCCACAATTTGGCACTCATATCTCCATCCAGGAAAAAAAATAACAGAGGCAGAGACTGCATCCTACAGCAATCAGCTACAGTGTAGGGACCAGGATCCCATCTCTCAGGAGGTATTCTCACAACCAGTAGTTTATACATTTATTGTAATAGAAAACCTCTGTAGCTTGGCTTGTTGGAGGTTGCTAAGTACCTTCAGTTTTGAAAAGGGGATGTGACACTTTGCAGTGATTTTTATTAAACTGTGGATCTGGAAACTCGGAATAGGTGCGACAAGGGGGAGAAGAAGAGAGAGAGTGTCAACCTCCATGTAAAGAGTGTCACCATGCAGGGGTGGACACAAAAGGCTATTCCACAAGACTGAAATTAAAGGAGTGTCATAAAACCTACAGCTTCGTTTGAAAAAATGTGTTTATTGATATTCTTCATAGTTTCTTATTGTTGACTGCCATGTTACTTCTATGCAACATCAGAATCTGGATCTATACGTCTGGAGGAGATACACTGTTCTTTTTGTTTTCCTAGAAATTAGCAAGAAATAATACAAGGAGAAAAGAGGTTATAATTTTGTAAAGTATCTTGTGCCCTGTGTCAGGTGCTCTAGAACAGTGAAACTTAAGACAGAAACTGAAACATGGCTATATTAGTCTACATCTTATTAAAGCTATTGCCTAATCAACAAGCAAAAAGCTGAGAGGGGTGTTTTTTCCGTCAAAGTGTGTCTAGGGCATCATAATTCTTGGTTATTAGCTAAGGATTTTTATAATATTGTCTAAAGGAAATTTAAGTATACTCATGTTTAATTTACAGATGCTTAGTTCTCCTATTCTGTAGTCATAAAATCATTCCAGGAATATACAGTATTTGAAAATATTCTATTACACATCTTGAAAACCAAGCCACTGACTTTGTATAATGGTTTATTATCTCCTGTAAGAACACATTTTAAAAAAGAATAAATACAGCAGCAATGTAAAGCACAGTACCTAGGACCAAGTTTCTTATTTACAGTAATGATGGAAACCTTTGACACCTGTAGAGTCCAGAAGGCTAATATGAACATGCAGTAAATGTTAGCTAAAGTATATTATGTTAGAAAAAGACATTTGCTCATTTCACGTGCTGAATGATGCAGGAATTCATGATGATATTTCTCAGCCTTCATATTTTCCTCTTTTATTTTCAAATTTCCATCTTCTCAGTCAAAGCAAATCAGACCTTAAAATCTGCAGTGGTATTTCCTGGCAGAGAAAAAAGTCCTCTTTTCTCATTTGCAAAAATGAATAACAATTTGATCACTCTTAAAGCTTCCAAAAGGTTAATTATGTTCTCTCCATGAGCACTGAATAAAAACCTGCTTTATCTCTGCCCAATGAAACCCACAGGGCTCCCATTCCCTCTAACTCTGCTTGGAGATGAAATCCTGCAAGCTGTCAATTATCAGCTCATAGATCTGTGTGAGCTGCAGATGATCTTCTCATCCAAAAACTGTGACAGCTCCCATTTGCCAGAGCTGTTGGATGACTAAAAAAATTCACAGCAGGAAAGTGTTATCTGGCTTTGGGCTTAATGGAGAGAAAGAGTGAGAAACCAAGAGGCAGAAAGATCCTGGGTTAGAGAGAGTTCATTTCTAGTTCTAAGATTTCCGTCTGGTTACAAAACCCCACTTGAACTTGAATTGCATGTTTCAAACAATAATACAAAATGAACATGGCCATGTAACACAGAGATGTTTCCACAAGTGTTTTGCGGTTTGGGGTTTGGTTTGTTGTTTTGTTGTTGGTTTGGTTATTTTTAGTGCTGCATAATAACAGCCAGCCATGGACGGGAGGATAACAGAAAACTACAGTATTAGTAGAACAGAAACCTCAAGAAGAAACATTCAGCCGGATATTACTCCCTGATTAAAAAAGTTGCTTTTTAATTTAGAAGTCAGAATAGTAATCTGAAAGGGAAAAACTGAGAGCCTGTAGGAGTACTATTTCACTTACCTTGCAAGAAATATAGTACAGTTTCCAAATAAAACAAGAGGAAATAAAAAATTGCACTGAGCATTTCTGACCAGAATATTTCTGCCTGTGTATTTTGTTTTTATAATTTAGGGTCAACCCTTGAAAAGTCAACTACAATACCTTGCAACAAAGCCACAAGAGCTGGCACTGATGGCTCTGCATGTGTTAGAAGCTGGTGTTATAGTAATGAATTTTAGGTGTGTTAGAAATTGATATTGTTACACTTAGCATGTACATGGGACTGGCGAATCTGGGTTTTGCTCATGGCCCTGCTCTGACCTTCGGAACTCTATTCACTCTCTTCATGTGATATTAATGGGTTAGCTGTAAACATCGATGCCTGCTCTTCTAGCCAGACAAAAAAACAGCCCAGGTGTATGTCAGCATTCATTGCTAGACAGTTACATCATTCAATTTTTAACAAAAAAGTATTATGAAAATTAAAAATCTTTACTGAGAAAAGAAAAATTCATCAGTCTATTGAGTTCTTAACTTCTGTAAATTTAAAACGCAAGATCTTTGGGACAGGTACAATGAGACCTTATATTGTTGAAAGTTTTTACTCAAGAGAAGACAGTACAGTAGTAAACACATTGCTCTTTGCCTGACAAAACAGACTTCTAGAGCTAATAAAAAAAATAAAGTCCTTATGTAGCTCCATATTTATATGATTTGAGTTGCCATAATATTTTCCTTTTTCTCTGCTTTTTTTTCTCATACTTCCTGATTTGCCAAAGCTGTCACCAGGTAAATCTTTCTCAACATTACAGTCAGTTGACCGACCTCAGCATGGGGCAGGATGGGCTTTCCACAGTGAGTCTCTGAGTTGTATGAAAATTTTGCTCTGAAAGTACTAGGAATGTCCAACTATTTTCAATTATGCCAAGATTTCATTTCAGTGTTTCTAACAATTCTGGACAAACTACAACTTCAGAAAATAACACTCAACTGGTTAATATAAAGGGGAAACAATATTTAAATAAAGGTGATCTAGTAGTTAACTATATTGGAAATAACTTTATAAAGATGGCTACAAAGCCATCTGATAATCAGTGGTACCTGATTCCATTTTATCTTTACATTTCATCTTAAAAATTATTAATATAACTGTTCTGATTTTTCAGCTGTAATATAATTAGCTATGTGGAATAAAACAATGGTGTTTGGGGGTTTTTTTGACAAATTTCTGAAACAAACTGCAATGTGGTGTGTCAAAACATCTCCATGCGACTTTATCTTCATTTCATTAAGCAACAGAACAAAACAGCTATCATGTTGGTTACATGGCAATATTCTTCCACTTCTTTAAAAAAATCTAATAACAGCTGCAAATTCACATTTTAAATGCACCAAGAAGCTGTAATGAGAAGTTTTAAGCGTCTTAATTATGCTATCAATATCGCCTAACAGAGAGAAATGAAATACGTATTAGGCAGTAATTTAAATGGCTAAAAAACATATAAAATATTCAATTTTTATCTGATTTCACTTCCAGATTCTAAAACAAGACCTTAGAAATTGTCATCTTAAGATTCTGTATAGCAACAAATATTTTTAAATTTTCAGAAGTCCTGGACAACATAGCTGAGAGCACAAATTCTCTGAGCAATGTACCAGTGTCAGAATGAATATCCAAAAACTAAAGTCTAAGATGTAAAGCTCTGAGCACTTAATTAATTATTAGGTATTTTTATTTGCCCACTTGTTGATCTCTGTATGAAATAACAGAGTCCTTGTGTTTTCCTCCTGAATCTTTGGTCATCCCTCTTTTCTGATGCTTTTGATTATACTTTCTCCAGCCACAATGCATTTGTTCCTGGTTATACTCTGGGGGGTAAGAATTTTTTATTTTCCATCCAAAATAATCAAACTTCAGAATGATCAGTAACACAGTGAAATTAGTTCCATAATTAATGTGCCAGCAAAGTGACAGGAAAAAATAGAAGAATATGGGGAAAACATCAAATAGTTCAATGACGTGATTGTTGCAAAGACTTATCCACCAGAGCACATGGCTCATCGCTGCAGTGCGTGCAGTTCGTTCATTAATTGTGTGATTTAAGGATGCATCAAGAAAATAAAAACAAAAGCAGCATGATCAGTATAGTACAATCAGCTGCACGAGGCGTCTTTCATCAGTCTGTGGCCAAATGGGGAGAATAGACTGGCTGAATGTCCAAACAGTTCATGAGAGACTCAATAAGGCACTTCACGCTATGGGTGAAGTTGTCCTCTTCAAAAGAAAGCCTGATCTCTACCAGATGTTTTAGATATCAAGAGGAAATAATGCATACAGAGAACACGAGGGGGCACTTTTTTTGCATGGGTGTGCTGACTTACACATCTAACAATTATCCCCATTATAGATGAATATATATATTATCGGAGAATATATTTATTTTTATATATATATATTATTGGAGAAGAATATATATATATATCACTGGAGAAGAGAAGGCTGCATGGAGACCTCATAGCAGCCTTCTAGTCTATAGAAGGGACTTCTAGACTCCAGAAGGGACTCCAGAAGGGACTTCCACACTCCAGAAAGGAGTCTATAGGGATGCTGAGGAGGGACTATTCATCAGGGCCTGTAGAGATAAGACAAGGGGTAATGGGTTCAAACTTAAACAGGGGAAGTTTAGATTGGATCTAAGGAAGAAATTCTTTACTGTGAGGGTGGTGAGGCACTGGAATGGGTTGCCCAGGGAAGCTGTGAATGCTCCATCCCTGGCAGTGTTCAAGGCCAGGTTGGATGAGGCCTTGGGTGGCATGGTTTAGTGGGAGGTGTCCCTGCCCATGGCAGGGGGGTTGGAACTAGATGATCTTAAGGTCCTTTCCAACCCTAACTATTCTATGCGTACTGTTCTATGAACCAGTGACACTCTGGAGCAATCAGTGTTGGGTGCCGGCAGAAAGATGTCAACAGCTCACATCTGCAAACAGCAGCTCCACTTTTGCAGTTCCCTTATCACCAGGGTCCCCCCTTTCTTCCATTTAGTCACTGGACTCAAAAGCAGGTTGAATTGCTATTTCTAGGTACTTCTAGGACACTTCGCCAGTATTAATGTAGATGAATATTTTTTGGCAAAGAAATTTCGAAAAGCCCCTGTCAGCCAAAAGTAAAGTCAATTTTCTACTTCCTTCTTCACATACTGTGAAATCAGCATTTTCATCTGCTTTTACCTTGAAAGGTGGGGCAGAATCTGGAAACAAGACCTTATATGCAAAATCTGCTATAACAGGAGAGGCAGTGCATCTGCAAAGCCCTGTACTTGTAAACACCCACCAGGTGCAAGCAAGGACTTGTATAAGCAAGTTTTAAATGTTTACCTATATTTGCCAGTTCAGCGCTGGTAGCAATGTGCCATTGCAAAACCATCCTTTACAATGAGCTCAAAAACACTGGTGTATATGTATGGTTCTATTTTTAATTTGCATACAATTTTTTTTAATGCAAATTAGGAACAGATGAATCCCTAGAACGTTTCTGCAACAGCTCATAAACAGAGCACTAATAAGTTCACTCAACTCTTCTGCCAATTACGAATTGGTTTCCCTCATTTTCCCTTTGTTTTTGTTTGTTTGGTTTGATTTTGTCCAAAGGCACTCTGATTTCCAGATGATGATTTATGTTTCTAATGAACAGCTAGATTTGTGGAATACATTAATGATGTAATCAGCTTGGTATTTGGACTACATTTCTATCCACTTCCCATTATAATCAGGATAATGATTTCCTCTGATTCCAATAAGTGTTAGCTCAGACCAGGAGCACTTTATTTTTTAAAGCAGTGCTAAATGCTGCTTTTCACTGACATTGTTTACCAGACACCAGCGATTGTTCACTGACCCAGATGTGAACTTGAGTTTTTTATTGCCTCGGTTTGTAGACACTCTTTCTCTGTCATACTTATCTACCCTAATCACAGAGATCTGTTTGACTTCCTTAGAAGTTGTGATGGACCAAATTAGAAAGCCTGCAGAAAACTGTTCACAGCTGAGTATGTCAAAAGCAGTATTAAAAAAAGGCACAATTAATATTTACCTAGATCAGGGATTGATACATAGGTCATAGAATCATAGAATCATAGAATAGTTAGGGTTGGAAAGGACCTTGAGATCACCTGGTTCCAACCCCCCCTGCCATGGGCAGGGACACCCCACACTAAACCATGCCACCCAAGGTGTTCCTCCTGTGCTGTTACTTAGTTGCAGAAAAGAAGATTAGTACTTGAAGGGAAAAAAAAGTTTCTAGTAATCCCTAGGAACTGAAATGGAAAGCCACTCTCTACAGCTCTTCAACTTCTACAACCACTACAGACTTCAACTTGACAAGGCAATGCAATGTTTCACAAAATTAAGGGTCTTTTCCAAATGCTGTCCATACTTGCAGGCAAAGGTTCGGTCTCGCAGGAGTCTTTGTTCCTTTTTCCTAGCAAAGGAATAGTTTTCTGATTGGTTTTTTGTTTTGTTTTGGTTTTTTTTTTTGGTCAACCTGACAAACAAAGCCTGTGAAACCCAGAAAGGAAACAGAAAAAGAGAGGTATTCCTATCTGCACTCTGCTTCAGATACAATGATCATGATTATAAATAATTAGGACATTTCACACCACATAATTTTTGTCTGCTGTTGGCTTCTACATGATCTTGCTCTTATTCACATAAATATTTTAATGTGTCACAGCAAGGCTGCATGATGTTTCAGATTTTCAGTACTAGTTCTGTTTGCAACAGGGTCCCAACATTAAAGAGTCATGTGTTCAATGTTCTTAGAAGATTTGCTGACTGCAGTAGCATTACTTTACATGTGTAAATAAGCCCATGTTTTTTTTCTCTATTATTCATTGTATGTGTGTTCAGAATAATTAGGGATAAATACCCTAAAGCTCTCAGGAGGTATTTCATTTCAAAGACCAAAGAAGCCTTCCCATTTCTTTTGTTCACATTGCAACTATTTTTAAATTATCTGTAAGCTTTCTAACGAAATGAAAATTACAGATGTCAGAGCTCACCACCAAGTAAGTAGTTTTCAGTTCAAACTTGGCACGAGATGTATATTTTATCAGGAATAAGATAACAGACAAGTTAAAAAATAAAGTATTTACTCTCCAATGACACAGGAAATGATACTACCTTTGAGACATCTTTTCAAAAGACTTAAAAGCTGATCATTATTGTGGTCAAAACTAGAGAATCATCTCGAGTTTTTGGAGGGTTTTCTTCAATTACAAGTGTTTTTGCATGACACAAGGTACTCAGAAACGGCCTCCTTGTGAGGGATCTTCTACATCCTCCATCACTGCCTCCAGAGTAGTAGTGTAAATTAAATCAGAAAAAAGTTTTATGGCACAATATGGCTGACTATTTAGGGTTTCAGGGGTTTTTTTTGTCTATTACTGTCTAGGCCAGATTACTACACACCTATGCCATTACACTACCTGAAATGTATTAAGGAACTATTTCTTTGACTGTGCCCTACGCTAATTCTATGAAATTATGATAGTTAACTGAAATATATTTATTGGACAATTATATCTTAAAACCTGGTTGAGCAAACCATTGAACTGACATATTTGGTTAGTTATCTTCAGCAGGATCAAGGAACTGAGTAGAGGTGAAAACTGAGATATAACATCTTCTTCAGTCTGACTTGCCTTTGCATCACTGTTTTTTTCGCAAATATCAAATCACACCTGTAGTGGTAACTAATGTACATGACTGACTTGGAAGCAAAATATAAAATGTATAGCAAAATGTAAAAATAAACAGGTCATTGCCCTTGTGCTCTCACTGATGCAGAAACCTGTGCACTAGGAACTGCAAGCTTGGAGGTACATGACAGTTTGTGAATTTCACTGATTTGTGTCCCACATACACTCAATTTTCTGTAGAGTGGTATTTAAAAATGTAAATATCAAGATAAAAGATTTCATTTGAGGGGCAAATGTCTAAACCAATTACAGTAATTTTTGCTCTGACATACAGCAGACTGGACATATTTGAAACAGAATGTCAGTGGATTCTTTGCTGAAGTACTCAATTCCCGATCAGTAGTTACATCTACACTTGGCTTACTGATAACAGCAGATTAATATCTGACTGATTTGGTCTGCTTTTATGCTGAATTGATCATACTTATTGCCTACTTATTCCACCTTTTTGCAATGCTTGAACAGACCTACTGCCTGGCAGTAGGAATATTCAGCTCACATCACCGTCCAAACTGTGGGGAGAGGGACAGCTTAGAAAGCTTTAGTACTCTATCTTCAGGCTCAGTAAAGCCAAATGCAGAGAGAGCCCTCACAGTTTCACGTCACAACCGTCAAAGCAGCAGTGGATGGTCTTTCTCTTTTTCATATAGCATAAGGCCTGTGACTACATTGGAGTTCCATTTCCCTTGTCTGTCTAGTACATGGTTTAGGATTCCATCTGGTGAAAGGTCACCCACTGATTGCAGAAAGTATCTTTTCCCTCTGCTGAAAACTAGACAGCTGATTTTTCTGCACAATATCCCATTTACCTACCAGATATGTATTAACACACTGTAGGCAGCTACTGCATGAAATGCAAAGTTTGAAATGACACAGAGCTATCTAGAAAGTTTTTTAGCCAGAAAAATGTAATCTTTGATTTCCATAGCAACTTTCTTGCACAAAGGCTATTCCTTATGTGAAAGTATTGTATTTAAAGAATAGTCAGGTTTACATTATGTTTAGACTACCGTAAATGTAAAGGCACCAGATATGCAGCATGGTCTTTTGGAAACTTTTTCTGTGTAGGCAAGAGGAGAATGTCACGCAGTATTGTGGACATAGGCTGTGTTCTGTGCTGTGCAGAAAACTGATTGCAGTCTTCTGAGTACATTTACAATAACGTTTGCTGGAAAACCACTAATCTGATTGTACTTACTGACTAGTGTACGATCAACCTCTGCAATGTCTGCAAACAACACGTATCTTATTAAATTACTGTGCTATAAGAAATACTATTAAAAGCAAATTTTAATGGTTATTTCTTAGCAGTTCTGAGGGAGCACTGGCAATCATATTGCTTCTTCACAGGAGCTAGATGATTTGAATGAAACACTCAGAGAGGCTTTGCAGCTTTGGAAGATAGATAGGTTACTGAATTTAAACAATCCAGAACAATCATTAGAATTCCTGAAAATGTCCACAAGTCATTGCACACAGATATTTCCAGACTACCCCTTGAATACAGGAGGATTGGCAATAAGGAAAAGAGACGGATATGAAAAGACTGCCCAGCAGCCTTTCTCCATTACAATAATGGACCCAATTCTGGAGCTGCTAACTACTTTTTATTGTTATTTAGCAGTTACAGCTTCAAGAGAGATAAACAGTACATACTAAGAAAAGCAAACCAATGTTGCATTCATGACCATATACCAAACATCCTTCATACCCAAGCTCCACTGACGGGCATGCAGATTTGTTTCATAAACAAAAAGTAGTGTTTTCTCTCTAAACAATTCATTGTAAGCAATTTGTCATTGCGAACAGCTTCTGGCAGTTGACCAATTCCTTTCAGAGAATTCCTCTTTAAACCAACTGGCCATTAAAATCTTGCCTCCCAACAATGGCACTGATTAATTCCTAATGAATAATTTGCCAGGATTACTGTATTTGCTGGATGACATGGAATAAAGCTTGTATGTCATAACAAAATAGTTAACACTAATTTAGTATTTAATTGTCTTTCTCCTCATCTAAATAATGCTGGGTAATTTTTAATTCTCTCTTTTTCATAGGCATTTTATAAAACCAGAGGAATTTGTTTGACTAGAGCTATTGGTTAGGCCTTATACACACATATTTCAGATTTCAGGTCATTATTTTCCTTTCATCATATTAAAAAAAGCATAGTCCACGGTAAGATAAGTTCACAGTAGCAGAGAATAAATAAGATTTAAATTTACCACAAAAATAGAGAAAGAAAATGGAAGCATCATGATAAATGTAACATAATGAATGCTTCAAAATAGGTAGAGATTAAGAATCTGTTTAATTCACATTTGAGCAATTTGGAACTACTAACTTCTGGCATGGAACATTAAACAGAAGAATATAAATGTTAATATTTACACAACATTCATAAAAATATTAAAATACGCATTACATTGCTTTCTTTAACTTTTTCTCCTCTCAATTAGCAGATTTTTATATATTTCCTACACCTATCTCAAATGCTGTTGAACCAAATCAATTTATATTGGCCACATGTGTTAACCACCTCCAAAAAAGAGAATGCTAAGTAGAAGGTGTTGAATTGAGAAGTAGAGCACCTGAAATTCAACTCATATTGTCATAGCGATCAATTTCTGTTCAGCTTCTTGTGTCCTCTGTGATCTGGAAGAAACCATTTCTGCAAGGTTTAACTCCATTTTCTAATCTGATAAATGAAGACACTAATCTTTCCGGTCTCCCAGGTGCTGTCTTAATGCTAAACTTACTGGTGTCTACAAAGGCTGTAGGCAATTTGGAGATGAAAACAACAGAAAAGGCTGTAAATAAGATAAAATAGGTGAAGGAGGAATTTATTTTAGCCAGGGTTGATAATATTTCTTGAAAATACTGACATATCAGTTTCATTTTCCATTGTTTCTTGATGTTTTAGTTAAGCTAAAAAAGTCTAGCCTCTGAAACAGTGTTTAAGATGTCTTATTTCTTCTACTATAACCAGTCTCCACTGGCTGTGTAGAAGGTGAGTTACAAAGTGCTATTCCTTGAAACAGCCATGGCTTATTCTTATAGGGGACTTCCATGTTTAGCTTGGGGTAGTGGTGACCAGACTTCTCCAACCATTCTTGTTTAGTGGGAATTAGATTGATAAAGGATGCTGTAAGCTTCCCTAAATACACAAAATGGGTCTCTTCCTGTTCCAACCTTCTAGATTATAGAACCAAAAATATAAGATCATAACTGGTAGATGACAGTAGAGAGGATGGATTTATTGGATAAAGAAGGAAAAAGGAAACCAAACAGAATATAATTTTAATAAGGAATGACTCCATTGTTGCCAGATTAACTCTTCTGGATTCTGATGCCTCAAAATAACTACATGAGTGTGAACAACAAACACTTCAGAAAATCTATTTTCCTTCAGCATTGAATGTTGATAGTTGATGTTATTGGAAAATACATTTATTAATGACGAAGTGTCTTACATGTCATAAGAAGTCCATACAACAGATAAACCCATATGAGTACTCCCACAAATAAATAATTCAGAGATTGAATCATAGAATCATAGAATAAGAGAACAGTTTGGGTAGGAAGGGACCTTAAAGCTTATCCAGCTCCAACCCTCCTGCCATGGACAGGGACACCTTCCACTAGACCAGGTTGATCCAAGCCCCATTCAACCTGACCTTGAACACTGCCAGGGATGGGCACTCATGACATCTCTATGCAACAAGATTGCATGGAATTTGGTTCAGTTCACTTCAGCATGGTCCAGTAGCGAGGCTGCTCTTTCCTGACATTTCTGTGAACCTTATATGCTAATGCATAATGTATGCCCAAGAATGCCCTGAAGTACCCAGAAAAAAAAAAGAAAAGAAAAGCTGCAGCACAAATATAGGGCAGGTTGGATGGGGCCTTAATCAAGCAAAACTTTCTAAAGGTATGGAAATGGAAAATTGTGTTATAACATTTTTTTCCCTTTCTAGAAACTCACTGGTATATTACTCCATGTCCAGGGAGCATGGAGGTGTGAGCACTTAAAACAATGAACTGTGTACTTATTTAATGTCCTGACATTCAGATTATATGATTTTTAGCTTGAGCTATCATGAAGTTCAGATTTGAAAAGCTGTTGCAGTGCTTCCCTTGGCCAAAATTCTCCTTTGTCGTCCTTTGTCAGTTTTGGACATTCGTCTAATAGGTTAGAGTCTGCATGCATGGTAAGTGCCTCACTATGCCTGTCTTCGCATGATTTTTTTCAGTCATTGGTCATCTGTCTTGTAGGTATGGTGCATCCTGTTACAGAAGGCTGGCTATGAATATTGTCCAAACCACATATTTAAGCATTCCTGCAATTCACAAGTTCTGGGAAGTGTCCCACATGCCCTGCTACAGTCCTGGCTGGCTCAGTCCTGTCTTCCTCTACTGATTTTTACTGTAGGTCACTAATATTTTTCCTCATGTCTATAACCCTCTCTTGCAATTCCATGAGATATCTGTAATAGAACTGACAATCAAAAGAGAGCCAGATGAAAACATCGTCTCAAATTACAAGGTGGCCTTGGCATACTTTCAACAGTGCTAATTTTCAGACCAAATTGCAACTGCAAAGCTGCCGAAACAGCTGGCAATAGCGCTCAACAGAAAGACAGTTGGGCAGTTGCCATAGATAAAAACTTGTTATCAACAGTCTCACAGCTAGGTCCTGAGAAAAACAGAAGAGTACAACTTCTCACATCAATTGGCTTTAATGTATAAAGGCTTTTGTTTAAATTTCAGATGCAAACTCCCAATTTAGAATGTATAGTTAAAATTTTATCTTTATGCCTAAGTAGTCCCAAAATATTTTTCACCCAAGTCAGCAGAATCTACCACATGACCTAGCCAGCTGAGAACATTCAATCACAGAAAAATTTCACAGGAATTTCACCAGTATGAATATGTGAAAAGAAACATATATTCTTGACCCATTTGTTCTACATTTCCATTCTGATGTATTCCTAAAATTAAAGGCTTTATAATTAAATAAACACCATGTATGCAGATAAAGATATGGATGCATATCATATGGTATATATTATGGTATATGATATATATCATGTATATGTGTATATATATATCATATGCATGCCTATACCCATGCCCATACTCATAATTTATATGCATAAATAGATATGTGGCTTCTTTTTGTTATCTAGATAGCTATCCTATGTGTAACAAAAGACCCCCAGAAAGAGAATACAAGAACTAGTTCTCTAAAAAAATATACATACTATGCATACCCAGGGGTCATTTCTTCTTTGTCTTGAAAGTAGGAGCTCCGTGAATTTGTATGTGATGTGGAACTCTTACCTACCTATGCTGCTGATGTTATTTCAAGGATAGAATAGATGCACTTTTTTTTCAGATTTATACAACGTCATTGAAGGTGACAGCTTACTTGAAAGTTAAGAACAGAAAACATTTTATAAGTACAATCGCTTTCAATACAGAATGCACTTAAAGCTTTTATAACCAAACAAAGTCAACTGACAATTCACAAGCAATTAGTAATAAACGCTGATTATCATACAGTTTGCAACCTGTCTCTGTATGTTTTGAATCTCTTCTTTCAGTAAGATCAGTCTTTAGGGCTAATCTCTCCCACGTGAGTAATGCTAGCAGATTGCCTTCACTGCAGAGCAAAAGAGAAATTGTTTAAGTAAACGTAGAGACTGTATAAATCATAAATCACTTTCTCAGATAAAGGCCATTAAGTAAGTCTGTGTAAAAATTTGACACTTTGTTTCCTTGCCTTTGACAGCTGTTTAGAAAGGCTTAAATGTACAAGATCTGACTAAAGCTTTCAAAAATTTATCATGGTATATTTGTTAACCTTATTCTCTGATAGCTGTACAACAAAGATAATACTCTTCAAATGGAGATAAATTACTATCCTTCAAAAGATTATCACCAGTCTTAATCGAGTTTGCTCCTACAGCTGAACAGTCAGTGACCTTGTTACTTACACAACAAACATATCTGCTACTTTATGTTTACAGGGAGCAGGTTTAGTCTAAACAGCCTGCTGAGAACAGCTCCACAGGTTTGTTATGGTTTTAACTTCTACAGATAAGTTGTGGAATTCAGTTGGCTGGAGGGTAAGTTTTTATTTATTTAAATACTATTATTTTGAGTGTTAGGTAAATTTGAAATGGAGTTTGCATATATTGAATCCCCAGCAGATGTAAATCAGTGTGGCACCAGAGGTTTCCAGGGTGTTGTACCACACTTACACCTACAGTAGCTGCCCTTTCCCTTAGCAAGAACCAAGATCTGAACAGATAGTAAGGATTGTTCCTGCGTAGTTATGTGCCTTTTCAAAGGCCTCTTTTTTGTTTTGTTTTATTTCAGCTAGGAGTACTCTTACACCTTCTTATTTGACAGAAACATTTCAGCACCCATTTTTGTATTATAACATCCTGGCTCACAGAAACTGTGCTGCAGGGAGCTGGCACTCAAGTGGCTTATGCCCTGGCTTTTGTTCTATGCAGAGGTGTTGGGGTGGAGATTAGATTGCTATTATCTCCTAATGGCATTAAATCCCACATTGCATAGAGTTTGGGACTGCCCTTGCCAGCCCAAGTTTAGCAGAATCAGATTAAACATTACAATTTTGATATGCAGTTTTTGCAGAGAGAGCACTCCCCCCCCCGCTCATTAACAACATGACCTTTATTGGAATCGGCACCTCTTGATGTTGCACAATAGCACAGCATGGTACAGATGGTTGCAAGGGCACAGATGAAGCTGGGGTGAAGGAACAGCTCCTTCGTCTCTGAAGCAGCCGATGCACTGGTGGGCAGAGTTCTTTGAGCACAGTTCAGCGTCAGTCCTGACATGAAAGTTAAGCCAAGGCCACTCTAAGATAAAGCATTTGGCATTACAGTGGGTCTATACGTTGTACCTATGAGACTTTCTCTGCTTTCTTCTCCTGTCTTTTTAGTAGCTATTGGGTTTACTGAGTATTTTTTTCATAACTTTTAGGAAAAAAAGCCCTATTGTAAACGTTGCTGTCTCAATGGGAGTGGAGGTCACCCTGCACCACACAGAATCAGACCATTAGCAACAACATTCTCAGAAGATGGGAACAAAAAAAACAAACCACCCACAAAAAAAAACCCCACCAAAACAAACAAACAAACAAAAAAAACCACCCCAAAACAAACAAACCAAAACAACCCCACATTTCTCATTTCACATTTCACATTTTTGCACATTTCTCAAAATTGCAGCCAGGGAAATGGTAACATTTTGCCCTCACTATGGAATCTGGAAAAAGTTCCAAGGCCAATAATAATAATAAAGAAAACCTTCTCTCACATAGGCTGAAGACAAACCCTCATAGAAAACTGACATTTTGTGTGTTTCACTGCCTTCTTTCATGAATTATCAGTCTCTCCCTTCTTCTGGTTTCTTCTGGTTTTGTGATCACTGAACTGTCCCTTGCTTATACACTTCTAAAGCGGGATTTGGATAAAAGTAATAGAAAATCCTTTGAGGTCTTTCACTCATTTATGCACCCTGCTGCTGCATGAGTTGATTATCCCAGGAAACAGTTAATGATGCTAAGTGGTTTTATATATTACAGTAAACCCCAGGATTTGACTGTTGCTTTTGTAAGTGAGCTCATTTGATTTTATTATTTTAGGGGAGAGCAAAGAGGCCATTTTAATCATATGGCTATGAACCGAGTTTCATTTTCTAACAAAACAGCACATGAGGTTTTCTTCACAAAAGTAACAGTAAGACCTTAGATCCAGAGGGGTTTTTTTGTGGGTTTGACACAATTATTTTGCATAACCTCAAAATAACGCCTACAAGGCACAAATATGACAAAGCTAAGCAGATTCTGGTATTTATCTTTATTTAGCTATGCCTTTGGGTCAGCCAAGCTCTGCTTTATGGAGAGATAGTTGTGAATTATCTCTGTGTCCTCCTTCCTTTTCTTGATCTGTAAAACAGCCCTTGGCAGGGCTGCTGTACTTACAGAGGTCACTGTTGCTTGACTTCTTCTGGTTCGTAATTACAAACAACCACCACTAAGTTCTCTGTGCCTCAGGATGAGATTGGATTGCATGGCACACACAGAGGCACAACAGCTTCATGGTGTCATGGTAGACAGAGTCATAGCATTAGTCAGAGTGCCCCTTGTCTAACTGCCTTCCAGAGCTCACAGCCCTAAGCCCCTGGGGAGGAACCACTCACCTGCAAAACTCTGCCTCATGAACCAGTGAAGTTGCATGCTCTAGCGGTCCACAGCTAGTCTCCCTTTTACTTATCCTTTCAGACCAGCGTCACATCCCTGATGCACTACTCAAGGACCACAAAGCTGTCATAACGCAAACTCCTTAACTCATGTTTATTGTAGATTTCTGCTAGCAGATTTAGTCTGATGAGGCATGCAAACACTCATGCCTGTGCTAACAGGAACTTGCAGACCGGCTAGTTAGACTTCGCATGTATCTGCAGGTGTGTACACACATTTGATATGCATCCAAATCAGCTGCTTGTTCTTTTAAATTTACACACAAAGGTTTTGAGGAGCTAGCACAATTGCTTTAAAAAGTAAAACAGTTGAGTATTTTCAGTTTTCAACCGAAACCCTGAGTGAAAGCCATGAATAGAGACCTCACATTAACAAGGAGTTGCTAAAGAAAGCTTGGTTTTCTTTGAAGAGATGACTCCGTGAACTTCATCAGAATACCTCTGGGCATCTTGATTGCACAGTGTTGAACACCGGTGGGTAAACTAGTAGAGGCAGCCACAAGAAATTGTAAAATCTGCAGTAGAGATGGGGTTTTTATTATGTTGCATGTCTATTGCTTGTAACACCTGAACTTCTTCAGGTTTCCAACCACTTCATTCTCTTAATCAGTAACAATAATTCTCTTGTTGCTGTGCATTCCCATGTAAGAAATTCCTTGAAATGGTGGGGATTAAGAGATGTCTTTGATTTTCCTCACTCTCTTCCTGTAACTCATTCTCCCTTTGTTGTTTTATATGAAAAACTTGCTAAAGCAAAGTGTTTGGGGCTGATCATATGCATACTGGGTGGGACTTTAGGTTCTGCTGTTTCCTGTAATCACAAGGGAGCAGGTGATGGACCAGGTTTCATGTTCCTGACACTTTCTGGATGAGAACTTCAGTTATCAAATACAGACTGAGCATTATGATTGGCTTAAAGAGTCAGAAATACATACCATATGTAAGCACATATGTTCAGTAAGAAAGGCTGAGCATGTGAATTTAATATTTGCAGTCAGGGAGCCTGCATGCAGTTGTTGGGAGACATGCATTCTCAGCTACAGTAACTCAGGAACAGGTTAGGCAAGCTACTGAATGCAAGGTTTTTCTCCACGATTGCACATTTGACTCTTCAAGCCTAAAATGTCAGTGATCACCATTTTTGTTTGTTAACTCTGTCTGTAACTAGTATAACTGTTTTTCCTGCTACTCTTTGCTTTTATTATTCTTCTGTGGTTAACCCAGGATTCTAGAGGAACAGTTCCTCGCTAGATCACACATGCTAATTTTGCTTGTCTTGCACATTTTTCCTTTTGCATGACTCAATAATAAGACACGCAAGTAGCCAAGAAAAAGGCTGTGACTCCACAGAGTCGTTTGTTCACAGGATAGCCAAAACCTCAATTTACAGATATGACACAAGAATTCATGTTTGATTTTCAGATCAAACAGTTTATAGCAAATGCATAAATAGTATTTGGGATAGCCTGATTGGATATATTATAGAAAGCCCTCCATATTCCCAATGCAGTAATTTACCCAATAACAGTTTTTCTTGGGAAATTATTAACGTTAGGGCTTCCTTCCTTCCACCAGTGTCAACAGTGTTCATCTCTGTCTGCATATGCTTACATGCAACTCCTTCTAAAGTTGTACAACAGAACATAGCTCTTCTAATACCTGAGAACTTGTTTCCATTTGCTGCACTACTGCAGTGTCAGATTGTTATCAGTATCAGTTGTTATGCCGTATAAGTTGAAAGTAACATATTTCCTAAACGAAATAAACTTTTTCAGATCTATGACTACTACCCTAAGATGAACAGGTCAAATATTTTTTCAGCAAAGCAACAGTGGAAAATCAGTGGAATCTAATAGACAAAACTGGCAGAGCCTAAAGGCAGCATTCCCTGTATGTTGTGTTGAATTTCTACCAGAACTGCCTAAACAAGATGTTAGACTGAAGTGAGTGAATCAGCCTGTTTAAGTACCTGCTTGCTCAGGCAGAACCTATTTTTCTCTGCTAATTTGATAAGGAATGTAATAATAATAGCCTTCTAAAGATACATACTTTAATAAGCTGGTTTTCCAAGTTTTATCACAACTCTGTTCCCACATTACTTAGAGACAGATTTTCAAACAACTCTAGCCACAGCAGACAACCTCAAACTACCTGGGGTCCTTGAGAGGGGTACCAGAGTGGGTTGCATGGCATATCCATGAAGGTCTCAGTGGGAGTTAGACACATCCCAACAGGGTGGAGTACAGCCAGCATGCAAATCACTGAAGCTACCATCCTAGCAGGTCAATGGGCACTGCAGCCTTGTTCTGAATCTCCAGGCTGAAATTCCCTCCTGCAGAAGGCTATCTGAAATATTTCATCCGGGGATCATTTCTCTCTTTTTTAAATACCTCTAGAAAGTATAAAATTGGCATAGAAAGTCATCTCACCAGATGTCTCCAGCCAGAAAGAAATAAAAACATCACCCCCCTTTTCAATTTCCTCACCAAAATCAGCAAATGATAGGGCAGTCAGGGTCTGAGGCACTTATGAGTCTTTTTGTTGAAGCTATCTAATTTCAAGAAAATAATACAGGATTAGCACAGACAGGAAGTTAAGTTGTCTAAATTTTGTGCTGATTCCTGCTTCAGGTGCTGTTTGTATGGGCATGGAAAGGGCCAAAGATAGACGTGACGCACCTCATTAATCTGATAATTCTTGTTATATTAGTCCACAAAGGCAGAGCCAGAAAAGTGTGGGACTAGGTGAGTACCTGAAATACTAACATTAAGGCGAAACATAAGCAGGCAAAATTAATTGCAAACTGATGATAGTACCACGGAGCTGAAAAAAATAAAAAGGAGCTAAAGGAAATAGAAGAGTAATAAAAGGATTTGCAAAAAAGTGACAAGGCCATTAGTGATCCCACTGTTGAAGCAGGACTGACTTTGTCTGATAAAATGAGGCTTACATCATTTATTAAACAAAAGAGCAAATGTGGATCATAACCAGAATTATACCACCTACTCTGTAGATAATGATTCAGTTTTATTAAAAGTTACAAGAAAATTGCTGAAGCAAATGGAACAAATACCTTTGCACTCAATGATTGTTAAAACTCACCTGAAGAAGTTATTCTGAAGTTCCTTTATGTCTTTGTGTCCCTTATATATTGAAAGGCAAAGAAAATTACAACTGCAGGTCCTCAGATTGAAAAGTATCCATCATAGAATTAGCACACAAAATTGTTGTTGAAGCCAGCAGGAGAGGAAATCATGCCATAAGACTGAATTTCTAAATGAGCAGGCTGAGCTTCACTGCACATTGTTGGATGTATTTTCAATTCTACTTTTCCACATGAGCAAGGCACAGGAAATTTGAAGATGGCAGATACACTCAGTCATTAGTTGCTGTTTCAATTGCTTGCTGGTCAAGATGGTTTAGTAACAGTCTTGTAAACAGCAACATCAAACAATATACCAATTCAGGACATTTTATTGCAAAAATAAAAAGAGAAACAAATCAGCACAAAAAAAATCTGCATTATTTTTCATCTTGAGAAATGCTTCAAAAAACCACTGAGATTTTCTCCAGAGGAAGTCTCCAGCAGCAAAACCACCCCATATATTTTATTAATGAAATTGATTACTTATAATTAATTTATTCACATTTATAATTAAAACAATAATTAAAATAATTACATAATGAACCTTGAGCATAGTAATAGCAAAATATAAACTACAAATAAACACTGAAATAAAAAAAATACTATTTATGCAAACTTTATCTCCTATTATTTATTCATTGGCTTAGAGATAAGGTTCCACTGCGCTTGAGAAAATCCCCCCTTTACATTCTGGGAAACTCAGGAAACTCAGTAGGATTACCTTGTCTGACATCCATGTCACACTTTTAAGAAGCCACACTGAGAAGCATCCCTGGGCTTTGCACACAAAAAGTTAGTTGAAATATTATTCCTGGATTTTATAAAGTCTCCAGAGGGATTCCATCTGGGATTAAAAAATACTGACCGAGAAAAACCAGGACAAAGAAGTAGCTGCAGAAGTTTAACCATTCCTAGAATTAAACAAACAAACAAACAAACAAACAACATTTGTGGAGTTCATCATCTGGAAGCCCTGTTCTTTCACGTTTTTTTCGTTTTCATCAAGACTTTGCTGATTCATTGCTCCTGTTACTAACAAGTTAACGTCCTCTGTCTTGAAGTATGTTTGAGCTAACTTCATGAAGTAAGAAATGGGCCATCATTTATTCCTGTGGACTTCCTAATATCTATAATAACTCCTACAGAATTTATAATAATGTTTCACGTTATTCTTTGGGAAAACAGCAATGCATGGAAATCCATTTTTGAAAGGTCATAACTGTCTATTCAGTTGGACACCACCAGCATCAATTAATCAAAATTAATCGCAACTTTCCTGGAAGCACTACTTGTGTATTAATTTACTTAAATTGTATATGACATTTCATGAAACAGCCTTTAATACGAATATACAATGCATGCTGGGACCGAATGTGCTGGTTTTCTCTATACGTACTTTCTCCTAGGTTTACTTAGCACTTTCCTCAGAAGCTCTTCTACAGGTTCTCTCTTTCAGAGGTGTAATTTCTTTTACAACAAAGAAGTTGAAGACAAGCTTTCCACTTAACTATTGGAGATATCCTCTAAACAGTAAATCCCAGTTGTCTGGGTTTCCTGGGGGTTTGGGGGGATGGTGGTGTCTGTTTCATTTTTACTTTTTTTTCTTTTGGGGTTTTAGGGGTTCTTTTTTTCTGATATGCCAATTCTTTCTTTAGGGAACAGCACGGCCCCTCCAGATTGCTGAACCACCCTTGTTGGAGGGCCAGTAATCTTTGGTGTGCAGGTAGAAATAGGCAGCCAACAGACAGAGGGAAGAACTTATGCTTGTTTCACCATCAAAGAAAACATAATGTAATTACAAGCTGTAGTACAGACAGGTTACCTTGTCTTTTAGTTTCAGTGAAGAAAGCAGGAGATTATATGAAGCCATGACTTGAAGCACTAAAAGAATTGTGGCAGCAGAAGCTGGACCATTTTCTATTTTAGTCTTTACGGTGTTGATGGCAGTTTGGCCCCCGACAATATACAGGAGGGATGGCAGAGAGAGATCAGTGTGAGCTCATGCTCTTTGTTATAGTGCTTCTGGAGGTTTGCTCTTAGAAGATGAAGATTTTTCTATATGATCAGAGTTAGGGAATTGCTTTGAATGACAACAGTGAGAACAAGCACTGGTGGCTGGCTATGTTAAAGCAGATCTTGCTAGCAATTCATGGAGATTGTTGGAAAGACATCACTGGAGATTTAGGGTTTGTTAAAATGGAGATTTTAGGTATGTTTTTGGAGTAATTATTAGGGGTGATTTTGCATCATAGTTGTTCTACAGGTTGTTATCGGAATCAGGTAACAATCAATCACAAAGGAATTCAGTTTGGTTTCAAGAGCAGTTTCTGATGATAGAAAATATGATTTTGGAGTAGTTTAGTCAGAGTTTCTACCTTGTCCCAAGCTGTATACTCATTGCTCGTCAGGGCATGATGCAAAGTCCTTATATTCGTAGGTATTTAGAAAGTCTGCAAGTTTGGAAAAGAAGGAGCTGAAGACTATGGGTGACTTAGCTGATTTTTCATGGTGTGCTATAGTTAGGCCTCCTTTAGGGTTCTGTGAGAATCTGCTAACAGGAAAATGCATAACAAGCAATTTAATGAATAAAGATTATTTTACTGCAAAATGCTATATTTTCTGATTGGGTATTTTAGAGGATTCCAAGAAGTCTGGATAGGTACCAGAAAATAAAGTAAAATGAAAGGAAATTAATAATTTCCATCACTAAGACCTGAAGTTACAAAATGAGGGCAAGTCTAGATTGAAATGTTTAACATTGTTCAAAGAGGTCCATCACTAACTCTCCCCTTGACAGGCTTATTCCTTTAGCAATTTTTTTTAGTATTTCTTTCCATGTGGCATTACCATATGTTTCATATTGCATAGATTTCCACAAGCAGAGCACATACACACATTTCATAGACTGTTGGTGTTTTTCCTGTTCTGAACAATTTTGGTAAGTGTTTTTTTCTCTTACTTTTATAGGAAAGGTTTTATTCTATTTTTTAACAGACTGAACTGCATCATGTATTGTTGGTGAGGTTGTAATTTCCTAAACTATTCCTTACAGCAACTTTAGAGACTGGGAGTAAACTAATAGATTTTCTTTTCTGGAGAAGCACATTCATCAGTCAGCCACCCCAAATGCTTATCTCAGTAAATGAGCTCTGCTACAGTCACTGAGAGATGTCAGCCAGGACATCTAACCTCTCTGCAGCTCGTCCACATCCAGGCCTTGCCCACCTTATCTGCATACATTGAGGCCAAAATTTTGAACGCTTCCATTTTGATCATGAGACATATTAAGGAGGATGCAATTATCAGAAAATTACAGCTTTTAATGTATGCTGTTAAGCAGCTGGATCAAAGTCACTACTTTTTTTTTTTAAAAAAAGCCACACTTGAGTACCTCTCTGAGCAGTTATAATGCCATTGTCAGATATACTTAGCTATTAATAGTTTCATTTTGTTTGCAATACTGTTAGTTTCCATTATATAGAAAAGAGTTGAGGGAAGAGATCTCAGAAGTATGCCATGGTATTAAAGCCATACTTTGAGGTGTAGCTGTGCCATCTCTGCTGCTGGAGAGGTCTCTGCCCTCTTGTATGCTGGCTGCTCCTCTCTGGCCTGGTGTCACCTTTTAAATGGAGCCTGCAAAATTACCTGTGTGTTTGTGTCATGAGCTGGGATCAGGAAACAGATACAGATAAAAGACAGCCTAGTACCAACTGTCCCCATGCATTTCTGATGGATCAGTTCTCTCAGCTGCATTTAGTCTCTGCTTCACAAATGCTGCTTCTGGAATGTTGCACCTCAGCACGATGGAGGGAATGGGCAACATTAACTGTGTATGGGGATGGCTGTGATTTTGGCAGCGCTGCCAGTTTACAGGTGCCTAAGCCTGCAGCCTAGGATTTTCAATAAATGATGAGGCTTCATGACACAAGAGCTCCATGAATTCTTTCTTCTTATAAATTAGACATGACTGAAAAATTCGGTATACTATTATACAGAACTTATAAATAAACTAGGAATGGAAACACACAGGTAAGGCAGACTTAACAATAATTTACCAGTGTTGCATTTTTCTCCATTCTGCATAATATCCATCTCTGTGCATAACATCAGCTCATTCAGTTGAGTCCATCTTTAATAAAGAGGGAGTCAACATAAAGTTAAGTCCCTCTCACTTCTACAGGATAGCCTTGCCTTATCACCTGTTTTAAGGATGCAAACAATACAGAATAAAGATCACTTATTGATGCAGCATCTTCTTTGATAAGGTTATCCCTTAACAGGTAATGCAGAGGGGAGCAATCAGTAGATCTGCTTGAAAGAGCAAATTTTCAAAGTGTATCATGTATAACTCTAATAATTCAAAAATGTCATCATGGTAGGGAAACATCTTTAAAAAGGGAAAACTGGTGCATCATGTCATATTCTGAAAGAATTGTGCATGATTTTTAAAATAGCAGTGAGAAAGTTAACATTTATACTCCTTTAATTCCTCTTCCTCCACACAGACAATCTAGCTGATTATGATTGCAGGATTATTTTCTGTGGAACATTTATATGAATACTTTCTTTCCTGTGACCTGTCCATAGATTAGTAAAGTTCACTCATACTTAAGGAAAAGGGAAATGAGCAGAATTTTCCATTACAATAACATCCTAAACCATCCTTTTAAGGCTCTGTCTTTACTGATGATACACACCATAGAACTCCCACTTCAGACTCATTCCCCCAGCAAGCGCTAGCCATTTGGGGGGGGGGGGGGGAATACACAGTTATAAAAGCTTATGTCAACCATTTGAATAGCATTTGCCTCCAGCAGACATCACTAAAATGGAAGACAAAATGGTGCCAACTCTCAGAACAGAATCTTAACTACTGTTCCCAAAGGGTCAAATGTTGGCATGGCCAGAAAGATATCAGAGCTGGTAGGGCTACAGTCCACTGAGCTGTGAACAGCTTTCACCATCTAACAAAATCCCTATTTGGTGTTGGTTCAGCTGTTCCTGAATCCTCAGTTTGTTTTGCCATCGTGAGGTCTTAAGTTTTAGGACCTAGCCTAGAGCAATGCTCTGTTTACATGTGATTTTTAAGCTTTGGCTACTAATTGTATTATACTTGCAGAGACCTGAGCTCTCTCAAAGGACCTTGAGTGAAATTTTGCACCTCTTTTCCTCTCCTCATGCACTCGTAATGTTGCAAAGAACTAAAAAAAAATCCTGTTGCTTGTCATGGTTGGTAAAATAAATGTTTTTCAATTCATTAATGATAGAGTGCTTTCAACAGAGGAGTGAATAATACTAGGTGTTCTGTCGCATAGAGACATTGTACTCACATTTCATTTCTCAGGAAACAGTGGAATAAAGCCATGTTTGCATTCTATAGCTGGAAACAAAGAAGTGAATATTCTTGAAGTGGTTGTCTTCAGTGTGAAATGTGGAATGAGGGAGGTTTTATTTACTGTGAGGAATGTCACTACCAGGTTTCTTAATCCTTTGTCAACACCAAGCTAATTCAGCTTTCATAAAGACAGGGTAGGGCAATGAGCAAATGGATCAGTTACATTCTTCTACTATCACACTACATTAACATTAGTTTGCAGGTTGCTCTGCCTAAAGAGCTGTCTCAGATTCATGCTTCAAGGGTTTTTTTGGGGTTTTTTTTTGGCTAAATCTTTCTCAGACTATGCTTTAAAAATATAAGGAAACATCAGAAGATAGCTGCAAAACAAACATGATTTGTTTCATGCATTTCACAATGATCTCAGCTATGCAGTAATAGCAATTAAAAGCCACAATAGAACACTGGTCACTAGAATAAATGCCATTAAAATAATCAGGCCCAGCAGCTGTAGAGTCAAGTAAAGACAGCTTTGTAATGACAATATGGCAGAAGAAAATTACTGACATTTCCCTCTAAATTATATTTCCTAAATTATCATCTTAATATTAAATAAAGTTATGATAATTCATAGACTGATTACAGATGAAATCAGTGCAACTACTTACTCTGCTGTTGGCTAGGGTTAACATTTTAAACATAATTAATAGCCTTTACTCACTGTATCTGGTTATACATGGTGTTTCTCATTTACATTCATTTGCAATACACTGACAGCTCTAAATGTCTGAAAAGAAAGATCTCATCCACCAGAGGAAAATGGTTCTTCGTGTTATAGTGCTTATAACGGACATGGTTACTGCACCGGTCTAATAAAAATGACCAGAAAAGGAATGTGGAAGAGAGAGGCTCTATGTTATTTTCTTTTCAGTTTTGTGTTCCAAGCCTTTCCTGGTGTCAACGTGAAATGTAATTGCTCTTTTGACCTCCTATCTTCTCTCTCCCCAGGTCTCAGGAAAAGCTACACTGGCTGATTACAGCAGGAATGAAAGGCACTCCGACCTCACCGACCGAACGCCTTGCTGCTTTCAATGTTGCCCATTATGCTGAAGGCAGGCAACTCCTGGAGAGAGTCTGAAATCTAGAGGAGAGCTGCTTGCTGGGCAGCCTGCCAGCAAGGGCTTCGACAGCAACATGGCAGACACCACCAGGCAGTGAAGGAAGCCAGATGAGGGAGGGAGAGGGGCGAACAGTATCAAAACGTTGCTAGCACAGGGCATAAAGAATTCTCAGATGCTGATCATGGATTGCTTCTTTATTAATAAGACTTTACATCATCCAGCTGAAAAGTAGCAGAGAATCAATTTTTTTTTTTTTTTTTTTTTTTTTTTTTTTTTTTTTTTTTTTTTGTAGTGGAATGTGGCAGTCTTTAAATTAAAAAAAAATAATAAAAAAATACCACCCCAAGTCCACAGTTTTCACAAGAATAGAGAGACTATTGCTGTATAAAGACCCATTGAAAGTGCTCCTCCAAGGAAAATGGGTCAAATATTCAGTTGCTATAATTGTGCTAAATTGGAAAACATTCACCATAAAATCTGTCTTAGAATATTTCTGGAGCTATAAGAGGCTGGAAGACATACCACCTGGCAAAATTCTCTCTCCTTCCATGTGTGTTGTGTTTTTATACATATATTTTGGAGACCCAAAACCTCAGAATTCACAGTCATAAGAAGACGTTATCTGAAATTATTTCCTCTAACTTTCTTTGCTCTCAGTCAGCCACGATGCCTCGCTGAATGAAGTTTCTAATTTGACCTGAGGATAATGTGGAGACTCAGGCAAAGCTGTTGAAGGGCTGATATTGTGAAGTCTGTCCACTTGAAATGAAGCTATCCAAAAAGAGATTCAGATAACATGGACATTTCATTTAGAAACAGCCTATCCCAGCAGGGTCACTACTGTTTCAATGTCATCGTGATTTGAAGGCTGTCTAGTGACTCACACAAAATCAATCAGTGCTCTGTATTTGGTTTTGTTTTCTTAATGGGTCATGCGTCCCTATCACAAAAAAACACTACTACAACACGGACAAGAAATACTCATGTTGTTTCCTCAAGCTGGAAAGTCCAGCAACAACTGGATGATTGCTAGATTACTGTCACACTCAAGGAAGCTAATGCTGCATAACACGGTGAGAGATATGCAGGGTTAGGATGGCAAACATACCACGTATCATGTGTCCAGTGGTCATGTCACACATTCCCCAGCTCTGCCAGATCCCTGCATGTCCTGGTGTGTCCAGCATGTCCTGTGGATGGGATGATGGCTGCTCCTCATGGCAGCAGGGTCAGAATATGCAAGCAAGTGGCTGCCCTGCATTGCCTTTTGCCATTCTCCTTCTCCAGGTCTAGCAGGAAATGCATGCCCTATGTCTTCACAGGCATTTTCTACCTCAAAAGGTCACTGCTGATCAGGAAGTGAAGCCCTGTCCCACACTGATGTAGTACTGCTTCCCAAAAAGCCCAGAGCAAGAAAGTTGAAGAAATTGGTCATGTGCAGAATTGGGCATGTATTTCCCTCATTGCATGGGGCAGGGTGTTTGGACCAGCAATGGAAGACCTTTGCACACAGTAAAAATTGTTAATGACCTTTATTGTTAAAAGGAATCCTTCCCATCAAGATTGCACTGAGATGATCTGGTTTTGCCTAAGTGTATCACCAACACATTCTATGCAGCTATGTCTCTGATGGAGCTCCACATCACCAAATTTCTGATTCCTTGTAGGAATTTGCAACTATGACCAATGCTCCCATTTAGCCTTTCTGTGATAAACAAAATTGACTGCACACCCCAAATCTTTCACAGGGAGGCTTGTTTTCCAGTCTTTAAATTTCTCTTCTGGTTATTTTTTATGTTTTCTCCTGAATATGAACATCCCCTTTGAACACAGTGCTCCTGTATTAACCATCCTACATAAAACAAAAACAAAAACAAAAACACCAAAACCAAGAACATCTAAAAAAAAAAAAAAAAAAAAAAAACCACAAAACAACAACAACAAAAAAAAAACCCAAACCAAAATCACAGACAATAAAATACGGAGGTGAGATTTCATCTTTTGAATCTTATTTGAGAGTCACCCAGCTTTGTTGCTCAGCTGACTATTCCCCATAAGCCTCAGCTCATTTTCAGAGCTGCTGAAGTCTTCTACCCTGTAAGTAATAGCTTCTATTATTTGTTCTAAGCTGAACTGCTATGTAGTATGGCTGGTTCCTTTCTCATAGATTCATAGAATACCAGGTGGAAAGGGACCTCAAGGATCATCTGGTCCAACTTTTCTAGGCAAAGCATGACTAGAAGCGTGTCCCAGCACCCTGTCTTAGAACTGCTCAACATAACATGTCCTTCCCCTCCAGACGCGTTTACACCACATGAACACGGATTACTGTTCTCCTGGTTTGCTTCTCCAACAGCTGATTAAACTGAAAAAGTTTGGATAGGCTTACAAGTTGCTTCTCCCATGAACCTAACTGCAGAGGCATCCTCATTCTCCAACAGAATGGAAAGCTGAATTGTTTTTCACTATCTATGCTCCCACATGAGCTAAATTCAGATGCCCACAGGAGATTTCTCACGAGTAAAACCAAGCAGCTATATAAACAACCAGGACATTTTCAAACTGAGGACAGACACATTGCTGTACTTCAGCAGAGAAGTGCTTCTTCTGAAAGCCCCATATACCAAGCAGACTTCTGCATTCCCAGATTCCTTAACTGAACTTCAAGCAGTCATACATCTCTGTCTGTACTGGTGGGCCTTAGCTGCTGTGATCTCTTTCCTTTTGTAAGAAAACAAAAAGCCACAGTGTCGTGTCAAAGTGAAAGAAGCCATGTTTTAAATTAACCTGTGTAAAGAACCTAAGCCTGCTAATACAGGGGATCTTTTTGTAAGTTACCATACCTTCAAGAGCTGTTCCATGGGACAAACATATATTATTGACAGGAATTGTTATATTTACACTGCACCTTACAGCAAAAGGACATTCATATTGAATACTGTTTTAAATATTATTTTTAATCATACCTTGTACATTTCAAAAAGAAGTTACTACGATTAGCATTGGAAAAGAAAGCATACTGTACAGGCAGAATAGGCATAGCAATAAGAATGAAGTCAGGTGAGCAGGAGTCTAACACAAATAAGAGTAAATATATTTCCTCCAACGCACTACAGGAGCTAAGTGGCTTTTTTCCCCATTCTTTCCAGAGTTGAAATTCCTGGCAAACAACTTGCTGCAGCTCAAGTTATTTTGTTTGGAGAAATCTGAAAAGGTTAAGTCAACTAACACCATGAAACAAATGGATCAGAGGTATTTGAGCCCTGGAAAGTCAAAGTATTAAATACATTGCAAGTTCATATGTGCCAGTTCTTAGTTTTCATTACCTTAATTTAAAGGGTGAAGTAAAATAAAGCTGTGTTAGATAAAAACAAAACAAAATAAAAAGGTATGAATAACATGACATGACATATATAAAAGTTTTCTCTCACTCTGCTCACATAGAACCTCATCAAATAAGTGTATTTTTCCTGAAAGCAGTTCAAAGAACAGAAGCTGCCATTTGTATCCTGTGTTTTTTGCATCTCTGCAGGCTTGCCTTCTTCCACACTTGATGTCTAAATGCCTTGTATTGTAGATACAAAAGTTTTGATTTTGAACCTGACAACCTGTTCAGGTTTTTTTGGCAGTCTCGATGGTTGCAGTTCTCTGCAATACAAATACCTATTTAACACAAATGGCTTATGAACATAAACAACTGCACGCACTTTCAAAAGCAAATATTCCTGAATGTTGAATGCACTTTGCATGCATTGGCTTGAGGCACAGATCTCTGTCTTGCCTGTGAATTGGCTTGGTAGGTATTCAAAGAGGATAGAAATGCTTACTACATAATATGTTCTCCTGTTTGTCTATACCTTCACTCTATTAAAAAGTAATAATAATTGTCATTTTTCTGAAGTATGGTGCTATGCTCACCTTGAAATCACTAATAGATAAAGAAAAAGGTTTAAGAACTACCCACTATACCCTCTAAAAACAACTTTATAAGGACTTTCAAGGCCAGGTTGGACAGAGCCAACCTCCATGGTCTAGTCTGACACCCCCATGGCAGGGCAGCTGGAACTAGGTGATTAAGGTCCCTTCCAACCCTAACCATTCTATTATTCCATGACTTTGACCTGGTCCAAAAATGAAAACTGAATACTAGCAAAACTTAAAACATACTTAATAGTTATTCAGTGTGTGTGTGTATGCACGCATATTTTGGTGTATGGTCTATTTGGAGTATTTTTAATCCTCATTTGAAGATTCTTTTGTTTCTTTTGATTGGTGGTGTTGTCACACAAATGACACTTCCTACTGGGGGGAAGAGCTGTTAGAAAGACAACCAGAATAGAAACCCTAAAAAATTATGGCTCCTTTGCTATCTGTCCAACCCTGCAAGGTGTTGGACTTTTACTGTTGTCATTGAACTCACTTGGGAGCGATGATAAGCCTCTGGAAAAATCATGCACACCTGGAACTGGGTTCAAGTGTGTCTAAGGGTTCAACAATTGTGCTTGAGTCATACACGCAATCTGCCTTCACTCTTTGCTTTATTTTAAAGGTTGAAATGTGGCATTTCAAAAATATAATGTCAGATAAGTAATAAGTCTGAATGTTAAGGGTTTACTGAATACCAGATTTCATCCAACGAGATGGGAAAGACATAATTTCTGCAGTAATTGCTAGAATAGGGCTTTTATTTTTGTAGGAAGGGTAGATTTTGTCAGGGTGGCTGGCAGCTCCTTTTCAGCAGATGGGTAGGAATACAAGAAGCTTCCTTGTGTTCAGTATCAGCAATTCCTCTTTGATTTGCATTTGAGGGAGTTTTTTCCATAGTGTATTCATTTGCCAGTGTTAATGTGCCCCTGCATAACCAGGTAAGAATGGAATAGAATTACTAACAATAAGAGGAGGTAGAATAAGGGCATGCCAGTAGAGCAGCCTTTCCTTCGTCCACCTAATTTGAACAGACCATAATTTCAACTATCTCAAGTAGGGGTTTTTGTTTATTTGTTTTTCTCTCAAAACTAAGTTCAGAAAATTAAATGTTCTGTATGACAGCTACTACATTCTGTGAAGCTGGAGTTAAAGAAAAAAGCTCTTTTGCTTGCAGCTAGGCAAACACATAACTTACCTTATAAATCCAACCCAAGAGCCAATTAATTAAAGCAGAGTAAAAAATATTCTCTGTGAAGCACAGAGGAAAAAAAGAAAACAGAAGTATTTTCCTCCCAGTGCAACATATCCTTTATGTGTTCAAGTCAATAGCCATAATCACATTAGAGAAAATGCAAGCGTCATAAACCACTAGGGTTGTAATGTGTGGTTCATGAGGCAGGCCTGCACAGTGAAGGAAGGAGGACTTCCAAACAGCTTTGTCAGCTGGTACTGTGCCTGTGGGACTCCGGAAGGAGGTTGTGAGCAGCAGTGTATGGCTGCTGTGCCAGACTTCTTGATGTTCAAGAGGTGAGGCCTTGAGGCTGTGCACTATAGGGGTTTGTGTTGTAACCAGGGAAGATACTTCAGGCTGCTTAGCAAGGCACTTGTGGGCCCTTTTTCAACCCCCAGTGAGGGGCACAATGACAAGCACAAGGCTGCCACATGAAGCTGTGGCATTTTAAAACATCACACGAACAAACATGAATTTACCACTAGTAAATTCATCCCTTCTACTGTCTCTTGGACAAAGCAGCAGTGCAAACACCTTGGAGTTCTATGTTGTATTATTACTTCTAAGTTTCCGAAACTCACATAGATTATCCTTTTTAGCTGAAATACTTTGTAACATAGATGAAGCTACTTTTGAATCAGAGAGACAGGTGTTCCTGGCCAAGGTGCAGAAGGCCAATTTTAAACTTGTGTATGATGTAATTGCATTTCACTTCATTCAGCTTCTATTTTGGTTTTGTGTGACAAATTCTCACTGAACTCCGTGAGCTTTAAATATGATAGCTAATACAGAAAGCAGATACTTCATCTTTATTAATTCTGCTTAACAAATTTCACAGTCATTTTGACATAAAACTATAAGCATATGTGGCATAATATATTGAAAGTGAAGACAGAGCTATGAATACCCATAAAGGTATATATGCAGTTTGAAAGAAATGAAAAGAAATGAAAAGAGGGGGAAAGAAAGGGAAAGAACAGAAAAGGAGAAGAGAAGGGAGAGAAGTTCAATAGATCTGTTATGGTCTGTCAACTTTTTAAGTTGTTAAATATGCATTATGTGGCAAACAGTTCCTGGAGCCTAAGGCTTTCCTGTGCATTTTGCTTTGGTCCCTTAACAATGTCCATATACATTTTCTGTTTGTGTTATCGCCTGCTCATCAGATATGCCAACTATAAAGTATTCTGATAAAGTGGCATAAACTACATGACCTTGCATTGGCCTCGGCAGATAATTTATCAATGATGTGTTTAATTGGGAATATAATGGGCAAAAGAGATGTTCGTGTGTTTTCCAATGCACAATTATGTTCTTCTGCTTTCATTTCCAGGTAACTCTACTGACTTTGAGAAAGGCACACTTTCGACAAAAAGGAAAAAAAAAAAAAAAGTAGCAGAGTAGCAGGCGCAGGCTAACTTCACTTCAGTGCTGAAACCCAGTAGAATTTGTACCACCACAGAGCAAGCAGATCAAGCTGTAAAACAAGGCAAGTAACTATGTTCTCTGCCAAAACAGCCTTTCCAAAGGCAGCACCAGATCCTTGAGAGGTATCTCAGCCACAGTCCCTGAAACTAAACTTTGTGACTGCTAACACTGCTGAATAGCGTTGAAGAATACTTGATCCTGTCATTGAAATCACAAGCATCTCCTTCAAGCAATATAGATCAAGAATAACCCTAAAGATTTCAACAGCCTAGTCGTTTCTGAAGAAAGCCTATGCTTGATGCTACCAAGTTCAGACTTTATTGTTCTTTATCTTCTAAACTATCTTTTCTTAGTAACATAATTGAGAAAAAAATATATACCCATCTAATCTGAATTGGGTTTTATACTTTGTCCGTTGCTGCAATGCTTGAACACTTAGTACTACTCTTTTGAGAACTGTAGTGCTATCTCTCTACATACAGGATAATTGGATTTCTTGTTTAGACAGGACTACGCTTCAGTTATCACTCTTAGAATTCAGATTCTATCAAAAAATTCTAGCTTTGATTACCTCTAAAGTCACCTTATAATTAGCAAACTACAGAGAAGGTGCAATATGCAAGACAGATGGTATTGAGATCAAAGACAGCAGCAGAACACAAAGCAAGAAGGCTCCTTCTGTGGAAACTGAAACACATCTCAGGCATTGTTCGAAGCAGAGGTGCCAAGCCAAGAATATCTAGCACCTGAGGTAGGTACTCATGCAAGAAGAACAATCCAGGAAGGATGCTTATTCTGTCTAAATGAGAGAGATTCAAGCTAACCTGCTGCACACAGATTCTACTTTTCCATCCGTTTTTATTGATGCCATTTCACCTCACAGGGAAAAAAAGAAAAAAAAAAAAAAAAGGCATGGTCTGAGCGTGCCCACTCTAGGATGGCAATGATTAATTGCTGGTTCTTTATACCCTCATTAAGTTTATTTATGGTAGGCAACTGGTAAGGTGAAAATAACTACATGCCTCTGATGTTTAAATATCATTTTGTTCTCCTTGTCCTGAAGATTCTTTTAAAGCACAACACATCACCCAGTGAATCACTGAACTTATAAGAATCTCAGGCCCCAACAAAATTTTCCAGAAATAGGTGTAACTAGCTTTCTTACTTCAACTCTCCCCCAGTCCCTTAAAGGATTACTGTTGCCCTTCAGGTACCCAGACAATGTCTGGGAATGTCTGTGATCTTTCAAATATAAAATTCCAGCTCCACTGTATTTGTATGAAAGACAATTCCATATTTTTCCCTAAGCTACAGAAAATGTCAAAATGTGTAAGGTGCAATGATGGTCAGAATTAGAGCCCTTACTGCATTATTTCTAGACATTAAAATATGTCACAGCACTTCTGCTATATAAAGAAGCCCAAGAAGCTTGTATTTTTAAAGGTCTTCAAGTGGATATTTACATAATAATGATTGTGAAGCAGCAGGTGTGTTTTGGTAGGCAAATCTCTGTATGCACTCCTTTCTGCTATTGGCAAAAGCTTTCTACAAAATGTTAGAGGAATGCCTACAAAGTTGTTGTCATCTAGCTGGAAAAAAAAAAAAACAAACACACAAACCCAAAACCAAAAAATCTGCATTTTAGGAAGGATTTGTTCATTCACATAACTAGACTCTAAGCTGTGAGTGGCTGTGCCATGCTGCATGCTTTCATTGTTCCCAAAGCTGCTGTGTAGGTTTATTGAATTGGCCCTTTCCACTGGTTAGTACTGGTCAAACCTTACTTTTTTAACTAACATTAAGTTGTATTTTTTATATAAATATAAACGTTATATAAATTTTATATAAATGTATTTTATATATGTAAAATATTAAGTAATATTTTTTAAAATAAAAGTGGAACAATAAATTTTCTGTAAGTAGGCCCCTAGGATATGGTCCCAGGTCCACGGGATTACAAATCTATATTTAGGATCTATCTTTCCAAGATCTGCTCTAAACTCCAGCAACGATGTATAGGCAATATTCAAGACACACAGACTTAAAGTTATATGTTTTGATTCAGCAACAAAGATGAACATCCATTCCTGCCTGCTGGTAAGCCACCAGAGGATTTCTAAAAAATGTTCACAGGCATTAACGTGTGTGTCGAAAAGCCACACACGTGGGGTTGCAGAGCACCTTTTTGGAGAGTGTGCGCTGGGTCCAACATGTTTGGTGTTGAGAATCCTGCAGTGGCTGTTGGAGCCTCTGTGAATGGAGACCTGCAGCTGCAGGTATTCCTGCTCTGAGACAATCTTGTGAACACTAGCAGTAAGTGTGAGAAGCACTCAGAAACAGATTCATTATCCTTGTTGCTTGTTTTGGTCAGATCCTACTGAGCTGTAAAAAACAGACAAAACAATCACCTTCGTGCTTTTGAAATGTATGTGGTGATGACAGACATACATAAATTCTGACAACAAGGTTGTTTCTCTTTTTCTGCTTTACTGCTTGTTGGTGACCTACTGGTCTGATGGGTAACAGACAAAACGGTGCAGAAGAGAGAGACGGTGTTAGTAAAGAGGCATTCAAATATTTGCTCTTTTTTTCCTACAGGTTTTTGTCAAACAACTGCAAATCAAAATTACATTATTTGATTACAATGTCTTATATGCCATTCTGCATAATTAGTCCTATTGTATTCCTTTAGCAGCATGGAATACTGTCAATTACTATTTGTAGGTTTCAAGATGTATATATTTGTTACATCTTTCCTGAAAGGCTTGAAAATAAAAGCATTTTAATTTAGCTTATTAGCATTACGTAAATAGTAACATAACTAGCCTTGATTTGCTGCCACTACCTTGGAAATATTTAAACATTATTATTACTTAGCTCAACATTCCAATTTTATCTCTGAAATTAATGCTTTTAATGTTCAATTTATGCTTGTCAACAAATAATGATCATAGATGTGAGCTGGTTCATAATCCAGAGGTACTAGGTTACAATGTGTTACCATGGAAACTGTGGTTTATTGCGTTTTCCCAACTTGATTTAAGACATTTGACAATCATAGCAACTGTTTGCCTGTCTTTCCATATCATAAAAAAATTCAAAACCACAAACAACCAATAAGGGACACTCACACGGTTCTTGGACCTCACTATAAAAATAATACAGAAATGACAACCTTATATTTAATAGGGACCTTTTGCGAATAGTTTATCTCACAGAATGTCTATGAGTGGTGGAAAATTCAATCAGTGGTTAGTCATCGAATGGACCTGTCTTGCCTGTGGTTCATTTTGTTTATTGCATCATATATCTTTTATGATCACTGGGACTTTAGCCTGAAACAGCATTTTCGTTAACAAGAGCCATGTTTCCTTTAACATTGTTTATGGCATCTGAAACATTACTCTTTGAAACCACGGTACATTTTCAATTGAGCAAAGGTCTGTAACAGAACACAGCATGTCTGTGTTTATTCAGGATCCCAAGTAAAAAATATCCCTGTTCGTGTAACATTAATCACTTTGCCAGTGTTCAGTTGAGGTCATTGCCACATTCCTAGCAGTATTAAGCCAAGTCAAAATTAATCACATACATTAAACCCTGCAAGGAAAGCACGTGAAGCGGATCTGAAATTAGACATTTGGTGAACGACTAAGAGACCACTGTAACAAAATATGTTAGCAGTGCTGCAGCAAGCTTTCAGAATAAAATGACATATTCCCTACTACGTTGTTGTCAGCTTATCTATATTTAAGGCTTTGTTCCTGTCTCCTTCATTTAAACCATTCTTTAGAAGTTTTAAATATAACCACTAAAATGCTCGCTAGATTTTTTCCCCTTTTTTAAACATATCTATGTATTTTAAAAATGCGTTAATGTATTCTTATATAACTCAAATTAGGTTTCTGTGATTTTTAGAAATCCAGGTAATAAAATCCTTTTAAGACAGAAAAGTTATTAATTAAAAAGTATTTAAAATCAGTTTTCTTTTCATAATCTCGCTTCTTTCTGTATGTGCACATACTTTAATGCTTCATATTTCAGGCTGAGGCATCCCTGCCCATGGCAGGGAGATTGGAACTGGATGATCTTAAAGTTCTTTCCAACCCTAAATATTCTGTGAGTCTATGATGTTGCTGCAAGTGTAAAAGATGCATTTTACACTATGACTTTATGTTCTACACAGTAGAGTCTAAGAATTTGTTTGCCCATTCCTGTACACTTCCATTAAATATGTCTGGTTTTATTATGTTACGGAGTCATAACAGGATAATTAAAGAACAAATAATTCCTGCTAAAAACCCCAAGGAGAAAAACCTATGGTGACATAAGGATTACTGTCAATTAATTCTGCCTTGAGAGTATATTGACATGTCAAACCCACTAGATTCATGTTTTAAAAAAATTAGGAAACCAAGCAATTCAGCAACAGGAATGGAAAGTAAACTGCTGAGCTATAAAATTAAAGGCGGCAGATGAACATTTTTTTTCCATTCTGCAGTGGCATAGCAATGGCCAGCAATATCAAATGCTCTGGCTTTCAGTGATAACAGAAAGGTTTTTTCTACAGTGAACATTTAAAATCTGGGCTTGCTCTGATTTTATCTGTATAAGGTGCAGACTTATACAGCTGTACATAGTCACAGAAGTAAGTAAAACATGCTCTCACACAGTCTTGGAGCACAAAAAAGGCTCCTACCTGGAGCTGGATGGGCCGAGCATTGAAGATTGAAGACAAACTTTATCTCCGTGGAAATTCCTGTACTTTCTACATGACTTCTATGATGTGCAGGAGGGATACCATCACTTCAGGGTCCTTGACAAGAAAGGCTGTTTTCTATAGAAAAGGGAAGTAGTATCTCATCTTCATGAAGACCCTCATCCTGAAAAGGACACCTAGCACCAAACCCGACAGGCTTTCACAGAATTGTGACATTTCTGAAATGCTTCAGACACTATTAAGTTTTTTTATCTCCTTCCTTATAAGCTTTTCCTCAGCGAGAGTGGGCTTTTTATAGCAGACCTGAGCAGAAAGCAGTGAGGAGGTCTAATACTTCCCTGCACTTAGAAAAGAATGTTCCTCTTGGGTACCATCAGAGGCACTGCTCACAGGTGATGGCAGTAGATTCTTCTAGTAGCAATGAAATTTAGGAGACATCTGTTTCATGTGTGTTTGCCACAACTTTATGCCAAACTGACATCTGGAAACATTCTCTGTTTAGACCTGACTGGCATTTACTCTCGATGTTCCTCTGCAGAATTAAGTCTTTTTCCAGTGGCTATACTGGAGGTTTCTCTAAAAAGTTCCCCTTTGCTGCAGAGACTTATAACAACAACAACAACAACAACTTACAACAAAAAGTCTGATGCCTTCCTGGGACACACTATAGGTGTGGCTTTTGTTGTTTGGATATAGGTCTCATACTTGCTCTAGGACTTGCAAATGAATTCTGTGGCCTATGATGTTTCAGTAGTATGTAGAATATGTATTCTGTGCACCTCCTAAAATACTTATTGTATGGTTTTCTGTGATGGCAGGGATTTGGCCTTCTTCCCAAACCTCTGCCCTGGTGTGTCCTCTTACAAAATGGTTAGGAGTTCAATGATTTCTACTGTGCTCCTAGCTCTGCCACAGACTTCATGTGTGACACTTGCACTTGTCCATACTACCTGTGTATTAAGCAATTCGTCCGCTAAACAATATTTGGGTTTCTGCCACATATTCTGAAGGGGTATTTATGAATATCTGTTGTAGAAATAAACCACACTTCCTTGGTATTTTTTCAACTATTTGTGGGCTTGTGGTGTAGGACAGAAAAAACAAAAAACAAAAAACAAAAAAAAAAAAAAAAAAAAAAAAAAAGAAGAAGAAGAAAGAAGGATTTTTTTCCTGTGTTTGAGAATACTTGCTCACAAAAACTTTATTAATGCAAGTTTAGTCAACTACCAGGGCCTTGCAGGCTTGGAGTATATTAAACTGCATTTATAACACTGCTCCTGGAAATCAGGGCTTACCTATGGCTTCATATGAAACTAAATCGCAGTACCTGCAATTTAGTACCTGTCCTATTTGCTTCAGGTGATGCCATAGTATTATGCTGGGTTGGTAGTATTACTACAGTTAGGTAAAGTTCCACCACCATAATAACTTTTTTTAAATTTTTTTTATTGATTAATTGGATGACTGATATGAAATTACAGATCTAGAATTAATAGTGAGTTTATGCCAGTCCCAGAAGCAGGAGTACCTCTCAGAGATACTTCTTCATGCTCAACTTCAGAGCTGAAGAGACAAAGTGAATGTGCCAAGAAAATTCACTAAAAAGTTCTGGTTTGTCAAATTCACAGAGAAGAACAAGACTGTTGAATCCTCTGTGAAAAAATACGAATCTGTGGCTCCATGTGTGCTACTGAATGCATCCCACACTGATGCGCTGAAGCTGAATGGTGATACAGCAAAAAGTAGTTCCCATAGGCAAGTCTCACACAGACATGCGGTGCTTCAACAAATAAGAAGCCTGCCCAGAGACAAGGAAAGAGTCAGTGGGCAACTTGGCAAGAGATCAGATGACTTTGTATCAGGTTCCTCGTATCTGAAAGAAGTTATGCGGAGATTTACTTAGGATTTCTAAAATCAGTCGATGAATTTAACTCAACACAAAAATACATAGACCAAGACAAGAAACAGCAATTCTTGTAATTATTTCCTTACTCCTGATTTCTTACCATTTTGGAACATTTTTCTGTAGCAAATGGCGTGGTCCAGAATATTCTGTGTGACTCTTCCAAACCATTTGTCTTCCCAACCATTTACTGCCTTCAGCTCAGCTCATCATCTATTATGTATATTGATCTAACAGCCAAACCTTTCTCCTCTGCTATGAAAGCAACTTATTTCTTCTCTTCTTTTGCCTAGGATTTCCCATGCATCTCTTTAAGTCCCTGTTTCAACAACTGATTTCTTTGCTCCTTTTTTTTTTTTTTTTTTCTTTTCCTTCAGTGAGGAAGTTACTGTAAAGATGTGAATTTATAGCACAGTCATTCTTCTGCATTAAATCCTTCACACTGCGGATTCTCTGACGACAGAGGCAGGCCATTTCTTTTTACTGCAGCCATGCCAGACAAAATGGTTTCTAGCCATAGGGTACCAACAGTTTTTACCTGGCCCTCTGAATGAGGTGCTTTCATGAGTATATCTTAGTCTGCTCCCAGCAAAATGATTGGTTTATGTTTAAAATGGGAGGGGGGTGGGGAGGTGTGTGGCAATTAAAGCCCACAGATTTGCTGATGGCAGCTGGGACAGCAGTCTGAGAAGAGGCAGGTCTCTGTCCTTATGGTATAGTTAGATGAAATGGCATAACCCAGTTTAATGGTTCACTGCAACTAAAAGGGGTGGTCCTCGCCTGTTCAGCCCCCAACTTCCTCTCCCTTGCTCCCAGCTAACCTGCATGCTGCCAGAGATCCCCTCAGAGGTGACAAACCGCTCTTCTGACTGCAGAGTGCGCTGATTCAGCTCACTGAGCCAGCAGCAAACCAACCCCACAAAACAGTCAACAGGTTTTTGTTGGCTTAACAAACTCCACGGATTCACTTAGGGGTCAAATGAGTGCCAGAGCTGTGCAACGGAGAGGATGAGACCACACAGCTTGAAGAAGGCTGGAGAAAAAGTGGGAAAACAGGGCCTGAAGAATAGGACTGCCCCTTTTGGCAGCAGCAAGCTGTTAGAGCAGCTCAAGTGTCTGGCTGAGCTGCACCCTCACCCTGCACAAAGGATACCCGCGTGAGAAAGTGTGCAGCAGTTAGTGTGATGTAAAGTCACACCCCTGCATACTTCGCAGTAACTTCACTAGATCCATAAAAGTCTTTTGTTCTGTGTTTGTTCTCCAAATTCCCTCCCTCCAGGCAGGTAAGGAAAGTAGCTTCAGCTAATCTCCTTAGCATACCTATTGTCTAGCTAAAGTACAGTCATTATGTCCAACAAGCCTCCATTGTAACCCGTCTGGGAGAGAGAAGACACAATCCATGTGGGCTGGATATCCATTTGCCGGGACATTCAGAAGTACTGCAAGCCTGCCACATCAACCGGGACTCCTAAACCTTACCCATTCACCCCAGTCGCTGCATTATGTCAGACTTCAAATTACTAGACATTGATTAGGTGGGAGAAAGGTTTGCCAGCAAACTTCTTTTGGCTGAATGCACGTACATTGCGCGGCAGAACATGTCGGGGGCCTTATCTAATTAATTCTGTAATTAACAGACATTGCCCAGTTTTGGAAAGATCAGGTTCTTTGCTAGCACAAGCATGGCGAGTGACTGGGACAGAACATGTGGGTTTGAATTAAACTTTCAGTGATCAGTTTTGACCTTATTCCCTCTAATAATTAGCAAGAATATTCTACTAGAATCAATGGCTTAACAACAATAGAGCCAGCTCCAGGATATCGCTATTAGGCTGTAAACAGCCACTGTAGATGAAATATTTTCTAAGTCTACTGTGACTTGTTTATCACTGTATTCCCCTGCCTCTTCTAAGAAATCACTAAACGTCACCTCTTCCAGTAAAAGGCCCTTCAAACTCACTTCTGCCTGTGTTGAACTACTTTCTGTGAAGAGAATACAGTCTTGCTAATTTGTTTCATTTTGGCTGGAATAGTCTAGGGAGCGCTCAAGTCAGGAAGAATATGATGTTCTGTCCCCAGGCAGATGATGGGCAGTACCTCTTCCACTGGCACAGTGATCTGCAGAGTAAATGTCTATCTCTACCACTTCAGTCTCCCAGGGAGACATCCAGTAATGTCTTCAGAGTAAGAAACTTTTAGGGACCAATTATATATGTATTGGATGAGCCATTAAAACATCACTTCATTTTAATGATTTCTATCTGCAAAACGATTTAAATTAGTAATGGCTTATCAAACTTTACAGTTGAAGTTATTAAAAAAAAATCTGAATTATTAAGAAAAATCATATATGTGTGTATGTATATACACCACAGATGCACATACTCATATTACTGCAGGAAGAGCTGAAATCAGCTTGAGTTTTTTTTGTCTCGTAAAAGAAATGGCTCACACATGTCATCCAGCTTGAAAGTTTCCAAGAGAGCTGATTGCCAGCAATTATATTTTATGGTGCATTCTTTCAGTCTATATTTGGTTTTGTTCATATGGAGTGCTCAGTGCAATACAAAGGCTTGCAGAGGGTTGGAATTCCTAGATCCCTTCTGAAAACTTGTTATTAACAGAGGCTGCTTAAAAGTACTTTCCATAGCTGCTGGCTGCTCCTGAAATGCATAACAACAAGATTTTGGAGGGGGAAGGGGAGAACACCTTAAAAGAGAAAAAAACCAAACCCAAACAAAAAAAAGTATAAAAAGAAGATAAAACTAATTTTCCTCATTCTTAGTAGGAGGTATAATGTCTTTATAAAGTAATAATTAAGAGAAAAGAAAACAATTATTGGTGCCTTATCTGGACTTTGCAGCTGTACTTCACCCTTTTGCATTAGTAGCATGTGTTTTAAGGTTATGAAAAACCATGAAAATTGCATCTTAAAAGGAGTTTTGTCTTTTTCCTAGGATTTGATTGAAACAGACAGCTACATTTTGTGTATATATAATTAGGCAGTAAAATAGGCTTTGAAGGCAGATTTCTGTTTAGTATGTGAGTCACATGCACAACAGTCTTTCATTCAGCAACCAGAGACTGATCTTTTTAATGCCTCAATTCGCTCAACGTGTTTTCTGAATGCTACATCTCGGAGGAAAAAAAAAAAAACGAAAAAAATACCGAGGAATAAAAAAAAAAAAAGGGGAAAAGGAAAAAAACAAATCCCAACCAAACAGCTTTTAAGCCATATTTCTCTCTTTCTTTCTGTTTTTCCTCATTTCTCCAAATAAGAAACAATCTGAAAAGCCAATCTAGTTAGTCTGTGGTGATTTAACCTTATGACAAACTGATTTTTACCGCCTTTCTTTCCAGATTGTTGTCCAGGACAGCACTGAATGCTGCACCAGCTCTAGGCATATCTAATCCCTCTCATAAAAGGCCATTGTGGTAGTAAAACTGAGACCAATGGCTTTTTCATTCCCAACCTCTCGGCTCTCCAAAGTAATGGCAATGGGGTGTCCTCTTCATGTTTTTCTTTAGAGATGCATAGTTTCTCCTTTTAATAAGGCTAAAATGAAGAGAAATAAAGGAACACAATCACATTTTACTCAAAGCTCTTTTTATAAATACCTTCTGGAGAACTGAATTTAGGAACAATTATCTGCAATCTGAGTTGTTCTGACACTGAGCGTGAATACAACACTGTACCCTTGGAACTTTCTGATCATTCTGAACTATGTGAACATGACAAAATGTTGGGAGATAATACTCAGGGCTTCACATTTTCTGCTTAGGGTCACACTGGCATTCTTCCTCACCGTGAAGCATGTGGAAGTAAGGATTTGGTAAGGTTAGTGCTTAACACTGGCACAGTTCTCACACAGTTCTCACACTTGCAAAATAATCACGTAGAAGTCATTGTCCACTTTATGCACTTGCAATGCATTCCTGTCGACAATATTTTCCCCAAAAAGACAAATTATAACCCTGTATTTTTACAAAAAACAAAGAAGAAATGTAGTGAGCAGTCTCCTGAAAAAGAGCATTTTTTTTTTTTTTTTTTTCAAAAAGCCTTGACCTCAGTGCTAGCTGTTTTAATTAATAGTATACTAACAGATTATATTTCAGAACTGGTTCACCATTTTGAACAGCAGTACAAGAGAAAGTTGGTCTGCATTTGATTACAAATTTTTATTTGACCTCAGAGGAATGCTTCTAACCAGCAAAATACAGAGTGTTAGATAAAAACATTTACAGCTAGAAACAATTCACACAAATTCATTTCTCCAAATGAAAACCACTGCATTTTAATACTTATCAATCTCAGTGTATTTACAGACACTTTTTAACACCATCATTAAAATTAAAAACCAGCAACACTGTTTAAAAGTTATAAAACCTTTATTTGGGCAAAATTTTAACACAAGTGTTTTGATTCTGAGGATATTACATTTGTGCATTTATAGAAGCAGAAAATTGAGAAGCAAAATTTTAAAATAAAAATTATGTCATTAATTCCTAAAGTTCAAATACGGAGAGAAAGATAAGGAGGATCATGGACTCTGCAAATACTATTTCATGGTCCAGAGTAGGGAGTAATTCATAAGTATCATTGTCTTTTAAGTACAATTTGAAAATCTTCTGTTGGGCATGACTATGAGCTGGAATACACTCTGTAGAAGCAGTGATCCTCTCAGCATTTCTTCCAAGTTCTTTCCTAGTATTTCTGTGGGAAGATAGTTCAAAAAATAGCACTTGTGCCTTCAGGACACCACAGAAAACCTTAGGCTCCAGAAGGATCCCTTGAGCATCTCCTAAGTTCTCAAGACTTCTGTAGTCAGAACTATGAAATGTACATCATGTATTTTTTCACATCCGAGTGGCTTTTCAGGGTTTAAGACAAAGAAGTCTGCTGCCATCCCCACTTGAAAGGCTTGGAAGCACAGAGCATCTTTATGTAAGGCGGATAAAGCTGGGACCTGTGTGTGACTCTCTGGACTGCCTTTTCTGTAGTCCCAAAGAAGAGATCAGTTGCACTCAGTGGAAGGTCTGCCTCAACAGTACTTATTTGCAATACACATGTCTAATGCAGATGTTGTTAATCACATTACACTTGATCTCAATATGCTTAACAAACATAGTCCTCAGGGCACGCTGAGAGATAAGTAATCCTTGTTACAGGAAGTAGAAGCATTGTGATGAAAAGACCCATGGGTTTCAAAGCCCAGATTGTGCAGAGGCTCACCAGCAAGAACAGACCACCTCTGCCTTGTGACTGACATGAACAGTGCCAGCTCAAGTCCATGCCGCTGCTTTAAAAGAAAAACACAAGCAATGCACTCGGTTTAGCTACAATTGTAACTTTCTTCCCAAAGAAGAAGAATGATAATAATTGTTATTATCTTGTATCACGCTGTGGTGTGGAACACCAGCTAAGTTTCATAACCTCTGCAGTGGTTCAACTCCTAGATGTTGAACCAAGGAGTACTTGAACAAGTCCACTGGAGTACTGTACACATACCATACATTCACAGGGTAAGACATCACTGAAAATGTTTCCAATACTGTATAAAATTTTCCGGATTCTCAGGTGATCTATTGCCTTTTGTGGGAAATTCTCACAACATTAAAATTTTTCGTGATTTGATATTCCTTCCACTGAACTTCTAATTCTCAGAGCTTCTTTTCTTGCCATTTTCTTAATCTATCAGGCTTCTTCTCTTTTTAAACTAAACTTCTGCAATCCTACCTGTGCGGAAAATATTTAAAGGCTGGATGGGTCTTCTTGAACATCAAGAATGCAGTTCTGCAACGTTCCAGGTAGTTCCATAGAGAATGTCAACCTTGAAAGTGAGTAATACCTCATCTGATCCAGGCTCTCTCTCCACTAAAAAACAGCCGTGTTATTTTTGGCTGAGGAATTAAGGAATCTTTTACATTCATGCATTGTTTTAGTTACCATTTCAAGTCAAGATGGCCAAGCCACAGACAGAAGTACCATGAACTTCCCAAGGGAGGTGACACAGATGAGAACAAACCGCTCCAATTCCTCTGCACTAATAAGACCATCCTTCTCCTTTTTTATTTACACTGTCCTCCTTTTTGCCTCACTCTCCTGGTCTCAAATCCCAATCTCCTTCTTTCCTACTGCCTTGATCTCCATCTCCTCATGCTTCTTTTCCAGCAGGTCCCTTCTTCTTGTGCAGCTGAAGGTACAAAACTCTCTTTGTGTTTCTCTCCTCCTGCCTCAGTACAGCAAAGGAAATAAGACAACAGCAACAAGGCCAGTCAGGAAACCAAGAGGCCATGGTTGCCTGCTCTGGTAGACACAGGGAAGTCTTAGGGATACTCTCTTCACTTGCAGCTCCAGTGACCCACAAGCTTCATCTGGTAAAATGCCTCTTGGCCTGATTATCAAGATCTCTCTCACGCATTCATCTTGCCCCAGAGCATTTATTTTCTCCTTCCACATCTCTTCAGTTTTTACATCTACCAGATGTAGTTTTACATCTACCAACTCCAAAACACATACTTCTTCGATAACTTCTTTGGTGAGTTTTCAGGGTCATTCCCCTTCTGTCAAAAATGTAGCAACATGCTTCCTCATTCCTCCCCCAAGGATGACACACCTAACCTTGGCTTTGAAAACTTTTACAGATTCATTACTCCCTTCAACAACCAGTACACACTCTGCCTTTTAATTATCTTTATCTTCCTCCTAGTATGTACCATCTGATCTAATCTCTGGCCTATTTCTCATGTTCATCCACCATCATACTTCTTGCTCTCCTTTCTTACTAGACAAAACCTTCCCACTGCCACTTCTGCTGCAGACTCCCTGCATCTAACCAGCTACATCTCCGCAAATTCCACTTCAAGACTCATCTTCCCCCTCCCTGTCCTATGACTCCTAGCCTTCTCTATAATAAAACAATCCAATCCTATTCCCTAAGCCTCAGTTTCACTTCCCCATGCTCATCTGTTGTCTTGGAAAATCTAAGTATGGCTCCCAGGCACTGGCCTTTTAAACTTTTTCCGCCTTAGCACTGCTCTAACAAGGATGCTGCTCGTCTAAAACACTGAATCTGCATCCATCATTTCTATTAAAAATTATAATTGATTGTAAAACATTAAACTATTTTGAATGAAAGTAGCTGTAAAAAACACACGGTGTAATTGAGTACTATGACAAAAGGCGGTAACGGATTTTAACATGTATTGCCTGTTTCTCATCACACACAGCCTATTAAGCAAGAAACACGTTCGTAATATTATCTGAATGTTTACTTAATGCACTACATAAATAAATAAGCTGTTGTTTAAATTACTTGAGGAGAAATTGAGCATCTACACAGTGAACCGAAGGCATATTCATGTTAGGGTAAAAGGTTTCTAGTTCAAATTCTACAGCAGAACTTCACAGAAGAGTTAAGATACAAAATGGAAAACACTTACTAGGTCATTCAGTCCAGTTCTAATGCCAAAATGGAGTCATTCCCCATAGTATTTATTTTTAGTGCCTTTTCCAGCCTAATTTTCAACCCTGTGCAATGGGACTTAAAAACTTCCTTTGGGACATTATTTATTTCACTGATTAGCATATTACACTACTACGGTTTTTAAAAACAATCTTCAACTGTTTATTTGGTGGGGTTTGTTTCTTCTTTGGTTATCCTCCCCCCCCCGTGCTCTCAGATGAGATGCACCTTTTACACTCTCTCCCTATCCCCAAATAAATACACACACACACACACACACACACACGAGTCTTTCATAAATCATTTCCTGCAGTTGCCAGGCCATTTTTGTTGCTCTTCTATAAACAACACAGCAGTACTTTGTTTCCATATATAACCTGTATTTGTGTGCTGAAACATCAGAGACACTGACCTTTAGATCAGATATCAAACTAAGACTCCTTGTGAATGTTCAGATAAATGTAAAAGAGTCTGTGGACTGTTCTAAAGAAGAAGAAAACATTATTAGCATTGCCTCTGTAGAAAAAGGAAGTAGTATCTAATGTAAGTATCTGCCAAGTGTACAATAACCTGACTGTATGTTTTTATCACGTTTCCACACTGGTCTGTGGATCATTGGCAGTCTGCAATGCCATAATAAATCATCCACAACTAATCCACAGAGATGGCAGTTTGTGCACATCAATTAGAAGTTTATTCACAAGACTATGCGATAAATTCTGAGGATTTTAAGGATGTGCTAACCCAAAATTTTCGTATCAGTACGTTGAATTACCCAGGGACTGCTTTCGAGTCTGCTGTAAGGAAACTCTTTATGTGCAAAACGTTGCATACAAGAGAAATGTTACCTATTGTTTACCTAATCGATCTGGCAAGTAGTAACTTGAAATAGTTTTTGTCCTGTGCTCAGTGCCCGGTTAAGAAGCGTGGGACGGTGTCACCGTCGTGGGCGTCCTGCGTGCGATACCGAACACGTCTGCACACACGCGTATCTCTGCGCCAGGAAACGCAGGAACAAAGGGTGCGGTTGGAAGAGGTCGTCGGAGGGGAGGTAGCTGAGACTCAGCTGCAGATGACGGTAGGACGATGTGGCGTCCTCATTTAGACATTACTACACTTTGCAGTTGGTCCTACTAGTGGACGCAGTCACAGGCAAGGGTGGAAAACAGCCCTTCCCGTACTTGTAGGTGAGTAAGTACTCGTGGCAGCCCTTGCTTCCCGCCTGCGGGCACACGTATCTCGGGGAGCCAGTGGTGGGACTAACCCGCTGCCCCCGCAGTCAGCCACAGACAGCCACAGACCCCCGACCAGCCTCAGCCAATGAGAGCTCGGCAAAGCGATTTCTGGAGAGTTGATTGGCCACTGCCCGATCCGCGCCCAGAGCGCTGGTGGGCGGGGGAGCAGGACCGGGAGGGGGGGCCAGGCACAAGGCGGCCGCTGTGAGGAGCTTCGGCCGGAGGAAACGAGGGTCTTCAGTAGCGTGTATGATGTGCGTGTCTGGCCAGAGTAGGAAAAGGAAGAAGGGGAGGGGCGGACGGGGGTTGTGAATGGGAACGCGTTAGGAGTATTAGTGGTCTGCAGCTGCATTAATTAAAGACAGATTTCCTATTTTGGACAAACGTCACTAATTTATTGGCGCTCTGTCTGCCTTGTAAAACGTGCATGAATGCAAAATTGTAATTTAATTTGGCGAGCGGTCATAAATGAAGGCGAAAATAAGTCACACGGCGGGCACCGGCCTCCTTCTGCAGCTGGGGCAGTTCCCCTTGGGCAGGGTGGTGTGAGGTCAGTGGTCTTTTTGCAGCCATTCCTGGGAACTGGGGTCTGAAGAGTCACCACTGGCCCTCAGGCTGTTCTGCCACAGAAACGGGTAAATAAAACGGGTGAATAAAGCTTCCGTAACTCATGTAAGTGCCTTAGGGTGGCCCCTTCCCCGTGTAGCAGTACACAAAAGCCAGGAGGGAGAGTCTCAGCTCTGAATTTTGTCACAAGCCTGTATTTTTGCCCATCTGGCAGCTCTGGCTAGAGAAACGTCTCTCCCACTGACCGCTGCTTTTCAGAAATCAAAGTGATGCTGTAGCGCAGATAAAGCAGAGGCATTTTTGCAATCACTCCCAGCGGCTGTTGTTTGGCTAGTTAACAGACTGTCTATTCAGAAGCAATTTTCTTAGGGCTGAAATTATGTGCTGACCGTAGCAGATCTCTTCCCATAAAACCCCTTCCCCCACCCACTGCTAAATACTATCTCCTACTCACTGTATAATAATGTGAAAATGACTGTAATTTTGCAGATGAGAAGCAGCCCAAAGTGAAACATGTCTAAACAGAGGTCGATATTGAAAAATCAGGGCCATTACCTAAATATGAAAAACACATATTGTAAAGAAACAGGAACAGCGATCCACAACTCAGTAAACCTAAAAAAAAAAAAAAAAAAAAAAAAAGTAGGCCTGTCGTTGCTGACCTGAACATTTTTGCTAACCAGTTGAATAAAATCACCCAAAAGTTACTCCGGGGAATCCGTGATTTTCAGTACCTGTAACATCAGCACGTTCGTGTGTGTTCCCCAGCCTAAACTGCTAGTGCCTGGCCATGAGTGGGCCTCACCAGTGCTCCAGCCGTGTCTGCAGCCCCTTGCTGAGCTCCTTCCATCCCATCATCCGAGTGTTGTTGGAAGGCCACGACAGGAAGTTAGGGACGCGTTTGCAGCATGGCGTTTCTCGTCTGCGGCACTCACACTCGGTGCCTCTATTTTTCATTAAAATTTGTCTTTTCCCTTTGTAATGGCTTAAAAATTTAATGTGCTCCAGAGCTTCCCTGGCAGTGAACTTCCCCTGTTCATGAACCAACCGTTCGCTATCAGCCACTGAGGGAAAGTGCTTTTACACCGGGAGGAACGGAGCTGGCTGTCCCCGGCCTGGATCGGGGCCTCACGAGGGAGTGTGTCTCGGTGCCCTCGGGATGATGGTGACCAGGGACGCTGCTTACGGTGGCTTTTACCCCCACTCGCCTCTTTCCCGATCTTTTGTGTCGGTCCCTGGTGCCCCGGCAGCGAGCACGCTTTGTCCCTCGCACAGTTAGGCGCCGGGGGCACCTCGCGTCCCGCTCGGCTGGAGGAGGTCCGACAATGCATTTGCCTACCCTGTCGCGGGTGTGCGGAACGCGGTAAAAGCTACACTGTAACTTCCCGACAGACACCCTGACCTGAGCAGTGCGTGTCTGGCAGGGAAAACATCCCCGATCGATTTTTCACAGGGAAATGAAGGGAAAAAGGGGAAAACCAGGGAAAATGTAAGAAAGAAAAAAGCGCTCAGGGCCATGAGAACGATCGGAGCCCGACTCCCGGCCCGGCGGCGGGCAGCGCCCCTTTCCCTTCCACCACCCCACCCTCCCGCCTGCGAAGGGTTAAACGCAATTTAACGCAGTGGTGTAGCATAATGGCTCCCAACCTAAACAAAGGGAATGATTAAGGGGGATATTTTCGAGCCACACAAAGCCCGATAGGGAAGATTTGTGTTACTAATTCCTGTGAAAGGATGTTCGCGCGGTAGTTACAGGGTCGCCGGCATTCACACCCCAGCGCCCGCAGCCGTAAATCAGCAGCCCGGAGACAAAAGGGTTATTTTCTGACCACCCCCGCCCCCGCTCCCCCCCGAAAGGGGAAAGAGAGGGGGGAAAGAAAGACTAAAACCTGACCCGCACAACTTAAGTCATATTGTGAGAATGAACATGATATAAAATAGGCGGGGGGTGGGGGTGGGGGGAAGGGCACACAAGGGTTAGGGGCTGGTCTGGGTGCTCCCCCACGAGCACCCAGGGATGGGGAGCTGTCCCTCCGCCTGCCTTCGGCACCTTCCTCCAGACAGTGCATGCTTTTTCCTCCACTAAGCACGAAAATAATTGCACATGTGTACCAGCAGCCCCCTCTCGCTGGCTTCAAGCTGTTATAATTTTGAATGAGGGGGCATTTAAAAATTATGAGTGAGGTTCTAAATTGCCTCTTTGAAACCGGCACAGAAAAATCATTCATCATCGCTCCGAAAACTGCCCTGAAATTAAATTAAAACGAAATGAGGGAGTCTTCCTCCCAACGTGTGAGTCTTGGCAGAGCTCCTCTCCACCCTGGTTTTCTGATTTTCTGCCCCTCCTTCTTCTCTTTATCTCTCTCCCTTTTTTTTTTTTTTCCACCTTTTCCTATGCCCTAAATGTTATATGAAGTAATTGAAATGGGAAACATAATTTGTATCTGGCTGCAGCGAGAGGCTGCCGGCTGCAGCCCGGCCCAAACTGCAGGCTGCAGAGCGATGGGAGAAGGTTTCTTCTGGGGGGTGGGGAGGAAGAGGGATTGGTGGGGTGGGGGGGCGCGCCTAACGCCTGTGTGTACAGTGTGCGTGTGTCTCTCACCCTCGCCGGCAGGCAGGAGGAGCGACGGACCAATCAGAGAGCCCGGTTTCATAAAAGCTGGCTCCTGATTGGCCTTCAGGGTAATGGCATTGTGAACAAAGAAAAGTCCCTCTCAGGTACCGCGCTCCCCCGCCCCGGCCGCCCCGCGGCCCCTGCGCCCGCCGGCCAGCCCTCGAGGGGCCGGTGCGGGTCCTGCCTTCCCTTCTCACCACCCCCCGCCGCCGGGTTTGCTTTAATTTCGCTTATAGAGAGAAAGGAAGGTTCACGGTTATCTGGTGCTCTCTTCTTCCAAACACAATAAATCTGTTGGAAGATAGTAGGGTGGTGGTTTTTTGTTTGGTTTTTATTTTTTTTTATTTTTCTTCCCTAAAATAAAAAGCGGCTGCAACAAAAACACTCAATGCAGTTAGAAGGAAAAGGTCAACTCGATCCAATACAGACCGTAAGTACGGTTGCGTGGTGTGTCTCTAGCAGTTAGAGGGGATTTTTGTGGGGTTTTTTTTCTTTTTTTTTCTCTGCAAAGGGGAGTGCTAAAGAGTTCTGGGAGTTGAGACAACTAGGGATATTTTTTTGGCTTTTAAAAAGAAGACGAAGGAAAGAACAATCCCACAAGCAGAATGAGTTATTTGAGCGAAATAAGAGGGCGAGAGCGCTGTAGCCACACAAATCATACTTGATGGTGCACCTGGGGGGCGTAAAAGCGTTGTGCCTTTCTGCGGTATTAACTATCCAAGCGGGAGCGGTTCCAGCGACGCAGCTCCCGACAAGCATGAGCCCCACTCGTCCGGGGAGCGGTGGGCACGGGCAGGGGGCCACCGAGGGGGGGTGGTGGTGAGCATCCCCGGGACACCGGGAGTGCGGGTGGTTTCCCGGGAGCGCTCTGCTCCGCCGCCGCACCCCCGGGACGCCCCTTCCCCCTCTCCCAACGGCGGTGGGAGCGTGGCAGTGCCGCCGGCCCGTCGCGGTGCGGTGTTGTGCATGTGCGGAGCCGCCCCGCGCTGCCAGGACACGACTTGTCACCCGTTCCCGTTCTCACGACAGCCAATGGATCCCGCCGGCCTCACGTGACGTTGTAACGGAACCGCCGCGCCTCGGGGGTAGGCGGCTGCTGCCGCGAGCGCCCCTCCCCCCCTCGCTTTGCCTTCACCCCTCCTCCCGCCGTCCGCAGCTGGCAATTCATTACGGCTTTTAGCTTCCCATCGCCGGCTAATTAAAAATACTAAGCTAAAGCTCCGAGACAGCCTGACTTGGGGAGGGCGGGGGGCCTGGAGCAGGCTGCGAGGTTTGCCAAGACAAGGTGGGAGCGATCTGTCCTGGAAGAAAGGTCGTCTGCTTTATCTCCTCGGACTCTAATTGCCGAATTACTTACCGCGTGACTGATTAGCCCCAGCTCCCGGGGTTTTTCATTATTATTACTATTGTTGTTTATTTTCCGAGATAGCAATCTGGAACTCTCTGTCTATGCTTCCCCCCCCCCCCCCCCCCCCCCCCTTCTTTTTATTATTACTATTTTTCAAAGCGCTGATTGAGGCGAGTGGAGGGAACACGGGGACAGAGAGCAAACACCCCACCCACCCCCTCCGAAATCGTATCTCTGGGAAAATATACTTCGTGAGAGAGCACGCTGACCTTCCCCCACTCCTACAAAATGTTTTGATAACCGGTTTATTAGATCACTGATTCCCCCCCTCCCGCTCCTCCTTCTCGCTCCCCCTTCGTTTCTCCCTCCCCTCGTTTCCCCTCAAGTTACTTCATGAAATCAGATCTGTCAGGACGGGCGAAAAAAATGCCACTTCCCAACTAACAGGCGGAATCCAGCCCAGATTTTCAGTCCTTTCTTCTTTTTTTCTTTCCTCCCTTTCACTAATTTATCCCGATGTTAGCACATTCTGTCTTGTAACACCCGGGCGCCTGTAGGTTTGTTTCATGGGATCATTACTTACTGATGAGGATGGCTCCTAGGTCCGGGGCTGAAGACGGAGTGTGAAGTTGGGGAAACAATTATTATTTTTTTTTTTTTTTCTTTTAAATTACTCTGATGATTCTTACCTCTCGGTGCTTGTTCAGGAAAAGCAAACAAACAAAAACCTGGTCCTTGATGCTTCAGTTCTGAATGTTACCTACCAGCTGGTAAAGTTGTGAGGCTCAGCATTTTTTTTATTTTTTTTTTTTTTTCTTGGTCTTTAAACAAGGAGGAAAAAAAACCCTAAACAAACAAACAAAAAAGGACTTCTGATCCGTGTGCCAAAGTAGGGGGAGATATGTTATTGACCGATTTATACTGGCTGAGATGATACTTGCGCTCTACTTCTTGATCACTTGCTCTTTAAGTAAAATGAGGCACAGAGTTGTTGCTGAGACGAGTGGGAACAGCATTTTGATTTGCTGGTTTAATTAAAAAATGATAAAGGACTAAAGGTAAGCATTATGCATATATATATATATAAATATTTCGACAGTCGACTCTAGAAGGGAGAGATCCCTTTAAAAATCGTTGTAACTAAGCTTTGTCAAACACACACTCATTTGCGGTCACTGAGGCCACCTTGGTGCAGATCACGTAAAGTGTATGTCTTAATCAGTTTCCTGTACAGTCAGTAATACTATATTTAACAGACCTAACAATTGTGTGACCTAGGAGTACATTAGAACTGCTTTTAGAACTGTTACCTTGAGAATACAGGGTTTTTTTAAAGAAAATAAACATTTTATTTTTTTTTTTTAACCTACGGAGTTTAATATTTTCCAGTAAACGTTTGTGTTTGTAGGTTGTTGGTTTTTTAACAGAAGCTGTATTGTGGCAAAGAAAATGAGGTTTCCCACTTCCCTTAGCGCTCCCTCTCCCCCCACCCCAAGAGATTAAGTGTAATGGGGGTAAAAGATAATACAAGAGAGTCACGAAACTTCAAGGGTCTGGTTTAAACCCACAAAATCCATGGAATGCAGCAGAGAGTGAATCTGTATTCTTTTTTTTTTTTTTTTTTTTTTTTTCCCCCTTTTGTGCGTAGGTGGTGGTCCAACGGGTTAGATTACAACATGTGCTCCAACAGCTAGGCACCACTTCTAAAACTCTATTTCCTGAGCTTTGTGGATTTAAATACTGGAGTTTGGGGGTATTTTGTTTTTGTTGTTGTTGTTGTCTTTTGTTTGGTTTTCTGTTCTTTTTTTTTTTTTTCCTTTTTGTGCACATGACTTTTTAAGGCAGGTTGTGGGTGTTGATTAAAGATGCTCACTATAAAAGCATCACGGCCCTTGCCTCCCATTTAACAAACTTGAGGGAGAAATGTGTCAATGGTGAATAATTTTGACTGCCCCTACCTGGCCCCCTTTTTATTAGTCCTATTATATTCTGGTTACACTCAGACAATAAATACTCGACTTTTCTCCTCTTCACAGGGCAAGGTGGATGTGGACTGCAGGTTGTGAATGTAGACACACCTGGGGGAGGGAGACAAGAAGAGTTGAACTTAAGAGAGCCCAGCGGAGATAAACGAATGTCCTCACATCTCCGAAGGAAAGTTCATCGGATTTTGACTCTAGAGATCTCATCTTCAGGATGTCATTGAACACTTCTACTGCAGGAAAAGGTGTGGATCCAAACGCGGTTGACACTTACGACAGTGGCGATGATTGGGAAATCGGTGTTGGGAATTTAATTATTGATTTGGATGCTGATTTGGAGAAGGACAGACAGAAATTTGAGATGAATAATTCTACTAACACCACCAGCAGCAGCAACACCAGCTCCAAGGATTGCGGGGTTCTGGCTTCCAGTGGGGCTAATGCTACCTCAGCCTTAGCTGATGGCCTAAAATTTGCTTCTGTTCAGCCATCAGCTCCCCAGGGGAATTCCTCTCACAAAGAGACTAGCAAATCAAAAGTGAAAAGGAGTAAAACTTCTAAGGATGCTAATAAATCTCTGCCTTCTGCTGCCTTGTATGGGATTCCTGAGATCAGCAGTGCTGGCAAGAGGCAGGAAGTCCAAGGGCGCCCTGGAGAGGCAACTGGCATGAATTCAGCACTGGGTCAAAGCGCGAGCAGTAACCCAAACAGCAATAATAACACCAGCAGCAACAGCACCACCATTGCCTCTTGTGGGAAAAACAAAGAGGAGAAGCCAGGTAAAGCCCCAGGCAGCAGAGGCTCCAAGAGGGATAAGGATGCGGGAAAATCCAGGAAGGACAAGCAGCATGACTTGCAGCAGGGCCATCCCAACGGCAGTGGGGGTGGTAGCAGCAGCCAGGCTCCCCCTGGGCACCTCTATGGCTTCGGGGCCAAGGGAGGCGGTGGTGGAGGAAGCAGCCCCTTCCAATGCACCTCCTCTGCCATGGGGGAAGTGAGCAAAAGTACCCCGGATTCAGGGCTACTGGGAAACTCTACTTTGGTAAAGAAGGAAGAGGAGGAGGAGGAGAGCCACAGGCGAATCAAGAAGTTGAAAACAGAAAAGGTAGGACAAAGCTCATCTCCACATCTGCTCTTCTGTGTGTCTCTGTGTCTCTAATAACTGTCCAACAACTCAGTGTTTGGCTCCTTTGTCCTCTTTGGTATATTTGTGATATACATCTGTTCTTCCAGTTTCCCTTAAAGAAAGAAACACCGAGACCTCTTCCCTAGACAGAAGACGCCGTGTTCTGAGTGTACTGCTCTTCCTTATCTTCTGTCCCTGTCCTTGGACCCTGGAGAACGTTTCTGTTTTGTCTGTTCCTTTTGATAGCACTCACCCAGAAGGAGAGACCTGGAAATGGCCTTGATTGAGCTGTCCCTGGTTTTAGCAGAAGGCAGCAGTGTTGGTACCAGTGGGATGGCACGTGTTTGCAGGGTGGAGATCTGTGTGTTTGCCAAGGGGGGTGCATAGCTTAGGCTCTGGGAGCAGCAAGTCAGGTATTGTGCTGACCCTTTCCCACAACACCAGTGGGCATTCATGACTGTTCCTCTCCCAGAGTCTAAAGGGACCCTTTTCCTGTCTGAAGCTGAGATTGTTCTTGGGGGGCAAAACAGAAGGCATTGCCAGAGACGTGGGCTCCATTGTTGCTTTTTGTTGGAGACACAGGATGCTTATTGTACAGGGGGGTTCCTGTGGTATAACAGCAGCCCAGAGGCCTCAGAAGCTGGTGTGGAGAACAAGGATGAAGAAGCCAGCAGACAGGCGGTGCCTCTCTTCTTCCTGGAAGGAGAGGGCTGGGAGGAGGGGAATGCACCTTGTGCTGAGATGTGAGTGTGCAAAGCAGCTTTCGGAACAGAGGGGAGCAGTTCGTCTCCTGTCTGGGGGAGCCTTCCTGTCTGAGACAGCTCTCAGGTGTGAGCTACTCATTATTGAGTGGTTGAAATGTATGAAAGAAATCCCATGAGAGTGTGTGTTTTTCTTCCTATTACGTTATGAAGGATGCTTTCTGTAAGACTAGGTGGCCATGACTCTTCTTTGGGAAGGGTGGCATGAGAGCTTGGCTTTTGTTAACTGCTGGCTCAAGGAGGTTCTGGTGTCAGTGGGAATTCTTCTGTCTGTAGGTCAGAAGGTGTCTTCTGGGAGACCTTGGGGCAAGTGTTTGCCCTGAGATTACAAGTCCTATGAATTCTACAGGTGGTAAAACAAAGATAACCTGGTCTGCCTGAAAAATAAAGCAAATTGTCTGTCTCCCTGTCCAGGAAACAATCTCAGAGTATTAGATTGTGACTTTATTGTCAGCTGTTGGTCTTAAATTAATTGCTTTTACAACTTCCCAGAACGGACATCCAGCGATGGGAAAACTTTTGGGCCCGTGTTAACTGTATGTTCTGCAAGTGTCTCTGAGGGCTGGAGGTCGCAGAGAAAATTTATGTCTTTCTATGACCTGTTACTGGGTTTTTTGTATCTTGGTCATGTTGAAGGCTTTGTACTATTTAAATCTGCTGGAGGATTAGATCTGGGTGTTTATGACACCTGATACTTGCTAAAACTGGAAGATAATTTCAAGGGCTTCTGTTCAAGGCAAGGAACAAATTAAATTTCGTATGTATGCATATTGCTGCTTTTAAGATAGCATATCTAGGGATGAATTTGAATGAGCCTTGTTGTAGGTTGCTGTAATTCATGTGTTTATGTTTGTGCTTTTTGATTTATGAGAAGTTCTGTATGCAGTGAAAAGGTGTCCTAAAATCGCATGGTCTCTTTATTAACTTAGTACAGTAGACATTTACTTCTGTTGCCAGTAGTCTTCAAATTGCAGTTCTCTAATCTGTTTTAACTATCTAGATAAATTGCCCTAATCCGGTCTTCACAATGGCTGTGGTTAAAGAGTCAGAGCCGTTTGATTGGATTCAGTGGCTGCCTGGAATGTGGGAGGTACTGCCCTTTTGCAACCCCCTTAGCCTTTTAATCTCTCAGCCAAATGTTCACATTCAACAATTTTGTTTAGCTGGCAATCTGAACATTTCAGGATCTCAAAGGCTGCTGTCATGGCAACAGCGATTAGAGGGTGGCGTGGTTTCTGCAGGTTTTGTGTTAACTATGCTCACACAGGAAACTGCATGGCGAATCCCTATACACACCAGTAATCCTATGTACGATGTAAATGGGACGGCATGCAGATTGAGAATGAACATGTATGGAATGCTCAGAGGCAGAGGTACAAGCTGTCTGGTGGCTCTTGCTCCAGGAGGAGGTTTGGAGCTTGCGTTTCCAGCAACAGCCACTGCTGTTGGCACACACCGACTCTAACACAGACTTCACACATTAGAGTCGTGCAGTGTTGGCCATTGTCTGGCACAATGGTGTGCTTGCTTACTGTCTGAAGTAACATCCCTTTGTGTCTCACAATAATAACGCTCGTTGCTGGCAATGGTTGCAACCTTAAGCACAGCCTGTGGCACTCTTAATAAAACTTAAGTGTATTATGTTTTGTTCTGGCTTTCCTCCCGCCAGATGTTTAATAATCACCAGAAAGATTTTTTATTTTTTACTTTTAGGAAGGTTTCAGATTCCTTAAGTGTTCTTGCTTTGCCTAAACATTAAAACATATCTGCTGTACTTGACACAAAGCAGCTTGTGTGTCTGTAGATAACAAGCCCACATTTAAAAATCAATTTCTGGTTATCTTAATGTTGTGAAAGACATGTCTCACGAATTTGGATGTTTCCTCTTAGATACAAATGAGTTCATGCCTGCTGATTCAAAATCTGCAGGTTTTTGTATGTGGTGTGGAATCTAATACTGCATTTGTTTACAATTTGTGAAAAGCTTGGAGCAGATTCCCAGGAGTTTTAGTCACTGTTCAGCTTTCACAGTATGGTTCAGTGTCTATTTTTGGTCTATTTATTCTGTTTCCTTGCTGCAGAAAGGCATGTAAAACATGATAAATTGGATCTTATGAAGCCTAATTAAATCAATGACTGTGTTCTGTTGGCTCTTTTATGAAGAAACCGCACGCATGTTGTAAAAGTCGCCACTCCCCTAATATGTGGATAAAGTCAAAGTATGCTGTAATTCTAAGATGTTTGAGCTATATTTGTGCAGCCCATTTTGTGGTTAAGCCACCAGTGACATGTCTGAATAAGTAGCTTTGACAGGTAGGCTAACCACTCCTAAGAATTTTGGTGTTAAAACCTGTCTCTATTTTTCCATTTCTCCTCCATGCTGTTTTTAGCACAGTTACTGACTGTTTGTCAGCATGAACTCTTCATCTGTTTTAGCTAAGGGGTTTTTTTTGGTTTTTTTGTGTGCCTTTCACAGCTGCTACATTGAAAAGCATTCAGAGTATCTGGAAGAATTTGCTTTGTGAGCATTGCAGGGAGACTTTGGGATTCAGTCAGAGTTTACGCTGAGATACGGGAAAATTGTATTTGACGTGAAAATCAGTATATGTGAAAATAATGCAGAAGATACAAAGCTATAATCAGAGGTGTCTTAGTTGCAGTTTTTAAATGGATCAGTCTAGTGATACTTCAGGATTGAATTTGTCTCCTGTATTAGCTTATTGCATCTCATTATGATTGCATTTCGCATCTGAAAGTCGTCTTCAGCAAATTAACATATTGGCTGGTATTGTTTACTTTAGCTTCACTTTTTAATATTGCAGATTAAGGATGTTTTGCACTTCATCGGGAAACTGCATTTTACGTATTGATGTAAATCATTTAAGTACATGCTTTGATTAATTATGTTACTGAGAAATGCTTTTCGTGTACTTTTGCTGGCCTTCTGTGTAGTTTATTCACTGTGAAATAAAAGGGCAAGGAGGTCACTTGCTGTAATTAAAGAACAAAGTCTATTGTTGTTTGACAGCAAACTGTTTTGAAAACTACATAAGGGATTTAGCTGTTTAAAACATTGATAACTATGGGTGTCTAACAATAAGCACAGTTAAAGGTTCTTAAAGTTCTGTAGTGCTGTCTAGTAGTGTGAAGGTGCTTTTTGAGCTGGGTGAAGGGGTGTTGCCCTTTGGCCGAGGAAAGCTTTTTCGTGTGAACCTGCTGACCTCTGCTAATATGTATGACCAGAGCCACTATTGAATTCCTGTGCAAAGCAAAGTTAGCGTAGCACAATGGAGGCTGGTCTAGAACATTTATAAAATAGAGAAGCTGATAACCTTACTCAGAACTACTGGAAAAATATTTCACTTTGGGCATTGGTAATTTTACGATTTTAATAACTTCATAAATAGCCAGTAAAAAGGGAAGGATTGATTGGCCAGGTGTCATGAGGTTAACCGTGTTCTCCATGTTAAAGGGCTTTCCTGTAAGGCTGTTTTAATTACAGCTATATAAAGACTTGTTTTTCCAAAGTAGCATTTTATAGTCCAATAAATGAAATGTATGTTAAAAGTGCTAAGCAAAATCTCCCATAACCATAGAGGTGTTCAATAATCAGATTCAAGTAGCATGGAAAGTCCCATCTGTTCCTAGTTTTCAGCATAAACCCAGGAACTGAATAGCTGAAATTTGCTCATATTTTTTCCTTCTATTTTTTTATTATTATTATCATTATTTAAAAAGTTCACGTGGCACTTTATAGAAGCTTTCTGAAATGCAGTAATACAGGAGAGACTGTGAAAACACATGTTCGTACATACAGTTAACCAGTTTCACTTTCATTTAAAGAGATTTCCAGAAGCTCAGTCGTTGAAGAATTTATAACAGTGAATCACCTCCTGCAGGCCAACACAATAAGGGTCACTTCTTCAAAGGTCGTACTATTTAGGTAGAACGTGAATTACTCTGTCAGGTTTTCCCTATGAGGTAAAAGGAAGCGGGGGTGGGGGAGTCGGGTGAGGGGGAAGCGGCCTTTCAAAGGATAACTTTAGCAAGCTCTTATCAGTCACCTAATTGCTTATGATAAAACCATTGACTAAAATTTTCCATGCAGAGACTTTTCTGCTCTTCAGAGAAGTGTTCTAGAATTGTTGATAGGAGGAAAATGACTCTTTTAAAGATAACTTAAATTCTGAACTGTTAGGCAATGAGATTCTTGGCTGCAGCCCTGGATAAAAGACCATCCGGCCTTTGTTTGAGGTCTTTTAGTGAAGCTAATGACTGGTCTTGTGCCTCCCTGAGATAAATGACATTATCTCTGAGTGGTCTGACAGGAAACAGACATGTTAATGGTGAAGCCGCGGGGAGGATCTGCTGTAGCTCTGACAAAAGAGTAAAGTGTGGACCCCTGGTTGTGATCATTAACACATAATGCATTCCAGCTTCTCCTACCAGGGCCTTAATAATTGGAAAGTTATTTTATTGACAGCAACATAAATCATAAATCTGAAATGCGCACTTTTTCTTGTATGCTAAAATATTTTTTAATTTTCCATTTCTTTCCCCCTTAAGAAATAAGTGGTCTCTATAGTACCGACTTTTTGTGGGAGATTCTGTGGCCTGCTTTCTGTTAATTGGACACATCCTTTACATGTTGTATGCAGGTTCCCCTTTATTTGCTCTGAGTTATGCATGCAATTTGTTTCTGTAAAAGTAGGCTGAAAGAGTAGAAAAAAAATCCATTTCCTCACATCTTACATGGTACATGAGGTATTGAGCACATTTTTACAACCATCAACAGGAATACAGTCTCAGAAATACTGACATTTTTGCTATCACGAACTCCACCTTTACATCTCTTTTGGATAAAAACACATACATTTTGGATTCCGATCATGCACCCTTGAAAAAAGTTTAGATTACGTCCGCAGCTACTTTGGCAGCTTTGTGTCACTGCCGCGTGTTCTGTATTTCTCAGATACAGTAGTGTTTACTTCTTGAATGCGACAGCTGCATGTTTCAGATCTCTTCCATGTTATCGAGTTGGGATTGCTGAATATAGCCAAGTTTTATAGTCTTGCCTTGCTCTAAGATACTTCATACAGATGATCCAACAACCAGGTTATTCTTTATGTAATACGCTTAGCACTGTTCCAGCTTTATATTGCACTTATATAATGCTCTAATATACGTGGTGATGATGTCACTCCTTTTCCTGAAAGGATAGAGAGGCTGTCTGACTGCAACTGTGCTTTATTTCTTACAACTGAAATACGTGAGTCCGCAGACGGGATCACACCTGTGGATCTGTGAATGTAGTGACCTCAGTTGAAGGACTGGCCATAGTTTTGCTGAAAACCAGTGTTTGTTTTAGTGTGTTTATGTGTCAAGGGGTTATATTTCTTAGTAATAATCACAGAAAATGTGTTGACATTTTTTAAAAATTTTGGTCCGTACACAACATTCCTTGTTGGGTGAGGAACAGCAAAATAGTGTTCCATGAAAATTTCAAAATCGTGATGTAAGCACAGAAGGTAAATAGCTTTTAAAATTTAGAAAAGTTTCTTATATTTGTTTTTCCGGTTTAGTTTGATTCCCCCCCGCCCCCCCTTTTTTGCACCAGGGTGTTTGTGACCAGTGTAGCTCTTTCATGGTGCAGCGTTTCACCAAAATGAATAGTAATACAGCTATGATTTTTAAAATTTGCTTAAAAATCTGTTTAAAATAAGCTAATTTTAATAAAGGTAACAATTTTTCATAGCCGGACTTGACGAGTTTTCTTAAAATGAGATTTTAAATCCCAAGATTTAAACAAAAAAAAAAAAATATTACACTCCTGAATTAAAACCACAATTTACCTAAGGCTGTAGTAGCCTTTACTTCAGTGAAGTATCAGTATCAGTGAAGATCAGACTGACTTTTGATTATGCTGTAGCCAGGGTTTCAGTAAGACTCTATTGCATTTTCTGTTTCAATTCTGACTAAATGGTCTTGGCAATTGGAACAAAACCTTTACATTTGAATGGAAGGTTGTAAAATTATTCAGAGTGACCTGACTGACAAGCAAGTTCTTGGAGGTTTTTTTTCTCCCTTTTTTTGAAAGAGCTGGGAGAAAATTCAGGGGATTGGGAATAGGTGGTTTCCTCTCATGCCTCTGTTTGCATGTGCATGTGCACATACATAATATGTATGCTTATATAGAAAACTATTTGATTAAACAACGTAAGTGAGAGTGTAGGGTTTCATGAAATGAAATAGGATTGATGACTGTATATATTGGTTTTCCAGCTGCAGGCTAGCTATGGTGTTGATTAAATTTTCTGAAGTCTTAAGCCAACACTGCAAGTAAAGAAGTTACATTTTAGTGACAGAAGTTTTTAGTACGTCTGCCTTTTCTGTAAGTTGGCAAATACTGCTAAATCTCGAAGGAATCAACATTTCTAGCATCTGCCTGTAACGTTGACAGAGGCTGTTCAGATCAAAGCCTTTGGGAATTAGATGTGAAGCTCGTTGTTTCAGTAATTCTGAAGTGAAGATATTCTGTGTTGAATTGTGTGTCCTTTATGATGAATCTTCCTGAACCATTCTGACTTGCCAGTCTTCAGAAAAAGAAGATACCGAACATTTGGTTCCCTTATCTTCTCCCACCTTCTCCTTTCAGTGTTTGAGTCTTCCTAGTCTAGATCATATTATTGGACACAAACACAGCTTGGGTGAGGTATTTCTGTCTCCTGAGAATCTCCACCAAATAACAACATAAGAAAAACGTCCTTGTGTGGGTGTTTGAAGTATATGTCGCTATTAGCATGTGGATGCAGTTCTTACAGTCAAAAGAGCAAAGTAAAATCTACTGATTGTGGTTACTGGGTGCTTTCAAAACACAGGTATTCTAGCTGTTGAATTGTCTTGTCAAGTTAACCAAGAAGCAGATGGCATTATGCCACAGAAGTGTATATTTACTTAAAGGAACTTTAGAGGTTTTGATGTGTTTTCTTTTCCTTACATTTCCCTGATGGCTTCTTTTTATTGAAGAGTAACATGAGGAGACCTGGTAGCAATTTTATTGCTTTCCCATAACAGTTTGAAATAATAGCTTGGTCTTTGGTTGCCAGTCAAATTTCTACCAGTCAGCTTGATTCTGTTTTTTATCATGTGGCAATGGAATATAAAAAGTATATGTTTGTAGTTTGCCCTCAGAAACTGGCTTTTTTGTTCATGCCTCAATTAGCAACAGAAGACTAAAGCTCCAATGGATCACACTTTTGTAAACTCCTAGAGTTCGCTTTCTTCATTCTGACAAAAGAAAGCACCATGTTTAGGCTCAGTTTCCCAGGAAAGCTTGTGGAACATCTGGCCTCTTTAACTAGGTGCACTAGGCAGTTTGATTTTGCACACATTTAGTAATTTTCATTAGCCATTGATTTAATTCAAGGGTTTTGTTAAGTCCACCCCCTCAAAAAAACCCACAACAAAACCCAACAAACAAATATAAATTCACAGTACTCAGATCCCACCTTTACTGATGAATTTCAGTGCTGCTGTGCCGAATGGTTGAAAAAATACAACTGTCATAGGAGTGGTACCATCAGTGTCCATTAGATAATCACAGCTTTTACAGTCTTCAGTGCTTCCCTCAGCCACTAAGAGGAGTGAAAACCAACTTGTAATCGCCTTTCTTATAATGCTCAGGGCCAGACCAAATTATTTTTGGATTTCCTGTCACCCCCTTGGCTGATTTCTGTGGATGGCTTATATTAAAAGCAACAATAATGTTTGAGTTGGAAGGGGTTTCATTCTTCATAGAGAACTGTTTGTTTGTGTGTGGTTCACCACACTACATGGATAGTGCTATCAAATCTGTGCTTTATTATAGGCTTATAGCAGTGAAGTAATGGCAGTAGTCTTTTTGGGATTTCATGTTCTTGCCAATTCTTCCTTTTTGAAGGAGAGAATGAAACTAGATCCGTATCTCTGTGACTAAAGATAATAGTTAGAAGCAAATACAATTAGAAATGGACCTCGTTACTCAGTTGAACTTTGTTTTGCTGTTAGTAGTTTTAACTCTTGACTTAGTAAATGTTCAGGGGGTTGTTTAGTTAGCCCACGCTGACGATAAGGATCTAATATTTCTGGATATATTGAACATGCTTGACAGGAAGTTTTACTGGTTAATTTTTTGCTCTGGGTTTAATGTTAGGCAGTGTGTGTTGAATTGCAGTGGAGTTCTGGAATTTGAAGGAAAAATGCTGATGCAATTTGAGAAGAATGAAGGTGGTTTTCCACACCTTGCGTTACTAAAAATCTAAATTAATGTTCTTACCCACTTCAGCCAGTAGTAAGATGCAGTGTCATGTACTAGTGTTACTAGTTGCTTTTTAAACAGAGGTTTATATATGTGTATGTGTGTATGTATATCAATATATATTCTCATATATATGGGGGAGGTGCATATGTGTATAGATGTGTACATATAACATGCACACATGAAAAAAGAGCTCCTACTATTTTATAAATGCAGCAACTGAGTCTGGGTAATAGTCTATATTTACATTTCATGTTCAGATCTTTTAACAGTCTTTCCTGTGATGCTGCACCAGATGCCAAGAGATTGAAGGAGAAAGCAAGCGGCTGTTTCCATTACAGCATTGGTACATTAGCCTCTACACTCTATTTTGATTTTTATATTCCCTTCCAGTCTTTCCTTATCACCCTTTAAAAAGGATATTTCCCTCCTCTCTGTGATTTATCTGTCTGCAGGGTTCTGTGTTATTCCTAGCTTAAAAAATGTAAAATCTCTGCGGGGTTTTTTTCCCTCTTAAGAACTTAATGCTTTGACTCTTGCTCACAGAGAGCAAGGGTTTACAGCCCTTTCTCAACTGAAGTCAATAGTTCATTGCATTACATCTGCGTAAGCCCTACTTGAGATGAGTCCAGGTTACAAAACAAGGTCCAGTATGACCAATTTGATTGTTCTTGTAACAACTTGAGCCACTGTATGGTTTACATTTTTTCTGCACGCTGCCTGAATAGTGTTTTGTTCGTTCTTACTCTTTGCTTCACCATCTCTCTCAAAATAATAGTTTCATGGCTGTATGCTGTTATTGCTGAGATGTGACTGAAAACTGCATTCAGTACAGTGAAGCACATTCATTTTCATCTAGTACCTGTTTATTGCCTTGAGCACTGTAAATCTGTCAGCTCTTCACGATGCTTTCACCTCTTTCTTCATTGCTCCAGCTTCTAGTTTGACAATGTTCCCCTGAGGCGGAATTCTAATCTGCTTCCAATTAGTTGCAAAATGTGATTCAAATTTCCACATTATGGCTGCTGTTTTACTTGCGCACACATAACTAGAAACAAATTAATGCTCTTGAATATTTATTTTTGAGTCTTCAGATTTACTCTGGGAGGAAAAGTTGCCAACTATTTTAAAACTTACTTCCAAGACTTACATTTTTCCTCAAACTGAAATATTTATTAGAGGTTTAAAATGCCTCTTACTGTGTAATTTTACAAAACCTTCTCGGTTGGTTATTATTGAGTATACAGTGCATGTCGCTAAATTAAAAGAAATAAAAAAGGACATACTTACAGGTGAGGTTAAATTTTGGTTGTGAATGCTGTGCCAATTCACTATTTGAGGCACAAAACCCTTTCCCTCATCTCCATCCCCTCCCCCACGCCTCCGCTTCCGCTTCCCCATTCCCTTCCCCCTCTCTTCCCCTCTCTTTTTCCCTCTCTCCCTGCCTATTCTTTCTCCCTCTCTCCCATTTCTCAGTCTCTCTCTGTCTCCCCCATCCTTTCTCTCTGTCTCCCCCATCCTTTCTCTCTGTCTCCCCCATCCTTTCTCTCTGTCTCCCCCATCCTTTCTCTCTCCCTTTCGCTGCCCCTTGCTTGCTCAATTTCCTGCTTACCTTTAAGTAGTTTTTGAGGACTAACATTCTGACCTGCCACCAGCCTGCCTGCCACCTGTAATCTGCACCTCCAGAAGTTGTCATTTGGTTGGGGGAAGGGAGACAGAGACTCACTTGGTCTTTGGTGAGTCTTAATAATTACAGTTAATTAAAACTTGTTTGTGTGTGTCCCTTTGTACATGTCTGTACTTGTACATGAGTACCTGGGTATACCTTTAAAATATTTTATATAAATTGAGTTTTCAGGTTTTTCCTGCAGTGTTCATATTCCTACAATCAGCTGCAATAAGAATATGGCCTTTATTCTTGTACTGATTGGGGAAGAAGTGAAGTTTTGAGTGGAGAGTGTAGAAATCTAGACTGAAACACTATGGAAAGGACTTGAATCTAAATGCAAGTGGGAGTCTGAACTTCAGACCTTGTTCAGGCAAAACTGGTGTCAGAGGATCTGTGACAATTCTGCTGTGTTGGCTGTCCACCTCAATGCCTCATGTCTGTAGTTGCCTATATGGAGAAACACAGTGTGTTTAATTCAAGTATACCAGTAACTAAATTTATAGGTGCAAATCCTTAGTGGAGCTTAGCACTCTGTAGCTTGGCAGATTGATGTCAGCAGCCGTAATAGACTTTAAATAGGCTTGCAGAATTTCATTGAAAGTATATTGCTGAAGTTGATATTGCTAAGTACCTGTCATTTCTAAATGAGATTTACAACTGTAAATTTAGCTTTTCATTTACAATAATTTACTTATTTATAGTCACATCTAAAAAAATATTTCATTCTGTTTACCATCCCACATTGAAGTGGTGGCCTGCTAGCCCTGTGTTGTATGTATAAACATCTGAATGAAAGCGAACACACACAGACAGGCTGTGTTTTGGTTCATAATCCCTGAGAACTTATTTTTCACCAAGAACAAAAATGTAAAAATAGAGGTAAGGGAAAATTATCTTTGTGTTACTTTGTTTTCTCTTGGGTTGTGAGGGACTCTTAATTGCAGGGATGAGAAATCTAATGTGTTATTTATTTCTCTGAAGGTTTTGCTTGGCCTAGTAGGCCTCTGTGATTCACAACATCGTTCTACAAGGGAGCGATATATGCAAACATTGTGAAATGCTTCAGCAGCATGTCTTTTTCTTTTTTCTTCATACAACATCAAAGTCTTTGAGGTTCAGCTCTGTAGCCACGGTAAATTGCAGTTCTGTGATTGTCAATTATTGAGAAAAAAGTACAAGGACAAAATAGGAGGGGAAAAAAAAAAACACCAAAACTATGCATTTGTAGCTTACAATAACTGACTTAAAGACATTCAGAATTTTTAACCAGGCCAGTACATAAAAAAACAGCCTCACACATCCACACGTATGTGTACACACACACACACAACCACACATAATTAATTTATCTGGCAAAAGCCACAGTGCATCAGAGAAGCATTAAATGCTTTTGTTTATAGCTTATAGTTCTATAAACTCTAAATGAGCTTATTGCCTTTTAACCAGCAGTAAATAATAGAAGAACCTATGAGCCTCCACATTGGACAGCAGCCAAGAAGCCAAAGCAAGAAGGAAAAAAAAAAAAAAAAAAAGGCTGAATGGTTTAGTTGTACAGCAAATCATTTGTTTACAGATTAAGACCTATTTGGTAGCCAAATAAGAGACAAGGAGATGAAAGTGAGGTGCTAAGGTACAGGAAATGAGCTTTATATTTTGTGACAAAGTCCTGCTATTTTTGCCTCCTCCTGAAGCAGAGGAGGCAAGGAAAAATTGAATTGTTTAACAGCAAAGAAAGACTGCTGCGCAAAGTGCACACATTAAGTAGGAACAAAAGGGTGAGAGAGGGAAGTGTTGGTGCGCTTTACGTGCTAACAGGAACGTGACAACTGGAGTTGCTTCCAGCCAAGGGGCACCATTTGGTGGCAAGAAGAGCTGCCTTATTTTGTTTTCTGTCTGAATGGGGTGGGGGAGAAATGGTAATGTGAGCAAACATAATACATTTTCTTGAACTTTTCTCCCTGATACTCAGTTTTGCTTGCTCACAAGACCTTCCCTTCCCCCTTTCTTTTTCCTCTCCCCTTTATAAGGGCAAGTTTTTTAAACTAGCCTTTGTTTCAGTATCGTAATTAATTAGTTGACAGCTCAAATGATTAAGAAGTGCTTGTGATTCTTGCTTTATTGTTGTACAATATTTTTTTAAAGACCCACTTACTGGTGGCCTGTAAATTTGAAGATATTTTCATGAGTCATTGGTTTAAAGATCAAAGTCAAGAAAACGTTATAGCAGAAGTGGAGTAACTGCTACACTAAAGGTTGTTTAAGCTTCTTCATTTGGACTTCCTCTTCTTACCTTTTGAGTTGAATTTTCTGTGACTTTGTTGCTGTAGTTTCCCTACCATGAAAATTAATTTATGAAGTCTGAATAGGGAGAATGTACACTAGGAGAAAAAATGTCATGGGAAAGAAAACATTTTGTTCATACAAAACATCCGTGCTGCCAGTAGCTCGGTAAGCAAAGCCTTCTTAGAATATGTTATGGTTGTGTGGCGATTTGATTTGATCAGATTATGAACCTTCTGAAGAATTATGTTTGGCCAATGTAAAACTGGCTGTAGATAGCCTGTTTTCCACCTTCAGTGGCCGTAGTAACTTTGCATGAAAGAGGTAGTATACATAGCTGAGTTGAGCAAGTTGTGTCAGGTCATCTGAAGTCAGTACTGATTCGGAGAAAACTCCAGGAACAAACTCACCAACATTTTCAAGTTGACAAGCAGGTATTCTTTATTGCTGCACCGGGAGACACGGGGGATAGCTCCTCCTAATGTGTGTCCCCGCATTGCTATACGGGCCATTCTTATATAGTCACTGGGCACACATACATATCCCTGAGGCTACACATGGATTACATCATTTTCCAGAAAGTTTCTCACATGCATACAAAAATATGATGGTGGTCTTTAAGGGTCGTTAACTTCTCCCAACAATCTTCATAACTTCTGGCAGTCTTTGAAGCACCAACTTAAGTAACATTACAGACATAGCAATCATCCTGTCCTTCTACTTATCAGTTAGTTTAACTGCTCCCTATCCCTTGGGATGGGATACTCCCCATCCCCAGGTCCTGTTTTCCTATTCTGCTTTTCTTACACTTTTTGTACTAAAGTCGTAAGGGCCTAAAACCATGTCAGCTACCTTCAAGCACTGCAGTTATTTTCCATTACAAAGCCATCAAACTTAAGGTTACTTAGAACTGATGACATTGTGCTTTTGTGCCTCCTTGTCTCAGGATAAAATACACTTTTATTTTGATCCCCTTTAAATTATAATAAAATGGACATTTTGGTTTTTATCCCTTTGACTAGTAGCAAGCTTATGTAAAGAAAAATCAAAAGATGCAGGAAAAAAACCCCCAAGAACTTGTCAGTTGTTTATAGTTCAAATCTAGTACAGGAATAGGAAAGTTTTTGGTGTATATTATATTGTGTAGTTTCTGTAAGGGGACAGGAAAAGAGTTAATGAGCTTCAGGTGTGGCCTTTTAAGTTCTTAGCAATACCATGTGTTGGTTTTTTTCATACTGCTTGATTGAAATTTACTGACCATATATGAAATGTTACTCTCTGCTTATATATAAACAAACATGAAAACCTTTGCCAGTAACTTGTGCAATTAAAAATACTTCTCAAACTGCAGTCTACCAAGTAGTAACCCTAACGACAGTATTCTTCTTAATGGAAGATTCATACTATTCATACTGTGTTCCTGGTGTATTTCTTGAGCCAGAAAATAGGTGATAGAAAGTACATGGAAAAGTGCTTGTTCCTGTATTTGCAACGAACAGGCCATTACATTTAGAGGCACAACCTGGTTGCTTTCAAATGAGTAGCAACATTAGCACTAACATCTCTGCAAGGAGAATGCTGCCTTGAAAGTTATCTAAGAATTGAGTTTTTTACATGCAGCCTAATTATATACATATTTGTGTGCGATTATGTCCTTTTGTTTTCTCCCTAGGCAGTGAAATTACTGTTTCCGTTGGAACATTAAATCAGTCTGTTATCTGATATCTATTTAGTAACATGAGTGTTGACATTGAATTTTAAGTGATTGAAAGCAGTGTTCTAAGTGACCCTTAGAACTTTACATTATGTTCTGGTATTGTGATTTTGTTCGCATTGAATTTAAGAACTTGTATAATGTGACTGGCATAACTACAAAACCAGTCTGTAATAGGACATTTGCAATAGGAAATTTTAAGGCATAGCCTCTGCATGGTAATATTTTTTTGCATCTACTTACAAGTATATAATTTTATTGTTATTACTTCTTCTGGCAGATACACGGATGGTCTTTGCACTGCAGGTTAAAAATGATAGCAGTGAAATAATGAGTGAAATTTCATAAATTCTCAAGACAACATTATTCTTTTCTTGCGGGTATGAAAGGCTTACTTACCTAGAGGCAAATTCACTTCATGCTGTCTTCCATTTTTGATCAATGTAGTGAAGTATATAATAGAAAATTAAGGGTTTTCTTTCTCACTAGTACTATATCCAAATTCTTCATAGATTTAATTAGTTTCTCTGTCTCCTTGGAAGAGTGAAAAACAGTAATTAAGCAATGTGGTCCTGAATGTGGGTCTCAGTAAATTCAAAAGGAGATGTGCATTCTAAACCAACAACTGAAGACCAAGAAAATACATAATCTCAAGATTTTTTTTGTTTTAAGGGAGTTGCTGAAATGATTTTAACTCACTAAGATAATAATAGTTCTGGATAATGTTTATGGTAGTATAGGAGCTCCCCTTTCTTATAATCCATACAAATACAGTATTACGTTCAGAACTGAGTGAACGGTGTGCTTAACCTGCACTAACAAGTTTTCAGTATTTTGCAGAAGATAAACCTTTAAGTTTAAATACAGAGGTCTGAGTACATTTTTCTCTGTCCTATTTGGCTTGCATTGTATGGCCCATGGGTATTTTTGATCTGATCTTGACCCTATTACACAAAGAAGGCACTGTATCTACTTACTTATGTGAATGAAAACCAGCCCCATGGATGAAGAATGTGTCACCTTTGGTGTTAATTCTTATACTTTCAGTATTTTCAGAGTTTTGACTTGGAGAAGTTTATATGGTCTGGAAACTGAAAGTCAGTGTACCAGGTTTTCCAGGTAATTAGGCTGATTTGTTTTAGTCATTACTAAATTTGAAAAGCATTCACTGAGAGACTAGGCTATGAGCAAGAAGGACATATTCGTTATTTTGAGATTGACTCTCTGTTTAGATTTAAAGCTTCATGTAAAAATAAACTAGTAGCCCACTTTAGAGTTGAATTACTGCATTCATTGATTTGGCGAATGAGAGCAAAGCCTCATTGCAGGTCCTTTGAGTAAGGAAATGTAATTTCCTTGGTTTGGTTTAAGTCAGGCTACACTTACTCCTCTACCTGTAAGACTAACTCCTTGTATATCACTATAGAAATTCTTCAATATCTTTATGGGTTTTTTGGTGTGGAAGTGGACTATAGTAAATCTTGTTTTCTTGATTTCTGACACAAATGGTCACATTTTTGTTCAGTTCTCTCAGAACAGGTTTTGCACAACAACAAAAGACTGCAAATGTCTTGGCTGTACTGCATGTAGCCTTTGCATCTGGATGTGTAGTAAAGTTGTAGCTGTGAAACTGGTGTGAGTGGAGGAGTGCAAAGACTGCCAGAGCGTGCTGCAGCCTGCAGGTATTGGTGGAACACTTTTGTTAGGCTTGTGAAAGTGAAACTCGAGCTGCAGTCCCATGTGAGGTTATACTGACGTCTTCCTAGAATACTACCAGTACTCATCGCTGATGAGTGCTTTCTTACTTTCTACAGGGTGGGTCATTCCCTAGCTGCCTTCTGTCAAATAAAATAAAAAGTCCAGATGATCACAGTGATGTTCTGCTTCTACCCCGGTCCAGTGTGGCTGGGGTGAAAGATGGGGTTACATGGACAACGTGAAGGGAAAGGCAGTGGTGTCCAGAATAGGAGAGGTGGGCTGGTGATGAGTAAGTGGGTTTGATACTCTCCTTTCAATTCAGCTCAGTTGCAGCTGCAACAAGATGTGTGATGAGTCCAGGCTAAATATATTGAGTTTATTTGGGCCTTTAGACTGACATTTGCAATCTCCTGGTTAACCAGAGGAATCTATTTATTTATTTATTTAAAAAAAAAAAAAAAAAATCAAGATAAATGAGCACTAAAAGTCTTTCTACTTTATTGCATCACACTGTCTGCTTTCTTCATGAAGGCCATCACTACTGTATGTGTAATTCTGTCTCCTCATTTCTGAAAGCTGAGTGATTATTCTTACTTTTGTTTGTGTTTGTTCCTTAAATTTTAATATCACATTGTAGTGCTGCTTTATTTTTTTCCAATTTTGTGCTGTATTTAATGTTCGTAGAAGAGGTGTAGTACAGGGAGAAGCTTTTCCTCAAGACTCTCCTGTTCATTTGACAAGTTGTATATATAGTCAGATTTCTGGTTCCCTGGCATACTCTGTCAGTTTTCCCTGTTGTTTCTGTGGACTTATCAACCAGTTACCAGCGAGAGAAAAGTATTTCCAAATTAATAGGAAAATGTGTTGTGAAACCACAAAAATATGTAGAAATCTCCAAGGTAAGCTGTGTATCTGGAACACTTGACAGGGATTTCCTTTTTAAAAAGCTTTCATGAACCTGAAGGAACAGAATGGTGCCTGTACAAACCTGATTGCTAAAATATTTGTCTCTTTTGCTGTCCTGTGTTGGAAGTCTCCATCTAGACCTCTTCTTTAGCAACATTTGAAACTTCTCATCTTTCTGTCTGGCATGAGGTGCTCTGGATGTAGCTAGGAAGAAAAATCAGAATAAGGACATGGTTTACAGGTATAATTGTGGGAGCCAGAACTGAGTCACTTCACATGAATGAAGCTCACTTAAATAAGATGAAAATTCACCCTTCAGTTCTTCAGAGGAAGCTCTCTGGGGTGAGTTTGGGCAACATCTGTCTTCTGGTCATGAAAAGGAACTTTTTAATTTGTTTTCTTTCCCTCTGTTTCCACACTTACCACCATACCCTGGGAAACATATTTTTTGGAGCTGGCACAAGACAGGAACAGCCTTGTCTTTATGGCACTCTTGAGTGCTACAGTCTTTTGGGGATCTCTCATGAGTCTGTTGATTGCCCTGGATATGTGGTAAAGTAGTTAATGGTAACCTATGGAGATAGGTAACATGGGATTCTTTGTGCAAGTGATGTAAGTTGATAGATTCTGTGCTTATGTGCAAATCTGTACTGTTGAGGGAGCCAGGTAGTGATGTGAGTGTAGAAATGGCATGCTGTTGTCCGGCATTTAACGCACATTAGCCAATTTTCCATAAGCTATCCCATTGTGAGGAAATAAAAAAGCGTCTCTTTGGAAAGGAAGAGGAAGCAAGAGAGTGCAAGCCCTCAGCGAGGGAAGGACAGCCACTTAGCAAACACTGAGTCTCTGTGTTGCCCACTTGAAGTTGTGACACAGAGTGGCTTAAGAATCTTAGCTGCCTTGTCCTTCCATGGCCCTAGCCAGATATTGCAAGTGCTGTGTTTAATGCTGAAATGTAGCTTTTCAGTAACCAATATAAATTGACAAACATTTTGTATGAGCTTGTTCCTCTGAGATGTGTTTTCACAGTGTAGAGAAGCCTATGGCAAGATCTAATTACTGACGGGGTTTTCTTCACTACACCAGCATTTTCATATAGATGCTTATGCTTGAAGTAACCTGGATTTCAAGATGCTTTAATTTCAGCAAGAGATGGCTAAAAAGCACAAGAGATGTATATATATATATATGTTGGCTGTTGCAGTACCACATGTTGAAAGCAGAACATCATCTTGGTTACAGTTAACCTCTGGTTAAATTCCTGGCAGCTTAAACTGGCACTGTTGTCCCAAAAACAGGATCTGCAGAGACAAGACATTTGTTTATTCCAAGTTTGCACAGAAAAGGTGGTGATATCCCACAAAGCTAGCACACCATCCCATACAAAATTCATGCATTTATGCAGTTCAGGTCAGTAACTGCCTGCAGCCCTCCCACCATTTAGCAATTGGTCAGCTAATCTGCATGTGGCTACATCACTGATTTCTTACTACACATGCTCAGGAAAGGGTCTTTTAATCTGGGCAGGAAACTTTTGACCTGTGATAATATGATGAGGATATAGTGAGGATAATTAATCTAAAGGGCACCCTAATCATGTTGTGCTGACATGCCAAAGTTGTATCTTGACAATGTCTTTGTGTTTCAGGATGTGTAAATCTTTAAGGGTTGCTTTGCCTGATTAGAGATTTGTTAGTCGTGTTTCTTAATCTTCCTACACACGGGCAAAGCCTTCTCCCCAGCTGTCAGTCTTTATAGTCTCTTTTTTAGTCAGTGCTGTTGCCTGGTCATCCTGACCTTTTATGAGGCCCTTGTACCAGTTCAGGCTTTTCCATATTGACACAAGTTTGAGGTTTTTTTACTATGTATCTATGTAAGTCCCACTGTCTTTCCTATATGTGTACAGCAGCACCAGCTCCACATCTCTCTTTTAGAGCTTCCTCTTCCAAATCTATACATACAGATACAATGGGAGTTACCATGATGATAACTGATGCCATTTACAAGGCAGTGGAGGCCTAGCTTAAATGACCTGGCCTGAGAAATGTGCTTTAGGTAGCTGTAGAATAAGGCAAAGATACTTAATATATGAGGCAAATGAATACAATAGTGACAAAGTGTTTCAAAACTGTTTTGCTTTGTCTAACCTCACTAAAGAATCAAAAAGCTGTATTAGTAAGCCACAAATACTTACTGTGTAGAGACCTATAGTTGCTCCCATGTAAATGATCTTGAAAAAGTGTGCATAATTGGAGAAAACATGTTGCTGTGATGGGTGTGCTGTAAATCGTGGGCATTTAGAAAGTGGAGGTTCTCTCTAGTTTGCCCACAAAATCTGTGTCTAATTTAGTGGATATTTATGTTGCCTTTGATTATCCAACAGTTTCAAAGTACGGTGAAATAATGTTTGCTTCCAAGCTGTTGTCTTTCTGAAAAGTCACTGTGTATCAGTTAATTAATGATGTTCATAGGGTCAGCATGTTGTTCAATAAATGAATTTCTCGTGTTAATTAAAACGTGAATGTTATAATCTTAAAATACATTTATCTGACCTTTTAAAGGAATGGCGTTTGTGCTACTCTGTGCCACTGTTATAATGGATAGGAATCAAAATCTATTAATGACTACGTTTTCTGTCTAATGAAATGAAGTGTGGAGATCTCTTCCCAGTGTGTCACTGCTGTTACAAGCAAAGGTCTTGCCAATATTAAAATATGAACACCTCCTTCTCAGTCACCACTGCTGAATAAACTTGGTTTTGAGTGTAACTTTACAGATTAACAGTTCCTTACTGCCCGTATTGCTGTCCAGCACTCAAGGGTAGCCTAAAATGGCTGCAGATTATAATATATGGCTGCTCTTGTGGAAGTGCAGCTGTGAATCTCAAAGAGGACGTAACCATGCAGAATCGCTCTTTTAGATGGTCATTAGCGCTGTATAAGTACAAGCCTCTTTTTCAGATAGCATTTATTCTTCACGGTTCTTCTACCAGTATGTGATGGCAATGTCATTTGCCAAGCATTGAATAACAATGAATGTTTTATTGAAGTACAGTATTCTGAACCAGTGCTTTTTTAAGCTGTTGAAGTGCTTAATTTTCGTTTGACTGCTCCTTTTCATGCAAATGTGAGTGTAGCAGTAAAAGCCAATACATCCTCTTCTCTTCTGCTCATGTGATGTATTGGACTAAGTGAATGCTTGTGTGAGGGAAGGAAACATAGCTTAATTTGTCAGTTATCCACTGGCATTCTATCTTACCCCAGTTTTAGTTCTCTTTCTTAATTTTGCTTAGAACAAATGTGAAAATAAAAGCAGAATGCTTTCTGTGTGATGCTAAGGAAAAAACAAGGTAAGAAACAGTCTCTTCCTTGCTCCTAAACAGAATGGAGACTAAATTCCTTTTACATGAATGAAAATAGGAATGAAGTTAAATATTTCAATGCATGGTTATTTCATTCATATTCGAAGGATCTCAAAGGACTTGGGGACATTACAAATTCATTTCTGAAGGGCAGATTTTTAATGTGGCTAACATCTACAACTATGGTAAGATTTTTGAGCTGTCTAGCACCTCCTTTTGCCATTATGAGAATCTGAAGGAAACCCGTGCAGTCACTGTGCTTTGTTCTTTTGAACATCTGGCCTCTTCTTTTGATTTGTGAGCTCTTTTGAAAATTTGGCATCAGTTCTGCGTTTTAAGTTCTAATTAAATATCGTACACTGTCTGGCCATAAGCTTCACAATACCCAGAGGAAAGGAAGGGAGGTTGGAGGGGCGGTGAAGAAACTATCCCTATTTTATAGTCAGTGAAATTGAGATGGTGAGATCATAGACTTATTGAAAATTGCCAATATATTACCACACTGAATAGCTCCCTCAAAAGTGGCTTTTAGAGACTAAATTCAGACCACAAGAAATGTGCCTGTGATGCCAACAGTCGCGGGTTTTAGAACCACACAGCAAATTATATTATGGCATGGGAATTACCTGTACTATGCCATAAGCACTAACTGCAGCTCTTCCTACATTATCATCAGACTCTTTAACATGATTTGTGAGTGAAATAATATTCACTTGTTTTTGGGGACAGAACAGCAGATACTGTGTTCTTTTCATGAAGCAGTAAACTGAAGTGCTTTGATACTAATTTTAATAAAAGAGTGAAGACTTTTCTGTATCATACCTATCAAGATCAAAGGAGCTTGTGTTTATCTGATTCTTTTTGCCATTTTTTCTCTGTAGAAAAGCTAGGTTGCAATGTAAGAAATGTAAGAAAGAGCTTCAGCTCTTTGCCTTAACTGAAAGGCAGTTCTGTTTCTGTATCTTGGATGTTTGTGTATGCTTTTTCCAATGTGTTTGTGTGTGCCTTTTCTTCTTTCTCTTTCCTCAGCACACAAGCAATGCATCTTCAGGTATCTTTGATCCAGTCTTTTCTGCTTGGCCATTACTCATATTGATTCTCCAGTGATAAAGGAAGCTTTGTTCTCAATGCAGTTTTAAGAGTACAGTATCAGAGCTTGTCACCTAAACATTATTGATGTCAAAGAGACCTTGCAAGAACACATAATTTTGTGAAAATACGAGCTGATTTGTATTTGGCATTTTGCAGGTACAAAACCAAAACTGACTAGATTGGTTTTAGTGCCCCAAAGGAGTGAAATTCCAGAAACAAAAAGATTAGAAGAAAATTTTTCTTCCCTTTTCAGTAACCTAAAGTGGTAATAATAATAACACAAGCTTCATTTTTAGTGTCATAATCCCCTTAGTGTAGTTTATTATTGATACCGTTTTCTATGTTTTTAGGTGGAGTAGCTTGCTCAGATTCAGAAAATGAGTGTGCCATTAACTTCAGTGTCTGAGAGTAATGTTTTGAACTACTTTGTTTGCAGATAGGCTTTGAACTAAAATATTGTGTTAATTACTCAAAACTGTTGTAAACCAATGAGCTTTTAATGTTTTATTGTAGTACAGTATTTGTTTTAGTCAGTCCAATAAGAAGGAAAGGTAACAGAGGTGTAATAAATACTGATTTGATTTGCACAGCACAGTACATTATAGAACTATAAAACTGTGTGGTTAGCTAAGTCATTAACATTGTCTTAAGGCAAATAAGTGATTAGAGCCTGACACAGTGCTGAAAACCTTTCTAATGGTGAATTTAAAAAGTAACTGGTGATGCTTGGAAAAAAGATTCTGCTGCTGTGCAACATCAGGAGCTCTTTATTAGGGCTATCATCCAATTATTGTATTCTGATACATTCCCTCTTTCACAGCACTCTGTATCATTTTGACACTTTCTTGAGAACTGTGCCATGTAGAACCTGAGCATTTGTAAGGGATCACCACTGAAAAAAAGTTAATAGATTTAAGTCCTGCTCTCTGCTTGATGAAAAGTTTCGTTTTCACTTGCTCTTTTGTCCTGCTTTTATTGGCAGTGAGTTAGGCTGGCTCTTAACTGTATCTCCTAAGAGTCATTAGAGTCAGTTAAAGTTTCCACTTCTCTAATAGCATCCCACTTATCCAGGTGCTGTGTTACTTATTTATGCTCTTAAATCAAAATTTTCAATTATGATATGAGAGATCTCTGACTGGTATGAGACATCTCAAAGGTCACAGATTTTTGTATAGAGACTGCTCAGTGCTCCCTGAGAAGCAAAAGCTGGAAATTAAGAAAACCTTGACCCTGTTCTGAATACAGTCTAAAAATAGATCTAAATCGTCTGAAACAGCCTTGGGTTTTAATTTGCTAGATAGTGGGAGGCCACTGCTGTCAAACTTTATTCATGTCACTTGGCACATTAAGTCCAACATTTGGTATTAAAATGTATTAGTTCATTCGAATTCGAAAACAATGTTAGAGAACTTTTGGAAGACAAATTTCCTATCCCAGCCAAATGAACAAAACCATGGTTTTTTAATAAATTTAACTTCTTTTCAGTAATTTTGTTCTCCTTTTTTTTTTTTTTTCTGCCATTATCAGCTGAACAATGGTTGAATCACTTGTTTTATGATGCATTCATGAAGTTATTGCTTTGGAAGATATCTGCCTGATAAAAGTTTTTTCCAGGTTAGCTTTTGAACAATTGAATTGCAAAATTGCTAGTTATAGAGTGATGGAAGGAGAAAACACTTGAAAATGAAAAACTTCAGATATTTTAGTCTCACTCTCATAGCATGCTGTCTCTTTGGACATGTAAGAGAAACATACTCCTTTTGAATATATGCCAGGGAGAATCTCTTCATTTAAAACACTGGATTTACTCACAAAACATGTCTAGGATAAGATAGAAAGTATTTCTAACATTGTGTCAGCTGTTGAGCTACAGCTGATAGATCTTTAAGGACCTGGTGTGCTCCAGGCATTGCTTTTACTTTTAGAGTTGCATTGCTCTTTAGAGCAAACCTAAGTGAGCAAAGGACTTTCACACGCAGTATTAAACTGTCAGGCATCAATGTGAGTTTAAAATCTTACATGTCTTTGCTAGGAGTTGCCATCTGTATGGCTGTACTGGCGGAATGATTGTGTGAGTGCTGTCTGTCCCCTTCGGTGCAAACCCTACACTTAGCCTGTGGTTCCACCTGTGCAGGAGCCAATTTCAAACTCAGCTGTAACTGTCACACTTTTCCATGGGCCCTGGAGAACTAACTGGCATCAAGATGAATCCCACCAAAAGTGTGAGACAAGTTGTGGGATATTTTTTTTTTTTTTTTGCTAGATGTGAGTTGTGCTTATGTTCAGCTATAGGAACCCAAGGACTGATATAAGACTGTAAGCTCAGTTAAAATTGCTTTTCCAGCTGTTAACTAAAGGGGCAGTTCTACAATGTGAATATTTTGCTTGAAACACTTCCGTCTGTGTGTCCTTCCATGTGTGATTATGACCCTCTTAGCTATGTCAATTTGACTAACAATGCTATCCTCCAGTAGGATATGTATATGTAATATTCTGGGTAAAAACAAGAGAAGGGAATGAGTATCTGGAAGACCACAGCAAAGTGGGAAACTTAGGAAACTGGCTCATCTGACAAAGAATATGTATCTGCCTAAAGGTGCAATTTTCACTTTACTGGCTTTAGGCAGCAAAGATGGTCCGAAAGTTTCCTGCTTCTTGTCCCGTCTGTGCTCAGAGGTTAATCGGTGGCAGTACCTGAGATAGCTTATATAAAAGCAGCCCTGCAAAGTCCCCACAGACTAAATTATCTCTTCCAAACTGCATACCCTTAAATTTGGTATTGCTAGAATTAAACACAGGTTGTTTGCAGCCATGCTATCTCTCTATTTTTAGACTCTTGAGTAGAGTCCAGACAGGGTAATTGATGGCTGGACAGTGATTGGGCCAAGCTTAAAGGCTATCCAGTTAATACTGCTGCATTTAAAATGCCAGCAACAGGTTGTTTGAGATCCACCTCAATAGGCATGTTTACATTTGTACAGAGGAATAACTGCTCCCTTTGGAGGTATATTCTTTTTTTGTTTCCATTCATTTGTGTGTAAGAACAGTAAATTTCAAGTCAGGCACCCTTCATAGAAGTCAGTAAGATTTTTTTTTTTTCCTAACCATTTGAAGACAGAAATGAACCTGAACATGAGTTGGTAGTATTTCTACTTTAGTTTTATTAAGTCATTAGTGAAACAGGGTAAATGGATGCCTTGAAGGCTGGCTAATTTGTTTATTATAGGAAACAGCTTTGGTTTTGAGTGAGAGAAAAGCCATCAAACATTTCTGTGCATGGGTGTTCATTTCCAAATATCTGAATAATGATTGGTCATATGATTGATAGATTGAGGAAAGGAATGCATAGAAGTTGTTGCTGTTATCCACCAAATAGAGCTTTTGCAGCCTTTCGCAACTTCCCATATGTTAATGAAAAACATTTTCTGAGAAACTGGCTACTTTGTGCTTTGTAGCTGATGCCAGCTTTCTTCATGGACCGGTTCAAGGCAGAGCGAAGGGAAAAATGACTTGGTTTGGTGCATGAATTACTCTGACAAGTTTTCACATTGCCCTCCTTTTATTAATATTCTTTTTGATATGGTAGCTTGTAAAACAGAGGATTGGCTGTTACTCTCTGAGATCTCAAGGGGTTTTGGCAGTGGCCCTTAATTGATGTGTTCACATGGCTGTTGTCTGACTACTGCTGATTAGACAGCAATGTTATCTCCCAGCTAAATCAGCGTTGCTTATAAATCACGCTTGATAAACTGCAGTTTCATTTCTTCAAAGGATCTGTACTTGTCTAGATAGTTTGATAGAGCTGCCAGAGTAATTTCATGATTTCACAACAGCTTAGATTAGGTTTATTTTTTATTTCAATTAAGCAAAATACTTTAATTTCTATCAAGTGTACAAAAATTTTTGTTTGTTATAAGATCATCATGCATTTCTAGAATAGAAAGAATATGTACAGCTAGGGCAGGGCAGAGAAGTAAGTGTCAGTAACTGCAGAATATACCACAAAAAAAAAAAAAAAAAAAAAGTGGCATATTTGGAGTACTGATCTGTTTTGCTGTATTTGAACAGAAGGGGAGGTTTCGCAGCGGGTGTTGATCACAATGTTAGGCTATAAAAATGGTCTATAAGACAAATGTGGGAATGGAGGACGTTAAAGGTTAAGTTGGTGTATTGAAACACAAGGTGTTTAACAATGGTGTCTGGGATTTTCTGGGTGAAATCGGGTCTTTGCATGCTTCCATTCTTTTTCAGCAAGACAGGAATGATAAGCCTTTACTGAAACTTTGTAAATGTAAACTTTTGTCTCTATGGGCTCGGAGAGCATGCTAATGAGGATCCCAAAGTACTAAGGCAAAACTAAAAGGGAAAAATATCAGAGGGGGGGACATGAGAACAGAGATCTCAAAGTGACCTGTTTCTAAGCCACAGAAAGGGCAAGATTTGGCTGTCTGTTCAGTAACACAGCCTGTAATCACATGATTTGGTGCTGATAGTGTAGATGGTGTCATGAAAGAGAATTAATGAAACACTAAACCAGGGTTCTTCTCTCTGCCAAAACTGAATGGCCTCAGAGCTGAGGCAAGTAGGTATGTAAATTTAGAACGATCTTCCCTGCTGACTTCAGTTCATTTGCCTTCATACGGTAACCTTAATCGTTCAGTCTCACTGTTAGGGGTTATTGGACTCTGCGTCAGTGCTATGTTTGGCTTAGACACAGAGAAAAAAAAACCAACCCAAACACTATTTGGAGGGAATAGGTATTGGCAATCTGTCCTCACAAGGATTGTTTTCCTCTTAAAAATCCTCTCTGCACATGTATTATTTTCAGAATTTTTTTTTAGAGCTCTTGAAAAATGATTTGAATTAGTAATTACTTTTCTCACCGGTAGACCATCAATCACAACACTCCAAATTCTGTCCATAGTTATATCTCAGTGGAACTACTCTGGATTTACACCAGAGTAAAGGTGTACACCAACCGAGAGGAAAAAGTGACTTACCATAATTTTTCTTCCCCTAGTAAAACAGTAAATACCTCATTTTTTTTGAGGTAAGTTTGCGAGTAAAGATTTTATTTTTGCTATCAACTATAGATATTCAATAGCAGATAGTTGCAGGGATAGCCAAATAATAATGCTTCAGCTCTTTTTTCAGTTCAGGAAAGCTGAATGGTCATTTTACAAGTGCTTTCTTTAGTGACCTGCTAAATAGTCATGAATATGTATATTCCATTCTTTAAAGTAATAATACGGTCTTGTTCTTTAAATAAATTTGGACATGGTAACATGCACTTGATAGTCTCTGTAGCTGATACCATAAAGTTGATCTAAGGAATATAGAAAAAAATTAACTTGATATGGGATCCTACACCCTCTTGAAAAGCCCAAGTGGGAGACCAGGGTGATAATACAGGAATTTATTAACCAAAGATCCACCTGTATTGCCCAAAAAGCCTAAGAGCTAGGTAAATTAAAAATCTGGTGGTCTGTAGAGACACTGATAAATATAGGGCCATGAAGTCAAATGATAAATTTTCAGTACATGCTAAAAAATGTCATCCATAAGAATCTAGTAGGCAACTAAAAGTTTTTGGTATACGTAGACCTTCAGGGAAGCTCAGTTCTATTTTTGAGGATTATATAGATTCTTTGACAAGCTTTTGGAAGATAAATTAATAGTTCAGTTGATTTCTTCCAATAAAAATATACTGAGTTGAGGAAGCAACTGAATCCTAAAGTATGCAACTTTACACTCTCAAAGTACAGCAGTCAGCAAAGGGGTAAAAGGCAACAATGCTTTCGACATGGAGGAAGTTGAAGAGGCGTGAAGAAGCTATTTCTCTTCTGAGTCTTGTTTGCCACTGGATTGATTATACACTGTGGATTCCTGGAAAAACTCACAAAGTTGTATTGATTCTTTATGCCTTAGCACTCCAGAATGCCTGAAAAGGCAGATATTCCACCAGAGAAATGTCTTTCTTGACTGTTCAGAAAAATTTGTTTCTTGACTGCGGAATATATATGTCTGTAGACAGGATAGGCGTCTTGAGAAAATTTCAGTGCTTGTTCTGTATTAAAGGTTAGCAAAGCACCCAAGCTGACTGAAGAAAATTTTGGAAGTGCAGACTGAGAAACTGATCAGGAGAAATGATATTTCAATGGAGAAAGGTGTTCTAAAGACATATGGACAAAATTATCTCAATGAAAATAATTTTCTTGGGGTGAAAGAGGAGAACTGTCTTTACTAGAAATTTGCAGGTGGTGATCTGGACATCCTCCCGGGACTCTGCCAAACTTTAGTTGACATACAGTGTTTCACAGATGCAGCCCTTGTCAGAAGGATATCACTGCCAGCTGTCAAATGCTAATCTTCCCCACAGTAAAATGACTGAATGGCTTTGGGAAATCCCAAGTGTCCAAGTTAGAATAGAAGATATAAGAGAGGACAAGAAATTTTCTTTGCTTGTTGTTTAGCACCATTGTTTCTGCAATAGAACATACTCAAAGCGTTGAGTTTTCATGATGGTTTTCATAGTATATTAATGCTGTCCTAAAAAATACAAACATTGTGGTGTCCGTGGTGGTGCTGTAGATTCAGGCACACAATGTTGGAGGAGGTCTGCAGGTCTACATGTAGGAAGAACATGTAGCTGTCAAAAGATTCTGAATTTGTAGACCTGTGTGTGCTGGTTCAGCAGTTACTGGGAGTGGCATAGAAGATCCTGAGTACAAGGGAGGATTTTTTTCCTTGTTCACTGTAATACAAGATTAGTATCACAGAAGGAGTTTTAAATGATTTTTTTTGCTTAATAGCAAATACTCAGCGTATTGAAGTTATTCCAGACATGAGAGATTTGCTTAGTCTTTCTTTTTGCTTGACATTTTTTCCCCTTTTTCTCTCCAGCTACTCAATTTATTGAAGTCCAGAAGTTAAGAAGTAGAGAGTAGAAAATACTTGGTTATCTCCAAGCAAATACTACTGTGTTAACTTCTGTTCAATACAATTAAATATCGGGTTTCTCATCCATACTGCAATATTTATAAAGCACAAGTGTGGGGTTTTTTGTATTTGTTTGGTTCTTTTGGTTTGGTTTTTTGTTTTGGTTTGTTTTTATTCTCCAACATAGGTTTTAAAGTCTAAAATTTTGAATGACATTTAGGCAGTGTCAATCTCCTTCATCTTTCTTTTGTATTCAAGCTCTTGTGTTCCTCAACTAAATTGACAAAAATAAGTAACTTCCTTAGTAGCTCTGACTTTTCTGTATTTTGAATATAAGGCTTCTAATCGATAGTTTGTCCTGTGTCCAAAATTCTTCTCTACATCCGTGTCTTGTAGTATTCCTTTCCTGTTTTCTAAGCATGTCCTTCATGGCACTGACCTTTTCTTCCAACAAACTGATGGAGAATGTTTGTTTGCCAAAAATGCCTTTATTAGGTAATAAGCATGGGTTTTAATAAATGAAATACCTTTCAATAATGACCGGTATTTCAAAGGTATAGTTAAATCTTTCTCATCTCAAAATTAATACTAGGTTATTTAAGAAAACAAAACATCAGTGGAGTATGGTGTCAGAAGGCTTCTGAGCAGCCTCATATGTGAATTTAGATACAAGAAATACTGAATTGAGATTAAGTTGAGATTTTTCAGATTACACTGAGATTCTTCATAGGGGTAGTTTCCATTACATCGCAGAATATGAAGAAATAGCTTTAGGGTTTAGATACGCAAATTCTTTGTAAGGCAGGGTTTGTAGCAAGGAAAGTTTTAAACATCAATGAGATGTCTAGAAATGCGGACACACTCCTAAGCATACAGGCTTTTTTCCCGTGTTGCATTCTCCCATATTTTTTTTTCTTCCAAAGTCCCTTCATGGTTTTCATTAGAATTACTTCTGATTTATGATGCTGTGCATGAGATTAGAGTGAGGTCTTCCGGGGTCACTGTTGTTTTAGAAAATTAATGTAGGGACAAGCATACTTTTATGTAAAACCAAAACAATTTCCCTTTCACCTTATCTAGAGAAATCTAAAGAAAGCAAAACTTCCATATAGGGCTGAATTCCTTTATTTCCTGTTTTTCATTTCAGACATAGTGAGTCTGTGAAGTATTGATTCATAACTCTTAAGAACTTGTCAATGTCATTTTCAAGGTTGGAGGTTTCTTATTCCGTTCAGTCTTTATGTTGGTGTCTTTTTTAAGGAAGAATTTATTTTTGCAAAGGGTCAGGCTTTGCTTTTTTAGATATATCCTATAATGGGATTCAGATCTTCTTTCTACATTCTTTCTACTAGTGCAGACTTTCCCACTGGGGATGCTTACAGTAGATTTATTCTCAATTTAAAAAATTAAAAGTGCTTTTTTGGAAGGGCTTATCCCAAGCCTTAAACCTGCTCCTCTACCTTTCTCCAGGCTGTATACTGGTAGATGGATTAAATGGCTTCTGACGTACATTTCAAAATCACCTGATGGGTGATACTGCAGTAGTGTGCGACCCCGTTTGGTAGATTGTGTCATCATTGAGACATGCCTTCAAAGGTACACCTCCATTAATGAGGTGGAACTACACATACGTACATAGTTATGTACATGATAGCATATTTTGTTGGGTCACAGCACATGGCCTGGCTGCATAGCAGCTGTTTTCTAGCTTACATTTTGTCATTTATGACAGAAACATTTCGCACTGAAGATATGTACCCTCTGAAAGTTGGAATGAATGAAATGCATGGATACAGAATACTTCCACTTAACCATATGATCAAAAGTTAAATGTTTAAATCCCTCTGAAAAGTGATATTATTTTGAATACTACTGTAAATCTGATTCTGTCAGGTTAGTACCATGTCAAATAGGGCCATAGGTGTTCTGGTATCTTGCTCTTCTTTCATTCAGATGAGTTTTCTACAGGAGTATGTGAGAGGTTCTGTCCCATAGAGACTTAAAATTCTCCCATTCCTGCAGGAATGGGAACATGATATGGCTGGTTGCAGTCGTATGAAGTTAGGCACTTTCTGGCTTGGAAAGTCCCGACAATTCTGTGTACATTCTTCTGAGAGCTCAGCATTACACACTGGGTTCTCTCCTGCTTGTCAGGAAATTGCGTACAAAGGACATAAAATGTTAATTTTCAGACATAATTTTAGAAGCTTACACTGCATCAGGAAGATGAGCAGAACTTAATTCCAGCATGTAAAGTGCCTGAATAGCTGAGGGAGAATTCTGCTTATTAGAAGGTCTTGATAATATGTCCTCTCTCTTCCACATGCTTTTCTTCATAGTGACTAATGTTATGCAGCCACCAAATTTATGTATTTATTTATTTATTTTTCATGTTCAGATAGAGGAGAGGTCCATGAAGCACTCACTGCATTGCTTGGCAGGCATTCTTCATTTTCTGGGAGCTTTCTACTGCTGAGAGCTGTAGCTCTCTGATATAATCAAGCACTTGGCAGTTAAAAGCTGCCATGAAAAACACTCCAGCTTTGCAGCCTTTGTCACTAATCAGCTCCCAAAAGCTCTTGGAATTAGGTGAATGAAGAAAATGTTGCTTGAATATTTCTGTCTTTTTTGGAGCCCTTTGATTATGCTTATAAAGAGAGTATCTATGTAAATAGCTTTCCTCGGATTCAGATTTTCAGTCTCATACTGGAATCTCTCATGTGATAAACAGCAAGACTACTGCTCAGCATGTGCTAACACCTGGGAATAATCATGCAAAAATAACAGTGAGAAACTGCAGAGCATCTGTTCTTGACATTAACTTTCCTCAGTCTGACAGACTGCCACCACCAGATGTTAGTCTTATGTGCCTTTTTTCTACTGGAGATGATGGCCTTCCTGTGTCTCTTTGCCTCTAATAGCTTACATCATTGCCCTTTGTAGAATTCATGGAAACAACTGTGTCACCACAATGATCGCTGAGAACCACCACTTTGCTGTGCTGATGTTGGGATTATCAAACAAGACAGGATAATTTTAAAACACGGAAAACTGTAGCGATATTTAAGCTTAGCATATTTTTTTCTAATTAGTAAAGTCATATTTGTGTAGTGAACATGAGCCTCAGGGACAGTAAATGTCCACTTAATTCTCTACCAAAGTGGTACTGTTTTAATTCACAGAGCAACAGCACCTTTTACAGCAGTAGCTGCTCTTTGGCCATGTCCTGTGTGTTTCATGGACAACATGAAAATTTATTAGCAAGTCTAAATAAACCTGAACTGAGTACAAATATTTGTAACAAAGAACTTAGTAGGGTACACTGTCAGATCTGTGCTTCCTTTAGCTCCCTCTCACTGTTTATAATACTTGGAAAATGGAAGACACATCTGCCAATTCAGTCCACATTCATTTAAAACATTGGCTAGTATACTGTGATAATAGCAAACATTTTGGTTTTTCTGTGGCTTTGTGACGAGTATATTTTATGGAAGAATGATGTTGCATGTGTAGTAGGAGGTTTTGCACAGCTTTACAAAGCACCATGTGATCTGTCAAACAAAGGGGATGTGGCTTAGCTTTCCTTAAGCACGAGGCTCTATTTACCTGCCAGTTTCCGGTTCTACTCTAGCTTGAAGTAAGATACATTAAGAATTCCTCAGAATTAAGCCTGGGGTACACATTGACCTTGTTTCGCTGACAGAGACCCATTATGCAGCCTGCGCCAAGGAGCAGGGCTCTGTGCCATCCAACTGTTTGCCTCCACTTGGCATCAGACAGACAATCTGTATCACGTAGAATCCATATCCCTCCATTCTAGGCATACATGGTTATGATTTTATGTTATGCTTACTATTAAAAATTGCAAGTAACAGCTGCTGTTGGGGTCAGTTGATATTTGACTCACCTGTGTGCATTCAAGCCTGCTCTGCAAAATGTTCTTGCCTGTGCTTTACCCCTGCAATTGTGATGGCATAAAGAGAATAATCAAGCTATGATAGCTTGACTGCATTGTTGTTATGACACAGGTGCTCTGCTTTACTCAGTAGAGTTTTGCTGGTATTGGCAGTTTTTTACTCCTAATGGATGCTTTTAGTATTCATGTTTTACTTTGATTTTTTTTCCCCGCCTTGTTCTATCTCTTAACCTGAAGATTATGTTAGTCCTAAATAAAAGGAACCTCCACCAAATGAAGAGGAGTTTAGAGAAGAATGTGGTTATAGGTCCCTCCTCTTTCTTCCTTAGTCCTAGTGTGAGATCAGAATCCAGGCTGGTCATACAAAGACCACACAAAACATTTTTTTTTATGCATTTAGCACACTTAAAGCTTGTGTGCACAAAATGCTGGCCCTCAGTTTGTATGCATGAATGATGCTCAAAGCAGAAGAATTGTGACAATTTTTAAAAAGTTCATTTTAATTTCCATTTTATTTTCTCCTTATGAAAAGTGGTCATGTGGTACAGTAAGCTGATCTGTGATATAAATGATATATAATACAAGAGTAATACTCTTCTATTTGTATGCCCATTTGCCAGCTTGGCTTTAAAGCAAAGCAGAATTAACTTCTGTCTGCATTAAGACACATTGGAACAAAACCTGTATGACATCATACAGTCAGTCATTATGTCTTTTCTGATGAGTCTTCTTAAGGGGTTCAAAATTATAAACAGCGTAAAGACATTTGATCATCTCTTTGAAAGCACCTAGAAAGCAGCCATTAAAAAAAATTGTTGTATTGAAGAATGATTTCTTGGTGTGATATTGTCATGGTTTAAGCCCAGTCAGCCACGCAGCCGCTCGCTCACTCTCACACCTTCCTCCACCCTGCTCCCGGAGGGATGGGGAGGAGAATTGAGAGAACGTAACTCCCACAGGTTGAGATAGGAACAGTCCGGTAACTAAGGTCTAACTCAAAACCACTACTGCTGCCACCAATAATAATAATGATAAGGGAAATAACATGGGAAGTGAATAAAACTGCTCACCACCCACCATTTGATACCCAGCCCAACCCAAGCAGCGATCTAGCCCTTCCGGGTAACTGCTCCCAGTTTATATAGTGGGCATGACGTGCTGTGATATGGAATGCCTCTTTGGTTAGTTCGGGTCAGGTGTCCTGTCTCTGCTTCTTCCCGGCTTCCCCTCCTCCCTGGCAGAGCATGAGACTCACAAAGTCCTTGGTCAGAGTAAACATTACTGAGCAGCAACTAAAAACATTGGTGTTATCAGCGTTGTTCCCAGACTGAAAGTCAAAAGCACAGCCCTGCACCAGCTACTAAAAAGGAGAAAAATGACTGTTACTGCTGAACCCAGGACAGTATCCACCCCTTATTCTATACCATTCGTGTCATGCTCAGATCCCACATTTTCAATATACCATCACTCTTATATATATACATATGCATACATCCACACGCACACAGAGATTGCAATCATTCCTTAGTGCATGGACCAGTCCTTACGAATCTGCTGAGTCCGTCCGGTCCATGATGTTGGGCTCCACCTCTTGTAACAGTCTTTCAGAGCAGGAGAGGCTGTGTGCAGTGTTGGATCGTTGCCTGCTGATGCTGATCATTCCTTTACTGTAGAACTTGTCTGGTTTCATCAAAGTTCATTCTTTGTTGGGATGATGGTCGGAGAGAGGTCAGCCAGCGCCAGTCGCTGGTGACCTGAACACATCTAGTTGGTGGGCTATAAAAGTACTACATAGCAGGCAACAGCATACAATTGATTTCATTGGCTGTTTTCCCCTAAAATCAAATCCCCCTGAGGTACACTTAGGACTTCCCCATCTTCCCGCATTACCCACCAAGTATATCCAGGTCCCTGAGCAAAAGCAATCTCACGAGTGGGTTTGCCTTTACCTGAAGCAGGAATAACCCAGACTGTCTTCTCCAGCAAATTCTTCATGTGCACCACAGGAACTTTGTCCCCCTCTACAATATGTAAAAGTTGTGACTGGGCTGGGCCAGCCCTGTTGGCAGATCCTCTGGTGTTGACCAACCAGGTGGCTTTTGGTAAATGTGTATCCCAATGTTTGAAAGTTCCACCACCCGTTGCTCTCAGTCTAGTTTTTAACAGCCCATTGTACCGTTCAATTGTCTCAGAGGCTGGTGCATGGTAGGGGATGTGATATGTCAATATTATGTCAATATAATATGTCAATACTCAATGCCATGCTCTTTGGCCCAAATGTCTATAAGGCTGTTCTGGAAATGAGTCCCATTAAGTCCACTCCTCGATCATGAGCCCATCTGTATGTTGCATCTCTGCCCTGATGGCATGAAGTGTCATGGGCCCACTGGGCCAAAAATAATTCACATTTATGTTGCCAATCTAAGTCCATCTGAGCCACTTCAATCTTAGCAGCTTTATCCACTTGTTGATTGTTCTGGTGTTCCTCAGTGGTCTGAATCCTGGGTACCTGAGCATCTACGTGGCATACCTTCACCACCAGGTTCTGCACCCGGGCAGCAATATCTTGCCACAGTGCAGCAGCCCAGATGGGTTTACCTCTGTGTTGCCAGTTGCTCTGCTTCCATTGCTGCAACCACCTCCACAGGGCATTTGCCACCATCCATGAGTCAGTAGAGATAAAGTACTGGCCACTTTTCTCGTTCAGCAATGTCCAGGGCCAGCTGGATGGCTTTCACCTCTGCAAACTGACTCGATTCACCCTCTCCTTCAGCAGTTTCTGCAGCTTGTCGTTGAGGACTCCATACAGCTGCCTTCCATCTCCGATGCTTTCCCACAATACGACAGGACCCATCAGTAAACAAGGCATACTGCTTTTCACTTTCTAATAGTTTATTATATGGTGGGGCCTCTTCAGCACGCATCACCTCCTCCTTTGGTGACATTCCAAAATCTTTGCCCTCTGGCCAGTCCATGATGACTTCTAGAATGCCTGGAAGACTGGGATTTCCTATTCGAGCTCGTTGTGTAATTAGTGCAGGCCACTTACTCCATGTCGCATTGGTTGCATGATGTGTAGAGGAGACCCTGCCTTTGAACATCCAGCCCAGCACGGGCAACCTGGGTGCCAGGAGGAGCTGTGCTTCAGTGCCAATCACCTCCGAAGCAGCTCAAACCCTTTCAGAGGCTGCCAGTATCTCTTTCTCAGTTGGGGTATAGCTGACCTCAGATCCTTTGTATCCCTGACTCCAAAAGCCAAGGGGTCGACCTTGAGTCTCCCCTGGAGCTTTCTGCCAGAGGCTCCAGGTAGGACCATTCTCCCCTGCTGCGGTGTACAGTACATTTTTTACGTCTGGCCCAGTCCGGACTGGTCCAAGGGCTACTGCATGAACTATCTCACGTTTAATTTGCTCAAAGGCTTGTTGTTGCTCAGGGCCCCATTTAAAATCATTCTTCTTCCGGGTCAGATATGACAGAGAGAGCTTACAATCAAACTGTAATTTGGGATGTGCATTCTCCAGAACCCCACAGCACCTAAGAAAGCTTGTGTTTCTTTCTTAGTTGGTGGAGACATTGCTGTTATCTTGTTGATCACATCTGTGGGGATCTGGTGACGTCATCTTGTCATTTTATTCCCCAAATTGAATCTCCTGTGCAGGTCCCTTGACCTTACTCCGTTTAATGGCAAAATCAGCTTTCAGCAGGATTTGGATTATTTTCCTCCCTTTCTCAAAGACTTCTTCTGCTGTATCGCCCCACACAATAATGTCATCAATGTACTGCAGGTGTTCTGGAGCTTGCCCCTGTTCCAGTGCAGTTTGGATCAGTCCATGGCAGATGGCAGGGCTGTGTTTCCACCCCTGGGGCAGTCAGTTCCAAGTGTACTGGACGCCCCTCCAAGTAAAAACAAACTGTGGCCTGCATTCTGCTGCCAAAGGAATTGAGAAAAGTGCATTGACAATATCAGTAGTGGCAAACCACTTGGCTGCCTTTGACTCCAGTTCATACTGAAGTTCTAATATGTCTGGTATGGCAACACTCAATGGTGGTGTGACTTCATTCAGGCCACGATAGTCTACTGTTAGTCTCCACTCTCCGTTAGACTTTCGCACTGGCCATATGGGGCTATTAAAGAGTGAGCGGGTCCTACTGATCACTCCCTGACTCTCCAGTCTATGGATCAGCTTATGGATGGGAATCAGGGAGTCTCGGTTGGTGCGATATTGCCGCCGGTGCACTGTTGTGGTTGCGATTGGCACTTGTTGTTCTTCGATCTTCAGCAACCCCACAACAGAAGGATCCTCTGAGAGACCAGACAAGGTGGACAGCTGCTCAATTTCCTCAGTCTCCAAAGCAGCAATACCAAAAGCCCATTGGTACCCTTTTGGGTCTTTGAAGTACCCTCTCCTGAGGTAATCTATGCCGAGGATGCATGGAGCCTCTGGACCAGTCACAATGGGGTGCTTTTGCCATTTCCTGCCAGTCAGGCTGATCTCAGCCTCCAGTACGGTCAACTCTTGGGATCCTCCTGTCACTCCAGAGATATAGATGGGTTCCACCCCTTGACAGCTTGATGGCATCAAGGTACACTGTGCACTGGTATCTACTAGAGCCTTATACTTCTGTGGGACTGATGTGCCAGGCCATCTGATCCACACAGTCCAGTAAATCCAACTGTCCCCTACCTCCACCTGGCTGGAGGCAGGGCCCTTCTAATAGTCATCACAACGTTGGACACTTATGTCTTGTAGAAAGGGATTAGTCTTCTTTATCACAGGAGCTGGAGTAAAACCAGCTCTTCCACTCCACCTGGGAACCTGCTCACCAGAGACTGAAGCTGCAGCATTCATGGGATGATCAGCCTTGACCTTTGTTTTACTCTTCAATTCACGCATCCATTCCTCCAGAGCTGAGGTAGGTTTTCCATCCCACTTCGTCATGTCTTCTCTGTGATACGGCAGGTAAAACCATAGGGTTAGCCCGTGGTGTATACCTTCTATATCTTCTCTCTCAAACAGTGGGACGCCTTTTGTTAATAGCTGAGACATTGTGTCGGTACTGAATAGATTGGATAGGTAATCTCTCGATTGTTTGAACTCCTGGGACAGTTTTTCCACAGCTGAAATGATGGAAGGGGTGAGATTGTCTTCGAACTCTTGGAGTTTATGAATCATTTCACCCACTGTTAGTGGTACTATGTCATTACAGGTTACTGTTGCCAGTGAATGGGCATATGATGACAGTGCATTCCATGTAAGTCTTCGCCACATGGGTTGTGTACATTCGACTTCATCTGGATCTGTGGGTGCAGCCCCAGCATTTGGCTTGATGTGATAGATCATCTCTACAATGGCCGATTCCCTCAGAGACTGGATGCCTTTCTGTAGGGTAGTCCACTTGGCCAGATGACTGACAACATCGTCTTTGTATGGAAACCTTTCTTTCACAGCTGTCAAGAGCTGCCTCCAAAGGCTGAGGGACTGTTTCACTTTTGCAATTTCTTTGTAATTTCCCCCTTCCCTTGCAAGTGATCCCAGCTGCTTGGCATCCCTACCTTCTAGTTCATGACTGTCAGCCCCATTGTCCCAGCATCGGAGCAACCAGGTGATGATGTGCTCCCCTGGATGACGGGTAGAATCTTGTCGCATATTCCATAGCTTGGTTGAGGTCCGAGGTTGAGAAGTCACCTCTTCTTCTTCTTCTTCCTCTGATTCATATGATGATGACTCCTGATCAGATGCTGTCCTGGGTAGTAAGTGCATTGCCATTGCTTCTTCATCTTGCTTCTTCATCTTTCTTGCCTCTTTTTTGCTTTTCCCCCTGCATACAGAGGCAACCGATATTGGTACGAATTGGTCCTCTGGTTTAGATGCAGTGATTGTCACTGTGGTTGGAGTGGCTGCAGTAAGTGTTGTCGGAGTTTGGGTAGCTGCTCAACTTGTCACTGGGGTTGGCGTAGCTGCTGTGCTTGGAGCTGGAGTAGCTGCATTGTCTGTTGCGGTCAGAGTTTGAGTAGCTAATGTACTTGTCTCTGGGGCTGGTGTAGCTGCTGTGCTTGGACCTGGAGTAGCTGCGCTGTCTGTTGCTTTGCCATCAGATCCAGAGACATTTTTTTGCCTTTGAAGGTGCTGGATAGTGTTGAAGAGGGTCTGTAAGCACAGGCCAAGCCCCAGCACGTTGTCATGATTTGTCCCTCTCTCATGACCAGGATGACAGCACACCTCATTTAAGTGTTTTACTAATTTTTCTGGGTTTTGCACTTGTTCATTGGTGAAGTTCCAAAGCACTGGAGGGGCCCACTGGCCTAGACACTTGCCCATACTATCCCACACACCCTGCCACTCATGGCTGTCCTGCCTCGGGGAATATCTCCTGATCCTCCTATATTGTTATGTAAACCTAGACAAGACCCAAACCCAACTCTGCTTAACTCTTGAGATCAGACAAAATGGTCGTGGGTAAAACACATTCTCTGTGTGTGCCAACATGGTGATCCCCATCACAATCAGCAGGCAGGTACCTAAAGGCCATTCAAAACCTTCAGAACTCTCAAATGATGCTGTAAACGGCCTGGTGGGGGGGACTGGGAAGGTAAGGGAATGTCTCCTTCACGGATCAAGCACCCGAGGAGGGGAAAAAAGATGTGTAATTGCCAAAGACTTCTATTATATACCTCCCAAAGTATAGACATGGTGACCACACTGGAACGCAAGCCAGATCAGTTTCATGATCAATGAGTCTGTTGTATTACAAGCCATTACCATAAAGTACAATGAAACAGGAAGCTTAGCCCAAGTCCCCCAGCCGATAAACACTAACACAGCCAATACCGGCTGTAAGTAAGGTACGACATGCTGAAACTGTGAGATCAAGAGCAACAAATTTGAAAGCCAATAAATCAGCATTGTGGTGGGTGACTATTAATCCAAAACAATGAATGCTTATCACAAATACGATTAGACACACTCTGGTCAGATCTGTTGTTATCTCAACCCTTCGAGCCCCACGTTGGGCTCCGAAAAGGAACTGTCATGGTTTAAACCCAGTCAACCACGTAGCTGCTCGCTCACTCCCTGCCTTCCTCCCCCCCACTGCCGGAGGGATGGGGAGGAGAATTGAAAGAATTTAACTCCCACAGGTTGAGGTAAGAACAATCCAGTAACTAAGGTCTAACACAAAACCACTACTACTACCACCAATAATAATAATGATAAGGGAAATAACAAGGGAAGTGAATACAACCAGTCACCACCCACCATTCGATACCCAGCCCAACCCAAGCAGTGATCTAGCCCTTCCGGGTAACTGCTTCCAGTTTATATAGTGGGCATGACGTGCTGTGGTATGGAATACCTCTTTGGCTAGTTTGGGTCAGGTGTCCTGTCTCTGCTTCCTCCCGGCTTCCCCTCCTCCCTGGCAGAGCATGAGACTCACAAAGTCCTTGGTCAGAGTAAAGATTACTGAGCAGCAACTAAAAACATCGGTGTTATCAGCACTGTTCCCAGGCTGAAAGGCAAAAGCACAGCACTGCATTCAGCTACTAAGGAGAAAAATGACTGCTACTGCTGAACCGAGGACAGATACCTATAATGCAGTGGGCCAAATAAACATGAATTTTAGGTGGTTAAGCTATCTGACTGGGCATACTCATACCTTTATTTAGCTATCTCTTATATGACAAAGAACCTTATGGCCACAGTAAAATGCTAAGAACCCTCAGGCCAAATCTGTATACAGCTGATCTGCTGGGTATGTTGGAAGTCGTATGGGAAAGTTAACCTCTTCAGTTCATACATAGATATGACCTCTGTGTGAACTGTCTGTGTACAAACTGGTTGTCTGGTGAGTTACATTCTTCCAAAAATGCATTTTGAAAACCCTGAGAAATTCGCTGTTTGCCTTCTTGTAAAAGTCCTCATCTGTTACTTCAAGCAGAAAGATGTAAACGTTATCTGTAAGCTGTTCGGTGGATGATCCTAATGTATTTTAAATGATTGGATGACCAGAGATTATATTTGATGCCATGTGTATATTAGAATTGTTTCAGGTGCTAATTTCTCCGTGATGCACATGAAAAAATGGCATTTGTATGTCTTTGTACTGTCTTTATAAATGTTTTTTTTTAAATAGAAAATGAAGTTCCCAGTTTGCAAAATTAATTTCCATCCATAAATCAGTCTCTGTCAGCGCCAAGAAAAAAGTGGCCTTAATCCTTGGTTTTAAATTGTATTCTTATTTCATACTAGTAGTCTATGACAAGAGGGAATAGTCTTGCAGAAACTTAGCAATTTGCCTTGTTTAGTGTGATAGATATTTTTGTAGGTAATTTTTCATTGTGCAGCATTTGGGCTGATGTCAAAATATTAAACTCATAAGACTGAAATCACCCTTGATACACCAAATCCCTGCATACACAAATGCGATCTCAGCAAACTGGGCTTTTTTTGTTTTCAAAACTTTTTAGTATTTTTGTTTGGTTTTTTGTTTTTGTTTTGTGCTGTTTTAAATCTCACAGCACCATTATAGTAAATTTATCTGTTGTTTTCAGGTTGATCCCCTGTTTACAGTACCTGCACCTCCACCTCCGATTTCCAGCAGTATCACACCTCAGATTCTGCCTTCCTACTTTTCCCCATCTTCATCCAATATTGCAGCACCAGTCGAGCAGCTTTTGGTACGGACTCGTTCAGTGGGTGTAAATACTTGTGAGGTTGGAGTAGTAACAGAACCCGAATGCCTTGGACCCTGTGAGCCTGGGACCAGTGTGAACCTGGAAGGAATTGTGTGGCATGAAACTGAAGAAGGTAAATTGTTTTTTCCATTAGGTCTGTCTATGAGATATGTTAATGAGGAGGAGACTTTGCTCTATCTGCCATAGTGCTAACTAAGGGCTTGATAGTCTGTTGGCACACAATTATGTACAATGGCAGTCACAGCTTTGTAGCTCAGTTAGTGAATTTTGATTTTTTAAAACATTACAGTTTTTTCCATTATTTAAGTAACTGTATTTTCCAAATGACCTACCAGGCAACCCTAATTAAAATAGAATTGTTTCCTGTTGCTATATTGAGAAAAGCATATGGAGAAATAGCTAATAGAATAGCATAAATGTGATATTTAAATGTAATCATGAGGGGGGTATATGTGATGGGAGTGGATATATGAATAGTTTAGATGAAAACTTTGAAAGCTGAATATTTTGCAATTCAGAAACGATGATAAAAAAATGTCACTATTACATAAAATAGAAGTCCCTGAGACCCTGCAGAAATTAATTTTGATATGTTTATTGTTTGCATTCTGGTTATTTGAAACATGCTTTAAGAGGAAAGCATTCTTGCTTGAAAGGAAGTGTTCCATCTGTTGAAGAAGTGCTGTCTAAACCAGAGTGTTTTCATTAATATCCTTTGAAGGCATTTGGCCAAGTAGGAGTGCTGGAGAGCTTTGGGGAATATTAAACGTTGATTTGCTATGATTTAGAACAAAGTAAATAGGAAGGAGATTATGCTGTGACATGCAGATTTTTCCATTTTGTTTTTCAGAAGCTTATTATTAAAATACCAGCTTTCTCCATTTGATGCTAAAAATACTGCATGTGTACACTAAACTTTTGCAATTTTGCTTCAGTAATATTGGATTTCTCTAGTAATAGCTGCTTGAGAGTCTTCCTTTGATTATTCTTATGTTTGTTTTGAGGATTATTTATTTAATTTTTAGTGGCCTACCTCCCTCTACAAAGAAAACAAGATTATTTACAAAGGGATATAATGAAAGAATACAACAGTGCATTGCATCATGATAAATCCTGACATCCTTCAGTCATACACACAATGGCGTTTGGTCCTTCGCAGTGATATATAAGACCTCACCAAAGTGCTCTACACTGTCATCTCAAAAATCAATAGGGAGAGTCAGATTTACTTGCTTTTATGTGCTTTCATCCATCCATCTTTCTCTCTGTGTATTTCTGCAGCAGATTCACAAGGTAGATTGATCCTTTTAGATTGTTTTTAAAGCACAGTATAAATTCTGTTCAAAAATATCACTGCAGAGATGACTGCCCTTAGCAGCTCCGATCTTCCTTGACTGGCCTGTTTTAACCAGAGGGGGAACGTGTGGGCACTAACTGTGTTGACATGAAAGAGCAGTAGCTGTTAATAGTGTTATTCTTGCTGAATAAACTGAAGCTCTTACCCCACTGAATTTAAGAAGCCTGCCTTTTTAAAGGTTTGGCACCAGAAATGAAGTATTGAAAAAAACATTGTGGTCAAGGTGCCATGCCATTTACCAGTGTCTCAGCACTCTACTGGTTTAAAAACTCTTGTTAGTTAATAGAAATTAACTTCCTTAACCTTTCCCCAGTTTGCCTAAAACAATCTTCTGAAACAAGAGTTCAATGACAGTATGTTTAAACAAAGTGGTTTAAAATGTGCCTGTTTTCACAGCTTTACAAATACTGTTTGGCAACACTACAGCTATGAGTGACCACAATAATAGATAAAATGGGATTCTAAAATACTCTAGAAATATAGTTAGAATGTAGATTAAGAGACTGGAGATAATTGATACAATTTATATTGTATGGTAGTACTGTGCCTTTTGTCGTTTATTGATTCAGAGCCCTGCTAACAAGAAAATAACATAAATTTTACTCTGTTTTTTTTTTTTTTTTCCCCGGTGTTCACAATCAATGCTGTATTACAAAAAAAAATAAGTTCCTAATGATCATTTTTGCATTTTAATTAAGTTTTGACGTTTAAGGCACACATATATGTATATATTTATCTGTTTTCAAATTTTCGGACATGTTCATGAGAGTAGCTACATAGCAGCTTGTATGAAGCCATTTCTGCCAAATTTTAGAAAACAGGGTGCAGATGAGTCTTCTATTTATCTTGTAACAGAAGAAAGATTATCAGATACTCAATTTTCTAGTTATGATTTTGACTTCAATTAGGCCAGAACATGATGTTTCCTAAATTGATGTAAATCCAGAATACTGTAACTGCAATCTTTGTAATTGGTGACATCTAAAACTATCTTGATGTTCATAATGACCGACTGAAACAAAAAATGTCTTTTGTGATGCCCATGTTTGTTTCATATTCACTCTTTTCACTGCTTTCCAAACCTATTAAAAATCTACATGCAAACTGATACCTATCTAGCTGTCTATATATCTGATGAGTTTTTAACATAAAACAATTCTAAGAAGTAAAGGTATGAACATTTCTAACTTTGGTGTGTTTTGAGATATCTAAATTACTTTGTATCTGATTTTAGTAAGATGAGTTGTGAGGTGATTAGAATAGGCTTGTAGCATGTTTGAATACTCTATGGTACATGGGAACTATGAACCAAATGTGCTGCTGAGCAGCCTTCAATATGCTGCAGCAACTAGCTGTGGGAATGCACATACAAAAGGATGGGATGATCACGGTTATTATAAGAAGAATGGTAGAGTGAGTAGAGAAAGATGAAATCATATATATAGAACTCATTATTGAATGTAATATATGCTTTAAAAAGGACAAGACATGTACTTGAGAATTCATGTTTTGAATGTTTTGGTATCTGAAATAACCAGTTTTCTTTTAGGAGTGTTAAACAAGTTGCCATGTTCTGTTGCATTAGTTCTTAAAGGTCAGGAAAAGAATGATATTTGGTTTTATTATTCATATTTTTAAGATAATCACTCCAAAGGGCGGGAAAAAAGCAGCACTGGATTTCAGACAAAACTGGCAGATGAAAAGAGTGTTTTTACTACAGCTCTTTTCATTTATTCCATGCCAGTCTATTCAGTTCACTTGATCGACAGATTTAATAAACCACACTATTTTTCCCAGCATGTTTCAATCTTAAGGCGTGTAGAGGAAAGCTGGCATCTGAAGTCTGTCACATTTTATTACAGGGCTTTGTAACTAACCATAGCTGGTTACTCATATAATTGAGACTGCTAGTTATCACATGGACATTTCTCAGTTGCACTAGTAGGTTGTGTAGTTTTTAATTTCTATATACGTATGCTGTAGACATTTTTATGTGCATACAGCCATGTTTGATATGACTTGATAATGTGTCCACAGTGGTGTTAATGGCTCTAGATGATAATACTGAAGGAATTGGTTGAGGCTACCCTGAAGTAGTGGAATGAGAAATGGTTATGGGCATGTCAACCTGAAAGTTGGCAGCTGAATCAGATGTTTGGCACCGAAAACTACCATCGAGTTACAGTAATACTCCACAAAAACCAGCTTGGTAGTGTTACTGGAGTGTATTTTTTGGTTGGTTGGTTCTTACAGTACTCTGTGAAACAGCTGTTAGAAGTCTGTACTTCTATACTAAGAAATAAGCTTTATCTAGAATCAGGTACTTACCAAATTGTGCAATTATCTTCTGGGAAAACAGTTCTGAAGAAAGCAGTAATTGTTTCTTACTGCCTGGAAGAAATAAAAATGACCTAGGAAAAAGGGAAACCACTAACCAACTTTCTAAATTGCTTATTGCTTGTTTTTTTTGTTTAGCTTCTCACACACAGTTGCGTCATGTCCTGGTTTTGGTTCTGCATCTAGCAGTAGAGTCTGCCTTTAGGTGTGGGAAGCACTAGTTCTGATGATGATGTCGTTCTGTTTGGCTGAAAACTGTGTGGAAGACAGTCATCAGTCACCTTGCTGCCTTTGTGTGGAGAACTACATGAACTCTTAGAGTTCTCACGTTGCTGCACTGATATTTTTCCTCTTTGTGCAGCTGGAGTAGACCATGCTCTTGTTGTTTAGTAGCAAATAATTGGAAAATGAGTTGTATTTTCTAAAGTGTCTTCTTACTAGGTTTAGCTTGTTGATTTTTATGAATTGAGACTAGTTGTCAAACGTGAGAAATAGGACTCTGCTGGAACTCAGAAATCTGATCGGATCATCTCCAGGGTATTCCAAATTTATCCCAGCAGCAATTCTGACACTATTTTGCAGAAAGTTTCAGCAAAGAAAAGAGAAACAAGAAGAAAGGAGAACACTTACATGACAAAGAGGCATGCCTAGTACTTGTTGCGTATGGGTTTCCCACCCAGCCGCTTTTGCAACTAATATGCATAGGTGTTTTTTGAAAACATACCTATTGCAAAGATCTGACATGAATTCTTTCCTGCCTTAATAAGTGGTTGATTTGCAAAAACGTCTTTGGTTATGTATGTGTTTGTACATATGTGGTAAGTAAGGGTGTGTATGTGTATGTAGAAATAGAAGAATGAGAAGTAGTCTGACTGCCTCTGATTCCTCTTAGCAATTCTTGTGGTTCAACAGCCACATTTTCCTACTTTCACAAATACAAAGGCATGATGAAACAATTAAAATTGTAATGCCATGTCAAATATGTGAGCAAGCAAATGCAGACATTTGAGATTTTTTTAAAAATCTGTTTTATCAAAGAACATTACAGTAATTAATGGAAATGCCCCATCCCTGGCAGTGTTGAAGGTCAGGTTGGACAGGGCTTGGAGCAACCTAGTCTAGTGGAAGATGTCCCTGCCCATGGCAGGGGCTTGGAACTAGATGACCTTACTGTCCTTTCCAACCAAACCATTCTATGATTCTATGAAATTAAGATAAATACGATTAAATCACACTGTTGGTTTGGGATCAGGCAAGGTTTATAGAGAGAGATAATAGCCTTTATTAAACCAAGTGATACAGTTGTCAAAAACAAGTAAGCTTTCAGACTGGATGCATTTATATTCTCTCCTTTCTTGTAATACAGTCCAATGACTTGCTGGATACAGGAGGTTTTGGTTTGGCATTGTTAACCACCATATTCACTTCAGAATTGAAAGACAGTGGGTATTTTTATAGGAGAGAAGCATAAAGATCCCCGTTGCTTGATAATCAGGCTTTGTCATGTCTACATTACAAATAAGTGGTTTGTGGAGAAGACAGGGTTGGGTTTGTCACCTGTTTTAACAGAACACCTGAAATCCAGCTTTTTCTACTGTCATGTGAGTTATCTGGTGACAAGAATGAGTGTCAGCCAGTATAAAAATATCATCTGTTTTGAAAAAGTCTATATATGTGTTTATATTTTGAGATGTTATGTTTAATTTTTCTACTGCCTGTGATATCAGACTCAATAAATCAGTGGATTTAAAGAAGCCTGAGATAGGTGAATTTTCATAGACCTCAAGTGTCCTTTGTATTGTCCAAGGCACTTGGAGTCAGACACCTAGTGTTACATAGACCTCGTAGCAAAAGAGGAACAGGCTATAACTCACAAAGGTAAGCCAGAGGCTTGCATAAAAATGTTTGTATTTTATGGAAGCTCTACCTACTTTACGAAAGGAGTTTGGGAGATTGAATTTGGGGATGTACACAGGCTCTCTGAGAAAAATTCTAAGAGTTTAATGTTGTAGGCTTTGGACTGTGATACGAATTTAGCAGTAGGTACACTGAGGGGTCTTTTTGATCATCCCGGTATTTTACCTGACCTTATCAGTGTATGCATTTGTTTAGGGACATAAATTCTGACGTTGTCCTGTAACTGGCTTCTGCAGTATTTCTTGTGCATTTATAATATGTAATACTGGGCAGTGTTAAAGGCAAGGATAGCACTAGATGGACTACTTGGTCAAATCCAGTATGGCAGTAATTTAATTTTGATGTATTTTATTGCTGTAACACAAAATATTTGTGCTGAGAGAACAAGAAAGGGGACTGGTTTTGACCAAATCATAGAATCATTTAAGTTAAAAAAGACCTTTAAGATCATCAAGTCTAACCATTACCCCATCGGACACTTTCAATTTTCCAATTAGAAAGCCATTTGCAGTCTATCTGATACTAACTTAATGTAAAATAAATGAAGCAAATAGAGCCCAACCCCATGTAGTTACAAAAGCTCCTTCAAATGGTTTTAAACCACTGGGACTGGCTCTTATGAGCCAGGTGTACATGGTTGAATTGATGTGGCTTTAATGAGATACCATGAATCAGCTGGGCTGTTGGTAACCAAACCTTTGCAGGCTCTTTGCTCACAGCAAACAGCAGATAAATCATGTCAGTATACACCTTCTCAGTGAAGCAGAAATGCAAAATAGGCTATGGATGTTCCATTTTGGCAGAGCTGTGTGTCAGATGGGAGATTTTTTGACCTCTTCGAGTTTAATTCTGATTCTTTTTCAAAGCATTAATTTTTCCAGAAATATTCAACTACTCATTCATTTAAATAGTAATTTAAAGCATTTGTGTAGGTGATGGAAAACATCACAGACTAGTGAACGTGGGGGAGAGAGGGAAGAAAAAAAATGAGGTACAAACACTGCTAATTTCCAGGCTTTCTTAATGGAGTCAAGCTAGTTCATTACCTCTTCCCTTCCAGCCCAACACAATCGCTTCAGAAGATTTTTGAAAACTGCGGACCACGACTGGAAGAAGATCACTTAGGGAAATCTGTGTATAAATTTCATTTGGTATTTAAATGTCAGTGTTCCTCCTTGAACATACACACACTGCAGGGTCTAAGTAGTGCTAGTCCTACAGCTTTGTTTGGAGAGGCTGTACATGGCTATTGCATGGAGGGATGTGTGATTTGCTTACTGCCTAATGCTTGCCTTGTTGCTTCACTGTTAGAGATGCAGATGTAATGCTAAGCAGAGCATAGCCAGAGTACAGTTGCAATAACTGACCAAAAATATCCAAAGGATCTTATTTAGCCAGGATAGGAATGGCCAACTTCTCTAATGGAACTTGGCAAATGCCACATTTTACAGCTCAGTGAGAAGACTAGGTTCAACTCTTTTGATATAACCTAAAGCAGAGAATGAAAAAACTTAACAAATTCCAGGCAGTGCTTACATAAAAAGTTTTATATTGCCAGGCTGCTACAAAGTAATACTCCCCTGCACTGCTTGTACATACATAGAAAATTATCCCTTTTACAAACAAGCATATGGGGGTAGGAAGGGTGCGTTGAGAAAGGAAGGAGGCTAACTGAAATTGGAAACATTTGCTTGGAGCTATTTGAATGTGAAACTGAGCCTGCTCAAGCAGTGAGGTTATGAACACTGAAGGAGTTGCTTTAAGAAAAGCAACAGTTTTGAGCATTTACTGCTCAAAAGCAAAATCTCAATAGCAGCAGATTGCTTAGAAGTGAGACCATTCCAGTAAAAAATACTTGCAACATGTGGTGTTTGGATGTGTAGATAGAAGGAGGGAGAAAAGATTGCTAATGAAGTGTGTATATGTGCAAGTGTTTTCTTACAAAATAAATACCATGGAGTATGGAATCAAAACACAACTAAAATGGTATATTTAACTGATGTGGTTCAGGGATTAAACTTATTTATTAACCATTTATTAACTTATTAACTTATTTAAAGATGTTCTCACAGTCACTCTAACTTTGTACTAGTTTAACTACTTAGGACAAGCTGTGGTCTTCCAGTTTTGTTATACTCTTAATTATTGCTGGTTTTCTGCAGTGGTGAGCAATAGGAAGTTCGCACAGTTGCAGAACTGTGTGTTTTCACTAATACAGATTAATACCAGTTTAATAATTTTTCTTTTTATTAAATTTTCCCACTGTTTGAGACTGTATAGTGAAAAGCTCTTTTTGCCATTGGGACTAACTTGCTTGTGTAAGATCAGTGGCTGGTCTCACAGCCAGCTTTTCATTTCTTAACAGTCATTGGAAACTTACCCTGAGGGCATATTCATAATTCTTTCCAGTTATTTGTGATGTGGTCGTAACTAGCTACTGGTCTGGAACTCTTGGTGACAAGAGGCAATCCAAAAAGCAGAAGGAAAGCCTCCATTTAAAAGTTTGAACAGTGAAGAATTCTTTGGCCCTTGGGGTTATTAAAAGATTACAGCTTATATTTTTGTTCTAAAAAAAGACAACAGGAAAGGTAGAGGTTGAGTGTGATAGCAAAGAATATATATAAAAAGGAAAGCTCAAGGGAAATTGCTTTCTTGATTTAGACTGAAAAACTAGGTCTAGATTTACTAAAACTAGTGTTGCAGTGGAAACCACAATTGAGGTTCATCAATTTTATATCACCAAATGCCATGAGATTTAGGGGAAAAAAACACCAAAACCAAATGGAATAAACCCAAAAGGTCAGTATTAGAGCACTTTGCTTTAATTCTGTGGGTTTGAGTTGGTTTGGGTTGGTTTGTTTTTTTTTTTTTTGGGGGGGTATCAAGTAAAGCAGAAACACTTGCATGTCCATGAGAAGTAACACTGATTTGTATTTACAAATCTATTATTTGTAAATTTAAATCACAAAGAATTTTTAAGGGGATATAGCTATTGAAATAGAAGGCTATGGTATTAAGTTTTAATGGCAGAATTTACCACCCTTGTTAAAGATTTTATCAGAACAAAAAAGAAATTGTAAGATAAGCCTTCTTTTCCCTTACTTTTGTTTGGTTTTGTTTTAATAGGTATCAGTTACTTGTTATGCTTAGCTGGGAGGTTTACTGGGACTTTGCTTGGGGTGGTGTTTTCCAGTTTTTAAGTGATTTTGTTTTGTTTGAGTTTTGTTGTTTCTCTATGGGCATTATCAGGCTGATGAGACCATTTGTTTTTTTTCTAACGACTTGGCTAATAGGATAAAAATCTCCATTAATAAAATGGAACTGAAGTTAGTTGCAAGTACTTGGTGATTCTGTAGCTGGTCCCTAACACTGAGGACAAGGGTTGTGGAGAATCGGTTTCAAGCGGGGGCAGTTCCAGATCAGGCCTCAGTTAATCTAGAGGGTTTTTGCTTTGTTTTTTCACCCAGTCATTTATAGTTTAGCATTTAAGTAGGTAGAAACAAGTAATTACGTTTTACTGCCTGTTTACTTTCCCCTACAGTGACTGGACCTGTGCTTCTTAACCTTGCATTCATATACAGCTGGCTTTTGTGGATCTTTTAAAGCTTGAGGCTGTGTGACCCCCTCTAGTTGGGAGGCTTTAGAAACAGAAAGAAAGTCTCAGGTTTCACTAAATGAGCTTTTTTTCCTTGGGGAAGATATAAGCTGGTGTCAACCCTTAGCAGAGTTTTACTTCTAACGTGTATTATGGATTTTAAAAAAAAAATTACACAACTTTCTAGGTTATTCTGTACAATTTTATTAAAGTCCTGAAAGTTACAACTGCAGGTTCTGTGGCTTATGAGAAAGTTTTGCTATGAATTAATACTTGCTCCTTGAGGAATTTTGTCCAAACCATGACCTGTGACAGTGGAGCAGTACAAGTATGTGAGCATCCAAGATAGTTCATCCAGAATAACCACTGGACATTGGTAGGCTTCATTTAGCTTCAGAGTAAGTAAAGTGTCACGGGTTATAAGCCTGAGAAATAATAAAAAAAAACCAAAGAGAAAAACCAAAACACACACACACACACAAAACCCAACCAACCAAAGCAAACAAACAAACAAACATCAAACAATTGTTCCCGAGTTGCAGATATTCCCAGCTAAGGACCTGTATTTAGAGGTGATAAAACCTGAACTAAAAGCCAGTAGAAGCTGCTGTTTGCTACTTAATGCAAATCAGATCATTTTTATTGAATCCTGAAAGAGAGGATTACATTTCAGCATGGTCTGCACACTCTTGAAAAAGTCTTTCATTTTTCCATTGTTGCATAAAGGAAAGAAAAGTTTTCCTTGGTAGTCTTATAAAAATTAAGAATTCAGTATTTTTAAGTGTGTCAGACTTGTGTGGTTCTGAAGTGGCAAGTATAGTTTAGTTCTTTGACAGGAACTGATGTCTGAGCTTTTTCAACTTCACCAATTTTTGCGAGCCCCAGGTAGGCCCCATTTCTTCCAGAGCAGAAGAAGGCTACCTAAGATGAAAGATCTTGGGTTTGAAACACAGTGGCATAGCAGTTTGTTTCTCACTAGGCTGGCTAGTCAGGATTTGTTAGAAATAGGTATAGCTGGGAAAGTGTTTGAACATCATCCTGGTGGGGAGAGAAAAGGTGTCAGCAAAATTGTGCCTGCAAATTCTGGTGGAAGGCTGGGAAGTCCATAGAGAGCTGCCAGCTTCTGAGGACTGAGTGTTTGAGGGCAGAGGCATTCAGTGGACCGCAGGCACTTCCTTCCAGCCTAAGTCTTTCAGAAACTTCTCACAGCAAACCTTCACATCTTATTTCAGAACTGTCTCCTCAGTGTTGTGTGTGTACGTGCATGTGTGGCACAAAAGCAGCGCAGACCAGGTTCTTCTAATTTTCCTTTCTCCAGTGCTCAAAATTCTGACATCCTCAACCATTGTGGTGTTATACCGAGGTATGGCTTCTTGCCGACCAGAGAAACTGCAGATGCCAGTGGACTTGCAACAGATTTTGACTGACTACACAGCCCCTGCAAACACATTCCTACTGGCAGTGGGAGTGAAGTTGTGTAGCATTTCAGTAATTTATTTCATGGTACCCCATCTGGAGGTTTTTCCACAAGAACCGAGAGGCAGTTACTCCCTCAGATAAAGATTAAAGGTGGCACAGAGGTTCAGATTTAGCAAGTGATGGTGCATTTTTATAAAACAATGAACTCTGGTTCAGACTAATGCCATTTCTTCTTACTTTGACTCTGCCCATGCAAGTGGCACATGAAATTATTAAAAATAAGAGGAGAGAGGAACTCTTGAGGGGCGGGAGTAAATCTGCGCTTGGGTTTGTTCAGAGCAGTGGGTGTGATTGGGTTATAGATGGTTCTGTTGGCCTAGACAAGCAAGTGGCAGGAAATAACTTACAGAAAATGTTTTTATACCCCCAAAGCTTATCTTCAAGGATCACTGTTAGTAATGCTGTTGTGAAAAGAAACCTCCATTTGGACAGACAGCTTGATGCAGGCAAAGCTGCTAATTTGTTTTCAGCTTCAAGGAGATTTAGAGTCTTTGCATCCTTGGCAGTAACACACAATGTAATTGTTTCCCTTCTCCTTAATCTTCAGTCTGGTTGTATTGGCTTAGTGTATCTAGGAAAGGCTGGAATGTTCACTGAATTAGCTGCACTGGATAGCTTCTCCTAACAGGCGAGAAGTTAATGCTGGGACTCTTCTTTCTAGTATGTGAGGAGAACACTCACTATTCCTTTCATGATTACATCTAGTCTCAGAAACTCTCTTGCACAGAAAGGAAAATTAATTGTTGGGTATGAAAAGGAGGTAACAGAATTAATGTTCTTACACTGGCAACATTACTCAGTTATTAGGGGCTCTCTGTAAATAACAGCTTTGCTTTCATCTATTTTCTGCCTCTTTCTTCCACAAAAGTAATTTTGTAACCCTACAATTTTTAAATACTTTAAAAAAACCTAACTGTGCGTGGGGAAATTTGTTTGCATTCCTATTATTCAGTCTGGCAATGTCTGTGGGCAGCAGCTGCTTACACTTTTGGAATATGTGCCATTAACATACCACTGGTTTAAACCTAAGTAAATTCACCAAAAGTACAATCTTCAGAGAAAGGATACAGCATATCATTCAGCAGTTAAATTATTTAGTCAATCCAGTGGTTAAGCTTGGGTCAGCTTTGAAGGGTAAATTTCATTGCTGGGATACATTCTTGGCTATGAATGAATGCATGAATAATCTTTCTTTGAACCTTAAGATGCACAATAGACACAATAACTCTTGAGTTGAACTCTTGAGAGTGAGCTGATTTATGGGCAGCCATTGAAAGTGCCTCTAGTCAAATTATTTTTTCATCTGTGAAGTAAAAACCTTTATTAATTACTGGATACCACTGCAATGGTAGACAGACAAAAGCTGTGCATGACTTTATTTTATAAATGTTTAATTTATGTATTAAAAGAAAACGTAATTATTTTGACGTGGTACACTGCCATAAACTGAGAATCACTTGTCAGGGCTCCAGTAGGAAAATAGCTGAAGGCATTATTGACCTCAACTGCTCAGACAGTTGATCTGTGTAAGTTACCTCCCATTTAGCAGAGACAACAGCAGGAATTGTGAGCACTCCCCAGTGCCAGCAAGTTCACAAACCTGCATGAGCCAGCACTAATTTCATTTACATTAATACTGTGATTGCAGGTGACCAAAGATCAATGACACATTTCCTTCTGCCCTCCTTGCTCCAGGGGCTGTAGCCTCAAGTGAAGGGCTGGGGCAGACAGGAGGGGGCTTACTGTCACCTTCTGTATCAAGATTTGGCCATGTTTATCTGCTGGAAGGCTTAGTTTACTGGAAGGATCAAGAGAAGTCTGTTTTGTGATCAGTAATAAATGACTTGGCACAGTGCCCTTTCAGTTCTGGGGGAGGAGGGACTGTTCTTGGCTCAATACCCATTTTTGTGGTAGGACAGTGCTAGGAGGTTTACTGATTATTGTAAGGTATTCTGCATTATTAAAATCGTGTCATGGAAGTTGTTTTTTAGGGAGTTCTTCAGAGAATTAGTTGCAGAAGGAGCAATTTGATTTTATTTTCTTTCAGTTAACGGGCCAAGCAGATGGGAAAGCAGACCTGGAGTAGTTTTGCTGGCTGGCTGCCACGATTCTGTAGATTTTGATTTGTATGGATATGTAGCAGTTTTATTTTTCCCTTTTTGGAAATGTATGCCTGTAAGTCTTTGGGAAATTAATCGCTGGTTTCCTGTGAAATGTGCGCTTGTAAAACAAATGTTGTAGCAGACCCTGTGTTGTGTCAATTAGGAAGTGTGACATCAGCAAACTCCATAGGCTGTCAAAGGCTAAAGCACTTTTCAAAGAATCATTCCTTCACAGCTCTCCAGAGAAGGGATTAAAAAATGACAGGAATTTGAACTGCAGTTCAGTACTGTTTCACTGTTTGCCTTTTCCACCCAGAAGGCACAGGGTTCATAGTTCTATCCAAATGAGATTTTTAATGCCATTTGACCTTACACTGTTTTGTGTTTGAAATTAATAAGGCATTCAAATTTGAAAAATCTGTATTAACAGCTATGTGTGAGTTGATCAAAACTAGGAAATCCTAAATTTAATGTTCCACAAGGGGAAAAATGAAAAATACAACTCATATTGCACCCTTGGTCTGTCTCCCTTTCGCTTCCTGCTACTCCCTGCACCTCCACACCAGAGTGACCTGCAAGAAAAGAGTTACTTAAGCATTTATTAACTGTGGTATTGATAATGACATCACCACTAATTACATGCCAAGAGAGCTATGTTTAACAGTAAAAATGCTAGGGATTTAAGCACATGATTGACAGTCTGGGTCATAGTTCTTTTTTTTGCAGCTTTTTCCCTGGAAATTTAAAGAACTCAGATTCTCACTGTTCAGCATTTGAATCTCTGAGATCAAAAGGGCATTCTTTCAAAGAGTTTCCTGTTGTTATTTAAATGGTAATTGGCTCTATCCTCAGATTGACTGTGAGCATTTTAACTTTAGTAGGTTTGCGACTTTCATTATTTTCAGTTGCCTGCTTCTAATGGAGGAGGTGATTTGGAGAATGACAAAGATTAATTGCAGATTTGGAAGCTAGTTACTAGTGACAAGAGTTGATAACTCAGGGGAAGGTGCATACACTATTTGAGCAACATATGTTCCTTAATGAATGATTGTGCTGCTGTAATAATCTGTCTCTTCTTTTCTAGTGACTTTTATATCTGAAGTAGTTCCTTACTGACAGGTGAATATTTCTGCACAGTGTGGACTGTGAAGTAGACATAAATTATGGGATTTGTTACACTATTTACCTGCAAACTTTCTGTTCAGTACAGTACTCTGCAGAGAAGGTCATGGCCATGAAACTCTGATCTGCAGGGAGGCAGTGCTTAAAAATTGAATACTTTGGTGAATGCTTTCTATTGTAATCTTCAACACTTTCAGATGTAGAAAAAATTATGATCCCATGATGTTTTTAAGAGACAGATCCAGTATTTTTCTGTAAATCCTATTCTCTCCTTGCTGAACTGTTCGTCTGTTGTAAAGTCTATTGCATTCAACTGTCAATGTGAAGAAAAAATACAGAAATTGCTATCCTGGTTACCCAGGAGAGGCTAAAACGCTTTTACAGACAAATGTACTGCTGTATGATACCACTAAAACTGAAGTTAAGTAAACTGCCGTTGAAGAGCATGATGAGACATGACTGCACTTCCTGTGGTTGGTGACTTGGTTTTCTTTCTACTGGGTGGGTGGAAACCCCTAAGACCCACTGGTATAATTACTGCTAAAGTGGCTAATCTGTATTCAGGAGTAAAATGCCTTCGTGCCAAATATTAAACAACAGCCTGCAGACCTGGGTCAAAGAAACAAACAGATGAATGTGTCAGTTTTCAAAATGCAACAATTCAATTTATATGCATAAGGGAGAGAGGCAACTGAGGAGTCTACAGCAGGTCCTTTGTATTGGTGATGTAGCACCAAGGGCTGCATTAAGAACTTGGGGTGTTTTCTGATAATCTTAGAGGTACCTTCCCATTCACATGCTCATTTTCCACCGGCTTTAGACCACCCAACATCACATCTAACCTGCAGTCTTCTTTTCCTGCAGTCTCTTTCCTACCCTCCCCCAAACATATGGTGCATTTGTATTCATGCTTTTCTTTCTGTTCACGAAGGTATCCAGCTGGGAAAATATAGTGTGTACAATACTCTCTGCCTTCAACTGACATTTCTCATAAATTGCAACAGAAACACTGCTATCAGCAGCTTAATAGCAGGTATAATACAGCTGTACATATCAAGTCTCAGCAGGACACAGAAACTATGGTTACCAAATTTCCAAAGAGAAAGGGCTGTGAGGGAAAGTTTTTATATAAGAATAACTGGGGAGGGGGGTGAGAAAACATTTAAAATTGATTCTTTGAAAGCTGCCTTTCTGGAAAGAAAAAAAAAAAAAAAAAGCTTATAGGGGCTGACCCAGTGCCTTCAGCATTCACTTTCTGCTGAATTGTTGTTTTAGAAGACCTCACAAGAGGTTTTTATTATAAGTAGTGCAAAAAAAAAAAACCCAACAACAAACCAAAAAGTAGTGCAACAGTCTTTTTCCTCTTTGGTCCTTAAAAATCTACCCTCCTCACCCATTCCTTGAAATGCTTTTTGAAAAACATGTAATACTTAACTACTGCTGTAGTATAAGGTGTTTATGACAATGTCTGGGTCAGTCACAGTGCGTTTATGCAGGAAATACACGTTAGGTGGAAATAGACTACTAAATAGCATTATGTTCCTAATCACAGGATTTAGTAAGTTTCTATATTGCCCCCAGCAATATTTAAACCCAATGCTTGACTGAAGAAGGTCAGTCTAGATTAGAAACTAACTCAGAGCATCGGTTAGAAAATATATCACAATACTGAAATTAGCTAATTAGTTGAGGATTTTTTTGCTTGGGGCTTTTTTTGTTGGGGGGGAGGGGAAGGGGGAGTTGGTTTTGGGGAGGGCATCAAGTCAGGAGATCTTGTTTATCACAAGTTGGTCTGTCTTTGTGACCATGGCAGAAAGGGCAGGATATAATGATCTGAAATTGTGGTAAGAGAGATTCAAGTGAGACATTAGAAAAGTGTTTCTAACAGCAAGGATAATGAGTCTGTGAAGTAGGTTGTCTAGCAGCTTGTGAAGTCTTCCATTTGAGGAAACTCTGTGCAAATATCTTTTAGGATAGGCCCTGCTTCAGAAGTGGGTGGGTGAACTGGACAGTTACTTGAGGTCCTCCTAGCTCTATAGTTCAGTGCTTATAAGAGCAAGATAGTTTATAATTAATTTGGTTGGTTTTTCTACTTCTCACACAGGAATTTTGTAGGAAATTAGGACACAGTGTGTCACCTTCTTTTTTTTTTTTTTTTTAGATTTAAAGTTACTTGAATAGCATTAGTGAAATATTTTTAAATTGCAGTAAAAAGAAAATTGTGCTACCTAAACCAGGGCTATATATAAATTATAGCAGACTGCTATTAATCAGGGACTCATGGGAACCAAATGTGGAACAGAGAACAACTCTTATGGACATCCTAGTAATGAAGATGCCAACTGCTGAATCTATACAGCTGAAGAAAAGAGGAGAGTGTTCAGGTACTCTTTGCTGGAAAGTTACCCCTGTGCTTGGCTTAAGCTTCAGTTTTTCACACCAATCCCTAGCTAGCAAATATCTCGTAATTTTGAAGGATGCTTCTCCAGTAACCTTTGTTTTTTTGAAATGTAATCTTTCAAAGCTGTCTTATGAGGAATGAGGGAAGGCAGTGTTATAAACATAGTACAGCATTTTAAGATCCAAGAATACCACTGAGTCTCAGTGAGGCACATAAATAACACTAATCTTTCTTTTGTGAGGACAGCTGTTGGTTACAGTTTGGAGAGTAATAAAGATATACTGCCCTTCTTCTTCATTTTTTCAGACTATTTTCAATGAAGTATTTTTCCAGCAGTAAAGATGCATTAGCATTTTTGTTTGTTTGTTTCATTGTGGAGTGTTGGTTTTATGCTGAGTTTGGCTTGGAGAGAAAAGAAAAATCTCTTCAAGGTCTCAAAGATACAGCCAGGTATATTTTATTTATGGCATCTTTAAGACAGTTGGCAGCCAGCCATAAAGAGACAGAATTTCACTCTTAGTCTTTCCACTTTCTCACTCTTTCCTCATTATTTCCTACCATCTCTTAGTAATAGTATTTACTATTTTCTTAGTTCTGTGTTGCTTTTCCTATAGCTGACTCTTCTGTGACAGAGGAAGAGTAATAGTGAGCTTTATGAACAATGTTCTCTTTGATTCATCATTCAGTTGGGTTCTTTCTGCAGTCTTCCTTGCACTCTGGAGGTTTTATGAAGTCTAAAGATTTCATACGAATTTCTCAGTTGGTCAGCCACACAATTTTGTCAGAGAACAGTCTGTGCTCATTTGATTATCTAACCATGAACCTTTGCCAGTGAAGAACTGGCTTGCAAATACATTACACTCCTGTCTAGAATCTCTAAAAGAAGGAGGGTAGATGTAGTCTCTACAAATGTCTTCCATGATGTTTATTAAAAACCTAGTTTACTCTCTTTTTTTAAATATTTTTTTAGCTATTTTAGGTGTTTTCAGATCTTTGTTAAGCGGATACCAGTTCCTGTTGGCAAATCTTCAGTGCTCAAATCTCCACTGGTGTTCTTTGTTTCAAAAGCAAGATGTTCCCCTTCTGTGGAGTTTCCATAGGTAATTTCATCATTTCTTTCTCTAAAAGACATTTGCAGAAGCTTTTAAACCAGAATAGGAAAGGTCTTCCAGGAGGAAACATCGTCTTGCCAACAGACAAAAGTCCTGCTTCTCTTCAGTTCGCATAAGAAGCAGAAGAACCTCCATGACCTTCTGTCCTTTAACAGTTAAAACAAAGGTATGGTCTTAGTGTGATGTCTAGTAGTCTTTTCTGTCTATGTCACAGAGGAGGGTCTATGAGAAAGAAACCCAGACTCTGTAATATAAGTAAATAGGTGACTAAAATACCCAGAGATCATTGGTAGAACCTCTGAACACAGTGAAACTGTGAGGAAGAAGTGCCACAGCCTCTGCTGCCTTCTGGGTGAGGAGAGAGGCTTCTGCCAAAGAATTGAGAAAGGCAGCCAACTGTCATTCCTTTCACACTTTACTGAAGTGTTACAAACTTCTTGTTTTGACATCTGTTGTTCCTGCATTTGGTTATCTGCTGCTCAGGGATGTAGTCCATCAAAAGGAACCCATGGGTGGATACATACAGAGGTCTGATCTTTTCACCATTGACACCCTTCTGTCAGTGCTGCCTTCTTTTCCTGATGAAATGCTCTGATTCTTTGCAATTCTACTCCATCCTTCCCTCTAAGCATCCTTAATCAGCTGTTGAATATTGCACAGAAAGCTTAAGGGAGAGAAAAATACAGTATTATTTTTGCTACTTAACTTTTGTGGTTTCAGATGGTCATCTTCAGATGATAGTGTGTCCTGAAACACAGAGACAGGTAGGTGAGTTAAAAGATGACAACTATTATACAAATAGCATGGGGGACCTAGAGCATGGGAGCAGTCTTTCTATGCAGTTGTCTCCCAGCCTACAGGAGTGTGAACATTCAGCCTAGTGAACCTCCACAATTTGCAGAGGTATAGCAAAAAAATGCATTGGCTAAATGGTGCGACATTTACTTTAGGACTGATGGAGCTGGATTTTAGAGGGGTTTGATACATCATGCTGGTACTTCACAAAAAGGGGAGGTCCATGTGAGGTATGTAGATTATTCCATGTAATATAATGATGGAATCATTTCACTTGCTTCTTTCCTGACAGAAACCATTAGCTGTAGTGGCTTAGCTACTGACTGAGCGAAGTCGTCCTGAAAAAGATTATTGTGGTAGACGAGACAGGTGGGGAAATTAATGCTTTGTAGGATTTGAAGAGAAAGAACAGAACACTCCCAGAAGCCTTGCTTTTGTGGCCTGTCAGAAGCAGCTTGCTTCATGTGGTCAGAGAGAACGTAAATGACTATAAAACATGCAGTGAAGGGCTGTAGTTAATCTGAATAAATATTATGCATAAAATCTCTATCAGTCTTTTCTCTTCCTGCTTGTTGCAGGCATATATTTTCAGACATTCAGTACATTTCACCCTCCCTCCCTTTTGCTCCTATTAAAGGTTGCAAAAATTTAAATTAGCTGTCATTTTCAGTATCATACATAGAGGATGAAGGGTTATACTGGTATGATCTGGTAATAGTTACCCTAGTTCAGACATACCATTGCTTTTTTTTTTTTTTCCCCTCATCAGTTACAGCATATTACAAAGCACAGTTCGCAGTGTAGCGGTGATCCTGTTCACAATCACTATCATCACAAAGATGGGAAATAAAAATGTTCCTTGGCAAACTTACAAAGGAGCTGTGGGTGAAGAGTAGAAATCAAAATTAGGCTCTTGGGGCTTTTGGTCAATATATGGTGCCCTCCCCAGCACAAGTCTGTGTAACAGAATGAAGGGAAGAATTTTCCTCATTAATTCATGTGACAAGGAAGTGAAGCAAACCACACAGCTTGTACTACAAAATTTTTATTGCTTCATAAATTTTATTGAGATAGAAATTAACCAGTTTCCTCTGTGTTTTAAACAGAGTCAGTTTGTGTGTACTGACATGGGGGAAGCTCATCTGTGTTCAAGAACAGATCTGTTTTCTGTTACAAAAAGCAGTTTCTGAAAGTCAGAACTTCAGAGATATTTTTAATCCTATCATGTATTAACTTGACACAGCGTGCTTAAGAATCTGTGGTTTGGAATTTCTTAATTTAACAACCGCAGTTTTTCTACCTGATTTGGTTTTGTGATAAGCAGCGAAGTATCAAGAAAGATTACAAGAAATTACAAGAAAACCACTGTGAGATGCAGCATATGTGCCAAAGTCTAGGAATGTTTATATGCATTTCCAGAAACTTGTCAGCACTGCATCCACATTAGGGCTGCTGCCATGTTTACTGAAGGATATGAATGATGTTTTCCCGCTCACTTAGGAAGGAACATAAGCGTGGGTGCATTTACATTGTGGCAAACATATTCAAGAATGTCTTTCATTTAGGCTGTATTATTCGTTAAGAGTTTTAAGCTGCTCTAAAACATACGGAACATACACAGCTTTATTTGGGTGCTTCAATACAGACAGGTGCGTATTTGAAATGGCAGCTTAATGAGCTGTGACTATCTGAAAAATGAAAATGTATAGGCAGAGCCCTTGAAACATCACCCTTTTCCCCTCTCTATTTTTACAATAATGATTGTACAAGATGGGATTTGCATCTTTGAGCAATGAGTTAAATACTTCCAAATCTCCTTGAAATCAATTTTGTGTGATCACGCATGCAGATTGAAAACCATGACTTTGAGATTTACGCTCTGTGAATAAAATTTACATTCCCTGAAAAGCAAAGAAGGCTGTCATTTCATGCTTCCTAACATTCATTGTCTATTTTTCCTCACTACACATAAGCCCAGCGCGCATGCTCACAGTCTAGAGGAACAGCTTTCTGCTCTGTCGATTTTGTTTTATAAAAGCCCTGTTTTCTTTATTGCCCATATCTATTATATCTGTAAAATTTATTTAAGCAGTGACAAATTTCTCTTTTGGGCCTGGAGTCTAAAAGAATAACTACTGCCATGCTGTTGGTTAAAGATTTGTCGGTTATGACTGTTTATTAAATTGGAAGGATCTGTGAGTGAGGGTAGCTGTCTAAAGCTGCTGTTGAGTAGGTGGGTTATGGGCTGTACTTAGTGAATATACATCATTAGAGAGACAAATGTGCTTCAGCAGCCTCTTGTTTTGTTCAACTAAAATGGGTGTTGATTTTGGAAAGCTCAGCAAAATCACTTGTCTTTTTTCTAAATCAGATGTCATTCATCCTACAGAGCACCCATGAAAAACAGCATTTGTTTAAATATAGCAGCATTACTTCTCAGCTTTGTAAGCTGACAAGAATAGCATTACATTTATTTCCCTTCAAAAAAAAAAAAAGCTCAGGCTGAATGCAGTGCCTATGAGAGCTAATTGACAGCACTGTAAACGGGAATCCTTGTACACTGCAAATGTTCAGTCCAGGGTGCTGCAGCATGCACCTTTTCACACTGCTTTGCCAGTTTCAGCCATGTTTTATGTCTCCATACAGACAAGAAATTTAATGCTGCATGCATTGTTCTTAAGAAATGAAAGAAGAGACTATTTATAGGGATAAACACTTGAGTAACTAATACTGTGACTGATCTACAGAAATAAACTGAAAGGCCTGTTGTGTTTTTAATTTTTATTATGCCACTTCAGCATTACCAGTACTTACTGTTCTGTTTATTCAGGTGTCCACCTAAATAACTCTGACACTGCATCTTCAGCAGAATCTGAAAACAAGCTATTTGATGGACTACAAATTACGAGTTCTTCTCATTCTTCAGAGTGTAAATATGCTTTCAGCTGAAAGCCAGGGAGGGAGGAGGAGCCTTCATTTGAAACAAGTTTTTAGCCTGCACTTGATCTCTTCTGGTTTTGTATGAAAAGCCACATGGGACTGAATGACAGCTGAAAAGGCAAGCTGCTGTATCAGGGGATTTAGCAGAAGGAAGCTGATGTGCTTTCAGCCAGCACCTTCCCAGAAAGCTCTCTGAATCTCTTACCAGTTCAGTCCAATCGTGAAGTCAGTGCACTAAAAATATGTGGATGAAGCAGTTCAACTGAAAGTACGGTGTCACCCTCTAAGACAGTAAATAAGTATTCACTTATGTCTATCAGTTTCTATTCTGTAATTTAAAATGTGATTATCCTTTCCTAAAAGCTTAAGTTATAATGGTCTAAGACTATTGCTCAGTTAATTAATTAAATAAATATATGGAAATGAAAAAGAGCCACTCTTTTCCTTCTGTTTCTTCAATATCCAGGGAAACTAATCTCTGGAGTTACTGCAGCTGGTTTCTGCTAGTTGATCACAAGTTCCATTCATACCACTGGAACTTCCTTAAAAAATGCTTTCTAGTTGGTTTTTCTTTCCAGTTTTAACTTTGATAAATAGGAAAAAAAGATATGGAAGACTTTATGCAATGTTGAAATTCTTACACACACACACAAAAAAAAAAGGTTTATGCACCTTTGATGGCAGCCCGTTATGACTCTGTAAATGACCTGTTAGTGGTACTAAGATGCATGCAACTGAAGTGATTCACAGTTGTTTAAAAATAATAGTAATAACTAAGGGTGAATGTTTTCAAAGACAAGTCAGTATTCTTCCATGTCAGACATGTAGGACTCCCAGTTAAATGCTCTTCAGACCTAAGGAGAGTGCTAGGGAAAAATAATGATACCATGATTAGTTCTGAAAGTGTTTTTCCATTTTGAGCACAATGTGGTATTGGTCTTGAAATACTATAGAGCGACTAAAGAATATACCTGTTTGTCTGCAGTTAGCATTAGCACGATTTCATAAGGGATATTTCTGATCACGTCTGTTTTGGTCACTGGTTTTCTAATACACAAGTTATGTTATGGAACATTTGGTCCATACCAAATACCAGTATTTGTATGACAGTTCTGTGAGACTGAAAGGTCATCATTCCTGGTGTCCATAAAATTATCTTAGGAAATGTAAAGATGATGAGTATTGCTGTTTCAATGTTATACCTTTCTTTCACATAAGTATGTGTCTAGGGGCTGATCTTTGTTACCGATTATTATGAGCAAGTAGAAATATGTTACTTTTACGGAAAAGGCTTTGGGGCCATTGTTGTACAGCTCAGAGTCAATAAACTCTGAGCTGCTCATAATAGCCATTCTTTGTCATTGAAGCCTTGGACTTGCTCTAACTTCATCAGAGAAAAAGAGAATAATGTGAACAATAGGAGCCATGAAGTTTAACTTAGGCCTAATGTGGGGGGGCTGTAGAAGCTGTCAGGGAGCTTGATTAATTGGCTTTCAGGCTGTTGTCCTCAGTGCAAAGCAATAATGTTCCTGCCTCTTTTGAGGGGACTGGATGTGCCACCTGGGATCAGAGCTTATCAGCCTCAGGGGCCAACGTTTTAGATAAGGCCAAAGTGCAGTCAGCACTTTATGCAGAAATTTGTGTGTAGATTTTGGCGTAAAGCAAGCTTTATCTTGGTATTGTTTGTCTGACCAAGGAAAGAATTAAATCATATCTGAAAGTCCAGCCTCTTCTTTTCTTTTTTTTTTTTTTTTTTCTTTTCTTTTGTCTTTTAGTGACATGGGAAAGTAGTCTCCTAAAATACAGAAATGTGTTTCTGTCATCATGCTGGTTGTACTTTAACGAGGGAGAGCATACCTATAATGATCCTTTGAGTGATGTTTCACTGCCAAGAGAAATGTAGAGAATTTTAACTGATTGCATTAGGATTCCTAGAACCCGAAGATTTTACACATTTTATGCAACAGTGGTTTGTCCTCAAGAGCCTAAATAGTTTTGTTTCTAAACCCATGAGGGTCAAAAGTTGATCAGCTCTAGTGCATGAAAAAGCCAAGAGAAGTTGTAGTAGCAGCACAGATCACAGCAGTCCAGGCTCTTCTTAGTAAGTGGAGAAATTAAGACAGCCTGCAGAAAAAGAGGCTTACAAGAAAATATTCCAACCAGTTCCTGGCAGAAGTGAAGCCTACCAGAAAGTGTACTGATTGCTAGTGGACGATCAGTTTGCCAGTAGCTTGCTTTTGCATTGCATCAGTATTCATGAACAGCTGGAATAGGCCAGCTGGTTAACTAGATGTTTTACTAGTTGCCATGGTTTAAGTACAGTCAGTAACTCAGAACCACGTATCCGCTCGCTCACTCCGCCCGACTTCCTCCCCCCAGCTCCCCCCGCAAGGGATGGGGAGGAGAATCAAAAGAATGTAACTCCCACGAGTTGAGATAAGAACAGTCCAGTAACTAAGGTATAACACAAAACCACTGCTGCTACCACCAGTAATAATAATGATAAGGGAAATAACAAGGGAAGAGAATACAACCTCTCACCACGCACCCACTGAAACCCAGCCAGACCCGAGCAGCAATCTCACCCTTCCGGGTAACGGCCCCATACTTATATAGTGGGCATGACGTGCTGTGGTATGGAATACCTCTTTGACTAGTTTGGGTCAGGTGTCCTGTCTCTGCTTCCTCCCAGCTTCCCCTCCTCCCTGGCAAAGCATGAGACTCAGAAAGTCCTTGGTCAGAGCAGACATTACTGAGCAGCAACTAAAAACATCAGTGTTATCAGCGCTGTTCCCAGTCTGAAAGTCAAAAGCACAGCACTGCACCAGCTACTAAGAAGGAGAAAAATATGACTGCTACTGCTGAACCCAGGACAGTATCCACCCCTTATTTCACACCATTCACGTCATGCTCAGATCCCACATTTTCAATATATCATCACTCTTATCTCATATATATACATATATATATATACAGAGAGAGAGAGAGATCATTCCTTAGTGCATGGACCAATCCCTGTAAAGCTGCTGAGTCCATTCTGTCCATGATGTTGGGCTCCATCTCTTTTAAGAGTCTTTCAGAGCAGGAGAGAGAGAGTGTGATGTAGTCAATCTGCCAGGCCTCCCCATATTTATACTGCAGCCATCATGCTCCATACCAAAGAGGCTTTAACCGCTTGGCTTGCTTAATTGCGTCACATTTCACACTCGTGAATAACTTGGGCAATAGTGTCCATTGCTAAGTCCACCCATCGATCATAAGTCCATCTGTATGTTGCATCTCTGCCCTGATGGCCTGAGGTGTCATGTACCCACCAGGCTCAAAATAATTCACCCTCCCCTTCAGCAGTTTCTGTATCTTGTCGTTGGGGACTCCATACAGCTGCCTTCCATCTCCGACGATTCCAAAGCACTGGAGGGGCCCAGTGGACTAGATACTTGCCCATACTGTCCCACACACCCTGCCACTCATGACTGTCCAGCATTGAGGAAAATCTCTTGGTGCTCCTATATCGTCATCTAATCCTAGATAAGGCCCAAACACGACTCCGCTTAACTTTCGAGATCAGATGAAATGGTCATGGATAAACCACACTCTGTATGTGTGCCAACATGGTGATCCCCATCACAATCAGCAGGCAGGTTTCAAGGGTACCCAAAGGCCATTCAAAACCCTCAGAACTCTCAAATGATGCTGCTGTACTTGTCAATGGTGCTGGTGTAGCTGCTGTGCTTGGAGCTGGAGTAGCTGTGCTGTCTGCTGCAGTTGGAGTTTGAGTAGCTGCTGTACTTGTCGCTGGGGTTGGTGTAGGTGCTGTGCTTGGAGTTGGAGTAGCTGCGTTACCTGTTGAAGTCAGAGTTTGAGTAGCTGCTGTACTTGTCACTAGGGTGTGTGGGAATGTCTCCCTCATAGGCTGACCACCCAAGGAGAGGAAAAAAGATGTGTAATTACTTAAGACTTCTATTATATACCTCCCAAAGTATAGAGGTGGTGACCACACCGGGAACACAAGCCAGATCAGTTTCATGATCAATGAGTCTGTTGTATTACAAGCCATTACCATAAAGTACAATGAAACAAGAAGCTTAGCCCAAGTCCCCCAGCCGATAAACACTAACACAGCCAATACCGGCTGTAAGTAAGGTACGACATGCTGAAACTGTGAGATCAAGAGCAACAAATTTGAAAGCCAATAAATCAGCATTGTGGTGGGTGACTATTAATCCAAAACAATGAATGCTTATCACAAATATGATTAGACACACTCTGGTCAGATCTGTTGTTATCTCAACCCTTCGAGCCCCACGTTGGGCTCCGAAAAGAACTGTCATGGTTTAAACCCAGCCAGTAACTCAGAACCACGTAGCCGTTCGCTCACTCCCTGCCTTCCTCCCCCCCACTCCCGGCGGGATGGGGAGGAGAATCGAAAGAATGTAACTCCCATGGGTTGAGATAAGAACAGTCCAGTAACTAAGGTATAACACAAAACCATCACTGCTACCACCAATAATAATAATGATAAGGGAAATAACAAGTGAAGATAATACAACTGCTCACCACCCACCAACTGATACCCAGCCTGACCCGAGCAGTGATCTCACCCTTCCGGGTAACTGCTCCCAGCTTATATAGTGGGCATGACGTGCTGTGGTATGGAATACCTCTTTGGCTAGTTTGGGTCAGGTGTCCTGTCTCTGCTTCCTCCCAGCTTCCCCTCCTCCCTGGCAGAGCATGAGACTCAGAAAGTCCTTGGTCAGAGCAAACATTACGTAGCAACAGCTAAAAACATCGGTGTTATCAGCACTGTTCCCAGGCTGAAAGTCAAAACCACAGCACTGCACCAGCTACTAAGAAGGAGAAAAATATGACTGCTACTGCTAAACCGAGGACACTAGTTTAAGCACTTGGGAGAGAATTTAAAACAAAGGATGGAAAATCACAGTGAATGGGCTCTGCAGAACTGACATCTGTTGAAGTTGGTTAGTTGAGAAGTAGTTCAGTTTTGTTCTGTCCCAGGAAAATGACTACTTTGCTTCATTAGATGCTAACAAAAGCTGTTTTACCTTTCTTCTACTCAAGGAGAACTATTAGTCAGTTCATTAGGCTTGTTTACAAAACAGAACTGGTATCTTAAGTGTGTTACTGAAATATTTGTAAAATGTTCTGGGCATCTTTTCCTTCACAAAATTAGAAGAATTTTGTAACAGGAAGGACAGCACTATCTACTGTTCTTTGAAGGAAAGAAACTAATTTGTGGGATGAGAACTGTAAAAATGATGTAGCATTTAGCTATAGTATTTGGTTTGTGGTTTTCAAATCTAGAAATTGGACTTTCAAGCATAGTTTTGTTTTTAATCTGCTAACTATAGCAACAAAAGACTTTACAATAAGATAACTCCAAATGTGAAATGCAGTTGTATAGGAAGAAGAGCCTCAGTATGTGTAAGGTCCTTGGCCTGATTTTCTTAGATCGAGAAAGAAGTGGAATGGTGGACCGCACCATACTGTACTGAACTGGTTCCTTGTTATTCACAGTTACAGTATTCATAGCACTCTAATGTAGATCCCATGCTTGACTATACACCACTTTCAGCTGTTTATTTTACTGTGACGTTTTATAGTGGGGTATTACTGTATTAAGATCTTTATTAATTAATCTTTATTAATTAATAATTTATAAATTAATTACCTTCAGAAACATAGAAGATGTGTCCTTGTCTCACGAACTCAGCAAAATAAGAAGAGGTACTTGTCTCCTATTAGCTGTAGTAAGAAAGCCTGAGGGAGTTCTGTAAAAGAAATCCCAAATGCTAGGTCTTTTTCTCCTCCCCTGTGTCTTTGATGTCTCTGTCTCAGGTGTTTACTTACCTTTTTCCCAAGCTGAGGACAATGAAGTCTTCATATAATAAAGGAAGCTTAATGCAGAGAGAAATGTAAATTCAGTTCAGTAGATTTCAGTGTTTTCAGCCACTGCTTTAAATTGCTATTTTAAATTCCAGTGAGTGGAATAATAGAGAAGTTACCATGTCTAGTAACTACAGTTGGCCTGTGTAAAGAATGGCTTGTTAGGAGGCTTTATGATTTACTGAGGCCACAGCTGGCTGCCAGCAGAGCTACAGGAGTGTGTTCTGTCTTGGGCCTGGTAGCTAGAGATGAAAAGGATCCAAAGTTGGCACAAAAGCAAATAAATGCTTTGACTTTAAATAAAGCATCATAATTTATAAGAGATTCTGCTTCTCAATCCCAGTGAGGTGCATGGATCAGCAGCAGCTCTTTGAGGTTGAAAGAATTGTCTGCCTGGCTCGACTGCAATTCTGGTATCTGCAGTGTACAGATTTGGAAGCATTTTCATGGTTTCAGCTTGGAATTGTTTCTTTATCCATGCTGTTTCTTTTCTACTAATTATCCCTCTTCTGTCTTCATTCCTTTATGTTTCATTAGCTGCTTTACTGTTTGATAAATAATTGTACCACAATTTGCACCTGGCAGCTCTTTATCATGATGTAGAGCACTGGGGAGCTAATCACCAAAGACACCTGAAGGTTTATAGGTGCATTTTATCATCTGTTATTTGCTTGGCTTTTACTCTCTAAGTGAATTTTTCCTGCAGTGGCAGAGTTCAGAGCTGGGACGCAAGCTTCTAGTGAGATGTCCTGATAGCCAAAAATGTATGCGTTCCTTAAGTTGGTTTTTTTATTTCCTTTTTTTTTTTTTTTTTTTAATAGATACACATGCATACACACATAAATATGTACCAGCTTCTCTATTTTGGAAGCTGTTTCTCAACAGTTTGCTGATGAAAACAGTATTTCTGTGGTCTGGTGTTTGAGATGAAGAATAGAGATGAGGCAGATAAGTATTAAAGGAACTCCTAAATGCTTGTCAGGGTGAAAAATAATGGTTTTGGTTTTCCCTTTTTTCTCTTAGTTCTTGTATTTAAGCAATCCCTACACTCCAGTCTTGTTTTCCTTTGCCATTTACTTGCTTTTGAGGGAGAAAGAGTTTGGGAGAGAAATACTAGCTGAAGAGATCTTATAATTAATATGAACTGCAGGAAGTGAGTGTGACAGACGAGTTGAAAAGCCCTATGTTTGGTTGCTTATCTCAAGTGACATATCGTCCTAGAGTACAAGGAGAGGCAGTGGATTGTGAGTCTTCTTTTTCTTCCAGTGTAGTAGAAGGCAGAAGAGCATCTATGTGTTCCACACGGCAGGAATACAGAAGCTGAAATAACACTTCCTGAGAAGCAAGTGGGAAATTAAGGGGATTACAGAACAGCATTTCCTTCTTCTAAAATTGAGACTATATGACATTTTTCAGTGTCAGGCTATATGAATCACAGTTATGATTACTGAAGTAGAAGAGAAAAAAATCTGCTCAAAACAAAATATTTCTGAAACAGATTTGGTTTTCTTCAGAACACACAGATGTTATTTTCAACTTGCATTTTTAGTGTCAGCTGAAATAAAGTAAGATTGTTTTATTCTTGAGCTTCAATAGAACAGTGAAGTGGTTCAGTTACTCTGGCCAAAGAAAAGGTAAGATTTGTACAAAAACAAATCTTTAGTTGTACTCCGGAGGTTAGAAATCTACGGTTAGCTTATAATAACATTGACTGCACATTTTTTGGTAAACACTGCAAACATGTGGTCTGTGATTCAGGAGGTGTAACAGCAATTTATCCAAAAGTTTCCCTAGTCCTGCCAAAGTCTAATCACTTTGATATAAATTTGACAGGAGAAAATTATGTTGGTCACTGTGGCTTCATAGTTTTCAAAATCACCATTTTAAGTAGCTCATATTTTAGTAGAACTATTCAGTTATGGATAAACCTACAAGCCGTTGGGGACCCAATCTGATGTACTTTCTGGGGTATTACCCAGTTTTCATTGAGACTTTTATTGCTCTGTTAATGAATGTAATAGTTAGCCTTGTATTTGATTAGGACCATTTGTTTTTCTTTCAGCTCTCCATTTGTATCTAGGTCTTGCTTACTGGTTATCTGCTAGGCAGACTGTCTTTAGAAGAAACATACACTGAAAAAATCATAGTGACATTATTATTATGACTGATAAGGGACATAAGCTCTCTGATTAGAAGCTGCCCTGTTTTCCAGAGCCAGCCTGCCTTTATCATTTCAGTCACAGCTTTGTCCAGAGGCACTACCATTTCAGCTCACCCTCAGGAACAAGTGTTCCTAATGTGCTGTTCTGTTTTACACTAAAGCTGGAAAAGGATAATGTTACTAGGGATGGAAGAGAAATAGAAGAAACTAGAGCTTCTTTTAGCTGACTGTTCCACTGAATATTGACCAGCTGTCTTCATGAGAGCAAAATAGATGGTGGTGAATAAGCTAGAGTCTAGTTTTCCAAGAAGCTGAATGATTTTCCCAAATCAATACAGCTCATCAGGCTTCAGAACAAAGGCTGCAGGAGACACGACAGTGATTGAAGTGGCTGTGTGGGGTTTTTTGGTTTTGTTTTTTTTTTTGTATTAACCACATGGGCTTCTAGGGAAACAGGCCTTCAGTTATTTCAGTCTTTATTCTTCTATATGCTCTGAGATAAATCTCTAGATTAAGAAAATATATTACAGTGATTATTGAGTGGGACAAAAAAGGTGTCTCCAGCTCCCTGGCTTTAAGCGATACTAATTGCTGCTTCTTGCCTGAATGCAAATGAGAATATGTAATGCAAGTCCAGGAATGTTATGTTTTGTTTGTGTATCACTGAAGGTGTAAGATAACAGCTTTTTCAAGCAAGGTGGTGGCTGATACTCTAAATACATTGTACCGATGACTTCATAATGAAGAAGGACAAAAAGGGCGTGCCATTAGAATAAAGTATCCATTAAATTTAACATTACTTAGAACTCTTAGGAAAATCACATGTGTATGAACTGAGTTTATTATGCTGTCGAAGAACCTGCTGTAGTTTATGCTGTTAAAACAATCCCAACCTGCTTTAGCCACCAACAGGGCAAAATTACCTCAAACAGCAGGTTTTAACCTCTCAGCCCTTTAACCTTTAAGCTTACTATGCTTTCATAAAGTACTAAATTAACACCACAGCTAAAATTCTCAAAGGTTTATGACTGTACCAGCAGTATTTCATTATGCTGCTTTTCCTTAATGCTATCCAAGCTTCTCAACTTCATTGCTATATACAGTATTTGTTCAGATAAAGTGCGGTGTCCAGCATGACTAATTGCAGGTCTGTGCTCCAGATGATTTGATTAGAGGATGTGGTTAAAGTGACTTTTCAAACATTTAGCACAGCAGTAGGGCTCTCAAAGAAGAAAACCAACAAAATAAAAAAACCTCACCTCATAGTCTTGCATTTATTTCCAGGCCACCTGACAGTCATTATATTCTCAGGCTTGCTGATCTTGATGTCTGTTACATGTGCACCTGCTGTACATACAGTTAAGTTCTTGTGCTGTGCTAGACAGAGAGGGTGATTAAAGTAGTACATAAATTGTATGTCTACAAGATAAGTATTCAATGTAGAAGACTAGACTTTATAGGTAGAATGTTTACTGCTAATTTTAGATTACTTTCTTGATGGAAGCAATCAGGGAGAAATAAGCCATTTGCATTTCAAGTCTAATATAAACATTGTTCTGTGTTTTTTACAGGCTGGATGAGCTGCAGGTGTTTATGTGGATCTGGGATTGATGATGATGTGGTGGATATTGTGAGCCAAACGAGTTACACTGCTCTTACTAAACCAACGGCAGTGAAAAAGCTTGAGATAATCCTAAAATTACATATTTTCATCTTGCACTTCGTACACTTTAGTTGCTGTTAGAATAATGATATCAAACAGATATATGTGGGATTAAAAATTCTGGTATGCCAGATGCAGAATGAAGTGTGTTTAATCCGTAGTGGTGGTGTACTCACTTATGACAGACTTACTGTGGTTTAGCTATCGCGGGCATGTCTCTATTATTTGTACTTGGCAAGGCTGTGACAAAAGGCAGATGGAATTAGGTTTGCAAACAAATTGTGAATCTAATAATTATAAAGATATGAGGAATTGATTTTGTTGTAACGTTACATCAAGTGATGATGTGATGCCTTCTCAATACTGAGAATTGCATCTGATCCTTGAAGAGCTTCTATGCCACAGGAATATTGCTATAAGAACTTGTCATATTAAACTTTTTAAGAAATAATTTTATAAAAGTTACTACAAAACACAGTATACTTTGGTAGATCTTCCCCTGGCATCAGCAAGATTTGCCTTAAAATTATACTCAGAATTGTAAAGGCAGTAGGCAGAACTGTTAAACAAATGGGAATTTTGAGCAAGTGGGACTCCAAGTGACTTATGTGGATTTTTAAACATAAGTGATGTTTGGTGACTGAAAAGCAAACAAATGATTCCTGGTTTCGCAAAATCATTTAAATATTCTTCAACAAGTCAGTTACAGAAGTGTTCAGAAAGACTATGTGCAGATCCGCTTTTTCCAGAATTTTGCTGATGCTTTTGAGCAGATTCTCTGCTAAGAACAGCAGGAGCAGCAACTTTTACAAAAATGAAGGCATATCCATTCACCCATTCAGATAACTGGTCTTTTGAGTTTTCTGGGTAATTAATTGACTTGAACTAAAGCAGAATTTTGTAGCAGTTGCTGTGAGCTGAACACAAAAGCAGCCTATGCTGTAAACATTGAGTCAGGCTTTCCAGTCTGATTAATTGTGTAATGTCTACTTATATTGGAATTTGAATATATTTGTTTTCTAAAGGCAGTATTTTTAAAAACTGGGGCCTGTGTTTAAAATATTAATGTGATAATTTGATTCCTAACCACATGATCTCATTCTCAAAGTTTTGAATACAAAATAAAAATTCTTGGCTGATCTTCATTGCAGAAAACAGAATTGAGAAAGCAAAAGACTCAATATTACTGTCTGGTTTGGAATAGATCATTCACTCTTTTGTTCTTTAGTTGGAACACCTGCAAGAATGTGTCGTGTTAGATTTGTGTAGATCTTTATGAGCTTGATGTGAGTGCTATAAGTGTGGTTTTAAGGCAGTCAACATGAATAGTGCCCTGGCTTGGTACTGAAAATGCCTTGTGATTACAATACTTTTATATAGCACATCTGCATTCATTAGGCTGACTTTAAAAGAGCATGGCTCCTTTTTTCAAATAGTGAACAACAAGTTTAAGTAGTTAATTTCCAATTTGTGATGACATAATGTTATGTTACAAGCACTGTGAAGGAAACACCAAAATATGGAATATTTTCTTGCTCCTAACAGGCTAAAGCAATTCCCCTTGATGTTAAGGGAGGACCTCATTGTGGTGGGCACTAGTTAACATCAACTTTCACCATATGGCTAGTGGTATGGATTTTGGCAGAAAAGATAATTGACTAGTGTAAGTGAACTGTGAAACTTCCTGGGAACACAACCCCATTTTCTTTTGTTAGACACCATTTTGTAATTCCTACATGTAACGTGCACCACTTTACTGTGTTTGCTTCTTAATGATACAAGTACCATGCATAGAAACGTCTGAAATTTTTGTTTATTATTCTTGTCTGCTTTAATTTAGGATAGGATGGTGGAAGTTATTGCTAATTTCAGATATACTGTAACTGTAAATAGTTACCCTAATTTGTATCATTTACACACTGGAACAGGTTGCCCAAAGAAGTGGCAAATGCTGCATGCCTGGCAGTGTTCAAGGCCAGGTTAGATAGAGCCTTGGGGGAGACATGGTCTCGTGTGAGATGTCCCTGTCCATGGCAGGAGGGTTGGAACTTGATGATCTTAAGGTCCTTTCCAACCGTAACTATTCTATGATTCTATTCTCTAATTTGCAAATGGAATGATAAACCAAAATAAGAAATTTACACCATCATTTGGGATGTTTTCCTTTATTACATCCAGCTCTTGTGAACTTTGCTATGGTAACTGGTGAAACTCTGGAGTTGACACCCTGACTTGTTGGAAGAAACATGTGCATGTATTCTGAATGTATTCATTATTGTTTGATCTGACCTCCCAAGAATAGGAATAGGTATTTGGCCAGATGTCCTGAACTGGAAATTCACAATAGTGATACCCTCACCCTCATTGCATTACAAGCATCTGATTTCTTCTCCAGTTCTTCAGTAATGGTTACTTTAAAGAGTTTAGTTTCTTAGGCTTTTTTTTTTTTTTTAGGTAAAAATACATCTCTTTATTCAGACAGTATGAAACTTGTGGGTTCCTCAGACTGTCTTCGCATTTTCACTCCTGTTCAGGCAATGCTAAATGATTGATTGTTACATGTAATGGGAAGTCTCATTACAGGGACTTCTTACAACTTGACACAGCCTTAGTGAGGTTTGATCCTGTGTGTGATACATTACTTGCTTTTATCAGATGGAGGCAGTACGTGGAGAGCTATGCCTCAGACATACAAGCTCAAAAGAGGCGTTGGAACAAATTTGAGAGGGTTAGTGCACCTATGACTGTCTGTCCAGTGTACTCAGATGCAATACTCGGAGGTGAGCTGAAGGCTGCTGTAGTACTATTTGTGTACAGCCTCTGAGACAGCGCAGAGAAGTCCCAGCAAAGGTTCTTGTTCTGAGCTTGAACTCTGTGCCAGAACAAATGTTTTGAATCAAATAAATGACTGGATGCAGCAAGAATAATCTTTTCAGTACTGCAACTGGTATATAGTGTGGATTTCTCATCTCCATTTTAATTTTCCAATGCTGTGGTCTAATAAGCCTTCAGTTGCATGTTTCCTTAGGGGTCAGTTTTACCTCCCATGCTACTTAGGTTTTTTTAACCCATTTCTGTGATAATTGCATAAGATTAAATGAGCTACCTTTGCTGGCCATTCGTGCCATCTTACCAGTGGCTGAGTGTAAGCTGTTAATTAGGGAAATGAAATCTATTCCTTGCCAGTTATTGTAACACAGCATGGAGATTAATCTTCCCTTCTAATTGCATAGTGTGGCCTTTGCTAAGGCTAACAAACTTAATGAGATGCTAAATGTTACTGTCTTTAAGGGAGGAACTCACTTGTGTTTGCTTTTGAAGTATTGACTTTCTTAGGCTGAAAGGTCATTTGAATGTCTTCTAAGAATTGCTGAAATATGTACTGATTTCAGGGGTTATTATTATGTGCTCTACACCTTCTACCTTCTGCCCTCTATTAATAGGTAACAGACTATCCCTAGGCTTGTTATCTAAATTAATAAATAACTAAAGCAGGTAGATAGACAAGCCTACAAATACTGAGGAAGATGGAGTTTTATTTAGGAATCCACCCTGAGTTAAAAAAAAGAACTCCAAACCTAGAAGAACCCTAATTACATTTTTAACAGGAAGATAAAAGTGAACGGGCTGAGGAAAAATGAATGGCACAGTTAATACTCATAGGAAGCCAGAGAGCCCTCCTTCGGTCGTACATTGAGGAGGAGATTGGACCATGAGTGGGTAAATGGACAGGAGGGAGCAATGGTACTGGTGCCGGGAGGTGGGTACATTCGATGGGAAATACCCGTGGTTTTCACTCGGAGAGCTATGGAGTCAGCTGACAAGCTGTTAGGTGGAAGGAACGCTTCAAGGTTACCAGAGAAACTGGTAACCTTCTTCCTTCTCCTCTGGTGTGGAGCGGCAGGTGGGAACAAAGCCTGGAGCTGCTTATTGCGAGAAACGCAACTCGTTGCCGTGCGCTCTTCCCCGAGGGTCAGTCCCACACTTCCGAGCTGGTGTAGCGGTTTCCAGACGTGCCGTCACTCGGGAGATGTGGCACGGCATTTGCTGTACCGAGCCCGACCTCTCCCCTCTCAGACCGGGGACGGTTTTGCTGAACTTGCCGTGCCGGCGGCCTGACTTCTCCGCCCGTTCAGCACTCCGCAGGCACCGTCCGGGCTTGGCAGGCGGCAGAGGGCGGCTTCAGCGTTGCCGTGCCCGGCGCCAGTCTGGCTAGGCTTGGGTTGGCTTGGGTTGGCTTGGCTCGGCTCGGCTCGGCTCGGCTCCGCTCCGCTCCTCGACAGAGCCCAGCCCGCCCACAGTTCGCTTAGCCTCGGCCACCAATGGATTGGCGGCGACGACACCTCAGCGCAGGGCGGGCCAATCAGCAGCCGGAGCTGCGCGGGCCAATGGCGGCGGGGGCCGAAGCGCCCCGCGGGGTTAAGGGCGAGAGGGCCCCTCAGCGGTGGTGGGAGTGGGGTTGGGTTCTTTCAGCGGGCCCTCCTCGGCGCCTGCCTCCCCGGCCTTTCCGGCGTAGGTCTCGGTCGAAGGGGCGAGGGTAAAACGTGTTTGCTTTGTTTTCCAGGCTGCCAAGCTGGATAGGTCATAAAAATACGGCACAGCTATTTAACCGTGATCCTTCCAGGTGTTCGGCGTCTGGCTGTGACCCTGGCTGTGGGAGCTGATTGTCGTTCACCCTTCAAACCAGTTCGCCCCAGCGCACGGAGTTCCATTCGCCTTATCATAATGGCAATATAACCATATGGGGAGTAATTTTCAAATCTGCTACAGAGCGTTTTCAAGGAAATCCCTTCTTCCCCGATACCTCCACTAACAACACAAATGCTTCCCCGCTGTTAAAAGGCCCCTGAGGAAATCAGTGGCTGGTTGCATGTTTACCTTTGTGTGGCGGAGGGGGGATCTCTTTAGCGGGAAATTAGGAATGGCGCTGGTAAATTAAAGTGAAAAGACGGGATGGAAGCATTCTGGCACCACGCCATCATTATATCTGCTGTAGAAATGCTACAGTTTCAACAAGGAAAGCTTGGGGGAAAATCAAGTCACAAGGCTGGCAGCTGTGAGGTAGTGTCTTCACACCTCTCATGAACTGGAAACGTTTTGCACAGTGCTTGTCTTTGCTAAATGAAATGTGTTTTCTTCATGTGTTTAGCCCATGGTGAGGGGGTTAGAACTAGATGATCTTGAGGTCCTTTCCAACCCTAACCATTCTGTGTTTCTATGATTTCAGTGTACGTTCTAATGAGATGGCTGGTTCAATAATACTACCTTATGTTTATCTGTAGAAGCGAAAGCATTAAAGGGGTAATTATGCCATCTAGTCTGTAAACCCTATGAAAAATTATGTGAAGAAGTGTTCGATGGCAACCTGAAAACATTTGAACGACATCCCCCATGTGTATTTTATTGTTACATATGATATTGTTACCATGCACACATTTTATATGTAGAATTCTAATAAATCAAAATTCAAGGTCTTCTCTAGGTGAGCAGATGAATTTAGATTTAATAACAGTCACAAGTGGAAAAACAATTAACTTACAGTGTATTTGTTTAAAAGATCTCTCTTTCTATGTAGCTGTATTGCAGTTCCAGTTAGATTTACTGTGTGGTGACTGTTTCATGAGTAGTTCCCTTGCTTTCCATAGAAGAAGAAACAAAGCAAATAATACACATTTCCATCTAAATCTGCTGAATGCAGCCTGCAATGCATACGTGTGTATGTTTGTGTGTTTGGATATATGCAATTTCAAATAAATAGAAGCATCATTATCATACTGTTCAAAACAGATTCTTCTCAGTCACCTACTGATTTAAACACTGTAACTGGTGCTTAGTTTATGCTGGCTGGCTGCCAAACGAGAGCAATTATGTTCAATAACAGCAAAATTAAGAGGTGAGTGTTGCTGTTTTACAGCAGGACATGGCAAAACCCATTTCCTTCTGTCGGCTGTATCTTGATTACACACACAGTCACACAGGCACACACTCTCTCTTACACACATACACATGCACACTCATTCTCCTTGTTACTTGACGTTTGCTGTCTTCCCTGTGGTTTTTAACTTGAGGTAACTGAAACCAGAAAAAAGGCAGAATATAGACCACAGTGTTTGAAAGCAAATGAGAAAAAAGCTCTCGCTTTACAGGGAAGGAGAGAAATAATGAAAAAAAAAAAAACAAACAAACAAACAAAAAAGCCTACCCCAATTATTGCTCTGACTGTGATACTTTGTTTTACTTCTGCTGGCAGGTGTCCTGGTGGTAAATGTTACATGGAGGAACAAGACTTACGTGGGAACACTGCTGGACTGCACAAAGCATGACTGGGCCCCTCCTAGGTGGGAAATCGTCCTCTTTTTTCTTGGCTGTATTTTAGTCCTCAGTTTCTGTCAAGACACTGCACAGAGATTAATAAAAAACAACTGCTTATAATTAGAAACATGCACCAGTGAAAGGAGTAATTAGAATCATAGAATAGTTAGGGTTGGAAAGGACCTTAAGATCATCTAGTTCCAACCCCCTGCAATGGGCAGGGTCATCTCACACCATGTCATCCATGACTCTGTCCAACCTGGCCTTGAACTGCCAGGGACAGATCATTTATGGCTTCTCTGGGCAGCCTGTTCCAGCGCCTCACCACTCTCACAGTAAAGAACTTCCTTGTATCTATCCTGAGCTTCCCCTGTTCAAGTATGAGCCAGTTGCCCCTTGCCTACACTGAAATGTGGAGTGGAAGTTTGGTTTGTTTGTTGGAGTTTTTTTGTTTGTGTTTTTGTGAGGGAAGGGGAAATACATGGGATTGAGTCAGAGGGCACTTAATTTAAAAATGCATTTCAGTAAGCTTGGAAAAATTTTCTTTCCATTGTTCTAATTAGGTGGTCTTGTTCTTACCATTTTTGTGCTTTTTAGATTACTTTCCCTTTGAGACTGTAATATTTTAGTTTGGCAGAAGGGTATCTTTCCTTTAACAAGTACAAATATTCTGTTGTGGGAAGTGGTGGTGTTTTGATATTTATTCAGTCCACAGCTGATAAAATCTGCTCTTGTTCATTCAGGTTCTGTGAGTCGCCAACAAGTGACCTAGAGATGCGCGGAGGGCGTGGCAGGGGGAAGCGCGCAAGGTCCGCTGCAGCTGCAGCAGTACCTGGCAATGATGGCATGTTTGCGGAGTCCAGAGGGCTTCAGAATAAGAACCGCGGTGGTGCCAATGGGAAGGGCAGGAGGGGCAGCCTTAACTCAAGCGGGCGCAGGACACCCCCAAACTGCGCCATGGATGAAGTCAAAGCCAGCCCCTCAGCCACCAATAAGAGGAAAACTAAGCCTCCAATGGAGCTAGATTTAAACTCCAGTTCTGAGGACAATAAATCTGGAAAACGTGTTCGTACTAACTCTAGAAGCACTCCCACCACCCCGCAGGGGAAACCTGAGACTACTTTTTTGGATCAAGGCTGCTCTTCTCCCGTGCTGATAGACTGTCCTCACCCCAACTGCAACAAAAAGTACAAGCACATTAATGGACTACGATACCATCAGGCTCACGCACATTTAGACCCAGAAAACAAACTGGAGTTTGAGCCTGAAAGTGAAGACAAAATTTCAGACTGCGAGGAAGCACTGACTAATGTGGCCCTTGAATGCAGTGAACCAAGCACAGATTTGCCAGGCTTTGATCCACTGAAAGCACCGACATCTCCTTCCTCCATCATTACCCCAGGGACCCCCAGGGGAAAAAGGGAACTGACCAGCAACGGCCCCGGTTCAGTTATCAGTTCCAAAACCGGCAAGAATTCTGGCAAAAAGAAAGGTCTCAACAGTGAATTGAACAGCCTTCCGGTAATTTCTAACATGGTAGCCACACTGGATAATTGCTCGGTGGTTGATGGCAGCTTGCAAACCGAAATGCCAAAACTGGAGGCTGAAGGGTTAATTGACAAGAAGAGTTTGGGTGATAAAGGCAAGAAAGCAAACAATTGCAAAGTGGATAAAAACCTTTCCAAACTGAAAACAACCAGACCCATTGCTCCAGCACCAGCACCGACTCCTCCCCAGTTAATAGCTATACCTACTACAGCCTTTACAACCACCACCACGGGGACAGTACCGGGACTGCCGTCTCTAACAACTACTATTGTTCAGGCTACACCAAAGAGCCCTCCACTAAAGCCTATTCAACCAAAGCCCACAATTATGGGAGAGCCAAGCACTGTAAACCCAGCTCTCACATCACTCAAAGACAAAAAGAAAAAGGAGAAGCGAAAGCTGAAGGACAAAGAAAGCAAAGAGATGGGAAGCCCCAAGATGGATTCTAAGCTGGGAAAGCTGGAAGATTCAAAAGGGTCTGGGAAAGACTTATCTGGACATTTTTTAAAGGACCATCTCAACAAGAATGAAGTGCTAGCTAATGGACTCTCAGAGTCTCAGGAGAGCAGAATGGCAAGTATTAAGGCTGAAGCTGATAAGGTTTACACGTTCACAGACAATGCACCCAGCCCTTCCATAGGGAGTGCCTCCAGGATGGAATGCAGCACTTTGGTGAATGGACAGTCTGCCATGGCGTCACTGCATGTGTTGACACAAAATGGTGCAGAAAGCACGGCCACTAAAACCAACAGCCCCGCTTACTCAGATATTTCTGATGCAGCTGATGATGGTGGCTCTGACAGCAGGTCAGAGGGCATGAGGTCAAAGGCCAGCTCTCCGTCGGATATTATTTCTAATAAGGACGGTATTGTAAAAGGACATTCTTCAACCACAGCACAACCGGCTCAGGCAAAAGAGTCCCATTCTCCCTATTACCATGGCTACGATCCTTATTATTCCCCAAGTTATCTGCACTCTGGACAGGTCAATGCCCCAGCAGCTGGGAACAGCAGTACCCCACAGGGACTGAAGATCAAAAAAGAGGCTGAGGAAGAGGCTGAAAAGAAAGAGAAGGCAGAACTGTCAGATGCCAAGAAAAGTGAAAGCACTTCCTCTAATTTGCAGCCACAACATCAGTCAGTGATAACGCAAAGACACCCTGCACTTGCTCAGTCACTTTACTATGGACAGTATGCCTATGGGCTCTATATGGACCAAAAGTCCTTAATGGCCTCTAACCCTGCTTACAGGCAGCAGTATGAAAAATACTATGAGGACCAGAGACTAGCAGAACAGAAAATGGCACAAACTGGGAGGGACTGTGAAAGAAAGAATGACCCCCCCTTGAAGGAGATTGGGAAGGATGACAACAAGCAGAAGAATATTCCGTCTGCCACTATTTCAAAGGCCCCTTCAACTCCGGAGTCCAGCAAAAATAACACTAAAATAGGGTCATCGGTTCCTAACAAAGGTGAGGAGACAAGCAAATCACAGATCCTTTCCAATCACCAGCAGCAGCTTCAGGCTGACAGCTTCAAAGCCAAACAAATGGAAAACCACCAGCTTATAAAAGAGGCTGTGGAGATGAAATCTGTTATGGACTCCATGAAGCAAACGGGAGTAGATCCAACTACAAGATTTAAACAGGTGAGATTACTGGAAAGGCAACAAGAGTGTCTTGATTTATCCTTAAGTTGAGGTTTTGTCCCTGAATCTGCTATGTTCTACCTTTGCAGCCAAGAAAGATCCACCATCCTTTTTTCATAGTACTGCAGTCTCTGAATAGACCAACAGACCTTTCAGTTGAGCTATTTGAAAAGAAAAAAAAAAATCTAGCAAGGTGGTGAAAGAACCCAGGCTGAATAGACTATATTAAATTACATGCATGAATAAAATAGAATTAGATTTCTCTTTTAGATGTAAATTGTAAAGCAATTTGCTTAGTTCAGAAATGTGAAATTTCAAGCAAAATAATCGGCTTTCATTGTGAGGGGAGTTAAAGTAGATTTGAAAGATGTTTTGAAGTGGGTTTTTTTTTTGTTAAATGGCAGTTGGCATTTACTAAAGATGGGTGAACTGGTTCTTTGAAGAGTTGGCTTGAAACTCAGCTCTTTATCTTAACCCAAGGTGACCTTTTTGAAGCAGTTAAGTTCCCCATCTCTCCTCAACCAACCTCAAGCCCCTACAGACCTATATAATGGATGAAATCCTCTTGTCCATTGAAGTCAGTGATAGTTTTGCCATTGACTTCAGTGGCACCAGAATTTCATCCAGTGGCTTCATGCTGGCCTTCCTAGATGTCACATTGCCTTCATTTGAGGCAATGCAACCACCTTCATGCTCTGAACCTGAGCCTTAGTGCTTGATACTTGCATGTTCCAGTGTACAGGACATCCCAGACTTCACTCTTAGGGACATGTAAAGGAGGTGGGATGGTACAGCCTCAAATAGAAGATTTCTGCTGATTCAAATGGGCATTTGAACCAGACTGCCCAAATGTCCAGTTTTATGCTTATGTTTCTGTTGCATGTGCCATAAATCTGAGACAGTGTTTACAATTAGCTCTTGCATATTCTGTATTAGAAAAAAAAAGTGTTCTAGTTATAGCTCAGTACTGATTTGGTGTAGTCTTGTAAAAGAACTCACCTACTTAGTTCTAGAAGATGTTTATACACTAGTGTATGTAATATATTATGCAAAAATATATTTATGATACCTTGTACATGTTCTTTAAACCATGTGGTCCTGATCGTGTAAAAACTGATCCATGTGTAATTCTACAAACTTGGAATAAGACTGTCAGCTGAAGAAGTCTGCCTTAATATATGACTTCCACTGATTCCTGAATGTTTTTAATATCAAAGGCCGCATTAGCATCTTTCCAGCTAGATCAGTTTTTCAGGTTCATTATTTCAGGTAATCTAAGTGCTTTGGCATATCATTAGCCAGCTTTAATTTTGTGGTTCACAGATATTTTTTTCTCTCTAGTGGGAAAAATCTCTCTGTGGGATTTAATTAAAATGTTCTATGAATAGTGTGGTCTCAGAACTTTGATACAATGTATATGTATTTATATGTAGTTAAAGACATGAAGAGGGATATAAGATGAAGCAATTGAATTAAATTTTGTTAATCGTCTCTTGCTCCTTCACAGGAATATTTTTTGGCTTTGAGCTCAAGGCACTCTGTAGCAAGGAAAACTTTCCTGTATGTAACAGGGATATGTTATTAAAACAGCTATTAAAAAATATTAGCTGAAGTAGGGGAAATATCGATAATGATCTTATTTCAACATCTAAGTTCAGAACAAAATTGCTTTTTCTCCTCCATATTAGGATCCAGATTCACGAACATGGCATCATTATGTCTATCAGCCCAAATACCTTGATCAGCAAAAATCTGAAGAACTTGATCGTGAGAAAAAATTAAAAGAAGACAGCCCTAGAAAAACACCTAACAAAGAAAGTTCCCTACCTAACCTTCCTGTCTCATTAGCAAGCATTAAAGAGGAGCCTAAAGAGGTCAAGCGTTCTGATTCTCAATCAGTGGATGAGAGCAAGATAAAAAACGATGATCGTAAGACTCCTGTAAATTGGAAGGACTCTCGGGGTGCTAGAGTAGCAGTTTCCTCACCAATGAGTCAGCATCAGTCCTATATCCAGTACTTGCATGCTTATCCTTATCCACAGATGTACGATCCCAGCCATCCAGCCTACCGTGCAGTCTCTCCTGTCCTAATGCACAGCTATCCTGGTACGTATTCTGAAATTTCCCATGCATGCTAGTTAAGATTTACACCCTCAAACTGCAGTAAAGCCTGCATTTTAATGTTTCTGTTAGTAGCTAGGGTAAATTAGAAGCTTCATGGGTGACATTTGTTTTGCTTGTGCTTCCACTAGAGAAAGTTCTGTAGATGAAACTGTTTAATACAAGATGTTCCTTTTATGAACTGTCACAGTTAGCAGCTACAGTTTTTCTTAGCCCTTGACAGTCTGCTATTGCTGTTAGACTGACAGATAGTTTATTGCCTATAAAAATATTCTAAGCATTTACTGTCAGAACCATTACAGTTACTATTCCTTTCACTTAAAGAGGACTCATAAATGTCTGAAGTGGCTATCAGCTCAACCCTCTTTATAACCTCCATTCATCAGGGTAAATTAGGGTGAAGAAATTGAAGAGCAAAGATGCCATTTGATAGTCATGTGATCTATTTTTGATGTTATCCTCTATCCTGGCATCCCCTCCTCCCACCTTGATATAACCAATATATAAAACCAATAACTCAGTGTGGTATTGATTGTTTACCTGCAGGGGCCTATCTCTCCCCAGGATTTCATTATCCAGTTTATGGGAAGATGTCAGGGAGAGAAGAGATGGAGAAAGTCAATACCAGTCCAAGCATCAATGCAAAATCAGCCACTGAGTCCAAAGCACTGGATTTGCTCCAGCAGCATGCCAGCCAATACCGCAGCAAGTCCCCTGTTGTAAGACTTTATCTGTTGTTACTGAAGAGTCGTACATATGGGAAGGGATAGAGAACATAATTTTAAGAAGCACACAATCTGGCATCAAGCTCTGAGTGCATGATTCTTCTTTATAGTACGGCTTAAAATAAAAGCAGTTCATAGTCAGGGTGCTTCTGTGGCATAAACTGGAAGTGACACATCGAACACAGTTCTTTGCTCAGAATCTTTCTATCTTGAATGGATTCATACAGAAACATAGATTCAGAGATACCTCCTGGTGCAGTTTATTGCAGTTAAACAGGAAGCTCCTGTTTGGAAACAGATAATGAAATGACAGGTTGGGCGGTGATAGTATCCCCTCCATATATTTCCCAAGAAGCTGTATCTTCCAAATGCAGACTACCAGCCCCTATTTCTGAAGATTTTCTTACTGGAGTGAATACTGTAATTTCGCTTTCAGATAAGCTGGTGCTAGTTTTAATTGCGAGCAAGTCACTGACTGATTCTATTTTTAAAAGGGCTTTCTTGCTATTCAGGCTGGCTTGATCCCCAGGGTGCATTAGAGGTCTGAGGATTCATTTACGTCAGCTTTCAGCAGCTCAGCTTGGTTGTTCCTGTATTGGCAAGTCAGATAAGCTTAAGGAAGCCCAAAACTAGAAGTCATCATGGTGGCTTCAGGCTGCAGCCTGTTGCCTCAAAATCACTGTGCCTTGGAATATCTTTCATTAGCCAGATACACCAGCTTTAGATTAGAATCAAATGCAAATAATATAGCAGAGAAAATACTTACTCAGAGAAGATCTGCTTCATCATATGAATTCATAAGGTTGATGCCAGGCAAAAGCAAGTGTGGTTTGACTGTTGTTTCATCCCTTCTAAATCCTACATCAGTTTTCTTACACTTTCTTTTACAAGCCTGTGGAAAAGTCAGCAGCTGAGCGAGAACGGGAAGCAGAAAGGGAACGAGACCGTCACTCTCCTTTTAGCCAGCGGCATCTCCATACGCACCATCACACACATGTTGGAATGGGTTACCCCCTTATGCCTGGACAGTATGACCCATTTCAAGGTGAGCAGATGATTTCCAGTGGTGGGATTAGCTTGCCTCATCAACTTATTACCTTGACATTGGAAATCATGACAATGTGAAGCATTTTGGATAGAGATCCCCTTGTTAATCAGAAGTGCTTTACATTTAGGAACAAGGCTTGAAAGTTCACAGAGTTGACTAACATGACTAAATGAATAGCCTTATGCCTGAGAAATACCAAGCTTTATTTCCGAAACTGAGTGTTAGAGCATTATTACAGATGCACCAGTTAGGCTGTCATTCATGTGAATGTTTTGATTCCTACTTCAAACTGACATTAACTGGCTGAAAGGCAGTAAAAAAAGCAAACCAAACAACCCCCTTTTTGTATAATTAGGGTTGTGTAAGCAATGGAAGAAGTGTAGCAAAGACAAAGGCTTTTTATACTGAACATATTTTATGTACAAGGCGTTGCAGTCACAAGGCTTTCAGCTTGTTATAATTTGACTGCCTGAAAGAAGACTCTTTGTATTTTGGCAAATGCAGTGCACAAAGCTGCAGTCAGAGAAGAAGTAGCACAGTAAGATACGATTCATTCTCCCTAGGTTTTATACCAGTCTTTGACTGGTTTTCTCTAACTCTGGACTCTAGCTGAATTAAAAAGAGATTTGCTCCCATGCAGCAAGGTACATGCTATCACAATTGGTGGCTAAATGACATTAATTCATTACTTTCACTTGGTACCCCGGCAGTTACTTTTCCTGTGTAAAAGCCTTGACATTTCTCAGTTTAGTTCAGTGATTCTGTATGCCTTTTGGGAGGCATAATGCTTGTTCAGTAGGAAAACTGTAAAAATGGTAAATTATTATGAAAGTATTGTATTCTGAGCAGCTGGCATGTCATTTCTATAATTCACTGTGACTTTTTATTCTTGTTGTTTCCTGGTACCTATTATTTCTGCTGAGCTTCCTATTCAGGAACTCACACAAACCACTTAACATCATGCAGTGCAGTACTTGGAAAGGAATACAAGAAGTAGCAATGCTGTATTTTCGTGTAAAATATATGTCAAGGAAAATTCAGTTTAATGTGTGAATGCATATTGATCATACTGGGCAAACTGTGTTTTAACACTGTTGCCTGAAATATTTGCCATTTATGTAGTGTTAAAACTCCACCATTTTCTGATGGTGGGATTTTTTGTCTATTTGCCTTAAGAGATGCTTCCTAATACTTCCGAGCATAAAAATCCATTAAAACCAGAAATACGTCAACATTCCTTCATTTCTTCTTTCACTCAGGACTGACCTCTGCTGCCCTTGTTGCCACTCAGCAGGTGGCTGCGCAGGCATCTGCATCTGGTATGTTTCCTGCACAAAGAAGGTAAATAGCCAGTAAATCTTACACTATATATCTTTGCCAGATATAGAGACGAAGAGGCAAATCATAGATTTTATAGCCTGATGGTCTGCAGTATGACACAGTTTTTAAGGGTGAATTAAAACCTGGGACTTTGGATTAATTGTAGTTTTATTTTCTTTAAGGTGACACTTTGTCCTTAGTTGTAGCCTTTAACTGTAACATAGATCATTAACAAGGAACAAGTAGTCTGTCTTCTGAGATTTTCCATAGACTATGTTTTAAGGATGGTATTAAGAGAAAACAAATTATTATGAAATATAATTTAAGATACAATTTTTTAATTAGAGGGGTTTAAAGTTAATGTTCAGTTAGCTCTATGTACTACCAGGAAAACTTAGGATTTTATCTATCCTGCAAGTCTGCCTGGTTTGCTGATTTTGCTTTCAGAGCAGTTTGCTTGGGAGACCACTAGAGGCGACATCATATTTAAGTTACATGCCCATTCCACACATTTACCTTTAAATTATTTATTAGCTTTTCAGTAGAATTTACTATTCCAACCAGCCGTCTTCAAGAGGAAAGACTCTTCTGTATTACAGTGATCCCATATTGAATGAAAAAGCCACGATATCCTTAACAGAGGGCTTCTTTCATCACTGCCATGTTAAGCCTGAGTTTAATACTTTCCATGGTTATGGCTGTCTTTCTAAAGCTGACTCTGAAAATAAGCAAGTGTTTGAGGCTTGTAGCTAGAATTATTTGTGAGAGAAAGGTTTGAAGCCCTGGGGAAGCTGATGGTGTCAGAACCCAGAAGATAAATTCTGGCACAAATTAGTGTGTTGTTCCTGGCAGGGGAGGGATGAGGACATGGCTTGCTGTCTTTCCTTCTTGGGATTGAGAGTACTGTGCAGATTTCATTTTGTGGTGTATCCAAGGTGCAGAAAAAAACCTAGGAGGGAAGGATACTGCATACTAAAACATTCTTTTTTCTTTTTTCAGAGAATGATGAGTTTGGAAATGTACATTGTCATGTGACTGGATCACATGAGGAAGCGCTTTATTACAGACATCAGTTCCATGGTGTTAATTTGAAATGCCTTAATGGCAGGCAAAAACCAGTCATTTCATTTTTGTAAATTGCAGATTTTATCACAGAGTAACAAATGTTGCTGTAATTAGACTTCTGTTTTTCTATATATATATATATATATGCATATATATATACATATATATAAAATATATATATTCTTTACTTTTTTTGTATCAGTACCAAGGCTCACACACAGGGTCTGCTGCTAAGTTGCGAACCACACAGTAAAAGGAGATATGTATTTGTGATGTTTAGAAAGCGTTTAGAAACCACAAAAGGCTGTTTGTTTCTTTTCTTCTTCCTTCTTTTTTTCTCTTTTTTTTTTTTTTTTTTCTTTTCTTTCCAATTGTAAATAAATAATGTTATGTATCAGTGTGCCTGAACCTTGCATACCCTTCTGGTATTTCCCATAAGCTCTCAGAGAGGCTAACTGTGATGACACTTTGGTACAACGTAGACGTCTATTTGGTGGCTCCTATTAAGATGCATCAGTGTAAAATGTTACTGTATTCACTGTTTCATTGTAATTGTGTATTGTGAAAAATATACCTTTGGAAGGCATGGGGATTCTAGTACCACAAAAACTGTGTTGTATATAATGTATAGATTTTAAATGGAGATTAAGAGCATCTGTGAATAATGAAATGTCATTTTTGATAATCTTGAATGGTGGATAACCTAATAGCCTGCATACCAGAAGACACCTGTGATTGTTCTATTACTTGAATAGTCCTGCAGTCTTTTTTTTAATGTTTACAATTACCCAGTTTTAGAAGAGAGACTTTAATGCCATTGTCTGGTTACTTGTTTTATGCTGTAATCTAGTTTATTTTATGTAAAACATATATTGAATGCTTTCATTTTTATACCTGCCTTAAACAATTTGGCAATCATAATAAATAAAAGGTTGGTTTTATACTTCCGTGGTGCCTATGGCCCACTTTGAAAGATGTGTCACAGGCAAAGACAGCAGAGGCTGCAACTGCCACACAGGTACTAGTGTGTGTGTACCCTGAGGCCCTCCGTGGGGCTCACTTACTGGTGTGGACCTGCAGCCATCCCTGCCTCCCCACCTGGCCTGGCCTCTACCAGTGGGCACAGTGGGGCCCAATCCAGATAACAATGGGCCTGTTTAAGTTGACCCTGACAGGCTTGAGTAAGGCCCATAGTAACACCTTGGATGCTATTAGAAACTTTCTTAAATATCTAATGACTGGTTTAGGGCAGCTCTGTGTGCTGTAAATTATAGACAATTTTTTTCCTATTATCTGTATTATCCCACCTCCAAAATGAATAGATGCCTAAAAACGGAGGACCTGGCAATTAAAAAAAAAAAAAAGTCCTTTGCTGTGTTTAACCTGCATTAGCACAGAGTACGTATTTTATGTGGCTATGCCACCTGTTTTGTTACAGTGCGGTTAACACCGTGCACAGTAATATGAAATCACTAATCATGATATGGAAAAAAAATTAGATTTGCTGGTCAGGTTTCCAAGGCTTTAACTTTTATCCTTTCCTTCTTGTCCTTGTTATACTGATTGTCAAAACAGTTTTTTAAAGTTTTACTGTTGTGTTTGGGTTTGGGTTTGTTTTTTTGACAGGGTGAATTACTGCAAGTTAAAGCTTGTTCTTGAAGTTGGTTCCATTTCTTCTACCTTGTGAATACATAATACAGAAGGATGAATTAAAGATTCCCAACAGACAAGCACAGTTGGACTTTTTATATTACTATGATGAATCTGTCATTAATATTGCTATAATTGTTTTATTTTTATAGGCATAAAATCAGTTCCCTTAGTGACGAGTTATAAGGTTTATTGATTTTTACTACACATCATTCATCTGTGGCTTACACTTATTGTCTTGTTCTGAACACATTCGGAAGTCTCACAGTGGTGGCATACTACAAATTAGCCTCATAAAAAATGGGAACGAAGGGGTGTTTTCTTTCGAAAGGGGATATTGTGAATGCAGGGCTCTTGAAATAATAAATGCCTTATTACTTCTATAGTAAAGGCTCAGATGACTTTTGTATTGAAATGTACCATTTATTTTCTTTTTTCCAGCCTCGGCCATTAATGCTTCTGCAGCAAACAGATCTTACAAATTCACACTGTTGGTGACTTTGCTTTAGTGTGGTTTAAGGTTGAGTGTTGTAAGTAACTGGAAGGAATTACTCTGATACAGCATAAGCAACAGTTAAAATTGCAATTAACGGTATAGGTTTCTTACATCCTTGAAGTCTGTAAGAGCAACTAACATCCATTGACATTTATTGTCTTCCTAAGGTTACTGTCTTCCTTTTATTGTTATAGCTTTTGTTTTGGTTTAACACTTGCCGTGCAACCTCCTTAGAGGCTGTGCAACAGTGAGCATGACTCCCTGGTTCAACACTCGCCAAAGCCAAAAGAGATCCACACATATCTCCAAGCACTGACGTGCAGCTGCTATGATCATTTTCAGCTCTAATCATCCAAAGGATGATGAAACTGAAGCAGTAATACGATGACAATTTACAAACCTGGAAACTAAGAGCTGCAGAGGCTGGTCCTTGCAAAGGGGCAGCTGAAGCAGCATAGTACAAATATATTTGCATTCTTTTCCACAGGAGGGCTTATGCTTCTTGTTGACACCTCCAGCTGACACTTCTAGCGCTGCTCTTCTGGCAGCAGTAATCTGTGACCCTGCTCCTATATTTCATCCAGATGTTACTGGATATCTTGCAAAAGTGAAACAAGGCTTATGCATTGCACTTACTTGAGTTTCTAGCCTGTCTGTGGAATGCAGCTACAGAAATGAAAGGTCGTTCAGCAGCAGCCTACCACACAAACCCAAAGAAACAGCCAGGGAGTTACTGCCTGTGGTGCTTGCATTGGGAAAAATTGGACATGAACAGAGAAGGGGTTGGAGGTTTTTGTCCTGAAGCAGGACAGGGGTCTAAGTGACTGAGCTGGCTGGCTACCAGAGCTGGACTAGAGCTGGGAAAATGGGAGCTAGGAATAATATTTCTCCAGTTTTCTAATTTTAGATTCCGTGGTGGCTTTAGGGAACACCTGAGAACTCACAGAGCTAATTCTGTGCCATGTAATTGCCCCGTCACTTCTGAAAGGTGCACTGGTTGAGCTAGTCCCACTTGTCACTCTCACAAATGCTGGCAGGGCAAGTGTCCCCAGAGGACATGAAATTAAGAGAGCCCCTGAATCTCCTGAAACACACCAGAGACTGTTGATAGCACAAACACTGACATAAAGAAAAGCACAATGCCCTCCTGCAGCTCTCCACCCTGGCTCTTCTGAAGGAACCAGCAAAATAGTCAAACAGGGAATCTAGTTCGTATTTCCTTCTGGCGTCATAGTCTTGTCACTATCTTTATCACAACTGGCAAATGTAACTATCCTCATCTTTCTGCCTCCAAATTTCACTCTAGTGTTTGCTTGCCACACTCTCTCAGTCCTCCTTTCTTCTCTCCCCTCTGTACCCCACTTGCCCACTTAATAAGCCTTCTCACATTCGATATCATCAAAACTCACTCTATGCAGCTAAAAGCCTGCAAATATTTGTGATCTCAGATTTTCATCCCTGTTTTTCTTTTCCTTCTCTTTCATTTTATCATGCTTCTCCTTTGACCTGTGTTTTTTTCTGTATCTTATGATGTATGTATCCTGTCTCTCTTCAGCCTGAAGTGTCTGGGACAGAAAACATGTCTCACTTTAAATTCATATAGATTAGTTCATATTTATAGTTCCCTCTGAGTAATAGCTATAGCGTCACATTGATGATAGGACAAGATGCTATGAGTAGCTAGAGCAAACCATTATTAACAAGGAGCTTAAGGTAAATGGTAAAAAACTGTTTTAAAAGGTATTTTGAAACCACCTAATGCATCAAAAACTAGGAATGATACCAAGCCCAGACACAGGAAGTCTGAAGCTGTATCTCCTTGTATCAGAATAACCTGGAGACATGCAGTCATTAATTAACAGACCAGCTTTGTTCTCCCTCAGAAAGAGAGCTCTATTTTCTCCATTTGTTTCCATTTTAGCCCTTCACCTAGTTTTCTGTACTAAACACTCTTAACATTACTGAAGGTGAATTACAGCTCTATTTGATGTAGGGGTTTTATTTGGGTGGGGTTTTTTGGGGGATTTTTTTTTTTCCCCGTCATAGCTTCAGTCTTTTCTGTAAGTTTTCTTTTAAGGAATGTTATTATTACCAAGACATGCTAGAGGTTTTCATTCACGAGAGGGGACATCAGCTGATGTTATGCATGTTGCGGTGGTGGGAAGGCAGACACCATTAAAATCCTCAATGAATTACTGGCTGCTAGTAATTTTTGTGCAGCATGTGCTAAATAAAACATGCTAAAATGTGCTTTTCAACCTCAAGAGTAACTCTGAGACTTCTTGTCTGGACTGATAAATTAGCAAACTTAAGGATTTAACAAAGGTAATTCTTACTTGCAGCCTGACAATATTTATCATGCAGAAAGCTTGTTATTCTCCACTATAATATTGTAGAGAGATGCTCTCGGAGCTTTGAAAGCAGATTTTGTTGCAGACAAATGAACTCCTACAGACCATGCTAGTACCTGTAGTTCAGTTCCAGTAGCTTCATAGTCGTTTCAGCAGCGTTCTGCAGCCATTTTGGATGGTATAATGGTGCATGTGAATTACATGATTTCCATCATTTGAGTTTGCTGATGGTGGAATAGTGCTTATTGCTTTGAGCATAATGCTCCAGGATTTCTTAATGAAGCTGAATGGTACAGCAATACCTGGTTTAAAAAAAAAAAAAAAAAAAAAAAAAAGCACTAAATCAGGAAGCAAAGGTTCTCTGAAAGCCTGTTTAAACCCTTAATTCAGAAGACTAATTTTAAAGCATGCATCTTGACAGGAAGAGTAAATGACTGCAGTTCTCTCAATTGTTTTCAGGGCCCTGAGGGCACTACTAAGCCTTTTCCGCTCTGCCCAGGCTCCCGTAGAGCCTCCCCAACCCCAGCTTAAGGGTCTAGGACCCTGTTTCAGCTCAGCCCATGGCTGTCCATCCACCCCAGGGCCACCTGACGCCCTGGGCTGGGGCTGTACTCCAGCTGCCTTGCTCCCTGGCTGGGATTGGTGGGATGGGGCTTGCCAGCCCCTAGCATTCCCCAGCCCTGGTAGTGCTCTTACGGTTGTGAAGGAAGGATGTGCAGTTTCTGCTCTTACAGAACTTGGTTATTTTGTTTCTAATAGAATAGTATGCGGGGAACGGGCTTTAGTAAGACCCTTACTGATATCTTCTTAATTAGACAAATGAAAGGTGAAAGAGGAATTTTGTCTTTATGTTTCAAAGCAAATGCTACCAGAATAGTGGAAATGAGATGAAGAATAAAAAGCTCTGGACTTGACTGATTGGAAAACCTCTTGCATAGTTAACAGGCTGCCATACAAAAAAAACCCTGTCCTTTTTTTCCTTATTTTTCCCCCCTTTATTCTCAGTAGTATAAACTGGTGTTTTGAGACTAGAAATGACAGTGACACTAGAAATAACTTGAGGGGAGGGAGGAATTTTTAGTTCTTTACATCCTATACGGGTAACTGAAAGGGAGGAGATTTGCAATTAGCTTTAAAAGGAGTTGGCCCTTAATACATGTGCTCAAAGTAAGCACCTTCCTTACACAGAACGTTTGTCCTTGGTAAGGTCCCTATTCAACAGTGGTCTTCTCTGACACTTGCTTCAGAAACACGACTCAGCCTCCTTCCTTTCGGGCTCCATGTTCCCCAGAAGAGAGTGGGAGGAACCAGATCATGGGGTGGGTGAACAGCAGGGACATTTGAAGTTTCTACTTTCCCATTGTTTACACATGCCAGAACAAGGCTTTTACAATCTCATTTTGTCCACACCTTTTCCCAGCTCTGTCACTAAGTCAGCTTACGTGTGTGTAGGAATGAGCCTCATCAAGCCACTGCTTTTTTAAACAGAGCTCCAGACAGAAAAGGTCATTAAAATGTCAATGACACAATATGTCTCCCCATGCCATACACCAAACATAGCAATTTAATACTAAGCTTTGCCACACATATCTTCTGTGCTAATTCATGATCTTCCTGCTCAGAAAGAAGCTGGCTTCCTTTAACAGAGAATCTGCCAAATCCTCAGCCTCTGTAAGTGGTCTGTGGCTTTGCTAAAACCAGCTGACCGCTTTCTCTTTTATCTGCCAAAATTCTGTCCCCATTTCAGAAGTGCCTTCGCTAAAGAACTAAGGTGCAGAATAAACTGCTACAGAAAGAAATCACTAAAAATAGCAAAACAGAATCCACTTCCCCCCCCCCCCCCCCCATTTATTTATTTATTTATTTTTGGTGCTGGAACACTTCCCATTAGGCTTGGCTGATTCTGCAACTCAGATAAGAATTGAGTCCCTTGGGGCTGAGCAGTAATTGCTGTTCAGCATAGCTCCTTATTTTTTCCGTGAATACATGCACACAGAACTCTCTCTCTGATGTTCGTGTACCCACTCTCTCCTTTGTTAGAGGTTCACACATAAATGCTATATGAATGATTTGATACTAATTTGGTTAGGGGGTTGTTTTGTAACCCACTGGTGATAAAATAGCTATTTGGATACTGATGACTGCTCAGATTTTGAGTTTTATCTCTGCACCTGACACTTTGAACACAAGCTTTTAAAACCCATCCCACTTGTAAAAGGGTTATTTCTTCTAAGTTGTGGATATGCTAAAAGAGCAGTATGTATATGGGCCTGGCAAATCATTCAAGATTTATACAGAAAGGTGAGGGAATGATAAAAGCTGGTCCTGATGGCTAGGGAGGACAGGAGGCTTTTGACATAAAAGTGACCTAGCTGAAAACATCTGAGTCTGCTCTAAAGACCCCAAGGATGAGCTCAGTACTGAGCATTTGGAGAGTCATAGGTCTAGCAAGGTCACACAAGCCGAATAAGGAGCAGTGGCATTTCATAAGTCAGTGTGCAAGTGAAGGTGAGCCCCCAGGCACTGACATTGGGAGCTGCAATGGCTCCTGGTAAATAAAGCTCCGGCACTAGACAAGCAGATTTTCTTTGCGCATCTAACATGGAGTACATGTCCTGGGAGCCAGTCTGGCTGTCCTAAAGCACTTGAGTGCTTGCTACAGGCTCACATGCTGCCAGCTTATGAGCTGCCATCTCGGCATGCTCTGCTTTCTTCAGTGGCACAGGTCTGCAGCTTCAAGAGATGGGGTGTTCATGATCCAAAGGATAGTGAGAGTTATTACATCTGAGCAATTTACAGAAGATGAGACAGGAGAAAGCGTGAGACAGCAATAAAGTCCAAGCATGGCTGTGACAACTTTTTCTATAGAAGCCATTGTAATGTCCTCTACTCACATGCAGATCTGCTGCCCCAAAGGAAAATGATTTCACTAGCTTCCAACTGCTGTACACTAACAGCCAGTCTTTTCTGTCTGCATGTGAAGACAGGAGTAAAGAAGAGTCCCTCTTTTACAGAGAAAGAGAACTTTATTGCGGAGTAGAAAATTACCAGCCAGAAGACTGTATGCAGCAAACCAGAAGTACGTGGCTCCATTTGGACTTCTTCTCATGTCAGCAAGTTGAAACCTTTGGTCCTGTTCTCTATCATTGTTTGCTGTAGTTAAGTAGATCAGCTCTGACATTCTTTCCAGGCCCATTACATGGCAGTATTAGATTACTAGCCACCAGCCGTATCTCCTAATTAATTGTTCGATACATGTTTAAGAAGCCATCTTGAATATTTTTCTCTGTGAGGAGGATATTTCCATCATGTGACATGTTAGTTCTGTCCTTTCTAGATTTTTTTGCTTCGACAGCTATATTTTTAGGCATTATACTTCAGCAGGCAGCTTAGATGTGCTCTCATCTGAATCTTCAGGAGGCAGTATTTCATATGTTCCTAAGTTAAAAGTTGTTACTAGACTTTCATATTGTCATGGGTTCAGCAGTAGCAGTCATTTTTCTCCTTCTTAGTAGCTGGTGCAGGGCTGTGCTTTTGACTTTCAGACTGGGAACAGCGCTGATAACACCGATCTTTTTAGTTGCTGCTCAGTAATCTTTACTCTGACCAAGGACTTTCTGAGTCTCATGCTCTGCCAGGGAGGAGAGGAAGCCGGGAGGAAGCAGAGACAGGACACCTGACCCAAACTAGACAAAGAGGTATTCCATACCACAGCACGTCATGCCCACTATATAAGCTGGGGGCAGTTACCCGGAAGAGTGAGATCACTGCTTGGGTCAGGCTGGGTATCAGTTGGTGGGTGGTGAGTGGTTATATTCTCTTCCCTTGTTATTTCCCTTATCATTATTATTACTGGTGGTAGCAGTAGTGGTTTTGTGTTGTACCTTAGTTACTGGACTGTTCTTATCTCAACCAATGGGAGTCACATTCTTTCTATTCTTCTCCATCCCTCCGGGAGCCGGGGGGAGGAAGGAGTGGGAAGAGCATCTGCGTGGTTCTGAGCTACAGCAGGGCTTAATTCACGACACATATTAAGTGCTATATACATTTAGTAACATTCTTGGGGTGGGGGTTCGTGTTTTACTTCCCCCCCCCCCCCCCCCAAATGCTGCTCATTTGAAAGGGAAAAATAAGCTTCCAGGAATTCAACTTTGACAGCTTGGGGATTTTTTTTTTTCTTTTCTTTCCCCCTATTGCTTTAAAAGAACAAAATTCATTCAGAGATGATTCAGATTCTTGGCAGCATCTGGTAGCAGATCCAAAAGAAAGCAAATTTCACAGCAAGTCATTGATTTAATGGAGACAACATTTATCAACAATATGATTACCCCTCTAACTCACACTAAAGCTCATTTGACTAGTTTACAGTGGTCAGTAGGAAGAGAATAAAAAATATCTCTATATGAAAATCTGTAAAGCAAACACATGACGTTGGTTTCAGGAGAAGGTTTTGTCAGGGCAGTGAGGGACACAGACCACTTCACCATTGTCCTTTCACACACACACACACACCCTGTTTTTCAGATTATGCTTTGCCCCTGGCTTGCTTCTTATTTTACTATGTTATGTTACTATCCATTAGTCCCCAGTGATAGCTTCAAGGTTGGATGCTCCACTTGAATCAACAGCTGAATTACTCCTATCTTCTGACACCATCAAAAACAAATTGCTAGCTAATCAATAAGGAAGAGAGACTTGAAGAACAGCAAATAGTTCTGTGACCAGCGTAGCTAATATAGACCAATTTTCAATGGCTTTCTTGCCTGTTTAGAATCACAGATATTCCATAAAGTTTGAACTTCTTATTTTTTTCCTACATGAGCCCACTAACAGGCTTTCTCTCCTTTGCCTGGTTACCAATACTTGTGAAATTAGTGTCATTGGAGTATCTGGTTTTATTGCAACTGGTCAATGGACTCAGACATTATGTGCAAGACAAAGGTTATATGCATGGTGTGTATCTGCAAGAATCTCCTCTGCATGGCCCTATTGTGTGTGTACCCAGAGCAGTCAAAAACCTTAAAGATGGCAGTGAACAGAACAGTATCTTTTCCTCTCACAAAGATGGGGTGAGAGGCATGGGCCCTCTTTCTGAATAGTCCAGCCTCTTGTACCATGCTCTGCACCATAAGTACGATGCAGAACATTTCTGGCGTCATAGCTGTTATAAAGAATAGCAAGTAACTGATTCATAATTTGTTTGGGTTTCGGGTAAACCTATGAACAAGGAAAACTCAAATAATCTTAGGTCATGGCTTTTCACTCCTAAATCCACCAATAATCACAAGAATGTAAAACTCTGAAGTAGTCCATTATATTTATGTATTTAGCTGTAGGATTTACGTGTCCCTCTTGCACATAGGCAAAAAAGGAGCCTGGATATAAGAAAAGCTATGGCCATAGTTTTTTTTAAATGCTTTTGGGTGCCAACAAACAACGATTTCTTTCTACCTTTTATAAGTAAGCTAGTTAAGATACAAAAAAGAGCAAAGAGTCATTTTTGAAAGATTTGGGTAGTAACAACATAATGGCTTCATTATCTAAAATTCAGCCACAACAAGGACAAAAAAAAAACCAAACCAATCCTCCTTGTGTATGCTGAAGAGCTTTTCAGTTTCATAAAAAATCAATACCATATTCACACTAACGTTTGCTTGCATAAAATATTGACTGTAGTCATACTGGCGGTTTTACATAAAGACTTAAAAGCAATCTTGATTGTCTGAAAGGTTCTAATTGTTTTTCCTCTTTCCTGAAAGAGTAATGAAAGGACAACTAAAAAGCAGAACTATATAGTTATTTTATAACTGGCACTAACAAATTTCACCAATTACAGAGTCCATTCTGTAAGCAATGAATGTGTGGCTCCCAATTAATCTAGTGTGCCTCCAGGCAAGGTCTAAATCAGCTGGATACAGCTAAAGCAATTTGCAAACAGCTAAAACAAATTGGAAAATAAGTGTTCCATGCTACTGCCTATCTTTCCAAGCCAAATACACAATCAGTATTCTGGCAGCAGCCCTCTGTCATGTTATTTGCAGCTATCAATTTTAATTATAACAATTATTGATTGGTTGGGAAAGTGAATAATCTAATGTTCAAATGAGATTGGTGTGGTTGCTGAGGATCTTTTTCTCCTTTCATGCACATATACATTTAGTGTTAGGAAATACCAAGCACCACAGTCCTGAGCTCAGAAAACCATCACTGAAGTTGCAGTGGTGATTTTTTTTATTTGTTTGTTACAGCAAACATCCAGTTTAAAGATTCACCAGTCTGCTGTGTAGAAAGGTCAATATGAATTGGATTAGGGCATGAGAGGACTCAGTTGAGGAACATAAGCCAATACTTTCAAGCTTGGGCACCTCAAGTCAGACTGCTATTTTCTTACTTATCCACCCAAATGAATGAGCTATGGTGAGAGTGCTACTGTTGCCCATTGACACCAGCTATTTTGCTAACCTACTTACTTTCAGACACAAGCTGTTTCTTCTTTTAGAACAATGCTTCTCTTGGAAAAGAGAAAAAGGAAATATCCAGCCCTCTCTGCACTAACAAGCTTTATGTGTTTCAGCTATATAAATAGCTGGGGGAAGAGTACATCCTGACTTGAGCAGGGTCAAGTCAAGCCACAAAGGCTGAACACAAACATTCTGAATCTGAGTATTTGGTACAGGCTGATCTGCACTGCTACTCAAGTGCCCTTTGTAGTGTCTCTGAAAACATTCTGTTTCCATCTGAAGTGATCCAGTAAACATTCAGCTAATAACTACTGTATCCCAAAGTAGCCTTGAAAGAGTGCTGCAGACTGCATCTGACCGAGAGAGCAACAGGAGAGTTTCCTCCACACCTTCTGCTCCTTCTGAGCTGTAACCTCAGGAGGCAGAGGGAAGAGCTTTGGCAAATTTAATTCCAGGGCTTTAGGATGCTGTTGCTACATGTGCCCAGCTTGCTCCATACTGCAGCATAGCACAGAGCTGCCTCATGTCTGCCCTGGGCTGCATTGACCTCAGCCCCAGCAAAGGAAATGGAGACGCAGCTGTACTGCCTGGCTGGCTGCTTCTCACAAGGGCGAAAAGGTAAGGAGGGCATCTGGGGCCCTTCTTACCTCTTTTAAAGCTTTAAAGCTGTGGGCTACCACTGAGGCAGATGAGCAGGATCAGACCCAAGGTCATAACATAACTCATTTACCAGCTTTTGAGTTTGAAGCTGTGTTCTAAGTACAGGGGGAAAAAAAAAAATTGGGCAGTTTTGCAAATAATGGCCACCGGATAACTGGCATGGCAGGTGGTGCATTGTGCTGATGCCTGGTAACTGGATGGATGGGACACTGGGAAGGAAGGTCAGCTGCTGCAATTAGTTTTATCAAGACAGAATAATTTCAAGGACCTGCACAAGGAGTTAGCTGTGCAACTCCCACTGTCTTTGCGAAGCCTGGGACAGCTAATCACCTGCTTTGAAAATGTGAGTGAATGTGCCCTTGAATTGGGCAAGAATATCTCTCTGCCTCATCGGAAAGCAAAACAATTGAGCTTACAGTACCGCATATTGCAATGGAAAAAAACAGAGGAAAAAGATAGCAAGGACATGGGAATGAATCCTGAATGTGCCAAATGTGGAAATGCCTGTGTCTGATAACAATATTGCTATCTGAGAGGAAAAAATAGTGGAATGCTTAAATATATATGTATGCGTGCAAGATCGTCTGGTGATCAGATGTACCTTCAGCACATGCACACACAGTGAGGGCAATACTGTTGTCTGACATGCCTCCTGCTCTGTCTTTTGTCTTTCTGAGCTCTTTTGTTTGGAGTTTAAATTATTTTACCCTGCCCACCAAAAATTCTAGCCTGCTTAGCTTGATGCTGCACAAAAACACAGAGATGTGCCTCCCCATACTTTGCCTTCTTCCTTTCTTTCTCTTTTATTGTGCTGAGGAACACCCTTCCCCTCGCCCCCCAGCAATTTCCTGTTTAATAGTATTTAGCACTAGAGTATAGTTGTAATAAAGAACCATGAAAAATTACAGATTGCAGTCCTTTAATCTGGCATATAACAGTGTGATTCGTATTTTGTTAGGCCATGAATTGATAATCTCACAGCTTCTCTGTTATTTAAAACATAGTATTAATATGAAAATTGCTGTGTCTTTCCATAACTTTGAGATCAGAACGTACCTCAAAGGATCCTGCTCCATCTGCAGTAAGTGCTTTTCACTTCAGATTAATATATATTCATTTGCCCTGTCAGCTTATGCAGATGGAGCAGGACGCAAACCACACAGGGTCAAATAGGAGAGAACAATTAGGCAAAGTTATTTTTAAGTTCTGGAGGGCATGGGATCAGCACACGAGGGAGATTTAAGCACCTAAAGATGTAGATATGTGTCTTATGTATTTTCAGAAGTGCTATCACACTGCAGCCATAGTTAGGCATAGTTAGGCAGGAGTTAGGCATCTGATAACTATCTGACAACTGTCTTGTGAAACACATTTTAAGCTTCCTGCAAAGTTTTCCTGAGCACTCGTGGAAATCCAGCTGCTCCTGCCATAGGAGGGTTCAGGCCGCATAGCAGAGGCCACCAGTAGTTTCACATTCCCACCCGTGCTATCTCAAGTCTGTTGAGATTTAGCTTCATGGCCAGGATTCATGCAGCAACCTTCGGATGTGCTTATGTTGCCCAGGAGGACATATGTACATTGTCAATCCTGGGAGTTCAAAGCACCGGGGAATCGATCAGGAGCCAGGAAAGCCAGTGGCCATGGGTGAGCAAGCTGCACTCAGGCACAGTGTGGAGATCTACTCATTCAAAACTCCTCTCTGTGCCCTGCATAAAGGAAGGTCAAAGAACATAAACCCAACCACTTTCCAGCTAGCTCAGCCATCAGCAGGAGCCACAGGCAACTGCCTAGAGAAAAGCAAAAGTGGGAACATACTTATGCTAATACTCCCCCCATCTTCTGACAATTTGCAGCCAAGGAATTTTCTATCATGTTTTTAATATGCAATCATTTACAAACTTTTTTTTTGCAAAGTGCTTGTTCAATCTCCTCTTGAATTCAATATAAACATTTTGTATCCACAATGTCCTCCTTTACTAGGGAATCTCACACATGCATTGTCCATTCCATTAAGACCCTCTGCATCTCCTGGATTCAATGCCTCTTTATTTGATGACTCTGGCTTCTTGTACTGGGTACAACAACAACCAATTTCTTCCCTAGTCATCTTTCCCCTATAACTCTCATGATTTTATAGGCTTTAACATATTCCACTGTAAATAATCTTTTTTCCACACTAGTGAAAAACTCCCAGCCTACTTTTTTTTTTTTTTTCCCCTGTATGGAAACTATTAATTATCCTTGTTGTTTTTCTCTGAACCTTTTCTATTTCTAGATTGTTGTTGAGACTCATAGCTAGCTTTCCATTGTACAACAGCCCATTTATTCCTTCCTTAAACTTCCTGTATTTTAGCCAGTGATTTTTCTATATTTATTTTTATGCTGGTGAGATTCTTTAAAAGGCATGGTGAAGTTCCCTGTCAAAAGCCTTTTGGAAAGCCAAGCAGACAATACCACAAGGGCAATCTGGTTTAATCACCCTTTTCTCACTGATCTGATTGTCAAGAGGTTTGTAAGACAAGACTTCCCTTGCCAGGAAAGGCATACAGAAGCCAAGCCTGGAAATGAATTTTGTGTTTGTATCCAGCATGAAGGGGAAGTAAAGTCATTTAGAGTTATGGATATTTTGACATTTTAATCTAGTTCTGCGTATTGTCTTGTATATTGTCTTCTGCTGGAAGAGACCTGTGGAGGTCTGAACTCCAACATCCAGCTCTAAGAAGGTTTGATTAAATGAGGTTGCTCAGGGCTGAAGATACTTGTCTTCAAGATGGAAATCCCATACCTCCCTAGGCCCCTGTTCCAGTATTTTACCATCTTCACAGTGAAAATTGTCTCTATTATACCTAGCTGAAATTTCTCATGTTTCAGCTTGTATACTTTCATCTTTTCTCTTACCCCTGTCTAGCTTTGAAAGGGTCTGGCTCCATTTTCTCTACATCCTTTCATTAGGTAGCCATAGACAGCAGTCAAATCTCCCTTCAGCCTTCCTTTCTCACGGCTCAACAAACCCAGTTCTTTTTAACCAAAAAAGAAGTGATGCATTGGTTTCACAGCGGCAGCAGCATGTTTCAGTTCTTGTTCTTAGTAATGAATGGGACAGGGCCAAGATGTGACTGTTTTCCACATAGTATTGGAAGAAATTCTTAACAAGTTTTTAATTAAGTTACTCAAAAATAGGTGGTTAGATTTAAAGAACTTCACTAGAAGTCAGCGACTAATTAATTTCTGAAGCATTGCTGAATGATGTAATATGTACAATACATACCAGGGTAGAGACCATGTGCACTACAAAGTTCAATCCTAATAGAATAATGACCCCAGAGGGGACCATCAAAAGCTAGTAGAAATTAAAGCAATTCAGAATGCTGTAACTTAGACTGAAATTATTTCAATAGCATCATCCATCAGAGTGGATCTGCAAAGACTTGCTGAGGTTTTAACTGCTGGTTTGCACACTTGAGGTCTTACAGCCTCCAGCAGGTGTGTGTTGCTCTTGATATTCCTGTGGCTCCCGGCTGAAGGGATGTGGTTTCTCATGAGGGAGGCAGAGGATATTTGTTCCTCTCTCTGCCAGTGTAGACACTACACCACACAGTTCTCTGCCATTTCGCTATTTCAGATGTATAGGCCTACCAGTGAGTAAAGTGGGAAGGTGAGATGAGTTTTTTCAGGCTGCTGGTGATACACAGATTCCTCTCTCAATCACTACATAGAGCACACTGAAGTACATTTCGCAGAGTTTGAGTATGGTGCAAGGTAGATAAAGGCAAATCAGCTGAAGTAACTGTGGAGAACAGCAAAAAAAACCCAAACCAGCCAACAATACAAACAAACAGACAAACCAACCCCCAAAAACGCAGGCCCTCTCCAGAACAGCTGCTTTCATAAAATTGCTGCTATTTTAATAGGAAATAAAATTGGCAGCTCACATGAGACTTTGGCCACAGCAAATACAACACTCTCTGCTTAGATTGCGATCCAGATCTGAAATCTAAAACTTTCAGAGCCAGGAATTTGAATCCAGATTGTGTGTCCTCACGTCTGCAGTCCTGAAATTTGTTGCACTTCTCTACCATTTCCAAAAAGTGTGTTTAGTGAGTGTCAGATGAGGAACAGTGCTGCAGTTCCAGCTTTTCTTTCAGACAGTTACATGACAGCAATTCAGACCACAGCGCTAACTCCAGATAACACTGCCTGAACATGTACTGATGTCACCTGCAGGAAAAGTGAGTGAGTCCTCATGTGTTTAGCAGACAGTTCAGTGGCATTTACACCTGTAGGTGTAGGTGCCATCTTCCTGTTTTGGCTTGTTCACAAATTTATTTTAGCTGCTATAGGAGTTCTGTAAGGCTTTTGTGCAGGCAAGTACACAGAGGTAAGTATCGTATCCACAAATCTCCTTTAAAAGTATGTTAGTATTACTTGCACGTGTGTGTGTAAGAAATAGTTCTGCGTAAAGAGACCAACTGGAATCTGATCCATTATATAATTCCAACGTTGAATATAGTATTTTTTTCAAAGTGCTTACATCTCACATATGCCTTTGTTCATAGGGTTTTCAGAGACAATATTAGGACTCTGGTATAATACTTCATTTGGCTTTCAGAGACAACAGTGCTAAAAACACAAAACAATATCAAGCAAATCTGGACAATGTGAAAGATAAATAATTAAAAAAAGAGCAGATGATGGGTTTTTTTTACAACATTACTGCTGAAAGTGACCTAAACTGAGTAATGCATCCATTTAATGAGAATTTAAGTCTCTTACAGTGGGTTTGCAATGTGATAGAATATCTGTAAGGTGTCTTTTGAAAGGAGAAAATTGGACCTGATGCAAAATTTAATGGAATAAAGGCTCATTAAAAAGCTTATAGCTAGACCTAATTTTACTGGAGAGGGGACAATGGAGGCCACAAGGATGACCAGGAGTCTAGAGCATCTCTCTTATTGAGGAGAGATTGCAGGAGCTGGGCCTGCATTCTACAGTCAATTAGTCTAGAGAAGAGAGACTGAGAAAGAATCTCACCAACGCAGATCAATATCTCAAAAGTGGGTGCCAAGAGGATGGTGCCAGACTTTTCAGTGGTGCCCAGTAACAAGACAAGGAGGAATGGCCATAAAGTAAAACAAGAAGTTTCACCTCAACATGAGGAAGAGCTCTTTATGCTGAGGGTGGCAGAGCACTGGAACAGGCTGCCCAAGGAGGTTGTGCAGTCTCCCTCACTGGAGACATTCAAAACCCACTGGACATGTTTCTGTGTAACCTGCTCTGGGTGATCCTGCTTTAGCAGGGTGTTTGGGATATCCAGAGGTCCCTTCCAACACTAATGATTCTGTGATATATATGTATGTGTAAGTATGTGTATATGTGCACATGTATGTGTAAAACGTTACAGATTTTCAGACAGTTAAACATGCATTTTATTTCTCAAAGGAAAAAGTAAAATAATCAGTTAACTGTTCTGTAAGTGAAGAAAACTGAGTAAAGGCTATTTTTTAACTAAACTGTAGAGGATTCAGGACTCTCATCAGCATATGCAGGTACTGTGGATGCAGAAGTGGCAAGCTGCTGTTGACTGCTGTTTGAGAATGCACCCCGGCACCAGCTGATGCCTGTGTCAGGTTTTCCTTCTTGCACCAGAAACAATAAATTGCACCACTGTTATCAGAGCATTGAGAGAAACCATCTTCCCTGGCATACAAGGAGAGGGCATACAAGAGCATCAGGTGGAGAGCTGTGGGATAGCTCTTTAGTTGGTTGAAGGACATTTACAGGTTTTGGGGAGTGTGTTTGGTTCTTCTCATTCCTAGCTATTTCTAATTTGTTTTAAAATATTTTAATATGCATAGGATAACCTGCTGTCTTTCAGCACATATTTACTCAATATTCCAGAGAGGTCCTGCCACTTTTCTTCCCTAAGCAGTGTTATTTGGCCTGAAGCAGTGCCAGCTAAGGGCACGCTCCAGGGTGGCAAAGGTGGGATTTTCTTTTGTGTGCCCAGCAGCTTTGGGCACTTTGTCTCCCACCTCCCAGCCTCTCATCACATCCATTGGGTGTATGAATCTGTTAATGCAGCACACATTTTGAGAAGGTAGCTGCCACCACCAGCAAGGTTCAGTGGAATGACAAAAATGTTATGGTAGCCAAGTTTATTTTGTTGGTATGTCCGTTTTGTTTTTTTTTGCTACTTTAGTTCTATTACCTTCTCAGCAGGTGAATTATACAGATTTACATTCACTGTGTCAGAGATGCTGACCTCCCTAATTAATTCAAATTCACAGTGATGTCAAGAGTATAGAGGTAATTTGGCCCAGTGGATCAAACACAGAGTAAAAAACGTACTGTTTCCACAGAAATTAATGGAAATTGTTTTTACTTAATGCAGGGCTGACTGTGGTTCAGTGACACTGAATTTCACAGATTTGCATTGATTTGCTAATGAGAAATTTACACCACCATTTACTTGCTTCTTAATTTAACCCTTTTGCTTCAGCTTGAATTGATGATTACTGTGGGAACAGAAGAAACTGGATTCAGTTCTCTGGAGTGTACACAATTCTGTGAGCAAACTATAGATAAAAAGTGAGGGCAAAGTAATCCAAGCATTAAAAAAGAGCCACTGAACAAACAGCAGCAGAAAGAGCATCTGTCTGATAGCTTATCACTTTCACTAGCATGTGATCACCAGCACTTAATTGTAAATGCTGGGGAGCTTCCATATGAAAATTTAATGTGCTATTGGTGAAAGCTGGGCATGCACATATCTGATTTTAATAAGCTCCTGAAAGGTGGTCTAAACCCCAGCCAGTTTCCCTGGCTGTTCAGTGGAGGGCTTCGCTGAAGGGATGACTCTGTGAGCCATCTGTGGAGTGCTGGACCCTTGCACACTGGCTGCAACACAGGAAAAGCCTGCCCAAATCACGTCCTTCAGACCTGAGCTGCAGTGCAGGCACCAGGGGTTCGGAAGCAGTTCACAATGTGCCGCTGAACCTTGCTGCATGGCTGACCTGCTTTAACTAAAGGAAAGAAAACCCACATTAACGTGTGAGTAAAGGAAGTCAAAATGATCTCATTCATAGAGCTTTCTCCCATTTATGTAAGGGGTGTTGAACCCCACAGAATAGCATGTTTTTCTCTGGGCCACACAGGGCTGTCTGCGTAATTTTTCTCATTCTTAACCTTTGCCTCTCTGTGGGACTGAAGTGCAAGACAAAGCTGGGACTCTGCATTCTTCCCTTCTATCTTAACTACAATAGTGAGGAGGTGTCAGGGTTAAATGTGTTTGCACACTCATGAGACAGCTTGAATGTACAAAGCTGTTCTGGCTTTGGTGTCTGTGAGCTGCAAGGACTGACTGACTTGAGAATATGCATGTCCACAAGAGTCTGTATGTAGCAGGCAGTCACAGCCACCAAAGCTTAAGTTGTTGAGTTTAAATTAATGATAAAAATTAGCTTCTAAATAATAAAAGTCCCCAAAGCAAAACTTGCATCTAATACTACTAATTGCCTTTGAATTAGTTCTTCTCTGTAATGCCATGTTAGTCCAGAAGCACATCAATTATTGAGCAATGTTTAAATCATTCTGAAGCAAGTATTACATTCATTTGCCACCTCCTTTAGATAGGAAATATCTCTTCTAGTATGTTACACTTTAAAAATCTTCATTATTTAAAATAACATCTTATGTTTGTTCTTCTGCATTAAATAGTTGTGAATTTTTATGAAGACTGCTACAACTGATCTGCAGGTTCAGAAGAAAAGTATCTTATTTTTAATCTAATAACTAAAGTTTTTTAAATTATGCCTATTAGCAAAGTGTATTCCCACTATTCTATTGCTGTATTGTTGGACAGCTTAGTAAATTGCTTTTTAAAGGAGTCTACCTGGATTGAATTAATTATTTGTGACACTAATAAACTAAGTATTCATAAAATAATATTGATTGTGCCAACATGCGTCTTGAATCTGTCTGTCTGTTGAACAGCTAATACTCACATTCCTCTGAAAAAGAATGCAACCTTTCTGTTACTTTATGTGTTTCAAATATATGGTGTAAAAGATTAAATTACCTTGCCTCTAAGTAAAGGCAGGGATATACTACAGTAGATATATATGAGTGACAACTTTATTCCTTCACTATTTTATTATTCTACAAAACCTATTTCTTCTTTTAGCAAAGGTTTTGGTATTTTGTAAGACCTCTTTAGTGTTGCCCTATGAGAAATGCACTAAAGTATGTGTTCCATTGAATTTATCAAACAAATATTTCTCTTATCTCTTGGCGTTTTAGGGTGTTCAGGCAAAGATACAGCTCATCAACAGAGAAATCTTAAGGTGCAAATCAAAACATCATGGCCTACGTAAATAAACACACACAGCTGAACATTTTCACAAACAAAACCCCCAAAGAATATATGTATGTTCACCTTAAAGGGCAGACTGGTGAAAATATTGACACTACAGTCACGCAGGACATCACTGTGCTCAGATTCTGTATGCATGTGTGTGTGGGCAACAGTATTGGACACATATGGGGTCACTGGGAAAATGGAAGAGGTTTGGTACTTGCCCTGACATACGTAATGACGCCATTCTTCGCAATCTAGATAAGTTTTTTCTGATCTTTTTCCCTTTCATTTTTTCATGAGCTATACTATAGGATGTTCTAAAACCCAAATAAACCACCAAAGAGCTGCTTAGGGACGAAATGAGTTATTGGAGCATCTACCTCTACTGTACCATTTTGCATGACCTGCCCTCAAGTGCTAATCACAGACTTTGGAGGCACTTCCTTTGTGCCCAATATATATGGTGTTAAACTGAAACCAGTTACAGGAAGTCGCAATTAGATCAAAACATGTACAAATTCAGGATGCTACAAGTTTTAAGACTGTCCTTGGCAAAATTGTAGTACAGGTTCTTTTGTAAGCTATTATACCCAAGCAGGTGGAGGATAAGAATTTGAATGGGAAAAGCCAGCAAGATTTACCAAGGATAAATGGTGCGTGACTAATCTGGTCACCTTCTATGGTGAAACAACTTGCTCAGTGATGAGTGGAGAGCTGAGGACATCACTTAGCTTGATTTTAGCAGGGTGTTTGACACAACCTCCCACAATGTCCTTGCTGACAAGCTATTGAGATACAGACAAGATGTATGGAAAACTCTCTGAATTGAATATGGTGGTTAGTGGCTCAAAGTCAAACTGTTTAAGACTCACAAGAAGAGCTCTTCAGGGTGAATACAGGGACCAGTGGTACCCAATATCCTTATAACTGACCAAGATGATAGGACTGAATGCATTTGCTCCAAGTTTGTGTATAACACCAAAATGGGAAGACCTGTGCATATACAGGAAAGGATGACCACTGTATAGAGATCCATTGACACATGTAAAGATTGGGTTGTAAAGAATTGCGTGAGGTTTAACAAATGCAAACATGAATTCCTGCTCTTGGGACACAGTAATTAAAAGCAAAGGCACACCCTGGGGTCTGACTAGAAGGTGCCCTGAGGTTCCTGGTGGGAAGCAAGGTGAGCATGAACTAGTAGTGCGCCTTGGCAAGTCAGGCCAGTCCTGGGCCAAATTTTATACTAGCCTTGAAATCTGGATAGCCAGACTCATATACCATGTCTGATAAGCCCTTTTTCTTCATTATCAGATTTCTCCTTTCTAGTCACTTTCTCCATTCTGGAGCCTCTGATGTTTCTCTTCCAATTCTGACTCTTGCAGCATCCGTTCTGCCTTCCTCTGGATTCCTTACTTCATAATCTTTGCATCTAGTTGTATGAAAACTTGATTTTTTTTCACTGAGTGAAATGGTATTTTCTCACATAAACTTCTGACATTTAAATCCTCAGGACAATATTCCCTTTGTTAAAAAATCCTTTAACTCTATAACCTCAGCCTTTACTAATATTTGTATTCATGTTGGAACTATGCCCTTTCCCCAAGCTGTAAATTTCTCCAGGTGACTAATAACTGCAGAATGTTCAAGTGCTTGATGGATTATGAAATTATTTAGCTGACCCCCTTGTACAGCAGGATTGCAGGAAACATATGGAGGGAAATCAAACATTGTGTCTAATTCGTGATCTTTCCATGAATTTGTTAGTCTCCTCATCAAAACTGATGGAAGGTACCATAATGGTGCTTAAACATAAAAGGTCTCAGAAGAACTTTCTAAGTGTAAGACTCCATGCATCAATGCCATGTTGTTTTGATGGATGACCCCAGAAAGTAGATAGAATCATTCTTCCAAAACAGACCTTATAATATTGAAGGATGCAACTTTTTTTTCACAATACTGAGATGATATCATGTATAGAAGATTTCAAGATGGACATATCTTTGTAAGCACAGAGGATAAGACTGCAATTTTAGAAATTCCTAAAATCTATCTTTAGATAAATTTTAGATTTAATGATTTTCTAATGATGCTCATACTCTGCAGCAACAGACGGTATTTCTGTGTAATTGCTTTTAGATATCTTTGCAAAACTTTGAAATGATTGGTTTCAGATGGAGACTATGGACAACAAGCTGCACTTGACACTTACAGGAATCTTTATAGCAAACTGCAGTTTGGGCTTGATGAGCACAGTATGAAGACTTTTGGACTTTGGACTCACTTTTGGACCCAATAACTTGAGTCACAGGCCCTGGGCAGGTTTTGCTTTTTCCCCCATCTCCTCCTAACGCTTCCACCACCAATTAGTAATTTTAGGGCTTTTTTTTATTGCTTCTTCCTCATGTGGCAACAACTAGTATTTTACTCATCCTGGGACACTTTCTAGGTGAATTTGCAGTCTTTTGTTTCCAGTTTCCAAGCATCTGAGACTTACTAGGACTTTCATGCACACCTTCTGGCACTTTCTGGATCTGAGCTGCCTATGGTCCTCAGCTGCTACTTCTTTCTGAACGCTTGGTGTTGACACTATTTAGCAGTGAATAGAAAAAATAACTGTATTACTGGAGCACTGGAGAGTTACTATTTTGTTCAATCTGGTCTGAGGACGTCACTGAGTCTTTTGGGACAGAGAATTATTTTCCAGGTATGTGACATGTTATTTCCAGTGTCTATACATTACTGATGAATTAGTGTCTATACTTTAGTGTGCAAAAAGCTATGATAGTTTGTTTGCATCTCATTTAGTCAAAGCACAGTGTATTTCAGACTCACCATCCATGACACTCTTCTGGACTCTTTCGTCTCATTTGTGCTATAAAATCAGGTGTCTAAATTTTTTAGCCTGAATGTCAAAGGAGACATTTTGCTAACCATCTTTGCCAAGAACAGTTAGACTAAGCTAATGGAAGCCAGTTGTCTTAGTCTTTCTTCTTAGCTTTCTTTGAGACCTTAGCCTTTTCTTTCTCAATATAAGCCATTTAACCAGAGTATCAAAGAGGTGAGTAACCTGACAGGGGTGAGCAAAGTTTTACAGGAAGACGGATATCTTCTCCAGACCTTCCTGCTCTCTCTCTCTCTACTTCACTGATGAACTGGCCTTGGAGAACAGGGGAGTAGCAAAAAAGACTATAGCTGCCTCAATCATAACTTGAACCTGCAGTATCACTGAGGAAGGGAGGATGAACATTGGTTGAAAGACACATGTAGATGTTCTTGTTTCTGCACGGATCTGTGAGTCTCCTGTGCTATCCAAGAATGAAGTGTTTTAAAAATTCCTCTACAGACTTTGTGTGTTCTTTAATTATAGTTTCCAAGGAGAAACACTTTTGACCAGAGTGACATGAAAAAGTAGCTCTTGGAAGTCTATATCAAGGAAACTTTGTAATGGGGATCTTTTCACTGATATGGCCAAGACCCTCATCGCAAGGGAGAAGAAGGCTGTCAACAAGGAGTACACACCTACAATACACCCAGGTGGCTCACAGGTAGAAAATAATTGGGATCATATTTGTTGGAAATCACAAGATCCAAACTCTGTGTAGCCTGATGCCCAAGCATGTGATAAGACTCAGCTGATGCTGTAGTGTAAGGAAAAAGAGGAAAAAGAGCAAAATGGGAGGGTACCATTTCTGTCAAGGGAAATCTATCCTCTGGAGCAGGACAGGAAGAAAGACCCTATCAGGCATGAGAGGGTAGGAGACACCATATGTTGAAAAGGAAAAGATAGAACACTAGGATTTGGAGAAATCCTGTAATTAGAAAGACATAAAGGGAGGGATTCAATGTCAAGGAAAATGAGACTTTGGGGGTAAAAGATAAAGTAGTATGAATGTGGTAGAGATGAGCAAGAAAGAAACAATAGAATGCAATGGAAAACAGACAAAAGAGAAGAAAAGAAGAGAAAGATCTTAGGAGAAGGAGACAGAAAGTGTATGGGTCAGTGAAAGGCGCAGGGCACAAAAGCAGAGAGGTATTAATGGAAAAGAAATGCTTTTTTTCAGAGAGAAAAAGAGCAAATATTTACAGAAGAGAAAGGCAGGAGCACAACAAGCAGAACAATAAAAAATAAAAGATAAATAAAGCAGAAATGAATGGAATGAATCAGAACTAATCGAAAATAAAAGGAGAGGGAAAAGCCTGAAGAGTATAAAAAGATAAGTCAATATTCCCCTCTGAAATCTGAAGGTCTCACCCCCTGCTCTTTTGCATCACAGCAAAATCAGCAGCTTATGTTTAAGATATTTTGTTTCTTTTCTGAGCCTCTTGCTAGTGTACTTAGCAGAGAATGATTAAAACTTGTGCTCTTTAGAACTGTTGCAGTGTTTAAACAAGGAAGTCTGTGTTTATTTAAGAGAATGGGGAAATGGTTATCTTGACAGATTAGACTGAAAAAAACAGGACAGCTGCAGTTTGGCACAGATGTCCAGATCTGCCAGTCAGCTGTTTTTTTGAGCTCCTCTAAATAAAACTTGTTTGTTTGTTTGTGCCTTTGCTCTGTTTGACACCTGACTGAGGAATGTGACGAAGCACTACTGCCAGCGATTACATGTCTCCTGTGGGCAAGTGTTCACAGGGCTGAAATTTCTTCATGTCTGTCTAACTGTGTCATAGGTTGCTAAGCGAATACAGGAGACACATCTCAAAGTGGATTAAAGCCCTTGCAAAAAGGTTGGTTTGTAATGAAAAGGCTGTTTTGAACAGAAAACCAGTGAACTTTTTTAGAGTTGAGTTTTCTAGTGTCTCCATTCACTTAGTGGCAGAACATGTGGAAGTGAGAAACATATAAGCCATTTGCAAGACACATTGCAGCCTCCCAAATGTAAAGCACATCTCAATAGAGAGAAATGTTACATCCCTAATCAGTGTCAGATGATCATTGTCTAATACATTCAAGATGCATGCTTCACTTGATAAATCCATACAACTGTCTACTCAAACACTTTATCAATTCCCATTAACGTTATCATCTTAAATTAGTTGTCCTCACATTACTTCCATAATAGAAAAGCTCTTTCAAAGCCACTGCCATTTTCATATCTTTAAAAACCTGCTTATCTGTAAATAAAGTTTTTTTCTGTTCAATTAACGTTAAGCCTAAAAACAATAGCAATAATTTGAAAGATAAAGGCCATCGACCTTCAAGAGAGGTCACTACACTGTTCAGGCTTATGTGCATGTAAGAGCATGTATTTGCACAGCGTCACATGCGAGAAATGCTTTGCTTGGTGTGCTTATCCTGTGTAGTACATACATCCTAGCCATGTATATAAAGTTGGCGTGTGCCATAGGGCCCCAGAAATAGATCAGAAATCCATGCCAGATCCCAGAAAAACAGCAGTGCATGGCACTTTATGAGGGGGATATATAATACTTTTATAACAATTGTCTTTGAATGCAACCTTCACAAGGGCTCTGAAGAATTTAAACTATATATGTCTGTGAGATTAAAACTGTTTGTTGCAACTATTAATGGCGAATATATAGTTAGAATGAGAAGAAGGCTCTTTTTTTTTAAAGAAATGTCTGAAAATCCATTGATCAGGCATTTGGACTTGTCACACTGATGTTGGACAGCTATTACATAAAGTACCTGTGACAGAGGGATTATTGCCAATCATTAATCTTTTTACTGATCTAGAGTTCAAGTAGTGTTCTATTCTGATTAAAGATGTATACCTATTACAAATATGAGGTACTTTATAAATACATTATAAATATGAAAAGTAGACTGCTTTGGGGCTCAGGTTTCCACAGAGCCACATAAAAAATTGAATTTTAAAACCTGTTTTTTTGTCCTAGAACTTTGATGAGATATTCTATTACCTGCTCAGCTAACAGTTTAACTTATATCAGCATCTGCTGAGTATCATGGCATTATTTGAAGCTGTTATAAAACTGAAGCCATAGTCAAGCTTTACTTGAAACTTAACAGGTGTTTTAGCATTTTTTTTGAGAGCTGTTTGAACTGTCTGTTTGACATTAGAAGAAGCATGAGAAGGGCAAGGACCTTATGGGAGAAAGTGTTTATGGCAGGAGACTTCTATTTAGTTGCTGATAGGCTTTTATTTATTTCTTATATTATCACTTGCTGATTTTTATTTTCTTCCCAAGCCTTTGACTTGAAAATTATAATGTTTCAGAGATCATATGCAAAATGTGCTGTAAGAGGAGAGCTGAGCAAACTGCTTATGGTTGAAGTTGTTGGTTTGAAACAGCTGACTGCCACAAGGTGTTTAAAGATCTCTGAGTTTTTAGAGTATGTCTTGTGCAAGTGTTCAAAAAGTGATTCTGTGCCTAAGCAGTTGGACCAGTAGATTTGTTTTGCGTGTCACAGTGCAGAAATAATTCCACCAGCTTTGCAAGGGGGAGAAAATATGAATTCAGGGTTAGTGCAGCTTGTTATCTGAGGTTATGGGGCAAACTTATCTTCAACTTCACAGAATAATACTACAACAAATGATAAAACAAACTCTGTACTCACTTGGAACAGGGAGTTGAGTAACTGTCAAGAAACCAAGAACAAACCAAGACAAAACAACTGAATTTCCTTCTCTGACAGGACATTAAGGGAGTAACACCAGATGTTACCTATCTTGACTTACTTTAGTGTAATTTTGACTGTGTATTACACGATGTTCCCAAGTACAAGTGAGGGACGTATGGTGTTGATTAAGATGTTGTGAAGTAAGAACAAATGTGACTGGTAGACTGTTCGGAGAATAGCTATCAACAATTCTTGGTCAAACTTTGAATTTGTACTAGAGGGGATTCCCATCCATCTGCACTGAGGCCACTCTACAGGATATTAGCAACTTACACAATTAAATACAGTATATGCCCTTTTAAAATATATGATTCCTACCAAACCGGAAAGGGCTGGAAGTACATTAAAGATGGGACTGGAGTGCTAAATAACCTTCATAAACTGGAATAACGCCATGCAAAGCATACACAAAACCTGATGCATAGGTAAAGAAAATAAACTGTTCAAGTAGTGGTTTGGTAGTGACTCTCTAGGGGGCTATCATTGATCAAAGTGAACAATGTCACCAATGTCATGCTATTGTGAAAGCATCAACACATCATGCTGGGGTATGGAACAGCATGAAACACAAGAAGTAACAATCCCTTTCTACTGAGCAATGAGCAGAAGTCAGCTCCATGCCTTGTCTGTCTTTTGGCCATTGCATCTCTAGATGTGGTTGAACAGAGTGAGTCTGAATGAGAATGAGAATGGTAAGAAATGAGAGATTTCAGTTTTGAGAAGAATCTGATCAGAGGTGAAAGTCTTCAAACAGTGTAAAATTAAAAACAGAAAAAGGAAAGTGACTTCACTTCTTGGCTATTGTGGATAGACTGAGAAATGAAGGAAGGAGGTTCCAGCAAGGGAGATTTAAATTGCCCATCAGAAAAAGCGTAAAAGACTGTTAAGGGCCATCCTATAATGTCCTACTAAAAGTTCTTGTAGCCCAAAAAACTAGCCATGTAGGCCATCATCTACAGCTGATTTTTGAAACATTGGTAAGGTACGAGCTCTGAAGGCTAACAATTCATGCTGAGATCCAGCCAGTATCCAATATCTATTTAATTTTATTTTAATTTTTCATTTTATACTATTCTATTCTATTATTAGTTTTAAATGTTGTGGTGATATCTAAATATTCACAGTATCACAGTATCACAGTATGCTAGAGATTGGAAGGGACCTCAAAAGATCATCTAGTCCAATCCCCCTGCCGGAGCAGGAACACCTAGATGAGGTTACACAGGAATGTGTCCAGGCGAGTTTTGAATGTCTCCAGAGAAGGAGACTCCACAACCTCCCTGGGCAGCCTGTTCCAGTGTTCCGTCACCCTCACTGAGAAGAAGTTTCTTCTCAAGTTTAAGTGGAACCTCTTGTGTTCCAGTTTGTACCCATTACCCCTTGTCCTATCATTGTTTGCCACTGAGAAGAGCCTGGCTCCATCCTCGTGACACTCCCCCTTTATATATTTATATACACTAATAAGGTCACCCCTCAGTCTCCTCTTCTCCAAACTATAGAGACCCAGCTCCCTCAGCCTTTCCTCATAAGGGAGATGCTCCACTCCCTTAATCATCTTAGTTGCCCTGCGCTGGACTCTCTCCAGCAGGTCCCTGTCCTTCTTGAACTGAGGGGCCCAGAACTGGACACAATATTCCAGATGCGGTCTCACCAGGGCCGAGTAGAGGGGAAGGAGGACCTCTCTCGACCTACTGACCACCCCCCTTCTAATACACCCCAGGATGCCATTGGCCTTCTTGGCCACAAGGGCACAGTGTTGGCTCATGGTCATCCTGCTGTCCACTAGGACCCCCAGGTCCCTCTCCCTTACACTGCTCTCTAACAGGTCGTTCCCCAACCTATACAGGAACCTGGGGTTGTTCCTGCCCAGATGCAGGACTCTACACTTTCCCTTGTTATATTTCATCAAGTTTCTCCCTGCCCTACTCTCCAGCCTGTCCAGGTCTCGCTGGATGGCAGCACAGCCTTCTGGCGTGTCAGCCACTCCTCCCAGCTTAGTGTCATCAGCAAACTTGCTGACAGTACACTCAATTCCCTCATCTAAATCATTGATGAATATATTAAATAATACTGGTCCCAGTACTGACCCTTGAGGCACTCCACTAGATAACAGGCCTCCAACTAGGCTCCACCCCATAGACTACAACTCTCTGGCTTCTCTCCTTCAGCCAGTTCGCAGTCCATCTCACTACCTGATCATCCAGACCACACTTCCTCAGTTTAACTATGAGGATGCTGTGGGAGACTGTGTCAAATGCTTTGCTGAAGTCAAGGTAGACCACATCCACTGCTCTGCCATCATCCATCCACCGTGTTATTTCCTCATAAAAGGCTATGAGGTTGGTCAAGCATGACTTCCCCTTGGTAAAGCCATGTTGACTGCCCCTCATAACCCTCTTATCCTTGACATGCCTTAAGATGGCATCAAGGATAAGGTGTTCCATCAGTTTCCCAGAGATGGAGGTGAGGCTGACCGGTCTATAGTTACCCGGGTCCTCCTTCTTGCCCTTTTTGAAGACTGGAGTGACATTTGCTTTCCTCCAGTCCTCAGGCACCTCTCCCGTTTCCCAAGACTTGGTAAAGATGATGAAGAGTGGTCTAGCAATGACTTCCGCCAGTTCCCTCAGCACCCGCGGGTGCATCCCATCTGGACCCATGGATTTATGGACGTCCAGATTGCTCAACTGGTCCCTAACCCATTCCTCATCGACTAAGGCAAACTGCTCCAGTGACCTGACTTCATCTGAGGTCTCAGGAGTACAGGGCTCTTCAGGACTGCCTCCGGCAGAGTAGACTGAGACAAAGAAGGCATTCAATAACTCTGCCATCTCTGTATCTTCTGTCACCAGGGCACCCATCCCGTTCACCAGTGGGCCAACCTTGCCTCTGGTGTTAGTTTTATCAGCTATGTATTTGAAAAAACTCTTTCTGCTGTCCTTGACCCCTCTGGCCAGATTTAATTCTAAGGAGGCCTTAGCCATCCTAGCTGCCTTCCTACATCCTCTAGCAGCAGCCTTATATTCCTCCCAAGTGGCCAGCCCCTCCTTCCATGACCTGTAAACTCTGCTCTTCCACTTGAGCATACCCAGCAGTTCCTTATTTAGCCACGCAGGTCTCCTGGTCCTCTTCCTTGACCTCCTACGTGTTGGGATGCTCTGATCTTGAGCTCAGAGTAAGTAAGCAATCCTTGAATGCCAACCAACTATCTTGAGCCCCTTTACCTTCAAGCAGCCTTGCCCATGGGATTTCCCCTAGCAATTGCTTGAAAAGGCCAAAGTTTGCCCTGCTAAAGTCCAGGGTTGCAATTCTGCTCGCTATTCTACTGGTCCTACCACACAAGATCCTGAATTCCACCATCTCATGGTCGCTGCAACCAAGGCAGCCCTCAACCTTTACTGCTTCGACCAGACCCTCCTTGTTAGTGAGGATGAGATCCAGCAGCGCTCCTCTCCTGGTTGGCTCATCCACCATTTGCATGAGGAAGTTATCATCCATACACTGGAGGAACCTCCTGGACTGTGGCTGGGTTGCTGAGTAGTCCTTCCAGCAAACATCAGGGAAGTTAAAATCCCCCACGATGACCACGGCCTGTGACTGTGAGGCTGCTCTCAGCTGCCCGTAGAAGGTCTCGTCAACTTCCTCACCCTGACCTGGTGGCCTGTAACAGACACCCACAACAGTATCGCCCCTGCCAGCCTGCCCCTTAATTCTCACCCACAGACTCTCAACTCGCTCATCCCCTGTCCCTGGACAGAACTCAGTACATTGCAGCTGCTCTCGCACATAAAGAGCAACCCCACCACCCCGCCTGGCTGGCCTGTCTTTCCTGAAAAGGACATAGCCCTCCATGAGTATATTCCAGTCATGTGAGCTGTCCCACCACGTCTCTGTAATTGCCACCAGATCATAATCTCCTGACTTAACACAGGTCTCTAACTCCTCCTGCTTATTCCCCATGCTGCACACATTGGTGTACAGGCATTTCAAGGAGGGAGCTGAGCTCACCGATTTCACCCTAGGATTATAGGAGGCCTCCCAGTCTTCATCAATCCTAGAGTGCTGCCCCACTGGGGCAAGCCCAGCTACAACCCCATCCCCCTTCGAATCTAGTTTAAAGCTCTCCAAATGAGCCCTGCTAATTCATGCCCCAGCATCCTTTTGCCTCTGTGAGTTAAACCTTTCCCACGTGCCATCATCCGGACTGGAGCCTTATAAAACCAGCTGTTATCAAAGAACCCAAAGCCCTGCCTGCAGCACCAGTCTCGTAGCCAATTGTTTATGGACTGAATTTTCCCATTCAGTCCCACATCATCACCGGAAGATGGAAGAACTGAGGAGAAGATCACTTGAGCCCCAGACTCTTTCACCATCCGCCCCAAGGCCCTGTAGTCTTTCTTCATCCCCCTCAGACTGTGGGAAGCAGCTTCCCCCCCACCTGTCTGGAAGACCAGCAGCGGGTAGTAGTCTGTCGGGTGCACCAGGTTGGGGAGCGCCCTGGTGAAATCCCTGATCCGGGCTCCAGGCAGACTACACACTTCCCTATGATGAGGGTCAACTCTGCATATCGGGCCCTCTGTTCCTCTCGGAAGGGAATCGCCTACTACAATGACCTTTCTTTCTTAAACGAGCTTTTTAGCTTTGCATCTTTGTTTTAGTGTACTAAATCACGATGATCCTCTGTCACTGGGAGAGGTGTTTGTGAGAATGTTATAGATGTAATTGCTGCTTCTACCATACTTTTTTGCTATGTCTGCAGGTTTCTGGAATTGCATGGGATAGATAGTGCAGTTCCCCTTTAGCTTCTAGCCGGAAAACATTTTTGTTTTTTCCAGTTATTTTCAGTTGTTTTGTTTTAGTTTTATGATTATCTGTCATGAAGATTTTCTCATGCTGAGTTCTATGGGGTTTTGTTTCAGTGCATAGTCACAGACTGGGTTTTTCAGCTCTTACAAAGTTGGATGATCTCTTAGGAAAAATATTTAACTGTTGACTTGCCCGGTGGTATCTTGTAGGACTGATTAATTAAGCCTTGCTAATTTTCTGTAGCATTTAGTGCTCATTGTTTTACCATAGATATAATCCTTTTGTCATCTTGGCTCTGGACACAAACACCCCTCCATGCAGTCAGATATAATCCTTTTGTCATCTTGGCTCTGGACACAAACAGCCCTCCATGCAGTCAGGTCAGCTATGAATATCTGAGCTGTTTGGTTTTTCCTTATCCTTTTTAAACTTGAGAACAAATACGAGTTGCAGGAAAAGAATAAGGCTGTGAAAGGAATATGCTACTTGAGCTGGAAAATTGTATGAAAACGATTGGACTTACTCACATGCTTCTGTGGTGACTACTGACTTTAAGAGGAAGAGGAAAGGAAAAAGAAGGAAAAGGAAAAAGAAAAGGAAAAGGAAAAAAAGAAAAGGACCTGTGTGGGTCATCAGTCAGTTGAACATGAGCTAGCTTGTGCCTAGGCGGCCGAGAAGGCCAACAGCATCCTGGTCTGTACCAACAATAGTGTGGCAAACTGGATCAGGACAGTGATCATCCCCCTGTACTGCACTGGTGAGGCTACACCTCAAATTCTGTGTTCATTTCTGGGCCCCTCACTGCAGGAGAGACATTGAAGTGCTGGAGCGTGTCCAGAGGAGGGCAATGAAGCTGGTGAAGGGCCTGGAGCACAGGTCTGATGAGGAATGGCTGAGGGAACTGGGGGTGTTTAATCTGGAGAAGAGAAGGCTCAGAGGGGACCTTATCACCCTCAATAACTATCCGAAAGCAGGTTGTAGTGAGGTGGTGTTGGTCTCTTCTCTCAAGTAAAAGTGATAAGAGAAAATGTAATGGCCTCAAATTGTACAGGATGAGTTTGGATATTACGAAAGATCTCTTCACCAAAAGGGTTGTCAAGCACTGGCACAGGCTTCTCAGGGAAGTGGTAGGGCCACCTTTCCTGGGGGTATTATAAGACGTGTAGATGTGGCATTTTGGGATTCCTTCCATCTTACATTTTCTTTAAATTTGCTAAGAAAAATGAACACAGAATGGGTAGATTTACTCCCCAGAAAGAGTGAGGAACACCAGAAGACACATACACACACACATGTGCTATTTCTGTTAAAATAGAAATATACTGTTAAATTAAGGAAAGCTGTGGAACAGTGAGATCCACTAGGCTTGACCATCCATACTGACACAATGCCAGGGCTGCCCCAGCCCAGTTTTGTCCCATACCATCTGTTGTGTGTAGCATGTAGTATTGTACCCAGACTGAAGGTTTGTCTTTTGTCACCTACTTTTGAAGAGTAGAATAATTCAAAGGAAAGGATGTGAACTATTCTTTGTATGTTGGCTTCATTGCTGGAGAATGGCTGTCTTTGCATTGAATTTACTACCATGTCTTAGGCCATCTGTCCTGGGCAAACAGGAAGACATTCATGTTTTACCTCTTGCAAAGAAGTTTATACCTCCCAGCTGAGGTCAGTGCAAGGTCATGGTGAAAAATCTTGGCCTCTAATTGTTTATACAGTGACTACCCTTCTGGTTTGTACAAAATCCACCAGCTTCCAATGTAAGCAATACTTCTGCTGTTGAGAGCATAAATACTCGCCATTGATAATTACAGGAAAAAAGCATGGAGCTCCTCATTCAGTCCCCTTTTACAAAGCCAGCTTTTTTCTATAGTATAGTATCCATGATTGGATGGCTCTAAAGACAAAGGCTGGAAAACCATAGTTGATTTTATTTCTCAGTAACCATTAGCATGCCAAAATATAGACAGAATAATCTCAGCCTTAGCCAGGGTTTTACAGCTCAAACATCCCAATAAACTGTAAGCATGTTGTAAGTGCTGACCATTATGCAACCACTCTCACCTAGTAAAAACAGCTGTCACTATTGTGCTGGGTTTTTTCCTGATTAGACGTTCTCAGAAACATTGACACCTCACAGAAAGAATAATGCATTCCCCTGGAGACCCAGGATTTAACTTTGAAAGAATCTACTGTGACTGAGCAGAAATCTGACTTCATGTCTCTCTGGGTAAATGCAGAGGAGAAAAAAAAGTACCTGAATATAAAAATTTTACTTATTTTGCAACAGAAATGTCAGTTCATGCACTGGCTCCAAGAAAGGTACAAAATGCTTGCTGACAGTGCCTTTACCTAGAGATTTACTTTATGGCAACAAGTATGCTATTTGTAGTCAATAAAGCTGCAAAGAATTATGTTGCCAAAATTCAAATGGACTTTTGGGGTAGCATCAATCAGTTATGCTTCGAATAATGTTCCTGGGCTGATAACAACAAATACAATATAATGCTATTGTATTGTGCTTGATTGTATTTTATTGTACTTGATTGTATTTTATTGTGTTGTATTGTATTTATTTTATTTTATTTTATTTAGCAGCCTGCAAAAAGTGCATAATGAAAACCTGTAAAAATTGTGACTGCTAGGCAGCCCTTGGTTTCCTTTGGCAGCTACGTTCTTAACTGTAGCTTTGGGCTGGCTCTTCTCTCAACCCTAACCTTAATGCTAGTGGTGGGCTGAGCCCCACAAAAGGCTGCCATCCTTTTAACAGGCATCAGCAAAGCTTTTGTTTGAATTTTGCAAAGAGAGTATATTTTGATTTGTTAGGGGAGTACTTGTTGATTGGGCTGAGTGCTGGTTTAGGGATGCCAGGCTGCTGTTGCTGGGGAGTCCCAGCATAAGATGCTAGGCACCGTCAATGCTCCTACAGACCCAACAAGACACCTAGGCTTGGAGCATCAATGGTGCTAAGAAAGCAACTGAAACACTTGGTCCTCCATCCCCAGCCCGGTGACTGTCCCTGAGCCAGGGCAGCTCTAGGGATGGCTGTGGGGCTGGGGTGTTCCAAGGGACCAAGGAGCTCAGGTGAAGGAGCTGTAGGTGTAGGCTGGCACCCTCTCCCACAGATGAGCAGGATCTTCACAGGAAGCTCACAGAACAAAGCGCTCAAAGCCCTCTTGAGTGGAGGGAGGGACAGCTGGTGGCTCTGGTCCAGCATGGTGTGCTGTGGCTCCTGTGCTGTGGCTTCTGAGGTGGAGAAGGCTGGAAATCTGTGCTTACTGTCCCCTTCCCAGTTTTCAGCCGAGTGCTTGCAGAATATGAGAAGTGCTCTGGTATCAAAGAGGTCTGCTGGGGAAACAAGATATCAGGGGTGGCTGAGCCAAAGCCAGCAGCACCTGGCCACTGGGTCCATTCCCTGCTCCTGCACCCCAGGGAGATCACAAATGCCAGCAACCATGCAACTATGAGGCAATAGAAGAAAGCAAAAAGGTTGGGGAAAAGAGAAGGGAAGAGCTGGCTGGTGCTGTGAGGGCTGCCCATGCACCCCACCCAGGAGGCTTCCACAGCCAGGTCTGCATAATTTGCAGAAGTGTAAATCTTTTTGCTCAAGTCTATTGGGCTCCTCAGTGCAGCTTAAAATCAATGCTGTGTGTTTATCTGAGTTGGTAGCTCTATCAAAACAAGCAGGGAGAGAGAGAAAGAGGTGTCCACTGAAAGAGAGGAAGGGAAAGCAAGCACAATGACCTGTGCATAGAAGAATGGAAATATAGAAGGACTAGAGGAAAATGATAGGAAAAAAAAAATCTCTATATAATTAATGCTCCATTAATTCTAAATTCTTAAATAAATACCATACATTTTGCTCATGTCTGTTAGAGCTCTGCTTCACATTGTTTTAGCACACAGGCTGCTTCGTATTCCCGCAAAGAAAACCTAAACCATATGAAAATGCTTAAATGACTGTACATTTTGGTATGTTATTGCCTTTTTTTTTTTGATTGACGATGTGAGAGTGCACACATCATTGCAAAGTAATGCTTTTAACTTAAATCAATTTGAAGTGAACATGTTTTATGCATTTATGCTTACAGTTAGAAAAAAAGTGTTTCCTGAAAACAGTACTGGCTTTTAAGTATCCAGTGAACAAGTCACTGGAGATGCCTGCATGTCTCAGCCAGTGAGCATTTACTTGTCTTGAAACTGCTACAAGTTTAGGGCTCACAGAGCTGCTGTAGTCTTAATGAAGCAGTTAATGATGTGTGAATTATAGATCCTGACAGCCCCTTAATAAAATCAACAAGACCGCTTCCACAGTCTACCCTAGCTGCTAAATAATAACAATACTGTCTGCTTAACATAACACAGTATCTTTAAGTAAAGTACCATTCTTGCATTCTTGTACTGAAAAATTCTCGTCAACACAAAGAGGAATGTGAGCAATGAAGAGCAAGCTGATACACACAACACTTCATTTCCTTCAGTTTGCAAAATGAATGTTCTAGCCACAGGGAATTCACAAATGAAGCATCATGTAAACCAAGGTGGTTTTCATTGTTATTATAAAAGCATTTTTATGAGATCCTTCATTGAACTAAAAAACAAGATAATGCATAATGGACGTCAGCAGTCAGAAGTTTGCAGGAATTTTTTTTGTTTTGTTTTGGTTGTTAGTTTGTTGGGGTTTTTTGTTTTAATGTACCTGAACTTTATCCTTCCAAAAGCTTTCAATGAACAGTTGTCTTCACAGCAGAGCTAGCTGGAATGTAATAATACTGGATGGCACTTACTTGTGTGGAAGTAGTAGTGTATGTATTTATGTTGAGAGATTTTTCTATACACCTAGCTAATACAAAAAGAATGATTGTTGTAAGAATGAAAGGGTTCTTTTTTTTGCATTGCTTTTGGTGATCAGTCTCACAGCCAACTAACGATTCAAAGAAGATTTTATGCATACCTTGTGTATATATTCCCTAAATAATCTTTATTACCTGATAGACTGAAACTAAACACTAAGGGCTCTGGAAGAATCCAAAGCTACTTTACTGTGTGTGTTTGCTTTTGTTTGTATTTCTTTTCCTGAATAATTCAGACAGCTGTCTTTCTTTCACGTGCCTTGCAGATTCTGAAGCAAAGAAATGGAAAAGAACCAAACCACATTCACTAGCTCATGTAATCACTTTATTTGCTATCACAGTTCAGGCACTATCAGAGCAACAAAACACTGAAACACTCTAACGTAAGTGACATGTAAGAGAAAACACCATTAAGACCCAGCTACAACAGAAGGAATTACCGAGCCTGTGTATGAACTTGTGAATATATTCAAGATACATTAAACCTGCCCTGCTTGGCTGAATTTACCCAAGGAAAATTTTCTTTGCCACTAAAGGGACTACTAGCTGTAAAGCCTATTGCAATTATCATGTACAAACAAAGCAGAATGGCTTACTTAGGGAAGCACAGCCAAATCATTCAATTAGTTCCCAGAAGCTCAAAATCTGTTTTCCTGCATTGCTGCAGCAGTGTTTGTACAAGAAACACTGGCTGTTGCTGTTCTCCTAAGCAAAAAGACTTGGAGGTGCTCCCCGCAATTTGTACCTTTCCACTCCTCTTTCCTTTCTTTCCTTTGGCTCCCACTTCAAACCTATGCGAGCAGAATGCACGTGCATTCATGCAAGCACAGGTGTTTACGTCTCCTTTCCTGTTTGGATCTCTTAGTTCCAGCATTTCATGTTCCTTGTCTCTTCCACTAATACTTGTTCCACCCCTCTTAGTTAATACCTTGTTTAGCCCAACCCCAAGTTCTCTCTTCTCAGATCCAGTCAGTAACTACAGGGTAAAACATAACTGAATTTTCCTGCCTGTCTCATCTCGTATGAGCTGAAGACCCCTTCACTCCTGGCAGTGGATCTTTTTTTCCTCCCTGGGCCACGCTGAACACACAGGGCTGGATTTCTGCATGGAGCAGATGTTGGAGGAAAGACAGTGAAAAGAAGGGCAGACCAGCTGTTGACACATTGGGGATGAGGGCAAGTCTCTCAATCATGCCTCTCTTTCAAAGCAAACCCAATTTTGTGTGGAGAAATCCAATGTGGAGAAGGTGGCTGAACCTCTTGAGAATAAAAAATACGCATCTAGGGCTCTGGGTAAAGACATAATATGTTCAAGTCATATACATGGAAAGCTTAGCTTCCTAGTACCACTCTGATTTTTCTACCATTGCAGTAAGGAAAAACCCAATAATTAATACCCTTAGTAGTCAAAATCTCAGACTACTAGCTACCATATTGCTTCTGTTGCTTGTCTCACCATTGCCATCGGTGGCAACAAATCCTCAAAAAGCAGCAGTAGCAAAACTGCCATCTCAGTGAAGCTGTGAATGTGCACTTTTAGGGGGCACATGCAGTGTGAACTAAAACAGAGTAAATCTCCCTCCAGTTCAACGTGGCATTCACTTCAGGTGTCCTGAGTGGTGCCATATGCTGCCAATAATCCTTCTCATGTCAGTCACTTCCTTGGAGAATAAAGCACAACAGCTCCTGTGAAGTATAGGGAGGATACAGGTCTTGAGTTGATAGTCTTCAATGCAGGGAAATCACTAACAAATGTTAAAAAGCTGAATCTGTGCACAAGATTGAAGCCAGCTTTATCTATCTTTTCGGTGAGAAAGCAAGAAGTATGGTTAACGATTTACTTATTTAAGGTTTTTGAATTTTACTTATTTAAGATAAATATCACAAGCAGTATTGGTTCTCTTTTATTTTAGACCATCTACCTACAAGAGAATAAGAGATCCAGTCACACAGTGATCCTCTGCTTCATTACCACGCGAAAGAGGTTTAGAAAAGCTTAGGATAAGCAACGGGATTTGTGAGCATGTTTCTGAGTCAGACCTTAGAGATTTCTGAGGTTTGCTTACAATCCCTTGCCTTTTCCAGCAATCAGACATTAGAGGACCTTAGAGAAAGATAGGTCATTAAATGATTAAGGTCTAATCTATAATGGTTTCTATTGATATCAGCAAAATCTGTGCTTTCTATAAATCACATGGCTAAGCAATATTCTCTAGCTAGAAAAATACTGGATTATCCTGATTTTCAAGGGTGATTTTTTTACCCTGATCCTTTTAATTTTCTTTTGTTTCTCAGTAGCATATTTTTTCTTCTATTGCAACATTCAAGGGAGATTCATTATGGAAGTCTGAAAATTACATTAACTGCTTCAGATCTAGCAGTGGCATGTATCTGACTATGAAGATGTCAATATTTATGATCTTAACAGAATGAGCTAAATGGCAAAAATATGTCATATGCAATAAGCTCTGAAAATGAGGTAAGTGTTTTCATTACTGTTAGTCTTTTTTAGGGGTCTGGGGAAGCCAAGCAGGTTTCATATGGTTCAGGGACTTTTAAAGTATCATCTTGGTGGGTTGCAGTGTTGCTTTTGTTTATGTATAGACTTCATCGAGGCTGGTGGTGTAGTGAGTTTAAACTGGCACAGCACCACCAAAGTGAATGCAAAACTGCTGATTTTTGTATTGAGGAGCTTGCCCTTGGATAATACAAACTCAGTTCATGTCCTATATTGACAAGGTCATGCACCACATAGAACCACTTTCAGATTTGCTTTGAGTAAGCTCAGATGAAGAAAAGCATGTATCAAAATCTGAAAAAGAAAGAGCTACTGAAGGGTTTGGATGAGTAATTCCGTCTCACCTGAGAATACATGTAGATAAAAGCATGTAGCTTTAATGGAGGCACTAGTGAATTGGTTATGTTTTCATAGTAACTTCTTTACATTATTGAATACAATGGGAACTCTAAGGCCAACTGCAATAACAGTTTCTCATGAAAAATTAACAAAGAATTTATGGAAATGTAGCAAAAGTCCCAAAGCAATTAGCTTAGATTTCTCTAGAGTCTGAGAAAAGCCTGGATAATTGCAGACAGAAACTACATAAATTGGCTATTTTCATTATCACAGGATACAGAAAGTCCATTTTCATCACAATGGGACATAATAATGTTTAAGCTAACATAAAGATATATTTAAAGAGATTGAGGCACAGTTTACAGAATGGTTTGGTTTACATGGCATTCAGATCTATATTAAAGATCCTTCTCATAGCAATGAGGAGTTTTTACCTGGTGTCTTCAAAGCCTCCTGGAAAGTAGGAGAGCAAAATAGATTGCAGTCTCAGGAAGCTAATTGTACATTACCAGTAGGATGCACAAGAATGAGTTTAATTTGTCTTGAATGGAGAAGAGAGAAATTGTGATACAAATTGGCACATGAATATACATTTGAAATTACCTATTATATGTATGTTTATAAGAGCACTTATAATGCTAGTGCTTTGTAGTTTGGAAAGTGCAAAGTTGTGGCAGGCTAAGATCATATGAGAATCGTAAGATTATTACTGAAAGCACCTGTAACACGTCCTTAGTCCTAATTTTTTCGTTTTTTTTTTTCATATGAGATCTGCTGATGCAGATTTATTTTATTTCACTACTCTGCACATGGTGCCCTCTCTCCTATCTAATTACTCCTCACATGAACTAGAAAGTCATATTCTGGTTCAGTGCCCATGGTCAAATGATTTATATCACACAACACAAGCAGCCTCTCATAATCATAGATGTCCTTTGCAATGTCACATGCTTTGATCTGCAGAGTGTTTCTACCAAAGACCTCAATAAATGGCTGCAGGTAAAAATTTTCTATTGTAGCACAGAATAATTCTACACTATTACAGTACATCTCTGTGGTCATCATGCAAGTAAAACTAGCATTGGTCTCCAAGGGGGTTTTAACTGCACAGTCAGGCCTTATATGCTCTCGCAGCTGAATAACACAAAAAACGTTCAGTCTAGCTGTTAGGCATGATTATAATCTTGTTCATATAGTTGTAAATCAAAGCAGCTTTGCCAATATTTCGGATCAGTGCAAGTCTCAAGTACAGATGGGCTAGCCATTTTCTCCACTAGTTTGTCAGTTTTTCTGTCTCTGAACACCAATATATATTGGTATCATTGTAACAGTGGCTAATTTAGATCCGTTTTACAATGGTTTAAACATGATTAATTTACACTAATGAGTGACCCTTTTTCCCCATGGATTTTCTGATAATCTTTGTTTCATATCAGAGGAGGAAGGATAAACAGTTTCAGTGTTTTAATTAGCATGGAGTTAATGTAGTAAATCAGAACTCGGGTGACTGCTTATCACCAGCACAAGCACAAACATATGTACCTACATATCCATATTACCAATTTTATCTGTTTGTATACTTTTACTCTTTTAAAAGTAAACAGGATTTCTTAAGTTATATATGTTATCCTACCACATAATTGTTAGATATTTAATAATAAACAATATTAAAAAGCAATGAGTATTTCAGATGCTTGTGAGATTTTTTCAACTTTCTCTTTTTTTTTTTTTCCAAAAGACTGCTTCAAAAAGTAAAAGAATGGGAGAAAAAAAAAACAACAACCCACAAGAGAAAGAAAAATGAAGGAAATGAAAATGAAAATGAAATGAAAAAAAAAAGGAAAAGGAAAAAGGAAAGGAAAAGGAAAGGGAAAGGAAAGGAAAAGAAAAAGGAAAAGGAAAGGCAAAGAAAAATTAAAAGAAAAGGAAAAGGAAAAGGAAAAGGAAAAGGAAAAGAAAAGAAAAGGAAAAGAAAAAGAAAAAGAAAAAGAAAAAGAAAAAGAAAAAGAAAAAGAAAAAGAAAAAGAAAAAAGGAAAAGATAAAAGGAAAGAAAAAGAAAAAAGGAAAGAAAAAGAAAGAGGAAAAAGAAAAAAGAAAAGGAAAAGAAAAAGGAAAAAGAAAAAAAGAAAGGAAAAGGAAAAAGAAAAAGGAGAAGGAAAAGGAAAAGAAAAAGAAAAATGGAAGAAAAAGAAAAAGGAAAAAGAAAGGAAAAGAAAAAGAAAATTCAAAGGAAAAAGAAAAAAGAGAAGAAAAAGGAAAAGCAAAAGGAAAAAACCCAATCCACAAAAATGTGACCATAAAACTGCAATGACCAAGAAATTATTTGATTCACTGAACCAAAGGCTTAGTTGAAACTCTGCTGAATATGAAAGAGTGACATTAAACACCCTTGGATCTGAAACTTTTGAATGGTTTAGATACCAGTAGGTCAAATGAAGTTATTGCTCAAGGGCTAGTTTAAAACTACTTGTAACATGTTTTGATTTACAGATTATCAAATCAGCTGAGCAGCAGAGAAACGTATTCAGGGAATTGCATAAACAAATGTATACAATTGTACTGCAGATTAACCTAAAGTGACACATTTATTTAAAAATCTGCCTACTATTTGTCCTCATTGATTAAATGCCCTTAAAAAAGTGAGTCTGATGAAATAGAAGCCATTAAGCTTCAGCACACCTCCTCCACTCCTTTTGATGGTTGACACATTCCCTGGAGTGGGTGATTGGATGGCTGATAAACTAACACTGAATTATAAGCGCTTCATGCAATGTCACTGGCAAATGAAAGATCTACTGTTTTGCTTGCAGAGCAACAGTGCACCTTAACAGCATAAAAATGTACATGGTGCAGAATTATTTCATCCTCTGTGCTGACAATATAAATGAATGTATGCATATGAATTTATATACATCATGTGTACATTTTTATGGCAGAGGCCAGCTCATACTGCAATACAGCTTGTTTGGAGGTACAGTACAATTGATCAGGAAAACAGAAGTGTGTTGGACTGTTTTGGTGTCAGAAAGCCAAACAAGCATGCTGTGATATATCCATTGTGTGTCCCATGGGAAGCTTTTTCTAAAGCCAAATCAAGAAAAAGAGAAATGGGAAGAGAGAAGTCTTAACCCTCAGCTACACTGGATTTAAGAGATAGTGCTTGAAATTTGGATAGACGGGGTGAAAACAGTTTTGAGGCTATTTAAAAATGTTTGGCATCTGGCACATTCTACATAAACCTCTTAGGCTGTTGGAAACCATTCCTGCTAATTAAAAAACATTCCATAAAAGATGATGACAATCCCAATGGATTTTGGTAACTCAAATGGTCAAACAGCAGAAACTAAAGCTGCTACCTCACAACGATGTCTTCGGTAGCAATGAAGTAATTGGAAGCTGAGTTTTCTTCCCCTTTTACTCAATTCAGTGTCATCACAGGAGACTACAGGGGTGCAAGGTGACCCGGGACTGAAGAACTAGTCCTGTACTAAACGGAATCAGGTGGACCCTGCCAACAAACACAAAAGTACAGTCTCCAGTTTTTTACACACTTGTAGCAACCAGCCCTAGTTGGCTGATCTCTAAATGATCTTACCTTGTAGAACCAAGAATCACTTGCATTTTAATTGCTGGCAGCTAGTTGTGGGGTCTAACACCTGCTGTCAGCCCCTATGTTGATACTATATTGGTTTCTCTTGTCACTGATTATTCAGTTTGATGTTTTGCATATCTGTGGTGCAGAACCAGTTTTGATAGCTCCAGATGTCATGGTTTAAACCCAGCCAGGCAGCTTGTTCACTCACTCCCCCACTTCCTCCCCTCACTCCTGGAGAGACGGGAAGGAGAATTGGAAGAATGTAACTCCTGCAGGTTGAGATAAGAACAGTTTAGTAACTAAAGTATAAAACAAAATCACTACTGCTACCACCAACAATAATAATGATAAAGGAAAAAACAAGGGAAGAGAATACAACACCCCATGACCCGTCGACCGATACCTCACCCCCCACCCAGCAGCGATCTAGCCCTTCCGGGTAGCTCTCAGTTACATCCTGGGCATGACGTGCTGTGGTATGGAATACCTCTTTGGCTAGTTTGGGTCAGATGTCCTGTCTCTGCTTCCTCCCAGCTTCCCCTCTTCCCTGGCAGAGCATGAGACTCACAAAATCCTTGGTCAGACCAAACATTTGAGCAGTAACTAAAAACATTGGTGTTATCAGCGCTGTTCCCAGGCTGAAAGTCAAAACCACAGCGCTGCACCAGCTACTAAGAAGGATCAAAAATGACTGCTACTGCTGAACCCAGGACACAGATCAGCTATCAAATCCAGCTCACCAACTCATCTGGGTTATTTTGGGCTCCAAATCAATCACGCTGTTCTAAACAGTAGACATAATTTTTGCTTTAGCAAATGTTCTTAATAACTGTGAAGGTCCTGCTGCATGGCAAGCTCTGCCCCTAAAAATATGAATCTAAATTGGCAGGAAGAGGTAGGACTAGAGGTGAAGACATTTAGACAAATAAAGTAATTAAGTCACATATTACTGTTAGTACCATGAGCCTGCTGGTGGGTTGCTACTGCTGTTTTAAAAAATTATTTTCACTGAACAGAAGTAATGAAATGAGGTTTTCTTCTGAGGGGTGTGTTTCATCCTGCACAGCACCATCAGTGTTGCATTGCTGTAGTTGTCCCAAGCCCACCTCAGGCAGCGACAGGCTGTTCTGGAGCCCCGGCTCTGCAGTCACCAGCCAGTCAGCTGCTGTCAGACAGCACTTGTATGACCACTCTCTCCCTTTGCAGGGGCACTGGGAATATTTCTGTCCTCTACCTAGCTGCCAACTCTCACACAAGTTCTAGGAAATTTATTATCCTACATTCCTAGTCTGCTTTTAAATTCAATTGAATTGGCAGAATTACAGCATTACATTAAATGTCCTTTCCTCTTTATTACTCTAACTGCAAATTTCCTTTCTTAGTTGTGATCCCTGGCAGTTTTATGTTTCAAAAATATAAGAAGAAAAACTCAACACACTCCCCCCATACTCTGTGCTACCTACAGCTATTTGGCATAGCTGCAACCCAGGACTACAAGTCATGACATTTTGGTGTTGACGACAGGGAGGAAGTGAGCAGCTATCAGACAAATAAAGAATGGATTGTTTCAGAAAGATGGCATGGTAAAAAGCACCTTGAAAACAGAGTGGGTGGCCAGATGTGTGCCACAGCATGGCCTTTTCAAGGCCATCACTTTTGCCTTGAAAGAGGTAAAATTGTTAGGGCAGTTCCTGACATCCAGCAGCTGAGCATCTCCTACAGAGGTTCTCTACAATCAGGCACTGATGCTAGTGTCACTTGAAACACCTTTGAGCTAATTATCAGCTGCCACCCCAGAAAGCCAGAGGCTTCCCGAGCATCACCTTCCTATGTATCACCTATGCTCAACGCTGGCAGGTATCTCAGACACATGAAATTCTAGGAATAGCCATCTTTTAACAGTGCAATGCTCCTACATGTAGATAACGGAGTTGAGTCCTCAGATTTGTGAGTTGTTGCATCTGGGTGGGAGGGGAAAGATGTGGGTTTTGAGATGCTGGGTAACTGGTTCAGCTATGAGGTTTCACTTGTGAGAGTGGAATCCTATTTCGGTTCCCCAGTGAAGACCAGATGTGGGCACAGTGAAGCAAATTCAAAGGAGAGCACCCAAGCACCACTTGGCATGACAGGAGAGGCTGAGGGAACTGAGTCAAAACTTAAATGGTCATAGCCCTAAGCAACCTGGTCTAACAGACACATGTCTGAGAAGCAGGTAGGCCCAGATGACCTCCCCATATCTGTTCCCCACTGTGCAGGTTCATGATTCAGAGCTATTGCACCTCCAGGATGGGCCTACTCCCCTTCGTGTGGGCCAGGAGAAGGACAATCAGAAGGTTTTGCACCATGAGCAAACTCAGAGACACATGTATGGGCTGCTGAGCACTTCTTATTGCAGTCATGCAGTCTCTATGCTCCCAGAACATGCTATTGAACGTCTGGCATGGAAAATATTTGGCTATTCTGATGCTCCAAATCTGCGGTGACTTGGCACGCAGAGTTTGAAGGGCATCTGAAGAGCAGTCTTTCCCTTGCACTTTTTCATTGTAAGATCTTGGATTTGAGCATAATAACAAAGAAAAGCTTATAAGAAGCATCTGTAATTCCTTACCAGTTATGTTGCTAAACATTTTGGGTGGGGGCTCCTGGTGCTTGGACCATTCCTTATTTAACAGCTGTCATGTGAATTATTAAAATATCTTCTAATAATTTTAGTTCAGATGCTATTACTGTTTTAAAAAATCCAGGTTAACTCTGTCTACTTCTTAAGGATTTCTGAAAGGCATTAGGATACAATGACAACTGTATAATTATGTCTTTTCCATAAAGACAGCTGCATACAGCATAAGAAGAGCAGCAAATAGGAGACTATAAAAAGTCCACATGGTAAGTTTATGTGATGTACTTGACTGATCCCAGAAAACCAAATATATATGTCAAAAAAATATATCAACCAAAAGAAGACATTAGTGTACAATGACAAAACTTTAAATGGTACAAAAATCTCTAAACGTGCATCTCTAAAGATCCCTTTTATTGAGATGCACACTGCTCAGTTCATGATGTTGATCCAAATAGTCTTTTAACACAATAACAAGTTTTAATCTGTTGAAGCCCTTGCAGATAATGACAGAGAGAAAAAAAAAGACAAAATATGATTTGATTTCTTCTTATTTCACTATATCCTTGATAATCTATATATGCAGATGAGAATGTGCATTTTCAGAGAATAGTTATGTGTAAGCACATACCTATTTGTTTTAGAAACACAGTAACAAATCTTGTTTATTAATTTTTAATGAATCAATATAGTATTTTTTTTATTTATCAGCATTAATTTCTGTTAGAATGTTTAACATTCTGAAGTTATGCATTGTGACTTCTAGCTTTGATAACTGAATCCAGGAAAAAATTGCAAGAAATTTTAAAAAATCTTACTTATTTAACCAGTTTCATCATTCAAGTTGAAAGTCCTTTGAAATAAAGCAAAACCCAGAGTGAAGAAAAAAAAAAAAGAATTGACCTACTTGCTCCTCCACCTTTAAAGAGGAGCAAAATCTTCCAGAATGTTCATTAAATCCTCAGAAAACTGCCCAGGATTCTTCATTAGTAGAGTATTTAATCTCATTAATATATGTTCCTCTCTACCTGTGAGAGTTCCTTTTTTAAATCAGTTAAGTCTAACTACAAAACATGTAGGCATGGAGTCTCTGTGTTTATTGTACAAACACAAGTGATGGTCCCACACTTATGCCAAATTTATCACACTTGACCCATACTTATAATTTTAGTGAGCTTAAGCTAATTCATCTGGAACTAGATTCATGAAAATGAAGGCTTGATTGAACTATATCTCTTCCTTTTGGCATAGGGTGCCTTGATTGTTAGTATAGGCTAGATAAAAATATACTTTTCAAAATATTAAATACTTCAATACTACGCTGTCATATGCTTTCTTTGCATCTAAATCTGTAGGGATGACAAACCTGCCCAGTTTCCGAGCATACAGTCCTAAATAAGTCAATGCTTCTGCTGTCTAAATATTCACCAGTACTTAGCACTGCTTTGGTGAAAAATTTGTTATTTAATTTATTTCAGATACATGTGTTCACAGCAGACTGTATAAAGCAGTTGTAATCCTAGTTCTACTTAATGCTGATTTTTTGCATCTTTGAAATAATAAATAATGAATAAATATATATTGTAACATTTTAAAATAAACCTGACCTCAGATTATGCAGATTATAGCATACTATACACATCAGGGTATATAGTGTTATTTATACTAAAATCTGAAAATTGTGAAAGAACTATTAGAAAATCTGACGAAAGTCATAACTGTTAAACATATGTGAGTTTGGTAGAAAGGACTTTAAGGCATATTGCTTAGAAAAAGAAAAAGAGGAGCATTCTTTAGGAACAGAATATAAATTGATACAAATATAAAAATTAAGAATGTTTAAATTAATCAGATATTGAAAATTAGCCACATGCATTTAACCATATTAACACTAGCCATGTGGGATTTTTAGTATAAATTCAAAGGTGCACGCAGAGCTAATGTTTGACCTCACCTGAAGCTGGAGGGGGTCACATAACTTCCCTATGTACGTATTTCAAGCAAATACAGTCAAGAGTCACAGGAAGTATGCATACAGTTATAATCATGTAGCTCAGAAAATAATGCATCAAAATTACCTTGACAAAGATTGTCCTGATATTAATGAGATGCCTTCCACCAGTATGTATTTCTATAAAAGCATATTAATATTTTAAAATGCCAGCTATGACTGAAAAAATTATTTTCTGTTTGCATAAATTCCAGGTTGTTCCAAAAGACATACTTAAAATGCAGGGCTGAAGAATGGCTGCTACAGAGAGGTGGAAATGGATTAGAAAATGTTTCTACTACAAAAACCCAACCAAAATGTGTTCATAGGATAGTATTTGAAAGGAGGATCTTTCAAGAAGGAACAATCTAGCAAAAAAGATAAAATAGTATTTGAAATGGCATTTGAATTGTCTTTTCGGTTGTGATATGTTATTGATCTCTGGCATTGCATTTCTTGCCTAAACTGAGATTATCAAGAAAAGACCAATCCATGAAAGACACTGAACATCTCATATGTGTTTCAGTGAAGCCTTAACTGTCTCTGAAATCAATGGCAGCCTCTGTAATCACACTTTTGAACATCATACAGCCTGATTTGGGAGCCTACCCTCACTGAAAATCTTGGAACACTGTGTATTCTCCCTCACTGATCATGAAAAAGAGAAACTCTAATGTAGTAGAAATGAATAAATATCCTGAAGGATTCACTGCAAGTGGTATGAAGCTGGACGAGTGTGGCAATTTTTCCTCCTTTCGTCTTTTATCTACCTTTTAGTTTTAACCTTCTTCTCTGTCATCAGCTTTTATTATACCTATCCCTTAGAGGATCCAATTCAAAGGCTACTGATGTCAATGGCAAACTCTTATTGACTTCAAAGGGCTTTGGATCAACCCTCAAATCACTTACTTTAAGCATTTGTGTTGCATATTGCTCTTTTGTTTGGGGCAAAATTATTTCCTAAACAAAAAGAAATCAGATTCTCTAGTATTATCAGAAGCAGTAAATTCCTGTCAATTAATTTACATTAATATCAATCAGTACATACTAACTATGCAAAGGCTACTCTATGTATTAACACTGTGAGTATCGCGGGTATTAATCCCACAGCAGTTTTTGCTATGAAAAAAACCCTGCTGTACTTCCCCTTCATCTCCCCCATAATTTGGTTTTTGTGGATTATCATTGTGATAGGATTTTAATTACAGTTGCTGTTGAAGCAGCATTACCTAATATTTTACTCTTGTATGCAATGACAGTCTTGAAAGCACAAGAAAACCAGGACTACATATTATGATAGATTAACTGTGGGTTAAACTGTTTCACATGGATGTCAGTGGCTTGAGTTTAGTGCATTTTGGCATAAATCAAAGAGCATCTGCTCTGAGTAATGGTGGATAATACAGTGAAAAAAAAGCAGTCTGTGAGACAACACTACTTCTGCCATTCCTACTTGGTCAGCCGTGGGACATCTCCCTAAAATTTGACAATTATTTTGCCTTAGCTTCACATATTTAGGTAAGATATGCCAGAAGCTTGAAAGCATAACAAAGCTAGTTTTACTCGCAGTTTATTCAATGCACGGTTTATTTATGACAGGGATTTTCACAAACCAAATCTGAAATCTCCTTAACAGCCTGGAATTTCTTAGGCATTTCTCTCTAGCCCAACACTTTTGGAGAAGATGCTGCAAGAAGGCATATTATACCCTCACATGCTATATTAGCCAACATTTCTCCACAGCTCATGGTATCTAGTTTAAAAGCATGTGACAGTAGAAATGGGTTCAACATGTGCTAATAAGAGATCATGAACAGATATTATGTCAAATTGCAAAAATTACATTGGTTTCTCTCTTACAGCTATAAACACTGCCAAGCGGAAGCAATATACTGCACTGCACAGTTGTTAGGGTAAACTCATACACTGTAAAAAATTCAAATTAGTAACGTGAAAAATTGTGCAGCTGGGCAGGAGTTAAACAATGTATCTTTCATGTTGGAAATGATTGATAGGGCTGGCAAATGTGTATGGCAAAAATCTGAGATTCCAGATAAACCATGTCCTGCAATTAATTATAATCTAGTTGTCAGTGTATGCTAGTAAACTATTCAAAAGAAAGGTATGCTCAGCTTTATTGGAGAAAACCAGAAAATATATCAAGCATTTTTCATCCTGAACTAATGAATATCCAATTACATTTTTGCCTTATTATTTGAATTTTGTTTTCATGCTCTGCTTTTGAAAGAAGTAGTACTTTAAAAAATTATTCTGTTCCAAAATTAATCACAAAATTATTAATAGTCTGCTCATCAGCTGTTACATTTATTTCCTTTCTTATCCAGGCTACCTGTTAGAGAGACCTAATTTAGTGCAACTTTATTTTCACTTTACTCTTTAGGTTTCTTTTTTTCCCTTGTGGACTCCATCTGGTGATTACAACTGTATACTTTCAGGTCAAGCAACACAAGAGAGTGAAAGAGGCCTAAAACTAAGTGAACTAACAGAATTAATAGAGGTTTGGGCTTGTGAGAAGAGGTTGCAGAATCCCTATTTCCAAGCTTGTGGTGGCACTAATACTAAAACCAACAAAACCCACCCTCCTCTTCCCATTAAAAAATAGTATTTTAAAGATTTTTTTTTCACAATTAAAAAATAAAGTTGCAAAGCAGGCAGTTAAAAAGATATAATTCAAGAAATTAATATAAGCAATATATATATAAAAATATAAACACTATCAACTCTGGCAAGTCAATATGGAAATGGAAATAAAGCAGCTACAAAATATTCTGAAAAACAAGTTATTAAAAGTAAAAAGTCTTGTAATAAATTACATTTAAGTGCCTCAGAACCAGAAACCTAGCTGGAGAGCTAGTAAAACTAGCACATGATTGAGAAGTAAAAGAAAGATAAAAACCATAGCAGAAAAGCAAACCAGATTATTTTCAATCTTTCACTCAGGAGGAAATTCTAAATGTTCTCTCATCAGGGCCATTCAGCATGACATCAACCTACAAAACTGCTTAGGTTGAATCATAAATAAAATCGCTTTTAGCAAATCAAGATGGGAAATGAGAAAATGACTAAGCTGAGCTGCCTTGAAATAGCCTTGATCCAGGATGTTTACTGGTTTCTGCACCTGATTTTCACTCTGCTTCTGACTCCTTCCACCTGTTTCCATTTATCCCATGATTACAGACTTGCAGCCCCATTGTGGATTTGTTCTACAGAAGTCTTTATTGACACTGTGATTTGGAGAGTGCTCCCAGCAGTTGATGGATCTCAGGTGCTAAGATGCTCCATTAGATACCTCGGAAGTGTCAGGAAGGTGAACACTTCTTTCATGTTATCATCTCCCTTTGCTGTAGCCTTGTTGCCAGCATTAACTCAAGACTTCCTAAAGAAATCAGATATGATGAACCATCAGCCAGGCAAGGGACAATTACTATATGAAGAACCAAGAGCAAAATAAAGACTATGGTATATTATGCTACTGTATAAATCATTAACTACACCTAAAAACACTAATCTTAATTCCTAATATAGAACTAGTCACTTTATCTGAGGAGGTTTTGCAGGAAAATATATGAAGGGACACGAGAAATGCTCAGACCTATGAGATGATTTTCAGACAAAGAAGCTAAATTAGTTTGGAAGGCTCTGTAGGATAACAGACATCTCTGGAGAAACATGATGGGCAGACATATTTAAGATAATAAGTGTGGCATTTCACAACACGGACTCAAGCTGATGCAGAGACTCAAATCCTCGTTTATTACCACCAAGCCCTTTTTATCCCCTTGTTCGGTACTTTCCCAACCTGCACATACATACAATGTTCAATCTCTTTGGCCACTGTGAAACTCTCCAGGTAAATAGTCCAATCACAATGCTGCAGACCCTCTCCCAACCTCCACATCCTCTGGCCTACAACTGAGATTCCCGCCACAACTACATCCTGGCCCATCCTCCCAAGGCTTGCTTGTTTACCTTTCCTGTCTTTCAACGTTCCAACTCGTTGCCTCAGGGCTTGTCAAGCACCCATGCCTCAGAGCTCATTCCCAAACTCTTTTTCATGCAAATCTTATCACCTTCACTCCCCACAAATAAGCACTACCATAAAGGTGAAAAGGAAATACTTATCCACTCCTTCTTGGAATATCAGGAACAGGGAGCATTTAAAGGAAATCCCAGGCAAAAACTTTTAAAGAAACAAAAATAACTTTCTTTCTCCATACCACATATAATTAGCATTATACTGTTAATTGCTACAGAATACTGCAAAGTGTAAGTAGATTCAAGACTAGATTTGACAAATTCACAGATTTAGGCTACTCAGAGGCTATTAACAATGAAGCCCTTGAAGCATCTTCCAACTCAGAGAATCTGGCCATGAATTCCCAGAAATAGTGTAGGTCCATAGTGCTACATTATGCTGTATTCCAAAGCACCTCTCACTAACTGCTGCTTGTTACTGCGCTGGACAGATGCTTGATTTGACCTGTTACAGTCCTTATTTCATTACATAACTAAAGGGAGAACGCGGGGCTAATCTGGTGGTTTTTTTGGAACACAGTGATTTACACAGCATAAAAAGTGTCCACAACTTCAACCTTGCTACATACAGTTTCTCAAAGGAAGACACTAGCTTGATTCTAACCTAAAAAAACCAGAGAAGCAGTGTACATAATAATTGTGCTATTTATAGTGAATAACCTTTTTTTCCACATTTCAATTGGAACAAATTGGCAGACAGCTACTCACAGATTCACAGATAATAATCACAGAATTCAGGCGTTCCAAACATTTCTGGCAGCATGTTTATTATCTTTCACCATTTTAATATAAAAAAAAATCCCTACAGTTAATTATACTGTTAACAGCAATTCAGTAGTACATGCAGAAGTCATATTGCTATGGACTGGATAAAAAAACCCGGAAATATAGAGTCAAATGTATTTTCTATAAATGAAAGTTGATCGAACAATAATAAAGTAGATTAAGTGAGGAGGATATCAGAAAGCAGATAAGAATGCCTAACACGGGATGAAAATGGCTTCGTATTCCCAGTTTCTCAAAGATTAACATCTGCTTTTGGAGGGACTGCTGAGACCACCTTCATCTTGATATAAGTCTGTGAATAACAGTGACAATTCAGTTCCTTTCTCTGCAAAATAGCTTGGAGACTATTACAAGGAAACAGGTCAAAATGTCCTCACAGAGCACAGTGACAGAGCGCAATTAAGATGAATAGAAACCTTACTAATTTACATTTCCTAAGCATACCAAAGACATTCAGTCACCAAAGTCACATAGATTTTTTTTTTTTTTTTTGGTGGGGACGGAGGGTATCAATTTGCATGCAATTGTGACTACTACACTCTTTCCTTGTCTCCTCATGTGACTTAAGGATGAAGAGGCAGAGCAGGAGATTAAAATGTCCCAAAGGCAACAGAGTACTATGGACGGTGATTTTCAGGGCAATGAAGGAGCTGAGGAGAAGGACATTTTAAGTGAATCTTGGCTGATCTGCAGAAAACAAGTGTGGAGGTAGCTCACAGCAGGGCTGAAATTCCTTTCCACCCATCTTAGCCACACAAAGCATAGGACAGCTGGTCTGCCAAGTCCCGTACATGTCTGAGTGTTTTCAGCTTCAAGTTTGGAAAAGTTGAGCAATGATGTACGTTCTGTAAAGTTGAGGGTACTCAGTGTTCGCAAGATCTTCTCAAAGCTTTCTCCAGTAAAAAGTTCCCTTCCCCAAGTTCTCTTCTGAACATGAGAAGTTGTAGATTCCTACATCTCTTGGTTTGTTCATATAGCTTAAGAGAATTGAAAGGCAAACAATGCAGACCTATTTCTTCCCCACTTTGCAAAGTTTCTGCAAAACCTCTGTCTGAAGTTAAGAGTACAGGATTATAGCTACTTAGCAGTTTAATAACCATACTGTGAAGCCATGAAGGCAAATTCTATCTTATATTGATCCACATTATTTTCTGGGGAGCAAGTCTGACAGAGAGGCATGAAACTGAGGGCTATTAGCTTAATACATTCATTATTCCCAAGAAATTGGAGAATTGATGGTCCAAGCTAAATAGGACTATTCAATGTTCCATTCCTGTCAGCTTTCAAGGCCAGTTTGGACAGAGTCTTGGGTGACATGGTCTATTGTGAGGCATCCCTGCTCATGGCAGGGGGGTTGGAACTAGATGATCTTAAGATTCTTTCCAACTCTAACTATTCTATGATTTCTCCACACCATAAGGAGACATATCAGCTGCGTATATGGTATACGATTAGAAACTATGAGGCACTGCCACAAGTCCACACTTCTATGCAGTTTGCAAAACATATACTATTTTAAAATAGTGTGAACAATCACACCTGTATAAAGTGTAGCCTTCAAATTCATGGGGCTCACCAGCACACCCACCTCATGGCAGAATAAGAAATAATACTGTAATAAATAATGAAAAGTCAATAGAGGAAAAAGCATCAAAACATGGAAATGTAGCGGTCCTGACCATCCTCAGCTGAAGTGCCATATGCATTGCAAAGGAGTTCCTTTGTGAAAGGGGATTTGTACTTCCCTCAATTTTATTATATGTAATTGAATTTGTCCCTTTGCCAAAAATCCAGCTGAGGAGGTCTTTTTAGCAGAAATGAAAGGGAGCATAATTTTAAAAGCAAACTTTTAAAGATATACGCAGCTTGCTTGGCATCATTTGTTTTCCCTGGATAAACTTTATCTTCACTATAAATTACCCTTATGACTTCACAAATGGTGACAATCACAGAGTGGAGAGGAGCTGAGGAATTATGCACACCCAGCTGCCATGTTAATTGTGTGCTGTTTATTCAATGGCAGCATTAGGAATATAAACCCCTCCTCACTAGTTCTATAAAAGCCTTTAAAATAATAATACTTATGTAAAACTTAAGGTCTGAGTATTCTATGTTTATGAGTAACTGGATAGTATCACATTCAAATTGTTACTAACCCCGTGTCTGAATATTTGTTCTGAATCCTGTCAATCAATACTCTAATGTCAGTAGTCTTAGAATCTACACAACTGCCATAGGATTAATTGCACACATAAAACATTGTCATTATCCTACATTTCCTATGAGGTAGAGAGGCTGCTAGAATGATTAATAGTTCTGTACGACATATGAAGGAATAAATGTAAATGTTACCCAGTGGATAGAAAGATCTTCTCCTGACTCATATTAGAACTTGTTGTACGACCTTCCTGTGCAATAATATTCTTTATGGTCTTCAAGAAATGTTAAAAAAGAGACTAACCTATCAAATCTGTCAAAATTGATGTACAATTGAGAAGACTCCTATCTTTCATGGCTTTTTGAATTATTTTGAATTATATGTGTGCTCACAGGTATATGGACATATTAAACAGGTTCCATACTCAGTGAGCCACCTTTCCTGCTTACTGTACACAGTGGCGGTGCTTCTTTGGCCAGTGTGAGGTCTAGGATATTAGAAACTTCTGAATTTTGACTTAGCGTCTGTCTTCAAGCACAACAGGGGGAAAATATTTCCTCTTCATAAAATGTTAAGGAGGCATAGGTTCAGTTGTGACATAAAAGAAGGACAACTGAAGGAAATATTTCAAAGATAATCCATTGTTTACAATTAAAATTAACAGAGCAAACTTAAAAGGTGACATGCCAGAATGCAATTAAGACCATGGGCAGACCCGAGCAAGCAGTTAGGTGAGAATTATAACAAATGAAAACTGGAGCTAATCTATTGATCATTTCACTTCTTCATGGTTCATTATTTCTTGAGACATACCTTAATACTGATCCTAAGTGGTCACTGGAATCTGAAATACTAGATTACAAAGGCTGAGCCCTTTGTTCATCCCAAACCATTTGTTTCCGTTCCATCTAATTCACACTTCTTTCCTTTGGAGGTTCTAATCATACATGTGGGATTGAGGGCTGCAGCTAGTCATTGACACTTCAAAGATGTTTCCCTTTGACCATCTTAGTGCATGAAACTTTTCCTGAAAGGAGATTTCCTGAAGGGAGATTCAGGTTGGATGTGGGGAAGAAATTTTTTACAATGAGGGTGGTAAAATACTGGCACAGGTTGTCCAGCGGATTGGTGGAGGGGTGGTGGATGTGCCATTCTTGGAGGCATTCAAGCCCAGTCTAGATGTGGTTCTGGGCAACCTAATCTAGTTGAAGATGTCCCTGCTCATTGCAGGGAGGTTGGACTAGATGACCTTTGAAGGTCATCCCTTCCAACCCAAACTATTCTACTATGCTATGATTCTATGAACACGTTCATCGGTCAGTTAAATCTCAGACTGATTTTGTAAGGTACACCCACATTGATATAAAATTATATGCCCTTATTTCCAAGTGAGACACAACCTGTGTGTAAGACAGCAAGCAGGAGTCTGCAGGGTGGACATCACAGAATTGCAGTGAAGACAGAGGCAAATGAGACTGACTGATGACATGGCAGAAGAAGGAACTAAACATTTCTTCTGAGTGGACGCTGTGATGCCATAACTTGAGGCATTGCCCACTTTGTGAATTAAGGCAAATCATCAGTAAGGTTGCCAGTGATCATTTGCATTAAAGTATGCAGCAAGTGTTGCACAGGCTATCTGCCATTTCAGATGGAGGCACAAGGGAAAGAGAAGGTGGAAGACATAGTGTCCTAGCTTGATATTGATGCAAAAGAGATCAGTGGGGATAGTAAATTAAGACTCAATGACCCCCTGATATCCTGCAGAACCTCTTGATACTGCACTGATGCCTCAATACTTATTTACCCACAGCTACCTGTAAAATTATGGTGTCCTCCTGGACTCCTTTTTTATTTTTTTCATTGAGATGTGTAAATAAGCAGTGTGCATTGCTCTTTTATATTTAAATGCTCAAATTCTATCTCCATGTATTTTTGGTGGTCAAGTAGCCAGTGTGGAAATCTGAGCATGATCTAAGTTACTTGGTCTTGCAGCGTCTCAAGGCAGTGGACAAAGCCCTGAAACAAAGGGATATGCTATATTCACTTTCCATGCTTTTTTAGTCCCTAGGCAAATGTTTACAGATGTCAGAGTTTTAATGTTAGAAGTTTACACCCTGATATAAGTGGTTGAAGCCCTGGATTTAATTTGCTTGTTTTTCCCAGAGGTTGTGTTGCCACAAAGATGTTACCATTGGGCTACAGAGTTGTTTTCTCCCAACTGTGCCCTGTCCCAGGCAGTTTTTGAACGAGTCTCTGCTTTGCTTTTTCTTCTCTTGACCTTCTACATTTGATCTTGTTTTTACATAAGAACCCTACTTTATAAGAGGAAGTTATCCTAGGTTCTCATGTAGTATGTCTCATCTCATCACATTTCTCATTTATGAGGCTTTTGTTGCTTTCCAGAAAGTCTGTCTCTGCACATGTGAAGTGTATGAAGAGAGAAAACACATAGGTCAGAATTGCAAATCTTTTCAAACAGACTCATCTTTAACTTTTCCTTTTGACTGCATCTGGACTTTCAGTATCTCTCAACTTACCCACCTCACAGATAATGCATGTAACTCAGATGTCTGAGAATAACAACTCACCATATGTGGTGTTGCACTACAGCTATGGGTGGCATGGTTTAGTGTGAGGTGCCCTGCCCTGCTCTTGGCAGGGGGGGTTGGAATTATATGATCTTAATGTCCTTTCCAACCCTAACTATTCTATGATTCTATGATTCTGCGGACTGAGCCATGTCTTAAATATCTAAATGTGCTTCAACACAGGGCCCTATTCTCCAATAATTTCTGCCATCCTCAAAGGTATTACAATGATGACCACAGAAACTGAGATCAATACGAGTCCTGCCGCCCACCTTAGAATCATAGAATAGTTAGGGTTTGAAAGGACTTTAAGATCATCCAACACCCCTGTCATGGGCAGGGAAACCTTACACAAAACCATGCCACCCAAGGCTCTGTCCAACCTGGCCTTGAACACCACCAAGGATGGAACATTCACGGCTTCCTTGGGCAACCCATTACAGTGCCTCACCACCCTCACAGTAAAGAACTTCCTCCTTACATCTAATCTAAACTTCCCCTATGTAAGTTTTAACCTGTTACCCCTTGTCCTATCACTACAGTCCCTAATTAAAAGTCCCTCTCTAGCATCCTTATAGGCCTCCTTCAGATACTGGAAGGCTGCTATGAGGTCTCCATGCAGCCTTCTCTTCTCCAGGCTGAACAGACCCAACTTGCTCAGCCTATCTTCATACGGAAGGTGCTCCAGTCCCCTGATCATCCTTGTGGCCGTCATTTGGACTTGGTCCAACAGTTCCATGCCATTTCTACATTGAGGACACCAGAACTGTACACAATACTCCAAGTGAGGTCTCACAAGAGCAGAGTAGAGAGGCAGGATCACCTCCTTTGGCCTGCTGGTCACATTCCTTTTCATGCAGCCCAGGATATGGTTGGCTTCATGTTCATTTTTACATCGACCAACACCCCCAAGTCCTTCTCTGCAGGGCTGCTCTGAATCTCTTCTCTGCCCAACCTGTAGCTGTGCCTGGGATTGCTCCAACCCAGGTGTAGGACCTCGCACTTGGCATGGTTAAACTTCATGAGGTTGACATCAGCCCCCTTCACAAGCATGTCAAGGTCCCTCTGGATGGCATTCTTTCCCCCCAGCGTATCAACTGAACCACACAGCTTGGTGTCATCGGCAAACTTGCTGAGGGTGCGCTCAATCCCATTGTCCATGTCACCGACAAAGATGTTGAACAAGACCGGTCCCAACACCGATCCCTGAGGGACACCACTCATTACTGTCTCCAGCTGGACACTGAGCCATTGACTACAACTCTTTGCATGTGGCCATCCATCCAGTTCTTTATCCACCGAGTGGTCCATCTATCAAATTGATGTCTCTCCAATTTAGAGATGAGGATGTCATGCGGGACAGTGTCAAAGGCTTTGCAAAAGTCCAGGTAGATGACATCAACTGCTCTGCCCCTGTCCTTCAGTTCCATAGCCCCATCATAGAAGGCCACCAGACTGGTCAGGCAGGATTTCTCCTTAGTGAAGCCATGCTGGCTGTCACCAACCACCTTGTTGTTTTTCATGTGCCTTAGCATGCCTTCCAGGAGAATCTGCTCCAAGATTTTGCCAGGCACAGAGGTGAGACTGACTGCTCTGTAGTTCCCTGGGTCACCCATTTTCCCCTTGGGGGGTTATATTACCCTTTTTCAAGTCAGCAGGAACTTCACCTGGCTGCCGTGATTTCTTCAACTGTGATAGACAGTGGCTTAGCAACTTCATTTGCCAGCTCCTTCAGGACCCACGGATGGATTTCATCAGCTCCCATGGACTCGTGCATGTTTAGGCTCTTAAGATGGTCTCGAACCAGATCCTCTCCTACAGTGGGCCCAAGGTCTCCATTCTCACAGTCCCTGAGTCTACCTTCCAACCTGTCAAAAAAAAAAGCAAACAAAACTCTTAACCAAAGTCCATGTTGATACTGTGGACACTTAATTCACTCAAATCTGTAGCCCAATGTATTTTGATCACCAAACTCCTAGAACCTACATAAGAAAAATGCTTAGATTGAACAACAGAAATGTTGTTCATGTGAATGCACCTATCTGAGGAACATGTAATGATAGTGTAGATGAGGTGTAGAGAGTGCAAATAGAATTTGCAATTAATAACAGAAAAGATTACCAAATTAAGATAAATAGAAACTTTGAGATAAGCTTCATAGTGCTAGCAATATACAATATAAACAAGAATTCTTATGGTGATAGTGTATAATGACCACTATTATCCTAATCAGCACAATCACACTCATCGTTAAAATTTAATTAAGGTTTTTTCTTTGCTCTGTGTAATTACTAGAGAAGCTTCTGGTGAAGCCTAATTGCCCTATCATAAATTAACAGCAAAAGGAAAGCCCTTTTGTGCAACAAAGGAGTTTTCTTTAAAGCAAAAATATTACATAATAATGAATTTTCAGAAAGAATTCAGTATCTGAAAGGTATAATTAAGGTTCTGGAAATGGAGGAACAGCCATTGTAGGCTTAACAGATTCTGTGTAAGTTCTACATTTTTTCTGTTTTCTTCATCCTTCTTGGCAGGAAAAGCATATGGGGAAGGACATCATCATTAGAAACGGGAGACTCCTTAACTTTCATGACTCTCAGAGAACAAATACACTAGACTAGGTCAACAAGGAGACAAAGGAGCTCTGCCCCTACCCCGTTCTATACATCTGGGTGTGTATGCACCTCCCTTACATCCCACCAAATAAGACACAGCTTAGGCTTTAGATAAAAAAGACGCAACTATTAAGAGTTTGCCAGGGTCGAGTTTAAAATTATTTACAATATTAACATTAGTTTTAGTCAGTTGATGAGATTATTTTTTTTCCTTTTTTACTTTTAGTGAAGTAAATGTAGCATACAACAGTTATCTTTCTATGAGAACTTAAAGCAGAAGGGTATTAATGTGCTAAATTACAACTGCTTTTAGTCTATAGTCACTTTATTGCTACCCTTTGATGCTTTTCCACATTACAATTTTACAGGAAAGCACTTTTATTTCACAATGGTAAACAACAGGTCTTTGTTTTGTGAAAAAACATCTTAAGAAATTATTTTGTTAATGACGTGGATGCCTTGTTGTTATTCTACAGTTGAGGAATTCTACATTTTCCTGCATTCATGGTCTTGCAGAATATATGGCGTAGTTTAATAAGTGTTTAATTTGCTGAAGTCCAGCAGCAGCAGTTTTCCAAAATGGCTTCCACTTTTGTTGCTCCCCAAAACAACCTAATCCTGTAAGTGCAATTCCCCTTAGGAGATGCGTTAGATCACACAATTTGGATAATTAATGTGATTTAATTCTGTTTATTTTTAAAAGTTGTCGATAAAACTATAAAGACCTCATTGGATATTGTTTTGGAGACTCCAGAATGAAGTATATTTGTATTCTTCCCTGAAATCATCAGAAGTTAACATAGGTCCTTTTTATTAATAATCAATAAAGTGTAATACTTACAAACTAATTACATTTACATAAAGCCCTGTGGCATCTCTTCTTGCATTAAATGGTGCTTCAAAATCTGTTCAGTATTGAAAGTGTATTTAAAATTGAAGTTATCAAACAATGTAAAGCAAAGTTATAAGTCTTTGTTCTGGTTTTTTGGAGGAGGAAATACTGCCTAATGGAAAACTCTTGATCTTAAGATGCCTTTTAAATGAGCTATATACATTAATCTACAGTATGAAAACAATGAAATAATTATTCCTCACCAGATTGTCTGATGTAACAGTCCAAGGAGTTAAAAAAAAGAAGGATGTGCATTGTACTTATTGTGCTTTAAAATTCTCTGTGCCCAAATTTAAAACTCAGCATGTTCAGGGAGTTAAAAAATGGAATGGACTGAGTGCTCAAAGGCACTCAGCAGCATACCCTTCCCCACGAAACACATAAGTTATATATAGGTCCCACTGATTTACATTCTACAGATTCCAAATAAGTACATCTTAAATTGCCTGCTGAAATCCTATTAAGTGAGTGACAAATAAGCAGCACTTACAGTTGACCTCACTCAATTTTTAACTTGTCTATACTTAAGCCCATCTTTAAATCTTTGCTGAGTTTTGACAAGCAAAGATTTTTTTCCACCTGTTTGGCTATCATCTGATGCAGCAAGAACAAGCAAGGCTCCCCCAGAGATAGGATTGAGCTTAAATTTTGCAAAAGCAGGAAAACAGCATTTGGAAAGCTTGTAAGTTTGATGAAAACTGAAGTTTTCAAGGAAAGGGTCCAAAACATAGGACGTATTTTGTCTCAGAAGACAATGTCCAGAAGGAAGAGCCACATGGCTTTCTTTGCTTGCCAGATTCTGATAGTTGCTCTACTCACAACTTGAACCTAGGGAAATCACTTAGTCTTAACCAGCTGGTATTCTTAGGTGCGTAACTTTGCATATTGTGTGATTCACATGATAGTTTAAGAGGCACAGTAATTAGATGCCTAAATATTTTTGTTTACAAAATAGGGAGAATGATGATTTTAAATGCCAGAGGCATAGTGAGGACATCAATGTTAATGTTTGGGAGGAGGCAAGGAGAGTACCAGGTGGTATATATATAGATGCCAACCATATGATTAGACAGGAAAATTAAAGTTTCTGAATGAACAATTTGAAGTATACCATTGTAATTTGAGAAATGATAATTATATGCAATAACATAACTACAAATTTTCCATCTTTCAACCAAATCATTTTAGGCCAAGTTTTATAACATATTCATAGATAAAAAGATTTAAAATGAGATTTGTTTTTCAGCTATGAAAATATTAGCTGGTCTGCTTTGTAAAAAAATTGTCTATACAGTCTCATTAATGTTAAAGACATGCATTGCTCTTTTACACACAGTAGTATCAACTGTGTACAGCTGTGAGGGTATACATGTATGGGTGAAGAAATTTAAGATATTGAAATCAGTTTCGCAGAGAAAGAAGTTGCAATATATGTATGTGAACACCCAATGAGTCTAGTCTAACTAGCCTTCCTCTACTAAATGGAAGCCTCTTGATTATTTTTTTTTTATTTGAACCTCATTATTTTTATAGATATCAACATTATTTTTATAGCTGCTAAATAGTAAAAATGTAAGACACGACAGACCATGATAGTGCTTTCCAAGTCACTTTCCCAAGATAAACTCACTATATTATTTTTCTCCAACATTTTTCTTCCTGCTTTATATTTCATAATTATCTGTTTTTCAGGTAAGCTAAATACAAGAAATTACATGAGCTTGTAGAGCTGTAAAAATAAGCATTTCAAGCTGTCTGAAATGTGAAAATATTGGGCTACATCACTGGATACTAAGAAAAGTATAAAGGACATAATCAGAGATGAGAACTTCCGTATGAATAGACCCAGAGTAGACTGAGAAGAACTAGAATTTGTTACCACAAAAGGGTAATGACTGACAGTGAAATATGACAGAAGTCTCTGAAACGCTGAATGGCATGGTGACTGTGGGTATGAAGTGATGATTCATGGTTAATGCAACATAAAAACTAGCTACTACCCAAAAAAACCCTATCAGGCAGAAGGCTTAAAGCTAAAAAAAGGTGCAAAAAAAGGTGCAAAGAACAGGGGAACTTATCACTTACTACTTATAAGTAGTAAGAACTCGTTACAGTTCTTTCTACTTTTTTGAAATGATAAAAATACTAATCTATGCCATATGAACATGAAACAATTAGATACATTCTTGTAAGAGAGATTCACCAGGGTACACATGCATAATTGGTTACACACAATGGTCCATGTATCTGCATCAGCAAGCTGACAGTAAATGGATGGAGGAAGAGCTAATGTAACTTTGCTTCTCATGCTCCCTCTCTTAGCAGGTGTAACTGGCCGTGATCAGTAACAGAAAACAGAGCTAAAAAGAGACAGATGGCACTATCATATTCTCTTAATTGAAGAACTCTGATATATTAATTTTTCAGACAATGTATTAGAAGAGTTGTCAATGAAGCTAAGAATTCCAGTATATTGTAAAAACAAATTAAGATCTGTTAACATCTGCAAATATTTTAATACAATCAGAAAGTACTGTACATTGCTGTCAAAACATACAAGTAACAGAGGCATTAAATATATGACTTTTCTGCGTAGGTTTTTTTGAATATCCTTTTGGACACTGGGTTTTACACTTTTCACATTCTTCCAAAATCCTTTCAGTTCTGCTATATGAGTATTTTTTTCCAAAACATATATCGAAAACAGAAGTCCACCTGCATCCCTCTTTTATTACAGAATGTTTTTGTATTAACTGTGCAGGCATACAAGCCCAAAAGAACGAGCTGAAAAAGAGTGATCCCTGACTCACCCGAACTGAAAATACACAGATGTCTTACACCTTATTACAGGGAAGATACATCTTTGATCCTGAGTGTTATTTTATTAAAGTCAGTCTTAGGTCATAGTGTGGCTTATTATTTATTATGTTTTCATGGTTTCTAACACAATGATGCTCTAACTTGTTTGATGCCTCTAGTAAAAAATGTTCAAATACAATACAATATAATAATATATTGGTCATCTTTTGTTAGTGTCATGAAACACATCTTCAAAAAAAAGGCTATATGCTAATCTTTATTAACATTAGATAAATATTTTTAAAAAATCAAAGATATCAGCACCCAGCCTTTAAAACTACATTTTCAAATCCCAGCTATACCTGCAAGAGAAATTTACTTTTCTGAATAAAAACACACATGCAAATATGTATTTTAAGTCAAATTACAACCTAATTGAATATGCCATAAACTTCATATCTTTTTATAAAAAAACCCAGCCTATTGACTTTGAAATGACTGTGTACCTACATTGTAGACAGGTTGCGCAGAACATTTGAGAGTGACATGAAATCTAAAAGCAAAAAAAAAGAAAACAGGAAAATCAGCTAAAATGTTCCTTCTAGGTCTCTGCTCACATAGACTGATCTGCAGAAAAATAAAATTACTACATTGAAATAAAATTTAGAAATCAAGGGTTGTTTACTACCTTATGATACGTTAGAAGTCTTACATGCATATATCAAGCATATCCGAACACAAATGATTTAGAAAAGTAGAAGCCTTTCAATGGAAAGCATGCATAACAAGAGTGAAGATTTGTCAGAATTTAATAACCCTTCTCTCTAGGGTTACCAAAGAAATAAGCAGAAAATATTTCAGACACACATAAAAATGAAGCTGGAAGGCTTGTCAGGCATGCTACTAGGCAGCTGAAAGAACATGCAAAGATGACTCATTAAAATAATTTCTCTCCTGTTAAGCAGTTTGCAGAAAGGCTGAATTTAAGAAGCATTATGGTAATAGGGACATTTAAGGACTGGACCAATACTGAAAATACTGAAAATGGAGGTGAAGGATTCATATCTGGATATTGTAAGATTGCTTATCTTGGAATATAAAAGTCTGTGTGGTATCATGCACACAGTTAATTTAGATGCTATGAAACCAGTCAGGATGCAATTCTGCTACAGAAGGATTATATTTCAATTCTTTCCGTTCAATTCTTACACAGCATTACGCAACAGCACAAACGAAAAATTTTGATTTTTTTTCTGTAGTATGTAGTGTGTCATAGTAGATATGGCATCCAAATTGAAGCAAATTCCAAGTAAAAAATTCTGAGCCAAGTGATTTTGATGTAAGGATATGATTATGCATTTGAATAAAAAAAAATAAAAATCAAACAAACAAAAAAGATAAAATCAAACCCAAAACCCCAGAGTAAAATTTTGTATGGAAGAAAATGCCAAAAAAGCTAATATAAGCACACAGACATGTTACAGGTATGCCCATTGGGTCTTCGACTGTTCCGTTCTAACATTAACCTTGGCCAAAAGGATCCATACTCAAGTAAAGTCTGCCTGGATGGAACACTCAAGCTGAAGTTGTCACTGTTGCCATGCTGTTTTTTAATGGATATTCTGCAAGAATTTTACAACCTAGCACTGCTATCCTGACTGTGCCACACGTTGACACCGGTAAAGAAGATCACTACTGGTGCTGCCAGGAAAAAGAGGCAGGTCATAGTGGTAGGGGACTCTACTTTGAATGGGACTGAAGCACTCATCTGTTGACCTGACCCAGTCTCGAGGGAGGTGTGTTGCCTACCTGGGGCACGGATCAGGGATGATGCAGAGAGGCTGCCTGATCTAGTGAGTCCCACGGACTCTTACCCACTTCTAGTGATCCATGTGGGTGCTAGTGATGTTGATAGCAGTAGCCTGGAGAACATAAAGAAGGACCACAAAGCCCTGGGAGAGGTGGCTAGGGGCTCTGGAGCTCAGATTGTCTTTTTGTCAATTCTCCAGGATACAGGTGGGGACCTTAAAAAAGCTAGGAGGATTGGCCAGGTTAATAAATGGTTAAAAGGGTGGTGTCATAGTCAGGGGTTTGGGTGTTTTGAACATGGGGCCCAAGTTAGTAGGCCAGGTCTACTGGGGGCTGGTACAGCTGATCTGACAAAGAAGGGGAAGAGAGGTTTTGGTAGGAGGCTTGCCAGGCTGGTCAATGTTTCTTTAAACTAGATGTGTTGAGGGAGGTGGGCATCATTTCATCCCAACACACCCAGTCAGTTGCCAGCACCTATAATAAATGCTCGGAGCGACGCAGAGATATTCCAGCCACTCCAGCCAACGAGCCGGCTTCATTTGGAGCTCGGCTCAGATGCCGCTACACAAATGCCCGTAGCATGGGAAACAAACAGGAGGAATTAGAGATGTGTGCACGACTGCGGAAGTATGATATAGTAGGCATCACAGAAACATGGTGGGATGGCTCCTGTGACTAGAATGCTGGAATGGAAGGTTACAGGCTCTTTAGAAAAGGCAGATCCGGCAGATGGGGATGGGGAGTTGCTATTTATGTTAGGGACAGGTTGGAGTGTATGGAACTCTGTCTGGGGAAGGGTGAGCAGTCGACAGAGAGTTTGTGGGTCAGGGTTAAAGGAAGAACAGCGATGGGGGACATCACTGTGGGGATCTGTTACAGATCGCCTGATCAAGTGGAATCTGTGGATGAAGTGCTCTATAGACAGATAGGAACAGCCTCACGCTCACAGGCCCTTGTTCTCATGGGAGACTTCAACCACCCTGACATCTGCTGGAGTGATGGTACGGCCTGGCACAAGCAATCCAGGAGGTTCCTCAATTGTGTGGAAGACAACTTCCTTCTGCAAGTAATAGAGGAGCTGACAAGGAGAGGTGCCATGCTTGACCTCGTGCTCACCAACAGGGAGGGGCTGTCTGGAAATGTGATGCTCCAGGGCAGCCTTGGTTGCAGCTACCACGAGACGGTCGAATTCGAGATCCTTGGGACAGTGAGAAGAGCGTGCAGCAAGCTCACTGCCCTGGACTTCATGAGAGCAGATTTTGGCCTCTTCAGGAACCTGCTTAGTAAGGTTCCATGGGATATAGCCCTAGAGGGCAGGGGGCCCAAGACTCTTGGTTGTTATTCAAGGATCACCTGCTCCAAGTTCAGGAGTGTTGCATCCCAACTAGAAGGAAGTGCAGCAGCAGGGCCAGGAGACCTCCTTGGATGGATAAGGAGCTGCTCAGGAAAATTCAAAGGAAAAAAGAGGCTTACAGAAGGTGGAAGCAGGGACAGGCAGCCTGGGAAGAATACAGGGATGTTGTCCGGGAAGCTAGGGACCAGGTGAGGAAAGCTAAGGCCCAGTTAGAATTGAACTTGGCTAAGAATGTGAAAGATATCTGGATATAGACTGGCATGACATTTGCCATCCTCCAATCCTCAGGCACATCTCCTGTTTCCCACAACTTACCAAAGATGATGGAGTGGCCTAGCAATGACCTGTGCCAGCTCCCTCAGCACCCGTGGGTGTATTCCATCCAGACCCATCGATTTATAGATGTCCAGATTGCTTAACTGATCCCTAACCCAATCCTCATCTACCAAAGCAAACTCCTCCTTCTGGGGCTATAGGAATCTGGGGCCCCTGGGGAGAGTCTGCAGGAGTAAAGACAGAGGCAAAGAAGACATTCAGCACCTCTGCCTTCTTTATATCCTCTGTCTCCAGGGCACCAACCTCGTTCAGCAGAGGGCCTATCTTGCCTCTTGTGTTAGTTTTATCTGCTATGTATTTGAAGAAGCCCTTTCTATTGTCCTTAACCCAACTTGCAAGATTAAGTTCCAAGGAGGCCTTAGCTGTCCTAATTGCCTCCCTACATCCTCTAACAACTGTCCTATGTTCCTCCCAAGTGGCCATCCCCTCCTTTCATAATCCATAGATTCTCTTTTTCCACATGAGTTTGCCCAGCAGTTCCTTGTTTAACCATGCTGGTCTCCTGGCTCCCTTACTTGATTTCCTACCCATTGGGACGCTCTGATCCTGAACTTGGAAGAAGTGGTCCTTGAATGCTGACCAACTGTCTTGAGCCCCTTTACCACGTAGTACCCTTTCCCATGAGACTTCCTTTAGCAAATGATTGAAGAGGCCAAAGTTGGCCCTTCGGAAATCCAGAATTGTGGCCTTGCTAAGTGTTCTATTCCTCCCACACAGGATTCTAAACTCCACCATCTCATGGTCAATGCAGCCAAGGCCGCCATTGACCATCACCACTTCAACCAGACCCTCCTTGTTGGTGAGTACTAGATCCAGCAGCGCTCCTCTCCTAGTTGGTTTGTCCACTATTTGCATTACAAAGTTATCATCAATGCACTGGAGGAACCTCCTAGACTGTGAATGATTGGCTGTGTGAGTCTTCCAGCAAATAATGGGGTAGTTAAAATCCCCCATGAGGAACAAGGCATGTAGTTGCGAGGCTGCTTTCAGTTGCCTGTAGAAAGCCTCATCAACTCCTTCGTCCTGATCAGGAGGTCTATAATAGACCCCCACAACTGTATCACCCGTACCAGCCTGTCCCTTAATTTGTACCCACAGACTTTCCACTCGCCCTTCATCTGCCCCTGGACAGAACTCAATACATTCTAGTTGCTCTCTCACATAAAGGGCAACTCCACCACCTTGCTTTACTGAACTTTCTTTCCTGAAAAGGACATAGCCATCCATGGCCACATTCCAGTCATGTGAGCTGTCCCACCATGTGTCTGTAATTGCCACCAGATCATAACCTTTAGACTGCACACAGACTTCTAACTCCTCCTATTTATTCCGCATGCTACATGCATTGGTGTACAGGAATTTCAGGGAGCGAGCAGAGCACTCTGATGGCACCCTTGGGAGGCGGGAGGCCTTCTGGTCTTCATTAATACTAGAACAATGCCCCACTAGTTCAAACCCAGCTACAACCCCCTCGCACTTTGAATCTAACCTAAAGCTCTGTGAGTGAGCTCTGCTAACTCTTGCCCTGGTACCCTTTTTCCCCTGTGAGACAGGGTCGAAACAACTATCCTTTCCCTCAAATGAAACAATAGATTGAGAGTCCTCCTTAGTCCACCATCCTTCAAGCCCTAGCATGTTTCTCTTGGGCTTGTCCCTAACAGGCCCAGTTATCTCCCCTTCCCCCTTCATATCTAGTTTAAAGCCCTGTCAATGAGCCCTGCTAACTCCTGCCCCAAAAACCTTTTCCCCCTCTGGGACTGGTGTATCCTACCTGCCACCATCAAACCAGGTGTCTCATATAGCAGCCCATGACTGAAAAACCCAAAACCCTTTGGCACCAGTCACATAGCCATACATTAATCTGCAGACTCTTCCTATTTATCTCTTCACCCTTGCTTGTAACAGGAATGGAGGCAAACACCACTTGTGCTCCAGACCCTCTAACCAGCCGTCCAAGGGCCCTGAATTCTCTCTTCATTGCCCTTGCCCTCCTTGTAATAATGTCATCACCGCCAACCTGAAAAACCAGCAGCGGATAGTAGTCAGAAGGCTGCACCAGATCAGAGAGTTTCCTTTTAACTCTAATCTGAGCCCCAGGTAGGCAGCAGACCTCCCTGTAAGATGGATCTGGTTGACAGATGGGCCCTTCTGTTCCCCTCAGAAGGGAGTCACCCACCACAATTACTCTTCTTCCTGGTTGAGGAAGTTCTAAGGCATGGGGGTGAGTGACAAGCCCTAGGTGACTCACTAGATAGATCTACCCCTCCATCTCCATTTACCTGGCCCTGTAGTTCCAAGACCTTATACCTGTTATTCAAGGGCAACTGGGAGGGAGGAAGGGATTGCGAGGGTTTTTGCTTACTCCTCCGAGGAGAGACCTCCCTCCATACCTCCTTGTCCCTTAAGTTCACTCCTTCTACCTGATGGTTGGAGGGAAGGGGATCCATCACTTGTTCAACCACTTCCCTCTGCCCTTGCCTTAGGGTGTGGCTCCACCAACCTATTTCACTTTTGCGTTCTCTGATGGCTCTCAACCTTTCTACCTCCTCCCTCAGTTCAACCACCTGCCTGAGCAGATCATTTATTCGCTCACACTGTACAGAAGCAGTGTCGCTGGCTCCCTCCAATACATGTGCCAGGCTCAGGCATTCGCTGCAGCCAGAGACCTGCACTGCCGCATGTCTGCAGGAAGGCTCAGTCTGGGTACCCACATTATTCCTCACTACAGCTTTTGATTGTGTTGTGACCATGATCTATCTGGTCGATTGGTTCGTCTACGTCTCTCTGCACAAGCAAGCAGTCCTTCCTCCTCCTGCGCTCCAGGCGAGTCCTCTTGATCAGGCGGTTATCCCACTCTCCTGCCTGCGCGAGCTGCCGCGCAAACTGCCTTGACCCGCTCTGTTTGCCCGCTCTGTTCGCCACGTTCCTGGTTGCTCGCGCTCCCTGGGCAATATCAGTAAACACACCCCCAAGACATATTATCTTTTACTCACACAGTTCTCTAGCTGCCATCTGCTCAATAAAGAGTGGAATAAATCCCTTTTGATGTGTGTTAACACTATCTCTGGATCAGAACTGAAAAAAAAAAATACCATGTTAAAGTGAAATTGTAACACAGTGTGAATCGCAATTCATTAATCTGAGTGGTTAGGATTGTGAAATTTTATTGGCACCGCTGGCTGAGCTCTGATGAGTGGACGGATGTGTCTGCCACTGAAGACAAATACAACTGTTACATTTTTCTCCTTTGACTGTATTTTATCAGAGAAAATTTGTTTTCCAAAAGAACTATCAAAAATTAAGACTGATGTTAAGTAACTGATAAAAAAACCCTATTAGCTCCAAAACTAAACACAAACTCTCAGGTAGTCAGTCCAACTGACATCACTGCTGAAAACTGGAAATTTTACTGGCACAATACGTCCTTTATATACCTGTGTATATGTAAAACCATTTAAAAGAAAGTCAAGTACTATTTCAAAATGCCACAGACCTGACCTGAGGATAATTATGCTGCCATTAACCAACCCAGTGCTATTATGTACATTTCCTTGCTTATTTGCTCAGTCCAAAACTGACAAGAATATATTTTCTCTCATGGTTTCTCTCAAAGGCTAGTGACAAACCCTTTAACTTCAGTGACAGCAATATATCCATAGGCATGAACTTTTGCAATAAATATATTGCCAATATAAGCTCATACGTTAGGACTTGCAGTAGACTATCATGATGGTGTATACTGAGTATCTATACCATTATCATGTATTTTACAAACTCCATTGAATTGTAATGTAAATTCTATTAAAAAAGTAAGAATGATCCATTTTATATCAAAGGAGTCTTATAATTTTTTTCCTTTGTATTTTATTATTGCTCATAGAGAGTCTAACACAAGATTTACAGAGTCTGATGGGATTTCGCTTTTTACCTCCTTGGCACCGTACTTGGTTAAGTCATTAAAAATCTTTGAAAAATGGTTCATTATTAACTTTCATTGGAAGTGAGTATTTTGCTGTGAACTAGGACACGCAGTAACAGAGAACTTGTCTAAATTAGTGTTGTCAGTTTGAGGTGGGTGGAGTACATGAAGTTGACATTTTTGTGTAGGAAGAGCATGTTACATCTCCAGTACTATGAACTGTTGCTTCACAAAGTAAATCTGGTTCCCAAAATAGTCTTGTTATTCTCTGATGAACTTTCTTTGTGAAAGTTCATCCTTTGACCTGTAACATTTAGGATGTTTCTGCAAACATCTGTAGGTCAGAAATCTGAAAAATCCCGGCATGGTTGCTCATGAAATCATTGGATGGGCTGTTACAGGAAGTAGAGCAACAAGTAACGGTCAAATCCATACAATAGTTTGAGTTGTTTACATGTCCAGGAACTGGCTGTGTTTCATGCACGTAGCACAGAAGTCAGCTGTCTATAGGTGACAAGGTCAAAAGGTGACCTTTCTATTTCATACAAAATTCTAGATTTGGGAGGAGAGCAGGACAGGAGAAGGAATTGTCCCACACTTGAAACACAAAGGATACGTTTGAGGCTTTCCCAAAGAAGGGAAAAATAATGCTTTAAAACCACAGAATTTCAAGCTGAACTTAACTCTGGAAATACAAGTCCAAGGGTCCCAACAATCCGTTTTGGCAGATTTGTGAGAAACCCACAGTGCAGAAACCTTTCCTGTCATTGTCAGACTGAAACTTTTGGCACTGGACAGCAGAAGTGCTTCCAGGATCTTAGACCCATTGCAGGATTGCCAGGGCTTGCAGAGCAACATAATTCACCTGGAATATCTGATTAAATTCAGGTAAATTTTTTGGGAGCATGTTGGGGTTGGTTTCAAACCGTATAATCAAAACCTTTTTTAATGGTACCATTTGTGATTTTGTAACTAGTTACATGCAAAGTCAATTAATTATATCTGAGATATCTAATTTTATGTTTATTATGTTTATTTACATCTGTGTTGTGTTCTGGATTACCTCTTACACAGTCTAATAGTGTCTTATCTGTTCACTGTACAACTATTCCACATCACCATGGCAAGAAATAGATTGTAAAGAGAATCATAGAATCATAGAATATTAGAATAGTTAGGTTTGGAAATGACCTTAAGATTATCTAGTTTCAACCCCCCTGCCATGGGCAGGGACAACCCACACTAAACCATGCCACCCAAGGCCTCATCCAACCTGGCCTTGAACACCGCCAAGGATGGAACACTCACAACCTCCCTGGGCAACCCATGCCAGTGCCTCACCACCCTCACAGTAAAGAATTTCTTCTTTAGATCCAATCCAAACTTCCCCTGTTTAAGTTTGAACCCATTACCCCTTCTCCTGTCACTACAGTCCCAGATGAATAGTCCATCCCCAGCATCCCTATTGCCCCCCTTCAGATACTGGAAGGCTGCTATGAGGTCTCCATGCAGCCTTCTCTTCTCCAGGCTGAACAGACCCAACTTGCTCAGCCTATCTTCATACAGGAGGTGCTCCAGTCCCCTGATCATCCTCGTGGCCCTCCTCTGGACTTGTTCCAACAGTTTCATGTCCTTTTTATGTTGAGGACACCAGAACTGCACACAATACTCCAAGTAAGGTCTCACGAGAGCAGAGTAGAGGGGCAGGATCACCTCCTTCGACCTGGTGGTCACGCTCCTCTTGATGCAGCCCAGGATATGGTTGGCTTTCTGGGCTGTGAGCGCACACTGCCGGCTCATGTTCATTTTCTCATCGACCAACACCCCCAAGTCCTTCTCTGCAGGGCTGCTCTGAATCTCTTCTCTGCCCAACCTGTAGCTGTGCCTGGGATTGCTCCACCCAGGTGTAGGACCATGCACTTGGCACGGTTAAACTTCATAAGGTTGGCATCAGCTTACCTCACAAGCGTGTCGAGCTCCCTCTGGATAGCATCCCTTCCCTCCAGCGTATCAACTGAACCACACAGCTTGGTGTCATTGCCAAACTTGCTGAGGGTGCACTCAATCCCACTGTCCATGTCACCAACAAAGATGTTGAACAAGACTGGTCCCAACACCAATCCCTGAGGGACACCACTCGTTACTGATCTCCAGCCGGACATTGAGCCATTGACCACAGCTCTTTGCGTGCGGCCATCCATCCAGTTCTTTATCCACCGAGTGGTCCACCCATCAAATTCATGTCTCTCCAATTTAGAGACAAGGATGTCATGTGGGACAGTGTCAAAGGCTTTGCACAAGTCCAGGTAGATGAATCGGTGCCAACAGTGCCATCAGTGTATGCTACAAGATTGCTTCTACTTCATTAGAAGACAGAAAGGAAACTGGTCAAAACAATTGTATAAATACTGCTTGTGCATCACACAGTTGGCAATCATTTAGTTGAAGACATTTTTTCTAGATTTTGCAGAATTTTCGTCATTTACCTTCATCTGGGGTTGGTGACACACACACACAAGCTACGCTCAGAACCAAAAATTCCTTTAGTTTGCTGAAGGATGACAAAACAGACAAGATCTTTTTACTGTGGATTTTTAACTGAAAAATATTTCTAAGTATTAATCAAATTAAACATAAATGACTATATATTAATTTGATATACTGTATTCAAGTGTTTACCCAGTCAGACAACAATATCAACATCATGTGATTGATTTATTTGATCAATTCTAGCCAGGCAGCACACATAAAGGAAATGTTGAGTGCCAAGTATACAGAAGCTTTCACTGGGTACATTTTCAGAATAAATTAGAATAATGAATACGTTAAAGGAGATCATGATCTGCTCAGGAATATTCCATAGTCAGGAAAAGAGGCTAAATTCATCTGCTAAATTATTCATTGAAAATTATTCACTTAACTCTAATTGTGTTGATTAGTACTTATCTGATCTAAAAGAAGAACAGTAAAAAACCAAGGCATTAGACAAGGAAGGTGGATAAAAGCAATATTATTTCTATATTTTTGATTCACAGGACATGTCTATCACCTGAATGCCATGATGTGCCTTTTGCACACTCTTTGCAGAAGGAGGCCATCAACTGCCTGTAATCAGTAAGTGATTTTGCTATGACCAGCAATGGAAAAAATAATCTCACTTTCCAAGGCTTGCCCTAGGCTGAAATTTTTATTTTACCTCATCCTCCTCCTGTCCCACATGAAAATCATTTTGATTATTTATGTTTTTTGCCTTTCCTTTCTGTTCTCAGGCTTCAAGCTTGAGACAAAGGATCCCCTTTACTACTACTACTACCCCTGGCCAGAAGGGAAATAAAAAAATCTCCGGAGCTGTGTTTCCTTCTCTGAGAAGAAATGAAAGTGAAAGTTTTTTGAACCTGTAAGATTCCTGAAGATCCACTAATTTCTACAGAGGAAAGACCAACTCAAAGTTAATTAATGGAAGGAGGATGCCTGAAAAAGAGTCATCCTTGAACAGATGAATGGAAAGACAGATACACTCATGGTCTGCTGTTTAGAGTTTCTTTTCTCCTGCCTGTATAAAAAAGAGCTTAATACACTTCACTCAAATACACCCAGCATGCTAAATGTATTCTGGCTCTCATCTCTTGGAAAGTTTATTTTCCATTATACCTTCCTCCTCTGTCCACTATGCAAGGGAATAAATTTCTTATATTGATCTCATTCTAACTCTTAATCTAATAAATTACCTCCTCCTTCCCATACTTTTTCCACCTCTTCTAGTCCCTGCTAGACCTTTCACCTTCTGGATTTCCCTACTGTGTGCATGCCCCTTCTCTTTCTGCAGCTGTCCACTCCAGGCTGTGTAGGGCTGTCCAAGTACAGTTGTGTGATTCTGTGGCTTAAATATGAACAACTTCAGAGACCTAAGAAATTCAACCTACTGGTGTTCAGCACAAGGATTTTGCAGTGTATTCTAGACAAACACTCTCAAAATTGAACTATTAACTTCCTTCAATTCCCAAGCTCATGGGCCAGGACTTCCAGAAATTAATCTCAAAGAAAGAAGGTGCTTGTTCTTCACTGGACACTATTTGGCTCCAGACATACTAATAACTGTATTTCAGAGTATGGGCTGAACAGCATTTCCAGACTTTATCATCATGATGCTGTTATCAAATGAGTCAGTGGTAAGTCAGGAAGCTTGCAGTGCATTAAAACTATAGTGCTTTATCTATCCTTGATAATGTATTGTGTATCAATAGAGTGAGAGATGATGGAAATATTAAAAAGGTACTAGTGGATGTGAAACCTATTTCTATGTTCTTGCACAGTGCAGGGGCTTGTGGTTTTTAGCTAGTTAAGTGGCTTTGAGAAATGTGTAATCTGAAACTTTTTTCCAAGATCATGCTTCCTCAGAGTAAATAGGTCCAAAATTACAGGTCTCTAGTTTAATTAAGTTCATTAAGTCCAAGATAATTTCCTGTTTTCTTCAAAAATGACACCCCAAAGCATTATTTGGTTATACAGTAGTCTGTTTAACAATTCTTCTCCAGTTTTAGGTTCAAATAAGATGTATTTTCCTCTAGCAAATACTCGAGGCTCTATTTATGGCTCTGACGTAAAAGCTAATACAGTACTACATGTTTGCAAACATATATCTAAAATACATACATTTTAAATTAATTTGTTTTGTTTCATTTTCTGGAAATCATGTACACATACTACTCTACTATAATATTTTATTGAGAAATTTTCAATGCAGTTGTAAATGTGTTTTCATTGGCATTCCAAAAGGGTTTTTTACTGTAAAACCTTCCACTGACTCTGCTCATGCTTTTTATTATCCTTCCAGCTTTGTCTTCAGCTGAACATGCTCATTATTTTTCCTCCTTTAAATGATTATTTGTATGAGGATTTGCATTTTAATGGATGCAGGAAGTACATTAAAAACACCTGCACTAACAAAACAAAAGCTGCTCAGTATTTGTTACTGTCAGATATGAATACCCCCTGTCCTCAAAAATGTTTTGTATAGGTGTTTTCAGGTGTCTGCTTTTAGGTAGAAACTCCTCTTTGAATTATACGTAACACAAACTGTGCCTAGAGCATTATGTATGTGTCAGTATCTTGATTAGAGAAAAGTGGTATCCAAAATCTAAAAGTCATGATATCTATTTTCTGTACAGATGGATGGGATTCTTAGAATATCAGTATTAGAGACCAGAATTTGGTCTGAATTATTCCAAGTTTAAACCTTAATTTGTTTTATAAAAAAATCCGTTTAAAAACTGATTTTGTGGTTTAAAACCCCAAACCCTTAAACCGTTAGTAATGTCTGATTTTCATTGTGCAGATTGTGGAAATTTTGCAAATTTCTTGAATATATAAAAGAGACACAGTGTGTTTTTTAACAGAACTGTTGTGACTTGCATATGAAGTACAAATGTAAGATGCACTTTTAGTATTATAAGCGAGAAAAAAAATTGGACTTGGCCAAGGTATTCTATTGCAGAAAAATGTGTCTGTATATTGTTAATTATCTTGTGCTTACGATAGCCTGTTTAAATGTATATTATTTATACAATACCACATGATTTAACACAAATAATTTACACAAAATATGGAACTATTTTCTAAGTAACTTTTAGCTCTGGTGCGTTATAAAGTTGATCCAGATTAAAAGTTTCTGGTTTTCTACTGGGTCCTTGAGGGATAACAGACACCATAATCAAAAACATTCATTTCCAACACTTTTTTTTAATGTTAAAACGTCAAAAGTAAGTATCATTAATCTAAAAATGTGGCATTAAAGACAAAATGAGAAGAAAAGGTAGGCTAGGAGTCAAGAAACACTATTTGTCTTCTGTTTTTCTGTCTGCAGAAGAAAGAACAAAGAAATTGACCAGGGTTCTAAACATAATATGACACTAACACTTCATGCTATATACTGTATGTGTTAAAGGGAAATGCATAAATATCAGAGTAAAATCACTAACAAGTCTTCTTGTTCATACAGATGAAGAAAAAATATCTATATTTCCCTACCTATTGATGCGGAATGGGACTAAATAAAGGAAATTCATTGCTTCCAGTAAGATTTGCGTGCAGTAGTGGAAGTGTGATTTTACATATCATAGTTAGTGCTTTTCATGTCTGCACTCTGCCAAATATAATAAATATGGCAGATTCTAAAACCAGCCCTACAAAGCCAATAATCGACTTGCTGATTGCAAGAGAAGCAACATCTTTGAATGAAAAAATGTAAGTGGAATTAGAAGATTTACAAATGTTCTCTTCAGGGTCGTTAATGGCAAATATTCCCCTGTAATCTTCCTTGCAGTTTTTTATACCTTCAGTGTAACATCCAAGAGGGAAAACAATATAATAACAACATGAGTGCTTGTGTGTGGTACCTTCACACAAGCAGTGGAACATATCAGGGTCCATCTGTCCAGGCTAAACAATGCTTTGGTCTCAAACACTCATCTCATTTACACTCACACCATTCCCATTGTCTTCAGAGGACATGCACAGGAGGCAGGGTCAGACTTGTTGGCAAGGCCCTATGCATTTGCAGAGTGAGTACTGAAGAGTCGTTAACAGAAAGCAGATGTGCTCTACTAGTACAAATTAGAAACTAGGCTGGCAACCTCTCTTTGATTAAGTAAATAAAGCATTGCTCTCCTTCCTTCTTTATCCTTATTTATCTTTGTTAAAGAGTAAACAAAAGTTGGTTTAAGCTAACCTAGGTGTACTGAAATCAACACTATTTTACATCAGAAGAAAATCTGATGTAAAGACGCTGGAAGATCCAATGTCTTTACTGATGTTTTAATGTGAATTTAGTGATCCTGATGAGAATTTAATTCACAGAATGCCCAGATCTCTTGCAGCATTCCATCTTCAGAGCTGCCATCATGACAACATATTAATTTAGACTGAGAGGAGTTCTGTGTATTATTCCTAATATACATTCACAGTGTGCAGTGTAATTGCTCCTTTGGAGCTGATAATGCTTTTTTTGCCTGAAACTTTTTTTTCCGTACTGTGTGGTAATATAATAATTGGTTTATATTGTGAATACATGTTATTATATATAGTGGGTCATATTCCTCTATCAGAGTTTGTATCCATATGCAATAAAAATAAAGCCACAAAAATAAAGTGAGTCCATATGATACCACCAAAACTATGCACATCTTATGTCTCCTCTGCGGTAGAAAAAACATTGGAGATGAGAGTGCATGCCTCATTCACCAATGAGTACACTAGAAGGAAGTGCAGCAGGATGGCCAGCAGACTTCCTTGGATGGATAAGGAGCTGCTCAGGAAAACTCAAAGGAAAAAAGAGGCTTATAGAAGGTGGAAGCAGGGACAGGCAGCCTGGGAAGAATACAGGGATGTTGTCCGGGAAGCTAGGGACCAGGTGAGGAAAGCTAAGGCCCAGTTAGAACTGAACTTGGCTAGGGATGTTAAGGATAACAGGAAGGGATTCTATAGGTATGTAGCAAGTAAAAGAGACTAGGGACAACGTAGGCCCCCTTTGGAAGATATTGGGAGAACTGGGTACCCTGGATTTGGAGAAGGCTGAGGTTCTTAATGACTTCTTTGCCTCGGTCTTCACTGGCAAATGCTCTGACCTCACCACCCAAGTCTTGGAAGGCAGACGCAGGGACTGTAAGAATGAAGACCCTAAGCCCACTGTAGGAGAGGATCTGCTTTGAGACCATCTTAAGAACCTGAACATACACAAGTCCATGGGAGCTGACGAAATCCATGTGCGGGTCCTGAAGGAGCTGGCGAATGAAGTTGCTAAACCACTGGCCATCATATTTGAAAAATCATGGCAGTCAGGTGAAGTTCCTGGCGACTGGAAGAAGGGAAATATAACCCTCATTTTCAAGAAGGGGAAAATGGATGACTCGGGGAATTACAGAGCAGTAAGTCTCACCTCTGTGCCTGGCAAAATCTTGGAGCAGATTCTCCTGCAAGGCATGCTAAGGCACATGAAAAACAGCAAGGTGCTTAGTGACAGCCAGCATGGCTTCACTAAAGGGAAATCCTGCCTGACCAATTTGGTGGCCTTCTATGATGGGGCTATGGAACTGATGGACAGGGGCAGAGCAGTTGATGTCATCTACCTGGACTTGTGCAAAGCCTTCTACACTGTACCACATGACATCCTTGTCTCTAAATTGGAGAGACATCAATTTGATAGATGGACCACTCGGTGGATAAAGAACTGGATGGATGGCCGCACGCAGAGTTGTGGTCAATGGCTCAATGTCTGGCTGGAGACCAGTAGCGAGTGGTGTGTCCCTCAGGGATCGGTGTTGGGACCAGTCTTGTTCAACATCTTTGTTGGTGACATGGACAGTGGGATTGAGTGCACCCTCAGCAAGTTTGGCAATGACACCAAGCTGTGTGGTTCAGTTGATACGCCGGAGGGAAGGGATGCCATCCAGAGGGACCTCGACACGCTTGTGAGGTGGGCTGATGCCAACCTTATGAAGTTTAACCGTGCCAAGTGTAAGGTCCTACACCTGGGTGGAGCAATCCCAGGCACAGCTACAGGTTGGGCAGAGAAGAGATTCAGAGCAGCCCTGCAGAGAAGGACTTGGGGGTGTTGGTCGATGAGAAAATGAACATGAGCCGGTGCAGTGTGCGCTCGCAGCCCAGAAAGCCAACTGTATCCTGGGCTGCATCAAGAGGAGCATGACCAGCAGGTCGAAGGAGGTGATCCTGCCCCTCTACTCTGCTCTCGTGAGACCTCACTTGGAGTATTGTGTGCAGTTTTGGTGTCTTCAACATAAAAAGGACATGGAACTGTTGGAACAAGTCCAGAGGAGGGCCATGAGGATGATCAGGGGACTGGAGCACCTCCCGTATGAAGACAGACTGAGAAAGTTGGGGCTGTTCAGCCTGGAGAAGAGAAGGCTGCATGGAGACCTCATAGCAGCCTTCCAGTGTCTGAAGGGGAGCTATAGGAATGCTGGGGATGGACTATTCATCTGCGACTGTAGTGACAGGAGAAGGGGTAATGGGTTCAAACTTAAACAGGGGAAGTTTAGACTGGATCTAAGGAAGAAATTCTTTACTGTGAGGGTGGTGAGGCACTGGCATGGGTTGCCCAGGGAGGTTGTGAGTGTTCCATCCTTGGCGGTGTTCAAGGCCAGGTTGGATGAGGCCTTGAGTGGCATGGTTTAGTGTGGGTTGTCCCTGCCCATGGCAGGGGGGTTGGAACTTGATGATCTTAAGGTCCTTCCCAACCCTAACTATTCTATGATTCTATGAAATTAGGCTTGTATGGCTAGCACACTTGACATTTTATTGGTTAGAGGCTTCAGTTTTGTCATCTTCACTTTTCAAGTCTTGCAGAATTAAGTCCAGTTTGTATCCTACAATTCTGCTATCTACTGTGACAAAGGTTTTTAATTGTTTGGGTTTAACTGATTTCCCATAAAAATTTGTCAGCTTTTCCCTTTTTCAGATTTTGTTTGCAAAGAAAACTTCAGAAAGGGTCAAAATAATTTGTCTTAGAAATAAATAGCTGAATTTCCTCTAAAAATGCAATTGATGCCCCACTTTTAGCTTGGAAATAACATACCCATTGATAACATTTCACTTTGACTGCTTTTCTCTTGTACATTATCTTAAGTAATCTAATTTTTAGAAATTTAGCTTTTGGAGTTGTTAATAAAAAAGGATGATTAATTTCAGCAGATGCTCATTACTAACACTATTTGTTTCAGATCCTCATTAACCTGTCAGATAAGAGCTTTTGAATCACCATTGTAAGAATCAAGGCAGGTTCTAATAAGTGCTAATTAAGGTGAATACAGTGTTGCACATTGCCTTTCAATGTGCTTGTATGTTAGTGGGTTGATAGCTTTCTGCTCATATTCAGTTCATATATGTCCTAGGTTCAGCAGCAGCAGTCATTTTTCTCCTTTTTAGAAGCTGGTGCAGTGTTTTGGTTTTTCTGGGTTTAAACCATGACAGTTCTTTTTGGCACCTAATGTGGGGCACGAAGGGTTGAGATAACAACAGATCTGACCAGACTGTGTCTAATTGTATTTGTGATAAGTGTTCATTGTTTCGGACTAATAGTCACTCGTCACAATGCTGATTTTTTATTGGCTCTCAAAGTTGTTGTCTTGATCTCGGAGTTTCAGCATGTCGTACGTTACTTACAGGCAGGTTTTGCTGTGTTAGTGTTTATCAACTGGGGCCTTGGGCTAAGGTTGTTGTTTCATTGTATGTTATAGTAATGGCTTGTAATACAATAGACTCATTGATCATGAAACTGATCTGGCATGTGCTCCCAGTCTCGTCACCACCTCTATACTTTGGGAGGTATATAATAGAAGTGTTTAGCAATTACACATCTTTTTTCCCCTCCTTGGGTGGTCAGCCTATGAGGAAGAGATTCCCACACACCTTAGTGACAAGTACAGCACCCACTCAGACTCTGACTACAAGAGATAACTCAGCTACTCCAACTCCAAGCACAGCAGCTACACCAGCACCAATGACAAGTACAGCATCATCATTTGAGAGTTCTGAGGATTTGAATGGCCTTTGGGTACCCTTGAGACCTGCCTGCTGACTGTGATGGGGATCACCATGTTGGTACACATACAGAGTGTGTTTTATCCACGACCATTTCATCTGATCTTGAAAATTAGGTGGAGTCATGTTTAGGCCTTGTCTAGGATTAGATGACGATATAGGAGGACCGAGAGATTTTCCCCGAGGCTGGACAGTCATGAGTGGCAGGGTGTGGGGGACAGTGTGGGTGAGTATCTGGTCCACTGTGCCCCTCCAGTGCTTTGGAAGTGTCAGAGATGGAAGGCAGCTATATGGAGTCCCCAGCGACAAGATACAGAGACTGCTGAAGGGGAGGGTGAATTATTTTGAGCCCATGACACTTCAGGCCATCAGGGCAGAGATGCAGCATACAGATGGACTCATGATTGAGGGGTGGACTTAGCAATGAACACTACTGCCCACGTTATTCATGAATATGAGCACTGCACACAGCCTCTCCTGCTCTGAAAGACTGTAAAAAGAGATGGAGCCCGACATCATGGATCAGATGGACTCAGCAGCTTCATAAGGATTGGCCCATGTACTAAGGAATGATCTTTCTCTCTCTCAATTTGTGTGGTTGTATATATATATGTATATATATGAGATAAGAGTGATGGTATATTGAAAATGTGGGATCTGATCATGATGTGAATGGTGTGGAACAAAGGGTGGATACTGTCCTGGGTTCAGCAGTAGCAGTCGTTTTTCTCAGTCTTAGTAGCTGGTGTAGTGCTGTGCTTTTGACTTTCAGTCTGGGAACAACGCTGATAACACCGATGTTTTTAGCTGTTGTTAAGTAATGTTTGCTCTGACCAAGGACTTTCTGAGTCTCATGCTCTGCCAGGGAGGAGGGGAGCTGGGAGGAAGCAGAGACAGGACACCAGACCCAAACTAACCAAAGAGGTATTCCATACCACAGCACGTCAAGCCCAGTATATAAACTGAGGGCAGTTACCCAGAAGGGTGAGATCACTGCTTGGGTTGGGCTGGGTATCAGTCGGTGGGTGATGAGTGGTTGTATTCTCTTCCGTTGTTATTTCTCTTATCATTATAATTACTGGTGGTAGCAGCAGTGGTTTGTGTTATACCTTACTTACTGGACTGTTCTTATCTCAGCCTATGGGAGTTACATTCTTTTGATTCTCCTCCTCATCCCTCCAGGAGAAGAGGGAGGAAGGGAGTGGGGAGTGAGTGAACGGCTGTGTGCTTCTGGGTTTAAACCATGAGAATATACATATTTTTTTTTACTTGGTTGTATTACATCTGTGCTTACAGAAATGGTTGGGATAATGCTATAGCCAAAGAAGATCAACTTGTTTGTGAAATAAAGTGCTATGCACACTGTTTAGCAGTCACTGGGGAGAGACATGTATTTGGAGCAGCACACACTTCTCGTCTGTGTATATCAGCAATTCGGTGTATTCAGCCTACAGGGGACTTCAGATTTAAATTAAGTAGTTAAGAGGTCATGGTCATATGCAAGGATGCATGAAAAGCTGAACTTGATGTACAGCAAAATGACAGAATTAGATTTAAAACTCCTAATGACAGCCATCTGGTTTTGATCATTGTGGCAGCACTGAAACGTTCTTAAGGCTCTGTCAGAGAGCTCACTGATTACCTTGGGAGAAACTTGATTGAGCCTATCAAAGTGGGTCATTTAATGTTTCTGAGCTAGCTACAGAAAAAACCTGCCTCTAAAGTGCAATTGTGAAGCTCAAGCACCAGTTCTATTCACACAGATAACCAGCACACTCAAAAGACCTCTTCTGAAATACCTTTTGTCTGACAAAAAAGAAAAATGAGGATGGCCTATGGCTATTGGGATCATTCATGTTTCTCAGTTCATTACCAAGGATTCATCTGATTGATTCACTGGAGACAGTCATGAGGAAAGAGGAGGGGCAAATAGTTGCATGATAAATTAATGGTGTGTAATTGGCAAATTAATTACAGATAAGCATTTCTGAAAATGTGTAAAACATGGCAATAATATAATCATGCCCACAAATCTCATTTTTTAGGGTTTACTAAGAGCAGTTTGAATTTTCTGCCATGTTCTCTTTTTCCTTTTCTTAGCTTTGATGTTGCCTTCCTCAACTTCATCACAAACTGCTGACAAAATGACTCAAAGTACATATTCAAAATGTTTAGTGCAGGCAACTACTGCTTCTATTTTACCGAAATCTAAACATTGGCATTAATGATACTGCACTCCTGTTGCTAACAACATCTTTGAAGCCATATGATTATTAATGAGTTTATTGCTTCCAAGGTATCAACAGATAGCCACAGAACCAACAAAAACTAAGAAATGAGAGGAGCCATGAAGGAAGGTTACTAACTTTGAAAAGGGCAAAGATGGATTAGGAACTATCTTAAGTAGGGGAAGCAAAAAGAGAGAGAAAGATCAGAAAGGCACTGAGAACAAACAGAGACAGGAAAAGAGATGGAGATGTGATTAAGATTGAAAACATTTGCTGCTGAAAATACCTGTTTGCAGATGCTCATTGTTCTAAAATTCTCGCCTTTCTGCCTTTTGATTATATGTAACTGGTCTTTGCTCAAAGGTGATTTTTTGCAGTTGGAGTAAAATGCATTCAGCTGTTTCTGGTTTTTGCCTGAGTGAAAACACTACACTTTTCTTTTTAATAAAGAAATAGAGAAGTTGTTGCAACGGGATTTTTTCTCCTTAATAACTTAGAAATGACAAAACTTTGATATATGAAACTCAGCATGTAACTAGTCCCCAGTGAATAGTACATATTTTGTTAGATTGTGTAAGAGTTGATTGTAAAATAATGGAGTTATGAACATTTTAAAGCATGCCCCAGAGCAAATGCAGTAGAAAATACCACCAATGTTTAAATAGAGTTGTTAACCATGGGCATGCACATGTGCAGAAAGCTGATTCTCTGTGCAACACAATACTTGAGCTACAGCAAAAGTAACCTTTTTATCAACAGTTAAATATTATTCTTGGATTACCTCAAAAGATTTTTTTCCTGTCTTGCTATACACCTATACCTCAGTGTGTTATTAACTAAAATAATATGAAATTAAGATCTTTTCACATTGTCTGATACAAAAGATACAATGAGCTGTCTGGAATGAGTGGTTAGTCACTGCACACATGAACCTGGTCCGAACTCTGTGAAGTTCAAGCTATTATTTTCCCTATTAGGTTTCATGGAGTCAAGCCTCAAATAGACATGAATGTGAAAAAAATCCACATTACTGTTCTTGTATAAATAAACTAAAATTATTTATTTTGCTAATGATTTTAACAGAACCATGTTGCTGAAAACTATTTTTAATTTTCTACAGGTTTGATTCTTTTTTCCTTTGAAATCAAGAAGGACAGGATTGAGGCCCAAATCGATACGATGAAAATAGTGACAAGACTGTAAGTATTTCATGAGGTGAATAATCTTTGATTTCCTTCTAATAATTTATCTTGATATGAACAAAAAGCCATTGGAAAAAAATAAAAAATTTTGAAATATAAGGGAGTCTATTTCCTAACACATAACTTCATTTGCCTACTCATGCAGCTGAGCTACCTCAAACTGCAAGTTATTCAAAATTTTATAAGCTAATCAAGTTTGGGCCTGCTTTTTAACAAGATGGACAATTTCCAAAGAAAACTCAGGTGCTCTAGGACTTGGTGTTGTCGAAACAGTAGGTGGCGTGTTCCTCTACGCCATAGGATTTCATTGGCCAAGACTTAAACGTGTGCTTAAGTTTAAGCATTAAGTATTCCCTCTGAAATGAATGGGTTTATTCACACGCTTAAATTTAAATAGGTGCACAAGCTGTTTCCTGGATTAGGTTCTGAATCCTTGGGAAGGTGTCCACTGCAGGAGATGTTTGTTAGGAGAGGATGGAAAGGGAATCCTTAACCATGCTCAGTAGTAATTTCTGTTCCCATGACATGCTTTTTAAAGATATAGTAAGTAGTAGTACTTGAGTAGCCACCTTGTTAATTAAATACTATTACATTAATTAGCTGTCACAACACTCGTATAGACTGTTCATGCTACTAAAGGATTAGTTATGTGTCAAGCCTATGAGATTGTCATACAGAAACAAAATGTTTCCATTAACATATTCAGAGTTAAATTCAAGTGGACATTTCCTCTCTGGGTTTTTGCAGACTTCTTCCTGCACATTGCACTATACCTGACCAGGCCTCTGAAAATTATTCTTGTATTTTTACTTGGAAAAAAAGTTGGCTTTTTGGTTTTGGTTTTGTGGTTAATTTTTTTTTTTTCCCAATGTCTTGTAAAGCTCTAGGTATGGATAAAAAACCTACACAGCATTTGAGTTCATGTGACCACAAAACTCTGGGCATGTTCTAAAGGCTAGTATGTCTATGGAGTGAGCAGTAATTAGTATTACAATTTGCAGAACAACACTACAAGATACTTTATGGTGGAAGGTAGTATGCATACGTAAATTATTACTGATGTTAATGTGATTAAACACTGCAAGTTTCTACTGCCTTATGGGGAGAATAAATTGTAGCAAATATTTTTACTGATTTTTTCCAAATAAATATTTTTCTACTCTCCTAGCACTGCATCTGAATTCAGCTAAGTTTTGAGGCTTTTTTTTAAATTTTCTCTCCTTGTTCTGTGTGGTTTTGATTATAATTCAGTTTTGCTTGGAAACTGCCACATCTTAAAATTGTATTCTATGCATATAATTTTGAGTTAGAAGCAGAAAGCCCAGGAGTGTACTTTTCAACACATCTGTTTTGTTTGTTGCTTGTGTAATTGGAGAGCATCTAACATATGAAAGGATATATTTGAAAAGATTAAGCTTTATTTATAAATGATGAAGGAAAATTCACAATATGAAGTATTTGCAAATAGAAAATACACTTCTACTTAATATGGTTGCAAAACATAGCCTGTTACAAGTAATGTTCATCAATAGGCCATATTTGATATACTAGACCATACAGAATGCTGTTTGAACAGAGATAACACAGAAACAGCCAGCGTTTTGACTTTGGCTTTAATAAGGTTTTCTTGATTACATAGCACAAGTAACAATAAGCTTGATTAACTGACTTTATTTCATTGAGCTCTTTCAATAGCTGAGTACGTAATTTGAAGCTTAACTTATTCACTTACCTTTGTGTTACCATGGTAATAAAATACACACTGGAATGACATTTGACATTCTTTAATTTTTGTAATTTGCGATCAGGACAGCTCTATGAGTATGCTTTATTTTAAGATGGTTTGGGAATAACAGAAATGTAAACAACATCTTCCCAGTGGCCAAAAAACATAGTAAATGGTATATATTGGTTACATTTGATTTTGAAAACAAATACATTACTTAGAATCACTTGAATAGCTCCCTGTGGACATCAGTTTAATAGTCAATGTCAGTCTGAAATGCAAGTAGAATTCTGCTTAATTGAAACGGAGCTGGAAAATAGAGAGAAATCACCACCTTGGTCGTTGTCTAAATCTTATTTCTTACATATTGCACTTGAATTCTGGTTGCTTTCCTCATAAAAGGTTCAGAAACACAACCAAGGAGGGCCACATGAGTGATCAGATGTGTGTGGTGTGTTGCATGTGCATGTGAGAGACCTATAAAATGATGAATGACAGCGAGATTATTCATGGCTTCTCAAAAGAAAGAGGGGGCTGGAAGTTTAAAACAGATAAAAGGAAATAATCTTTCATGGGACACATAAAGACTGTAGAAGTATTCCCACAAAAGAGTGAATGTATAAATAGATTTAAAATGGAACTAGAAGATAAATTTGTTGGTGGCTATTAAACATAACTGTCCAAATGTGATCTCTAACAAAGAAAGTCAATAAATTGCTGTGGGGAAGAAGCTGACAGATGACGAGAGTTGACTGGTCATTCTTGTATGGCCTATTCCTTTTTCTAAAGTCCTTGCTATGGGTATTTCTCAGATATAGGATAAATGTTTGATGCACCTTTCATCTAACTCAGTTTGGCAATTTTTAGGTATCTTAGCTGCTAACAAAAAAGCATGCATTTGAATGGTTTCATTTCAAATAAGAAATGAGGTATGAAAACAAGTCTCCTCTAGATAATATAATTACTTAAGCATTTAAGGACACATGGTTATAGATAGAAAAAACTCCTGCAGCCAATTACCGCAGTAAGTGTGATGACCTAAATAGAGGTCCTGGAAGTTACCAAGGTCCAAAACCTGAATCACTAAATTCAAATAAGCTTTGTAGGGACAGTTTTCCAGTTTCTGACTGCTGTCTTCTGATGGGGTAATGCTTAAATCTCCCTTGGGGCTTTTCAAATACTTTTGAGGGGAACTTTTTCCCCAGGTGTTCTTTTGGAAGAGTCCAAGTAGTAATTGCTGAAAAACACAGTCAGCAATTGTGTTTCAGGACATAAAGGAGTGGAGCAACTTATGACACATATTGACTAGATTTTTCCAGTTTCAAAGAAAAAAGACTAGCTGGAGTCTTCTGGAGTACTTTGATTTTCCAGTCAGAAATGCCAGTCTAACCAGCCTACTCTTTTCTGTAGGCAGAATAATGACCCCTTTATAAAAAAAATCAGAATACTTGTTCTGGTCAGAGGTCTGGTAAGTTAATTTCCCAGAACAAAATAAACCAATAACGCTATGACTTCCAAGGTACCTAACCTGAACTTGAGATCTGGGAAGCAATCACAGGAATACTTTGAAATTCATTTGTCCAGTTCAAATACATATGTCATGATCACAAGCCATAATGAATTGAATGGGAGTCCTTGCATCAAATTTTACAGTTCCAGCTTGCCTTCAAGTATAACTTCTGTATTTCTTTGGATCAGCCACTTAACAACAGTGCTTAAACATTTAATTAGCTTCATTTTGGTTACATTAGCTAAATGTATTACTGAACATTCCTTAATTCTCACAAGATACCTACCATGCAAGTAAATAAGCATGAGACTCCCTGTGCTACAGATGGAAGAAATGAATATTTGAGGAACATATGCAAGTCCATGTAGTGAGACAAACGGTAAAACATTAACATTATTTAAAAGTCAAGACTGCTTGACTTGTCTATCCCTATGGCTCTCCTCTACAGCCTAGAGCTTCTTATTTCTATTTCACTTTGCTAGACAATTTTAGCAAGACTGCTAATTTGGCTTTGATAACTTTTCTTTCCCACTGAGGTCCATTATCAGCAAGCCACATGTTAGTTCTATCCTTAGTGTAGAAAGCTACAGTAATACATCAAACATGTTGTTGGAGACTGCAGGGGAATAATGGGAACCATCATACTGGGGTGTCCCAGAGTTCATACAATCAGGATTTGTTCTGGAGTCTGCTCCTGGAATAACCCTGCTACAAGTGGTGCCTGGGAAGTGAAGAGTTCACTGAAAAAGGAAAGACTCCTTACTTCATTGAAGGATTTTTCTGGAAAAGCATGATACATGTGAAGAATGCTATCACATAATACAACAATCTTTTATAACATACTGTATAGAAAAATCAATGCTGTGCTTTTAAATATGATTTGAAATTTGCTCATAAAGCAAAAGGGTATTTTTGTTGTTATAAGGTGCTTCTGTTCATTGAAGTATAATATATAAAACGATATGTCTGTTATTGCAACAAAAGCACTATACAGCAGTATTTTGGCTGCACCAGCATTTTTTCTTAACTTTGCAGTCCATCTCAAGGTAAAGTTTTGCATACTGTAATGTCAGTTAAAACAAAATGTCAGCATTTTCAATGTTGTCAATTGGTATCTGGTAGAATTATAATAAGAAGGCCAGGGACTGCTGGCTGCTGTCCATCTGACATCATCATATAGAGGAGACAAGGAGAAAAAGCAGTGACAGTTATCCCCTTCTTTATACAGAGCAGTTACTTAATTCATTGCCTCCAAAGGCCTGGCAGCCATTTTCAAGTATTTAAAAAGTAAACTTCGTAGTGAGTTACATAGGTGGATTTTTACTCCTGCATGTGTCCTACTATTGTAAATAAGAGCCCTAAAGCAATTTCTGAACTTACTGGCTATAGTGGTAGGCACAGCCATATTCATCTTTCACAGGTACTTTAATGAGGCAAATAAATATATTGAAGCTCAGAGAAATTAAGTATGTTGGAATGGAAGGTTACAGGATCTTTAGAAAAGACAGGCCAGGCAGGCGGGGAGGGGGAGTTGCTATTTCTGTTAGGGATAGGCTGGAGAGTATGGAACTCTGTCTGGGGAAGGGTGAGCAGTCGACAGAGAGTTTGTGGGTCATGGTTAAAGGGAGAAGAGGAATGGGGGACATCACTGTGGGGATGTGTTACAGACTGCCTGATCAAGAGGAATCTGTGGATGAAGTGCTCTATAGACAGATAGGAACAGCCTCACGCTCACAGGCACTTGTTCTCATGGGAGACTTCAACCACCCTGACGTCTGTTGGAGTGAAGGTACGGCCCAGCACAAGCAATCCAGGAGGTTCCTCCATTGTGTGGAAGACAACTTCCTTCTGCAAGTAATAGAGGAGCTGACAAGGAGAGGTGCCATGCTTGACCTCGTGCTCACCAACAGGGAGGGGCTGTTTGGAAATGTGATGCTCCAGGGCAGCCTTGGATGCAGCAATCACGAGATGGTCGAATTTGAGATCCTTGGGACAGTGAGAAGAGCATGCAGCAAGCTCACTGCCCTGGACTTCAAGAGAGCAGATTTTGGCCTCTTCAGGAACCTGCTTAGTAAGGTTCCATGGGATATAGCCCTAGAGGGCAGGGGGGCCCAAGACTCTTGGTTGTTATTCAAGGATCACCTGCTCCAAGCTCAGGAGCGTTGCATCCCAACTTGAAGGAAGTGCAGCAGGAGGGCCAGGAGACCTCCTTGGATGGATAAGGAGCTGCTCAGGAAAACTCAAAGGAAAAAAGAGGCTTATAGAAGGTGGAAGCAGGGACAGGCAGCCTGGGAAGAATACAGGGATGTTGTCCGGGAAGCTAGGGACCAGGTGAGGAAAGCTAAGGCCCAGTTAGAACTGAACTTGGCTAGGGATGTTAAGGATAACAGGAAGGGATTCTATAGGTATGTAGCGAGTAAAAGAGACTAGGGACAACGTAGGCCCCCTTTGGAAGATATTGGGAGAACTGGGTACCCTGGATTTGGAGAAGGCTGAGGTTCTTAATGACTTCTTTGCCTCGGTCTTCACTGGCAAATGCTCTGACCTCACCACCCAAGTCTTGGAAGGCAGACGCAGGGACTGTAAGAATGAAGACCCTAAGCCCACTGTAGGAGAGGATCTGCTTTGAGACCATCTTAAGAACCTGAACATACACAAGTCCATGGGAGCTGACGAAATCCATGTGCGGGTCCTGAAGGAGCTGGCGAATGAAGTTGCTAAACCACTGGCCATCATATTTGAAAAATCATGGCAGTCAGGTGAAGTTCCTGGCGACTGGAAGAAGGGAAATATAACCCTCATTTTCAAGAAGGGGAAAATGGATGACTCGGGGAATTACAGAGCAGTAAGTCTCACCTCTGTGCCTGGCAAAATCTTGGAGCAGATTCTCCTGCAAGGCATGCTAAGGCACATGAAAAACAGCAAGGTGCTTAGTGACAGCCAGCATGGCTTCACTAAGGGGGAATCCTGCCTGACCAATTTGGCGGCCTTTTATGATGGGGCTCCGAAGCGGATGGAGAGGGGCAGAGCAGTTGATGTCATCTACCTGGACTTGTGCAAAGTGTTTGACACTGTCCCACATGACATCCTTGTCTCTAAATTGGAGAGACATCAATTTGATGGGTGGACCACTGTCGTGGTTTAAGCCCAGGCCGTAAATCAGAACCACGAAGTCCACTTCCCCCCCCCCACCTTTCTTCCCTCCGTTCCTGGAGGGATGGGGAGGAGAATCAAAAGAATGCAGCTCCCACGGGTTGAGATAAGAACAGTTTAATAACTAAGGTATAACACAAATCACTACTGCTACCACTAATAGTAATAATGATAAAGGAAATAACAAGCAAGAGAATACAACCGCTCACCAACCGGTACCTCACCCCCACCCTGCCATGATCCAGCCCTTCCGGGGCCCCAGTTCTACATCCTGGGCATGACGTGCTGTGGTATGGAATACCTCTTTGGCTAGTTTGGGTCAGGTGTCCTGTCTCTGCTTCCTCCCAGCTTCTCCTCCTCCCTGGCAGAGCATGAGACTCACAAAGTCCTTGGTCAGGGTAAACATCGCTGTTGCCAGCTCCATTCCCAGGCCGAAAGTCAAAAACACAGTGCTGCAACAGCTACTAAGAAGGAGAAAAACTGACTGCTACTGCTGAACCCAGGACAACCACTCAGTAGATAAAGAACTGGATGGATGGCTGCACGCAGAGTTGTGGTCAATGGCTCAATGTCCAGCTGGAGACCAGTAACGAGTGGTGTCCCTCAGAGATCGGTGTTGGGACCAGTCTTGTTCAACATCTTTGTCGGTGACATGGACAGTGGGATTGAGTGCACCCTCAGCAAGTTTGCCGATGACACCAAGCTGTGTGGTTCGGTTGATACGCCGGAGGGAAGGGATGCCATCCAGAGGGACCTCGACATGCTTGTGAGGTGGGCTGATGCTAACCTTATGAAGTTTAACCATGCCAAGTGTAAGGTCCTACACCTGGGTGGAGCAATCCCAGGCACGGCTACAGGTTGGGCAGAGAAGAGATTCAGAGTAGCCCTGCGGAGAAGGACTTGGGGGTGTTGGTCGATGAGAAAATGAACATGAGCCGGTGCAGTGTGCACTCGCAGCCCAGAAAACCAACCATATCCTGGGCTGCATTGAGAGGAGTGTGACCATCAGGCTGAAGGAGGTGATCCTGCCCCTCTACTCTGCTCTTGTGAGACCTCACTTGGAGTATTGTGTGCAGTTCTGGTGTCCTCAACATAAAAAGGATATGGAAGTGTTGGAACAAATCCAGAGGAGGCCCACGAGGACGATCAGGGGACTGGAGCACCTCCCGTATGAAGACAGACTGAGAAAGTTGGGTCTGTTCAGCCTGGAGAAGAGAAGGCTGCGTGGAGACCTCATAGCAGCCTTCCAGTGTCTGAAGGGGGGCTATAGGAATGCTGGGGATGGACTATTCATTTACTTATTATGAATGAATTAATAAAGACAGTGAAAAATAAACTCAAACAACAAAGCTAAAATGCCAGAAAGTATGGACATAGGAAGCTGCATGGAATACCTGCCACTTTTCTAAATAATTGGAAAATTTTCAACATTTTTTGATACAATCAGTGATAATAATCCAATAACTTTCACACTACCACAAAAAAAAACAAGATTAGTGCAGAGAAACACTGCAGTTATAAACATTTTTGTATGGGATACTATTTAAAAAGAGCAAGAGGGATAAAAAGTCCTCCCAATCAGGTTTCTGATTTGGGAGAAGTGCCTAACCACTGATCATGCTAATTTTTTTCCCTGAGAACAACAGCAGAATTTCTACATCTGTTGGTAGAGTTGCTCAACATTTCATTCATTGTTAAGTTAAGTGATATTGATGGATTCCAGTATACTACAGATGGTTAAAATGAGTTAATGTTGTAGGTATACAATACATTAACTTCTGCTTAAAAACTGTTCAACTTCCACAGCAGAGACTGTGCTCCCAAAAGCAGCAACCAGAATGCTGATGGAGTTTTAAAGGATGAAGAAGACAAACATAAACATGTCCTTCACAGCAGGGACAGACCAAACCCCTGCCCAGAGCCTTGATACAGAGCCAATTAAAAAAACAGACGAAAGTAACCATGAGCAGAAGCAATTAATTTGAGTTAATATGAAGAATGAAAATCATTTGGAAGTTTAACCCTGTCCTAAAATGTTATAATCATAGAATCATAGAATAATTGAATAGTTAGGGTTGGAAAGGACCTTAAGATTATCTAGTTGTAACCCCCCTGCCATGGGCAGGGACACCTCTCACTAAACCATGCCACCCAATACTCTGCCCAGCCTGGCCTTGAATACTGCCAGGGATGGAGCATAGCACATGTTTTCAAGCTTCAATTTTTCTGTCAAAGTGTGTATCAAATGGCATACCTAAACATTCAGAACTTCATGGTGACTCTTAAACCTGATTTCCCAGCCTTTCTGATTCCATATTGTTCCCACACAGATAATAAAAAATCCAGCAGGGTGATCTTGTCATATCCACTTAACACAAATACATTCATTTAATTAAGGAAAAGTAAAATATGTCATTACATTGAGTCAATTTTTAAGCTCACTTGACAGAATGAATAGAAAATAGACTTCAGGGTCAAGATTCAGCCTGGCTTGGCTCTGACTAACCACTGGAAATGCCTCTCTCTCCAATCAATTATGAAAGTTAAGGGTGGAAGGGAACATAGTCAGACTTCTATCTTAATAGCATTTTTAAAATGCAAAAAGTGCCAAATATATAAAAATGACCCAAAACTTTACATATTGTCTCATTAGGTGTTGTGAAATAGTTATGAATAAGGATACTGAAGATGTTAAAAAACATCTTAATGAAATATACTAGAAAGAGTGTTACCAGAAAATAGCTTTTTTTCTTGAGCTATCTACAAAAATATCTTTATTGTCATGAAAAACCACAGATACATTGCATTGTATCATGAAATTGTGAAGAAGTCTTATTTCATAGAATCACAGAATCATAGAATGGTTTAGATTGGAAAGAATCTTAAAAATCATCTAGTTCAAAGCCCCTGCCATGGACAGGGATACCTCTCACTAGACTGTTGCCCAAGGTGCTGTCCAACCTGGCCTTGAACACTGGCAGGGATGGAGCAGCCACAGGGCTGGGCAACCTGTGCCACTGCCTCATTATCCTCACGGGGAAGAATTTTGTCCTAATCTCTCCTCTTTCAGTTTAAAGCCATTCCCCTTTTCCTGTCCCTATATACCTTTGTAAAAAGTCCCTCTGTCACTTTCATGCAGACCCACTTTAAATACTGAAAGGCCGCAATAACATTTCCCCCAAGCTTCCTTTTTTCAGGCTGAGCAGGCCCAGCTCTCTCAGCCTGTCTTCATAGAAGAGGTGCTCCAGCCCCCTGATCATCTTTGTGGCCTTCTATGAACTCACTTCAACAGCTCCATGGCCTTCTTTTGTTGGGGATCTTGGAGCTGAATGAAGCACTGCAGAGAGGAGTAGAGGAGCAGAATCTCCTCCTTCGATCTGCTGGCCATGCTCCTTTTGGAACAGCCCAGCACACAGTTGGGTTTCTGGGCTGCAAGTGCACACTGCCAGGTCATGTTGAACTTCTCATCAACCAACACCTCCGAGTCTTTCTTCTCAGGCCTGCTCTCAATCCACATTTCTCACCTCACAGGTGTTTTCCTTTTCTCCTCTGTCTCTTTATTATTCCCACATCTATTTAGGGTTAATATTTACTCGAAAAAGAATTTGCAGGCCAGCATAAAATATGAATAACTTTTTGAGGGAGCTACCTAGACAGAAATGACAAACAGAACATCAATAAATCTACATAAGCTTAACGTCAATAAACTTGTCAGTCATTGGTAAAAGACAGATGGTGAGACTTTTTGGCCCAGGACTGTGTGGAAGCATCCTTTTGTGTGAACTGAAAGACACTGGTATACAGAAAAATAGAATCATATAATGGTTTGGTTTGGAAAGAACCTCAATATATCATTTAGTCCAATCCTTCTGTCATGGGCGGGGACACCTTCCACTAGACCAGGTTGTTCAAAACACCATTCAATCTGGCCTTGAACGCATCCAATAATGGAACAACTTCTCTGAACAACTTTTTCCAGTGTCTCACCACCCTAATTATAAATAATCTGTCCTGCAACTACAAGATTTGAAGTCAAGTGGCATAAACACTGTCTTTTGTTGCAGTTGCAATACCCTCTAAGATACATTTTCTTATATTTCACAGCGTAGTATGAATAGTCATTGGATTTTTGATGGAAAACCAAAGTAAAGAGCACCAATAACTTTTTTATATATATACAAAAGTACTTAGTACTAAACCCTGGACTACAGAAAAATTTCTGTGAGGTGATCTTCTTGTAAATTGAATATTTGTCAAGGAGGTTTTCAAAGTTAAGTTCAGTCATATTATTCATCTCAGGTATAGCTTCTGATGTTACTTTTTTTATGGGGAATAAGGAACCTATATCTATGCTGTTGAATGCAAATATGGAAGAGAAATAGTATTTTAAAGTCTAGCTTTATTGTGTTGATACCAATGGCAGATTTGCCAATGGCTTCAAAGTTGTAATACCAAGTTTACAATAAAGAGATACAGTGATTTTGAGTAAGAAAATAAAAAAAAAAAAGCTTAATTCCTTCAAACAGTAATGGCAATGTCCAAATGTTGGCTTCTAACATAGACTGTAAGGCATGTAAGTTTCCTCAGTAGACATTTTATTAGTTTTAGAAGAATATTCTTTTTAAATGTGTTATTGGTTATAGTTGTTTCATTGTGTTGCAGGAAACCATTTTAACCAGAAAAATAAATCATTTTATGGATTTGAGGATATAAAAAATTCATAGCAACAGTTCCAGTTCTGGAAGAATTGTTCTTGGAGACATTGTGCAGATAACTTGAATGCCAGGCTATATGACTTTACTTCTGAAGACATAGATAGAAAATTTGATACTCTAAACTTTTTTTTTTTTTTTTTTTTTTTTTTGTCAGGTAATAAGCAGATTGATTTATTTTCTAGTTAACAAATTGTATTCTGGTGAACTGTAAACTGCTGAGAAAAAAATAATTGTCAGTCATTGAATAAAGAATGTTATTAGAGGTAGAAAAAACAATGGATCCATGAGCTAATAGAAATAAAACCAATAAGCCCTGAAATCAGCAAAGGAAACATTAATTCAGTCAGTGCCCTTTCAGTTTGCCTTAGGAATCATGAGTAGCAGTCTGAAATCCCTTTTTTTCTCCAGGGAAGAAGTGATGTTATAAACTATACTGATCAAATAAAAAGGGAAGCCACAGGCTAAAACAGAAAGAAAGAAGTTACAACAAAGGAAAACTGCTAGTTGTATGAAATGACACATTTATACATAACCAAAGTAAAACTAGGATCCTCTCCATTTACTTTATATTAGCTGCAGAAGAAAAATAGCTGTATTACAGAGACCATGCAACACAGTAACATAGCTTAAAGAATTATTTTGAATCACCCCAGAGGATACCTTCCAAAATATGTACTTAGGATCTGGAGATAAAATGGTACCATTGTCTGGTTTTTGGATATCAAAAAATGCAATAATCTTGAGCACATTAAAGAGATCTATAAAGAGAGTGTACGTAAAAATCTTTAAGTAAGCATTGTGTACAAAGATATTTTCCTTTTTAAAAAAAACTACCAAAAGGAACGAGAAATCCATTATCTATATCAGAAGAATTACAGTGTGAGGATTTCTTAATATCAAGTAATCTGAAATCTCATTCAGTCTAGTCTGACTAATATGTAGTCTTTAGGCCTACACTGTCTAAAGAAAGAATTAAAATATACTGAATAAGTAATAATGCTGCAGGAAACCACTGAGAGTTCCAGAACCTGGGACAAAACTATAAAGTAAGATGTTGAATTTATTTATATCAATATTGGTTCTGAAATCCATTGCGCGCTAAACCATTCTTTTTTTATTTTCAGTCTGGCATCATACTTCTAATAGAGAAGGAACCATGCTTCAGAAATACTCCAGGTATTTTCATCTGCTATTAGAAAACAATGGCTCACATTATTGTATGTGAAAATTGAAAAAAAATAATCGAAAAATGTGCCATGTAGCATTTTGTGTACAAAGAATTTTAATTATAGATGCTTTAAGAAAATCATCCAAAAGCCTAGTAGAGGTTAATTTAAACAATTGTTCCCATCCTTCATGGCTGTGAGAATGCACACCAAGGCAGACAAAAGAAGTAGCTTGTAGCTGTGTTATGCTTTTGATCACGTAGGGCATTGCAAATCTGAGTTTTGCTCAAGCCACAAAGGACACACAGGAGCTAAGACAGGTGTATGAGGCGGTGCAAGTAAGCCATTTTTTGCCAGGCACTTCTGTGCTCTTTTAGGTAACAGAAAGGTAGAGAAGTTTATGCTGAGGTACATTACAGTATTTACTAGGTTTCATGCACGCAATATGAGCAAAAGGCAACTTTTCTTTTTGTTTCTCATTTATTTCTTGTGCCACAGGGAATAAGTCCACAATTTAATAAAATTTATGCTGAGAGTATTTTTTTTTTCATTAATTTCTGAAGTGATCTGGACTCTGCCAGGCAAATGATTGCTAGAGACAATATAATTAGAATGATTTAAAGTATAACTGGAATAATATAATTTCACAAGCAACAAATGCAATCATTGGGCAAGTAAGTACTATTGGTCTTTCATTCCATCATAATTTGATTTTTTTTTCCTATTCCGCTTGGAAAGAAAATTAAAGTTTTAAGTGAATATTTTGGGCACAATATGAAATTAGATGCTATTTTTTACAGGTCACCTACCTACTCATTGCCAGAAATGAGTGACGCTCTCTGAAAAAAAACCCCTACTCTCTCAATTATTTTGGTGCTTTTGATACTATTTTGCTTCCCTTTATTCAAGTTATAATCTTACTTATTGCACACTAAAGTTTCTTATCAACATAGAACTGCAGATTTTCTCAGGGATGTCTTCTGCATCAGATGTGGCTCTGTTTATTCGGAACACCTCTTAACCTCAGTTTTACACATGGAGCCTGGTATAACAGAGACATTAAGGCTGAAGCCTGAGGTACTTTTTTTGGGTACCCAGTTTGGAACATCTACAGAGAGTGTTCTCAGAATATTAGTTTTCTGGATTGTTTGCCAAGTGCAAAAGTAAGCCTCCTTTTGAAGTCAAAGACAGCAATAAACCACAAAATCTGCGAATCACATCACCTACACCTCAAGGTGAGTGCTTAGAGAATGAGAAACTTCAATGGACTTGAGAGAAAAAATTAGTTTAAACAGCTAGCTCGTATGTGATCAGAAGGAGAATCATTAACTATCTTGCCTTTATGCTGGTTAAGTAAAGATACCATTCATTTGTTTTACTGTTACTTGCCTTATTCACTATGTGGCTTCCAAATTCTTTGAAAGGTGAGGAGCAGTTTAATAGACAATTGTTAGAATGTACTGGACTACCACTGCAGAGGTGTCACTATAGTATTTGCAAACTAAGGAAATACATCACAAAAGCTAAATGTAGTGGGAGATTTAATAGGTACTTTAAATGGTAAATGATCACATTTGAATGAAAATTACTTCCTCACAGAAAAAAAAGGCTAACATCCATCTCCCAATAAATGTGTATATGTGATTGAATGTACTTATGTGTTTTCTGCTGTTCCACTATTACGTATGACTATTTGCCCATCATGTTTATTTTTCAGAATAAATCAATAATGTACTTTACAGAACTGCATAATCGCTTTTTAAAAATACGTATTCCAAAGTATTTCTGTTTGGTCAGCCAGCACATATTTACCTGTTTATTTCATGTGCACTGTATGAACTGCAGACTGAAAGATCTACTGCCTGAAACCCAATGCGCGGGAAGAAACCCATTTTGCAAATGAAGACTGACATCCCTGAGACGTTAAGGCTAAATCCTGAAGTGTGGCCACCTCTTTGGGTGTCCAACTTGAAACTTGTACTCTCTATTTTCTCAGAATATTAAAGATTCCTGAAATATATAAAAAATAATGACTTAGTAAAGCCTTACAGTGTGCAAAGGAGCTGATTTGTCTCCATCACTATGTTGTGTATTTCCAGTAGAATAAAGGCCAAAGCCTCGGAATAGGTTACGGAATAGCAACAAATAGATTAATCTACCTAAAAAAACGATTATCTGATCAAGCTGGCAAAGTAGGACTCACAGACATTTCTTGTGTCTGCTAAACAACATGAGAAAGGCATCAGACAGCTGTCCAAAGATTAGATTGCATTAGAAAGAAGCTATTGTTCAGAGTATCTGAAAACGAAAATGTATTTCTAAGTTGTCAAAATTCACAGCTGAAATGTAAAAAATAAAATGACTGCTTCAGGTGGAGTTCAGCATTTAAAACTGAAAGCTCTCTGGGACTGCTCTGTTAATCATTTTCTCTGGAGAACTGAAAATAAGGGGCTACAAATGAAATAAAAGAATATCTGCTTGCTTAACCTTCTCACTGGAGTGAAAACCATGACAAAAAAGATCTAAAAAAAGGCTGAAGACACCACATTCAGCTGTTTGAAAGTAGCAGTAATGAGGGCTTGTAACATCTCATTAGGAAACTGTCAAACCCCAGGTTGCTTTATAAATGGACAATCATGAGCTGCAATTACAAAAGAGTGGGAAATACACTGTTAGAACCAAACATTGTGGCAGGAGAGGACAAGGTACACAGCATGTAATGGGAATTGAACCCGAGTTTTTTCCTTTAGAAAAATCTTTTAAAGGAAATACTAAGGTAACTTTTACAGGCAAAGGTAACTTTTACAGGCAAAGGAAGAACAACATTTTAGCTACTTTCATGTTGAGATTGGAATCTCTGAATGGTAGCACCACTATAGTAGAAGTTTCAGATGAGGAGTTTCAGGTATTTGACCCCAGCAAAGAACCAAATGAGACTGTTAAGTTTTGCTATATTTAAGGCTGATAGGGATGGTAGTGTGATGATCAATAGAATCATAGAACCATAGAATAGTTAAGGTTGGAAAGGATAAGATAATCTAGTTTCAACCCCCTGCCATGGGAAGAGACACCTCACATTAAACCATGTCACGCAAGGCTCTGTCCAACTGGCCTTGAACAACAGCAGGGATGGAGCATTCACAGCTTCCTTGGGCAACCCATTCCAATGCCTCACCACCCTCACAGTAAAGAACTTCCTCCTTACATCTAATCTAAACTTCCCCTATGTAAGTTTTAACCTGTTACCCCTTGTCCTATCACTACAGTCCCTAATTAAAAGTCCCTCTCCAGCATCCTTACAGGCCTCCTTCAGATACTGGAAGGCTGCTATGAGGTCTCCATGCAGCCTTCTCTTCCCCAGGCTGAAAAGACCCAAACTTTCTCAGCCTGTCTTCATATGGGAGGTGCTCCAGTCCCCTGATCATCCTCGTGGCCCTCCTCTGGACTTGTTCCAACAGTTCCATGTCCTTTTTAGGTTGAGGATGCCAGAACTGTACACAATACCCCAAGTGAGGTCTCACAAGACCAAAGTAGAGGGGCAGGATCACCTCCTTCGACCTGCTGGTCACGCTCTTTTTGATGCAGCCCAGGATACGGTTGGCTTTCTGGGCTGCGAGCGCACACTGCCGGCTCATGTTAATTTTTACATCGACCAACACCGTCAAGTCCTTCTCCACAGGGCTGCTCTGAATCTCTTCTCTGCCCAACCTTTAGCTGTGCCTGGGATTGCTCCCACCCAGGTGTAGGACCTTGCACTTGGCATGGTTAAACTTCATAAGGTTGGCATCAGCCCACCTCACAAGCATGTCGAGGTCCCTCTGGATGGCATCCCTTCCCTCCAGCGTATCAACCAAACCACACAGCTTGGTGTCATCGGCAAACTTGCTGAGGGTGCACTCAATCCCACTGTCCATGTCACCGACAAAGATGTTGAACAAGACCGGTCCCAACACCGATCCCTGAGGGACACCACTCGTTACTGGTCTCCAGCTGGACATTGAGCCATTGACCACAACTCTTTGCTTGCAGCTGTCCAACCAGTTCTTTATCCACCGAGTGGTCCACCCATCAAATTGATATCTCTCCAATTTAGAGACAAGGATGTCATGTGGGACGCTTTTCACAAGTCCAGGTAGATGACGTCAGCTGCTCTGCCCCGTCCATCAGTTCCGTAGCCCCATCATAGAAGGCCGCCACATTGGTCAGGCAGGATTTCTCCTTAGTGAAGCCATGCTGGCTGTCACCAACCACCTTGTTGTTTTTCATGTGCCTTAGCATGCCTTGCAGGAGAATCTGCTCCAAGATTTTGCCAGGCACAGAGGTGAGACTCACTGTTCTGTAGTTCAATCACAGGATCATAGAGTGGTTTAGTGTTGGAAAAGAAACTGAAAGGTCTTCCGGTTCCAACCCCACTGTTAAGGGCCTGGACACCTTCCACTAGACCAGGTTGCTCAAAGCCCCATCCAGCCTGGTCTTGAACACTACCAGGGATGAGGCAGCCACAGCTTTTCCAGGCAACCTTTCCAGTGCCTCAGCACCCTCACAGGGAAGAATTTCTACCTAATGTCTAATCTAAATCTCCCCTCTTTCAGATTAAAGCCATTCCCCCTTGTCCTGTCCCTACACGCTCTTGTAAAAAGTCCCTCTATAGCTTTCATGCAGACCCACTTTAGGTACTGAAATGTTGCAATAACATTTCCCTGAGCCTTCTCTTCTTCAAGCTGAACAAGTGCTACTCTCTCAGCCTGCCTTCGTAGGAAGGATGCTCCAGACCTCTGATCATTGTGGTCTCCTCTAGACTTACTCAAGCAGGTCCACATCTCTCTTGTGTTGTGGGTCCCAGAGCTGAACATAGCACTGCAGGTGGGTGTGGATGATTTTCTGACAAAGAATGGCCATGTACCCAGATCAGCAAGTGCCTACGTGGAGTTCGACATGAACCAAGGTATAACAAAAGGTGAAGAAGGATGGGAGTGAGGCACTGGGAGTAAGAATCCCAGCAAGACAAGAAGGAGCTGGAATTTAGTGAGTTGCTAAATTGAGGACTGTTGGAAAACTTTGAAGGTCAGGTTCTCATACCTGTGCTTAATCAATTACATGTTAGTAGTTAAGGACCTCAAAGATATGTATCCAATCACAATGGGCCAAGTTAGTGTAAACAACTTTAAGAAATAGTATATAAAGAGTTAGTTTTCTATAATAAATGGCTTTTTCTGATCACATTGATCTCCGACTGAGTCCATTCTGCGACAGGTGGGAGTCTCATGAGAGTGGAATAGAGGGGGAAAATCCCCTCCTTTGACCTGCTGGTCACACTGCTTTTGATGCAGCCCAACACACGGTTGGTTTCTGGACTGCAAGAGCACAGTGAAGCTTGCCCCTGTTCAGTTTCTCAACAACCAACACCCCCAAGTCCTTCTCCTCAGGTTTTCTCTCAATTCAGTTCTCACCCAGCCGGTGCTTGTGCTTGGGATTGCCCTGACCCAGGTGTAGGACCTTGCACTTCTCTTTTTTGAACTTCTTGAGACTGGCATCGGCCCACCTCTCAAGTGTGTCAAGGGCCCTCTGGATGGCATTCCTTCCTTCCAGCATGTCAACTGCACCACACAGCTTGGTGTCATCGGCAAACTTGCTGAAGGCACACTCAATCCCATTGTCCATGTCGCTGACAAAGATGTTGAACAGCGCTAGTCCCAATAGTGACCCCTGAGAAACACCATTTTTCTCTAATCTCCACCTGGACCGTGAGTTGTTGACCACTACATTCTTAGTGTGACCATCCAGCCAATTCCTTATCCACCTAGTGGTCCATCCATCAAATCTTGCTTCTCCAATTTAGAGACCAAGATGTCATGTAGGACAGCATCAAGCGTTTTGCACAAGTCCATGAAGATGACGTCAGTCATGCTCACCTTATCCACCAGTGTTGTAGTCCTATCACAGAAGGTCACTGAATTTGTCAGGCATGATTTATCCTTGGTGAAGCCATGTTGGCTGTCACCAATCACCCTCTTATTTTCCATGGGCCTCAGCATAGTTTCCAGGAGGATCTGCTTCATGATCTTGTCAGGCACTGAGGTGAAACTGACTGGGCTGTAGTTCCCTGGGTCTTCCCTTTTTCCTTTTTGGAAACAGGGATTATGTTTCCCTTTTTCCAGTCAGTGGGAACTTCACTGGACTGCTGCAGCTTCTCAAATATGATAGATAATGGTCTGGCAACTTCATCTGCCAGTTTCCTCAGGACCTGCAGATGCATCTCATCAGGTTCCATTGACTTGTGTACCTTCAGTTTCCTCAGATGATCATGAACTTCATCTTCTCCTGAACGGTTTTTCACTCTTTCAGTCCCTGCCTTTGCCTTCTGTGATGTGGCCTATATGGCTGAAACACTTGCGGGTCAAAGCAAGACATGGAAGACGCTGAGTACTTCAGCCCTCTCCATATCCCAGGTAACCTGGTCTTCTGTTTCATTCCCTCATTTTCCTTTTATCCCCAGTGCCGCTATAGAAAATTTTCTTCTTGCCCTTGTTGTCCCCAGCCAGGTTTAATACTATCCAGGTTTTAGCATTTCTAACCTGATTCTCAGTAGTTTGGACAGTTTCTCTGTATTTCTCCCAGGTTATCTGTCCTTCCTTCCATCCTTTGTAGGCTTCCTTTTTCTATTTGAGTTTGTCTACAGGTCTCCTGCATTTTTTGCCTGAGACTTCCTCTTTGACGACATACCTTGCTCCTAAACTTGAAGATGGTAACCCTTGAATATTGACCAGCTTTCTTAGGCCCCTCTTCCCTCCAGGGCTTTATGTCATGGTACTGCATCAAGCAAATGCCTGAAGAGGCTAAATCCGCTCTCCTGAACTCCACGGTAGCAAGCTTGCTGTGCACTGTCCTCATCACCATAAGGATCTTGAACTCCATCGTGTCTGGTTACTGCAGCTAAAATGAGGGCTGGACAGATTTGTCCCCTTGGAAATGTACACCAATGAGCTGCACTAAATTTCACATTAAACATGTAGAAATTCCAGAAGTGGAAGGAAAATACAAGGAGATAACAGAAGGGAGTGAATGCTACTGCTGTTCTTGTGAGGTTGCAGTTTCAACCATTTCCTTTACTCATTAAAATTCTCAGTAACTTGACTGTCAAAAAACCTAAGTTCCTATGGGAAATAACCCTTTAAAAACAAGTCAATAAAAATAAAGTCTTCCGTGTCACTTTCTTTGACTATTACAGGTGACTCACTTCTTATATTCTAGTTAATTTTCCATTTGTCTGATTAATTCCCTGAATTTTGTGGAGGACAGATTTTCAGATTAGAACAAGTTATTAGAATTTTCTACCTGCATACAGTAAATAAATCAGTCATAAACCCAAAGCATGGGTACCACCATTTTAGTGGTGTTTGTAACAGTTTTGCACACACCTTTATTCTTGACAATTGTAACTGCAGTCTTCAGGAAGTTGTTAGATATTGACAACACAAAAAGCTTTTAAACATTTTAAGGCAAGGTAACTGAAATGGAGAAACCAGGAGCCTAAGGATGAATGTGATATTATGGACAGCATATCTACAGTTCAGACCTTGACCAAGCTCGTCATGCTTCAGTATTTGAGGCCAGCCACAATGCTGAATATTCAGAGCTCAGATTTACAATTTTGAATGAGGTGAATTCTCTTTCTTTGTGTAAGTAAGTCACTTCCCCGTGCATGTTTTCTCTAACATATTAGCTAGCTCCCTAAGCAGACACATGCAGTGCTTAGCTCAGCATATCAACTGGAAGATGTTAGGGCCCTTTTCCAGAAATACCCAGTGTATTATTTCTCTCCAGCAGTATATTCCAAATTTCTAGATATATTCTAAATTTTGCTTAAATAAGATACCCTTTTTTTTTTTTTTAATATCTTTGCTTCTATTCCTAGCTGTGTAATAAATAATATTTCTGTAAGTTTTGTTCATAGCAGTCTATACAGACAATGATATAAAATCCTCTCTACAAAATGTTCAGAGCATAATTCTTTGCAAATGTCTGTATGCTTTTTTGCTTCAGTATATGTACCATCCAGCTTTCACTGTCTCATTCTCATCCTTTCCTAGGCATTTTAGAAAGTATGCATTAAATAGCCTAGTTCCAGAACAAGCCCCGTGTGACCAACCACCAAAATTTCTGTGTAAATTTATAGCAACTTAGTTCTCCTAAAAATGAAAGATGAAAGAAGTGTACATACTTACTTAGCATTTTCATGTGTAAGAGCTAAAATAAACTAAATGAAAATTCCAAGCTTTCATCCTGAATAAAATACTCAAAAGCATACTTTAATTCAACAACATATGCTGCTTAAATTAGAGTCCAAATGACATTCCTCAATTTGCTCTCTTTCATCACTTGAGCACATTCACAGTTAACAGTTCAACAGAACTTGGATTTTTTTTATTCTAAGGAGATAAGATCAGTCTTTGTGGATTACTCTCTGCCTGTCAACCAGTAAAAACTTCAAAATGTTTATGCAAATTTTCTAATTTCTGAAAATGTAAAGTCCTTCTACACTAGTCAATACTGAATTTTATCCAGTTCTTTTGGTGTATGTCTGGTAGGCATGAATTTATCAATAACTAGCACTCAGTGAGAGATTTTTACGGAAACTGGAGTAAGAAACCATATATATCTCAATTCTATTACTGAAATTTAACACAGTTCTAATGCTGGTTCAAGTATTTTCAACCATGTAGGCAAACTTAGAGTTGCTGCCTTTGGAACAGGATGGTTTCCATGCAGGAAGGAAGTGGGTATAGAGGGAATCTCAGAGGACCGTGCTTTCAAAACACAACTTTGGAATATGAACAGCAGGAGAATTACTTATGTTTCTTCCATGTGTGTTTTGTTACATTATCCAATGTTCTATGCATCTGCCTTGTTTGCTAATACTTGAGGACATTCACGATAGTATTTTTCTGCGTTATATTGTAAGGTAGTACTAGAACCTGGTGGACAGCTGAAAAGAAAGCAGAAAGCAATAAGATTATTGGCACAAATGGAAAGATCATAGCAGCATAACTACACTATAAATTCTGTGGTATTTTGGGGTTTTTTTTTAATAATATGTAGTGTTCTTGATTTTTGTGGTGACTATGAAATGGAAAACACTTTGTTTGGGGCTGGCATAATGTTGCAGTAGGCAGGACAGAACTTCTTACTGCAGATTAAATTCTGCATATGTTTCAGCTCAGCCTAGCATACTTATTAGCAGAGATTGTCAATTACATTGTGGGAAATTTATCACAGGAATTAAATTCTATAACTTGTATGAATGACAAAGTAATTCAGCATTGCAATCTAGGCTGAGACTTAGTCTAAACCTTCCAAGGTTAAAAACCCCCACATTCCTGTGTAGTCAGGTTGATAAAAAAATGACACATTGTCTAATATGCATCAACTACCTCTCAGTTTGGATATACTAGGAAAACTCAATTAAAATTTTGTATTGTTTCAATTTAGTGCAAAACCATAATTTTACCAGACTACCAGGATTGTCTGCTTCTAACGGCATTCTTCTTTTGTTCACAAGTAAAAAGAAAAGATTGTCACATGCTTGCATTCAATACAAATATTAACAATAATATGTTTTCTTTTCCTATTGTACATTTTATTGCTTTGCCTACACTACCAGATTCTCTCCAAGGAAATACTGTTCAGTATGTGTGGTCTGGATAGCATTTTTATTTGGACAATTCTTGGCATATGTCTTATGTATTAAATTCAAGTATATTATATATTCATATTTGATGTGGAACACTGGTATCTCAATGTCAGGAGGTAGTCAGATTCAGAATTTTTGTTTAGGTTAGTTCTTCTGTACTAAAATATAAAAAAGATTGAAAAAGTTGTATTCTAAATATGAAAGTAGCCTTATGTAGTAGTGTGATATTTTTTATGTGATTACATGTCTGGGTTCATAGATAAATATTCATAAACATAATATAAATAGATAATAACATTTAAAAAAACGGGTAGTTAGAACTCTGAACTGGTTTCATTTGAACCAGAGACCTCTACAACTTTACTACTCTCTTCGTGATCTGGACCTAATGTTTTTGTTCTGCCCACTTTCTAAGGAGAAATTGCCCAGGCATCTGAAGGTAAATTCAGGTTTACCAACTCAAGGTAAGATGGTAAAACAAACTTACCTTGGCTCCAGTGTTCACTATAGTATATCTAAAGATATGCTTGGTGATATTATCTCAGTAATGGTAGTGTAGTTTGCAGTTCTCATTGTGCTGTCAGCCCAACTGGTATGACACATGGTGATGTCAGACTTAGCTGTTTCCCTGCATTTTCTCTTACATATGAGTAATCAGATAAAGCCAAAAATAACAAAAAGAGATGGTTTTGCACTTGCTATTTAGCAATTCACCTACAGTGTTTTAGGTAATGAACATCTTGCACAAACTTTAAAGGAAGCACTGATACTTAAAACATATTTTTGCAAGTTAAACTCAGATTTCATGATATCATGCTAATTCAGTATAATGCTATTGACATCATCTGAACAAGCATAAAAAACATATCCCTTGGGAAATCTGTAACCTTCTGGTATTGGAAAAAACTGTAATAATAACAAAACAGAGGTTTGAAAGGAAGAAGCAATGAAAAGCCTGTGATGTTTTCAATAGTCTATAAAGTTAGCATGGCGAGCAAAGATATTAGGATAGGAAAATTAAGATTATGCTATAAAATTGTCACACCACCAAGAAAAACAGTGGAGAAAGGCTATAATTTCTATGATTAAAAAGAAAAACAAACAAACAAATACCCTAAATTACCCGCTTTTAAGAAATTGAATGCTTTTGCCATTCCATCAATTGGTGAATGTTATTCATGTAGATATACTACAAGAGAGGTCAAGGAACAATAAACAATGAATCATAACACACAAGATCTGTGACTTGATCTTGTTTCTAACAGCATTCTTCTGTTAGAAGCAAAACCACCACCCAGATGGGAAGGAAAACGTAGCATTGTCTCTTCTCTGGAAACTTCATTACCCTTCTGCCTAATATAAGCCCAGTTTTTTGTCGTGCTTGTGCTTAGCTGTCAGCTATCAGCTACTATCTTTGATAGTAGGAAAGCTGTCTGGTCTTTTATTGGTTTAAGTGGGCGCAATAATCCCTTTCTCTTACATTTAATATATTGACACTAGAACGTGTACAGTACAATACATTAATAAAACAGTAGAAGATATTGGATAATATCATCATTAGCAGTACAGTTTAGACCCATCTCCAAATCTTCAGGCCATTGGCTGATGAAAAACAGAGAATGAGTTAGAAAATATTAATTCAATTCCCAGAAACTGTAACAATATCATCTAAAGATCTTCAGATCTTTAATTTTCACTTGATTGCCACGCAAAAAAGCACAATATGAGTAGCACCTGAGGACAATAGGAACAATGCTGGGTTTTTTTTGTTGTTTTGTTTTGTTTTTTTAATTGTTTGCTTGTTTTGTTGTTTGGTTTTTTTATTTAATTTTTACATTGGGAAAAGTGAAACAATATAATAAAATATAGTAGAATTCAGATAATTTCGTTGTAATTAAAGTGCAAAATAAAAAGTGAGAAAATATAAGTATGGTGAAATTGACCATTATTAACAGCATCACCAGCTGGAACAGAAGAAAAAGAAAGGAGGTAAATGTTGCTTTTTTACTGTAGAGGTTTGTCTGTAAAGCATGGAAAAAAAGAACCATTTTTCTCAGAATACCATCATAATATCAACTTATTGGAAATATTGAATTCCTATCATCTGACCACCTGGAGCACTAATAATAGAATCATAGCTCCTTAGTATCCCTTCAGGTATAGGCTCCAACTCACATCTTGGATTGTGAAAAATTTGTGAATTGATGAAAATGATGTGAAAAAACAAAAAAAAAAATTTGTGCTTTTTAAAGAATTCAATGAACAATCTTAAATGCTTTCAGACAGCTGATTTGTATTTTGCAATAGTAATGCACTCATTTGAAGAGATTTATTTTGTCCATTTTAACTACTCAAATTACATTAATTCCACTAACTAAAAGGATTAATGAAAGATATTTTAGGCCGTGATAAAAAAAAAAAACAAAAACCAAAAAACAAACAAAAAAAACCCAACCAAAAAAACCCCTTAGATTTACAGGTAGCATCATTTTGCTGCCTCCCAGCACCATGAATAGTGCCCTTGTTGGCTTCAGGTTTTAAAGGATTTAGCAGAAGATTTATTACTTCACTTCAGCACATCCTGCCACTTATCAAAGTTACAGTGGCTGGATTTTTGCCCATACATTATATTTCTGATATATAAATACAGACATAAAGAGATAAACAAAGGGCTTCACATTTCAGAGCTTTCTCTTGGGTACTTTTTACAAGTGCAACATATTAAAAAGTGCTAAACATGATGAAAATTGCCAGCATTCTTAAAAATGTATTGGGATGTTAGAATGTAAAACAAAATATATTTTAGAAAATAGTATGCATGGAACTGCTGTATTGTACGTCTTCTGATACATTTTCTTTCTTGTGTCACCTATGTATTTCCCAATTTCAAAGCTATGGAGAAAGACCAAGGAAGTCATGGTAACATTTCTCCCCGCTGGGACACTATTACATCTTTGTGCTAGTTACTCCAATTCAAAACATGTGAACTTTATAACAATTTTCCACTAACTTCAGAAATACAAACTAGTATAATTCAGATTTTGGTAGAAAATTGCTTTTTTGTCACATTAGTTCAGGAAATAAACTGCTGGCCACACTGGCTCTTATTCAGCCATCACCTGTCACACAACAGAATCTGTACTCAGTTGTGTACATGTTCTAACTGGCAACTCACACCTTGTGTGTCATGAAAACACTGTTTCTGTTTGCTGTTTCCTACATGCACCTAACGTTTGGTTGCAAGTATCTCCAGTTCCTTTATCTACAGACTTTGTACTGTTAAAGACTTTTAGATGTTGCCACAGCACAAAGTCCTGAATACTGTCCCTTATTGTGAGTGCAGCCCAGTGAATTTTCTAGCAGTCAATCAGTTAGCAGAGACAGGCAAATGGATTATTTTTGTCTGAGTTCCAACCTCCATTTTGATAAGACATATAAGTAGTCACTGCTGAAATAAAAACTCTGCATACGATATTTAAATTGTAATAGCCACCACACGTCTACTCTTTCCATCACCAGTAGTCAAAGACTGGATGAATTTTAGTCCTCTGTGAAATGCTATACTTTTCAGCCTGGCTGTCAAAGTGAGTTCTATTACTATCCTAAGGAGTAGATACAAGGTCATGTGACTCTTTACTGCTTCAATAAATATGAACTTATAACGTTAAATGCTGTTTTCATTTTATTCCTGTGTATTCATGTAATGCTGTTTGGGTGACTAAAAATGTTCATGTTATACTGTATTGAGCATATCTTTAGTTTTTGCAAAATTATATTTATGCCATTTTGTGCAGCTGACAGAGGCTTTCCTCTTGATTGAATGTTCCTTCAGCAAAACAGGTAAAAGCTTGGTGGGGTGAAGAGTGGTATAGTTTCATAGCCCTTCCTCTATGATTGTAAAACACATTGCTTTGGGAAGCCAATGCATGTTTTTCATAGACTACTCCACATTTTATAAGCTTATGATGAGGAAACCACAACTCATCTTTGTTTCCATTTTTTGGGGTTCCATTTGCACATGTAACAGGTATAACCAGTGACATCACTTACTACAGCCACCTCTTAAGTCATTTAATTTAGGGCGACAGACTGTGAAAGAGTGAAGGCCTTCCTCCATTACACACTTCAGTATTTTGTGTTCCAAAATGGGAGAGGGCCTTGAGAAACAACTTTCCCCATGCCATCCTAATGGGAAGACATTACAAAAAAGCACCTTGGATCAACACTCACAAAATTTTCCCTGCTCATGTATTAACCCATACAGAAGGGCTTTGTCAGAAGGATGACCAAAGTATTTGTCCTGGTATGGCCAGCAGCTGTAACACTGAGCTTAAACAGAACAAAAACAGTTGCCTTGGAAGTCAGCATGTTTTCTTGTTACAAGCTGCAGTAGAAAACCAAGTTAAAAATTAGAAAAAACTTGGTAATGGAAGCTTACACCTTTGCTGTCTCCTAACCTCTTCTTGACTCCAAAGGCAAAGACTGCTTTTTGCAAGAAAGATTTTCAATAAGCTGCTACATATCAGGGTAGAAAGGTTGTGCCTGACAACTGGTGTTGGCATTCACAATTATTTTAACAAGAAACCAGCAATGTGTATTTTTTGTGGTTTCTTGTGCTATTAAGAATAAACCTGTACAAAATATTTATTCCTCTTATAAAGAAAGTCAATTGAGCATGACAGGAATATATTATGCAAAGAAAAGTTTAACTCAACTAAACAGACTCAGTAGGAAATTTAAAGAGAAACAATTCATGTTAACAGTTTTAATGAATGCTATTAAGTGGTAACAAAAAAAAATAAAAGGGGAAAAAAGATTAGTGATTGCTCAGAAAACATCTTTCCTACTCCTCTAAATTATTGTGACACCACAATCTTCAGCTGTGAAGTTAATTTCCTCAATAATTACATTCTGCTTAGAAGTTCAAGCACGCAGGAACACCCGCGTTCCCCAAGGAATCTCAAAAATCAGATCTTCAGTGCCACACTAGAATTGCAGGGAATGAAATAAGGTCTCTTGTTGCCACTTTTTCAAACCCTACAATGTATATCCACACCATCTAGACCCTTTACACAGAGTGTGCCTCTTTGTTGCAATATACCTGAGAAAACTGTTCTCAGATACTATCAGTGACATACAGTCAACAAGAAAGTGTCATTCTGGAAGGACTCAGATGACCTTTTAAATTTCCCTCAATAAGATAAATTCTTTTTGGTCTTTACAAAACTAAAAGGGAATATAATTAGGTTCTTCTGCTTTTTACTATTTGAATTTTTGTTTAGTTGGATGCACAGAATATAGGCTATAACATCACATTAATTCTCAAGTATAAGTTGTCACCATAAGCACACACCCTAAAACTACGAGAGTACTGTCGCTGTGGAACGGCAAAAAAAATCCCCAGTTACCTGTCATAGTAACAATAGTAACCATGGCTGATTGACAGTGCTGTTTCTCCACAATGATGTTTGAAGGGGTGCATATTCAGCCTTGATCTCTGTCATGGCAAATTAGTCACCCTCTAAAGAGCAGTATAGTAGGATAAAGAAAGATCCTTAGAATCATGGAATCATAGAATAGTTAGGGTTGCAATGACCTTAAGATCATCAAGTTCCAAACAATCTGCCATGGGTAGAGACACCTCACATTAAACCACGTCACCCAAGGCTTCGTCCAACCTGGCCTTGAACACCACCAGGAATGGAGCATTCACAACTTCTTTGGGCAACCCATTCCAATACTTCACCACCCTCACAGTAAAGAACTTTTTTCTTACAGCCAATCTAAACTTCCCCTGTTTAAGTTTGAACCTGTTACCCCTTGTCTTGTCACTACAGTCCCTGATGAATAGTCCCTGCCCAGCATCCTTGTAGGCCCCCTTCAGATACTGGAATGCTGCTATGAGGTCTCCACGCAGCCTTCTCTTCCCCAGGCTGAACAACCCCAACTTTCTCAGCCTGTCTCCATACGGGAGGTGCTCCAGTCCCCTGATCATCTTCGTGGCCCTCCTCTGGACTTGTTCCAACGGTTCCATGTCCTTTTTATGTTGAGGACACCAGAACTGCACACAATACTCCAAGTGAGGTCTCACGAGAGCAGGGTAGAGGGGCAGGATCACCTCCTTCAACCTGGTGGTCACGTTCCTCTTGATGCAGCCCAGGATACGGTTGGCTTTCTGGGCTGTGAGCGCACACTGCCGGCTCATATTCATTTTCTCATCAACCAACACCCCCAAGTCCTTCCCCCCAGGGCTGCTCTGAATCTCTTCTCTGCCCAACCTGTAGCTGTGCCTGGGATTGCTCTGACCCAGGTGTAGGACCTTGCACTTGGCATGGTTAAATTTCATAAGGTTGGCATCAGCCCCCCTCACAAGCATGTCGAGGTCCCTCTGGATGGCATTCCTTCCCTCCAACGTATCAACCAAACCACACAGCTTGGTGTCATCGGCAAACTTGCTGAGGGCGCACTCAATCCCACTGTCCATGTCACCGACAAAGATGTTGAGCAATATTGGTCCCAACACCGATCCCTGAGGGGCACCACTCGTTACCGGTCTCCAGATGGACATCGAGCCATTGACCACAACTCTGCGTGCGGCCATCCATCCAGTTCTTTATCCACCGAGTGGTCCACCCATCAAATTGATGCCTCTCCAATTTAGAGACAAGGATGTCATGTGGGACAGTGTCAAAGGCTTTGCACAAGTCCAGGTAGATGACATCAACGGCTCTGCCCCTGTCCATCAGTTTCGTAGCCCCATCATAGAAGGCCACCAAATTGGTCAGGCAGGATTTCCCTTTAGTGAAGCCATGCTGGCTGTCACCAAGAACCTCCTTGTTTTTCATGTGCCTTAGCATGCCTTGCAGGAGAATCTGCTCCAAGATTTTGCCAGGCACAGAGGTGAGACTGACTGGTCTGCAGTTCCCCGGGTCATCCATTTTCCCCTTCTTGTAAATGGGGGTTAGATTTCCCTTTTTCCAGTCCTCGGGAACTTCACCTGACTGCCATGATTTTTCAAATATGATGGCCAGTGGCTTAGCAACTTCATTCGCCAGCTCCTTCAGGACCCACGGATGGATTTCATCAGCTCCCATGAGCTTGTGCACATTTAGGTTCTTAAGATGGTCTCAAACCAGATCCTCTCCTACAGCAGGCCTAGGGTCTTCATTTTCAGAGTCCGTGCGTCTGCCTTCCAAGACTTGGGTGGTGTGGTCAGAGCATTTGCCAGTGAAGACCGAGGCAAAAAAGTCATTAAAAACCTCATCCTTCTCCAAATCCAGGGTAGCCAGTTCTCCTGATAGCTTCCAGAGTAGGCCCACATTGTCCCTAGTCTGTCTTTTATTTGCTACATACCTGTGGAATCCCTTCCTGTTATCTTTCACATTCCTAGACAAGTTTAATTCTAATTGGGTCTTAGCTTTTCTGACCTGGTCCCTAGCTTCCCGGACAACATCCCTGTATTCTTCCCAGGCCGCCTGTCCCTGCTTCCACCTTCTGTAAGCCTCTTTTTTCCTTTGAATTTTCCTGAGCAGCTCCTTATCCATCCAAGGAGGTCTCCTGGCCCTGCTGCTGCACTTCCTTCAAGTTGGGATGCAACGCTCCTGAGCTTGGAGCAGGTGACCCTTGAATATCAACCAACAGTCTTGGGTCCCCCTGCCCTCTAGGGCTAAATCCCATGGAACCTTCCTAAGCAGTTTCCTGAAGAGGCCAAAATCTGCTCTCTTGAAGTCCAGGGCAGTGAGCTTGCTGCACGCTCTTCTCACTGTCCTGAGGATCTCGAACTCTACCATCTCATGATAGCTACAACTGAGGCTGCTCTGGAGCATCGCATTTCCAACCAGCCCCTCCCTGTTGGTGAGCATGAGGTCAAGCATGGCACCTCTCCTTGTCGGCTCCTCTATGACTTGCAGAAGGAAGTTGTTTTCCACACAATCGAGGAACCTCCTGGACTGCTTGTGCCGGGCCATACCGTCCCTCCGACAGATATCAGGATGTTTGAAGTCCCCCATGAGGACAAGGGTCTGTGAGCATGAGGCTGCTTCTATCTGTCTATTGAAGACTACATCCACAGATTCCTCTTGATCAGGCGGTCTGTAACAGATCCCCACAGTAATGTCCCCCATTGCTGTTCTCCCTTTAACCCTGACCAGCAAATTCGCTGTTAACTGAGCATTTGTTCCCAGACACAGTTCCATACTCTCCAGCCTATCCCTAACATAAATAGCAACTCCCCCTCCCCGCCTGCCTGGCCTGTCTTTTCTAAAGAGCCTACATTTAGGGTATTTATTTTTCATTGGTATTCTTGTCAGCTTACAATACATATATGGTTATGCAAACTAAAAACATCATCAGTTATGCTTTTTTGTTGACTGTATAGTAACAACCAGTAAAAAGGCTTTGGAGACAAGGGCTGAGAACAATATCAGAAAAATTTCCTTAATTCTGATACTCAGAAAATTATCGGTGTTATCAGCGTTGTTCCCAGGCTGAAAGTCAAAACCACATCACTGCACCAGCAACTAAGACTGAGAAAAATCACTGCTACTGTTGAATCCAGGGCATACCACATCCCCTACTATGCACCAGCCTCTGGGAAAGTCGAACGGTACAATGGGCTGTGTTTTGGTGGGCTACAAAAGGGCTACATAGCAGGCAACAGCATACAATTGAGTTTATTGGCTGTTTTCCCCTAAAATCAAATCCCCTTGAGGTACACATCGGACTTCTTCTTCCCGCATTACTCACCAAGTATATCTCGGTCCCTGAGCAACAACAAGCCTTTGAGCAAATTAAACGTGAGATAGTTCATGCAGCAGCCCTTGGACCAGTCCGGATCGGGCCAGATGTTAAAAATGTACTGTACACTGCAGCTGGGGCAAATGGTCCTACCTGGAGCCTCTGGCAGAAAGCTCCAGGGGAGACTCAAGGTCAACCCCTCAGCTTTTGGACTCTGGCATACAGAAGATCTGAGGCCAGCTATGACCCAACTGAAAAAGAGGTCCTGACAGCCTATGAAGGGGTTCGAGCTGCTTCGGAAGTGATTGGCACTGAAGCACAGCTCCTCCTGGCACCCCAGCTGCCCATGCTGGGCTGGATGTTCAAAGGCAGGGTCTCCTCTACACATCATGCAACCGATGCGACATGGAGTAAGTGGGCTGCACTAATTACACAACGAGCTCGAACAGGAAATCCCAGTCGTCCCAGAATTCTAGAAGTCATCATAGAATCATAGAATAGTTAGGGTTGGAAAGGACCTTAAGATCATCTAGTTCGAACCCCCCTGCCATGGGCAGGGACACCTCCCACTAAACCATGTCACCCAAGGCACTGTCCAACCTGGCACCGTATAGACTGGCCAGGGGACAAATATTTTGGAATGTCACCGGAAGAGGAGGTGATACGTGCTGAAGAAGCCCCACCATATAATAAACTGTCAGAAAGTGAAAATCAGTATGCCTTGTTTACTGATGGGTCCTGCCGTATTGTGAGAAAGTATCAGAGATGGAAGGCAGCTTTGTGGAGTCCCCGACGAGAAGTTGCAGAAACTGTTGTAGGAGAGGGTGAATCGAGTCAGTTTGCAGAGGTGCAAGACATCCAGCTGGCCTTGGACATTGCTGAACGAGAAAAGTGGCCAGTACTTTATCTCTATACTGACTCATGGATGGTGGCAAATGCCCTGTGGGGGTGGTTGCAGCAATGGAAGCAGAGCAACTGGCAACGCAGAGGTAAACCCATCTGGGCTGCTGCACCGTGAGAAGATACCGCTATCACAATGCAGAACCTGGTGGTGAAGGTATGCCACGTAGATGCTCATGTACCCAAGAGTCAGGCCACTGAGGAACACCAGAACAACTAACAGGTGGATAAAGCTGCTAAGATTGAAGTGGCTCAGATGGACTTAGACTGGCAACATAAGGGTGAATTATTTTTGGCCTCGTGGGCCCATGACACTTCAGGCCATCAGGGCAGAGATGCAACATACAGATGAGCCCGTGATCCACGGATGGACTTAACAATGAATGCTATTGCCCAGGTTATTCATGAATGTGTTGCAATTAAGCAAGCTAAATGATTAAAGCCTCTTTGGTATGGAGGACAATGGCTGAAGTATAAATATGGTAAGGCCTGGCAATTGATTATATCACACTCTCACCAACCAGCCAAGGCAAGCGCCATGTGCTTACCATGGTGGAAGAAACCACCAGATGGCTGGAAACATATGCTGTGCCCCACGCCACTGCCCAGAACACTATCCTGGGCCTTGAGAAACAGATTTTGTGGCGACACAGCACCCCAGAAAGAATTGAATCAGACAATGGGACTCATTTCTGGAACAACCTTATAGACACTTGGGCCAAAGAGCATGGCATTGAGTGGGTATATCACATCCCCTACCATGCATCAGCCTCTGGGAAAATCAAATGTACAATGGGCTGTTAAAAACTACACTGAGAGCAATGGGTGGTGGGACTTTCAAACACTGGGATGCATATTTACCAAAAGCCACCTGGTTGGTCAACACCAGAGGATCTGCCAACAGGGCTGGCCCAGCCCAGTCAGAACTTTTACATACTGTAGAACACAATAAAGTTCCTGTGGTGCATTGTTTCTTCATCTTGCTTCTTCATCATTCTTACCTCTTTTTTGCTTTTCCCGTTGTTTACAGGGGCAACTGACATGGGCACTAATTGATCCTCTGGTTTAGCTGCAGTGGTTATCACTGTGTTAGGAATGGCTACAGTACCTGTTGCTGGGGTTTGGGTAGCTGCAGTACCTGTTGCTGGTGTTGGTGTAGTTGCAGTGCTTGTAATTGGATTAGCTGCATTACCTGTTGTAGTCAGAATTTGAGCAGCTGCTGTAGTTGTCACTGGAGCTGGTGTAGCTCCTGTGCTTGGAGCTGGAGCAGCTGCACTGTCTGTTGCGGTCAGAGTTTGAGTAGCTGCTGTACTTGTCGCTGGGGCTGGTGTAGCTGCTGTATTTGGATTTGGAGTAGCTGGTGTATTTGGAATTAGAGTAGTTGCATTGTCTGATGCTTTGCCAACAGATCCAGAGACATTTTTTTCCTTTTGAAGGTGCTGGATAGTGTTGGACAGGGCTCTGTAAGCATAGGCAAAGCCTCAGCACGTTGCCATGATTTGTCCCTCTCTGGTATGACCAGGATGACAACACACCTCATTTAAGTGCTATTTTTCTGGATTTTGCACTTGTTCAGTGGTGAAATTCCAAAGCACTGGAGGGGCCCGGTGGAATAGATACTTGCCCATACCGTCCCACACACCCTGCCACTCGTGGCTGTCCAGCCTCGGGGAAAATCTGTTGGTCCTCCTGTATCATCGTCTAGCCCTAGACAAGGCCCAAACCCAACTCTGCTTAACTCTTGAGATCAGATGAAATGGTCATGGCTAAAACACACTCTATATGTGTGCCAGCATGGGGATCTCCATCACAATCAGCAGGCAGGTCTCAAGGGTACCCAAAGGCCATTCAAAACCCTCAGAACTCTCAAATGCGGCTGTAAATAGTCTGGTGGGGGAGCTGGGAAGGCAAGGGAAGGTCTCCTTCATAGGTTGGCCACCTGAGGAGGGGAAGAAAGATGTGCAATTGCTAAACACTTCCATTATGTACCTCCCAAAGTATAGAGGTGGTGACCACACTTGGGAATGCAAGCCAGATCACTTTCATGATCAATGAGTCTATTGTATTACAAGTCATTACCATAAAGTACAGTGAAACAAGAACCTTAGCCCAAGCCCCTCAGCTGATAAACACTAAAACAGCAAATACCAGCTGTAAGTAAGGTACGACATGCTGAAACTCTGAAATCATGAACAACTTTGAGAACCAATAAATCAGCATTGTGATCTGTTTGTCAATGCCCAGGATAGTGTTCCAGACAATGGCATGAGACACCGTGTATGTTTCCAGCCATCCGGTGGTTGCTGCCATCATGGTAAGCACACGGGGCTTGCCCTGGTGGGTTGGTGGGAGTGTGATATAATCAATCTGCCAGGCCTTCCCATATTTGTACTTCAGCCATCCTCCTCCATACCAAAGAAGTATGGAGGTATAATTAAGATCCTTTTCACTACCTTTTCCCTTAGTTTTCTTCCATTGACATTCTTAACTATTTACATAATATCCGGCTCATGTCTTCTCACAAGCTATTTCTGAATATCAGTCACAATACAGTGCCTTCTGTTGATCATGCTATCAGAAATGCTTCAAAACTATCAAAATTAACAGAGATGAAAAAACCCCTACAACTCTCTGAAAAAAAAGAGCAAAAAACCAAACAACCCAAGCCCACCTTATTCTTTTATTAATATTGCTGATTTTTTAAAATTGAAAAATACATTTTTTCAAACTGATTTTTTAACATGAATTGACCTTGCTGGACAAGCAGCATGTGTACTTTGGAAGAAATTGAGGAAAAGCAAAGTAGGAGGCTCAACCTGGGACTGCAAGTCACCAGAGAAGCTGCAATAAATTTTCTTCTCTCTCTCAAGGAGAACAGTAGCATTTGGATTCATACTATACATAAACGCTACAGAGGAATTTAAGTAAACAAAAGTCCGGCAATTATACAAAACAAACACAGAAGTCTGCTTTCCCCAGACTTTTTTTTTTTGCTGGCTTCAAAAAACGAAGGCGCCAGCATGCCCCTTTATGCTGTGTCATAAAAAGACAGATAAATGACCCAAAAGACATCTTCGTTTTAGAGTTCCAAAGATCAGTAACACAAGAAGACTGTATCATATAGTGGGAACAGGCAGCATATGCTTTACGTAACACTGAAATCTAGTTCTTGGCAACCTGATAGCTTTAATTTATATATATATATATATTTTTAGTATGGTTTTTACTCAATGAAGAGGGCCAAAAGATTTTCCAAGTACTTTTCTTAATGAGTGAAAACATGCTCTGCTACTGGAGCCAACTCTGAATCTAGCCAACACTGAAATTCTCTTGTTGAAACCTAGCACAGAAACGATAGTGGTCAGCTGAAGTACTGCTTTCCAGTTGTCATGACTTATTAGAACTGTCATGCTGCTACTGCAGAATACGGTCAGTCTCAATTATTTATGGCCTTGCAAATCTTCTAATGCAATGCCTCAGCAAGTCTAACTTCAAGCTAGACCATGTATAGAGAGACTGATTTCTCCTATTGTTGTAAATATTCTTGTTGTTTATAATTAACACTCCCGTCAAAGGATAGCTACCCCATGTTGCTGAGTTTAGTGGAAAATATTCACCTCTACCCTTTTTGTAATTCCTGTCAGCTCCACAGAGATATCTTGGTTTAAAAACACATTTGAGATACAAGCTTCGTCAATGAATAAAGGTGAACGCAGGCAAACTGAAAGGGTCTGCTTCTAGTTTTTTTGTTTATTACGGTCTGAGTTGCTGGCATATATTTCATTGAATCTTTAATTTTATTACTGCCTTACACACGTTGTTTGTATTTGCTCATTAATGAAACAGTATCATGACTGAAAGTGTGGCAGCCACGGTAATTAGCAAAGCATCTCCTTCCATTCTTCAAAATGTCGTCAAAACACTTGTCAGGAAACACTCATTTTCAGTCTCTACTGCCATTTACAGGGTTTCAGGCACTGATGATAGCCTGTCTGCTTAGTTTAAAAGAGCTCTTGATATAACAGAACCTGACATTGTTTACTTCAGCCTATTATGCCTGCTGCATTCACTGAATGCTTCAGTGGAAAAGAAAAATCGAAAGAAAGCTATTCATTGTAACGCCAGCTGCTTTTTAAAAAAAGGAAATCAATTTTTGCTTGAGCTCAGAATGTACTCAGGAGGCCCAGAGTGACCCCCACTTCTGGTGTCAACAACAAAAGAATCTGCCTGCTTTTTCCACATCACAAAACAGCTAAAGAACATTGAAAGCATAAGATTAGTTTCATTTTAGTTTTTATTCAAATTGGTATCTACTAATACAGACAGTATCTCAAAATACAATGACTGCTATGTCACATATTGCATGTAGAAACTTGATGAAAAACAAGGGCATTTTTTGAACATAATAAGTCATTGAAATTACATGGCAGGACCATTTTAAAGCTGAAATAATTAGTTATGTTTGGTATTTATAGCTGGTATCATGAAGACCTTCTGTACTGACAGTATATTATTTTATGGCCAGCTTGTTTCAAATGCAGTTATTTAAGTCTGACAACGATCACAACATTTTACATATTCATGACAACTCTACATCTATGTCATTCAAAACTTCTTGAATGTCAAATAAATGTCTTTCTCTTAATGTTCATTTTTATATAAACTTGTTTGCATAATAGCATGGGACTGCATAAGCTTAATCATTATAATAATAACAGTAATTATTATTACTCTGGTAGTGTAGCCATGCATACATCAAAACCAGGGCTTTATTGTGCTAGGCTGTGTAGAAGTACAGGTTACAAAAGTAGTCTTTGCAGTAGAGACCGTATAGTCTACATAGCTAGAAGTCAGCAAAACAAATAAAGCTCATGGATCAGTAAGTGGCACACTAGACACCTCTGTTCCATGATGATCACCAAACTCATAAGGGTAATGATATATCAAATTGAACTCCTGCATCTTTAATTCCTTAGCTTCTTAATTTCTTGCCTTGGGTTTTCAGCCATGTGAGATATCAAAACAGCTAAAACTCCAGTGATTGCTGCACAGAAACAAGAGAGGGAAAAATGCAAACAACTAATTTTTTTTTATTTCATATTCAGAAAATAATTACTTTAGCACTTTATACCTTTAAAGTTCTGTGCAGTCCTTCTAGAGATTTAATCTGTTTTGTTAGGCACAGAGTCTGTGCTAATTTCCTGGTGTGCACCAGAGTTGATATATTTCATTTTATAACAGGATTTGAATTACTCCCTTTGGGTGAAATTCTCACCTTTAGAGACATGCAGCATACATTTGTCTAAGTCACTCTATGTTACCTTACTGTCAGCTGAGAGAAACAGATTAGATACACTGCACCCTAAAAGCAGTTATTTTAGATGTCTGCTTTAGGTTAAGATGAATAGTACCCTAGAAGGACCTATTTTTCTACATTAACTATAAAGTTAGCTGGAATGAGGTTTCCCTCCCACCTTTGTGCTTTGACAGAATTTGAATTTGTTTTCTCTGGTTCAGTTATTCACTTAAGACTGAAATTACGTTTAATAAATGTATATAATTGTTGGAATTGCCCTACGTATTCTTCTCTACATGTTTATTTTTTTCTAACTAAGAATAGATTTTTAACCTCAGAAAAGTGATCTTTTTATCTTTAGTTTAAAAAGTTTAATAGCATTTAATTTTAATATTCAGAGTTGATGAAAAAAAACCTCAAATATTTGGATATTCATGTTTTCTCATCTTTCTTCATGTCTCACCACCTTTGTTACATCATTGACAAACCAGAAAGGAAACAGAGTTAAAGGCCAAAATCCAAAGACTGAAAAGTAATGCTTTTGACCTTCCTTTTGTGAAAAACTAAAAATGTTACCCAGGAAAATCCAGATACTTTGCTTATAAGCTTTTTTTGCTCCCTTTCTCCGTCAGAAATACACAATACTCCTGAGCAACTCTAGTGACTGGAGCATATGTTGCTAATACAAAATATAGCCCAAAGGGTCTGTGAGAGCTTGAGTTGTTTTCTTTGTATGAGTCAGATTCTCTCTCCTTTGCTCAGAGTGGAATAAGGAGAACAAGATCAAGAGTTTTTAGCACCTCTGTAATTCAGAAAAAAATATTTGAAGGGTAAGCAGGAAGGAAGAAGAACTAAGAAAGGAAGATATCAGACAAATTACGTGGGCATAATGCGTAGGCAAGCACCTGAGTTATAAAAAAAGATATGTGAGAGGGCTTCACAACTGAATTTATTGACATTTGTCCATTAGCTCCAGACACTGTCCTGTACAGCATTTGAAGCGCCAAGAAATAATTATGAAGATAGGCCATTTGATATCATTTTGTGAAGAAGACTCAATTCCAAATTACTGACATAACAGTCCTATGAAACCACTAACAATATGCAGAATCCTAAGAATGTTTTCTTACTTGGTTTTGTAGTCAAGATATATAATATCTGTGCTCAGCTGTCTTCAAAGGTCTTTTCCTATTTGCGCATTTTAAATTACAACAGTTTGGTCATCTTTCACTGTTTCTCTCACAAAATGTTTCAGAGAGCTGGTTGAAGAACTGGAAAGGATTATTTAGTGGTCAAATCAAACATCTGCTGAGGTCTTCTGGCTGTGCCTGGACATTTTTAACAGTACTATTGCTCTCACTTTCACAAAACAAGGGTTTGAAATGCTTGAAAATCTGTTAATTTGATACAAACCCTACTTAAAGAACAAATTACCCCAAAACACAGGATGAACAAAGAAAAACAGGAAGAATGTTAAAGGACCTCCACTAGGTACTGCATGAACCAGTTCTCAGGATGCTTTTTATCCCCTTCATCCATAAATCCACAAATCACTGCCATCACTTTTGATCAAAGAGCTGTAAAAAAAAATTACTGCCCCTAAGACTGTCAGGTACCAAGAGATCTGTGGGAGATATAGACTAATTCTTTTTCATCTCCCAGTGAATTGTCAAGGCTGCTGTTTAGGAACTGTCCCATCAGCCTGTGTAGAGTGCAGCGGTGCCTAACAAGGTACACACCACTGTACAGGCTTGGGCTGTACAGGATACACTGATTTCCTGTTAGTTATTAAGTGATTTTATGAATATTAATTTTGATTGTCTTACGAAGCTTGTTGCTGCCTAAGTTTGCCTGTCAGGTAGAAAGTCACAGGAGTTGTGCTCAGGATGGCAATTCTAGAATATTTATGCATGGTAAAAAAGACTGGTCAAAGGAGAAAGCCAGTAATTCTGAAGGTCTCTTTCCCTATTACTTCACTGTGTTCTAAGATACTGGCAACCAATTAAACTTAATCAAGTTTCTCTACAATTCTCTCACCAAGAGAGAACTAAGAGAGCAGAAAGGAAGTATTAAATTTCAACTTTGGTACTTCGTTTGTCCAACTCTATCTTTCTCCTACTTTACCGTATGATCATTTAAGAGAACTTTCTTTAGCATATTAATTTGTCCAACTGCTTTTTGAGACAGAGAGGACTGTCACCTGAAGACAGCAGTTCTACAGCATAATTATATATTGTGTTATATATATAATTCAATATATAATATGTATATTTATATATTTGTGTCTATTATATAAACACTTCCTCTGATTTGTTTTGAATCTGGTATATTTAATGACCATTGTATTATAAGATCATATTCTGTCATGCAGGAAACAGAAACTAATAATTTCCTACTCACCTTTTTTATGCCACACACAATTTAATGAATCTCTAAAATTTTCCAGCCTCATGGACCCATTTTTCCATTTTTCGGGGGGGGACACCTGTGTAATCTATTTCTCATGTGAGAAAAGTTTCATATCTTTGCTTGTTCTTTGCTCAATCTAGTCACACCGAACAGGTGCCATTCAAAATCTAGATACTGGAGCCTGCATTGTTGTAGCTGATCATTCTCCTTGTGCTCTGGAAATGTGCAACCCTGCAAGAAGAAGACATCAAGATTTTAGAGAAACTTTTTAGAAGAAAAAATAAAAGGTGGACTGTTTCTAAGACAGGTGTACCAACCATTTAAACTGCACGCAAGAAATGAAGAAACTAGACAGTCAAGGGAAGAGGAGAGATTAGAAGTAAATGGAGAAGTATTATATAAAATAAATTATTAGATGTTTAGCAATTATACCTTTGCTATAAGTTACAGATACTAATTTAAACTTCAGGTTAAGATGAATCCAGCACACATTTCCATAGAACTTTCCTCCTGAAATGTGTTAAGTGTTTTAAACCATCAGTAAAATAAAAATGAAGATTTACTGATTTTTGCGTACGAGAAACAAACAACATCACAGGTCCTCTCAATCTTTCTTTGATGTACTTGAGTCTAGTTGCTTCTCTTTGTCTACAAAAGCAGATGAAGCTGCTCCTCAGAGTAGCTCAGAGAAGTTCAATGCAGTTCTCACCCTACATTGCTCTCACATGCAGCCTGACTCTCAGTCAGTAATATGTGGGACTAAGGAGGTTATTCATGAAATTAGATGTCTATGAAAGGAAGTGAATATTCTCCTAAGCTTTCTTGCATGAGCTTGCAAGCCAGTCTGTGAAATAAACAAGCATAGAATTAATTCAGCCTGAGACTAAAGCCTCAGCACAGTTACAACACTGCCTTTTATGATTATCTATAATTTAGTTGCTGATGCTTACAGTACAGAATGTTGCAGTCAGAGGTCTGACCCTTTTCACTGGGGTTTTGTGCATGTAGGGCACTAACAAGCAATTTCTGCACAGTTACACAATTACAATCATCCCTAAAAAAACCCCAACCAGACACCCAAAACCCGAACCTAATATTTCTTTCATGCTGATGTATTCACAGTGTGAATATATTCTATTCCCTTTTAGCTCTTCCTTTGCCTGGACACTCACAGAAATCATGGTTGTCTTACACAAAACTGCACTTCTGCTCACCTATGTGTAAATTCTTGCTCTTGAGCTGCAAACAACATACTGAGAGTACCTCAAGTCTTCACTAAATTCTAGGTGTTATGACATCTGTTTGCATACTTCTCACAAGAATAATTTCTTTTCAAAGGCAGCTTTCCATGCAGTAAAAAATACTTTGAGTTTCTGTCTTAATATATCATGAATGTCATACTATAGAAGATTTATTGTTAAAAGCTTTGAAATTCAAATTTATGTCCGTGTTTACAAAACATGACATGAGTATTGTGAGATATTATCAGATAAAACAGATGACTCTAATTTTTTATTCTCTTTGGTTAGAACTGCTGGGTATATAATCGTGGTGTAGCCTGGAAAGCAATGCACACCATCTGTGAGAAGTTCTTGTTTTCTTCAGGCAAAAGCATAGCTAAATTTATTTTTAGCTTAAGGGTATCCATAAGTCAAGCTAGACTTACGGGGTGTGTGCATGTGTGTACTGGATGTTAATTTTATCACCATCTGATTTTTGTAACTTTATAGAGATTGCAAATGTATCTCTGATCAATTTGTGGTATCCTTGTGCAAAGACTTGACACTCTTACATGGATGCTGGCGCTTTGAAGGAAAATACGTAATAGAGTTCACGTAATGTAGTCGTGCCCATTTGTATATTAATGATCACAATCACTGCCCTGGTAATTCAGAATTACCATTCTGAACATGGTATCATCACAGCAAGGAGACCTAAGGACTAACAAGACAAATAACTAGAATAACCTTACCAGCACAGACCTTCATTTAGCTCTTCAAGTAGCTGTATCTTTTTCCCACATTTTTTCCCAAAAGAGAAGGAATTTCTGGGAGTGCCCTTCCAAGTCTTCTATTAACTCCACAGATTCCATTCTATTATATTTTTACTCATGAAAGAGGAATTTCTGCCAGCTAGAAAGTATCTAGCAAAAAACCAGAGCACATTGGTGTTTATCATGACTACAGGTAATCAGTGTATTTTATGTTTTTCATCTTAAGGCACCAACATTTAAATTGATAATTTCGAATTCCTTTCTAATACAGGTGTTCTTATTCTTTCTGTTTTAGCATTAATAAGATGCTCCTGGACAAAAAAGTGATAGGGAGATAAACATCAGTGGAATAGAGGAATACTGGTTTGTTTGGAATTGAATTTAAACTTACATCTAGAGGTTTGCATGGCAGTTTTTGTAGTTTCAAATCTTGTATGCACAGATGGAAATAATTAGGAGACAGAAGCTCAGCAGTACTTTAATTATGGAGAGAAAAATATTTTAGACATTTTTTTTTCAGTCATTTTTCCATTTCTTTCTTCATATGGACTCTTTTTTATAAATTGTGAATGTGAACTAGTACAGAACAAACTGAAGAAAGTACTCACTTTTTTGTTTGTTTAAGCTTCTGCTGAATCAGCTCAGGGTAAGGCAAAGGCTCTGGAGGTGTCGGTGGTGAGAGGTTGAAGCTCACGGCTGAGAGAGGAAGCAGGAAGGCACAGGCTCCCCTCTGTTAGCTTCCAGGAGCAGGTAGAATGTCTCAAACCATACTTCTTTCTATTCCAGGCACCTGAGCTTCCCCTAAAGAAGTGCTTTTGGAGGGATGCCTTGGTTGCAGCGACCACAAGATGGTGGAATTCAGGATCTTGTGTGGTAGGACCAGTAGAATAGCGAGCAGAATTGCAACCCTGGACTTTAGCAGGGCAAACTTTGGCCTTTTCAAGCAATTGCTAGGGGAAATCCCATGGGCAAGGCTGCTCGATGGTAAAGGGGCCCAAGATAGTTGGTTGGCATTCAAGAATTGCTTATTCCGAGCTCAAGAGCAGAGCATCCCGACACATAGGAAGCCAAGGAAGAGGAGGAGACGCAAGAGACCTGCGTGGCTAAATAAGGAACTGCTGGGTATGCTCAAGTGGAAGAGGAGAGTTTACAGGCCATGGAAGGAGGAGCTGGCCACTTGGGAGGAATATAAGGCTGCTGCTAGAGGATGTAGGAAGGCAGCTAGGATTTGAAACTTTCACGAAATACTGTCTAAAAATAATAATAAGGGAAAGTAATTTAAATACTTAATATGAAAGATAAGGAGGAGAGTATAAGAGAAAACAGTGAACATGGAAAACTGAAAGAAGAAGCAAAATTGGACCTCAGTGTTTTAAAGATGTTCTCATCATAGTTCAGCTTCTCCTTACTAAGAACTTAAACTGACTGCAAGGAGACAGAAAAGGCTGTTAGTGATGAATTTATCTTTTAACACCTCAGGATAGCAACTGTTTTGTAGAATAAAACAAAGTAATATTTGTTTGGACTTAAGAACTTTCCTCTTATTCACCATAGTAAAAGTCTGAACTTTAATATTTGGTTGCCATTGATGTGGACATCATTTGACTGTAGAAATCTCATAATAATGCAGCATTAACTATAAAAATATGTGTTAACACCTGAAATAAGTAGGAAAAATTTTACATCTTCTGGCACATACTAATTGTTCTTTCAGCTAAGGATGTAATACTTTCCTTGCAGGGGCTTTGATTTTCTTCTCAAAAAACTCAGTGTAGCAGAGTAGTTGTTGGAAGGAACAGAGTGGCTGCACTTGTTAATACTTACTGCTTTGTTCTCTCAAATGCATTTAAAGAGCACACATCTGAGCATCATTTACATTTTAAATAAATATTATAGCAGACATATTACTTGCTTTGTTTGATGATATCCCAGTAGGAAAATATGGCAATGTGTTTCCTGCTACAGCATGTGAGAAAAATCTCAGCAATGATAGCTTTATTGTTACATTTCTTCCTTTAAGCTGGTGGAAAAGATGGGTCCTGGAATGACAAACAGCCTGATACGTATTTTAACAAAAATAATGACATTTTATTATTTTATACTACTTGAAGTTTTTAGTCTATCTTGCTACTCTTTGCAGACTTTCTTTTCTTTCTCTTTTGATTTTGGCCTTTACAATAGTATTCCAACACTAAAGGGATCTTATTTCAACTCTTACTGCAGTTAAACCTTCTACTGAGATCATTAAATTTTCAGATCCAAAGCCACATCAAATTACAGTCTATGACAGGAAGCCTCAGAGACTTAATATCCTTCTATGATTGTAATTTGTTGCTTTCTAAAAGGCAAGCATCCATATCAGACTATTATTGACATAAAATAATTATTTCCTGTTTCTTAAAAAAACTGGTAGACTTTGGTAGACTCGAAAAATTAAAAATATGTCCTGTGAGCTGTTATTTCTGTAGCATGGCAGTGGCCATGCTGCCTTCCCTAACAGCCATGATCTCTTCTCAACATTAACTCAGACAAAAAATTGGAAAGGAAATTTCTGTCAACCACAGTCTTATTAGAAGATCCACTTTAAATAAATGTATGTAGTTAAACTTTTAGGTCCACTAAAGTTTTGCTTTTGATAATGTGTACTATTCCTAAATTAAATCTACTTTGTTTCTCAGCTCCACTGAAGACAATCCTTATGTCTGCTTTACTCCAGCATCTGCAATTTACATAGAACTAATCTGTATGTCTGTGGACACCTCTGTTTCACCTATAGGGTTTTCTTCTTTTTTTCTATTTATGTTTCCTACTGAGCCAGATGGAGCTACTGTTTAACTGGCCATGAAGGCGAAGAGCAAAGAGAAAAACTCCTGCTCAGTTGAAACACAACAGTTGCAGACTGTACAGGTAACTCACAGTGTGGTAACTGCCACAGGTAACTGTCACGTGGAGAGAAATGGGAGGGAACTGAATCTTGGTAATTCTGCATTTACTTACATTAAACTTCTGTTCTTGTCGAGTTCATGTGGTCAGATTTAGGAGAATGCTTTTACATCCTGGTTCTGGCATGGTTAACTTGTCTGATCAGAGGCAAGACATTTGCAGTTATTCCAAATATCACAAAAAATCTGTTTCTCAAAAGTCTACAGCACTGAAAGTTAGGGATTTAGTGCTACATTTTGAGGAGTAGCAAAATTATGCACATTGTGTTCTTTACACTGTAACTTGTCTTCTAAACAGCACTGGTCTCTCAAACTTTGGCTACTTAAATGTCAAAATAGGTAAGTACAAGAACCAGGAGTATTTACAATATCTTTATAAATGTATGAAGTGCTCAGATGTTATGTGGAAGAACTAACAGAAAGTCATCTTTTTATTGTAGTACCAAGGCAATAAACTGCTCTATTTCTGGCAGAGTCCAAGTTCTGTTTCATTCAAAAGTTTACACTAACATCCAGCCACACTGCGTCTGTCCAGTGGTTTCTCCTGAATTCCTGAGGCATCACACTTCATGCCTTTTTTATGAGACTGCATTCTCAAAACACATTGAGCATTTTCCTTCCATATCTCCTCCAAAATCCAGCATAAGCATCTCACCATACATTAAAAGGTGTTGAACTCTTCTTTTGCAATGCTGAGTAGACTCAGCTCCCACTGAAGTTATTGGGATATGAAATGTCCAGTCCCAAGAAAGGTCATGCTTGCTACTGTCCATTTGCCAGAGTGTCTGTTATAACTTCTTTTTATCTGAACTCTTTTAGTCCCATTTTCTTGTTTTACATAGCTGTTTCTTTCCCAAGAGGCATTTTTTTCCTGTAAAATTTCAATTATACGTGAAAGTGTCTGACTTACAGACTTTCTGAAAAAGGTCTGGTGGTCATGTCCATGGGAAATGCATTAGGAAAAAAACAGAGGCAGTAAAAATATTGTCGGCCTTCACCATAAATAGTTACAAGTAAATTTTAAACTCCTGTTTGGTAACTGACAACAGAATTAGGAAGCTTTATAATATTATGGTTGATGATACTAAAATTATAATCCTCTGTCCTGCAGGCAAATTCACAGGCTTGCCAGCCTGTACCTCTGTAGTACTTCACCTAAATAAGTGGCTGTCTACAGAGGTACAGGCCTTGGCACTAAAGAGTGTGAAGACAGGACAAGACTCAAAGAAAGCAAATACTCATGTGCAGGGGGAAGAAACTAAACATATGCATTGTGTCACTGGAAAAAATATCACCTTGTAGTTTAGCATCTCATATTAACTTTTCCCTCCCTGACTCATGTTACCTCACCTTGAATGTCTGCATGTGCTGTTTGTTTTATTTAATTTCTTTTAAATAAAAACCTTGGGCTAAAGTCAACTTTGTTACATTAGTAGAAATCCAAAGTGAACTCCACTGAAATGATCAGCTTTGTCTGGAATTACACCACAGTAAGTTAGATTGGAAACTGTCTCCCTGTCCCTCATCTTATGAAAGTATTTTCTTGCATGAGTGACAGTTTGATGGAAAATTAGTCATCTTAGACTTTACTGAGGTAAAGGAAGTGTTGTCACTACAATACATCGGAATCTGTTTATTCTCAGAAATGTGAAGTTTATAAGAGATTTTAAAAAGTGCAAAATGAACCCTCGCACCAGCAACAACCGGCTGATGCACCGATGAAGAAGATCTCTACTGGTGCTGCCAGGAAAAAGCGGCAGGTTGTAGTAGTAGGGGACTCTACTTTGAAAGGAACAGAGGCACCCATCTGTCGGCCTAACCGAGTCTCGAGGGAGGTGTGTTGCCTACCAGGGGCATGAATCAGAGATGTTGCAGAGAGGTTGCCTGCTCTAGTAAGTCCCACCAGCTGTTACCCGCTTCTAGTGATCCATGTGGGTGCTAGTAATATAGATAGCAGTAGCCTGGAGAACATAAAGAAGGATTACAGAGCCCTGGGAGAGGTGGTTAGAGGCTCTGGAACTCAGGTAGTCTTTTTATCAATTCTCCAGGATAAAGGGGAGGACCCCAAAAAGACTAGGTGGGTTTGATAGGTCAATAAATGGTTAAAAGGGTGGTGTCACAGTCAAGGGTTTGGGTATCTAGAACATGGGACTCAATTTAGCAGGCCAGGTCTACTGGGGGCTGGTGGAGCTGGTCTGAAAAAGAAGGGAAAGAGTGGTTTTGGTAGGAGGCTTGCCAAACTGGTCAAGGATGCTTTAAACTAGATGTGCTGGGGAAGGGGGGCATCGTTCCATCCCAACACACCCAGCCAGTTGCCAGCACCTATAATAAATGCTTGGAGCAATGCAGCCAATTCCAGCCACTCCAGCCAATGAGCTGGCTTCATTTGGAGCTCAGATCAGATGCCTCTATACAAACGCCTGTAGCATGGGGAACAAACAAGAGGAATTAGAGATGTGTGCATGTCTACGGGGGCATGATATAACGGGCGTCACAGAAACATGGTGGGATGGCTCCTACGACTGGAGTGTCGTATGACTGAAGGTTACAGGCTCTTTAGAAAAGGCAGGCCAGGCAGGCGGGGAGGGGGAGTTGCTATTTATGTTAGGCATAGGCTGGAGAGAATGGAACTCTGTCTGGGGATGGGTGAGCAGCCAACAGAGAGTTTGTGGGTCATGGTTAAAGGGAGAGCAGCGATGGGGGACATTACAGTCGGAATCTGTTACAGACTGCTTGATCAAGAGGAATCTGTGGATGAAGTGCACTTGATAGGCAGATATGAACAGCCTCACGCCTGCAGGCCCTTGTTCTCATGGCAGACTTCAACCATCCTGACATCTGCTGGAGGGACAGTATGGCCCAGCACAAGCAATCCAGGAGGTTCCTCCATTGTGTGGAAGACAACTTCCTTCTGCAAGTCATAGAGGAGCCAACAAGGAGAGGTGCCATGCTTGACCTCATGCTCACCAACAGGGAAGAGCTGGTTGGAAATGTGACGCTCCAGGGCAGCCTTGGCTGCAGCGATCACGAGATCATCAAATTTGAGATCCTCAGGACTTACAAGCTCAGGAGTGTTGCATCCCAACTAGAAGGAAGTGCAGCAGGATGGCCAGCAGACTTCCTTGGATGGATAAGAAGCTGCTCAGGAAAATTCAAAGGAAAAAAGAGGCTTATAGAAGGTGGAAGCAAGGGCAGGCGGCCTGGGAAGAATACAGGGATGTTGTCCGGGAAGCTAAGGACCAGGTTAGGAATGTTAAGGCCCAGTTAGAATTAAAATTGTCTAGAGATGTGAAAAATAACAGGAAGGGATTCCATAGTTACGTAGCGAATAAAAGACAGATTAGGGACAACACAGGCCCTCTCTGGAAGCTATCAGGAGAACTGGGTACTTTTGATTTGGGCAAGGGTGGGGAAGCCCAAGACTGTTGGTTGATATTCAAGGGTCACCTGCTCCAAGCTCAGGAGCGTTGCATCCCAACTTGAAGGAAGTGCAGCAGCAGGGCCAGGAGACCTCCTTGGATGGATAAGGAGCTGCTCAGGAAAATTCAAAGGAAAAAAAGAGGCTTACAGAAGGTGGAAGCAGGGACAGGCGGCCTGGGAAGAATACAGGGATGTTGCCCGGGAAGCTAGGGACCAGGTCAGGAAAGCTAAGACCCAATTAGAATTAAACTTGTCTAGGAATGTGAAAGATAACAGGAAGGGATTCCACAGGTATGTAGCAAATAAAAGACAGACTAGGGACAATGTGGGCCTACTCTGGAAGCTATCAAGAGAACTGGCTACCCTGGATTTGGAGAAGGATGAGGTTTTTAATGACTTTTTTGCCTCGGTCTTCACTGGCAAATGCTCTGACCACACCACCCAAGTCTTGGAAGGCAGACGCAGGGACTGTAAGAATGAAGACCCTAAGCCCACTGTAGGAGAGGATCTGGTTCAAGACCATCTTAAGAACCTAAACGTGCACAAGTCCATGGGAGCTGATGAAATCCATCCGTGGGTCCTGAAGGAGCTGGCGAATGAAGTTGCTAAGCCACTGTTTGTCATATTTGAAAAATCATGGCAGTCAGGTGAAGTTCCTAAGGACTGGAAAAAGGGAAATCTAACCCCCATTTACAAGAAGGGGAAAATGGATGACCCGGGGAACTGCAGACCAGTCAGTCTCACCTCTGTGCCTGGCAAGATCTTGGAGCAGATTCTCCTGCAAGGCATGCTAAGGCACATGAAAAACAAGGAGGTGCTTGGTGACAGCCAGCATGGCTTCACTAAGGAGAAATCCTGCCTGACCAATTTGGTGGCCTTCTATGATGGGGCTATGGAACTGATGGACAGGGGCAGAGCCGTTGATGGACTTGTGCAAAGCCTTTGACACTGTCCCACATGACATCCTTGTCTCTAAATTGGAGAGGCATCAATTTGATGGGTGGACCACTCGGTGGATAAAGAACTGGATGGATGGCCGCACGCAAAGAGTTGTGGTCAATGGCTCGATGTCCATCTGGAGACCGGTAACGAGTGGTGTCCCTCAGGGATCGGTGTTGGGACCGGTCTTGTTCAACATCTTTGTCGGTGACATGGACAATGGGATTGAGTGCGCCCTCAGCAAGTTTGCCGATGACACCAAGCTGTGTGGTTTGGTTGATACGTTGAAGGGAAGGAATGCCATCCAGAGGGACCTCGACACGCTTGTGAGGGGGGCTGATGCCAGCCTTATGAAGTTCAGCCATGCCAAGTGCAAGGTCCTACACCTGGGTCAGAGCAATCCCAGGCACAGCTACAGGTTGGGCAGAGAAGAGATTCAGAGCAGCCCTGTGGAGAAGGACTTGGGGGTGCTGGTCGATGAGAAAATGAATATGAGCCGGCAGTGTGCACTCACAGCCCAGAAAGCCAACAGTATTCTGGGCTGCATCAAAAGCAGCGTGACCAGCAGGTCGAAGGAGGTGATCCTGCCCCTCTACCCTGCTCTCGTGAGACCTCACTTGGAGTATTGTGTGCAGTTCTGGTGTCCTCAACATAAAAAGGACATGGAACTGTTGGAAGAAGTCCAGAGGAGGGCCACGAGGATGATCAAGGGACTGGAGCACCTCCCGTATGAAGATAGGCTGAGGAAGTTGGGGCTGTTCAGCCTGGAGAAGAGAAGGCTGCGTGGAGACCTCATAGCAGCCTTCCAGTATCTGAAGGGGGCCTACAAGGATGCTGGGCAGGGACTATTCATTAGGGACTGTTGTGATAGGATAAGGTTTAATGGGTTAAACTTAAACAGGGGAAGTTTAGATTGGGTATAATGAAGAAGTTGTTTACTGTGAGGGTGGTGAGGCATTGGAATGGGTTGCCCAGCGCAGTTGTGAATGCTCCATCCTTGACAGTGTTCAAGGCCAGGTTGGATGAAGCCTTGGGTGACGTGGTTTAATGTGACGTGTTTTACCCATGGCAGAGGGTTTGGAACTTGATGATCTTAAGGTCCTTTCCAACCCTAACTATTCTATGAACCTATGTTTCCAAGCACCCTTAGGAGCTTTTGTCTCAGAGAAACAAACCTTTACACTCTTAACCAAGTAAACACCATGCCATTTTGATCCATTTCCTGCTCAAATATGCCAAGAAATGAAATAATTGTAAGGTTTTGATCTAGGATAAAGGATGTAACAACTTGTTTCGGAAACACAACCAAGTTACACTTTCTAAAAGACTTTCTATGGGGGACATTTCAATCCTGATATAAATGATCCTTATTTACAATTCCTTCTTTCTTAGGGCAACCAAGAAGGCCCCATTCATGTGACTGTATGTTGCACTGAATTCAGAAGTCATTCCAGTAACTACTTCATACTAAAAATCCAAATATGAAACAGTGGTAGGAGACCATGATAACATGCAAATTATGGACAATAAATAATCAATCAGAAAAGCCTTGCTTTTTGATCTTTACTGCAGGGATTGCAATCCTCCTACATGTTTAGGACAAAACCATTTTTTGTCAACTGAACAATGTCAAAGGCAAATTAATAACGAATTTGTTTTACAACAGGTTACGAAAATATTCAATTTACTTTAGCTACAAGCTTTTAAACTAAATACTTATTCCACTGTATAAACAAATTGTAATGTCTAGAAAATACTTTCTTATATTTAACTGTCTGGCGTTTTGTAAAACAGTCAAATATCACACTACCTCTTTCTAGCATATCAAGTCTAGATATATGTTAATGAAAACTCAGTATTTTTACTAAAAATACCTATTTTTTACTATTTTTATTTTTTACCTATTTTTATTTTTTAGCATTTTTACTAAAGATACCTACAACAAAAGTCACACTAAGGAGTACACTCTAGTTTTGAGGCTAAAGTTTGAAATAATGCATAGCTATTTGCCTTATGATTTTACCTCACAAGGAAAGAAGGTACATGGTTTAGTCATAAGTTATATTCCCAATGCCCCAGTATAATACAGCTCATGCATCTTGACCTCTCTTGCCCAGATGCCTACTACCTGAACTGCAGCTTAGAAAGGAAGTAGAAAATAATGACATATCACACATCATCAGGAGAATGATGGTTCTGAGATAAAATGATTCACTTCTTATATGCTGCATGAATGATTCACTTCTTATATGCTGCATGCATAGTAGTTCATGAACTATTCACATCTCTAAAACTAAGACGCGTGAACACATATATATTGTGATATGACAGAATATGATACAGGGTGCTTCTATATGTAAGAGAGAGTGTTTTGCTTCACTTCTCACTGAAACAATTGTCAATAAGTTAGCAATACTATAAGCAAACCGAGCAGCTTTGAAAGATGTTGCAAAATGGAAATTCTGTACGTTCATATATAATTAGCACCTATGACTTTTTAACTTTCCAAATGTTTCAAACGGATTTTTAAATTCCAGCACAGACATAACTGACACATAGAAGAATGGGAAATGGTATTTCTAGTGTTTTCGAACTGAAAACTTTAGAATACTTCACGAATATAGACAGAGAAAATCATTCCTTTCTCAAGTAAAAACATAATTAATAGATAGGGTGGCTACTACATGTGCTGCTTCATAGGAAATTCTGTGACACCCGCTCAAAGTCAAAAGTAAAATGGAAAAAAAAAATCTTGTGATACAAAATTTCGGAAGTTGCTTCAATAAAAATAAAATAATATTCTCAGAGTTTAACAGTTTATAATAAAAAGGAGACATACAAAACTGTCTGTTAATTTCAAACATTAGAAATAAAAATTATTTAATCAAGAACATTACATATCCCAAGGTAGTACATCTCTTTCTTTTCTTGATATATTTGAAATTAACACTTTAAAAAGTTGCAACAAAAGCATTTTTTTGATTACACATCCTCAAAAGTACATACTCGATTATCTGTAATTATTATGCTGACCAATTATTCACTGCATAGTAAAACCAACAAGAGAGGCCTAAACTTTACTCCCTTGCCCCTGTTTTTGCTTCAGGCAGTAGCTTTCACCTGTTAACATGGCCAAAATTTGTCAAGAGTAAGATTACCAGAATAATTCTGGTAAAAAACCTTAACTTGATTTCCAACAAACACAATCAAAAAAAAAAAAAAAAAAGAACCCAACCCAAAAATGCAGTGACCAGAATCTATTATAGTTTATTTGGTTGCTGCACAAAACAAACCCTGATTGATAACAGCAAAACTGATTTTAACTGTCTTTTCATTGTCCATTTGTGTTTTAAACAAAAATCAATCTATCTGCTATGTACATGTTTTTCTTATGTGTGCACACACAAGAGGTTGGCTGGTGTTGCCTTTTACTAATGAAAGAGATTTCTTCTTTTCTAAACAACTTTTCCTTCTGTTTGTTCATACTGAGAAGTCATAACCCTTAGTGGTTTTAGGTATAAGCTGTTGCTATGGGAATGACTGTGGTGTTACAAAGGAAGGATTATGACCTTTCACTATATAAAAATGTTAGGTTTCTATTACCTTCTTGAATAGAACTGAAGAATTTTCATTTCAGTGTTGGGAGTTATCTTTCCTAAATAGATGTAGGGCTAACTATCCATGTAGGTGATAAGTGTTATCCCTAGTCATTACTGATTGTGCCAATGCTTAGATTTCCAAAAGATAATGAGTAACTTAATAAAGAAATGGCAATGGATGACCTGAAGCCTTTAACCAAGCAGTGAATGGCTTTGACTGCTTCAAAAGGATTTATCAGTACATGATAGAGGCTGAAAAATTGCCACTAAATCCTGGCAAAAATATAGCAGGGGAAAAACAATAATGAGCTTTAAAAGGTTTTTAATTAATGCAAATTTTTATGTTGCTTCATTTTCTTTCATTATATGATTTAGGATTGAAGAAAGAAACAAGCCATCACTTGACTGCCTAGTGCAAGACATCTCTGGCTTTGACTGATAATAAAAAGGAGTGAATGGTATGAAGCCTAAGGAACAAGGCTCAATCACTTTCAGCAATTACTGTGTCTTATTGATAACTTGCAGCTCTATCCTGCAAAAGCCATCTCTGGAACAAAGCCTGTCACAGATCAGACTGAATCCATTAAAAAGCTTTGATTAACATGTCCCTAGGGTGTGCTGGGGAAACTTTTTACACCAAATGACAGCCTATTGCTACTGCTTCTGAATTGCCCTCCTGCAATACTCTTGTGTTTTAATCTAGTGCACAGTTTAAATTAAAAAACAGCAATGACTTTGTGTGACCTAAATACGAGCCTCTTTTATTCATTTGTGAGATTTTATTCGTTGTGAGATTTATCAACTGCTTGCAGATTAAGTGTTCAGAGAAGCAATAATTAACCTTAGTGTGTGTTAGCTAATATTAATTATATATCTCCTGTGCTTTCTTGGACTAGTGTACATGTGCCCAGAGAAAGGGTCATATTTAATGTGCTCTGTTTAGTGGACAAGAAGCTTTGTACTTGTCTTCCCTTGAAAACAAATTGTTTGTATTTGACAAGCATAACATCAACAATGTTGGCTTTCTTTAGCAGGAGCTGACATTGATGTGTAAATGGATTTCAGTCCTTTTAAAATAGACACACAAAAGCTCTGTCTTTCTGGGCCTCAAATTTCAAGAGGGCAAGGAATTGCCCTTTACACACCCAATCATTTTCCCATCATCCACTGTGGAAAACAGCCCTTATCTATTGTGAATATTATTTTTGTAACCCTGCAGTCCCTTGTAAGGCATATGCTGAAGAGTATGTGTCAGGGTCAGCAGGGCCCTGACATAATGTTCATATATTATGAACAAAAAAAAGGGATCCTTTTATATTCCATTAAAATACATATTTAAAAACACTTGCAGGTATAAGAAGCCCTTGCCAGAAACAAATTTGACATGATGTGCTAGCTTCTAAGAAAGAGACATAAAAGAAAATCCTGATCCTGTTCACATCCAGGTCAGTGTTAAAATCACATTAAACCAGTGTTAAAACAGAGCTAAATCCACAGAGAATCAAGTGGCAAAATGCTGAACTGTTTGGCACAGTGATCATTTATTAGCAGCAACTCAAGTTTCCCATGTGCTGAAATTTTAATGAGGGCTACTGCTCCTAAGAGGTACCTGGGCTCCAGCTCATGCCAACAGTTTTCTGTAGCAGAGGGAAGCAACTGGGCAATACTTGGAGAGCAGTTTGGACCAGCAGGGGAGAGCCGTAGGGCAGCCCTTCTCCCAGTCACAGGTTGTGCCTAAGGTAGGTTAGAGAAAGGGAGGGAGGCAGGCAGCAGCATGGTGGGCTTTGTGTGAGCTCTCTGTCATGCAAAACTCTCCCTGGGGAAGAGAAAAGTAGGGAGACAGAGATCTGTGTTGCTTTGATTGCTTTGAATATCCCCAGCTACCTTCAGAACTGCATTACAGAATTCAATAGGGTGTAAAGTAACCCTGCTTGCCAGTAAGGCTCTAATGGCTGTACTGCAATCATGGTAGAGGGAAGCCAGCTAGGTTCTGTATCTTTAAAAAAGCTAAACGGCAATAATCCTCTGTGCATCAGCATTTAAATCTGAAGACAATGGTGGGGAAATAAACACTCTCCTTGTCAGCAACCCTTCAGGTAGCGCTGGGTAAGTACTATTTTATGGGAGCAGCACCTTCTTCTAGGTTTGCATTGCTCACAACAGCAGTTTTTCACATCCCAAATGGGATTAATTTTCCTGGAATTAGGACAGTTAGCACAAGCGCATAATTATCTTCCTTTAGGTTTTCTTTGAATGTCCCCTTATGTATAGCTGTGCATTTCTAAAGGGTGTGCATGCAGATGTTATGTTGACTTAAAAAATGTGCTTTCCAATGTACAGGAGTTGACACCATAAATCTAACAAAAACCAGAGCAGCAACCTAGATGTTTAGCTGCAGAGAACAAGTTTGAATAAATATGCAGGGTTCTTGGAAATAGTTGTTATTTCAACTATTATTGTGCTATTCATATGAAATGATAGGCAATGTTATTTGTTGACTTCGCAGATTGACCACCTATGTCTTAACAACAATAGACAGAAGCCTTTTTATACAGGGTAATTGTGGCTACAAACATGCTTTCAGTGCATCTATTACCTTCCCTTTCAGTGCATCTATTACCTTACTTTCAGCAGGTGTAGCACTTTATTGCTTGATACTACCCTTCTATTTAGAAGTCTGGCTCCACACCTCCTTTGTTTCAACCCAGATGCTGGCCTCTATTTAGCTATTCATTAAAAACAGAAAGAAAGCTCCCCCCAGCACCATCTGGAGTAGAACTGATAGGGAAGCAGACTAATTTCTGTACCTTTTTTAACTGTCTTAAAGGTGAAAGGATTTGTCAAATCCATTAATGACCTATCTTAGATCTAATAGATACTTCACATTCAAAAAGGATTGTTCAGAAGCTGGTTCAAACAAAGGCAACAGGAACAAGGAAGAACATGCACAAGGGGCAAAATGGTTTGGGAAATATAAACCTGCACAATTATAATTTGAACAAAAACAAGTGAGAAACCATACTCTGCTAAAGCACTATTGGCCAACCATCTTGGCTTAGCATTCATACATAATTAAGCTCTAGACAGCTGCAGGCTTCTCTAATTCAACAGGACACTGGATATCACAATACGAAGTAAGATGCATATATGTACCTAGCAAAAGTTTGGTTTATATTCAGGTGCATTAAAACAAACCCTAAACCACCAAAAAAGCAAACAACAAAATTCAGCAAAAGTATGCTACTATTCAAGATGTCAGTAAAATGTGAGCTGAGATTCTCAGAATTCCCCTCATACTATCACTGTCTTGTATAGAATTTTGTTTTGAGTTTCCACAATGGATTAAATCAAAAGAAGTAAAAAACTTTAAACAAGTTTCAGGACACTGTTTTGTTCGGTTTATTTTTGGTTTGGGTTGGTTGGTTGGTTTGTTTGTTTCCAGTTAAAGTATGTTTAAAATATCCACACTTATCCCTTAGGGTATTGTGACATACAGATGGTAGCTTCCAAGGAGATTAAATATGCAGGAAAGATAAAGTCTCTCAGTGGGCCTTTTAACAAGTTCTTTAAATCAAACATTGTCTTGTTTATAGAAGCTGATTTTTTTCTCTGTTACAAGTCACATTTGGCAGAAAGACGGAGAAGGCAGCGTATTGTAATGCCAACCACTGGTGTGATGATCTCAGAAAATATTGTCATGTGTAGAGAATTTGGCTATCTTTTAACATTTATTTTCCTTTGAGGATGCTTCAGTTCAGAAAGACTGTAATGTTGTGTCCTGCTAATTGTGTTAAGCCTCTGAAAAATTTGGTCTACTTTTTAAGATGAGTGTAAATCTTGGTTATTATGGGACAGAGAATAGGCTGCTCACTGAAAAGAAAAAAAAAAAAAAAGAAATACATTCCATTTTACAGGCTCAGTGTTATTATAAAGATATAATTTGTCTATTTGACATGGGATCAAAGTTACTTCTTGGAAAATTTTAATATAATTAATCACACATGGATGGGAAATGTAAAGTCACAACAGCTTGGTGACAAGACAAGTACAAGTCAGAACTCAATTCACCCTTTTGATTGAAACAATGTAAATGCAGAACAAGGATGTAAATATCTGCATTTCTGTAGAAAGCAACATGAACAGTTTTGTTAGCTGTGCAAAAACAAAGTGAAACTGAACATTGAAGGATCTAAGAATTACATAGCCGTTACCTATAAGACAGCAAACTGTTAGTGCTGATGCTGCATTTGGCACCTACAGAGATCTGGGTCACCATCAGCGATGACAAGTTTGAAAGGGTTTTTTTTCTTTTTAAAAATAACCTTAATAACAGAGAATTGAAAAGATTGACCCCCTGTGTCTTTGACGCATGTCTGTTTCTTTTTTGCAGTGTAGGTTTCAGCCAAAATGTGAAGCTGTGACTTCACTTCTTCTTCCCTGATAAACAATTAACTGCATGTTTGTAACAAAATTTTATAATGATGGGTTATTTGTTATCCTGTTCAGCCTTCATTTTTCCTTATCCTCGTAGGTGATGATCTAAATAAAGGCAAGCAATTAAAGGAAAACCAGGACAGCAACAGCAGCAAAGGGTGAAGTTAAGTTTAATTATATTTGTACTTATGATAATTATCTTATCAGTTCTGCTTTTGCTGGTCAGTCACAATTCCTTGTTGTTTCATCTTCGTCTTTTTTACAAAAAGTGCTCAGTTTCCAGCTGAGTTTAAGTGCAACAGAGCACTTTGGAATATCAGGCATTTTAGGGTGTTGAATATTTGATGAGCTTGTATCCTGATTTGCCGTGAAGGAAACAGACCAACATTTCCAAAATAACCTTCTTCAGAGTCATGAAATCAGATGCATGCTTTTTTTGCATGCATTAAGAGTTTTAATACAGCATGACTAAACTATTTGAACACTTGTACTAATATCGTGGGTGTTAATATTATGTTCATAGTGGTTTGTACATGTGTGATAGTTAGAACTGTCATAGCTACTACAGGTATGCACACAGAAACTTAAAGCACAACAATCAATCATATTACTTTCCACAATAAGGAAAAAACTGCACAATTTTAATCTCAATTATGTTGGTGTAAATCTGTAGTAACTTCACTGAAGTCATCTAGAATAACTGCTAAAATAAATTAAAATATTCCAGATACACATACTTGCACCTGAGATGACAGCTGTACTCAACTAGTTCATCTTGTCTAGCAGGACCTCAGGGCCTTTTTGGCAATGCTGTTGTGTAGCCAGCTATCCAGCCTGTAGCAGTGCATGGGATCATTCTATTTCAGCTTTTCATTTTTCCCTGAGATACTCTGTAAGGTTCCTGTTGGCCCATTTTTCCTGCCTACCCAGGTCCCCCTAAGTAGCACGCCTGCCCTCCAATTTATCAGTTGCTCACCTCTGCCTCCAGCTTTGTGTCTTTCAAACTTGCTGAGGGTTAATTTCATTTCCTTGGCTGGGATGTTGAGAATGCTGTTGGACACTTTTCATGACAGTTGTAACCCCCAAATGCGCCACTTCATAACTAACTACTAGTTTGGCTTCAAACTGTTGACCACTATCCTGTGAGCCGAAACATCCAACCAGGCTTTTTTCTCACCTTCTGTTTCCAGTCACCATTTGCACATGTTTGCTATTTGTCTGGAGATTGAAGTGAGGCTGCCACATCCTTCTTCTTGCCTTCTTTCAAAGAAGTGTCAAACATTCTGAGACCCCACTTGGGAAACTGTTCTGGTTTTCTGAACATAAGAGGAGCATGGAGCTGCTGGAACAAGTCCAGAGGAGGCCATGAGGATGATCAGGGGGTAGGAGAGCCTCCCATATGAAGACAGGCTGGGAAAATTGGGGCTGTTCATCCTGGAGAAGGCTGCATGGAGACCTCATAGCAGCCTTCCAGTATCTGGAGGAGGCTTGCAAGGATTCCAGAGAGAGGGACTCTTCATCAGGGACTGTAGTGATAGGACAAGGGGTAATGGGTTGTTGTGGTTGAAGACCAGCCGGCAACCCAGAACCATGCAGCCGCTCACTCACTCCTGCTTCTTCCTCCCCCAACTCCTGGAGGGATGGGGAGGAAAATCAAAAGAATGTAACTCCCATGGGTTGAGATAAGAACAGTCCAGTAACTAAGGTATAACACAAACCACTGCTACTACCACCAATAATAATAATGATAAGGGAAATAACGAAAGAGAATACAACTGCTCACCACCCGCCGACCGATACCCAGCCTGACCCAAGCAGTGAACTAGCCCTTTTGGGTAACTGCCCTAAGTTTTATATAGTGGGCATGACGTGCTGTGGTATGGAATACCTCTTTGGCTAGTTTGGGTCAGGTGTCCTGTCTCTGCTTCCTCCCAGCTCCCCTCCTCCCTGGCAGAGCATGAGACTCAGAAAGTACTTGGTCAGAGTAAACATTACTTAGCAACAACTGAAAACATCGGTGTTATCAGCGTTGTTCCCAGGCTGAAAGTCAAAACCACAGCCCTGCACCAGCTACTAAGACTGAGAAAAACGACTGCTACTGATGAACCCAGGACATGGGTTCAAACTTAAACAAGGGAAGTTCAGGTTAGATATAAGTGAGAAGTTCTTTACTGTGAGGGTGGTGAGGCACTGGAACAGGTTGCCAAACGGAGTGGTAAATGCTGCATCCCTGGCAGTGTTCAAGGCCAGGCTGGACAAAGCCTTGGCTAACATGGTCAGGTATGAGGTGTCTGTGCTCACGGCAGGGGAGCTGAAATCAGATGATCTTAAGGTCCTTTCCAACCCATACCATTCTATGATTTATCTTCAAATCACTGAGGACTGTTCCCAACCTATTTCAAAAAGGACAGGCTTACAATGGCATCGTGCGGCTCTTCCAACATCCCTAGTTATTACCTCTGGACTGTGAACCTGTTTATATTCAAATTCCTTACGCAATCCCTAATGCAATTCTTCACTGTGGGTAGCACCTCTTCTCCCCCCCAGAATTTGCTACCATGTACTGATACATGGGAAGCCTGGAAGCAGGCATTGTGAGGTTGAGGCATGAAAGGCATTTCTTCAATACAAATATCTGTTTCTTCACACTTTTTTAATATTAAAAAAGTTTTATTTCTATAAGCCAAGCAAGGTTATAAAACCTGCAAAAAGGCAGATTTTCTTGTGAAATTATTTCTACTGATTATCTAAATTTGAGGGAATATGACCAAGTCCATTGTATAGACGTATTTAAATAAACATTTTTTTCTGTGGGGATTAAGTTCTGCTTTGGCAAGACACTTAAGGGAGAGACAAAACTTTATAGGACTAGTCATGTGTTTTCTCTACTCATGTGCTAGAATATACACGTGGCTGAGCTGAATAGACCCACGCAGCTGAATTTGTTTCAAACCGTTGGTGATTAGCAAGAAGACGAATTACAGAGATCCATAGTTTTCATCTAAATTGCAGGTGTGGTGTTCATTTAATGATTATTTATTGCCTACGTAGATGGCAAAGCGCAAACATGCAGCGTGCTACAGTCACCATACCATTGTATTCCTTCCAGACATTTCCTGCCTTTCTTCACTGGACAAAGCTAACCAAATGCTACTAAACCAGTACAGTCTGCTGGGCAGAAGTGACCACTATCATCTTGCAAATGTTACTATTTAAGATCTACAGGAAACTAGACCCTTAACAGGATTACCTCCAGATGCATAGCTCAGTCAAGAGCTATTCACCCCAGGTTGTGACTAAATCCTCTTGAGAATAAATTTGTGAAAAGTAGTCTCTTTACTTCTACTGACAGTCTCTTCTCTTTGCTACCTCAATATTTTCACCCATGCAGTATTTATCTTGTTATAACAAATTATATTGTTATAATAAATAACAAAACCTCTTCATTTTTTTCTCATATTTATTTCTTGCTTTGTAATAAGCTCAAAAATACGCAAGATTAAGGGCATAATTTGGAAATCTCTGATTCTGAACATGGCAGACCCTTCTATATTTTTTCCTTAAAGATAGTAGCTTAAGTCATGCCATGTGATCAAGAAATGGTACTGTTAGATGTCATGTAATATCTCTGAAGATGATGTGCAGGTAATAATAATCTCTTACTTGAGATACTTGTATAAAACTCCTTTTCTCTAGTCAGGTAGCTGATACACCTCAGTATTGTGAACAAAACCAGAATGACGTGGCCCAAGGAGTTTCCCTGGGTACATGTAAAGCAAATAACTGAAGTCAGTCTCATGTGGGAGAGCTGCATTTGTCTGCTGGTCTTGAGGGCAAGAAGAAAGGTGAGAATATCTTAAAAAGTGATAAAGACATTCCCCTGAAAGCAAAAGTCCAGATGGAGATAATGCTTTGGACAGGATGTTAGCTGAATGAGGCCACATCCTGTTATTGGATTCCTTATATGGTAAAGGAAGCAAGACTGGCTATTGTCTATAAATAGATTACAACAGAGATATGTAACAACCTTGACAAATTCTTCAATTATAGAAAAAACTTTCCAAGTTCAGACATTGCAAAATACTACAGGTATAATATATAAACAAAAAAAGAAAACCCTCAAGTTTTCTTTAACTTGTAGAGGAGAACAGAGCTTCCTTTTGCTGGCAATGAATGCACTTAAACATTGCAACATAGTTTTAACATTTATGGGTTTGTGTACACATGAAAATAAGACTTTGTCATATATTATGTGATGACTAATTCATAACAAATATTACTTGATCTAATTATTTACTATTATTTATTTTTCTATAATTCAAGAAGTCTGTAGGCTGCAAATTATTGGAGGATAGCAAAGTAATCTAGGAATATGATGTGTGTATTTCTTGTACTTTTCATTACACATGACCTATTAAAGACAGTATACTGGTGGAGACAGCTACAAAAGAACAGTATATATGCATTAAGTTATATGAGTGCTCCCATATAAACGCATGACTTTTGTTCTTTGTTATTTTCCTTATGAAACAAATCAATTTAGAATCAGCATATTTGGCTGGTTTAGGGATTAAAATAAGCAACCCTGCTTATCACCACTCAAGAACACTGATTAAGTTAAAGGGGTTTGGAACAGTTTTATGCAAGGTTTATGTTGTATTTTTATTATACATAGGGATTAGACTTCTTGCAGAAGTGCTCTCCACCCCAATAATTTTTTTGTTGTTGTTTGGTTTTTGTGGGGTTTTTTGCTGTTAGGTTTTTTTTTTGTTTGTTCGCTTGTTTTGTTTTGTTTTGTTTGTTTTGTTGTTGTTGTTGCTTTGTTCACTTTGACTTATTCTTTTTATATTTCCTGGAAAGGTTCTTTGTGGAGACTGTTACCAGACAGGGCTACTGCTCTGCAGCCCAAACACAACATCTCTCTGGAGTTGTGAAGGAATCTTTCAAAGGCTATTTTCTACAGATCTGTGATGAGCAGATTGTTCTCTTTGTTGGATACAGATCTTTCCACAGCCTTCATAGGAATTTCTAGCTTTTATAAAAGGGATAAAAAAAAATATGTTCAAGAGACACCTTTTATTTTGGATTTATTTTTTTCTTAAACCCAGAGCACATATCCTCAGAAGAAAATATTAATATGATTGTAAATAACTAACTGGCACAATTTTAACTAAATTACTGACCAGTGTTGTAAACACCAGATGATATTCAGCATCATGTCAAATAACTAGCTGAATTCACACTGAAAAGAAGTGCTCAGTGCTCTGCTCCTATTTATGCAGAGCTGATGCTTATTTGACTGTGTATGTGGAATTTTGTATCTGTTTTTTTCTCCTGTACCAGATATATATATATAGATATATACATATATGTAAAAATTATTTGGTCTACTAAATGGAGATGAGTTACAGTCTTTTTTACTATATATTTCTTCTTCAATAAAGTACCAAAAAATCATAAGAGATTAATCTTTCCATAGTAAAGCCAGTACTCTCTTTTAAACAAAAATAAATTTATCTTTAAAGGCATTTAACATTTATAAGAATTAAGAAAAATAATCAGCCTAGGTGGAAAACTAAATTATTTTTAGAAGTAGGTCAGGTTAATTTTTCTACAATGTATCTTTTTTATTTGCTGCCATGCTGTAGAAAATTAATAAAAATAGTTAAAACTACAATAAATTGAAAAAAATTAGAATAGAAACTACCTTGAACTAATTCAGTGTCTCAGCAAGTCGAACTGTTATAACCACTGACCTCATTAGGAGAGATTAATGACTGAACACGTAGATAAAGGTAAAGATATGACATTTATATGTTTGATCACACCGCAGCTTTTAACAATTCCATGACTTTATCATAGAAACCTGTGTTTTCCATCCTGTTACCTTCCTTTCGAGAGGATAACCTAAATCTTTTTGGAATTATTCCCATTTCCTAGATTACGACATCATTTTATGTTATTTGATAAGCTGTGCTGAAATATGGCAGTGCTGGGATGGTACATGAAGATATGGTGGAGATTATGTGATGCCTTCTTCCTGCAGAAATCCAGCTTCAAGAAATATGTTCTTATCTTCTGCTGAGCTGTATTTCCCATACAAGGTTTTGTAATCTTGGAGTTAGGCCAAAGCTATCCACAGTATGCTATAGATTAAAATAAATTTATAGGCATTTCCTCTTGTAATATTCATTTCCACTTAAAAAAAAAATAAATTGAAACTTATAATGAACAAGAAATCATGTTCTAAGAAGGGCTTTCTGGAAAATGGATTACAATTGCAAAGACACTGACATACTGTAAAGATGAAAAAACTGTAAGTGTCTATGCAAGTTTTTGGTCAACCTCATTTCATAGGAGGTCTATCACTGTAACAAAACTCCACAAGAATATAGCTTGTTGGAAAGTAATGTCCTTAATACAATCTGGAGGTAATACAAAACAGAAAAGGCTAAATTGTTACTGACACAGAAGAAGAATTCCTGTTGATATAAAAGGGACTTTTGCATGCATATTTGAGCATCATTTTTAGTCAACAGTCGTGGCCCTGTTAACCCTACTGGTAAAGTTTAAGAAGGCTCTCACCAAATCTTTTAGTGATTACTGCAATTAGACTTGTAAGACTGATTGGCATTTCAGTTAACAACAGTGATGAAGGGCCCCTGTCATCAAATGAACTGAAAATTGGTGACTTTTAAGGATTAAGTTCTATAACACCCCTTTTACCCCATGCCAAAATTAAATGCAAGGGTTTTTTTCGGAACTAAATTATGACATGTAGTTATGGGTTGAGCTAAATTGAATAGGCACCATGACTGTGCCTAGGGTTCCTGGTCTCCGAACGGTGAAGTAAAAACAAAATATTGCTTCTTATATTTTAAAAAAGTATGATTTTATGCTTCTTGTCTACAGAAAAGTACCAGCAAGAATATGAAGAGAGAGCACAAGCTGCCTATGGCACATACATCTGACTGCTTACACATTTCACTTAGTGATTGTGTGGATGCTTTAAAATACGTAGGCTGCTGCTGCACAGCTCCTGAAGTCTAGTTCTCAGATGGCAATAAATTTTTCTAATGTATCAGTGACATTAATAAATATTCAATTTCTGAGCCTGCTATCTTTCAGTCACAATTTCTATAGTCACTTTACACTGGCCTCAGACTTGTTTTGCATTTTCAAGCACACTGTACAGTATTTATTTCATTAACCGCATTCATATAGCTAATGAGAGCAACAATTTTATACCTAAGTGACAAGTGTAGTACCTTTGCTGAACATTTAATTTAACATTTAATTTAATGTACTGAACATTTAAAAGTAACATCTAATGTTACTTTTTCCAAGAGTGAGAAAATGGTTGATTATATTCCATCAATTCTCCTAACTTCGTCAAACAATTAATCCTGAGAAGGCTTCTTGACTCCTTTTAGATCTGATGAGTTTCCCATAACAGATATCACATTATTTCTCCTCTTGTGTTGTCAAAGATGCCAACGTACTCTCCTAAACCAGTACATTATGCCTCCAGCAGACATATTGTGAAGTTGGTAAGGACAGGGTCTGTGTTTCTGTGCTCACCCTTGCATATTTATTATGATGAGCAAACTGTGGTTCACTGTCAAAGACCTGTCAAAGGTCTAGCCGTGACACAATGTTTTTGGAAGCAGATAACTTATACTCTTCATTTTGAAAAGAAAGACAAGAAGAAAACATCTATCAATACAGATAAAGCCAGAAATAGGCAATCTTAAAACCGCATGCCTCTACAAATGTAGGGACTATGATTAATTTCTGTGTTTGGGCAACATAAAATGTTTGGCGTGGTACAAAAATATTTTTACATAGTTTTTCTTGTTGTGGCTGGCTTTGATGTTGATATTACAGTGGACTCAAGGCCTCTTTACCTTCCACATCCACATAAGAAATTGTAGAAAAACAATGTCCTGTGTGGCTGAACTGGCCCAATAATCTTAGCAAAGCCAAGCTCTGAATGTGAGTTTTAAGTGAGGTGGGGGGAAGTAATGTCATTTAATACTTTTCAGGCAACTGCAGCTGAAGTAGTTAGCTATATTCTCTTGTAGTTAGTCAAGGGAGAGGTGCATTTCCAAGGCTTCTTTAATCTCATCCTAGTGGAGTTGTTCAAAATACCTGAAATGAGCACCCAGGATGTGTTCAGGAGATAGGTCTAGACAATAAGTTTATATATGTCTGCACCATAGAAGTTTAAATTTAGAGAAGCTCAATGCTACTCCCAGGAACAGTTACTAAAAAACATCAGGCATGAGAAATCAGACTGCAGCTGAGGTGTCCGCATTGGTGTCACCAATGCAGTCAAGCAAAAATATGTTTGGTTAAAGTAGAAAATTGGAGTCAACCTGGGTTAAGCACTGCGTAGCATGGGATCCATACCTGAAAAATCCTCTTCACATATTGTTTTTCAGCACTCCAAAACTTATTTTCTTTATAATATGACCATCAAGGGTCAAGACTCTACCTATTAACATCCAAACAAATTTTCAGAAAGTTATGTATTGTACTCTTGCCCTCTTATGACTTTTGTTTATGAACATAAGCTCTATTCTGCCCATAAAACTGATCATAGTCCTTTCACATTTGTTAAAGAGCCCTTTGTTTTTATCAGAAGAAGAGGAACTTTTTGCATATTGCCACAACAGATGTGGAAAAATATTTAACATCAATAGGCCAAATTCATTACCGCTGTAATGTGCTGAAGTTTATACTACTACCAGGATTAATGTAACTCAATGTACTTACAACGGAGAGAATTTGCTGCTGGGATTTATCTTCAGTCTGCATAGAGACACATGACAGTTGCCTTTGTTTCTGGAAAACAATTGCTCTTTTAAAAAAGAAAACAAGCTTACATGGATAATCAAAAGTCATCCTTCCTTGGTACAGAAAATAATAAAGCTTGAGATTTCACTGAATATCAGTTAAATGATTTGTAAGTTGCCCCAGGCCCAAAATGAACACTGCAGTTAAAACTCAGGCTGAACAGCAGAACAAAATGGTAAAAATAACCTCAAAAACCCCCATAAAAATCAATACTAATATTGAAAAAGCAGCCACTTGCTATAAAGGTAATAAGAAATTAGAATTTCTGTGTTAGGAAAATGAATACAACTTGCACAGAAGAGAAAACAAATGAATTAAAATAATAAGCATTTCAATTTGTTCTTGGATTTTGTTCTCACTTTCAAAACCTAAGTTGTTATAGAATAAAGATTTTATAGAAAGTTAGCTAAACAGCAGTGTCTTCCTAAGTAAATATTTAACTCCTGGCAAAAGGTTTAATGAAGGCTAGTGGGATTAACTTAAGAAAATACCCATGATTGGAGTGATTATTACAATTAGACCCATTCATGTCAGAGTTCTATGGTTCTATGAGATAGTTTTACTGAAGCTATTGGGATTCATACAAAAAAAATGCACAAATTTGAGGTCATTATTGCAATTAGACTTGTCAACATTTCATGGTTTTATTAAAATGACTAATGCTTTCATGCTGGAGCAAGGAGTTTATTGTCTGCTCTATGCCACATGTCATCAAATCAGAATTTAGCTGTAATGCAATAATATTCCACTAATTGTTGCAATCAGTTATGCTAAAGCAACTCTAATCACCCTAAAATTTGGAAAGATTTGTGTCCAGTTATACTAAGCTACAGGTTCTCATCTTGCCAAAAATATGCTAACTAGCAAACATTATCAGCCAGTGTAAATGAAGCACTAAAAAACAAAATCCAGACTAAACCTACACCGATACATTTGCATTAACCAGTCCAGTCTTTTGAAGAGAAATAAAGAAAGGGGTAAGAGAGGGGAGAAATACCTTGTTATCCTAAAGGCTGTAAGGGCTCCATTACCAGATTACATATACACTGACAAAGAAAGGAAAAGAAATCAATTGTGTATTGTGGAGTAGATCAAACTGTTTCACAGTATAATCATCTTTAGCATAGTACTGAAGGAAAAAAAATATTTTTACAAGAAAAACCAAACAAACAAATAAACAAAAAAAAGCACATAGATTTCCCAGGTTTTTTTTGCATTTCCTATCAGGAAGGATGTGATTATGACCAAGGTAAAGAGCTCCAAAACAACCATTTCATTTCCTGAAGTTTCTCAAGATCCAACAGATGATTGACAATAACTCCATTTCTCCTCACCACTCCTCCCATTGTAACATCATATAAAAGACAGAGGCAGAGAAAGACATGCTTTTGTATCTGTAGCTTCTTCCCCAGCTGCTGTAGAAAGTAGCAGGTAACCAATATCAACCACTCCTTCAGGCTGCATCTGTAAATTATTTCAAAGACTTGTTAGTACTCACACAGAACTAAGGAATTTATCTTGCTTTCACAGCTTGTTTTCTTCATCCATGTGCACCTTGGCATAAGGTGGAAGGTGTACTCAGATGAGTAACATGAAGACTAAGTAGTCCTTGGCCAAGGTCAAAACACAAGCTAGATGACCATCTGGTAACCATACAAATCAAAGCTTTAAGTTTAAACTGCCAGTACTAATATTATCCATAACATTTAGACAAAAAGAAAAAAAAAAGAACCAAGTATTATTTCAATAATCGTTTATTTCAGGCTTTTATCATGATTATGACTTTCAACAAATAATTTTTATATTATTTTATATATATAAATTATTTATATTACTTATATATATAAATTTTATTATATATTTATTACTACTGTAACAGTGTTGTTTGTTGGGTTTCTTTTTTTATCATTTGTTTGTTTGCTTGTATTTTACCAAGAGACAAGAACAACATAACAGCGTTATAAATAAAAAGCATAATTGAAAAGAGACAATTACGTTCAAGGCTGGTCACTATGAGAGACTGAAATTTGGAATAAATTCTAGAATAAATTCTAAATTATGGAATTGAAACTGTAGGAGTCTGTAGAAACTCTGGTTTTACTCTACTCAAAAAGGAGTTGTTTTCCTTACATGTCCATTTTGCTACCCACTTGAATAATGGAGTCCATTCCAAATGGCCAGCTGACATACATTCTATGAGAATGGATACATGAAAGGATCACTTATGTGTGCTTTTCATATATTAAGTTTTAATATTCATACAATGACATTTAGTATAGATTAACTGTCATTCCACCTTTGTCTAAAATATAGACAAAAATAGATTTAACTGAGGTAATTTCTGAAAAGTAGGGAGCATAAGCTTGAGCACCTTGGAAGTACATCTTGAAAGATGCAGCTTTGATTATCATGTGGTTAGGTTTAAATGTAAGTCACATCACCATAAAATGGAATGAACATTCATAGTCTTGTTACCATCAGGACTTGCTGATGCTGCCAGGACAGTGTCATAAAGCTCCGTTACAGCCTGATTTCTAAAGCCCTTTTGTGATGATAATTAATTACTTGCTATTACTTTTGCTTTTGGGTGGTGTTTTTGAGGTTTTTTTTTTTATTCATTGTGGTTGGTTTTTATTTTGTATTTTTGTTGGTTAGGCTCGATTTTTTTCTTTCTTTTCTTTTGCCTTTTTTTTTTTTTGTGGGTTTTTTTTGTTGTTGTTGTTTTTGTTTATTCATTTTAGTTGGGTTTTTTTTTAAATAATGTAGTCTCCATTACATGCTTGCCAAAAACTCTCATTCAGCTTTGCTACTAGAAGGGTTGCATTGTGATGCAATTGTAATGAAAAGTATGAAAAGCTGAAGTTCGTTTTTTCAGCTGCCATTATTACCCTTTTTCTTCCACAAACTGTAGTGAAATAATTTGAAAAATACAGCTCACTGTAAGTGCCCTGTGTTCAGAACTCTTAAATGAAACCCCCATAAAAATCACAAGACTAGCTTCAAAAAACTCACAAGAAATACTAAACCCACTCTTATTTCTATTCTTTCTCTCTTCCAATTTTTGACACTCTTGTGCATTGCCATACCCTTTAATGTAAATGCTGTAAGGTTAAGTGTTTCCATGTCCAACTGCAGTACTATTTGCACATGCCTAATTATGATTTGGCTTTTTGACTGACATTAGGTCCCCAAACTACTGGTAGAAGACAGTTGGATTTCTGTCTGTCCCATACATCAGAACAGCTTCTTTATTAGGTCTACTCCATTCAGGCCCCTGTGCAAAGGTACATAATCTTTCCTGATTTTCATATCACCTTTACTCTCCTTTGTCTTCTTCAAATTATTATATTCTTCTTTTTCACATTATACTCCCTCACACTGTCTCAAATCTCTCCTCAGCATTTCAGACAGAGCCCACATGTTCCTAAGCCTGAGTCTTTTTCATGAAGCTACTTTTCTTTAGTTTCCTTTTTGTCTGCACAGTCCACCTTCCAGCCTCTCCTGCACAGCCTATACTCCCTGTCGGTTTTAGTTCTCCATGTCCTGCTTATCCCTTTATCACACTGCCTTCTTTCATGTTCTGAGATCAGACTTTCAAGTATCACTTCACTCTCACTTCCTTTTTATACCCTGGTGTGGTTTTATACCTTGCACTCTTAAATGCTTCTTATGCTTCCTAGCATCACTTTTCTTCCTTGTTTTCTTTCCCTCCCTTTTGCTTTGCTCTCTTTTGTCACTCTTTGGTCTCCTTATTTGTTCTTTCACATGCTTCCTCCTGAATGTCATAAACTTCTCTTCCCTATTTCACAGTCCTTTTCCTCATGGCTGTCTTTTCTTTTTGGAGCAAGCACATCTTTGAGAAGCAGTGGACAGAGTTCTCAAATGCCATGCTGGCAGAGCTAGCACTGCCAATTCCCATTATTGAGAGATCTATGATGTCTGATGCTTTACCTTAAACTGTAGCTCCAGGAAATAATTGACTATGTGACAACCCTGCTTACTTGCTTACTTATTTTTCACAGGCTTTCAGGACTAAAGCCAAGTGAGGAGGTATGAAAACCCACTGTACCTGGAGGGTTAAGATCCAGAAGCCAATTAAAAAAAATTACACAACATTGATTTTGCTCTCACATTATTCTATTGCTATTGTGAGGGTTTTGAGGATGAGTCATGATCTGTGAAGTTTCAGGCTGGCAACAACATAATGTCCCCAGCCTCTTACAGGTAGCCTGAAACTTCTTGACATTTTGCTTGGAACCAGCGCTCTGCTATAAAAGCATCCGCAGCTGTAACGCTTCCCCCAGTTTATTGCAGCTCTTTCATCACTCTTTATGAGGCCAATTTGCCTTGTTACTTAGCAGATATGGATTTGTTAATTTCTGTCTCTCTCCTCCATTTCCTTCCTCCTGCATAGTTTAAGACATTTCTTATGGAATGGGTGAAAAGTTTTTTGGGTCTGCTTTTTGCTGTTCTTCATACAATTGATCACAGGCAAATGCTATGGACTTCCTTGCTTTCCCTCTCACCTTGTCAGACAATATTTTTAAAATCTAGTTTTCCTGAAGTGTAAAACTGGAGCATAACTGGAGCATTTGAAAAAGGGGCTGTTTCTACAAAACTATTTTCTCCTTAAAATATGGTGAATTTTCCTGCAGAAGTAATCTACAGTGATTTGACTATGCAGAAATATTGGATTATCTTTTCCTTTATAATATGATAAAAAGCTAATTAATACAGTTTGACATACTTGTTTACATACCCTTAAGTTGCCTGAAGGAGTTGTTGCTTCCTCTTAAATTCCTTCTGAATGTTATAAATTTAACTGAAAATATCTTTGGTATCAGAATGAAATTGTTTATAATGTGGACAGAAGGGACAGTTACACATTAGATGGACTTCATTCATGGCTTATGTCATAGCAGATTCAATAATTTGAAAAGGTAAATTGTGACATATATATCATGGAAATAATTAGCAAACATCTTCATGGAGTTAACAGTGGGATTTGGAATGTGCTAGGCAGAGGCAAACGAAAAACAAACAATAAGCACCACATTGCAGCAATTCAGCCTTCTTACCAAGTTCAGCTTTCTTGCCTGCAAGTTGTTAGCCATAAGCCAGTCATCTAGTAAGAAACTGTATAATTTTGAGGAAGACAAATATGGGAGTTCCAAGATAGGTTGGGATAGTGCTGGGAGAACAGTTATATATTACGGACAAGCATACCTGCTTAAGACAACCCTAGAAGGTTACAGCTGTTTGTGACTCCTGTCAGAGTTGTCACCATCACAGCTGTCACATGTCCACACCTCTTACCTTAAATCAAAAGTCAGGTGGTAAACTGCAAACATCCAATGGCTATGAATTTACACTAAGACTGCAGAATGTACATGGACCTTCTGAGGTATCACGTTTTTTCTGGACTTCTGGGTCTGCTGGAAGAGTAATAGTGCGAAACAGGAGAATTGTAATATACCCTCATAGGTAATGCCGGCAGACTCTTAAGATGCTTCACTTAAATCTGTCATATCTGGTCAGGTCTCATAGGGAGTAATATAAGGGATAAAAACGTAGATAAGAGCAAAATTATTGGGTTTTTATTGAATGCTTTTCTTAATGCGTAGAAAAACTTGATCGAGATGAAATTTTGTAAATATTGTTTTAAATAGTAGTGGCAAATAGAAGCAAGTTACTTTGCTGTAGTTCTGTAAAAAACTGGGCTCCCAAGGCTGACTCACATGTCTAACCTTAGCAATACAACTACTGCCATGTATGGCTATAATTAACCATCCGTATGAAATTGGGGCTGGTCTTCAGACTCCAGCAGTTAATATTCCTGTCTTCGTTATGCCAATTTGTCCTATGAAAGTAGTTAATACATCTCTGCAAATGGAGAAAAAAAAAATCAAAGAGAAGCAACTCTTGCCTACAAGCTGACATCTGTCAAATGTAATTTCTAGTAATAGGGAACTTCATCCTTTGGGAATATTTTTAGTCTTATTATTTTTATGTCAGAACTTCTCAGCTCTTTTTCCTTCCTTCCTTAGCAGTTCACAGATGGCATTTTGTTAAGACTGGTTTAATTTAGAAATATAACATTTATAATGCATCAGTGAAACAATGTGTTAAATGGGTACTTTCTAATGTTAGACTTCTGTCTTGTTTTTTCCTTTCCTTCAGTGACTTGCTAGGTATTTTCTAGGCAAAAAAAGCATTACTTACATCTTTTCAAGATTATTAGTAAACCCTCATCTCTGCTGGAATGGCCTTTTGCTGTTTCAAGTGGAAACAAAACATACACAAATTCCTATGGGTTTACCTGTCATCATTATAACTGGACAGAGGCTTGGACAAAATCTCTTAATATGGATACTTTCAGACTTTCAATTTGAATCTCAATATAAGTAAAAGTGACAGTCTTTAGGGCCACATTAGGTGCAGCTTGGTTATAGATCAGATGTTTCACCACTAGGTTTATTCACCTAAAGGGAAAAAGAACATTTTACGTTTATTTTATTTTAAATTATCAAGCTTGATTTTGCAGTCACAACGGTGTGTTTTGAAATATTATGACAGATGGATGTATCTCATGGAATAACCTTTGATCACTCTCTTTGTTCTTGATGTACCTCTCAAAAGTAAATAGAAAGCACTTCTCTGTCATGTTTCCTTTCAGTATACAAAGATGGGAAATTGAATAAGTTCAACCTATAAATGTTTTGGAAGGCTTAAAATAAGATTTCATTGATGTTTGATTTTATTCAATCTATATTTTACTTGTTGAAACATAAATATTGCACTGAATTTAGCATTTAGATAAAGATATATAAAAAGGTGTCTGAAATATAGAGAAAATCATATAATTCAAGCTGGCCAAACCACAAGTTAGGACATTTTTCTGCACATATCACTAATTCACCTAAACTTCTTGCATCTAGGTAAAGCTTAGCAATCAAAAAGACAGAGAGTACTAACATGGTGTGTAATGTTACTGATGGTAAACATCAGGAAATGAAAGAAAGGAGCTACACCACATCCATCATTCATTTCTAACACGTTTCAAGATATGGATATATTCAAAATTTTCTTCCTTTATTCCATTTTTAATCTTCAGTCTGCTAAGCAAGTATAAACAAGTAATTTAATATCAAAGGTCTTTCATTTTAATAGGAATATATTTGATAGCTTTCAAAATTCACTTACAGGTTTTAAATTGTTTAGAAGGTATTCCAACAGGATTAAGATAACAGTAAGGAACAATGCAGGTCCTATATCCAGTCATGGTTAAAACCTCAGATTTAACAAAACAGCCTCTAGTGCAGTGGTGCAGATGCTCAGCTACAGGACTCTGTCTAAAAATTATAATTTTATTTAATTCATATTTCATTACAGGCAGGCAGTTGCAGTAGGAAGACTGGAGCCTGGGCTGAGGTTAGAAAAAATAATTTCTATTATGTTTAACCATTAACTGTGAAGGTAGTGAGGCACTGGAATAGGTTGCTCAAAGAAGTAGTAAACGTTCCATCCCCGGCAGTGTTCAAGGTCAGGTGGACAGAGCCTCGTGCGACATGGTCTAGGATAACGCATCCCTGCCCATGGCAGTGGGGTTGGAACTAGATGATTTTAAGATCCTTCCCAACTCTAAACATTTTGTGATTCTGTGATTCTATGACTGTATGTACTGTACACTCAGATTCTATCTATCTGGCTAAAATAGCTTTCAAAGCTGAATCTTTTGGCTAAATTCCTCTTATATAGGAAAATCATAAGCTTTACAGACAACACTGAGAGAGGTAAAAAGCCCTTAATGCCCAGTGGCCAAAGCCCTCTTAAATTACACAGGGGAAGCCGTAAACTTTCTTTGGATGAATCACGTGTGAGTGGAAGGACTGAATTTGTTTCTGTAGCAGTTTAATTAAAAAAAGACACAGCAAAAGAATATACTCACCTTCTGGGTCATTGGCTATTCCTTTAATTTGCCATTTTGAGAATCTGAACACTTTTCTTGGAATTCACTGTACGGCATCAGGCTGTTGCTGTGCAAATAACCCTCATAATAATTTAGCTGTGATGGTAGTAAGTCATATTGACAAATATCATGTTTACATTCTAAATTGCATCAGTGGAATTGTGACAAAAAATATTAGAACCAGAAGAAAATATTACCATGATGTAAAACTTCTTTGACTACCAATTCCCTTTTCTGGGCAGCCAGCACTTGGGAGTCAATTCTTATTATTCTTTGCCCTGTGAGAGAACAGAAAGCTATTCTTGCAGAGCTGTTTAAAGATTTAAAAGAAAAGAAAAAAGTTGCCTGCTGAGTTGCTTAAAGATGTTATAGGGCTGAATAAAAAAAAAAAATGGCGAAATAATTTTTTTTTATTGTAAGAAACAAGAATTATCATTACAATGACCATTAGTAACATCAACCACTTCTGGGTCTTTTGAAGAATCATTAAGAAAAAATAAGAATTTTATCTTTCTTCCTACTCCCTCCAGCACCTTCTGATCGCATTTAGTCCCTTTCATGTCTGAACAGGCAATACCTTCCCAAATTAATTTGATAAAATTCCTTCTTTTACAAGTGAGATTTGCAACATGCATACTGTAGTTATGTACTCATGCTACTGACTTTAAGCTTGGCGAGAATATGAAGTATTCAAATATAAGCTTACAAGCTCAGCAGTGTTGCATCCTGCCTAGAACGAAGTGCAGCGGGAGGGCCAGGAGACCTCCTTGGATGGATAAGGAGCTGCTGAGGAAACTTAGAGGAAAAAGACTTATAAAAGGTGGAAACAAGGACAGGTAGCCTGGGATACAAGGATGCTGTCCGGGAAGCTAGGGACCAGGTTAAGAAAGCTAAGACCCAGTTAGAATTAAATTTGGCAAGGGATGTGAAAGATAACAGGAAGGGGTTCTATAAGTATGTAGCAAATAAAATACAGACTAGGGACAAGTCTAGTCCCTCTCCAGAAGCCATTAGAAGAACTAGCTACTTCAGATTTGGAGAAGACTGAAGACTTCTTTGCCTCAGTCTTCACTGACAAATGCTCTGACTGCACCACCTTGGTCTTGGAAGGCAGATGCAGGGACTGTGAGAATGAAAACCTTAGGCCCATTGTAGGAGATGATCTGGTTTGAGACCATCTTAGAACCTGAACATGCACAAGTCCATGGGAGCTGATGAAATCCATCCGTGGGTCCTGAAGGAGCTGGCAAATGAAGTTCCTAAGCCACTGTTCATCATATTTGAAGAAATCATGGCAGTCAGGTGAAGTTCCTAAGGACTGGAAAAAGGGAAATATAACCCCCATTTTCAAGAAGGGAAAATAGGTGACCCAGGGGATTACAGACCAGTCAGTCTCACCTCTGTGCCTGGCAAAATCTTGGAGCAGATTCTCCTGGAAATCATGTTAAGGCACAAGAACAGTGAAGTGGTTGGTGACAGCCAGCCTGGCTTCACTAAGGGGAAATCCTGCCTGACCAATTTGGTAGCCTTCTACGATGAGGCTACGATACTGATGGACAGGGGCAGAGCACATGACATCATCTACCTGGACCTGTGTGAAGCATCCCGCATGACATCCTTATCTCTAACTTGGAGAGACATCAATTTGATAGATGGACCACTCGGTGGATACAGAACTATCCAGATGGCCACACACAACTGCTCAATGTCCAGTTGGAAACCAATAACAAGCGGTGTCCCTCACAGACTGGTGTTGGGACTGGTCTTGTTCAGCATCTTTGTCGGTGACATGGACAGTGGGATTGAGTGTGCCCTCAGCAAGTTTGGCAATGACACCAAGCTGTGTGGTTCAGTTGATATGCTGGAGGGAATGAATGCCATCCAGAGAGACCTTGACATGCTTGTGAGGTGGGCTGATGCCAACATTATGAAACTTAACCATGCCAAGTGCAAGGTCCTACACCTGGGTCGGAGCAATCCCAGGCACGACTACAGTTTGGGTGGAGAAGTGATTCAGAGCAGCCCTGTGGAGAAGGACTTGGAGTGTTGGTTGATGGGAAACTTAACATGAGCCAGGTTCAGTGTGCACTCGCAGCCCAGAAAACCAACCATATCCTGGGCTGCATCAAAAGGAATGTGACCAGCAGGTCGAAGGAGGTGATCCTGCCCCTCTGCTCTTGTGAGACCTCATCTGGCGTATTGTGTACAGTTCTGGTGTCCTCAACATAAAAAGGACATGGAACTGTTGGAACAAGTCCAGAGGAGGGCCACGAGGATGATCAAGGGACTGGAGCACCTCCCGTATGAAGACAGGCTGAGGAAGTTGTGGCTGTTCAGCCTGGAGAAGAGAAGGCTGCATGGAGACTTCATAGCAGCCTTCTAGTATCTGATAGGGGCCTATAAGAACTGGGGATGGACTATTCATCAGAGAGTGTAGTGGTAGGACAAAGGATACTGGATTCAGACTTAAACAGGAGAAGTTTAGTATATCTATAGGAAGAAGTTGTTTACTGTGAGGGTGGTGAGGCACTTAAATGGGTTTCTCAAAGAAGTTGTGAATGCTCCATCTTTGGCGGTGTTCAAGGTCAGGTTGGACAGAGCCTTGGGTGACATGGTTTAGTGTGAGGCATCCCTACCTATGGTGATGGGGAACTAGATGATCTTAAGGTGCTTTCCAACACCAACTATTCTATGATTCTGTGATTCTATGAAACGAAGTGCACAGAAGACACACTCATGCTATTCTGCTCCTACAGTAAACCTTTGAAGAGCACAGCAAGCCTGTTGCAGGAACTACATGGCACTTCACACCATTGAGTTTTTTCTCCCTGACAGCACACTGTAATTAAAGGAAAGAGACATCAACATGAAATCAGACACGAGATGGTTTCCAGCTGAAAAGGTTACTGCAACAAATGAGCAATTAGTGCACCCTGCTGCAATGACCACTTCAGGTTCAGAAAGCACTCAGACAAAATGCCATAGTTGACTAAACCAGCTTTGTAATCTGTTTATCTTAAGTCCTGCGGTCACTGCCATAAAATGAACTGACAGGACACATGCTTCAAGGACAGTGTGGGGTCTATTCTACTCAAGGCTTATTCTATGGTTTTGCCTACAGTAGGCAAGAAGAGTGGTTTTGTCAACATATACCAAACCAAACTCTCAAAGAAAATATGCTGGGAAAAGCATAATATGGTGGCAAAATTTTATGTATTACAAGTTCTTTACAGAAATGCCATAAAAATCAGTTCCCTAATATGCATTCTCCATCAAACTGGACTTCCAGTTTAATGTACTTTTTAATGTATTTTTTTCATGTACTTTTTTACTGTAAAAAGTAAAAGCCTCAAGTGCAAATGTCTTCACAGCAAAATGTGATTTGTATCTCTTTTAGGAAAACTAGATTCATGTTTGTTACAGTTTTTGCTAATGAAAAGAACTTGACTGAGTCAGGCACAGCTATTCCAATTTAGTATCAAACAAGGACTTTTTTTTTTTTTTACATTTTAAACTATACACAGGTTCTAGGTATTCTAGAATATAATGTCTTATAGCAGAATATTTAGAATATTTTCACTATGAGAGTAGTGAGGCACTGGCAGTAGTTGCCCAGAGAAGCTGTGACTGCCTCTCCCTGGCAGTGTTCAAGGCCAGGTTGGACAGGGCTTTGAGCAACTTGATCTAGTGGAAGGTGTCCTTGCTCAGGGTAGGGGTGTTGGAACTAAATGATCCTTAAGGTCCTTTTCAACTCAAACCATTCTATGATTCTATTTTAGTATAGAGCAAAGTGTCCTGAACCTCCTGGGTATAAGCCAGCAGAGCTGACAATTATTTCTTCTTGTTAGCTTGCTGAAAAAAAGACAGATAAAGGTATTAATGGAAGAGCTTTTGCTCAGTTTTAGTGCTTTCCAAAGACTCTCTTTAGAAACAAATATATTGATATTTATTCATGTTAGTTGAAGAGTTGTGAAGCTGTTATTAAATGAGGAATAGCCTGCAGAGAACCATGAGCTCACATCTTCCATGTACTGTTCAGCTAGATGGGGATTTTAAACTTCTACACATAGCTACAACTGCACAAGAAAGAGTAGATGAAAAGGCTGATACCTGCATGAATCACTTCCCATTCTAAAACAGAAATACCCTTGTATACTGCAGAGGGAGGTATACAAATCATCATGAATGACAGCTCCATCAAAGTAATGTATTTATCAACTTGATCAGATGCTTGCTGCTTGGTCTATAATTCATTTCAAGACGAGGTTGCTAGAAATTGTACCAAAGGCTGGTCTTATTTTGTTTGAACATTTTGTTTTCAGACATTGGCTTGACAGCAGTGTGTCCATAGCACTCTACCATCAGAAACTAAGTTTAAAACCTCATAATTACTATTTAAAAACTCATAATTACTATTTAATTTTTAATATTTACATAGTGCTTTAGAAATCTCAAAACATAAAGAAAATTACACAAATTAATCAAGAGGAGACAGAAAATAACTGACTCAATGGAAGAACATTGTGAATGAAGAAAGTCAGAAGAAATGTAAATAAAAAGATGGACCAACCACTTAGGTGGTTGGAAATATGCATAGTAGAATTTGTAGTCATTTGTAACAAGCCATTAATATATAATGAATGTGTATTTTCCTCAGTGTGAAAGATGTTCTACAACCCACATATCTTCCCCTGCGATAAGCAAAGACTTCTGGATTTTGGAAAGCTAGAGGACAGAATCCTTCCTTTCACACACCCAAAGGGAGAGCTGGTAGTAAAACAAATTGTCATCCTCATAAAAAAAAGGCTGATTGTTCAAATGCAGAGCTAGGTTTCTTCTTCTCCTTTTCCTCTTTTTTGATACTCTTTCTCCTTCTCCTTCTCTTCTTGTTCTTGTTCTTGTTCTTGATGTTGTTCTCGTTCTTGATCTTGTTCTCATTCTTGTTCTCCTTCTCCTTCTCCTTCTCTTCTTTCTTGTTGTTGTTGTTGTTGTTGTTCTTCTTCTTCTTCTTCTCCTTCTTCTTCTCATTCTTCTTTTTCTCCTCATTCTCCTTCTCCTTCTTCTCCTTCTTCTCCTTCTCTCCTTTTTCTTTCTTGTTCTTTTCTCATTCTCCTTCTCCTTCTTCTCCTTCTTCTCCTTCTTCTCCTTCTCTCCTTTTTCTTTCTTGTTCTTTTCTCATTCTCCTTCTCCTTCTTCTCCTTCTCCTCTCCTTTTTCTTTCTTGTTCTTTTCTCATTCTCCTTCTCCTTCTTCTCCTTCTTCTCCTCCTTCTCTCCTTTTTCTTTCTTGTTCTTTTCTCCTTCTCCTTCTCTTCTTCCCCTTCTCTCACTTCCTCTTCCCCAAAGCCTTGGCAAACATTGAAGAAAGGAAGGGAAAGTCTTTCAAGTAACAAGAGGCAAGTGGTTTAAAAGAGCAAGACAACATGGCAGTTCTAAGCATGTGTGTTCTCAGATGACTTAAGCAGGTCTAAGACAGAACTGCAGTCAAAACTGCCCTCCCGTCTGGTCTCATCAGCCACATCTTGCTATTTAATTCTTGCCCAGATCCCACAACATGTGGCTGCAAAGTGAGTCAGGTTAACTTGCTAATGCAAAAAGAAAAAAATACATTTCATTCAGGACAATAGACCAATAAGGACTATGTAAAAAAAAAGGACAGCTAAAAGATATGTGTTATCATCATCATGGCTTGACTTCGCGAACGAAGATTTGGGAAGGGCTTTACCCACAAGCACACTGATGGCTAAAAAGGCCAATGTGGGATAGGCAAATCTGGTTGCAAAAAGCACAGTGAAAGGTCTCCTTGGGTGGTATAGGCAGGGCACGATTCTTTCTACATTGTCTTTTCTCCTCGAGACTAATTCTGCGTGTGTTCTCAAAGGGGACAACGGCATTATGTACGGTGTGCCTCCAAGTCTCCCGACTGGAAGCCAAGGTAGACCACTGGTGGTAGTCAATATGGCCAAGGCTGAGGCATTGTTTCAGGGAGTCCTTATATCTCTTCTTTGGGGCACTTCTCTTGCGATAACCTGTGGCGAGTTCACTGTAAAACACAACCTTAGGGAGGCGGTGATCCTTCATCCTAGAGATGTGCCCTGCCCAGCACAGCTGCGATTTCAGCAATAAGGCCTTGATACTGGTGACACCTACCTGTTCAAGGACAGTAACAGTTGACACATAGTCAGTCCAATGGATGCTTAGAATTGTATGGAGGCAGCGCTGATGGAAGCGTTCGAGGAGTCGCAGGCGATGGTGGTAGATAACCCATGATTCAGACCCATATAAAAGAGTAGACAGTACAAAGGCTCTATAGACACTAATCTTTGTATTTTTCTTCAGGTGTTCATTGCACCAGGCTCTTTTACGGAGTTTTCTGAAGGCCCTATACACCTTTGCTATTCTGTTGTCTATCTCTTTGTCGATTGTGGCATCTGAGGAAATAATGCTTCCCAGATAGCTGAACTGCTGAACTGACTTAAGCTTTGACTTGCTAATGGTAATGGGGGGGGATGACGATAATCTTCTTGTGGTGCGGGTTGGTAGAGAACCTTTGTCTTCTTCAAGCTAACCTGCAGCCCAAAAAAGCTCAGCCACCTCCACAAAACAAGATGTTAAGCGCTGCAGAAATTCTTCTGTGTGGGCAACAAGGGCGGCATCATCAGCAAAAAGCAGTTCACGGACAAGATGATTTAGGGTCTTAGTGGGGTCCTTCAGTTGCCTTAGATTGAATAGGCTCCCATCAGTACGATATCGAATATAAATGCTGTTTTGTTCATCGAGGCTTATCGTAGCCCGTTGGAGCATCATGCTGAAGAAGATTGTGAATAAAGTTCGTGCAAGACCGCAATCTTGTTTCACACCATTGGTTATTGGGAAGGGCTCAGAGAGTGCATCACCATATCTGACTTGGCCTTGTTGATCCTCATGTAACAGAATAATCATTTTGAGGAACTTGGGGGGACAACCTAATCATTCCAAGATCAGCCACAGGCCTTTTCTGCTCACAGTGTCAAAAGCTTTGGTGAGGTCAACGAAAGTTACATACAGCCCCTTATTCTGTTCTCTACACTTTCCTTGCAGTTGTCTGAGAACAAATACCATGTCTGTGATACTTCTACTAGCTCTAAAACCACACTGACATTCAGATAGAAGTTCTTCTGCGATAGCGGGTACTAATCTGTTCAAAAGTATTCTTTCAAGAATTTTTCCAACAATTGAGAGCAGAGTTATACCTCGGTAGCTTGAGCAGTCCGACTTTACAGCTTTTTTCTTATAGAGAGCGATGAAGATTGCATCACGAAAATCTGATGGTAGTTTACCTTGTTCCAAACAGTGCACAACTAGCTTGTGAAATTTAGCATGAAGTGCTTGGCCTCCATGCTTCCAGATTTCTGCTGGGATTCCATCGACCCCAGCTGCCTTGCCTGTTTGCACCTGCTGTATAGCCTTAAAAGTCTCTCCATGGTAGGTGCTATATCCAATTTGTTTTTCACTGGATGTTGTAAAATGTGTTGGATTCCTTTGCCTTGGACTACACGGTTAGCACTAAAGAGTGTTTGAAAATGTTCAGACCAACGATTCAGGATGGAAATTTTATCTGTAAGAAGCGTTTGGCCATCTGCACTAAGTAAGGGGCTTTGAACCTGAAATGTGAGTCCATACACTGCTTTCAGGGCCTCATAGAATCCTCTGTGGTCACCCAAATCTGCACATAATTCAGTCTTTTCTGCTAGGTTGAGCCACCACTTGTTCTGGATGTCTCCAAGTTTCTGTTGGAGTTTCCTACATGCAAGAAGAAAGGCTGCTTTTCTCACATGGCTGAGCAAGATGTGCTTGATGGGCGGATCTTTTCTTTGTCAGCAATTCCTGGACCTCCTGATTGTTATCGTCAAACCAGTCTTTGTTTTTCCTTAAGGAAAACCTAAAGGATTCTACGGAGGACTGCAGTATGCTATTTTTAATATGTTGCCAAAGCGCTTCAAGAGAAGAACCTGTAAGATGGTCTTCAAGCCTAGTTTGAAGGTTAGCCTGAATGCTGTCCCTCACTGCATCTATTTGAAGAGTATTAACATGGAGCCTTCTCCTTGGAAGGCCACCACTCTTAGGTTTGGGCTTGAAGTGGAGTTTAAGTTTGCAACGCACAAGGCGGTGGTCTCTTTGACATCCTGCACTAGGCATCACTTGGGTGTGACAGACATCTCGAACATTTCTCTGGCGCACTAAGACATAATCAATAAGGTGCCAATGTTTAGATCGAAGATGAATCCAGGTTGTCTTCAGGCTGTCTTTCTGCTGGAAAATAGTGTTGATGATGGTAAGCTGCTGCGCTGCACAAAACTCTAGCAAGAGGCGACCATTATCATTGCAGCTACCAACACCGTGCTTGCCTAGTACTCCTTTCCAGGCTTCAAAGTTCTTACCTACTCAGACGCTGAAGTCACCAAGAATTATGATCTTATCATCTATAGGAACCTTTTGAGTGAGGCGATGCAGGTCGGAGTAGAATTTGTCTTTTTCTGCAGGCTCAGCTTGCGGAGTTGGAGCATATATGCTGAAAAGAACAATATGTTGCTTATTGTGCAGTGGAAGACGTAAGGAGATAAATATGATCGGAATGACCTATTGGCAAATTTTCAAGTTTAGAGATGATGGAGTTTTTAATCATGAAGCCAACTCCAGAAAGATGACTTCCAGTTTTGGATTTACTTGACCAGTAGAGTGTATAGCCAGCACCATGTTCTTTAAGGCTACCTTCCTCATGAAAGCGAACTTCACTGAGAGCAGCAATATCAATGTTGAGTCATGACAGTTCATGGGCAACTAGCGCAGAACGGCGCTCTGGTCACCCACTGTTTGCTGTATCAGGCATGGTTCTGGTGTTCCAACATGCGAGTGTCAATCTGGACACACCTTTGGAGGCACCTGCATGCCTTTGTCTCTTTGTCTTTAATTGACCACAACAGAAGATGCCCGTTGGCCGTGGCTAGCTGACCAGGTGGAGTGGGAGATGAGCTTTGGTTAGGCCACCTTTTCTAGGCCTCTCTCCATATGGAGCAAGCAGTGCTCTCCTTGAAAAAAAAAAAAAAAAGGCTGCTTGGTCATTCAGAATGCTGCTGAACAAGACTGTCATCTCCTGGGTCAGTCTCAAGCGACCAATGTCCTGAACCGCCTGCATGCAGGGTTGGGTCTGCCACTTCCAGTGCACCTTACCACCTGCTGTTACATCCCTCGCCTGTTGCTACAGGGCTTTGCAAGTGTGGGTAAACCCTTCGGGCCCACACAGAGCATTTTTGAGGTGAGGTGCAGCGTGCGCAGAACTGGCACCACCCTTTACAGCTGAGGTTTATTTGTCAGGGCCTAGTGAGCTTGGACGGTGACAGCAAAGTCGTCAGGTCGTAGGTTTAGTTAGAGTATCCTTCTCTTAGATGGATGGCCTTACAGGGCTAAACAAGCTCCATCTGCCCGGGTTTGACATTAGAGTTGTCCTTCTCCTAGGATGGTTGCCCGAAGGCTAGTGAGCCCATCCTGCCCATGGACACACTTTGTCTGACCCTTCAGTTGAGACCTGTCTGACATGGGAGACCCTACTGGAGGCATGTGCCACCACCAGCATAGCTCCCAACCTCACAAGGGCACGCAAGCACTTTCTCCACGACAAGGGGGTGTCCATGAAAGAGATGAGAGACAGATTTGTGTTATAACATAGTGTTAACACTCAGGAGACTGCAGAGCAGCTCTAATTGGAAAGGCTTCATTACCAGCATCGTACATACAGCATAGACTAGTGACAATCTCATGAACAGAATTTATTCTGCTTTTAGAAAGTTTTTGGGTTTGTTTTTCTTCCCCAGAAAACAATATGGTACAATCTTATTTATCGAAAGATTCACCAAAATAGTTATGTGAAGTTATGCTGAGGAAAACACCCAGAAGATTTTTTCTTAAAATGAAAATTACTTGAATGAAAAATCAATTCTTTTCTTGTGGTTTGTAATAAGCACAGTTTCCAGTAAAAGTGATGGAAAAGTCACAATTACAACACAGTTCAATTGCTCTCTAAATCCAAGTGTTTATTATCTGCCTTCCATACCTTGAAAAGAACCTTTGACAAAAATAGATTACATCTTTGCCCATCAGTTACTATTCCACAATATTTGTGGTACTGCTTACATTGCTAGATGAGGTAACTCTGACAGAAGGTGACTAAACTAATCCTAAGTGGTATTAACAAAGGAAGGTGCTGTCAAGCAATTCCCTTACATGCTGTTAAAGGAAATTGAATCAGAACAAATCCCTAAAGACCTGTTAGAAAAACGTTTTGCATTTGTCTGTTGGCATCTCCAAGACAAAACCTGAGTTAACAAAGGACAAAACACAGCATTGAAGTCATCTATTAAAAGGTTGTAGGTTAGTTTCAGTAAACTACTGTGTAACATGGATTTCAGAGACTGGTGATTCTAATTTAGGAATGATGAGCAGAACAGCAGATACAAATATTATCTGGGGCTTGGAGATAGTAATTGAGAACTTGGTTATTAAAGATATTTTAAGTATAATTGTCTAACAAAAAATGGAGAAAACTCAAGGGCAATGCAAAATAGAATAACATAACATAGCTAGAACAGAAGTCATTACAGAAATTGTCTGTAACTTAAATAGCAGATGTATATTTCAGATTGTTTTCATATGAATAATATTTTTGAGAGTGCAGAACAGTAGCTAATACTTTCCAGAAGAAAGAGCTTGCAGTTTTTAAATCTCTGTTTTGATTGAATATCCACTAAGGGCATTTTGATTTTGTCTGACAGTGATACATCCTTCTTAACACAATGTACTAGATAAATAAGATCATATTTTTGTCATTATTTCATATTCAATAATACTATCCTTCTTTTATTCTCTTTGCTGAGCCAAGAAAGTTAAAAAAAAGAGGCTTGAAGAATATCAATAGTTTCACATGTTTTTTATCTCTAGATTATGCTTAAACATCTGTAATAGCATGTCCATTCTCCAGATTACAAGTGATCCGAATACCAAAGGAATCTGACAACTTTCTTTTTTGTCCCAATATCTCAATTACTCTTTTTATGAGGATAAAACACCCCCCCCCCCAACAAAAGAAAACACAAAAAAGAAAAACAACACCAAAACACAAAACAAACCAAACCCAAAATCCAAAAACCCTTGCATATTCTGTGGTACATACAATGACTCTGAAATTCAAAGTATCAAAACAAAAAAAAGTTATCATCAATTCACAGGAAAGCAAGAGATCATGATTAAGAAAAAGTTCACTTTGTGACAGATTCTGCAAGTGGTTTTTTTCAAATAACAGCAGTCTGTAGCAAGATCAAGATTTCATGCTTCCTTTTTTTTTTCTTCTCTTGTCCCTACACTCTTATTATTATGGGCCTGAACTTGGTCTCTTTAATATGTTATATTAAACATACACATGGATTGTTAAATATGTGTCATAGGGAACTTTTATAGCTTACAGAGTAATTATGAGGCTCCAAAAATAGCATACAGAAAGAAGAAAAAAATTGAGATGTGAGAAAAGTTTATTTCTATCCAGAATTCAGAGAACATTTAAATGAACATATTAAGCAACAGAAGAAATCAAATATAAGCAAGGGAAACACAATACCCATCTACAAAGAAATTTAGAGTTCAGACTAAGTAACAAAGAAGATACAACCTGAAGCACCTACTATTATCCAAGGGAAGGCTCCCACTTATTTCTGTTCTAACCTGAGGCCTCATAAACATATTTTTGCACGCAGAAGCTCTTTGGATGACAGATCAAGCCTGAAATATAAGTATTCTAATGTATTCTAGAAACTTCCTCCCTTTTCTCTTGTTTACTCTCCACCAAGTCAGAAAATTATTTCAAGGCAGGGGGTAGACCCTGTACACTGTCTTTCAAAAGTTTTTATTTAGGGGCGAGGGCACAAGTGTCTTTAAGAACCTTTTTCCTTATGAAATCTCAAAATCAAGTTTATCTTTAGAAAACATCCATTGCTCATAAAAAGACAATGTTTAGTGTCTGGAACCTAAACTTGCATTGTATTACACAAATCATAGAGTCATAGAATCATAGAATAGTTAAGGTTGGAAAGGACCTTAAGATCATCGAATTCCAAGCTCCCTGCCATGGGCAGGGATGCCTCACGCTAAACCGTGTCACTCAAGGTTCTGTCCAACCTGGCATTGAACACTGCCAGAGATGGAGCATTCACAACTTCTTTGAGAAACCCATTCCAGTGCCTCACCACCCTTACAGTAAAGAGTTTCTTCCTTAGATCCAATCTAAACTTCCCCTAAGTTTTAACCCGTTACCACCTCTCCTATCACTACAGTCCTTAATGAATAGTCCATCTCCAGCAACCCTATAGGCCCCCTTCAGATACTGGAAGGCTGCTATGAGGTCTCCACGCAACCTTCTCTTCTCCAAGCTGAACAGCCCCAACTTCCTCAGCCTATCAAGGTTATTTCATAATGTTTGCATAGAGTAAATTCTTTACTGGAAATTAGAATGATTTCTAATTCTGTTTTGTCTGTATCAGCACATCTTTCCTGCTCCTAGCTCTCTACTTGTCACTTCAACATTGTCTGTTCAAATGGTGCCTCACCCTCAGCACATCATCACTTCCTCTGTAGTTCCTCTTCCTCCTCTGTGGATTCTGTTTTCTCAAAATGCCTTTTATATTTCCACTTTCTGGGTAGCTACCACCACCTGACCATCCGAGTGCGAAAAACTATTCCATCAGTGTCAAAAATAGCTAGTGAACACAGGCAAAAAATTTTTTTCGAATATTTGGGTTAATTAATAGAGAAATTGTCCTGAAACAATTGTTTATATTGAAAATACAGAGAAGAATGTAGCAATTATTTTATGCTTGTTTTGCTTCCATAAAAGCTTTTAATAAATTTTTCCTGGAACTTTTAAAATAGTAGATTTCATTACTGGCTGCGGGCTGATCAGCAGCAGAGTCAGAGTACTGGTGCAGATCCAGCCCTGAGTAGCAATTTCAGCTGCTCTGCAGAGCAGACCATGCTTAGCAAATGTATATATCCACAGTAAAGTTACTGAGTGTCGAGCTTATCATACTAGTGAAATTCTCAAAAGAGAGGTGTCCTGGGTTCAGCAGTAGCAGTCAGTTTTTCTCCTTCTTAGTAGCTGTTGCAGCACTGTGTTTTTGACTTTCAGCCTCGGAACAAAGCTGATAACACTGATGTTTAGACTGACCAAGGACTTTGTGAGTCTCATGCTCTGCCAGGGAGGAGGAGGGGCCGGGAGGAAGCAGGGACAGGACGCCTGACCCAAACTAGCCAAAGAGGTATTCCATACCACAGCACGTCATGCCCGGGGATGTAACTGGGAGCTACCCGGAAGGGCACGTCGTCTTTTCGGTCGGGCTCTTTTCCAGCGAGCGGTATCATATTTTCTTCCCTTGTTATTTCTCTTATCATTATTATTATTGGTGGCAGCAGTAGTGATTTGTGTTATACCTTAGTTACTGGTCTGTTCTTATCTCAACCCGTGGGAGTTACATTCTTTCGATTCTCCTCCCCATCCCTCTGGGGAGTAGGGGGGGGGGGAAGTAGACTGCGTGGTTCTGATTTACGGCCTGGGCTTAAACCACGACAAGAGGAAAGGTCTTAACCAGCCTTCCAGCTGTGATCTGCATTCTGACCTAAAACTCCTGTAAAATATAATCAGTTGCTACACATACTCTTTCCACCTAGGTTATCACATAGGAAACAGCCTTTTACAGCCTTTTGCTTTGTCTTCAAACCAATATTTGCCCAGAAATTTACTAAATAAAGTATCGTCTGGCACTCCATAGAATCAAAAACCAGATCCTTCAGTGTCCTTCTGAACACTAATAATTCATCAGAACTACTAAGAGTTAGATTCAGATCAGCTTCTCCTCCTCCTCTTCTCAATTTTTCTCAATTAAAAAAATAGTTAAAAATCATGCTTTTTTAATTCCAGGGGCCTAATCCTTTCTCATATTAGCTAGTTTCATGGTAGTGGTCTTCCAATGACTGCTTTCAGATCTTTACTAGTGTAAATGAACTCTCATTTCACTTTTCACCTTATCAATCCAGCAACAGCATTCTTCTTTCATGCTGGACCTTCCACAGAGGAAGATGCCATCCATCCATTGGACAATGTGCAGTCTGCAAGGACTGGAAGAGAGACAGGAGTAAAATAGACCTGCAGGAACAGAACTGAGACAGAAGGGACAATGGGGCAGTTTCTATTAAGGTGTTTTTCTTTCTAAAATTTCATCTTTGCTCTTTGATAATGAAATGGCCTGGAAGGGCTTTCTAAATATATGAAAAGGAGTCTTCATTGGAACATGCTTTGAAAAAAAACCCAAACATAAAAGAACATTAAAAAGAGCTTGTTAGCCATTACACACCCACCCAGCATATAAGACATTCAAATGACTTCAATCAAGCTAATTTGCATACAGTGCACACAAAAAGGGCATACAATTTGCACACTTTATTGTAAAGCACTTCTCATGTCAGCATTCAAAGTCTTTAAAAGGAAAGTTCTGTATGCAGTAGTATTTCACAGGGAAGACTGTAGGATATATAGTATTCATAAAATACATTTTATCTAAATTGATACTGTCTTTAGCAATAAAAATGTCTGGAATAGATGTTTACAAGCGGAAATTATATTAAAAACCTTTCATGGATTCAATATATTCATGGCCATGTTACTTTAATTTCAATATCCTATATTTTCCACCTAAATAAAGTATATTTGGCCCAAATTGCAGTTTGAAATAGCAAGCTTTACCTTTTATTGCACCCCTTTTGGCTTCAGTGGAACTTAACCTTAAGAAAGACTGAGAAATCAGTTTGTAAGTGGGTAAAAAGCCACCAAAGAGCAAAATTACCCAATACAGTTAGTGTTAAACATTTCTACTCAAAAATAGGCAACTGTGCCTTTGTAGGGGTTTGGTAGAGACCTTGATTCTCAGTTCCTCCCTTCTTTTTGCCCGTGATATTTTACTTAGTTTCACATCTTCCAGGTCCCATTTCAAATGTCCTGGCATTATTGGTTTTTATTTTACCAACCCCATGTTCCAGTCCTACTTTTTAATTTTCCCCTCCCTGTCTCTGTAACTTATTTGAAGCTAAAATAATTTGATTTCCACTCAGGCTGTTTTCTTCTTCATCTGGCCTGTGATAAGCTCCCGTCAGAGTAAAGGAGGAGGGCCAATCAAGCAGCATGGAGAGCAGCAAAGGGACACACTGCTCAGCCTTGGGTACTAAAGATTTATTTTTTGTGACTAAAGTCTAAAAATAGCCTGGATGGCTGAAACTCCAATTTTCCACAGCTTTATAATTTGTATAAACTTAGGAATATCCTTGCAATGACAGGAGGCACACCTGTGAAGGAAGGGCTGGTCCTCAGCCTTATTACAACCTATTGCTCCTAATGGCACCTTTCTAAAGAAAAACCTGTGAAGACAGGCTTAATCTCTCCCAAACTCCCAGAAATGAAAGAACCATAGGACTTCAAACATTTGGAAAACTGAGCCTGAACAGAAAAAAAGCCTGGAAAGTTATAAACAAATTGCAAGAAAGTTTTAGAGCAGAGGCACATTGCAACGCAGGACTACATGATGTTGTTATTAGTGTCCTCCAAATGAAGCCCACATAGCTTAATAATGTTTACATATTTTCAGTACTTACACAAACCAACTTCAGGTTAAGAAGGTCTCTTGCATCCAAGGAAAATCACAGGACAGAAGAAGAGGATAACTGGTAGGAAGGGAGCTTAGAAAGCATCTGCTCTAAGATGCTGCTCACAGCAGTGTCAGCCATCGGGTCAGTCAGTTGGGGCTCCTCAGAGAGGGATTTTTTACCACTGCTTACTTGTCACTCTGGAGAAAGGTTTCCCTATGGCCAGTCCCAGCCTCTCTCACCCTCCACCTATGCCCTGCTGAGAACTCGACTGCAGCTCACAGCCGGCTCCTCTGGGATCAGCTGGGGCTGATCTTAGGTAGCCCCAGACTTGCCTCTCTCAAAGCTGCACCAGCTCTGGTCCTTCAGCCTCCCCTCACAGGGTAAGTGCACTAGTTCCAACCGCTTCACTGGCTCTCTGCTAAACTCACTGTGATTTCACATGTTCATATCATAGAATGTTTGGGTTGGAAGGAATCTTAAATATCATCTAATTCCAACTCACCTGCCACGGGCAGGGACACCTCTAAGTAGACCAGGTTTCCAAAAGCCCCATCCAACCTGGCCTTGAGCAGTGCCAGAGATGGGGCAACCAAAGCTTCTCTGGGCAGCCTGTTCCGGTGCCTCACCACTGTCATAGTGAAGAATTCCTCCCTAATACCTAACATAAACCTCACCTCTGTCAGCTTGAAGCCTTTTCCCCATGTCCTATGACTACATGCTGCTGTAAAAATCCTTCTCCAGCTTCCTTCTAGGCCCACTTTAGGTACCTGGAAGATTGTTACAAGGTGTCTCCAGAGCCTTAGCTTACTAGGCTGAAGGCAGGTTTATTGATGTCTGTCTTGTACTTGATGGCCCAAAACCAAGTGGCCATCTGTTTTTGATTTTGGGCCATCTATATATGCCTCATATACAAATGCAGTATATATATGTGGTCTAAAAAGTGCTGAGAAGGGGAGGAATGCCATCCAGTGATTGACTGGCCATGTTCCTGTTTAAACAGTTGGGGTGTGATTGACCTTCATACCTGGTAGAACATACTGCTGGCTCATGCTCAGCTTGCTGCTACTAAAACCCCCAGGATCTTTTCCTCAGAGCTGCCCCTCAAACCAGGCAGTTACCTGCCTGTATCAAGCAAGGGATTATTCCTTCCCATATCAGACATTCACATCTGTCCTTGTTCAATTTCTTAATGTTGTTGTTGTCTTATTCTTTCATCTTGTTTAGGTCTTTCTGAAAATTCTTCAGCAGCATTCTCAAAAGCTTAGCCCTATAACTATCACCAGTTTCAAAAAAGATCTTGTGCTTATACACCATCATGAAAAATCAGAGGCAAATCTCATTGGAAAGACAATTTAAAGGGATAGTGCAAAGTATAGATGCATATAGTGACAGTGGATGCAATGATCAAAGTGGGAATAAGGGGCAACATGATGGATTGCCACTAGGATCGTTATCATTTCCATTATCATTACACACTGTTTTTCAGGTAAAATGTGTTCAAGAAATGGCTGCATCCTGGATGCCTGAATATGATGGGACCTGTTGCCTGGCAAACCATAGAGGTTAGGGAGTAAGAAGATGGTATATCTTGCCCACAGTGATTTATAATGGGTTCTGAGGTGAAAGGGTTCAGGTGTGATGATCAGCTCTAATTGGGTGCTGTGTGAGCCAGACAGCCTCTTGTTGCTGCAGGGACCTGAGACCTGCACTTTTTTTACAAGTGGCTTTTTGGAGGCAACACTGCCTCCAGACTTGTTACATTTGGATAATACCACTAGCTTTTCCTCCCCCTGCTTTAAATGTTAAGCATGAAGCTGTTCACAGTGGTGTTAGTAGGCATTGTCATGAAAAATGAAGGTCCAGGAATTCTAACAACAATCCAGACCAAATGGTTTGCCTCAGGAATCATGCAGCAGAATAGATGAGAGTTGTTTTGAAAATCGGATTCATGACAGTAATTAGGGCTGCTGACAGGATGCTGCTTAGAACTGTTTCCTTCCAAAACATTTCAAAATTTAGTCAGGGCTATGCCTTGAAACCCTAAATACTACAGCATGTCAGCCTGTTTATAAACCTCTCCAGGCTATTTCCAACAGCTCATTCAGCTGTGCTGACCAACAAAGGTAATGAACAATTTTAGGATGTCTCAACTATTTGGCACGTTTTATAAAAAAGAACCATCAAGCTGAGCTTTTAGTAGCCAGCCAGCACAGTTTATTTTGCAATGAATTGGATTATTAAAGAAAAGAAGCTTTGTGGGGTGGTGGAGCAGGTAAGTGAGAGCCCAGGAACAATCATATGTATCTCTGATTCTGCCTTCACCTCTATCATTACAAGTACAGTGTTCAGCTACTCTCTGCCAGTTTCTGCACCCCAAAAGAGTATAACAGCATGTACTAGAGTGGTACTGAAAAATAAGACCCTGGTTGAGTTCCTAGTGTAGTTAACAGCCACGCTCTTGTTCATTTTTACTAGATAGAGCCATATTTTAAGAGCTTGAACCTGACTGTGAACCATGCTGTGGCAGCATAGTCATAGTGTCTACTCAACCAGAAAGTGGGTAATTTTCTCTCCTGAGTGTGTATCCCTGTGGGACTGCAAAATACGCTACTACAAGTGTTTGTACATGATCTCTTCATGTAGATGCAGACATAATATCACACAAAGAAGAGAGGATAATGAATCAGACACAGATGTCTCTCTGTCTGGTGGTCTACAGAAATCTTATCTGGGTCCATGCATAATTCTGAGAAGCCTCAGGATGTATTCCCAGAGTCAGAGAGTAGACAGAAGCTGCCACCATAGCCTTTAGAGTTGCCAAGCATCAGTCTGATCCTAAAAAAAAATAAAAAGAACCATCACCAGTATTTCATGTAGTTTTTCTGAGAGGAAATAATTTCTTAGTAGAAATCCACAGTTAGTAGCACATCCATATAAGCCTAAGGGGCAAATAATTCCTATATTTCACAGAAGCTCCCCCTGCTTTAAGAAAACAGTAAGAGCAGGTGATTCTATTTAATAGAGGCTGTAGCTTGTAGAGTAGTCTACAAATTGAAAATATCTGGGGAAAAACAATATATTTAACAGAAATTCATCAGTTTTCTTTGTAGCAGCAGTTAAACAATATTTGATATCAGATGAAAAAAAAAACCCAACAGCCTAGAATCCTATTATTAGGGCTCAATTTTCCTTTTTCTCCCTCTCTTGCTACCCAGTGGGTTGGCATAACCACCTCCAAGAGCTCTGACAGTACTTACACTTCCTCACTTTGCTGCATGATGATCCTTAGCTAGGTTGTCAAACAGAATGTGAAAGGCAGCTGCAGTGAGCCTGGAGGTCAGGCAAAGGAGGCCATGGATGCAAGAGCACCTGCCTTTTGCATGCAAAGATGGAGCAAATTACAACATTTGTAGCCAAGGAACTGAGCAGCAGTACCCTGTGTAATGACCCCACAAGCACCATTTTCATCATGTGTATGGGTATATCTTTTCAAATCTAAAGCAGGGAACAGATGTTTCATCAAAAGACACATTTAAAATAAAGATAATTATAAAGTAAGAAGCTTAATTACATAGGATTATCCAGGTCCACTTAATTGCTCTACAATCTGAGAGCCTCACATGTATTTGTCACAGAAGCACCCTTCTCTTACTGGGTTATTAAATTCTGTCATGGCTTCAGGACAAATGCTGTTATTTTAGTAATTCAACCAATATTAATATCTGATTTTTCTCTACAAGAAGGAAATGCAACCAATCTTTTCAAGCAATATATTGTTTTATTCCTATAGGCTTTGTATTTTCTTCCATTAAATATTAATAGCCTGAACCACAAAAATAGAAGTAAAACTGAATGCTGTTATCACAGCGTACTCAATAGAACATCAATTGCATTTATACTTGATTTAGATTAAAGAGCAGAATTTCTTCTGGTCTGGCTGCCCACAGATTTTTATGCATCTTTAGTTTTCAGAAGTTTGTTATGACCTTTTCATGTAGGTATACAAAAATGACCTTTCACCTCCCCTGCAATGGGTCACCTTCTTTCTCAGGAAGCAAAAGTTCTAATACTCTAATAAAATAGATTTAATCTAGGAAAGTGGATTGTTTTCTTTGTCTGTGCTTAAATGACGTAGTATTCACTACATGGTTGTGGTGCAGCTATTCTGAGAGACTGCATACTCATGGGAGTTACTGATCATACTAATATATTTCACAGAAAAATAATTATTTCTGGGAACTTCTGCTGGCGGGTTTTCAGTGTGATTCTGTTGAGTTCTTCGAGCTTACCAGCTGCAGATCTTAGACTCAGTACTGCTCCAAAGTACAAAATTATAAAGGGAGCACTGCCATGTGAATCATACTGAAAGGGGAACCCCTAAAATTACAAGGTCTCTATAATGCAGTTGGATATTTAAAGAATACCCAGCATCAGCCCAGGTGTTTTTTGCTCTCTTCAGGTTCCAGGAAATAGTTCAAACGATTTTACGTAGAAAGCTTTACAATTAAATTGCATCCATCCCTCCGGCACTATAATCATTAATTTCCCATACTCAGCACAGTTCTTGATCATGTACTGTAGGCTACCAGAAAGACAGGCACAGAATTTTTATTTAAAGGATGTAAACGTGATACTGAAACCCTGATCACTAAAATGATCTCCTACTTTTCATCAAAAAGAGCACCACAATATTTGCATTTGTCAAGACATTGCAGACCTTTTTTACATAGAGAAATTAGGAATGGTTTAATTATGCATTATTGAAAAAAAAAAACTGCAGAAGAATTAACTTTGTAAGGAGTTGAAGCTTCTCATTTAGCAAAAAAGTCCTTAGTTCAGTCTAAGCTGATAAATGTAACTTAAAGCTTGGGAAAGATGATTACACTATAATGGCTCCATTCACATTCACAAAGTTGGGGTCATTTTAAACTGCTGCTATGTTTTGGAAGGTTGCCCAGAGAACTCTGGTATGAAAAATCTGCTGAATGCCTCTGCGTTACATTAGCTAGCAGTATTTAAGGTCAATAATGCAGATGTGGGCTTTCTTCCATGCAAGTTTCATTTTAAAAACTTAAAAACTCCTTGCAGACTTCTTCCTAAAACTCTGTTAAATAGTAGCTTTTGCTCAAAGCTTTAAAAAGAAGAAACAATGGGGGCAGAATGAAGAAAGGATAGAAGGATAGCATTTTATTTTCTGTTATCAGAATGCGAGAGACATGCTAATAAACCATTAACCAAGAATTTAGCTTTTGTGTTAGTTTCAGTGCAGCAACTTAGTGTCTATAAACACCTACCAACACTAAGCGTAATTTGCCAAGCAAATTGTAGGAACTTATGCTACTTTTCACTCTAATGGTGTCAAGGTGCACTGAATATTTCCCCCCTACTGCCTGAGAGTGACATTAGAGACTTTCAGTGAAGCATATGTCCAAATTCCTAGCTCTGCAGCAGTTATCATATGCTAGACTGACACTATGACTGATCACACTCAGGCACTGCTTCTGTCATTGTAAATGGGCTTTCAGTTATAATGGAAATGCTTAGTTCAAAGCAGCATATACATTACACATGTTATTAATGGCTGAAACAGATGTTTCCATCTAGTGAAAGGGTTTGTTTTGGTATAAAGCAAATCCTTCTGTAAATCTGGATCTTTTATTTGGTTGCATATCAGTTTAAGGATAATAATATGAAAATCCCTTTCTACCTTGCCTTATATTACAGAAGCATTTAAATTTTTAATCTGCGTTTCATGTAAGCAAATTTATATACATCTACACAGATTCTATTGCCCATTTTATATAACTCCGTTTGTTTCTGTTGTAAATTGCACAGTTTCTTAATCACTGCTAAGCATAAAATACCCTATCAGTAAATTATTCCTACAATAAAATGCATGATATGGTTTACAAATGATGGTTATTAATTTTGGGACAGAACGTTGCATTTATATTGTGGTTTATGTTCAATTAACACATGGCTGCATTAATGCAAAGTGTCAGCATACAATTGAACCAGAGACTAAATGAAGATGGAGTACCCTAAAAAGGAATTATTGCCCATGCCGAACAGAATAAAAGCCAATTTATTTGATGTTTGTTTTATTTGCTTGTACAGCAAATACCTGAGATATTCATAGGCAATTCCAAAAAGCATAGATCATATTTCCAAAAGGAAACTATCTGATGGGTATATTTTTATGTGCTTTTTGTGGAAAGAATTGTCTCTATGCGCAATCAATGATTCTAAAACTGGAGCAGCTGCAGTTCATGTAAACCAGATCATTATCGAGGGGAAGACACCTTTAAAAATAAGTCACACATTTCTTTTGTTAATTCTAAACAATCCTGTTTCTTAAGGCACAGGCAGCTCAAGAGAAAAGTGTGACCATGGTGGAAACAGAGATTATGATCTTTCAGATGCAAACCATAACATGAGTTTTATTTCTCAGATACAATTTTGCTGGATTTACAAAACTCTGTAAGTAATGAAAAGGAGCAAACAATAATGGTTTGAAAATAAAATGCTGAATTAGCATCTTTTGAGAAAAGCAAAACCCTGCAGGACAAAATTGCTTATATGTTTTGAATTTAAATGCTGTAGGGGTTAAAACTAGCCCTTACTGCAATGCAAGTGGACTAAAATTATGTTCTTTGAACACATGGTGAGTCTCACATCTGATTTCTGCTTTTTCAACCTGTATGAATTGCAGTGCTTTTTTTGCCCTTGAATAAATAGCAGAATGCTTGTAAAATATTTTCACTAGAAACTAGGTTGACATCATTAAACAGATTCTGGATTGAAGCATTACTGAAATCTCTTTCATATAAGAGAATGCATTTTGAATTAAATGTCTCCTTTTGTGTAAGACATGGAGCTGCATAAATTTAGGAATAACCCCACAGAAGTTGCTTGGCAAACCTCCTAAAATCCGTGTGAGCCATGAAATATCGAGTGGATTTTACATTAGAACCTGTGTACTTGTAGAGGAACTTAAAGAGTCCAGGCACAAAATCACTTCGTAAAACTGGCACCACAATCCTGAATAAACTCTGTAAACTCCCTCTGGGATTTAAATTTCATTCACATGAATTACATCTGCTTAATCATATCACTCCAAAGCACCTCATCTCCCCTTATGTCAAGAGTGCTCTGGAGAAGAATATCACTTTAAGGCTTCCTTTATGTAATTTCCCCTATTTTACCCCATGCCAACAGCAAGGTGGGAGGCAGGATTTGTTCCTTCACAAAATAGGTTTCAGGACATCATTCCATAGCTGGAGAACTAGCTTTGTTGATCTCACACACCTAGCACCACTGCTGGCCCACCTCTTGTTAATTTCTTTCAGCTGGGCTTTGCCACACACTCTCCATTTAGACACCTCAATATGAAGAAAAGAAGGATAGAAATAAGGAAGAACACCCTGCTTCCTACACAAACCAGGCAAACCTTCATCAACACACTGGTATAGACCATTAGGATGGGCTACTCTGGGTTGTTACATATTGTTTATATGCTTCATCAGTAAAGTTTGAAAAGGAGTCCTAGAAATGGAAAAATTTCTCGCATCATTCATCTTATTCTTTCTTTTGAGTTCTATAACTGTCCATGTTTGAACGAATGAACTTCATTTTTACACTTTGTTGTGTTGCTAATCCAAACATTTTACATAAACCCACCTTTGCAAGTTCACCTTATTGAAGAAGCCAAGCAGAACATATTATTATGCAGTTACAAACCACCAAGGAATATCTGCTGTTACTATATAGTCAGTGAAAAACATAGTTACTTTGGTTTCTTAATGCTAAAAAGGTGTTTCCTGAGGTGTTCCACTTTCACTTATAAGACAGTGGAGACCTGCACAACAGCTACAAACTACAGTGCAAGAGTCTGAGCACTGTTTCACTGTTTGGATTAAGATTTTCATCACCCTGTGCCACTCTACTCAAGCCCTAATTCCTAGGATATACCCTGTGTCTGCAGACTGTTATTCTTAAAAACACATATCCAGTCCTAGAATTCACTGATTTGTGACTATGTGGATCAGCTTGAGCAAAATTCCTCCAAGACATGTACCACAGCAAAAGAATTTAGAACTCTGTCTGTTTTAAAAAAATTCTAGTTCTAAATTATTTTAATTTGTATGTTCCTAGGTCTACCACATTAGAGATCAGAATTAAAAAAAAGGTTTATTTTAAAATAAGGCAAATAAATTAGACATACCTGCAAATAAAAAATGGATGTACAAGGGAAACTGTTGCCAAGTTATTCATCCAGACCTGATATTCAACCTGTGGACAGCACTGACTGTAATGAATCTTTAGGTCTTGACTGAGGTCTAGAACCAATATTGCAATTTAGATAATAATTATGTATGCATAGTGATCTGAGAAGATAAAATCTTGCTGGAAATTCAGAATAATAAAGAGTAATAATGACCTATAAGTAAAGTATTGTTCTATTTTTTAGGAAAAATGCAACCAATAACGTTTATACCTACTATAACTATATGAAGACAATTTCCTTTCCTCTGACTCCACGGTCTTCACTGAATTGTAAGAACTTTTGTCAAATTTTCTTGAGCTTGTCATGCTTAATTTGTTTCACATAGGCCCTTTCTGAGGTAATATTGATGCCTAAAGTGCTTGTGTATTATGACTGTAGTTCAGAAGCAACTCACTGGTGTAAAACTAGTGTATATAACTGGTAAAAGGAACTGCCTTGAAATGAGTTGAACATTCTTTTATGGGGCAAAGATATATCCTAACATTAAAATTAACTATTTCACATAAAAATAACAAAGTTTAGTGACCCTGTAGTACAGATTTTACTGCTAATTTCTTACATGGTGTACATTCATATGCTTGGACTATAAAAGCTGAAGTGATGTATATCAGTTTCAGGCAATTTTGCTGTTGTTCAGAACTGGTTCTGAATCTGGATTTATTCTACATTTTCTTCTAGTTGATAATATAGCTAAAGGAAAATAGCTCATTTCATGGATTACATTTGCCCTGAAGGACTTCAAGTGCCAGACGATAAAACTTATTTTGACAAAAAACCAGCCAATTGAGACAAAGAAAGATGAAGATGAGAGTGAGAGAAGATAGCTTTCAGAGAGAAACAAAGAAGTGCTCTTGTTTATGTATTCCACATGAAGACCTTTTTTTTCCTTCTTTTTCTTTTCTTTTCTAGATTGCTTCACCATATGAAGAATGCTACAGTGCCAAGAATACTGTCATCCCCGGCAGCCAGGAGACAGAAAACAAACCCACTGAAGTATCCAATTTGTTTATAGATAGTCCTCAAGAAGTAGGCTGCAAAATAATTTTGTCTTCCAGAGACTGCTAACAGCTACCTGAGGGTGTTACGCTTAAAAAATATGACTTCACTTTAGTACTTGAATATCTTATTGTTAAGTATTCAGGAATAGCTCAAAAATTGCTCAGCTGGCAGAAGAAAAAAGCCAAACAAAACATCTCAGACATGCATTTGATGCAGTGTGATTTAAGGAAAAGTGGATTTCTTTTGTTACTGTTGCCTCCTAAATGCAATGCCTAACCTTATTTTTAAGATTTTTCTCTCTTTCACATAACCCCAGAGGCCTCACTCCCATGATGGTTGCTAGTTTTTAGCACAATTTCATGCTTATATGTCAGGAAATGTTGTTTTCCTTCAGATATCTCTAGTTACAAATGCCTTGCACATTTCAGTGGCTTTTCATGCTGAGCACTTCATCCAGGATTGGATCTGAGCCAGCTCTCATCATAGTCAGTAGCAAGAGTATTATTGGCTTTGGTAGGGACTAAATGAATCTGTGGATTTTATCCTCATTTCTATGACTTCAGTCTTATGAACAGCACTGAAAAAGATGCTTAAATTTATGTATATGAGTAGTCCTATTCAAATCGAGGGACTGCTTGCCTGTTTGGACTTTAGCACATGCAAAACTGGCTTTTCAGGTTGGGGGCATGTACACATATGTGTGTATATGTATGTGTTACTAAATTATCAAGAGCTACCCAGTTTACGAAAGAATATCACCTTAAGTGTTATAATCATAGAATATCTCGAGGTGGAAGGGACTCATAATAATCATTGAGTCCAACTACTTTCTCCTTGCAGGACTGCCTAAAACTAGATAGTGTCATCCAGACATTCCTGGTCACTCTGATCACACATCCAGATCACTCTGGCAGGCTTGGTGCCCTGGCTACTTCTCTGGGGAGTCTGTTCTAGTGACTGACCACCCTCTCAGTGAAGAACTTTTTTCTGATGACCAACCGAACTTCCCCTGACTCAGTTTCATTCCATTCCTTCATGTCCTGTCACTGGTCACCAGGCATAGATCAGCACCTTTCCCGCCTCTGTTCTCCATGCAGAAGCTGTAGACTGCCATGAGGTCACCCTCAGCCTTCTCTTCTCCAGGCTGAACAAACCAAGTGACCTCAGCCATTCCTCTAAGTTTTGACATCACGACCTTTCACCACCTTGGTTGCCCTCCTCTGGATACATTTCAATAGTTTGATGTCCTTCTTCTATTGGGGTGTTCAAAACTGCACACAGTACTTGAGGTGGGCTGCACCAGTACAGTGCAGAATATGACAGTCGCCTCAACCAGCGGCTGTGCTGTGATTGATGCATCCCAACATGATAGGCCCTTTTGGCTGCCAGGGCACACTTTTGACATATTCAACTTGCCATCAACCCAAACCTGAATTCCCAGATCTCATTCCATGCGCCTGCTCTCCAGAAAGTCTCTGTTTGATGTTTTTTTCAGAATCAGAGAATTAAAGAAACTAATCCTTTTTGATGAGGTTTTCATTATATCTGAGTCATTCTCCACAAACAGATTCGCTGAAAAATGTAGCCCTTTATCTAGCCCAAATCTGTTGTGACATGGGCCTGATTTTTGACTTATTTATAAGGATCAGATGAACAGTCTGGATGGACTATTCTAAATAAATGGATTATTTAGACGCTGTTCACTTAACTTGCTGTTCATTATTTGTGATCTGTGATTAATTATCTGAGCATTTACCTGAGTGTTTAAGTATCGTTTTTGTATTCTGATTCTGATTTTGAATTCTGATGCCTGAAACTTCTGAGAACACTAAAAGAATGAGTCCGAAACAACAATTAGTGCACAGTCAAAGTTAATGCACTTATTAACACATGAATGATTTGGTGTTAATATGAAAACAGATGTTTATATGAAAAAAAAATTTCTTGATAGCCAGTGCAATTAAAAAAACTGCTTGTGTAAAAGCCTTAAAACAGTATTTTTGTCATATTCATCCTACTCCAGTTAGTAGTACTATCCATTATCAAATTTCTGCAAAACAGTAGAAGTGTCACACTGATGAAATAAGAAAACTCTAATTCTTCCAGTGACACAAGTTATTGAGCATTTTAAGGTGTAGGTATAGCAAGGAAGCAAAGGCATAGGTACTAAAGCTGTAGTTAGTGTTATTGACAGAGAATTCCACTGACCACTTTCACAAGGTACTAGTATAGGTACAACTATATAGGTCATTAAGTAAAAAGTAGTCATAACAAGAATGTTTTAAATGATGTATAGCCCTCTGCCTCATGCCCAAGCATAGGTGTGCTAGAGCAGGGGAGGAGCAATACAAAAAGGGAGGTGAAGACACAAGAGACCAGCATGCACAGAGGTGCTCACAGGAACCATTCTGCACTTGATTCCAGCCTGCAGGGCTGCCACTTGTCCATCTACAGAAACTGGAACAGGAATGTGGAGAGGTACTTGACTTAACGTCTTTCTTCCCTCTTCTCCAGAGTCTGCTTAGTTGCTGGTTTACTTGTTTGCATTTTTGTTTTCTCAATGTCCAAATCAGTTACTAGAAATCTGTGGTAACTAGGCTTTAAGCTAAATTAAGTAAAAATTCTCTAGGCTGAGAATTTTTTTTGTCCAGGACAGGAGGGAAAAATACATAATGACAAAATCCTGAGGTCTGCCCTCTCACTGTCCATCTTGCAGTCCTCAGCGGCAGCAGAGAAGTGGGAGCACAGGCTTTTCAGTGAGAGCCTAGCGCCCATTCAAGAGATTGAAAGCTGTATCTTCACTGGTGTAAATTGGATCTCTGATTTTGCTAAATACATTGTAATAGCCTCTTCTCCTAATAAAAAAGGAGGGGGCTGTAAGCAACAATCTGCGCAAGATTTCAGTTATGGTTATTAAATGTACACATGGCTAGATAGCGATGAATGTGAGAACAGAAACATAGCATTTTTACATTATATTCACTATTTCCACAAAAATGAGTTTATTCCAGTATCTCTGTTGCACTGCAGTGCTGAGGTCTTCACACTTACATGTATGAAATCACATTATGTCATGACCTGTAATAAAGTACATCTCCTGATTCAATGGGGAGGGCTCAGCCTTAATCTGCATGCTAGACAAAAGTAGAAAAAGGGAGTTTCTATGAGGTCTGCAGCTGAAGTTTTAAAGTGAAATAAGACTCAGGCTTCTGACTTAAAATATTCTAGGAGAAACACATTTTCCTTTCCCTGTCAGAATTCTAGGGCACAGAGAGACATTATATTGTTATACAAAATCACAGTGTACTCAAGCATGAGGAAGAGAACTGATGTTTAAGCTATGGATCAGTATAAATTCAGTAACAGCTCTCCCTCATTGTCAGACTTCCACTGAATTAACTGACATAGACTTCTGCATAACCTCAAAATGTTGGACAGCTGCTAATACCCGGTTGTCTTAGGCACACAGAGCTGATATGTAGTCCCCATGTCTCATCTGCTACATGTGCTGGGCTGTCCCAGGAAGTTCCTGAAGATTCAGGAGTTTGGGAAAGCTTGCATAAAACAGAGATAGGGAGACATGAAGTATTTTGTGTCTTAACAGTCACAGAGCTAATCTTTCACTCAGAGTGCAGTGTCAATCATGTTACTAAATTTTCTTTCACTGTTCTGGAACTAACAAAGTGAAAGATTATCCAGGTTTTGGCTGGTTAAACAATTATGCCAAGAAGCACTAGTTCAATGAAAAAGAACTATAGAATCTTGCAGACTTAAGTCTTACATAATTTTTTTGGTAAGTATTAAATGTTTGATAAAATACGCCATCTAACAGTTTTACATTGAAAAAGTGTGTCATGAAAAGACAATGCGTTCAATACAGATTCTTGTCGTACTGATAAAAGCAAAAAGCAGCTGCACTATGAAGTGGGTTACACTGTTGTGAAACAGCTCATGGTAATGGTCAGAATCAGAACCATGTTCCCTGTCTAATGCACTGACACTGAGATTTGCTCTGATCATAGCAGAGACCAGAATTTGAAATTGGCAATTTACTTCTGAAGTGTTGCTTCTTATTTAAAAGGACATTTGTTCGGTCTAAATGTAGCTTATACAATTTTAAGAACAAATTCAGGGGTTCAGTATATGCAAATATTCCTTTAGCTGGTGGAAATAATGTAATATACCCAGAAAAGAACACCTAATGTATGTTGAATACTAATGACTAGTGAAGAAAAAAACTTGGCTCCTCTGTATCCCAATATTTAGCTTAAAATAGCCTAAAAAACACAGCTTATAACATGGTTTAACATAGTTTTGAAGACAGCTTGTTATTATGCTACAGAAATTGTTTGTGCCTTAGTTAATTTATTGTTTTGGCATTTTACTTGTTTAGGAGGTTTTGTGTAGAGGTTTGAAGAAAGCATTCCACTGAAGTGGTCTGTATTTTAAATGAAAGTTTATTCAAGTAACAAGCTTGATAAGAAGCCATTTTTTCCCTTGAAACCAAAATAAAACATCATTTTGGAGTCATTAAAGTATGCAACAAAAGTTTGCTCTTTAGTTTTGGTTTATTTTTCTGGGTGACAAATTAAAAGGCATTTTAATTCTTGATGACTTTTTAATAATTAAAACATTAAACCTTTTTTATAAAAAACATTCTGTGTTTTCTAGGACCATTCTTTTCAGACTTCTAGTAGAAAAAGCTAATTTCTTCATCTGAAAAGCTCACCCACATTTGGCTCATGAAAAATCAAGGTATTTGAAAGTGTCTTGGACTTTGTTTTGGAGCTCTGACATATCCTGAGAAGGTTCTACCACGCAGTACATAGCAGGATTTCAGCTACAAGTGCATGGTGAACAATTGAGCTTCATTTACATTTTGCTACTAGCTTTCACATACATTTTTGCTGTGATTTTAACATGCATCAACTACTTCATTTTGCATCTTTATTAAATCCACAAACCATGAATTTCAGCTTCCCCATTTTTGACATGTTGTTCCACATGCTAAATGTCAGTAGTTTACATCTATTTGAACAAAACTTAGGAATTATACAAAAGTGAGCTCAAATTGAAATGAAATTATTCTGAAATCTAAAAACTAAGCTAAATCATTTAAAGCAGATTCATAAAAGGCTGAGAGATGAAATGCAAATTCTCTCTGGCATTAAATAAAATATGTTTAAACCATGTCATATATTATAAATGTCTCTGTTGGTAGATTCTTGAAATGTTGTCGTTTTATTAAAGTATAGATGGTATCTATCAATAGGAGATCAATATGTAGCTCTACATTCTAATTTTAAATTGTTGGATAATTGCAGATGGTAATTAAAAAGGGAATTTCATGATTATACCCTTTGACAGAAATGGAGTCATTTTAACCATGCAGCTTAAAGTAATATTTCTTAATCTTTAATTATATTCTAAGATTTTAATAGCTAGATGACAGACTATCTATAGAAGAATTACTGTCAGACGTTTTCTTTTTAGAGTATGGAAAACAATGCTCTGTTGAATATACATCAAACCTTTATTGCCTCCAAATAAGATTTTCCCATGTTCAGGGCATTTTCTTTTTGTAGTCATCTTACAAAACAACACTGCAGCTGCTGCAGTGTTTTTATTGTTCATCTCTTCATATAAAATTTTTCATCTTCTCAGAGTTTTTCTACTCTACCAAGTCTCTGATTATTTTTTTAAATTTTTTTTTCAACATGAAATAATATTTGTCTGTAAATGGCACTTTTGCTCAGCACAGGAATGTGAGAATTCATGTGGTGAAAATCACTTGTTAGGCATTGTTAGGCATAGTGTCACATGCAGACTTGTGATGTAGTGACTAAGTCCTTCATGACAATTCTAGTTTTGAGTCATGAGTTCCCATTATAAATATTTTAATAGGACCTAATGTGAAGAATGGAGAGCCCACTACATCCCATTCTGATCTGTGCCACTGTGAAATCTCAGGGTAAGCACTAAATTTTATTCTAGTCTAGTCTGCTCTTCCTCAAAAAGGGAATATATTCTTACCTCAAAGAGTCTGTATTTTAGCTTCACCTCCAGCTTTCTTGGTGTTCAGAAACCATCAGTATTGAAGTGTCACCAGCATGGTGTTATACCTGAGCTAACATCCCATGCCAAGAGGCAAGATGTAGCATCAGACACAGTGCTGATGATTATTACACCCATGTCTGAGATAAAATCTCCACATAGGCTGCTTTGCCTCTCGTAAGTGTGGCTGCTTTTGCTGATGTGAGCTTGGGCATTTTGAATCATATGCTGCTAAGTGCTATCTATTGTACCTCTCGTACCTGTCTCCTAACTGGAAGCTTTAGGGCTGATAACTTAGTAGAGGCAGCAAAACATATTTGCAAAACCATTCTTTCAGTTCTACACCTGTGTTGTTGTTGTCGTTTAAGCCCAGCCAGCAACCAAGAAACCATGCAGCAGCTCGCTAAGTCCTCCACCTCCTGCTTCTTCTCCCCACTACTGAAGAGATGGGGAGGAGAGTCGAAAGAATGTTAAAAAAAAAAAAAAAAAAAAAAGAAAAGAAAAAAGCATGTCGTGCCAACTATATAAACTGGGGGCAGTTACCCAGAAGGGCTAGATCACTGCTCAGGTCGGGCTGGGTATCAGTCGGCAGGTGGCGAGCGGACATATTCTCTTCCCTTGTTATTTCCCTTATCATTATTATTATTGGTGGTAGCAGTAGTGGTTTGTGTTATACCTTAGTTACTGGACTGGTCTTATCTCAGCCCTTGGGAGTTACATTCTTTTGATTCTCCTCCTCATCCCTCTGGGAGAGGGGGGAGGAGGAGGGAGGAAGGGGGAGGAGTGAGTGAGTGGCTGTGTGGTTCTGAGTTACCGGCTGGGCTTAAACCACAACAATAGTTTATGGCATTATCAGACAAGTACACTGCTCTTTCCAAAGGATAATGTTGATATAATTAACTTCAAAATACCTTTAAGCAACAGCTGCCAAGCTCCTATTAATGGAGAATGTGGAAGAATTTTATTTTCTGTCATTCTTTTAACAAAAGCAGATGCAAAGTTGATCAGAGAAAGCATAACCAACTTTTTAAACCTCTTTTTCTTCCACTCTAGAGCACCTGTTTTGACAGCTATAATGCATCCTAGTAAAAACTAAGAAGCATCTAGTCCAAAGAAGTGATTAAGAAAGCCCATGTTTAATATGCTAATTCATTATTCATTTTGTCACTTGCCTTGAAACTTTCTTAGATGTCTAATGCAAATAAATGACCATGTAGAAAAGCATCCCAATCTGCAGAATAAACATTTGGCTCCCGCTATTTTGCATCATGCTCTGGAAATGAAATGGAGAGATGCCTATCTCTGCTGGAAAAGCTCAGCATGCTCAAACCCCCAGTAGCACTCACTGCAGCACAACCATGTGGTAAAGGGGTGTCCAGTTTGTTAAAGGATCATTAAGGGATAAAGTGAATGCATTATCCCATTCCCTTTTCAGCAGTTTCTTCTGCCCAGGAGACTACTGTCCACGTAAGACAGAATAGCATGGCCAGGGGCACTCACTGCCACTTCTGCAGGTATTGGGCCACTGACAAGCCAGAATCTCCAAAATCTGTGAAAGCAGAAAAAGAAACAAATGGGCCTTTTCTAGCTAACTGGTGAAGACAGACTCTCATATCACAGGAATTCTACCTTTACCACTCAGACAAAAAGCTGTTATAGCACTGGTCCAGGAATTGGGTTACCTGTGCAAAAAGACCTGAACTGAAGCAGCTTTACTGGGTCACCTGAAACAAGTTACTTATCTTTCTGATCAACAGCTCCCCAGGTGTACAATATGCAAAATGGCACTTCATCTTGCTCATGCTAGTGATAAGAATAACAGGGACAGTGAAGCAGTGACATGCTTTGATAATAAAGGTAATAATATCATGGGAATACACCTTCACAATGTAAACAACATGCGAAGCAGGGAGAACCCTTCTTGTGCAGCTTCATCCACTGTTTTTAATTATATAACAATGGATGCAATTCTTACTACAAAGCTTGGGCTTACACATCTGCAAATATTGTCACAAACCTGGACTTTAAGTATTAAAACTGCACTAGCACTCCTGGTAATCAGGAAAAAGGCAAATACATAGTTTTGAACTACGTACACAAATAAAAATCTACAGACAAATTTGTATCAGCTTTTTAGATATATGATCTGAGATCACTATATTGAGGCTATTGCCTTGTTAGTCTTGATGAGATGCTGTTGAAAGAAACACAGAAGCTGTAGGGAGGTTCATTCTTTTCCATCAAAAATGTGTATCTAATTAAATGTAACTGCTTGTGCTTTATTTTACCTCAAGCCTCCATTTGGCAGGCAAGAACAAAAAAAATCTTCTACCACGAGAGTCCTTTGTGCAACAAGCTGAAAAAAAATAAAAATAAAAAAAGCAGTTCTGTATTTAGACCCAATTAATAATTCTGGTCTTCACAAGTACTATTCCCAAGGAAATATGGTTGAAAATACACAGTCCTGGTTCATAAAATGAGAGAATTTAATAATAATTTCTGAAGATGTATCAGTCAACTTAAGTTTTGATTCTAGAAGAGCTTAAAGGCAGTATAGCATCTTTCAGCACAAAATACGTTCTTTCATTCTGGTGAGATTTCAAGCCTTTACATGTAAAGCTTATTTCCTACCACGGCTCCAATTTACTTTTTCATAGTGTTAGAAGATTTCCAGCTGTGATTTTATATATCTGTTGCAAATGTGCAACAATTTACAGCAGAAATTTAAGGTCATGGGGGTTTTTTTAGCTTTAAACATATAAAGAATGAATGTACAATCAGCATATAGAGAAACCAGCTTCTGCAGGAATGAAATAGATGGTTCAGCTTCTTAAGCCCCAGAGGAATTCATAACATCTGCATTCAATGCTACCTCTTTTGTGTGCTTCCTTCTACTAAATAGGTTCCCTAGAGAGATGGCTGGGTAAACTAGAAAGTACAGTGGTAAAACATTATTTTCCTTTCTGGCATGACATGGATAATATCCAAGCACCTGTTTCCAATAACAAATATAACACTTTCTATTATGGTTAAGCTTTTCTCCTTACTGCTCCTAAAAGCATAGACTTTTAACTTCTTTGCTTTAAAATGGAGGTACATGTAACCTCTGCTACAGAGAATGGAGGCATTAGAGAGAAATTCCTTCTAGATGGTGTCTTCATGGTGTGATGCACGCAGATGCTGAGCTGGACTTGAGGGATCCTGAACAGGAGTCAAGGAATAGGTGTTTGTAAGTTTCCAAGCTCTAGTTACACTGAAAATCTCCCTTGGCTGAGCCAGCCCCTACCTGATAGTGACTAAGAGAATAACATACACAGAAGTGTAGACAGTAGTCCTTGGTCTGCTAAATTCACCGGGCCTGTTAGGGATCTCCCCAGGACAGACATTTACTTGTTGTATGACCAGGGCCCGGTCTGGGAGCTCTGCTCTGGCTGCTCCGGCGGTGGCCAGCATAGGCACCCCAGACAGAGCCAATGAGAGGGGAGGCTGCAGTGCAGAGCTCGGAGTGTAGAGAGTGCCTGCACTGGTCTCCTGAGGGAGCGGTGCCAAATGGGCAGGGCTGCACTCGGTGCTCCCTGGTGGAGGTCCTCCTGCAGCAGGTGGCTGAGCTGCGGGATGCTGTCAATAGGCTGCAAGATGTCAGGGAAGCTGAGAGGAAGCAGGACTGCCTCCTCCAGGCCCAAACTGTGCAGGGGTGTCAAGCGTCCATGGAGGAAAGAAGGAGGCCGTTAACCCAGGAAGCTGGGGAACAGTAACAAAAACAACAAAAAAAGGAGGAAGAGGACAATTAAAAACAAGGGGCTTCCTCCTAAAGCTGTTGTTCCCACCCAGAACCGCTTTGCTGTCCTCCAGGGGGCTAAGGAGTAAAGGCACTCGCACCAGAAACAACCGACTGGTGCACTGGTAAAGAAGATCTCTACTGGTGCTGCGAGGAAACAGAGGAGGGTCATAGTGGTAGGGGACTCTACTTTGAAAGGAACAGAAGCACTCATCTGTTGACCTGACCCGGTCTCGAGGGAGGTGTGTTGCCTACCTGGGGCATGGATCAGGGATGTTGCAGAGAGGCTGCCTGCTCTAGTGAGTCCCACGGACTATTACCCACTTCTAGTGATCCATGTGGGTGCTAGTGATGTTGATAGCAGTAGCCTGGAGAACATAAAGGACTACAGAGCCCTGGGAGAGGTGGTTAGGGGCTCTGGAGCTCAGATTGTCTTTTCATCAATCCTCCACGATACAGGGGAGGACCTTAAAAAAGCTAGGAGGATTGGTGAGGTTAATAAATGGTTAAAAGGGTGGTGCCATAATCAGGGGTTTGGGTGTTTTGAATACGGGACCCAAGTCTGTAGGCCAGGTCTACTGGAGGCTGGTGGAGCTGGTCTGATAAAGAAGGGGAAGAGTGGTTTTGGTAGGAGGCTTGCCAGACTGATCAAGGATGCTTTAAACTAGATGTGTTGGGGGAGGGGGGCATCGTTCCATCCCAACACACCCAGTCAGTTGCCAGCACCTATAATAAATGCTTGGAGCGATGCAGAGATATTCCAGGTGCTCCAGCAGATTTGAAGGCTTCATTTGGAGGTCAGCTCAGATGCCTCTATACAAACACCCATAGCATGGGGAGCAAACAACAGGAATTAGAGATGTGTGCACGACTGCGGGAGTATGATATAGTAGGCATCACAGAAACATGGTGGGATGGCTGCTACGACTGGAGTGTTGGAATGGAAGGTTACAGGCTGTATAGAAAAGACAGGCCTGGCAGGTGAGGAGGGGGAGTTGCTATTTATGTTAGGCATAGGCTGGAGAGTATGGAACTCTGTCTGGGGACAAATGCTCAGTTAACAGAGAATTTGCTGGTCAGGGTTAAAGGGACAACAGCGATGGGTGACATTACTGTGGGGATGTGTTACAGACTGCCTGATCAAGAGGAATCTGTGGATGAAGCACTCTACAGACAGATAGGAACAGCCTCACGCTCACAGGCCCTTGTTCTCATGGGGGACTTCAACTGCCCTGACATCTGTTGGAGGGACGGTACAGCCTGGCACAAGCAATCCAGGAGGTTCCTCGATTGTGTGGAAGACAACTTCCTTGCGCAAGTAATAGAGGAGCCGACAAGGAGAGGTGCCATGCTTGACCTCGTGCTCACCAACAGGGAGGGACTGGTTGGAAATGTGATGCTCCAGGGCAGCCTTGGTTGCAGCGACCACGAGATCCTCGGGACAGTGAGAAGAGCGTGCAGCAAGCTCACTGCTCTGGACTTCAGGAGAGCAGACTTTGGCCTCTTCAGGATCCTGCTTAGTAAGGTTCCATGGGATATAGCCCTAGAGGGCAGGGGGGCCCAAGACTCATGGTTGTTATTCAAGGATCACCTGCTCCAAGCTCAGGAGCGTTGCATCCCAACTAGAAGGAAGTGCAGCAGGAGGGCCAGGAGACTTCCTTGGATGGATAAGGAGCTGCTCAGGAAAATTCAAAGGAAAAAAGAAAAAAAGAGGCTTATAGAAGGTGGAAGCAGGGACAGGTGACCTGGGAAGAATACAGGGATGTTGTCCAGGAAGCTAGGGACCAGGTTAGGAAAGCTAAGGCCCAGTTAGAATTAAACTTGGCTAGGGATGTGAAAGATAACAGGAAGGGATTCTATAGTTACACTGTAAATAAAAGACAGACTAGAGACAATGTAGGCTCTCTCTGGAAGTATGGGGAGATCTGGCTACCCAGGATTTGGAGAAGGCTGAGGTTCTTAATGACTTCTTTGCCTCGGTCTTCACTGGCAAAATCTCTGACCGCACCACCCAAGTCTTGGAAGGCAGATGCAGGGACTCTGAAAATGAAGACCCTAGGCCCACTGTAGGAGAGGATTTGGTTCAACATCATCTTAAGAACCTGGACATGCACAAGTCCATGGGAGCTGATGAAATCCATCCGTGGGTCCTGAAGGAGCTGGCAAATGAAGTTGCTAAGCCACTGGCCATCATATTTGAAAAATCATGGCAGTCAGGTAAAGTTGCCGACGACTGGAAAAAGGGAAATATAATGGCTTAATGTCCGGCTGGAGACCGGTGACGAGTGGTGCCCCTCAGGGATCGGTGTTGGGATCGGTCTTGTTCAACATCTTTGTCGGTGACATGGACAGTGGGATTGAGTGCACCCTCAGCAATTTGCCGATGACACCAAGCTGTGTGGTTCGGTTGATACGCCGGAGGGAAGGGATCCCATCCAGAGGGACCTTGACACGCTTGTGAGGTGGGCTGATGCCAACCTTATGAAGTTTAACCATGCCAAGTGCAAGGTCCTACACCTTGGTCAGAGCAATCCCAGGCACAGCTACAGGTTGGGCAGAGAAGAGATTCAGAGCAGCCCTGCGGAGAAGGACTTGGGGGTGTTGGTCGATGAGAAAATGAACATGAACTGGCAGTGTGCGCTCACAACCCAGAAAGCCAACCATATCCTGGGCTGCATCAAGAGGAACGTGGCCAGCAGGTCGAAGGAGGTGATCCTGCCCCTCTACTCTGCTCTTGTGAGACCTCACTTGGAGTATTGTGTGCAGTTTTGGTGTCCTCAACATAAAAAGGACATGGAACTGTTGGAGCAAGTCCAGAGGAGGGCCACGAGGATGATCAGGGGACTGGAGCACCTCCCGTATGAAGACAGGCTGAGCAAGTTGGGGCTGTTCATCCTGGAGAAGAGAAGGCTGCGTGGAGACCTCATAGCAGCCTTCCACTATCTGAGGGGGGCCTACAGGGATGCTGGGGATGGACTATTCATCAGGGACTGTAGTGACAGGACAAGGGGTAACGGGTTCAAATTTAAACAGGGGAAGTTTAGATTGGATCTAAGGAAGAAATTGTTTACTGTGAGGGTGGTGAGGCCCTGGAATGGGTTGCCCAGGGAGGCTGTGAATTCTCCATCCCTGGAAGTGTTCAAGGCCAGGTGGGACAGAGCCTTGGGTGGCATTCTTTAGTGTGATGTGTCCCTGCCCATGGCAGGGAGGTTGGAACTTGATGGTCTTAAGGTCCTTTCCGACCCTAATTATTGTATGATTCTATGACAGATAAAAAAGGTTCATTTTGTGCTTTCACTTGCAATTTGGAGAACCGTCAACAACTATGCTGTTATAGACTGTATTTGGCAATGGGGTAATTTTAAATCGTACTTCTCTGTAATCCTCTGGAAGATAAGCAATATCTTCCAGAATCTGAAAGTTATTTGACCATGACTTTGATTCTTATCACAGCAGTGCCACTAAATCAAATGATTGCACCTTTACAAATCAGCAACCCACATTTCTTCCATTCCCACATTCTCAGATGTGCTGTAGCAATTGCCATTGTGTGCACTTGCAGGCAAAGTGCTGAATAGTATCCAGTACAGGTAGGTAGTAAAATAAAACAATGCAAACTGTGATTTGGGTTTGATATCTTAGTTGCATAAAGACTTTTATGCATGTCCTGTAGTTACATAGGAGCCTAGCTATTGTAGCCTATTTTAATTATGCATTAACATAAACGTCTGATTAGAAGAACTATGGAAACAACCTGTGTGTAGGTTTTGATGCAGACACTGCAATATTATAATGTGGTGAAAGTGTTAAACTTTTTTCCAAATCTTGAATTACAAAATATGTTAGAACAATTCAAATTCATGCATATGAATGACTGTGTGTAACTTGCCTTATCAACCTCTTTCCTCTCATTTTAATTCTAGTAAATCCATGTTTGTTACCTCTGCAGTTTATGCATGTTACTTACAGTGATGCAGTCTCTGAAATAACTTTACAATACCAAAAGAAGACCTATAATGCTATTGTTGGAAAAAAAAAAAAAGAAAATTCTGTGGTATCACATATCACAAATCATTGATTCGCTTAAAAGATACCATACTGATAGTTTATCTGAGATTTTACTATCCACACAGAAACAAAAAAAAAAAAAAAAGAAGAATCAGTTTCTTTATGAACGAATGTTAAAGACTTTAAAAAATAAATGTATAAAGAAGAAACAAATACAGCTGGTTAACTTCTGTTGCTAATAGATATTGAAATAAAGCAGCAGTTACAGGAGGATGCAACCCACTGACTTACAACTATTGAAGACAAGATATTCTTGCAATAATTAATATTACTGTGTAATGCTGCATGATTGCATAGACCATTTGATTCAAAAGGACAAGGAAGTAGCAGATAAATAAAAATAAGTTCAAAGTTGGTGACACCCTAATGAATGAACTGTCTGGACTTCAATTAGTAAAAATCAGTTTTTTCTGCTATGTGGCTAAAAAATTTGTAAGTCATGTTCAAAAACAAGAAGAAAGAATAAGGAGAGTAGGATCACCAAATAATTGCAAAGGTCCTCCTGTCTAGGACATACACTCATGAACTGCAATGCTATCTCATCAAGGCAAACATTGCATCCAGGAGCCTTTTGGAAAAAAAGATGTAGGAACATGTTTGCTCCTATTTGAGGAATGGTATGAGGAGTTATTTTTGAATGATTAATTAAAGGGAATCAATCTTCATTGCATTGCCACTGACATGAAAAGCACCATAGCTGCGCAATAATCGCAGGCAATTATTCAACTACCCCTTTGGCAAGGGCAACATAATTAGTCCTGGTAGTGTTGAGAGATTTTCTTTATACCCAACAAATTGGCAGTTTTAATCAAGTGTTGCTGAAAATTTATCTTAACACAGGGAAAACAATAGGTGAAGGTACAAGGCCCCGGGCTGCGTGATTCCTATCTATGACAGTACAAATTTACAATACTAACAATGTGATGAATACTACCAATCTCTGAATAAGCTGATTATAATTGTGTGTCAGCATTACCCACCAGAGTGTTTGTTGGTTTAAAATTATGGACACAACCCTTTCCCTGTCTTGCTTTTAAGGCTGCTTCAAGCCTTTGTACCTGTTATCATGGTCACCTGTTATCACAATTCTCCAGAACACATTTCTAACCAGAATACATCTTTCAGGGAGCTACTAAGCTGTTACATGGGTCCAAGCCTCAGGCCTGATGAAAACAAATATAGCTAAAAGCAGGATCACTTGGCTTTGTTCTGTGCTTCAGCTCTGAACTGCCACACATTGCAGGAGCCACGCAGAATCAAAAGAGAGCTAGAAGCTCTTGGAGTGTGTCAAAATGAAATCAGTCTGTTATGAATACAGTAAGCTGTAACTTATAATCTGTATTGAGACTTTTGGCAGACATTTAAAAGGGACTGATGTCTTAAGCACTCTTGACCTCCTGCACTATGCCACTTTTTGTCAGACTGGCTTGTTTCTGCTCTTTGCATACTTGTACACACATTGAACTACTAGGTCAGTCATGATCCTGATAGCTATAAAGCACTTATGCCGATAGTGAATTTGGAAGCACCTCTTTCATTAGTGTAGGTGTAGGAAGCATCGTTCAAATTGCCATTTTACAGATGGTGGTTTCATTGTGTGGAGAGTGTTAACATGAGTGAAGTCAGATTTACAGAGCTAGCCACTGGAAAAAGCAACACATACTAAAAATGATTGTACATCTGAGACAGTACCTGTTCCAAATACAGAGAGATTTAGCTATATCTCACATACTGTTGTATGCTGTATATGTGCATGCTGGTTCTATTGTTAAATCTTTAGTTAGATATCGCATATTTCTTTTTATATTACATTCAGCATAAATATTTCACTGGTAGGATTTATTATGCCAGTAAGACAAGCAATACGGGCAAACATCCCAGTAAATGTGTAGAATACAAGATTGCTTTTATTGTTAACTATTTTTCTTAGACTGGCGGTTTGAATGCTAATTTTTTAATAGGACAAGAAAAAGGAAAATCACAGAATCATAGAATCATAGAAATATATTCCCTACAAATAGTTTGCAATCTAGAAAAACAGTCCTATTCAGCAAGCTAAAATCTAGACAGGTAATACTTAGCCAACAGTTTTCTGCCCATCTTGAAAGTCAACATTTCTTTTAGTCTGAAAGGAGTTATGGTCCTTTCCCCACAGAGCAGATCTGGAGAACTGTTAGTTCAGGTTACATAAAATACATATTATTCAGGCCTTGAACAAGGGGAAGAAAAACACACCTTTTCCCATATCCATGGATTGTTTTGTCACCTCTTTGTGGGCTAGAGAGGAGAAAAAAGGTCCTTTCAATCTTCTTTTTCCTTTTCCTTTTTTTAACATCTCTAAACACATCAATAACTAATGCTGCTGACCTCTATTGTAACACAAAGATAGTAAAATAATGGCAGCAAAATTGCTCTTTCTGCCTTTGAGCATTACATTCAGCTTTTTAACTTACATATTTCTGCTAGATAGGTTGCCCAGTGACTTCATGCCTTCTACTTTTCCTTGTCTTTTTCTAAAGGAAGAAGTATGTTGTCTTTTTAATATCCAGTGTCTTTGAGATTACGTTTGAGCTTAGAATGCAAAACTTTTCCTTAGGATACATTTGCATTTTCAGTGTTTTATAACCCCATGAGTGGAACTGTACTGCACACTGTCAGAGGCATACATTACTTGTGGCAATGTGTTGGTTTTTCGAATTGTAGCAGCTGTATTCTGTCTTAGTGGAGCTAAAGGCATTAAATGACTGCAGAATGAACTTGTGAAAAACTGAAATGAAAACAGTACCAGCAAAAAGGATGGGAAAAACCAGAACGTAAATGAGAAGATGAAGTTATCAATGGAGAAGTTGAAAAGAATACTGAGAGGGGATCTCATTAATGCTTATAAATATCTCAAGGGCAGGTGCCAGGAAGATGGTGCCAGGAAGATGGTGCCAGAGTCTTTCAGTGGTGTCCAGTGACAGGATGAGGAGCAATGGCCATGAACTAAACCAAGAAGTTTCATCTCAATATGAGGAGGAACTTCTTTATGCTAAGGGTGGCCGAGCACTGGAACAGGCTGCCCAGGGGGGTTGTGAAGTCTCCCTCTCTGGAGACATTCAAAACCAGCCTGGACAAATTTCTATGTAACCTTCTCCAGGTGGCCCTGCCTTGGCAGGGGGGTTGGACTAGATGACCTCCAGAGGTCCCTTCCAGCCCCGATGATCCTGTGATTCTCTGACTGGAAAAAGTGAATGGGAAAGCCAAAAGTAACTATATATACTATTTGCACTTGTTTGAGTGTTGGGTTTTTCTGAATACATGAATTGAAGCTCTGTGAGGAAACTGAAAGTCTGGGGGTGTATAGAAATACAAGAGATTTGATTGGTAAAGTTACAAAAAGAAAGAGGGAAAAGTGCTTGGTAAAAAACTCAAACTACACTAATAATAGAACTGACATAACACAGAGACTTCTGAAATCAAACATGGATCTGGAATTTTCAGGTTAATTTTTGGTCAATTTTCTACCACAATTTTATTTCAAAAATTATAATAATAATATTAATAATATTAATAAAAGTAATAATAATATAACAATAAAATAATAAAATATAATAATAACAGTTATTATTATGATTATGTGTGAGACCGTAGGTAGAAATTTCTGATTGAGTACGTCTGATACAAGTATACAAGGAAGAACATTCAACCATGAACTTCGTATTTATCAGACAAGCAAGCACAGATTCTGAAAGTGCCTACTTGGCCATCCTACATTTAGGGTAGCCAATTAATTATTGGAAAAACGACAAAGATTGAAAGTAGAGTCTGCTAGACAGCCAATAAATTAGGCTTATATCTTCCTCTTTCCCTTGGCTTGTGAGGAGCACAGGTATTTTAAAACTAGATTCCAGGAAACCAGCCAACAGGAAGACATGAAAAGAGTGCAGGAAAAGATTTTCTTACCATTTTTAAAATCTAGATTTTTTTAATGTATCTCTTTTTCTGTTGACTGCTCCCAATCTTCTACCTAAGAAATACAAACACTAGTGATTTCTGCTGGGACTTGCTGTCATTTAAAAGGATTTTAAAAACCACATCTCAGAAACGATGATTAAACATGCATGTAGTAAGAGTTTCAAAGGCATATTATACACAAACAGTTCATAACATCCACTCCAATTTTATGGGTATTAAACCCAAGGATTTTCAATAAATTATGAAAAGCAGGCAAATTAATAAAGACTAAGTTTTGCACTCAAGTGCTACCATGAAGTGAGAAATAAGATGGTCTAAAAATATAGGACTTTTTTCAAATGTGACATGAGCACTTAGAGACCAGAGTCATGAGGTCCTGAATTAGATTCGTAAATGCTTTGGTCACTTTCAGAAATTGCTCTCTGGCTTCTGAGTCACTGAATCCTTCTAAAAAAACAATCCCATCAGCAGATCTGATAAATTGCCCATGCTGTCAACTTCAGTCAACTTCAAATATGACTGAAGGAGCAGGTGCAACTAAAGAGATTAAAAAGCACATGTGCATTTCTGAATTGAGGTCAGAAGCAGCAAAGGACGTGATTATATAGGAATGCAGCATGGGATTACAACTGTTTACATGTTCTCTCACCTCCCATATCAATGTGTGGTTTGAAATTCTTGCCGTTAATATGGGGATTCTGCCATCAAAATGTTGAACTTCATGTCACTAAAGGCCCAGGGGGCTTTTCTCACATCCTACAAAGACCATCCTGCATCAACTGAAAAGGTTCAGTTAATCACAAATAAGGTTACATTTTACCAATGGTTGTATCATAGAACTGGTTTTATTGTTGGAATTCAGCTTCACTGTATTGTGCTTTGTCCTACTTTGTTATTCTGGCATCACTCATTGGGCCCTAAACATGCATTGTGAAGAGAAAGACATCAAAGCTTGATGCTATGCAATTTAGCCAAGTGCATACAGTAAAATTCACTAGGGTCCTCTGAAAATTTTGCAGTCAGGCTAGTATTAAAAGGAGAACACTGAAACACAGAGTTGCAGCCCATTCCTTCTCACTTTCAAAGTAACCTAATGTTTTGCAATGGCATCAGCTGGAGCAGGTTTAGATCCTTCGGAAACATTAATCCCAGATTTTCATGGTGGGTGGTGTACCCATCATCTCAGTGCCAATTCTGTAAAAGATAAAATCAGAAAGTCAGAATTTGTAAATGTGATTTTATCATTCACTGTGGGGTTTATTATTATGTGACAATGTTACAAACAAATACCTCTAGGAAAAGTAAAATCTCATCTTCTCTCAGGATATTAACATTTACAAATATTTGCTTCAGTCCTTTAGAGATGATGATATTTCTCAGCTGTTATCTTTTGACAAGTTACAGATATGGGAAAAACATTCATGGCCTGATCTCTTCCTGCTTACATTACTATGGATTAGGAGTAACTCTAAGAAGTCAAAGCATTTACATCACAGTAAAACTAATTAACAAGAGCAGAACTGAGCACAGAATTATGCTGTGAGACTCACACATAAGTGCAATTTGCAAATAAGAATAAATGTGTTTAATGTAACCTTCACAAGTCATCAGCACAGATTCCTTTCATTTTATTCTCTGTTTATTTGTATTACAAGATGCCTTTGTTTAAATATTTCACTGGCCTAGTCTAACAAAAAAGCACATCAATAATACAAACCCCCAAAAGTGAGCTGATACATTGGATTTGTAAATAGTGGAATGCTAAAACAAATTTCACTGGTTGGAAAAATTCAAGTGCTTTCTTTCTTCAGCAAGGAAAGTAAGTTTGTGCTGCATGTTTTTATTATTTATAGTTATATTTACCACTTTCAGTTTACCTCTTTCTTCTCTTTTTTCTTTTATGCAGCCCACAAAATAATTTTTTTGCTATTTTTATTTTGCTATCAAGTTTAAAGTTAAGTTGAGATAGACAATGAAACAGTAGTCTAGGCAGTTAATTTTTTAATGATTTTCATTATTTTCATTTTGAACCAAAAAAAAAAAAAAGAATCAGGGTTAAAGAAGAGTTGGCATGAAGGACACTTCATCATCCATTTTATTATCTATTTGCTTGTACTAACACTAGGAAACACCAACATAAATAGCTATGCATTACACTCATCATTATATAGGCCCAAAGTAAAGAACAGCATCTGACCAGAAGAGCTTCCCACCTAAACAGGGATGACAGATGAAGGGTCTTGAAAGTAACAAATAGACTTGTCTTCTCAATATCTTATTGGTCTTAAAAAGATATTAGGGAGCAGTGCTCCAGAAATTAAACATTTTCCTCAAGTTTATTCAGAAAGTGTGTGGCATAGTCAGGAGCTGCAGTTGCAGCCCAATCCATGAGCAATAAGCAAAGGACTAGTCAGAGCTATACACACCCTTCCCAAGCCCTCATAACCATCTTGTAAAAGTGTCATAGTCTAAGCCCAGCTGATAACTCAGAACCATGCAGCCGCTCGCTAACTCTTCTCTGTCATTCCCCCTGCTCCCGAGGAACAGCATGGATCCCTCAAAATTTGCAGTAGGAAATGAAATCAAGACAGTGAATGAATTAAAGAAACAGCATCTTATTATCTTAATAGCTTGCCTTGGCTAGACAGTAGTTAATTCTAGAGAACAAATCAAGTTTTTGCCAGAGCTATGGGTCTCTTTGTTAGTAGATTCTTTTTGCTGGCAATTAACAGGTAAGCAATGTAGATAAATTCTTACTCTTTGTTATCAACTATATATTTTTTTTCTGTTTAGCTTTTAAACACTATCTTAAAGCAATGTATAATCACCCTGTGAAAACTTCCAAATACTTTGCTTTAGGCAAGTGAAAGTAAATTGTTTCTTTTTTTTTGTCCTGTGAACTTGAAATAAAACAAAATAAAACGAACATTTTTAACTTTTGCTAAAAGTGAATTTGAAAACATCATCTTTTTCTTGGCATCACAAAAATGTTGATGTCCTAGCATTCACTTTTGATATTTGCTTACATGGAAGGTAGTCATATTTGGGTTTCACAGAGGATTATTTTATCCAAGTTTCTATTTGATTTAAACAAAAAAAGCATAATCAAGAACAGCATATCTGTACTGGTATTTCATTTAATAAACACAGATTATTTTAAAAAATAAACTTATAAAAAATTTTCTCTAAAGTGATCAGCACTGACTTTTAGCAGTGTTTTCCCCCTACCCCGCAGTTTGAAGACATTACATAGGGCCAAGAATTCGTTCTTTCATACCCTTTACCACAGCTAGTCGTAGATCCAAGGTCTGGACTGATATTTAGTCAGCAGTCATTACATTATGCATCATTACTCATTAATCAAAATTAATAGAGCCATTTGCTTTAATATGCTGCAAATTAGCTTTAGAAATGGGATTATATTAGGGAGGTAGCTTCTCACTCTATTCCAAGCTTGCTTTCTGAAGAAGGCAAGGAATTTCCAGAATATCTATCATTAGCTTAAATCAATGTGGAATAAGACTAGAGAAATGTGCTTGCTATCTATAATCTTGGAAACCATCACTGGCAGTTATTGTGAACTTTTCCCACATTTGAACTTTGAGATAACAGTATCATTTTTCTGTTGAGAAAAAGAAAAGGCCTTCCACAAGTTCGTATTGCAAGTCATTAGTGGAGCCGAATAAAGGACCTGTGATCATAATAAGTCACCTACGATCTTCATCTCCTTCTAGCGTCTAGGCTTATTAAAAAAGCACCAGCCATATATCACTGCAAATTTATGAAATTACATTTTTAGGGCTATTTCTGTACAGATTTCTGTTTAAAGCCAGGTTTAGCATCAGTTTTCCTTTATCAACACAACAAAATACAGTTTCTAGGGGGTGTGTATAGATGGAAAATGTTCCATGTATTCTAAAATCAAATCTCTTTTAATGAAAGTCAGCTGACTGCAATGGTCTTATGCCAGAAGAAGACTTTACTCTTTTCTTCCATTCCCTCAAAATGAAAGGAATTGAGACTCGATTATCCAGGAAAATCGAACACAAATGGTGACTTAAGCAATCTCCTCAAGTTCTACTTGTTCTACCACTTTTTCTTTATTATCACAGTATGTTAGGGATTGGAAGGGACCTCAAAAGATCATCTAGTCCAATCCCCCTGCCAGAGCAGGAACACCTAGATAAGGTTACACAGGAATGTGTCCAGGTGGGTTTTGAATGTCTCCAGAGAAGGAGACTCCACAACCCCCCTGGGCAGCCTGTTCCAGTGTTCCGTCACCCTCACTGAGAAGAAGTTTCTTCTCAAGTTTAAGTGGAACCTCTTGTGTTCCAGTTTGTACCCATTACCCCTCGTCCTATCATTGTTTGCCACTGAGAAGAGCCTGGCTCCATCCTCATGACACTCCCCCTTTATATATTTATATACACTAATAAGGTCCCCCCTCAGTCTCCTCTTCTCCAAACTATAGAGACCCAGCTCCCTCAGCCTTTCCTCATAAGGGAGATGCTCTACTCCTATTCCTATGAAGTACTGAAAATTAAAACTTGAGTGCTGAGAAAGGATCTTCATACTAAAAGAAAACTCACTGATTTCATAAATAAAAGCATAAGCACAAGCAGTAGGAAGCTAACTCCAAAGCCTGTATATTTTTAGAATATTTTCTGCTAAATCTGTTGGAAAAACAAGCCTATTCTGTCCAGTCTTTGTATGGACCTCTGGCTGAAAACTATCATTGTTATTGAAGAGTATCAAGTGGTCTCTCATAGGCCATGGATTCCTGAATCCAAAACAGGTGCAGTCACACTCTCTCTATAAACAAAGATAGTCTGTTTGAATAAATACAGCAGAGAAGAATGGGATGTATTAATAGCTAAATAGTGTTCTTATTAACAGTGGAACAGCTGGCAGTTTTGTATGACAGCACTCATTCCAATATATTTCATCCAATTGCAAAACTATAAGCACACCACATCAGGGAACCAAGGGACCACACACAAGCAATCAGCCATTCAACAGCACTATAATTGCTTCACAGTTGGAAGTTTGCTCTTCTTAGCCACTGTTATTCTTTCAGTTTGAATTGTCAGTCCACTGCAACTGTCTAGAATCAAGTGTTTTTAATGCAAATAAGCTTGCTCAGAGGAACTCCTTTTGTTTTACAAAATGTGTGAGCAAGCCTCCCTCAGGAACTGCTTGCTGCTGGGCCAGGGTTGAGCCAGAAGCAGACTCAAGACCTTGGCTAAATCAATCACAAAATGGTTACCTTGACATGGGAAAAAATAAATCCCTAATAAACTCTAAAGATGCTGTTAGACCCTGCTTGCAAACCTTTCCTTAAGACTTCCCACTGAGCAAAAGAGTGGACTCTTTAATTCCATCTGAGATGCATAAATGGCTGAAATGGTACTAGTAGCCTCCGTAGAGCAGGGAAGCTTTTCTAGAAGGAATTAGTTTCAAGTACAACTAAGTTACACAGATAGAGATGTGTGTGTATGCACATGTCACAGTGTGGGTGTAAACAATACTCAGCAAGGGATAGGGTATTAGGCAGATTTATTAGGGCATAAAGAAAATTATTGTTCAACTTTATACATTTATATTCCTAAAAAACTTAGAGCTAGTAGGAGCCTAGTCTGAGGTTTCCAGTGTTATTGTTGATTACTGTCTGATCTTCTAGTTGTTTGCAATATGCACGCGTGCTGACACTGTTGCAGCTCGATTCTGCAATTTCTTTTTTCCACCTGCCTGCCTCTCAGCACCCTCGTACATGAACATTTCTATATCCCTCCTACCATAGCATAATGCTTATTTGGTACATTTTCAAAGTGTCCTTTAAGAAGATTAAAAAGCTCTTGACTGTAGCTAGCCTGGTAGAATACATACAGATAGGAAATCATCTCTCTAATTTGCAGGGCTTTTCGCTTTCTGGTTTGTATCACCTTTGGGGATTAAATACGCAAGGACTAATTCTTATTATTCAAGGTCTGCTACTCAGTAGACCTCTCAGACTGTATACACAACAGGACTTCAGTATATCCTTGTGATTTTTTTGTTACTCCTTGACATATGGCTCTAGGTAATAAAATAATGGACTGTCCCAACTTGTTATCTGTTGCTGATGTTTCAGGATGACTTTCAGGTTGTCTGGTTTTGCTCCACCTTTACTGATGGCACCTTATAAATAAATGAACAGTTCTTATAGGCAAGACAACAGATTTGTATGAACGAAGATTGCTGTTAAAACTAAAGGTAGACTCAGGCTAGCTTGGGAAATTCTGAGTCATGAGGAAAACAGCACTTAAAGAAGTCACCAACTTCATAAGAGGAAAGAAATTTTAATTAAAATTGAGTTGTGAACTGGGATGTGCATGTGAATGGTCAATAAATGTAAACAAAACCTTACCACAAACCACAAAAGGAGAATAACTAGAAAATCATTTATGGTCATCTTTAAAAATAAAATATTGCCAAATCTAGACATAACATGAAGGTACATGCTATAACTGTGTGTGCAAAATTAATTGGAAACAAAACCATTAATAAACACCACCATTTTATTTGTCATTGTCAGAATTATTATTTTAATAACAAGAATGCTCATTTTGCCTGTGTCACTAAAGTTTTTGCCACGTGTTCCAGGAGAGTCAGGTTTGCACTATCCTCTAGCTCACAGTGCTTCAGGCCATTTCTTTCTTAGTAAGGGGTGAAGCACCTTAGAAGCAGATCCACAGAAATGCTGGTGATTCTCAGAAGGCAAAAAGCACTTCACACCCAGTTCAAAAGGACTGGATCCAGTAGGATCCTGTGTATTTAATGTCCATTAACAACGGAAGCTAGTTAGACCCATGTGCTGTAATCCAATTCATGCAGTACAACACTGCTTTGCCATGTGAGCCATTGACTGGTAAAAGACAGCAATAAGAAAATGTGCTTTGAAAAGGTTATTCTGAAATGAAATAAAATGATAGTACAAAGGGTATTTACCATCATGATTTGAACCAACAATAAGGGAAATATCCTCTGCAAAGCACGTGGATTGTGTATTTAAGGGTATTTAATCTTAAATGCTACACAAATGAAATTGTCCTATTGTCCTCAATAGACATTTTGAAGAGACTTATCATTTAAATCTGGACTGTCTCTTGCAATTTTGTCTTGGTATTCCATTTCCTTCCACTCTCTCCAAATGAGCCATTAAGGAAATTGCTATTTAGTTTAGAGTCTTTCACAGGTAATGGTGCAAGTGTAAAAAAAAAAAAAAAAAAAAAGAAGATAAACATATAATTTGAAAGGCAGAGTTGCAGAGGATTTGGGGTATTTGGTCCTTTTAGGTACCTGCTTCTAACACTAAGGTTTTAAAATCAGCATTAAAAGGTAATTCAAATCACCTAATTCATACCTTAAGATAGGTAATATCTCTCTAATTTTAACAGTCTTAGCAGATACGCAAAAAATTACTTTTAGGGACTGTACTGCACTGAGGTTTCTCTCACCTGAATATTTCACCATCACCATATCACAATGGCAGGGAAAGTCCTAGAGTGAGATCAAGATGAAAATTAAACAATATCAGGAAGAAAATAACTCATGTTCCTTAATAGATCTTGGAAAAAAAAAATGTCTTGGAGATTATAACCTCAAGAATATCCCTCTAGCAATCTGTAGAGTTGAAATACTGAAGCATTATCTCCACAGCACTCTGAGCATTATTAACATTATTAACACAAACGCTGTTGTATCTGTTTGTCTGTTTGAGGAACATATAAAGTGTGCACAGAGCCACTATCTTCGTGTGCACGTTCAGGCCAAATTTTTTGATAAAACATTTCAAAATCACGCTGGGCACTCAGTCTCCTTATTTTTCATTCTTATCTCTGCTCTTGGTTTTTTGCAAGTTCACAGAGTAAAAGAAAAGTGCAGGGAGCTCATGCCTGTTGAAAAAGAATCACTGCTCTTGGCAGACAGTACCATATTGATGTGGATGCATTCTTTCTGAAGGGTGCCTGGTATAAATGTGTGCTTGTCAGTGACCGACTTCTTACTGCTTCTATTTAGGTAGCAAGATGGATAAAAGATACGGTATCTCCCCACAAGAGATAAAAAGCCCAAAGAAAACAATCTCTTTTCCCATTTTGACTGTGCTGAGAAAATTCGCTTCTGTTTCAAGGACAAGAATAGGTTTAAAGACATGAGTTCAATGTTGTCTGCTAAATAGCTTAATTAATTTACATAAAATCTAGGCTCAGAAGAGCTGTGTGCAGTCTAAGCTTTCAGAGTATATTCAACAGTGAAGCACAGTTTGGAATATATACCTCTGCTTTTGAAGAGAGAGTGATTCAGCCACCTGAACATGTGTTGTGGGTTCTTCAATTCTCCGCTTTTTTCTTATTTGATGGAAAATGGCTTATCAGCTGCTTTAACCACCTCCAGCTCTCCAAAACCTCCAACAAACTGTTTTTCCACTTTTCCTTGGACTGTTCAGGATAAAAGTCACTTGAAGGTGTACACATGGGATTTAGGCAGCACAACTGAATTATCAGTGCCAACTAGAGCTCCTCATTCTGCTGTCATTATCAGTATTGTATCTGACATTATATCAAAATGTCTTAGGCTGTTTGCAACCAAAAATTGTGACCTCCTATGTAACGCTTCACTATGGAAGACTTATAAAACATTGTTATATGACTGCTAAATCAGAGGAATAAGTACTGTTAGTAACACCCTCTTATGACTATGTCCAGCATATTTTTCCAGTTTTCTTTTTTTTTTTTTTTTTTCTCTTTGCTGTACTTCAGATGTTTTTTAGAGAGAACTTTTAGCCACTAGCAGTGTCTAACAGCAAGCAGATGGGCTGGAAACTGTTAGGAACAGGGTGGATGGTACCCATGTTGCAAGAAAATAGGTAAGAAAAATAGGTGAAAAAACGAGTGTCTTGTGCTTTATATACTTTCTTTATGCAGTTATGCTGCATCTTTTGCAGTCTTCACATCACCCCATTTCATGGAGGGGACTGAATTCAGAGACCCGTATTCTGACCTCAGATATGCAAAAAAAATGCTGCAAGAAGCAAGTCAGATTCTATTGCTGTCTACATGAACGCAACTCTATACAACTCTTGCCTAATGCATGGTATGAAAGCTATTTCTGGTGGAACTGCTCTCACTTTTTTTCTTTTTTTTTTCCTCTGAACTTATATCAGCAGACTGTGTGATATCTTTCTTATCAGCAGAAAAAATGAACCTGCTCTGGAATGCAGTTGCACGGCCACCCCTTTGCTACTGCTACAAAAAAAGGGAAGAATTATTTTAACTTCAAGGTTTCATCTATGATATATTTAAGTGAAAAAAAACCCCCACAAGTTCTTCATGGACTTTAAGGAATGCAGGCAAGCACTCTGTGTGACTATTACCCACCATGGCATGTTGAGGATAATGAGGAGAAGCCCAGGTCTGAACATGACCCATGTCCATCCTGAAGAGGAAAGGCCAAAAGAAAAGCTCCAAGCCAATGCTTCTTCAGCAGCTGGGGATATGGACTGACTCTTGAGCTTTCTGACACCTGACTAATTACCTACCTTTTTCAAACTGTCTTCTCCTGGACATAGTGTGAAAAATATCTCCTGAAATATCTGCAGTTCTTTCTTCTACCCTAGGTAGTCTGCCTTCAGGTCTCTTACAGTACAGCAGCAGGACTGTGCTGGTCAATATTGTGTTAGCCTGAAAGAAGATCAAATATCCACTGTTATTTTCTTTTTAGATTTATCAGCTGCTTTCAGTGCTGTTGATGATGTGGTACTAAATTAGTGGCATTAGACCAAGACGAACTTGGCCCACTTCCTTGAGCATAATAAAGTCCAGACCAGCTTCATTTTTGGAGCTGTTGCATGTCTTGAAATTTGTCAGTTTCTCCCATTAGTGATTTGAATTGTGGCAAATTGGTTTCCTCCTCTTTGAGTTAGAGGGTTTGCTGTGCTGTAGATTCATTCTCATGAGCACTGCAAGAAAGTTCCAGGAATCTTTGTGGAGACCCATAACTAACAGAGGAACCTCTGTGGCACTAATTAAAAGGTTCATTGATTGCATTTGAATCTGGCTTTCAGTGAAGGATGCTGTGTGTAATGTTGTGTGCAACATCTCTCCCTGAACTCAGAATGTATTCATATAAAGATAAATCCAAATCCATATTACAAAAATGTTACAGTTTAGGAAAAAAACAAACTAAAACATATTGCTCAAAATGTGGTTAACAAGGAGGAGGGCTGGTGAATCAGAAATATAGAAGCTATGTTGCAGCTATTTTATAAGCTGAAAAAAACCCCACCTATCCCCTTTAAGATCTTTGGGCTTGACTTTTTAAAAAATAGAAATACATAAAACCAAATAATAATAATAAAAAATCTATAGCTGCTCCAAACAGCAGCTGAAAAAGGATTAAAATTTGATGCAAATTTTAATATGCTGTCTAGATATGTCCTAGATGTATGCATATAATATTAGAATTGCACTTAGTTTAATACTGCATTTGGCATCCAAATACAAAAGGAAGGGACTCTTTTAAGCTGCATATAGATCATATATGCTGGAGAAACAATGATGAAAAAAGGCATAGTCTTTCCAAACAAGACCAGAAATCACATATGCTGGAGAAACAACGATGAAAATGGCATAGTCTTTCCAAACAAGACCAGAAATAGTGAACTAATCCTGTGGTTTTAGGCATATGGCCTTTGTCTCATTTGGTGTACCTTTAACTGTGATAAACATTCATTTAAATGAATATCATTTCTTTACAATTACAGCAGGATCATACATAATACACAAAGTTTCCTTGGCAACATATGTGTTGGTCATGGATATTTCATGAGCAGTTTTATTCCCCCCCTTAGCTTCAAGCAATGCTCAAGATCATGGCTTTGGTGTGTAGGAAATGAAGGTCTTGCCCATAAAAAGATTCCAAGGCAATAACTGTAACTCTGCACTTTATCAAGAAGAGTAACAGAATGACCTCTTTGTAACATCTGATGGGTACTGATATCAATTTTCTTTGTAATACACATTAATTTCCCTTATTTGTCAGTTGCTATGGAAAACACATAATTTCCACACATGTGCTTGAATGTAAAAATTCCAAGTGATACTCGGCACTGAAGGGCAGTTAAGAATGTTGTAGTTGCATGAGAAAATGTGGAAGAAAATTAAAAAAAAAAAGAAGTGGTGGGGAAGACTTAAAAATATCACTCAAACATGTTACATGCTAAACTTTTATAGATCAAACTGCCAAAAAAAAATTACGATCCATATGATCTGGATAGGTAAAGCAACATGTGTTTGTACATTATGATGGCTTTTCCTGATGCAAAAGGGGAAGGATATAAAGAGCTGGAGGGGTAACAAGAGCAAAAATGTCTTCAACAACGACACTTCAAACTCTTTAGAAATTCTCAGTACCACCAGCAGCAATTTCCCCATTTTTTCTTCCCAAGAAAATCAATGTTATCAAGGTAGCTACATCTTATTGATATTTTTCACCATGCTAAAGACATTGTTTGGAGCCACGTAAATCACAGGTGTCAGCCCAGACAGTGAGTACATTCTGCTTTTGTAGCAGGACAGTTTCATCTCAAGTCAAAAGGAAAGATTTTTCTCTTGTAATCTTTAAAACAGTGCAGGGCCGTGAAAAATCAAATCCAGCAGAAGCCCCCCTTCGAAGTGTGTCCAATGCCCAGAGACTGTAATGCCATGTTTGATGCCCTGTGTTTTTGGGAGATATTTTCTTTGAGCAATTGCAGTGAAGAAAGCTTGTTCTCCTTGATGTGCTAAATTAATATTTATGTTGTTAAAATATCAGAGACACCGGAGAAAAATATTAATATAAAAAGGTTATAATTATCTTTAAAAATGTGGCAGCAATTGAAATGTAAATCCTAGTGAGCTGGGAGACTTGTTTGCATTGTGCCTGGGGCCCCCTGCTTGCCTGCTGCAGCTGCCATTGATCATTTCAAATCAAAGGAAGCTGAAGATGTCTCTGGTGGCTCGACTGGGAAAAAAGCAAGCAGAGAAAGATGCTCTGTTCTGCAGAACTCTTATCAAAAAATGAGCTAGAATGTGTTTCAAATCTCACTTCTGTTGAATATGGAGTCTTTCAAAGCTTTGCCCCAATAAATAAAGTTTTCAAAACACATAGAATTTAAAACATACATTTAAAGTCGTCCCTCTTAACTAAGCGTTTGCTCCTTTCTTGTCTTTATTACAAAACAAAAGTATCAAACTAATGTGAGTGTGGTGATTAAATCAGAGGACTTTGCAAACAGTCAGACACCACCATTTTAAAGTGGATTTTCCTGTGTTAAATTTCAGTAAGTAAAGTTATTTTCAGAGGAATGGGAACACAACACAGGAAAGGAGAAATGCAAATTTATATTATTATTGTTTCCAACCATAATATGTCTATGCTATAGTGAGCAAAGACAAACAGTATGCCTTCAGCTGTCTACACGTTAATAATAGGAGATAAAATGCATCTTCAGTAAACTTTGAATATTACTGACTATGTAGATATTTCTTGAGGTCCATTAAATTCTATTTGACATACATTAAAAAGATGTAATCACAGATGCCAGTCAGCTAACCAACCCATTAATCTAGCTGTTTTTCCTATGAAAATTGTATTTAAAAAGGTCTATTTCCGCCTTCAGTTTAATTTAGTCATCCATTTAAATTTCATGTATTTATAATGTAAATGTGCCTTATTTGCAAAAGAAAAGCTCAGGACTCAGTGAAATAAATAGTTATTTCATTAAAATGGATACAAAAAACCCTGTGATTTGGGTAATTAATTTGCACACTAAAAGCTATTTTCCTAGTTCAGATCATTAATATTGATGGTGTTCGATTTTGTTCTCAGTAATGTTCCTTGAAATGCACTCAGAACTGGCAAGCAAAGATGAAGAAGCAGCCGGTTGAACTAGAAAAGAGGATTCAGTAAGCACTTGGCTACTTCCCCTCTTTCACCATTCAGAATTAATAACATACAATCATGATGACCATGTCCCAAAGTGAACTGGATTACTTGGATTGCATGAGATTTTGCAACTTGTCACAAGTGAATTTTATTTATATATGCAGCTCTCACTGCATTTCTCTGATTTTATTTTTTCTTATTGCAAAATAACCTTGGAAGAGATTATGTCTAGGTACTCCATGCTGCTATACACATCATTGCCAGGTAACAAGGCAGAGTTTGCCAGTGCACTCTTTTGTCATTAGGTTTTCATCTGCATAATATACAAATTGTGCTGAACAGTTTCCTGGTTTGAGTCCTTTGAGTCCTACCGCCAGATTCAGTCAAGACTCATATTTTGTTTTCCCAGTGTACAGCGGATGTATTCCACAAAAGACCTCGCAGGAAAGGTGTCACATTACTGTGGTGCACTATCAGTTACAGCTGTAGGCGAAGTGCTGTGAGAAGCAAGTTCTGGAAGAATTTCAGCCACATTATGCTGTCTGTGTCTATACATTTTGTGGTGGAGAAGTCAGGCTTTAGTATAGGTGCTGCATGTTTTAGTTGTACTAAAAAATTATGTGGATACATGATATATGCTCCGTATTGTTCTCTGACATTTATTTGAAACCTCAAAGAAGTATCAGAAAGTTTCATTTTTCTTTTGAAAACCAACTAGCAAAGCCAATTTTTCCTCTATTTTCCCAAATGTGGAACTTTTTTGTAGCCTCTTACCCACTCCCAAGATGACCTTTGAATAACTTTTGTCTGAGTTCAAAGGCAGTTTTATGTAATGGCAATTTACGTATCAACACTTTTCACTCATGAAGGATTAGAAACATGCATGTCATCTTATTAGAGACAGTATTTAATTCACATCTGATAACCTTAGACAGTAGAAAACAGACATTTATTTTACATATATTCTATACAAATATGTACATTTGTATATTTTTTACAGAAAAGGTCACACAGGTTTTAAAATAATTTCAAATTTATGTTAAAAGTTGTTAATTCATAATATAATTGTATAGGTTAATATCTTCCGTTTTCACTGTCCTTCTTTAGGCACCATGTTTGAATTCTTGATTTTCCATGTAATCAGATATAAAAATCCCATGAAGTGGTTTTAATGCCATGAGATGGGTAATTTTCTGCAACATACATGCCATATAAAGATAATATGTTAGAATTTGAAACAATTTAGAGCCATTTCGTTCCTCATAGTCTGTAAATTCAGCAGGGCTTCATTATGAATGAGTAAGAATTAGTTCTTAACTATTACAAAAACATCTTTTGTTTCCTTCTATATGTTTGAATAAGGTATCCAAAAACAATGTGGGATTTGGCAACCTGAATGTTGCAATGCAAACGATGAGAATGGTACTACCTGGAAAGCAAGACCCTTCAAAAAAAAAAGCATGCTGAATTACTAGCTACTTTTAAAAGACATTCATGTGACTGCATATACACACCTATGTACATTTATATATATATATAAAAGTAGACATATTTTTTCACTCTCATACACTGCGTAGAACTGAAAATGTATGTACACACTTTTCATTTCTGCACTCTGAATGACTATATACATATATATCTCATGAAAACACTATGGCATTTTAGGTTCCATACAATTTTGAAAACTTTTTATTCATTGTTAGAAGTTTGGAGTCTGCTTCTTTTACACCTCTGACAGTTTTTAAATCTTATTTCCTAATGTGTTTTGTTTAAGAAAATCCTTACTGTGAATAATACAGCAAAAACTTCATGATTCTTCTATTGTGGAACTTGTTGAAGACCAATAAGTCACTTCAATATATAGGAATTGCTGAGGAAAGTACTGTAAATTTCTCTAATATCTTTCTGTTTTATTTATTGACAAAAGTATTTAACCGTGATTTAGAGAGTGCAGGCCATAAGACAGCCTCATTTCTTTCCACTCTGGATAGTTTCCAGCACACTGTAGGTATTTGAACAATACCAATACTTTCACAGGAATTTCTTTTAAAAGCCTGCTTTGTCTCTTGGATACTTTAATGTCAACCGTAACTCAGGAGGTCACATTCCTAGTGCAGTAATGGAGATGGTTTATGCACATTTCTAGTGAGGATTCACTACCAACTTTGCAGAAAAGCAAAACCAGCAGCAGCCATCTGCACGTACCTTTTCCTGGTTTCACTGAACCCTTATACTGACACACATGTACACTTACTTTCCACAGGACATGGCAGAAGAGATTTCTGAGGCAAAAAAAAAAACTTCAGAGGTGGCAGATGTCTTCTAGGTCTATGGGAGAAAACACTATGAGAAAACCTTAAATATTCCCTGAGTGAGAAGACTTCATGAATAAATTTCCTTAAAAGTCTCCAAAGAGAATATTTCTGAAATCTACAACAACAGAATAAATTTAAAATTGATTTAGCCATTCTATTTTATTCTTTGATATGTTCTTATGATTTTTTTATGTAATAAAAATGGTATTTATTATCTTGGAGAGGATGATTTTAGGAATTGCCAGAAGTCTCCATTAAAAAGTGCAGCTGCGACCATGAAATGCAGGTTCTTCTTGCCAGCCCTTTCTTTTTTTCATTCTTTCATTGCCTGAAACTTCTGACAAGATTTCTGATAAGTCTTCATCCTCCCTTTCCTTTAAATATAACCACAATGTTTTTTTATTTTAGTGTTGCTACTTCAAAATTCTGCTTTCTGGAATAGATGTGAGAAATTACAAAAACATTTAGAATAGTATATCAGACAAACATAAAAAATGTGATTAAAAATATTATCTTTTCCAATTATATATAAGGCATACAGAAATGTTTTGCAACAAGAGAAATCGCTAACAATGCTTTTGGTTTTAAAACAGCGTATACACATTCCAGCTCTGGAAAATAACACTTTCTCTACTATGGTTACAAAAGCCTACTTTAAAGTTATTCTAATAAAACACAATATCTATAATTGAATTTACTCAAAGCTTTAACAGCCAATACTTTCCATAAAAAAGATGAATAAAACATTGAAGTTTTTAAAACCAATCCCAAGAATACTCTATTGTATTTTCTTTCTAATTTGTTTCATCAATTGTTTCAAGTACTATCTTCTAGGTGCATTGTAATAAGACAGTACTCATCCATACAGAGGCAACAGCAGCCAGGTTATAGCAATGTGCTAATTAAAAAGAGAAACACACCACAAATCTACTCTTTACTATTCATGGCAAGTGTACGGCACATCACTTAGCTGTTCGCTTTTAAAATAAAGGCTTTTGTCTGTCTGGTTTGGAAAGACATGCATGGACTAAAAAGACTTTTACTAAAGCATGACATTGAAAAGATATTACCCTAAGGTTTGAAAGAGTAAAAAATTGAAACATTTATAGTTCAATGTTAGACCTTATTTTTTTTCCCCCACTGGATATTCACCTTTCACAACATGTTTCCTTTAACTCACTCTAAATCAACAGCTAGGGGAGCAATGTGAAGAATGTTCCAGGATATATTTTGTTCCAAAGAAAATTATACAAAAAGCACCCTTGCAAATTGAAATAAAGAGATCTCTAATGCTTAGCACTTAAATATTGTTCGTATTTATTAAGGCACTAAGAGAACAGTATTGCAAATAGTAAGAAAGCCATTACTCGGGTTGCACTATAAATAACTGATTCACTGAAAATGTGTGAAGAATGAGGGAGCTTTGTTCCTAGAAATGCACAAGACAGAGTGTTTCATGTTATTTAAAAAGTAGAAAGAGAGAAGATTGGGTAGAGATATACTATTTCATAAGGTTAATTACCTAAAATAAGGGAATATTAGGAAAATGCATGTCAAATCAAAGAGCTCCACTAATCAACATTTAATAGTAAAACTTATTAGAAGAAAGGATGGAAAGAATACTGTTTCTTTTAGAACTGTATTCCAGTAGAAAAACAAACAGATTTTATTATTCTCCTAGGACACGAACAAACCCAAACACCTAACTGGGCCAAAAATAAGATTTCTACTGTTCTCAGAACTGGCCTAAATTCTTGGCTTTGTCAGAAGTAGAAGTTTTACTGCTGCCTTTGATGGGAAAAGATTTAGGACAATCCTTACCAGGTCTGAAAAATCCCATTCCAGCTGTACACACTTTGTGGAAAAGATGATTTTCCCCAGAAAACAGTAAGAGTGGGGAAAGACCCATGTCTTATGACAATCCTGTGGGTTATGTATATTTTTTTTCAACAGAAGTTACAGTTTTTTCTGTTGTCTGTGCGTAGCCTGGCATAGATTTATAAGAAAGGATGGAACTGAAAAAGCTTTGGCTTCTACTTTCATTCTTCATTCTCATCCCCAGAAAGGCACTAACTGGTATCATTTACATTTTGCTAGGACTCTGATCATGACAGTACTGTGGTAAGAAAGTCTTAAACAAAGGCTATTGTCCTTCTTCATAAGCATGGCAAGATTCAGGGGCCATACAGCCAGTCCTGCCATTGCCCCCCCAAGGTGTTCAAGAGGATGTCTGGTGCTGGCAAGCTGAACAAGAGGTCACACTTCCATTGTATGTCCAATAATGGGTGGGCTTTGCACAATGGCTTCTCTTTAAGGTTGCACCTGCTCATGCATGTTCCCCAGCAGAATAGCTATTTCAGCTTTTAAATCTGTATTTCAGTTAGTTACGATGCAAGATGTCTTTTACTTGATTAAAAACATTGATTAAAAACCAGGAGAAAAACAGAACAACACAGATAAGATATGGAAATAACTGAGTGATGGACAAGCTATGGATATGGGAAATGCTGTTAGTGAGTAAGTCACACTTGAAAGGATTGGATGAACTACTCGGCAGTGACTAAGAGGAAGGCAAGAGCAAAGCATTCAAAACTAGCCATCAGCATCGATATGAATCATTTAAAATTAGGTAGAAAAATTAACTTAATGATTAAATAATTCTGCTTTTTTTGTTCTTTCCTTGCTTTATGAAGAGAAAGTGTTTAACTGGTGGAAGTAGAAAGCAAGGAGAGCAAAAAATATTATTAATTCTGTAGGCTGACAGGTTAACAACACTTCGCACAGCAGGGGAAATTGTTGTGGTTGTATCATCAACACCACAGGACAATGAGCCTTGGCACCCATATATTATCGTGCATATTTTATTTTGTTTTAACATCATCACAAGGGATGGATAAAAAATCTTTAAACAGAGGAAAAATTGTAAATTGCAGTGGGAATAAGAAAAGCAAAGTCAAGGCGGTGCCTTATGCAACTTACTGCAAAATTTTTGTTAGAGGAGGTTTGGATACAAGCAGGATGCATGGACAGGAGGCAAGGAATTCTATCATCTTAACATTTAGTGCTTTCCACAGAACCTTTAAATAATAAAAGTCATCAAAGAAATGTCCTCCCATAATATTAATGACTCACTTGCTGTATCCAGAACCTGTGCTACACAAAATGCAGAGAGGTTTAGAAATCAGCTGCAGCACTGTGGTATGCAGTAATACATATGAACAGAAATAAACAAGTCGGCTGTCTGTCCGCTGTCTACATCTCACTGTAAATAAAACAAGATGTCTCTCACTCACATTTCCAGCCATGTCTCTGAACATGCATAAAGGCTTTGTTATTCAAAACAATGAATAAGTATTATTGTAGCCACCTCATTTCTCAAAACACACCTTTTTGTTGTGACAAAAAAGAAGAAATATCACCCCTATTTGAAGCAGAAAAGAAACTTTGAACAGGCAGAATTTGTTGAAGGCAGTGATGTTATCACAGCATTTGAGAAAAGTTTCAAACAGCTCTAACAGAACCAGAGTGGCTTAACTTAATTTTAAGAAATGCTAACAGCTATTATTTGTATCCCATAACGATTAATAGGAACAGAAGTCAAGATACCTTTGTAGTGCTCTGTCCTTTGGATAACTTAATAGCAATACATGAACAGCCACAAAGCAGGCTAGTAAATTGTGCGTCACACTGCAAGCTGTTAATGATGAGTGAAGAAAAAAATGTATTTGTTCAATTCTCCACAAACACAAAGACAAAAAAGTGGCTTTTAGATCACAATGAATGACAAAAATTTAAACTGGCAGTAGAGAAGTGATCAACACTTTGATAGTGTCACAGGCTGAAAGAATGTGCTAATAAAACATAATTTTCTAGTGAATGCAAGCTGTGAAATGACACTGTTAGAAATACATTTTACTATTGCCCTTTAACAGAACTAACAGAGAGATGAGATGCTAATTTTCCTTTGCATGCAAAATCTTTGCCATAGGTTATCTAGCGAATGATGCCTACAGGTAATATACTACCTTTTTACCTGCTTTATTTTATAGTGGTCTGTCCTGGGCTCAGCAGTAGCAGTCATTTTTCTCAGTCTTAGTAGCTCATGCAGTGCTGTGGTTTTGACTTTCAGCCTGGGAACAACGCTGATAACACCGATGTCTTTAGTTGCTGCTCAGTAATGTTTACTCTGACCAAGGGCTTTCTGAGTCTCATGCTCTGCCAGGGAGGAGGGGAAGCCAGGAGGAAGCAGAGATAGGACACCAGACCCAAACTAGCCAAAGAGGTATTTCATACCACAGCACATCATGCCCACTATGTAAACTTGGGGCAGTTACCTGGAAGGGTAAGATCACTGCTCGGGTCGGGCTGGGTATCGGTCAGCAGGTGGTGAGCAGTTGTATTCTCTTTCCTTGTTATTTCCCTTATCATTATTATTATTGGTGGTAGCAGTAGTGGTTTGTGTTATACCTTACTTACTGGACTGTTCTTATCTCAGCCCATGGGAGTTACATTCTTTTGATTCTCCTCTCCATCCCTTCAGGAGCAGGGGGAGGAAGGGGTTGGGGAGTGTCGTGGTTTAAGCCCAGGCCGTAAATCAGAACCACGCAGTCCACTTCCCCCCCCCACCTTTCTTCCCTCTGCTTCTGGAGGGACGGGGAGGAGAATCAAAAGAATGCAACTCCCACGGGTTGAGATAAGAACAGTTTAATAACTAAGGTATAACACAAATCACTACTGCTACCACTAATAGTAATAATGATAAAGGAAATAACAAGGAAGAGAATACAACCGCTCACCGACCGGTACCTTGCCCCCACCCCGCAGTGATCCAGCCCTTCCGGGAACTCTCAGTTCTACATCCTGGGCATGACGTGCTGTGGTATGGAGTACCTCTTTGGCTAGTTTGGGTCAGGCGTCCTGTCCCTGCTTCCTCCCGGCCCCTCCTCCTCCCTGGCAGAGCATGAGACTCAAAAAGTCCTTAATCAGGGTAAACATTCTGACCAGTAACTGAAAACATTGGCTTTATCATATTATTCCCAGGAAGAAAGTCAAAACCACAGCACTGCACCAACTACTAAAAAGGAATAAAAAATGACTGCTACTGTTAAACCAGGACAGGAAGTGAGCGAGTGGCTACATGGTTCTGGGTTACCACCTGGGTTTAAACCACGACATGGTCTCAGCCAATGCACACTCAACAGAAGGGTGTACAAGATACATCTGTATATGAAGTGTAAGAGAAGAAAACCTCAAAGAGCTGTGATGGAAATTTTTCAATGAAGTTGAATCCCTGTATCTGTACAAGAGTTATCTATGTAACTATATCTCTGTAGTTATCTATGTGAGACATAATTTTTGAAAACACGTTTTCAGTCATATCTGAAAGATTAGAAACTGTTGCAAGGCAGCAATTGTGGAGAACTGCCCAACTAGAATGGCAAAATATGCAGAAATAATTTTAAATTAAAGCACTTATTTGAAAGCTGAAGCTAGTTTTACTCATTGTGGAAAAATTGAGGCTATATAACATCAAATGTTCCTTTTTGTAAATTTTTACTTCTGTATTTATTTTAAACTCTTATTCCAAGTTAATCTAATAATTTAATAAGAATCATTGACTGCAACGTTCACACAGCCCCTCTAAAATTCCACCAAAAAAAGCACATTATACTGACTTCATGGCAAAACCACAACTCTAAGTTAAGAAACAGACGACGTGAAGGCTATAAATCTTATCACTCCCAACAGGACATTTTGCACCAGAATTTTTTTTAAAGAGAGCACTTGTTCCAGGTGACAGTACATTTGTCATTTTAGAATATTAAATTGTAAAAACTGAGTAAAGCTATACAAATGGGATTAATTTTGTGTTGTCATGCTTATTCAGAACACACAGTCCCCTGACAGACACAGGAGTAGAAGAGTTAATCTGGAGTGCAAAAACACAGACATTGCACTATTGTTAACATACCTCTAAAATTGCATTTAAGACATTTCCCAATAAAGGATAGGCTAGTTTCCAGTGTCTTCTCTGACAGTAAGAAAACCAGGAAAAAAGCACAGTGGGAGGAAATGGAAGTCCCTTATTTTCTTTTTTATACTTTGAAAGACCCTCTGGTTGTGGTGAGAAAGCAGATACATTTTGCATTCCCTGGACTTCCAACACACACACGTGAGCAATGCTCAACCTCTTTTCAGTAACAATATTCTGCTTAAAAAAATCCATAACTGCACAGAAATATTGTAGCATAATAGCTATTAAATTTCAAAATAACTGAGCAGGAACATACCCTGTCCTCAGGACAGTGAGAAGAGCGTGCAACAAGCTCACTGCTCTGGACTTCAGGAGAGCAGACTTTGGCCTCTTCAGGAAACTGCTTAGTAAGGTTCCATGGGATATAGCCCTAGAGGGCAGGGGGACCCAAGACTCATGGTTGATATTCAAGGGTCACCTGCTCCAAGCTCAGGAGCGTTGCATCCCAACTTGAAGGAAGTGCAGCAGGAGGGCCAGGAGACCTCCTTGGATGGATAAGGAGCTCCTGAGGACACTTCAAAGGAAAAAAGAGGCTTATAGAAGGTGGAAGCAGGGACAGGTGACCTGGGAAGAATACAGGGATGTTGTCCGGGAAGCTAGGGACCAGGTAAGGAAAACTAAGGCCCAGTTAGAATTAAACTTGGCTAGGGATGTGAAGGATAACAGGAAGGGATTCTATAGGTACATAGCAAATAAAAGACAGACTAGAGACAACATAGGCCCTCTCTGGAAGTTATTGGGAGAACTGTCTACCCAGGATTTGGAGAAGGCTGAGGTTCTTAAAGACTTCTTTGCCTCGGTCTTCACTGGCAAATGCTCTGACCACACCACCCAAGTCTTGGAAGGCAGACGCACGGACTCTGAAAATGAAGACCCTAGGCCTGCTGTAGGAGAGGATCTGGTTCAAGACCATCTTAAGAACCTAAATGTGCACAAGTCCATGGGAGCTGATGAAATCCATCTGTGGGTCCTGAAGGAGCTGGCAAATGAAGTTGCTAAGCCACTGTTCGTCATATTTGAAAAATCATGGCAGTCAGGTGAAGTTCCCGAGGACTGGAAAAAGGGAAATATAACCCCATTTTCAAGAAGGGGAAAATAGATGACTCAGGGAACTACAGACCACTCAGTCTCACCTCCGTGCCTGGAAAAATCTTGGAGCAGATTCTCCTGGAAGGCATGCTAAGGCACATGAAAAAAAAGGAGGTGGCTGGTGACAGCCATCATGGCTTCACTAAGGGGAAATCCTGCCTGACCAATTTGGTGGCCTTCTATGATGGGGCTACGAAACTGATGGACAGGGGCAGAGCCGTTGACATCATCTACCTGGATTTTTGCAAAGCGTTCGACACTGTCCCACATGACATCCTTGTCTCTAAATTGGAGAGACATCAATTTGATGGGTGGAACCCTCGGTGGATAAAGAACTGGCTGGATGGCCGCAAGCAACGAGTTGTGGTCAATGGCTCAATGTCCGGCTGGAGACCGGTGACGAGTGGTGTCCCTCAGGGATCGATGTTGGGACCGGTCTTGTTCAACATATTTGTCGGTGACATGGACAGTGGGATTGAGTGCACCCTCAGCAAGTTTGGCAATGACACCAAGCTGTGTGGTTCGGTTGATACGCTGGAGGGAAGGGATGCCATCCAGAGGGACCTCGACATGCTTGTGAGGTGGGCTGATGCCAACATTATGAAACTTAACCATGACAAGTGCAAGGTCCTACACCTGGGTTGGAACAATCCCAGGCACGGCTACAGGTTGGGCAGAGAAGAGATTCAGAGCAGCCCTGCGGAGAAGGACTTGGGGGTGTTGGTCGATGAAAAAATGAACATGAGCTGGCAGTGTGCGCTCGCAGCCCAGAAAGCCAACCGTATCCTGGGCTGCATCAAGAGGAGCGTGACCAGCAGGTCGAAGGAGGTGATCCTGCCCCTCTACTCTGCTCTCGTGAAACCTCACTTGAAGCATTGTGTGCAGTTCTGGTGTCCTCAACATAAAAAGGACATGGAGCTGTTGGAACAAGTCCAGAGGAGGGCCACGAGGATGACCAGGGGACTGGAGCACCTCCCGTATGAAGACAGGCTGAGCAAGTTGGGGCTGTTCATCCTGGAGAAGAGAAGGCTGCGTGGAGACCTCATAGTAGGCTTCCAGTATCTGAAGGGGGGGCCTACAAGGATGCTGGGGATGGACTATTCATCAGGGATTGCAGTGATAAGACAAGGGGTAATGGGTTCAAACTTAAACAGGGGAAGTTTAGATTGGATCTGAGGAAGAAATTGTTTACTGTGAGGGTGGTGAGGCCCTGGAATGGGTTGCCCAGGGAGGTTGTGAATGCTCCATCCTTGGCGGTGTTCAAGGCCAGGTTGGATGAGGCCTTGTGTGGCATGGTTTAGTGTGGGGTGTCCCTGGCAGGGGGTTTGGAACTAGATGATGTTAAGATCCTTTCCAACCCTAACTATTCTATGGTTCTATGATTCTATGATTTCACCCTATATATATATAAATAGAGATAATATAATTTTTGAGATTAAAAAACAGCAGACATAATTACCTGCAGGTAACAGATGGCGGCATTCAGATTCTTAAAGTGAAAGAAAATCCATACTTCAGAAAATGTCACCTACTCGTTAAGAGGAAGTAAACAGAGTTTTAAAGCCACTTTTGAACTCTTCTAGGCCTCTGCTACTATGGGTAAGGGGAAAATCCCTTACAATAGTTAGACAGGTCCTATAGATTTACGAAGGACATTTGTGTGAGAAGGTATTTATTCGGCCTAAGAAGAAAAAGATAAAGAGAACAGTCCACTGACTGAACAACAAACAACACACAGTTGTGTTCAACAGCTTAATATTTAAGTGGAGACCAGGGGCTGGTGCTGGGACTGGTGGTGTTCAGCATCTTTGTCAGTGACAGAGACAGTTTGCCAAGCACACTAAGCTGTGTGGTGAAGTCAACATGCTTAAGAGCTGGGCCAACGACAACCTTATGCAGTTCAACAAGGCCAAGGGCAAGGTTCTGCACCTGGGTTGGGGCAACCTCAGGCACAAATACAGGCTGGGCTGAGACTGGATTGAGAGCAACCCTGAGGAGAAAGACCTGGGGGTGCTGGCTGATGAGAAGCTCAATATGAGCTGACAGTGAGCATTCACAGCCCAGAAACCGACTGTGTGCTGGGCTGCATCAAAAGGAGTGTGACCAGCAGGCCAAGGGGGGGATCCTGCCCCTCTGTTGCACTCTCAGGAGACTGTACCTGCAGTCCTGCGTTCATCTCTGGGGCTCCCAGCATCAGAAGGAGTCCAGAGGAGAGTCACAAAGATGATCAGAGATCTGGAGCAGCTCTGCTGAGAGAGTTGGGCTTGTTCACCCTGGGGAAGAGAAGGCTTCAGGGAGACTTTATAACAGTCTTACAATACCTAAAGGGAGCCTACAAGAAATCTGGAGAAATAGTTTTTACAACAACATGTCGTGACAGGACATTGTGCAATTCAGGTGTACATCTCCTTTGGCCACATATAGCTCACAAAAGCACTAGACGCACTTTGGAAATGTTTTCCAGGTGTCAGTCACCTTTAAGGAATAGTTTCCTTAAGACCAATATGCTCACCATGAAGTTTCTGGTGTGAGTTGGTGGTTGACTTTTCATAGCTCCATGGCACTTTCTGTACAATGGCAACTCAATGCAGTAAAATACAGTCACAGTCACACTTAAACAGGTACTGTTTCATGACTTAAGTACACCTTTCTGTTCTGTGTTTTCCCTTTCTTTCTTTTCCTGAATAATCATGTCTGGTTGTGTCTACTGATCTCTGCTATCCAAAGTGAGTGGAAGACAGAAGGGTTCACCCTAACCTATGGGTAAATGGTATAAGTTGCTGTTGTAAGAAAAGGAGAGCTAAGTTCACGAATGTGCTGAGTGTGCTGGAATAAAGGTCCAAATGGACTGGGATTTCTGAAACTGCATGTGATAGACTTAGATTTCTGAAACACCAGGTGAAATCACAAATTTTGATAGCAGCATGAGAAAATAGTCTTGAAATAACATGCAATGTTACATAAGTGGATGTGCAACGAGAATAAGTTTTTTGCTTTAATTACATAAGCCCCAAAAGTCAAGGAAGTATCTGTCCTAGACAAGTACATTTTAGAGAACTGACAGGTTGGTTATGAGGGGAAAAAAAATGGTTATTAAAATATTCAGGTTATCTAAAATCATGTGGTTAGAAAGAACACAAGAAGAAAACGTACAGCCTTACAACCAAATATGCTGTACCATGGACTTGGACTCATATGCAATGTCTGTGAACAACTGTCTAAAATTAAACTTTTATAAATGGGAAATGAAATTATTACATCAATAAACTTCAGTGCTGGCTGCCTACTCTTTTTTCTCTGAGTAGCTGTTATATCACTCCTTACAAGTTCTTGATATTTTGTGAGCTATTTTATAGTCAGAGCAATGTCTGTACATTGTATGAATTTTGATGCAGAGTTAATGCATTTGGAGATGCATTTTAATGTTCTTAATTTCCTCAAGTGCACTCTTGGTTAGTGGTTTACCTGTAGTCAAAGATAATATCTGTAAGACAAGGAAGAGCAAGTACTAAGAAAAAGGAAGAACAAATACGAACACCAATTGCTTATTTAGGTCAGTTTTTTCATATTTTTACAAATCGCAGAAATCCTCGAACCACAATTCTGGAAAACACATAATGGAAAAGAATATAGGAACACAGGAAAATTGTGTATTTTGTCTTGCCCAGCAAATCCAATAGAGTGTGTATGGGGAGGAGGAGTGTGAGATAACTGGCCAAATACCACTAAAATTGTCAAAACTTTATTCCAAAGTTGTCTGCGATTTTGCTTGAATTTCTGTCCTCATTTGTATCTCTATAGATATCATAGGTAAATCTGTATTTATATGTTGATCTGATAATATTACTGTCATTTTATGAGAGTTCTTTTAGAGCTTTATTTTCAAAGGAAACTAATATTAAAATTGTACACAAGGAGTGTGCTGGTAGCATTCACTTGTTCTGCAGCTATATGGTCTCTTCGTTTACTCTGTGTCTCTCACTATATTCCTGGTTATTCTCCCTAATTAATTACTTAAAGGTGTTATTGACATCTTGGTTTTAGGAAGAAAGAAACTCTGGTAAATATATGGAGAGCTTTGTTTAACTTACTGAGAACTCAAAAGGATCTTCTTGTATTTGACCTTCATAATACAACTAAATTAATACAGCTAAAATTAACGAACCAATTATTTTTTACGAGATAGCAAGCACATTGGATTTTTTGCCTCAAGTTTCTTTTTCATATGACTAATAAATGACTACCATTTCCACCACAGGTTGGTGTTTACATCCATAATCTGTTCCCAAGGAATTAGTATCTTGAGATTTACATTTAAATCCTAGGGTCAGAAGATATGCTGTAAAACTCATCCTTCACTGGGCCCTTCCCTCCATCAGGAAGGGTCCAATGTGCACCTTTTCATAGAAATGCCTCTAGGAATGTGATTTTAAAGTAAAAACCTGGCCTCTGGCAAATCCTGAAGGATGAGATAAAACTGCAGGAGGCGGTGCTGGGCACAAGGCACCAACGACAGAGAGCTGGAATGTGTACAGAACTCCTACAGTTTGCACTAGTGTGCTTGGGGTGCTTCATCCACAGCATGTCAGTCCTCTGAATCACATCTCCCGTAAGAGGGCAGTGGAAGAGGCAGCAGATCATCCCATAGGTTTTATCTGCATTTCATATTCACTATGCAAATCTGTTTCTGCCTCTCCCTTGCTAAGGTGACCTAACCTCAGACAGTCCACTACTTAATGCTGCTGTAGAAACCTACTGATTGCGGCTTTCTGCAAGAGGATGTGACTTCAGCGAACTGTAACACTGTAACTGAATAACAGAAAACATCCTGCAGGGAGGTGAAAATGAATGTGATGTCAGGCTAAGGCACTACTTGATCCGCCTTTCCAAATTTTCATTTACTGAAGGCTGCAAACTGGAGGAAAAAAGACTAGAAATCTATGCAGCAAGAGGTAAGATGTTTGGGGGGGTTTTGAGACTAGACTGCTAGACTGAAGTAATGCTGACTCTGTCCAACACCATTAACACCATTCAAAATCAGTTTCAACTAGATAGAATGCCCAGAGTCCTGACATTAAAAACTATGTCTCAGACTAAGTTGAGAACAGGTAAGAGACCCATCAGGATGGGTTTAAAGCCTTAGTCATTAGAGTTTATTAACCATGTTGGAATTGCTGTACGGCAAACGCAATGAAATCATTTAATAGGAGAAAATAACAGCTTATAAAATACAATTAGTCTGGGCATGCTTTCATGAAATGCCAGTTTAATATAAGAATAGCAAATGTCACAAATTGATGATGAATGCCATGATGGCGTTTTCTTAGGTTAGAATTGTTTGTTTTTCTCACCCCCGCCTTCCCAAATTTGCATAACATAACAGGTATTTAAGAAATTATTGGAAGAGAGAACAAGAAAAGGGAAAAAGTCTGTCCAGACCTACAAGTAACATCTTGCATTTGATATGCTGCATGAACACAAAAATGAAAGTCACATAGTGTACTGCATAAGAAGCTCATAAATTATTAACCAGCAGTCTCTAGATCTTTAACTAACAATAGCTTGTCTGTTACGAACAGTTCCAGTCCATTTTTGTACAGCTTGCACTATTTCTCTTTTTTTTTTTTTTTTTTTTCTCAAGTAGAAGTATAAGTATACAAGCAAACCTATCAGCAAATTTTCTCAGAAGCTAAAAAACTGCAGGCAAAGCTTCTTATCCTTGAATTGTGCTCAATTTTCTGCCTCTTGCAGTTAGAGAGTCAGAGACATTCAATTACTCTATACACAACATACCTGGTGATTCTATCATTTTAGGGCATGATCAAGCAAGCTAAAGAATCATGAAATACAGTAGGTTTATCTAGAATTTGCCTTGTGATAAAATCAAATCTCTGGGAACAAAAAACAAAATGCAAATTAGAGGAAAAATGTCATTTTATTAGCTCCTTTTTAACACATTCAAAAGTGTGTAGCTGACAGCTACACACTTGCATGTCTTTACAAAGACACAGCTTTCAAACATCTTATCAGGCGAGGCTAAGAATATATAATCCCAAATAAAAGCTTTTTAGTACCCTGGAATCCTGAAAAAATCCTTTTTGCTCATAACAACTTTTTCTTTTTTGCTTTGTGCACAGCAGTAAAATAGTTTGTCCAATTCTCTGCAGAAATCCTTTTAGCTATCTCAAAAAATGAATTTTGGTGCAAACCTACTTAATTTCAAAAATGCACTTTGTCAAATTTTATTCTTCAAAAAGGTCTTTTGGCTGAGTTAAATATTCATTTTGTGCAAAACAATGACTATGCATCAGCTTGGAGTGATTGTACAGTAGTTATTTAACCTGGCAAATAACAGCAAAATGTCAGCTGAAATGAAAGACACACAGCTCTGGGCTTATTACAGAAAGTGCAGATGATTCATGTAACATCATAAATAACTAACACAGACTTTGTGTTAAGGCAAGCTTAACAGTAGAGGTTTTCTTTTCACCACCAGCTCACTTCAAAGCACCCATAATAGAAGCTTTATTTGGTGACAGTGACATGCAGCAAGATAAGGTATCCTGCCTTTAATGCTCATATTTCAAGGTCACAGAGTGCTACATACCAAGTGAACAAGCAGAAAACTCAATCAGATAGGACCTACGTTAATGGATCATCAAAATATTGAAGGTAGATTCTTTTTGTGCCTGCAGGTAATGTTTAGCCTGGTTGGTAATTATGCAAGTAGGAGATAGAGAGAGGTATGGAAAAATGTGTCAATCATTATTTGTCTACATTTGTCACAAAAATTATGAGCAATTATTTGGCAATGGGGTTTGAACCCAAGATTTGTAGATAAGTAGAAGCTTTCACTGACTGATCTCAGAGATCAAGTCTATCAGTTTACAGTGCATAGGCAACAAATGCACCATTTTCTGTTCCTACAAGGGATGTGAGAGAGACATCCACTTCTGTTGCTAACAGTCCCTGCATTTCTTGCCTAACAGATACAAACTTCAGGTTCACTTGTTCTCTTTCTTCTAAATTTGGTAGTAAGCCTCAAGTTCTAATTGTAAGCATGTGTTGATTGCTCAGAATGGTAGATTGGACAAAAGAGAAAGCAGTGATTAAATACTCAGAGAAAAAAAGCGTAGGTTGATGAAAGCACTGTGAGAAATGGTAGAAGAGACAAATTCTCTTACCAGCTTATGGATACACATACTTACCAAGCTCAGCATTATTCTAAAAAGCAGGCTAAGAAATGAACTTTCTATCAGTTCTTAGTGATGATCAGACTATTTCCTACACGACAGCTCCCAGTATTAATTATTTATGGTGTGATGCACCCAGCTAAAAGAGAGCAAAAGATACATTTAGAATATGCTAACAGAAAACAAATTTTATTTTGCATTTCAGTTATTGTGCAAATTATATTTTAAACCAACAATGTGTTTTATGACAGTGTATTGACATTTGCTATCCATTTAGATTTGGTATTCTCTGAAAATCTAAGTTAATCTTATAGTGAGTATAAAGTAAGTGTTTAGTAACTTAGGCACTCTGTTCAGTATTGATGAACATTTTTACTTTAACAGTGGTCACACTATGTTGGGAAAAAAACCTGAAAATAATAGGTTAAGTAAAACTCTATTACCTTTCACCTTAGCTATCTATTTGATCCTATCAAAATCTTGAAATCTCTGCAGGTTCATAATAAACAGTCATCAAATGTTTGTTTTTTCCTGTTTCTCACAGTTTGGTGAGAACCTTTATATAACCTTGTTATCCTTTAGACAGCTAGTTTGGAAAGCTGGATTCTGGTCGTCTTCAAGGTTTCTAAACAGAAAAACAACAGGCTGTCTCCAGGTAGTAATTTCCTCTCAGACTTCCAGAAATACCTCAGCTATTTAATACAGAAAGACTTTGGAAACTTTCCACTATGATGTAGAAGAATATGGTAAGACAACTTTTGTTCATTGTTTTAAACAGCTTGAATCTCTTTTAAATTTAAGCCATCAAAAAGGTTTAACTATGCAAAGATTCTAAAATGCCACATGAAAAACCCAAATGATTTTCTGCAATGCTGCCCGTCTTAAGTGAAATTTTCTTCCTTCGTTCATAAGATCATAACTTCCATCAGCAATAAAGCATCAAATGCTTTTTTCAGTGCGGGCGTCACAAACATACTCTTCTTTCAGTGCTATTTATCCAACAGTAATCTCTTTTCATTTTATCATGACAGCGGATAAGGAACTGGGACATTAAGTTTCAAAGTTCATCATTAATCTTCTATATTCTAGTAGGAGGACCTTATAAAGACTTCATTATATATGAGCCTGTCTCCAATTTATGAGTTGTTGACTGCCTTGATCAGAAAGTAAAACTTTCCCTAAAAAGTCTGTATCCCTATAAAACTATACTAAATGGCTAGCCTAAAACTATGTCTATTTTAAGATCTTGAATCCTAGACTGTATTGATGATTGTCTTGCAAGTTTCTTAAAGATTCAAATTGGCAATGTTAGAAACCTGCAGATGATCAACAGAGCCTTGTCTTTTGACATTAGGACTGCTGTCCTGATGTGAGAAATAAATTCCAGCAGATCAAAGGCACTCAAGAAAATAATGAAAATTTAGCAATAAAGCTACAGCGGAAAAAAAGGAAGTTCAGTTTTGGTTTTTAATCTGAGAATAAAAAAAAAGAATGTATGATCACAACTGCTGGAGACAGGTTTATCTAAAGACAAATCTTGAGGTCTGTAACAATATCCTTACTTGGGGAAAATTAATGAGTGAGTAAAAACAGGAGTAAATTGACAGCAGACACATTTGGAAAAAGGGAATGTAAGAACAGAACTGTAAGCACAGCTGGAGTGCAAGGGAAATCAGTCCTGAAAGAAAGATCATAAATGTTGTAGAAAAATAAGAGAAGAATAAAGGGTAAGGATGGAAAAGACATATTAAAGCAGTTCCTCTGTACTCTTAAAAGCGGAAAACAAAAGTGACCTGACGTGGAAAGCCTGTGATCTGAGTCTATCTCAGCAAGATCTTAATACCTTTCACCAACTTCACTCAAAGTTATTGACACACTACAGAACTGGAATCAAACTCAGGAGCTATAAGCAGTCCAGTATTGTTTTAAAAAGGAGTTACTTGAGTCATGTGGCTGCAGATTTAGGTCAGACTTGCATTTAGTAAAAGGGTCTGAAAATATAGAGTTTTAGAAGATGTTTGAAATTCTCCTTTGTCTCTCTTTTCTTCGCCATGTAAATGATTTCTATAAGGTATAAGTAAAACTGTAATTTCTTTCATAATTTCTCTTTCAAAAGTGTGTATTTTTCCACACATACCTTGAAATAAACACCACTTCATAGACCATCAAATGAAGGTCTTAAAAACGTTAACTTTTTCTATAAGTGAGAGCTGTATAAAATGTGAATTAGCTCATTAGCTGACACAAATTTGTGCAGCTTCCCTGACTTCACTAAAGATAGTTTATATGTCATGAATATAGGGTCCATATGTTTCAGAAGTGCTCTGCTATAAAGTAAAAATAAATAATCTGGAAACTGAAGAATAATTAGAGAAATCTGCAGAGAAAAGTGGGCCATCAGTCATCTAATACTACACAACAGTTTAGACTTCATCTTTGAGGTGTCTTTGAAAAGACTAACAGAAATCAATTTATGGATCAAGAAAAAAGCTCCATCTTAGGAACTTACATGAGAAAAATGTCACAAGGAAATACTAGATGATATCATGAATGCTCAAGAACTTATTGGTTGCAGGTAAGAAGCTTTTAGCTTCCTTAGATTCCCTTCAAAATATGCATCCTAATAATGCAGGTTCAATACTTCAGATTTGCCACAAACCAAATAACTAGGATAGATGCAGCCTGATATTTTTATTTTGCTAGGCAATTTACTCACATATTTCTGCAGTCCACATTCTCGTAAAATGCCCTTTTTTGCCATTCTTCTTGACATTCACAGCTACAAGAGATTTATGTGGCACTACCTACTATCATTAAATTCTTCAAAATTATTTGGGATTCTTAAAGCTAAGATCTTCAAAGCTAAAAAACCCTGTGTCCACCTTCTGTAGTCCACTGCAGTTCATTGTTCCCACTTCTAATTATATGTTAAAATTGAACTCAAACCATACTCCCAACCTATTGCTGGCTTTTTTCCTTTTCATATCCCACTGCTTTATGTTTATGCTTCAACTCCTTGAACTTTTTCTCTATCTTTTCATGGGAGATATGGTAATCGACAAGCAATCATTATCAGCCACAGTAAAAGATTAAAATACCTAACTAAATGAAGAAAACTTTAGTCGTGCAGTTTTCTGCAAGCCAGGGTACAGTATTTCAATCCTACTGATACTCCTACTGCAGCATGAGAACAGTATATCACATGGTGAAGCAATAAAACTTAAAAAAACCTTGAAGTAAAAAAACTTACAAATAACCTGCACCTAGGATTTAATCTGAATTGCCACTTTGCAAACAGGCGCAATGAATAAAATATTCTCAGCACAAGGTCAAGTAAATAAGCAGAGAGAAAAAAATTCTTGTAGCAAAGTGCTCCCCAAACTCATTCCAAGTACTTAGCAATTGCAATCAATGCTTCTGAAAGCCTTGCACAATTTCCGTCTGCTTTTCACTAGAGAAATAAGAAAGAAGTGTAGGGGTTTGTAAAAACAAAAGGATTCAAAACCATCGATCTGAGGGATTATATGGTAATAAGAAAGGAATGCTCCAAGGTAAAATATGAACGTCTTTTCCTTGGCTAAAAACTCTTCTGGTTCACGTGTCTGTTATAATGCTGTTACGTTATTTCTCTTGCTGAAATATTACATACATAGGAAGTAACAGACTTTCGGACTTGCACAATTTGCCTACATTTACCTCTATTAATATCATTAGATAGGAGAATCAGTAACACTACAGCTAAAAGCTAGAGATGGACTAACCAGTTCTGTATCTTCTGTTGCCATGGACTACATGATGAACTCTGCAGTGACCTAAATTTATTACAGAATAGTGCTCGTTGCTGCTGTACCAAGCATTCTGTTGCAATTACGGCACATTAGGCAGAGGAGTGAATCTCAAGGGAAAATGTCTAGTCTTTTAATCAAGCAGTAGAAAAGTCAGAGTGGACAAAAATTACACTGCTGTATATATCTGCAGTCAATCTGTACATGTATGTCTAACAGCAGTCTTAATTTTGCCCAGAAATTGTTTTTATTATATACAGGAGTCATGACTGCACAGTTTGCTCACTTAATCTTTTCTGTACTTCAGTCCGTTTTTTCCTGTATTATATTCTCAACCTTCCTGAACTTTATTGGGAACACCAGAGAGTTAAAATGACCAGTCAGGATTTCACTCTTAGATTGACTTACTTCAAATTAGTATATTCCTTTTTCTATATTTTCTTGGTGCATCTCACAAATCTGAAGATCTGGGAAAAGCACACTGTGTGATGAATGAGTGAAGACAGGCACACTGTTCCTGCAAACAGCTTTTAACATTTAATGGGATCTCTAAAGCTCACCTTACAAGTATTCTGAAATCTGATAAGTCATTCATTTGTTTTACTCGATAAGGCGAAAGCTTTTGCAAACAGAGTATTTCAAACAATTTCTAATGAGATTTGAAAAAAGAAACACTGTCAGTTCAGAGGCAATAGCTGAAAATGCTGAGGTTTAAAAAAAGACTAATTTGAATTGCAGAAGAAATAGGTCATGAAAATCAAGGTGTATCTTAAACTCTGCTTATGGGCTGGATAGAGGAGAGAGAAGAAGTCTTTTTACTTCCATTCAAAAGAACAATAGGATGCCTAAAACTTTCAGGAAAAACAAAGCAGACACAAAGAGACGATTCACATAACCCAACCTTAAGCACTTGTCTGAGACATCAAAGCCAGGAACCTCAGTCACTCTGGGCTTCCTGTAATGTGACTGCAGAGGGTTGGTGACGTCCAAACAGATAACCAACACCATGCAGCTCTGCATCACTGTCTGAATGTGCCTCCCTCTTTTCTCTTTCCAAAATAAGTTACTATTTAAGGGCAATTAGGGTTCTAATTTGGAGGCAGGATATTAGATTCTAGAAGATGACTAGCGCAAACTTTCACTGTGCTCAATGAACAAAAGTGAAATCAAAATAATGAGTACATTTTATGGCAACACAAGAACATGATCTTGCAAACCCTGTTGCAAGTCAGGTTTCTTGGTCACTTAGTGGACCATAGGGATGAGTGTCACTCAGCTGAGTAAGTATTTGCAGAGCCGAAAAATGAAAAAACTTGGTCTTGGTTTTCTCATTCTGCTATTTTAGATGTACATGACTAGATGCTGCAAACACAGTAGTAAAACAACATGGATGCAACACAAAATAATTTACCTCCCAACACCTTTGTTATTTTGCTTTCATTGTAATTTCAGAATTATGGCCACGACCCTAGGAACAACCAGGTTACATACCTTTGTGAGTCCAGCAAATCAATCATTTACATTTTCTGAGGAAGTTCAGTTTCATTAGAATTATTTATGTCGCTATTTATGTTAGTGATAGGCTGGAGAGTATGGAACTCTGTCTGGGGACGGGTGAGCAGTCGGCAGAGTTTGTGGGTCAGGGTTAAAGTGAGAACAGCAATGGGGGACATCATTGTGGGGATGTGTTACAGACTGCCTGATCAAGAGGAATCTGTGGATGAAGTGCTCTATAGGCAGATAGGAACAGCCTCACGCTTGCAGGCCCTTGTTCTCATGGGAGACTTCAACCACCCTGACATCTGTTGGAGTGAAGATACGGCCTGGCACAAGCAATCCAGGAGGTTCCTCAATTGTGTGGAAGACAACTTCCTTCTGCAAGTCATAGAGGAGCCGACAAGGAGAGGTGTCATGCTTGACCTCGTGCTCACCAACAGGGAGGGACTGGTTGGAAATAAGATGCTCCAGGGCAGCCTTGGTTGCAGTGACCGCGAGATGGTCGAATTTGAGATCCTTGGGACAGTGAGAAGAGCGTGCAGCAAGCTCACTGCCCTGGACTGCAAGAGAGCAGACTTTGGCCTCTTCAGGAAACTGCTTAGTAAGGTTCCATGGGATTTAGCCCTAGAGGGCAGGGGGGCCCAAGACTCATGGTTGTTATTCAAGGATCACCTGCTCCAAGCTCAGGAGCGTTGCATCCCAGCTTGAAGGAAGTGCAGCAGGAGGGCCAGGAGACCTCCTTGGATGGATAAGGAGGTGCTGAGGAAAATTCAAAGGAAAAAAGAGGCTTATAGAAGGTGGAAGCAGGGACAGGTGACCTGGGAAGAATACAGGGATGTTGTCCGGGAAGCTAGGGACCAGGTGAGGAAGGCTAAGGCTCAGTTAGAATTGAACTTGGCTAGGGATGTTAAGGATAACAGGAAGGGATTCTATAGGTATGTAGCGAATAAAAGACTAGAGACAATGTAGGCTCCCTTCGGAAGCTATCGAGAGATCTGGCTACCCTGGATTTGGAGAAGGCTGAGGTTCTTAAAGACTTCTTTGCCTCGGTCTTCACTGGCAAATGCTCTGACCGCACCACCCAAGTCTTGGAAGGCAGATGCAGGGACTCTGAGAATGAAGACCTTGTGCCCACTGTAGGAGAGGATCTGGTTCAAGACCATCTTAAGAACCTAAATGTGCACAAGTCCATGGGACCTGACAACCTTCATCCGCGGGTCCTGAAGGAGCTGGCAAATGAAGTTGCTAAGACACTGGCCATCATATTTGAAAAATCATGGCAGTCAGGTGAAGTTCCCGAGGACTGGAAAAAGGGAAATATAACCCTCATTTTCAAGAAGGGGAAAATGGATGACTCAGGGAACTACAGACCAGTCAGTCTCACCTCCGTGCCTGGCAAGATCTTGGAGCAGATTCTCCTGGAAGGCATGCCAAGGCACATGGAAAACAACAAGGTGGTTGGTGACAGCCATCATGGCTTCACTAAGGGGAAATCCTGCCTGACCAATTTGGTGGCCTTCTATGATGGGGCTACGAAACTGATGGACAGGGGCAGAGCAGTTGACATCATCTACATGGACTTGTGCAAAGCGTTCGACACTGTCCTGCATGACATCCTTGTCTCTAAATTGGAGAGACATCAATTTGATGGGTGGAACCCTCGGTGGATAAAGAACCGGCTTAATAGCCGCACGCAAAGAGTTGTGGTCAATGGCTTGATGTCTGGCTGGAGACCAGTGACGAGTGGTGTCCCTCAGGGATCGATGTTGGGACCGGTCTTCTTCAACATCTTTGTCGGTGACATGGACAGTGGGATTGAGTGCGCCCTCAGCAAGTTTGGCAATGACACCAAGCTGTGTGGTTCGGTTGATACGCCGGAGGGAAGGAATGCCATCCAGAGGGACCTTGACACGCTTGTGAGGTGGGCTGATGCCAACCATATGAAGTTTAACCATGCCAAGTGCAAGGTCCTACACCTGGGTTGGAACAATCCCAGGCACGGCTACAGGTTGGGCAGAGAAGAGACTCAGAACAGCCTTGTGGAGAAGGACTTGGGGGTGTTGGTCGATGAAAAAATGAACATGAGCCAGCTTCAGGATATGCTCGCAGCCCAGAAAGCCAACCATATCCTGGGCTGCATCAAAAGAAGTGTGACCAGCAGGTCGAAGGAGGTGATCCTGCCCCTCTACTCTGCTCTCGTGAAACCTCACTTGAAGCATTGTGTGCAGTTCTGGTGTCCTCAACATAAAAAGGACATGGAGCTGTTGGAACAAGTCCAGAGGAGGGCTACGAGGATGACCAGGGGACTGGAGCACCTCCCGTATGAAGACAGGCTGAGAAAGTTGGGTCTGTTCAGCCTGGAGAAGAGAAGGCTGCGTGGAGACCTTATAGCAGCCTTCCAGTATCTGAAGGGGGCCTACAAGGATGCTGGGGATGGACTATTCATCTGGGACTGTAGTGACAGGAGAAGGGGTAATGGGTTCAAACTTAAACAGGGGAAGTTTAGATTGGATCTGAGGAAGAAATTGTTTACTGTGAGGGTGGTGAGGCCCTGGAATGGGTTGCCCAGGGAGGTTGTGAATGCTCCATCCCTGGCGGTGTTCAAGGCTATTTTGGACGAAGCTTTGGGTGGCATGGTTTAGTGTGAGGTGTCCCTGCCCATGGCAGGGGGGTTGGAACTTGATGATCTTCATGTCCTTTCCAACCCTGACTATTCTATGATTCTATGATTCTATATTTGTAACTAAAATACCTTTTGTAGACTGTCAGTACTGTTGATAAAATAAAAATTAAGGGTGAGACAGTATACACTTATGCTGTTATATTTATACTTCTCTCCATTCATCTATTTCTGCAATGGCTGCCTAATGCCTTACAAAATATTTCACAGTAAGCACTCTGTGGTATATTCTGTGGAATATATGGCTCACCAAAACACCTTCTAAGAGATAGCAACAGATATGTCACATTCATTACAGCAAAGTGAAGATATTACAGGCTCATCTCCTGATGATATATTTCTTCTCATCATGTGTTTTAAGCACTAAGCAAGCCACACTGAACTTGGAGGGCATGGCAAAAATATGTATGAAGAATGCAGAAGGAATTGTCCCTATACCTGCAGGCTGGGTCATATGCAAATACTAAACCATTTAGTACAGAGAACAGATAGCACTCTTTGAGACCTTCTGTATCTGCATTTTCACAGTGCCTTAGGATAAGTGTTATCTACCTCAGGTGTTTTTAAAATGTCGTTGACATATTTTACAACGCTTTCCTTTCCTGAACACATACCTCCAATCTGTGTGGAATAAAAAGCGTGGAGGACTTGAGAAATCAGCCAGAAATAAGCCTGCAACACTGTTGTCAGAAGGTCAAAGGAAGATCTGGAGAACTGGAATAGGCCTCAGATGTGAAATATTTCCTAACGTGAACAAAGTTTTGAAGAAATGAATCTGGGTGGTTTGGAGGGAGACTTTAAAAAAGTCATAAAAGGTAGCCAACAAGGGAAAACAAGTAGAGACATAAGGTAAAAAAAAAGAAATAAAAGGCAGTTTACTGCCTTTAAGAGTAATGAATGAAGTTTTCTCAAAGCAGAAATCAAGAAAATAAAATGAGTCTTCAGGAAGAGAATGACAAGCGCAGCTATCTCTGCAAATAACGTTAGGAATCAGAGGCCAAAGACAAACCCACTAATTTAACATCAGTTCTCACATAACATGTGACACATTTAGGTAATTTCCCTTCTTTAAAGGGAGTAAAAATTATATTTTCAGCCTTATTGCATGTCTGTGAAGTAAAATCATATAATTCCGTTTTACAAACGGTAGCAAGAAGGGGTAAAACATGAAGACAATTTGCTATGCTAATTCAATTAACTACAAATATCACCTGGAATGCTTAACATCCTCTACTAAATTAAGCATTTCTACACAGAACTTATTTAGAGGAGCTGTGAAGATCAAGGAGAAAGACTAAAATAGATGTCCCTTTCTTGTTACATTCCTCATTTTCACCCTGAGGAATAGATAAACCTTGAAGTAAAAAAAAAGGACACATTGAAATATTTAAACTTTTAAAATTATCTATTTTGTGGTTGTGGAGCTGAGCGTATACACATAAATACACACATATATATGTATATATGCATTCAGCGACATAGATGGACTTTTTTCCTGGTACACTTTACTGATCTTTATTTATAGTTGGAAGTTCCTTTACTCTTAGGAGAAAAGCTTCAGAGATTTCAGAGGAGCTGAGCTACCTGGTTTAACTACATTCAACATCTCAAAATTATTATAATGATAGCTACACTCTAGCTGCTTGATGGGAACATTTTGGCAGCATAGTAATTCCCCTGCTGTTATTATTTGATGTGCTTTCATGATTATTTGTATGAGGACAAAGCACTATAAAAGGGTTGAACATAAGCAAGCATACATCAGCCCACACACACACAAAAATTTCTTAAAATGCTAGTAAAAAAAAGGGAAGATGTAAAGGCTTACACAGCTTCTCAGTTTAACATGGTTTTTCCCTGTCTTTATTATGGCTTGTAAAACAGCAATGTGGGGTGAAATGGAAGACAATGTATAGAAAATAATTGAGTATTTGGCACTCATTTTCAAGTACTACTAAATGTTTTAGAATCACTTTGAGTCTGCAGTGGCATTTCAGAGTTTTATTACAAGGAAACTGCTATCACGCATCAGTAATACTAACAAGGAACAGATTTGTTGAGTGAGTTCCTTCCCTCTGGCTTCCTGTTTAGAGCTATCCTCATTATTCTGACTCAAGGAAGTTAGAAGATGCTGCAATTTTGTCCCCTCTTGCAATTATACATGGCAGCCTTGGTAACTGGAATAGGACCAATAGTTTTGGGAAATAATCAGACAAGAAGCTTAGACTGCTGGTGAAGAACCCGGAAAGCTGTGGTTCCTGACAATGCCACCGGATACAAATTCTGGCTACTACCACTTAAGTCAGGAGAATTAAGGTCATCTGGACTTATTTGTATTATTTCAACTAATTTAGCTAAAGCTACAGGCTATGTCTCTGAAAATGAAAGCACTGCATCATGTCACTAAACACCATTATTCAGGGAGCAAGGTCCCAGACACTGCTGGTTTAAAGACCACAGCTATATAGTTAATGAAGTCCAGATAAGAACAGCTGCTGGGTGTCAAGCCCTGATAAGACAGCACAGCTCATGTCTTCGCCAATAAGTTTTCCTGTTTCAAGAAGAGGAAGACAAAGCAAACTGCCTCATGGATAGGTCTACAGGACAACCTTGTTCCCTAAATGTGCTCAGAAGTTGTTGGAGGGGCTGTTATTTTCCATGAGCTGTAAACATGGTAACAGCTCAACGGTATCAAGTGTTGTATCAAGACTTGCTAGCACACAGACACCTTTCAGAGTAGTTGTATACCATGGTCTTAGAGGATGCTTGTAGAAGCGGACCTGAGATTAGTGTATGTGGGGAGATGGTTAAAGGATAGGCAACGTTGTCACCATCAACATTCAGCAATCTGACCACCTCAACCAACTACTCCATATCCTTGCCTACTTCTCAAAGACTCCATTCAGCCCTGGAAGCTTAGTAGCCAAAATATTTCCTTCCCAGCAGCTGACAGAATTTATCTTTTGTTGTTTCTGGGATTTACATAGGTACTAAAATATAGAAAAAAACTGAGGTATAAAATAACTAAATTATTTCTTCAAGGCTACAGTCTATAATAAGATTGGGAATTAGGCCAAGGTTTCCTGCAAAACTGAATCATTATCTTGCATTCTATCTACTAGACTATTCCTCATTGTCTCATGATTTGCTCCTCTGTGGGAGAGATCAAGAGCTAAAACCTGGAAGATGCCTGGTTTCTGCACTGAAAATACTGCCAGAGATAATCTCTTCACAAGACAGCGTGTGGGAGGACTACATCTTAATTAATCCCACAATGACTCTTTCCTTTTCGTATTTTAAAATTTTGTGAATAATTCCCTACTTAAAAGATCACAGACTTTTCTCTGCCACACAGCTTTCTGTATTAACTGACCAATACTTTGGTCTTTTTCCTACAATTATCAGAGTCTTCAGTCCTAAAGTAAAATGGTTTACTCTGTCTCTCACATTTTTTAACTAGTCTCATGCCTTCTGGGTGTGAAAACACTCCCTGTATTCCTTGCTGGCATTTGCTAGATCACAAAAAGAGAGTAGTAATATGAACATTATGAAAGGAATAACTGTTCCTGGGTTTTATTTCTCTTTTTTTTGTTTGTTTTAGTTTTCTTTTTTTTTTTTTTTTACCAGCAAAATAATGTTTATTCCTGTATCTGGGTTGAAATTCATTGAAAAAGTAAAAACTGTACATAGTATTCAGACGTTTGCTGAAGCATCCAAACCACTATCAGCTTAACTTGGACCAGATTTTTTTCTAGCGGTAAGTCAAATTAATGTTTCTTAGTTGTTTTATGGAAACTGAACTGTAACATTTTTGATGAATATTTTTTTACTTTGGCACTATTTATTGAAGGGCTGACCTCCAATACATTCTCAATCCAAGACTGTTGAAGCCTCAGCATGTATGTAATGTAAAAACTGACAAACAGTTTTTTACAGAACACTTTTTCAGATGTGGAATTAATTTCTTAAACAGGCAGACAAAATGTACTAATAAAATACCCTCATCTCCTGCTTCTGCACTTCTAGACTATAAACATTATACCAGTGTATAATTCAAAGGGCTATAAATGTTGAAGGAGAAGTCATCATATTAGGTTAAAAATCAGAGACCCTGGATTGATTGGGAATTAAGGCTGGTGACAGAATAAACACACTCAGTCATCCACTGTTACACAAAGAAATATTCCTAAGATATGAATAGCACTCCATGATTTGTTCAATGCATTTTTTCTTTCAAGGTCAACGCTGCAAAGGAGGAGGAGGGGAGGAAAGCAACTCATTTCTCCTTTTCATGCTTCCTATGCCTTTTGAGAGGCTGCTGCATTTTCTAACCACATTACAATGAGTTAGGTTTGCTTTCTAAACGAATTTCCAGCAAAGAATATGTTCAGTCTTTATCAGTCCGCACCTTTCAGAAGCAGACGCAGGAATGTGAACTTTTGAAAAGAATCAATGCTAATAGAGTTGCTATTTTACTATTTGACCACCTCTGTTCCATGTATTGTTTTGAATTCTCTTCCCTTGTGTACATATCCAGACCTTTTCAATGACAGCACAGGTGCCTGCTCTCCTCCAAACAGGAAAATTGTGGGAGGTTGTCTTTCAAATAGCCCTTTTCCATAACTCATGAACTTGGTTATCTTGTTTCTTTGATAACACTAGACAGTAGAAGTGAGGGCAAGGACACCAACTCCTTAATGCTTCCCTGTCATGCCTTCACACAAGGTGGGGATTAGTTGCTGCAGGTAGAGGTTAAAGACTCAAGAACCTTTCCCAGGGTCACTATAGCTAAAGAGCTTGCAGAGCTCTTGCTTTCATTTGGATATCCTCAAAACAGAAATTCCCATCGCAGTCCTGCAAATATGTCCCTAACTGAAGAATGTATGATCAGCTATAAAAGAAGAATGTTTTTCTGACCATTTTAACTTTGTGTTTTTCTGATGAATGACTCCATCCCCTGTCACAGACAGCACCACACTGTCTCAGTGGTGATACAATCGTTTTGAAGCATGAAAACTTAATGTCATGTGACTTAGGTTGTTGCTACCTACAATGAAGTTTGAGCTGAATCTTTCTGCTTCCGCAAAAGAAAAGTTGATTTTTATACCTGTTCAAATAAGGCAATTGGTAAATATAATAAGTACAGTTTGGTTTTGAATTTATGATCAAAAATAAAAACAACAAAAAAACAAAACTGTTTCAAAAATACCTTGGGAAAATAATTTTCTTTAGCATCTATTGTGATTCTTCAAAAGTAGATACTACCAATATACCGTTGCTTGAAAAAATTGTTATAAATGCTGTGAAATAAACTATCATGAACACATGTCTTTGTGAAACAGCATTCATTAAAATTGGGTATTCTCTTATCTGGAAATTACACTTTTTTTTAGTTATTTTCCTAAAATTATATATACTTTATAATACTGTGCTAATGAGGTAAACAGAAGCAAACCAGTCATATTCTATGGTTAAAATGTGGATCAGACAGACCATATGCGAAGAAAATGTGTCAATTAAATGGATGCTGTCTGTCAGTTCTTACTGTCATCTAGATTCACAGTATTCTTACTATTCACACGCTGAAGCTCCTCCTTCTTCAAGTAATTTTGTCAAATATTGATTTAGAAGACAAAACTATTAACCTAGAAGTAACCAGTTGAACGAACATGATAGATCCCTCTATCTATGGATATGACGACATTGAAGTAGTTACTGCTGACTTAGGAGCACAGCTTCCATACCTGAAGAGAGCCTACAAGGATGCCGGAGCAGGAATCTTCATCAGGGACTGCAGCTGTAAGACAAGGGAGAATGGGTTTAAACTTAAACAGGAGAAGTTCGGGTTAGATATAAGGAAGAAGCTCTTTACTGTGAGGGTGATGAGGCACTGGAACAGCTTGCCCAAACAGGTGATAAATGCTCTATCCCCAGCAGTGTTCAAGGCCAGGCTGGATAGAGTCTTGGACGACACAGTGTAGTGTGAGGCGTCCCTGTCCATGGCAGGGGGGCTCTAACTAGATGATCTTAAGGTCCTTTCCAATCTTAACTATTCTACGAATTTATGATTCTATGAATCTACTCTCTTCCAGATTTTGCCATGGCTGACTCCAGCTGTCTGTACTAAGGAGGCAAAGACAAAAAGAACAGTATCTCAGATTTTAATTTTGCCTAGACATTGCTTTCAGAAGAGACTTGCAAATAGGACCAGGTATTCAGTTTGGAAAGACATGCAGAGCACGACAACAACAAATGAGGAAGTGTTACAATTCACTTTGTGAGCAAAGTAAGCAGCTTGTTTTATGTAGATAATCATCTACTTAAGTCAAGCTGCCATTTTGTCTGATGTTCCTTGCTTTGCAAAGCAGAACTGATTTTCGATCATCAGTGACAAATTTCCTAACCAGATATGCGTCTGTGTTCTTCCTGTTACACCGCTACATCCTGTACACAAGATCCACAAAGCAGCAATTCACAGAATCACAGAATCACAGAATATTAGGAATTGGAAGGGACTTCAGAAGATCCAATCCCCCTGCCAGAGCAGGAACACCTAGATGAGGTTACACAGGAAGGCATCCAGGCGGGTTTTGAATGTCTCCAGAGAAGGAGACTCCACAACCTCCCTGGGCAGCCTGTTCCAGTGTTCCGTCACCCTCACTGAGAAGAAGTTTCTTCTCAAATTTAAGTGGAACCTCTTGTGTTCCAGTTTGAGCCCACTACCCCTTGTTTTACCATTGGTTGTCACCGAGAAGAGCCTGGCTCCATCCTCATGACGCTCACCCTTTATGTATTTATAAATGTTTATGAGGTCCCCCCGCAGTCTCCTCTTTTCCAAACTAAAGAGACCCAGCTCCCTCAGCCTTTCCTCATAAGGGAGATGCTCCACTCCCTTAATCATCTTTGTCGCCCTGCGCTGGACTCTCTCCAGCAGGTCCCTGTCCTTCTTGAACTGAGGGGCCCAGAACTGGACACAATATTCCAGATGCAGTCTCACCAGGGCAGAGTAGAGGGGAAGGAGAACCTCTCTTGACCTACTGACCACCCCCCTTCTAATACACCCCAGGATGCCATTGGCCTTCTTGGCCACAAGGGCACAGTGCTGGCTCATGGTCATCCTGCCGTCCACTAGGACCCCCAGGTCCCTTTCTGTTACACTGCTCTCTAATAGGTTATTCCCCAACCTGTACTGGAACCTGGGGTTGTTCCTCCCCAGATGCAGGACTCTACACTTGCCCTTGTTGAATTTCATCAAATTTCTCCCCGCCCAACTCTCCAGCCTGTCCAGGTCTCGCTGGATGGCAGCACAGCCTTCTGGCGTGTCAGCCACTCCTCCCAGCTTAGTGTCATCAGCAAACTTGCTGACAGTACACTCAATTCCCTCATCTAAATCATTGATGAATATATTAAATAATACTGACCCCAGCAATGACCCTTGAGGCACTCCACTAAATACCGGCCTCCAACTAGACTCTGCCCCATTGACCACAACTCTCTGACTTCTGTCCTTCAGCCAGTTCGCAGTCCACCTCACTACCTGATCATCCAGTTCACACTTTCTCAGTTTAGCTGGGAGGATGCTGTGGAAGACTGTGTCAAAGGCTTTACTGAAGTCAAGGTAGACCACATCCTCTGCTCTGCCATAATCCAACCACCTTGTTATGTCTTCATAAAAGGCTATGGGGTTGGTCAAGCACGACTTCCCCTTGGTGAAGGCATGTTGACTGCCCCTAATGACCCTCTTATCCTTGATATGCCTTGAGATGGCACCAAGGATAAGGTGTTCCATCAGTTTCCCAGAGATGGAGGTGAGGCTGACTGGTCTATAGTTACTCGGGTCCTCCTTCTTGCCATTTCTGAAGACTGGAGTGACATTTGCTTTCCTCCAGTCCTCAGGCACCTCTCCCGTTTCCCAAGACTTGGCAAAGATGATGGAGAGTGGTCTAGCAATGACTTCAGCCAGCTTCCTCAGTACCCGGGGGTGGATCCCATTGGGACCCATGGATTTATGGATGTCCAGATTGCTTAATTGCTCCCTAACCCAGTCCTCATCAACTAAGGCAAACTCCTCCAATTTCCCGACTTCCTCTGGGGCCTCAGGGGTACAGGGATCCTCAGGACTGCCTCCAGCAGAGTAGACAGAAACAAAGAAAGCATTCAGCAACTCTACCTTCTCTGTATCTTCTGTTACCAGGGCACCCACCCCATTCATCAGTGGGCCTACATTACCTCTGGTGTTGGTTTTATCTGCCATGTATTTGAAAAAGCTCTTTCTGTTGTCCTCAACCCCTCTAGCCAGGTTTGATTCTAAGGAGGCCTTAGCTTTCCTAGTTGCCTCCCTACATCCTCTGACAACAGCCTTATATTCTTCCCAAGTGGCCAGCCCCTTCTTCCATGATCTGCAAACTCTCCTCTTCCATTTGAGCTTACCCAGCAGTTCATTGTCTAACCACACAGGTCTCCTGGTTCCCTTCCTTAACTTCCTACGTGTCGGGATGCTCTGATCTTGAGCTTGGTAGAAGCAGTCCTTGAATGCTAGCCAACTATCTTGGGCCCCTTTACCATCGAGCAGCCTTGCCCATGGGATTTCCCCCAGCAATTGTTTGAAAAGGGCAAAGTTTGCCCTGCTAAAGTCCAGGGTTGCAATTCTGCTTGTTATTCTGTTCCTGCCACACAAGATCCTGAACTCCACCATTTCATGGTCGCTACAACCGAGGCAGCCCTCAACCTTTACTGCTTCAACTAGACCCTCCTTGTTAGTGAGGATGAGATCCAGCAGTGCTCCTCTCCTAGTCGGTTCCATTTGCATCAGAAAGTTATCATCAGTGCAGTGGAGGAACCTCCTGGACTGTGGCTGGGTTGCTGAGTAGTCCTTCCAGCAAACATCAGGGAAGTTAAAATCCCCCACGATGACCACGGCCTGTGACTGTGAGGCCGCTCTCAGCTGCTTGTAGAAGGCCTCGTCAACTTCCTCACCCTGATCTGGTGGCCTGTAACAGACACCCATAACAGTATCACCTCTGCCAGCCTGCCCCTTAATTCTCACCCATAGACTCTCAACCTGCTCCTCATCTGTGCCAGGACAGTACCCTGTACATTGTAGTTGCTCTCTCGCATAAAGAGCAACCCCACCTCCCCGCCTGGCTGGCCTGTCTTTCCTGAAAAGGACATAGCCCTCCATGACTATATTCCAGTCATGCGAGCTGTCCCACCACGTCTCTGTAATTGCCACCAGATCATAATCTCCTGACTGAACACAGGTTTCTAACTCCTCCTGCTTATTTCCCATGCTGCGCGCATTGGCGTACAGGCATTTCAGGGCGCGAGCTGAGCACACCAATTTCACCCTACAGGGATGGGAGGCCTCCTGGTCTTCATCAATTCTAGAGTGTTGCCCCACTGGTGCCAGCCCAGCTACAACCCCATCCCCCTTCAAATCTAGTTTAAAGCCCTCCAAACGAGCCCTGCCAATTCCTGTCCCCGCATCCTTCTACCCCTGCGAGATAAACCTTTCCCACGTATCACTGTCTGGACTTGTGTCTTATAAAACCATCTGTTATCAACTGAGAATATTTGGATTATTACATTTAACTGATTTTTATATGTTAAAGTACTAAATGGCTAATGGCTGTTTACCTGGCAACCTGCTGTGATAGCTTTATGTTTTTGGTGCCCATAGGTCACATACTTTTTGTTTCCATAGGTCACAGCACTGTGAAGTATCATTGTTGAAAAGCCTAACCTTTCTGTTCCTGAACACTTTCTGACTCATTGACTGTACCTTTTGTTGTAGAGGAGAATGTTCCAAAAATTATTGCCATCACTGCAAATAATAAAAAACAGGGTATAAAAGTCTGTGGGTGTAAGAGGAAACATGCAAAGGGACAGTAAATGAGAAAGGAACTGTGTCAGAAATATTCTCTTTTGCATTACTATGTTGAACATGATATTCTGGAAGCAAGGAAAATACCCAATTACATACGGGGAGGCATTTTAGAGGTTTTGTAATACAGCAAACGTCAACAACAGTTAAAATTATCCATGTAATGCAATCTATCTTAATGTAGTCTCCCATGAGTACTACCTTAATATGATCCATTTGAAATTGTACAGTGTCCCCCACCCCAACTCACTTTGCTGCTGCACCTTCCCCTGCAAACTTACACAAAAGCTGTGATTCAGCATAATTTCTCTTTCATCCTAGTTCTGCCTGGGTTTTTTAGTTTGTTGTTTCGTTTGGAGGTTTGTTTTTTTCATTGGTTGGTTAGGTTTGTTTTTTGGTTTTCTCCTTTTTAATTTTTTTTCTTTCTTTTTTTTTTGGCCACTGCTTTTAACCTAGATATCCTGGCAGACTTCATACTTGATACTACTGGGTGAAAAAAATTATTATGTTCACACAGCTTACACTTTGGGATAATAATTTAGCTGGGTTTCTGTAGCAACAAAGAAATAAAGCAACAAGAATTTGGAATTTCAAGGAAGATAATTTAGTCTGTGTATGTGTTATAATTCTAGAACATAAGCATAATTGTGACAAAATATCAAGAGGGATATAACTTCTTTTGGGTCTCAATTTGAAAAATCTGAGAGGTCATTATTCAGTCTTCTGAGATGCTGGATCCTATTGACTGCATGCGATGTTTAGGATACTTCCAGAATACATGGTCAGATTTTAACTAGATTTCAACATCACCACCATTTCAGAAGACCTTTCTTCTAACTCTTACATAGTAAGGCTGCTCTTATTTGTAAACTATGTTTTAGTACTGAAGGGAAATAACATGGCTGGTTAACCACAATTTAAAAATAAAGATGAAGTTCTTGAAAATAACCATCATACACAGAAAACCATGGGAATCTCAAGACACCATTTAGTTTTCTTCCTTCCTAAAGGTGGGATAAATTATACTATTGTCAGCCTTGACAGATGTTAGTCTGACTCCTTCTTAAAGACCTCCAGTGTGGAAGTGGTTGGAGGGGAGGGAAGCTCCTGGGCTCTCTTTTCCCATGCTTTGCTGCCCTGATCCTTTGAAATGTGACTTTTTCCACCCACAGTTTAAGGCTACTTTCTCTTGTTTTGCCTGCCACAGGCACAAAGATGAGGGGTATGCAGGGTCCAACCTGAGTCTCCAAGCTGTAGCTTTGTATTCTGTCTGTTCCTTAGCCAGTACACCTGCATATGTTCCCTACTTAAGGGCTCCTGCCATCTCTCCTTGAAGTTCTAGTGCGTGAATTGACGAAAAGACAATCTGAGCTCCAGAGCCCCTAACCACCTCTCCCAGGGCGCTGTAGTCCTTCTGTATGTTCTCCAGGCTACTGCTATCAACATCACTAGCACTCACATGGATCACTAGAAGTGGATAATAGCTAGTGGGACTCACTAGAGCAGGCAGCCTCTCTGCAACATCCCTGATCCGTGCCCCAGGTAGGCAACACACCTCCCTCGAGACTGGGTCAGGTCAACAGATGAGTGCTTCTGTCCCTTTCAAAGTAGAGTCCCTTACCACTATAACCCGCCTCTTTTTCCTGGCAGCACCAGTAGAGATCTTCTTTAACAGTGCACCAGCCGGTTGTTTCTGGTGCAAGTGCCCTTCCTTCTTAGCCCCCTGCAGGACAGCAAAGCAGTTTTGGGTGGGGACAACAGATTTAGTAGGAAGCCCCTTGTTTTAATTGTCCTCTTCCTCCTTTTTTTGTTGTTTTTTGTTGTTGCTGTTTCCCAGCTTCCTGGGTTGACGGCCTCCTTCTCTCCTCCATGAGCTTCAGGGGATGTTTGAGGCCCCTGCACAGTTTGGGCCTGGAGGAGGCAGTCCTGTTTCCTCTCAGCTTCCCTGACATCTTGCAGCCTATTGACAGCATCCCGCAGCTCAGCCACCTGCTGCAGGAGGACCTCCACCAGGGAGCACCGAGTGCAGCCCTGCCCATTGGGCACCGCTCCCTCAGGAGACCAGTGCAGGCACTCTCTACACTCCGAGCTCTGTACTGCAGCCTCCCCTCTTATCGGCTCTGTCTGGGGTGCCTATGCTGGCCACCGCCGGGGCAGCCAGAGCAGAGCTCCCAGACCGGGCGCTGATCATAAGCGAGTACTCACCATCCCTCTCGCCTGCCCGTGTGAACTGCTATTATTACATGTATTAAGTTAGGCCAACACTACCTACTTTTTTCACCAACAATATGGTGGTGTAGGCTTCTCAAATATCAGCTCTCCCCTCCACAAAACCCCCTAACAGCTGAAAACGTAAATCTTGAAGTCAGCAAAATAAAAAAATAGGCATTTTATTACACCACAGCATTTTCCTCCACCTTTTCTGTGGTATCATTTGACGCCTGCTTTCTAAATCAGAAGTTGAACAAATGAATACTTCTGTCCTCACTTTTAGTTGTCAGCAATGCTTCAGCGTGAGATGAAATAAATTGCCAGGCTCTTTCATCTTCTATAATCAGCTATGCACAGCTGAGTACACCCACAGCCCTGCAAGCTGCTTCTGCCAGCACTAATTCTGCATGGTATACGAAGTCTTTGTTAGTGGAATGTTTCTAATGTTCTACACAGGAGTAGGTTTTGTTATTTTTATTTCTTCCTTTTTCCCCTGTACACTCTTCTCTGACTGATAAGCTATTGTACAATCCATTTTCTGCGGGAGAGAAGCTTTTAGGTGGTAACATTTTCAAAATGTGCTTGATGTAGTATACTTCTATTCCAGTGGGTGCCACTGATGGTATCAGTGCTTTTGCAACATAATACTTATAAATTGTAGTTAGTTCTAAGGAGCCTTAAACCAATCTAACAGCAGGTCAAAACATTTCATTTTAGACGTGCTGAAACTCTAAATTCATTGCTTTTATGTCAGTGTAAGATGTTGTGGAGATTTACTTATCATAGAGTTATTTTTGCCTTTCCACCATGCTTGCCCTGCTCAATAGCAGTGCAGATCAGGGAGGATCAGAGTTTTCAGAGTTTCCAAAGATTCACAGGTAGCCTAAAATCCTAGGGTGATATCTTGTACCAAATTAATCCTTGGGGAAATGAGAGTCCATCAACTGAAAATCTGGCACTGTACATATAGGGTCATGCATATACAGATGGGTTTTGTTAATGCATTTACTGGGCCAGGTGAAGGGTAACACAGTTGTGGCAACCCTAGACTCCAGGTCAGCAGCGCAAACCAAGAGCAGTAGAATGAATTATGGTATGAGCATCTGTCCAAGTCCCAGCAGATGTAGTAAGAGCATCACCCTACTCACTACTCTTGCTGGCAGCCTCTGAGAGTGTGGCAAGGGTCATCTTACCACAGAAACTGAACTATGATACTCTAATTCCTTCCCAGAGTTAGTCCTTGAAGGCTAACACTCTACAAACTTTGACATTTGAATGTCAGTTTCTACAAGGCTGAAATTTTCAGTCTCTTGTCTAATCCACGTATGCATTAGATACAGCTAAAACAAAATTGTGAATGCTACACTTTGGTAATCAATGAGCTGAAACTGCCCTGCCAAAGGGAAATAAAGCAGAGCAAAAGATCAACTTTCTACAACCTTTTAATTCCGAGAACAGAAAACAACCCCTTTTCTACATGTTAAATGCTGTCAGTAGTACAAGTCTAAGATCTGACTACAGCCTGGTTTCTCATGGGCAAGTACGTTCTTTGACAAAGAGTACATGCATTAAGCAGTGCAACCTAGCAGGAGGTGCAGTTTTACACTAAAATAACCACAATCCTGGCCAATTTGTAAGACACATACTACCAGTGAGAATCTGATTATCCCAAAACAACAACCAACAGATTTAGTTTTTTAAAGCTCTTACAATTTAGTGGGTTTTAATTTCTTTATAAAATTAATATTTTAGAATCTGATTAAAAGAATCTGACCATTAACAAGGCAGATATCATGGTAGGAGTTGGTTATAGAGTACCCAACCGTGATGAAGGGGGAAACAAAATATTCTATAAGCAGCTGGGAGAGCTCTCACAGTTGCTACCCCTTGTTCTCATGGGGTACTTTAACTTACCAGATATTTGCTGGAATTAAAATACAGCAGAGAGGAAACAGTCTAGAAGGTTCCTGGAGCATGTGGAAGATGCTGCTGGTTGGTGAACCAGCTAAGGAAGGCACCTTAGACTTATTGTTTGTGAAAAGAGAAGACTTAGTGGGTGCTGTTATGTTTGGAGACCATCTTGATGTGATCATGAAATGCTAAGTTTTCAATTCTCGAAGAAGTAAGGATGGAGTGAGCAGAACTGCTACCTTGGACTTCTGGAGGGTTGACTTTGGCCTGTTTAGGAACCTGGTTGACAAAGTCCCTTGGGAGACAGGTAAAAGGAGTCCAGGAAGGCTGGGCATTCTTCAAGAAGGAAATCTTAAAGGAAGAGGAGCAAGCCATCCCCATGTGCCAAAAGACGAGGTAGCGGGAAAGACCAGTCTGGGGGAACAGGATGCTTTGACTAGAGTGCAGGAAAAAAGGGAATTTATAACCTTTGGAAGAAGAGGCAGGCAACTCAGAAGTACTAAAGAATGTCATGAGGTTATGCAGGGAGAAAATTAGAAGGACCAAAGCCCAAATAGAACTTAGTCTAACTACCACTATGCAAGACAATAAAAAATGTTTTCCTGGCAGTGTTCAAGGCCAGGTCGGACAGAGTCTTGGGCAACATGGTCTAGTGCGAAGTGTCCCTACTCATGGCAGGAGGGTTGGAACTAGATGACCTTAAGGTCATCATCCTCCTGTACTTGGCACTGGTGAAGCTGCACCTTGAAACCTGTGTTCAGTTCTGGGCCTCTCACTACGAGAGAGACATTGAGGTGCTGGAACGGATCCAGAGAAGAGCAATGAACCTGGTGAAGGATAGGGAGCTCAAGTCTGATGAGAAACAGCTGAGGAAACTGGGGGGGTTTAGTCTGGAGACGAGAAGGCTCAAGGGGGACCTTATCACTCTCTACAACTACCTGAGAGAATGATGGAGTGAGGTGGGGGCTAGTGTCTTCTTTCAAGTAACAAGTGATAGTACAAGGGGAAACGGCCTCAAGCTGCACCAGGGGAGGTTTAGATGGGATATTAGGAAAAATTTCTTCACCAAAAGGCATTGGAACAGACTGCCCTGGGAAATGGTTGATTCACCATCCCTGAAGGTATTTAAAAGATGCATAGATGCTGCACTTAGCAACATCATTTACTGGTGGACCTGGCAGTGATAGGTTAACAGTTGGACTTGATGATCTTAAAGGTCTTTTCCAACCTAAACGATTGTATGATTCTATGATTAAGGTTACTGTGTAGCAGTGCAAGGCTTATTTATTATTCTATCTTTTAAAAATATTTTAATAGTCAATAAAATATGTCCTTGTGCAAAGTAATTTTCAGTCTTGAAGTCACAGCTGAAAGTGCTGTTAATTTTTAAATTACCACATATTCATTGTTGACCCTCAAATCAACTGGTTGACCTTTGGGCACAAGAGAAAAAACAAGATACACAGTGTTCTAATACGTCTGTATCCTTGCTACATTGAACTGAGTTACACTTATGTCAGGGATGAAGGGTGCAACAGGCAATCACTGTGCTCTCATTGCTGCTGAGAGAGGGGAAGGCAAGTGACTGGGAGATCTTGTCTCAGCCTTCTGCTCAAAACTGTAATGAGGGCTTTCCAGAAAACACATTTCACCTCATGGCTCTGATGATTTTGTGGTGTGCCCTCTCCGATGCAGCTATGTTGAACATCACTAAGGAAGCTGTACTGTTACAGCTACAGTTCCAGTGGACTTTCTTTTGCAAGAATTCAGTAAGATTGGCTTTCAAAGGCTGAATGGACACACCACGTAATAACATTTTTTAACTGAAGGGTAACCATGCCTCCACAACAGCTGCCAAATTTTTCAAGAGTACCATATAAACATAAAATGTAGATGTGATGTGCATCCTTCCCCTTGCACAATCACTCATAGATCATAATAATAGTATCTTTATATATAATATAAGTATGCAAAGCTCTGGAAATGCAAGCCCTGTAGCTACATCATAAGTAGAAAAGGGTCTGGGCCAAAAGCAATACCTAACTACTAAGTATGTCAAAACTTAAAGTGAGATGTGAATTTTGTTCTTTATAAGAGAGAAAATCAGAACTTTTAGAGTTGAACTTCCTTGACCTTTTGGGGGTGTTTTCAAATCTGAAATAAAAAATGGGAATGCTGAGTCTATTTCTAATGTCAAGAAAAGGTAAATAAAGTTAATACAGCAATATAAATAACAAAGTGTAGGGAAATTAAAAATTAAGTCTAGTTGTGACTTTAGACCACTGCACAGAGAATTTTAAACTTTTCCCCAAAGATTTTATCTTGTGTTTTCTTCAATTAACTCTAACACACTTTTCAGAAATCTCTATCGCAAGCATAAATATTATCAGGAAAAAGAATAATATAATTATATCAGAATTAATTTCTTTCAGAAAATGACTAATTGGGATTTCTTTCTGAATCAACTATCCCTCATAGTTGTCTGTACTTCTAACAGGCTCTGCTCTTAGTGATGTTAAATTCAAGTGAAAGTCAGAGATTCCAACAACACGTTCAAAGCTGAAGTGTTTAGACCTCAATAAAGGAAAAGGCTATCCTTTTCCAGCCACCTTTAGGGGAACTGAGCATGGAGGTATTTCAGGGCTCGCCTCCTGGCTGTGGCAGCTGATAGAATATGATGGTCAAATCTCCAAGGGACAGGGAGGTCTAGCCAAGGTGCAGGTATGAATCCATGTGTGTTATTTCTCTTTCTGTGTTGGTGAACCTGAGAAATAAGACTAAAAAAAAGAAGAAAGGGCCTTGTTTATAACTATGAAGGAGGGAATTCTGATGTCCATAAGCAATAAAAACATAAAACTTCTCCTTTTCATACCTGTCTGATGAAAAATAACCACCTACCTCCTTTTGACAAAGCTAGCAAGACCAAAAAACTGGGTTCAACATGCTAGTCAGGCAGCAGCCCTATAGGTTGTATTATTTTTGTCAAAATTTAGTTCATCCAAAGCAATCTTTCAGCCCATTAGAGAAAAGAAGAGCAGCTTAACAGTTACTTGGAATAAAATTCCAGCACCTATCTCCCAAAACAGGGAGTTCTTTTGAAAGATAGTAAGGCTAACAGTATTTTCTTCCTTGGTCAGCAGTATCTGGGTGCAATGATAACCTTCTCTGCACAAAAACCTCAATGCTGTAGGCTATCTACTGTAACAAATATAAAATAAAATTCATACGCATAAAACAACTTATAGACATGCATGCAGTAGCTATATTATTGCTACCATTGAAATAAATGAAATCTGCTGCAAGCTAGTTCTTTTAAACTTGACCAGAGATGTATTTGAAAAGTTTAAAACAAAATTAAGATACAGTGTGATTATTGCTATTTATTGCAGCTAACATAAATCAGAACATTAAATATTAACACAGGATATTGTCAAGTGCCATCATTTGTTCTTTGTATAACACTAGTTTCATCTAAGGGTTATTTAAATAATTTTATTATTTAGTATAAGCACCTTTAAGGCTCACAAAATAGTTATGTTCCAGGCAACTTTTTCCAGTACTATTTATCTTGTTCCCACTTGTCTGTTGTCTACAAAAAAAGCTATTTGCAAAATATGTGTATTGAATTTAGCTTTTCCCAATGTGGTTTACTAAAAAGTGATGTGCTTTCTATAAAAATTATATCCAACTAAATGAATAAAGAATAGCTGGAGCTGGAATACAAGTCAGTGAAATGAAAGGAACCGAACAAACAGGTGCACAGTTAGATCTCCGCACACTAAATGTCAGTAAACATGGTATTTGCTTTTAAATCTTTTCTAGCTGTGTTTGTTTTTAGAGAGAAAGGTTTATTCTTGCAAAACATGTTTCATAACCCTCTCAGCAGTAGACTGATTGGCAAAAGCTTCTTTCTTACCTTTCTGTTGTATAATTAACTGTTAGATCTTATTACTATGTTTCCTGTATTTGACAGTAGTTTTCCTTTTGAAGTCAAAAGAAACTGTCTCCTTATCTACAGCTGGCACAAGGCTGAGACTACTGACAAAGAAATCTGCTTTCAATCGTATATTCCAATTACTACTAATGCAAGCATATGGGTAAAAGAGGCACAAGAGGCAAACAGTACTTTTGGACAATGCAGAGTATCACAACCTTGCCATATTGTACATTAAATTAACATTATATCCAGCAGTAAAAGAGAACATTAAATATGTTGATGTTACAAGTTCAGAACATCCTCTCTCCCAAAGTACTGATATGATTTTACAGTACAAGGATTTGTATAATTCTAGACAGAACTGTGACTTTATTAATGGTCACTTATTAGATTTCTAAGATCCCAAGTACTCTGCAAGGCAGAGTTCACAGACTGTGGCCAAATCCTGAGGGATCTGTAGGGAGTCTACGGAATGAGGTGCATGACACGTTATTGCAGGGCAGGTTTTCCACAAAGAACTTTCTTTGATCTGTTTTTGCCTTATTGGCACTATGTTTTCATCACTGCAGTGTCAAGGGACCTTGTTATATTCACTGGTAGTAGTGGGGGTGACAACATTTTAAGCACATTGATAATATTGTGTAGTGGGAAAACCGCTTCCATAGGTGTAGATATCCTTCTCAGAGAATTAAGAGTTTGCAGAGATACATCTGAATCCCAGGCTGCACTTCCTGAAAGTTTAAGACTTTCTAGAATTAACATTTTGGCTCCACTTATTACAGAAATGAGACCTAAGTGCAATACTTGAATCCACACACATGGATCCAAATTTTCCCTATTTGGTGCTTGATATAGCTTCTGCTGAAGCCAGTGAGAGACTTTCCACTGACTTCACACAAAACACATCAGGCCCTTGGCTGAGAAAATATTTAGACAGGGGAGTTCATCCCATCATTAATTTTAATAAACATGTTTTTAAACTTTGCTTTACAACATTTTCCATTAAGAATAAAGTCTAACAAACTGAGATGCCTTTCTGAATATGAATTCTGTTCTGACAATATATTTCAAAGACTTTTCTGATGACAAATTTAAAAGTTTGTATGAAATACATGTGCTCATTTATTATATATTGTCCTGGGTTCAGCAGGAGAAGTCATTTTTCTCCTTCTTAGTAGCTGGTGCAGTGCTGTGGGTTTGACTTTTGGCCTGGGAACAGCACTGATAACACCAACATTTTTTGTTACTGCTCAAATGTTTACTCTGACCAAGGACTTTCTGAGTCTCATGCTCTGCCAGAGAGGAGGGGAAGCCAGGAGGAAGCAGAGACAGGACACCTGACTCAAACTAACCAAAGAGGTATTCCATACCACAGCACGTCGTGCCCAGGAGGTAACTGAGGGTTACCCGGAAGGGCTGGCCCACTGCTCAGTTGGGCTGCGTATCGACAGACGGTATTGTATTCTCTTCCGTTGTTACTTCCCTTCTCATTATTATTATTGGTGGTAGCAGCAGTGATTTGTGTTATACCTTAGCTACTGGACTGTTCTTATCTCAACTCGTGGGAGTTACATTCTTTCCATTCTTCTTCCCGTCCCTCTGGGAGTGGAGGCGGGAGCGGGGGGAAAGGGGGGAAGTGAGAGAGAGACTACGTGGCTGACTGGGTTTTAAACCACGACATATATACACTGCTAAGATTTACAGAAGACAAAATGTGCATGGTTTAAAAAATACAAATAAAATTTGGGTATTCTACCTGAGTCTAGATAGTCATAGAAAATCAACAATATTTATACGGTTTAGAGAAAAGCCAGGTCACATTCAGTATTAGAGATTAATTTAGAGATTCTATAGAGGTCTCCTGGGAGTACAAAATCTGTGTCAGTCTTTTTCTTGGTTGATCCTTTGTGGAGAATGTAGTCGGTATAGCTAGAGTTTTGTACATGTAGCAGTATCTTGGTTTTGTACAGAAACAGTGGAAATTTCTTTAGCACATTAAAAAAAAAAAAAAATCTTTAAAGAAAAAGTCCTACTATGAAAACAAACTGTCCACAAGTGCTGTCTCGCTAAAGCTAATAAGTTCCAACAACTGTTAGTTTTTTCTGGTTCCTTAGTGGAAGATTTACATTCCCAGTTATGCTGTAATCCATCTCAAAAATGGCATGATACCAACAGTCTTGCAGCAAGGGTCAGTGTGTGGGTAGGAGGGTAAGAGAAGGGCACCAAAAACCAGACAAATTTTGGTTCCTCCAGTTCAAAGAGCTATCCCATCAGAGAACAAGAAGCTTATTTTGATTTTATATTTTGTTAAGAAAAACTGACGTGAGTTTGTTTGTGTCTATTTGGGTTCTGCCAGATGAAGAGGTTTGCTCATCAGAGGCAGCTGTTTTAGCAAATTACCTCACTGTGATATAATGACTGAGTTATAACAGGGTATTGAAGAAAATCATTTCCCAGTGAGATCATGATACCTTGAAACAATTTCAACAAAATTTTTCATTTACTTTGGAAAGGATTAGTTGGAAAAACTGGTGATACAATGATGTATTTCTTTTGTTTGTATTTCTTTCATATATGTATTAAGCATTTGCTTTTGCTTTGAACTAATGTAGTTATTATTTTCTCTGGGGTGATATATTCCTCTGTTTAAAAATATAACTGCAATTACACTGGGAAGAAAGTTACCCTATATATAATATGCTTTTCTGAAATATCTATTCTAAAAACTCACAATGAGTTCATTCTTTTCTTTTTATACAGCTACTCTGCATGACATGATTAAAATGATTACAAGAGAAAATGTAAAGCAACACAGATAAGAAAAGCTACATACAACCTGTCTCCAGGAGGGTTTTTTGAAGGGAAAAACCTTTTATTTTTTGAAGTTTGAGTGAAGCTGGTTTGGCTAATTTGAAGAGCTGAAGCAAAACCCCTACATTTTCTCCATTTTAATTCTATTGCTGTAACTTTTTCTACAATCACAATTAGCATGCTGGAGAGTAAAGTACCACAGAAACTTGACATTGGCAGGAACTTGGTCCCCTGGTCACAATGGTGCCTCTGGAGGTGTAGTAAAAACTGGCTGTGACAAGCTCTGGCAGAAACTGTGCTTCCTGTGGCTGCTGCTACTGCAGCTGCCCAGCACTTGCATTTGTAAAAGAAGCATCAGGTTTTTCTGCATTTTTTCCACCCAGCTCCATTTTAGGATATTTATTACAGGCTGTATTCATAAAATGAGAACTGAACTGCACATACAAAAAACCTTGGTCGCAATAAGCATAAGGTGCGTGTAGTGGCGAACCTTGCCCACGCAAGCCCTAGAAGGAATACTCTTTCCAGAGCCTGCTCCCACACCCAAAGAGTTTAAAAAGCAAAATCTTTGTGGCTTCCCCTCTGATCAAGCTTTTTCACTTAGTCATCTTTCCTTTGACTGTTAGGGCAGAAGATGAACTTTTAGTCCTGCTTACGAGTCATTTGTGACACAGTCACAGATTGTCCAGACACTAATCCTTTATGAGCTCCTAGCCTCTCTAAGAGGAATTTCCCTGTGGCAGGCACTTACAAGGCACTTGATAAAAAAATCTTGCAATTGCCTTAGGGAAATCTGTTCCCCATATACGGATTCTACAGGTTAAAGTGATCAGTATATGTGAATTGCCTGCACATCAGCACTAGAAACTTGATTGCAATAAAGCTTGACATGGTTTATGACATCTGGCCACAGAAATGGCATTCCTTACACACCGAGGCATCATTTTAGGCCCTTCTGGAGGAGATATAATACTTCAACTCAGTTAGCCAGTTCTGTGTTTGCACAGTTCACTGGTCTTGGACAGCCTCTGTGGGCTAGCAGCCACAGCAGCAAATTTAGTCTAGACAGAACTCTTATTTACTTTTATGACTGCAAGCATGTGCTTTGAATGAACAACTTCACTGAGCTGCTTACAGGGAAGCCCATATTGTCTTTCAAAAACAGTGACCAATGCAGAACCTACCAGGAGTTTAAAACACTCCTTTCCCCATACATGGCTGTATTCCATTTAATCTTACTAGTTGCTTATTTTTGTTACATTATTATGAAGTTCTTTACAGTTTCCTTCACCAGTGAACTACTTCAGCACTTGTGTGGCCTGCTGTGTGTACTTCCACCATAGTATTTACTATCTCTACCATCTTATTAATAAATAATCTAAATGCCAGCATTTTCCCAGTTGGGAATGAGTAATTTATTCTTCTTCTTAACTTCCTGTTTCAGAACTCACAACACTTACACAACAGGACGTCAGTTACTATATGCTGAATACACGTTATAAGGTACACTCAATTAACACTATGTTGCAATATACAATATTTGTGGCTCATGTTTGCATTTGGATATCCAGCTGTAAAGTCTATATTTTGCTTACATAATTCACATATTCTGAAACCTCAGGAGCTTTGTAAATATTTTGTGTATTTGGCAATAGGAAATACCATAATCATATCTATAACAATGGAGTTCTACTTCAGGAATATGTTATTCAATTCCCAAATAATAATAAAATCCTCATGATTATACTATCTCTAGTCCACCTGGGAAGGCAGCTCAGTTTAATGACTTGTTTTCCCTAAGCATACTTCAGGGATTTATTAACCCACAGTGTTTCCCTCTTTATATCATCAGACATTATCTGGGGAGGGATCTTTAGAAGTAGTGTCACTTGGGAAATCTGCTGGAGACTCATACTCCTCATAAACCTTGCTTTTTGCTGGCGTCCAGGAGAGAAGGCAGGTGTGCGAGCATGCAGGATCAACAGGTTACAGGCAGAAAAGTGGGCTGCTGACAAGGAAGGCACCAGGAACAGGGGAAACCATACTGGGAAGAACTCAGGAGAAACTTCTGGGAGCCACTACAGGAGTGTAGGACTGGTGAGGGCTGCCTGAGCTGTCATATCCCACCTCTTGCCAAGGCAGACAGTCATGTAACCAGCCAGTCATCAAAGGGGTCCACAGAGTCCCTGCCTCAAGTCCCCTGCATGTTCCTCCAGCAATAAAACTTTTTCCAATACCCCACAGCAAAATTAAAACCTTTAGTACAAAACCAAAGCCACAGAAGCTATAGCGTCACAGGAAATGAAGCAAAAAAGAACAAGGACACTTCTAATGTACTAAATCCACAAGGTAGCAGGAAATGTGAAAATTACCAGATGACTTTAGAAGACAGATTATGCCACAGAGGAAGAGAAAATAACTGCAATAGACCTGCCAGTATGACCTTAGGAATTTTTTTTTTTTCCTGAAGACATATTTAGCAAACTATAAGCATGTGTGCAAGTGATACTAAGAAATAACTGGTAGGCAAAGTAAGAAATTCCTCTTGACAGTCTGCATTCAAATTTGGTAGCTTTCTTTCTCATAGTACCTAGGATCAACAAAATTTTCATGAAAAAGTGAAAAGGATTCCTTGTTCTTCTTTAAAATGCTCATGCATGCATTCTACTTGGAAAGTCCAGTTCAGTCCCAGGATAAGGCCTGCCTAAGGTTGAATGAGTTTCTAGGTAATCCAGATATCCCTGCTGACTGTGAAATGAGATATGATTTTTCAGGGTTTTATGGTCCTTGGTCACTGCTCACAAGGGTGGCAAAACATACTTTTCTCTTTAAAACATCCACGTATTTTTTCTGCCCCATGACATGGGGAGTGCTGATTTCTCAGAGGGAAGTTTAGTAGAATTTATTTAAAACACAGGTAAAATGATGCATTTTTTTTTTTCTTTTCGTTCCAAAAAGTGAATAAAGCATATTTCACAGAAATAAAAGAAGCTCCATCTAAGACAAACAAAGCTTTTCAGACTAACCTATTACAATTGATTTTCAATTGCTTATTAACGTTTATTAGTAAGAAGGGATAATTGGGTTTAGAAATGGGGAATGCTCTTATCACAAAGTTTATTTGTTACAGGATAGGGAATAAAGGAGCACTTAACTGAAAACACAGTGTTTTGTGAAAAGACATCCACTGCCTTCCAAGGGATTTTAGACACAGTATCAACACTGAATAACAGGCAAACTGGAAACAGCTGGATGAGATGAAGGACTTTCAAATACACAAGCTTTTTGTCTTATTAACCAAAGCACATGTAACTTATCTTAGAATCCAGATAACTATTCTTTTCACAGCAATTAGCCTTGCTTCATTAATATGCTGCTTAACACTTGCTTGGGACTTTCTTTTAATTTTTTTTTCCCCTCATGAGTCAAATATATTTGAATTTTTTAAAAAAGATAATTAGAATAGATTGCAAGCATTAAATCTGGGAACATCTACAGTCAGGCACCCCAGAAGGCAAGAGACTGACATCTGACCTTGAAGCATTAGGAAAGCTATAGACATTTGGACCAGGACACAAAAGCCGCAATTCCCTTTCTTGTATATTACAAAGAAAAGATGGATTTGGCACTAGCCAAGCAAGGAAACCTTAGCCAGGATGCTCATTAAACTTAAACCTTTCTGCAGCTCTAATTTTGCAGAAAAATGCAATGAGATAGTAGCATAAATGAGAATCAAGCAGGATGCTGCAGCATCATAAGGTATAATTTGGAGGATTACTTATAATCATAGACTCATAAGGTCATAGAATGGTTTGGGTTGGAAGGGACCTTAAAGGTTATCCAGTTCCAGCCCCCCTGCCATGGGCAGGAACACCTTCCACTAGACCAGGTTGCTTAAAGCACCATCCAGCATGGCCTTGAACACTGCCAGGGAGGGGCAGCCACAACTTCTTTGGGCAACTTGTGCCAGCGTAAGATCACCCTCACAGTAAGGAATCTTTTCCTAATATCTAAGCTAAATCTACCCAGTTCTGCTTTAAAGCCATTCTCCCTTGTCTTGTCACTACATGCCTTTATAAAAAGTCCCTCTCCAGATTTCTTGTGGACACGTTTTAGGTCTGGAAGACTGCTATACAGTCTTTCTTGAATTTTCTCTTCTCCAGGCTGAACAAGACCAGCTCTCTCAATCTGTCTTCACAAGAGAGGAGCTCTCTGACCATATTCATGGCCTCCTCTGGAGTTGCTCCAATGAGTTCAGGTTACTCTTGTGCTGGGGGCCCCAGAGCTGAATGCAGGACTGCAGGTGGGGTCTCATGAACTCAGAGTAGAGGGGCAGATTCACCTCCTTTGACCTGCTGGCCATGGTTCTTTTGATGCAGCCCAGCATATTATGTTATCAGAGATAATATGGTTCCATTCCTATCAGAAATTAATTAAACAGGTATTCTCATGCATCCTGCTATCAGCTAAGAATGTGAAAAAGTGAAATTCAGCAGTTATCATTCTGTCTTGACATTGATCCTGCTTGGAATCTGCTAATGGGTCTTGGTATGACAGAAGACATGAAGGTGATGGCATTTCATATCAGCCAATTGAAAAGTTCATAGTGAATGTCAAGCTGTAGTGCATAAACACGGATGAATCTTTGTTTAAGCACCTAAAAGCAGAGGCCCTGTTCAGACCTCATCTACTATGGTAACTAACTTTTAACAAGTCCAGTGACATAACTTTAATCAAAGCTTTTCAGTTCAAAGCAGAGAAAATGGGAGAAATTGAGGTACTACTGCCAGCTGAATGCCTTTTGGCCATAAGGAACAGAGTCACGAAAGTCAGCAACAATAGCGAGTTGCAATGTGTCCCTTCACACTACGAAAAGATATATGTGTCCAAAGCCTTTTTGAAATAGGAGACTTTTCTCCTTACCTAAATTTTGAGTAATCTTTGATTTGAGTCTGCACACATGACCCAAACACGCGGAGGTCTAGAGGGATCACTCTGCCACCAGGGAGAAGTACTCAGCTCAGTTTTGCTTTTAGCAAGGTGCAATTTCAGAGGAAAGAAGAAGTAAGAAGAAAACAAAACTATCAGAATGTCAGATCAAGAGATCTTTCACCTTAAACCCTCCTGTGTTTCATTTTATCAGACAGAAGTTGGATCCATTCCCTCTCTTTTCTATTCAGTGATAAGCAGTCTTTATTGATAAAGTCCAGAAGTCAGTAACCCTATTACAATTATTCTTGAAAATTCAGAGAAAATCACTGCTTAACACCAAGTTTGCTTCAGAAGCAAGGCCAAAAATAAAAAAAAAAGGGCACAAAACTGTGTGCTCTATCTCTGCTGGATTCAGCTGAGGCATTTTCTGCTGCAATGGCTTGTGCTGGTATGTGAGGTTTGAACTGGGGCAGCTAAGGAAAAGATGCATATTCACATCTGCCATGCCCACTTCAGGGCAGCAATCTTCAGCACTGGCACAAAGAGACAGCTGAGAGTGCTAACCTTGTAAATATTCCCATTATGGCTTGCCAGAGACAGTGATTCAGAGTCCTTGACATGAACATGTTATCTGTAAGATGATGGAAGATTTGCAATGAATTTTATTCATGTCTCAGAACAACATCTTGTCCTTCTCCAGTCTGTGTGCCTCCTTACTCCCACAGGCACATCGTTCCGTCATCTCTTTCCTTCACATTGCCACTGCAATTAATTCACCTGGAACAAAACCCTGCTCATTTTTGTTGCCAATCCAGCTGATCAGCACAATGCAGTCTCAGGGTTATTTTGCTTTTACTGAAGCGTAGTTAACTGGATAAACCCTCTGCAGGCAGCATTACAATTGACAGCCATTTCTCAGAAGCAGTCCCCCTCCTTTGGCGTGCTGAACCATTACACAAGCTAAAATCGTGTGCTAGAGCCAGGCGAAAAATGGAGCCCCAGGCTTCTTGAAGCACAAGCCAATAGCGTTAAGCAGCTAAGCACTCTGCCTGCCTTCCTTATGCTGTAGCTACAGCGACACTGTGACCATACCATGGGGCTCACTGTAAATGAACTGGTACTTCTTAACTGAAATGCCTTGGTACAGTACAATAATGACTCCATAACAATAGCTTTGTACAGTAAATTACTCTTCTAATCAGATATTTTATTGGTAGCAGTATATTTAAAGCTTAACGTTTCATTTGCCTCCTTTGCCTTGTAGGAATCCTGCTGCTGCAACAATGGATAGCTATAAAGCTAATGGTCCTGCTTAAGCTCCACCTTCTGAGAGAGAGAGAGAGAGAGAGAGAGAAATCACAGTTGTTTCCAGCCATTTGTGTTAAAATACAAAGAAAACAAGAATCATTCAAAAATGATGTACCAGGCAGTCTGTATTAATATTTATGCTGTCATTAATATTGATAAGAATGCACCTTATGCTTTGTTGTCTACCCCCAGCATCCTTAAATTCCCTGATATTCAAGCTAGTAGCCATTAGCTCGCATCTTCCTCTATACACAAAGCTTTAAAAACCTTGGCCGTGCTCCAGCTCACTTACGCTTAAATGGACACTCAAACTTCAACAGACACACAGCTAAATATATGCCAATAATTCAAAATAGTATGACTGTACTGGGGCTGCTAGTAAATCCATCAAGCAGTAAATATCATCTGAAGCCAATGCAAGCTTTTATCTTTCCAATTTTGTGTATGTCTTTGTGAAGCCCAGGCATTCAGTGAATCACGTAATTTATTCTGCAGTGCAGAGCCTGGGCTGTCTCAGACATCATATTGACTTTTTTCCATCTGTCAGGGGCAGTCACTGCTCCACTTTTGTGCAAATGCATCACATTGCATTTATTTATTTATTTAATCCCTCTCTCTAGTGCAATTGGGCAAGGATGCATTTTTGCAGATCAGAAAATAGTAAGAGAAGCATCTGAATATCATTGCAACAGCATGTTAAACATTTGTCCTAACCAGTTTGTTAAATCAGCAAATGCACTTTGAGCAAGCACTTGTAATGGCTTAGAAAGGACTCCCTACTGCAATGTTTTATTAAGCCTCTAGTATGCCTTGTTATTTTCTTTTGCTGTTTAGGTCAGCAGAGATGCCAGTATAATGTAAATAATACCATACAGCTGGGCTTATTGACTTGTGGTCTGCGTTTGTGTGGATATTCAGACATAGTAGATGATACAGAGATAAAAATAGATGGCATTGACTGAGCTAGCATTCTCTTCCAGAGCTAAAACGAACAGAATTGCCCTTAGAGGAAGAAGAGATGTCATGTACATCCTGTGAGAGCAGCTGGGCCGGCCACAGCCTTCCTCCCACAGTTGGGCACACGGCATCTCTACCAACTTCATCCTTGCGGATTGCCCGTATGCTGTCAGAGGTGGCAGGAGAAAAGGACCAAGTCAGTGATTTTGCCAGCAATCATGGATTCTCCTGCCGGGGAGACACAAAGCCAAAAGGCCTTGGCCCAGAGGTAAAAGGTCAAATTGAAAAACTGTGGAAAGTTTGTGACTGCATGGCATATTTTAGTAGCTGGAAATGACTCAGAGTCGAAACCTAATTGCCTCAATTCCTTGACATAAAAAGAGCTTTTATTTTGAGGGGAAAGAGGTGAGACATCACTAGCTGTCTACGTCAAAATATAGGTCCCTTTTTTTTGGAAAAAAGCTCATATACAATATATACATATTCTCTAATTGCCTGTTCTCAACAACATTAAGTCCATATCATGTCCCTATGCAAACTCTGGTTCAGAAATTCTCCTAGGCTGTACATGCACGGAACACGCAACTATGGGGGTTCACCCAATTTGGAGGCCAGATTCTTGCATTTCTACTGCCTTCGGGGTGTGTGACTGATTTTAAATTCAAACTTATGGGGTTTAGGACAGTCACAGCCATGGCATTGTCACAGTTCCTTTTTGACTTTACCCAGTGGTAATAAATGTGCAAGACCAAACCTGGATGTGCTAGTTATCCCATGAGCCTTTGCAACAAGAGTTTGCAGAAGCAGATCAAGCATTCTGGTTATTGCAATCCTAAGTGGCAAGCCTTTCCTGCGCTCCATGGGGTGGGGTGTGGGAACACAGATGGCCAATGACTACTGTGGTATTCATCCCTCATAGTGCAATAGCAAAAACTGCAGCCACCCTGTCTAGAAAGTTGCTTTCTTTTTCACTTTTTCTTTAGCCCAGAAAAGTTATCATGCTCCAACCTGTGCCACTCCTGAACTCCGTCACTCAGCAAGTGATTAGAGATTTTATCCTACACCTATGTAAAGGCATGAGAGATGTGTACCACTGCATCAGGTATTTTCTTGACAACACCCATTTTTTAGTGATGCAGGAGTCTGCGATTCATATTCCAATATGCCATGCACTCAAAGTAAATGTCTGTAATCAGATATGCAGTGGCTGTTACTGGATTATAAGCCAAGACATGGTGGACCACTAAGGCTGATTTATCAGCACTTACATATAGTCAGTGCCTGGCTCTTTAGCCATTTCAATGTGGTTTTATCAACCCAGCATTCTTTTCTAAGCCACAGGCAGAGACACTTTTGGCTACAGGGAAATCAAAGCTCTAAAGTCTCATGAAAATATATAGGTAGAGCACCAAGAAATGACAGATGACTTAAAACCAGAAGATAAATTTGTTCCTTCAAGAAGACTGAAAAATAAGGCCAGTCTCATCATGCTAAATGACAAACTGGAAGTCAGCAGGCAGATTACTTGCTAGCATAGAAAAATTAAAACAATAGGATAGCATTCAACTTGATCCTCCAAAAGTCATGAAATATTTGCAAAGGTTGTGACCCAATAAGGTGTCCAATAGGAAAGTGATTTAATAATGTAAATTTTAATAAGTGTGGTCAATAGGCATTTCCCCAAAACAAAGGGCTTTTCTTGTACTTGAACACTTGAGAAAAAAATGAAAAACACCCATCCAGACTGCCTAGTGGGACAGTTGATGCAATCCACCCAGCACTATTTGGTTTCCACTGCCAGATAAACCAGTTGGCTTATGTCACTCCAGACTCAGCCAAAAAGCAAGGCTCTCTGGACAGCCAGGAAGTTTAGATGCAATGAAGGCTCAGGCCCAAGACAGTAACATAGCACAGATGTAGTTGTTTTAATCGAATCTTGTCATATAATTCAACTCACAAAGTGTACCTCCAGCACATTTTAAACCTTGCTGGCAAGCCAATTATGAGCTGTAGGGACTCTGTATTTGCATATGAGAAGGCATAATAAGGAAGGATAAATTAATTATAATAGTACTGTTATTCTGTAGGCATGATACCCATGAAACAACTTTGCTTGAACTTCAGTTTACATGGATTTGTAAATCTTATTTTTTTCTTGTTTCTGTAGCAAAGCAAATAAATTATACAATGGAATTAAGCCTGCCTCTTAGAAGAATCAAAACTATGCAATCTGCAATCCTGGTCCTTGCAGGTGTTGAATAATGCCAACTATACTGAAATCTACAATGGTTGAGTACTCTGGATCAGAGCCTTGATGTACAGGCCTAAACATCAGGGAGACACAAATTATACTTTAAAACATCAGTACGGAGGCCTCTAAGGCTCGTCACTATCTGTACTCCTCCACCTCACCCTCCTTCTTTCCCACACATGTGAAGCAGTAGCACCCAAACATGCATTCAGTGCACTTTTATTAACCTCCAGTTAGAAAGTACTGCCTGGAACACATTACCTACAGTGTCCTGAAAAGCAGCATGCTGCTTTTCTAAAGAAACAAATTAAAAGGCAACTCACTGAGTAATTCTCCAACACCTGAGAGCAATTAATGTAAGCAGAAACAGGAAACATCATCAATTATTTAAAACAAAATGAATAAGTAACATTGTCCTTTTCCAGCACTCATCAGTTTTACAGCTTCACCTGAATAAACTCAGGGGAAACAAAACCACAAGACATAGATATACACAGGCTATAAAGCACAGCAAACATAGAAAGGGAGGTCTCTGTCTCCACAGCTGTCTTCAGTGTTTCTAGTTCTGTAAGTGTAACTGAGCCTGTCAATTCCTTAGTTTTGATACATGCACCCTTTCCTCCTGTAATTTGAAATCCTATATTCTTTTCTGTACATTTCAGACTTTTCTTGTCAAATGAAGCTGGCCAGACTCTTCAGGCTGTGAAAGGGTGATCAAAGAGCAGTAGACATTTTCTGTGAGTTGTCACACCCTGATTATAATGAACAAAAAAAAAGGTATCTGTAAGTCATACTGATTTGGACAATACAGAGAAGGCTTTAATAAAGCTTCAGAGCAGGTGGTTTCTGGAGCTCTGTGTTTTTTTTAAATGCAGAACTGAGAGTCTTGAGGAAAACGTTATAGTCTAAATCACCACAGACTTAAGTTGGACAGACGGGATTTCAGGGGAACATGGAGTTTATTAGCAATGCAATTGCTGAACATAGCATATGGCAGAAGAAGGATATTTGGCACACTAATGGCTAAAGACTTTCAGAGCAAAGCCTATTAGACACAGTACAATAAGTCCTTTGTGACTGTTCAAGCTAAACAAGGCTTGAAGTGCTCGTGTCTGTTGTTCCCCCAACTCCTATTGGCAATTTCAAGGAAACTCACAAGTGCTTCATGCAGAATAACATAAGCTTGCACAAGGTCACCTGATTAAAATCCTCCTACAGATACCCAGAATCCTGACTAATTGTCTCAAATTAAGTGCACTATGTCATTACCATGGAGGCAAAGTACATCACTAGTCCTCAGCACCAGATTCATGTTATTATAACTGTTGCAGTGCTATTAAAGTCATTTCAGGTTTTCCATCATTAATGTTTTTTAACTTGTTTTGGAAGAACAGACCTCTAAAAGTGGCAGAGAGCCAAATAATGGCATGGAAGCTATTTAAAGAAGAAGTGGTGTGTTAACAGCTGAGTTTTAAAGGAGAAATACATAAACTATGCCAACTAATGTCAAGGACCTTACTTATATATTTATTTGCTATAGCTCTGTAGCTCCTAATGACTTCATTAATGAGAAGTTTTAAGTATGAAATATCTTCAGTGTCACCTAATTGCCAGTTGGAGGAGGAAGAAATCTGAGCTATTTCTCTCTGAAGAAACTTGGTATTGCTTGCAGGTGTCACATTCAGCACCAGCAAAATAAAACACTTTTTCATGCAATTCAGGGGAGGTCCTTGCCAGGCTCCTGCAACCAGCGCAGAGCAATGGCCACACAGAGGCAGCCCAGGCATGATGGGAGCTGGGGAGGAGCAGCTTCAGAAAGGATGGAAAGCAGAAGTGGAGAACAACTCTCCAGGAGATACAGAGTCATGTTGGTTTTGCCTTTCCTCTATGAACAATCCTCCTCTGGCAGCTGGGAACTTGTGGTATCTCATACCCCACAGCTGGATCTATGGTGCTGTACACGCTGGGGATGTATTTCGGCCATTGATCCCTGCACAGTGCCATGCCAAGAGATGTACTCTTCCCACTAGGACTAAGCTCCTACGCTGGCTGCTCTGTGTGGGAAAATGAGCTTCAGGAACTGTGAGCTGCAATTGGTTCAGTGGTTTAGGCACAGCTGAAATTACACAGAGGTAAAGGGAGCTTTATAAAGGAGATATTTAGAAGTTTAAAGATGGAGTTGTGTCCAAAAAAAATTAGGCTCTTTACAAAAGTGACAGTCAGGCATGTTTAACAAAATTCTTAGGTTTTCTAAACTTCTTTTGTTTTCTAAACATCTTTTCATAATTAACTTTAAAAGAGATGACCCAATTCATACAGCTTTTGGCAAAGACAGATATCAAAGTGAACTCTGTTTTTCTTTGTTTTGCGTTTCCGAGCATAGCCTTCTAATCACTGAAGCTCCTTCTCTAGTGTACAGCCCACTGCTGGGACTGGCTGCTACAATATATTGCTGGAGCAAAAACCTCAGCAAGATCCAGAAGCAGATCAGACATTTATATAGATATTAAAATGTACTGGGTTGAGAGACAAAGTACTAAAACTGAGATGATTAAGAGGAATATAAACCCTCAGAATTCAGAACTTAATTCAGTCTACCCAGGGGTGGAAGCATCCATACAGAGCTAGGAGAAGGCTTGTACAAAGAACTGAGAGTCCAAAGAACCAGAGATAAAACTGACACCAAGAACTGAGTAGTTTAATTTTCAAAATATTTTCATTCATGTATTTCACATGGCAGCCAAATAAATGCTATCAACAGTACCTTGGAGGAGAACATAATGGACATGACTTGCTGTTGACCATAAAATGAAAAGTTCTCTGACTGCTTCTCTGGGTGAATGTTGCAAATTCAGAAAATTATTATAAACTGTTAAGCAACAGATTTTTATATATGTATTTATATATAATGCACACACATTTTTATAATGCAACAGTTCTGTATATGTGAATATCCTTACTGGTGGTATATGATAGATCTACAATTTCTTTATTTTTTCACTCTTGCTTAGTGTAATAGTATATTTTAAAATAACATAGCATTTGAATTAAAGGAAAAATTTCTCCACACTCATCCACCCCCAAACCATAACATGTTCAGGCAGTTTTTATATTGTATAGTCATTAATTCATTAATACTGTATAACTGTTCTGCAATCAGCCAAAGCGTAGCTCAAAACAGCAATACAGAAAAGTGCAGAGAAGTAACTGGGTCTGGGGTTCAAAACCACAGGGAAGCTTATAATCTGGCTGCAGATCGTATATACAGTCATTTTGCAGAAACAATCCCATGCTTCAGACTATAGCAGGTATCAAGAGCTACTCTAAATAGTTATAAAGGCTTGAGCTGTCATGACTGTAACACCTGTACAGCACCTCTGATGGGCTTGTGTATATACTAGGGTATATATGGGTATATATGCTGATGAGCAGATGTTATGGAGCTTCCTTCTCAGTCTAATACCATCTTCAGCTCAGCTGCAGAGGGACAAACCAAAGTCTGAGGACATGCATGCAAGCAGAAGGGACACTGGTGATCCCACAGCTGTGTCACTGACACAAATGGCAACTGCCAGCCTTCTGCTGACTTCAATATCAGTCAGGACTTTCCAGCCTAAAGCAGACTTTCAATTTCAAGAGCAGGAAATTCTTGTTTGCAATGTGCATCAACTGCCATTGGAGATAAGACGATGATCTTTACATAAAGCCTTTAAACAAGGTTGTTTACAATAGGATAAGATTTGATTTATGCAGGACTTGGCTCAGACTGTCCAGATTGACTGAATGTGACAATTTTTCTGAAAGAAGATGCACAGCAATATCCTCAGTCAGGCTGTTCTTAATATAAGTTAGCAATGGTGTGTTAAAAGCTGTCATTCTTATTTAGCTACTGAAAAAATGACATTCTGAAAGCAGTATTCCTACTAGTGAATGATCATTCTGTACCAAATATTTATCACCCTATCATCACAAAGAGTTTAAAGTTGACTACATACAGAGTTTTATTATAGTACACAATACTTATATGTTATAGTGTGTACTTCTTTCTGTAATTTTTATTCTCCATGTACATACCTTTACAAATGAATTATGAGCAGGAATTTTTTTATCTTTTCCCCACTTTGAACAGTGTGGTAATATTGTGTATTCATGGGCAAATGGAAAAAATTAAATCATGTCTTTAGCCTTCTGACAATGTTACTTATATTTTCATCTTAGGCCATTTATATATTTGATATAAAGAGCTGACTGTGGTTTAAAGAGCTTACATAAGCCATGTGCTTTCTAGAGACATAACATTAAGCATGATTTGTCCAATTGTTTGTCCCAGCTCTTCCCGTAAACAAAGTATGCAAGCATTGTGAGTTAAAAGATACTGGTTTAGGTACCTTTACCTTCTTACTTTCTTCACTTCTTGCATCATTCCTGAAGTTTATATTATAAGGGTCATTATTTCTGGAATGGAAGCTGTGTTTTCGATATATCTGTATTTTGTACTAATGGTTTGTTTAACTATATTCACAGTGCATTTTATCTTACTCTAATTGCTAAATAACCTAATATTATTGTTAATGACTAACAGTGCGTTCCTGGGAAATCGTTTCAGTTTTATAATAGTAGGTAGAAATAGAGACTGTCTAGAAAGTCAAGCAACAAACAAATCCTCTATTCTTCAACCCACAAAATGATTGCAAAAAAACCCTCAGTGCTGTGTAGCAGAATGATTGTTATGTGACATTATTACATTACTGTTGTATATAGTCACTTTGAAAAAGTAGAAACTGCTTTGCAGTTAATAATGCATTTTTCTCAAAAAATTTTACAAAAAATACTAAAGTGAAGACATTCTAACTGTCCTTATGGTTAGCCTAAAAGTAAAGGGACTATTTACCTTTTTTTATTTTTTTTTGAAAATTCAATTTGGGTCAGATTAAATAAATCAAGTAAGTATGAAATACTAAATTTGGGTCCCTCTTTACAGAAATTTCTAACTCAAATAAACCCCTCATTGCACAGAATGCAGAATTTCATCTGACTGTGGAGGTTCTGCTTTGCTGTCATGCCAATAAATGTTCTAGATTCTTAAGCATGGCAGAAAATTAATCAATTCCACCAGGCAAAAATTCAGAGAGCAATTTTATCAGAATTGTTGTTAGCAGTGTCTCTTTTTAATCAGGATGATAACTGATTTCCGAGCTGCTCCAATTAAGAGGATTCTACAGCATTCAGACCCTGTGCATAGTATGCTGAAAACCAAACACAACAACTTAAGAAATTATGGCATATCAAAGTTGAAGAATATAACTAATATGGTAATTAAATTATTTTCACCAAAAAGTCCTTTGTGGAGCTTAAATGCCTGCCTGTCTGACATGTCAATTTTTTCCTGACTTAATAGTTTACAACATGCCCTTTGCCCTAGATCTTTGAAATTGAACAAGGGTGGCATTTGTCAGCAAGTTTCTCAAGTCTGCTACCTCTCATTCCATGAGCTGTCATTTGAAGAGTTACATTTAACTTGTGAAAAGGTCATTTTTCTACTAAGAAGAGAACTTGGTGTTTCACATGATTTGTGCCTGGAACCAAATGCCGTTTTACCCTACAGAAATAGCTATGCATATACACACATCTCTCTGTGTGTGTACACAAATGAATGAATGCTTTTAGAAAAACATAATGGGTTTTATGATAAGGACCACTTTAAAAACTTCTTACATATTTGTTTTACATACATGTTTTGTGGACAATATCTGAGGGAAATGACCAACATGTATGAATTTGCATTGCGATAATGAGGTCATAAGGACTACACTCAGTTAAAATAATTCACCTTCCACTTTTCTTACATAGCCTTCTACATCTTTCTTGTTTCAACTGCATAGTATGTATGTTGATTTAAACAAAATATTTTCAAAAATATCTGAGGACATTATCTAATAAAAAATTGTGATAATACTGTGAATAAAATCTGCAGAAGGAATTAGTAAATTATGTCCTCCCACATGAAATAATTTCCTCTCCTTGGGAGCTGGACATATACACACATAATACACTGGGCATCTATTTCTTTACTCTAGCCATATGCATTTCACTTTACCATTCCTTTATGTTGTTTATCATACGTTCAGATTTGATGTCGTATTACAAAGCAGATCAGCACATAGTTTATAAGAAATACATATGCAGATTTTAAAAAGCAAGAAAGAGTTCCTTAATTCAGTTGCTAAGTGTGTTTTTCTGTTTTATAAAGCACTCTGTAACAGAGTGGGACAGCACTGTTCGTAGGGGCAGACAGGAAGATAATCTATCAGTGAGGTAGAAAGAAGCACCCCACATCTCACCTGGGAGCACTGCCTCAGTCATCACTGGAGTATCAGCTGTATATACGAATGGTAGTTACAGATTTTTGCAGCACACAAATCCATCACACATCTGGATCAAGGGCACAAGTGATCTGAAAAATTACCCATAAATAAATAGAGAAAGCCAGCCCGCGTAAAAGAACTCCAGTTACCGCATGGTTACTTGAGAATTACAGGTGAGGTAAGAACCTTTAGATGTACAGTTATTGTCTCTGTCACTGACTTCTAAAATCTGATGGTCATTTCATTATCTAAACTAGAAAATCACGTCTCTTAAAACCACCAAGAATTCGCTCAGGCCCTCAGATGTCTGCAATGAGATGCTGTGTGTGCAACTCAAAGGTACAGTCTGTAAAACAGCATTCTGTTAATGCTGGCCTACAATCAAGCTTTGCATCACCATCACTGCCCTGGAAGAACATGGCCTTTTTCTCAATCCAAACAGGAGCCTCACATAGTCCCTGCATCCTGCTATGGCACCAGCTGCACAGCACACTTGTGGTTGTGGGCGGCCTTCTCTTTCAGCAGCATCTAGCATGAGTTATATGTTCTGCAAGAAGAGGCTTTACAGCAGCAAATTTTCCCTGTGCCTCTGCCTGATATATGTACAAGTTTATAAGACCAGGCCAGCAAGTATCAAGAATCCATTGTCACTGGGAGAAGTCCTGTGAATAGGTCTTTGCAGCACACAACTGTATTCCCTTCTAACAGCTGTCAAATGTTTTCCTCGAACAAGACTATATACATAACAGCAGCTTGAATGTAGCTCTTTCGAAGTGTTTGTGTTTCATGAGGTGAAGAAAACTCTTTCTAGTCCAATGGAGACTTTTAACTGAGTGTATCATAAAGGACTTTTTTCTTTCTCTCTCTTTTATATCATGTAGAAATATAAAAGTGACGGTAATAGGTTTTCCTCTTTGCTGATAATATAGGGTGTTTCTGACAAGAAGGAAATTCAAGCTGACACATTCTTGGCTCAGTTCAACTACTCTGATTGATGTGAGCTGGTTACCTTTTCCCCCTGTTTTCTTTATAAAAAATATATTATCACTGGGAAATCTTCACCTCAGTATGAGCCATGTATTTCTGTTACAAAGGTCAGCCCATTATATAATTTTACACATATGTCCAATATAAATCAATTCTGTTTGGCTCAAGTACACCTAAAGAGGCTCAGAGCACATTCATTCCAAAATGTACTACATTCTGCTTGATCAGATTTCCAAGAATTAGATTTTTTTTTTTCCAGACCTCTGGAACTAAATAATGTTAAAATTCTGCTCTGGGTTGCTTTATACAAACAGTCACTACATAGTAATTAATATTTCTTAATTGATATAATATATTCTGTAGAATTATCACTTTTTATTTATATAAAACTTCAAATCAAAACACTTTGCTCTGTGCTATGTGGATAATATTTATGAACTTCTGTAATATGAGATAGATTTGTTTAATTTAGAGTTCAGGGTTAAACATTCATTCTGTAATAGAAAATGAAACAGGGATCACTGCTTTCTGCAATGATGTACCTATCAGTCTCAGTCCAGGAAAGCATTATTATTTAGTTTACGAATTGGGCAGCTTTTTTGTCTTTTTGATAGGTATCCAAAGCAGTTCAGCCAATGTTTCTGTTAGCTAAAGAGGCTTCTGCCTTTCTCACACCCAGTGGATATGATACTTGCAAAAGCTCCTTGGCAGAAGAAAACAAGGACTTGTGTTGGTACAAAACCAGTGAGGCAGAGAACATTTTTACAGCTTCATGAAGCAGAGCTTGTCTCCACAAGGCCCCAGATTTGGCAGCCAGGGCACACCTGTAGCCTGATGCTGAGTCTCCCTGGGGGAAGGCTGCTGCCGACACTGTTTGGCATCCAAGGTCTGCAGCAGTGCAACCTTCTGACAATCACAGCTCTGTCACTGCAACCCAGGGGTAGATCCAGTTCTGCCAGTTAGATGGGGCTTTTGTTAATTAAGCACACTGTACACAGCACACATCCTTACTGTGCTTATTCAAAGTGCATCTTTATTAATTGTTATGTTTCCTCACAAAGGACCAAGTCTTCTTGACTCAGACCAATACTGCCAGCATAGATGGAATCTTAGTAAGACTGAAGACTATGAGGTGACAGGTGCTCACTAACAGGTATAAGGTATTCAAGAGAAAAATATTCAAGTAATATTAACCTAAAGGTATCATAATTAGGGGGCTAATGAGGAAACACACTTGCAACATAGACAACCAGCTGATGCACCAGTAAAGAAGATCTCTACTGGTGCTGCCAGGAAAAAACGGCTGGTCATAATGGTAGGAGACTCTACTTTGAAAGGAACAGAGGCACCCATCTGTCGGCCTGACCCAGTCTCAAGGGAGGTGTGTTGCCTACCTGGGGCACCAATCAGAGATGTTGCAGAGAGGCTGCCTACTCCAGTAAGTCCCACTATTACCCACTTCTAGTGATCCATGTGGGTGCTAGTGATATAGATAACAGCAGCCAGGAGAGCATAGAGAAGGACTACAGAGCCCTGGGAGGAATGGTTAGGGGCTCTGGAGCTCAGATTGTCTTTTCATCAATTCTCCAAGATAAACGGGAGAACCTTAAAAAAGCTAGGAGGATTGGCTAGGTTAATAAATGGTTAAAAGGGTGGTGCCATAATCAGGGTTTGGGTATTTAGAACATGTAACTCAATTTAGGAAGCCAGATCTACTGGGGGCTTGTGAAGCTGGTCTGACAAAGAAGGGGAAAAGCGGTTTTGGTAGGAGGCTTGCCAGGCTGGTCAAGGTTGCTTTAAACAAGATGTGTTGGGGGAGGGGGGCATTGTTCCATCCCAACACACCCAGTCAGTTGCCAGCACCTACAATAAATGCTCGGACGATGCAGAGATATTCCAGCCGCTCCAGCCAATGAGCCGGCTTCATTTGGAGCTCGGCTCAGATGCCGCAATACAAACACCCGTAGCATGGGGAACAAACAAGAGGAATTAGAGATGTGTGCACGACTGTGGGAGTATGATATAGTTAGTAGGCATCACAGAAACATGGTGGGATGGCTGCTACGACTGGAGTGTTGGAATGGAAGGTTACAGGCTCTTTAGAAAAGACAGGCCTGGCAGGTGGGGAGGGGGAGTTGCTATTTATGTTAGGGATAGGCTGGAGAGTATGGAACTCTGTCTGGGGACGGGTGAGAGTTTGTGGGTCAGGGTTAAAGTGAGAACAGCAATGGGGGACATTACTATGGGGATGTGTTACAGACTGCCTGACCAAGAGAACTCTGTGGATGAAGTGCTCTATAGACAGATAGGAATAGCCTCATGCTCGCAGGCCCTTGTTCTCATGGGGGGCTTCAACCACCCTGACATCTGTTGAAGGGATAGTGCAGCGCAGCACAAGCAATCCAGGAGGTTCCTCGATTGTGTGGAAAACAACTTCCTTCTGCAAGTAATACAGAAGCCAAGAAGGAGAGGTGCCATGCTTGACCTCGTGCTCACCAACAGGGAAAGGCTGGTTGGAAATAAGACACTCCAGGGCAGCCTTGGTTGCAGCTATCATGAGATGGTCGAATTCAAGATCCTGAGGACAATGAGAAGAGAGTGTAGGAAGCTTGCTGCCCTGGACTTCAAGAGAACAGACTTTGGCCTCTTCAAGAACCTGCTTAGTAAGGTTCCATGGGATTTAGCCCTGGAGGGCAGGGGAGCCCAAGACTCATGGTTGTTATTCAAGGATCACCTGCTCCAAGCTCAGCAATATTGCATCACAACTAGAAGGAAATGCAGCAGGAGGCCAAGAGATCTCCTTGGATGGATAAAGGAGCTGCTTAGGGAACTTCAAAGGAAAAAAGAGGCTTATAAAGGCGGAAGCAATGAGAGGCAGCCTGTGAAGAATATAGGGATGTTGTCCAGGAAACTAGGGACCAGGTGAGGAAAGCTAAGGCCCAGTTAGAATTGAACTTGGCTAGGGATGTTAAGGATAACAGGAAGGGATTCTATAGTTACACTGTAAATAAAAGACAGACTAGAGACAACGTAGGCCCTCTCTGGAAGTTATTGGGAGAACTGGCTACCCAGGATTTGGAGAAGGCTGAGGTTCTTAATGACTTCTTTGCCTCGGTCTTCACTGGCAAATGCTCTGACTACACCACCCAAGTCTTGGAAGGCAGATGCAGGGACTCTGAGAATGAAGACCTTGTGCCCACTGTAGGAGAGGATCTGGTTCAAGACCATCTTAAGAACCTAAATGTGCACAAGTCCATGGGACCTGACAACCTTCATCCGCGGGTCCTGAAGGAGCTGGCGAATGAAGTTGCTAAGCCACTGGCCATCATATTTGAAAAATCATGGCAGTCAGGTGAAGTTCCCGAGGACTGGAAAAAGGGAAATATAACCCCCATTTTCAAGAAGGGGAAAATGGATGACCCGGGGAATTACAGACCAGTCAGTCTCACCTCCGTGCTTGGCAAGATCTTGGAGCAGATTCTCCTGGAAGGCACATGAGAAACAAGAAGGTGGTTGGTGACAGCCAGCACGGCTTCACTAAGGGGAAATCCTGCCTGACCAATTTGGTGGCCTCCTATGATGGGGCTACGAAACTGATGGACAGGGGCAGAGCAGTTGACATCATCTACCTGGATTTGTGCAAAGCGTTCGACACTGTCCCACATGACATCCTTGTCTCTAAATTGGAGAGACATCAATTTGATGGGTGGAACCCTCGGTGGATAAAGAACTGGCTGGATGGCCGCATGCAAAGAGTTGTGGTCAATGGCTCGATGTCCGGCTGGAGACTGATAACGAGTGGTGTCCCTCAGGGATCGATGTTGGGACCGGTCTTGTTCAACATCTCAGTCGGTGACATGGACAGTGGGATTGAGTGCGCCCTCAGCAAGTTTGGCAATGACACCAAGCTGTGTGGTTCGGTTGATGCGTTGGAGGGAAGGAACACCATCCAGAGGGATCTTGATGCACTTGTGAGGTGGGCTGATGCCAACCTCATGAAGTTTAACCATGCCAAGTGCAAGGTCCTACACCTGGGTCAGAGCAATCCCAGGCACAGCTACAGGTTGGGCAGAGAAGAGATTCAGAGCAGCCCTGTGGAGAAGGACTTGGGGGTGTTGGTCGATGAAAAAATGAACATGAGCCGGCAGCGTGTGCTTGCAGCCCAGAAAGCCAACAGTATTCTGGGCTGCATCAAGAGGAGCGTGACCACCAGGTTGAAGGAGGTGATCCTGCCCCTCTACTTTGGTCTTGTGAGACCTCACTTGGAGTATTGTGTGCAGTTCTGGTGTCCTCAACATAAAAAGGACATGGAACTGTTGGAACAAGTCCAGAGGAGGGCCACGAGGATGATCAGGGGACTGGAGCACCTCCTATATGAAGATAGGCTGAGCAAGTTGGGGCTGTTCAGCCTGGAGAAGAGAAGGCTGCGTGGAGACCTCATAGCAGCCTTCCAGTATCTGAAGGGGGCCTACAAGGATGCTAGACAGGTACCCTCATTAGGGACTGTAGTAATAAGACAAGGGGTAACGGGTTCAAACTTAAACAGGGGAAGTTTAGATTGGATAGAAGGAAGCAATTCTTTGCTGAGAGGGTGGTGAGGGACTGGAATGGGTTGCCCAGGGAGGTTGTGAATGCTCCATCCCTGGCGGTGTTCAAGGCTATGTTGGACGAAGCTTTGGGTGGCATGGTTTAGTGTGAGGTGTCCATGCCAATGGAGAGGGTTTGGAACTAGATGATGTTAAGATCCTTTCCAACCCTAACTACTCTATGATTCTATGATCATCTGATTTTCTCCTATGGCTGAAATCACCTTCTTAGTACTCAAGTATTACTTTCTAAATAAAACTGATTTATGTTAACTGAGCAGACTCTGGGAAAATTTTGCTCAAATTATGCTCTTTCTTGTTTAATCAATCACCTTTCTACTAAGCTGTGTAGCATTTTGCTACAAAAGTCTTAGCAGAGAAATTGGGCAGTGTCAAAATGAAAAACATTTGCTACAGTGCTAGAGTAATGACACTTAAGTGCCTTACAGGAACTCTGGATTATACATCAGGAAGTAACTACTGATAAGTTAAAGGGGATGACGTTCAAGGGTGTAGTTAAATTAGAGTATGCATCACATACTTAAGTGTCAGCCTAGTCCCTGCACAAATACATGGGAATATCGAGGTATGTGTCCATTTTTATCCCCTCATATTTCACCTGTTGCAGAAAGTTTTAACACTGGTGTTCATCACCTTCATCTCTTTTTCTGTTTTCATCGAGCTTATTGTGTCACCATAAAGGCATCAATCAAGCGGTGTCTGGCAGGACAGGTCAGGGAAGCATAGTGAAATCTGCACTGGCTGGCACTTACAATACCTGAACTATTCATAAGTCTTCTTGAACAGGTCCCTAAAGGCAAAGAATAGTGCCATAGATATTCTTACAGAAATGTCATTTTTATCTGTGACATAAAGTGGTAAAGGATGAAAAAACACTATGCATTAAGTATGTTTAAAAAGAAGCTTATTCAATGATAATTACAGAGAAATGTAAACCCAATGATTGAATGGTGGAGGATTATTTACTGTCATTTCAAATTAATTTACTTTAAACCCTTCTATAGCACACTTCAAGTCAAGATAAGGCCTTTCTTCTGATTTCTTTTTCAAAGTAGAAAAAAGAAAGAAGACTGATCACTGGTTTGTGTGAGTGGTATTTCATTAGATGATATAATTGGTAGACAGCTGCTGAAAACAAAATGCTCCTTTAAGAAAGTAGTGATTTAAATACTAGTGTGAGGTCATGTAACCTCATTATTCTCTTTACATCTTACGTTAGGTCAAAATACCAATACCTATTGCAGTAGCTTTCAACTCAGGCAGCATACGACAGTGCTTCACTTTCAACTCTGACTTTTTTATTCTTTGGAAGGATTGCAATCTGCAACACCACTGTTTCATTTTCATTGCGTTGATGTTCTATCTTTTAGGGGAAATCAGTTTCACGTTGTGTTATTCTTATATTCCTTAACAAGTTTTAGAAAGAAAAAGAAAAGAGGAATCCTTTTAAATTAAGAGGTCCCAGTTTGATAGCACTTCCCAAATCAAAAAAAAAAAAAAAAAAAAGGAAAAGAAAAAGAAGGAAAGCTTTATTATCTGAATAGTTTGCTTGAAAAGAACATGTGGCAGTGGAACATTCAAATCCCAACTCTCTAAGCTGAAGTCATTGATGTGTATTATCTGCAGGCTGTTATCATTAATAAAGCAGCTTTAAAAGGACACTTCTTAAAGCCTGGACAATTTCTTTGGGCTAAAACTCTGAGGACACCCTCTCTATCCTTTACCTGAAAAAAGAAATCCTCTTGTATATGAACACACATAAAAAGTTGTCTGCTGTTGCTGGACTTTCACAAAGTCTTTTTCAGAGTTTCTTTGCTTGACTCATAATTCCCTTTCTGTATAAGGCTGATACAAGACCATTTCTAAGGGTTAACAAAGAATAATAATAATGTCTTCTGACTTATTAGTAGCAATGGCTACAAAGGCTTGTTTACAAGTCTTCCTTAAATATCTGCTACTGTTTTCTTCTGCCTCCTTAGAAGGAAAATTTTATGTGAAAATTTAATGTATTCTATCCCATAATCTTTGGGGGTTTTTTTGGGGTGTTGTGTTTTTTTTTTTTTTGTTAAGACTGGGGGAAATTAGGGCTTTTCACTCTGACTCCTGGAATCTGGTTCTGATAACTTATGCAGATGAACGGATTCCAATAGAATAGCAACATTTTCTTTTTGCTCTCTTTTGAAGTGTGCTTCCAGTGCTTCCAGTTATTGGGAAAGTAAACTTTCTTGGTGTGGTGTACATGCTTAATTACAACAAATTGCTAATGATATAATATGAAGCAAAGGAATGTTTAAGCAAAATAAGCACTCCTTAAAAGATACAAAGACCATTTCTAGTTTATGCATTTTCAGTTAAACATTGGACAAAAGCATGCAATCATTTTTATAAATGTATTGAGATCTGTTCAACTGACATTGACAGATGTTTACTTGATTGAAAACCTACTACTGTCTGACTAGGAAAGTGATATGGTTTCAGGGGAACCGAGGTATATCTTAAAGAGGAAGCTACCACAAAATTCTGATGAAGCTCTCTTATTAAATGCTTACATTATAAAAGTGACAGAATCATTCAGTTTGTTCAGCCAGTAATATAACCTGAAATGGCAAAGGTTTTACAGCAAAAATAAAGCAACTTCATTCATTAAAAAATTATCTAATCAATGGAACAAAGAATCAATTTCTCTGTCCTGCAATGAAATCTGATAGCTTTTAAAATATACATATATTACTGCATTTTAAAAATAGTCATAATACTCTATTATTTAACATGCTTAGGAATAAATTACTCCCAGAAGTGTGATGCTCTATGTTATTTTCAATGCACAATAAATATCAATTATTTTAAATCAGTGAAAAATCTAAATGTTGATAGTATAATGAGAACTATGATCTGTAGTGATGCCATTCATTAGGAAGGCAAAATTCCAATGGGATACAGCAAGTATAGCAATGCTCTAGGAAACACACTAGGAAAATTCAGCACTAGGAATGGTCTAGAATGACCTCTTAATATGTTCAATCTGTGACTCCAAAACCAGACATTAGGTAGATGCTGGTCACAGGTTGCAGCAGAACTTCATTGCTGCCTAGAATTCAGCAACATGGAGAAAGAGAGCACATGAAGCAGTTTGGGCAAAAGGAGAAACACTTTTCAGATGCAGCTCCCAAATTAAAAAATGTTTCTGTATTTGCTTCCACTTTCTTTGCATATTCTCAGTTCTAACAGCATGGTCAGATGGTAAACTGAAGCACTGCTCAAAAAGACCAAATTTTGCAAAATCTCACCTAAAAATGTGAAAAATCTGTCCATAACTGATTTCATCAATGGGATTTTTATCTGGTTGGACATTGCCACGAGATTTGATTGTTTCAGCTGTAGCTTGGGTATATCATGGAATCAGCTGGGTTGAAAAAGACCTTTAAGGTCATCAAGTTCAACCTTTACCCCAAGATTGCAAAGTCCACCACGAAACCATGTTAAGCAGTGAGATGAACTTCTGCACCTGGTCACTCAGTGACAGCTTTCTCCTTGGACTTCAGAAAGCCTACATACTATCATACTATTTTAAAATACAGTGAATAAAGCCGCTCTCTGAATTTTGCTAGCAGCAAATGGACTGTAAGCACCCAGCATAGTGGATTAACCAGCATAAATCAAAGAAATATACACTTGAGCTTGACAAATTGCACCTATATAAAAACCAAACAGGACCTAGATCAGAATGAATAAAGAAACACACCAGGGAGTGTGCTCTGCTTTACACATCCACACATTGAAAAAGCATGTGGGCTGCAAAAAAAAGAAAAAATAAAATAAAATTGAAAGATTTGCCTTTCCCTGCATATGAAAAGCTCCACATTGCACTTGAGACCTCAGAAAAGAAAAACTGATTCCCAGCAGTTCCTCAAAGATTAACATTGGCAAAATTACAGGTTAGGAAAGGATCACATATGAAGCTTGTTTTGTTAATTTTTTTGGTAGTACACCATTTCAGTCAACACAATACTGTCCTGTCCAGCCATGTCAAAAATGTGTGGTATGCCCTGATATGACTGATGCAGTCTTATACCAGGAATGCTTAAGAATCCATTCTGTGAAAAGTAGCTTCTTCATAAATGTTATGTGCAATTAGGAAAAAAAAAAAAAAAAAAAAAAAAAAAAAAGGAAGAAAGAAGAAAGGGAGAAAAAAAGAATCTTTACAATATATATTTTTTAAAATTTGTTACATTGTTTTTAATTATCACTTTCCAAATATATAGTGAAGCATTTCACAGACCTGTACATGCCAGGGATGCCCCACAAACATTTTCTCTGTGACAAACTGTCAAAGATTTAGAGACATTCTACTTGTCTAGTCTGGGCTTACTTCCACAGTAAAGTTGCTTTATTCTTTTCTCCAAGGATTAAGACCATGATTTGGATGCTTGCTAGATGACCAGTAGCATTCAGAAAAATAAATTATTTAAAAATTCTGTAAGTGTAGAGGGAAAGAAAAGACATTAAGTTTTTATTAATTCAGATAACAGGATTGCTATCAATGCAGCAGTTTCCTATTGCCTGCTGAGCACAGTAATGAGGATTTAGGACTCTGTAAATGATACACTGTCAGAAAAACCCTCTGGATGCACAGCAAGAGTGGCATAGCAGCTTCATTTTCCTGCAGAATTTAATCTTATGAAACATTTATTTAAGAAACACCAAGCAATTAAAAATGTGCATGTGCATAGTTTTTGAAAAGCCTCACTTCTTCAAGCTGAATACACACTCTTTCAAGCATTCCTACCCCATGGCCCCATGGTAGAAGGCCACCAGATTTGTCAGGCGCAATTTGCCCTTAGTGAAGCCATGTTGGCTGATACCAATCACCCCTTCATTGTCCATGTTCCTTAGCATATTTTCCAGGAGAATCTGCTCTATGATCTTGCCTGGAACTGAGGTGAGACTTTAGTTCCCCTGGCCTTCCTTTTTCTCTTTTTAAAATTGGGAGTTATATGTTCACTTTTCCAATCACCAAGAACTTCACCAGACTGCCAAGACTTCTCAAATATGATAGGTAATGGCTGGGCATTATTGTGAGTTATGGTTTCTGTGAACCATCAAGAGCTGACTGCACCACACATGATTCCCCTTTTCCGCTTGCAAGATTAGCTGATGTGGCTTTGTGGAGAAGTGTAGCAGACCATATGTGAAGCAGATCAGCTTTTAAGGTTTCGTTTAAAATTCAGAGCACTCAGGGACTATGACAGAGCCATGCATTCAGAATAAGACAAAGCAGTAACCATGAAGAATGTGAAATATATTAGTCTCCTTTTTAAACCAGGAAAGCCACGATTCCTCTTTCATATACTTGATTGGTAATTTTGTGTGCATTAGTTTCAGAAAGTAATGTTTTGTATGAGTAGATTTTGCCAATAAAATATTGCACTGACTAAGATGAGGACAATAAAATATCTCTAGCCACTGTTTTCACATAAAATAGCAATAGATCCAATCTCATGCAATTACAGAGCCTGAGAGAAATAGAGTGTAAAGAATGTTAATATGCTTTGTGCCATAATACTAAAAGGTATTAAATCTTTTATTTATTTCATTACACTGCAAATATTCTTATGCAGGGCAACACTTTAAAGGCCTTAAATAGTAGGAGTGTATAGAAGAGTAGGCACACAAAAGGATGAGCTGGGATCACAAAACTAAACATATTTTCATGTAAGCTATTATTAGTGAGGAGACTTAGAAGAAACAGCGAATATTCAAATAGTTTTCTGTGTGCAACTGATTGATTTTCTAGTGTTAGCATGAAGTTGCATGGATAAAACAGGGGTATTGGTGAATGCTAGTTTTCAGACTATCATTATCATCACTGTCAATCACTCTCTTTCCAGAATCTCATAGGTATACCTTTGTCTATTTCCACTTAAAGTGCAGTACTGCAGTCATATATAAACTCCATTTTCTTAAGGAAATTACCCAGTCATAGAGAATTTTTAAAATCCAGCAAAAAGACCAGTGCTCACAATTCACCACTCATACACAGAATATGAGAATGTTGTTCCTCCAGTTGAGTTCATATTCTCCAAGGGACATAATATAATTTTTGAACAAAATCATGTGTGACCCTGGTATGTCCCTGGGTCAATAAAGAAATTCCATAACTTGTTTACAATAATGAGTACATCTTTTTACAGCCACTGGTATAAAAGTATGGTGCTCCATGTTGGTACCTGAGAACAAGCTTACTGAATATTTCAGTCTGCAGAAACAAACTAGAACATATGCTGTCTAGATCTCTTGATTGAAGCTTCACAAGAGGAATCTGGATCTTGTACTGACATAAGGTTTGGGGATTTTTCTTAAAGAATACACCTTTGTTCTTTTGAGCTTGCTCAATGACTCCCCTTTCTTTCCTTTTTTATTTGTAATTTTTTTTTAAAGGAAATTTCTTTTCCTTTTTTTTGTAGCATAGTGGGAACATGAGATATGCTGCCAGTAACTCTACCCCCACGGTGCTTTAATCTTATAAACCCCATTCAGTAACTGACCTAAGCATGTTCACCCTTCCGTTCAAGACGTGTAATTACACTGCATCTATGCCTAGGTGCACCAAAATCTTACACAGTGCTTTGATGTCCTTCAGGTAGAGAGGTAATAAATACCACGATAATAAAGCTTGTTTTGTAGCTGTGATGCAAATAGTTAACATTAAAGTGGCCATCATAAAAAACTCATCTGTGTGATATCTATTGTTGTCCTGGGTTCAGCAGTAACGGTCATTTTTCTCCTTCTTAGTAGCTGGTGCAGTGCTGTGGTTTTGACTTTCAGCTTGGGAACAACGCTGATAACACCGATGTCTTTAGTTGTTGAAAAGTAATGTTTACTCTGACCAAGGACTTTGTGAGTCTCATGCTTTGCCAGGGAGGAAGGGAAGCCAGGAGGAAGCAGAGACAGGACACCTGACCCAAACTAGCCAAAGAGGTATTCCATACCACAGCACACCATGCCCACTATGTAAACGGCAGTTACCTGGAAGTGTGAGATCACTGCTCGGGTCGGGCTGGGTATCGGTCAGCAGGTGGTGAGCGGTTGTATTCTCTTTCCTTGTTATTTCCCTTATCATTATTATTATTGGTGGTAGCAGTAGTGGTTTTGTGTTATACCATAGTTACTGGATTGTTCTTTTCTCAACCCGTGGGAGTTACATTCTTTCCATTCTCCTCCCCATACCTCTGGGAGCAGGACGAGGAAGGGTGAAGGAGTGAGCGAGCGGCTGCGTGGTTCTGGATTGCTGGCTGGGTTTAAACCAAAACAGTTCTTTGTGGTGCCCAATGTGGGGCACGAAGGATTGAGATAACAACAGATCTGCCCATAGTGTGTCTAATTGCATTTGTAATAAGCATTCATTGTTTTGGATTAAGAGTCATTCGTCACAGTGCTGATTTATTTGCTCTCAGGGTTGTTGCGCCTGGTCTCTGAGTTTCAGCATATCGTACCTTACTTTCAGCTGGCATTTACTGTATTATCAGCTGGGGGGCCTGGGCTAAGGTTATTGTTTCACTGTACTTCATGACAATGACTTGTAATACAACAGAATCATTGATCATGCAACCGATGCTGCTTGTGTTCCCAGTGTGGTCACCACCTCTATACTTTGGGAGTGTTTAGCAATTACAAAACTTTTTCCCCTCTTCGGGTAGTCAACCTATGAGGAAGACATTCCTTTACTGTCCCCGTCCCCTCACCAGATTATTTGCAGCATCATTTGAGAGTTCTGAAGGTTTTAAATGGCCTTTGGGTACACTTGAGACCTGCCTGCTGATTGTGATAGGGATAACCATGCTGGCACACATACAGAGTGTGTTTTACCCACAACTATTTCGTCTGATTTTGAAAGTTAAGCAGAGTCAGGTTTGGGTCTTGTCCAGGGTTGAATGATGACATAGAAGGACCAAGAGATTTCCCCTGAGGCTCGACAATCACAGGTTACGGGGTGTGTGGGATAGTATGGGCAAGTATCTGGGCCAGTGGGCCCCTTCACTGCTTTGGAACTTCACCATTGAACAAGTGCAAAATCCAGAAAAATTAGTAAAACACTTAAATGAGGTGTGTTGTCATCCCGGTCATACTAGAGAGAGACAAATTATGGCAACGTGCTGGGGCTTGGCCTATGCGTACAGAGCCCTGTTCAACACTATCCAGAACCTTCAAAGGAAAAAAAATGTCTCTGGATCTGATGGCAATGCAACAGACAAAGCAGCTACTCACTCCAAATACAGCAGCTTGTACCAACCCTGGTGACAAACACAGCACCTGCTCAAATTCTGACTACAGCAGATAATGCAGCTACTCCAACTTAAAGTACAACGACTACACCAACCCTTGTGACAAGTGTAGCAGTTACTCAAACTCCGATTGCAACAGACAGCATGGCTACTCCAGCTCTAAACACAGCAGCTACACCAACCCCAGCGACAAGTGCAGCAGCTACTCAAACTCTGACTACAACAGACAACACAGCTAATCCAATTCCAAACACAGCAGCTACAGCATTCCCAGTGACAAGTTGAGCAGCTACCCAAACTCCGACAACAGATACTGCAGCCATTCCAACCACAGTGATAATCACTGCAGCTAAAACAGAGGACCAATTACTGCCAATATCGGTTGCCCTGTACACAAGTGGAAAAACAAAACTGAGGCAAGAAAGATGAAGAAAAATGAAGAAACAATGTACTTATTACATGGGACAGCATCTGATCAGGAGTTATTATTACATGAATCAGAGGAAGAAGAAGAAGAAGAAGAAGTGACTTCTTGACCCCAGACCTCAACCGAGCTATGGAATATGCAAAAAGATATTACCTGTCATCCAGGGGAGCACATCATCACCTGGTTGGGACAATGGGGCCGACGGTCACGAACTAGAAAGTAGGGAAGCCAATCAGCTGGGATCACATATGCCCCATATGACCAGTACGAAAGTCTAATGGAGAGTGGGTACTAACAGTGCCCTGAATGAAGTCACACCACCTTTGAGTGCTGCTGTACCGGACATGCTAGAACTTCAATATGAACTGGAGTCAAGGGAAGCCAAGTGGTATGTCACTACTGATATTGCCAATGCACTTTTCTCAATTCCTTTGGCAGCAGAATGCAGGCCACAGTTTGTTTTTACTTGGAGGGGCGTCCAGTACACTTGGAACCGACTGCCCCAGGAGTGAAAACACAGCCCTACCATCTGCCATGGACTGATCCAAACTGCACTGGAACAGGGGCAAGCTCCAGAACATCAATGCAATACATTGATGACATTATTGTGTGGGGCAATACAGTGGAAGAAGTCTTTGAGAAAGGGAGGAAAATAATCCAAATCCTGCTGAAAGCTGGTTTTGCCATAAAACGGAGTGAGGTCAAGGGACCTGTACAGGAGATTCAATTTTTGGGAATAAAATGGCGAGATGGACGTCGCCAGATCCCTACAGATGTGATCAACAAGATAACAGCAATGTCTCCACCAACTAATAAGAAAGAAACACAAGCTTTCTTGGGTGCTGTGGGGTTCTGGAGAACGCACATCCCAAATTACGGTTTGATTGTAAGCCCTCTCTATCATGTGACCTGGAAGAAAAGTGGTATTAAATGGGGCCCTGAGCAACAACAAGCCTTTGAGCAAATTAAACGTGAGATAGTTCATGCAGTAGCCCTTGGACCAGTCCAGATCGGGCCAGATGTAAAAATGTACTGTACACCGCAGCTGGGGAGAATGGTCCTACCTGGAGCCTTTGGCAGAAAGCTCCAGGGGAGACTCGAGGTCAATCCCTCGGCTTTTGGAGTCGGAGATACAAAGGATCCGAGGCCAGCTATACCCCAACTGAAAAGGAGATCCTGGCAATCTACGAAGGGGTTCGAGCTGCGTCAGAAGTGATTGATACTGAGGCACAGCTCCTTCTGGTACCCTGGTTGCCCGTGCTGGGCTGGACGTTCAAAGGCAGGGTCTCCTCTACACACCATGCAGCCAATGCTACATGGAGTAAGTGGGCTGCACTAAGTATTCAATGAGCTCGAATAGGAAATCCCAGTCATCCAGGAATTCTGGAATGGAACATCATGGACTGGCCAGAGTGCAAAGATTTTGGAATGCCACCAGAGGAGTAGGTGATGCGTGCTGAAGAGGCCCCACCGTATAATAAACTGTCAGAAAGTGAAAAGATGCCTAGTTTACTGATGGGTCCTGCTGTATTGTGGAAAAGTATCAGAAATGGAAGGCAGCCGTATGGAGTCCTCAATGACAAGTTGCAGAAACTGCTGAAGGAGAGGGTGAATCGAGTCAGTTTGCAGAGATGAAAGCCATCCAGCTGGCCTTGGACATTGCTGAACGAGAAAAGTGGCCAGTACTTTATCTCTATACTGACTCATGGATGGTGGCAAATGCCCTGTGGGGGTGGTTGCAGCAATGGAAGCAGAGCAACTGGCAACACAGAGGTAAACCCATCTGGGCTGCTGCACTGTGGCAAGATATCGCTGCCCGGGTGCAGAACCTGGTGGTGAAGGTACGCCACGTAGATGCTCATGTTCCCAAGAGACGGGTCATTGAGGAACACCAGAACAACCAACAAGTGGATAAAGCTGCTAAGATTGAAGTGGCTCAGATGGACATAGATTGGTAACATAAAGGTGAATTATTTTTGGCCCTGTGGGCCCATGACACTTCGTGCCATCAGGGCAGAGATGCAACATACAGATGGGCTCATGATGGAGGGGTGGATTTAACAATGGACACTATTGCCCAGGTTATTCATGAATGTGCTGCAAATAAGCAAGCTAAATGGTTAAAGCCTCTTTGGTATGAAGGACAATGGCTGAAGTACAAATATGGGGAGGCCTGGCAGATTGATTATATCACACTCTCACCAACCAGCCAAGGCAAGCGCCATGTGCTTACCGTTGTGGAAGCAACCACCGGATGGCTGGAAACATTCGCTGTGCCCCACGCCACTGCCCGGAACACTATCCTGGGCCTTGAGAACCAGATTTTGTGGCAACACGGCACTCCAGAGAGAATTCAGTACGACAATGGGACTCATTTCCGGAACAACCTCATAGACACTTGGGCCAAAGAGCATGGCACTGAGTGGTTATATCACATCCCCTACCATGCACCAGCCTCCGGGAAAATTGAACGGTACAATGGGCTGTTAAAAACTACACTGAGAGCAATGGGTGGTGGGAATTCCAAACATTGGCATACACACTTACCAAAAGCTACCTGGTTGGTCAACACCAGAGGATCTGCCAACAGGGCTGTCCCAGCTCAGTCAGAACCTTTGCATACTGTAGAACGGGATAAAGTTCCTGTGGTGCACATGAAGAATTTGCTGGGGAAGACAGTCTGGGTTATTCCTGCTTCAGGTAAAGGCAAACCCACTTGTGGGATTGCTTTTGTTCAGCGACCTGGATATACTTGGTAGGTAATGTGGGAAGACGGGGAAGCCCAATGTGTACCTGAAGGGGATTTGATTTTAGGGGAAAACAGCCAATGAACTCAATTGTATGCTGTTGCCTGCTATGTTGCACTTTTATAGCCCACCAACTAGATGTCTTCAGGTCACCAGTGGCTGGCCCTGACTTCCCTCCGACCATCATCCCAACAAAGAATGAACTTTGACAAAACCAGATGAGCTCAGCAGTGACCAGCCAAGATCCACGGTGTTATCAGCAGGCAACAATCCAAAACTGCACACTGTCTCTCCTGGTCTGAAAGACAGTTACAAGAGGTGGAGCCAGACATCATAGGCCCGATGGACTCAGCAGCTTTATGGGGATTGGTCCATGCTCTAAGGAATGATATCTCTCTCTTTGTGTGTGTGTGTATGTGTATATATATATATGAGACAAGAGTGATGGTATATTGAAAAACGTAGGATCTGAGCATGATGTGAAGAGTATGGAATAAGGAGTGGACACTGTCCTGAGCTCAGCAGTAGCAGTCATTTTTCCCCTTCTTAGTAGCTGGTGCAGTGCTGTGGTTTTGACTTTCAGCTTGGGAACAACGCTGATAACACCGATGTCTTTAGTTGTTGAAAAGTAATGTTTACTCTGACCAAGGACTTTGTGAGTCTCATGCTCTGCCAGGGAGGAAGGGAAGCCAGGAGGAAGCAGAGACAGGACACCTGACCCAAACTAGCCAAAGAGGTATTCCATACCACAGCACACCATGCCCACTATGTAAACGGCAGTTACCTGGAAGTGTGAGATCACTGCTCGGGTCGGGCTGGGTATCGGTCAGCAGGTGGTGAGCGGTTGTATTCTCTTTCCTTGTTATTTCCCTTATCATTATTATTATTGGTGGTAGCAGTAGTGGTTTTGTGTTATACCATAGTTACTGGATTGTTCTTTTCTCAACCCGTGGGAGTTACATTCTTTTGATTCTCTTTTGATTCTCCTCCCCATACCTCTGGGAGCAGGACGAGGAAGGTGAAGGAGTGAGCGAGCAGCTGCGTGGTTCTGGATTGCTGGCTGAGTTTAAACCACAACAGTTGTGGATAGTGTGAGGAAGTGAAATCTCAACACATTTACTTTGAAAAATTAAATTAAAATAGTAGTATTTTTTGTTATGTAAATTCATTTTCAGACTTACGCAGCAAAAGCTTTAGGAAAAATGAAACCAGTTCGAAATTAATACTGAAGCTGAAAGACTACAGTAGTGGCAATTTTCATAGGTGATTTCCTCTCTCAGGCCATGGAAGCTGTGAACTAAAGTTCATTCATTGAAAGGCGTTTGGAATCCCACATAAAGTGTAGAAAATTGTATTTCCAAAGATTCTGACACACAACTAGTCCTTTAGAAAGTCAAGATACATCAGTTTAGCTCTTTAGCTTTTCAGCAGTTTCCATTTGATCTTAGGCCACTGACTTTGGACAGCAGCTTCAATCACAGTTTGCAGGCAAGTGATTTGATGCCAAGAATAACTGTTTGGCAGCAGGAGCTGGCACATATGTTTTAGTTCTCCTGCAGTACCACATGCGTCTTCCAAAAACTGTGGCTAAAGACTGTAATAAAGATCTAACTGTTAAAGTATTAGTGAGGAAATATACAGTTCCTGACTTCAGATCTGGTAAAAGATCTAAGTTTAGAGCTTTGTTTTTTTGTTCAGATGGGATTTTTTTAGGTAGCATATTTCTCTCAGCTTTTGACAGACTATTTTAAATGTTTGGGTATCAATATTTATTAGAAATGGGTGTCAGGTTTTAGATAACATCTTTTTACTTTTTGCAAATTTCTGAAAAATTGAATTTTGCAAATTCAATCAAAACAAATGAGGTTGAGGATGGAGGACAGAGTCCCACTATCTTAAGACAACCCACTGCTTGGTGCTTAGGGCATTCATGAATATGGGCAAACCCTCAAATTGTGAACTGGCTTAGGGCACTCACTTTTTTTCAAGAACATTTTAGGAAAATTTTACTTTGCTTTCCTTGCATGTTCAAGGGAACTATACTTAGACATACCCAAATACTCTTCCAGAATTCTTATTTTACAGACAGTCTTTTTCTTTTCCCAGTTTTTGCAAAAGCATTAGTACATACTACTCCATTGTAGGTTTCATCATCTAATAATGTGTTAATTTAAGGAAAGAAAGTAATTAACAAGAAAGTTAATCGAACTTTATATCACTTGTTGAGTATGGAATTTAAACTGTCTTGAGCTGTATACCTAGTTATCTGTCTAGGACCTTATGATAAACCCTCAATCATTAATTTGTAGAAAGGTTATTTCTTTAACACTTTAAAAATAATTTCTGAGTTATTTTATTTATATTTTCTAGTTATAATTTTATGTTGAATTTTGTTGGAACTGGATGTTTAGTATTGCCATTTTTCAGGCAAGGACAGAAACCAAATCCAGTCTTTCAGTATATCTTACAATTTTCATAGACTAATGATTTCCCGGTTGTCTTATTTAATAAAAGTGTAATTATGAGGTTGATTAAATCCATTTTACTTTACCTTTCAAATTGACTTGAAGAGTATATTTTTCAGTTTTATGGCAAAAGAAAACCAAAGCAAAAGAAAATCTGAGCAAGTTGTCTAAAGAGATTCTGTTTGGCCTACCTAATGCGGCCTTTATTTTTATTATGAAATCAATCTCTGAACTGCAGATTTGAATATTTAATCTTTGAGCCCACATATTGGACCTAAGAAGAAAATGCAAAAAGTACATATTTTCTAGAAACCTCACCTAAAGCATCTCAAGAATATCTACATCTCAGTAGCTCTTGCATTTCATAGTACTTTTGTCACAGTAATAGCTTTCTCTAAATAATGTAGCTAGACAAGAAAAAGAACAATTTCATTTTACTCATAATGAAGCAATCTTCAGCAGGATGTCAAAACATTCTAAGTGGTTAATGACATTTCTTGTGATCCATCTGTTGACTGTCCTTCCTCTTGGGACAAAAAGGGAATCCTTTTTATTAAATGTAAATCAGTATTTAGATAAACACCACCAAGATGAAGAGGAAAATGTTGACAGCCTTCAGGCTTAGGGACTGTAAATGTGTTCAACCACAATGCAAACCCAATATTTTTCCACACAAGACAACCTTGTGAATGTCTGCAATGCAGGTACCTTGATCTCCGACTAAGGAGAAAACAGATACTGGTTTATCTAAATTATTAAATATATATCTATACACACATATAAACACACACACATATATATTTACAATGTTGATGTGCACGCATATCATGTATCTCCTACTTGAGCTTTGTTTTAAGCCCCTGAGCACCAACAACAAAGAAAAATGCACTGTGGCTTAAAAAAAAAAAAAGAAGCAGAAAGGATGTAACAGCATGAGCAGACACTTAAGGGGAGAAAACAATGACTTCTTTCCCTGGAGGCTGCCCTGGGAACGCTGGCATATGCCATCTCTGTCCCAAAGACAGCCAAGGGACCTGGGAGTGCCAGATGTGTCTGTGGTGTACAATGATTTTCTGGTGTCTAAGTTTGCAGAGAGCTGCTTTAGTACATGCTTGGATCCACCTCACCCACAACAGCACCTCTGGCAGTTCCATGGCCACTTTGGTTTTTTTCCTCCTTTTTCTTGTCATTGTCACATCTTTGTTCTCCAAGACAAATGTGTAATAAGAAAAGTATTTTAAAAATTATATTATTGTAGAAAAAAAATACTCATAGGAAGCTAATAGCTAATCTATATCTTACTATTCTAAATGTGGGTTAGGGTCTAAATCTTCAGGCTTTTTCTATGGGCACTACAACATCATTTCCAACCAATTTTTGGAGACTAAAGAGAGTAAAATTTGTATATCTAAATTCCTACCTCAGTTTAATTAAATCACTTAAATTCATCATTAAAATAAGACCCACTCTCAGAGAATACTATGCTGTACTTTTCATGCTTAAAATGCTAAATTACTTAAAGATTTCAGTAAAATTTGCCATAAGGCTATTATTTCAGATTACTGAAAGTCATGCCAAAATGCTCAGTGTGCTTCGGTTACACAGGCTATATTGTCAGTCTCAAGACCTGCCATTTTGAAAAATGGCAATAGACTGGTTTTAGCCACCATCACCTCTCAGCACATCTCAGACTCTTCCCTTGTCATAGCACTGCACATATCCAAATAAATCTGTTGCATATACACTGTTCATGTTGCATAGAAATCACTAAACCACCAGCAAGAAGATGAATCCTTTAGTGAAAATGTTGATTTTGCTGAAGGTTACGGAAAAGGAGTGCAAAATTGCACAGCAGGTCCAGTGTTTCCTTGTATGTGCAATTTGGTACTGGGGATCAAGCATGTCAGTAAGCAAAGTTGTCACCTTTGGGAAATATCAGCAGAGAGGAAGGGCTGTGGTGTGTCATCTTCCTTCCATGATCGAAAAGAATCAAGTACACAATCTCCTAAAATATGGCTGGATGCTTCTGACTGTAATGAGTATAGACCTTTCTTTCTGTAAACAAACTAATGCTTATTTGTTTTAGAAATCTGTATTTCCTGGACTAGTAACAATAACATTTATTGCTTGATCTGTTCTGGGGGGTTTTGATGTGCAACGAGCCTTAAAGCTCCTACCATCTTCCTGTTCATTTGAAACCAGTATCAAATGTCTCAAGATATGCTTAAATACTTCTCAATCCCTAAGCAACCTTCAATATGCTTTCAAACATATTTTCAACAGCCCCTGAATGAGTATCATCCTGTGGTCTTTAAATAAATTCCATGAAATATATAGCATTTAATTGTAAGTACGCAATATTGGCTGAAAACTAGCTGTCCAAAACACCATGTTCTAATATGCTTCTTTACCTCTGTGGGGTCTCATCCTTAGCAATCGTCTTGGCAATACAGCAGCTCCTTTTTGATTGGAGGCAGGTAAGCTTTTCTAGAATGCTTTTCTTCCAAAATGACAAATCTGGAATGGAGATCTCTAAAGCACTATGATCAAGTAAACCCAAGGATTTACACATAACCATCAAATCCTTCCCCAGTTTGTTTACAATGTGCAAACCACAGGTTTGTAGCTGAAAAAAATCTCTTTAATGATGCATATTTCACAGCTACCAGTACCATGCACTAAAGAGAGGGTGAAAAAAAAAAAAGAAATGAAACCTCTTACACCAGTGAATTAAAGATAAAATGTCCTCCTTTCCATTAATTTATTTTTCCGTTGTTGTTGCTTTGTTTGTTTGTTTGTTTGTTTTGTTAGCACTGACGCTAGATACTCCTGTCTAGCTCTGAAAAATAAGCAAAAGTGAGGGTACTAGGAAGAACTCACTATGCTGGCTCTTCCTATTGCATTTCTAGTTACACAAGCAAGGTTGGTTGTAAAAAAAAAATCTTAGAATCATAGAATCATGGAATAGTTAGGGTTGGAAAGCAACTTAAGATCATCTAGTTCCAATCCCCCTGCCATGGGCAGGGACACCTCACACTAAACCGTGCCACACAAGGCCTCATCCCACCTGGCCTTGAATACCTCCAGGGATGGAGCATTCACAGCCTCCCTGGGCAACCCATTCCAGTGCCTCACCACCCTCTCAGCAAAGAATTTCTTCCTTCTATCCAATCTAAACTTCCCCTGTTTAAGTTTGAACCCATTACCCCTTCTCCTGTCACTACAGTCCCGGATGGATAGTCCCTCCGCAGCATCCTTGTAGGCCCCCTTCAGATACTGGAAGGCTGCTATGAGGTCTCCACGCAGCCTTCTCTTCCCCAGGCTGAACAGACCCAACTTGCTCAGCCTGTCTTCATACGGGAGGTGCTCCAGTCCCCTGATCATCCTCGTGGCCCTCCTCTGGACTTGTTCCAAGCAGCTCCATGTCCTTTTTATGTTGAGGACACCAGAACTGCACACAATACTCCAAGTGAAGTCTCACAAGAGCAGAGTAGAGGGGCAGGATCACCTCCTTTGACCTGCTGGTCACGCTCCTTTTGATGCAGCCCAGGATACGGTTGGCTTTCTGGGCTGCGAGCACACACTGCCAGCTCATGTTCATTTTTTCATCGACCAACACCCCCAAGTCCTTCTCCACAGGACTGCTCTGAATCTCTTCTCTGCCCAACCTGTAGCTGTGCCTGGGATTGTTCCAACCCAGGTGTAGGACCTTGCACTTGGCATGGTTAAACTTCATAAGGTTGGCATCAGCCCACCTCACAAGCATGTCAAATCCCTCTGGATGGTGTTCCTTCCCTCCAACGCATCAACCGAACCACACAGCTTGCTGTCATTGCCAAACTTGCTGAGGGCGCACTCAATCCCACTGTCCATGTCACCGACTGAGATGTTGAACAAGACCGGTCCCAACACCGATCCCTGAGGGACACCACTCGTTATCAGTCTCCAGCCGGATATCGAGCCATTGACCACAACTCTTTGCGTGCGGCCATACAGCCAGTTCTTTATCCACCGAGGGTTCCACCCATCAAATCGATGTCTCTCCAATTTAGAGACAAGGATGTCACGTGGGACAGTGTCGAACACTTTGCACAAGTCCATGTAGATGATGTCAACTGCTCTGCCCCTGTCCATCAGTTCCATAGCCCCATCATAGAAGGCCACCAAATTGGTCAGGCAGGATTTCCCCTTAGTGAAGCCATGATGGCTGTCACCAACCACCTTGTTGTTTTCCATGTGCCTTGGCATGCCTTCCAGGAGAATCTGCTCCAAGATCTTGCCAGGCACGGAGGTGGGACTGACTGGTCTGTAATTCCCCGGGTCATCCATTTTCCCCCTCTCGAAAATGAGGGTTATATTTCCCTTTTTCCAGTCCTCGGGAACTTCACCTGACTGCCATCATTTTTCAAATATGATGGCCAGTGGCTTAGCAACTTCATTTGCCAGCTCCTTCAGGACCCGCGGATGAAGGTTGTCAGGTCCCATGGACTTGTGCACGTTTAGGTTCTTAAGATGGTCTTGAACCAGATCCTCTCCTACAGTGGGCACAAGGTCTTCATTCTCAGAGTCCCTGCATCTGCCTTCCAAGACTTGGGTGGTGTGGTCAGAGCATTTGCCAGTGAAGACCATTAAGAACCTCAGCCTTCTCCAAATCCTGGGTAGCCAGTTCTCCCAATATCTTCTGGACGGGGCCTGCGTTGTCCCTAATCTCTCTTTTACTCGCTATGTACCTATAGAATCCCTTCCTGTTATCCTTAACATCCCTAGCCAAGTTCAATTCTAACTGGGCCTTAGCTTTCCTAACCTGGTCCCTAGTTTCCTGGACAACATCCCTGTATTCTTCCCAGGCTGCCTGTCCCTGCTTCCACCTTCTATAAGCCTCTTTTTTTCTTTGAATTTTCCTGAGCAGCTCCTTATCCATCCAAGGAGGTCTCCTGGCCCTCCTGCTGCACTTCCTTCTAGTTGGGATGCAACACTCCTGAGCTTGGAGCAGGTGATCCTTGAATAACAACCATGAGTCTTGGGCCCCCCTGCCCTCTAGGGCTATATCCCATGGAACCTTACTAAGCAGTTTCCTGAAGAGGCCAAAGTCTGCTCTCTTGAAGTCCAGGGCAGTGAGCTTGCTGCACGCTCTTCTTACTGTCCTGAGGATCTTGAATTCGACCATCTTGTGGTCACTGCAACCAAGGCTGCCCTGGAGCATCACATTTCCAACCAGCCCTTCCCTGTTGGTGAGCACGAGGTCAAGCATGGCACCTCTCCTTGTCGGCTCCTCTATTACTTGCAGAAGGAAGTTGTCTTCCACACAATCGAGGAACCTCCTGGATTGCTTGTGCTGGGCCGTACCTTCACTCCAACAGATGTCAGGGTGGTTGAAGCCCCCCATGAGAACAAGGGCCTGTGAGCGTGAGGCTGTTCCTATCTACCTATAGAGCACTTCATCCACAGATTCCTCTTGATCAGGCAGTCTGTAACACATCCCCACAATAATGTCCCCCATAGCTGTTCTCACTTTAACCCTGACCCACAAACTCTGCCGACTGCTCACCTGTCCCCAGACAGAGTTCCATACTCTCCAGCCTATCCCTAACATAAATAGCAACTCCCCCTCCCCACCTGCCAGGCCTGTCTTTTCTAAAGAGCCTGTAACCTTCCATTCCAACACTCCAGTCGTAGCAGCCATCCCACCATGTTTCTGTGATGCCTACTAACTATATCATACTCCCACAGTCGTGCACACATCTCTAATTCCTCTTGTTTGTTCCCCATGCTACGGGCATTTTATAGAAGCATCTGAGCCGAGCTCCAAATGAAGCCGGCTCGTTGGCTGAAGTGGCTGGAATATCTCTGCATCGCTCCGAGCATTTATTGTAGGTGCTGGCAACTGACTGGGTGTGTTGGGATGGAACAATGCCCCCTCCCCCAACACATCTTGTTTAAAGCAACCTTGACCAGCCTGGCAAGCCTCCTACGAAAACCTCTCTTCCTTTTCTTTGTCAGACCAGCTGTACTAGCCCCCAGTAGACCTGGCCTACTAACTTGGGTCCTGTATTCAAAACACCCAAACAACTGACTATGGCACCACCCTTTTAACCATTTATTAACCTGGCCAATCCTCCTAGCTTTTTTAAGGTCCCCCCTGTATCCTGGAGAATTGACGAAAAGACAATCTGAGGTCCAGAGCCCCTAACCACCTCTCCCAGGGCTCTGTAGTCCTTCTTTACGTTCTCCAGGCTACTTCTGTCAACATCACTAGCACCCACATGGATCACCAGAATTGGGTAATAGTCTGTGGGACTCACTAGATCAGGCAGCCTCTCTGCAACATCCCTGATCCGTGCCCTAGGTAGGCAACACACCTCCCTCGAGATCGGGTCAGGCTGACAGATGAATGCCTCTGTCCCTTATCTTTCCCTCTCTCCTTTCCTGATTTTAATTCCCTGGCTTAATATTCCCAGTCCTTAGACTTTCATTCTCCCATCCTTTATGTGGTTCATCCCTCTCTCCTGCAAAATGCATCAGTTGTGTCTTTTAAATGCGAGGTTGAGGCTTTCTGGTGAGATATCCCTTCACTGTTGATAATCTGAGCTAAGATATGTGCTAAGGTCGGTAATTTTAGAATGGTGAAAGGGCAGGTCTCGCCATGTTGCCTCTGTGAGGAGCGAGATCAGTGTCAGAGCAACAAGGTAAAACTTTAGAGGTTTGGGTTCAAACTGCCAAACTGCCAGATTCCTCAGCATTTATACATTTGTTGGAGATTTTCCCAACTTCAGTGTAGCAATACAGGTATTTCCAGAGTTACACGGAAAGTGTCTAGGTACTACTCTGCGAAACAGCAACTACAAATTCAGAGCTTATTACACAAAGCCTGGATGCTGTTCAGCTATTACTTAAAAAAATAGTCTGTCTCCTGTTATTTGGGTTATGTGCAATCTGAAGCACTAATAAACTGTTAAGCTGCACCTGTGAAGCTTTTTATAAAAGTATCCAGCATAAGGAGGATAAGAGGGAAAATTCAACCATTTTAAATCCTCAGCACATTTTGGTAATGTTTGTTTGATTTCTCTGTCATTAGCTAGAAAGACCCTGTATTACTGCTCCTTCTATCTGCAACACATTTATTTTTGTATACCCTTCCCTTCCCAGGTCCTGTACTTCATAAGTGCAGCTCAGCACAAGCCTCCCCCTGCCTCATGAGTGTGGTTGGTCCTGGCAGTGATTAGCTGATTGATGAACTGTGTCTGGCACATTTTGCAGAAGGGCTGCAAAGCTCCACCACCCCCTTTTCAGTGAGGTCCAAACCCTACAGGAGCATTCCGGCACCACAGACTGACCCTGTTTCAGGAGACCTAGTGGGATCCCAGCAGCTGTGGATGATCTGAACATGTCAGGATGCTATAAACTAGGAAGAAAACTTTGCTGTTGTTTGATAGAACTGCAAAATCTACAGTCAGCTACAAGGGAAAAGTCTTCTCTCCCACAGTCAGAGAAAACCCTGTTGCTCCTGTTGGCCAAGCAGCTGAAAAGGAAAACTCTGTTTGTAATGCAATTAATCACAGAAAAAACTCCAATTAAAACTATCCACTTTTTTGTCATCTTGTGTGTAAAAGATGCTGAAGGATGCTACATGGTCGTACATACAGATGTCTAAGTAAATGCATGGGGTAATTATCAATGATTTTAGAAAAGTCTTAGTTGCTTATAAAGCAGTATGTCATCTTTTCCTTAGGGTTGTATATCATTTCCTATAGAAAAAGAAATTCTAATACCTATTTTCTCACAACAAATGTATAGCAAATACAGTAAATAATATAACCATAATCTACATGTTTACTATGTGGTTTATAGTTCAAACTGAAATATTATTTCTGCACATGGAATAGCCTTTCCAAGAACACATCAATTAAACTCTACTTATTTTCTGATAAGTCTTCAGTAACATTTTGGGGAATTAATGTCATATTAGTTACACATACATACAGTCTGATCTCCTCTTTTGTGTTCAGAGACAGAAGTTTCCAAAAGAAAGCTTACAGTTCAGAGGTTCATAGGATTTTTTTGTTACATATGTTTTTCTTGTTTAGTGTATTTGAAGATTTTTTCAAACATCATTTCACCTCAATAGGTCAAATGCTTTACAGTTTGCTGATGTATTTACTGTACTTTAAAGAGTTTTTTCCTATGAAAAGCAAGTAAAGGTTTCAGATAGGAATGAAGATTAAAAACGACATTTTTTAAATGAAAACTTAGAAAGAAATTGAATATCTTTAGAAGAGTTTAAAGAAAAAGAAATGACTAGACTTATGAAAAAAATTGATGTGATAAAGAAGGAACCTATCTTCTAAGCAGGAACTATGAAAGTGGAAAAACTGCTAGAGCCCATAGAAAATACTGAGATCAAACACATGGGGGCAATTTTTCATCAGAATGCTAATGGCAGGAATTATCTATGCTCTTCCTGATAGTGATGATGAAATCTGTGTAATTCTTCCTGCTCTGAGCAGAAGCGCTGTTGAGCATAAACAGAGAAGTGTTGAATCACACATAGATTTCTTTAATTGAATCAGCACCATACTCAAGGGAGCTGGTAGTAAATCTGTAAATCTTTCTGGCAGTTCTCTGCATTTGGGGAATGACTGAAAGACTAGCTCCTAGTAAATCAATGGTAACTTTCTCATTCATTCCGAAGGACCTACAAGCAAAAGCAGTGTTGGTAGCTTAGAAAAAATGAGCCAAAGTACATAAACCAGATTTGTTTGCTGGTTGGTTTTAGATTAGACATATCTTACAGTAAGTAAAGAAAGAACAGATGAGGTCTACAAAGCAAAACAAATCATGTTTAAATATTACCCTGGACCTTTCCAATGGTATAAAAGCAACGCAAATTCTACAAGCTAGAAAAATCAGTGGAGTCCTTAATATATTTATCCAGATATTGTTCATTATACTTTCAGGCACTTCTGTCTTTGTACATGTAGCTTTTGGCCAAAGAACAGGGCTAGAGGTGTAGAAAGGGAATGACCCACTAGCTAAGTGGTTGTGAAAGACTGATCTGAAATCAGACTCCACTGTCCATTGTCTCAAAGATTGGCACCAGGAATTGAAATGGGACTCCGCCAGCCATTGCCTCAGAGATGGGTGAGGGGAGCTGAGATAAGAGTCTTCCATCCATTGCCTGGGAGATGGGAGTGAGGAGCTGAATTGGGACTCCACCATCTGTTGCCTGAGGGAAGAATGAGAAAGAACTGACAAGACTCTTTTGTCCGTTACCTCAAGGACTGGTGTGAGGAATTGCTATCTGTTATCACAAGAATTGCTGCAGACACCTGTGCGTGTACAGACACATGCAGTTGGCTGCAAGACCAGAAAAACTGGTCCACCAGGAACATTAATAAGTGACATGAAGAACATAGTCACTCCCCACAACTCACAATGAAAGGGGGAGTAAAACATCGCCAAAAGGGGTACCTTCAAGGGGACTCCAGAAGGACATCTCCACGAGGACACCCACCACTGATGAATTCTTGGGGAACACTCTGCTCCGATACTACGAGACTACAAACCCTGAAGAATTCTCACCAACAACGACAACAGATCCCCAGGACACCACTAGATCCACTGTGGTGACTCTCTCTCTCTCTCTGCACCCTGAATCCTTGCTTTATTTTCTGCCTTTTTTCCAATTTGTCCTATTGCTATCACCTTTATTACAATAATTTCCCTTTCTTCTAGTAACTTATTGTAACTTGTAATAAACTGTCCGAGTACGGTACTTGACCTTATTTGCATCTTAATTTCACTCTTGGGATTATGAACTGAAACACAGTCTGGTACTGGGGTTTTCTGCAATCGAACCCTGACAGTGGCAAATAAAACGGTTCCATGTGCATTAATCCAGATCCTGGTACATTAAGTTCTGTCCCAAAATTGGGTCCAGTAAGTGTCGATAAAAAATAATGTTGAGCACATAATTTAATTAATAATTCTTTCAGTACAAAGCCAGTCATTCATACAGAATGCAGTGGGGTCACATTGCAGATCAGAGTGGAGAACTGGTCTAGGTGACTTTTTGCAAAGTTATTTTTACTCAGATCAGCAATCCAATCCAGATCACCAAGTGACACACGCATACCACTGCAGGGATGTGGAGCTGTCTCAGGACAACAGAGAGCCACCAGAAGAAATGCTTATCAAATGACGTTATGAGGCTTCTTATTCAATATATATCTGCAAGTTGAAATCCCAGAGAAAGAGAGAGGAAGAATTTTTAAGAAGGTGAGGTGAGTAACTTGGGACATTGCAAGTTTTCTTCTCTTTGGGTGACAGTGGTTCTTAACGGCTTGTACAAAGTCTTTTATTGCATTTCATCCCCAAGAACTGTAATAGCCAAACTACCACCTCCACCTTAACTTGAACACAGCAGCAACAGGAGGGTAATTTCTAAGTGCATTTGGTAGACGCTTCACAGTTACTGATAGAACTGAAAAAGGAAATAGAAATCTGATTTGTTCAGTAAGGTCAGAAAGGTGCTTTTCAGTAATCCCAGCAACAGAGGAGCATAGCAACAAAAAATGGCCCCATTAGAAACTGTACTCTATTGGCTTTGCACAACTGATTTAGAAGTGATATATATGCTAAGCTGAGGGATAAAACACTGACCTCTTTAATCAGTTATGTATACTGTTGCTTCTCGCATATATTACACCAGACATTTTCTGAAAGTAGAGTTCAAGAGCAACATTTCCTTCCTTCAACAGACACCCAGAAAGACTAAGTTGCTATCAGACAAAGAAAAAGACAATTTTCTTAAAAAAAAAAAAAATGGTACTGCTCCTTTTGCTGCCTCCTAGAATCTGTCTTGTTGTAGAACTGCTGGTTAAAAGGTATTTATTAAGAGATGAAAAAAAAAGCAGAAAGCTAAAAAAACACTTCATGACAAAAGAAAATATTAACAATGAATCCTATACAACCATGTCGATGTCAGACTGGGGAAACCTGAGCAGATCACTCTGACCTGAGGTAGGTGAACATATTTCTCACCCATCCTGCAGCAGTCTAAACCGCGCAATTCAGCAGATAGACCCAGAACTAGTGTTGGCTCAGGATTACTATGGTCACACAGCTTGAGATTTAGGTTTTTTTCCAGCTCAAATATTGCTTTTGCAATGCTTTTCATACTGCAGTGGAAGTAGTGGGGAATGACTCTAAAATACACACTAAACCCCCCAAAACCTAACCAATGATAGCTTGGTCAGTTTTTCTAATATTAGACAGTGACTAGGATCCATGAAAATGCAAGAACTGACTAGTTTAGTATGAAAAATTCAAGGGATCTTTATATAGTGACCACAGGAATACAGGATATATTGAAAAATTAGCTCTATATTTGCGCTGAGGTTTTGGAAGACAAAAAAAATATTTACCAGAAGTTTCTTATTCAGCACTACTCTGGAGCTTCTTGTCACCACACACTTTTTCTTTCTTTGTTTTCAAAAGTACTTAACTCCATTATAGGTGACTCCTCTCTCTTGCACACCCTGTGCAAAACTACAGGGAAAAATAGAAGCAAATTTCTTTCTCTTTTTTTTTTCTTTTATTTTAGTTTCCTGCAAAGGCAATTATTTCAAAATAGAATTTTAAGTTACCAAACTCACTTATTCCTTTTGTTAATTCAAAATCACAAAGAGTGAGAGCATGTGTAATATGAGTTTAGAAGTGTCATTTATCACACTTCAGTTTGGGTCATGGTTGACTTCTATACTGTCTAAGATAGACATAAACTCAATCTCTCATAACTAAGGGGTAATAAAATACTGGGAAACAAGTTGTGAAATTGTGCAAGTGTTATAAATTTTTTCACCAAGAATCCAGTTCCAAGAAAATTTCTAAAAAGAGAAGGGGGAAGGAAGGCAGACAATCCTACAGCAACTCAACACCTAGATTTCATGGCTCATTCACTTCTGTACCAATAGTATCCACACGAAATATTTGCTATTATTTCACGTAATAGAGGGAGCAGCTAAATGATTGGCTTTATTGCACACTGCAGCTACATTGACATTTGTAAAAACATCCAAATCCAAAGGGATAAATAATTCACAGCTTTGCTGAAAGATGTCACTAAAGGGTTTTGATAGGTTGATAAAAAAGAATGCAGCTGTAAAAGTATGGCACATCCAAGCTGCAGATAATTTGTTCAAGCCTAGTATGTCTTCACTTTTCAAGACAACTAAAACCCTCCAAACATTCTTTTTCAACTACAAATTATCCCCATGATAAAGTATAAGATAAAAAAAAAAAAAAGGAAAAAAAAAGTAGTAAAATGGGTCTGTGAAGGAAGCTTCAAGAAAGTATTGACAGAGGGGAATGGCTTGTATTTTTCTAATTATTTTTTTTAACACATTCTTAAATGGGAATGAGAATTATACCTTAGAGCTCCTGTCTCCGTGTTTTTTGACAAATAGACAATTTGTCCATTGTAAAAGTAATGATATATTTCATTTATTTTCACTTGTTCTTTTAATAGAATATTTTACTCCTAAAATTGTAAGGACAGCTGAAAAGCTTTGAGATGGCAGCAATTTGTGCATTACAGAAACATCTGTGATGACTAATTCTGCTAACAATTAATGTAATGGCTTTATTTCTCGTGGTATCCTCTGCATTCCAAACACTTAAGGATACTCACTCAAATAGACATTTATCTGTTTTAAGCCCTGGTTGTCTCTTGCCCTGTCCACATTCCCTCCAGCCTGAAATGGGATGCATTTCAAAACCAACCTTCATGGTATAGATGGACAACTGTTGAAGAATAGGAAAAGCCCTCAGTTCTATCCAAAATACTTCACTGGTTGAAATGACAGTAGGACTAAGAAATAATACACTCTCCCACATGTTGATATGGCATACAGGGACTGAAAAGTCCTGGATTAAGGATCAATAAACACAATCCCTCATGTTACAGACAATAGATTTGTAGAATTTCAGGCCCTGAGAGCTTGTTTACATCTATGGAAGACACTGAGCCCAATCAGAAATCTTACTGTGTGAGATATTTTCAAAATATATCCAATTTGTTTATTTTCCATTTTTCCATTCTTTTTTTTTCTTGCACACAGAGGTCATGAATGGGTTTCAGACATACCCTTTTCTCTTGAGTTCTCACTGCCTTCCATCAGTATTGGTCTTTCAAGGGTTCTTCTAATGCTTCATCCTAATTTTGTCTTGGGGTTCCTCAAAGCTCCACTCTCCTATCTCTCTGACCCTCACATCCACCATATTATTTGGATGTTCATCTACTATCTCTAAGCTTCAGAGTCACAAATTTACCCTTTTATTCCAGACTGTCTTCCAAACTAAACTCTCAACATGCCTCTTTGTTCTCCTGAAGATATTAAGCTCAAAATGGTTACATCTTCTTCCTGAGGCATTTCTGCTAATTTCTTACTCAATTACTGTGGACAATGGCATCATATGTATTCATATCACAAGGACGTCATCTTTAACTTGGATTGTCCCTTGTTTTCAAATGTCAAAAAATATGTCTAAGGTTTTTGAGACTTCTGCTGCACAGCACCTCCAAATGTAGCCTTCCACACCTTCACACAACTGAAATATTTGTCCACGCCATCATCTAACGTCTTCATTATTACAACTTTGTTTTGTTTGGAATTGACAAAAGGAACCTTTATTAATTGGTGTGCTCAAAATGCTGCTTCTTGCAAAGATCATTTCCCTGACTCACTGCGTGAGACAAGCAACGTTTCTCTTTGCAGCTTAGCCTCTCCCTCCTCTACCACCATGTAAGTTACTTTTTGCAGCTGTTCACTGCTTTTCCTTGCACTGACATCTTTCATTCAGCTTCAAGAGGTTGAACCCACGCCCAGTGCACAAATACTTCCTTCATAATTCATCTCGTCAATTCTCAAAGAAGCAGGCTTACACCCAGGATCCTCTTTATGCTAGGGAAAGGTTTCTAGTAAACCTCGCAGAACTACTTAATGGTCTTTCAAACAATTTCTGCAAATGCCCTTTCTGTTCAGAAGCTGGACAGAAGTTGGCCCATTAGTGTATACAATTCATTAGCTGCTATTTTTAACTGTGTCACTTCCTTGTTGCCTTTTGCTCCCAGTCTCCTGTGTAGACCAGATGGTAAGCTGGCCAGACACCAAATTTGTGGTTTGCATCCTTATGAAGGGCTCAGCAGAGGGAAATCTGAGCTCATGCATAGGCCCCAGAACACTGTGATATCACAAACCTATGAAATACTATTTATAACAACAACAATGATCATAAACTCTTCTAAGTGAACCCCCTTGTGTTCTTAATACTTCTAAGGTCTTTCTTACAGAACTGAACTTTCTCATTGGAAACCCTGTCACATTTGGCGTAAGCAGAGCAGAGTGGAGTTCAGGTCACCTGACGCTAGACATCTTCACCTGTAGTAATTCCCTAGACTTCCTCTACTGTGGACTGCAGAGGAACAAACATGGGCACAATTCATCTCATCCTAAATAGATATCTAAGGCAGATGTGACTCATGGCCTTTTGGTACTGATTTCTTCCTTTGGTTACAAAGAAGGCTGAAACAGCAGTGCAGGAGAATAAATATGTAGTGCAGATGTTTAGTTAGGTTAGACATGTTATAATATCTGGAGGCATAAGGCAGCATACTTTTCTCATTTGTTAAGTCTTTCTTTAAGGTGTTTTAAGTGCAAAACTCATACTAAGAACTTACATGCAGGGAAAGTTTGTCTCATCAAACATGGCAAAAGGAACATAATAGTTATTTTCTGATTATTCAAAAGGAATAGCAGCTACCCATTTCGGATACAGAATACACACTGGTCTATCATTTCATCTGGCACAAGAACAATGACAGCTTAAGTCTTGTATTTTCTTAATCTTTATTTAGTTTTAATTAATTTTAAAGTTTAATCACCAACATCCCATTTGCCAGGTTTTTTGCACTTGACCTGAAAGTAATCTTTAGTCAAATGTAAAAGCAAAGAGAGCTCTGAAACACTATCTGTATGTTCTTTTGTCTTTGGAAATGTAAATTAGAGTGCTGGGTGAATAACACTGCTTGGCTTTGTGTCATGAAATGTAATTGTGGGGCTATGGCAGGGTCACGATTTATGAAGCTATTGGGGCTGGAGTGGGCAGGGTGCCAGCTTACACCTGCAGCACATTGTTTTTGCTGCTTTCCAGTCAAGTAACATGGGAGTAAGAAACACTGGTTTCTAAGCAGACATTATTTAACAAAACAGCAGGCACTTTTCTCAGATGGGCAGGAAATTTACAGACTGGGAAGAAAACAATGAAATAAAAGACACGGGAACTGTAAACTTGAATGCCTTAGAATTTATACAATTTAAATAGACATCAGCTTTGAATATGAACAAAGATAGTAATAGAAGAAAGAATATTCTGAGGAACCCCCAAAAAGTAACTATTTAGACATGAACAAGAGAGAAAGAAATTATAATAAAGAATTTAAATGAAGTAAACAATTTATACACACTAACAAGTCTCAATGACAATTTATTTTTAACCCATGAGGCTAACCTGCAAAAATGCAATGCCTTTTTAACTGCTATTTAATGTGATCTGTTAAAAAGCAAAGCAAAGCAAGCAAAGCAAAGTAAAGCAACCAATCAAATAAATAAAAGCATAAGCATATGTAGTATCTCTGCCTCAGTGCCCTGGCTTCTATTGTTGCTCATCATCTTATTCTCCTTCTTATTTATTCACAGCTCACTGACTAGATTACGCAACTTCCAGCTCCTCAGGCTGCTGAGGAAAGCAAAGTAACCTTTATATGAGTCAAATGTGCAAAATTAAGGAACTCTGAAAAAAAAGAAATCAACTTTCTGTGTATGCCCTACATTTCTTTTTTGATTTGCAATTAATAACTTATGTATAGAAAACAATTTTTTTTTTTTTTTTACTTAGGCAATATCTGAGTAGCCCTAATTTACTTGAATATATCCAGTGTACAAGTTTATATATCTTTGCATGAATTCTCTGTTGATTGGGTGCAAATATTCAACATTTACACTGAACACAAGTGTCGGATGAAATAGAATTATTTCTAGCTTTCAAGTTATGAACACACATTCCTATGTCACATGTTAATTTAAATTGCAGTATGTTAAATTATGAAGTTTTCACTTTTTCTAAATATCTTTCCTCAATCACAGAATTCAAAAGCAACTGTGCACATAGTAAAAGAAACCATTAAATCCCTCACCATAAATGGTGTATATTTTTTCTTGGACTCACATAACTATTTAATCAACTTTTCTTCCAAATAATGTAAATTTGCATGCTAGGAAAGTTAGCTAAACAAGAGAAACTAGAATGTTATCTTTTGGCATTGTGTAATCTTGTAACAGGGGAAAAAATGTACTCTTAATTCCAAAGCAAACAAGAAGCTACAATGACGTATTACAGTCACACATCTGTGTCCCTGCTTATGTGCTTGCCCTGGGTGGATACATTAGATCCTTCTCTGTTTAAGATGCAGGAAATAAAGTTTCTGTCCTACCTTGTCAAGCACACATTCTTGTTCATAACAGACAGCTGTCAAAAAGACAAAAGACTTGTTACTCAGCTAAGACAAATTAATACAGTTAATTTCAAAGTCAGTGGGATTTTGAGATAGCAAGATTTTGGCACTGCCCCATTTCTATTTCCAATTTGAACTTCTATGAATCTTGGTCCAAAGCCTTTTTTGTCTTTACAGAATTCCTAACTATGAGTTCTCCTAAGGACTCATTATACTCTGAGTTCTCTCCATCTGGGCTTGTATTTTTTGTTACATGTTTAACTTGGCTTCCAAATGATAATGTTGGCATTCATTAGCAAAATCTTCTAATTTCAGCCATTCGAGAGCAAATTTTTAATAAAATCTAAACAGGAAGACAAATAGCACAGAAACGGTCATTAAAATGTTTCCATTTGAAATAAAATTATCTATTTAATGTGTTAGTTCCATCTGGCAAGGATGAGGTTTCTGTTGGCATGCAGAAAATCCAACGTGCCAGTCTTGGCATTGAGTTTCTCATTGGAAGCTTCCATTCCAGTAAAGTGTACAACAACAAGCTAAATAATTGGATGAAAATCATCTGATTATTTATGTTTTTAAAAGTCAAAGCCTTACCACTGCTTAATACTCAGAAAGAAGATTTAGAAGGGAAGTAGATACATTAAGTCTGGAATTAAGATAAATAAAAGAGCGTACCTAAACTCTGGGAACAGGATTGCTACTACACATTTTCGTTGCTGGCAGCACTAACCAGACAATAGATGTGGAAATAACAATTAAGTTGAAAAGCCTGACTACTTACAACATCAGTATATGAACTTCTGTCTTTTCCCTGTTGTTTATGTCTAAATTTGTAAAAATACAAGAATATTTTGCATCTAATGTTTGACAGATCCTATTACAATTTCTTCCTCCTCATAGTGTACTTCTTAACAGAGCATACAGCAGAAAAGGGCAAGGAATTAATGAGAATGCCAAAAGAGTTGGGTTACGCAGCATGTAGAAAGCACTTCAGCTACATTATTTGCACAATTTCTGTAGGGAGTTGTGAAATAGAGGTCTTAAATTTAACGTGTCTGGCCTACTTCCACCTGGATTCACTTCAAATTCGTTGCCTGCAGCTTGCTGAATACAGAGTGGCAAATCAGTCATTACATTAAGAACTGATGGCAAATTGTTCCAATTCACATTTTTCAGCTGGTATGTTTTTTAACCTGGAGCAACACCAAATTGAAAAATTCTGCAAGCAGGGCATAAAAGCTGCGCTGTAGACTAAATACATTTCCAGTTCTGTGAAGTCAACAAGGGGATTTTTCTCCAGCATTTTTCCAGTTGCTATGCTACTCACTGAAGTTGCAAGGTATACTAAATCATCAACTCTCATCCTGCTCTTTTCGCCCCGCTACCAGTCAGTATCAAAGCTGCCCAGCTGCTGTGATCTATGGTTTAGCATCGACCCAATTTCAATGCATTTATAAATGTCTGATACAGACTTAAACACTATTCGCTGCAAAGGTAAAAATGCACTTCTGAAATTGACCTGCTGCACTTTCTGATTTGAAGCACGCATTTTGATTCTATGACATTGCCAGGAGTTGTGTATTTTTCTATTCTCTATTAAAAATTGAGCGGTTACTCAGATGTCTTTCAATAGCTTATAGAGACACAACCCTACCCTATAAAGCACTGATACACATTTCTCGCTTAACTTTTGAGCAAACTCTGACAATTTCTAGAGTTTATGGACATGAATGAAAATTTTACTGCCAGTCTTATATAGCATAGAAAAGAAATCTGCCAACCCCGAACTCTGCAACTGATGTTATTTTAATCTGCATACCCTAGTGGTCATTGAACACTAGATGTATTGAAATATGTATCGATTTTGTGATGGTGACAATTGTAAATTTACAAGCTACAAGAGAATATTTTAATAATGTCACAAAACAACAGCTCCAAAATAAGTTTCCAGTGTATCATATCTTGAACTTGATACAGAAAACTTGATAAAAAAAAAAAAAAAAAGGAAACAATTCTGATTGGTGACTCTCTTTCTTCTTTTTAATCAATGCAGTTTGAGAAGATACAACTTTTTTTCCTGTAAGAATTTAGTGCATACACTCTATTGATCCCATAAAAGTATTTCTACCTTTTGTGGCAGCATAAAGGCAATAGACAATTAATTTGAGCTTATCTTTCACAGGAAACGCAACTGAGACAAATACATTCCTGGATACATTCAAAAGTACCACTTTAATCAAATCAGTTTTGCCTGGACAGTTTTATAATATTCTGCAAATACTATAGGTAGCTGACCAAGCAAGTGGCTTCTATCAGTATCTGTTCTTGTATTTCTGTAAAAGATTTGTATGTTCAGATAATTCTGGTTATAAATAAGTATGAAAATATTGGTCAGTGTAACACTTTCTATCAGTAGATCTCAGCATGTGAAGGTAGATCTTATTATCCATCTGGGAAATTGGGAAAGGAAAAAGGGAAAAGGGGAGGAAAATAAGGAAGAGAAGATTTCCTGGAGATCATAAAGTGACCAAGGGATAAAGTTAGGAATTGAAATACAGACTGAAAAGTGAAAAAGAGAACTGCCTTAGATATACAGCCTTGTCATACCTTTATGTTGAATGGAAGTTTTTTTCCCTAGCTATTTCATCAGAAAAATCCTATCAAAAGGAACTTGATCTAGGCAAGAAAAGGGTCAGCATTCTTCACATACTTCCTACAATGGCCCTTGGTGGAATAAACTTTCATCTGTCCCAGGAACAGTGAAGCCAGTGTCTATGTTTGCACATTGAGATACCTTTCCAATAAAGAAAAGGCAGAAATTTCAGTGTTGTTTTTTAACAGAAAGAATGAGAAAGAAAGCATATCTCGGTTACCTTTTCATTGGAAATGTCTCAAAAACTACATGGATTTCAGCACAAATACAAAACCTGTAGAAATTATGTGTTTCTACATATTATTTTCAATTTAAATCTGGCATGGAAAACTTAAAGTAAAAAGGTGCTTTTTAAACCATTTTTTACTTATAGCAACAACTGTGGCAGTGACACAGTGAAAAGCTCCGTTTATGTCAAAGAGGGGCTGGCAACTCAAATCCAACTGCCATGGAAACATCAAGATGAAGCATTCTCAGTCAGAAAGCTAAGATTTGGTTCAGGGCCAAACCCAGAATGTTCTATTCCTAAATTTGATCCAGATGCAGACCAAAAGAATAGCAGTCTTGTGATAAAAGCTTCTATTGTGAGAAAATCACATCTGAGATGCTTTGTTAACCCAAACCATACATTTGTGCTGGTGAAGTCAGTACAAATGTGGAACTGTCTGTCAAAATCCTGCAAAGGAAGGGACCATGTCATGGGTAAGTTAAGCTAATAAACAATATAGAAACTGACTGCAGTTCTAACACCTTGCTCAGTCAAGCTGGACTGAGTGTGCTTCTAGCACAGTCTAGCTTTAAAGTAATTTAAGAACCGTGTGTTAAGACTGTCACTAGAGCAGTCATAAGAAGAAGGAGAGTCCACCACTACTGGTGCCACCCAAACATTCTTATTTCCACAGGGAGAAGATAAACCATATCAAAGAGCTAGTCACACTTTTTGGTGCAGTTGCAGGACATGAAGAAGTTATGTACATTATGTGTTATTTTATGTGTATTATTTTTCACAGTAGTCTCAGCTTATGCAGTGTGTGTCCAGAATCTGCTCTCAGGCACAGCTATAATTCCCTCTCCATTTGCTATTGGTTAAATTATGTCAGGTAAGACTTTCACTCAATAGAAAACATTAAAAATATTCAGTGTCTTTCTGAATAAGCAGCAGTGGAATATCAAAATCTATATTTGAATAAAATGAAAATTTTGCTTATGATGACTTTTTGTGTGTTTTAAACTGAAATTAAAGCAATATACTGAAGAACTGTATAAAAAGTTAATGCTGGCATGTACAAAAAGCAATAATTTTTCTTGAAATGTACTTTAACTTCCATTTTCTCATGCTGATGATACCTGTTGCTGGTAAAAAATAAAAGTTTGCTCAAACAACAGAGATTTATTATGAACATGTTTGGCCCAGAGAGTTTGCTTTCTAGATCTTTGTTCTGAATTATGCATATGTTTATTTGACATCCACTAATTTGCCAGTGAATTCCATTGCAAATGAAAGCTTCCACACAGTGGAAGAATACATCTACATTTTTCCAGGACAATGTCTAATAGAAGGTGAGATGCTCCTGAGAATCCAAATTAAGTCAATAGCTTAATTTTGTTATGCTCAGTTCTTTCAAGTGTTTCAGACTCAGCAAGTTTCTAGCTTGTTTCTGGAAAAGCTAAGTATTCCATAAGTTGAAGAGTCTGTCAAATACTTGCTAAGACTTTCTGACCATATAACAATATGCCTGGAAATTAAACCTAGAGAGAAAGCTTCATGTCCAATTACAAGCATGTTTTTATTTCTTCCACTATATAAACATATCAATTTCATTAACTGATTCACCTCTGTTTTTGAAATCTAGTACACAAATTAATTAACAAAAAAAGTCCTAGATATAAATTACAATTAAGTAAAATTTTTAGCTTTCAGAGATATCTGTTTCTTCTGTATGCAAATCATTTGTCTCAGAAAGGTAACGTTCTCAATAATCTCCCTGGTAAGATTATATTCCTTATGTTTGGCCCATCTTGCTCCACTCTATTAGCCTACGGGAACCAAAGTTTATTAGAAAATTTGGCTCATTATTTTGTAGGTTTTTTTCCTCAGCCAGCCAAATCTGTTTTTCGTCAGGGCTGATGAAATCCCACTGTGTATAAAACCTTCCCTCAAGGTGTTTGCACAAGTGTTATGTTTGGTTTTTAAGAAGCAATTCCACATCTCTGGTTTCTACCTTATTTTATGCTTCAGTGAACAAGCTGGAAGAACAAAGAGGCCAAATTCATTCCTGAAGTAATTTCATTTACTGAAGTTGACATTTTTTTTTTAAATATGGTCTGACAAGTTCAGTCTCAGACCCCTCACTTGACCGTATGCCACAAAACCCCCAAAATCTGCTAGAAAATTATTCTCTTTTGACTGTACCTGGAGGTATGAACAGATGTTTTCTTTCGTTGTTCATGTTAGAGAACATCAGCAGTACCCTGACGACTAAAATATATTTCATCTTTACCTACTACTTTGCTTCTTACCACAAATGATGCAAGTTTTCATCTGTTGATGTGTCTCCTTGAGATTTTTAGAGGTTGCTGTCAGTCCGGTAAAAACATAGTCAAAGAATCAGGCACACCTACTGCCCAATATAATTTTGGTTTGTTTTTTTTTTTTTGAAGTTAGGATGATTTCAGCACCATAGAATTTGCATCAGACTGCATAAGCAAATAAGAACAAACAATTTATCTTCTAGAAACTAGCAATGGTCTTTGGCTAATGTGATCTAACTGATGCTGTAATCACAGTCAGCAACCATTGTGCCAAGTTTTAAATTTTCAGATTAGTTTTTCATAGTTCACAGCAATAGTTCAACTACGGAACTAATAGTAATCGGTAAACTTGGAACAGAAAGCTTAATAGATGGCGTATCAAAAGCCTGAACCTTGGCACTGCAGTTTTGAATGGAGTTTTGAGTGTCAGAAACTGTGAAAATCCTTGAACAGAAACATGCACTGACATTTCAGTCAGTCTTTCCTCTTACTTAGGTATAAAATAATACTTATTTTTCTCCTTGTTTTTAATATTATGTGATTTATGCCCACACAAAGTGTATTTTTTTCTAATACATATGCAGTTAAACCAGAATTCGCATTCTATTGTTCCTTTGTTGTATTCAGTCTGGATGGTATGGAACACCTTTTACACTGTATTCTCTCCTTACTGATGAAAGCCACGTAAGTCTTTAAATGATCACTACAATCAAAGATCATACCTTCCAGCTATGCAGTTACGAAAGTGCTGAGTAACTTTAATAACTTGCTTATTCTTCTAAATGCAACATTGTATTAAAGTATGGTTACCTGTCATAAAACCTATAAGATGTTGCTGATCACCACTTCTGGTGATTGTCACACAAGCTGTAACAATTTTAAAGTAATTATCATCTTTATGTTTTGGTCTCTCAGGATATGTAGCTTCAGGACAGATGACTGATAACTGAATTTTTTAGTTGTTTCCATAAGCAATAATTCAGAGTCTGAAGGGAAAGTAGAACCAGTATTTTTTGGCATGGTGCTACACCAGCATTTATGGTATAATACTTACATGTTCTTAAAAGTTGGTTGGGGTTTTATTTGTATTTTAAACTTTGTAGACTTCACACTCCTTGTTAAACAGAAGAAAATGGGTGATCAGATAATGAGGCATAAGTTTGTCAGGAGTAACGATCTAGGATAATCTAATGTGTTTGTACTTTAAGCTGAACTTCTGGCAATAGTCATCACTGAGCTCACCTTAGTAACACCTATAGAAACCAGGGAGGTAGCTTTGCTGCCAAGTAATCCCATATGTACACTGTGGTCGTTCTTACTCTCTTTTTTTCCCTCCTTCATTTTCAATGTTTGTATGTCTCCTACTATGACAGACTGAGAGTTTTTGAAGATACAATGAATATGCACTCACTATGCCTCCTAAGAGAAAAGAAAATAGCATAGCCTTATCATGCACAGTCGAATTTGGGTTAGAAGTATACAGCTAGTTTATGGAAGAACTGAGATCAGCTAAATAAAAGTTCATTTGTCCCAGGGTTTCTGGTTTACAGAAAGGAACTGAGAAAGGAAGAAATAAAAAGAGCTAAAGACAAGAAATTGCCAAAACCATATGAAGGGACTTTACTTGTAAAAACTTTACTGGTAGGTCATCAGACCAAGTCAAACTATGGCAGCCTAACAGAATTTAGCAAGCATATAGTTCTACCCAAACATCTCTAGAACAAGTTTTGGGATTTTATTTTGTGGTTTGTGGTTTTTGTTGGTTTTTTTTTTTGTTTGTTTCTTTGTTGTGTTTTTTTTGTTGTTGTTGTTTTTGTTGTTTTGGTGTGGTTTTTTTGGGGTTTTTTTTGTGCATGTGCATGTGATTTTTTTTTTAAAGATGAAGAAGAAGCAGAAAAATATTTATTTAATTTTCCACAAGTAGCAGCTATTTTTAGTAGAAATACTTAAAAGTCCACTTCTGAGAAAAGTATTTTAGTTCAGAAGCAGTAACTTTCCCCAAAATAAAAAAAAATTTCCTGTGATACATAATGCTTTTCTGCAAATGCGACTGTATGGAAAATATATTGCTCACAAAAGTTATATATCTTATTAGAGGAATCATTGTTATGGCTGGGAAAGACAAAACAGAATTTTGAGGATTTGAAATCTGGATTAATATTTGGGACAAAAATGTGTTTTAAATTCACAGCATTCAGATTTAGAAAGGTTAAGGAGATTATTTATACTTAAATCCTGTGAGCCAGAAGGGGTTGTATTTCGCCTAATTTTGTATAACAAACATGAGCTATTTTACCTATTTAAACTCATACACTAACCACAGATATATAGCACAGAAGCAGGTGGAAAAAACCTTATTTTTTTTTTCCTACGTACCCCCTCCAAATCAGCTTCCATAAACCAGACCACAGACTAGTGTCTTGCCTAAGCACATCACTGGTCAGGCCAATATGCCTTGCTAAGACATACACTGCATGCCTAAGCTAATAAGCTTTGTCAGAAATTTATTCCTTTAACCACAGGGTTGTGCTGACTAATTTGTCAGATCAGTACAGGACCCTGAGTTGGGACATCCACAGGCCCTCTTTAACATGCTTGCCTCCTATGTGTGGCCCAAGCTAATGGATTTAAATCTAACTCAAGTATATTCTCCTAGACACAGTAATAACTGAATTGCAGGAAGACAAAACACTAGTGCACCAAAGATACTCATAAGAGCATTAGCTGTAACAATAAGACCTGTTACCCAAGTTACTTAGGAAATTAGGTTAAGTGGGAGGGTTTTTTTAACAACTATGGCCAAATCAGTGCTGCATGAAAGCAGGGAATGTTAAAGTGAATAACAAATAACAAAGGCAGAAGCACCATGCCAACATATTACTGAGGCATTCTATTCATAGAACTTGGGTCATCCAGAAAAGTCTGGTATGTGCTACATTTAGCATTTGCCATTGTTTCATCAACATATAATACTATAAATATGCCAAAATAGAAATTAAATCCTAAACTAGTAAAGTCCTTAACAGCCCATGGATAGCAGATTGATCACATCAGTGTAATCAAGCCCTGAGCATCTTTAGAAGAAAATCTTGCTTGATTTCCTCTGGAAATTTTCCAAGGTAGCTCTTTTTGGAAGCAGAAAAACCTTCTTGGGAATGTGAACAAAAAAGAGGTGCAAATCCCCCAGATTTGCTTTTACTGTAAGATCATTAGTTGGATACCACCAAATGTTTATTTTTTTCACAGTGGTAACAATGTGTTTGCAATGAACAGTCTCCATGACCTTTTATTTTGCTTTCAGAGCACCACCACCCCATCACACACACACATCCAGATTACAAATTGTGTATGCTCACTGACTCAGCTCCTTTTATTTTGGTGATCCAAGGAAACACTCTCTTTTCATAAAAACTAACATGTTAGCACATTTTAATCAGTTCTTCTAAGCAACTTTGATTACAAATAAGTAAAATAAAGTTCCCTTTACTACTGTCCTGGGTTCAGCTATAGGAGTCATTTTTCTTCTTAGTAGCTGGTGCAGTGCTGTGGTTTTGACTTTCAGCCTGGGAACAACACTGATAACACCGATGTTTTCAGTTGTTGCTAAGTAATGTTTACTCTGACCAAGGACTTTCTGATTCTCATGCTCTGCAGGGAGGAGGGGAAGCCAAGAGGAAGCAGAGACAGGACACCTGACCCAAACTACCCAAACAGGTATTTCATACCACAGCACATCATGTTCCATATATAAACCGGGGGAAGTTACCCAGAAGGGCTAGATCGCTGCTTGGATTTGGCTGGTTATTGGTTGGTGGGTGGTGAGCAGTTGTATTCTCTTCCCTTGTTATTTCCCTTATCATTATTGTTACTGGTGGTAGCAGTAGTGGTTTTGTGTTATACATTATTTACCGGACTATTCTTTTCTCAACACATGGGAGCTACATGCTTTCGAATCTCCTCCCTATCTCTCTGGGAGCAGGTGGAGATAGAAGGGTGGGGAGTGAGTGAGCGGCTGCGTGGTACTGAGTTACCAGTTGGGTTTAAACCATGACAGTTCTTTATGGTGCCCAACGTGGGGCACGAAGGATTGAGATAACAACAGATCTGCCCAGAGTGTGTCTAATTGTATTTGTGATAAGCATTCATTGTTTTGGATTCGTCACGATGTTTTGGACTCATCACAATGCTGATTTATTTGCTCTCAGGGTTGTTGTGCTTGGTCTCTGAGTTTCAGCATGTTGTGCCTTACTTACAGCCGGTATTTGCTGGTTTAGTGCTCATCAGCTGGGGGGCCTGGGCTAAGGTTATTGTTTTACTGTACTTCATAGCAATGACTTGTTATACAATAGACTCACTGATCATGAAACTGAGCTGGTATGCCTCCTCAGCGTGGTCATCACCTCTATACAATGGGAGGCATACAATGGGAATTTTTAACAATTACATATCTTTCTTTTCTTCCCTTGGGGGCTCAACCTTTGGAGATGTTCCCTCAAACCCTCTGCTCCCCCACCAGGCTATTTACAGTAGGAGTAGATTCTGGAAAAGTTAAAGATCCTGAATATCCTTTCAATGCCCTTGAAAGCATCCTGCTCCTTTTGCTGGGAACCAGCTTATTGCTCATATGCTTTCTATGTTTTACCCATGGCCTGAAAACGCCCTATTTCATCAGATCTTGAAAGTTAAGCAGTGTCCTGCTCAGGTCTTGTCTAGGATTAAACTACAATATCTGAAGATCACCAAGAGATTTTCCCCTAAGCTGGACAGTCATGAGTGGCAAGGTGTGTGGGATTGTATGGGCAAGTATCTAGTCCAGTGGACCCCTTCAGTGCTTTGGAAGAGTCAGAGATGGAAGGCAGTTGTATGGAGTCCCCTACGACAAGCTGCAGAAACTGCTGAAGGAGAGGGTGTATTGGGTCAGTTTGCAGAGGTGAAAGCCATCCAGCTGGCCCTGGACACTGCTGAACAAGAAAAATGGCCAGTGCTTTATCTCTATACTGACTCATGGATGGTGTGGGGGTGGTTGCTGCAATGGGGCATTTGAAAGCCCCATCTGGGCTGCTGCAGTGTGGCAAGATATCAGTGCATGGGTGCAGAACCTGGTGGTGAAGGTGCGCCATGTAGATGCACATATACACAGGAGTTGTAAAGCTCTACAAATCTTTATCTTGCAGCATTTCAAATGCACGAGTGTTTCAGTTTTCAGGTAACAGCAGCCTAAAATTACACAATTTTGTAATAGAGAAAACAAACGAGATTCCACATTGAAATTCTATTCTATTTTATCCCGAGGCCCTGGCACAAGGCCAACTCTAAATATAGGCAAGCATGTAGCAGCTCCTTTGAGGACACAGCACAACCTTGCCATGGATCTTGACTGAACACTCACATTGTCCACTGTTCTTCCACGTAATTGGTTTACAATTGACTTCCTCAGTAGACGTTCTGATGAGTCCAAAACCCTAAAACATTTTTGATTCATACACAGGATTGCTGTACAAATAATTGCTCATTTAGGTTATAGTCTTACTGGTTTTTACATGGGAAAACTCACAGCCAAAGTACATCTCTTGTGGTGTCTCCTGGCCAGGTACATACTCTTGTCCAGATGTCCATAAGGACAATCGGTGGAAATGTTTTAATTTGAAGAAAGGCCAAATCCATCAAGAAAGTGAGACTCAGTTTATCAGAAAAGGCCAATTTTTGTCAAACATCCTTTTCTTCTATAGCTTTGCTTAAGTTTTTGGAGAAAAAGATAAGCTTTTTGACCAGCCTTCACCAGCCATAAAACCTTCTCTTGCATACGTCTTAACAGACAGGTGGACCACATGTTGTTAATGTATGGACATTTAGAGGGATCTTTTTTGACTGAGGAAGCATTTAACACCCAGAGATTGCAAAACTTAGAGCTGTAAATTGCTAACTCTAGGGCTTGCTGAAGCCAGAAGTGAAGTTAAGTAGAATTGTCGTATGAAGCCATTACAATTACACAAACACTTGCTATGGAGTATGTTAACTATTCAGAAGATAAATGTATTTCCATCCTGCTCCATTTATGAACCTTTCTATATACAGGATGTTTTACAGCTTATGTCAGGAAGGAAGGATTCTTTTGGTTGGGATAACAGGTCTAAGTTGTAGGATAGAATTTTCCTTACAAATTATCTGTTTATTTCTGCCTGTGATTAAGGCACTAGTGCTAAAAGTCCATTCAGAACCAAGAAACAGAGAAAAAGCAGAATACATGGACCAAAACTAGGTGCAGAGAATTAAGCACAGAGTGTTTGTTTTTTTAACTGAAAAAAAATAAATCCTAAAACTACAAGGTCATGTTATTTTTTCCTTATTTTTTTTTGCCATTAATATCAGAAAACATTAGACTTTGAGAGAACACAAAACTGTCACTGTTGGGGTTGTTTGGTTTTTTTGGGGGGGGCATGGAGGAAGAACATGACGTTGGGGGAATTACCATAAGGAAATAAATACGATTTTTTATCTTTATTCTTACTAGAATTAACAAAAATGTAGGAACTACAAAGGCCATTTTGAAAATAATTTCGTACAGAGAAAAATACCATGCAACAGAACAAAATGTAAGCTTCCTGCCATGATAAAAAGTCATAGAGAGCATCCAGCATGCTAAATAAAGTTTCAAATTCCCTTTTTGCTCAGAAATTACACTGCCCTTGTTAGAAAATAATATGTAGCATTATCTTACAAACAACATAAAATTAAATTTGTTTTATGAAAATAAAATCTTTATATTCTTTAATAAGGATACTGTGAGGTACTCATGACTGAAACTGTACAGTTGAAAAGCAAACAGATTTTTTTTTTGTTTTGATGTAGTAAGGCAGAACAAACAAAGGTCATACTGAAGTACTGAGAGAAGAGCAACATTCTCTTTGCATGCATGCTGCATATGTTAGAAGTCTCCATGGCTTCCTGAATGACTTCTCCAGTTCTTACGTTGGAAGGAAAACTCTGAATTTATGGGGGTGTAAAATCATTACCCTATGAACATCCTGTCTGATTCAAGGCAGGGACTTGAACTTTTCATTCAATTTGAACTGTGTGACCTACCAAACAGGCCACCAGGAGGATGTCTTCTTAATTGTGCAGAATAAATATGCATATATATATACATATATGCATATGTATATAAGTGTGCACATGTGTATTCATGAGCATGAACACATATTAATTTCATCCTGAAGGGGAATTTTAAAATTTTGTGTCTTTAAAAGTCTCAACTGAAGGTAACAAAACTTCTCACTTTTTTCCAAGACAAGATAGATTGACCACACAGAAAAAGACTGTGTGGAAAGCCCCAAGCTAAATGCCCCAGGCCACAGGTCAGACCCATGCATCAGCATCTTTAATTCATGGAGAGGCTGTGGAGTTTCTACTTCCTTACTGGAGTGTCTACGCTCACTCCTGGCTCAGTAGAGTTGTTGTGATATCTCATTACACCACACAGAAACCCTGTGAACTTGCAAAATACTATGGTTCTGTTGTTCCAGCCAGCGTCTAAAAAGTCTCAGTGAACAGCTGACGAACCCTCTACCACAGAGGGATTTGTTCTTAATTACCAGTACTGATTAATCTCTACTGGTTTCAGGTCCAGGACAGACTCAGGTGCAGCCATCCAAAGTGTATGGTATTGTCTAGCCTACCAGACACAACAGATTGAGAAAAGAGAGGCTTTCTATGCCAATAAATAAAAGCATATCATGAGCCCCACCCTGGCACATTCAGACTGCTTATTGGGAATGGTGTTTGTCTCACCATAATTCCTGAACCATGCCTAGAATTTTGTTTGTTTGTTTATGGCTTGTTTGTTTGTTTATGGTTTGTTTGTTTGTTTGTGGTTTGGTTTGGATTGTTTTTTCTTTCTGGCATGGACCTAATCCAGATCATGTTGGAGACTGCAGGTGACACCTGCCCAGGGAAGGGACCCAGCAAACCTTACTCTCACCCATTCTAGGTGAGATCAGGTAGGATCTCATCCTAGGTAGGACAGGCTTCCCCTGGCTCTCCAGAGTACCTTGGCAAAGTGGGTAAAGAAGCAAAATTTGGAGAAAAACAAGGCAGAATGTCAGTTGGGCAGCAATGAAGCCAGCAGATTACAGCACAAAAAACTTTTCCCAGACTTCAGACCAGTTCCACTCATTATTTTAGAGGCAAAACCTGTCTCTCGTGAGCTTTGATCACCTGCAATGGATTTTTTGACTGATTGTCAAGCAGAAAATTAAAATGGCTGGTTGAAAAAGCACAACGGCCACTGTGGAAAGAAGAGATTAATCATTTGTTCTGATTAATGAAGACATCATCATCAGTGTAAATCAAAATGGTCAAATATTATTAGCAACTGATATTTTCCTTAAAAATCAAAATGCCTTGTCCAAAAAAAAGCAAAGGCCAGCATACAAATTGCAGTATATTTGTTTTACTAACAGCAAAAATAAAATGATTCCTTTCCTTTGCAACACAGGGCTGGACATCAACAGACTTAGCACATTTTATGATAGCATAAACAAAGATATAAAATGAGGAGATAAAACAGAGATGCATTCATGAATGCTAAGTTATTCCAATATTTAAATTAATTACATGGTAAAAGAGTGATTGTCTCTTTTTATCTTATACTAACTACAAACCAGAAAAGAGATCAAGAAACACAGCTGGGCACTTATTAATTCTATTCTTCCCTCTACAATTAAACTTCAATCAGTTTCAAAGCACATTTGGGTTCTGTCCAATGTAGTTGCCATGCTTACAGCAATGATTAAAGAAAACCTATATGAACATTACCTGTAGCAGCATTTTGGAGAAAATTCAGTTTCTGGAAGAGAAATACTTTGTAGTAAAAGAAACAAAGGTCTTTAAAGAGTGGATAATATCCAAAAATAGTTATCATTTATGTTTCTACAAATATAAGTCTGGCTTTCCTTTTGGAAAGCAGCATCTCTGAAGATCTGTTTAAATATAACCACCTAATCTGAGTAATCTTTAGAAAAATCTGGTACCAGAATTCTTTAGCATTGTTAGTCCTAGAATGGGATTCACCATAAATGGCCCTTGAAAACTTAGAAGCTGATGTAAAAATTGAATAATCGAAGCCAAGACTTCAATTACCAGTAGCAGGGTTTTAAATCCAAATGTTTATTGAAAGATCCAATGCCTTTCTTCTCAAATTAAGAAAGAGTAGCAGCAATGAAAAGCAGCATAATTTCCTCCTCCCAGCAGAAAAAGCTGCCACTGTCACACAGATAACTCTTTGCCTTGGGCTGCTGAGCAGCAGGATCTGTTTGCCTTCCCCTGGAGCTAAAACACAATCCAGAAAGCAAAGATTTCTAATAACGCTACTGCAAAACATTAGTATCTGCCAGGCCACAAGAAACTATGGCTGCCTTGGACATCAAATTAGATCAATTGGCCATCTGGGGTGAACACATGGAAGAATATACAGATAACAGTGAGCAACAATTAGTCTCCTGAGGGTTTCAGGAAAGAGACTAATCAGTAGTGCAGAGAATCTTATCTCTAACAGAACTACCATTTGAAGAACTTTTACACTTAATGAAATTTAAAAGCCCCAAACAAAGAATGCCTACCTAATAAGACAGATATCTGACTGTGCCGCAGATACAGGAAATGGAGATTCAAACCTTAGACAAATGCACTTCCCCAAGAGTGCTGGGACCTTTTGTTGCAGACACTCCACAATGACAGAGGGTCAAGCACCCTTTCAGGTGGTGCTATGGAGAAGCCTTAATAAGGACCAGAGCACACATCCCGAGGGCAGCAGTTTGGGCAGAAAGACACAAAGAAGGGGCCCTCCTCTGAGTTCAGACCAACCTAAATGGTCTTGGTAGTGATGTCCCACAAGGCACATTGCCCAGCAGGTGCTGGAGCAGCTGTTCCTGCCAAGGCAGATGATACAACAACGGTTTACTGCCTCCAAGGCTAAGGAGGACCTGGGTATGCTTTCATACAATCAACATCTGCTGGGGGAAGGGGGGGCGGTGTTTGGGCAGCAGGTCCCTTCTGACCTCAGCTAGTCTGTGATTCTGTCAATTTACAACAGTAAGTGCAGCAGATGGTCCCTGGAGACAAATGCTTGCTTTCTGCATTTTTTGACTAAAGCTACTATTGCCAAAACCAAATATATTACCAGAGAAAGTTTATGGTTTATATTTAAATTGTAATAGAAACTACAAAAATAAACAATTTAAACTCAAACTCAACAGCCAGCAGTTATGACCAAGGCTGGATAGTTTGTCAGACTCCAATTTCTTGAAGGATACATTATTCTCTGCAAGGCAGTCGTTTCTTGCTCTATGGGAGGTGAGAAAACAAATGCTGCTTCTCCCTCAGCTAGAGCATTCCACCCCAACCCCTTCTGCCCCATTTCCTCTCTCCTCTGGTGGAGGAGTTTTCTGCCATTTACAGGAGTGCAGCAGAGCAGAAACTGGCAAAAATCTGTGACCTGCTGCCACTGCCCTTCTATAGATGAGTGATGGAGTCCCACCATGCCTCCTGCCTTACCGGCCTGGGGATATGCCAGAGTCGTTTGACTACAGACAGCAAAGGAAAGCCGTGTGCTTATGGTGAATAAGAAAGTTCAGCTGGGATAAATGATCCTGGCTTATACCATGCTTGCCACTCAAGGCAACAAACAAGCAATATGAAAACAGGACTGTGAATTGTCCTCTCTCACTGGTTTGCATAAGGCACAACTTCTCAGAGGTCGGTAAAATTACATGGCTATGAATTGGGTAGCCAAGTAAAGAATTTTCTCCTGGTAGTAAGAATTTAGGTGGAAAGTAATATTTTTGTCAATGCAAAAGCAAATACAAGCCTTACCTCTCTGGATACAGAGCTATCCAGCAAAATTTTGGGACCACTTCTACACTTATGAGTAAAACAAGGAAAACACATCTAGATACCAATTTATACTCAATAATCGGCAAAGTATAAATGATGAATTTTATGTCTAATCACTACACTCATTGTCACATAAATTAGACACTGTTATTCAGTAGTAAGCCATTTGCTGAACATAGTGCTGAATATTTCCTAACAAACTGTTATGGTCTTCTTTTCTTCCCTTATTTCAGTTAAACTATATAGCTCCCTTTGGAATTGTTAGATCAATTTGATTTGGTTTATAGTTAGCATGTGAATGGTTCACAGTCTATATGGTCTATCTCTCCCTTTTATAAATAATTCCTTTTTTCTGATGCAATTAGGATGCTCTGTGTTTTTGTAATGCATCTCAGAGGCAAATAGACAAATGGGAGGTGTTAAAAATTCTGTTACTTTCCTTCCTGACAGAAGCGGAACCTGAAAAATCCAGAATGAGGATTAAAATGCTGTATCTGAATATTCACATTACAGTTTCTACTCAGTACCATACTTTTTGTGCTGATGGTTTACTGTTCTGCTGCATTTGTACTTGATATTCAACTCTGTGGGGGGCTTCTCAGAATTGATCTATTTGTCTATGCAAGCACAAATCAATAGATGCATTTTGTAAGGAATTTGAAGTTATTTCTCTGAATATTAACAAGTGTATACAAAATGCATACAGATATTTATGATGCACCCAAGTCACTACCAAATCTGAATAAACAGCCAATGATAAGAATGCAAGAGTGCTTGTAACTTATAATGACTGTATAAAAGATTATGAGATGTTGAGGGTTATTTTTTTTTAGTAGACAATTGCAACTACACCTAGTCTAATGGATATTTTTATTCTTCTGCCTATATGAAAAGATGTATAACTGAGATACCCTCAAGGCACGTGTGAACATTTCACCAAACAATTTGTTTTTTACATCAAGTCAGAAAAAATATCCCTAGCTTCTTTACATAAAGGAATACACACAAACAAGCTCCCTTATAGAAAAATGTTACACATCCATTTGAAAAGACTTTGACCAGATATTAAAGAACAGAAGTTATAGAAGAATATAATTCTACAGAAGGACATCATTTGTTACAGTACCCAGTTATCAGTCATTTTTTTCCGAAAATCTGTAAACCATTTCCTTCATACTGTCACAGTGTGTGTGCTGAGGTCTTTTATTAAAAAATATTCCCATGGGCATACTGAAATTTCTGATTTCTCTCCTCTTGTTTAGAAAAGTTACAGTTACAAAACCATGAAACAGAAGAAGCATCAAATGACAAAGGTAACCAGTCGCACATTATATATATCAAATAGTTACATCTTCTATCAGTCTGTTTCATTATTTTGATGTATTTCCCCCTTAAATGAATAAAGTACTTGAGTAATTTTAAACAGCAAAAAAAAAAAAACCTGTATTTTAATCTATCTGCGTGCTGCTAAGAACATGCAAACAGAAAGAGGAACTACAATCAGTGAATATAACATTTGTAATAATATGTTCAACTTGTACGCTGTTAGAAATTATAGACTTATGAAAACCATGAAGTCAAAAGTCTGACCTTAAGAATTAAAGTCAACACTAACACTCCATGTACACAAGAAAGTAAGCCCAGTCAATATAATTTACTGGTCTTACTTAATTTTGTACACAAAATAAATGTACATTCATCTAATGAAAACTCAGAAATGCACACAGCTGATGCTTGCCTACTTCCATTACAGCTTTGTCTCCACACTCCAGGTGAATATAAGGGAACGAATATGCAAAAGAAATGGAAGTGGTCAAGGGTCAGATTTACTTTGGCACATGAGATAGGAAGCAAATAACGGTGATGTGCCAACTTCCCAGATCTCCCCCTCCTAAAAAGAGGCCCATGTCTCATCCAGGGAAGCCCACAAGTTTCTAAGACTCGTGCAACCTTTATTAGATATCTTGTTCTGTTAAAATAGCCCAATCTGTGGCATTAGGCTTTCTAAAGCTTCAGGTTTTCAAGATGAACTCTAGCTTGCCCCACCCCCCAAAAGTGAAGTATTTGTCAGTCTTCAGTGCCTGTAAGATCCCATGTCTACCCAAACCCATCAACACCAGAAGCAGAGAAACCAAGGTCCTGGAAACAACTGTCCCACACAACCCCCCTATCTGTCTCCAGTTAATATTATTCAGCTATCTCAAACACCATTAGGCTATTTAGAAGGTGAGAATAATGTCTTGTGGCAGGATTGGTGTTTAGGTGTAGAAATCTATTTATGAGCAGCTTTGTAACTGTGGAAGTGGAAATCCTTGAGCTCTCACCAACACTCTTTGATGTCAGAGAGCAAGCAGGTCCAACCACACTGGCAAATGCTGTCTTAAAAACTTAGTGAGGAACGAAAAGCCTTGAGAGTGTCCACTGTTAACCTTGAAAGAGAATATTTCATTACCCAGATTTGTCTGGCTCCTTATCAATTGCTATTTACATAAGTAGTCTGATTCTACCCATGGAGCATTCCCCAAAGCTCAATATAAAGAAATGCTCCTATAGTTCTATTGTACTCATTTGCTTTGAGAATACATAGCCTTATAATGTTTTTTCTGATTTTTTTCTTCTCACTGGCTTTTCTAGTATATATGTATCCTGTGCAGTCATATTCCTTTCTGTATTACCAGAGGCTTATGGATTCCACGAACAGCTTCCAATTTCTTTTATTGTCCATTTTACATTTTTCTTGAATAAATGCAGAAAGCTAGCTCACGAAGAAAGAATGTCTGAGGACTCAAACGAGGACTTTACAGTGAGGAGAGGATCTGGAAACTGGAAGCTGGTTAACAGAGTATGCACACTCTATTAATATACTCCTTTAAATACTAAGGCTGAAGCCACTCTGCCTGGAACTGAGCAAGCCATTTTTTCCTTTTTTTTTTTTTTTTTAATTAAAAAACAAATTATCCGTAGGGTTGAAAAGCAAATTGCCAGTTACCATACTACTGAAAAACTGCAGGAAACATAAATATCTACTGAAAATCAGCATATTGGGAGGGGAAGTGGGAAGTAATTTTTTTCAAGAACTTGCTTGTTCTTTCCGTAAACAAAATCCCCTTTGTGTGCATATGTGCACAAACCTCCCATCTGTCAAATCCAGACATGGCAAAAATATATATATATATTTTTTACCTTTTTTGATAAAGGCTTGAGTTCTACATGACCTTATGTAGACAGCTGTGTTCCTTATACCTATGGCTGTCCACTGAGGGCACTATGAAGATAGAGAGGAAAGCATGTGGACAGTGAGTAAGTAAAATCATGCTACATGCACACATACACACACTGGTACCTAGAAGCTAATCTTTTCCCTCAGTTCCACAGTTCTATGTCCTTCTGTCTTACACATTTTTGATTAAGTTTTCTAGAGCAGCCACTGCCTTCAGTTGATAACTTTAAGCTAGTGAACACGTTCTCAAGTCTTAATAAGTAGCTGGGGATGCTGTGCAGATTTGTGGCTCACTGTGAGAGGGCAGCTCAGAAGGGAAGTGTGTAGAGAAATGTGGAAAAGCTGTTTAGACACAGAAAAGTCTGTGGGTTGTGAATGTGTGAAGAAGTTGCAGTCTTAATTTAGATTTGGGGAATGCAATACTGAAGAAAACATCAAAGATTTCTTTATGTGCTGAGAAATGCTGAAATGCTGCAATGAAGAATCAATGGCCTGGAAATAGGAGGGAGACAATGATTTTTTTAACCAAAGCACAGATCTGGGGGCTTTTTTTTTTTTTTTCCCCACATTATTGCAACATGGACTCCAGCAATGGAAACACAGGGTTTTTGCAAGCTTCTTAGTTGAGTGAGAAAGATAAACACAATTCTCTTTCACTGGTAAGCAGAATAATTTTCTCACCCATTTCCACATGTTCAGCATGGAAATTACCTCATCTTACCCGTCTTTGGAGGACAGTACACAAAAAGTCTTGGTCCTGGGAAGCAGTGACACCACCACTGCAACAAAGCTGTACCATTAGACAAGTTTGTCTCCCAGAAACACAAAGCTGGGGCAGATTCAACCTGTTCTGTACTGATCCTGAAGGCATCAGTCAGCATCTACACACCAGCCTTCTTAACGGAAAACTGGTGAGAAACATCAATGAAGCAAACCACATTTTGTTCTGCTGCCACCTTCCAAACAAGGAAGAAAGACTGGAACACAGAAAAACAGAAAACCAACCTACATTTTGAGAAAAAAATGGAACCAGATGCAAAGATGTAAAACATTTTTCATGGTTTTGCCTTATTTAGACTTGAACTCTGTCATTCAGTTTGGCAAGTCTGCACAGATAAAACCAGGATATTTCTTTTTTCCTCATACCTTAATTTGATCTAAGACACTTTTTGTTCACAAAATAAAACCCTCAAAAAGTAAAAACCCTCAACCAGCCAGAATTCATCCTGGGATTTAACGTGTTGTATTGCTTTATTATGATACCATAATAAGTCCGGGAAGTATGGTCAATAATCAGGAATTGTCACTGTGAAATCAGAGATCACATCACAATTTCTCAGCTGTGCTCTTCCCTGCATCTGTAGTAACTGGACGTGGTTTGCAATGGAGGCTTTTATGATTACAGCATGGGGAGAAAGTACAACTGCAGTAAGAAATTACAGAGTAGTTTTTGTAGCAGTTCAAGAGGCAGGAATTTCTACAGTTTGCTCCTGATATCATCGTCTGGCACTGCCTCAAATCCTCTTAGTCTTCAGCTCTCAGAACTGAAGATATAAAGAGGAGATCACTGTAGAAATACCAAAATAGATATGTGGACAACTAAACAGATGTTTAAACAGGGAATTCGCCAGTTACGTTTTGTTTCAGTAGTTTTTCTGGTTTGTTACTGGCCCAGAAAGCAGAATAGTATTGGTGCTGTGAGAAGAGTAATTAAAGTTGCACAGTTCATTTGAACACAAGCATGGCGAATTTCACAAGATTTTTATAGTCAGTATGATGTGCATCCCTCAGCTAGGAATAAATGTGTCCAGCTCCTTAATATGTTTTGGGTTTTTTTTTGCAGACATGCCTTTTCCCTGATTGATTCAAGAGACAGCCTCAGTGCTTACAAACTCTCTACAATAAAGTAGGTTATATGTCAGATTCCTTTCAAGCTCATTACTGTATTCTAGCCATGCCTGCATCTTATATTCACTGTGTTCAGCAAAAGTTATAATGGGAATTTTTGGGGAATAGGATGGTTATGACAGTATTTGAGAAGGATTTTGTAGGCAGGTGTGAAATTGTCATTTTCCATGGCAATTAGAGTATTGTTTCATATTTGAGGGATAAATATTCTTTTTGCTTTTACCGTCAGATGCCTTGAAGCATATCATGAAGATAAGATGTCCTGAGACTGTGTAGTTTTTTCATTCTGAAGTGGATGGTAAACACCCATTTCCCATTTTACATTTAACACTGCCTGATAAAAAACTTGAAAAATATCTTTGTGTTGTTTCAAAAAACAAAACCAAAAACAAACAAGCAAAAAAAAAAAAAAAAAAAAAAAAAAGAAAGAAGCAGAAACTAAAACAAACACTGGATATAGAGAATTCTGAGATGCTGTATGAGTGTCCCAGGACAATGTTTTTTTTTCTAGCATGTTTTCCTCATATAGGGTGTTGTGCACGCTCATTTTAGCTCTCTGTGCACTTAACTGCAAGCATGAGAATCTTGATCTAGACACATCTCTGTCCTTGCAGCATATTAACAAGACCTGTAGTCAACCACCTAATTTCTACCCTTTTTTCAAGAGGGAGAGTGACAGGGACATGACACAAGGGAAGAGGGAGAAAAAACGTAGAAAAGAAAGCTTACAAATCTTGCTCATAATCTAAAGGTGATGTCATAACAAAAATCCAGTAATTTGAAGGGACAAGAGCATTTGTCATGTTACTCCATCTCCAGCTGTGCTCTGGTCTGCCTGGTGCTGTGACATGTGGGTCCACAGTCCCCATGGCCCTGTGTATGTAGAAATACCTGTCTGCAAGCATTGCTTGTTCTGTGAGCAACACACATTTTCTCTGTGTTGCAGTGAGTGTGCACTGGTATCTGAAAAAAGTAAAATTCTTCTCTTTGGCACATGAAATCTTGTGTTTCTTCTCATTAGAATTTATTTACAGTGTTTTCCTTCCACCTATCCATATAATTCTGCTCCCCTTTTTTTCACTATTATTTTCATTGTTACTATGGTTGACACTATGAAGCCTGACAACAAGGCTGTTCTTATCAGTGACTGCTGAACAGGAATATTCCTAGGACCCCTGGAAGAATTTGGGAACACAGGAGTCTCTTTACTGTGTGACATTCAAGTTACAGCTAATCCGGTGACAAAGAGAGATACTGTCTCTCTTGATCACTGGGTTAGCTTTAGAGAAATGATAACAGAAAACACTTAGAGAAGTTATTCCCGTAATATCTTATCTTATCTTATATATCTGCCTTATGTCCTGAAGCCTGAAGTTAATAAACAGAGAGCTTGGCCTTACTTCAGAAAAGACAAAATAAGAGACTTTGATCCCAGAGGGCTGGAGATGAATTAGTAAAAGCTCTGGCACATCTTACCTGCTTTATCTTGTCTGTTATCCTCCCTTTTCATACATTTTAATAGCACTGATTGGCAATTTTCCCCAAAATTCTGTTAAAAGCCCACTTAGACTGTTGATATCTATAACTGACATTCAAGCCCCAGTTTTGTGCCACATGAAGAGCTAATGATAGTAATCTTGAGGTCATTCTTGTTTCATTTATTTGCATTTACAAGTAATCATGTCTTCCTACCCAATTCATCACAACTTGCAGAAGATGAACACTAAGGCAAAACACTTCCCAGAACGTGAGCAAAACAAGAATAACAGAATCACCCCTTATTTCTTGAATCTGTCTCTGCAATTATCCTGATTTTAACTGCTGTTGCACTGATAGTTATTGATTCATGCAACTGGTTTCTGTATCTCAAAGTTTAACCTCTATATCATACTTTCCATTATTGTGTCAAGTATTTTTGTCTTGGAAACACTGAATATTTGCCAACCACAGTTTTATCTATTTTGTTAAAACTTGTATTTCTTTTGTAAACATATTAATTTCATTTCTGGTTTAATGACTTTAAAAAAAAAATCCTTCAAAAAACAAGATCATATTAAGAATAGGTGTAAAAGGAGTTGTCTTATGCTTTTTATCCTTTCCGAACACATTGCTGATTCTCAAAAGACACTCAGTGCCCTTATCTGACCTGGATACTAGAAACTCTGTGCTTTGCCTCCAGATTTCACGTTCCTCAGTCTGTCATTTTCTCCAGACTTTTACTATTTGTTATAAGAAATGCTGTGCGCTGATAGATATTGTCAGGTCCTGATTAAAATTCATTTCACATCACCTGCTATTATTTGAAAGCAACAATGGTCTTTTTTTGATTCCTAAGAACTAAAAACCTAAGTTTTCTTTGAGGTGCTGAGCATGAAAACTGCGTCTTTGTTTGGCAAGAAACATCTGATGATTCGTTTCTTTTCAACTCAACAACTGGCCACTATCGACAATCTGCAAAAACTGGGTTTTAGTTTTGTCACCTCCGGGTGCTGCTGACAGCTAACAAACTGCAATTTAGCAAGCAGTGCTTATCCTTACCAATTTCCTAAGGCAAAAGAAAAAGAAAGGTACCACAACTTGAGGCACAGAATTTGTTTTTAGGCTAACAGTATCTTTTGTCTTGAGGGAAGCTGCTTCATTTCAATACAATTTTCTTCTGTTTAAGGCCATTTACTACCTGGTGGTTAAATTCCATTCCCTTTTCACTGTTCTTGCCAGTTCTGTGTAAACTTCCAACACTTCTGCCTCCTTCCCTTGATTCTGGGCAAGTCTAAGCCAATGTTGTATTACAGGCACAAAGCACTTAAATGAAAATGAAAGATTAGTAAAAAAGCTTATCATGTGAAACTTCACTGTACCAAGTAAATCCAAACAGAACATTTTGCTTGCATTTTTTTCATGACCTCAAAGAGTTTTGATTGATTTTTCAAGTGCCTAATGAATCCTTGTATGCTGACATCTAAATATCCAAGCTTCTAAGAAATGGTATGATGATTTTCTGGCTGCAAGAAGCAAGCATAGCTCCAGGCAATGTTAACAGGAAGCAAAACAGCACCACACAAATGGAAATCACACTATGGTTTTTGCTGGTGTCTAGTTGCTCAGTCAGGTACATATTTGAAGGGTAACCTCAGAATGTTACTTAAGCTCTTTCCTTCAGTTGTCCAAGCTGGAGAACAAGAAAATTTACCTGAAATGGCTTCTGTTGGTAGCCACATCTAGTGGCTTTAGTCACCAGGGACATATGCAAAATAAGAGTGTAGGTCCTCAGGTCTCGTTTTTCCCTCTGACTAGCTCTCTTCTGATTTCTGTACACTCTTACTGATTGCCAACATCTAGCACACAATGCAACTGACAGTCAATAAGAGAAACCCCTTTTTAAAAGAGACAGTGTGTTCAGGAGAGACCTGTGCCCTGTAATTTTGAGGTTTGCCAGGGAAATATAATGTATTACTAAAACATTACATTGTCCATTGGTTGATTTAATGAATGTAATTCTTTGGAGAGACTTCAAGTACTCTGCAAACTCTTTGAAAATCTGAGCAATAAAACATTGGCTTCACTGTTCAGATCTCCTTTCAGCAAAAAGTCCTCCACACTGCTAGTCTTCCCTGGCATTCAGCCAGTAAAGGCAACTGTTGTTGGCATAATAGCTCACATGGTACAAACAGACATTCCACTATGATCCTGCAGTTTAGATGGTCTGTCAAGTCAGCTCTCTGCAGGCTCTCACCAGTAAAAATGGTACCTTCTCTTTCTACAGGACCCAGTAAAGTCACAGGCCCCAGAAAGTGCCATGTTTCCAATTAAGAGCAGTTAGCCTCAGTATCCATCAATCCTTAGTTTGTGTCAGCTCTTAAATGCTTATTGCCAGCCGGCACATGGGCACTGGCAATATTGTAGGGAGGCAAAGCAAGCCAGTACTAGATGAACTCAGCAGTAAGGAATATGAAGAAATTTAGCATTTTAGCTACCAGCAGGGTATGAACAGTTAATAAGAAATTGAGGGCATGACGCACAAGTAACCTTGGCATAGGTGAATGAGTTTAGGAAGAAAATAAGAACATTTGGTTTTTCAAAGTATATTTTTGTACTAGGTCTTCCATGTAACCTTCTATGAAACTACAGGAAACTATAAACCAGCTCTGTCTTTGGGTGGTTTGATTTAAGAAGAAGACTTGCTCCACCAGTGGGGCTCATCGTACGGACAGGTAAAATCCAGGACTTTAACACAGGGTTATCCCAACACATACACAACATTAACAAGATTAGCACGAGGAAGAACAGAAAGATGAGGGGACTGCCAGATACCCACCATTTATTGCTACATGTGAGAGTGAGTTTTGTGTTTTGCAAAGACTGGGCAGCAGACTCTTAACAACTGTGCCATTAGGAAAAAGTGTCTTTATTGTCTACTTACGTACCTGTCCTAGATGAATACCAAGTTCCTAAATGAGTGCTTGAGTAACGGCGTTGGTGGCTGCTTTGTAATAGGTGGCATTTCTGTATGAACTAGGCCTATATATTTGGTTTTCCCCATCTATGCAAGGAACATTCTGTTTTGACAACAGGCTGGCTAAAGACCATGCTCTATACAAAGGTTTACTTGTCACAGCCTAGGTTACAGCAAAAGCCAATGCTGCTAGTTCAGTATGCGAGTTCAGCTCTCTTTTCCTCTAATTTACTTCACAAAAACAAAATAAACAAAAAAAACCCAAACCAAAACAAAACAGTAGCAGGAATTTTAAGCACCACTAGTGACACTGGTTTGTTGTTAAGAACATGCATTACCAGTTTGATTTCAATTGCCAAAAAGCAGATTGTGTATATTCACACCGAATCTTGTGTGACTGCAGCTCAGTTTCTTTACTTTTACTTAACATAGGAATAGTTTTAAAAAATAAGGCAAAAGTCATGTGCAGCAAAGACAAGCAAGAATGGGGGGAAATAATGAAGGGTATGTATCATGGTAATACAGAGGTGATAAATTTTGATATTCTGATTTTGAAGGAATCCAAAGGACTGAAAAATGAAATTGTGAACTTGTACCTGGACATGTTATACAATATCAGAAGCTATGCCACAGGACTCAGGCAGTACCTCCTTTATCATGATCACCTTGTGATTGTTCTGGCAATGGGCGCCCCTCAGGCATCACAAGTGCTGAATCTGCCTAATCCTCTTAGACATGGCTGTCTAAAACATATGCCTTGCCACACCGTTCACATCTTCACCACACCATTGTCTGTTCTAAAACTCTTTGACCCTACACAGGCAGCAAATATACAAAGCACAACTTTGATAAACAGTCAGCATTCACTTTCTTTCCTGGAAAGACTGGAATTGTCATTCTTTTGGTCCAGTTTCTAGAATAACATAGATTAACTAGGAGAGATGTAGCCAGAGAGTATCATAATTACTGAGGAAATGCTGTAATCCTGCTGGTTCACTTAATAACAGCTCATTTCTTCAATGAAGCACACATCTCATAGCTGGCAATAACCCAAAAGCTGTGCCAGCTTTACTCAACACAAAACATGGCTGAAAGCAATAGTGTGTAGAACCACAGTAATAACGGCTTCATCTTAATGGCATGTCCCAGTGCAATTACTTCAAAAGGTGGAAATATTTGCTCATTTTGAAATACATGTGAAGCTAAATATTTCACAAACCAAGCCTGACTTTTTAGAAATGTATTTGCCATTCCCACATATTTCTTTCACACTTGAATCACAGGTTTCCAGGTTATAGATTATTAGCTGTTCCCCAGTGTTATAATTATGAGTGATGCATTTAGCTCCTATGGTCCCTGCTGCCTTTCTCATCATTGCACCTCATTTTCTTTTGTTACCACTCTGTACAAGGCCTTTAGAGTATCTTGTAGACAAAGGACTCATTCACCTCTTGCAAGAGGAGATATATACTTTCCCTACCGCCTCCACTTCCTTCTGACCCTGACAGCTCTGTCAAAATCAGGTTCCCTCACAAATATCAAAGTGGTAAAGAACAGGCATATTGAGAGAACAGTAAAAGGCATGGCAAAGCAGGTAAAGAGGGACTGAGAGGGAAAGAGAAGGTGATAAAGGTTTAAGATCTCACAGCTGACCAGATCCTGCTGCTGACTGACAGATATTCTACTAATCAGCAGCCAGGGTAAGAGTCATTCAAGGTAGTTGCGTTTCCTGCATTTTGTTTGCCAGAGTAACTGTATTAACATGGGTCAATAGTTACAACGCCTATAATGTCTAGCACATAAACTATCATCTAACTGTCTGACTTGCTAATTACCATCTGTCACTTGAAAAGCTCTATTTGAATTCAGCTGCTGTTGATTCCTCATAAAGACTTACTTTCATAATTAGATTTTTAAATAGCATGAAAAAATGAAATTCCTAGAGGATTTTTTAGCTCAGTGATGATTCATAGTTAGCTATTTTAGTATATTAGATGCAATTCCGTTAATGACCTAAACATAAGACCAGAAAACCATCTATAGCAGCTTTCAACAAAATGTTGACTGATTGTTCTGTTTGCATCTCGGTGCATCAAAATCTATGCAATACTGGAAACGAAAAAAACCCAAAACCAACCAACCAACCAACCAACAAACAAACAAAAACCCCAACCCCCCCCCCCCAAAAAAAAAACCCCGCATAAAACAACAACAACAACAAAAATAGCAGTATGTACTTTAACACACTTACAGAATTATGGGACTCTGAAAAACGACATGGTATTCTGCTACTAGGTATAAAAAATCCCAGCTTTTTGATACTGTGAGGAAAATATATTGGTTTTACATTTTATGATTTCAAACCCTGTTGTCAGCGGGTAACTTATGTTACCTTGTATTCCACTCATTACAGCCCACCATAATACCTCCAGGCATGGCCAAATAAAATATATCCCTCTGTGCTGACACTACTTATTGTTTCTTCTCTCCTATAAATGATTTGTGGCTGTGTTTTGAATTTCCATAGTATTTCCAGAAGCTTTTGAAAGAAACAGTACATTCAACAGATCAGACATACCAATATTTTAAGAAACAGAATAAAACCTTTAGTTCATTGCATGTCCCTGCTTAATTTTCCTCCTGCTACTTCTTGCAAGAGTACCCCTGGCCCCTCTTTTGTGTTCAGGCTCATCAAGTAGTCATGGAATTTATTAAACTACTTGCTTCAGGCTATTTGAGCATGTGAATGCTGCTCACTCCAACCCATATGTCATATATTGAAATTAATCGAGAATCAGCTTTCTTGTTTCTGTATACTGAAGTATTGGTTAAGCACACCTATGTACCATCTGTGAGGGAAGGAAATACCACATAGAGTGAAAAAAGCCAAGAGTATGAAAAGGGCTGACTCTTTCATCTTGGTACCTTAAGCTATTTAAGAGTCCATTATCAGTTTCTAGTCCTGATCATTTTCAAACACCTTTTTTACTACTAAAGTATTCATCTTGAATTCCAGACGTCCACTTGGGTTTGGCAAGGTTTGCAGATAGAGAAAATATATTTTCACTTACCAAGAAGGTCCTCATGATTTGAAGCCCAGAATAATGTTTTTTTTTCCAGTGACTTTTCACACTAGAGTACTTTTAAAATGCATTTTTGCTCAAATACTATAATTTCACAGAATCACAGAATGGATGAAATTCAGTGACTTCTGGGGCTAATCTAACCCAAACCCTCTGCTTAAGCAGGGCCTTCTAGAGCTGGTTGCACAAGACCATGTCCAGATGGCTTTTGAATATCTCCAATAATGGAGATTCCGCAATCTCCCTTAGCAATCTGTGCCAGCACTCAGTCATCTTTTCAGTGAAAAAGTGTTTCCTGATGTTCAGACAGAGCCTCCTGTGTTTCAGTTTGTGCCCATTGCCTGTTGTCCTGTTGGGCACCACTGAAAAGAGCCAGGTTCCATTTTCTTTTCACCCTCTTTTCATATCCTTGTACTTACTGATGAGAACCCTCTGAGCTTTCTGTTCTCCAGGCTGAACAGTCTCATCTATCTCAGCCTTTCCTCCTATGTTAAGAGATGCTCTAGCTGCTACATCATCTTTCTGGTCCTTCCCCTTGGTGAAGCCATGCTGACTACTCCTGGTGATTTTTCTTGGCCTTAATGTGCCTGAAAATGGTTTCCAGGATTAGCTGCTCCACCACCTTCACAGAAATCAAAGTGTGGCTCGATGGTCTGTAGTTTACTATGTGTTGCTTCTTGCCCTTTTTGAAGGTGAGGAAGACATTTGCTTTCCTTCAGTCTTTAGATACTTCCCCAGTTGCTATGATTGATCAAGATTGTTGAGAGTGGCCTCACAACTCTCACAGCTTCTTCAGCACTCATGTGTGCATCCCCTCATGGATTTACATATGTCCACTGTATTCTCTGATCTGATCCCCTTCCACCAAGGATACCACTTCTTTGCTGCAGCATTTTTGTCCGGTCTCTGGGACCTGAAAGCCAGTCTTGTTAGTAAAAACTGAGATGAAGAAAGCATTCAGTACTTCAGCCTTTTCTGTGTCCTGTGTAATCAGGTCCACTGTCTCATCGATAAACAGGCTTATATATTCCCCAGTCTTTTGTTTGTCATCTATGTACTTACAGAAGCACTTCTTGGTTTTGATGTCTTTGGCCAGATTCAATTCCATACCAGCTTTCGCTTTCCTAACTTCATCTGAGGATGCTCAATGTTTTTGTATTACTCTCGGGATACCCATCTTTGCTTCCACCCTCTTTATGCTTCCTTCCTGTGATTGAGTTTGGCTAGGAGCAGTTGGTTCATCCATCCAGGCCTCTCATCTTGTACACTTCCTGTGATAGAAATGAAGCATAACATCCATCGTGCACTGCAATAAACAGGGTCTCACATATTTCCTGAACTTCTCCTTGCCAAAATTCTGAGTTACAAAGAAAATTTCTTCAGTTAATCTATTATTTTTTTCCGTTCATTTTACTGTGTGACATGATAGAGACTGGGCTATTGGTTTATTCAAACACCATTGTTACCTATGTAGTTAGACTAATATTTATGGAACTAATTTTTCACTGTTCACAGCAGGTTTCACTACCTAATTGAAAAAAGAGAAAAAGAATTGCCCCCACAACAGACAAATTCAAGCAACTATTTTGCCAACAACATTAGACACGCTATCAGTGTCATGATCTTTGGCCTTTGATACTTTCAGGAGTTATCCCCAGGGAAATCATCTGCTGGAATGTTAATCTGTTGTTTCTCTGACCTTCTACACATGTACCACATTATTATTACAACCACATGCTTCCCTTTTCATGCTGTCATTCTGACAATGGGGCCAACAGGCAATTCATCTCCAGACCAGATACTTGGAACAAAGTGGGTATCAATAAATGAAATCAGACTGGAAATGGATACTTCCAAAATTACAGTAAGACTTGTTTTCTGCAAGATGTCCAGCTTTCTGATTATACACCATGCTAGGTAATAAGTGGGTAGCAAATACACAACAAAGGCTCAGACATGATTCATGGAATGATCACAGTCCTGACATCTGTTTCAAGCGTTTCACAGCTTATTCCTAAAATACAAATTTCCCTCTGAAGAGAGTTCAAACAGATTTATCACTTGAGTTTTCCTAGCCTACATCATAGCTCTTCATTATACCCAATGTTTGTCTCATTCCCCAAACTTAGCAGAACTGAACAATTTTAATGTGCCTTTAAAAGAATAACAATAATAATAATAATAAGCTTTAGTACGCAGATTGTTAAAAAATAAAGCCTTGCTAATAATCAGGAACTGTTAGTTTTTATTTGTGCTTACAGTTAACAATATTCTTATCAGAGCCTTCTCATGATGACTCCATATACAGAGGCATGCATTTTCCCTTTCAAAGGCAGCAGCAAAGGGAAACTTAGAACTTGTCCTTCTTCCTGCAAAGAAGGAGAGAGGGAATGAGGGTAGTTTCTTTCATAATTTTAAAACCCTCTTGGGAAAGTGTTCTGTGCTAGTCCCATCAAAAATTAGCTCACTTCTTGAATTTCCTAGTGCCTATGATATGAGCCACTAACCAGGATAGATTAAGTGCATTGTATTAAAGCATGGCAATTATTGCAAATGATCTAAATACTTTAATCTGGTTTGACTTTTTAACCTCACCGCCTTTGAGACATTAAATATTTTGGTGCTATATTGTCCGATAGAAGCCTCTTTCAGAAGTCTTCTCAGATACTTGCAACTCTAGCAAACAGTCAGAAAATACACCTAATAGCATAATCAAATTATATAGTTTGTTTTAACTAAATAATTACATAGTTTGTTTTAACTGTTTGCATCTAGAGATCAGGTTAAGAAAGCTAAAGCCCTGACAGAATTAAGTCTGGCAAATAACATTAAGGGCAATAAGAAAAGCTTCTGTAGGTACATCAGGGATAAAAGGAAGACGAGGAAAAATGTAGTCCTTCTTTGGAAGGAAACAGGAGACCTAGTTACCCAGAATATAGAGAAGGCCAAGGTACTCAACTACTTTTTTGCTTCAGTCTTCACCAGCAAGAGTGCCAGCCACACTGCCCAAGTCACAGAAGGTAAAGGTGGGGACTGAGAGAATGAAGAACTACCTGCTATAGGAGATGATCAGGTTCAAGATCATCTAAGAAACCTGAAGGTGCACAAGTCCATGCTACCTGATAAGATGCATCCATAGGTCCTGAGGGAATTGGCAGATGTAGTTCCCAAGCTATCATCCATCATATTTGAGAAGTCATAGCAGACTGGTAAAGTTCCTGCTGACTGCAAAAGTGGAACCATAACCCTCATTTTTAAAATAGGGAAAGAAGGAAGACCCAGGAACTATAGGCCAGTTAGTCTCATCTCTGCGCCCAAAAGATCATGGAACAGATCCTCCTGGAAACTACGCTAAGGAACATGGATAATAAGAGACAATTGGTGACAGCCAACATGGCTTCACTAAGGGCAAAATGCACCTGAAAAATTTGATAGCCTTCTATGACGAGGCCACAGAGCTGGTGAATAAGGGAAGAGCAACTGGACTTGTGCGAAGCATTTGTCACCATCTCATACAGCACCCTTGTCTCTAAATTGGAGAGACATGGATTTGAGGGATGGACCACCCGGTAGGTAAGGAACTGACAAGACGGTCTCACTCAGAGATTTGTTGTCGATGGCTGACTGTCCAAGTGGAGACCAGTGATGAGTGGTATTCCTCAGGGGTCAGTACTGGGACAGGCAATATTGAACTGCCATGTCAGTGACGTGAACAGTGGGATTGGTGTGCCCTCAGCAGGTTTGCTGACGACACCAAGCTGTGTGGTGCAGTTGACATACTGGAGGGCAGAGATGCCATCCAGAGGGACCTTGACAGACTGGAGAGGTGGGCCAGTACAAACTTCATGAAATTTAACAAGGCCAAGTGCAAGGTCCTGCACCCAGTTTGGGGCAATCCCAAACACAAACACAGGCTAGGTAAAGAATGGATTAAGAGAAGCCCTAAGGAGAAGGACTTGGGAGTGTTGGCTGATAAAAAGCTCAACATGAGCCAGTTTCCGTGTGTGCTCGCAGCCCAGAAACCAACTGTGTGCTGGGCTGCATCAAGAGGAGCGTGACCAGCAGATCAAAGGATGTGATCCTGCCTCTCTACTCCATTCTCATGACACCCTATCTGCAGTCCCGTATTCAGCTCTGGGGTCCCCAACCACAGAGGGAGTCCAGAGGAGGGCCATAAAGATGATCAAGAGAGCTGGAGAACCTCTGCTAGGGAGACAGGCTAAGAGAGTTGGGCTTGTGCATCCTGGAGAAGAGTAGGCTCCAGGGACACCTTATAGTAGCCTTCCAATACCTAAATAAGGCCTACAGGAAATCTGGAGAGGTTCAAGTCCCTGAAAAGGGACTTTTTTCAAGGACACGTGGTGATAGGACAATGGGGAATAGCTTTAAACTGAGAGGGCAGATTTAGATTAGGCATTAAGAAGAAATTCTACACTATCAGGGTGGTGAGACAATGGCATAGGTTGCCCATGAAAGTTGTGGCTGCCATAACCCTGGAGGTGTTCAAGGCCAGGTTGGATGGGGCTTGGAGCAACCTGGTCTTGTAGAAGGTGTCCCTGACCATAGCAGGGTATTTGGAACTAGATTATCTTTAAGGATCTTTCCAACCCAAACCATTCTATGATTCAATGGTATGATTCACTGAAATATACGCACTCCAGTTGTGAACTCTAGGTCCTTTAATCTTAAGGAAGGCTTGGTCCTCAATGTTGTTGAAATATTTCTGGCAACCATCATGATCTTTTTGTAATGTATATTTAAAAAGAACATTAAACTCAAACCACATTGAACATGCTTGTTATAGAACTGTCATTACACAAATGATCAAAATGAAGTTTATGTCTTGATTTCCTAAAGTCACACAAACAGTAAGAATAACTTATATGCTTTTTTTTTTTTTTTTGTAATGCAAAATAGAAGGTAAGATGTTTTCTAAGTCAAAACTAAGGTAATCTGCCAAGGTTTTTTATTTTGAGATCACACTGATAAGGAAAAAAAAGCTTCTTAAGCTAAAGAATGAAGGATTAAACGGCAGCAGATGACAGAGTTCAAACTATATATTATGGGTAAGAAAAAGGTCTAGCAGAATGACAAAAATGCCGAGCTTTTGTCTTACTTTCAGAGGAAAACTTCGAATGAATGTACCTCTATCATTGCTGTAATACATCTGAATGACATATTAAATTATTTAGGATACAGTCTTAAGTTTTGGTGTCTGAACATGCAAACTGACATTTCAGCACTTTAGAAAATTTCTCTAATCTTCCCTTTAGGGCAAGAGATAAGGAGTTTTGGTAAAGAGTCAAAAGATATATCCAGTACAAAATATGTGGCAAATCTCCAAACCAGACTTAATAACATTTTGTCATCAGTTCTTGAGAGGTAATATTTTTTCCTGAGTTCTCCTGAAAATTTAAAATAACTATATAAAAAAGATTGATTAAAAAATATCAATATAAATCAGATTGGTTTTCTGTGGACTTAACTCAAGCCCCACTAACAATTTATTGCCTTTTTTTCACTACTGATCATATTAGATATGCTAACTGGACCTGCAAAATTATCATAAAGGAAAGAAAAAATGGAAATTAAGTAGAAAAGTGTTCATATCAAAGCAATTCTTTTTTTAAATGCATTTGAAAAAAAGGTTTAAAAGTTACTAACAACAACAGATAAAAACATTCATTAAAGCAGAAATCTAAATTACAAATTTGTTCATGCCCATTAACCTTTATTTTACCATGAAAGATAAGGAAAACCCTAACTACAAAGCACAGGACAAACTAGGGAATTTTTCCCTGAAAAACATTAAAATTATGGGGAGGAAAACTACTGACAAATTCGAGAAACTGAAGTCATTTGACATTTCAGAAAAGAACAGCATTAAACAGTAGCAACATTGACAAGAGTACAGTACGTGCTGCATCCATAGAAACAGTGATTATCCACAGAAATTCAGAAATTATTAATCAAGAACTCTTTTTTGAAACTGGAAAAAGAATGTCACAAAAGCCATAGATTCTTAAGTTAAATCTCTATGGTCTGAAGAAAATAGACCAATAGCCTAATTAAGAATATAACAGTACAAAACCAAGATAAGCCTAATTCTGAAAGGTCAAAGGATCAGAGTTTAAAACCAAAATCACGTTAAAATCCTTTTGAGGTCAGTTGCACTTTAAATGAGTTGCTAGCAGTAACTGCGTAGATAGAATTTATTTCGATTTTCATAAGGCATTTGAAAAGTGGCCCAAAAATAAACCATTAAACTCTGCAACAATAGAGAAATGGATAATATAACACTGTGGACAAAGAACTAGAGATAGAGGGAAAGATTTAGTGAATGAGCCACATAGAACTTAAGTCTCTCATTGTAAGTAAAGTACATGTCTCCCCATTGTTAGGCAATGATAACAGACAAGCAAGAATGGGGTTACCTAAACAGACCAATATTGCCAAATATTCAAAGAATCGTAAATTAGGCCATGACAAGTGTCATGTGTTTTTGCAAGTTTTGGTATCTTTACAAATTACAAAATTTGCTTACTTAACTTCTAGTGTGCTCACAGGTGGCCAAGAATGCCAGTAGGATCCTGGTTTGTATCAGCAATAGCGTGGTCAGCAGGGTCAGAGCAGTGATCATCTCCCTGTACTGGGTGAGGCTGCACTTCAAATCCTATGTTTAGTTCTGGGACCCTCACTACAAGAGAGATACTGAGTTGCTGGAGCAGGCCCAGAGAAGGACAATGAAGCTGATGAAGACTCAGGTGCACAAGTCTGATGAGGAATGGCTGAGGGAACTGGGCATGTTTAGTCTGGAGAAAGGAAGGCTCAGGGGAACCTTATTGCTCTCTAAAACTACCTGAAAGGAGGATGGAGTGAGATAGGGATCAGTCTCTTCTCCCAGGCAACAAACGATAGGGGGAATGTCCTCAAATTGTACCAGGGAGGCTTAGATTAGGAATTAGGAAAATATTCTTCACCAAAAGAGTTGTCAAGCACTGGAACAGGCTGCCCAGGGAAGTAGCTAAGTCACCATCCCTAGAGGTATTTAAAAGATATGTAGACGTGGAACTTAGGGACATGGATCTCTGGTAGACTTGGCAGTGCTGGGTTAATGGTTGGACTTAATGGTTTTGAAGGTCTTTTCCAATCTTAGCGATGTTATGATTCTACATTACTGGATACTTTAAAATTCATCTTTCCCGGCTCTTGTCTGCCTGTAGGAAAGGAAGACAGAAACATATTTCTAAGAGAACTGAAAGATGACTCAGAGAACCACATCAGATGAATTCAGGATCTGAGATTTTCAGAGATGCTGGCCACAGGAACAAATTTTTCTGGTGGCTGGCGTCTGGGGTGGGTGGCACATGCCCAGTTTTGGTGCAGATATATATGTGCAGCTCCTTGCTAGTGGACAGCTGCAGCCTACATTGAGCCCCTCCTGTGTCTCCACCTCCCCAGTGATCCTCCCACCCCACACCCAGGGATACACATGCTGTAAAGCAGAAACACTTAATGAGATGCTGGAAAGGACCAGAAAGGGGGCACCATGGAGCATGAGAGGTGTTAGTCTGGAAAAAAAGAATAGAGTAGGAAAACCAAATCTGAATAACGGCTATTGTGACAGACACCAGAAAGCAAAGTGCCTTGAAGAATCACACAGGCCTCTCCCCAAAAACTGGTCCCTGGCAGGACATAAAACTTGCTCTCAGCTCTTCTCAGCATTGGCTGTCTTTGCTGACTCTATAGTATAGTTATTCCTGGTCACTGGAAGAATGTTGTGGGGTGTAAGGCCCATTTTTTTTCCCAGCTCTGCAGCAATGCCCTGAGGATGGAAGGAATTTGTTAAGATTTGCTTCAGTACAAGCAAATCAGAGGGTATACCTACACTAGGAAGGAAAGAGATTTCCCCAACCTCCTACCTCACAGCTGTGTTTTTACACTCTGGTTTTCCAGCTGCCAGATAGTCACCGGTGTGTTACCCCAAGAAGCATAAAATACCTTTCTGATGGCTTTTTTCTTTTCCTGTCATATCCTAGAGCATGACCTTGCTGTTACTTCCATCTAAACTGTTCATGGTATTCCTGCCTAATTACTGGGATATGTATATTATATTATATAACCAAATCACTTCAGCTGTCGAATTGAATGCAGTATACTTGTTCCCTGGTGCTTCTGCTGATCTACTCATTTCAGGACATGGCTTTCTCTGTGGGTTCTGCATTTCCACTGCACACATTTTGTTCGTGGAATATTGGCATTTATTTTTGTCCCTAAGAAATGTCATAACATAATCACAGGAATAACTAAGAGAAAAGTATTTTTCCCATACCACAGATGTTAAGGTCACCAAACTGATGAATGTATATTATCTATTAAAAAAAAATCAGAAAATATTATATCTATGAAATACTCATAAAGATGAATTTTTTGCAATTATTTTTATTTGCAAGAGAAATATTTATTAATATCTATAAAAATGTCACTTATATACACTTTTGGGAAAAGCCCTAAAAGTACTTTTATTCCTTTAGAGAATTCCTTTAGAAGTTGTATTTTCCATGTTGGCATTTCCTAATATCAGAAGGCAAAAAGAATGAAACATCAAGTACTAATAGTTAGAGATAAAAATATGCTGAAATCAAAGTACATTTACGTCATATTTCAGAGTAAAGCTTTCAGGCAGATATTGACATAAATTCAAATAAAATACCAAAAATCATCGTGTGGCACCCAGTCTTAAAACATACTTGCCAGAAGATAAGCAGCAAAAAAACCCAACACCGTTCAAAATGGAAGTGAGATGAAAGTACCCCAAAAAAAAAAAAAAAAGCTCCTACATTTCAGGAGGAAAGATCACCAGAGGAAGCAAAAAAATAGTTCAATATTTTCAGAAGTTTCAATTGTGAGAATTATGCTATAATATCTGTTGTATTTATAATTAATCCAACATGATCTTTGGCTCTGGTCCATAAAAATGAATGCAATTATTCACTGATTTGAAGTGGAACAGATGTTTAGGAGCTTGGCTGGGATAAAACTTTTAAGGTAGATCTCAATTTCAATGACATTATTAAAAACTTCCCATTTTAACTCAAAAGTAAGGAGCTTCATTCTTCCTGCTGGCAGGCACCTTCTGAGGCAGGCAGGTAAACTCCTTTTCAGACACTTATATATTTTATTAGGTTGTATCCTATATCTGTGTTTCCTCATTCATCTTTATCTCCATCTGAGCTAACCACCCTTTTATCTGACAGCTGTATCTTGGATCCAGGGCTCTTCTAGGGCTACCATATTTCTCTCAAGGATGGTTTATTTCTCTGTCGTTTAAGCTAATGTAAAATACTGGCTTAACCAAAATAAAAACTCAAATAAATTGTCTTTGCATGGTATCTTTAAGAAATCTTTCCTTAACCATATTCCTGTTAAGAGTGACAGTATATATTCTGGATTTTCATAAATCTGCAGCTCATGTAACCTACAAATCATTGAAGACAGATTCCTCGAATTTAAATCAAGTCCTCAAAAAATCCAAAAGGCAAAGAAAACTGAGAGGTTTAAAGGAATTTGGGAATAGACTTATCTTTGTACTCTTCACACATAATTTGCACTTCACTTAAGTAACAGGGGTTTGGGTTTCATTATTTTCTCTTGTTTTAGAAGGAAGGATTGGTTAGGTTTCTTTTGCTTTCTTTCAGGAGTTTCTGTTTGGCTGGGTTTTTTGGTTTCAGGAGGGTTTTGTTGTTGTTGTTTATTTGTTTCTTTTTACATACCTCCAACTGCACAATAAATACATAAAACCACAGTCTTATTTCAAGGCATACTATCACTGCTTCGATTGGAGTAAAAGCAGATGTTAGCTATGCTGTATTAGTTAGGCTACAGACTGTAACAAATAGAGCATGTGCTCACTGAAGTCTGGTTCAAGGAGTATCAAAAGTATAATCAAGGTCAAGAGAGGGGAACTTATCTTTCATAAAATGATACAGGTTGGAAGAGACCTCTGCAGGATATCTTGTCCAACTTCCCAACCAAGGAAGGGCCGACAAACAGAAAGTGGCTCAGGACTGTGACCATTCAAGCTTTGAATCACTCCAAGGGATGAAACTTCACAACATCTGTATGCAACCCCTTTCAGTCTTTTAATACCTTCATGGCATTCTTTCCTGATAGCTCACTGGAATTTTCCTTGCTGTAACATATGACTGTTGCCAACCAACCACTGTACATTTCTGAGAGCAGTCTGGTTCTGTCTTATCTGTAGATTGTAGTGAGGTTGTTGAAGATAGCAATAAAAGTCTACCATTAGACTTCTTGAATTTTCTGCTGTGTAGAAGGAGTATGTATCAAAATGGCACAATCCATTTTAAGAAGAAATCGGGCAGGAATAAAATGGAAGAAGCGAAAAAAGTACAGCAAGGAGGAATAGAGCAAGAGAGGATGAACAAAGTGGAGAAACATCTTGATATCCAAAGCCTAGGTAGCTGAAGGAAGGAGCTGCAGAGAGGTGTATCTGCTGGTGGTTAGTCAGCAGAAGGATGACAGCGGCAAATAGGAAAGCACACACAGTGCACATGCTTTGTGCAGAAGATGAACCACTCTGTTTCACAAGAACTGGAGGGTTTAAGAGTCTCCTAGTGATGAGCATGCATCAATAATCCCTGGAGGACTATCGTATCCCACACATAGGTTTGAGACCTTCTGTCCCCATAGGAATGTATGTCACAAAATCGTAGAATAGTTAGGGTTGGAAAGGACCTTAAGATCATCAAGTTCCAATCCCCCTGCCATGGGCAAAGACACCTTGCACTAAACCATGTCACCCAAGATTCCATCCAACCTGGCCTTGAACACTGCCAGGGATGGAACATTCACAACTTCCCTGGGCAACCCATTCCAGTGCCTCACTACCCTCACAGTAAAGAACTTCTTCCTTATATCTAACCTAGACTTCCCCTGTTTAAGTTTGGACCTGTTACCTCTTGTCCTATCACTACAGTCCCTAGTGAAGAGCCTCTCCAAAGGGATAGGGCCTTGTAGGCCCCCTTCAAATACTGGAAGGCTGCTGTGAGGTCTTCACACAGTTTTCTCTTCTCCAGGCTGAACATCTCCAACTTTCTTATCCTGTCTTTATGCAGGAGGAGCTCCAGTTCCCGTATCATCCTCATGCCCCTCCTCTGGGCTTGCTCCAACAGCTCCATGTCCTTCTTATGTTGAGAACACCAGAACTGTATGTCACCTTCTCCTGATAGGAATAAAATTTGTGCTGTCAGAACACCTCACAAATCTAACAAAATATGAGGCAAGCAAGAAAAAGTTAGAGAAATTGCTTCAAAATCATTCTGTTGCTCCAAACCAAATTGGTAATGCAGAAACATTATCAATTTGGTAATTAAAACACCCTAAACAAGAATTAAGGATCCATGAAAAAAATGCAAGCTGTGTATTGAACAAAATTTGAAATATGTCCATTAAACATAAATAGAAAATAGGTATCAATGATCTTCTTTACTTCATTCAACTCTCTTTGAGGCTAATGAAGCTGCAAGTAGGAACAAGAGATAAGTATGCTCACTGATTCGATATCTGTCCTGGAACTCATGCATGGACTACTTGACCATGCATCTTCTTCACGGTCACTTTAACTGCTGTACATAGTCAGCTCAGGAACAAATCCAAACTATTTACAAGCTAACCTGAAACTAGCGGGAAGAAAAAAATTCTGGTTGTTACTGATATCTCTATCCCTTCTTCTAATGTCATATCCAAAAGCTGAAAAATAATAGTTGGTTCTTTATGCATTATTGTTCACCTAAGGAAAGTGCATGTTGTGATAACATTTATTTTCCAAAGTAAAATATCTTTCATTCAATGAACATACAATGATTTTTGCAGACATGGTTTCTAACTCTGAGAAGTGAGACCTCTGCCATGTCAAAGAGTTTTGTAGTGTTATAATGGCAAAATAGCTATTTTTAAAATCAGTTCTTCTGTAAATGCTTTTGTTTAAACTGTTAAATGATAATTGCTTCTAAGCAGATGAGATACTTCATGAACAGTCCTCTGTATCAGTATAAAAACTCTTCTTGTGACATTTCAAAAGAGCATACTCTTTTATTTGTGGGTTTAGATTTTCTTCAAAGGAAACCATCTTATTACCTTCACAAGTCAGAACCTTCTACAAGTGTCTGACAAAAGTATTTGATAAAGATCTAAAGACATATGAAAACCTTTGATATATAATGAAATAATTTTGAATCATCCTTCCACACACAAGAGCAAGACAATGCATCTCTTTAAAGAAGTATAATCTACTCAGCACATAGCATCAATAGGAAGGCTTTTTTTCCCCATTTGCTGCGGAGCTAAAGTAATTGTAGTGAACACGTATTATTTCACAAAATCAATCACTAATTACTAAAATAAAAATAATTAGGCTTCATTTTTTGGAAAGAGAAAGGACAGAAATATGGGATCTAAGCAAGAAACAGTAACGCGGCCAAACCCCAAAATGCTGAAACTAATAATATGAATAGGATCTCAATGTGCCACTTGCGATCTGGGAAGGACTAATAAAAAGTTTAGTTTACATGAAGTTTTGTGTCAAATGGGCTTTTTCAATGTTGTTTTCATTGACTAACAGAAGACCTGAGATAGAAATTTGAGAAACTGAGCTGCAGATGAAAGAGGAAGAATTTTGCTCATTAAACCCAACCTGGTAGGACTGGTAGAACTGTGTATTTAGTGACATTCTGCAAACTCTTAAATAGTCCATGCAGGGTTAGTATTTAGGCATTAATTCTAGTCTTATAAAGGGTATTGGTACCTGAAACATTGCTTTGACAAATAAATTTAAGACAAATATATGTCATCAACATTTTCTACTTTCAACTTCCTCATTTATATATTGTTGTTTCTTGTGTTTCTACTCGCTTGATTTTCTCTCAATGTAACCACCTATTATTAGCCCAGTTACTGAGCTACACCCTTTCTGGCACAATTATTTTCAGTAAAATACGTTTTCAAGCTAATTTTGTTGTTTGAACTTGAGATTGTTTTCACTGTTACAATAGTCTGAAAATTGTGCAGTGGTCACAAATCCATCTCCAATACAGAACCAAATTTCAAATGATTTTCTGAGTGGTCATCTTTGCTAAGTATCCTTTGCATCACTAGTTTGCATCAGATTATATTAGCAGCGAATAGCTGAGCACATCAGATTCAAACACATGCTGCTATAGACACTGATGCCAATAAAACAAAAATGATGAAGTACTCATGTAGACAGAAGGTATGAAGTTAAGTTTACAATCTACCCACAATCTTGTAGAATTGCAGCAAATATCTGAAGATTGCTTCTTCTGCTTTTTCAAGCTTGACTCTTTAATTTGTTTTCAGACTCTTCCCTGCCTCTTTCCCTTTCCCTTTCTCATTTTCCTCCAGTATCTGTGTTGTGCTGATTAGGCACTCTTCTCTGTTTCACAGGTAATGCCAGCAGAGCAACACTGATTACAGGCACTGATTATGGTGGATGTCAGAGAGAATCCCATTGCAGCATTGCTCCTAATCCCCAGCAACAGGAAGAAAAAGACAGCCAAACTGGAGGAAAACCAGCCAAATTTCAATGATTGCTGGTAACTTCACAGGCTTGAGGGAACACACTTATGCCTAAAAACGTAACTGTTTTGAAATTAGATTATTTTTCATGTTAAAATCTGTGTTACCTCAGATCAGTTTAGACAGAATGGATGTCAGAATGATAAAAACATCATATAATTATGAAAGTCCTCAGGACTTGATACTGGAATGTAGTAAGATGCAGCAACAACATTTTTTTAGGGGAGTTTTTAAGGACACCTATATAGACCTGTAACTAGGGCTGTATGAATAAAGAGCTCTCATGACACCAAACAATGCTGGCTCAGAACTCTTTTACAAAGCTAAAGCAGATTCTGCAGCATAGTTTATTTCCCTGCTATAGGGACTACTTTCTTTTCTTACCTGTGAAGGATAATTATTAATAAAGCTGCCCTCTGTACCTTGAACTACCTTCAGTTTTTAGGTATTTTTACCAAGATTTCCTTACATCAAATCTAATGCTTACATCAAATCACATTGGGAGCTTGTCTTATCACTGTAAAACATTATGGAAGGAGTCAGTTACATGATAGAGTAATACATAGAGTAAAAACATCATGCAATAGCATGATGAATTCCCTATTAGCTATGCTACTGTAATAAAGTGTGTTGGCTCTTAGTCTACTGCAAATGTGAAGCAATTTAAATTTCTTTTGTTTCTCAGCTATCTACTGTAGTTCACCTGATATACAGCAATTTGACATGGTGCTTGAAATCATGAGGGAAGTCAATGGTATCCTGCACAAAAAGGACGAATTTGCTTATCTAGAGTAGCACCTTATCAAGAGTAGCACCTTATGCTAGCCCAGAAGACAGTGGTTCCTTTCCAGCAGAGAACTTCAGTTCATCTTTTAGGTTTTTACTGCTCCTGGCTTCCTTTTTTTTTTTTTTTTTTGGCATTTTGCTTTTCTCTATATACAAGAAGAACCTGATTTACTGATCATTCCACAGAAGGCAAATTTTTCAACTAGTAGAAGTTTCCAACTCAGTTATGATGAAATTTCTCTGATTTACTAGAAGTTACCATGCATTCCGGGCCACTGCAGACTCCCTCTCTCAGCCTTCCCAGAATATTTCTCATTCTCCATTGTAAGGATTAGGAAAGTAAGCAAAAAAACCCAAACTGAAAAAAACCCCAACAACCCACCTCTTAGAAAATACCACCCAAGTTATGCCAATACCAAGTTATGCATTTAAAAAAAGTCTTGCTTACTGCTTTCCCTCCAGGTGCTTCACTTTCCATTAATATCATCAAGGCACTCGCCACCTGGCTTCACAAACAATAGAGAAGATGCAGCACACAAATGCAATAGAATCACAGAAGAAAAAATCAACCTTTGGACAAAGGAGACTCATGATTCAGAAGTGGTCCAAGGCCATGCTGAACTTCAACTACAGTACTCCAAACCCCTTGTGAAGCATCCTTCAGAGATTTCAGATGTCCATTTCACAAAGAAATTCATGAATTGCAAATAAAATTGTACTTAGAGATCAAACCTCCTGTTCACCTGAAGTAAGAGTTCTGCCAAACAAAGAACTTCTAGACAGCCAGGGGAAATTTAGATTCCTGCTGGTTTTCACCTCATTATACTCTCTGTGGGTTTGTGCAGTTACTTTAAATGTGTGCAAAGGGTGGGTATGCAGCTCTTCAAGCTAGCTGACTTCTGCAATCCTTTTTTTTTTCTTTTGTAAAGCAAACTTCACATGAAAAAGAAGAAAATGGAAGGATAAGAGGTAAAGAAGAATAGTGGGAAAGAGAAGAGGAAGAGAAACTAGGAAAGCCAAGTGAAGAAAGATAAGCTCCCACAAGAATATAAACAACCATAACCCCAGAAAGAAAACTGGCAGGGAATTGAGCTTGAGGCTGTGCAACACAGGAGTGAAGACTGGAGGACTGGGAAAAAGTTGATGAGTGAGTAGAATAAGCACAGATTGTGCAAAGGAGAGTAAGTGTATCTCCTTTAACTGTATATCTCCATTCCCCTTACATTAAGAGATAACTGTCACTACTAGGGATAGGAAGCAAAAGCTCAAACGGTAGGGTATGTGGATGGAAAAAAAATAAAAAAGTAGATTAAATAAGACATCTGGATATGAAAGATAAAGGAAAGACATAGAAAAGGCTGCAGGGAAGAAAGAGGCATAGGAAGGAGAATGTCAGCAATACAGAAAAAATAAATAAAAAAGACAGAAAAAGGACCAAACAGGAAAGGACAGGGAAGGAGATGAGCAGCAGAACAGACAGAGAGGACTAAACTCAAACTCAAGCTGAAGTGAAAGAGAAGGAACAGCCTCTTAGAAACTTTACAGCAAATAATTTATGCCAGTCATTTTCTGATCAAGCTGTAGGTCCCCATACTACACTGTCTTGAAGACAGTCATGTATGAATGGAGGAAAAAAATAGAACGAATCAAATTCTCCACAATGCTCAGGGAGTCCCAGGGCAGCAGTCTTGCAGTTTTAACAGCTATGCACACATTATACATGGCTACATTGCCAATAAAGCATGCTATGCTTTAAAATACATAGAATTCTGACAAGGGAAGCCACATGTTAACTGAGCATCATTTACACACTAGGCATACACAGGGCTCTACTTTCAAGACCACATCACAGACCCTCGAAGGTCGCTCTGAACGCAAAGAAGACTGAATGTCCATGCACATCTCTGTTCTCTTCATTTAGCTAAGGGACAAACGTAGCAGGTTCAGCCCTCTTTCACCACAGACAAAAATTTTCTCTTAGCTAAATGAAGAGAAGGATTGGAGTTGCTCTGAATCCACGGAGTGTTCTCAAAACAGAAAAAGTCCTATTTGTGTGGCATGAAAAAGTCTTCATACCTCAAGATCTCTCATCTAACTGCGCAGCTCAGTTACAGTGTTAGTAGAAAAGAGTATCACCTTTAATTTGAATATTCTGAGTTCTGAAACATTAAAGCCCTTTCTTTCCACTGCTTTCAAAATCCTCCTTGCACTGTACTTTGTTACTGTGTGTCCAGAGTGTCCTTTAAAAGCAGACTAATCAATCACTTTACATCTATTTTGTCCAGTGCTTGGATTATCTCACCATCATTACTTTTTATCCTTGTCTAAGAATATATTCATTTGAGATTAGAACACCAAAACCATTCCTTCCCCCACCTCCCTGTCTCCATAAACAGAATTTGCACTGTTTCGGTCAACTTTAATTTGTTTTCCCTTCCCCAAGGAGAGAGTTAATGTAAAGCAAGCTGTGGTAACATTTATAAAGTGACCACATACATTTACGAGAGTTACTCCTAAGATTGCTCCATTTCCATTCTGACATAACCCTCTCAGTGGCAGTGGCATTGAATCGTCTGATGACTTGTGAAATTCCCTCCCTTCCCCTCCTCCCTAGCCAACAGGCACAGCATTTTTGAGGACACTTTATTAAAATGCCTGGGAGTTCCAAAACTTTGCTTTTAAGTAAAGCACTAGGATGTTGCTTGAGTAAGTGGGAGATCAAAGAAATTATCCCAGCAGCCAACATGAGCAAAAACTTTATTTTACTCTAGACCTTTTCATCTGGCTTGACTGCTCTCCAAAAGGCAAGAGAATGAGCAAAACCCCTCTATATTCTTGCAACCATTTCTGCATGTTTAATCTTTAAAACACTTCTAGTTAGTTTGCGTCTTATTTCCAGTTTCCATCAGCCCTAGTGTCAGAAACTTCCCCTGGCATTTACCAGTCATTGGTTTTCTTCCCTGCCTCTGCTCCAGAAGCTAGGGCTTGATATTTTTCCTTTACACAGAGAGAAGTCAAAACTAATGTTGCACACAGCTGCTGTGTAATTCAAGCAGTTTTATGGGACTTCTTTGCAGATTACTTCACTCTGGTGCCTACACCTTAACAAGACCGAAATAAATAAGCTAAGTAAAATAGGTTTTATATGTTTTCTTGCTCCAGCCCATGACTAGATTCTTTCCTTAACTAAAGCCTTCCTATTCTCCTCTGTTGTATCAGTCTTGGCAGGGCAGAAATTTAATTTGCATTCATTGTGCCACTATCTGTATGGCAATTTCCATCTCTTCTCTTTCCTCCCACCATATTTTTGTACACAGGAAGAAGATAGGAAGTGGAAACTCTTGGAAACTGGACATTTTTGTCATTACAGCAGAGTTCATTTACTGCAGAAGGGACTTTGTGCCCAAGTTATGACTATTCCTGTTCTTAGTTCAACACATTGGCAAAAACATGCTTGTCCTCGAAGATGACTTTATGACCTGGGTCTGAGCACCTGCAGCAGGAGAATATGGTCCTGCTCTTCTTGCTGCTGTCCCTGCAGTGACAAGCCCTGCCACACAGCCAATACTGAGTGACAGAGAGAGATAACTTTGACAGGAAAATTCACCAGAGCCCTAAAGGAGACTAATGGTGAACAGCAATTCTATATAGCTACCTTAAACTGTCTTCCAAAGACTTTCTCACCTGCTCCAAGGTAGTTCCTTACACTGTAATTTAATAAGGTCAGCAGGATCACATCTTCAAGGGAAACATCAGTCCCCTCTATTCACAAAACACACAGCTGTTTATTGCTTGGTTTTACTGTCCAGAAGGGACCCAGGACTGTACACAGCTGGTGCCTGTGATGAAGGGGATAATATTAATTAACTCTACACTTTAAAGAGTGAGTAAGCTCAATTAGCTTGTACTTAAAAATGCTTTGAAATTGTCACATGAAAGTAACAGTGTCCTTCATTAGTTATTACAAATCAGTAATTCCAATTTAATTACATACTTATTCTGATGTTCGTCTTTTATAAAAAACAGCAGTTAGTGAAAAGGATCCGATAATTTTTACATTCTCAAGAAAACTGAAGGCATGTACATCACAGATGGTATAAAGCTTTAAAAAAAATTAAAAAACCAATGAAGTATTGGAAAAAAAAAAAAAAAGACCAAAAATTTAGGAAAGTATTATTGAATTAGTCCTCTAGAAAACCTGAAAGTCCTGAGTAAGATTTAATGAATAGTAGGTGTCAAGTACTTTAAAAACATGAGATTGTGTTTTGTTGAGATTTTTTTTGCATGTTAATCCACTAAATAATTATGAAGCTAAGGAAAAACATCAGAATAACAGGAATTTTCTCATAGCACTACATACCAAGATAAAACAATGCATTCCACAAAGACTGCCCCATCCCTGGCAGTGTTCAAGTCTAGGTTGGATGGGGCTTGGAGGAACCTGGTCTAGTGGAAGATGTCCTTGCCCAGGCCAGGGAGGCTGGAACTAGATGATATTTAAGGTCCTTTCCAATTCAAACCATCCTATGATTCCTATGATTCCTATGATTTTTGGTGAAATTTTAAAATATTTTATATTAAAAATAGGACAAACCAGCTGCAGTTTCACAAATATTCTGTTGCTAAACACAATTATAAATGAATAAGAAGATATCTCACTTCTACAGTGGTGATCTTGAAAAGGTTATATTAAATGATATTGTAACCTTTGTACATATGCTGGAAAAATATCTGGCTAATATTGCTGGTGCAAGATCAGAAAAGAAAGAATATGCACTCCTTATATCCCTTAATTCACTTATTGCATCAACAGTGCTATAGTTCATTTTGTTAGCTAACTGACTACTGTCATGGTTTAACAACTATAACTACATATACTTAAATACAGCCTAAATAACTAAAATTGGAGATGATCTTGATGACAATATACAGCACAAATGCATTTCCAAACTTGCAGAGAAATAGGGACACTACTGCTTACTGATTTAGCTGCCTGGTTTTGAATACCTCTCTGGTAATGCAGGACTGTTTAGCTTGCTTCCCATCTATCACATGCAAATAGAGACATATTCAGAGATGAATGCGCTTTTAATTTTTAAATAAAGGGTAGGGGATTCACATGTGTTTTGCTACACATTCCTTACTCAGAGAAAGCAGTAGTCCTAAAAAAACATCAAAGCAGTAAACAGATCATAGTGTTCCCACTGAACATTTAAGTTAGCTGCACCTTCAATAACCTTACTAAGGACTGAGTTGAGGGAAAGAATTAGCTGCAGAGATCAAAAGGACAAGGTATATCTTTGAAATCCCTTCACAGTTCAGGTTTTTTTGTATGACCAAAGCTCTTGAGCTGAATGTGAAAGACAGTTTCCATGGATATTTAAATGATGCTTTTATCAGGCATGTCAGAATGACATACTTTGACTTTTCGAAGTTTTGCAAGGTCACCTCTCAACCATCCCTGAATTCATTTCTGTCTAGCCATCAACATTTCTTGTAAAGAACAAGCAGTGTTTGTGGCTTGTCAGCATGACCAAATTTCAAAAGAACTGAAAATATGGAGTACTGAAGCAGAGAAGATTAACCACATCAACAACCTGTGACAGAAACCAAAAACCCTTTGTTATCTCTTCTTTGCCTCCCTTCCTGCTCCCCCAGACAGCTTTTTGCTCCCTACATAGCAGGACAAGCCGCAGGTAATTTTATGCTATGAGCAGATATGTCTGTAAAATGAAGCACAAGATCAAAGCACTGATTCTGCAAACATGTATTTACTTTACCTACGTTGAAATCCCACTGAAATAAATAAGATTGCTTACTTTGCAAATCAGACATATTTGAGGAATTGAGCCTTGCATTTGTATGTGACATATTTTAAGGGAGCACTATTTCAGGGCTGGAAAATGTGGTATCTTGGGCCTTCTGTGCAGGTTTTCTGTCATCACATTAGAGAAAAAAAAAATTAAAAAAATCAGCAATAGTAGAAGCTGAAATAAAATTATTGAGAAGAAATTAGCAGCAATAAAAATGCTTTTCAAATTAATGCTTCAATTTTGAAATAACTATTATAAACATTTGTGCTTGCTATGGCTTGCAGTTAAATTTTAAAAATAGCACTTAAATATGCATGTTAATAACATCCAGAAGGCATGTCTTTCAAGCCTGTTTGGGCTGTTGAAGGGTTTAATTTAACCACAGCATTCATTTACGTCTAGCAGTTAGAATTTTCTTTTAAGCAGAGGAGCCGAGAGTTGTAACTATGATCTAATTACTAAGGAATGAAGAACATTTTTCATGTTTTATAGACAGCATGAATCCTGATCATTTTACATCAGTAAATTATAGAGTGCTCTGCTCACTGTGTCTCCCTCTGGAAGTATAGTCCTATATCTCATTAAACTATAAAAACAACTTGTAGTGTTCGGCACTCCTTGAAGGCTATCATGTGTTATATTCCTGTGTTATTTTTATATCGTTAATGCACGTCAGCTAGTCAGACCAGTTAAAATTAGGTTCTTTACAGCCTCAAACTAAATTAACTTATAGCTGCATCCCCACGTCAGAGGGGATGCATGAGGGACCTAAACTACTGTAGAAAACAATCATTTATTATTGATTTTCAGATTCTTTTTAAAAGCAGCTGCAATTCATTGGTTTCTCAGTTCTTTCTGCCCTGGTTCAAATGATCTATACAATGCAAGCAATGTGACAAAGCAACTCCTGTGAATAAGGCAAATAACATGAAATCAGATGTGCTTTACTTCTTTTAGGCATAAGACAAATTGGTTCATCACTGAAACATGAAAAAAAGATCAGAGGTGGGAAGCTATGATTTTTGTGGATCTAATTTTAACATTTATGATTAGGCAAATATCTTCTTGAAATGAATTGTTTTTGAAATAAAACCTAGCATTTCACACATTTTTTTAAAGCTGTACAATTGTTATGTGCTTGTACAGTCTAGCTGAATTTAACTCCAGCAAAGGCAGTGCACTGGAAATGTCAGACTGTAGGTCCTTAATTCTACTGCAATATATTCAGTCTGTGTTAAGACAAAAAATAAAAATCATCTGAAAGGCATATGTACAGAATTGCTACTGAAACTGCTGAGGTCCAGGTTGACAGCTCTTTAAAGCAAGGGTGGAGTGGATTGGAAAAGAAAAAGGCAACATGAGAGTCCAGGTAGGAATGGGCCCAGCACTAGGAACTCCTCTTCAAGGAGCGCAGCAATAAAATAAGAGCAATAGTCTTCTCTCTTCTCCCAAGAACATAGCGATTAACCACAAACATCTCCTTTCATAGAAAAATAGATTAATTAGTCAACTAAATTATTGCCATCTTAGAAGTTTACAGCAAATCATTCAATGATAATTTTTTGGGGTAGAATAATAAATAAAAATTATAATACTAATTTTAAAACCACAGGCTTCTCTGTGTTTTGTTCTTTCTATGGCAGGGAGAAAATTGACCTTGTTGTGGGAAAATTTAGCCTGCACTACTTCTGCACAAGGGTTTGCTGCCTATACCACAGTTCCATCATTGAACAGCCTCATGACCAAACTCCTCTCCCCAAGCCTGACTGTCTTGGTCACAGTCCTTTGAACCAGATTTTCTCCTCATAGAGCAAAGGGGCAGTTCCTCAAGAGAGGAAGCCAGTAAATCATCACAGAGCGGCGTGTGAAACCCTTTGCATTTTGCTCCTTCATGGTTATCAGCATATACACTCTTCCTTGGAGCTGCAGGCCATAACAGATCTTGGTCCCTCCAGGGCTAACTCAGCTCTCAAAGTTGCTTGAGGTCGCCCACGGCTGACAATGAATGACAGGAAAGGTCACCCAGATATACCAGACCTGTAAGTAAGTAATGTAAGCAATTGCTCTCTCAGGTCATGAGTCTCCACACACACAGGTTCCTGGAACAAATTTCCACACTCTCTTTACAAATAAATGAAAAGGAGATAAAAAAAGTAAACAGAAAATGACAAAAATCTTTCTCACCTTGAGCAAATCCCACTTATCTTCAACACACTCAGAAAAGCAGAAATGTAAAACCTCTGGAATCAAAAGCAAAGAATGAGAAAATTATTAATTCACAGAAATATTTATACCCAGCAGAAACATGGAAACACAGAGAGGATGTGGAATGGCAAAGATCCTGATTTATTAGGCATAAGAGAAGATGGCTGGAGTAGTAGTTGCATCCCAATTATGATCATTAAAATCTACATTAGGAAAGAACAGAAAAAGAGAAAGTAAAGTTTAACGGCCACCTCAAAAATTTTAGGGAGCTTTTAGGATCACTGTGGGAAGCAAGTCTTCCTGCAAAAAGAGGAGTAGGGATAAAGATGCAATCAGAGGAGCTCTTTACTGTCGAAATGCACGAGAGCCAACAGCTCCTGGAGCAACACGCAAGCTGCTCTTGCTTGCTAGACAACACGCCACAGAGAAATTTTAACTACCTGCCCTAGTAGATGAAATACAAAGCTGGGAATCACACACAGCTCTGCTTCTGTCTCCAATCTGGACTGTAACAGAGAACATGGAGATCTCAGTTACTCATTTTCTTTTATGTACAAAACAAAGACAACTCAGATTATCAAGTGAAAAAGCAGAAAACTTTACCAGTTGGGAAACAGAGGGGAGTGGGGAAACATGCTGAAAGAAGTTGCTAAACTAAATGGAGAAAAACTTTATGGTCCAAAACCAGATGGATTTTCATTATTCACTGTGCTATTCACCAATAAGAGAAGGTGATTAGAACTGTGAACTTTTGCTCACACAAAGATAACAAGAAATCAGTTCAAAGTTCAAGAATTTGCAGGATAGAGGGGGAGAATGTCAGTAAGAAATCTAGTTAAGCACAGCACAGAAGTTCAAAGGACCTGTACAGTATCTTACAGCAAACCCAAGAGTGTAGAGAATGCTATGATGTGATATTTCCATCCATATATGCAATAATATTTCCATGGTGTGAAACTTCAGATCCCAAATATGTATACATTTATAGGAGTGGCACTCAACTGCATATTAAACTTAGAGATGACTATAATTACCCAAAGCACATAAATACCAGCATGAAATAGGAGAAAGTATGTATAAATTTAGAGAAACTTGATTAATATTGGCTCAGCATTACAAAGTATAGCCATCAAGTATGATCCAATGTAATTATGGTTTACAAAACTACAATTTAGTCAAATTTGAAAAGGCAATGATACAGTATGTTATAAAAATATACAGATGCTGCCATTCAAATATTTTCAGTGCTGTAGCTCTTAAAGTATTTTGTATTTACTTTTGTTTAAGCCTGTGTATTTGCAATCTATCTGAAAATTCAGTGTGAAGGAGGCTGAAGTAAGTCCTGTTTTAGCAGAACTAAATATCTGTTGAATTTTAGTGACACAGATTGTCTCTTTTAATTTGTTTTTGTACAAACTGATTATGTTAAAGAATGCTATAATAGAATTATATGTTAGGTTAATATTTAGAATTACTCGTTGTTTTATTTGCCCTATATTCCTGCATAAACATTGTAAGTTCTAAATATTTTAAATAATGTTGTTCAGATTAGATATAGGTAAATTACATAAAATTGACTTGTTTGTGTTGTTTAAAAGTCCAAGTATACTCTTTTTTTTATTTTCTTCCCTTACTTTTTTATTTACATTTTTCCTTTTGTTCTATGTAGAGGAATTTAATGTTCAGGAAAAGAAACAAAGGCAAAACCTTGGAAAGTCATCTCAGTCAAGGATAAACTGTTATCCTTACATCCATTATCATTACTAGAGATCATTTTTTCACAGCTCCAAAATTCTCCCTAGTGGGCAGTAGTCCATCTTACTAAACTACCTACCCATAATTCAACCTAATTTCATGCAATAGTCTGTCTATGGTCATGAATGTCCAGCTCTGAACTGTGATGGAGACTATTTTCCATAACCTCCAGGGAGCTAGCTAATTTTGTTGGCTGCCTCTATTTCATCCATCTTCTAGCAAATAAAGAAGGGTTTCTTTTTCCCTAGTGCTGCCCACTTTCAGAAATCCAAACATCTGGTCAGTGGAAGCACTAAATTAATACAAATGCTGCAATGCCCAAGTAGAAAGTTATTAATTCTCATGCAAACTCAGAATCAGCTTTCAAAACCTCTGTAACTACAAGATACAGGACTAGGTCTGCCAGAAGACAAAAACTAATATGTAAGTCTGGTGGAAAAAGTCTCTAGGCAAAGTCAAACTGAACTAATGTTTTTCAAGAGACTCTTCTTACAAGTGCACCCTAATCAATAAAATATAAGAAGGTGAGACTGTTCAAGATCTTCCTTTACTCTCTGGTACTCAAATTAACATTTAATTCATAACAGGGAATTCTTCTGGTTCAGGTTAAGGATTTTAAAAAACCATCATCCACTACTGCCATAGAAATAACAACAATATGATTTAGATTACTGAATTCTCATTCAATTCTTACTGGTATGAGATAACCATACCAGTTCGATCAATAGTGGTCAAAGAAAACAAATCAGTAGTTGAAGGAACTAATTTGCAATCTGACTGAATTTTTTTTATACATTAAATAAATTCTCCTTCTAGACCTCAGTCCATAATTTTCATGGAAATTTACAGAGAAGCTAAGTGAATATGATACCATTTTGCTTGTACAAACAAATAATTTGTAACAGATTTGGACCTTTTGCCCATTCTTCAGTTATGGGCTATGAAAGATCTAATTTTAAAAGTATATATGCTGTCTTGTTTCCATTTATATTAATGGAGTAGAAAAAAATTCTTGCTGTGAAGAATGGTTACCTTTAAAGATTGCAAACAGTAATTCCCTGTTATTGTATAAACAATGAAAAAAATTACAGCAACATCTTATCAAGTGCAGCATGAAGCTAGCTTCTGTGTGAATGCATAAAAAGAAAATCTGATCCATGAGCAGCAATAAAAATTCTTTTTGTATGGAAGTTATAAACATGAAGTTCATGTCAATGTTTTCTGCAAAAGGGTGTGATTTAGTGCTCTAGCAGGGCTATTTTGCCAGCAAAAGCCAACAAATTACTTCCTCCAGAAGGTCATGGAGACTCAGAAGAAAAACATTCTACTACTTCCTCCACACTACATTCACTGGGGAATAGAAAACTTTAATCCTGGGTGAAAACAAATCGCACTGTATCCCTGCAAGCTTAGCCAGGCAGGATGACTTTAGGTGAAGACAGTCCTTCCATATGATGTCTAACACAACATGCTTGTGACCATGACTCCTGTTCCTTACTACTAGTAGAAAACAAACAAGTAATAATTTCTCATGTATATGTAGATCTATGTACAATGTGTAGCCATTTTGCTATAAATCACATCAATAACTAACATTTGATTACACTCTGCTCATTTCCTCTCTTTCATGCCAGAACAGCTACATTAATTTTAAGAAACTACTCCTGTTTTCCATGTGCCAATTAACTAGCAATGTCTCCTGTTCTGTGAGATGGGCACCCACGTCTTTATCATTGTCTTTAATACATTTGCAAAAAGTGGCTCAAGGAATAGGCAGCACAAAAGATTCAGTCGTTTGATACAGGGCTTACTGATTAGCCTTGGAAGCAAGTTGCAAAATCAAGTGCCCTTCATTGAAATTCTTGCCCACAATCCGTTTGCATTTATAACTGTGGGAAATGAGCTCTGCCACCTGAGCTGGCCTCAGCTGCCATGGCGTCACATGAAGATAGATGTGATCACTTATAGAGGTACGATAGGGAGCACTCTTCTGCTCTGTTTTCATTTCACTCCCTGATCTCAGATCAAAGCAGGAAGACAAGCAGAGCAAGGGCATGTCTACATGGGGATGTTACATCAATCTAGTTTGCTCACTCTAACAGCAGTAATTTAAGTACATCTCATTCAAAGGCTGTTGCACTGATTTGTCATGCCAGTTTAAAATATTTTTGTTATTAATCATAACATACAAACAACTCTGTACTTGTCTGAATTAATTGCCTCAACTTTCCGACCAATATTTCGTGGCTCATTTTTTGCAATTGTGTTATTTTTCCTGTGCTGCAGGAGGCCCACTTGAAATTAAAGAAATTTGTGGGTGGGGGAACAAAACAAAATCAAATGAATGCACTCCTTGAAATCTTTTCCTGGTATCCATTAACATCACCAAAACCATTACTCATCTGCTGTCATGCAACATCAACAACCCATTACTTATAATACTGTAATTATTGTAATATGAACTGAACAACACACATATTTGCCATAGCACCACTGGGCATATTTTCCCTTTTTGCAGACACAATATTGCTGGCAGCACAGTTTCAGGACAGAAAGACCTGTTTTCCTCATGGGAAATAAAATACACAGAATTGTCTGGGCAGAGCTCGCAGTTTGCAGCATACAAATGTCACCATGAAGCTTTTCCTTAGGTCATAGGAGCACTGTGCTCCCAGGGGCTGGAAGTTCAGCACCCATAGCCATCTCCAGACATGAGCTAATTCACTTGATGTTGGCAAATCAGCTGTCAGGAATCCTATTCTGAAGCTTTGCCAGGTCACCTGGAGGATCTTGTCCTGCCCAATGCCATTGCATCATCCCTTCTGCAGCACGCTTTCAGTCCTGACCCTTCAAGGCCTTCAGGGGAGCAGTCAAATGGTAGAAATAGGTGCTTCAGAGAGGTACCTTATCATAAAAGTCTTAGATGCAACACTCTGCTTGAATATGGGAACATAAACTCTTCAAACAGTCAGCAACTTAGATGAAGTTATTCTTCCTGCCGTTCCAGGGTGGTTGTTGCCTCAGAGCATTTTTATTTTAGCATTTGGAAATTTCTAAGGGAAGCCAGAATCATGAGAAGAGTTTGAACCATATCCAGCATAATTTAAATCTGTTTCTGAAAACTACGTATTTTAAGGACAGCATAGTGAACTGTCATTAAAAGAATGCTTTAGCAGAAACTTAAATTATGAGTTTAAGGTAAAGTGAATTTTTCATCTCTGTTAATGAACCCATTCAAATAAAAAGCCATGAGGGTTTTTAATAAGATCAATGTATTTCTTTAAATTGTTTAATCTTCCTACAGGCTTTGAAAATGCATCATCTCAGCTACTTAATGAATACAAAGTGTTTAAACAAAAAGAACTCATCCTGCTGACTGACCAGGAGGGCAACAAGTTTTTGGTATTCACTGTTGATAACACAATTCTGATAATAACCTGTCTCTGAAACTTCATGGTTGCATTTGGAAATCCATAATCGCTTACAGGCACAGAAATATTTGTACTTGATGCATGATATAATCCCAAAGACAGAAGCTATTAAATTCAAGTCAGTTATTAGCGCAGATTCATTTTCTGTTTCTCACTTAACTTCAACCCTGCTCTCCATAGATAAAGAGAGAGACATTAAATGGCATAACTATCACAGGTATTTGTCCCTCTAATATCAACCTACATCCCACATCTGTCCAGTTCTGAGAATGCAAACAACTGTTGGTTTGGAGCTTGACTGGTATAAAATTATTTCCAGACATCCAGTAACAGAAATGTTTGCTGGCTACTTCCAATTTTTTGAGTCTCCCAAAGTGCATATTTTAGCAAAAGTCATTACAAAACTAAATATATGTATACGCTTTATGGCCGTGTGTCATAAAATTTATTAGTAATATTTTCAAAGACATATTAAGCAGGTAGAGGAAGCATTTATTATGTTGTATTTTTGATGGAAAACAAAGAAAACAATCTGAAACAAAGAAGTGGAAAATTAAATTAAAACTGCCTAGTTTGTCTGTTGTCATATTTAAAATACTTTATAGCTCTTTTAAATTCTTAATTAAATTAAGTGAAACATTACCAGAAAGGAATTTTCTCACAACAAAAAAATGCCTTAATAACTTAATGATACCAATTATATCCTTGATGTAGATCTTTGTCCTGCTCTAATACTTAATGCTGGCATTACGTGACACAAAAGAAATTTAGTCTTGAATTCTCAACAAGATATGCAAACCAATTAGTAAGTAAATAAATAAAACTAGTGGGTTTTATTTTTAAAACCTGCATTCTAGCAGTCTAGCAGGAACTTACTTTTCCTTCCCTACAAGTTGGAACATAGTAAGACCAGTTGTATATGCAGGAAATTGCACTTACGGAGCACTTCAAAAATTAAAGATGTCATAAAAATAGCAACATGCATATGAGAATTCCCTGAGTAAAACGACAAAAATCTAAGTTTTCTCAAATGTTTGACTGAGTCAACCTGTATTATGTCCTTGGACATAACCTAGAGCTTACATGGAAGATTCCACTAGTTAAAAGTGACATTGTGGAAAGTGATGAAGGTAGGAAAGAGAACATGTAGAAAGAAATAGACTTTAAAGAGTTGTATGTGTTCTTGCTATGCAGAAGAAAGAATCTCAACATCACCTAGTGGTTTACTCTTCACAGTCCCTCTGACAACATATGAAAAAGCTACATAAAGCATTATCTAATCCTATTGAGAGCTCCATAGGTAATCTTCACTGTAGGTATTTAAACACTAGTACAGCTTCTAAACAAAGGACAAATATTTCTGGTCAACAGAATAATAAGTGATGTTACACAACACAGAGACATTAGAAAGCATGGAAACCTGTCTCAGGGTAAAGCAGTAGTAATTCTCCATCTTCAAAAGATTTGGCAGCACTTCATATTTACATAGCTCTAGACCTCAGCTTATATCATTTATCTTGTTAAAACTTTTCTTTTCTCACAAACGCAAAACCAAGAGAATCTGGAATACGAATAGTTTAAATGTTAATTCACCTATGATAAGAATACTTGTGAAATCATGAAGCTGGAAAAAAAATAAAGTAAGGCTTTATAAGAAAAAACAAAAGACCACAAATAACACCAAGAAAATAACCCAAAACCAAAGATTGCCTCTTTCAAAACACAGAAGAATCATAGAATCATAGAATAGTTAGGGTTGGAAAGGACCTTAAGATCATCTAGTTCCAACCCCCCTGCCATGGGCAGGGACAACCCACACTAAACCATGCCACACAAGGCCTCATCCCACCTGGCCTAGAACACTGCCAAGGATGGAGCATTCACAACCTCCCTGGGCAACCCACTCCAGTGCCTCACCACCCTCTCAGTAAAGAATTTCTTCCTCAGATCCAATCTAAACTTCCCTTGTTTAAGTATGAACCCATTACCCTTGTCCTGTCACTACAGTCCCTGATGAATAGTCCCACCCCAGCACCCTTGCAGGCCCCCTTCAGATACTGGAAGGCTGCTATGAGGTCTCCACGCAGCCTTCTCTTCCCCAGGCTGAACAGACCCAACTTTCTCAGCCTGTCTTCATACGGGAGGTGCTCCAGTCCCCTGGTCATCCTCGTGGCCCTCCTCTGGACTTGTTCCAACAGCTCCATGTCCTTTTTATGTTGAGGACACCAGAACTGTGCACAATACTCCAAGTGAGGTCTCACAAGAGCAGAGTAGAGGGGCAGGATCACCTCCTTTGACCTGCTGGTCACGCTCCTCTTGATGCAGCTCAGGATGTGGTTGGCTTTCTGGGCTGCAAGCTCACACTGCCGCTGAGGGCGCATTCAATCCCACTGTCCATGTCACCGACAAAGATGCTGAACAAGACCGGTCCCAACACCAATCCCTGAAGGACACCGCTCATTACTGGTCTCCAACTGGACATCAAGCCATTGACCACAACTCTTTGCTTGTGGCCATCCAGCCAGTTCTTTATCCACCGAGTGGTCCACCTATCAAATTGATGTCTCTCCAATTTAGAGACAAGGATGCCACGCAGGACAGTGTCAAACGCTTTGCACAAGTCCAGGTAGATGACATCAACTGCTCATCACTTATTGGTCGCAGCCTTAGAAAGAACAGAGTCATATTTTTTATTAACTGAACATGAAAAGTGGACACATCATTCATATACACAACATAACAACATTTTGTGCGGTCACTGTAAATGTTAACCCACTGGCTACATGCAAAGCTTTGACAGAAAAAAGTGAAAGCCCTTAGAGAAACACAGGCATGTTTTTATTACCATATAACCATATTACCATAACTTAATACCATACAGTAACAAAACCAATTTAATTCAATCTGATTTCATTGACAAAGCTCTATGATCTGTTTGCAGAATATGTACCTTCACCTTCTGCAGGAGTCAAGCAATATCTTCTTGGATATATTTCTACCTTAACATTTGGCAAGCACAGCTTAAAAGTTCAATGTGCATTGCACTTGCTAAAACATGTCTGGTAAAGTTATTCTTAAACTAGTGACCTTAAGATTGAAACAGTAAGTTATAGTAGCCCTGACATAAGATGAAAGTGATTTCACATCACTAAAATAGCAAAGAGAGAGCCTAGTTTCAATTTCTTCAGGGACAGAAATTATTCATGCGGTGATTGCTTTGAAGTTGTAAGTTATATGGAATTAGCAAACTACTCATAGATGAAAAACATAAACATGATAAAAGGAAGATGATAATTATAATGATTTGTTAGCCTTTCCTTTTCCAAACATGTGAGCTGATTTGGAAATAACTCTGTATCTTTTTAAATTACTTCACAATCACACCTTTGTTCAAGTTTGACAGTTAATATTTTTGTACATTACCACAATTACGCCAAACACGCATTACAGTTAGTTCGTAAGTCAATGCCGGTCACCCACATTTCTAAAAATCAGTCAGATTTCTACTTCTTGTCAGGGTAAATTTTAGGATCAGAGAGCAATTTCAAACGAACTCCAGTAGGTCACTAATTGTCAAAAAATAGTATTTGAAAGGCATTTTTTAGCTTCAGAAATCTTTTTGCCAGGTATAGAATATCCATTTGTTCAGTATCAATCATAATCATTAAGGAAAAATGGATGCACTAGCTGTCTTGGCTGCAACATTTTTATGACAGTTTTATGAAATCAATTTAAACCCACCCAGAGAACAGAATGTATTTCTTCAATTAACATTGATTTTTCAAATATTTGCAAGTACACAGAAATTACCTAAGTCCAGTGTTGAAAATATTAATTTAGTGTACACTACAGTAAAAAAAGTAATAAAAAAAAAAAAAAATCACATCAAAGGCCTTATGCAAAATATTTTGGATTTTTTGAACAAATTTCCTTATTGGATTAAAAAAAGAATTAAAAAATATTTATAAGAAATAAATTCGAAATGGAGGCCTGTCACTGTTGCATGTTCATTTAACTTAACTGTGGCGAAGGCATTGTTCTTCAGAACAGTCAGATCTCAGAGCAGTTTTGACAGTCAAAGCCAGTAATAACTTGAGACTTTCACTTCTGCAGCAGGACCACAGAACTTGTTCCCAGTCTTCCCAAAGTCTCAAAACTTGGATAGTCAAATTATTTCATTTTAAAGTCCACTGAGATGGTGGAATAAAAATTTGTTACACATTGTCCTTGTCTGTGTTAACAAGCCCCACAAGCAGGCACAGAACAGAATGCACCTAAGTCCATTAACCAAAACTCTGACTATTTTCTTTTGAAAGATGCTCTGACATACACTGAGGCAACAGACAACATCATTCTTATCTAGATAAACCTCATGTTTTTCTAAAATAAGCACTGTTAAAATCAAAGTTTTGGCAGCAAGTGGAAGCAAAGCAATATACTGCACAGAGCACCAGGGAAAAGGGTGGATCTGTTTGCTCTCTGGCACGTGCAGCTTCACAAACAACAGCTCTAGAATGATCATGTTGCAGTTTGTTTTATTGTGTCAACAACCTTTGCAACTGCAAAAGGAGCAAGTGCTTTAAAGAGAGGGGATGGACAGAGAAACAGCAAAGGTTCTTCTGTACATGGAGAGCAACAGAACTGAAAACCACACAAAGAGCATCCTTCTTTACAATGTGATCTGCCAGAAAGAACCTCGGAAAATTGTGAAGAACTAGGTGGTAGCACATGGATTCTTTAACATAAAGAAGGAATAAGAAAATGGTTATTTTTATTAAACAAGTTGTTATTGTGGGTTAAATTTCTTTTGTCACTTTTACTGCTATTATTACAATACAGATGGCAATCTAAAACATGACAGGCATGATAATGAGAACAAGATCTCATTGGAATTTATTTAACGTAACTTAATGTGTTTACATAGTTACATACATGAGAAATTTATAACGATAAAATTTTGATAATTGTCCTAATAATGCCCATTATGTTGACAAGAACTTTTCTGGTTTATTCTCATTAATGGAAAAACTCTTTACTGACAGGATGAAAAGTACATTCTACTTTGCATAGCAGTGAAAAAGTGCAAGCATACAGCGGATAAAGGCAGAGGAATTTTCACCATGTCATGTCATGACACATCTTTGAGTTGTTCAGCTCAGCACTGGTTGAAATGGATTACTCCAGTTAAGACGCATCTGTCTGAATACATTGCTACTGCAGGAGGCACCTGGTGGCAGTGTCACACATTATGTTACAAGTTCTTTTTCTAGACAAGTGAGCAGTCTTTGGTTGACACAAAAATATCAAGACATTGTTATTTTTTTAATATACGTTTCTTGGGAAAAGTATGGTAGTTTTCTGTGCATTTTAGTCTCCTGACTGAGCCTATTCCCACAACATAAGGGCTCTACTGGAACTGGGCAGTTGGGTTTGTGATCACCTCCACTAAAAGACAAAATCACACACCATGCATGAGCTAATTCCATTAAGCTACTATCCCAGCTCAGCAGCACTAATTTCTCCAGCAAGAGCATAGATTGCCATGCCCCAGCTTCTGCCGTCACGTACTAGATGGTGACAGTATGACCATAAAAAGGAAAATGTGTATAACATATGTTAAAATATTCATATGTAATTTCTATCCAAATACACTTTTTTTTTTTTTTTTCACCCTATTAAATGTGGGCATTGATCTGAGACTATTCAAATGCAGCAGCACAGATAATTTTGATTATTTTGCTGGGAGAAAAAAAAAAAAAAAAAAAGATTTCTTCCCACCCAGAGGGAAAAAAAAAAAAAAAAAAAAAAAAAAAAACCAAAAAAAAAAACCCAAATAAAGCAGGTCTGGTGTGAATGTAGATCCCACAGATATCTCTACACTAAATTCTTTAGTGACAAGATTGCTAGTATGAGTTACATGTCCTACATTAGAGAGTGAGAAAAAGCTGGTAAGTGGGAAAGTAATATCATTTGCACTGATAAAGTAGGACTATAAAGACAGCTGTAGTCTACACAAAAGCAGGATAAATGAGGACGTAAAGTAGCAAATACCAGTCCTGTAATTCTTTGGAAGCTTGTTTTTCAGAGCTCTACACTCACACACCTTTTTATCCCATCCCTAAAAGCCACATCTTTAAGATGATTAAAAGAAACCCAAGCCATTCTTTAAAAATATTAATAATTTTCTTTATAAAAATTTGGTCTTAAGGTAGGTATATTGGATTTGTGTGGCAAAGTTTTGGTAGCATGAGGGCTACAAGAAGGGCTTCCATGAGAAGCTGCTAGAAGCTTCCCCCATGTCCAACAGAGGCGATGTCAGCTGGCTTCAAGATGGACCAACCTGCTGACAAGGCTGACTCTGTCAGTGACAGTGATACCACATCTAGGATAACACAGTAAGAAGAGGAAAAACCCTGCTGTGCAACAGCAGCTGGGAGAGAAGAGTGAGAATGTGTGAGAGCAACAGCCCTGCAGACAGGAGGTGGGGATGATGCTCCAGGCACTGGAGCAGAGGTTGCCCTGCAGCCAGTGGTGCAGCCCATGGTGAGGCAGCTGTGCCCGTGCAGCCCGTGGAGGTCCATGGTGTTAAAGATTCCACCTTCAGCGCATGGAGGACCCCACACTGGTGCAGGGGAATTCCTGAAGGAGTCTGTGACACTGTGGGAAGCCCACACTGGAGCAGGGTGCTGGCAGGAGCTGTGGCCCCATGAAGAGAAGAGCCCACACTGGAGCAGGTTTGCTGCAGCACTTGTGACCCACAGGGACCCATACTGGAGCAGTCTGTTCCGGAAGGACTGCATCCCGTGGAAGGGACTCACGCTGAAGCAGTTCACAGAGAACTGCAGCCTGTGGGAAAAACACTAAAGAAGTTCATGGAGGACTGTCTCCTATGGGAGGGAACACACACTGGAGCAGGGGAAGAGTGTGAGAAGTCCCTTCCTGAGAAGGAAAGAGCAGCAGAGACAGCGTGTGATGAACTGACCATAACCTCTATTCCCAATCCATCTGTGCCTTGTGGGGGAAAGAGGTGGAGAAATCAGGAGTGAAGTTGAGCCCAGGAAGAAGAGAGGGGTGAGGGCAAAGTGTTTTAAGATTTCTTTTTATTTTCATATTACCGTACTCTGATTTGATTGATAATAAATTAAACTAATTTCCTGCACTCGAGTCTGTTTTACCTGTGATGGCAACTAGTGAGTGATCTCTCCCTGTCCTTTTTCTCAACCCATGAGTCTTTCATTATATTTTCTCTCCCTTGTCCAGCTGCAGAAGGAAGTGATAGAGAAGTTTTGGTGGACACCAGATGTCCAGCCAGGGTCAGCCCACCTCAGTGAGCTTTCATCTGAACAAAAAGGCATAATTATTACTAGTTCTGAAAGAGTCAAACATTCAAAATTTAAATGCCGTAATGCAGCAATATTGCAATAAGAGAATTTTGAGGGAAATAAAATTTCTTTCCTATTTAAAAAGAGCTAAACAGTTCTTTATTGCAACTTTTTAAGATTTACCATTACAAATAAGGTAGATGTATCCTTGGTTTAAGAGGATTAGGTCAGAGAATACTTCAGAAAGCTGGGCATATGTAAATCCATGACCCGTGAGGTGATGCACACATCAGCTTATACGGGAGGTGCTCCAGTCCCCTGATCATCCTCGTGGCCTCTGGACTTGTTCCAAAAGTTCCATGTCCTTTTTATGTTGAGAACACCAGAACTGCACACAATATTCCAAGTGAGGTCTCACAAGAGCAGAGTAGAGGGGCAGGATCACCTCCTTTGACCTGCTGGTCACGCTCCTCTTGATGCAGCTCAGGATGTGGTTGGCTTTCTGGGCTGTGAGTGTACACTGAAGCCAGCTCATGTTCATTTTCTCATCGACCAACACCCCCAAGTCCTTCTCCGCAGGGCTGCTCTGAATCTCTTCTCTGCCCAACCTGTAGCTGTGCCTGGGGTTGCTCCGACCCAGTGTCCAGTGCATGGACATACAAGAAAGGGTCCAGTAAAGTGACACCAAGATGATGAAGTGACTGGAGTGTCTTTCCTGTCAAGACAGGCTAAGAGAACTAAAATTTCTTCCTTAGGAAGAGAAGGTTCAGAAGGATCTCATTAATGTGTACAAATACCTGCAGGGAGGGTGGAGGAAGGATGGAAACAGGCTCTTTTCAGTGGTGCTCAGCATCAGGACCAGAGACACTGGGCACACACTGAAACACAGGAGATTCCCTCTGAACATCGGGAAGCACTCTTTCACTATGAGGGTGACCAAGTGCTGGCACAAGTTGCTCAGATAGATGGTGTTCTTGGAAATATTACAAAGCCTGGACATAGTCCTGGGAAACTTGTTTTTATGGATCCACTTTTACGGACAAGCTGACTTCTACAAGTCCCTTCCACCCTCAACCATTCTCTGATTCTGTGATATCTTTTAGCTCCTGAAGGAGGTAAGCATTTATTTTAAAGATAAAAAGGGTGTCATTGTATCAAGTTTCAAACTTATCTTGTAGGCCTACAATGATAGATTTTGGATTTGATTCTTTCACCTGAAAGCTTGTAATTTTCTTCTTAACTTTACCTAAACAAGTAAATTGTTTGTTAAAATATATTCTACTTGCCCTTCAGGATGCACCCCTGACATTAGTTAACGCAGAGTGACAGCTGGGAAAGGGGCCACCCATGCCCATTTTCCAGCAAGCATAAATAAATCACAGAATGTGGGCTCATCTAGTTCTAACCCCCTGCCACGGGCAGGGACTCCTTCCACTAAATCAGGTTACTCAAAACCCCATCCAATCTGGGGTTAACCCTGCCAGGGATGGGCCAGCCACAAGTTCTCTGCCTCACATGGCTCACTGCTTTCATAGTGAAGAATTTTTTCCTAATATCTAATATAAATCTCCCCTCTGTCAGTTTAAAGCTATCTCCCCTTGTCCTGTCAGTGCATCCCTTGCAAAAAAATCCCGCCTACAGATTTTCTGTAGGCCCCTTTTGGGTACAAGTCAAGCTGCTGCTGCATATTGTCCCTGAGAAGAATCTAGCTCCCCAGAAAGCTCCATCCCCTGTCACAAACCCATCCTTGTAGGCATACGGAACAGCACTCTTACTAGCCTACGGTAACCATCTACCCACAGCTCTTTAAGAACATTTTCCATTAAAAGATGATGCACGTCCATTCATTGCAAGATTCTTCACCCCCGTAATGACCTGACTCTTAGTTCGTGCCATTCAACATTGAGGGCATGCACAACTGTACAATTGCTAAAACCCCTATTTTCTATCATCTTACCTCAGAGCAGCTAGGAAAAGCCGTCTATTGAAGTCTTTTGAGCCAGGGACCTCTATAAGTTATATCCAAAAATAAGTGTCAGAGGGACCCCCTTATAGAACACAAAAAGGCTTGCTTTTTTAATTAGCAAAACTAAATAAGAGATGCAGTAACAATGCTTCTTTCTAAGTTCACCATTATTTCTCTCATAGGTAACAGATGAGGGCTCATAGAATCATAGAATAGTTAGGGTTGGAAAGGACCTTAAGATCATCTAGTTCCAACCCCCCTGCCATGGGCAGGGACACCTCACACTAAACCATAATGTTTCTCTCAAACTAATCTTTACCTCAGAGAACAGTTCTGATTAATAAGTTAATATATGTACAATTTTTTTTTTGAGCTCAGTTACTTTTTCTCCCTTTCAAATGCTATCTTATATTAATCTTAGCACTCATGTCAACAAGGAAGAAAGCTGTCCCTGTTGTCCCTTGGCATTTAAGGCTGCATTCAATGCAGACACGATTTGTTTGGGAATGTACAGTGTTTGCTGAAGACAATCACTGGAGATAGAGTCTTAATTTAACCTCAGGCCTGTAGTATTTCCCCTGGGACCTGGATGACTGATAACACGGCAGAGGGCAAGGAAAGCACAAAATTATTGGGAAATGGAAGCAGTGAATCTGGAGTGTTGAATTTCTTCCTCTAAATCATTGTTTATAAGGATAGTCATGCATGTCTGACCCACTCTGAAGACAGTAAGAAGCATCTTAAAAGAGTAATTTTCAAATGCACTGAAAGTAGATGTTTTTGAAAGTAATTCTCAAGGCATATGAAGTACAGTGGTCCTAAGCAAAATACGCTTGATCAGAGTATCTTATGACAAGATAGGTCAGCAGTTGCTAATTTAAATGAAGTAAGTCATTAACAAAGAGTTTCCCATAGGAGCATTAGAAGATGGTGCTAATGAGCATTGTTAAAGTCTGCTTCTGTAAGCAAATAGATTTTTATTAACTGAGGTTGTATGTGACGTTTTCCTGCGTTATACCTCTTAATAGGCAGCATGAAAAGCCAGATAGAACTTTGTTTTAAATGAAAAGGTTTTCTCTGTTCTAAATATAAAATAAAGCTATTCTATTAGGGTTAAATGTAAATAACATTTTTATTTGTTAATAATAAATTTAATTGCCTGAAGACAAATTGAATTCAAGTTGATATATATTTTCTTCTTATAGAGATGAAAGAAGCATCCTGAGTATACATAGCTAGAAAAAAACAGTTCCAGCTTCAGAAACCTTGTTTTCAGAATAGAAGAATTTATTAATTTAAAATAGAACACTTGAATATCCTCCATCAGACAAAAAGGTGTAAGGAAAAATACCCTATGTGCCATGGGGGGGAAAAAAAAAAAAAAAAAAAACCAAACAAAAAAAAGCCATAATTTTGTTGTAACTCTAAAAGTAGACTCTCTTTTAATCACATCTTCTGAGCCACAAAACAAAAGCAATTTTTCTTCCTGATATTAACCGCAAAACATCCAAATCCCTGAAAAATAAAAAGAAGACAAAAAAAACCAAAACCAAAACCAAAAAACCAACCAAGAAACACCCAAAAACCCCAAAGGAAATTGGAAGAACTCAGCTAAATTTAAGCCTAGATTCCAGATTTCAAGGAGAAAATTTCCATCAATTATTGAGCCAGCACAGTAGTCTGTTAGTATAAAATCAATCATGTGCAGTTAAAGAAGAATTTGTGTTTCAGTGTTAGAGGTTGATGACATTTATTTCTTGATAATAAAAAGCAAAATACCAAATCAGCATCCTCGGCTGGTATTTTAAAAAACTTGCATGTCTGCAGAACGAACAGAGACAGCGTTTTGCTAAGGCTTTTAGCTCCACAGAAGGGCAGGACAAAACGTAACCCCTTAAGAAAACATACTGTGTTTCATATTGAGCAACAGTTAATAAAATCCTAAGAGGGTTTGTTACATAAGCCAGTGGACTGAGGAAACCTTGAACATGTAGGAAATGGGAGTTAATTAAACTGTTAAGGGTATCCTATCCATCATCCCCCCAGATCACTTTATTCTAAACCTATTTACATTCTGCAATTGAAAAAATATAGTTGGCATGGTTGATGAACCATGTTTACTGTCCTTATTGATTTGACATTTGTGTGTAACCTTTATGCTTTAATTATTTAACAGCATTTCCCGAATCTTTCTCTACTATAGAAAGTATTTGATTTCAAAGTAATTAGACATATCTGACAATTAGCAGACAGTAAGAGTGTTCCCTTTAACAAATTAATCAGTTTGTGAAAGTACTGGTTCACCACTGCACTGAATTTGCTGAAAAGTTGTTTTATTGAATCTCATTTCAACCTGCTTCAGTACCTTAATGTAATCAAACTGCATTTCAGCTCTACTCATATTTCACTCAGAGAATAAATTGCCTTTTAAGGAGCTTCTTTTCCCATATAATAATTCTGAAACCTAGACGTAACATAAGATAATTTAAACTTCAGATTAGCAGCTGACTGCATTTGGGGTATTAGCAGAAGAATACATATATGGTCAAGGAAAAGAAGAAAGCTAGTCACTGCAATATAAATTCACCTTCTATTTTGAATCTTTGATAAGACAGATAGATTTTTTTTTTATACCCTGTTTGAGATAGTTTCTGAGGATTTTCTTTAAGACATTGTGTGTGTTAAATCACTTTATGGTACTCTTATCCATAACTTACTCTAGCACATATTTCTGGCAAAAGTCTTCACATTGCAACATTGAAAGTTACAGAAAACATGCCTGTTTCTTTGGTTTGAAGACATTTCTTCAGACAGAAAATTTAGCAATAAAAATTTAGTAATGAAATTTTTTGCATTTTCACGTTTATGAAAGAATGTGGTGGAATTCTGTCTTACCTGTGAAATTAGATGGGGGACTTGAGGTCAGACCTTGAAGTTCATATTTGTGAAAGGTAACATCTTGCCTTTTCCTGCATAAACAGACAACATCATTGTGAAAGGGGCCTAAGGTACTACATTCAGCTGAGTGAAATTTCTTTGTGAAAGAGGTATACCATCATAGCCTCTTATAAGCCTTAGTGCAAGCAACAAAATATGTTGGAGGCAGGAGCCATATTTTGCTATAGATTGCAGTAGAAACCCTGTGAGTTCCTGGTCATCACTAAAGACATTCAATTAATGTGGAGCTCTGTCATAATTTAAATAGCTTGAACCCTTCCCAACAGTATCCAACATCATTACAAAGAAAGAAGAGGTGCAACTTGTGCTTCATTTAGGGGCAGAGTCAAGATTGCGGAACCCTGGCTCAAAGTTTTGCTGGACTTCAATCACATTTTACACTGTACCTCTAGACAGCGCAATCCAGATCTTCCAGTTAGAAGAGGTACACGGTTATACCACACAGAACTACAGCGCTATACCACATACAAACTTTGTGCTTCTTAAGCATCTCCAAAATACATTAGGATTTAGGCAGTGTAAGAGTAGTCATGCACTTTAGATAGTACGCCAAGACACTAGTTTTTACAAAGTTTTACAAAGGAGTTTTACTACAAATAATTTGTAAACTAGAGCAGAATAGGGAATTATTCCTCTCACATGGAAGGGAAAGACTGCAATCTGTTTCCTTTCTTCACTTTTTCACACTGTTCAAGCAAAAAACAAAGGAAAATAAACAGTGTTCTGATAAAGTGAGCTGTCGCGGTTTAAGCCCAGCTTGTAACTCAGAACCACGCAGCTGCTCGCTCCCTCCCCACCTTCCTCTTCTCGTTCCTGGAGGGATGGGGAGGAGAATCAAAAGAATGTAACTCCCACGGGTTGACATAAGAACAGTCCAGTAACTAAGGTATAACATAAACCAATACTGCTACCACCACTAATAATAGTGATAAGGGAAATAACAAGGGAAGAGTATACAACTACTCACCACCCACTGATCGATACCCAGGCCAACCCCCAGCAGCGATCTAGCCTTTCTGGGTAACTGCCCCCAGTTTATATAGTGGGCATGACGTGCTGCAGTATGGGATACCTCTTTGGCTAGTCTGGGTCAGGTGTCCTGTCTCTGCTTCTTCCCAACTTCCCCTCCCCTTGCAAAGCATGAGACTCAGAAAGTCCTTGGTCAGAGTAAACATTACTTAGCAACAACTGAAAACATCGGTGTTATCAGTGTTGTTCCCAGGCTGAAAGTCAAAACCACAGCACTGCACCAGCTACTAAGAAGGAGAAAAATTACTGCTACTGCTGAACCCAGGACATGAGCTAATCAAAAGCTGACCAAGAATCTAGAGTTAAGATGTTAGAAAATATATATCATTTTTTTACAGCAGAAAGTGTGGCTGGTTTGTCTTGTTATTTCTTGTTGAAATAATACTTGTCCATCAGTTCTCATTCCAAGAGTTATTTCTAAGCAGAATACATTTATCTCATCCAATAAAATTATGCCATTCTTTCAATGTAAGCTTTTACTATTTATCACCTTTTACTTTGCCTTTAAACAAGTCCCTTACTCCTAAGGGAATTTTATATTGTATCAGGCGTAGAAGTCTGGACTCAATACCAACATCCATGTGCAGGCAAAATTCTCCTTGTCCATCAAACAATTTTATAAATTTTACTGACATTTTGTCATGAGCCAAATGAGCTAAATGTGGCAAGAGCCACAATCACAGAGAACGACACTTGGTGAGAATACATGAAATATTTTTTGCCATGGCACTACATAATTGTCTTTATAGTTCACCAATAACTGGTTTGGATGCCTTGCTCTAATTTATGGGTTTCTAAATATACATATATACATACACATATATATGTATATGTGCATATAAAAATAATTCTTTCACAGAATATTGCTTTTTTTTTCCTACATAGTATACAATACTCTTGGGGCAGGGGAAATGCTCTTAGCCAAGTTTAAAAAAAATAATTTGCTTTTCTTTCAGCTAATTCTTACAGAAAAAATCTAAATATCTCTGATATAGTGGAGTAACTTCAGAAGTTGAATATCTTGCAGCGGGGCAGATCTTAGGTGCATTGCTTGATGTTTATGTCATCTTGCATACAGAAAGTCTTGATATGGAAACCTATTGTTTGCATTGGCACTTAAGAACCAGCCTATAATGCAGGTTTAAATTTTCCTCCATAATAACGATCTGAAGATGCTTTTTTTCCATATCCCATTATTTTGCTAGAGATGTCATTCAGAATTGATTTTTGATAAATTCAGCCTGGTGCCTCTGTGTCTACTGCATAGGTACAGTAGTTTTAAGTATTTATATTGTGCTGGTGGTGATAATTATTATTCCAATGCAGTATAGTTTCAATGTATTTAAATGTCAGTATTTCTCAGTTTAATTCATCATGCATACATTCAGATGCTTGTATACATATATTCAGTATGCATCTCCAAGGACCTAAAAAGACCTATTCATATTTTAGCAGCTGTGAGAAAGTGAGGACAGATTTCCTTTACATCCTTAACTATAAACATTAATTAGATGCTTGACAGTCATTAATGATTAAAACTTTCTGTAAAGTACTCCATCATAATTCTTTTATCACTGTGCCAGCCGAAAGTATTATTTCATTGTATCATGGTATCTCTGACGACAAAGTTAAAAAGGATGTGATAAACAAAATCAATCTATTTGTTCAGTTTGTTACCATGGGAAAAAAGTGAGTTTGCTGTGATACATAGTTCAGTTTCTGAATACAAGAATGTCATGCCTTATTATCTGTTTGTGTACATTTGTTGAAAAGCTATTATGCAGTTGCCTGTACACTCAGTGAGTCTTCACAGGCTTAGGCTCTGTGGCAGAAGAGACTCTCAAAAACAAGAACTTGAACATTTTCTCCAAAATATTAATAAAATGCTGAAGGTTATCACAAAAAATAAAAGAAAAAAGAGGGGAAAAAAACCCCTCCTTTTTGCAAACATGATTGGAATGTATTTAACCTTGGCTTTCGAAGTGGTACTATTTGCAATTTTTGCTTAAACAAAGCACAAAGGAAAAGAACATTGCATTCTCAGGAGGCCTGATAAGTGATTTCCAATGTCAGGCATATGCACAAAAGAAGTCCCATACTCTGTGTCCTGTTGCAGAATCTCTCTTTATGCTACCTGTGACACTGCCTCTGTTTGGTCCCCTTTAAGGGTTATGAAGACTGCCATGTAGAATGGGTCCAGTGTTGTACAAAACATGAGATTGAGGTTGCCACTTGTCAGTACACAGCTAACAGTTCAGAGAATCCCTCTATTGATTTTCGTGGTGTGACTCCACCCCAGCTGTTTTCTCAGCTTAATGCTGCATTTCCAGAATGTGTAAAAGTAATTGACCAGAACAGAGTGTCAGGACTAATTAATGTACTCTCCTTATTGGTGAGAACACTGATTTTCCAAGAATGCCCTAGCTGTTATTTATGGCATTTGATTAAGGTACAATCTTATCTAAATAATCAGAGTGGTGTAAAATAGAAGAGTCAAGTTACATAGCTGCAATAAGCCAAACGTAACATGCACAACCACATTTGCACAGAACATTTAGATATTTTTTGCAAGTAATGAAAATTTAGGAAATTAGGAGGGGGGTTTCAGCTTTTACAGGGCATGTGAAAGCATTCTGTGCCTTCTAAATGGATTTACTTTAACTGCCTAATTCATTATGCTAAAACCATGAAGAAATTTCCTATTCAAAGCCCAGCTCACAGACTCTCTGTTGTCAAGTATTTGAATTTCAGATTAGAAATGTGTTCATTTGGGTAGCATAAAAGGAAGCTTTGTTGTCAGCTTTCCTTTATGTTCTGCCAGCAGCCAAATCCCTCTTCTTCAGCTGTCACCAGCAAAATACCAGACCTCCGCTCTGGTCTCGACTATCTTGAAACAAACACAAATGCCCTTGGCCTTTGTGGCCTAAACACTGGTTTGACGATTGCTCTTCCCCCATCTCCCTTGATATTTTTTTCTTTTTTAGGGATTATTTCTGATGGATGATATCAGCAAATATTTAGGTTGCAGCAAGTTTCATTCATCCCTAGAGAAGCAGAGGAAGGGGAGGGAAGAGCATTCCCACAGTAGGGGAGAAAAGACAGGATAGTGGGTTGTTTGAACCTCTGTAGTTTGCTATGGAAAGGCAAGCTGAAGTGGCTGCAGCCCTTTTACCCTTAGCACGTTTCCAGCTATCATCTACACTGAATTTTAACTATGCCACTGCTTCCTTGTTAGCAGCTATTTCTTTGATAGCTTGGAAAAAATACAGACAGCTGACTAAAGTCAGGGGCTGTGTTTCATGTGGAGTAAAACAAAGTTATTCAATTCAGCCTGCAGGACAAAAGCCCCTAAGCCTACGTATCTTTGGCTAGTAATATGGAAGTGAGGGAATTCCAGCCATATTTCTCACAGGAAAGAGCGTTTTAGAGCTCCTCCATTATTGTAAGGTATTTCTGCTAGGTTTGGTGTCTACACTGTGGAAGGACAGGCCCAGCACATCCTTCTATTAATTAAAAGCAAGTATTCACACAAGGAATGTTGTAACCTAAACATGAACTTTAATGACTGTAACATAGCTGGAAGCAAAAATAATTACTAGCAGCTATAGAAGACATTGAGATATTTGTTATCCCATTGCTTTTGAATACAATAACTCCTATGTAGTCATAATGAGCTCTTCAATATAGGAAAAGGTAATAAAAGATTTATCTCCTGATACTGACACTGTGCAAATAATTGATTTCTCAGCTGAACAGATGAAGTGAAAGAAGTGGGGGGGGGGGGGGGGGGAAACAACTTTCAATCCAGGCTGAATTTAATTTATTTTTTTTTCCCCTTGCATTAATGAAAGGAAGCGGAGGCAGGAAACATTTTGTCCAGCCTGGAATGTTCTGCTGGACTCTGAACATATCACCCTAGGCAGCAAAAGGGAAAAACAGGAGACACTCAACAAAGAGGCAGTGACTCAGGGGCCCTTCCCCTCCCATCTGATACACAATTTGGTGTCCTATGGGGATGTCTGGACTACAGTCCCAGCAACAGGACAGAGGATGCTGCCACTGCCAGCTATGGCACACTTTGCTAAAGCACACAGGTCTCCTGATGGCAAACACACATCTTTCGTTTCCACAATTGCCCCTGTAAACCTCTTCCTTCCAAACTAGGCCATGGGAGTTCCAGGTCCCCACCCCTTCTCCACCAGGTGAAAGAGGCCTGAGTCAACACTTTATCCCTTGCATAAAGAATTACCTCAGCAGCTGGAGGTAGGTGTCCCAATCAGCAGGTTAGAGACATCCTAGAGAGTCACTTTTTAGAGTTGTTTAATGACCCTTCAGTTTCTATGCAAAGTAGCACAGATCCCAAAGAAAGTGCTGAAAGAGCCCCAACTTGCTGAGTACAGATACTACTGGGGAGTTCATCTCAGTTCATCGAGAGTGGGAGGTCTCTGTTGAAATCCATGTCCAAATTTGGGTACAAAGCAGGTTTCTGTTTCCACGTCTGGCTCCTGGAAGAGTGAGCACGGTGTATTTCACCCAGCTCTGAATGACACATTGTTCCAACATGTGTTTCCAAGTGTTAAAAGTGAAGACAAATAAGGGCATGCCGCTATGGCCATTGATGAGGTTCCTGGCATGGTTAGCAGAAATGAGCCTAAAAGCCTACAGAGTTTAAATTCTCTAATTCAAGAACTCTCTTGTACCCCAATTATGTATGCTTTACAATATTTAAATGCAAATAATATTCAGGTCAGGTTTCTGACTGGTTGCTAAATACTCTCTAGTTCTCTTGTGGAATTTATTTCCTCAACTTTGGATTATACAAAGAGAATTAGAAAGCATTAGTTTACATTATATAAAAGTTAAATAAGAGTGCTAAGAATTCAGGTCCAAATCAGTTTAAGTCAACAATTACATAAAAAAATTAGGTTGTAAATAACATACTCAAGCTATTACCAATGCTCACATTTTTATTACACTGAAGCACGCATTTATGTGTGCATAATGCATTTATGCATTACTTCACACATAAGCCATTCTACAATGCTGTAGATAAAACTAAGCTTCATAATCCCCAATAACTTTACCACACTCTATCTTTAGGCACTATTAAGACAGTGCATTTTTACATGTCCAGAGAGCAGGAGAAGAGGATTCCTACCATAAGAATGTATGAAACTTCTTTTTTCCACTACTTTTCATCCATACTGAACAATGGAGCAGCAGCAGGCACGTGGGACTCTTTCCTCTTATAATCAGTAACATTGAAATGCATAAAGGAGTCTACTTTCACATGACAGCCTACAGAATCTGTATGTTTATACAGTCTAACTAGACATCTAATTCAAAGACATCTAATATAGGGCCAGAAAAAAAAGAAAAAAAAAAAAAAAACCACACACAAAAAAAACAAAACACAAAAACCAAATCAAGACCATTCTCCTCCCTACTACCTGTTCAGAAGCTAAATAGGCAAGAAGTGACTATGGTGCAAGCTGAATACTCCAGTCTAGCCAAAGCACCATCCTCTGCCAGCTCTAGGAAAGGTCTCTAAGGAGTAAGTGATAAGAAATTATGTCGAAAAGCAGCTTTGCAGAAGAGGATGTGGGGTCCTGGTGGAGCCAGCATGTGTCAACAATGTGCCCTTGCCACAGAAAAGGCAAACGGTATCCAGGGCTGTGTTACACAGAGTAGTGTCAGCAGGTCGAAGTAGCTGATTCTTCCTTCTGAACATCAAGAAACACTTTTTCACTTCTTTTTTGCTGTGACTTCTCTGGCACAGGTTTCCCAGAGAAGTGGTGGAGTCAATGGATATATTCAAAAGCTGTCTGGACATAGTCCTGGGAAATCAGCCCTTAGGTGACCCACCTGAGGTTGGGGATTGGACCAAATGACATTCAGAAGTCCCTTCCAGTCTCAACCATTCTGTGATTCTGTGTGCCTTGTGCTAAGCTTTGGTTCATTTTTTTTCCAAACAGTGTCATTTTCTAGGAACTGAGTATGTACCTGATCGTTCGGGTTGTCTGTCATGCTGTTAGACTATGTTGTTTAAATAAAATAAATAAAAGTGTGCATATAGGCATGTATATGCATATACAAACATATACTTTCATATTTGGATATTTATACAGACACGCGCAAAGACTTGTCTGTAGCATAAATAGCTAAAGAAACTTTTTAGGTGTGTTGTGCAATTTCTTCTGGTTCCTATCCTAATACAAAGCTGGTATGCAGGGTGGCCAGCATCTTGGCAGAGGAAAGGTATATTTCCATAACTGTGCTGCCCATGCAATTGCTAGAGTCCCACTGCTCCAGATTTCTGCGTCCTGGAGTACAACTGCTTTTAACAAACATTGGCAAACATTGTCCCACAGAGAGTTCTCACCACATTTCATAGAATGGCTAAAGTCAACTAGCACAGAGGCTTTACAGTGTCTATAAAAAACTGATTTTTAAAGCAGTTTTGTAGGAAATAGTAAGAAAATGCTACTCTAGTAAGGATGATACCTATTAAATTCAAAGAGTGAACTTCAGCTTTCCTTGTTGGAAAGGTTAGGAACTTATTGCCTGGTTAGGAACTCATTACACCCTGTTGCACTATTTTTAAAGTGCATTTACTGGCCACATCAACAATATAATTGATAAAAAGAATTAAAAAAAAAAAAAAAAAAAAAGAAAGACATCATGTAAATGCTTTCTGATAAAAAGTAACAGTTTTAGCCTAACAGTGAACATAAAGCCTCATGCCTTTATCACTTGAAAGATGAGCAGGCTCTCTTTTAAAAGTAAGGCAGCCTTTTCAATGTTACATACAGGATATGTTTTTGTCCTCTACTATTGCTCCGTTCCAATAAAATGGGACATAATTATTTCTTTGTGTGATCTACCTTCTGATATCCTCTGCCATAAACTCCTTCCTTATGGAGTCCCTGATCCTAATCTGTTTTCCCATTTTACAAGCCACACTAGCTAATCTGAGTGGTGCCTTTTCCATCTCAGCACAGTCTTCCTGAACAATCAAAACCAGATCAGCTACATGGTCTCAGGATAACAGGCACAGAGCTTGTCAAATAAGTCTCAGTTCCCATATAAAAGGACAGTTTAATAACTCTACAGTAAATTGTGTCAAGATGGAGCAAAGTAGAGAATGGATTTGTGGGACTCATCTTACCAAAATCAAATTCAAAATATTACAGTACTACCTACACTGGCCTTAGAAAATAAATGGGTACAATAGTACAATTTGGCAGTTCCACCAGGTGTTGGATGTTGTATTTCATTAAGATGTGACAAATGAGAAGCTATTTCAACACCTGAAAAATCAAAGTCTTGACATTTGGCTCCCCTGCTTACATGTCCATTCTGCTTGTCCAGAAAAAAGTTTTTCCCATGTGGCTTACTGATGGGTGCTTTGTGTCACAGTAGTTTTAGTGTTAAGTAAGCCACATTACAATAGTTCCAGATGACACAGCGCATAAACATACGAGTAAATAAATGTTGGTGTGTCTTATCATTCTCTTTCCTAGTAAACTGAGGAAAGAAAAATTCTGTCTAGCTAGAGAACTCCTATTCAGAGCAAGCTGTTAACACCACAGTAAAAGTTTAATGTCCAAGCTAAAGAACACAGGGTAGAGTCATGGGAGGGGGTTTTAAAAATACTTCTGGAAGTATACACATACAACAATATATATAAGCATATATTTAGGAAGGCTAAAATCTTTCTAGTGTAGCAAGGCATGCAGGTAGTACCACAGAAATATCATCAAAGCAATACTGGGGTTTTTAAAGCAAACTGGCAAAGTAGCATATTGTGCCATTGGAAGGCTTTTTTATCCAAAATGGATAGCTTACATAAACAGAAAATACTCAACATGCTGTATATGTGAGAAAACCTATTAATATGTCAAAGACTACATTTATTCAACTCTGAGTTGCCTCAAAGTAGCAACATGGAGTTTTGTTGATGTCCTAATGAGATTTCCACCAGCCTTCTGAGAGAGACAGACTTGGCTTCGGGCTAGAGCTCAGATATTTCCGTAACTCCACAGATTTGAAAGGTCCTTAGAGAACAGCTAAGATTTCAACACAACCACAGCAGAGTTTCCCTCTTACTTCCCCCCAAGAAACCCCAAGCCCAACAGGTGGTCTGTGCTAAGTCAGGTGTCCTCAGCTTTGTGCTCTGCTGTTTCTTGGGGATGGTGATGCATCCTGGGAAAAGCAAGGTAAAGCAAACCCTGAACTGACCACTAGCAGAGCAACGCAGGTTGACTAAGAGAGAGCCAAATCGATCCTGGCTGAGCGCCATCAAAATCAAGGGAGCTTTGGTCAGCTGTTTAGAAGAAATTGGATAAGGGAAGGCCTGCTGAGAAAAAAAATAATTAGTCAGTGGAGGTAGTTCAGATTTAGTAAGGGACATGAATACAGAACAGAAGATCAGAAGGAGGGTGGGGAACAACCTGTTTGGGTTACAAGGAAAAAGTAGGACTTGAAAAAGTTTGAATACATATCTGAACCTTGGAAGCCTTACAACTACAGATTCAGACTTGGAAACCCTTTGATGTTTGCCCTGTAGTAATTTCAGCCGGGTGAAGAAAGACCCTTTGGCTCAGCAAATGAGCATCTCCCTTCCCCAGACTCTCACAAGAGCCTGCATTGAACATTGGCAGAAGAACAAAACCTCGTTTTGGCAGGTGCTGTTGCCAAGCAACTGATCCACTCTATAGCACAGGCTCTGATCAGGAGGGATCCTGATTAACCCATTAGCTTCTTAATTAAAACATTAATCTGGAAGTTGGGCATGGGCAGATTTATGAACCCATTAGGGTCCTTCCCTGTGCTGGTGTAATATCCCACCAGGGCACTGGGACACATGGACATTGCCCATGCCAGCCAGCTCTACCGGAATGCTGAGTTTTGTCGCAGAGCCCTTCACCATGAGGCAGGGTATGACTCTCAGAACTGGTGAACAAAAGACAAGGGAAGCAATAATAACTGTGATGAAGGAATGTGAATTATTCATGACAAATTAATACAAGCCACAAGGGGCTAGCAGGAAGAGATTTTTTGTTTTGTTCACAGGATGGATAGCTGCTCAGCTGCACTTTCGTGGGAGTTCATCCATGCCATTCACAAGACAACAATTTTGCATCATAAGAAGTCCCCAGATGGCATGTATTAATTTATAATAGAGGCAAAAGGAAGGGAGTATTTTTGTGTCTCACATTACTAAAACACACAAACTACTCCCTTAAGGCACATATATGCATACATTAAAACATTAGAAGTGGAACTAGAGCGAATAAGAGCTATGACATACAACACAACCATTCACACAACACTTCACGGTAACCCAAAGGCAACTTCGGGTACTTCACACTACTCATAAGACATGGAACCACACAGCTCAGATGCAGACAGGGAAGAATCAAATTATTAGATGTGTCATGTGTTCTTAAAAAAAATTGAACACTAAAATGTGCCCAAGTAACTTTTCAAATTGAAAAGAACTTATCTAAAAAGGACTGTATCTGTTAGTGTGCTTGTCAACACATTCATTACATTAGTCAACAGGGATTAAACTATGTAAGCATGGAGTACTGTAAATGTATATGAATTCAGCTGAGGCAAGATTCTGCATGAAAATTAGTTCTATTTTTTGCTAAAGCATATTTTATACCCCTCTATTCCTTCAAATTAAATTAATTTCTGATTATGTTTAACATAATGCAAATAAATATCTGTCAGTTTGGGTTCCCTTCCCCTCACATCTTCTCTTGCCACACAAAATAGTAGTAGAAAACAAATGTTTGCAAAGTTGAAGATAGCAGAGTACCTGGAACTACAATTTGACACAGATTGTCTCAGGAAAAAAAAAATGAAAAAAAGCAATTGTTCACTGTTCTTGGTAGCGTTGTGCTTCAGAAAACACCACAATGAACTACTGCAGTATCAATATAGCAAGTAAGTAAATGAAATAAAATTTTTAATTAAAAACAAGCGAAGACTAAACCATGAATGACAGCAAATGCTAAGCATTAGAACATTTGGACTTTTGTTTTTCCCAGTTGTGTGACCGTTTCCAAATCATGGAGTATTCATTGCTGCCTAATATAATTCAGGTGGTTTGCAGCTAGGAAAAAGACAGAATAGGGCAGGTTTGAAGCTAAAAGAAGATACTTGCTGTCACACCACTTTACAGACTGGAAACACAGCTACAACTTGGGCAAGAAGTCTGATCTTTTGAGATGTACTTTTAGACCTTTTCTTTCCATTTTTTCATCTGAATCTTAAATGGCTTTTTTTTCCTCCTGAAATTTTATCACCTATTCTCTTCAGCTTAAACCTGCCCAGGAAACACAGCAGAAGATCCTCTCAGACACATAAACTGAAATTTTGTGAGAAAGTCACCCTTTCAATCCCATTTGGACTTGAAAGCACCTCATTTCAAACTAATATATTCTTTTTCTGAGGAGAAAGTATTTTATCCATTTTTTTTCCCCTGTGATGTCATTATACCATGGCAAATAGCAATCAATACACCTATTAAATTCTAGTTTGGCACAGAGCAACCAAAAAACACTGAAACATATTCATGTCCTCCATTGGTGAATACTCTCTTATTTGCTCCCTATCAGTTTGATTTTTGTTAGAGCTTGAAATAGTTGGAAATTAATAGCTCAGCTTTCTTTTATGAAGTTTTATTCAAGTTTTATTACCTCTTCAGTCATAGAGACCAGTTCCCTGGTCTTGTGTGCAACCTTCAGAGAGCTGCAAAAATGAATTCTGCCTATTTTCTGCCTTTTGCCTACATGGTACACAATTATATTTATTTGAGCTGAGTGCAGAAAGAGTACACAAGAATTATGTCTTCTGAAATTAACTTTAGATCGTGATTTGCTGTAGTATCAGTGTGAAATAAAAGGCTAATTGGTAAATGCATAACAACATAGTAACATGATTTGTATGGTAGAATTTTACATATAGAAAGCACAGAAGAGAAAATGTGATGAGAATTAAAACAGAGATTTTTTTTTTTATTTTAAATTAGCTACAGGGCAGGCTTGCAAAGGAAAATATCTTCTAGTAAACATGCTTGAGCCATTTTTGATTGCCTAGCAAAGCTTTTGTCTAATCATTAGAAAAATAGATATGTTATAAAGGTCATAGGATACCACTGCTGAAAGGCTGAAATGCAGATTTGCTATGGAAATGTTTTTAGTGCTTCTTACAGTGAAACACATCTATATTACCAGTCTCAGAATCTGATCCACCATTCAGAACCTGGCATATGTGTCTTTGTTTGCATTTTGCTCCCAAACAATAAAGCAAGCATGGTGATTTCAATATTGCTTTGAATAGAAATTTTGAATTCTGGTGTTAGCGTTACATGATTAAGTTTCTACTCTCTTTTGGAGAAGCTGTGAAAATAAAGAGATCAGACACAGCTAAAAAAATCCTTATCCCAGTACTGTCATTGCATATGGAACTTCAGCAGTTTTGTTCTTTTTACCCTTATTCTTAACACTAGCTTGTTTTTTAGCTAGAGACTCCAGGTCAGATAGCAATACCCCAAAATATCTTTTTTTTATTATTTTTAAACACAGACAAATGCAGTTTTAACAATCTTTAAAAATGAAATCTAAAATATTTGACAGAGAAACATGATATTAACTTTTCCCCTTGTGTTAAATTACTAAGCTTTCATGGATTTTTTTTTTTTTTAAAAAAAAAACCAAACAAACCCTCCCCTCAAAAACCAGCAAAACATTAAATACTACAGTGATATCAGTCTTACATCTTAATAGTCTTTAAAATCAGAGTTTAAAAATTCAATCCATTAGCCTGTATTTACAGTTTGGTTCACAGAATAAAATTTCCCAATAGTAGTTCATCACTAACAAGATATTTCTTTTGTTTTGAAGCTATGTTCAAGAAATGAGTTTCAACATATCACTATAAACTTTGCACTATCATGTAGATATATATGTATATATACATGGGTATATAAATATATGCACACATATGTAAACACCAAGAGTCCATAAGGGCTAATTCAGAGCAATCAAAATTCACATAAACTGCCTTTTCTCCCTTTCCATGCCTTACCTTGATTCACTAGCTATGTACATCTGTTCATATTTATATCCAAATTAATATTCATTTCATGTAACAGCTAATTTTCACGCTGTAGGTATAAGAGGCTAAGGTATACTCAGATGACGTAGACCTGAAATGTGTTAAAGAAATGGGATGCATAGAAGGACATACCATTCTTTAACTTGCACTTTCTAGGCTTCAAGGTTGAGCACTGAATTCCTTCCACTCACTTAATGCTGCCTGACTTCCACATCAGTCTTGAAGTTGTCCCAAAGAATGAGACTAGTGCACTCACTAAGGAACCTCAGACACATCATGCTTTTTTTAGGTTTCCACTGATCATTGCACACCATTTGGCTCTGAGTGTACCCTTCTTTGAAAACTCAACTCTCCTCTGTCCCTATTTTGTGTGGGTCAAATTTTCATTATCAGCTCCCTCCCAAGTTCTTTATTCCCACCCCTATAATCTCTTTCTTCAACCAAAACCTCTTCTTTGTTCCCTTGTGCTCTTATCACAGCCATGGACACTTTTTCTGGTTGACAGACACAAAATTTGTAACACTTTATGATTTTTGTTCTTGTCATTTTCTTCATCACTCTAGAAAGTTAATGTACTTAGGACAAAGCTGAGGCAATTTATACTTGCTTTTCTCCTGTCTGCCAAAAGTAAGCTCTTCCGTATCTCACATAGAAATGTCCTATGCACATAATACAATTTTTGAAAATTCTTCTCCAGCACATAAAACTGATCAGTTACAAGACACTGACTAGAAAAAACATGAAAAAGATTCAGCAGCTTCTCTGAGTGCTGAAGTACTTCTTGTACCCTCTCTCCCCCTCAGTGAGAAGACACGTTGTTGAATATAACAAGAACTACGAATGACTGGGATTTCATATTATGTGCAATGTCTGGAGCGTGTGTTTATTCTACTTATTTCTGCATTTATGTCAATTATCCTTAGATCAAAATTGTAGTTGACACTTCTTATACACATTATGTCTCAGAGTATCTGAAACACCTGTTTCTTCATAAATTCTTTTAACAAAATTCATGTTTGGTTGGTTAGTTTTTATTTTGCAAGAAAGCAGGAGAGGGGAATTCAATTAAGTTACATCATACATTTCTTTTACTCTGGGCTGTATGCACAATGCTGTAGATTAATGGTGAAAGAGCAGTGAACTCCTATTTACTTTGTAAACACTAATTCTTTCTTATAACTTGGTTTTATTCATGTTCTCTTATCCTTCCTTTCTTCTCAGAAACACAGTGCTTTCCCATGTTTTCATCTTCTCTAAAAAAACTTTCAAAACTCCTCTCTTTTCAAGTCTGAAGCAAACCTATTTGAAATAATGCCCAACCCAGCAAAGTGACTAGCAGTGTTTTCTTCAGTCTGTGATATTTGGAGAGGAGCAACCATCAGGAGGTGCTGTGTGAAATATCTCTCTTCATCTCCCATGACCACTCCCAAACTGAAAAAGAGCACAAAATAAATACACTGGGAATATAGTAAAAGTAAACACCATTTAATATTGTTTTTATTAAATAATATTGAAGGAAACCGTTATGCAAAAACTGAGCAGGGTAGACCTGAACCAGCACTTTTAGGTGAGGAAAGGGATAAAAGAGTATGTTTTTCAAAAAGCTAGAAAGTCTTTGGATGGAAAATGAATAAATGAAATGGTGTCATGGTTTAAGTCCAGTCAGCCACGCAGCTCTCTCATTCAAGCCCCCCTTCCTCCCCTCCACTCCCAGAGGGATGGGAAGGAGAATCGAAAGAATGCAACTCCCACAGGTTGACATAAGAACAGTCCAGTAACTAAGGTATAACACAAAACCACTACTGCTGCCACCAATAATAATAATGATAAGGGAAATAACAACGAAAGAGAACACAACTACTCACTACCCACTAACCAATACCCAGCCTGACCTGAGCAGTGATCTAGCCCTTCTGAGTAACTGCCCCCGGTTTACATAGCGGGCATGACGTGCTGTGGTATGGAATACCTCTTTGGCCAGTTTGGGTCAGGTGTCCTGCCTCTGCTTCCTCCTGGCTTCCCTTCCTCCCTGGCAGAGCATGAGACTCACAAAGTCCTTGGTCAGAGTAAACATTACTTAGAAACAACTAAAAACATCGGTGTTATCAGCACTGTTCCCAGGCTGAAAGTCAAAACCACAGCACTGCACCAGCTACTAAGAAGGAGAAAAATGACTGCTACTGCTGAACCCACAACAAATGGCAAATAGGCTTGGTCACTGTGAGCCTAAAGTCAGAGGCTTTTTACGGAGGGAGTATCTGTAAAAGCACATTCTTTCCCTAAAAATCCAGTTTGCAAGACAAACTTCAATCATTTAAGAGTTATGTTAAGCCACTTGAAAGACAGGTAAAACACTCCAGAAGTCCTCTGGACCATTGGATCTTTTTTCTTTGTGACCCAGGCCCAAGTCACTTCAAAGGGAGTAAGTAGCCGTAACATAAATAACTGTAAAGTGTCAAAGAAGGGAAAAAGAGGACATGCGCAGACTCATACTTTTGGTACCAAAAGATGTATTAATGAGTCATTGCTACTTTACAAATGTGATCCAAACCCAAAGCAAATCAAGTTGCCAGCACTTGATCCACATTAGCATTGCCTTTCACTTGCCCAGCCTTTCCAGTTTCTGCTAATTACAGACTGTTTTTTAAAAAGTCTTATTTTTTAAAAGAGCTGGCTCGTCCTTTCCTTTGATTTTGACTGTGATAAGTGTAATTTGCACATTTACCAGGTCATTTATCTTGTACCTGTGCTTGTTACACCCTCATAATCTAATAATCTATTTCCTTTTTCTCTAAAGGTTTACAAACTAAAGCCTCAATATCTCTTCATCTTTCTTGACAACACTTTCCTGGCTGAAATTTTACTTTTCTGTTGTTTTCTGAAAAGCACGAGTAGAATACAGTTTTATCTCTTCCCACCTCCTTGTAGTGATTTCTTTTGCTCACCTCCTGACATGCAGCTCATAAGCCTGCAGTATATCCTCAATTTCTGCATTGGCTAGCTAACACAGAAGGAAATGTTTAGTTACGCTCAAAAAGCAGATACTCCTCATTCTCTCCCTTTGTAAAATTGTAACCTTCTTCACTGCCATACAGACATCAAAGGTCATTCAGATCTCATGAGGCTTAAGCACACTCTCAGTGACACTAACAATGACAGTTAAGTTGATATTAACATAACCAAAAACGGTTAGAATTTTCTGCATGTTGTGATATTTTTGTAACTGCAAAAAACATTCTCTTGTTTAAAGTTTGGCACATGCCGTGAATGGAAATGTAAATGCTTGACCATATTGCATCCTCACTGGCAAATTTGAACCCCAAATTTCAAGGGTAAGATATATCAGAATGCGCATCAAATGGCCCAAGTTCCACAAAGCTTGATCCATACGCATCTGCTGATAAGGCACCTACTAAAAATAGATTCATAAAGTGGAAGGGATTGTAGGAGTTATATTTTCCAGCTCTATTGCTTTCTTTTACTGTACTGGTATACTCTGTATACTGGAAATGCTTATGCATCTTTGGCATTGAAAATTTTTTACTTTGTTTCCCACAGTTTGGTGACAGGCATTTTCACTGAAAGGTTCCCCTTTAACAGAAGTTTGAAACTTCTGGTATATTCCAGTTACTTAGACACTTCAGATACATGGAGTATGAAAGTTTTCATAAGCATATGCTTATAAAACAAAATTCTAGTTCTTTTAATTGATGGAAGGAAAAAAGTCAGCCAAAATTTCCTGCAATTATTGAATAGCACAAGTAAAATCCTGGAGAGCAGATAGTTTACAAAGTCTATAAAATATATCCAAGCAAATTTTCAGTAGCTTAGCACAAAGTGATCACAATAGTGTTAACTACTTTTTGCTCTTAGCATTGTTTTACTAGGTGTTCATGAATGTGCAATTTTTAACTACTTATCATAATTATTGTTAACACTGCGTGTTATTGAAGCAGAGCTAGCTATAAACATAGAGGTCTACTAAATCTACATTTTCTGTGGAGCACATGAATGAACTTACAGAAAATGTGGCCTGAAAAATGTTTTGTGGACATTTAATAGAAAGTGCTTTTCACTTTGACAATTCACTTTGCGCCCCACTAGCAAGTATACGGCTTTCATTTTCGAAGAAGTCTAACCAGTTTTGCTGGAAGGTGTTCGATAACTATATGCTTTATCTAAGCATTTTTTTAATCTAAACACCAGTGTTTTGTAATTTTTTCTCTTTTCTTCACCAACAATTAGTTCATCCACACCCTCCTGATTATTAGAACTCTATGTATGACTCATCTGCACAGAAAAAAAAGCTATTATATTTACTCTACACACAGCGTGCATACAGGTCACAAGCATTATGTTCATGTACTTTTAAAATAGCTAATTTTGACAAGTGCTCACAGCTGTAAGAGCTTTTGCAGAGGACACAAAACCATAAGCATGTCAGAAATCACAGGACAACTCACTTATCTGGGGGAACAAAGCTGTCCTAGAAATGAAGAGATAGATACAAACAAAAGATTAAAAATCAAAAAAAGAAAAAAAAAAAATTTGAAAGGGTCTAACAATGTTAAAAATCCCAGTGAAGCAGCAAAGTAATTTCAGTTAATTTTTGAAAATAATTTTAATAATTTTAATTAATTCATAATTTTCAATTAATTAATTAATAATTTCTTGCATAAGCATGGAACCCAGTTTTAAAGGACTGCTATTTCTGGCTATTCCACCTACTGAAAAACCACCCTATGCCAATTCTAGCACATCATTCCTTGAAAGACTGGATGCCTAGTCATTACTCTTATCTGCATGCCTCTACCTATGTTTCACAAAGAAATAAACATTTCATTTTTCCTAAGTACTATTTACAAGTCTGCATGTGCAAAGACATAGCACATAAACCAGAAAAAAAAAAAAAAAAAAAGAGACATTTGTTAAAAGACACAGTCCAAGCACTGAACATTGAACACTGCCAATTTGATGAATCTTAAAATCACCCACTGTGTTCTGGTTTTGTACGCACAGATGAGGGCATTTCAATGTAACCAAAGACATAAAAAATCAACACATTATCCAAATGCAATAACAATGTGAAATGATAAATTAGCAAGCAACTATTCAATTATTACTGTGACTAATTCCTGTAGATGGTGCCACAGTAAATGAACCTGAACTTGTTCTGGTTGACTGCAGTGTTCTGTTGAAGGATTTCCATTTCATTTGTTTGCTGCTTATGTAGATCACTGAAGTAGATAGCATCTGTTTAATGAGCTCCCACTTCATTATAGAACTGCACTACTTACTGAGTCATTCTCCTTAAGCATGCAGACTGTGTAATCTGGTGTTGTTTTAAAGCAAATACTAATTTATGATTACCTGTTACATTAGGCCACTGAAAATTCTCCTTATTCTGCTTTGCATGAGCAGACTGCTAATGACCTGATTATGGATTGTAGCAATGTCTCATGCTTAGGGTCTATGAATATAAATTCCCGTCTCAAGCATACTGGCTGAACAATGCATGCAGAGTAGAAAGGAAAAGGGATAAAATACATTTGCTTGTAAACCACACAAATTACAGTCTCCATAGCCATCAAATAGAGAAATGTAAGACATAATCAGAAACATTTCACTGATACTATGCTGTCAGTATAGACAGTTGAATGACACTGGATTTATTTATTGAAGTGTCATGATTATTATGTAACTGATATCACAGCGTTAGCTAATCAGATCTTTTTCTGAATAAAAGATTACGAAGTCCCAAAAATGTTAAAATTACAAGAGATATCACTGGTAATCTTCATATCATGAAAAATCTGCAGATCATAACTATAAGTGGGATCAAAGCAGTGAAAAATATACACTATATTATCGCTCAGAACTGGTCAAGCTGCATGTTCAGGTAAGGTTCATAGAACTGGAATAGACACACCATGAGCCTGGTCTTCAAGATCACTGAGCCTATTCCCCAAAATTAGAGGTCACCATGCAATAGACATTTACTTCAGATGAGGCCACTATTTTCACATAAGCAGCAAAATATTTCTTCGTACATTAAAAAGACACAGCGTGTCCTCATGTCCCATACCACACAGTAAGACAGTAAATAAATATGTAGTCCTTTACTCTGCTCACACAGTTGACAATTTGACTTGAGAGAAAATTCTTTCTTAAGCAACGAAACTTTTTTTCAGAATCTATGTCTGTATTTTTCTGCTCAGAAAACCTAGTTCTGTAATGTACAAGAGGGCTTGCTATTATTAAACATTAGGGAGTATTATTAAAGATTAGGGAGTATCTTCAGATCATCCATTGAGTAATATTGACCACAACCTGCATAAATTAACCTTCATTTTAGGATGAAATACTGAAACCAAGAACCATTGACCTAAACTTTGGTCAAAAACCTAAGCAAGAACATCCCAGATTAAAACTTTGGAGACTGAAACTCTCTGAAATGGGATTAACCATACCAGCATGAAATCCTAGGAGAGATACATCCTCTTAGGCAAAATAGCAACACAGAAACACAAAAGCAAGATCACGACAATACTGTAAAAACTCAGTTGAAAGAGTTGCGCAAGACTGACATGAAAGTTAAGAAGACTCAAACAGTTCGAATTAGTTGCATAAAAAAATTGGACAGGATAAAACAGAAGACAGGAATGAGGAAGGCTAGAGAAAACCTAAACAAAAAATCCATTGTGAGAAATGCAAAGAAATTATTTATTAAAATTAAAATTCCAGATGACAGTGATAGATTTTGCAGACTTGCGAAGAGGAAAGGCAGCTATAAACAATGAAGGTGACATTTCAGAGAAGCTGGAAATTCCTCAGTAGCAACATTCACCACAAAATATGTTAAGAAAATATTTACCTTTCATCACTTCCTCCAGTCAATAAAGATGAAACATTACAAAAAACTGAAGAGTCTGCAACAGAATTATAGAACAGTTTGGTTGGAAGGGACCTTAAATATCATGTAGTTCCAATACCTTACAGTAGATCAGGTTGCTCCAGCCCCATCCAACCTGGCTTGAACCCTGCCACATGAAAATATATGATTTTCTACCTAAGTCTGTGTAATTGTCCACTTACAGGAGCACTTCCTTAAAGCTAAGCACAGGATGAAAAAGACAAGCAGACTTCAGCCCTTTAAGTTACAACAAAAGACAAATATTACCTACTTTGAGGCAGAGTATATTGAAAGATTTTAAGCTTTTGTTCAATAAAAGTGATAGGCTAAGAATTAAGATAAGATGAAAATCCTGTGTATATAGCAAGAAGCAGCAACAAGGACACCCAATATACTACTGTACCTCTGTGACACAATATTAATGTAACACTGTACCACAACAGCTGTTATGTTTCCTGTTACAATGTTAGCTCAACCAGCACTGCATAAGAGGTTCTTGCAACATAGTGTAATGCAGAGAAGATACACATTTAAGTTTTTCAGGCTTTCAGGGTGTAGATGAATCTGTCAGCTCACTAGGGTCAGGTAGTAGTGTCTCTCTTTAACTCTCTAAGTTGATCGCCATGGGTCTCCACCAGAAGAAAAGCAATCAAGTGCTGCACCATGGGCAAACCTTCAACTATAGCAGTTAAAAATTTGGTGGACACAAAACCCCTCAGCATAAAACGAAAGTCTTGAGTTATCAGCAGCTCCTTTGCCTTTTCCACTCAAACAATAGTGGTTGTCTTATTTTTTTCCAAAGTATTGGGAGTTCACTTTGACAAAACTAAGACCTCAGCAAACTTTCTGGCCAGTAGACCCTCTGTGTACTTGAGAACTGGCAAGATGAAAAGAAGCACCAAGAACCAGGTCTTCACTTTATAAAGGCATGTTAAGCTACAAAGCCACTGACTAGAATGTATCCGCTGTCACTATTGTGTCACTATCTCATGGTTTCTGTTCTCAAGCCAGATACGATATGATATGATATGATGATATGATATGATTGATATTATATGATATGCTTGGAAGACATGGCTCAGAAAATAAAATGCTATTATTACAAGAAAAGACATTTGAAGAAGAAAGGCATTTGGAAATTAGGATCAAAGTAAAAAAGCACATGGATATAATAAAACAGTTTTACCATTGGGAAGTGATAAACATAGGTCAAGGTAGGCCTAGAGATAGGAAAAAGGATTCAAGAAAAGTAATAGATTACATCACTTAGCAAAAATTGGCAAGCTGCAGAAACATATGTCTTTTGAAAAAAGAATTGCGGTAACTGAGCTAGCTCAAACAGGTTGTCTATGAATAAAACACTCAGATCTGTATGCCCTACAAAAAAAAAAAAAAAAAAAAAAAAAAAAAAAAAAAATCAGGACATTTATTCATTTCAAAGGGAGCAATGATGCAAAAGGTACGGTCTTGACAAACCCAGCAATGTTAACACAAAAATGAAAGTCACAAACATTAGTGGGTAACTGGATAAACTGCCTTTAGGGGATATATGAACTAAAAATATCTGGGTAAAGGAAAAATTAACAAAATAATTTGTCAAAGAAGTGGAGGAAAAGAGACCAAGAGTGTGTCAGACCTATGAATGCATGGAAAAGGTTTTGTTTTACAGAGAACAGGAGGAAAACATGCCTGTAGCAATTGCAGAGGATACTAACAGAGGTGTTACAGAAAATGCCAGAGCCTAGCTGTTCCATAATTTTTCCTTAGGAAGGCTCCTCCTCAAGGTACTGAATGACAGAACATCCATTAATGTATGTCTCAACATGAGAGTATCTTTGCTAGTCATTTGTTGTGGGAAAGGGAAAGAGGAGGAGAAGGAGACACAACATTTACTTAAGTAATTCCTTCCAATGCATTTATGTTTAAACTGTGCCAGTTTGCACTGGGACAGAAAATCTGTGGAACACAGCTAATACTAAGCACATTTTTTCTGTCTTTGATGGATCAGCTAAATTCCCTTTGGTAAAGAACATTCTTGTCCTTTCAGTCAAATCATAGCTCTAGATCATGGCCTGCACATGTCACTTGGACTGTATTCAACAGCCAAGTTGTCTTAGCTATGCATCACAAAAGATATAAAAGAATGTATTAATGGCATTGAAAGTACAGGAATTGCATTTTTATGAAAAGGAAAAGAAATATTTTCCAAATTCAGCTTAAGTTTAAATCCATGGGTTTTAACTATCAAGACAAAAAACCTAACTAGCAAGCTGACTGTTCATCAGAGAAAGGAAGCAGTCCTATAGACAATATGTGCAGAGCAGCAAAGAATGGGATAGTTTTGTAGGCTAGTTGTTACTGCACCCACTGGAAGAAGCAAATCCCAGGTTCTGTTTCTTTTCCAGCAGTGACTATTTCTACATTTGGATGAACAATAAACTATTGTGTAAATGTGAGCACCACATTACACCTCATCACACCCCTTCCATCTGATCTTATCCCTTCTCTGAACAGATCCAAAAGTAAAAAGGAAAAATGCAACTTTAGAGAGCCTGATTCTGTCCTGAAATAATGTATGAAGTGAGAACATCAATTGTATTAAGGACACACAGAAAATGCAGATGAAAGAACACCTGCATGATCCAATGAATCCTGAGCAGACATGCTGACATTCATGTGGTCCAGATCAAGCCAAGGGGATCTTTACTAGTGTCGTGGTTTAAGCCCAGGCCGTAAATTAGAACCACGCAGTCTACTTCCCCCCCCACACTCCCCAGAGGGATGGGGAGGAGAATCGAAAGAATGTAACTCCCACGGGTTGAGATAAGAACAGTCCAGTAACTCAGGTATAACACAAATCACTACTGCTGCCACCAATAATAATAATGATAAGAGAAATAACAAGGGAAGAAAATATGATACCGCTCGCCGGAAAAGAGCCCGACCGAAAAGAGGACGTGCCCTTCCGGGTAGCTCCCAGTTACCTCCCCGGGCATGACGTGCTGTGGTATGGAATACCTCTTTGGCTAGTTTGGGTCAGGCGTCCTGTCCCTGCTTCCTCCCGGCCCCTCCTCCTCCCTAGCAGAGCATGAGACTCACAAAGTCTTTGGTCAGTCTAAACATCACTGTTATCAGCTTTGTTCCGAGGCTGAAAGTCAAAAACACAGTGCTGCAACAGCTACTAAAAAGGAGAAAAACTGACTGCTACTGCTGAACCCAGGACAGTATCCACCCCTTATTCCATACCATTCACGTCATGCTCAGATCCCACATTTTCCATATACCCTCACTCTCATTTCAGTGCACTGTTATCTTAGTGCACGGACCAATTCCTATAAAGCTACTGAGTCCGTTCGGTTCATGATGCTGGGCTCCATCTCTTGTAATAGTCTTTCAGGGCAGGAGAGGCTGTGTGCAGTGTTGGATCGTTGTCTGCTGATGCTGATCGTTCCTTCACTGTAGAACTCATCCGGTTCTATCAAAGTTCATTCTCTGTTGGGATGATGGTCGGAGGGAAGTCAGGGCCAGTCGCTGGTGCCCTGCAGACTTCTAGTTGATGGCTATAGCAGGCAACAGCGTACAATTTAGTTCATTGTCTGTTTTCCCCTAAAATCAAATCCCCTTGAGGTACGCATCGGACTTCCCCATCTTCCTGCATTACCCACCAAGTATATCCAGGTCCCTGAGCAAAAGCAATCCCACGAGTGGGTTTGCCTTTACCTGAAGCAGGAATAACCCAGACTGTCTTCCCCAGCAAATTCTTCACGTGCACCACAGGAACTTTGTCCCCCTCTACAATATGTAAAAGTTCCGACTGGGCTGGGCCAGCCCTGTTGGCAGATCCTCTGGTGTTGACCAACCAGGTGGCCTTTGGTAAGTGTGTATCCCAATGCTTGAAAGTTCCCCCGCCCATTGCTCTCAGTGTAGTTTTTAACAGCCCATTATACCGTTCGATTTTCCCAGAGGCTGGTGCATGGTAGGGGATGTGATATACCCACTCAATGCCATGCTCTTTGGCCCAAGTGTCTATAAGGTTATTCCGGAAATGAGTCCCATTGTCTGATTCAATTCTTTCTGGGGTGCCATGTCGCCACAAAATCTGGTTCTCAAGGCCCAGGATAGTGTTCCGGGCAGTGGCATGGGGCACAGCGTATGTTTCCAGCCATCCGGTGGTTGCTTCCACCATGGTAAGCACATGGCGCTTGCCGTGGCGGGTTGGTGGGAGTGTGATATAATCAATCTGCCAGGCCTCCCCATATTTGTACTTCAGCCATCGTCCTCCATACCAAAGAGGCTTTAACCGTTTGGCTTGTTTAATTGCAGCACATGTTTCACACTCATGAATAACCTGGGCAATAGTGTCCATTGTTAAGTCCACCCCTCGATCACGGGCCCATCTGTATGTTGCATCTCTGCCCTGATGGCCTGAAGTGTCATGGGCCCACCGAGCCAAAAATAATTCACCTTTATGTTGCCAATCTAAGTCCATCTGAGCCACTTCAATCTTAGCAGCTTTATCCACTTGTTGGTTGTTCTGGTGTTCCTCAGTGGCCCGACTCTTGGGTACATGGGCGTCTACATGGCGTACCTTCACCACCAGGTTCTGCACCCGGGCAGCGATATCTTGCCACAGTGCAGCAGCCCAGATGGGTTTACCTCTGCGTTGCCAGTTGCTCTGCTTCCATTGCTGCAACCACCCCCACAGGGCATTTGCCACCATCCATGAGTCAGTATAGAGATAAAGTACTGGCCACTTTTCTCGTTCAGCAATGTCCAAGGCCAGCTGGATGGCTTTCACCTCGGCAAACTGACTCGATTCACCCTCCCCTTCAGCAGTTTCTGCAACTTGTCGTTGAGGACTCCATACAGCTGCCTTCCATCTCCGATGCTTTCCCACAATACGGCAGGACCCATCAGTAAACAAGGCATACTGCTTTTCACTTTCTAACAGTTTATTATATGGTGGGGCCTCTTCAGCACCCATCACCTCCTCCTCTGGTGACATTCCAAAATCTTTGCCCTCTGGCCAGTCCATGATGACTTCTAGAATGCCTGGACGACTGGGATTTCCTATTCGAGCTCCTTGTGTAATTAGTGCAGCCCATTTACTCCATGTCGCATCGGTTGCATGATGTGTAGAGGAGACCCTGCCTTTGAACATCCAGCCCAGAACGGGCAACCGGGGTGCCAGGAGGAGCTGTGCTTCAGTGCCAATCACCTCCGAAGCAGCTCGAACCCCTTCATAGGCTGCCAGTATCTCTTTCTCAGTTGGGGTATAGCTGGCCTCAGATCCTTTGTATCCCCGACTCCAAAAGCCGAGGGGTCGACCTCGAGTCTCCCCTGGAGCTTTCTGCCAGAGGCTCCAGGTAGGACCATTCTCCCCGGCTGCGGTGTAGAGTACATTTTTTACATCTGGCCCATTCCGGACTGGTCCAAGGGCTACTGCATGAACTATCTCACGTTTAATTTGCTCAAAGGCTTGTTGTTGCTCAGGGCCCCATTTAAAATCGTTCTTCTTCCGGGTCACATGATAGAGAGGGCTTACAATCGAACTGTAATTTGGGATGTGCATTCTCCAGAACCCCACAGCACCCAAGAAAGCTTGTGTTTCTTTCTTATTAGTTGGTGGAGACATTGCTGTTATTTTGTTGATCACATCTGTAGGGATCTGGCGACGTCCATCTTGCCATTTTATTCCCAAAAATTGAATCTCCTGTGCAGGTCCCTTGACCTTACTCCGTTTTATGGCAAAACCAGCTTTCAGCAGGATTTGGATTATTTCCCTCCCTTTCTCAAAGACTTCTTCCGCTGTATCACCCCACACAATAATGTCATCAATGTATTGCAGGTGTTCTGGAGCTTGCCCCTGTTCCAGTGCATTCTGGATCAGTCCATGGCAGATGGTAGGGCTGTGTTTCCACCCCTGGGGCAGTCGGTTCCAAGTGTACTGGATGCCCCTCCAAGTAAAAGCAAACTGTGGCCTACACTCTGCTGCCAAAGGAATTGAGAAGAATGCATTGGCAATATCAATCGTGGCATACCACTTGGCTGCCTTTGACTCCAGTTCATACTGAAGGTCTAGCATGTCCGGTACAGCAGCACTCAATGGTGGTGTGACTTCATTCAGGCCACGATAGTCTACTGTTAGTCTCCACTCTCCGTTAGACTTTCGCACTGGCCATATGGGGCTATTAAAGGGTGAGCGGGTCCTGCTGATCACTCCCTGACTCTCCAGACTGCGGATCAGCTTATGGATGGGAATCAGGGAGTCTCGATTGGTGCGATATTGCCGCCGGTGCACTGTTGCGGTCGCGATTGGCACTTGTTGTTCTTCGACCTTCAGCAACCCCACAACAGAAGGATCCTCTGAGAGACCAGGCAAGGTGGACAGCTGCTCATTTTCCTCAGTCTCCAAAGCAGCAATACCAAAAGCCCATCGGTACCCTTTTGGGTCTTTGAAGTACCCTCTCCTGAGGTAATCTATGCCGAGGATGCATGGAGCCTCTGGACCAGTCACAATGGGGTGCTTTTGCCATTTCCTTCCAGTCAGGCTGATCTCAGCCTCCAGTACAGTCAACTCTTGGGAACCTCCTGTCACTCCAGAGATATAGATGGGTTCCACCCCTTGACAGCTTGATGGCATCAGGGTACACTGTGCACCGGTATCTACGAGAGCTTTATACTTCTGTGGGACTGATGTGCCAGGCCATCTGACCCACACAGTCCAGTAAATCCGATTATCCCCTACCTCCACCTGGCTGGAGGCAGGGTCCCTCTAACAGTCATCACAACGTTGGACACCTAAGTTGTATTGAAAGGGATTATTCTTCGTTATCATAGGAGCTGGAGTAAAATCAGCTCTTCCGCTCCATCTGGGAACCTGCTCACCAGAGACTGAAGCCGCAGCTCTCATGGGATGATTAGTCTTGACCCTTGTTCCTATTTTCAATTCATGCACCCGTTCCTCCAAAGCTGAAGTAGGTTTTCCATCCCACTTCGTCATGTCTTCTCCATGATCCCGCAGGTAAAACCATAGGGTGGCCCGTGGTGTTTGCCTTCTATATCTTCTGTCTCGAACAATAGGACGTCTTTTGTTAACAGCTGAGACGTATGTTGGTACACGTGAGGAGCTGGATAAATCAGATAGATCGTCCCTCAATTGTTTGACATCCTGGGACAGTTTTTCCACAGCTGAGATGATGGAAGGGGTGAGATTGTCTTCGAACTCTCGGAGTTTATGAATCATTTCATCCACTGTTGGTGTTACTATGTCACCCCAGGTTACTGTTGCCAATGAATGGGCATATGATGACGGTGCATTCCGTGTAAGTTTTCGCCACATGGGTCATGTACATTCGACTTCATCTGGGTCTATGGGTATATCTCCGTTATTCGGTTTGATGTGATAAATCATCTCTACAATGGCTGATTCCCTCAGAGACTGGATGCCTTTGTCTAAAGTAGTCCACTTGGCCGAACGACTCGTAACATCGTCCTTGTATGGAAATCTTTCTTTCACAGCTGCCAAGAGCCGCCTCCAAAGACTGAGGGACTTTTTCTCTCTTGCAATTGCTTTGTCAATTCCCCCTTCTCTAGCAAGTGATCCCAGCTGCTTGGCTTCCGTACCTCCTAGTTCGTGACCATCGGCCCCATTGTCCCAGCATCGCAGCAACCAGGTGATGATGTGCTCCCCTGGTTGACGGGTAAAATCTTTTCGCATATTCCGTAGCTCGGTTGAGGTCCGAGGTCGAGAAGTCACCTCTTCTTCTTCTTCATCATGTGATGATGACTCCTGACCAGATGCTGTCCTGAGTGGTGAATACATTGTTTCTTCATCTCGCTTCACCCTTCTTGCCTCTTTTTTGCTTTTTCTCTTGCGTAGAGGGGCAATCGATATTGGTACGAATTGGTCCTCTGGTTTAGCTGCAGTCATCACTGTGGTTTGAGTAGCAACAGTACTTGTTGCTGGGGGTGGTGTAGCTGCTGTGGTTGGAGCTGGGGTAGCTTCGCTGTCTGTTGCAGTTGAAGTTTGAGTAGCGGCTGTACTTGTCGCTGGCGGTGGTGTAGCTGCTGTGTTTGGAGCTGGGGTAGCTGCACTGTCTGTTGCAGTCGAAGTTTGAGTAGTGGCTGTACTTGTCGCTGGGGGTGGTGTAGCTGCTGTGCTCGGAGCTGGAGTAGCTGCGCTGTCTGTTGCTTCGCCCTCAGATCCAGGGACATTTTTTCCCTTTTGAAGGTGCTGGATAGCGTTGAACAAGGCCTGGTAGGCATAGGCCAAGCCCCAGCACGTTGACATGATTTGTCCCTCTCTGGTATGACCAGGATGACAGCACACCTCATTTAAGTGTTTTACTAATTCTTCTGGATTTTGCAGTTGTTCGGTGGTGAAATTCCAAAACACTGGAGGGGCCCACTGACCTAGGTACTTGCCCATACTATCCCACACACCTTGCCACTCATGGCTGTCCAGCCTCGGGGAAAATCTCTCGGTCCCCCTATTTTGTCGTCTAACCCCAGACAAGGCCCAAACCCGACTCTGCTTAACTCTTGAGATCAGACGTAATGGTTGTGAACAAAACACACTCTGTATGCGTGCCAACATGGTGACCCCCATCACAATCAGCAAACAGGTCTCAACAATATTAAAAGGCCACTCAAAAATTTCAAAACTCTCAAACGATGCTGTAAATGGTCTGGGAGGGGCACTGGGAGGGTAAAAGAATGTCTCCTTCATAGGTTGACCACCCAGGAAGGAGAAAAAAGATGTATAGTTGCTAAGCATTTGTATTATATACCTCCCAAAGTATAAAGGTGGTGACCACACTGGGAACACAAGCCAGATCAGTTTCATGATCAATCCTTCTATTGTATTACAAGTCATTGCTACAAAATACAACGAGACAACAACCTTAGCCCAAGCCCCACACTTGAAAAACACCAACACAGCAAATACCGGCTCTAAGTAACCTACGGCATATTGAGACTGTGAGATCAAAAACAACAACTTTGAGAGCCAATAAATCAGCATTGTGATGAGTGACTATTAATCTAAAACACTGAATGCTTATCACAAATACGATTAGACACACTCCGGTCAGATCTGTCGTTATCTCAACCCTTCGTGGGTTCGGGCCCCACGTTGGGCGCCAAAACGAACTGTCGTGGTTTAAGCCCAGGCCGTAAATTAGAACCACGCAGTCTACTTCCCCCCCCACACTCCCCAGAGGGATGGGGAGGAGAATCGAAAGAATGTAACTCCCACGGGTTGAGATAAGAACAGTCCAGTAACTCAGGTATAACACAAATCACTACTGCTGCCACCAATAATAATAATGATAAGAGAAATAACAAGGGAAGAAAATATGATACCGCTCGCCGGAAAAGAGCCCGACCGAAAAGAGGACGTGCCCTTCCGGGTAGCTCCCAGTTACCTCCCCGGGCATGACGTGCTGTGGTATGGAATACCTCTTTGGCTAGTTTGGGTCAGGCGTCCTGTCCCTGCTTCCTCCCGGCCCCTCCTCCTCCCTGGCAGAGCATGAGACTCACAAAGTCTTTGGTCAGTCTAAACATCACTGTTATCAGCTTTGTTCCGAGGCTGAAAGTCAAAAACACAGTGCTGCAACAGCTACTAAAAAGGAGAAAAACTGACTGCTACTGCTGAACCCAGGACAACTAGCTGCCCTTTACTAACTGTTATACTGCTCAGTTAGGGCAGGCATCTGAAGAGAGTCACTGCAAAAAAAGTTCCTCATTCACAGTTATAGACATTGATGGAAACAGAGGATATGGCACAATTATGTTTGTGAGCAACTGGTAGGCTAAGGGAAATCTCTATCCACTAGTTTATTCAGTAGGTGGTGATATTCTTCTTGTCCTAAAATGTTGAGCACATGCCACATGCATCCAATTTAGTAGCAAACACTAAGATTTGAAAAGAAGTTTTGCACATTTAGGAGATATGAAAAATAAAGATGTTCAGCTTTCAAGCATCTTTTTTGAATGCCATTGTGACAGTTTCATTTGACTCATCAGACAGTTGAAATTAGAAAAGACAACAAAATTATTTTGAATATTTTACATAATAGTATAATCATATAAATATATATTATATAATACATTTATATACATAAAGTATACTATATCGTATTTAGAGCATATTATGTCTTGTACATAATATGCACAAAACGCAGATCCACACAAGAGATATTTCTGGGCCTTTCATTGTAAGAGAGATACTGAGTTCCTGGAGAGGGTCCAGAGAAGGGCGATGAAGCTGGTGAAGGGTCTGGATCACAAGTCTGATAGGGAACGGCTGAGGGAACTGGATGTGTTTAATCTGGAGAAGGCTCAGGGGGGACCTTATCACTCTCTGCTACTACCTTCAAAGAGGTTCTAGTGAGGAAGTGGCTGGTCTCTTCTTTCAATAAACAAGTGATAGGACAAAAGGAAATGGCCTCAAGCTGCACCAGGAGAGGCTTGGACTGGATATTACAAAAATTCCTTCACCAAAGCGTAGTCAAGTACTGGAACAGGCTGCCCAGGGCAGTGGTGGCATCACTGTCCCTGGAAGCATTCACAAACCTTGTGAGGCCCTTAATGACATGGTTCAGTGATGGACTTGGCAGTCCTGGGGTAAAGGTTGGACTTAATGGTCTTAAAGGTCTTTTCCAACCTAGTTGACTCTCTGATTCTATAATTGGTGTTAAACCTTTGATCTTCTCTTCCCTCTTTTCATATTTTTTGTAGGGAAGCATCAAAATAGTGCTAAAAAGATCCTTTGATGTGAACATGTGGTGATGTTGACAGACTCACTAACAAAATGAGAGTAAAAATTTTGTTTGTGTTCTATGGAACTGTTCTGGGAAAAGGATGAAGTTGACCTAAGTATATCCACCATTCAGGGAAGAACTAACTCGAATGGAAGTAGAACATGTCTTTCTACCTGAGGGGAAACTGTCTTGTAGATAGGGAGGATAGCCTCATTCTATGGCTTACTCTTTTCTCTTCTTCAGTCACAGCAGTCTTTGTAAACCACGCATAAACTTGTTTTGGTGACCATTGTTACATAACTTCTTATAGACATTGAAAAGTAAAATTATTATAAGCCTCTCAGTACGATTTTTTTCATTTCTTGTCACTGCAACCTACTACAAAACATTGAAATAATGATATCACCCAGTTTAATAACTTTTTCCTGCTAGAGAGATTTTTTTAAATATCCACAAAATATTATGAATTTATCAAGTATATTTTCTTCAGCCATATCTGCAGCCTCCTCTAATACCAAAGAAGCTGTCAAACACTGAGAGGGTATAAAAACTATCTATGCTCCTGGCAAAACAATGTTATTTGATAATTAAGATTCTGTTAAAGCAAGGCTGTGGTTGCCCTCAATTCCCTCAGCAGAAATCTTCACTCATGCTCAGTGACACTGTTCTGTACAAGTAATCAGATGTCCCTTTCTTTATTGAGGAAAGTAAGCAAGTTAATATAACAGATATTTCTAGTAACTTACACAATAAATCGTGATAAACTGCTTGGTAAAATAACTACTGTAAAAATCATCTAAAAAAAGCAGACAATTTCCCCATGGAAGGTGCAGCCTCAGTTTAGAGTTACAAATACACTGAATATGAATATTCCCAGAGTGATAGTGGACAAAGAAATGTGGCATAGACCCTTTTAACTTGCTGACTGTGAATACGTCTCATCTTGGATAGAATAAAGTAGACTAGACTAGAATAGAGTAGAATTAAGGAAAGGAAGTGTTTGACAATGCCAAATGGAGTTAACATTTTGCAGGACAATTTCAAAACAATTTAAAATATGTCTTTATTGCTATAACAAGACATTGAAGCAAATTAGAAGCAAAAGAAGAAGCAGAATACATTCAGACACCAAAGAGTTTAGCTACACTGAAGACAAGGTTTACTGCGCTCACTAGTTTACATTAAAAAGAACTTGGAACATCATTTTTTTTCCAGACTGTAACTCTAATTTTTATTGCAAACCATTATTAAAACCTACTTATACTTTTACTAAATATAAAATGTAAAATCAATCAAAAAATTATTGACATCATACATTTTGTTGCTTTGAAAACACAAATATTTAATATGAAATAATTTACCCATATTTTGTCAAATAATTTTGGAGTGTGAGGGATGAAATTAAAATATTTCTCTTAAGAACCTGACATAAAAGTTGATATTTCAACTAGCAAAGAGCAGAGTGATTTTAGGTAGTCATCTTTTTTGATAGCTTTGAGTTTAAAAAAAAAATATCAATACCTTCATTAGACACTGAAATTTTGCAAAATACTTTTTTTAATGTAAATCTTCCTAGTCAACCTTTTTCAAAAATCTGAGGTCAAAGGTCAGAGATCTCATGCATGACCACCTCCACAGTAAAATTTCTGATTATACAATAAGTCAGACTCCTTGTAAGAGAAATACTAAATGAATAAAGAGAATTTAAGAATGTTTGGGTCTCATTTGCTCTTTCGCCTATTCTTGCAATAGTAAAGCCCTCATTTGATACAAAAGAGAAGGAACTAAATGTGCAATATCTGTACATATTATCAAAAGAACACTGTATTTTTCTGAATACATTTTACAAGTTGCCAACGGTCAGGTAGATGACAAGCATACTGAAAAAAACTGGTTAGTGCTCCTGTTCAGCAAGACATGAACTGCAATACAAATCTTCACTTGAACATGACAACTAGTAAAATTTCTTTTTTAACGTTATTTAGTGGAAGCACATATTCTCACACAATAATGCCCACTGAAACCTTCCAGAAAGTTTCTGACTATGCCAGGTATACTCCCAAAAGATTAACAAATGTACTTGAAGTTTTCAATAGCTGCTGTCTGGAAAATATTCAGTAATATAATAAGCCAACTTACTGCTGCTCATTCTTAACTCATTCTGACATCAGATCTAGTCTCAAGTTATAATTTTATATATATAAAGAACAATTCTAGACTTTAAGCATGATCTGCTTTTCAGTAAAGAAGAAGAATGAAATAAATATTGTTTGGGTTGTTACAGTGTTGGTGGATAACGGAAGAGCAACTGATGTCATCTTGATGTCATCTGGACTTGTGCAAATCATTTGATACTGTCCTGCAATGACGTCCTTGTATCTAAACTTTGATGGATGGACCACTTGGTGGATAAGGAGTCAGCTGGATGGTAGCACTCGAAGACTTGGCTCAACGTCCAAATGGAGACCAGCAATGAGTGGTGTTCCTCAGGAGTCACTGTTGGTACCGGTGCTGTTCAACTTCTTTGCAGGTGACATGGACAGTGGGATTGATGCGCCCTCAGCAAGTTTGTTGGTGACACCAACCTGTGTGGTACAGTCGACAAACTGGAGAGAAGAGATGCCATCCAGAGGGACCCTGACAGCCTGGAGGGGTGGGCCTGTGTGAACATCATGAAATTCAACAAAGCCAAGGGCAAGGTCCTGCACCTGGTTTGGGGCAATTCCAAGCACAAATACAGGCTGGGTGGAGAGTGGATTGAGAGCAGCCCTGCAGAGAAAGACTTGGGTGTGTTAATTGATGAGAAGCTGAACATGAGCTAGCTCCAGTGTGTGCTCACAGCCCAGAAACCAACTGTGTGATGGGCTGCATCAGCAGGTCAAGCGAGGTGATTCTGCCCCCCTGTTCTCGTGAGATCCCACCCGCAGTACTGTGTCCAGCTCTGTGGCACCCAGCAGAAGGAGGACATGGGCCTGTTGGAACAAGACCAGAAGAGGACCATGAAGATGATCAGAGGGCTGAAACACCTCTCCTATGAAGACAGGCTGAGAGAGCTTGGCTTGTTCAACCTGGAGAACAGAAGGCTGCAGCCCTGAAATACCTAGGGGGTCTGCAAGAAAACTGGAGAGGGACTTTTTACAAGTACATGTAGTGACAGGACAAGAGGGAATGGCTTTAAGATGAAAGAAGGGAGATTTAGATTAGATACTAGGAAAAAATGCTTCCCTGTGAGGGTGGTGAGGCACTGGAACAGATCTCCCAGGCAAGTCCTGGATGTCTCATCCATGGAAGTAATCAAGACCAGGTTGGACAGGGCCTTGAGCAGCCTGGTCTAGTGGAAGGTGTCCATGGCAAGAGTTTTGGAGCTAGATGATCTTTAAGGTCCCTCCCAATTGAAACTGTTCTGTGATTCAATTCTATGACATATTAGCAAAGTGAACTTTCTCTGACTTTGAATTACAGTTCTGTCATAACAAGATGCAAACGGCAGCTTCTTTCAGCTCTGATAAGCTGAAACTTAAAGCTACAGTACAGAAGACAACATTGTGAAGTTACATAGCTCCATAGCCCACATTACCCATGAGTGTAGTATCTTTTGTTCCCTAGGAGGCTGTTGCTCACTGCAGATTTTTGGCTCCAAATGCCTGAAGGTAAAGTCAGCTACAAGCTTCAGAATATGAGACAAAACTCAGCACACAGCTTCTAGGACTCGCAAAGCCAGTAGACATTTCTGCTCCTCCTCACCCTTGCTCTCTGATGCAGCCTTGTGCAATTATGACGGCATTTTTGTTAGCCAGCCTCCAGAAGCAAAATGGGAGCACAGAAGTCAGTAAGCAGCATTTGCAATTTTCATTTCAGCTACACAGACATGCTGAAATAATGATTCCTGGCAATACATTAGCAAAACATTAGAAAGACTTTAGTGAGCAAATAATTTAATTACATCCTTTTTTCAAGCAGTTTGTACTACGCGACCCCTGACCTTTTATATTGCTGTACCTAAACTCAGCATGAGATTCACATTTCCCACTCCTGTCACAGAATCTCTCCATCTTGTACCATTTAATATAGTGTGCTCCAGGTGTTCTGTGGTGAATGAATAGTTATATTACTACCTGTCAGACACAATCACACTCTATTCATCATCCGCGGCTGGCTGCGTGAAGCCCTGCTTCCAGGAGGCTCCCTCTCTATTTCCTTGTTCAAACGTCTGCAGTGCTTTCGGCCCATCTGTCAAGCCTGTCATTTAGAGGGAAAACAGTATCAGCGCTTTAAATATATGGAGTTCTTTATTGAAACAGTGCTGTGATTGAACTGTCAGCATTCCCAGTATCACAGACAGTAATTCATGACTGGTCAGAGTTCCATTTAGGTTGCTATTACTACGCTGACCTTGCTGGGTCACACTGAGAGATTTTTCCTTTTGCAGTTAAGTCTATAAATAGTACAATTAACCTTTCAAGGATTACAGAATGTTTTTGGTTCCCCTCCTCCACAAATTCACTTGCTGTTTATGGCATTTACAATAATCAAGGCAGAAAAAAAAGTGTTCAACAGCAAATTTCTCCCTCCTGAAGTGTCAGTGAAAAACAAATACTGTAACATCTGTAGTCCTGCAATCCTTTCTCAGGCAAAGTTTACATGGCACCATGCCTCAAGTTCCATTTTTCTGAATTCAAACCTAACATCTCAAAGTACTCTAAAATATAACACATCTGAATTAAGCCCCTCTGCTGGTGCTACAGTAAAACTTTATGTTTTATGGGTTTCTTTTTGTTACATATTTGAATGTAAAATACTAAAACAAAGTAATTTAGAAAAAAAAAGTCATTGCAAAATAACAAAAATGTGCTTCTTAGGCACATGCAGTTCCTGGTAATTTTTGCAAGAGTACCCTTTGGTTTAAGAAAAACATGGAACAGGAAAAATCTCAGTAGACCACAAGTTCATGAGATAATTCCATCTGATAAAGACTAACCTCTGAGTAGTTTATATGTCATTTATCAACCAGTGAATCTCTAGAGCTCAAAATATTTTAAATAAGTTGGCTTTCACTTGCACTTTAGTAAAAAAAGCAGTGATAGTAAGCTTGTGTGATCCAGCACTGGGAAGTACATCAAAAGTCCTCTGAATTTTGAGGATTCTGAATTACTGAACAATACAGTGCACTTTTAATAAGTATACGCCTGGGTCTAAGTTTGGGTTTGCATCCTCATCCACAGACTTTTTCAGCAGTTAGACCATGATCCAGGGACTGAATAGTCTCAACACAGCATCGCAGAATCTCCCCAGCTGGAGGAGGGCCAGCAACACCGGGCAAGAGAGACTCTGAATACTTGTGAGCTGTAAACAGTTTAAGAGAGAAATCAGACGTTAGTTCAAGTCACTGGGGGAACAGAGCAGCGTGGAGAAGAATGTGCCCCAGCTGCTTCCTTCAGTCTAAGACTAAAAGACCTAATTTGATCACAACAGTCATGTCTCAGTAGGCTTGCTGTGTTAAAGCTTAGGGTTCCAGGCTTGATATAACATTTTTAGATGTAAACATGGTCTTGTCACTGTTCTTCTCCAGGAAGGTGTCTGGACTTTTGTGATTGCAGCCAAATATACATAACCATGCTAGCTAACCCCAGGTAATTTATGAGATTTCCATTCAGGATATCATTCACAAGACTTCTTTTTTTTTTTTCAATACAGAACCTAAATGTAATTCTGCTTACCAACATTAATGTACACAATTTTAAAAATTCAGATAATACATTTTCTCCACAATCATCTAAGATGGGTGGGTGATTCATTGGAAAACCCCTCCCCAAGTATGTATTATAAATAGCTGCAAAGAATATCATGCTGCAAATATGCAAGAAACACAAGTAGCATGTAAAAGACTCGCACAAAGCAAAACCTTTTAGTATACAGACATGTAAAGGCAGCAGAGAAAAAGGCAACAAGGTCTTTTCAAGGCAATATTATCTTATTACAGACACAGAGTGAAATTAATTATGTAACTTCAGCCAGTCTGAATATTTTGGAATCTGAAAGAAAGATACAGCAGCATAAATCACTCCCTGTCTTGTTAGCAGTTTCCTGAATGTCTCTTTTTTAGTTTTTTCTATAATGAATGCAAATGTCACAGCTTATTACAGCTACTGAATATGTATAATTAGGAAATAATTTCATCTAGTTTCTCTTTTCTTTGAGATAGTCATAAAACAGAGACACAGAACAGTGTCTTCGTTGTTGGATTTAGCATTTTTAATAAATAGTTCAGTATCTTCTGCCCTCAATCTGAAGGCAAAAGCTTTTACTTATTATAGCTGCAGAATAAGTGTAAGTCTCATCTCATTAACTGTCATATTATGAGGCTCTATGCCATACCATTCAAGTTTCACTGAGCATTTAGAATTGCTTAATTACGTACAGTAAAAACAGTCTGTTGAGAATTTCCCTTTCAGATTATTATGGAGGCATAAGGACAGAGGTCATCTTCATGATTCACTTTTGCTTGCCACTGCATGAACTCAAAATGACAGACACCTTTTTTTAGTGACAAAAACTGTAATGAGCATTTGAAAAATAAAATGTTTACATCTAAGGATAAGAGACCTTTTGATTTTTCAGACCAACAATTCTTTCTCTCCCCTCCTTTCTGCGTTGGTGTTAAACCACATAGTACATTTCTTATGAATTGTACCACCCTACCATAATTATAGTGTGTTGACATTGCTTGTCATTACTAAACCTACTACATGCTTTGTGTGCTCAGTTTTCAATAGCTATTTGTTCCACGAAATGTGGAAAAGCCATGCAAGTTACTGAGACTAGTCATTGCTCACATCTTTCTTTAAGCTTTCCCATTTTGCTCTATTTTTAAACCAAATACACATACAAATCCCAGTTGTGTGGTCTGCATTCCAAAAATGCTACTGTCCACAGCTGAAATGACTGTCCTTACTGGGAGTATCACATTTCTGTCAGAAACTCCTTATTCCTTTGCCCCCACCTCTCCCGCAACAGAATTCCTAAAGGTTTTAGATATCAAGCACATGCCATAGATATGCTACTCACATTCATGTATAAGCACCCACACACACGGGATAGTACTGCTTATCTCTGTTTTCAAATGAAAAACTCAGAATGAGCATTTTGTCAAAAACAAAATCTTTGTCTCTCACTTAATCACTTTCCAGAGCTACACCCTGCAAGTGGAAGAAAGATTCCAATACAGTTAATCAGCCAGTATGATATGCTATATTCTATATATATATATGCTACATTCTCAAAAAATAAATTAGACAGATTATCGTTATTCATCCAACAATTCTTTATGCTATCTTTCTTCAGAAAACACAACATCCATTTGTGTAAAATGTAGACTTTCTTGAACACAAAGAAATCCTAGCAATCTCACTTATAAAATCTTGCCTTATTTGCAAAATAATATATGCATCTATGTCTGAAGAAAAAGATGTGTCACTGTAAACGGAAGCATGCATTCTCTAAACATCATAGAAAAGCCTGCAGTGTTTTTCTGAAGTTTTGGAAATGCAATCTTGTTTCAATATATAATGGATTTTCTGGTTTTCCAGCTGCATTACTTGGCTTAACCAATCTCAAAACTTTTCCTCACAGTTTTAGATAAACACAACTATAATACAATCACTACACTTCAGTATGCATTTATTCTGTGTTACCAGTCAGGGGAGATTTTGAAAGACTGTCACCTTGTTAGGGAAGAACCAACACATTGCTGTTACTAGTAATAACTATTAGCTGTAAGAATCTGGATTAAAAAAATAATTCAACAGCTTTGCTTTTTGAGACATATCTGCTTTCCAATATTTTCCCAGCATAATCCAGCTCCTCATGGATTTACACACAACTGTAGACACTGAAAAATATTCTGAAATGATGGGAAGAGCTGATGTTGCTGTATTATCATTATACTATGCCACAAATCGCAACATTCCTGCATCAGAACTTTAGAAGGGTATCTACAACCTACCATTGGATAAAGGTCATCTGAAAGCTTCTAACCAACAAGGCCATCACTGTTAAAATAAATTGGGCTTCAGTATACTCTGAGTGATTATTTACAGACCTCTAGAACTACACCAAGCTATTACACAAATGTTGATACTTTGGCTCCTTATCTACATGCTCATTTGACTTGTAACATGGTATATTTTCCTTATTGACTCATTACTATCAAAAATGACACAAACTTTAAGACTCATATTGAGGGCAAAGTGCAAAAGAGTGGTAAAGACCAAAGGAGGCAATTTCAGGAAAGTTCAGTATTAACAAGTGAATAATTGAGGCAATTGCCAGAAAAGCATAGTAGCTTACATCTTTAACTTCCTAGCTGAGTTCAGTCAGTCATTAAGGGGCAAAGAGAATTCTTTTTAAATTCAGTTATAAAATGGAGAGAAAAAGAAGGAAAGGACTGGTACATGAACTACAAAAGGAAGACTGCTAGCAACTTCACCTTTTTAAAGGCTGAAGGGACATTTTCAACAAAGACCTGACTGGACAAGTAGGAGTTTGGAGACAAAGACCCAATACAATACCAGATACAAAATGCTGGCAGTTTCAGTAACTGCCTTCTGGACCCCACAAGAGGTACACTAGTGTTGCAGAGTGTTCTTTTGGTTCTTTTCCTGCAGCTACAATTTTGTGGGATAAAGGGTAGTGAACAGTTAGTTTGTGCTTATGTTCCCCACCCTTTAAAATTATTTGTGCCAGGACATAACAGGGCCTCAGGCTGTACTTGACCTAAATAGCGTAAAAGTTGCAAGTACCCCTAAATTGCTTCTGGAGAACATTGTTTTGAGCAAAAACAGGGATTACAGATAGAATACATGCACAGAAGAAAAATGGCCCCAGGTGTCTGTAAGCTTGAGAAAGCTAGTTGGAGGGAAAATTCCCACAATTCAACAGATCAAAAGTACAAGTTTTTTAAAATAAAGATCAGAGTAATTAGAACAAACACACACATGTGCATTAAACTTCTTATACCTCTTATGCAATTAAAAGTCTTTTTGCTAATGCACTGGAGTTAACAGACTTTGAGATTTATGAAGAAAAAGACATCAGTGTTACTTTGGCACTTTCCTTAAAAAAAAAAAAAAAAAAAAAAAAACCCACAACCTAAATTGTTTGGTCAGACCATAGAGAACAGCAGAACAACTAGTGTCTCATGCTTTGGAGGAAAGCAACTAACAACTAGAGAAAGTAAACAGATTTCAACTGCAGCCCTGGAAGCAACAGCTACATTAGAGCAAACTCTTAGTCTTGTTTCTGTAGAGAGTTTGTAATTTTGGGAAAGTAATTTTCTTTCCAATAGTTTAATTAACATGTGTTTTTCACATGTATATTTTTCTTGTTAAAAAGAAAGCTGTGAATAAATCTAAAATCACCTTTTATTTATAATGCTCAGGCTCATTTCCAACACAAACCAGTAATAACTGCAGATGCCTGAAAAATTCTCATTTGCTACAATTTGATTTTTTTTCTTTCCAATATTTTTTGTTTTCCATTACTTTTGTGGAATTTTAATTTTACGTCATCCAAACTGTCAAAAACTGAGATACTGCTTTAAAAAACATGCTTTTACCCAGTAAACTCCTCAGCATCAACATTTCAAAACCCAGCTTGCACAAACAACATGATGCACAGAAGAAATCCAATTCAATTACACACATGTAGCAAGAATTAAAACCACCCAATATGTTTAAAATTATAACATGCAAAATAAACCATACCAAATCAAATTACACTTGGTACAAGACAGAGAGAATGCTACTCATATTGCAAGAAGATAAACTTAATATCATCATACAAAAGAATTAAGTAATCTGTCAGTTTTTTGAAGCAGCTACTTACAAGATTGCCAGTGATTGAGAGAATATAGACGACAAAGTATGAGGACCAGAAGATGGCAATATTCAGCTTAACTCAGATGTTTTTTGAATGAATGGAGGTACTGATTGAATAGTTGACCCCTCTTTCAACAAGCTTGATAAGTAGGATGATGCAAGAAAACAGAGGTTACTTACTTCATATGCCATGGTGATCTAGGGTCTGTGTAGCAAATAAGGTTTATACATTAGCAGATTTTTCTTATTTTAAACAGATATTTGATCTATTGTGGTATCTGCTTGACTCTGCTACAGCTGGTGTCATCAAAAAGTCAACAAGCTCTTTGAATAAGCTATCTTTATTAAGGCAAGCATGATCCGCTATAGAGGATCATTTTACTACAAAGATATGAGCTAACTCAGTTTTTACAACTAACGCTTTATACCACAAAAAAATTCCTTAAGACGATTTGTACCTTCTTGATAGAAGATATACCCCATTCAACTTTCCGAATTTCTATTCATTATTTACATGCCATAAAAGTACTCCAGCTGTGTATAGTCACGTCAAATACTTTATTGAGTCTGTTTCTCATTCTAGTAGAAATACGAAGCCAGTTTTGCAAAACAAGAGATCTAATGTATGCATAGAAGTTAGACTATGCAAGCATCCAATAGTTCATCTTATCTCCAGAATGCAAATACAGCTATGTGATTGCACGTAATGACAAGCTTTGTAAGTTCTTCCAGACTGCCTAAGGAAATTGTGAATGCTCTATCTCTGATAGTATTCAAGGCCAGGTTGAACAGGACTTTGAACAACCTGGTCTAGTGTGAGGTGTCCCTGTCCATGGCAGGGGGTTGGAACTGGATGATCTTTGCATCCTTTCCAACCAAAACCATTCTGTGATTCTATGATTGTTACTTTTCTGCATACAACTAGCATGCTTATTGTTATAATCATGCTTTGGGAGTGCATTTTGTAAAACTTGGTCAAAAAAATGTGTATCTTCAAAGATGATTAAAGCAGTAAACCCGTTAATATAATCAAAAATAGGATATAAATAGGATATATCACATCATAACCAAGTCATATATATGATTGTGAATTTTTTACTAAAAATTTCTTGCCTTTGACTTTAGGCCAAAGGCCTTATGATAATAGCAAAATCTAAGATCTGAAAGGAGCTAATACCTTCAAGACATTTCAAGCTATTTGATTTCTGGTATTCAGATTCTTATAAAATCCTAACAACTTTTTTTAATGTCTTTTTAGAAAATTCGCTTTCTCTTTTTTTCACAGTCCCCTTCCACTATACCTACTTTGAACCGAATTCTCAGAGAAATAGTAGTATGATTATTAATGAACATCTTGCATATTATTAATTTAGAAAAAAGACATACAAGCTCTATTTATGTTCCTGAGTAGCATTTAGGTAGATATTTCAAAAAGTTGTGTTCTTCAAAATTTTTATATTTCCATAAGAAGGATTAAAATCAATATTTTTCAGTGGAATATACTAACTCATAAACTCTCATTCCAATCACAGAATATCCCATTCAGCAATGCAGTAAATGCACTGAACTTAAAGTTAGTTAATACTGACAGAAGTATTTATTAAAAACTTAAAAAAATCATTCTCTAGTGTTCATATAGTACTATAATAAAATCCACAAGACTCACTCTCATGAATTTGTACTTCATGGATGACTTTCCATTAATGTTAATTTTACCTCCATCATTAAATTTATGACCTCTCTCCTCCTCAGGTTTGAGAGCACGAAAGTATGTTCAGAAGAAGCTATAGCATGGACCTTCTTTTGTCCTGCACCGCCAAAGTATCTTGGAACATCAAACCGTATCTCTTTATTCGCTATTGTTTTTATAAGCTTCACATGTTTTATGTAATACCTTTTTAGTGGAGAGGCATGTGATTAAAAAAAAAAAGAAGATACGCCAATAAAAACTCTAACTTTTTTCAACTCTGATTCTGAAAAACTGTGTCTTGATTTCTTACTCTCCTCTGAGCTTCTTGAGCCCTGCTTCCTACCCTGTATCCTCACCAAAAGTAGTTTCAAGCAGTGGAGTCATGCCAATACTGCAAATCAGGTGACAAAAACAAACCACAAACTTTCACTGCCTCTCACTGCCCTACCAGTGTGCCATATGAGCTGTGTCACATAAGCCCAAAGAATTGCTTCATGAATATGTGGCTTGCAGACGTGTTGTCCTTGAACAAGTACAATTATGATAGCAGAGTCTCTGTTCTCCCAGATGCACCTTATTTACAAAAATATTGGAAACTAGCAACAGTGAGAAATTATCAGTGCTCTCAGTTCAGTAATAATGACTAAAGTACCAAAAAAATGAGGTGACAACTGAAAACAACATGCCTTGAAAATCTCACACATGTAAACAATTCTTTAAAAAAAAGAAAAAGTGAATTGTTTAAGTTCAGGTAGAACTTATTTATTATTTGCAACTGTTAAATTTCTCTAGAATGACCCTTTCACTGACACAACCAGGTGTTAGTTCACCAGTTTAGTAGGTATGCATCACTCAGAGTTCATGTTCAGAACTGCATGCAGCTTTCAGTAATGTATAACACAAAAAAGATACCCCAATATTTAAATTTGAGAGCCTACTGAATTGGGTTTCAAGCATCATTTACTATTATTTCCTATTTTCACTCATCATTTGGATGCCAGAAAAAGACAATTGAAAGACTGCAGATACAGGTATATTGAAATCACACTGGAGAATAGGATTTGAATTCTCAAAGATTTCATTAGATTGGTAATATGGCAATAAAAAATAAAAGGTTCAGTTCAATAAAGACAGAAATAAAATTCTCCCTTTACTTGGGATAACCATATATCAGATATATTACACTGGCCAGGTAGTAACTCTGGCTCTGGGGATAAGCAGAGATCACAAACAGGAGGTGAAGGACTATGACTACGTGCTGAAATGCAGCACAGACACAGAATAATCCCTGCGTCCTGCCCTAGAAGACGCTGATGGTCTGTAAAATGTGCTCAACTGAAAAAAGAGCTTAACAGTGACGAGACATAGAAAACTATAACATCGGGTTGGGAGTCTTGATCTACTCGAGGGTAGGAAGGCTCTGCAGAGGGATCTAGGCAGGCTGTTTTGATGAGCTATGGCCAGTTGCATAACATTCAACAAGGCAAAGTGCTGGGTCTTGCACCTGGGACACAACAACCCGATGCAATGCTACAGGCTGAGGGAAGAGTGGCTGGAAAACAGCTAGCTTCAGTTAGGTCACTGAGCAAAACATTTTGACATCTTAAATATTGTTACATGAGAAGACTATGTAGCATTCTCATTCGGTTTAATGCTTGCTAATTTTACATATCACATAAAGCATATTAGGCTTTTATTATCATCACCTTACAAAATATCGCCTATTGCCATACAACAGTTACTTAAAAACCGCAATACATACTATTGAGAAGAATCTTAAAAATGTTTAAGATCTATTCTTTTAGCAGCAGCTGATTTTCTCTGCTTAAAAATTCGTTCTGGAAAAGTTCTCAGTTAATTTTTAAGATCTCTAAAAGGGACCATAAAAACACTTGCAAGAACAAATCAGATAAAAAAAAGAAAACCACTCCTTGAAATCAGTGCACTACAACCGACACAATCCAATTTTACCTTGATCATTGCTTCATATCGTGCCTTACAGCACTCTTTGGCAAGCAGCTGGCTTGTCAATGTAATATATTTCTAGACTCAAAGTGAAATCTGTAAAATTTCTTTTGCTTTCATTTAAACAATGTTAAGCATAAATTAAAGAAAGGCAATCCAGTGTCAGAAATAGCATTAAGTCCCTTTTTGATGGCCAGCATTAGCATGTTTTACAGTGTACCAAAGCACATGATTACAGAACCATCAAAATACACTGTTAGACACATGTTGTCATGGAAAAATGTGGGGGTTTTTTCCTCATCACCATTTACAAATGCCTTACCATACAACTTGCTTGAACATGTTTACTCACAATTCCTGATTAAACAGTCTCATTTTCCCCTGCAATAAACTGATTTAATATACACTGTGACTACAAAACACACGCTGAAGTGCTTGCACTGTAAGAAGGTATGGTATATAAACAGATTAGGAGTATTAGTAAGGGAAGTAAATCAATCTTTCCTCTTCTATCAAGAAGTCCTATTAAAATAAAGGTGGTTATTCATGTAACAAAAATGCTGTAGATGTGTTAGGCTGAGAAAATGATCCAAGTTATTGAGCCCATTGGAAGAAAGTAAGAATCCTCATCCTTCTGCCCACAGCTGTTCATCATATTCAGCCATCTCTGGTTATTAGTATTAAATATATTCCTATCCAATTGGGTTCACTCATGTTTCCAGGTTTTGAATCTATTGTTTTCCCCTATGTTAAACAAATCTAATAATTTTTATCCATAGCAAATATGGAGCTGATGAGCAAATGGATGATAAAAATTCCTATTATTCCTTTGTGCTCATCTCTTGCATTTAAGATTCTTGTCATGCTCTGAGCATTCTAGCTGTCTGGTACTGTTCTTTTATTTCCAATTCCAGTGCTTTCTGTGCTGAACATTTCTCTGTCCAGAATATTTGGTGCACTGCCTAGTACCAAGCAAAATCTGCTTGCAATGTAAGAACATGTGGAGAAATTATGTGCTTTTGTCACACCCTATTAAACGGTATTCAAAACACAATGCCCCAGAAACTAAACTGATTGTAGGTTTTATAAGCCTTTTCAGGCTAATGGAAACAATTTAGTACCATGAATGGAAACATAGCTAGTGCAGCTGCGGGAATCTTAAATTGCTCAGCTCAGCAGTTCTGTTCCAGCTTAAGCAGGATAAAGTAGTTAAAGTCCAGTTAGATTCCATTCTTCTGGATCTTTGACGGATCACTCCAGATTAATGTCTTCAAAGTTTTAACATTCCTGTCAAAGGCTTTCTGAGGAATTCCTGGTCTGTGCCTTTAACCTGGGGAACAGTGGGAGGGAGCTGTAAGAATTGGGAAGAGAGAGGAAGTGGGGGCAGGAGTGACATGGGGAAGTTTTCAATCATTTTCTTAAGAGTCTTGAGCCATCTTTTTTTTTCAATTTGGTTTTATTGCTAATATAACAAGTGAAAAAAAAAAAGATCAAAAAAGGCCCCAAAAACAACAAAACAAACAAACCAACAACAAAACAACCAAAAAAACCCAAACAATAAAAATACTTATTACTTTTTTATAACTTCAATGATTCAGCTAAGACCACAAACTCTAGAGGCACAGAGCCAAGACTGAAAGTCAGCCCTTAAGTTCACCCGAGGAATTAATTGCAGCTACTTAAAGACCTGTGCTTAAGAACCTGTCCTTAAGGACAGAAATTTTCCCCTACGCTCATTCGCGTTTCTATGTTTAAAAGTGAAAGCCATGATTAAAAGCTTGCCAGACAGGAGGTAAACTTGGCTGCTGGAGAACAATATACTACTCTTTACAAAACAAATCCTCTACCCAGCCACTTATGAGAAGGAATAATTCATATGGGTATTACCTGCACTGTACTACAAGAAAAACATCTGTGAATATCATTTGACAAATTGATCACTAAATGAGCCATTATCTTGCAGGTTTTTTTGATTGCCTTAGGAAAGGAGGGTGCTATATAGGACAAAGGCTAACAGATGCAAAACACTGACTGGCAAAAAAAGATGTTCCAGAAGAAAAGTAACAATAAAGCAAGCCTAGCATGAAAATGCACCCTTTCTAAAAAGTAAGCCATTTATGAGAAGCAGTAGTAAACTTGCTTAATTCTTCTGTGCCTCTAGGGAGAAATCTAAGCCTTTTGAGAAGTGATGGAGAGAAAAATGAGGGCAATGGTGTGTTTGTCAGTGAGAGAATGCTGTGGAAACAGTTAGTAATTTTACTATTCTCGCTTGCCAACAGCTGACAGGTGTGTAGTTTCTTATTGCTCTGAAAAGCAGCCAGAAACCACAGTTTAATATCCACCTATGTCTTCCTAGTAGGGGAGAAAACAGCTGTCTCTTTGGTGCATGATACAAGATTATAGAAATATCAAGACATACTCTTCTGTACAGTATGTTACCATCTTATGCATGGCTTTGTTTGATCTTTCAACAAAGCATATAGCTGGAAGAAAAAAATGTTGCAGCCCAGATCAGATAAGACATGATGTGGCAACCTCTTCTCCTACATTAAATATTTCAACTAATCACCTCAACAAGAACTTTTCACATGAACAAACATTTAAAAATTAGAGCCATATTTTCAGCACAGTGGATCCAAAGACTTTCTACAGACATTAAACATTAAACTTGTAAGTAAACAAAAACAGGGGATGTAAGTAAACAATAACTAGGTTATTTCAGGTAAACATGCGGTAGTCATTTCCAACCATTCTTAAAGAATGACTCCCATAAATCCGTCAGTTTTCAAAGAGATGAGAGATGTCTGTGATTAATAAAGCCTTTGAACACAAAAGGTTTCCTCACACAAGGATGATGTGTGTTTTCCCACAATATGTGTCAAAGAAATCTTTTAAATCCTAATTCCCCCAGGAAGGCAAAAAGTACATACATATTATACACACACATAGACACACACAGACACAAGGTACCAGATGCAAGAAGTTGTAAGAAATGTTAGGCTTTGTGTTTTGAATTTGCTTTCTGTGCAGAAGTATTTGCCAGCTTTAAAAGCTCATCGTAACTGGCATATTGTTAATTGGATATGCATAAAATGTCTGCTCTGTGTCCAGTATGATTTGATAATTTGACAGATGCAATTTAAGCAATAAGACTTGCAAGTTTTATATTTGCCAGAGTATAAGAAGAGAGATTAGTTTTCTCATTCACATAATAAATTGTTGGAAATTCTGAAAATCTCTCAAAAATACTAACATTCAGAAAAATATTAGGCTTGACCAGCAAGCTTCAAAAAACTCAACAAAATGTGCCATTATAACAGAAAGGTCCTCTAGGCTTATGTTGTAACAGTTACTTACACTAACAATGTCAATCTATTTAAAGCGTTAATCAAAATAAGACTCCATTACCAGAAAAATTAGGCAAGTCAAAAATAAGCACACAATAATTACTAGACTAGGAAGCAAAATGTAATTTTTTCCACTTCATTGTTAGCAGCTTCTGATATGTAAGGAAGGAACTGATTTTATGATAACAAACTGTATTTTTGCACTAAATTTTAATACCAGGAGGGAACAAAAATTTGGCAATTTATTCTGTTGTATAAGAAAGAACATCACTGAATTAAGACTCAAAGGAAGTGATATGATGAAACCTATTCATTCCCCTCCAATACTCCAATTCACCACATTTTTATAGTCCTAAGTAAACCCCAGCACACATGTGCTTCCCAAAACTAAACAGATACCAGATACTAGCATGTAAGATTATGCCTTTCACACTGTACATAGAGTCCATGTAAGCCCTCTCAAAAACAGATCAAGGACAGACTTAAAATTATTTTCTCCTGCTGAAGTTTCTTCTCACAAAGAGCCATTCTGACCGACTCTAAATGCCCTGTCCTTAAAGAGTAAGATCAGACCATTATACTAAATAACAGATTGGAGGAAAAATTACATTTGCAAACCCGTATATAAAAGAAATCTAAAAGAAAAATATTCATATCAAGCACTTAAAAAAGTGTGCAAAACTTGTACTTTCCAGTTATTTTTCCAAATCAAATTAGCTTATGAAAGAAAATGGGAGAAACTGCTTCTTCCACAGTTTTCATTTTTGTGCTCAGCACCTGTCAGCACAAGAGTTCCAGCAGAGCTGACATGAATGTGAGACTGGTATAGTCAAAGTTAGCTGTGCACTGGTGTGGTTTTGCAATGTCGACAAGACATGACCTGAAGCTGTAACATGATGTCTGACATCTTTCTACAATTTTACTTTCCAGTGTGGAAAACAAACACAAGAAATGAAAGAACATGCATGCTTGTGACTTGTTAGTCAGGTGAAGCTTGAATAAATGTGGAATAAATAAGAATCTCATTTCAAATACTTTGATGAATGAAAACAGCTCAGTACCCCAAGGACTGTTACTCATATTGCTCAATTTCTCTTCACCCTAAAATCACTGATTGGTAGCCTTTACTAAGAGCACAGTGGTGATTGAACAGACAACTGTTTAGAATAAGTATGTTAAAAATTAGTCATAAACCATCAGATTCCTGGTGTGGAGGGAAGCTAAAAAGTGTCTTTAGAAGACTGCACCTCCCATAGAAACCTTTCAGAGTTAAAGCCTACTCCAAGGCACATAATGTAGAAGGGGTATTGCAGCTATTACAGAGTCCTTAAGACACACTGAAACTTCATCCAAGCCTGGTTTATCTCACCACATTCAATAAGTATGCTTGCCAGAATTATCAGTCTTATTCTGGTGTCCCTAATACTACAGATCCTTTCTCATCTAAAAAGTCCTCAAGCGTCCTAACTCAAATCTCAATCTGCATCACGCAAGCAAATCCCTATTTGATGAACGAAAAAACCCTCAGTGTCTCACTTTCAATCAAAATCTTATACACAATTGCTTCCTAACATGACACTTAAAGCTGAAAATCTGAACATGCTGTCTCCACATGCACATGAACATGTGAACACATACACACAAACTCCTCCTTAAAACACCAAAACCCACACGAGACAACAAAGGTTAATTTCTGAGTTTTTCACTGCAGACTTGGCAAACGAAACTGCAGAAAGCATGAGGAATGTACAGTTTCAATGCCAATCTCTAATCTGAAACTGGCTTTGAGGGTTAAGACAATTTTTGAAAACTATTTTTGAGCACAGTTAAGCCACTTGTGTACTAGTGTTCTGCCACAAAGGAACATAAATGACTGATATATTAACATTGTCTTGCAAACTGAAAAGAATGGCTCAATAACAATGCATAACCCTGGAGAATAAGCATGTAATCCTGTAGTTGAGGGACCTCAAAAACAACAGAAGTAATGCATTTTTTGCCACAGAAGTGCAAGTAGAAAAGGAAACTGCATTTTTTATGTCCATGAATTTCAATTATAAAGTAGGCAGTGTCAATGAGTTAATTAGAATCATAGAATCCCCTGAGCTGGAGGGAACCCACAAGATCACTGAGTCTAACTCCTGTGTCTACACTGAGTAACCTAAAAGTTAAACCATGTATCTAAGAGGATTGTCCAACTGTGTCTTGAACATCAACAGGTTGATTAAATACTGACTTTCTCTAGGCTGCTTGTTCCATTTCTTGGCCAGTCTCTCAGTGAAGTGTAATTTTCCTAATATCCAGTCTGAACATTCCATTCTCTCTCTTTCTGTTCTCTCTCAAGAGGAAGTTGTAGATAGCAATAAAGTCATCCATCAGTCTCTTCCATGCTGAACAAATCTGGTCTGCTCAGCTGTTCCTCATAAATCAAGCCCCTTAGCCCTTTCACCATCTTTGTTGTCTTCCTTTGGACACAATCTAGTATTTTTATATCCTTCTTATATTGTGGAGTACTTCAGGTGACATCCACCAATGTTAAGCAGAGTGGGACAATTACTTCTTTCAAATGGTTAACAATATGCTGCTTAATGCACCCCAGCATATGGTTGGCACACCATTATCTCACATTGAGAAAACCATCAGCCAAAGTTCCCAAATCTTTGTCTGCAAGGCTGCAGCCTCTTGTCCCCCAGTCTGTATGTACATCCAGGATTACACCATCCCAGGTGCAGAATTGTCCTGGATTCAGCAGTAGCAGTCATTTTTCTCCTTCTTAGTAGCTGATGCAGTGCTGTGGTTTTGACTTTCAGCGTGAGAACAGCGCTGACAACACCAGTGTTTTTAGTTACTGCTCAATAATGTTTACTCTGACCAACGACTTTCTGAGCCTCAAGCTGTGTCAGGGAGGAGGGGAAGCTGGGAGGAAGAGAGACAGGACACCTGACCCAAACTGGTCAAAGAGGTATTCCATACCACAGCACGTCATGCCCACTATATAAACTGGGGGCATTTACCCGAAAGGGCTAGATTACTGCTCAGGGCGGGCTGGATATTGATCGGTGGGTGGTGAGCGATTGTATTCTCTTATATATATTCCCTTATCATTATTATTACTGGTGGTAGCAGTAGTGGTTTTGCGTTATACCTTGGTTACTGGACTGTTCTTATCTCAGCCCATAGGAGTTACATTCTTTTGATTCTCCTCCGCATCCTTCCAGGAGCAGGGGGAGGAAGGAGGGTGAGTGAGCAAGTGGCTGCACGGGTTCTGGGTTGCCGGCTGGGTTTAAACCACAACAAGAATCCAGCATTTGTTGTTGTTAAATTTCACACTGTTGGTGATTCTCTAGCACTTTATTCTGTCAAGATCTCCCTGTAAGGTCTCTCTACTCTCACTCTCCTAGTTTAGCACTGTCAGCAAACTCAGTGTAGACTTGACTCGTGTCTGCGTCATTAATAAAATCATTGATGAGAACTGGCACTAAAATCGAGCCCAGTAGAACACCATTGGTGACTGGCCAGCAGCTAGATGTTACCTTAAATACTACAACACTTTGAGCCCCATCCTTCAGCCAGCTGTTCACCCACCATATTGGGTACATGTCCAGCTGTATGCTGGGCATTTCATCCAGAAGGATACTAAGAGACAGAGTAATAAAGCTTTGCCTAAAATAATAAAAAAATCAACACATCCACTACTTTCCTTTTATCCACTAGGTAGGTAACTTTGTCATCAAAGGATATTAAGTTAGTAAGGCTTGACTTTCCCTTCATGAACTTATCTTAGTTATTGATGATTGCATTGATGACTGATGATTGCATCCAGGTGCTTTTCAGTAACTTACTCCCAGAATAATATTCTCCATAACTTTACCACCCACTGGAGGGAGACTGACAGGCCTTTAATTACCAAGGTTATCTTTCTGGCTGTTCTTGAAAATTGGAATAACATTTGCTAGCTTCCAGTTGACTGGGATGTCTCCAGATTCCCAAGCCTATTGAAAACTGAGAGGTCTTGCAACAGCATTGATCAGTCCTTTCAGTAGCCCGGGATGGATCCTGTCAGGCCCCATAGATGTATGGACATTCAATTGCAGCAGCAAGTCTTGTACAAATTCAAAGACAACAGGGAGTCTATCACTCCACCAGTCATAGTCCCTAACTCAGGACTCCAGGGTGTTAAGTGGTGTTAGAGAAAGATGCAAAGATGGCATTCAAAGTCAGCTTGGATGGGGCTTTGAACAGCCTGCTCTAGTGAAGGTTTTCTGTGTCTTTTTCAGAGGAGATTGGACTAACGGTTCTTTGAACGTCCCTTCCAACCAAAATACTCTGTGGTTCCATGTATTTCCTAGACCTCTTCAGATCTGCTGTATGACAGTCCCAGTTAACATCTGGGAAGCTGAAGTTGCCCATAAGAGCAAGGGCAACTAATGGGGAGAGAATAGGTGTTAATTCCTTACAGACTAACACATCAGTGCCATCATCTTGGCTAGGTGATCTATAATAGACTCCCACAAGAAGATCTGCTATATTAGCTTTCCCCCTAATCCCTACCGAGAGGCTTTCAACCATGTCACCCCCAGCTGCAAGCACTGTACAGTCCAACTGTTCCATTAAACAGAGCACTACTCTTATATCTTGCCTGCCCTGCCTGCCTCCTAAAGAGCCTGTATCATAGTACCCTTCCCACAAAGTCTTGCTTAGGCCAGTGTTGTAGTAGCTCTGGGACAGAGCAAAAAATTCCAGTTCCTCTTATTTATTGCTCATACTGCAAGCATTAGTGTATCAACATTTGAAATGTGCTCCAAATGTATTTGGTACATTATGGAGCAGAATGAAAGCCCTCACTAGCACACCATCACTCAAACCTCATCATGGTCTCCCAGAGCTAATACTAATAACTCTGTCTTGCCTCTCACCTCTGCAGAATCACTTTCCCAAGCAATGCCATGGCCTGAACTTCTGCAGGAGAGGGTAACCAGCACCCCTGGCACATAGATAGTGACTAGACTTCAGTACAGTGCTTCAAGCAGCAGACCACAGCACCTGCATTGCACTGAAGCTTCATACTGTGAACACAGCTGGGAACCTCGTCCTTGAGAAGGGGCAGGAAGGGTGAAAAACCAACAGGGTGAACAAGTCCATCCACACCCTAGACCCAGGGCACAAATGATACCTTCATGCTGTAAGAGCAGAAAGCAGCAGATGACCAAAAATGGCCCAGAGCAGCCCTGGCAAGAGGCTCTGCTCAATGTTACACAGGAAGGGAAAAAAACCCTGGGGACCTGTGCCAATCCGCCCTGGCGGAAAATTCTTTCCTGACCCCAAATTGGCGATCAGCTGTTCCATAAGCATGTGAGCAGGACCTGCCCCCTGGCCCCACAGGGTGATCACACCTACCAGGGACACCACCATTGCCTGACCTCTTCACTCCTGCAACCTGCATTCACCTCAGAGGCACCCCAGAATTGCAAAAAGCCCCTGCACAGATCAGCCTTAGGGACGAGAACCCTTCCTGTGCTCTGCAGGACAGCAGTGGGTGCTCCAAAGCACTGGGAAGGTGCTGGCTCTGATACAACAATATCCAGTGAAAAGGCAGCCTTGGGCACCTCCAGGTGTCTGTGTGCTAAGGAGCTTCTATCCATTCCCTGAAGGAAGGTTGCAGCACCATTGTCATTTGAAGGCAGCCCTGCCACGAGCTGAGATAGCAGCAGAGAACCTCCAACAGCCCTGTCCAGCCCCTCGTCTCCCTCTTCAGTCGCTCCAGTTAATCCCATGGCACCTCAGAGACATCCTCTGCAGGCTGTAGTGTGGCTCCCATGCAGCTCTGTCCCGATGGAGCAGCCTGGCAGGCTGGTGCTGGGCACGGGAGGATGCCCCTTTTATCCTGCCCGTGCACAGGGATTCTGCATTGCTAGGGGCTTGCTTAGTGACTTGTGGGTGGCAGGGCTGTGTCACTCGAGGCCCACACAGCCTTTGGGCTGCTGGCCCCGAGGTGGTCTCTGTGCCTGGGGGCTGGGGCTGTCCATGTCTCTGGTGGCCATGCACTGGGCACAGTGGGGCTCTCTCCTGTGACACTGTGCAACAGGCAGCACCTCGCCTGCTCAAGGTGGCACCTCAGCAAGGCCAAGAGTCCGGTCACAGCCTGGCCTGGCCCTGGCAGGGCCTTCTCCTTCTGCACCATGAGCAGCCAGGGGCTGGTCAGCTGAGGGCAGCGCTACCTGTGTGCTCTCAGCCTGGAGGAGTCCAGCAGAGCCCTTTCCCCCTACGGCCGAGGGGAGGCCCTTGCAGCCAGGGCTCAGGCACTCCCGCAAGCCATGCTCCATCCCAAGGACTCCTGTAGGCAGAGGACGTCAGCCAAAGCCTTGGCAGTGTACAGCGCCAGGCTCAACAGGGCCTCGAGCAACCTGGTCTAGTGGGAGATGTACCTGCCCACGATCTTAAGGTCCTTTCCAACCCTAACCATTCTACAATTCTATGAAGTCCTTGCAGTCATCCCTGCTTTGCTCGTCCTGTTCACAGAACCACAGAATCATTTAGATTGGAAAAGACCCTTATGATTATCAATTCCAACTGCAAACCTAACACTACCAAGTCCACCACTGTATCATGTCCTTAAGTGCCACACCATAAAGATTAGTGGTTGGCCCACGAGGGTGGGAAACACCCTGTCCTGCCTCTCATCTCTGCAGTCACCTTCCTGAGCAATGCCATGGCCAGGGCTCCTGCAGGAGAGAGCAGCCAGTGCCTGTGGCACATAGAGGGCTTCTACACTTGACAGCAATGCTTCAAGGGACAGAGCACAGCACCTGCCATTGCACTGAGTCTTTTTGTTGTGAGCTCAGCTGAAAACTCGGTCCTCCAAAGGAAAAGCTGACCTGGGAAAGCAGGCCAGCCCCTTTGCCATCTGCAACCTCACGCAGAGATGCAATGATGGAGTGAGGCTCAATTTCCCTGGGGCTTCCCCCCGTCCCCATGGCACAAATATCATCTTGAGTGCTCTCAATAGAAGCTGTGGGAATGAGAAGGCACTCTCTCCTTTTTTACCCTCTCTTAGTGTTACTTTCCAATCATCTGTGAGTAGCAAGGACAGGAACATCTCAAGGCAAAGCTGGCAGGGGAGAGCAGAACAGGGGGCAAGTGTGTGATGTGCAGCAGGGCTTTGCCTACCCCTGTGGCACACCATGCAAGTGCCAAAGCAGACCTGGATAGGAAGAAATTCGGGCATTTGAAACATCAGGTCTTTTTTGTTTTCCTCTCCTGCATGGACAATCAACCCTTGCCAGGGCTCCTCTGGGCTTTGTTTTCTTGGAGTTTCTGGTTGGCAAGAACAAACAATAGGGATATGCTCTCTGAATCCATAATTAGAAGCATTCATTTAATAAGAGAGTAAAGTACAGATATGACAGATGTGACTTCAGCCAATACATCTTGCCTACATGTCACATCCATGAATCTGTACTATCTTCCTATCAAGACATGCATGAAAAATCAGTAGCATCCTATGCGCGTATCAGAATCACATAATCATGTGTATGTCATATCCTTAACAGTGAGAATTATGTCTTCTCTTCCTACCTCCATTGCTATACTTGTCTTGTTTCTTTTTTTTTTTAATAAATTCCAGTTTTCTTTAAAAAAATGTAAAATAATTATGTTTCTGTAAAGCAACTATGGTTGCTGCTCTGTGTAAAGTATCTATGGTTGCTGGTTTATGTAAAGTCAGAGTCTCCCATGGGTACATTTGTTTTTATAAAGTACTTTGCACTCAGAAATTCAGATGATGTAATGACTATTCCATGTTCTTAGTGTGTTATGTAGGGAAACATAAGCCATTTCCTCCATTATTTATAAAATAATATGACTTCTGAATACATATGCGTACAATGAAGTAAATTCAGATTTCAGTATTCAGCAACTACTACCATCTGGTACGTTTTCACTTGCACCTTTCCTGAGCTGCTGATGAATACCTCACGGTTCCAAAGAGGGTGCTTGGTTTAAAGTGCTGACTTGCAGCATTTCCAATTTTGTGCTGGGCAGGGAAAACATAAGTGCATTCCATTCTCTCATCTTTCTATAGCAGACTTTCATTTGTGACTGTCCTTAATGTTCCTGAAAATGGGGCATAACTGTTAGCTGACAAACAAATGTCTTAACTGAAATTAAAGGATTCTTTATGCCAAAAAAGCATAGTTCCAAGAGGAACTTATCCAGAGGAGTCAGATGCTTCACTAAAATGTATATTAAAGACAATTTTTATACTCTCAGGCAAAAGAGTTATGAAAAAGTGGATCAGTTTCATATGTCAGCAAAGGTTGTTCAGCAATTTGAGTTAGATAATAATTGACTTGTTCTGTTTCTGAATATAAACACTCACCTTACACCTGACAATCAGAAAAAAAAACCAGCTGGCAGCAAAAGTATAAGGTACTAGAAAACAGGAACTGCAACGAATGCCATAATGATGCTGGTTTCTATGGCAATGGAATTTGACATATGCAGAAGGAGTAAGCAGGGCTGAGGACTAAGCGCTGGTTCATAGGTATAGTTTTCAAAAGTATATTTCTACACCAAGAGCTTCTGGACAGATTATACAGATCAGTCAGGCCAAAACTGTGTGAGCGACTTCACTGGAGCACCAAAGCAGGGGGATATGCAACACTGACAGAACTGAGGTCCACAGATTACTGGCTAGCTGAAAGAGCCATCATCTCTTAAGGCAATAGTCCGCTATTGTCTTGTTGCACTAAAGGCTTTCCAGCATTGAGCACAGTACAGGAAATTAATAATAGAAATTAAGGCTACCAAGAGAAGTAGAATACTAAAGTATGTTATAGACCATTGTTATTTTTTACCCATGTGTCAGCCTAATTACCAGCCAGCGCTGTGTCCTTTCCTTTCCAATGCTGCAGAGAAGAAGTCACTGCCAAAACAACAGCAGAGCATCTATCATTATTATTTCTGGTCATCTTGCTTTCTATAATACAAAGACAAGGAATTATAATTACAGATATATGTATCTATACCTTTGCTTATATTACCGATATATGTATCTATACCTTTGCTTATCAGAAACCATGGGTTCCAGGTTACCAATCCACACAAATGAGTTAGCTTTCCACTCCCCTTTAGCTTTTTCAGGGAAAAAGCCAGATTGCATTGTGTCGTGGTTTAAGTCCAGCCGGCAACTCAGAACCATGCTCACTCACCCTTTTCCTACCCCCACTCCCAGAGGGATGGAGAGGAAAATCAAAAGCATGTAACTCCCATGTGTTGAGATAAGAACAGTCCAGTAAATAACGTATAACACAAAACCACTACTGCTGCCACCAATAATAATAATGATAAGGGAAATAACAAGGGAAGAGAATACAACTGCTCACCACCTGCCGACCGATACCCAGCCTGACCTGAGCAGTGATCTAGCCCTTCTGGGTAACTGCCCCCGGTTTATATAGTGGGCATGACGTGCTGTGGTATGGAATACCTCTTTGGCTAGCTTGGGTCAGGTGTCCTATCTCTGCTTCCTCCCAGCTTCTCCTCCTCCCTGACAGAGCATGAGACTCACAAAGTCCTTGGTCAGAGTAAACATTACTGAGCAACAACTAAAAACATCAGTGTTATCAGCGCTGTTCCCAGGCTGAAAGTCAAAACCACAGCACTCACAAGCTACTAAGAAGGAGAAAAATGACTGCTACTGCTGAACACAGTACACACTGCAGTCTTGCACTGAGGGAGACATAGTAGCAGCAAACATTTCATGGCAGATCAGCAGGGATTCACTTCCAAGCCCACGGTAGAAATTAGACTGTCTCAGCCAAATGTATTTCAATGCCTGGTGACTGAACAGAAAATCAGTAATTGAAGATGATTAGAAGTTTAAAGGTGTAGGCATCTGATGTATTTTAAGTCACTTTTTCTGAATACTGGGAAGAATAGATCAGTGGGTAAGAATGAGATCAACAACTATTACAATCAGATAACAAACAACAAATTGATTAATTATTATTTTTTACCTCTTTTTCCTCTTCCGCTTAAAGGAAGAAGAGCTATGAAGCAAGTTTGTTTGAGGGCAATCATTGTCAACACTAAAGGCTTCTCTTTCCATTTAGTATAACAGGGAATTTTAAACACCTTGTGTGTGGGACACCGCCATAATGCTAGCAGCAGTATTAGTTATAATCCCTATACATTTAGCTATGCATTCATGTTTTTTCTAAGCCTGAAACCTCAGCTTCAAGTGAGCTTGTTAGGAGCAGCTGGTTAAATCTTCACTAGAATAGATCATTAGTTGTCTGTTATACGTTTTTACTACTTTTGCACTGACACTTTACCTGCATGCATTCCTCAGAAACTGGTAGCAAAGTTGATTAATGCAACAGCAGCCCCACATCAGAAAAAGTAGTCAAAACTACAACTACATTGGTCATAAACCAGTGAATTCCTAAGATACATCCCACCAGATTTGTTGCCAGTCTTGTACCCAGCAACAGTATTAGCTCCAGTCTAACCCTGGAAATTAACCTAACATCACTTAGACGATGTCATTTGTTTGAGGCAATTCATACATTCACTTTCATGGTCTGGTTCTAAATATGAATTACAGTAACAGATTTTTTAGAAAAGGTAAATAAAATAAAACTTTGGTTTCACTAACTTGGCAGCTGAGGCATACTGCTCTGTTCTTGGGGTATGTAAGTCCTTGTAGAAGGCCAGATCAATAGGGAACTACCATTGTGCTGTCAATGTGCTTTGCTTTTCTTTTTACTTTTCTGTAAATCCTTCACAGGCAAACAATGTGTTCACAGTGTTAAAGGATTAGACAGCTTTCTGGAGGTCATTTAGTGCATCTCCCTAACCAAGGAGCAATGATGCATTTTGTGTTCAAGCTCAGCTGGACTGTGCAGCGCAGAAACGCCACAGGCAACGTGAAATACAAACACTAAATGCTTGTCTCTATAAACTGACAGGCGTCTGGGGTATGGAAGGAAGCTTTGCTAAATTCTGCAATGAATTTATAATAGAACAATATAACAGATACAACAGGTAGATGAGAAAACAAGTTGATTTCAGTTGGACTGTCAAACATATAGGAACAATACAGGAAAACACAAGAAATCTCTAACTGGCTTCTGTCTTTCATCTGTCCACTCAGTGAAAAAATGTTAAAGTTACATCCAGCTAAATGGTCAAAGGTGTCTGTAAAAACAGCTTAGCAAGAAGAGGAGATAAGATACACAAAAAATTTCATTAAACATACAAGACAATTCCATAACTCATAGTTTATCTCTACATTACCTAGAAGCATGTATAAACGTGCACAGCTATCCATCCACAGATCTATGTCAGTTTGTGCTCGAACTTCATTTTCTGACACTGGCCAAAGGAGAAAACAAAATATCTTTTCCCATCCAGAATGGGCTTCTAGTTGTTCTGCATGGTGCCTAAGTTCCTGCTCATCAAAAACGTCCTACAATTAGTCGTACCAAACCTGACAGATTTTGAAGACCCTCCCCAACCTCTGATTTTGTAAGATATGGATATGCTAAAGGGAACCTAAAATAACGCAAAAATATATTGACTGAATTGCAGCTCTGCAGACAGCTGGCTGAACTGAAACACAATTCAGACCACTCTAAGTCATCAATTTGCTTTCAAATTCCTTTGTTCTCCAATAAGCAAATGCAAAATAATTGTAAGTAGCCTTTATATAGTCCACCTTCATACACAAAGAGCAAACACACAGTTTGAATGGCAATTATTCAGATTTTAAGTTGAGAAAACAAGTGGAAAAAAAGAAAAAACATTAAACAGCTTCTAAATCAACTTTTCGCCAAACTGAGCAAAACTTAGCTTCCCATTCCTGCAAAATCAGGGTCATTTAAATGGCAACATGTCATGTTAAAAACATAAAGTTTTAAAGTAATGGTAAAACTGTTAAAAACCTTTGCACTTCAGCTAAGGTGTCTCCAAACCACGACTGTTTGTAGTGCTGCCCTTCAAAGAGAGCTGTAGCTCAAGATAATTTAAACACTGAAAATGGCATCCAGTGCAATAGCCTAGTAGAAATGCTTTGCGCTGAGAGTACATTATGCTTACCTTCTTGGACCGGACCACTGTCAGTGAGTTTACAGGTGAACTTCAAGTGCTTTTTCATCTATAAAGTTTGGAATGTTTATCAGCAATTCAGAATAGAGTTTCTTTTTCTAATCCATTTTGCATACCTATCAAGGATCAAATGGGACAGTTCAGCAAAGAATAGCACTGATGTACTTCGCAGCTGATAAAGATGTCACCTCATGGATTAAAAAAAAAATACAAAACCAAACTTCGGAGAAATAAATAAAATCATTAAAACACCTACCTTATAAATTCAATGTCGTCTTTCATTACATGAAGTATCTAATCCCATTTTTTAAAACTACAATCAAAATAAAAGCTCTCTTAAAATGTTCTTTGAAAAAAATTGAAAAATTACATATTCATTAAGGATGCACATATAGGTATGATAACTGTAAGCTATTAGTTCCTATGACACAATAAGATCTTTCAAAGTGCATAATCAGAAATACATTTTGTATGAAAATAAAATATGTATATTCAAGGCTCGTTGCCTGCAAGAAAAAATTTCTTCTGTAAGAAAAAATATTTATACCTACAATCTTTCCCTGCTCCTCTTCCCACAAATAAAAAGACCACCTGAAATAAGTTGTCCAACACCAAAAAACCGCAAGGACTCACATACCAGGTTTCAGTCGAATGCATTTTTAAATGGCTGAGTTATAAACCCCTTGAAATCAAGTTTTATAATGAAATGCTCATAGACCCTTAACTTTAATGGCTCTTCCAAGTGTTTCTGGAGCAGGCATTACTTACAATGTCATAAAGTGAAGTTTAAAACACTGCAGAATTTTCTCAAGGCAGATAAGCAGGTGTTCAAGAGGGCAGCACAATTTAAACCTCGCTGATTTATGGGACACGCTCTGTGAAAGGCCAATAAGCTTTATGGAAGCTCACTGCAGAAACTCCAGACTTTAGTACACACAGTACCACCATTGTCTGAAGATCACCAATACATATAAATTTTCACGTTGTCATATTTGAGCTCCTGCATTTTGTACAGGTTACCAGTACTGAAATATATACCTCACCTCAGGATAAGGCTCTTTTTCACTGTTATGCTTTGCACAGAGGACTGAATGTAATAAAATACATCACTCAGCTACTTCATCATACACTGTAGTGAGTCACTTGGTACCCAGCTCTCTTACTATTACTCTAGCAACACCATTTCTGACCCCTTCAAGAGTTGAAAACTAAGTCACTTCCCTCAGACTTCTTTGAGCAAAGCAGAAGATACGTCAAAATTTACCTGCTATATTACCAGCTGGTCAAAATCATCCTTCTGAAAGTCGTTTGCTATCAGAAAAGCAACCAATAAGCCATGAAACCACTTGATGTAAACGATTAGCATTTTCTGCTTGTTAACACACACACACACACACACACAAAATCAATAATCTTACTGCAACGGGACCCAGCCTTAATGATTTAGTGAGACTTTAATTTACTCTAGGCTAAAACAAAAAAAAGCAAACAAAAAAGCCACTATTATCTCTCAATAACAAACTATTAGACAAAACAAGTAGTAAGAAAATAAAAGACCATCCCTGCTTAGGCTGTATTTAGTGCTGGAATACCTGATACATGTGAATAATTTTTTCCATTTTCTTTTAAAGAACCAAAGCAGCTCTCGTTGCATACTCAACCTATATTTCAGGTGCTACAAGAGAGAATACCATCAGCTCCATACTAATGCATAATAGTAAATAAATAGTAACTCAAAAGTTCAGAGAGAAAAAAAAGGTAGGTTACTATCCTAGTTCAATTACCCTCAAAATAAATATGAGCACTTTTGGTTTGGGGGGAGAGTGGGAGGTTTAATATTTTTTTCAAATCAACTTACCTGCACATTGATATAATTTTAAGAAACCTAGACAGGGTCATGTGAAAATTGAAAAGTATATGTATCAACAAAGGCTAGTTTCCTAGTACATGGGATTTACACTGAAAATAACAATACATTACTTTCTATCGTTTGCCCCGTTACTATTTGACTTTACTAGACATCAAGTAGTTTACACAGCAGTAGCACAAGTAAAATGCAGGCAATATGTACAAATGCAACAACTATATTCACTTTAATAGTATAATCAAACCATGCTCTGCAGTCAAGTTAGCAAGCTAATTGTCACATAGTATATATGCGACAGGTTTCTGTCACATATATAATATTTCTTATTGAGCAACATTTATTCAAACAGAGGTAAAAATCACAGGACATAGGAGAACTTACTCAGCTAAACACTATTTAATGAACTGTTATACAAAGAACACAGAGCTTAAGTCTATCACAAAACTTTGACTATGGCCCTTGTTCTGCTCAATGCGGTCACCACTGACTTATGCTTTGTCATAAGTAAAGTTCAGCACTAGCAAAGGAAGAGTAAATCTAAGATTCCCTGATTCTTAATTTTTATCATCAGTACGTAAAGTAAAACAAAAAAACAGTCTTTAGAATAATGATCATCTTATGACATTGGGCTGAACCTTCTTCCCGTAGTCTTTGTGGCTTTCCTTGTCTGACACATTGACTTGGTGGCCATGAAGAAACATTCTAAATTTGGATTAAATTCCCCTGCTCTCCAGGTACCATCTACTGCACCCAAAGATTATACAGAGAAATGTTTATTCCTTCTCTGCAAGGCTGAGACCTAAGATAACAATAGATGTGAGACAAAAGTAAACTGATGAGTTAAGAAGTGAGATAGTGCCTTAGTGTCGTATTTTCTTCATGACCTATTGTAGGGGTCATTCATCTGAATATTGAACTTGTTTTTTTTTAATTCAAAGAATGACAAGTTCATACTTGGTATCTAAAGGAAGTTCTATTAACAAATGTTAGGTTTGATACACCTTGCTGTAAAGAATAATTTCAGATTAAATTACTGTAACACTATAAACAAATCCACATTTTTTTATTTGCCTAGACCTATGTAGCTGGAAAGGTTGCAAGTCTCCTCAGACCTTTCATCACAAGTAATCTGATCTGTCTCTGTAACATAATCATGAGGAAGCAACCTCTGAGCAGGTTTAGCTTTATCCATGATTTATTTACAGATTTATTTTCTTCCCAGCTTCTCACTACTTTTTCCCTTTTCAGCTTTGCTGTCATTCCCAGCAGTCCTGAAAAAAAACATCACCTTTAGACAACACTGAAAGATAAGGAGTGCAGGAGCAAGGTCAGAAGTCCTCTTCCACTGACCTAGAGAAAGGGTCACAGTAATGTTAAAATTACAGACCCTTTACAAGGTGATCAAACAAACCATCCAGAGCACAGGGGTTTGATACCATCATGATATATTGTACTGCTTCTCTGCTCTTCTCTTGCATCTTATTCTTCATGTCAGCGGGAAACAGAATTCACAAGATTGTAGCCCTCTGAACACATCAGGAAGTTATAGCCTTGTCCTTTTCAGTCTCCTGCTGGTTCAAATAACAGGAACCAATAGAAGGGATAGTTCAAAGACCTTATGAGTGACTGAAACAAATCCAGAATCCTTGAGGTGATTGTTGGGTACCCTGCAGCAGCAAGCTTAACACAGTTGAAGTCTCCTTCAGTTTTTTCACATTCTCAACAGAATTAAAGAAGAAATCTTTATTTTCCATCTGAGTGAACAAGTCAAGACTGAGAGAGAAGGAAACTAAAATGTGGTTACCCACTCTTAAAGAGTATGAACTTATTCATCTTTGTTATCTCTTTCTCCTAACCCCTCCTGCCGAGTTGGCATTTTAGGGTTTAGACAAATCATACACAGAAATTAGTCTACAAAGAAAAATATTTTTATCTACTTTTTTTCTGTGTGGATTCATTAATAAGCTCTATTCCTTCAACAAAGCATAGGTCCTTATGGCAACCATGAGTGACTTTTCTAATCCTTAATTATTCCTTTAGTTATCTCTGACATATAGAAACATTCAAAATGAATCTGCATAGTTATTTGTTTCTTCTGTGCAGACAAGCAAAGTCTTTAGCTCTGTTTTAGTCCCACTTCATTCATTTTACCAGTAACCCAGATGCAGTATTTTGCTTATTCAATTCTATTTAGCAAGTATCATGAAGGTTGTATAGTGTCTCAAAAAGATTGTCTTAAAAGTTCATTGGAAACATTTTTATCTCAGTTTTACTCTGCAAGTGTCGGAGTACTCTTCCAACTTTCATAGCAGATCAGCACAAAGCTGTTTAGCACAGGTTCTGTAGTTACAGTTTCTGTAACTGGGATTTGCTAGGAAAAGTTTTTGCTTAACAGCTTATAGCCCTGTTAAAGCCAAAAATGTCTTTGACATTTTTCAAGATCTTGTTGAAAATACCTGTGCATTTCTTGAAGAGGCACTTGCCACAGATCTGATCATTTGAAAATTGATGCAAATAATATTAAGCAATGTTTCTACCTCTGAAGAGTACATTATCTTGCAGATTCTCATTTATTGCATTTATACACACTTGACAGTCAGTTAGCATAACCTTTAATCACACCTTTCAGAATCAAATAATGTATAGGGGTAGAGCTGAGCTACCGTGATGAGGAGTTATTCCTTTAAAAGCATAAGACCAGTCTTCTGTTAGTTCATTTTAACACACCATTTCCACTGACTTATTGCCAGTTCTAAGAGTTACCACAGCACTGCTTAATAATGATGTGTAGTTTCTGATATTTATTTATAGTATACTAAAACCAAAATCAGGCTGGATGGTAATAGTTTTAGACCACCTGAGATACCTTTAAATCTTCAGCACATGTTTAGCTGCAGCAAAACCAGCCATGAGCCCAAATATGCAATCATCACACAATTGGCTGATTCAGCCTTTAAAGTTATAGATTCATTTCAGACAACTATTTTTCCCAAGTGTCTTTTTAAAAAATAGAAATGGTTTGCTGTGAATCTTTTTATCAATGAAGTGATGGAAAAATACTTGGAAAGGCAAGAATTTTTTAAATTTTATTTTAAAACAAGGCCATGTGTTCACAGTAAATTGACGGATCCTCTGGAACCAAGTAAATTTTTTTTCCTTCACACTCTTTGCCTTGCATGAAACAAGAACTCTATGTTAAGTGTGAGACAGCATCAGTTATTTATTTAGAAAACTATGAGTGTGTAGTTATGAACTAAAGATACATACTATGCGGTTACTACTTTAGAAAAACTATCTTTTAAACTATCTTTTAAAAATTATTTCCCAAGTATCTGAATGTTATTTCATATTGGTAATAAAATGACAGTGCAAGCAACACCATTTTTAGTAACCATGAGACAAATCAGTCCTCTCTTCCTCCATTTATATTGTCATTTGAAGTGAAGGACACCCTTTGTCCCCTGTCCAGCAAAGCACTTAAGCATTTGTAGTCTCCTTGACTCCAGCAGCATTATTCATGGGCCCATAATGAAACATGTGCTTAAGCGCTTTTGTAGATCAGAGTGCTACTGAGCGAGGGCAGCCAAGCAGAGCCTCTACTGCTGGAAATGCTGCAATAGTAATAGTACAGTTTTTCAGGAACAATGGCTTTTGAATTTTTAATAACAAATTTAAATGCAAAGGGAATTGTGAAATACATCACTTTGCTATTTTAAAAAAACATAATTAAAAGAAACTTTATAATAACTAATGTTAAAAAGCCGAGAAACCAATGCTGATTTGACAAACAAATCCACCTGAGACAGACTCACCCTTAGCGCGAACTGAGATGATAGTTTTATAATACAGAAAATTTCCTGACAGGTGCTGGGACTCCAATTTCTACTGATTTCATACTAGTGTTAAATGTTTTTAATTTGACTTATGTTGACCCTCAATTTCTTATACAGGCCCCTCAAATTGGTTTTCTATTCCACCAGTAAACAAATTTAATATAGCAAATAAGCAAAATCTCCATCACATAAACATATCTGCAAATAAGTAGCTGTTGATTATTGTAAATAAACTTTCTCACCTCTATAGCCTTTGAATTACTGGGCTGAATAGGTTAAGCATTTTAAATTACTTTGTGATAGGCTGTCAAACAGGCTTTCATCCCACAGATGCAGACTAGCTCAGATTTTCAAGCTACAAGAATTTCTTTTTGTTCACAGTATGCCAGCTCTGAAACAAAAAACAAACAAAGTTAAAAGAATGTTTCCTTGTCTTCCTTGTCTTTGTTAGGGGAGAAGAAAAAAAGGAAAAGCATATTCATTGCAGAAGACAGTAGTTCAGTAAATCTGTGGGATTTACTTTTTCCTTTTTTAATTTGGCTCAATTTTAGAAATGTAATCACATTTGAATTTACAATAGTGAAGTCCAAACTAGAATAAACTGAGATGTAAATAACTGTTTAAACTCAGGGTTTTCACATAGGGTATTTATAGTCATTGCTATTATCAGGGAAATACAGATGACATAAGTGTATTCTGTGAGAATTGCTCCTGAATATGAAAAAGAAAAAACCCACTTTTCCGACAAGAATCTTATTTTTAATCAAATACACTTTACTTTTCGAGCAGGAAGCCAATTTGCTATTGCAAATGTTTTTGCTAAGTGATGGAATGTGCAGTCATGCACTAACAATTGAATCCTGAAATTCAGTTTGTCCATGCTAGGCAAGAAAAAGCTTTTGGGTTCAAGCATGCGCTTTATTACAAGGGGAGGCACTTAAACGCATGAAGAGGAGACCATGCATTTTATATCAGAAGACTGGAATACATCTTGCAATGTGGATCTTTGATGTTATTCATATGCTAACAATATGCCATTTCCTCCAAGTGCTCAATACATTGGAATAAAAAGACGTAATTTGCTGACATTGTGCTGAACACTTCCTGTCCAGAATACTGATCAATTGTCATTCAGCTTCCAAGGCTAATCCACCCAAACATCCCTCAACATAACCTTTAAATTATTCTTTTAACACTGTAAAATTCCAGTTAAAATAATTTACCATTTTACAGAACAAAATGATGAAACAAAGACCATAACTGTATTTTCAGTCTGCTTCTAAAATGCAGTTCAAGTGCCCCAGGGTCTCCTTTCATCTACTGTACGTGCTGGCATATGATGTGATTGTTAACATAGCTGCCCACCAGATGAAGTGAATTATCTAAACTGCCAAGGTTCCTACTTTCATTCCAATTTAAACATCAATTTAACACAGAAACTGAAAGGTATTATGAAAGCTTTAAAATGAACCATTTCAGACTTGAAAAAGAAATAGCAGATTTCTCAAAGCACCAAAACAAACAAATATGTAATTCCTTGAACCTGAAGATGAGTTGGAAAATTATCGGTGCATTGTCTGTGTAACTCCCCATGCTGGTAAATAAATGCAATGTACCCTGGGCACCTTGTGAAAAATGAGTCACCTGTATGAATCCACAAAGACATTATCCAGAAGCAATGGTTACACTAAAGGTTTGAAAGGGCAACCTGTAGAAAACAATTACTTGGTTACTTTTTCTAAGGGAAAACAGTTCGAAGCACATTCTGGCCTTTAAGATTATCATATTCAGAAAGGACTTTTTCCAGTTAAAACAATTTTATTACCTATTTCCTGTGAGTCACTTAATCACTTTTTTTCTTCCTACCTCCTCCATATAATGATAATTCTTCCACTCTGTTCAACATCATGATCATAAGACTGTGAGCACTTTAACACAGCAGCTCTCTTTGCAAAGCACAATCCAGTTGCCTTTTATCTAAGGTACTGAGACACCACTAAACACAAAAACCACAAGCAATATTAATCAGCTTTCCATGCACTAAGATGTTCTAGTCTCAAAGCACATGAGAAAACCCTGAACAAATGTTCTGGGGCAAATGAAATTTTTATAGAGAGAAAGGCCCACCTCTTCAAGGGTTTATGTGACTAGCTAGTGATTTTAAAAAGAGTTACTAGTGTTAAGATGTGGTTGTTTGCAGACAGTTCGCATAAGAGAAGAAAAATAAATATAAAATATAGGCCATAAGTCTAGTATTTCTTCCTCCAGTACTATGGAGTACTGCGAGCCCTGTTAAATAAGAAGCTGTTTCTAATAAGGTTAATCACAATGCGCCAAATAGGCATGTGTGCAGATTTTTATAAAATCTAAGTTTATTACATACTAGCATAAATCATCATAGTCCTTTAGTAGAAATAAATGTTCTTTCTCCATTGAACTTGAACAGACAAAAGTTTATCAGTGAACAAGACTAAGAAATTACCAAAGGGAAAGACAGCATTTGAATAAAATCCAAATATGGTTGCTGTGTTCAAGCATTAATGACTTCATTTTATATACTTTATTAATTTTGGTCAACGTATTACAAAAAGAATAACAATAAGATTGCAAACATCTCCCCAAATTATTCAAGGAGGATACAAGTTGGCATCTAAAAATAAAAGACTAATGACAAAGTTCTTGAGGTAAGCCTGCAAGATTGGTCAGATCTCTAAGTAAGCAGAAGTAGTCCTTTCGCACTTAAATGGGAGAGGGGAAAAAGCCCCATCTGACTTCATTTGCATGAATAGTGGTTGTATATGGAAGAGAGTGCCAAAGCAAAGAAGTGGTGACAGTCATTTTGAAGGGGATTTGACAGTTCTGATAAAATTAGTCAACATACCAATAAAAAAATTGTCTGTTTGATTTACATTGGCAATTCCATACTGCTTTCAGCCATCTAGCTACCAAAACCTCAATTCTGTAACATAAGCAAGAAAAATAAGAACTCATATGAGGACAGCAAACTACTAATTATTCAGACAATATGACTGTATCATATGTAGACACCACTTTCTAAATACTTCAGTGTGGGTTCAAACATATACATCCAAAACATTGGATTTAATTCTTTAGCTGCCAGATCATTTTATGCAAAACCCAAGTTTTTCAAAGTGTCTAAGATGAAACAAGAGAACATAAAAAACTATTAGCATTTACACATAATAACCAAAACTTTAGGACTGGATCTTAAGGCCATCCTCCAATTCACTGTATATTTTAGTACTTAAAGAAAAGTGTAGGCAATGAATTTAAGTTAGTATTTATAAAGGCAAAACAGTTTTGAAGTGACCTTACACTCTTCTCATTCATGCACAGGGTTAGACACACTGGAAATGAAGTCAACAATTTCATCATTCAGTTTAACTGACCTCTTCCACATAAAAGGTAGTGAGGGAGCTCGTGGAAGTCCTCATCAAGCCACTTTCAATCATTTAGCAGCAGTACTGGTGAACCAGGAAGGTCCCAGTTGACCAAAAATTAGCAAATGTGACTCTCTTCTACAAGAAGGGCTAGAAGGAGGATCCAGGGAACTACAGGCCTGTCAGTCTGAACTCTGTGCTGGGGAAGATCATGGTGAAGATCATCTGGAGTGCCATCACACAGCATATGCAGGACAATCAGTTTATTGGGTCCAGTCATCTTGGGTTTATGAAAGATGGGTCCTTCTTGAGCAACCTGATCTCCTTCTATGACAAGGTGACCCTCTTAGAGGATAAGGAAAAGGCTTTGGGTGTTGTCATACCTTTTAGTAAAGCCTTTGACACCATTTCCCACAACATTCTCCTGGAGAAACTGATGGGTCATGGCATGGATGAACTTACTCTTTGCTGGATAGAAAACTGTCTGGATGGTCAGGCTCAAAGAGTGGTGGTGAAAAGAGTTAAATCCAGCTGGCGACTGGTCACAAAAGGTGTTCCCCAGCTTTCAGTACCAGGGCCAGTTCTGTTTAATCTCTCTATTGATGATCTAGATAAGGGGATTTGAGTGTGCTCTTAGTAAGTTTGCAGACGACAACATCACGCTGGGAGGGAGCGTTGATCTGCTTGAAGCAAGAAAGGCTCTACAGAGGGATCTGAATAGGCTGGATCGATGAGTCAAGGCCAATTATATGAGGTTCAATAAGGCTTAGTGCCAGGTCATGCACTTGAGTTACAGGCTACTTGGAGTCACCATCCCTGGAAGTATTTGAAAGATGTGTAAATATAGCACACGTAGATATGGGACATGGTTAAGTGATGGATATGGCAGTGCTAGGCTAGCAGTTAGACTCAATGATCTTAAAGGTCTTTTCCCACCTAAACAATTCTGTGGTTCTATGATTCTATAAAAATGTCCAGTTGAAAAAAATACATATCCTGCAAAACTGCAACATTCTGTAAAGCCCCTTAAAACAATCTGAGAACTGTGCTGTGAGGGTGTACTTACATCTCAGTGATAAAAGAGAAGGCATAAGAGCCATATTTACCAGCTGGGGGTAAGAAAAATCCTGTAAAGAGCAGTAAGTTGTCAAATAGCTATACTTGTTGGCATAACTACTTGTCTCTGGCAAATTTAAAGGGCAAGATGCCTGCAGTATCTCCTGGAGGAATGTGGAAGGGAGGGGGGTGGAGACAACATGATATGGAATCTACATCCTCGGAGAGTTTATTGCTGATCAGTTATCTACTAGTAAAAGTAGGTAAAAAATATAACAAGGCTTAGCTTCTGTGCAGTATATCCAATCATCATTTTCAACTTCCGCAGTTACAACTCAGTGGTTAAATAGTATGTTTTTGTTGAAGAATAGATATTAAAAACTTGTAGATATATATTTAAGCATAACTATAATGGATGGATATGCTTTGATCTTATCCAAAAACAATAAACACCAAGAAAAAGACCCCAGCAATAGTCTGAAATAGGGAAGGTATGGGGAAGTGCAGAGAATAGAAGGTCAGAAAGCCTTGCTCTTCTCCAAAGAGTAGGGATGAAAATAGGGCAAGATCCAGAATTTAACATCTTGTACTAGACTATGTATTCCATTAGAATATATCTTTGCTTTTTGGCACCCATATTTCCTTTGGGAAATCTTCAAATACTTCCCTTTTTTTTAATTCTTAATTGATACATCCACAAGACATGTAGCCCCAGAAACAGGGCATAAAATGTACTGTGATATCCTGTACTATGTATCTATTTCTATTTATTGTAAAGGGCATAAACACATTAGACACATTAATTTGATACTGATGCCATCCTACCTGCAAATATTGCAAAGTTTTGGCCTTCTTATCAACGTGTTTTTATTTCCTGTCACACTTCTAATGAACTAGCGTTTTACCATTACACCCATGAAATTCCACAGAGACAGAATAAAACCATAGTCTTCTACATGAAGTTCTCATTCTTTGTGCCCTTCCATCCTGCATTTGCTGCACCTCAGTCATTTGTGTGTGTGTATATTCATTTTTATATATTTTTGGCTGTAGTACTTTTAAAATTCCCCTTTAAGGGAAATAATTTATTGAAAGTGAAGACACAAAAAAAAAGCACATTTTCTGGACATGCAAATACAACACATGCAATGCTTGTGGTGTGAAAAGGTAGGTACAACCAAAATATACATGAATACACATAAGATGCTTCCTCTCTCACACTTCTCTTCAACTTCCCAATCTTGGACATTCTGTTCAATATTTAAGGCCATTTACAGTAGTTCCAAAATGCTGACTTTGTGAATACATACACCTCAGCAGGAGAAGGAGTGTTGAGGATGATTGATTGAAATTCAGAATATCTTACAAAATTATTTCTTTGACATAGCCAGTAGGGAACTCTTGTTTGTTGAACTTATTATTCATTCATGTATTCATGGAAAAAAAAAAAAAAAAAAAAAAAGCATAATCCCTCCATAGTGCCTGACTGATCACATTGAAATGCACCCAGAGCTTTGCAGTGCTAAGCAAGGTCTTTACTTTGCAACAGAACTGTTTCATATTGCAATATCATTAGCTGAGCCGAGAGTTTACATTATACTTACAAATCAGTAAGGGAAATTTAACCCACATTGTAATCTAAGGTTATGCTGAAAATCAGATATTGAAAATACACATGCATAATAACAACTGCTTATGTGACTTTTTTATTTTCTTCTTCCTAAATGATTCAGTAATTTGTGTGTTGAACTGTAAATAAGACCATGAATACACTTGCATTTTGACAACTGAAATACGGGTCAAAAGAAATACAGAAATAACAAAGACTGGTGATTTGAACAAGTTCTTAGAGTAAACCAGCATTGTAGAAAAAAACTGATATTTGTAAAAATTACTGACAAGATTTAAATTAAACTTTTCTGTGTTTAAAATACTGAGAAAATATAGGACAGCCTTGACACGCTTAAGAGGTGAGCCAGGGCCAGCCTCATGAAATTCAACTATGACAAGTGCTACACCTGGGTTGGGACAATCCCAAGCACAGCTGCAGATTAGGCAAAGAAGAGATTCAGAGCAGCCCTGCGGAGAAGGACTTGGTGGTGTTGGTTGATGAAAAAATGAACATGAGCCGGCAGTGTGCGCTTGCAGCCCAGAAACCAACTGTGTGCTGGGCTGCATCGAGAGGAGTGGGACCAGCAGGTCGAAGGAGGTGATCCTGCCCCTCTACTCTGCTCTTGTGAGACCTCATTTAGAGTACTGTGTGCAGTTCTGGTGTTCTCAACATAAGAAAGACATGGAGCTGTTGGAACAAATCCAGAGGAGGGGCACGAGGATGAACTGGAGCAGCTCCCATATGAAGACAGGCTGAGAAATTTGGGGCTCTTCAGCTTGGAAAAGAGAAGGCTGCTTGGAGAACTCAAGAGCAGCCTTCCAGTATCTGAAAGGGGCCTAAAAGGGTGCTGAAGATGGACTCTTTATCAGGGACTGTAGCGATAGGGCAAGGGGGAATGGGTTCAAACTTAAACAGGAAGTTCAGGATAGATGTAAGGAAGAAGTTCTTTACTGTGTGAGTGGTGAGGCACTGGAACAGGTTGCCCAAAGAAGTGGTAAATGCTCCCTCCCTGGCAGTGTTCAAGGTCAGGTTGGACAGAGTTTTGGGTGACATGGTTTAGTGTGGGGTGTACCTGCCCATGGCAGAGGGCTGGAACTAGATGATCTTAAGGTCCTTTCCAACCCTAACTATTCTATGATTCTATGACAATATAGCAGAAACTTCTACAACAATACAGCATAAACTTCAGAAATTCTATAACAATATAGCAGAAAAAACCTTATCATAAGCTTCAGAACTGAATTTGTGACTGCATTTACAGTCACAAATATGAATAAGATATATATTATTTTGCTATACTGTATGATACCAAACAATGTGATGTTTCTATTCAGTTTGACCTAGTTTTACATTGTATATTCACATCCTGTCTTGTCTTGAAAAGAACTATATTTACACACCAAGAACATCAGGTTTTGCATTACTAACTTTCATAATTTGCCATTTATTTTCAAACACAGTAGATGCAGAGCCACTTGGCAAGTCATTGTTAGTGTACCTGACCTTGCTGTTGCCAAACTGCTGTACTAGACAAAAAAAACTTCTGGAAATCATCTTGACAAGTTGTTTCCAGTTGCTTCAAAAATAATCTTCCCTTCTCTCTGCTAAACGCTTACAACATGCAATAGGATAAGGAGCCTTCCTTGACTTTGAAAGGTCCAGGTCAGCTTTCCTTTGAATACTTCCTGTAAGTTTTGATCAACCACACAAAAAAGGTGGAAAATCCGTGAGTTAACAAAGTATATCTGGCTGTATTAAAAATTAACCAGACTTTAGAAGGTATAGAGAAAATAAATAGGCCCAAATCCAGCCTTCTGAAGCTAAGACTAACCGGAAGAGTGGGCATTCATTTCAGTTCTCAATGTGAAAGTTGCAGGACTCCTGTTTAGGGGACACCTATGTTCATTGCCTTCCAAATAACACTGACTTCCTTTATGTTAATCTATTGTCCTACTCCTTCAGTTGGACAAAAGACTTTAGTCAGTAAAGGTAGTTTGGTTACTCTGTTCACTGTTTGCAAAGAATGTTGATGGGTGCCAAACCACATAAGAAGCTTTAGGTACAGAAGGCTTCCTCTCTCCATTACTGTTACCTTAGCACAGAAGACTCACATGATGCCACCTCAGCAAAGGGAAAAGCATGAAGTTTCATCTCAAAGTTGACACACTTGAACAGAGTAGAACAGCTAATCCTGAAACCAAGAAAGATTTCAGCCTTTCTGAATAAACATCACTTCAGTACTTGAACAGAGAAAGTCAATTAATGTTGGCTTCAAACTAAAGAGATTCTAACACCATGCACAATCTCACTGTGTGTTGTAAAAGACTATTCGGGGGTTTTATTTGAAAAGTTTTAAGTATTTCCTTTCATTTACAGTTAATCCCTCGACCCGTTGTTACTCCCAGTAAGCACTTCCCTGTGTTCATACACAGAAAGATTAATATTGATGCCTAGAAGACAAAAGTGCTATTTTCTAGATAATGGTGAAAGAAATGCCTTTTAAAGAAACCTTTTCTCAATTGAGAAACAGTGACAGCTTGTTATCAATTTGTCATCACTTCTTCAACTACTTCAGAAATAACTTACTGGTTTTTGCATTCTTCTGCATATTATTAATTGTATAAGCTATGAATCATCTGGAAGTCTAAAAGCATTACAAGCAACTATAAACCAGCTAACAAGACATTCTGCTAACAAGTCATTTAACAATAAAACTTCCAATTCATTGGAGACATCTAAAAATATCATTTCATATGCACTACCAACATTACTTCAAACAGTGATGCTGATTTGAGTCAAATTGGAAATTTTCAGATAAGTAAATCTGGTTAACAAGCTCATGAATTGCAAAGCTTAAATTAAAAGGAGATTATTTCAGTCACATGAAAAAAATTGAAAGTGCTTGCATTAGAGTTAAATGGTCAGAAAACATGAAACAACACAATTTTCAGAAACACATATATAACCTCTTAGGAGCATCTGTTAACGGAAAACAAGTTCTTTGCATGATGGGATAGAAGAACCTCTCTTCAGTTCAGCAGTACAAAAAAATGCTGGTGTGGCCTCTCTTTCTCATCTCTTCAGAGCTACAGGTTCTACAGAAAGGGGATCTACAAGCGTCTCTGCATTCTCTCTGTTCTGAGCACCTTGAGGACTTCGCCCAATGCTTTCCTAGTCTTATAGTAGCTTCAGTAAGAAAAACACAATTTTAGTTCTTAACCTTCAGACTCTTGATCTTTTTTCCTTATCAGGCCAGTGTATACTATGCAAAAGATATAGAAATTACAGCCTACTGCACCTACAAGGCAGAGAATAAAGCTAGGCAGAGATGGTAGCTCAGTTTGCAGAAGTATAGTGGTATTCACCCTGAGAAACAGGATTAACTAGGTCAATAGTACTGATTAAATAGTACTGATGCTGCTATACAGCTTTCAGGGCTTTGATTAGCTCAATTATCTTTGCATAACACCACACTGAATTGTATCTCATAACCTCAGAGTCACAAATATGCAATATATACACACATTTACCATAGCTTTTCTACCAGTTCTTCTCCTTCAGCCAATGCTCTCACAAGCAGGAACTACCCTGATTCCTTATTTGGAGGAATCATCTCACTTCACGCTGCTCAAGCAGGCTTTTCAAAGTATCATTGTTTGAAAAATTGAGTCCCTCCCTACTGTCTTAAAAGATGTCCATTATCTACTTAAGGTAATCAGATTTCTGGTTGTCATCTTTTAAGCTAAATAAGACCCAAAAATTGAATTTTATTGTCAACTTCACACGGAAGCTGTTTTTTGTAATCTTCGTCTTTAGAAAGCTGCAGCTTTTCTCTCTTACCTCACACTGTGGTAATTTTGCTTTCACTTAATCTAAGCAAAATGTAAACGGCAGTTACCTGGAAGTGTGAGATCACTGCTCTGGTCGGGCTGGGTGTCGGTCAGCAGGTGGTGAGCGGTTGTATTCTCTTTCCTTGTTATTTCCCTTATCATTATTATTATTGGTGATAGCAGTAGTGATTTGTGTTATACCTTAGTTACTGGACTGTTCTTATCTCAACCCGTGGGAGTTACATTCTTTCGATTCTCCTCCCCATCCCTTGCGGGGGGGGTGGGGGGGGGGGGAGGTGGAGTAGACTGCGTGGTTCTGATTTATGGCCTGGGCTTAAACCACAACAAATGGTTATTCATATATGTTAAATGATTGTTTAAATTCTCACTGTTTAATTTGCAATGGTTACTGTATACAGTTTTCAATATCAAATGCTAACACAGAACATATGAGATCTCCTGTGACAGTTCAGAATGAGTGATAGGTTTCCAGACAGTAACTGTCTTCTCTAGGAACCCTCCTAAGAGACACTTCAAAGGCCTTTCTTCCCTCAAACTCCTGACAGATTCTAATTCTCTTATTTTCTCTATTCATCATATTTATCTGATGTCTCACCATCCTTGTCAGGTAACACTGAGCTGAACTTGCTCTAGCAGAGAGTGCTAAATATTCAGTGAGAAGGACCATGCATTCTGTGACAGCAACTCAGGAAAAGAATAGAAGTACATCTGCTCTGGTGAAGGCCTAATCAATGGTCAGCTGAAGTCAGTAAGTCATTAGATTTCAAGAGTCTTGCTGATTCACATTAGGAAAAAGCCTTTGTCTTGTTTATCATGCAGTCACTCCTTTTTACATGAACAAACACCAACCCATTACCAACTCTCTATTCAACCATTACTGCATTTCTAAAACTGTTAGAAAATTATTCCTAAAAAGTCTTCCGCTGACCTTGGTGCAGAGAGATAAACACTAAAATGTTTGTGAGCAGCAATCTTTTCTGCTCATACTCAACTGTTTTGCCAGCCGATTTAAACAGGGTGTGAAAGTGCCAGTGATAAGACAAGTGTAAGCCTCTGCTCTCACTTGAAGTTCATTTTAAGATCAAGACATCAGTCAGTGTAGCTATAGCAATGGCAATTTCATTGAAGCACACTAATATCCAAACTGTTACCATGGAACCAAGTTACAAAGATTTGGACAATCAATTCTGACTATAATAGTTAAATGGTCATGACTTAAATCCTACAAATGGTAATTTTCATACATGTATTTGAATTAAATATTTGTATTTACTGAGGACAGAACAAGTTGTGCTTAGCATTGTAATAGCAGTGCAGGTCATTCAGGATATAATTTACCCCGATATTCACACAAGATTTTTTTTTTAACCTACAGTAAAGTGGCATTCAAAAAGGTAAACTCCTGCTGTCTTTGGAGATCAAAGAAAATTAAGGAAATTACTTCCAATCTGATCCTGAGCAATCAAACATTCAGCTGTTCAATATTTCAAAAAGCAAACACATCAGCACCAATTGGAATTGCCTACCGCAAAGTAATTTTTTATCCTGTAGTCAAATAATAGTCCAGTTAAATTTCCCTATGAATTGATTTTGGAATAAAGCAGAAGAAAGAGAAAAAGAATGGATCATGATGATACAAAGACATGTTAAAACACAGATTTGGTTATTATTTTAGCAAGAACAAGCATAAAAGGAATTTTTTCCCCAATTGCTGTGGAAAGCATGAAGGAGAAAAAAAAAGCAAAATAGCAGACTAAGCAAAAAGAGTCTCCTTGTAACAGATGACACTGAGTGCTTCATCAGCACATACCAAAATATACTGTGTATTGGTCAGAGAGCCAACTATAACAGCCATGCCAGGGGTATAGCTGTTTTGTGGTTTGTGATAGGAAAACAAGCATCCAGAATACACACTTCAGCAGAACAAGTACAGCCACTCACCCAAGATATTTTGGGGCCTAAACATAAGCTACATCTATTGCTCATTTGAACAATCAAAGCATGGAGGAACCAAAACAGCGGGTTCTTTATTTTGCGCTATCTGCCACCAACATGACACAAACTTGGACAGCATAATCCATTACTGCTTGTGCAACAATGGCTTGGAGGTATTTACTGCTAGCAAGTTTTTTGTTGAGAAAGTGATTTTATTTTGAAATGTTCAAAAACTGTTCTAACTTGTTTACGTATTTTCTTGGACGACTGCTGTGTCAGGTGAGTACTTGAAGTCTTATTCACCTGGAAAATCTAATGTATGATAAGAAAAAAGAAACAACCCATACAACAGCATGACCATTATTCCTCTGCAGAACAAAAAAATGCCTGCAGTAAAAACCACCACACTGATTTAAGCACTGCTGTCAACATTTGCTTCTTTTTAGGGCCTAAGGACCGATAGACTCTTACAGGGAAACAAAGCTAGGTCTTACAGACAGGCAAAGCTCCTACTACTGATTATTCACATTCAGATCCCCAGGAACTCTTACCACATTTCATATTTTTCAATTTGAAAGAATGCATGACTTATCTTGAAACCTCTCTTTTCCCAGAAATGCAATCCCTCAATAAAAATATAACATCAGCGCAAAAAAAAAACCCAACCTTCCAGAACTGATGTTTGCCTCTGATTTTCCCTTGTGTTCAATAAAATAATATATGACTATCCACTTCAAAAATCATTATTCGACAGCATTGTCCATAACCATAAAATAATATTAGTCATTGATGTGAAACTAAGTCAGAAGTCTCTTTAACTAGCCATAGCTGGAATACTCATCTCTGCTGCAGCCTCCTTTTCCTAATTGCATGTGTATTTTTGCTTCTAGACTAAGCAAATGACACAAAGGAAACAAGCTGGACAGTTACATCATTTTTACAATAGCTAACCATGAATTTATTGTAGCCGTTTTTTCCATCTCCTTGAACTGTAAAAGGAAAAGTAGTGCATCAAAATTTAATGTTATACTGAGGTGAGAGAAAAAAGAAGGGGGCATAAAAGAAATAGCAGTGGCCAAGAAAAGACCTGAAAATTCAGAGACCTGGTTCAGAGACCTGCAGATTTTGACACACTCATATCTGTGATGCTATTGAGAATATTTTCAAATGGTCATTGGTTAGCCATATGCTAACAAGTAGTCTTGTAGCTACAAGTAGCCCTTTAAAGACCAAAACTCTTGAGATTATTTCCTACTGTTTTCTCTGATCTTTCTTTACTTATAGCCCTGATCTTCCTTACAGTCACTACATTTTATTTCCAGTAGTGAGGAGCAAGTGCTTGCTGAAACTGATGACGAATAGCTAATGTTCTAGCTCTGCATACTGTTCCTGCCACCACTCTCTTTTCTATTTATTTTCATAAATCCTGAAATACCGTAATTATCTTTGAGAAATCTTTCTTCCAAATTTGTTTGAAACTGGCCAATTTTTGGCAGGCATGAAGGAAACTGACAAAAATATGGCTTCCTTTTATCTTCTAGGTCTTTTAACAGTCACTCGTGTATGTAATGAAATGATGGAGAATTATGGATGTTAGCTTTTTTTGCTCATATGTTATTGGTTTCCCAGTTTGTTAGAGTGCTCAAAGTACCTAGGCTGGCGACTACTCAAAGATACAACTTTTGCTACCATTACTTGAAGGGGTGAAGTTATTAACCTAATTTGTCCTGACTTCTAATTCAAACTCAGACATTCTGTTTCAAAAATTTATTTATGAGCAGTAGCACCACTGTAACTGCATACAGATACCCAAGGAACACGGTCCAACTGCATTATTGCATTAAAACCAACAAAAAAATGCACTACTTTGCATAATAATATTTCTTTCTAGGTTTCAAAATATGTGTATAGTACTACATGTGCAGGTGTTCTTGATATATTTGATATATTCAAAGAACATGCTTTGGAGAAGAAAGTCTCAAGAATAGCACCATCTGAAACATTGTTAGCAGACATAGATCACGTATTTAAGTTGGAAAGGAAGCAGAACAACAAAAAAAATGATCAAAAGAAAGATACAACAAATGTATCTCAATTTAATCTCTGAATTGGCAAAGCTGAGACGAAAAGCATCACAATTTCAAGCACATATGTACTGGGTTTGCATGGTAAGATTTTGGCAGCAGGGGGCTACCAGGGTGGTTTTCCTAGGAAGCTGCTAGAACCTTTCTCCATGTTCAGTGGAACCAGTTCCAGATGGCTCCAAAGACTGACCCACCACTAGCCGAGGACAAGCCCATCAGTGACAGCGGTGGCACCTCTGGGATAAGATATTTAAGAAGGGGAAAAAACTGCTGTGCAACAGCATCTGAGAGAGGGGAATGGGAGTATGTGAGAGAAACAGCCCTGCAGACACCCAGGTCAGTGCAGAAGGTGGGGAGGAATTGCCCCAAGGACCAGAGCAGAGGTTCCTCTGCAGCCCATGGTGCAGCCCATGCTGAGGCAGCTGTGTCCCTGCAGCCCTGGGAGATCCATGGTGAAGCAAATTCCACCTGCAGCCCATGCAGAACACCACACTAGAACAGGAGGATATGTCCTGAAGGAGGCTGTGACACCATAAGCAGCCTGCCCTGGAGTAGGGTCCTGGCAGGAGGTGTGACCCCATGGAGAGAGAAGCCCACGCTAGAGCAGGTTTGCTGCAGGACTTGTGACCTCACAGGGAAACCACACTGGAGAAATCTGTTCCTGAAGGACTGTACCCCATGAAAGGGACCCACACTGAAGCAGTTAGTGAAGGACTATGGGAGGGAGCCCATGCTGGAGCAGGGAAAGAGTGTGAAGAGTCCCCTCCTGAGAAGGAAGGAGCAGCAGAGACAGCGTGTGATGAACTGACCATAACCCCCATTCTTCATCCACCTGTGCCTTGTGGGGGAAAGAAGTTGAAGTTGAGCTCACGAAGAAGGGAGGGGTGGGGGCAAAATGTTTTAAGATTTCTTTTTATTTTCTTATTACCATACTCTGATTTGATTGGCAATAAAGTAATTTTTAATTTTTTTTGTCTGTTTTGCCCATGAATGTAATTGCTGAGTAACTCTGTCCTTATCTCTACTCACAAGCTTTTTGTTATGTTTGCTCTCCCCTACACAGCCTCTTTGGTGGACACCTGGCCTCCAGCCAAGGTCAACCCACCATGACATACAATTAGGCATACCTGATACCATCTAAGTAGTCATCCTAATCTTGTGCATTTCAGTAGCAAATGGAATGATTTGGTAACCATTCTGCAGATTCAAATGCACATTCACTCCCACAAAAAAAAAAAAAAAAAAAAAGGAAAATAAAGAGAGGATCCAAATAAATTGTGAGGTAACATCCCACCAACTTCAGGCAGTGCCAAATCCTCTGCAGATGAACGATTTATCTTCCATGATCTTACTGTGTTATGTTTTCTTACTTTTCATAAGGCCTCCGGTGTTATGAAAAATAAATGTTTTCCATACCATGAACAGATGCATTTAAATGCAAGTTTTTTGCTATGAAAGTTGAAAAAAAAAAATTAAAAAATTGCCTAACCAAAGAAAAGTAAGCTAAAGAAAAACAAACATTTCTCTTACTACGACTGTTCAGATGCTGTGTTTGGGTCCAGCCAAGTTGCATGGTCAGAGACAATATCTTACAACAAAGGATATAAAAAATAACCAGCATTTAGCATATATCATGTGTTCCATAACTTTTTGGACCCAAGACCACTGCCAGATCTCAAAATTGATCATAATTTTTTCTAACATGGAAACATTATGGCTGTATGATGTTTCCTTGGATGAACCGAATCCTGCCTTGGAGACCGTCTGTGTACACACATAACCTTGAAGACTACAAATGGTTTTTTGTATTAACAATGTCTACAAGAAAAGAAAATCAAGTTTGAACAGATAGTGACCATACTCATATTGGTTTGAAGCTGAGTCAAAATGTGTTCACATTTGGATCTGATAATACTGAAATCACAAGACTGTAGGTCAGAGCTGAAGAACTATTTCCAGATTTCAAGAGCTTCCTTTTGACTATTTTCACATTGGGGGTCTTTCTGGTAATTTTGGCAACTGAATTAGTGATAAAGAAACAAATGGCTTCTATATAAAAGTACCAACAACAATACAAGGAACTTAATTAGGCTTTCAAGATGAATATTTGCCTATAAAAAGTTCAGATTTCCCAAAAGAATGTGTTTCTGCTGGAACAGCAGCATGCAAATAGCATTTCAGTCCACACATGCACCTATTGCAAAATAAGCTAACTTCAATAAAAAAAATTTCCAAGTCTAAGTCAAATTATTTGTGCCTCAGAATAACAAAGATGCTAGCAAACTATTTCAGACCTTTCAAATCTCACTACTGTAAATTGCTCCAACTTAACCACATTTTAAACACAATAAAATTCAGCAACTATAATCTAAATCATACACTTATCAGTCTTCTTCCCACAAGCCTTGAAGCCTAAAAGTTACCATGGAAACAAATTCTACATTTCCACAATTGGAAGAGCCAGTTAAAAACAAAACAAAACAAAACAAAAAAAAATATTAACTCATTGCTAACTATATGCCTTCTTCAAAGTAGAATCATGGCAATGGCTTTTAAGCTTTTAAGCAGTCAGGAACAATGGGATTGACATTCAATTAATAAATTATTCAGGGACCCGAAGCAGCATGTTTCTCATAAGAATTTCTTAATAAATAAATAAATAAATAAATAAATAAAATCAGAGTTTCTTCCAAAGAAGCATTTTTACAGTGTATTTACAACATGCCATTGTAACTGTTAACATGTGATAAGAGTGCCACTAAACCACAAATTATCCTGTAACCTAAGTGGAGGCAGAACTGCTGGCTGAAGCTTTACATTCAAGCTGCATACAGTGAAAGTGTTGCCTACATTAGAGAATTATAGAAAGATTTAATCTCTCACAGCTCTTTTCCTATCTTAAAATGGGGATGGCAATGCTTGTAATAGCAGATAATACTTGGGACAGGTGCTGCTTAACGTTTATCTGCGTGGCTACCTAATCATGCAACATCATACAATTGCCATATTGTGCTCTGTTTATATTCCATGACATTGATCTATGACCTTGAGCAACACAAAGAAGCTGTAACTCCCAAGGTCATCTCTTACATCTACAGAGGTGAACAGATGCATCTCCTGATACCTATTTTATAACAAAGCCTGATACATTTCAGATTATACATGACCTAAGAGCATATGAAAAATCAAAACACAAGGGCTAAAAGCCAAGAACATGCACAACTGGGGATTAGTTTTCCTTGAGAAACGTAAGCCCATGGAATTTGTACTATTGGATGAATTAGTACTGGAATTCTTTTTACTCCAGGAGTCCTTTACTTATCCATAAAACATAAAAATAATCAGAAATAGCTCTGATATGGAAATTTGATTGGCAAATGTCCTGCTTATGGATGATATTATTCTCAAAATAACTAAGGGGGGGGGGGGGGGGGCATTGTACTCCCCTTCCCCTTCAGCTTGACATCCAATTTATCCTCTTAATGCTCATCATTCATTTAAACCTTGTTTAATCACTATATTGATTTTAAATATTTTGTCTTCTGAGAATGCCAATGAATGTGACAGTCCTGATAATGGTCTATGCTATGTGAATCCCTGTCAATTATAAACTAGTTTCAAAGCACTAATGACACTGAAGTACATCAGACAGTAACTGTTCTTAACCTAAACCAAATTTGTAAACACGATGTTGAACAGTTATATTCAGGTTTTTCACGTTGGTTTTTTTTTTTTTTTTTTTCAGTGGGCATCTCTGAAAGATCTTTAAAATATGGCAAGCTATTCATCAGGACTTTTGAACTTGTACAGGAAAGAGTAACATAAACTGAAAAAGTTTAAAATCAGGAGTTGACTAGGAGTCAACAGATCTTTGGAATGCATTGCAGCTCTATCCTGCGTCAGACAAAATACACTGGTGGGGAAGGGAGATCTCATTTCTGCCTTTTTTTTTTTTTTTACTATTCTTTCTTTTTCAAAATTTAGAAAGTTTCTTATAAAACAAGTGTTTTCTTCTGTCTCAATTGTAAAACAATAAAGCTACAAATAAAACAGCAAATATCTAAAGAATCTTACATTTCTTCATTGAAAATAAAATGCAATTAATATTACAGGAATTGAATTTGTTTACTTTAAATTGTGCATCAGAAGCAGATTTTTTCCCTTTCTCCTCAAAAATAAATATGGACACAATGGCAGGTCTTAAGCCCACAGTATTATTCTTCCATGCTGTTTCAGTGCAAATAGTGAAACTATCTCTAGAAATTAAAATCACTCTTATAAATGGCAGCTAGTAAAATAAAACATGTTAAATACCATTTTATTCTTCTTTTGTTCTAAAAGGGGTTCAAACTTAAAGAGGGGAAGTTCAGGTTAGATATAAAGAAGAAGTTCTTTACTGTGAGGGTGGTGAGGCACTGGCACAGGTTGCCCAAAGAGGTGGCAAATGCTCCATCCCTGGTAGTGTTCAAGGGTAGGTTGGACAGAGCCTTGGGTGACATGGTTTAGTGTGGGGTGTCCCTGCCCATGGCAGGGGGGTTGGAACTAGATGATCTTAAGGTCCTTTCCAACCTTATTCTATGATTCTAAAAAACTTTACCCTAACAAAACTCTAGAAGGTATATGCTATTTTTGGTATAAAAATGCAAATCTGCCAAAATGCTATATGCTATTTTGGCTTCATAGAGACCAACTGTAATCACAAATTCAATCAAATTTCCTAGCACTGTCCACACAAGATAAACAGTTACTTCTCTTACTTAGAGGTATGCTTCAACATTTTCAGATGAGAAATATTCATGTGTTCATGCAGCTTTAAGACATTCTCCATGTTTCAGATTAGTTACTGTCTCTGGTCATTGAAGAAAAGTCAGTGACAGAGCTTATAAGTAAAAAATTTTTAGCATCATGAAAGAAAAACATAATAGATACTAAAGGAAAGAGTGGAAAGGCAGCTATAGAGAATTGCATGTTTCTCAAGAGATACAGCACAAAGGACACTGATTAACTAATACCATATAAACCAGAATATTCTAAGGGTGTTATATGTCAGCCAAAGCTTCAGGGAGTAAGATAATTTTGCTTCTTTCTCTATTGAAAAAGTATACAGTAATCACAACTGATTAAAAAAAAAAAATATCAGTCTCTGTTTCAATCTTCTTTGTTTCATAAATCTTTAAGGCACCTCTGCATTGTACTTCTTGAGTGCATTCTCCTCATACAGTATGAGTGCCTGTAACTCTGTTATTCTGAAGTTGAAAACTCAACACCCAATCTTCTGTTAAGCTGAAAAGAATTAAGAAAATTTTCACTGACCTTTGCTTTTATAAAAAGACTACTGTTCAATTTTGAAAGGATTACAGATTTTGACACTGTTTTTTCACAGAGCAATAGGGTGCACACATGTACCTGACCCAACATTAATAGTCATATGATTTAGCAATTCAAGTAATTAATAATTTGCCCCATTATCTTCCATAGCAATTGATATCTAGCAATCAGTACTCATACAAGTTTACAATGCTATTTTTATCATTTTAAAATAATCATCTAGGACCAACATAGCCTTTGATTTTCTAGCAAACAAATTTTTTCCATTTTTGAACTACAGTCCTGAAATTACCTCAAACTGGCCTTCAAGTATAATATCATCATCACTCTGCATCTCTATTGTGTTTCTTGAGAGTTTACTTCACCTCTGCTTCAAGCTCATTTGCTTTCTCAGTAGAAATCATGTCTCCACTGAGATAAAAACATGTTAATTTCACCACAAATTTAATCCAGAAACTTTTTGCAGTTACAAGACATATTCTGATGCATAAGGAGTTAAACAAGAAATTCACTACTACTTTCCTTATGCATAATCCTACAAATCTATAGGATTTGTAGATAATCAGATAACGGTATGTTGCCTTGTTTCCTTAGTTCAAGGCTTGATTATATTTCGTAACATGGAAAATTCCTATGCATTTTTAAGTTTCAACCAGTATGTTTAAGTTTAAACAAACATTTAAACAATTTTTTAACCAATACCTAAACCAATATTTAAACTAATATGGGTCTCTATAGTTTGGAGAAGAGGAAGCTGAGGGGTGACCTTATTAGTGTCTATAAACATATAAAGGGGGAGTGTCACGAGGATGGAGCCAGGCTCTTCTCAGTGGCAAACAATGATAGGACAAGGGGTAATGGGTACAAACTGGAACACAAGAGGTTCCACTTAAACTTGAGAAGAAACTTCTTCTCAGTGAGGGTGACAGAACACTGGAACAGGCTGCCCAGGGAGGTTGTGGAGTCTCCTCTGGAGACATTCAAAACCCGCCTGGACACATTCCTGTGTAACCTCATCTACGTGTTCCTGCTCCGGCAGGGGGATTGGACTAGATGATCTTTTGAGGTCCCTTCCAATCTCTAGCATACTGTGATACTGTGAAACCAATAAGTTTACGTTTAAATCCATATCTTGCATATGTAAAATACTGCACATCTGTGATAATATTCTCATCTGCTAAGAATGGGAAAGCTTTTTAAGTTATTTATGGGTTTCGTGTTTTGTGTTTCTCCTTCTCTCAAAGGTTTGGACATGGGAGGTACTTTTTGTGGGCTCGTGTATAGTCTGAAAACATGTTCACTCAAGTGAACTTCCATAGATTTCAATTTTCTAAAAAGTGCCTTTTTAGCCAGCTAAGTTCCAGTCATACCCCTGTTTTCGCTAGACATAAATAACTTTCACTAACACATGGGGAAATACCATAGACTAAAATCTTCCAATCTCTCAGAAAACAGACATCTAAAAAGGACATTGGCATCAAGCAACAGTTCCACAGATGATGAGAGACCGAGCCATCACATCTCTGAGAACAGTAAACCACGTCCCCTCATTTAAAGAAGCATTAGCAATGCCTTCCAACAAAAGGTCCACTTCTCTTCCACAGCCATATAAAGGGCATAGATCCAGGATTCAGCTGGCTGTGCAGATCCTCTTAGCACATCTGAGATTGTCAATCAGGACACAAGAGAAAATTAAGTTAAGGTAGGTTCTGCATGATATGCTCCTGCCTTCATATCCTCATATTGCTGTGGAAACCACTCTATAACCATTCAAATTACATCTACAGAGAAAATTGAAATAGTGTCTCTTCTTTGAATCTACCCATTACTATCCAAGCACTTGGTTTAAAATCATGTCCTTGCAGAAAGGCCTTCCACAATTCTTTGGAAAAGTATCTGCTAGACCTAGAACACGTATCTTAATCACTACAAACATAATGTAATTTGAGCAGAAACTGAAGAAAAAAATTCCGTATGGAAAAATCTGATAAAAAAATTGAACAAATATAAATACAACCTTATTGTTATAGATTGAACTGGCTTTTTTTGTTCTATCCTGTGAAATGTTTAACCAGAGCTGGATTACTACCTTTGCCTTTTTATTAATTTTATTTGTACTGTTGTGTTCCTGGGCTGCTACAAACATTTCATAAAGCCTTGTCTATATGGTAAATAAGCACTATCTGGTTACCTAAGCACAACATAAACCCTTTCCTATGAACCAAATACAAACCTAAACATCTAAAAATGCAAAACTTAGAAAAAAAAGACAACTAAGGTTTTCTGCCAGAATGTATTATGCATATTTAACATTCATAATCTCCCGTCCAATTTTCAAGCAATAAAAGTGAAAAATATTTAGTGTAATTTAATTTAAATTTCATGCTAATTGTCAATGACCTTTGAACCTTGGAAGTTGTGCTACTATCCACATGGCAATGTAATTATGGAATATCATTTCCTATATGCTGTAAGCAATGAAACTGCTTTAATTGACATGGATATATATTTGTGATAACTTTTGTTTAAATTAAAAATCAATGACAATTTTAGCTCTCCGGACACTATTTTTATCAAACTGGTTATTTCTTTAGAATCAGAGATATGCAGAAGCAAACACTTTGCAGAATGTACAATATATGTTTTAAATCCTACTGTAGTTTGCATTCATGCCATTTATGTTTAACACTTGCATATCTCACAACTATGTACACACACATAAAGACAAATCCCATCAAATCTAGGCTGCCTTCACAAGACATTACTTTCAGCCGATTTTTGATTGACTGTTGAGCATGCTTCACAATGACTAAGTGGGATACCATTTTATGACCCAGTATCAACGCTGCAATACACCACAGATGTCCAAAAGAGGGTTACAAAAGAAAATAAAAGTAGTTATTCACTTTACTTTTTTTCTTCCAATTTTTAAAGGGCAATCTATATTTAGTAAGCAGTACTGTTGTGCTTTCAAAGAAAAACAAACATTGCTAATTTGTTTCTTTCTTATGTTATCATTTTTTCTTTGTCCCTATACTCATAGAATAAGTGTTAGAAAGCAAACTACAAGTATAGTTATCATACCAAGGAGGATGGTTTTGTTTGGCACCAATAAAAAAAATATTTTGCCATCTGGAAACAGATATTTTTCATGAATTCACGTAAATTTCAGACTAGCCTTTGAAATAGTCACAGGAGCTGCTTTTGTGAGGAGTTGAAGTGAATCTTTGTAATCCCATCCCCCAAACTGAGCATGCCGGATTGCATAAAATATTTTTCTATTGTCATAAATATCACATTAACTTCTAATTTTTCCATAAATGTAAAAAGGATAGAAGTGTGCTTTGAAATTACCTTTTTTGTTCAAATGGTGCTAACAACAGAAGCTATGTACTAAATAAAGATGGATTGAGGAACAATGAAAAGAATGAGAATGCTCACAGCTCAAAGGTCTTGCTCTCACCCACAGCACAGGGCCTCATCTGATCTCACAGTGGTTTATCCTGCTGTGACTGCATAGACTTCATTAAGCTTCATCCTTTATATAAACACAAATGAATACATAAATAGAAAGCAAAGAGTTGCACAGATTTTACACTAGAAAAGAGGGGGGAGGGAATCTTAATCAGGAAGCAGCCAGCTATAGCTCCAGTTTTGCTTTCAAAAGCTATTTATGTACTCCTTAGCAAGAAAGCTTATTTACATCACAGCTGCAAAGTAGCAAAACCAGTACAGTATTGTAAAACAGTAGGAAAATTTTGCCTGTCAAAGAAATAGTATTTCTCATCTGCAATGAAAACTCACTGTGACCTAAATTAGGTCTTTGAATTAGAAGCATTAAACCATACCAGCTTTTTTTAATAATTTCTTTTTGCTCCATGTTAAGTAAAGTACTCTCTTCTTTCTTGGATCCTTTCTTAGCAGCACCAGTTAGTCATCAGGATGTACTTAGCACTGACACTCCACAGTGAGCCACTACCACCCCCTCTCACTCCAGGATCTTTTCAGCAAATTGTATTTGGGAAAAGAAGATATAAAAAAAAGAGAAAAGAATAGACAACTTCAAAACATAATTGATTTCTGTTACCCTGAAAAAATAAACACATTTTTGTCATCAATTATTTTATTGTAAGCAACTTCTCATGAACTAATCCCTTTTAAAAATAAAACAACAAAAAGGAAAGTTTTATAAGATTAATTTTGTAAATGCCACAGAAGCCCAGGATAACCCAACATACCTGTAGCTATATTTACTCAGCAAACAAACCTTCGACTTGTAATTTGCTTCTGATGTAGCCTAAAAGCACTTTATTATATTAAAGCTTATTGATGCCTGTAAGGCCTTTTTACCTACTGCTATTTCAAACGTAGTGAAATAATGCAACACTAATCTCTAAGACTTTTATTCCATAATAGATGTTTTTCTCACTAAATCAATTCAAAGGCTAATTGGGGTGGAAGGTGGCTATCTCTAGTGGTTATAAATACATTTGCATTGCTATCAATCTTTCACACGACTGATGTTTAACGAGGCTGAACAAGAGCTCAGCCTAGCTTTGGACGTTGAAATTCGATGCAAACTAGTAGTCAATGCTGCCATCAAGTGGAAAAATCGGAAAAAAAGCGTTTTCAGCTCGGGCTTCTCGCCCATTCTTGCTTCCCACCTAGCCCACACGCAAGATGGCAGGGATGCAAAATGCTTTCATCAAACTGATTATTTCTTTAGAATTGGAGACACGCAGAAACAAGCATTTGGCAGAATGTACAATATATTTTTTAAATCCCAGTGAATTTTCCATGCAAGCATTTATATTTCCATGCATGCCATGTATGTTTCCATGCATGTCCTGTGTATTCCGAGGTCCAAGCAGCTCTTCAAGAGTGCAGATACTGCTGTTGCCTAAACATCCTCAGCTTTGCTGGGCACCTGAAACTCAGCCTATTACCATCTTCCATGGTCAGGGGTGTAACAAAAGGCAGAATGTACCCTGTGACGATTTAAATCAGACGGGCCTCCCCTCAAGGTCTGGACAGGCCAGAAAAGGTTATGGGTTCCTTCAATGTACCTTGGACCATCATCTATGTACATACATTCTAAGTCACTCAAAACATCTGTAAGTACATTTCATTCTCCTGTCCAGTGAACAGGCTCTTGTCACTTTCTGAAATAAACTTGATTACACATAATCTAGGGGGAAAAAGCAAACACTTTGCAGTTGTACAGAGACCATACTTTAAAGTGCTATATAATAGTTCACAAGTTTCAGGTGTTAGAGAGAGACAAAGGACCTTCAATCCTCATCATGTGACCATCTCCAAAGTATTTACAGACAAGGCTGTTCATGGCATTCCTATGAGCTAGGTAGAACAGGATATCCAAAATACAAAAGTCCAGTTTACCTTCCCAAGACTGGAACAGGAGATAAGGCTTTCCTTAGATAAATAAAAATTTTACGGCTGAAGCATGTTTAAAACCGTTTTTATAGCTTTTGCCTAATAAGAAATATGTAGATATGGTAAATAAAGTAGCCATTTTTCTACTAGAAAAGTTACTTGGGGAAAGACTTGTTTTCTTTATTTGGTTTGCCTGTGAAACAATCAGATTAATTTAAGTGAGCTTGATGACTTTTTCCTCCATGCATAATTTCTGCATGGACAGCTTGAAATAAAGTGTATCTTCCTCACGAAGAAAGGGTGATCTAAACCAGCTATTTAACATATGCCTGCAAATTTAACTCATCACTGGCCAAACTGTTAAACGCATTATCCATGAAAGGATCATACATAGTGAATGGCAAATGCGTAATAGGGTAGCAGCCAATACAACCTTTATGAAGTTACAGCATTATCAGGTGCTCTCTAGTGTTTTACAACCAGAAGCTTGAAGTGGCCAATTGCTGATATAGTAGAAGACTGGGTTTACTGAAACCAGTTATTATGATTCCAGAATTTTGCTTTCATCTGCCTAACTGTAAACAGTTACAGACTATTAGTTCATAATCCATAACTTATAGTGTTAAGACAGCAGGCAAGAAACTTGTATTCTGTCTGTTATTACTAAGCATTGCTACATAGAGTGTCAGAAGACAATTTCCTCTACAAATATTAATGCTGTAGCATGATACTTCACCTTGCAAGTAAACACAAGCCTCTGTCAATGAATACACAGGCTAAAATGAGTACTGAAATAGAAGAGAAAACAGCATCATGAAGACAGACAAAATGAACAAAATAGAATTAGAATTAATTACAGACACGTATGCATAATGGAAGTTAATAGCACTTTCTATAACTACAGTGTACATTTCCACTGTTGTTTAAAAGGAATTAGGGGATATAATTGTCTGATAGTCAAAAAAAAAAAAAAAAAACAAAAACAAAAACAAAAAAAAAAAAAAAAAACAAAAAAAAAAAAAAAAAAAAACCAAACCAAAAAACCCAGCACTTAGAAATCTTTATCAAGATTCCAGCCAAGAATTCACATTGGCAGAAAAGAAAGACTCCTGAAGAACAGTTCACTTTAGGAGCCCTGTATCTAAACGGGCCATGAATGTTACAAACAAAACCAAACTCCCCTGAAATGTGGTGCCTATGCTGCAGCATTAGTATTGCTCCTTTCATGTGTTCCCAGATCACAACTCAAATCACTGACATCTTGAATTTCTGTCTCAAGTACTTCTAAACGAAGTATTTAATTAGAAGAAAACTGAATATTAATTTATTTGCCCAGAAACAAAAACCTTCACTCTTTACTAAATGTTCCAGAAAATGACCAGTTGAAGACAAACCTAACTGGTTTGCACAGTGTAAGCAGATGTGAAAAATGAGAAACTAAGTACAGATAAGATATGTAAGTTGCCAAAATAGACATTCCAAATAAAAAAAGGGTAGCAATTGCCCATTTCAGATTATTTTCCCTGACATTGTAAAATACTGCAATGCATTATCAACAGCAATAAAAAACAAAACAAAACAACAACAACAAAAAAAACAAACAAACACAAAAAAAAAGCGCCAAACAAAACAAACTGAAACAGAAGAAAAAAAAATAAAACAACAACCCTAGAGCAAAAATAAATATGAAAAAGAATGCAGCACTGAATGTTAGGGCTGGTTAACACACCAGTGCAACCAAGACTATGATCAGAACCTGCCAATTCAACTAATGTTGCAGCTGTTTCTGAATTTCCTTACCACTGCGATGTCACAACGACAGAGGAGAGAACATAGAATCATAGAATACCAGGTGGGAAGCGACCTCAAGGATAACCTGCTCAAACATTTCTAGGTAAGCATGACAAAGGATAGATGTCCCATCAGCCTGGCCAGCCAAATCTTACAAGGGTCCAACATTGCGGAATTTACCTCTTCCCTGGTGAGATTATTCCAATGGCTTATTGCTTTCAACGTGAAAATTTTCCTTCTGTATCCAACTGAAATGTCCCCAGGAGTAACTTGTGCCCATCACCCCTCATCTTTTCCATGTGACTCCTTGCAAAATGGGAGTCTCCATCTTCTCTGTATCAAGCCTTTAAATACTGGAACATAGTGATAAGGTTTCCCCTGATCCTTGTTTTCTCCAGGCTGAACAAACCCAGGTCTCTCAGCCTTTTCTCATGCAGCTTCCCAGTCCTTGGATCATCTTTGTGGCCCTTCTCTGGACCTTCTCCAGCATGTCTGTATCTTTTTTTGCATAGCAGGTACCAAAAGTGAACACAGTATTGAGGTGTGGCCTGACAAGCTCTGTGTGCCTTAGAGCTTTCACTGCTATTATGCAAGAGCTGAACCTGTGGTAAGTAGTTGGATGTTTTAGAGGTAACACAACTACCCCAGTCAAGTAGTAGCATTTTATGATCTTGTATTTTGAGTACCAGCCTCTGAAGTTCTACTATTACTGCACAGAATTACAAGTTTTTTCATACAGTAGGGTTAATGCATATTTTCAGAAGTAAAAAAAAAAAAAAAGAAATTAAAAGGAATAGAGAAATGAGGGTTTGGATAAACTCTGCTGAACTAATTAAGGAAGGTTAACAGCAAGATTTTCCAAGCATGCACCTCTAAAAGAGGTACATGACAGTTAACCCAGTGTAGAACAGGAAAGCTGAAGTCAAAGATACTCTGGATACATGTAGAAGTTGGAGTTCAGAAAGCAATGAGGCAATGTAACAGAAGAAAAATAAAATTCACTGAGATTATTAAACGATAAATACTGCTTGTGACTGAGAATGTGTCTGAACTGTGGAATGGTGAAAGAGGCAGCTACTGGGGGAAGCATCACTATAAGCTTTCCACCCAACCCATTCTATGATTCTATGATTTTCTGACATTCTTTCTTAGGTACCTGATAATGATCACTAAGGGTGACAGACTACTCTGCTAAATACGCAGGCAGTCTGCTGCAACAGGGCTGTTCTTGCAGTGTGACTTTCAAAACATTATTTGTTTTCACTCTTCGTTCTTAATTTGAATTAAGCACATTTGGAAAAACTACACTTGGAAAAAGTCACAAAAATTCATTAGAAATGTCCCTGTAATTACCTGTCTAACACCTGAGACCTGCTCATGGTTTCTGATGGCCATCTCAGTTTAAATACACTTCACTAAAAGCTTCACAGCTGTTCAGTCAGACAACCAGTGTCATCACATGAAACACTGACTAGAACTGACCTGCTGAGTTTCCACACAAACTGATTCTGTGCCTTTAGCTCTGCATCTTCTTCCATAGATTATGACAGCTACACTGGTCTTAGTTATCATGCTTTCTAAAGGAAAGTACTAATGAGCATACAGTATCCGTGAAAAAACTGATGTTTTACTTATGTTAATAAGCAATGTTTAAATTCAAATCTCTAAGACACTTCAGCAACCATAAAGCTCAGTGTATGGGTATTTTAAAGTTAGAAATTATAGCAGCTGGCTATTTATCTATGGTTTTATTTTGGTTTGATCATTTTAAACACTCATGTTTAAAAGGAAAGATAGTTCCTATTGTATCGTAAGATCATCCACATGGAAGCAGATGCACATTTTTTGCTGAATCAGGCCCTAATTTGTACCACATTTTATCCAGTGGAAATGCCCTAGTTTTGTTGTACTACATTACCATCTATTAAAACAAAATTGGAATCTTTCAGTCTAACAGCTTTCCTTAAAAGACTTTCATAGGCAGGTTTGATCTTTACATTATGAACTCCATTTCATTGTATGCTCTTACATTTATATTACTGCTTAACATGAACTCCCACTGAAACGTGACCTGACCATTTCTATCTATATTTATTCATGCCAAGCTTTCTTCTTAACAGCTGTGGGGTTGAAAGTGTAGTATAGTTACTGTAGAAATAATATTGCCTGTTATTTCTGACAATGAAGGTCATGCCAGCTTCACATAAAAGGAAATGTACCTTTTCATGTTTTTGAGTTGTGGCATACACTTTAAATTACTTATTATAATCACCTATAGTAGAGTGTTGGCCAAAACTGCTTTTTTCCCCAGCTCCCTTTTCTGTCTTTTAAATCAGGCATATAGATTTCTGTCAGCACTGCCATGCCTACAGAATAAAAATATCAAATATTCAGATTCAAAACTTACTGAGCAATACAGCTGAAATAAAAAAAAGCCCAAACATATTGCCTGAGTTCCGTTCATGCATTCTTATCCCACTGCCAAAATAATTTTACCTTTCTAGACTAAGCATTCGAAGAAAGGAACCCAGAGAGATCTATAAGCTGTTAAGCTTCATGTTCTTATTCAACCAGACCAATAAGAATAACTGCACAAATCTAGTTCCAGGATGAAAGACGTGGTTGATTTCTAATACAGTTTATCTGCACACTGTACCTCAGTTTCTAGCTGGGCATCTCTACACAGTAGCCATAGCTACTGTGCTAATTCCTGGATTACACATTTGTATAGTAGAATTCCAAAGTTATTAGAAAAAAGTTTTTATAAAAAGACAGCTACTGAAATTTGGATTCCATTTTTCTAGTTAAAAAATCAGATGTTTTTTCTTTAAGTAGATAAATGCATTTAGACATACACAGATGTTATTATTTGAGCTCTGTAAGCATGCTTGCATGCTCACCAAAAAATGCTCTGCTGTACAGTTTAAAATGACACCATTTCAATGAGTTGTGAACCTTACAAATATTGTAAGATAGTTTTTAAAAAACAAATTTAGTCTTTTTGTGTAGACTAGTTACATGAGACATCTATTGAATGCCTATTCATAGGGTATCAACATTTCCAGCAGTTTAACATACTGAACACAAGATCAGTAATTGGATTGGTGTTTTGTGTGTGTGTGTTGTTTGGGGTTTTATAAGCAATACAATTTAGCTACAAAATGGAATATTTTCTGAAGCTTTTGTTCCATTCCTGGTTGCAGTTCCTAATAAAGCATCTTTTATTTGGAAATAACTTACTATTTCAGTTACAAAGCACATACACTGAGACTTTCAAATGTCCGCTCTACAAGGGAGCATTGCAGCACAGCTGAAATACAGGAATTTCCTTTATTTTTTACAGAATAGAAGGAATTCTGTACAAAACAACAACAACAAAAAAGTTAGTTTTGTGTCTGCACAAGTGGTTTTGATCCACAAAATGCAAAATGTTTTGGTCCAGGTTCTCTCCCTCAATAGCTCCATGCCACCTGTCCTAGACAGCCCAGCTCCTGTGACACAACAGTAATACCTCCTTACTCCTCCCTTCACACAGAGAATTAACCCTTCTAAGAAGCTGGAAATCTACCTGCCATGTAATTAGCTTGGGAAAGAGAGTGAAACATGAGCATCTGGTGAGCGCGGTTGTACAAATGCTTGCTCTCAAGGTGTTACACTCATACAAGGATAGAGATCAGCTGAGGCAAATACTGTATTTGTGAAAATATGGAACTCAATGGAAACAACCTCAAAACTAATGGCAATCCAATCAAAGCATGTCAGCTGTAGCCATTGAAATCCAGCAATGCTGACGAAAAAGAACATTATATGGAGATGGTGGTGAGGTCATTACTATTATTTTGACAGGAAATACACAAATTGCAATTAGTTGCAGTACATCATTGCCCACTATTGCACTCATATGCAATTTGTAATTATGATAGGTCAAAATATTATATATTCAAATAAGTATATATAAGTATGTATATGTAATATAATATTAATTAATATGCATTGATAAGCATCTATATAAATATGTATTAATATGTATATAAGTTAAATGATCAATATGTATTAATATGTACATACATAATTCAAATAAATGAATGCATAGTACTTCAGCTCATAATCCAAGCTTTGAGCTCACCCATCAAAATGCATCTAGAAACCTGCTAGCATATTAACTGTGGAGCTAAATGGTAATACTGAATGCCATACTTCCAAGACACAGATGTTCACTGTTATGTATGGTATTTGGAGACTTAATATTTAGAAGTGGTATTACAGAATGGTTACAGAGTGTTCCTAGACAGGACTACACGAACAGCCAAAACAGTCTGGCTGCTATTGACATGCTTCTTGGCACAGTTAAATTCTGCCTCATGACCAAATTCAACACCTACATAGTGTTATAACTCCTCTCTAGAATATGCCCCTTAAAAATTATTTGACTTTGGAGGAATGCAGACCAGTGACTTCTATATGCTATCATTTGCATGGATGACCTGTTAGATGGCAATTCCAACATGAATTCAAATATCACTGTGAAGTACCTTTAATACGCTTCCTGTATTAAAAACACAGAGTTGCATATGACTATTAAACAACTTCCACATCAGCTGTTGTAGTTGCATGGATCATATTTATTTAGTGTGCCAATAGCTCACCCAAGTTCGTTTATGATAGGCATACCCTAAAGAAAATCTTTGCGGCCAAAAGCCTGAATAATTTCTATCAGAACACAAAAATTACCAATCAATAGAAATCACTCTAAAATGGTTAAGCTTTAATATTAGTATTGAATTGGCTTCATTTTCTGTATCATCCAGATGAACACTAGGCAATATCCTGTTGTTTTTAAAAAGGACATACATAAGGATTGAATATTTTCTTCTTTTACATATATCAAAGTCTAGTAGGCTTTTAACCTACTGCCTCTTAATTTTTCCCCTCTTATTCCTTTAAAGACAGTATGTTTAGTTCAATTAGTTTTATACAACAATCACACTCAATCTTAGTGCAGGGGTTTTGCCTTTGAAACAGCAATAACTGTCTGTGTTATGTGTACAAATATATATGAATTTTAAAATCTGACTTTGGTCACAAAAAATGTTTGATGCCTTAATCTCTAAAGTATAACAGCAATGTTGGACTGGAATGGACTGCCATCATAATTATAGTCCATATTATGAAGTCATGACTTTATAAGGTACTGGAACGATGAAGTATAATTCAGATCTCAGAAATTACACACACATTTACCAATTCATCTTCTATGCAGACAAGATGTACTTCTTCATCAGGTAAAACTTTCAGATATAAATTTTGTGTGTTTATGATGAATAAGAATTTTAAACTATCAGATTTACCAAAATGATCATAATAAATCATTAAACATTCTCAGGTTAACATTAAGACTGTACTTTTAACTGTAGTTTTGTGCAGTGCAGTAAGATGTGTAACACAGTACAGCACACAAGTGGTAAGTACTAATTCAACAGCATAGCTTCCTCACAGAGACTCTTCTCCAGAATGCTGTCCTTACTGGGAAACATTTCTTCAGATCAATATATATAGCCTAAATTTTTGTACTGAATTTTGCAAATATTATTCTTCATAAAAAGTGAAGAGCACACATGTCTGTTAGGAGAAAGTGTCTAGCACTCCAGCAGTCTTTGGAATAAAACCATTAATCCAAGTTGCTCTAATAAAAGGAGAAACAAGTATTAAAAGGTCCATCACACTTGTTGTTCAATTATTCACATAATATTATGTAAATATTATTACTGGACTTCCCAATCTGATCAATGAGGCCAATCAGAGTAATAGTAAAATTAAGCAGAAATTACTACACACGTTTTCTCTAAAAAAAAAAAATCCATTTTTCTTTAATATGGCCATAAACAGTTCAAAATTATACTGAAGGAAAATAACTACACATTTCAATAGCAGAGTTCTTAACTCATGCCAAGAAATAGTAAGAGAAAAAAAGTAAAAAAAAAAAAAAAAAAAAAAAAGCTGACTTTGGTTTTTTGGCATCATCTTTCTTGGAACTGTTTTAAATCCAGTCAGAAAATGGTGGTTTTGGTCCACATTCAATTTGATTTAATTATCCATAGCTATCATGTAAAATGTATTAATACTACTCAGAAAGATTTGTTTTAAAACCGTTGTATATACAATGGTCCTCTGAGCAATACAGACATTTATCACAAGACTAGGTACCAATCATTGCATTTATCTTTTTGGAAGGTCTATCTTGCTAGTTCTTACACCTATCAACACAACAAACCGAGACCAGTTACTCTGTGCTGTCCTCATAACACATCAGATTTGTAAGCACTGACAAGAAACCTCTAGAGATTGAGTGCCATGTAATCAAAATGAGATTCAACATGAATCGAGCCTCCATGACATTAAAGAAAAAGCTTTGCATTGCCCATCTGCACAGCAAATTGTGTCCTGTGTTAATACATCTGCTAAGAAGAACTACCTGGCATATTGACAGTATCTTTATAATTGGCAGCTGTTTTTTGAAAAAGCAGTTAGCAATTGCTTTGTGAAACAATATGGCATTTACAAAACCTGAAATCTCACCTGTCATTCTGATGTCAAAATACTCTTTCACAATAGTTATTGTAATTGTTTCAAAAGTTATAGCATATATTCTTAAAAGGTGAACTAAAACAGAAAACCCCAAAAGATAACAGCATTAAGCAAATAAATAAAAAGATATATACAGCTTGTAAAAGAATAATTACAAAATATCTGAAAACAGGATATCTAAAATCAGTTTATCACAAACAAAAATGCCCCAGAATTCAGACAGGAATACTTTTTGTTTGTTTGTTTGTTGGTTGGTTGTTTTGTTTTTGTTGGTTTTTTTTTTTTTTTTTTTTTTTTTTTTCCTAGAATACTCACCTACCTGCTATTTGCAAACTGGACAGAAGGAATCCCAGCAGCACAGTTCCCGAACTGCCATCAGATGTGAACTAGAATGATGAGCCATATCTGTCATAGAACCACAGAATGGTTTAGGTTGAAAAAGACCTTTAAATATCACCTAGTCAAACCCCCCTGCCAAGGGCAGGCACATCTCTCAGAAGATCAGATTGCTTGAAGCCTCATCAAACCTGACTTTGAACATTTTTAGGAATGGGGCATCCACAGCATCCTCAGGCAACCTGTTCCAGTGCCTCATCACCCTTATCATAAAAAATGCCTTCCTTATGCAGAGTCTGAAGTCACTGAGGCTTTAAGCTGTGAATCTCACTGAGGCCTTGGTCCTCGAGAATTAAAACCAGCCTCAGAAAGCACCCTTTGCTGACCACCACCTTGCACCAACTGACAAAGATGGTGTCAGGCTTGTGTTCATGGGGGCTCCCCTCTTGTCCCCCTTGCACGAACACCATCTTGAGTGCTCTAAGGTGGAGAAGTCATGAGGATGAGAAGGCACTCTCCCCTTGTTTCCTTCTCTACTCTCCCACCATCTGTGAGTAGCAAAGAACAGGAGCATCTTCAGAGCAAAGCTGGCAGTAGAGAGCAGAACATGGGGCAAGTGTGCGATGTGTAGAAGAGCTTTGCCCACCCCTGTGGTGCACCATCCACGTGCCAAAGCAGACCTAGATGGAAAGAATCAGAGGTGTGCAGAGCATCAGGTGCTGGAGGCAGCTCTGGGTGAATCCCTGAGGCTGAGCTCGAGTGGCCAGGAAGCAGCGGCTGAACATGCATTGCACTCTGGCTGCAGAGACACCTTGACCCAGGCTGTGCTTGAGCAATCAACCACCCCTCTCACTGTGCCAGGGTGCTGCTACACCCACGGGCAGGAGTGGATGCGCCAGTGCAGACAGCACAGCTGTAGGTGAAGGCTCTCACTGATATCAACATACACGATATGAATGCAAATTGAAGACGGAACTGCACTTTTATCGAATAGAGGGACAGCTGAAAAGTGGCAGCCCCTTAGAGGTGCAGGGGACAGGGTGCATCTGGGGCTGCAAGAGCGGCCTGGCACCTTACCAACATGGCCCTGACTCCAGTGCAGCCAAGCAAGGCAAAACATGACTGCAGACCACAGCCAGTATCCCTGGGGGAAAAGCTCCTCCTGACTGCAAATGCACGGTTCCAGCAGTGTCTCCAGGTTCCAGAAGCAACATCTTATATTGCAGCAACTACGCTGCAAGAGCAGCAGGAACTTGCCCAGAACAGCCCAGAGGAGCCCTGGCAAGAGGCTCTGCTCAATGCTACACAGGAAGGGAAAAAAACCCTGGGGACCTGTGCCAATCTGCCCTGGCGGAAAATTCTTTCCTGACCCCAAATTGGCGATCAGCTGTTCCATAAGCATGTGAGCAGGACCTGCCCCCTGGCCCCACAGGGTGATCACACCTACCAGGGACACCACCATTGCCTGACCTCTTCACTCCTGCAACCTGCATTCACCTCAGAGGCACCCCAGAATTGCAAAAAGCCCCTGCACAGATCAGCCTTAGGGACGAGAACCCTTCCTGTGCTCTGCAGGACAGCAGTGGGTGCTCCAAAGCACTGGGAAGGTGCTGGCTCTGATACAACAATATCCAGTGAAAAGGCAGCCTTGGGCATCTCCAGGTGTCTGTGTGCTAAGGAGCTTCTATCCATTCCCTGAAGGAAGGTTGCAGCATCATTGTCATTTGAAGGCAGCCCTGCCACGAGCTGAGATAGCAGCAGAGAACCTCCAACAGCCCTGTCCAGCCCCTCGTCTCCCTCCTCAGTCGCTCCAGTTAATCCCAAGAAAAATAAAAATTGAGTATATGAGAATTATGTTCTTAAAATCTCAGTTACTATCATTCATCCTGAAAACTTACTGTGAAAGATATGCTCAGAAAATACACTATTTAATTTGATAAAACAATCAATGAAGTTGCAGTGTGGCTTAATTGTTGATTAATGATTCTGCAATGATGATTCTGCAATCTCACGTTTGAAATATCCTCCAAAAAAGCTACTGAAAGCTCATGGAAAGCTACTGAAAAATACATGGTGGTGTACTTTTAAGCATTCAGGTGTCAAAATTTGAAGACTCAAAAAGAAAACTTCAGTTTGAATAAAAACAAAAATCCACCATGAACTTAAAAAATTTTTACTTGCAATAATTCTGTAGATCTGTAAAAGTACAAGCAAATGAAAATATCTGCTTATTAATATTAAGTGCTAAGAGTCTTAACTAGAAGCCTAGCAACTGATTTTACATATTAACACTGTTCTCAAGTAAATATGCCCTTTTTATATCATATCAAATCATATAAATGAGCAATCATCTCTATTGAAAAAAAGGTTGTGATTGAAGAACTAATTACCAGTCTTCCTTTCCTAAATAAAGATACCTGGCAAAATTAAAGACACATTTATTGCGTATGTCACAGTATCTGTAATGGTTTTTATTCTATCTGGCACAGACAGCAAAGACTTTAATCCACATAGACCCTGAGCAGATTTCCGAGTTACAAACATGTGCATTGATGTCTCTTCACTCTATTGTTATCATTAGGTATATTAAATCATATAACAATAACACGTGTTAACTAAGCAGACATAACTATAACAGTAATTTTGAGGTAGCATTTTGAGTAACATGGTTTTGAATTCCTTGCTGTCCAAAAAGTTTAAAACTGTTCATAACAAATAACGGCCTCCGTTATTTCATCCAAGACTGTAGGAAAGGGGGAAAAAGGGCAAGTTTTAAAAAGCTATCTTTATTTTTTTGTCTTACATTTAAACAGATATGCATTTCATTTTTAGATACCCAGCCAATACTTACTTCATTAGAGAGGAAAAAAAAAGGATATAAATGCAGATCATACTGGCATAACCTGAACATACCTGCATTAGTACTGACTGCTTTACTAGAAGAAAACCTTGTTCAGCATTAAAATCAAGCACTTAAAAAAATATTGCTGAAAAGCAAGTTCCTAGATACTAGTAATTTCAGCAAAAAAAACCAGCTTTCATGTATTCAAATATTTTAAGTTCATAATATACACACTTTCTTATTATGTGTATGGAGTTCAGATCATACAAACACAGTACAGATCAAAAACTTCAAAACTAATTAAGTGTGTGAGAAAATTACAAATCAAATCTTACAAAGCAACAAATTTTGTCAAGAACTACAAAGAAGGATATGTTTTTGTATAATAATGGTCAAGTAACCTACCTTTTCAGCTCAAATAAAAACATAGAAATAATTTCATGATTTTGAAACAGTAACACAAACTGGTGGAGTAGAAACTTAAAACCTGTTATACAGAATATTTTTGTAGGCCAAGTTCGGGTATTTTAAAGACAAAGTTCAGTAATAATGACAAAAAAACCCAGTAATAATGACAAAGATGAAAGTATACATATGAGCACTTGATCTAAATAATAAAATACACTTTTGGCTGTTAAGGAAAAATAAATTACAAAATACAATTAAAATCCTTTTAAATGCAATAATTAATTCAAAGGTGTGCCCTTATTTTAATACACATTTTAAATGCTACCACAAAACAGACTGAAAATAAGTAAGTATGCTAAAAGGCCTGAGTGGATTAAAAACAAAAATCAGCTACTTCAAATTATAAAAAATTGAGATAATCTGAGTTTTGGTCAACAAATACGTCTAGTCTCTTTGATCTTTCACACATCTTCAATAACTGTGCTCTGGGTTCAGCAGTAGCAGTCTTTTTTCTCCTTCTTAGTAGCTGGTGCAGTGCTGTGGTTTTGACTTTCAGCCTAGGAACAATGCTGATAACACCGATGGTTTTAGTTGTTGCTAAGTAATGTTTACTGTGATCAAGGAATTTCTGAGTCTCATGCTCTGCCAGGGAGGAGGGGAAGCCAGGAGGAAGCAGAGACAGGACACCTGACCCAAACTAGCCAACGAGGTATTCCATACCAAAGCACGTCATGCTCAGTATATAAACTGGAGGCAGTTACCTGGAAGGGCTAGACTGCTGTTGGGGTTGGGCTGGTTATCGGTTGGCGGGTGGTGAGTAGTTGTATTCTCTTCCCTTGTTATTTCCCTTATGATTATTATTATTATTGGTGGTAGCAGTAGTAGTTTTGTGTTAAACCTTAGTTACTGGACTGTTCTTATCTCAACCTCTGGGAGTTACATTCTTTTGACTCTCCTCCCCATCCCTCGGGGAGCAGGGGAAGGAAAAAAAAGGGGGGTGTGAAGAAAGAGGGGCTGCGTGGTTCTGAGTTGCCGGCTGGGCTTAAACCATGACAGTTCTTTGTGGTGCCCAACATGAGGCCCGAAGGGTTGAGAAAATGACAGATCTGATCAGAGTTTGTCTAATCGTATCTGTGATAAGCATTCATTGCTTCAGATTAATAGTCACTCGTCACAATGTTGATTTATTGACTCTCAAAGTTGTTGCTCTTGATCTCAGAGTTTCAGCATGTCGTACCTTACTTACAGCTGGTATTTGCTGGTTTAGTGTTTATCTGCTGGGGGACTTGGGCTAAGCTTCTTGTTTCATTGTACTTTATGGTAATGACTTGTAATACAATAGACTCATTGATCATGAAACTGATCTGGCCTGTGTTCCCAGTGTGGTCACCACCTCTATACTTTGGGAGGTATAATGCAAGTGTTTAGCAATTACACATCTGATTTTCTCTCCTCAGGTGGTCAAACTATGAAGGAGACATTCCCTTACACCCCCAGCTCCCCCACCAGACTATTTACAGCATCATTTGGGAGTTCTGAGCTGCCTGCTGATTGTGATGGGGATCACCATGTTGGCACATATACAGAGTGTGTTTTAGCCATGACTATTTTGTCTGATCTCAAAAGCTAAGCAGAGTCAGGGCTGGCTCTTGTCTAGGGTTAGACGATAATATAGGAGGACCAGGAGATTTTCCCCGAGGTTGGACAGTCATGAGTGGCAGGGTGTGTGGGCCAGTATGGGCAAGTACTAGGTCAGTGGGCCCCTCTACTGCTTTGGAACTTCACCAATGAACAAATGCAAACCCCTGAAAAATTAGTAAAACACTTAAATGAGGTGTGTTGTCATCCTGGTCATACCAGAGAGGGACAAATCATGGCAACGTGCTGGGGCTTGGCCCATGCTTACAGAGCCCTGTTCAACACTATTCAGCACCTTCAAAGGGAAAAAGATGTCTCTGGATCTGATGACAAAGCAACAGACAACACAGCTACTCCAAGTGCAGCAGCTACACCAGCCTCAGTGACAAGGACAGCAGCTACTCAAACCCTGACAGCAACAGACAGCACAGCTGCTGGTGCTACTCAACCCCCAAGCACAGCAGCTGCACCAACCCTGACAACAGATACTGCAGCCACTCCAACCACAGTGATTATCACTGCAGCTAAACCAAAGAACCAGCTTGTGCCAATATCGGTTGCCCCTGTAGGCAAGGATGAAAAGCAAACAAGAAACACAAAAAGCAGCCCATACAGTGAAGAAAGATGAAGAACCAATGCACTTACTAAATGGGACAGCATCTGAACAAGAGTTATTATTACGTGGATCAGAGTAAAAGAAAGAAGAAGAGGTGACTTCTTGACCCCGGAACTCAACCGAGCTATGGAATATGCAAAAAGATTTCACTCGTCATCCAGGGGAGCACATCATCACCTGGTTGCTCCAATGCTGGGACAATGGGGCTGATGGTCACAAACTAGAAGGTACAGAAGCCAAGCAGCTGGGATCACTTGGTAGGGAAGGGGAAATTGACAAAGCAATTGCAAAAGAGAAACAGTCCCTCAGCCTTTGGAGGCGGCTCTTGGCAGCTGTGAAAGAAAGGTTTCCGTGCAAGGACGATGTTACGAGTTGTTCAGCCAACTGGACCACGTTAGAGAAAGGCATCCAGTCTCTGAGGGGATTAGCCATTGTAGAGATGATCTATGGTAGGTGAGATGCTAGAAATGCATCCACACATCCAGATGAAGTCGAATGTACCACAACCCATGTGGCGGAAATTTACATGGAGTGCATCATCATCATCATATACCCACTCACTGGCATCAATAACCTGGCATGATGTAGTACCACCAACAGCGGATGAAGTGATTCATCAACTCCAAGAGTTTGAAGACAATCTCACCCCTTCCATCATCTCAGCTGTGGAAAAACTGTCCCAGGAGTTTGAACAATTGAGAGACAATCTATCCTATCTATTCAGCTCTCCATGTGTATCAACCCATGTTTCAGCTATTAACAAAAGGCATCCTACTGCTCGACAGGGAAGATATAGGACGTACACACTAAGGGCCACCCTATGGTTTTACCTGCAGGATCACGGAGAAGACATGAGGAAGTCGGATGGAAAACCTGCCTCAGCTCTGGAGGAACGGGTGCATGAACTGGAGAACAAAGGTCAAGGATGATCATCCCATGAAAGATGCTGCTTCAGTCTCTGGTGAGCAGGCTCCCAGATGATTCAGGAAGAGCTGATTTTACTCCAGCTCCTGTAATAAAGAAGACTAGTCCCTTTCTACAAAACGTAAGAGACCAATGTTATGATCACTATTAGAGGAGCCCTACCTCCAGCCAGGTGGAGGTAAGGGACAATGGGATTTACTGGACTGTGTGGATCAGACAGCCTGGCACATCAGCCCCACGCTGGGCACCACAAAGAACTGTCATGGTTTAAGCCCAGCTGGCAACTCAGAACCACACAGCCACTCTCTCACTCTGACCCCTTCTTCCTCCCCCAGCTCCCGAAGGGATGGGGAGGAGAATAGAAAGAATGTAACTCCCACAGGTTGAGATAAGAACAGTCCAGTAACTAAGGTATAACCCAAAACCACTACTGCTACCACCAATAATAATAATGATAAGGGAAATAATAAGGGAAAAGAATACAAACCGCTCACCACCCGCCAATGATACCCAGCCCAACCCCAGCAGCGATCTAGCCCTTCCCAGGTAACTCCCCCGAGTTTATATGACGTGCTGTGGTACAGAATACCCCTTTGGCTAGTTTGGGTCAGGTGTCCTGTCTCTGCTTCCTGCCAGTTGACATCATGGACCAGATGAACTCAGCAGCTTTCTAGGTATTGGTCCATGCACTAAGGAATGATATCTCCGTGTGTGTGGGGGGGGTGTGTGTGTGTATATATATACATGTATATATACATGAGACAAGAGTGATGGTATATTGAAAAAAACTGAGATCTGAGCAAAACATGAATGGTATAGAATAACGGGTGGATACTGTCCTGGGTTCAGCAGTAGCAGTCTTTTTTCTCCTTCTTAGTAGCTGGTGCAGTGCTGTGGTTTTGACTTTCAGCCTAGGAACAATGCTGATAACACCGATGGTTTTAGTTGTTGCTAAGTAATGTTTACTGTGACCAAGGAATTTCTGAGTCTCATGCTCTGCCAGGGAGGAGGGGAAGCCAGGAGGAAGCAGAGACAGGACACCTGACCCAGACTAGCCAAAGAAGTATTCCATACCACAGCACGTCATGCCCAGTACATAAACTGGAGGGTATTTATCCGGAAGGGCTAGACTGCTGTTGGGGTTGGGCTGGTTATTGGTTGGCGGGTGGTGAGTAGTTGTATTCTCTTCCCTTGTTATTTCCCTTATGATTATTATTACTATTGGTGGTAGCAGTAGTGGTTTTGTGTTATACCTTAGTTCTTAGTGTGGTTCTGAATTACCAGCTGAATTATTCTGAACTACCACAAACTGGCAGCTAAACAAAAGCACATTTCTGTCATTATGGCTTTAGAAGAATCACATATTTTCTGAAGAAAATACAGAATGGGCTGCCTTGTCTACAGAACTGCTGCTTTGTTCATATGGCAGGTTCTTCATTGGACAGTGGGGAAGTACCTGACACATGCTTTCCATCCTACTATAGTAGTGACATTACATGGAAAGACAAGAAGTTTCCAGGAAAAAAAAGTCTTGGGAAATTTTTGGTGCTATAGGCCAGTACTCAAAGAAAAAAAATCTAATTCACTTCCATTGCCTTTGTTTTCTAAATTAAAGAGTAGAATAATTTTCAAACAGATGTCTAACATTACATGGCACATCCATATTTTAAAGATGTTGTCAATCATCAATTACCTTAGTGAACGAATAGGCTTTAATACTGATTCTACTTAAACCAGATTCATATTTCTTTCTTCTGTTAGAATTCCTCTGTAGATTTCTTATCAAGGTGTTTCAATTTTGCTATTATTACTGGAAGGACAACTTAAATTATACAAACTTTGTATTCTTTATATAAAAACTCTTGTTATTTGAACTTTTCTGCAATTCCATTGTAGGCATAATGGCAGCAAGTTTTCAAACCCAGAGACATACTTTCTTTTCATTAGTTTCAATAGTATTTAGACAACTATCAACAGTTAAATCAGCCTCCTCAGTATCTAGGCAGTGACTTTACCATGATACCACAGACAGGGTTTAATGCAGATACAAATTGATTACTGTGTCACCAGTACTGTATAACTGGACAAAAAGAAATCAATGCAGATGTCAAAAACGAACTCTTCAGATTGCGTTTGTAGCAGCATATCAAAAGCAAATAACAGATTTATGACATCTGTCTTCAGCTAAGACATTGCTAGTACTTCCTAAGACAGGAGAAATACTTTTCAAGTTTAGATTTGCTGAAGATACTGCTCATTTCTACCACTTCATTGGTCCATTTACTGATGGTCAAAGAAGCATTCATACTTGACAAAACCTTAAAGCTTTCAGAAAAGATGAATTAAAGAAACAAAAGATGGATGCAGAAGAACCAAATCAAAGTACACAGACATGACATTGCTTGTAAGGGAGCCCTTGGAAAACGTGTGGTCATTACAAAGGTTTGGTGGGATCTTTTTTGTTTTAACATCACAAGACAGCAGTTGAACAAATAAGCGATTTCCCATGTTCTGCCTGGTTCTAGTCATTTGTGGCGCTGAATGGCTTTCCTTTTCCTCCGCTTGAAAAAACAGCAGCACCTGCAGATGTGACATGAATTACATATGATATAAAAAGAAATCACAAAACTAAACTGTTTGTTTCATTTGAAGTATGTGGTTCAGGTATAGCCAGCATAAGGAACACATTAAGCTCTATTGTAGGTGATTGATTTATCAGTGAAAGACACTGAAGTAGAGATATATTTGACACATTTCACCTTTACTTGAAAAAAGTACCGCATAAAGAAAGCTATAATAGAAATGGATATTAAGTTTAGCGAATTGTGTGAGGGTATCAAAAGCATGAGCATTATAGGCTGACTTAAAATTGTAAGAATAAGGAATGTTCTATTACCTCAGATTTTTAATTATCACATTAACTGGTAATACACCAAATTGAAGCCTGAGCTTCAGATTTTATCACTTGAACTGTGCACTTCTAACACTACTGTTACTAATACAAGAAAACAATTTGACCTTCTTTCATCAGCCAAAACTTGGGAAAACCTTCCTGAAGGTTATTCCCCAAAATAACTTAAAAGAAATATAATTAATGTTCTGATTCAGTGCTCTGATGATACTACTACAGTGAAAAAAATAACACCTTTAAGTATATTGAGATATACTGACATTATTTCTACTGCCTTATTGCATACTACATGAATTAAACTAAAACTGGCAAACTGCAAATTTCACTTAGCAAATAGAGGCAATCTGAAAGTAACTGAAAAAACAAAACAAAAGAAAACAAACCCACCCCACTACAAAAGGAAAAAGAATTAGTGGGAGTTAGAGATAGATAATACAGAGGAGGAACGCAGAAGTCCAGGAAGTGTTTTTGAAAATAAAGAACAAAACAATAAATGCACAAAGAAAACTATTGCATTTACATGTAATTTTAGCCTTATAGAATCACAGAATGGATTGAGGTGGAAGAGACCTTAAAGATCATGTAGTTCCAACCCCCCTGCCAAGGGCAGGGATGCTGACTTACATTCATCAGTCAGCACAGTTCCCACAGGAAAATACCTAAGCCTTTGGAGCAATGTAATAGGGAATGAGACCTTAAATATTTCCCTCATTGCAGCGATTTGAACAAATCCACTGCTTTAGGCAAGACAGATTTTTGCTATTTTAAATCTGCTATGAAATAATTCAGAAGTTACTATGCAGCAACTGCCTCACAATTAGCTGGCCAGCTACAGATCACTCGGTCATAGAATCATAGCATGGGTAAGGTTGGAAAGGACCTTAAGATCACCTAGTTTCAACCCCCCTGCCATGTGCAGGGTTGCCTCACACTAGACCATGTTGCCCAAGACTCCATCCAACCTGGCCTTGAATACTGCCAGGGCTGGAGCATTTACCACTTCCTTGGGCAACCTGTTCCAATGCCTCACCAACTTCACAGTAAAGAACTTCGTCTTTGTATCTAACCTGAACTTCCCCTATTAAGTCTGAACCCATACACCTGTGTTCTGTTGCTACAGTCCCTAACAAAGAGTCCCTCCCCAGCATCCTTATAGGCCCCCTTCAGATACTGGAAGGCTATTACGAGTTCTCCACGCAGCCTTCTCTTCTTCAAGCTGAACAACTCCAAACTTCTCAGCCTGTTTTCAGCGGAAGCTGCTCCAGACCGCTGATCATCCTCATGGCCCTCCTCTGGACTTGCTCCCAACAGCTCCATATGCTTCTTATGTTGAGAACACCAGAACTGTATGCAGTGCTCCAAGTGAGGTCTCACGAGAGTAGAGCAGAGAGGCAGGATCACCTCCTTCAACCTGCTCGTCACGCTCCTTTTAATGCAGCCCAGGATATGGTTGACTGTCTGGGCTGTGAGTGCACACTGAAGCTGGCTCGTGTTCAATTTCTCATCAACCAGCACCCCCAAGTCCTTCTCTGCAGGGCTGCTCTGAATCTCTTCTCTAACCAGCCTCTAGCTGTGCCTGGGATTGCTCTGACCCAGGTGAAGAACCTCTCACTTGGCTTGGTTGAACTTCATGAGGTTGGCACTGAGCTGCCTCTCAAGCCTGTCAAAGTCCCTCTGGATCCCATCCCTTCCCTCCAGCGTATCAACCGAACCACACAGCTTGGTGTCATCAGCAAACTTGCTGAGGCTGCATCAATCCCACTGTCCATGTCACCAACAAAGGTGTTGTACAAGATAGGTCCCAACACTGACTGCTGATGAGCACCACTCCTCTCCGGTTGGACATTGAGCCACGGACCACAACTCTTTGCGTGCTGCCATCCAGCCAGTTCTTTATCCACCAAGTGGTTCATCTATCAAATTGATGTCTCTCCAGTTTAGAGAGAAGGATGTCATGTGGGACAGTGTCAAATGCTTTGCACAAGTCCAGGTAGATGATGTCAACTGCTCTGCCCTGTCCATCATTTCTGTAGCCCCATCATAGAAAGGCCACCAAATTGGTCAGACAGGATTTGCCCTTTTCGAAGGATGCTGGCTATCACCAAACACCTCATTGTTTTTCATGTGCTTTAGCATGCTTTCCAGAATTGTCTCCAAGATTTTGCCAGTTAGAGGAGAGACTGACTGGTCTGTAATTCCCCAGATCTTTCATGTTCCCCTTCTTGATAATGGGGTTTTTCTTCCCTTTTTCCAGTTGCTGGGAACTTTACCTGAATGCCACGATTTTTCAAATATGATGGGCAGTGTCTTAGCAACTTCATTCGCCAGCTCCTTCAGAACCTGTGGATGGATTTCATCAGGTCCCACGGACATGTGCATGTTCAGGTTTCTAAGATGATCTTGAACCTGATCCTCTCCTATAGTGGCCTTGAACTCTTCATTGCCCCAGTCCCTGCATCTGCCTTCCAAGACTTGGGTGGTGTGGTCAAAGCATCTGCCAGTGAAGACTGAGGCAAAGAAGTCACTGAGAAGCTCAGCCTTCTCCAAATCCAGCGTAGCCAGTTCTCCTGATAGCTTCCAAAGAGAGCCTACATTATCCCTAATCTGTCTTTTGTTTGCTACATACTTATAGAAGCCTTTCCTGTTAGCTCTGACATCCCTTGCCAGACTCAATTCTAACTGGGCCTTAGCTTTTCTGACCTGGTCTCTAGGTTCCCGGACAATGTCCCTGTATTCTTCCCAGGCTGCCTGTCCCCCTTTCCACCTTCTATAATCTTCTTTTTAACTTCTAAGTTTTCTCAGCAGCTCCTTATCCATCCATGGAAGCTTCCTGGCCTTCTTTCCTTACTTACTTCTTTTTATGCAACACCCAGCTCCTGACCACCACCTTTAAAAAGAGAAATTCCACTTGGGAAAGTAATCACAATTTTCAATCAAAAGTGGACATGCAAGCTGTCTACCTTAGGTTGCCCCATGGAGTTCTGTAGTTTGGTTATCAAATTCTCACTTGCAGGCACTATACACTCAAGGGTGTTAAACCATGAATAAACTATCTATAAGTCCTTAAATTCACCAGGCATTTTATGTCACTAAAATTCAAAAGTAATCCTGTTGATTTAGTTTGGAATATGGGAAATGGGGAAAGCATTTGAAAATGAGGGACAATAAGGGTCTGAAAATAAAGTTCTACAAGGGATCAGAACAACATCCAAAGTAAGGGGACACAAAAGTTACCTTCTCAAAACCTCCAAGGTACCCTGCTGCTCAGTCACTGAAAAAGTAGCAGTGGGCAGAAGCAGACCAGAGCTGCTCTGAGAGTTATATAACTTTAAGTAGGAAAAAAAAAAAAAAAATGGTTATTGGTAGAAAGGAAGCCCAAAATTAAAATTCAGTAGGGGAAACTACATAAATATTTTTTTACAGCTAGCAGAAATATACCATATTAACTTTAAAGTACTTCTAAGACAGTCATAATTGTTTTTCAAGACCACCAATTGCAACTGAAATATCACTAAGCCTTTTTCCTAGCTTCTGTCTACAGCCACTAACACTATCACTTAAGCTTTGAATTTATATGCACATGCATGGAGTCCAAATTAGTTTAATCCATCTTTCACCCCAATCTTTTCAAAAGTATTTTGTGTATGTATACATAAAAAACATTACTATAGATATACAAAAAGAAAAAAAGTTTAGTACCCCTTCCCTTTCAATGTGAATTATCCTGTGATCAGGTGAATGAGGAAATCCTACCTTGGACTGTGATGCTAAATACCTTTTGTACCTATTTCAGATTAGGAAGCCTTAAAGAAAGTTTACAGAAAATTTTTGTCTTCATTCATAATATTACTACATACAGAACATAGGTTACAATTGCAGGGAGATGTAAGTGTGCAGACAGGTAATTTATATTCTAGAAAAACAATCCAGAATTTTAACTCTTCACTGTTTAACTGTATTTTGCTTATATGGAGCATGTCTCAAAGAATAGCAGATCACACTTTTTCAATGTTCAGGACTGAGTGGATCTGCTGTGTAATTCAAGGACATTTTAGGTTTTCTTGCTTTCCTACCCAGAAAATTTTGATTCATCCCTGCTGCAAATCTGATACTCTCCCTTATTCTTCTCCATAGCCAGTTTAGTTTGCTGCTTCTCTGTCAACTAGAGAAGAAGGGCATCATGCAATGGGGAATTCAAGAGTTCTATCCTTAACCAACATAAAGGACTGGTTTTTTTATCTCCTGGTCTTCTGGAGTTCACATAATACTGTAATTTCTGTTAAGAGTTGTCTCCCTGGTTAGGAGGTGGTTTTTTTTGTTGGTTGGGTTTTTTTGTTTTGGTTTGGTTTTGCGGTTTCTTGCTTGTTTGGGGTTTTTTCATTTGTTTGTGTGGTTTGTTTTTGTGTATCAACTACTCAACTGTATTCTAGTTCAGGGAATTTCACTAAATGCTAAAGACTGTATTTGGTGTGAGAAAATAAATCCCTTCTTAATATGTATTATAGCTAAAAATTGTTAAAAGAATGCAAATTCCATACAGCACTGCAAACCACAGGACTGGCTTGGAAACTTACTGAAATGTGTATTTATCAACCTGTCAAACCTTCCAAGGCCAAATAAATGTCACTTTAAAATATATACACATTAACACGGGAGTAAGACAGATCAGACTACAGTGCCTGATAATAAATTTTATGGAAGAAACGTAACCCTGATATTAGATATCCATATGCATAAGCTCTTGAAGAATATAATTTATAATAGAAATGCAGACATGTTCCCAAGAATAGTGTCACTAGAGGTGGTGTCATTATCACTTTCAACACTCATTACAGTGCTTGAAACCATACTTAAAACTACAGATAGAGGCATTACTAATGAGTATTAAAGCACAAATTCATCATATTATTCAATATGCACTCCAAATGCATAATAGGAATGATTTGAAAATTTCTATTTCTAGGAAATGATCTTTTATTTCTTTTTAAAGAAAGTATTTAATGACCACTAACCTCTTCCTCTATATGATATAAAACTTTTCTATAGCAGGCAGTATAATACCAATTTATAAAACTCAAGAAACAACTTTTCTGGTAGAATCTAAAGTGACTTTTGAGATACTAGCTAAGGTAGCAATCTCAGTATTATGGTTATGAACATTCCTTGTCTACTACATTATCATACTTTTTTTCTGTTAAATACCCTTCCCTCTACCATTTGAGCAGTCCCTTGGCACAACAGGCTAAATCAACTTCAGTTATCATTTGTATTTAGATAGCTGTGTTTTCATAATTGTCTTCTAAATGGGGCAGCACTTTAAACACCTATTAATAATCTTGCAGTAAAGTAGCAAAAAGAATGCAAAATGCAAAAAGGACAGATCTAACAATCTTTTCCTGTTTGACCTTTTCTGTCATCCCATGGCAGGGCCTTTCGTTTATCCAAATCACACATGCTTCATAGAAGCAACTGTTCTGATGGCTAGCAAAGAGTTAAGGCTAGCAAACAGTTAAGGAAGAAAGACTAACTGATCACTGATAACTGGAAGACCATCTGTAGAAGATTAAGATCTACAAGTACCAGTTCAGCACAGTGATGAAGTTAGTCTTCTCCCTACTTTACAACTCTAGTTGTTACACTCAGTAGTAACTGAAATAGGGACGAAAGCTACTTTTGACAAAAACAACACACACAAAAAACCAAAATAACCAAAAATACCCCAAAAAGCCACACGCACAAAAACTCCCACAGCCCACTGAAAAACCCAGTGCCCGACCTCTACTGTTAAGTCATGCTTGCTACTTTTCCACAGCAAAAGCAGAGATGCATGAAGCTTAAGATTTAGAGTATATACTGCATGCGAGTGCATAAATACACATCAAACAATGGAAGTGTTGGGTGAATGTCCCAAAACAATAAAATGCTTACTGAAAAACAAATCCTTATCCTTTCTGATTTACAGCATCCCACTGAAATTGTAACAGAAGATCTACTATTCAGCTAAAGAATATTTGTGTTCATAGTTAAAAATCACACAATAGAGCACCATTTCTTCAGACTTTTAAATGAAGACATAGCCATGCTAAGCTTCTAAACTACGAAAACATCTAGAGCAAAGAATGAAATGTTTCTAAAAATATTCATGCTCATCTCCTCTGAGTATGAGGAAATGTTACAAATGAGGTATCTGCTAGAGATGGTAGCTTTGTTAATATTTTCAGATGGAGAAAAGATTATGGAAGAGGCACAAAGTGAGAGCCTCTTGATACAACGTCTTCTTAAAAAGGAAATGTCTATATCACAGACATAAAAAATACTGATACTTGAATTTCCTCATAATCTTCAGCAGTGTAAGATCTACAAATGGATGTTAAAATGTCTCACAATACTTTCTGATATCAAGCTTGTAACTATAATATTAAAATGTAAAATTACTTAAACCTTCTAAAGTACTATTCCTGATAAAAAGATGTATACCTATACACTGATGTCCAATAGCAATGCTGGGTGTGTGTGTTTCTTTAATTACTGTCAAAATATAAAAACTAATTTAACCACAAAAAAACCCCCAAAATAGTGAATGAGGAAGCTGCAGTTTAAATAGACACCACTGGAAAACTCATCTGTGTGTTTCATATTGAAAAAAGATTTATCTAAAGAGTAGGATACTGAGACTAGGCATTTTGTCTGTAACAAAACCTGTAAAACTATGCTATAAAGGATAGCATATTTGCCTATCAGAGGAAATGAGCTTCTATGCTTTTAAAGCAGCTGCAGCACCTTGGCTTCTGAGAATTCTCTTACTTTCTATGGATAACTTAAGTATAAATTTAAATTGTGGTAAGCAGTACTCAAAACTTTAGAAATTCAATCTTTTCCTGTGTGTACATAAACTGGAAAAAAGGAAGGTTATCATGGCATTTATCCAAAGGGAATGGATAGGGGATTGCTCTATGTGCAGTCCATCAACATCCTTGCTTTTTGGGGTCTATTTTTTTTTTTCTTTTTTTGCTTTAAATATATATATATATAAGAAAACTGAATTCTTGCCAGAACAATAATAATAATACAGTACTCTGCAAGATGGTAGGTACAGAAGTGGTCTTCGCAGTGCTCACAGAAAGCTAGTGCACAAGCGTGGAACAAGAGACACGTCCATTCACAATTTTCTGTGAACTATACATGCACATAAATCTTATTTATGAAAGCCAGAACCTGCAGAAAAATAACTTCAAGAAAAAAATTTACTTTGAGATATTTCCCTTTATCTAAAACTTAGGAAAATAGCTCCTACAAAATTTATTGTTATTAACAAATGGTTACTGGACTGATATGCTAGTGATTTATCTCTCATACTTGAGTGCCTCTATTTTATGATAAACTAGATCCATACCTTTGTAAAATTCTATTCCAAGCAATATTATAGAAAAAAACATCTTGAAAGTTATACTGCCTTTAAGTATAAAGAACACTGTGCAAGTCTGACTTTAGCACTCAAACATACATACATAAGTTGTCCATCTCATGTTAACAGACCTTAATATTTTCCCATTTTCATTACACTGTAACTTTTATGTTTTAGTAATTTGCTAGCAGGTTGTCAAAGACTAATACTCTGGTAAATACTGTGCTTCAGAGATAATTTCAAGTATTTGCTAGCATTTGTTACTTGCTTATATTAGTGAGCTATTGTCTAGATGTTAAAATACTAGTTGAATGCTACAACATCTGGAAAGAATGTTTTTTCTTCTAAAACACGACAGCAAGTAGGAAAATATTCTACTACTCACTTAAGAGTATTAAATAAAGTACACTACAGACTACACAACTTAAAAGCAAGGAAGATTTGAAGCAGGCAAAATAGCTCCTGAAGGTGTAACTGTAAACAGAGTTTTTTAGTAATATTAAAACATACTATGTGATTTTCAAGTGGATTTGTTATTTTAAAGATTTCTGACATTAGTTTTAAACCAACTAACAAAAACAAAACCCCTAGGGCTATTTTTGCCTGCACATGCTGTAGAACTCACCACATGTTCAACACTTTCTGGCAGCTATACAGAAAGAGAGTAAGGGGAAAAAAGAGAATCAGAAGGAACACAGAAGAAGAATTTTACATCTTTTATACGTAATTTGATAGTCAGAAAACTGTCTTAAAATAATTATTTCAAAATTAGTTGAAACATCAAAACCACATGCACTTCTCTAGTGTAGAGATGTGTTACTGAGGGCTTAGCCTAAAAAGCACAAGTTACAGAAGAACTATTATTTAAATATTTAAAGCCAAAATTGAGTATAGCACTATAATTTTGCCCCCCACCAGTGGCATTTTTTAAATATTTTTTAATTATTATACAATAAAAATTTTGGAGTAGCTGAGCACACAAGATCCTAAGAAAATAAAAAGACGGACATACTTAGTTTCATCCAGTACTTCTACTTCTGCAGGAGCTGTGATGGGTGCATTTGAACGGCCTGCAGTTGGGTCATCTGTGTTCAGTTCTCCATTTGTTGAGCTTACTACCTGAAATCATCAGACGTACCTGAAATTATGCTAGTGCCATAGATGCATCTTCAAAAAAATGGTCATTTTTGTTTATTCCATAATTTTATGCCAGTAACAATATCTTTTCCACATTTTATTCCTGCATCCCTGCACTCCTGCCATTTTTCTTTCATATCTACCAGTGGAACTGACAACTACATGGCAGACTCAAAGTGAACGAACTAAGCAAAGCAATTCTGTTATCAGATTTGCTCATCTCCCTCATGTCTCTTCAGAGCCTTAAGGGAAGGTACAAGCCTCTTTCCTGGTATCAATTCAGTCAGTCTTGTCTTATCCTACCTCTGCTTCTTTAGTGCATTAAAGATTCTTAGTTTTCTTTTCTGTGTGGCCCATTTCAGCTGTACCTCAAAGAGTACTCACCAAACAAAGGGAAATTTAAGACATTTTCTAGACCTAAGAGTGTTGGTGGTGTTTGTTTTTCACTATCAGAGCATGAGCACACCTAGTGCCGTCAAAAAAAAAAAAAAAAAAAATTAGATTCATCTTAATTCCCCTTAATTTATTCTCAAATTCCCATTAATTTATTCTCAAGTTCCTTTGTAAATTCTTGAGCCATCAGGACAGCTCTGGTTCTCTGGGAATGTTTATTTTGACTTTAAACTAAATGTAACCCAGCATTCTCTCTCAGCTTTTCTGCATGAAGCTATTCCAGTGGCATCTTGCTCATTCACCTCACAGCCAGGAAGATGGTTAACTAGATACAGAGAAGTGCAAATCCGATCAGGGCAACTGACAGTGCTGACTCATTAGAATACCAAGAAGTCTACTAGGCACAAAGTATCAGCAAAATTACTGGCTAAGGAACATTACACAAAAATATCATTCTGGTGAAGTAATATAAAAGCCTTCAGAAAACATCTGGAAAACATCAGAGATTAAGGTAAAAGAAAGCAAAGAGAAGGAAAGTCATCATCATCATAATGTTACTACTCCCCTCACTCTTCCAAGCTCTTCTCCTAATGTAGGAGTTATGCCTCATCTATTTATAACCTGAGCTAACAGAGCCTTGCGTATTGAGATTTGCTTTGTGGTTCCTACTGCAACCAAGTACAGAGCTTCAGAAGATTGCTGAACTTAAGCCACATGCCTACAACAGGCTGAGTTTTCTTCTTTTACAAGTTTCACTAGAATATGAACCATTGCCAAAACCCCCATGCAGCCAAGTGATAAAGCAAAAGGAAATGTGAGATTCCAAGACAAGTTATTTGAATCCTGGACAATATAACTGAAGGAATTCTGGGACACTGAACTTTATTTCTGTGACACCAGGTTAAGTCAGTAGAGTTTCAATATGGTGATTTAAGCTTAGTTTCATACCATTGGGGATGGCAGAAGCACTAAACATTCAGTGTCAGAAACAGGTAGGAATTCTGCTTTAGCAAATCATTTGTGAGTGAAGTCTTTCTTTTCAAGGCAGCATTTGCCCTAAGGTGTTTTCTTATGAATTTGACTGTCTTCTCTAAGAATCTTTGATACAAACTTTGTATAAATCTTTGAATCAGTGAGCGGAAGACTGTCCTGCCTTGCCCTGGTTGGTCTCTGTCAAGGAGACAGAGATCAAGGAATCTTCAGTCCTTCCCATATACGAACACCTGACACATCCATCAAATACACAACCAAATACAATCAAGTATAACTGCCTGTTGTATGGCTTAGTTTAGATAAAAAGAAATGATATCCATCCTTCTGGAAAGAGTTGAGACCTCTGAAAGTGTAAATGAACCAAAAGGGTATCATTTACTGGTAGTCCGAAAATCAGCATCAGTCATGCTTCTCCAGAATCACAAATGGCCTGAGTTTCAATCTAGTCTACTACTGCTGAAAAGAACTATAAGAATGGTCTCAGTAAGATGCAGAACTAAAAATTAATACATCTGCAACAGAGCAAAATATTTCAATTTTTTAAAAAACAACAAAGATTCATTCAAAAGCACAACAAGAGGCAGGCAGCACTGCTTTAGTTCCTAGCAGTAAGGTTATTCAACTGTATGATCTTACAACTGAAAGTTCTGTAATTTACTAAAATAACCTACAATGCCAGAAGTTAACTCCCTGTGACATCAGTAAATTATTTGTAATTTGACTGAAAAGTGCATTTGGTAATAGACTGATAATGCACGGTAAACAAAGCAATGAGAACACTTGTACACTCCTGAGCTTGGTGCACACAGGCTTAAGTTAGACTAACCACTACACTTCTCTCTCTCTAACTGCATGCCAATCATCCCAAAACTTATCATGACACAGGTGGAAAGATACAGGAATGTAACAAAATTGAACCAGAGTAAGTCACCTGGAAGAGTGTTTGCACTGAAGGTATGGTACACCAAATTCTGTAGCCAGGATGTACCATAAATGAGGTACAAACAAAATGCATCATAGTGGATCTACATAAAAAGCTGTGACTCTGGAAAAGGAGAAAAGAAGAACCAACACACAAAAATAATACTGCTTAAACAGAAACTTTTAATTTCATTTCTCTACTTATGACTTGAGTTGGACTGGATTTCCTCAGCAGCCTAATAAAAGATGGGAGGCATAATTAATCTCTTAATAGATTCGTATGCAGTTGTAGAGAAAAATGCGGATATCGAGGCTACATTTTTGCACCTAAAAATTTTGTTGACTAAAACTACATGAACATTTTTCAATTAAATGTCACCAAATTTCATATAATTCAGTTTCTGAATACTAATATTTTAAACTAAGTTTCAAATTAGAAGTGCTGCAATGCTTAAGATTAACTTAAGGTACTCAATTATACATACATGGAAGATTAATCACTAAACTGAAAAATATGAAACAACTTTAAGCACTTTGATAACAGATCTTATCATGGTTTAAATTTAGTTTCTCCAAATTTAATCAGTTCTTTAAAACTTTAATTTGAAAAGCACATACATGAAGAAGCATATGCATCATGTTTCTTGCTATCCTCTAGGCATATGACAAACAAAATACTAGCCCTGCTACCTAATAAGGAGACATATTAATTGTGGGAAAGATTAGTTTCTTAAACATATGGTCCTTCAGAAGCCTGATAAGACTCTTCACATAACAAAGCCAGCCTTCAAGCCCAAGCAATTCCTTCGTGATACTACAGAATGCTGTATTTTACCTTCAAAAAGCTTCCAGTTAAGACAAAAAGAATACTAAAAAATAAAAAAATAGTCACACTAGAATTAACTTTTTTTAATTCACAAAAGCTTAGGGAAATTGATTTGTTTCATCTAATTCACTGCTATCTTGACTTCTTTAAGGAGAGATGTCTTGCAATTTATATCAAATATCTAACCTTTCAAGCAGCTCCTAAGAACCTTTCAAGCCCTGTGGCATTGCGCAGGGAACTCTTTAACCTGATCTTTTAATTTAACCTCCGTTTTAAGAATTTCCAAATGGGAAAACAGAAAGAATAAGAGAAAGGAGACCAGCTAGCATGTCATGAAAAAAAAAAAAAAAAAAAAAAAAGAAGTAATGAACAGATTAGTAGAGTCTTTATGAGTGCGTAAGCAGTTTGCAGTTCATGCAGAGAAGGAAACAATTTGGTGTTGTGCAACTGACATTTTGGGAACTGAGGCAGGTTTACAAGAAGACAGACACAGGAAGTAGCTGAATGAACTGCTGGTAGGTACAAGTTGCTTTCATTAATAAGGCTACACCAATCAGAAAAACTGGCTGCTATACTACACTCATACCAACATTCAGTTTAATTTAAAATATCACAGTGAAGAATCATAGAATGGTTTGAGTTAGAAGGGACTTTAAAAATCATCTAGTTCACATCCTGCTGCTAAAGGCAGGGACACCTTCCACTAGACTAGGTTGCTTCAAGCCCTGTCCAACCTGGCCTTGAACACTGTCAGGGATGGGACAGCACAGCTTCCTTGGGCAACCTGTTGCAATGACTCACTACCCTTATAGTTCTGAAGAATTTCTTCCTTATATCTTATCTAAATCTCCCCTCTTTCAGTTTAAAATCATTCCCCCTTGTCCTTTCCCTACATGCCCTTCCTTGTAAAAAGTCCCTCTCCAGGTTTCTTGCGGACGCTGTTTTGGTACTGTAAGATCTCCCTTGAACTTTCTCTTCTCCAGGCTGAACAAGCCCAGCTTCTCAGCTCTCCCAGCTCTCTCAGCCCACCTTCATAGCAGAGGTGCTTCAGCCTGCTGACTATGTTTTTGGCCCCACTCTGGACTCACTCCAACAGGTTCATATCACTAACATATTTTAACAATCTTCTAAAAAAGGATCTTAGAGACAACACCAACAGTAGTATTGCAAATGACTAGTAGCAGAGACATGAAAAACATTCTGTCACTTCCAAATTACCTGCCAGGAATTTTTTTCTTCTTGCAGAGAAATGGATAATTCAATAGATCTCAAAGATGAGCACTGACTCACTAATGTTATAGAAAGAAAAAAAATCAATACACTTTAATTTCATACTTTAGACTCAACTTTCCTTTGAACAATTATCTGTGGCACTTTTAGAACTTGTCTTCCTGGGGGCAATTAGGAATTCAGCTAAACTATCCAGCTAATTGTCCGCCTTAACAGCATGATTCAGTTAGTATCACTACAACAAAGGGGTATTTGACAACAGTCAAGGGCTCAAACTTCAAAACAAAACTGAAGTATTATGTGGTTTTGTAAGTGCCTTTAATGAGGAAGTATGACAGCTCCACAATTAAGATGTCTTGAAAATACACTTAATCTTCAAAGACACAGACCAAGTGGCTGCAGTTCAGAAAACTACTCTTTACATGGCAACTGCTTAGTCTTAGGTGATCTAAGGGATCTGATCTCAGAATGCCCACATTCTTTGAAAATGAAAGGAGGAACATTATATTAACATAAAGGAATACTACTGGTATTTCCTAGAAAATATTCTTCCACTCCCAAAGAGTGTTTAACATTATTACAATGGAATAAATTCTCCTGCAATTGTTACATTCTACTTGAGAAAAAATAAAAGGTTTCTTAACTGCTCCGACTGCCAAAAGAGCAATATGTCATAAAATTTGGAAGTTCCGGTAACTGGAATTTAACAAGTTAAACATGTATTTTTCTAATGTAAAAATTAAAAAAATAAGAAATTAAATAATTTTGGAAGATATAATTTCAAATCTAGTTTTGATTCCAAATTACTACACTTCTCAAAAGATAAATTACTACCTTTAAAACTAATGTTATTGAGGAAACTAATGCACTTCAAGTTAAATATCCAGGTAAAGTTTAAAAAATACTTCTTAAGGCAAGCATAGAACAATTTTTAAATTTTTCCTGATACACTGCGATTAATTATTATCTGATAATTTTCTTGTATGACAGCAGTTTCTAAAGCAGCAAAGTTTAGAAACTGTAAAGTTTGAATTGGGTTTCAAAGAATTTAAAAGATATGGAATTATCACACTGATGAGACTACAGAACTGTTTTCTTTACCCCTGGATTTCTCGTTCTTTCTTCAAGCATTGTCAATTTTTATCCAAAGTAAAACTTCATAAGAAACACATGTAACTTAGGATTGTCAGAATCAACAATGCAGCAGACAAAGTATTTTTTTCCTGTCCTGGCTTCCTCTGCGATAGAGTTAATTCTGTTCCTAGTAACTGGCACAGTTCTGTGTTTTGGTTTCAGTCTGAGAGCAGTGCCAATAACACACTGAAGTTTTAGTTGCTGCTCAGTAGCACCTACTCTGATCAAGGACTTTTCAGTCTCTCATGCTCTGTCAGTGAGGAGGGGCACAAGAAGCCGGGAGGAAGCAGAGACGGGGCACCTGACCCAAACTAGCCAAAGGGGTATTCCATACCACAGCACGTCATGGGAGGAGTTACCCAGAAGGCCCAGATCACTGCCCAGGTCAGGCTGGGTATTGATCGGTGGGTAATGAGCAATTGCATTGTGCATCACTCCTGTTTATTGGGGTTTTTTTCCCTTTTCTGTTTTAGTTTTATATTCCTCTCCTTGTTACTTCCCCTATCATTATTAGTATTATATTGCACTTTATTTCAATTATTAAGCTGTTCTTACCTCAACCATGGGTTTTACACTGTTTGGATTCTCCTCCCCATCCTGCCCAAGAAGGGAGGAAGGCGGTGTGAGAGAGTGGCTGCACGGTATTTGGCTGCCAGCTGTGGTTAAACCATGACATTTCCCCAGATAACACTTTACAAAGCTAAATTGTTTTAGTTTTGGAGTGAAAGCCCAAAACTTCATATAGACTTCACAGCTGGCATTTTGAATCCTTCTATAAAAAACTTTCTTGAAATATTATTCCAATCATCTTACCACTAAATATATTCAAAGAACAAGACACCAAATAATAAAATTAAGAGCAAACCAGGAAAAAAAAGCTCTTTAATGATGAAAAACACTAATAATAAAGGAAAAATTGTTGGTTTCTATTCATTTTCCCCTGATAAGTGTTAAGTATTGCCCTGTGAAACACTCTTCTAGTCAACTGTTGTTTGAACAAAAGTAGCAGAGTTTAAGCAAAAATCACTAATTAACACTTTAATTTGAGGTTTGCTTAAAGAACAAAAATCATAACCATAAATGGTTTGTGTTGGAAGATCGTGGAGTTCCAACACCCTGCAATGGTAGGGGTGGGGGAAGGTTGGACAACATTGGATTCAGTCAACAGTGGTTTAGTTGTTAATACAACCAAACAACACATCAAAAGTCTAAACTTCAGTTGCTTGCACTGATCTAAATCTATATTCCTTCAAAAAGAGATAGTTCCATTGGTTTAGCTGTCACTAAGAAACACATAGCAGAAATTCCACATACATAAAGATACACAGTTTTCTGCAGCTGATTTAATTTCAGCTAGGCAATTGTGGAGTAGGGAATAATAGGAACATTCTGAACATTACTGAAAAGAGAGCTTAATATGAAAATAGTAACCATGTCATGCACTACAGGAAACTAGTATTACATAATGTAAGATGACTGATTAAGTCATGAAAAGAAGAAGAAAAATACCTGTACTGAGCCACCATGTCTGTCAGCTCCTAGATAAGCCCTCAAATGATGTGGATTGGCTTGCTGTGAGTCCCAAGCTGCCCTATGGTCTGTTGACTATCATTTTTCAATGCATGAGGAATATATGCAAAAAAAAAGAAATAAAAATTCCAAAAATTAATAATTACACATGTATTATTTTTAAAAAGCACAGAAGCACTATAATTCCTCTATACACTGTACATCAAGATTTTATGCATACTTATGCATGCCTACATATGCATTTTCACACAGCAGTAAAGTAGCTGAAACTAAGAAAGGAAGTCCAACACAACCCTGTTACTTAGCTTACATAAATGGATACAGATCTAAATTCCTAATGCTTTTACCACCTTGGTCATTACTCTGGCTAAAAAAAAAAAAAAAAAAAAAAAAGTGAAAACATTTTATATGCATGTTAGAACCCCACGAGACGATACAGCATATGGGGAAGAGACAGTGATTAAAACTGAAATCAGTATGTTGTACCATAGCACCAAACAAGCAACCTTTTAGGACATTTTAAGGTCTAGAGATGTAGAAATACGCTAATAAGGATCTACTTAAATGAAAGAAAAGACAAAGAGTCAATTTTATTTTGGAGTTTTAACAAAAGCAACAATATACCACAAATCGTTAGGCAAAAGACAAAGCAATGCTGATAATCTTATAGGAGTACTTTACCTGATTTTTAGATTGTTGCATTTTATCTCTGTGTTGATACGCTTCTCTGTTCGAAGACAGTGCAGGGTCTGAATGTACTGAACCCAGTGGAGTAGGCTACAAATATAAATAATACATAGCAAAAGGTTATTCTAAGTCTTACCAAAAGTTACCAGTTTGTAATAGAAACTAATGAAAATTATCAAATTAAAGCAAAATCTTTACTAGGTATTTGCCAACACGAGTCAGAAAAAGAAGGCAAACCAAGACTTACATAATTTTAGAGTTAGCAATTCTGACTACATCAGACATTAATTTTCTGAAAGACTCTAGGCTGATTATTTTCTGCAAGTAACCCTTACGACATTCTGGTAAAAGCCTGAAAGAAAGGCTTGAAGTGATTTTTAATGCTAAACACTGAAAAAAAAAAAAATAGCAATAAAATAGTATGATGCTTTCAGAGAATTACACAAGAAACTTCAGGGTAAAATGTATAATCTGAAATTGTCCAACTTACACACAGAACTCCCTTCCCTCTTTATTAAAAAGAAATAAGGAAGAATTTGAGGTGCTGTAAAATTAATCTTTTACCCATAAACACAGCATTTTCTGTAACTTTAGATGCACTCCAATGGAGACCGATATTCTACATCATATTTCAATAAAACAATGCATATAGACTGTTTCTTCATAACAAACTGATAAATATCCGGAGTGTATATACCCAGGTGCAGAGAAGTGGTTGCTCTACGTGTTGGGAATACTGGGAGCAAGGAAGTCCCCAAAGCAGGAAAATGCATGCAATAATGACAATCACCTACTCTGCTTTAAACTCCTTCAACACAAAAAACAGTCTGAATTCCTATAACCTCATTTCAGATTGAAGATTTACTTTGATGTTAAAGAGTATATGTTTGAAAAGAGACTCAATACGAAACAGCTCAAGCAGAATAACTATGTTTGAAAATGCATCTGAAAACAGGTTTGTCATAGCAGCTGTTCACAACTATAACAGCAGCCATGAGATGCACGTGTATTCTGAAACTCAAGACTAACAATGGCTCAAAACTGAACACACACACACACACACACACAAAAAAAAATCGTATATTACTAGTACCTTATACTGTACTCACCAAATGTTTGCCAATCCAGTCATATTCATAATCAAACACATAGCCTTTCCGATCAAGTAAGTCTGTGAAGAGCTTCCTTAAGTAGTCATAGTCTGGCTTTTCAAAAAAATCTAGCCTTCTTACATAACGTAGGTATGTAGCCATTTCCTCTACATAAATAAGAAATGTACATAATTGCCATATCTGTTTAAAAGGCAATCAAAAATCAGCACTTACTACTACATTTTAAAGTAACTTCTATCTCTCACCATAACATCTGAACAGTTGTTCACCATGAATCTGTGACTTATCAGAAAGAAACGTCACTTAATAGTAATAATATTCTTCAAAATAAATTGCCATATTCTAAACATATCTTACCAAGCAACCCCCACACTAATTTACCTGTCAAGGTCTTCCATCCAACCTTCCAGTCCTGATACACAGTGTGCCAAAAAATTGGAGAAATACCTCTACTTTCCAATTTTTTTTTTTTTCCAATTAATTTTACAAAGACAAGCCTAAGAAAAGGAAAGAGGGGGTATACGAATCTACAAGGTAGTCTTGTGTCTCAAAGAACATCTGCAACTGGAATCTAACCATTCTTTCTTAAGAAGATCCACACATATCACAAGTGGGCAATGCCAACTTTCCTCACAAATAATTCAGTATAGGCTCTGTTGAGTTGTAACTGTAGTATGATGATGGAAGGCTGAAACAGTGCTGAATGCTGCAGGCATCATGCTACGTGAAGGTGTTGAGCAGAAATAGCAACTATCCTATACAGAAACACTGCAGAGAAATACTAAGGTTATCTGAGCTTTTGCAGAATAAGTACCTGTCAGTTTAATATCACTGTTTAAATACCATGTCAGCATACAAATGGAGATGCCTTTGGATAGATGTTACATGGATATTATAAGATTCTCCCAGTAGTGGAGATAACCAGGGAGATTCTGAAAGGGCCTGGACCTGTAAAGGTAACAGGAAAGAACTTTCCTAGTCGTTAAAGTGTATGAAGTACAGACTGCACACTACCTGCCAGAACCTAACTAAGCTAGCTAAAACAGAAGTTCCAGCGCAAACTTCTTGGCAGGTTAGTAAAGCATACAGAAGTTCCATTCTTGAGAATGGGTTTAAGCCATGAAAGGCTTCTGAGAAAACAGCTGTAAGGAACAAGCATCCTAATGGGCAGAATAATAGAAGAATCCAAGGCCTGAAAGGGAGGACTCATGAATATCCGAAGCACAAGCTTCAAATCCCATGCAGAAACTGCTCAGATATGTGACTATGTACAATACGATATGACACATGTACATTTTCAGTAACTCCTTCAGGAGTCAGTGAAATTAGGAACATGTGGAAATAAATACAAGTCTGAGAAAACAGCAGATGGTAATAAGAGATAAATGTTAATAAATTTTCACAAAAGACCAAGTTCTACAGGTCCTTCCACTGCAGGAGGTATTCACACTGCAGCGGTTTGGAATACAGGACTGCAAAAGCTTCTCACAATCTCATATGGGTCAGGTGAAGTACTTGACCTGAGCCCTGAGACATTATTTCCAGGTGGACAAATCTCTTAAAATCTAACTTGTTTAGGAAGCTTTGTAGCTCATAAAAGAGTGGGAAACCACCCACTGGCAAGCAATTCTGAGAAAAGAAATGACAACTCATTCTCAAGTCAAACAGGCTTTCACATGGTCCCAAAGTACATGAGAAGGCACCTGTACATGACAAGAAAGTCACAAGATGAATGAGGTCAAAAGTAGATGCACATGCACTCACTGATCCTATGAAAGAGGTTATGTATGTCAGAAGCAGCACAGTAGTATCACTGTACACTCACCCACATCACATTCTAGTAAATTTGGAGAACCTTACATTTTATGGTACAAACAAGGTACTGTAAGAAACCCATCTTCTGACAGAAGATGGCTGAGAAGTGCAGAGGCAGCGCTAAGATGGAGCTATTCTAAATTGAAGTTCTTCAGAGAGAGTGGGGTTGAAAGAGGGCCAAGTGAAGGTTTGAGGCCAGCTTGATAATAAAAAGTTGTGAGGCAACATCACGTTGGTGCTGTCAAGAACGCACCTCAGGACCAGGGTGCCAAGAAAACCCAAATTAATTATTTCTGACAAAAACAGAGTATAAAGTGCTATTTTTTTAGCAGATGGAGCACTGGATAGGAGGAATTCCATGGCATCTGAGGGCTACCTCAGCATACAAGCAAATCTCGTCAGAAATTCTAGCCAAGGAGGTCAGCATTTCAAGAACGCAAAGAGAAATATTTGAGACATTGCTAGTGTTAGAGGAGGGTGAAATTTTCTGTAACCATTCTAGCAGTGATTATATTTGAAAAGTTTGTAAATCAATAGAAAGCCTTTATACATATGTTCAAATTTTGTAACTTTGTTGTTCTGTATTTTAGTTACTAACTGTTCCAGTAGGTGATTGTGTTTAGAAATCATAAATCAATAGAAAAGTTTCATACATTGAATGCTGCAATTGTGTTGGTCTGTATCTTAGTTACTAAATGCTACAATGGTAACTTTAGGAATAGAAACAAATATAACCTTGTATAGTAAAGGGAGTGTAGAAAAGAATGTACTGTGAAACTCCCAACTTAGCAGAACCAAAGATTAAGTAAGCCAGAACCACATACCAAGGGCAACCAAGTGAAGATATGAGAATGCTGTGTCCACATAATGGTTGGGATTTGTCCAAAGAACAGAAAAGTGAAAAGCACAGAGTGAGGAAGACTTCTTACTTCATCTGAGGAAGACTCCTTACTTCATCAGGACGATCACCAGAGGACCACCAGAGGGCGCCAGGCAAGCGCAGAAGAGGCTGATGTTGTAATGGACTGATGAACCAATCCCTGATACATATTGCGAAACTCTTAGCGTATAAATTGCGAACGCGATGTGACGGGGTTAGAATCAGATTTGGGTGCGTACCCCTGGTTCTCGGCGCCTTAATAAAGCACCTCATATAACCATTCCAATGGTTATGTGTTTGTCCTGATGCTAACACTAGGGACCTCTTTAACTATACCTTCTCAATGTAAAGTGCAAACCAAAGCATGCAAGGCATGTCTTCAGAGGAATGAAGGTTGTATCAGAGACATTTAATTCAGCTGAATGTGTCACAGCTGGCTGACTCCAAAAACCAAATACCACCCTTATCACGCAATGGATGCAGAAACTCTGGAGTTTAAATCCTTGCTCGTATTTTATATGAAGCTTTAAACAGCAGCAGTGTTGCACACTCAAAGACAGTACAATTCCACAGAACAGAGGATGAAAATGGTAGGTGTTTTACATGTGAGAGAGACCGAAATATCTTTCACTGATGCTAGGGTTCTCTTGCTTTATGGACATCAATTAGCTATCTCAATCCGCAGGCTGACTGAAAAGAATTTAAATTATTTTATGTTCTGAGTGACAAGAAGGATAGGAAAATATGGAAAATCCTCAGATATCTAACATGCAAAAACTTCCACATACAAGAATATATTTATTATAAAAATGTACGTATGTGCTATCAAAGAAGTATATCTTTTGTGTTCTCTAAGGTCAAATACTGTTTCCCTGTTTCATTTTCAATCCTGTCAACAAGCATATACTTGATTACATTTGGTGGAAACAGTCACTAGATATATGGAGCTACTCATGCATTATTATTTCCAGGAATTGCACCATATACACCTTAAATTATATATTTAAAGGATTCTAGCAACTAGGTAAAAATCAACATGCAAGACATGCATGCGTTCCTGGATGCAGATGACTTACACTATAGAACAGGCTTTTTCCTCTGCATTTAAACTTCCACCAATTCGCCAAACATATGTTCAGACACTTCTAATTTCTATAACCAAAGTCAATTTCACTTCATTTTTTTTTTAATACACAGAAGAAAGTGAAATGAAAAACATAAGAAAAATTGATAGTGGACTCATTTTTACCACAGGGTTGAAAAGAATCTCAAAAGGTCATCAACTACACCACCCTATCCCACAGCCTTGTCTGTCTGGTTTGTTTTCACACAGCCTAGTGAGAGAAGCTCCACAGTCTTCCTTGCAATGGCAATCCCTTCGTGTTCACACTATACCTGAAACACAGGAGGAGTTCAAATCTAAACTGTTTTGAATTACATCCATTACATTGTTGAGCTGCTGTGGACGTAGCAAAGTGATCCCTTTCAGGTCTGTAGCAGCCAAAAGCTCAAGAAGAACTTCTTTCCCTCACAATCTTGACTAAAACAATCTTTATTTCTTCAAGTCTTTGTTGATAAGTCTAACAAATACTGCACATAAGAATTCCCACTTCTCTATGAGATATCCTTAAAATAAGACATATTTTCTTCAAGTAGAGTCCCCGGAACTGAACACACTTCTTTAGCTGATGCTTTGTGGAATCAAGCAGAGTGGAAATGGCAACTCATGTGTCTATCAGGCTATACCCTGTTCATATAATCTGATTTATTATACAGGTTGGTTTTTTTTGTCTTTGTTTTTTTTTTTTTTTTTTTTTTTCATACAGAAGCATGATACTGTTCACTAGCACATACTTTGGAACTGATTTTACATCATTACCTAAGTAATCATTCCATACCCAATAATTCTTAATTTGGATTCAATCTTGCCTTCATATAGTACCTTGAATATGATTTACTGAATTGTACTTATATTTTTAAGGCTGTATTTGTAATCTGTCAGGATCCTTCAATTCTATCCCCACTGTCAAGCCTACACATTTCAAACTTACCATATGCAAGCTTAACAAACATTCTCAATTATACAAGGCTCTCAAATACTGAACAGATACAACATAGATGTCTCTGCAATACCATTTAATGTTCGAAATTCAGCAACAACGTACTTCATTTCAAATTGATTTACACTCTTCTTCCTATAGTAGATTCATCTTGATTACTTCTGAGGATATTTAAAAAGAGCATCAAAAACAAATGTTTAATGTCATGACATTAAACATCTGCCTCCTGTCCACAGGGCCCACTGTGAAAAGGAATTCCTTCAACAAAATGAAATCAAACCACTCAAGAGGTATTCTCAGCAAATCCAATGATATTGCGATTACTTTTCAGAGTGCTTATTTTGGAAAAATCACATCAGTGTCATGTGCGTGTCCCCCCATGCCAAGCTGATTAGCCCAACTTTTTAAAAATGTCAAATTTGTTTCTCTCCAATTTTCCAATACCTCATCAATTCTCCGTGAAGTGACACCTAAAACTACTTGCAATTTACTTTAGATATTATTTCAAGCTGTTCCTAATGTAGCTTGTTTTAAAAAGGGGTATGCTATCATATTTGAGATGCAAAATTTTACTTGTGAAGATCCAAGTGTAGTCAAGTTGATCATCGTAAGTGTATGTATATTTTTTTAATGTTTCTTTTAGAAGAAACTATCTTTGAAGAACACCAGCTTTAGCTTACTGCCACTTCAAAGAATTATTCCTGTATCTATTACCATAGTACATAATACACATACTTGGAAGCATTATTATACTTATTTTTAAAATCATATATTAAAAAACTATCTATGCCAGTTTTGTTTTCTAAATCAATGTCATGACATTAAGTTTCATTAACTGTATACATTACCTGGGAAGTTTTCACACAATACTTCTATAGGGGTTGCTCGTTTTGTGTCCCCAATTTTCCGGTAGCGTTCTTTTAATGTATCGGCCTATGACACAAGAACAAAAGAAGCTTCTGAAGTTATACAGTTTGCAGGCAAACTTTCAAAAAGAAAAAGATCATAGTTAAGAAAAGCTGATGATCTGAAAACAGGACAGAGGAAGATATCAAAAACCACTACCTTTAAACCTTGCCATGGAAGACTTCCTCTGAGGAAATACATAAACATATGACCTAAGGCTTCCAAATCATCTCTTCTACTTTGCTCTGAAACAGAATTCAAATCTTATTAGAATGTTCAATCTGCATAGTTTTACATTATATTTAAAAAATTAGCTTCCACATTATGCAAAAATAACTGGGAGTGTGAAGTACTTGAAGTCAAACTGAGAGTATGGGGGGCTTCTTGTGTACTGTGGACTCCCTTAAGAACATAGCTAAAACAAAAAAAGCAGATGCAGACTGCAGATATATTAATCTCAACAGCACTTGAAATGGATTATCTTGCTGAAATAAATTATTTTAAAATGTATTTTGAACCTTTACATACACAATTGGGTTTTAATTCATGTATTTTTTTACCCATTAGTTGTGAAGTTGAAACAATGTAAGACAGCTTTAAATGAACTCATTTTTCCTCTATAAAATTTTTCCTCTATAAAATCATAAAAATCATATAAAAAGATGGTCTGTTCCTCAGGGACACTTCTGGAATTTCTGAGTAAGCTAAAGGTGGACTGAAGAAGGCTCAGAAGTCTTATTATTTGATCAGAAAGCAACACAGAGAGACGCATGTACATACAGCCTGCTCTCACTCCAGCTGAGTTAAAAGCTAAGTTACACAAGACAACATCTGGCATGGTTACAATTCTTCATCTATAGTAGAGAAGCATTAGTCAATATGCTATCCTGATGCAACCACATAGATTAAGAAGAATGCAGGAACAAGTAGTAGAGTTCCGTGCCTATCATGAACTGGGGTCAAGGAAACATTGATTCTAGTAGACTGTACAAATCCTGTACTCTTTATGGGATAGGCTGTACAGGAAGCGAGTACTTCATAAACGCTGCTCACGATAAATGTTTTATGCAATGCAGTGTGCTTTATGTAAAAAAAAAAAATCAAACATACAAAAATGTAACTAGCGTGTAACATGGCCCATCTATGGGCAACACTAAGGTATTGGACACAACACAAAAATGGTATTGCAAAGTTCTATTTGGTCTTTCCTAAGGAGTAATAATTCTTCTCTTTTGCATTAACTTCTACAGGTCATGCTGATAAAAACATTAACCTCTTCTTCAAAAAAAAAAAACCCACCACCAAATAAACCACCCCTTATTCGGGCAATTGCTGCTTCACTGGGAGTCCTTTCTACAAAATGAGAAATTCTCAATCTTTACCCTGAAATAATTTCTAATTAAGGAGATTTTTTTAATTTTTTTTTTAATAAGCTTTGAACCATTCAAGATACTTCTGTAGGCTAGTTCTGTGGGAAATACTTCTAGGATACATCACTGAATTCACAATGCCCTCAAGACTCCTCTATATGAAAGAATTTTGTTGTTTGTTTTAATTTGGGGGAAAGGGTATTGTTATTCAAATCCACTTGAGTTCTTCACTGATCAATTTGGAGCAGTTAAAAAACAGGAATCAAATATCCTTTCCTACGGATGGAATTATGGATTTCTTTAAGATAAACCTAAGAAACAATAAATCCAAAGATTATATTGCCATTGTGGGAAGAAGGGCCTCTGAAAACTGAGGGAAAAAAAAAAAAAAAAACAAAAACAAAACAACAAAAAACCCAAAAAACCACCAAAAAAACCCGCAGCAGTGGACTTGGTGAAACAGAAAAGGATTTCAAGCATCAGCTGGAGAAAGGGCTGCTGATGTACGCTGAACCTAGTGCATCACAATTTAATGAGATTGAGAGGTTCTGTTGCACAAGCAATCCATGAAGTTCCTCAATAGTGTGGAAGACAACATCTACCTAGTAACAGATTTGTCGAAAAGGACAGGTGCCATGCTTGACCTTGTACTCACCGACAGGAAAGGGCTGGTTGGAATGTGATGCTCCAGGGCAGCCTTGGCTGCAGTGATCATGACATGGTCGAGTTCCTGATCCTCAGGACAGTCAGAAGGGGATGCAGCAAGCTCACCACCATGGACTTAAAGAGAGCAGACTTTGGCCTCTTCAGGAACCTGCTCAGTAAGGTTCCATGGGATAAAGTCCTAGAGGGCACGGGGCCCAAGAATGCTGGTTGATATTCAAGGATCACCTGCTACAAGCTCAGGAGTGTTGCATCCCGACTAGAAAGAAATGGGGCAGGAGGCCTCCATGGATGGATAAGGAGCTGCTGAGAAAACTTAGAAGGAAAAAGAAGTTGATGAAAGGTGGAAGGGAGGACAGTCAGCCTGGGAAGAATACAGGGACATACATTGTCCAGGAACATAGGGACCAGGTGAGGAAAGCTAAGGCCCAGTTAAAATTGAGTCTGGCAAGGGATGTCAAAGATAACAGGAAAGGCTTCTATAAATATGTAGCAAACAAAAGACAGATTAGGGATAATGTGGGCTCTCTCCGGAAGCTACCCTGCATCTGGAGAAGGCTGAGCTTCTCAATAACTTCTTTGCCTCAGTCTTCACTGGCAGATGCTCTGATCGCAACGCTCAAGTCTTGGAAGGCAGATGCAGGGACTGGGGCAATGAAGACTTAAGAACATGTTGTAGGAGAGAATCAGGTTCGAGATCATCTTTGCAACCTGAATGTGCACAAGTCCATGGGACCTGATGAAATCCATCCACAGGTTCTGAAGGAGCTGGCGAATGAAGTTGCTAAGCCACTGTCCGTCATATTTGCAAAATCATGGCAGTCAGTGAAGTTCCCGATGACTAGAAAAAAGGAAAAATAACCCCATTTTCAAGGAGAAAATGGAAGACCCAAGAAATTACAAACCAGTCAGTCTTACCTCTGTACTTGGCAAAATCTTGGATCCAAATCTCCTGGAAAGCATGCTAAGTAAGGCACATGAAGAACAATGAGGTGGCTGATAATAGCCAACATGGCTTCACAAAGGGTAAATCCTGTCTGACCAATTTGGTGGCCTTACTATGATGCGGCTAGAGAAATGATGGATGGGGCAGAGCAGTTGACATCATCTACCTGGACTTGTGCAAAGCATTTGACACTGTCCCACACGACATCCTTCTCTCTGAACTGGAGAGACATCAATTTGATAGATGAACCACTTGGTGGATAAAGAACTGGCTGGATGGCAGCATGCAAAGAGTTGTGGTCAATGGCTCAGTGTCCAACCGGAGAGGAGTGGTGCTCATCAGCAGTCAGTGTTGGGACCGATCTTGTTCAACACCTTTGTCGGTGACATGGACAGTGGGATTGATGCAGCCTCGGCAAGTTTGCTGATGACACCAAGCTGTGTGGTTCGGTTGATACGCTGGAGGGAAGGGATAGGATCCAGAGGGACTTTGACAGGCTTAAGAGGCGGCTCAGTGCCAACCTCATGAAGTTCAACCAAGCCAAGTGAGAGGTTCTTCACCTGGGTCAGGGCAATCCCAGGCATAGCCACAGGTTGGTCAGAGATTCAGAGCAGTCCTGCAGAGGACTTGGGGGTGTTGGTTGATGAGAAATTGAACACGAGCCAGCTTCAGTGTGCACTCACAGCCCAGAAAGTCAACCATATCCTGGGCTGCATTAAAAGGAGCGTGACGAGCAGGTTGAAGGAGGTGATCCTGCCTCTCTGCCCTGCTCTCGTGAGACCCCACTTGCAGTACTGTGTGCGGTTCTAGTGTCCTCAACATAAGAAAGACATGGAGCTGTTGGGAGCAAGTCTAGAGGAGGGCCATGAGGATGATCAGCGGTCTGGAGCAGCTCCCATATGAAGACAGGCTGAAAAAATTCCAGCTGTTCAGCTTGAAGAAGAGAACGCTGCATGGGGAACTCACAGTAGCCCTTCAGTATGTGAAGGGGAACTAACAAGGATGCCAGAGAGGGACTCTTCATTAGGGACTGTAGTGACAGGACAAGGGGTAACGGGCTCAAACTTAAATAGGGGAAGTTTAGGTTAGATATAAAGAAGTTCTTACTGTGAAGTTTGTGAGGCACTGGTGAGGTTGCCTAAAAAGTGGTAAATGTCCATCCCTGGCAGTGTTCAAGGCCAGGTTGGATGGAGTTTTGGGTGACATAATCTAGTGCGTGGCACCCCTGCTGATGGCAGGGGAGTTGGAACTAGGTGACCTTAAGATCCTTTCCAACCCAAATCACTCTGTGATTCTACAAAAGGTAATACAATCACAAGATGACAAACACACAATAAAACTTTATTGTACACAGTCTTTTTTCTTTCAAGGAGGTCACCTGAACCTAGCTAAATAAGTAATAAATTAATATCTTTATATTTAGTTGAAAAGCTACAGAAAAATTAATCATCTCAATGGGTTGATTTTAGTAAAAACTAGAACCTCATTTAGCAGGCTATTTCCAGAAATTATCCTTTTTTAAGTATACACAGTAAAGTAACCATAACACAGGTCAACAGACATTTGGTCATTCATTATAAACACTGCATTCCCCTCTAAATAAAGTTCTAATACTTCCTATAGGAATGATGAAAGCATAGAAACATACTATCTGGATCAGAAAATACATTATTAGCTACCTGATGATTACACAGCTTGATACACAGACTCATTACTGTAATCACAAAGTAAACAGCAAGTCTACACATCCTGAACTGTCTATAAAATTTAGCAAAAATAAATTTGAAAGTTATCATCCAGAATTTGTAGTTTTACTAAAAATAATATGATAACATACAATAATATAATTTGAGAGAAAGAATAGCACTCCTTGCTGTCGTGGTTTAAGCCCAGCCATAACTCCCCAAACTATCAACAACTTAGATTTCCAGTAAATACAGAAAACTGTAGGACTTTTACAGATGCACATTTTTGTCTTCCTTACACTTTCAGTCAGAACCTACATTCTCTGGGATCCCTCCCTTCCTGAAAATGAAGAGGCCCAACTTAAACACATACAGTATGGGAAACTAAAAAGAGTTAAGGGATGTGCACAGGCCTGCAGGGCTACAATCTTACTGGCATCACAGACATGTGGTGAGATGGCTCCTATGACTGGAGTGCTGGAACAGAAGGCCACAGGCTCTATAAGGAAGGACAAGCTGGGGAGACAAGGAGGGGATGTCACCCTCTGTGTCAATGACCAGCTGGAGTGCACAGAGCTCTGGCTGGGGATGGATGAGGAGCCAGTTGAGAGCTTATGGGTCAGGATTAAAGGGAGGGCAGGGACAGGGGACATTACAGTGGAGGTCTGCTACAGGCCACTCAATCAGGATGACTGAGCAGATGAGGCCCTCTACAGGCAGACAGGAGCACCCTCACATTCACAAGCCCTGCCTTCATGGGGAAATTCAACCACTCCTGTATCTGTTGAAGGGACAACGCAACAGGGCACAAGCAATTCAGGAGGTTCCTGGAATGCCTTGATGATAACGTCCTTCTTCAAGTGAGAATCCAATTGTGAGAGGTGCTGTGCGGTATCCTTGCTACCCTTGAGTTCAGGAGAACTGACTTTGGCCTCTTGAAGGATCTGCTTGGTAGAGTACCATTGGATAAAGCCCTGGAGAGAAAAGGGGCCCAAGAAGGCTTGTCAATATTCAAAGATCATCTTCTCCAAACTCAAGAGTGATGGATGCTGACACAGGCAAGTCAGGCAGGAACATCAAGAGGCCTATGTGGATGAACAAGTTGCTCCTGGACAAACTTCAGCATAAAAAAGGAGGCCTACAGACGGTAGAATTACGGACAGGTAGGCTGGAAGGAATGCAGAGAAATAGAGCAGCCAGGAGTTAAAGCCCTGACAGAGTTAAATCTGGCCAGGGACATCAAGGGCAAAAAGAAGAGCTTCTGTAGGTATATTGGTGATAAAAGGAAGGCTAGAGAAAATGTAGGCCCTCTCCAGAAGGAAATGTGTGACACAGTCACCTAGGACATGGAGAAGGCAAAGATGCTCAATGACTTTTTTGCCTTGGTCTCCAAAAGAAGAGCTCCAGTCATGCTGCCCAACACACAGAAGGCAAAAGCAGTGACTGGGAAAATGAAAAACTACCTGCTGTAGGAGAAGATCAGGTTCAAGATCATGTAAGGAACGTGAAGGTGCACAAGGCCATGGGACCAGAAAAGTTTCTGCTGACTGGAAAAGGTTAACTTTAACACCATTTTTAAAAAGGGAAAAAAAGGAAGATTAAGGGTACAACAGGCCAATCAGTCTCACCTCAGTGCCTGGCAAGGTCATGGAGCAGATCCTCTTGGAAACCATGCTAAGGCACTTGGACAATAAGGGGGTCACTGATGACAGCCAACATGGCTTCACTAAGTGCAAATCATGCCTGACAAATGTGGTGGCCTTCTATGATACAGCAACAGTGTTGGTGGATATGGGAAGAGTGACTGATGTCATCTACCTGTACTTGTGCAAAGCATTCAACACTGTCCCACATGACAACCTTGTCTCTAAATTGGAGAAGTATGGATTTGATAGATGGAACACCTGGTAGATAAGGAATTTGCTTGACTCAAGAAGCTGCAGTCAAAAGCTCGCTGTTCAAGCTCCTCAGGGGTCAGTGCTCAGACCAGTGCTGTGCCTTTCTGAAATCTTTACAGTGATGTTGGTAAACCATGCAGAGAAGCATGACCTCATGTAATGACTCTGCTTCAGTTCAGGCTCAGATCAGTGGTTCCTGACCTGATTATTCTGCAGGCATTTCTTGGGTGACAACTCATCATCAAGATCTCTGAGATCTAACAAACACTGAAGACTCTGAATGGGAGCTCTTAACTTTCGTAGCCTCTCCTTCATGTGGAGTTTGTTTTTGCTGTATGTTTGTGACTCCCCTCTAAAACTGTAGTATTTCTTTAATTTGTGAAGTAGGACGTATAGAATGCCATCAAAACTTGCACAAACTGCCAAGGTCCACTCTTCTGAGGAGTATACAGAAGGTGACACAGAGTTACTGAACTTTGTGTAGACAATAGATTCAATAATCTTTTGTTCCAGAAACTAACTTCTAATCAAGTGTTTCTGGTTGTTTTGTGCCAAGCTGGGAAACTGTACCTGAAATAATTTTGTTCAGATGAAAAATAATGTGGCTTTATTCAGATTGCTATTTGAAGGAAATACAAATATTCTGCAGCCCTTAGCATGTGACTGGTGTCCTTGCTTCTATAAGGAAATTTCTCTCAGGGACAAAATTTCTCCACACTTCATAGAATCATAGAATGGTTTGGGTAAGAATGGACCTTAAAAGATCATCTAGTTCCAACCCCTCTGCAATGGGCAGGGTTTCCCAAAGCCACGTCTAACCTAGTCTTGAACACCTGCAGGGATGGGGCAGTCGCAGCTTCTCAGGGCAACCTCACCACCCTCACAGTAAAGAACTTCTAAGTTCTAATCTAAATTTCCCCTCTGCCACCTTAAAGCCATTTCCCCTCGTCCTATCACTACACGCCCTTGTAAAAAGTCCCTCTCCAGCTTTCATGCAGACTTTAGCTACTGAAAGACCACAGTAAGGTATCCCCTGAGCCTTCTCTTCTCCAGGCTGGAGAAGCACAGCTCTCGCAGCCTGTCTTCACAGGAGAGGTGCTCCAGCCCTCTCAATCATCTACATCGCCCTACTCTGGACTCCCTCTGACAGGTCCACATCCCTCTTCTGTTGGGGGCCCCAAAGCTGAATGCAGGATGCCATGAGAGTGGAGAAGAGGGGCAGGATCATCTCCCTTGACCTGCTGGCCATGCTTCTTTTGATGCAGCCCAGAACACGGTTGTTTTCAGAGCTGCGAGCACACACTGCCAGCTCATGTTTTGTTTCTCATCAACCAACACCCCGAGTCTTTTTTGTGGGTATACAGCTGAAAGCAAAGATAGCTGTCAGCTCTGAAGTAGCTAGTATCTAACAAAATCAACTTTTGGAGGCTACTGGTTGCTGATTGTGGAAGACGAGTATCAGGTGTTTTGATCCTGAGTTTGGCCTTCCTGAAATTGCAGCAGAAGAGCAAATTGGGTAATTGGTTCTCAGCTGTTCCATGGCTATGAATCCACTTACTATGCTTAGCCAAGCAAGCTGCATTCCAGAAAGCTCTGTTGCTTTCCACAAGACCTGGTTAAATACTAGATATTAAATGTGTTTATTTGACAAAAAAAATTGTTGAAATTTTAGTATTCCTCATGTATAATACACCAGTGCTTCATATACTTATCAGAAGCTCTCTCAAATACCCATTACTTTAATTAATTCTACACTTTCCACAGAAGTAACTCTAAAATACTGGGGGGGTGGGTGGTGTGTGGAAGGATTGTTTACTCTGGAGAAAAGAAGGCTCAGAGGAGACCTTATCGCTCTCTACAGCTACCTGAAAGGAGATGGAGCGAGGTGGGTGTTGGTCTCCTCCTCAAGTAACAAGATACAGGACAAGACAAAATGGCCTCAAGTTGGACCAAGGGAGATTTAGACTGGCTATAAGGAAAATATTCTTCACCAAAAGGGTTGTCAAGCACTGGAACAGGCTGCCCAGGGAAGTGGTGGAGTCACCATCCCTGAAGATATTTGAAAGACGTGTAGATATGGCACTGAGAGACAAGGTTTAATGGTGGATTTGGCAGTGCTAGCGTAAAGGGTGGGCAGTTAGCAGTTTGGTATTTTCCAACATAAACGATTCTATGTTTCTACATGTTAACATTAATTCACCAGCTACAGCTGCTAACCACAAACTACCACAGTCTGACTTTATTGATAAAGCACCTTATTACTATTTAGAAAATGTGAATGGTTCCTCATTTGCCATATTAATACAAAGTAACTGTGAGAGCAACCTAATTAGTGGTTACCATGCAATGCTAAGCAACTTGTTTACACAAATTCAGAGGTGTCAAACCTGTTTTCACTAGAAAACCTCTATATAACTGGAATAAACAAATCTAAAAAAGACTGCTTTGAGTGCTCACACATTATTCAATAATAACAACTTCCCTATACATATCTCCTGCCATTTCTTTCGTGCATCATATTTACAACACTAGCATAATTTTTAACTAGTCTGACAAAACCACATTAACAGTATAAACATTAAAAACCACCAAGAAAATCAAGAAATCAGCATAAAATATAAACTACTTTTATTCCACTACCTGGTGCATTTCAAAGGACTAAAAAAACAGGCAGAGCAGAACTGAAAACATGTTCTTGCAATTTTTTCACTTTAGTATCTTTAATAAGCATATCTACCTGCCACCCACTCAACCTGCGATGGTATGTTTCTAATGTGAAGATGTTATGATACAGAAAGATACACATCATCTTCCTTTTATGGATATCTGACAAAAATATCTATTGTTTGCTGAGACGTAACTATGACGATTAGCAACTCAGAACACCATGTTCCCATAAACAGTATTTCTGCAAGGACAAACTGTAATTCTGCACAGTACACAAAACTTGTAGTTATTATGACTATACACTGAGAAAAATTACAACTTGAAAACATGATGATTTCTGACAAATGACAGCTGTTGCATTCTTTCTGCACTTAAAAAGCACACATACCTTTTCCTAAATGCGTATTTATACTCATATATCTAGCTGTTCCTGTAAGGCTCTTGTGTTCCCGATATGGTATGTGCTTCTTTGTTTCTGGATCTATATACTCCTTTGCCAAACCAAAATCTATAATATGAATGATTTGCTGTGTTTTGTTTCCAGGTCGTCCTATTAAGAAGTTCTCAGGTTTTACATCTCTGTATATCAAGTTCTTTGAATGGACATATTCCATGCGAGAAATCTTTAATGAAAGAAAGAAACGACAGTTTAGTTTAAGCTTCTGGCTGCCACATTAAGTTGTGGTAGAAGCTAAATAACTTACATAGACTTTATATTTAGAGGAAATCACCCTTCACATCACCTGAAAACCTAAGAGCTATTGCTCTTAACAAGGTATCTCCCATTTAAAGTCAATGAAAATTGTGCACATCCTTTAAGAAGATACAGCACAAAATATACTGGAAACTTCACACTGGACATTAGACACAAATCAAGTACATAATAGAAGTTATCTTCTTTAAGAACAGCTGGTACCAAGCCTATTTTGTGCACATTAAAACTAAAACCAAAAATTATGCCATCAAGTAGTGAGCAGCAAAGTTCCACTTGGATCTATTACATATTAAAGGTATAAACAAGAGAAGCAATGGGAGCTCACCAGTATGCATATAACCTCAATTCTAGCCAGATCATTTTCTATCAAAATGTATATATTCAGGAAGAATAGCAAGTATTGAATAAAGATGATCTGTGATAATCTGAGCATTTTAAAAAATGAGCTATGCCATTCTGGCTGTAAATAAGCCAAATGTGTCTATAGTTGCAGGCCTGTTATACAATTACAGTCATGTTTTAAAAAGCTATTTTTACCCTGCCTGGGTAAAAATATCACTACCTATTTAGGGAAGTGAAGGTTCAGTATCATTAATTTTTCATAAGAACTTATTTAAAACACATTCTATCAAAGTAAACAATGCAAGCTTTATTTCCCTTTTTCTCCCTTTCCACATCCACCTATCATTAGATGGAAACCCAATCAGAAAAAAAAAAAAAAAAAAAAATTCTTTGCTTAATAATCCTATCATATTTTAGTATTTCTGGATGGGTTTGGGGATTTGATTTTTTGTTTGCTTGGTTTCTTTCTGAGAATGACCAGGAAAAATATTTATGCTACTTTAGGAGTCCCATCATCCAACTGCTTTTGTGAATTAAAACTATTTTTATTTCAGGAAGATTTGGGATTTTTTTTTTTTTTTCTAATTGAGTACATTAAGCTAAAATTCATTATTTCAGATTGTGATTATGAGAACTCGACACAAGAATAAAGTAACTGAAAGTGACATAAGACAGTCTTCCTACTAAAACTGTATGGTGGCTCTTTAAAAGCCACCAACACCAATTTTAAACATGGGCAGTGCAAGTCTCTTAAATGAAATAAGCATTTAATCCATTGAAGACTTAGTTATTCTAACGAAAACTCAAATTAAGATCTATTCTACTTACCAACTGTATGGCTATCATAAGAACAGTTTTAAGAGAAAATGTCCTACCACACAAGTCAAATAAATCTTCCAGACTAGGTCCGAGAAGTTCTAGTACCATAGCATTATATTTGCCACATGGGCCAAAGTAGTAAAACTGAGGTATTCCATCTGTAAAATGAAGATATGAAGTAATTATAAGGGATCAAATAAGATCAGTGAACATACCAATAAAATTCCTACCTGATTTCAAGTTGGTCTGAAGCTAAAAATACATTTTTCACACAAAAGCAATAAAACCTCATAAAAATTACAGGTAAAAGATAAAACAGGAGTAACGAAAGTAGTACCAGTCTTATTAAATATTTTATGAGTATTACATGTTTGACTTGTGAAAGACTTAAAGAATTAAAATCAGAAGGTTTCAGGTTAACTGTAAAATTGAAGCAGGATTTTATAAAGGTATGAAGAGAGGTCTAAATAAGCTCCTCCCTAAAAAAAAAAAAGCATTTAAACTTTTTAAATTAAGGCTACAACAGATGTACATTCAGGAAGAAAACTACCATATCTATAGAAATAATTTAAAGATAAAAAAAAAATTACTTAATCCTCAAGTTTAACGAGACATTAAGTCTGGACTTATAGCTTTATATTATCACCTACCTTTAGAAACCAGGCAATCTCTTAAGTTCAAAAGTATCAATATTCAAAGACATATCATCCAGTTTCACTTTAGCCTTTTTGTACATATGGATTGTGTGACTATGTATTCAAAATAACTTGATATCATTGTCTCTATTGATCTTGCACTTCCTCATACGCACAGGACCTCTTCCTCATTCAGCAGAATAAATTTTCTTCACTTAAAGCTGGTTAGTTGAGATTATTTTTATTTTTCTTTTGCTCTTCAGTATACATCCTTTGTGTCTCCTTTTCTCTAAATATCCAATTCTCTGAAACGCATTTTTCCTTCAATGTGAGGTTTTTTTGGTGTTCATTGTTACAATACTGTACTACACAGAACTACAAAATCTATTTTGAGAATACCCCCTAATGAAACACTGGATTTCACTTTCCTTCTCTGTAGATCAGATGCAAGTTGAAAAATGAAACCATCCCTAACTCTGGGTGGTTTCTGAGGTACACCAAAAGTCCCAAGTTTTTCATACCTTATTACAGCACTACTTACACTCAGGACACAGATTTATAATTGTGTCCACAATAGCTCTGGGTTAAACAAAGAAAAATAAAAAAAAAATAAAAAAAAAAAAACCAAAAAAAAAACCAAACCCAAAAAAAACAAAACAACAAACAAACAAAAAAAACCACCACAGACAAACTCAAACCCCTACTGTTTTAGCAAACTAAAAGCAAATTAACACAGCATTTTTGAGAGCATTTTCACTAATCTCTTTTCCTAGAATTGAGAATAATGAAAACATAACCCCTAAAAATCCAGTTTAAGTGTTCTGCAGAGTAGAGCTTCCATTTATTTTTATTTATTTATTATTTATTTTTAAAATATGTATAATCATGCCCATATCTATACTAATATACTTAACACATACAATCATAACCATTTCAGAAAGACTGCCCAAGAGTAGCCTATTACTACTAACAAAAGAGCACAGACCACATTGCACATCAGAACACGGTACAAGGTAGTGTTCTTAATTTTAGAAATACCATCCCTAATTATAGTTATCCATAATGATAATGGATCAGAAAATATATTTGTACACATACGAGGATATCATAACTCTAGAATTCAAATTTTCTGCTTTTACTTTCTGTCATGGTGTAACGACACATGGAAATGTGGATGTATGTGCAGCAGCAAATTAAGTTATCCAACAGATGTACAGAAACCTCTGTCAAAAAACTAAAAAAAAAACCCAAACAAATAAAAACCACCACAAACCACCTAAGCATATAAAGAGAAATAAAACACTGGGAATTTGGAAGGAGGTGTAATGCCCTGAGACATATTCTGAGAATCTCTGTTCCTGTATCTGCACGTTTGAAGACATTAACTCCAAATCATTCTCAAGAGACATCAGTTTTCTGTATGACAACTGCACCTGCTCTGTGCCTCTTTGTAACATTTTAAAATACTAAACACACTTCAAAAATACAAAAGCCAGAAGACTGTTGTTACCAGCTTCCACAAGGCAGCTACAGAGTACTATGTCCAAAGTTCCCCATGTTTATAAAATAATTTCATATTAAGAGTTCAAAGTACTAGAGATTTGTAATGTTATTTTTTAATCAAAATAGTCTTATTGCTTTTGCTTAAAAACAATAACCTAAGATCCTTCTGTTATTTGCATTATTTCTTCCTGTCCCTAGATTGCCAGAAGTCAGAAAGTAACGTTAGGAAAAGCGTATCTAAGGTATTTTTTTTCCCCACAACAGGTATGCAAATGTAAGCTCTTTTATACAAGTCTTTTAAGAAAAATGGGTTAAATAAGAAAAACAAGGAAATGAAGAACTCTTTTACTGACAGGATATTGCAATACTTATCACCAATTAAAAGCATGTATTTTATTTCCATTTTTAATTAGTCTGGCTTCAACACTGAAGCCCTCTGATGTAAGAATATAAGAAGGAAATACTGGGAACTTGTAACATACATTCCAGCCTTCCTTCTATGAAATTACAGAAGTCATTGTTCTTACGTACCTTGCTCAAAACCAGGGTTTTTTTAAAAAGAGGTACCTAAATTATGTGCAGAATTCAGTACTTGTCATATCGATGTCACTACAAAGTTACAAGTAACTTCCTGTTCTTTCACCAATGAAGAAAATTACCTGTGGCCAAAAAATAGTGTCACATACTCTCACTTCATTACTGAAACACCTAATTCCTTTCTATGTTTACAACTCAATACAGTGTCCTTATTTGCAGATTTGAGTCACATCTGCTTATCTCAAGATACTTAACACTAGCTCACAAGTAAAACATTTTAATTTTAATGGACTCAATTTACTAAAGCCATTTACAATGCTTTATGTGACTGTGTATAAATTATCATGTTAAGATAAAAAAACCCTGCACATCAAATTAAAAAATATTATCAAAATAGAAAATCATGATAAAGATACAAAATAAGGGCCTCCAGTTAGAAATTTTGTCCATAACTCTATCCTTTGCAGTCTCTCTGGTATTTTGCTATTAGTAAGTCAGAGTTCTGCTTTACATTCAGAAAGCAGAAACAGAAAACAAGTGTTGTTCTCTTTTCTCCTGTTTTCAGCTTAGCAGGGAATAATGAGCAACTGAATGGAACCACCTCTGTCATCTGTCAAGACGGGTTTATCACTCAAACGCTTTAGTCCACCATGTTTACGTACATGATGTCCAGAAAGTTTTTAAAGCTGACAGGGCTGACTTCCTCTATAAATGATGACAAGATATAAACATTAGAATAAAGAAAATATTATTAGTAGATTACAACTGTATCTGCCAAACATCTTTAAAGAAATCCAAATAGAAGTTATTTCTAGTTCGTGACTGTTATCTACCATGGCTGCCACCTTTTTCAAGAGCTTCAGCATCAAGCCTGATTTAACCCTAAGGCTGAATATGCTGCTCACTGCAAATATCTAATGCAATATACACGATGACTAGCATGCACGTAGACCCGTGTTAAAGCTTTTTGCTTTAACACAGGTATTAGATTTACAGCCACAATTATTCCATGTTTGTGTATTCACTTAGGGAGGGGAAAAAAAAAACAAACCACAAAACACACAGAAAAAAAAAAAAAAAAAAAAAAAAAAAAAAAGGAAAAAAAGAAAACCACCCACCCCACCCCCCAAAAAAAAAACCCTTGCTAAACAAGCACCAGAGACTGTCGAAGAAATACATAAACACACAGGTCAATGGCAATACCACTTGTACTTAACCTTGTGTTCCCAATCTACCACTGACTTACTTCCGAACCATATTGGCAAAATATCTCTACAAAACAAAACCTGAATTTGTAAAGCTATTAAGCAAGTAAGCAGCCTTTCAATGCTTTCTTGTAATACTAATTTCCTTTTAGAGTTTCCTCTAAACCAGTCAAGAAACACATCTATTGGTGTGATTTGTGTTCTTATTGCTCAGATAGTCAGTTAAATCAGATCCATAATTGCCAGTAAAATACACAAGACTCCACCTGCAGAACAAGCTGTTTTGTATTCACTGACTTATTTTTAGCTTTAATTTTCAGATATAGCAATTCATTGGACACAACAAAAAAACCCTGAACTGAACAGATTGAAGATTTGCAGTAACAGTCATCTTTTATGGCACATTTGTACCAGTACTCTGCAAGGGCACAGTTCAACAACTTGCCACAAACACAAGTATTCCTACTAAGCCTGCAGAATCTGGCATGAATCCTCTGAAAGTAACTGATTGCAAAATCCAGCATAGTGCCATGTATGGTTTTTGACTTGAACTGAAAAAGCATACACAAAAACAAACTTACAAAAAAACAAAGCAGCATACACAGAAGGCCATACAATCTCCAGAAATTTAGCACTTTATGGCTACTGAAACCATAATGATTAATGGCAATGGAGTAAGATGCAATGTAAGAAGTACAATTTCAGCGCTGCTAAAATGCCATGCTCGAGGCATGTACACAATACTTACACTATATTTCTTATTTACAAATATACGAATAAGTTTGCAAAAAATAGAAAACAGCAATGTAAGAGTAAGATTTTTCTAGTACAATACATCTAATATAACCAATTATTTAAATTACTAAAACAGAATTAGTCATACATTTTTATTGTAAGTTTTATTAAATCAAATACCCATCTAACATTGTGGCTCATGAACATACAATAGAGCCTCCTTCAAAATTACAACTACCTATTATATCTTATACAAAAAACAATGATTGAACTCTGAAATCTGTATGTGATATCACATTCAAAAATTAATACAAATTTTCCCATTCTGCCAGACTTATGGCCAATGATTATTGTTTCTCAGAAACATTAACATGCACCTACATAAGCTACATCTGAATTTAAGCAGCTACCATTCTTACCAGATCCCTTTCACTTATCGTAGGGAAAAAAAAAGCACTTTAAATATAAATTGAGAAAAATCTTTATATTTCCTTAAGCCAAATGCTAGAAAGCACTGGCATAAAAAAAGAGAGACTGCCAGCAGCATTTCCTCTAGCTTTTGTTGGAATACACTTAAAAAAAAAAAATAAAATCGTGTTATCATCATCATTCACTTAGAAATAATCACTTTCATATTAATAATTGAGCAGCTTAACTTTCCTGTTAAAAGTGTGTCAGTAGCTGACTCAGTTTTTTCCCCAAACAACTCACCATAAAACCACAGCAGACATCAGTTCAGAGTAACAATGCATGTGAACAGATACCTCTTCAGTCAAGAGATTCAACTTATTTGAGATTAAAAAATACTTCAACTAACTGCTTATTGCTTATTCTCCGACATAACTCCAGTCAAAGTAGAACAAAAAAAAAAATAGTAGTAGAGCATTACTAAAAAAATAAAATTAAAAAAGCATTTTTCCATTTAAAAGCAAATTCTCAGTTACCTATGAAAGAGTACAGCTTAAAACAACATTCATGTGAAATTATGAAAAAAAAAAAAGAAATTCACTCTGCATTTATACTGACTGACTGTTAACAAGATATACGGACAGCTTATGAGGTGAGAGAACTCAGACACACAAATAAGAACTCATAAAACATTATTTACGTATGGAAAACTAAGATTACCCTGAACTGAGATACTTGCTAAATCTGCAGTTAACAGCATTTTGTCTTCAACTTTCATTATTACTGACCATTAGACACATAATGCAACTGATTTAGAAAAGAAATTATATTCTAAAATCTGAAATTCTACTGAATTATTACCATATTTAATTATGTACTGGGAGCACTCAATTAATTAATATGTTCACACATGTATCACAATCTTCTTTTCAAACTCACTTCAAACAATGGCAACTTCCCTAATTTTAATCCTACAACAACAGCAAGTACAAGATGCCAATCCCAAAATATTTCAAAAAATGTAAAATGACGTTATTTTACATTGTTTCTATAAGACCCATGAACAAAAATGATCAGTTGTTACATTAAACTAGCTATAACTTACTTCTTGCACTACAATCAAGCAGAATTGTTATTAATGTGCTTCCTCATGATATTGTAAAAATCAATCCAGTAAATAAATTACAATCTACCAACTGAAAAAAGAATTAAAAAATCATAATAAAGTGATGATAATTTTATCTTGGGAAGAGTTATATCAGAACAGATGCTGATACAATGCAATGAAACTATACTGTGCTGCATTTTTTTCCAGAGGCTGAAGTGGAAGGCAGAGGATGAGCTAGAGATGATCTCAATAGCAATCTGAAATCCCACTGGCTTTCCCACACAAAAGTAGCATTTTTAGTGGTTCACTGTGAAAGATTTAAAAATTAAATAAATAAATAAAATCACCTACCACTACCTTAAACACATGAGAAACCTTCTTCAACACAGAAAACAAGGAAAAAAAAACCATGAACTATGTTACTTTTATGCACAGTCAACACAAAACTGTGTATAATACATCACATAACAAATCAGAAATTCAAAATATTTCAAATTGACTTGACTAGATTCCCAACAAAACCCACCAATCTGGAGAATGTGAACATGCTCAAAATGCTTAATTACCAAAATAGTGACCTGACTCCACTCTCTACAACAGCACTTCACCACCATGCACAAATGTTTAGTATTTCCATGCCTGCAGTTTCTCAAGATTACATACAGACTTGTTCTTATACCAACAGCTTTTACTACTGATATGACCCAAGAATCTGGTAACAATTTTTCTATCTTCTAACCCAACAGTAACTACTTCGTTACCACTGTCTAACCAGTATAATTCTGTTGTGCCTAAGGCAGTCCCTCATGACCACAAAATGCAACAACTTCTTTTAGATAGCAATGCAGAGTACATTTACCATGCAACTGATAGTACCAACTCATGAAGGAGATTCTCATGTACAGAATGTAATACTTCGTATTCACTTCACACTAGCCATAACCTTTTAAAATCAACACCTTTCTCCATAGTGTACTAATAACTTATATATGCACTGGCTAATAGCTACCCTGTAAGAAAACTGTTTGGCTTTCAGTTTTAAGACTGGAAGTATTAACTAGACTTCAGCTAAAAAAACAGAGGTACAAAAGAAATTAGATAACATTAACAATACTGAACATCTGCCTTCTTTGAAACGTTAATGCAGCATTTTCAGAAGTCAGATAATCCACAGCTCAACAGATCTTTTGTCTCTTTCAAAAAATTACCTCAAATGAAAAAATAAAATCTGACAATATATACCCCTTGTTGCTATAGACAAGTACTATAGTAACAGCCTGTTCTTAGTAAAACAGCAGCATTTCAGACACAAGCTGTACTAAGGCGGGTTAAGCAGCAAGAACTGCCTGCCATTCTTTTGTTCTGCTTTTCAGATGGGCAAGTACAAGAGTCCTCATTCACTTGTAAAGACTTCCAGCCATTATGATTAATGACCTACAGAGTTACTGAGAGATGTTAGAAAAATCAGACCATAAAAGCTAAATAGTTCTTAGTCTTCAACAAGAACAATACATAACCTCTTTAATGTCTACACAGAGACCTTATTGCAAAAGGCAATTGAACCATACTGTAAATACCTGCCTGTCAAAGAAATAAAGTATTTTAGAAGGTTTCACTAGTAAGGTTTTTAAATTTGAAAAAGTAAAAAAAAATTACTGAGCTTTACTGTTCAATGCTCAAGTCAGCAGTTATTGATTCCCCACCCCCCTAGTCCTTCCTTAGTACCTAAGTAGGAAAGCATGCAGAACATAGGTGCAGTTCTGCATAACTTTGCATCAAATACATTCACAGCTCATCTTCTTACCATGAGGAGAAAGACTGATAGCATAAAAGATAAATAAAAAAAAATCAATAAAAAACATAAAACTGGTTTCTATTAATTTCAGAAGTCTTAGTGCAATTTCTGGTAAGAATTTAGACACAGTTTAATTTGAAATACTGCACTTACGATAACGTATCAGTTTTTCTTATAATTCATATTTGGATGTTAAGAAAATACACTTTCAACTAAATTTTTATTAGAACTACAGACATTTTAAAATCTATTTGTAGGTTTCTCATTCAGCTGAGTAGAAATTGCTGCATACTGACTAAATGATCTCAAATTTCACGAGGAGAGCATGCTCACAGTTACTGAATAGCAAAATTATGGCAGAAAAGACAGCAATATGAATAAAAATCTCTATTGATATATTAAATGAAAACTTAAACAAAAGCTAAATAGTGACATGACTAAACTAGGCCACATATTTAAACTAATTTAAGAACCCTTATTAACAGGTTTTAGATTCATTCCCCTGAATAATTTAAAATGTTTCAAAAAAGCCTCAGAAGTACATTAAATGTTTCCTTGTTTAAGATTCCTCACTTCTTTTTTTCCTAACACCTACATGTTACTGCACATTCACAGGCATGTTCACTAAAAAGCATACTGGAGAGTAAAGTTACAGATCATAAACCTGCTCTAAGAGTAGATTCTCCCCAAAGGAACAGTTTTGAAATGTTAATGTTCTCCCATACAAGTCAAAAAGTACTTTTTATTAAATACAAAGAATTAATACTCTTAGCTCAAAAGTCCTGTGTACAGAAACTGCACATGTATCGTATTTTATGTATTTTTCCCTTTTTCTTTCAGGCAGCACAACTATTAAAAGATCCCCTAATTTTTTTCACTCAAGAATGTCTTCCATCTTCCTGTCATTCAAGATGCAGAACAGCAAGACTCTTATGACAGAAATTAATTTAAAATAAAAAAAAAAAAAAAAAAAAAAAAAGAGGAAAAAAATCTAAGTCACAGTATGATTAGAAAACAAGAAAAACAGACATTGGAAGAATAAGTAAGTAAACTTGTAGTAGGCAAATACATTGTATTAGACAAATGCCTACTTGTTCCACCAAGGGCACTCAAAAGATCAGAGTAAGAACTAAGATGCTCTGTTAAAAACCTTTAGAAGGTAAGATAATCTGCTGCTCAATAAATTTTCTTCACTTGCTGTCAGGAAGATATTTTGGAAAAATAAGCTTATTTTCTTCTAGAACTATTCATTCACATGTTAATGTCTCTGCCTCCTCCCCATGCCACCCCCAAATAAAATGGTATTTCATAGGGGCTAGAGGTATTTCATTCCTTAGGCTTCAGGTTATGTCACACTAAGCATGAATAGTAGCATAAACTGTGGAATTAACAGTTCTTATTCGTGAAAAATTCAGTTTTGCTTCTATGAAATAATGGCTCTGCTTAGAAAATAGTGAAATAAAAGGGAGTACTATTTCCTTTTCACAAGTTGCTTCTGAAACCATTTTTTAATAGTTACTTGCTACTAATACACAGGTATGCGTATATACATGAGAAGACTAAGTGGGAAGGCTATTTAATATAATTAAGTCCACACAACTATAAAGCTATCAGTCAAACTACAGTAAATCTTGTGTGAATAAACAAAAGCAGCTAAGGAAAAGACTACTTCACCTTGATTAAGAAAGCCTACAAATGTAGATTTCTATAAGCCTAGAAGCCAGAAGGCTCCAGACAACTGGAACTGCTAGTACAGCGAGTAATTATTTACCAGTGAAACCTATCTGCTCACAATAACATACTTCAAATTTCTCCCACCATCAATAGCTGTTTTACACCTCCTACAATGGACTCTTCTGCCACCTGCACAATGTGCAGGTAAACATTTAGAAGGTAAGATAATCTGCTGCTCAATAAATTTTCTTTACTTACTTGTCAGGAAGATGTTTCTTTTATATAAAACTTACTTCAGTTTACTCTCTTACAAAAGTACAACCACTGCCTATAAAGCAACACTATCTATATGGGCAGATCTGCACATAGAATCTCCTGTTCTATATAGGAAGTATTAGCTGCTTCCTGAATTTATCACTTTCCCCTACTATGTCTTTTGCTATGTTTTGTAGCTATACTTGGTTTTCAAAGTTGGGTAATGTCCCTAACTTGTGGGTTGCTATCTCTCATTGGTTAAGCAGTTAAGATCTCTGCTTTACACTTACTTGTTATTTCAGAATGCTAGTCTAGAGTATTCTGACTTCGTACAGCTACTTAGAAAAACCAGATGATATATACCCTGATGATCTTCTCCAATTAGCAAGCACGTAAGACTCAACAGTCATTCTGCAACTTGATTTCACATCCATGAACAGGAATAAACAACGTTATGTCTTGCAAAGAGTTATCTCTAAAGACTCCTGGTTGCAGAGCATTCCTTCTAAATCATCCAAAAAAAAAAAAATTCTATACGAATCAAGAGTATTGGAAAGTATGTTTCCCTAAAGAGAAGAGTACAAAATTTTGAAAGCTACCTAATAAGGGAAACACTATCCAGTCTGTCATCAATTAATATATGATCCTGAATTTTAAGTAAAACAAGTGAAGGTAGTATTTTAAAGTATTAAAATTCATTCTAACAGTCACTTTTAAGGCAACAAAATGAAAGTGGTACAGACACGCTCATTTTGTATTTCCCGGCTTTCAGAGATGACTTTTCAGCTTAAACAATATTTTATTGTAAGTTTAGACATAACTTTAAAATCACTGTTAAAAAATCCACGTTGCCATTGATAATAAAAAAAAAAAAAAAAAAAAGAAGTGTGGATAGAGAAATCAACTATTAGTACTCCATTTTATATAATCAATTTCTACATTATTAAAAAATGGAAAAAGTAACTAACTACATGAACTATGAAAAACTATTCCAGGAATCAAAGGAACACTTTCAAGGAAAGTATGCAAGATTTTTTTTTTTTCCTAGGATGTAACTGTTCTAGGGAAGATTTGTACTCACTTTCATAGTTTAAGAAGCTTCATATCCTGCTAACTGACCACATACAATTTTGTGAGGGGTACAAAAATATGTGGGAAGTTTTAGATATAGCTCACATGTAAAAGCAAAAGGTGATAAAAGGATTGAGGCAACCATTATAAGAATATTTCTGGGTGTAAAGGCACCAAGGGAAGCGAAATGAGAAATTAAAAACTTACACTGCATTTAAACTTTTTAGAAAAGTATTAAGATGCTTAAAATTAGTAATCAGCAACATATACTGTATGTAAATACTGGAAGTAAATAAAACTGGGACTGAAAGTGTTCAAATATCATAGCACTTTAACCAAAAATGTGATTAGTAGATTAGCAGTTTGATCATTTATAGTGCTTATTCAAGGAGACCACACTGGGAATAGTCTAAGACTGCTTAGTTTTAGGTATACCCGTATGCACACACATCCTGTGATATTTAAGACTTACTTAATAAGCCTTAGAATTTCACAGACACTCTTTAAAGAGTAGAACAAAGATTCTTACAATATTAGAAAAATATATACATTATCCACTGACTCATGGGGCTTTCTTCTGCTTTAAGTGGAACATGTTGCCCAGAGAAGCTGTGGCTGCCCCATCCCTGGCATTGTTCAAGGCCAGGCTGGATGGGGCTTGCAGCAATCTAGTCTAGTGGAAAGTGTCCCTGCCTGTGGCAGAGCGGTTGGAACTAGATGAGATTTAAGGTTCCTTCCAACCCAAACTGTTCTGTGATATTATTAAACAGACTTATCCCTCTAAATCAGAAAACTGTCAAAAACTGATCCTGGATTACGTCACAGTAAAACGCATGATACTGCTTTTTACCTCCAGATCCTAGCTGCTTGTAGAATCTGTATTCCAAATGTAGCTGTGGTGCTCTCGACTTCATTGGCTCCTGATTTAAAAACAAAAACAACATTTAAAACAAAGCCTCTCTGCCAAAGCCTAAAAACTAATACAGTTACCTACTACCAGGCAAACTAACCCTACGGCTTCTAAGTCATATGGAAAGGTTAAACGTTTCTTCCAAAACGACTGGAAATTAAGCAAGTAAAAAACCTAAACCTCAGGCAGGTGAGACTAGAGCACACAGGAACACTTACATCTTGTATTGCTCCACAGGACTGGGGTCCAACATGCAAACCCAATCACAGGCCCACAGTGGAATAGTTAAACAATAATCTATCTCTCCAAATCATGTGGGTGATGTGTTATTCAGCTCTCAAAAGGTGACACTGATATGCACCTTAACAGATCAAAAATACTCTCCATAAACCTACTATACATAATAGCTAAATCCCAATAAAAAGTTTTCTCCTAGGATTTGGGGGGGCGGGGGGGGGGGGGGGAGAAACAAATCTTTCACCAAAGAGTAACAGTTTAGCAGAAATCAAGTAGCATTATTGTATGCTGTAAATCCAAACCAACAAAAAATGCGCCAGAGTAAGTTTTTAGTTTAAAGTTTCTTCTCCCCACATAATTTTGGTAAGTTAATGAAATCTTAGTTCTGTGTTCTACATGCACAGATGTAACAGTCTCACAGAATAAAGTGACTGAGATCAAGCACAGGAACACACAAGCAGTCTAAATGAACGCGCTCACTTCTCGATAGCAAAGTAAAGATACTTATCACAAGATTCTTGAAACAGTTTCCTACATCATCTTTTAGAATATATGCCCGGTTTCTTGCAATATGTAACATCTTCCAATGCATCAGTGATAATCTGGACATTAACAGCATATTATTAAGTTTGGGTAAGGTGCTCATCTTTTTCGTTATACCATCTTCTCTAGAAATCAACAGCTCATTAGCCGGTGTTGTTTCCCAGTGGCACATCCAGGCCATAGAAACCATAAGACAATGTGCAATTATGAGAAACTTACTCCTCCTCCTCAACCCATCTCCTTCCAACATGCAGGTGTTTCAAACTGCACTACTATTACAGCCAAGCAGTACAAGTAGTACGAGTAGTCCCTGCTACTGTATATTTATGCATTTGATTTTGCCAGGATGCCAAAGGTTGTGGCCTAGAAGTAAAGAGGCATCAATGTAACAGTTTCTAAGATATATAGATAGATAGACAGAAAGACAGAGTAAATAAATAAGTAAATAAAATGTAACATATGCTTTTTGTGCTCCAGTGCGTTCATTCTAGCTGAACACTGGAATTCTTCACAAAAAAGGAGCAAGAACTTTTTAAAACAAAGAAGTGCTGATTCTTCACAAACTGAATTACTAACGCAAGACTAACTGAGCCACCAAAAGCTTGACGTTTATAAGAACACATGAAATTTACTGTCAGGTATTAAAGACAGATACCCCTTAACAAAATGCTTCACTGTAAACATGGGCCTAATCAAATCAGCGTAAATATCAACCTTTAGTACTCAGCTTTCAGAGGTGTAAGCAAATCCACTATGAAGCATGCTACCGAAACATTTTAACCTAATGCAAAACCACAAAAGCATAATGACAAGTTTGCCTTGAGTAGTATTACACAAGTCTGTATACCACCCTCTACACAGTCTCTAAATAAAGCCTGTAATTCTGCCTGTTAAGAAGAAAATATTTTAGTCCATAAAACTGTCTGCTGCATGTCTGCTGAATATACTAAGACAAGACACTGGCTTACCAGCAGTTTGATTTTGTTCAATTGTACAGTTTTGCCTTCAACTGATAGTACATTAATAACTTAATCGCCACTCAATGTTACAAGATGGTCCCGCTATAAGGGTGAAAAATAGCTTGTAGATATTAAACCTATTTAAATTAAAAAAAAAAAACAAAACAAAACATCCTAGCAAAAGGAAGCAGCTTCCAATTTTTGACATACACATCTACACATTTTCAAATCAATGCTACCTGCTCCAGTCATCAGCAGGAAACAGTTCTGATAAGGCTCCAGAAGGCAAATGTTCTAAAATAGTTAAACTCTACTTGACAAGTGCACACCAGCCAAAGACCGAAGTTAAACCTATCTAGCAGAGAGACAATACTTCTACTCCATCCAGTAATGGTGAAAAAAATGTGGTAATATGTACTTGTAGTCCACTTATTGGCTAAAAGTCTTCTGGAATTACCTTATTTTTGTAAGGAGGCTTAGGTATCTTCCTTACTGTTGAGTAACTCCAAACATACTAAGGAAATACAACATTATGCTCAACACAACTTGTGAGAGGGCAAGCACTGTAAGTTCTTCACATAAAATGTGTTTTGTTCCTGTACATCTGACTTTTCAGTATGCAGTGAACTACTTATAAATGAGAAAAGACAGATGGATAACAATAAATCAAGACAAAGGTAAGTTAAATGTAATCTTCTACCATAAGAGTGAAGAATACACCACCATAACTAAACTTTTATGAATAATTCTAAAAAGCTACTGAAGAATTAGAACAATGGCAAATAATAGATCTTTCCTTTTTATTAGTATTTTAGCATCTAAAAATAAGTTTGGGAACACGCAACTACTCAAACATCATGTTAATTCCAGAGGATTTAGAAGCCGACTCTTCCTCATACCAAAATAAATTAATGTATTTTGTTTACTTAAAAAAACCCTTCAAGTCTTCTTACTGAAATAACCAGAAAGAACTGTTCCAGGATTTCTGTAATGTTCTGTACACGACCTCCACTACACTACTTTTATATTCAAGTCTAATAATTTCAAAGTTTCTATTTTAAAAATATAGCTTCTTTTGTCCCAGCAAAACAGCATTTCTCTCTCTTAATGAGGGACTGAGGGTTCTGCTGCCTTCAAAGAACTGATACATAATTTACTAAGCACCAGCTACTTGAGCAGCAGAAACAAGAGCTCCTCAGCTCCTCAGAAAGGTTCTTTTGAACCCACTGTTTTCTATGCTTTTTTCTTTTGTAGGATGCATTCAAACAAAACAGTAAAGACACCTGAAATGTGAAATCTGTTTCAAGTTCATAATGTGTGGCAGTTTTCTGCAGTCATTTTTGTGCCCAATACAAGGAACAAACTACTATACAGTTTTCAAGAGATGCCACTTTCCTGCTGAAGGGCTCTGAGAAAAGAAGCAGTTTACTTTCTCTGACCTTAAGGTTAGAAATTTTCAAGAGCCCTGGCATTAACCCAAAGCACAACATAAACACAGTTATTACTTACTTTTTTGTGTTATTAGTAATCCAGTGAGAACTCAGTATATCTTCTCTCTCTACTTCCCACTTTCTTAAGCAACAGGAAACAAAAGCTATTTCCAGCAAAAATATCTTTAAGAGACAGGGCTCTCGTTACAGGAAAAGATCAGTTTAATAAACAGAGTTACTCTTGATTTAGATTTACTAAAGCCTGCAAGAGATGTTCTGAAATGCCATCATTCAAGACTGTGCTGATTTTGTTAAAACAAAAAGGATAAAAAAAAAAAAAAAAAAAAAAAACCACCAAAAAACACCAACAACCAAACACCACGAAAGCATTTGGAACCAACCACTATCTTCTTTCCACACCCCCACTTAGAATTTTAAGGACTAAAATTTTAACAGTTACATAATTAATGAATCAATGAGTTAAAGATTACAGATTAATGAGCAGTACCTCACACTTGCTATCTTTCACATTTAGACAGAAAGAAAAATAGACCTATTTCCAGAAGCAGATCAAGCAAAATTTCTTTATTTAGTATTTGAATAGTGGCTAAGCATCCTGCAGAGGAGATAAGTCTGGGCTATGGAGAAATTTGTCAAAGGGAAAGGGAAAAAGAATGAAGGAGAGGGAAGAGCTGAATACGGAATAAGAGGTTTAAATGAAGTAGAGGGTCATATAATAGAGGAAGCAAATTTAACAACAAATGGAGTGGAGGAAAGGTATAATTCACGTATATCAAATCCTTACTGCTGAAGAACTACCCAATCACAACAAACCAATCTGTATATTAATAGACCACCAGAAACATACAAACACCACTAGAGAGTGCACAACTGATAAAGTCCAGGTCTTAAGGGTCTCATTCCAGTTCTTTAAAAAGTCTGTTCAAACCTTTCAAAGCTGAGTATCTGCCTAGACCATAATGAAAGAAGCCAGATTAGGAGTAAGATCCTGGAACTGTACCCATTTTATCAGAATAAATATATACCTTTACATAGAAACTTTATATATTAAAATGAATACATTGTGTGACCCTCAGGCCTCACACAAAAAAATGTTTCAACAATTTCCTTAAACCAGTAAGTCGTGAAGTTGCCATAAGCATCATAAACAGGAACACACAGGTATAATTTTGTCCATAGGGGAAATATTAACACAATGAAAACCTTAAGTCAAAAGAGTAGTTATAAAATCCATTTATATTTAACATCAGAAGCACTCCTGCAAGCTGCTGTATAAATGCAGTCATTATAACTCATGCTCTTGAGAGAAACCTATACAATCCTCCTGCACTAGAGTACACTGTTACCATTTATACACAAACCATCTGACATAGGAAATGCCTTGCTGCTCACAACAAAACAGTAAGACAGCAAGGGAATGCTACCATGATGAGTATTATTTTAGGATGCTGCAGGACAGATATTACCACAGCCATTCGTGCCAAGGGTAACTGCTCAAGCTAGAATACATACATAATTCAAGTAACCCCATTCAAGAGGGCTAAACCTGAACTATAGAGGTACAAAACAGAGGAAATTAAGAGTGACTCATTTAGAATAACAAATACTGAACATGGGCCTAATAATTGCTCTCAAAGCACAAAAGGAATAAGCCCAGAGATAGGGAAAAAAACCTGTTAGGATTACATTTTAAAAAGGAGAGGACTGTACACCACAAGCAAGTGCAACCTACCTAGCTGTTAGTAAAAAGTCTTGGCACTGCCTCCAATAGGAGAAAGGAGAAAAAAAAGAAAAACAAAAACAAACAAACAAACAAACAAAAAAAAAAAAACAGCAAAATAAGCACAATTCAACTAAATCCTAAAATTTGATGCAGGTGCCTTTAACAGACTGAACCTTGTAGAGATGAAAGATATAAGAGAAGGAAAAAGAAAAGAGGAAGAACCATATTAAAAGAACCCGCTAGTTCTACCTGCTAACAAATATATTTTTACCTTACAATGATGATGCAAGCTCCAGTGTTGATTTTCACTGTGATCCCTTCCATCTGTTGTTTATTGCAAAGATGCTACAGCTTTTCATACCACTAATGTAAGAGGATAACTCAAAAAATTAACTATATATTCAGAGTTCAAGCACTAGTAATAAATCACAGACATACTTTACTACACTGGTTCTTTAGTGACTTTGAAGTAAGTTATTCGATAATGATGCATCAAACTTTTTCTAAGTTCTAAGATTGAGTAGTTTGGAAACAAAGCAAAAGTGGAAGAGCATCTTTGAAAGTTTAAAGGCGTTGAAATAGTAGCCAAGTTTATTAATAGTTACATATATAATGAAATGGTTTCGCCAAAACCCACCAATCAGATTAAAAAGTTCTCTTGCTCCACATCATGAGGTAATTAGTGATTAAATAAAAATCACTACCTTGCAAACTATGCCTGAATGTGCTTTATAGTAAGCAGCCTTTAACTAGAAGAATTCTCAGACCATTTTCAAGTTTTACTAAACATACAGAATAAGTTCAAGATATTTTAAAACAAAATTAATTTAAAGCCGGTGTAACACACACATACACATCCTCAAAACTGCATCCGCTGTTTCTCCTTCAAACTGTAAGCTTGAACGCTTTGAAATCTGTTAACTACTTTTGAAATAAAAACTGGTATTGCTATACTTGCTTAGAAAAATACTTACAAATATTTTTCAGGAGCTTGTGGTATGTATTTGTAACACTTTTCAGATTCCCCATCTAAAGCCATGTATTTCTGTTTCCATGGTTTACCTTTCACTTTATGGAACCAGAAAACCACCACACTATTCTATGCAAAATTTTCTTTTCTATTGCAGCAAAAGGAAATTAATGGGAGTCCTAAAATTCATTCAATCACAAAAAGTAAACAACTGAATTTTGCCTTGAAATACATTGGTTACAAAAAAAAGTCATTTACCAAGATGCTAAAAAGCATCCAGGAGCAAAATATGAAGCAAACTGAGTAGCCTGGATGAAAGCATCAGAAAAAGAACAATGACGTATTAACAAAGTATCCACATTTACCATGCTTATAAGTGAAGGAGGCATTTTACACATCACTGCAAATAAAACATGTCTACCAAAACAGATGTACAATTCCAATGATTACAAATTAAAAATATTTTGGGGCAGGAATAAGGGTGTTAAGTAATAGGCAGTTTGCAGAATTTCCAGAGCTTCTCTATAGTCACCTGAAGTCAGTCAGATTCACGTTAAATTTGGTTTTCCTCTACTTGTTCCATAGAAAAGAAATCTACTACGACGCCTGCTGAGCTTATCCTTAATGCAGCAGTTAATCATCAACTTCACAAATACAGATATAGCTGCGAGAACAGTGACAATTAACACTGGTTTTATTCAATGTAGACCAAGAATATGATTTCTATCATTAACTGCTTTCATCTAGTCAATGGAAAACATACAAGACTATTAAGGATTTCAATTAAGGAAACCAAACCACTATATACGAAAGGAAAATTATGATTAGTTTCTTATCACAAATACTTTTTAAAAAAAATTTACTTACCATCTTAATTGCCACATATTCATTTGTGTATAAATTTTTTCCTTGAAAAAAAGAACAAAAAACAAAAATGTGAGACACTGGCTTTCCTCTTCAAGTAAAATGCCACTTAAACCTTGAGAAAGCCCTTGAAATATTCTTGATTGAAGGTGCTAGGTGTCCTGCTAGTGATTAAAAAAAAATGTGGCTTTATTAGCCAGATACCATACTTTTGAGAGAACTTCATTCTTCAATAGTGTAAAAAGTGGCAGTTTCAGCTATTTCATAAAGTTTGCAAAATTTTTATACACTAGAAGAGTTGAAAACTAGTAAACTACTATAAGTAGAATGTGATATTCTACATTTCCATATTTATTGCTGAAAACTGTTTAATATTTATTTTTAAATTATCATATGGTTTTGGAACACCAGACACTGATTAAAGTGAGAATTAACTAGGATTCTTTTTTTCCTTCCATTCTGTTATTTATTAAGCTTAAAGTTACGACAAACAGAACAAGGATATTAACGAGTTAAATGCTTATACCATCTGGAAAATGCATCTTCTGCTTTTAAAGTAACTCTGTAACTGGATAAGCATATTTCAACAAGCATTACTTCAAATTGTATGCAATGACTAAGTATCACACAAGCTTTACAGGTGCAGAATTAACAAACAGCAGACAATGAAAAAAATAAGTTGTCACTTCTAACACTTTTCAATTATCTACAGTCTTCAAATGAGTTTTGTGCGCATTATTTTTAATGAGAACCCTTTCTCTTTTCTCTGTATTGTTATTCAGATCTGAATACCCCACGTTTAGCTCAGTTTTGTTAAAGAAAACAGGGAAATGATCCAGACGAAGGCAAAATGGTTCCCTGTGAAGGCAGTCACATTTATAGTCAAAGACTATGATCTCAGCTCTAACACTTGTGAAATACCTTCACAAAGCTGAAAAAAAAAACCATTAAAATCAAATGACTGTTAACGAATCAACTTTACAAGCACAAAGCTACCTGAGGGCTCTACAATAATAAACATAGTATCAGCATAAGCAGCATGCCCTAATCTGACCACTGAAAGCATGGATAATTCCAAGACCTACCCAGGGACTCAAGTGGAAATCCAGACATCTTTAGCTATTTCTTATGGTCATTTGAGTTATGTTTTTGACAAAAAGTGTGCTTTGTTTGAAGCACAACTTCACTGCTTTAATAATTTTATTCCTTAAGATTCAACCCTAAGATACATGCTCAAAACATATTCCTGTTTGCAGTACATAAAACAAAGTGCTTGTGTACATCTCTGTAGGAAGGATGCCCACTTTAAGTTACTTGCTACTGTAATATAAATGCAAAAATAAATTTAAATCAGAATCTGTAATACCAATTTTAACTCCTGCTTTCATAAACTTACATTTAAAACATTTTGCCCCACAAGTAACAGTACATATTTGAAATATCTACTATATATGCAAATAAAGCAGACATTAAAAAATGAAAGGCTGCACTTGTCCTGGTGGCTGATGCAGGACAGTACACTACGCTATTAGTTTCCTGCTATTTACTTTACTTGTCATATTTTATTTCAGTACTATCAGACTTTAAGTCTTAACTACTTCAATATTGTATTTAGCATGAAATAGATGATTTCACTGTATCCGCTGCAAGCAAATGAGTTAATCTGATATTGATCCGAAATAGCTAATCAACTCTGTACATTCTGATCAAGATAACAGACATTAAAAAATTTAACTTCATTAGTTTACAGTTGCCTTCAGTAGTAAATGTGACATAACTGGTTGATTCAGTCCATGGAGTGGTTTAAAAGAAAAACTATCATTCAAAGCCAGTTTAAAAAAGTTTAGGAAAAGCTGAAGGCAGTTTCAGCTTACTTGTGACTCACAGTGGCACATAACACTGTAAAGGTCAAAATATATCGATCTTGTTTAACTATTAATAGGAATAACAAGAGTACCTCTTATTGAGATTGTGATAAATTCACTATCCTCAGTCAGAGCTCCAGCAATGTTATCTTTCATTTCTCTACAGTATTAATAAGCTAAACTTGTTTACATTCTGAGTCAGATGTGATAAGGCACTCACAAAGCACTATACTAAAAACACGTTACATTTTATGCAAGCACTATACTAAAAACATTGTCTGAAGGACAATGAGTAGCAGTTCTACCAGAGGCAGAAAATCAACAGAAACACAACAGCTACATAGCCCACCACCCTACTTTCTAATTGATCTCTCTTTAAAGCTTGAAGTGGTGCACTAACTCAAGACTTCCAGGAATACTGGAATAAATTTATGCCATTAAATGTCAAGTTACATTGCTAAGACATCCTGAATCCCAATCTTGAAAACCCTGGCTAATCATACTACTATATGTAGATTTAAGCCCCCCAAACTAAATATACACTCTTCCAAAAGCACACACCCACCATGTAGTCTCTATTTTATCAATCAATGGGGAACTAAATGCTCACATTACCTATCTCCCAGACTCTCTCTACAAACGGATTCTCAGAACCCCTGTGTAACAGCAGCTCACTCTGCAGCCTCACTACAGTGCTGCTGATGGAAAGGAAATCAAGAAATCCATGTGCCTGCTGCTATTAAAAACACTGCAGCAGCTCCTACACGAGACCTCCAAACCACAGGTCTATAAGCGAGACCTACAGTAGGAGGATGTGTTTCACATACACCTAGCTCCAACTACACCTAAACAAACTGCTTCAGGAAGCCAGGAAAGGTAGCAAAATACACTACCCATGAAATAATTTCCAGCATCTTGAAAAAGACAACTGACTGAATTTAGAATAGCATAGCACATATTTACAGAAGATTTTTAGTCCCAGAAATTCTACTGCTACAGAGATTCTTATGTGATAGAACTTGTCCTTGCCAAGGTCAAGCCAGAAAAGATCTGCAAGGCAAATTTAACCTATCTGAAGCCTGAAAGTAGTTTGAACAGCTATATGGTGTGTTCATGTAGACATTTGCATGCCTGGACTGCATAAAATGGTCTCAAATAATGTAAACTGAAATAAAGAAAAACGAATCTTACCTAACCGCAGTTCTCCAAAATTACCACATCCAATTTTTTTACCAACTCTGAAGTTTGGGCCAACCATTAACACTCCAGAATTCGAAGAACCAGTTCCACGTGGATTATGGCCTGACCTCCCACTAGGCCGTGCCATTCTTTCATCTGGTTTGTCCTTGTCTTTCTTTTTATTGTCCATGCCAAGTTTACGGTACTCCACCTTGATTTCTTCTTCCTTTTAAAAATCAGTATAAGCAAACTCCAGTTGGACAATGTGAGGATGAAAACATCACTAGTGAAGTGCCCAGCTGATTACTGGCAGTAAGCAGTCAACAGCAGTGTGTTCATCCCATTCACAAAACTTTGGTAGTATCTGTAGTAAAAACGTATCTACAGAATGCACACCACCAGCAATATTTACTAGTTTTTAGAGGAATTCTGTTAAAAGAAAAACACAGTTGTTCAGTACAGTAAGAATCTTGTACAAATTACACCTCCCTTCAACTAATCTTACAGATCCTTTATGAAAAGCACTATTGTAAGGTTAAAGTCCCTGATTGTAGCATCCATCTCTCTAGCAAGACATACCAGCATAACTGAAGAGAGCTAAAAATTCTCAAGTCTTAATGAAACAATTAAAAAAAAAACAACACACAAACAAACAAAGAAAAACCCCACAATAAAACACAAACCCTACAAGACTACTTCCTGAGTAGGTAAACACACTTAAAATTGACATTTAGGCACTCATCACATCTTATGCCAGCTCTGCAAAAGAAAACATTTTATCTCTTGTTCCTCCCCCCCACCCAAGTAGCATCTGTTGATCTAAATAAATGCTCAAGCTGCACAGTTATTGAAGATACAGAAAGATATTCTAACTTCAAACAATTCCACTATCTTTTCTGGATTATAATTTTGGAGATTCACAATTTCTGAACCCATGACAAGGACATTTCAGTTCTTTCAGTAACTCCTCCAGTCCCTTGCCCCACTTAGAATCATAGAATAGTTAGGGTTGGAAAGGACCTTAAGATCATCTAGTTCCGTTTGCTTCCCCACTCCCCTTGTCCACCATTTGGCATCATTGCCTAGACACTAATTCCTATACAGATTTCAGCAAAAGCATAGTATCAGCTTACTACTTCAATAAAGAATGCCGAGAAATCCCAAGAAAGCTTTTATTTTTGTGTTATCCATAACAACAGCAGATATTGTTTTCTATTTGTCAACAGTGGTTTAAAACCCCAAAATTAAGAAGATAGTTGGCTACTAGATAGGCAAAATTTCAGGGGAAGTTAAATATCTGTTCATAACTATTTTGCTGCATTTGCTTCAATGTCAAGAATACACTGCAGTAAAAAAAAAATCCTCTAAAAAGAATGTAACTTGTGTGCTGCCTATTTTAAAGATAGTCATCAGCAGCACATTTTAAACCTTAAGACCCCTTCATTTCTTAAATCCATTTCTCATAAAGTCATTACTCCCATCATAGCTTATTACAACATTTTAAAAAAATCAAAGAGCCAGTAAAGATACCAACGAATATGAGCAACCATAAAAATAACTGCATCTTCTGAATCATGAATATTCACACCAGGGTCATAACTAGGCAATATTTTAAAACCACTAAATCAACAGCTGACCAACATATAACCTGTAAAATTAAAACTTGGTTTGAGAACAATCAAAAAACATAATTACAGATTCCAGTCCAAGCAGACTTAATCCAAAGGAAAGGATTTCAGCAGCAAGTCATGAATGCAGTGGTGTGGTATGGTATAGACAGAGGCATTTAAGATAAAAACACAAGCATGTTTGGCTACAACATAATCTTGACAGTTCAAGCACCCACCACTAGATACCCTAAAATCCCTTTCCAAACCACTGATCTTAAAGGAATATACTCAGGGGGGAAGTAATAGGCAAATTTTTCTCATTCACTATGCTACAAAATCTAAGGAAGAAATAGGAAAACTAGAAATGGAGTGTGTTAAGGTAGGACTTCAAGAGCACCATTTAGTACTTAGAAAAAAGGCCAGCACATTTGATGCATCAGAATGCATAAAGAAAATAGACTTATGTTCCGTATCTTACTGGCTCTCCAGTGAGAAATAACAAGGTACACAACCCTAGAATTTTTAGTGCCAATACACAGGCTTCATGGCAAATAGAAGCAATGCAGCTAAGCACAGCATATTAGCATCATCATCAAAGAGTAAAAAAAGCATAGAGTTACTAACACAATGCTTTGGTAACCTCAGGAGCAGTCGAAGGCCAAACTGTCACTATTGTCCACATACCAAAATCTTCGTAACACCAAACAATGAAAGACACATTGGAACAGTGAAAGGCTCTAAGAGTTCATTCCAATGGGCTCCACAACAGAACACAAGGACTACAGAGGGAACTGGGTGTGCAGGCAAGCCAGAAGAAATCCAAATCTGATTTCAGAGCTAGTAGGATTCTTAGCTTTTAAGTTTTCCTTAGCTTACCTGAAAGCACATACACAATATCACATGTCAAATGCATTTAAAACTGTATTCTTCTAACACATAACAACTTCATCATAGAAGCATAACTCAGTCCTCGTTTTCTCATTTATTTCAGATTTCCCCTTTTGGTCTTTGTATTTATCACCTAAGCATAGCATGTAGTTCACTGAGCAGAAAACTTTGCTATAACAGGCTGGGTTTTGAGGGTGCTGAGAAGTAAGTCATCAGCAACATGGACTAGCAAACAGGCAGTATGAGGATAAAGGGCATGAGAAATCCAATAGCAGCACTAAGGCAGTAGTGATCTCTTAAAGCAGTTGCAAACCAAAGGAAGTCTATTATCCCTGGAAAAGCTTCCATTCTCACACTATTTCAGCTGATGTAGCCAAGCTGGAAATTCAAGGCCAGATTATTTAGTATTTATCCAAAGCATTATTAGCTGCTCTGTGTTCATGCTTGTCCAGAAGAACTCTAGCAGTCAAGAAGACACTGAAGCTTTGCCAGTAAGATATTAATTCGCACAATACAAGGGTTTTTTACCTATCTATAATCATAGAAAGAGCTTTAACTTTTAAAGTATGAACCATAACCAAGCCCCCCCTTAATAGTATTAAGTTGCCAGAGATGACGACTTGCAATACATTTAGAATCTTCATTTTAAAAATATCCTACGTGCACACCCAAATATCTTTTTCCACAATACAACAATTTGTAAGATAATGCATTAATTGAAGCAGCCAATTTGCAACAGAATCCTGTCTAAGAAACTACTGCCAGTATTTTTTAATTCCAGTCTTCAGTTTGAAACAGAAGTTACAGCCAGGAAGTTTTAGTTTCAAAAACTGAGCTCAGTTATGACAAATCTCTTTTTGCACTTCCTCCCCTTTTGTTTATCTTTAGTGAGGTGCCAACACAGACACTCTCTTACATCCCTTCTCACTGGAGAACCAGTAAGATACTCCCCTTCTTCAAAAAGAGAGGAAAATAAGATGAAAGAGCTCACGGTCAAGATCAAGGCAGGGAGATCACCCACCAATTACAGTCACAGGCAAAACAGATTAGACTTGGATAAGATTTAATGCCAATTAAAATCAGGTAAGATAGTAAGAAACAAAACAAAGGTTTGAAAGCACCTTTCCCTCACACCCCTTCTTCCCTGGCTCAACGTCACTCCTTCACTTCCCACTCCTCTACACCCCATCCCCTTCTATAAGTAGCAGAGGCGACAGGGAATGGGGGGTTACGGTCAGTCCATAACAGCACCTCTCTGCTGCTCCTTCCTCCTCATGCTGTTCCCCTGCACCAGCTTGGCATCCCTCCACAGCAGACAGTCCTTCGAGAACTGCTCCAGCATGGGTCCTCACCACACAGCACAATTCCTGCGAGAAAACCTGCTCAGTGTGGGCTCCACAAGCCATAGCTCTTGCCAGGAGACTGCTCTGGCATGGACTCTCCATGGGCTGCAGCTTTCTTCAGGATCTATCCACCTGTTCTGGTGTGGGGTCCTCCATGAGCTGCAGTGTGACTATCTGCTCCATTGTAGAACACCATGGGCTGCAGGGACACAGCCCGCCTCACAACAGTCTGCACCATGGGCTGCAGGGGAATCTCTTCTCTGGTGCCTGGAGCATCTCTTCCTCTCCTGCATTGGCCTTGGCGTCTGCAGGACTGTGTCTCTCACAGCTGCTGTGCAGCCTTTTTTACCCTTTTCTTAAATGTTTTTCTGCAGATACCACCATCTTCACTGCTGGGCTCAGCTGTGCCCTGCAGCATGTCCAGCATAGGACAGCCCTGCCCTTTCCTCATAGATGCTACTGCAGCCCCCCCTAACCAGCACCTGGGTGCAGACACACGATGCATTTACAAACTCACAACTTGCATCTTTCAAATTTGTAAAGTTTTGAAACCTGCAACTGCTTTTTGAAAGCCACAAGTGCTTTCCTTAGAAGAAACAGTCTACCACACCTTTTCAATTTAAGTATCCACTGCTTCCAGAACTTTTGTGTCTGCACTCAGACTCATCACAAGCTGCTTGCCAAGTGGCACTTAAAAAACTGAGAATGCAGTAATAGAAAAGATGAGTTACAATGCATTCAAGGGATAAACATAAGCATCAGCTTCAGTATTCACTAAGTAGCTTAGTTTTGCAAATAATACTATCATTTTCAGAGCAAATCACGAAGCAGAAAAAACACCCTAATAAAACCCAATAAAATACTTTAAAGTAGTCAATAAACTGATTACTGAACTCTTTTCTAAAAAAAAAAATATCTCATAATGTTTAAGTAACACTTTATTGACTGCTTCACTTAAATTTAAGACAACACTACATGAAACCAAATACATTAAAAACGTACATTTCAGTTTCCAAAAATGCACCTATTACATGCACAAATCTGCTTATGGCAACCTACGCCTCCCCATTTTTGCTGCTGAATCAACAGATATATCAATTACATGACAGGTACGCTTTCTTATATGGACTGAACTTAGCACCTTTTATCACATTCCTGCTAAACAAATATTATAAGCACAGTGCATTTTTCATATGCTACATGTCAGAAGACACAAAAGTATTGCTGTCACAAGTTTCTCCAAGACACAGATGTTCTTTTACAATGCTTCCTAAGAAAATAACCTGCAGCTACCTGAAATAAATAGAGTGCTACTGCTCGACGGTCGAAGATACTTTCTAAGACTCAATTTGGAGTTCTAGAAAGCAGGCATTCTTTATTGCAGCGCTGGGCACTCACACAAGTCATTTTGTAAAGGTGAGCATGCCTGGAGTCTACAAGCAGCATCCATATATCCAATAAGCTTATGCATATTTACAACCTTTCTGGGAAATGCTTCATATATTCACTAGATTTCCTGGAACTAATTTTAATGTGCATGTGCATTTTAACTACACACGCGCTTTCTTGCTGAGTGGTGGTCTTGAGGGATCTCTGGTGGTTGCTGATAGTCTTCCTCATTGTGTCCACTGACTGACCTCTGTGCTTGTGCATGTGCAAGACTCTTGTGAATTACTTAACATCTGTGTCTGTGTTTTAGGTCAGTTTGTTCCAATTTGTTCCTTATTTCTTTATCTTAAAGAACTGGCCCCACCAGTCTTTAGTCATTCCTTTCGTATCTTCACTACAGAGGGGTGAACTGGACCCATTTGTCTTGGTTACCCCTTCCTTATCTTCAAAGGCTACCCTTGTTTTATACGTACCCCAAGGCTGCACCAGCTCATCTTGCTCTCAATAGAGCAGTCCCAGTTTACAACCTAACACCTTGCTCTCATCAACAGAGCGGTCCCAATTTACAACCTAACATCTTAGCTTACAATTAACAGAGAGGTTTTCATTTACAACTTAGCATTTTAGCTCACAAGAGCACATAAGACTGTCTTCATATCCCTGTACAGCTCCTGTACAACATTTTATGAAGTATTTACCTTAGAAATACCAAAGGCATTTGTGGTTTTATTTATTTACACTGCACTTACCTATGACAGAGTTATACTGTTGATGGCAGTATCTTTTCTTCATCATAATGGTCACATTCTAGAGGAAAAGCAGACTATTGGATTACATAGCCAGAAAAGTAATTAGATCTTAATTAGAAATTAGATTAACAACCCGTATAGGTTGAGGATAAAAGATGAAACAGACTAGAAGAGCCACAAGGAAGCAGTGAGAGTAACTGAGATGCAAAAATCAACATCAGCTAATAGAGGTGTTATATCTATTCGATGGAATTTAATAACTTTCCTAACCACTGTAGAGAGACTACCTGAAAAGCAAGGGGAGGACTGGTGAAGACAAGCAAAGGCGAAGCCATTAGCTAGACACACGTTTCAGTTGACTTACAGCAGTTACACACCTAACACCTGCTCAGTTTTAGACATATAAATGCAACTCAATGGCAAAAAACAGCCAGGCTACTGTTTCACGTCAACACATGACTTAAATACAGAACATATAGTCAAATTAACCAAACAAATATAATCTTATCCACATGACTATAGTAATACCATCCCAAAACAAATTCCCAATTTGCAATGAAGAAGTATGTGAGGACAACTGCATTTGTTGGGTCCGTATAGAATTAACTATTTCTGCCAGTACTGGCTATACCACATTTGATGTAAGAAGTCAAAGGCAAAACTTACAGCTTGGATTCACCAACACATTGGTGCAACTGAACTGCTAACTCTGGAAATACAGCAGTTACTCCTAGCTCAGCAGGATTTGCTCAGTTCTCTGCTCCATTAAATGAACATGGTATAATTAACCAACAAGCATTAACCCTTTCAAACTTTTGTACACTTGACCTCACAACTTCATTAACGTTCATTCTGCACTGCAATAGGTGATTAAATACTTCTTCAACAAAGCAAAGGCAAGGACTAAAGGGACCATTCCCTTAAGACTATATAATAGTTTGATAAGCAGTTTAGTGATATTTGAAGACAGACGGACAGCTACTTCTTTGAAGGGACATTTTCACTCTATAGAATAGGTTTTACATATCGATGATTTGCACATAAAGCTTGCCTTCTTAATAGATGAGGAGATTCCAACTTGGAAAATCCAGCCTGTTTGAAATGCTTGTTTTGCACTCTACTGCATAAAATTCTACACAACAAATGAGCTTTAATGGAACTATACAGGTATGTAAACAAAAACAATCTTTTAATTCATCACCATACTCTATTTTTTGTGTAAACTGATGTTACACAGTTGTATAATTCTGAAGATCTCAGAACTCTGAAAACTCTGTAAGAATACGTACAGAACTAAACAACCAGAAAATAAAATTAAGCAAATATCTCTCTTCCAAATGAATTCCCTGTAGAAAAATTAAGGGTTTTTTTCCTCTAGCAAATAGATTATGATCTCTGAATGATTTAAACTTAAAGAATATTTACTTAAACAACTAAGGAAAACTGCCTGAAGGAACTAACAAAAACAATGTAATATTATATACATGGCAAATAAATGGGTGAGAAAAACATATTCAGGTTCTATTCTGTTTTCTGTTCTATTATACAGTCCATACATTCAACAGCTTTGCTGCTATTGCTCTAAATTCATACATCACCCAAAAGAAAAAATTATATATTTAGAAAAAATATGCTGCTACAGAAAATCCATGAAGCAAAACTATCTTTACCTAAACTGACACTGGAGAAATTTTCCTTTAAATCTTCTTAATCTTTTCCTCCTTGATTCAGTATTCAAAACCTAACAGAGCAGTGCAACACCAACTATAAGAAAATAGGGTAATTACAAAAAGTCCCAAAAGTTCTATCAAATTTTGTAATCATATTTGTATTAAAGTTCTCCTTTCTCAAGTGCCCTGATAACAACTGCCAGCTCTTCAGGTTGCATCGCTACCAAAGATCATACTCATCCACTCAAACACAAAACTTTCACACTTGCTGATGAAAAAAAAAAAAAAAAAAAAAAAAAAAGCTCCATTTGGGCTGGCAATTTTAAAGCACTGTTTACTTTTATCATCACACAAGTATCTCATATTTCTTGCATAGCCACACTCATGTAAAAACATTCCTTTCGAAGTTTCCTTTACAGTCAAAGTCAGATTGTTGCCAGAAAATGGCAGGCTGCTAAAATTCAAACTCTAATATTGGCACACAGGAAGCAGCAACACCTAGGTAACATTTTAAACATCCCTAGAATACAAAGATATCTATCTACACTTCTGTCTGGATATCAGCTGAAAATGTTCCAATTAACACTACCAGATCATAAGCCACATAAGAACCGCACTCTGCTGATGTGTGATGAAGATTTTCTAGAATCCAATATAAATAAGGATAAAATACTAACTCATTTAACTCACCTTATTAATACAACTTTGAAAGGATTGAGCCTGTAGCAGCACCACCACTGTAATTATGTGCAAGTTTATATATTCTGACATTAACATTCCAATGTGCAAGTCACGTTTAAAATAAAAAAGTAGTAGCTACTTCATTCCTCTTTCATGTTCCAGATTTAGTTCTATTTAAAACTATCAAGACAACATTAACGGTGCTAAATAAAATATTCCACTGTCCGGAAGTGACAAAGTTAAATGAAACATGCAACTGTAACTGCCCCCTTAAGCATCAGTCACATTAACTACAAGATCCCATACCACTGCTAGTATCAGTATACTAACCTTTTTCTCTAGTTTTAGAAAAAGCATACAGTAGCACAAGAAAAGTGAGGAAAAGAAAAGATTCATGAAACAAAAGGAAAGACAGTAAAGAAACACCTCTGCTTTAAGCACAAAGCATTTAAAAAAAAAAATCACCCAAGCTCCTACCACTTTCATACATAGCCAGGATTTTCTCACCCCTCAAGCCTTCTATAATATTAACCCATTTTAGATTAACAGAACAGTTTTGAAAAGCAAAAGAACAGAATTAATTCTGGCATGCAAATAAGATTATCAGCATTCTTGAAAATGATCAATTTTTTAAGAATTCTATTTGACTTTTACAGATTTGAAAAATTCTCCCCATATAACATTAAGTTTCATGCATTGAATGCAATTCTACATACACACAGCCTCAGTCCACACACACACATAAATGAGAGTTCACACAAAGAAGCAGCATAATTGAAAAGGTAAGTCCAAATGATTTATTTATGAATGAAAACCTACACAAGTAAGCCTTCTAAAAAGACAGGTTTTCCTATCAAGTTGTGTATATATTAAAAAATCAAAAATTACATTTCTCTTTTAGAGTATCAACTGCCATAATTATTTTCAATGTCAATAATTAGTTCAAGATTCTAGAATAAACTTTTAAATTTGCACATATATAGCTATTTCCCTAGAGAAAGTTCACCAGCAATGATATGACCACATATAATCCTTCTTTACTACACAACACAGAATCATAGAATAGTTAGGGTTAAAAAGGACCTTAAGACCATCTAGTTCCAGCCCCCCTGCCATCGGCAGGGACACCTCACACTAAACCATGCCACCCAAGGCCTCATCCAACCTGGCCTTGAACACCACCAAGGATGGAGCATTCACAACTTCCCTGGGCAACCCATTCAAGTGCCTCACCAACCTCACAGTAAAGAATTTCTTCCTTATATCCAATCTAAACTTCTCCTGTTTAAGTTTGAACCCATCACCCCTTGCCCTATCACTACAGTCCCTGATAAACAGTCCATCCCCAGCATCCTTGTAGGCCCCCTTCAGATACTGGAAGGCTGCTATGAGGTCTCCACACAGCCTTCTCTTCTCCAGGCTGAACAGCCCCAACTTCCTCAGCCTGTCTTCATACGGAATGTGCTCCAGTCCCCTGATCATTCTCGTGGCCCTCCTCTGGACTTGCTCCAACACTTCCATGTCCTTTTTATGTTGAGGTCACCAGAACTGTGCACAATACTCCAAGTGAGGTCTCACAAGAGCAGAGTAGAGGGGCAGGATCACCTCCTTCGACCTGATGGTCACGCTCCTCTTGATGCAGCCCAGGATACAGTTGACTTTCTGGGCTGCGAGCGCAAACTGCCGGGTCATGTTCATTTTCTCATCGACCAACACCCCCAAGTCCTTCTCTGCAGGGCTGCTCTGAATCTCTTCTCTGCCCAACCTGTAGCCATGCCTGCAATTGCTCCGACCCGGGCGTAGAACCTTGCACTTGGCATAGTTAAACTTCATAAGGTTGGCATCAGCCCACCTCACAAGCCTGTTGAGGTCCCTCTGGATGGCATCCCTTCCCTCCGGTGTATCAACAGCTTGGTGTCATTGGCAAACTTGCTGAGAGCGCACTCAATTCCACTGTCCATGTCACCGACAGAGATGTTGAACAAGACCAGTCCCAACACTGATCCCTAAGGGACACCACTCGTTACCAGTCTCCAGCAGGACATTGAACCATTGACCACAACTCTTTGCGTGCGGCCATCCAGCCAGTTCTTTATCCACCGAGGGGTCCACCCATCAAATTGATGTTTCTCCAATTTCGAGATAAGGATGTCGTGTGGGACAGTGTCGAACGCTTTGCACAAGTCCAGGTATCACAGTATCACAGTATGTTAGAGATTGGAAGAGACCTCAAAAGATCATCTAGTCCAATCCCCCTGCCGGAGCAGGAATACCTAGATAAGGTTACACAGGAATGTGTCCAGGCGGGTTTTGAATGTCTTCAGAGAAGGAGACTCCACAACCCCCCTGGGCAGCCTGTTCCAGTGTTCCATAACCCTCACTGAGAAGAAGTTTCTTCTCAAGTTTAAGTGGAACCTCTTGTGTTCCAGTTTGCACCCATTACCCCTTGTCCTATCATTGTTTGCCACTGAGAAGAGCCTGGCTCCATCCTTGTGATACTCCCCCTTTATATATTTATATACACTAATAAGGTCACCCCTCAGTCTCCTCTTCTCCAAACTATAGAGACCCAGCTCCCTCAGCCTTTCCTCATAAGGGAGATGCTCCACTCCCTTAGATGACGTCAACTGCTCTGCCCCTGTCCATCAGTTTTGTAGCCCCGTAATAGAAGGCCAACAAATTGGTCATCAAATATCAAACAGAACACCTTTATTGACACACTTAAAAAACTCCCCCTCAATATAAAAACTAACCAAGATACATCTTATCTTTATTGAAACTTGTTTTAAAAGTCCATTCTAGTCAAGGTACTGTAATTTTTCCTTGTACCAAGTTTAAAGTCACATGAAGAAATTTGAGGGCTATCAATATCCAAACTTTAGCATCTGATCTGTACATTTAATTTTGTCACTCAAAAGACTACTACCTAACCAACAGTAACGCAGCCTTATCCATAACCCAGCTGCTAGTTCTGGTGAAAATACTGTCACATCATTAAGACATGTACAGCACTCAGGTCACCCTACCTCAATACAATTCTTCTGCAAATGACAGACCAGACTAACAAAGTAACAACTAAGATCTCTGAGCAATCTCTTCATCTCTATAAACATTAAGTATCAACAACTGAAGACTGCTATTTTCTGTTCAGTACATAAATATTCATATTTTCTCATAGACCTAGAATTTAGGATTCCACGCAAGCGAATGCACTTACTTGGTTCAAGTTTTTGTGCACACATTCTTCTCACAGGATCACATAATCATCACTTCAGAGTACAGCTGCATGTTAGTTTTCAGAAAGGCATGGTACAACACAAGGAATAATTTTTTTACAAATCTAATAATGACAGCATTAAAGCTTAATTACTATAGAGCAGAGAAAGGACGTTACTGATGATTAAGCAGCATTCCAGTAATTTTTTTCGCTTCTCCAACACCACCCCTCACACACTGAAACGGGCTATGCTGTCCACAGCTGACAGAAAGCTAATGCTGAGCTAGCTAATACTACATAATGGATGCTTCAATTTTCTACATTAAGCATTGTACCATCAGCACTCAACTGTTATAGCAGAACAACTGAAAGGTATAGATCAGCTTAAAGCTAGGCCAAAGAAACTGTGAAGTTGAACACATCTGAAAGTTAGAAAACAAAGCAAGGATGGCATGACATTCCATCTAACACCATAACTACATCTGATGATGAAATTAAGCACAATAGTGAAGCATTCCAGTGCTATATGGCAGAAAAATTAAAAAAAAAAAATCTAAAAGTGCAAAAGACACTAATTCTGTTTTCAGGTTAGAATTTAGACAGGATAAGGTATATTGTGTGCTCCAGCATTCCACAGTGATTGTAAACAGCAGTTTTCAAAATAAAAGTATATTTAATTCACTGAGACCAATTCCTTCTCACCTTTATCTTTAAATACATGGTCACATCCTACTGGAAGAATTTAGAGAAGTGACAAATTCAAGTTAAGTTATTTTAACTCTAGAATCTTTCAACTTGCAACTTCAATCACATCACACATTAACTACCATGCTGCTACACTCCTGAAAAACAAGGCTAGAAAACAAGACATCACATACTCATGCCTGAAAGATCGTGATGTGATCCCATGAACTGGCTGGATGGCTGCGCGCAAAGAGCTGTGGTCAATGGCTCAATGTCCAGCTGGAGATCAGTAACGAGTGGTGTCCCTCAGGGATCGGTGTTGGGATCAATCTTGTTCAACATCGTGGTCAGTGACATGGACAGTGGGATTGATGCAGCCTCAGCAAGTTTGCCAATGACACCAAGCTGTGTGGTTTGGTTGATAAGCTGGCCAACCATATGAAGTTTAACTATGCCAAGTGCAAGGTCCTACACCAGGGTCGGAGCAATTCCAGGCACCGCTACAGGTTGGGCAGAGAAGAGATTCACAGCAGCCCTGCAGAGAAGGACCTGAGGGTGTTAGTCAATGAGAAACTTAACATGAGCCAGCAGTGTGCGCTCGCAGCCCAGAAAACCAACCGTATCCTGGGCTGCATCAAAAGGTCAAATGAGGTGATCCTGCCCCTCTACTCTGCTTTCATGAGACCCCACTTGCAGTGCTGTGTACAGTTCTGGTGTCTTCAATATAAGGAGGACATGGAGCTGTTGGAACAAGTCCAAAGGAAGACCGTGAAGATGACAAGGGGACTGGAGCACCTCCCGTATGAAAACAGGCTGAGGAAGTTGGGGCTGTTCAGCCTGGAGAAGAGAAGGCTGCGTGGAGACCTCATAGCAGCCTTCCAGTATCTGAAGGGGGCCTACAAGGATGCTGGGGAGGGACGATTCATTAGGGACTGTAGTGATAGGACAAGGGGTGACGGGTTAAAACTTCAACAGCGGTAGTTTAGATTGGATATAAGGAGGAAGTTCTTTACTGTGAGGTTGGTGAGGCACTTGAATGGGCTGCCCAGGGAAGTTGTGAATGCTCCAGCCCCAGCAGTGTTCAAGGCTAGGTTAGACAGAGCCTGGGGTGACATCGTTTAGTGTGAGGTGTCCCTGCCGATGGCAGGGGGGCTGGAACTAGATGATCTTAAGGTCCTTTCCAACCCTAACTATTCTATGATTCTATGAAAGTGTCATGGTAATACCAGCAGTATTGAATATTAATCCTTTTTATGAGGCCAGACCTCCAGAGGCACAATCTTAAATTTCACAGGCTTTCACAACACAGAACTACTGAAAATATGATTTTGTACCTCTGCTTTTCCTCATCCTGATCTTATCAAATCCTACTTGCCCTCTCAACTGTTCCTGAATCACTTCCTATGAAACTGGGGAGGAGGGAGGCAGGGAGGGAGGAAAAAAAAGTCTAGCAAAGCTTTCTACAAAAACCAAACAATACTGAACATGAAAATATCTGGTGTAAATTAGAAGTTCCAATAACAAAACAACCTGTATCCTACTGATACCAGTTTTGCCAGGGTCTGATGGAAATTAGCTAGTTACACCAATTTTAATTTAAAACAAAATTTCCATGCACTAAAATGAGAAAATGTCTGTGTCTTCATGAGGGCACTGTGTAGTTAAACTCTTAATTTACTACTTAGGCGGACTGAAATAGAAGAGTAAGAAAATCGTGCCTCAAAAGCAACAATGTTAGCACAGCTTAGCTCTCCATAGATTAGTGTTCAACACCCACAGAGCTTCACTGCAGTAACTTCAGCCTGTTGGGTATCTTCCATGTTTCTACAGAATTCCCAGGCCTCTCTGTGTTACATCTTGACCTTTCTTTTTTTTGCAAAACCCCTCTTTTTTCCCACAATAAAATTCTTACTTACACTTTCAGCAAAGAAGAGAGATGTTCTACAGTTTGCCCAGTATCACAAGTTGGAAGCTGAACAGCTCTTAAGCTACTAACCCACAGAACAGGTAACATCCATCCTTCACTGTGGATAGTTGACAAGTATCTACTACTACCTAAATTTGGTTTTATGAAGCTTATAGGTACATATCTTCAGAAGCATAAAAATCTAAGCTTGGTTAAAACTACCCAACATTAAGTTAAAACTTCCCTATACAAATACATATTTGTATAGGCAGCAGACGACAGAACTGCAGATAAAAAACCTATTTCCCTAAAAAATACCTTTTTTCTTCTTTTCCTCCAGAGAAAATTCCATGCATGATGAACAGATTTTACACAGAGCTTAAAATCAGAAAAGCAAAAGCAAACATTAAAAAAGCATTTCTGGAAGGCAAAGACAGTTACTTCTCAGTCCTTTGGCCATTCTATTTTCCTGCTGGTAAAATTCTTCTCTGCCTGTTTACCTGTAGATTCTAGTTTCATCACTCCATGATTTAGAGATGCCTCAGCCTACTGGCAGCAAATGTTAAACAGAAGTAAAAATTTTCATAACCTGATGCATTAAGCAACCTGCTCCTGGAATGCTTCAAGAAATTAATGAGTAGCAATTGTTTGAGGCAATTTTCCACAGAAAGAGAACAGAAGAACACTTACACTGAACTTCTTTGTTTTCAAAAGCCAGTGTTAGTAATACACAAGTAAGATAATACCAATGGTCGAATTTAGAGTGAAAAATATCTCCCATGCCCTTAAAGCAACCCTGTCCCTGACTGAAGCCTCTATAATATTACTTCTTTCCAAGATTACTCCAGAATTTAAGGTATTTGTGTTTTAATGGACATTATCTAAATTTAATGTTACATCAACAATGCATGAAATTAATTGTTACTTAATTTTAAGATAGTGGAACTCCTCTAAAGCAACACTGATTACCCTTTTAAGATTGTTCCATATCATTACATTAAAAAAAAAAGAAAAAAAAAATTTGTTCAAACATGGAAAGTCTTTCACATTCAAATGTAACAATCTAAATTGAAAAATGTTTAGTTCCTTAAATACAGACAGGTACTCAAGATTTTTCTATATGTAACAATACAATTTTAAAATTGTAAAAATTGTAAAAGGTACTTCTGGGCTGCAAGGGTGCGTCCTACCCTGGAATAAAATCACAAGTTGCAGCGTCACAAAAGTGCCTTGCCAAGAATCCCATACTTCTGAAGCATACAACAGTATGAAATACAACAGTATTTTTCTACAAAAACACAGCCCATTCAGCCCTCCAAATATAAGGGATGAACAATTACTGGGCAATTAGCACCTCAAACCCAAAGATAAACTGAACCAAAGGAACAGTTTTAAGGCTACAATATGATCTAAGTCTGAAATTTTGTTTTGAAAAATCATAAAATGTTTAGGGTTGGAAAGGACCTTAAGATCATCTAGTTCCAATCCCCCTGCAACCAGACAATATAATGGGGTCAGCATTATAGCTTTCCGCTGCTGCATCTGGCCACAGGTACCTGCTGCTCTATTTCAGACCAGCCTCAGTGCTCAAACACCTCTATAGGGAAATGAGACTCACTAACCTAGTAGAACATTCACATGCTCAACAGTAACTTGCTTCTGAACAGAAGCTGACTCAGCTCAGTGGAAGATACACAAGACACATGCAGAGCAGGAATGGAGGCACAAAACTGAACAGCCAGGAATAAGGTAGGGGTAGAAATACCTGTTAGTAGTGAGGACAACCTTCCCAGCAGCCTGCAATGTCATTCCAATGACTGCTGTTTCACAGTAGGTTTAGTGCATCTCTGAAGACAGCACGTGTTCACAATGACCTCCATAGCCTAACTGCCACCAACATCACCATTAACTACGCCTCTGTTTGAAACTGCTCCATTTACTTTCTCTTATTGTACATGGTTTACTGAATGAAGCATGGCACCTCAGTGAATAAATACAGAGACTATAAGAAAGTGTGACAAACCACACACTTTAAATTGGAACCCAGGCCCTGCTTGTCACAAAACATCTCCGTATTTTCATACTTCTAACCTCACTGTTCTAGTCCACATCCTGTCTTAATCAAAAATAATTCAGCATGTGATTGACGAAAAGTATAAGTTCCCACACAGGCAATTACATCCATTCAATGTGAAAAAAAAAAAAAAATCCTTTCTAGAAAAATTACATTAAATTACTAACAGATTTTAGCTAAGTAGAATAGTTTTTTTAGAAGTCTTGGTATGTTAAAAGTTAAACAGGCCAGTAAGCTTACATGGAAGATCATAAAGCACTGTTGTAACTACATTAGTGATGTTTTACATGAAGTGAGATTAAGTAATAAACCTGATATAAGGAAAGCAAGTACCTGGAAAACAGAGTTAAAATACTTTTAACTTAGGTCTAAGATAGAGAACAATGTTTGTGTTGTAAGCCTCTGGTGTGATAACAGAGTTTAGTAGTCTTACTAACAAGAGTGAATTACTTCTTTCCATCCTTCTAATGAGTGAATTATTTCTTACCATCCTTCTAATTATCAGTTAGTTTGGAGACAGTGACTCCCAAACATCTCCTAGCTTAGGATACTCCTTGTCTGCCCATCCTGTTCTGCTTGCAATAAATTTTGTACGAAGGTCACACTGTTCTAAATCTTTGCCAGCTATCAGAAACTTGCAGATATGGTTGGTTTCAGCTCATTTGTGGGAAGACTACTTACTTCATCTTGAAGACCCCTGCCCATGACCATCACAGGGCAGTGCGCAAGCGGCAAAAGGGAGGAGACTTATGATAATGAGTACCTAAACTAATTGTAATATCCCCACAGAATTCTCGGGAACCTAATGAATATGCATGTTTGTGTGTAATAGATATCTGCTGGCTTAACCCCTTGGTGTGCAAGTTAGGAGGAGAGATCCCCCTTGCACCCGGTGGTGTAATAAACATACCTGCTTTATAACTCTCTTTGAGTTGTAGAGTCTGATTCCATGCTTCAAACCTACCTGAAATATGTAAATCTTATTTGTCTGTCTGTTATGGTCTTCTAAGATCTACAGTTATCTGAGTAAATGCTTTTTGCAAAGACAGTTCTAACTGATCAATATGTCTTCTCCCATTCCTAACTACACTGCACAAGGCAGCAATAAGATATTAGGCACACAAATAGAAAAAAAAAAAAGAAAGGAAAAATTGTCATCTTTCCATACTTACAGGGTACACAAATTTTGAATAAAATATCCCTCTCTGAACAGCCAAAAAGCAAAAAGTGGATATTATCTATCTTGTATTAAGAAGGTTTCCTAAATTGCATGCTGAGCTTTTTTTTTACATGTAGATATACTCAAAAACAGCTAAAGGAATAAACAAGGGAGACAAGAGTGGATGAAAGGTAAATGTGAAATGGGAACTGAGTACCATGAAATGTGGTCAAATGTGTCACTTTGTGCAACAGATAAAGGATAATGCAGTTCAGTAAGTACATTAGGAGAATCCACAAATAAACACAGACCTGTAATATTCTGAAAGTGCTGCATATATAATATTCACAAATATTCTCTGCACCTCTTCTTAGAAAGAATCCACCTACTCATTCATTTAAGGTAATGAACATATCTATTGAACCCTACAACTAAATACACAAGTGATCAAAATAAACTAACCTATATTTTCTTAAAAAAGCTGAGTATTACTTACTAAGAGTTTCAGAATTTCCTTTGAAAGTACTGCTTTGAAAAGCTCTCTAAGTAACCAAGTGCAAACCAATTCTACAGCACAGACTGGTGTGTAATGTTTCCTCTTCTACATTCTCCACGTGCAGAAGAGGAGACATGAAATTATAAGTGGCTTACCTAAGGTCACACGGAGGGACAGATGTTCCAGTCACTGTCTTATCTGTGATCATCAGCCTCGCTTGTAACTACTTTCTTCCTAATGTGCCTTCGTTTGTAAATGCTTAGCTTAAATACACACATTTTTCTCCACTGCACTATTTCAGCTGTGGCCCCATAAAACCCTAGAGCCCCACGGACAATGTCTAGGATGCCTCACAGAACTACACCCAGAAAAGAAGCTCAACAACAGCAGGCTTAATTTCACTGCATTGGTTCTGCAGCACCATTGAGGAAGCATTAAAATGTCTGCCTTAAAAAAAAAAAAAAAAAAATCATCAAATTAAAGATTGACAGATTAAGAATTGCCAGATTGACAATTAGATAAGTTACTTTTTTTACCTTTCAATAGAGCAGATAAAATAATTATACAGAAGTCTCAAAACGTTTCTGAAAGAATGTTAAAGGTCCAGAAGCAAAGAAAACATGTAATTCTTACACTTTCGCCAACTCTTACAGGGTACATTAGTTGCTCCCTGGGAGTATATTATCCCATTTTCATTGATAAATAACCTCTGGATATCACATTCAGTTTAAGATCACCTAACCACAGTCTCCTCGTGAAAAGCATTATCCCACTCTCCTCCTAAGCACTGTGACAGCTCTTTTACTCAAATAGCCGTGGGTGGGTACACAGGACTGACTGAAAACTCTTGCTATTAGTTTCCAGTTGAACCAGTGAAACTGTAAACAGCAGCAACCCAAACTCATTTACAACTCCATTCTTCTTGTGTTTTCTGTGTGCTTTTAACTGCATTGTTATTTTTGTGTATGCCATTCCAAAGCAATCAGTTAAAAGCAAAAAGAATAACCTAACAAACAAGAAGTAGCTATATGTTTTGTCTGCAACAGACTGAAAAAAACTGATTAGCTGATATGACTTATTAAAAAGAAAAAACAGAAACCGAAACAACTTAGTTAATACAGCTATCAGTACCTTGCTCGTCAGGTAGTCAATTTTTATGTAATTACAAGATACTGGAAAAAAGGAACTACTGCCACTGTAGTTCAGAACTACTGCCACTACTGAAGAATAGGGAACTATTCTTCATATTTAATATATTGTTTAGTTATGACTTTGATATGACACCAGGAGACTCCCTAAAATTTTATCAAAACACAATTTTAAGACAAAAGTAAAGATGTTACAAATACATGTAACTTTGATACTTCTAATCACAGAAACAACTTAGTATAGTCACAACTGAAGCATAAACAATCCTATTATCATAGGGGACACTTTGCAGATGCAACTGAGACACTAAATTTTGATACACTGCATCAGCTTTGAAAATGTATTTAATCTAGTTACAAGACTATTAAAAAGCGAAAAATTACCACAAGAAGTAAATTCAGTCTTGTTAGTTGTACATGAGTAGGCTGGATGAGGAAACGCTTGCAGGTTCAGTGATTTTTACGATAATAACATCTTCAAAAAAAATATTAAGACAGGGCCTACAGGTCTTCCAAACAGGTTGAATCTTTTAACAAACCTTGAATACCTTTAACTTGATCACACAGGAAAAAGCGCTACAGGATACATGATGTATCTGGCATTCTAGATTCTGGATTAAATTACATTTTATGAGCATCTGCTTATAATAGTACAGTACAAGACAAAAAGATTCATTTCATTAGCTGAAAGTCATTCTCAGCTGATGAATTTGTCTGCTGTTGGCCAAATAATTCCTTTATTTCAGGCCAGCACAATAAAATACCTCCTACTTCCACTGCAAATACTGTTTCACTTGTTGAAACTTCTCCATTCAAAAGAAACTGACAAAAGGATGTTTAGGTCAGCAGAAGGCATCTCCTGACATATAGTTAACAAATCTTTTCCCTCTGAAAGGAAAAAAATCACATCTCAGCACTGTTCAGGATGAAATATGCCTGCCAGGCATATTTATTAGTGCTCAGAAAAGGTGTGAGTGTATGGGCCAGACACACTGTTTATCCCTGCAAGTAGTCATAATGCAGGTAGCAACACCTAATACACTTAACAGTGTGCCTCACTTCTGATCACGCTTAAGAACATGCAAAATTAATGATAATTTTGCACAGTGTACATTTCTAACCAAATATGTATTTACAAAAGATCTTACATGCAAAATGTGTATAAGAAAAAACACTTCGATTATATTTCAGCTCCATTTACAAACAGCACATCACTTTAAGACCCATTAAGGGTTTGCCAGCAAAGTCAACAGGGAAGCCTGAAAATAAGCTTTGTGAAAGTTTCATTGCAAATCACCTGAAACAAGAATCTTGAGATTTTTAATGAATCAAACTTAAAACCAACATATATTCAGAGTGCGTTTGTAAACAACACTTAGATAAATAAGTACTGGCAGCTTAGTTTGTCTCTAATCTGCTAACCAAGCCAGTACAATGCACTCCAGCAACCTGCTTCTGTAGAACGGTGAAACGAACTTACTTTGCTCCTACACCACCACTAACTGCTCGGTGGAACTAACCACCTCCAGCAGCGACGAAATCGGCGTTTAGCCAAGAAACCGAACCCGCCGCGATCAACGCTCCCTCAGGGGTGGGCAGCCGAAGCCTCCCGGCGACAGCTTTTGCCACCCAGGAGAGAAGCGACAGGAACGCGGGGAGCCGTTACATCGCCCGCAGCGAGCTGTCACCCTGCTTCGCGCCGCCAGAGTCACGGCTCACGCTGAAGAGATGCCCCCGCCCGGCTCACTCGGTGCCCTCCCGCCTAGAGGAGTGGGCGCAGCGAGGACTCGCGCTGGCTTCGGGACAGCCGGCGCCGCTCCCCTCGCCCCACCAGTCCTTCCGACCGCCACCTGCGAGCCCTCACACACAGGGCTCTGCCCCCCGGCTACCGGAGGGAGAGGGAAGGGATCCAGTTAAAAGGCCTCAGCTGAAAAGGGGGCTGCGGCTGCCGCGATCAACGCCGCTCCGAAAGGCGGCCCAGGACAGCTACCTACCGGGAACTGCTGTGGCGGAGCGTGGGGAGCCGGCTGCACCGTGCGGCGCGGAAGAGGTTCGGCGGCCTCGGTGTCCGGCCAGCAGAGTGGGCACCGCTCCCTGCCCTAACGTCGGAGCTCAGAGATGGGTCCAGCCGGAGAAGGCGCTCTCGGGAACGCTGAGCCGAGGCACGGGGCAACCGAGGCTGCAGCCCGGATGCTGAGGGGAGCGCGTGGGCAGGGTCTTCCTGAGAGAGGACAGGGAGCATGAGGCCGACAACCACCGGCGGCTCCCGCCCTCCGCGCTAGAGATTGACAGGGCGCTCTGGCCAATTGGAAGGCAAGAAGCGCACGCCAGGCCTCGGGAGAGGGCAGAGCTTGCTGGTGGGCAGAGGAGGTAACCAATGAAGGAGGGGCCGGGTGTGGCGGTGTGGCTGGTGGGTTCCGCCTTAGCGCGGCAGGACGGATAGCGGTAGCGCCGATCTCGAAGTGGTTCGCAGTGGGGACGTAGTTGTGGGTGCTCTTTGGGCGGTGGAGTGGTTTAGGCTGCTCGTCGCAGCCGGTCGATTCGCAGGTTCTCCCACAACTCCGAGGTCCATTTTCAGAGGAGGCGCGCGGTGGGTCTTCACGCCGCAGCTGCTCGTCTCCCTTTCCTTAAGCCTCGGTGAGCTGCTGCACTTTGCCGCTCTCCTCAGCAGGGGCAAAGGTAGCTGGTTAAAGTGGGGACGGCGTATAGAGTCTGCCCTGTGCCCGGGCGCGGCTGAGTCCCTTGTAAAGAAAATGCGGGCGCGTCTGGAAACACTGCTGTGCTCAATCCTCTGATATCCTCTCCACTAGTCTCCACAACGCCAGTACCCTTCCGTACCGGAATGCTCACGTTTGGTAGTTTCTCAGCAATGCTACTACACATCTTGTAGTTCTTTGGGCAGGGAAGAGTAGCATTTAATGTACTGAGGATCTAAGGTTTAAGGGTGGTTTGGTTTTTTTTCCATTCGAAAACTTAAAAGTAGTTTTAAAAGTTTATTAACAGCTTTTTTCTCTTTTTTTCTACAGTGATTATAAATAGAGGATAAAAAGAATAACATGGAGCTTCTGACAGATTTAAGTACTGATTGTCCAAATAATTTTTTTAAGGAAAGTTTCCATCTTTCCAGAGCTTTCTAGAAATCTTTCCACGACAAAGAATTAATATAGCCACAAGAGACTTTACAGAAGTCATTCACTCAGTCTTCGTTTCCTACATGTATTTCCTAGTCTCAGTTGAAATTTAATTACTTTTGCCATAAAATCTCCATGGACAACTTGTGCCATGATACTCCCATTAAAAAAGATATGCTTATGTTTAAAGGTAATCTTGTTACTTAAACCTACTGATAATTGCCTTGAGGCAATCGTAAGGGTCTTTTCCAATCTAAATGATTCTGTGGTTCTGTGAACAGGACGAGCAGAGCAGGGATGACTGCAAGGACTTCATAGAATTGTAGAATGGTTAGGGTTGGAAAGGACCTTAAGATCGTGGGCAGGTACATCTCCCACTAGACCAGGTTGCTGGAGGCCCTGTTGAGCCTGGCGCTGTACACTGCCAAGGCTTTGGCTGACGTCCTCTGCCTACAGGAGTCCTTGGGAGGGAGCATGGCTTGCAGGAGTGCCTGAGCCCTGGCTGCAAGGGCCTCCCCTCGGCTGTAGGGGGAAAGGGCTCTGCTGGACTCCTCCAGGCTGAGAGCACACAGGTAGCGCTGCCCTCAGCTGACCAGCCCCTGGCTGCTCATGGTGCAGAAGGAGAAGGCCCTGCCAGGGCCAGGCAGCGACCGGACTCTTGGCCCTGCTGAGGTGCCACCGGCAGCCTGTTGCACAGCATCACAGGACGGAGCCCCGCAGGCTGTGCCTAGGGCATGGCCACCAAAGCAGGGACACCTCCCACTAGACCAGGTTGCTGAAAGCCCTATCCAGCCTGGCCTTGTACAGTTCCAGGGATGGGGTAGCCACATGTTCCCTGGGCAACCTGTTCCATTGCCTCACCACCCTCAAAGTAAAGAACTTTTTCCCTATATCTAACCTAAGACTCCCTTTTTTAAATTTTAACTCATTACCTCTTGTCTTATTGCTACAGTTCCTGATGAAGGGTCCCTCTCTGACATCCCTGTAGGCTCCTTCACATACTGGAACTCTGCTCTGAGTTTTCCACACAGCCTTCTCTTCTCCAGGCTGAACAGCCCCAGCTTTCTCATCCTGTCTTCATACAGGAGGTGCTCCACTTCCTGATAATCTTCATGGCCCTTCTCTGGACTGGCTCCAACAGCTCCATGTCCTCCTTATATTGAAGACACCAGAACTGTACACAGCACTGCAAGTGGGGTCTCATGAAAGCAAAATAGAGGGGCAGGATCACCTTCTTTGATCTGCTGGTCACACTCCTTTTGATGCAGCCCTGCACATGTTTGATATCTGAGCTGTGAGCACACACTGAAACCTGGTCATGTTATGTTTCTCATCAACCAACACCCCCACGTCCTGGGAGAACCAGAGCTGCTCTGAAGCACTTCTTTGCCCAACCTGTAGCTGTGCTTGGGATTGCCCCGACCCAACAGGACCTTGTAGGACCTTGCAGGACCTTGTGAGAACTTGTAGGAACAATGCAGACAGGTTTGTGTTGTTTTGCATTAAAATTTTCCCTCTGTAACAGATGGTTTCATCAAAGAGTAACCATATACTTAATTCCAATTAGTATTGCAGTATCCTGTGAGACACGTAAGCAATCCACTTTTACAAGCAATTAAGCAGAGAGAAAAACAAGTCTTGCATTACTACAATTCCAGATTTGTAGAATCTGTTGACAAATTTTCTGTCAAGTTTAATCAGAAATAGACTCCTCAATAATACTCATATGCTTTTCTCAACCTTTTCTAACCAGGCAGTCGTTATAGTAACAAGTGGAGACTTATTTTTATATAAAAGTTGGAGGGTATTTTTCCAGTTAAGTTATGGTTTCTGATTTTTTTTAAAAAATTCAATTCCTTGGTCTTTAGTTCAGCTCAACAGATTACTTAATAACCGGTAATTCTAGGATTTAGGTGAAGAACATAAGGCACAATTGAAAGATGTCTTCCACATCTCAGAATTTTAAACAAAAACTGCATCTCTGGGGTGCTGAGAAGGCTGCAGTGGTGAAGAAAGTGGGTGACTGCTACATGTGAAATGTGTTTCTACTCTTAATCATTACGAACAACACAGATAAGCCATGCGGTATGTCTGGTACATAAAACAAGAAATCAGTGTGGTGGCTTTGATTTTATGATGTTGTTGTGGTTTAACCCCAGCTGGCAACTAAGCCGCACAGAGCTGCTCGCCTAGCCCACCTCCTAGTGGGATGGGAGAGAGAATCAGAAGAGTAAAAGTGAGAAAACTTGTGGGTCAGTAAGTGAAGCAAAAGCCATGCACACAATCAAAGCAAAACCAGGAATTCATTCACCACTTCCCATGGGCAGGCAGGTGTTTAGCCATCTCCAGGAAAGCGGTGCTCCATCATGCCATGGGCAGGCAGGTGTTCAGCCATCTCCAGGAAAGCGGCGCTCCATCATGGGTAATGGTGACTTGGGTAGACAAACAACATCACTTTGAACATCTCCCTTCCTTCTTCCTCCCCCTGCTTTATGTGCTGAGCAGGACACCATATGGTGTGAGGTCAGCTGTCCTGGCTGTGTCCCCCCCAGCTTCTTGTGCACCTCCAGCCTGCTTGCTGGTAGGGGGTGTAAGAAGCTGAAGTACAGTAAGCAAGCACTACTTAGCAATAACAAAAACACACCTGTGTTATCAACATCGTTTTCAGCAGAAATCTGAAACATAGCTACTATGAAGAAATTTAACTCTACCCCAGCCAAAACCAGCACAAATGTGATGTACCCTGCAGTGTACATGCATGAATGCTGTTCCAGATGGAGGAAAAAGTACTTCAAATGTTTAATCCTAGACTGAGCATTATTGCCTTCATGGACTCCTTTGAAAATTCCTGCAAACGCAGCAAAATAACAGCTTGCTAGATACCATGCCTCTTAACTTTTCAAAGCTCTTTAATTTTAGGAAGCACTTTCTCATAAAGTTGACAAGATATTTCATTCCCTGTAAAATTACAACTTTCATTTTAATATTCATCATTTTGCACTGAGATTTCAACAGCCGTTTACAGAAGCCTACACATTTTCATTTATGCAGTGTTTCCCAATGAACTTATTCCTCCATGCCATATTAAAATATTTAATTCCTAGATCCTAGTAAATTAAGAACTTGCGCTAAAAACCCCCACAGGCATAATTTCTGCTTTTTATGTATTACAGTTCAGATTTCCCTTAAAGATGTCTTCCAGTTTGTTAAGATCTTTGTTCTTTTTGCACATGTGGAAGAAATAATCATAAAATTCCTCCTAACATCCCATGTTTTAAACTCATATTCAGTTCTAGATATTGGTCTTTTTTCCACTGTCATAAGACTTAAGCCAGTCAAGCTCATTTATAATGATTGCTCTCACTGTGGTATCTTGAGCACAGTCCTTTCAGATTTCTGCCATTCAGGATCCTGTAACTTAATCCACATACCTAAGAAGATCTCAACACCTAAAAATAGGACTAAACAGGCAGTAATATAAGCTGCTGCAGTAAATTCTTTCTTCTGGATCACCCAAATTAATTTTGACTACCTTAATATTTTTGTTCTAGACTAAGAGTTCCCAGTGTATGATACAAAAATTACTGCACAATACTAAACTACAGAATCATAAGCCAGCACTTAGCAAACTTGTAGCCCTGTGTGGAGAGGCAGTGGGGAGAGGGAGAGAGTCTATTCCTGGCTGCCTTAAATGTGTGCCTACAAACAGAGAAAACAAACAACACTGGTTATTTTTCATTTGTTCTAAAGTTCATGCAGCTTGGCAACACATACTGTTTATGAAGGAGAAAGCCTTACTTGGCTGCACTTCGCAGATTGCAGATTGGGGTTGAGGTACGCTTGTAGGTTCCAAAATTTCAGGACCACAAGAAGCCTCTTATAGTTCTTTTCTGAATGTAGAGAGTGCAGCAAGGAACCTGGACTTGTTAAGACCGTGAGAGAGAAAGGTGGGGATTGTCTTCTGCTGTGCTTGACTGGGGCCCAGCAAAGAATCAGGAACTTGTGTGATTGCATGTGTAGTACTGTCATTTCTATGGTGATAGCAAAAACCCTGCCAAGTCTGAGAATCCCTGTAGTACATCATCCTCATACATCATAAAACTTTAGGAAGTTGGCAGAATGTCATTACTTTAAATAAAAAAGCAAACACGGGCTTTGGCTGTTTATGTGATCTGACCCGCATACAAATATACTACTTTGTTTCCCAAGTTGTCAGTTGAGCTGACTTCTCAGCAGTCAGTCCTCGGAACTGCTTATAACCTGAGAGGAATACTGTTAAGTCAGCAAGAGATGTGAAAAAGTGCTATGCTCAGGCTGATCTCTTCTACGCTAATGGACAATAAGGAGTTTTTAAAGTCTGGTGGAAATCAGTTGCACAAAAAAAGCAGAAAGAGGACACGTAGATCTTCACTGGTGCCTTGTCTGAACTGCATCAAAATCTATTTTAGTACAGCTGGGGAAATAACCCGTTAACTTGTATAATGAAACCATTACAAGTCATAGAATCATAGAGTCATAGAATGGTTTTGGTTGGAAGAGACCTTAAAGATCATCTAGTTCCAACCCCCCTGCCATTTGACCAGGTAGCTCAAAGCTCCATCCAACCTGTCCTTGAACACTTGCATGGATGGGGCATCCATGACTTCTCTGGACAACACGTTTCAGTGTCTCACCACCCTCATAGTAATGAATTTCTTCATAAGATCTCATCTAAATCTACCCCTGTCCATTCCCTTTTGTCTGACTACCACATACCCTTGTAAAAAGTCCCACTGCAGCTTTCATGCAGACACTCTTTAGGTACTGGAAGTATGTGTCCTGTGTTCAGCTACAGCAGTCATTTTTCTGCTTATTAGTAGCTAGTGCAGTGCTGTGGTTTTGACTTTAAGCCTGGGAACAATGCTGATAACACCAATGTTTTTAGTTGTTGCTAAGTAATGTTTACTCTGACCAAGGACTTTCTGAGTCCCGTGCTCTGTCAGGGAGGAGGGGAAGCTGGGAGGAAGCAGAGATAGGACACCTGACCCAAACTAGCCAAAGAGGTATTCCATACCACAGCACATCATGCCCAGTATAGAAACTGGAGGCAATTACCCGTAAGGGCTAGATTACTGCTCGGCTCAAGCTGGGTATTGGTCAGCAGGTGGTGAGTGGTTGTATTCTCTCCCCTTGTAATTTCCCTTATCATTATTATTATTGGTGGTAGCAGTAGTGGTTTTGTGTTATACCCTAGTTACTGGACTGTTCTTATCTCAACCTGTGGGAGTTTCGATTCTCCTCCCCATCCCTTTGGGAGCCAGAGGCAGGGGGAGAAAGGTGGAGAATGAGCAAGCGGGCTGCGTGGGTTGCTGACTGCACTTAAACCACAACACAGTGTATAAGTTCTATACTACTGAAAAATTAGGGACCCTGAAGATAAAGCCTCATTTTCTTTATGGTGATGATAATTATATTATGATGTTGCTTCCCAACTCTGTCAGAAAAGGATAGGCCTATAAGTTAAGTTAAGCAAAAATATATATTCAATAGTTGCAGCTGAACTTCTACATTAAGAAAAACAGGAAAATGAAACTGAGTAAGTTAACACTTAAGTAGCCTCATCTGAAAGAAATTATTCAGTGTCCCAATCTAAAACCCTTTTAAAGGCAATGGAAAAACTGTTGAAAGTTGAAATGTTATCAAGCACTGGAGTGCAGGGAAACTTAACTTATAAGAGTAATTTTATATTTAGATGTAAGCACCCAAAATACATGGTTGTGAAGGCCTAATTACAAATACACATACAATCAAAAATATTCCAAACCAGTAAGTAGCAGAACCACACAGGTAAGCGTAAACTGAGCAATCCAGGAAAAAAAGGAATAAACAAGACAAACTGCTGCGAATCAACTTCTTTTAACTTCTGCACAGCATTACATTAAAAAAATAAGAATGTATGTGTTACACAGTAGTAAAGTATTACATTAAAAAAATAAATGGTGTGTACAGGTTTAACCTCCAGGGATATTATGAAAACACAATTATGTTCACTCACTTCTCTAATAATTTAAACCATGTTTTACTTGAAATGTTTTTTCATTCATGTAAAATTATTTTTCTCTGGGAATACTTTTTTGTGAATTTTTTTTTTTTTTTTTTTTTTTGGTCATGGAATAAAAATGTGAAGTAGTCATCAGGTATAATTTCCTCCCTCAGTATGGCAGGTTTTGAGATCTGGAGAACATATGCTTCTCTACTGAGTAGAATGACTGCAAGCATTCAATTTTACGATTATATGCACTCTCACTATTGAGAAGAAGTCATGCAAAAAATTTAAGACCTAAAGACTCCCAAACATATGAATAGCTTTTCTTCCACATCAATTATCCTGTTCACTTCACTAGGACTGCTTACACTTTTCAGGCTCAGCAAGATGAGGATTATTGGCTTCATCGGTTAAAGAATCACTTGATAAGATAAAACCAAGACAGAAATTCCTTAGTGTTTAAAAATACAGAAACTTGTTAAATTATCTCTAGAATACAATAAAGTGAAAACTTGTGGGGAGTGAAGGTGAGAAGATTTGCATGAAAAAGAGTTTGCGAGTGAGCTCTGAGGCCTTGGTGCTTGACAAGCCCTGGGGCGATGAATTGGAATGTTAAAGGACAGGGAAAGTAAACGAAGCAAGCCTCGGGAGGATGGGCCAGGATTTAGTTCTGGCAGGAATCTCAGTTGGAAGCCAGAGGATGTGGGGGTTGTAAGAGGGTCTGCAGCATTGTGATTGGACTATTTACCTGGAGAGTTTCACTCACAGTGGCCAGTGAGATTGAACATTGTATGTATGTGCAGGTTGGGAAAGTACCGAACAAGGGGATAAAAAGGGCTAATAAACGAGGATTTGAGTCTCTGCATCAACTTGAGTCCGTGTCGTGAAACGCCACAAAAACTCACTGCAGATAAAGCAGATATAAATATGCAGGTATCCTGTAAAATGAGACATTTTAAGTGGCTGCTTTTTCAGCTTTAGCTTGACAGGATAAGTCAACATTATCCGGTGTATCTTTTGTTGTATGATTCTTACTAACATCCTTCAGTCTGAGGACTTCATGTCATCTTCATGTCATCTTCATCCTTCATGTCATCTTGCATAACACCTCAGGTGGAGTCCACCACCCATCAGTGCCAATGAGAATTGCGCCCTTGATTTCAGCCCCAGAAATTCCTATTTGGACCCTGGTTACATGCACATAATAGGCAAATCATTCTATTCTAGACATCCATTCTTAATGTGACATGATTTCACATTTTAAAACAGATAAAGCAACAGTGCATGGTGCTCATACTCTATAAAGATGCTTGCTTTTTCTGATAATACGCAGCACCAGTAAGACAGTTTTTATCACATTCTTTGGATGAATAAACTTGGAAAAAACAGATCAATCTGTAAAATTCCTACATTTAAAAATATATTTCTAGTACCGTTTCAATATTTTCAGTGGATTGCTGTAACTCTAAAACTGCAAATTGGGAAGAAAAAAAAATAAAATTAAAGAACCCCTGGAAAAATATCTGCTTCTATGATTTAACACTCTCTCATTTCAGCATTTTCAGTCCCTTTAGAACATGCTTTTAGATATTATTTTAATTTACACTGCTGTATCATTCACTTAACATTTTACCATTAAAATCTTATCCAAGAAAATGACAAGTACCAGAATATCCCAGAAATTCTTTCTGAATTAGCAATGAATAGAAGCTCCTAGAATTCAAAATAAATATATTAAATTCTTAGATAAATACTTTTTTTTTTTTTTCCAGACACTGAGGTCTTATTGATTTATTGCAGAGAAAATTTTAGAGGTTGGAAATATTAACATACAGCAGAAGACTTGCAAATTCATACAGTATATTCATTCACCTCAGAAGTGGAATGATATGGAAGTCATCTTCTTACCACTTTGCATTTTACTAAAAATGTATGTCTTGAGAGCAGTGTCCTTTGCAATCTAGTTATTCTGATTGTATTCCAGTATAACTGACTCTTTCTATTTTTTTCAGGGTTATTCAGACAATGCAAAATTAAAAATACAGGCACTGCTAGATTTTGCTTAACTGGCACTGTAAGAGAATATTACTGATCTTTGCACATCACTTTTAAAGTTTAATAGCATTTAGACTGAAGGCAGTGGCAAAACTAAGATTTCTTATGTCAGTAGTGTACTAAACAGTTAGGAAAAAAGGTAAAATATCCCAGAATAAATTATATCTTGTTTAGTCTTTGGATACTGCCCAGTTTAAGAAATTATTTAAGACTTTATTATTTAATGTTTCTCTGACACTGCTATGCAAACAAGTTTAGAATGGAAGAATCTAGGTTTGATCACTTTAAAACCATTAGAAGGCACAAGCAAGACAAGTTTTCAAGTATAAATTCCTTGAAGTGGGAAAAATATGCAACATACAGGACATTCAGTAATATCATATTCTATAACACAAAATTAGGCACTGTCATTTGTATTAAGTAGTCTCCAGCACTTATCCTAGGCTTACAGTTAAGTGAAGATTCTTGTCAGAAGTGTGCTATGCCTGCAAGAAAATTGATACTTGATTTACTTTGGTAGTGAGGAAGCGAACAAAAGACTTTTTTTTTTTCCCTTTAATACACGTCAGCATTTTGTACAAAGAAACCTTGATCCGTATTTGGAGCATCTAGGAAGAAATGCCAAAAAAAAAACCCAGCTATGTTTGATTTACAATAGCTCTGTAATAGCTCTGAGTCTGTGCATTCCCATGCTGTTCAACACTGTAAATATTTAAATATTCAATATCCATGGCCATTTTATCATGAAAAATAATTAAAATGGCCATATTTTATACCTGCATGAAGAACACTGAAAATAAAAAGCTATGTGTTTACATGATTTTGTTTCAGTTTCCTGTGATACTTCTTGAAAAGTTAATGGATTATGAGATTCTAATAACTAATGCCAGAAATAATACTAAAAATAAGGTAAAAAAGTAAATATACGCTCCTTTGTTTAGCTCTGAGAAGTACTGTAATCCATTGTCAGAAATCCTAGGGACAGCTGAAAAGCTTTCCATAGAGAACACTACTGAGCATAACTCCAGAAGCATCAAAACAGGTAGAACAGTTGTCTAAGCCAAATTTATAGCTCATGAGGGACAGCTATGATTTTTTTTCAACTTTTTTTTCACCCTTGTGAAAAATCATAGAATCACAGAATGGTTAGGGTTGGAAAGGACCTCAAGATCATCTAGAAATCAACTGGGATCGTTTTTTTTTTTTTTAACAAGACTAGGAAACAAAATCAGTAATTATGTCCACATCTTGTCCTGTCTGCAGTTCTTTTTGATAACCATTTTAAATATGGGTAGCACCTCTGGCATTGTCAGGCTGGTAAACTTTCCAGCATAAAAGGAATATATGCTTGCATCCAACGTACAAGCTAATTTTCAGTCAGCTTTGGGTACTTGATAAAAAGCTGATCATGCAATGCAGCAGATAATTTGGCCTTTTCTGCATTTCATTTTTACACACTGCACAAAGACTCAAAAGCGATTCAGCTTCTTGAAGACAGTTGTTTCACTGCTGTATATTGTTGCATTTTGACTCTTCTTCCAATCCACACCAATATCGTAAGGAGCCTTTGAGAGATGTAAAAGTAAGCAACTGAGTCAAGCTTCTGGTTTCTCTGTCCTTACAGACTGGTTTCTTTGAGCACAAATATGTCGAACTCCAAGGGCAAGGCCAGGAAAAAAATCAATTTTCCTTCCGTCCTCCTCCCTCCCTCCCTCCCTTCATTCTCCCTCCCTCCCTTCATTCTCCCTCCCTCCCTTCATTCTCCCTCCCTCCCTTCCTTCCTCCCTCCTTTCCTCTCTCCCTCCCTTCCTCCTTTCCTCACTTCCTCCCTTCCTCCCTTCCTCACTTCCTCCCTTCTTCCTCACTTTCTCCCTTCTTCCCTTCCTCCCTTCCCTCCTTCCTTCCTTACTTCCTGCTTTCCTTCCTTCCTCCTTCCCTCCCTCCCTCCCTTCTTCCTCCCTCCCTCCCTTCCTCCCTCCTTCCCTTCCTCCCTCCCTCCCTTCTTCCTCCCTCTCTCCCTTCCTCCCTCCCTCTCTTCTTCCTCCCTCCCTCCCTTCCTTCCCTCCCTCCCTCCCTTCCTCCCTCCCTCTCTTCTTCCTCCCTCCCTCCCTTCCTTCCCTCCCTCCCTTTCTTCCCTCCCTCCCTCCTTTCTTCCTGCTTCCCTCCCTTCCCTCCCTCCCTGCTTCCTTCCTTCCGTGTCCCTCAGTAGAGTGAAGGCCTTTGACTCTGCCTTACTGGTGAGGAAGGATGTCCCACATAGAACTGTTTTAAGCCTCAGGAAGGATCATATTGCCAGATTTGTTTAAACATGTCAGAAAAAAATGCAAATATAAAATGATATATCAATGATTATTCATTATGTAGTATTCTTTACCCTCTGAATCAGTTACAACTAGTGCTGTAATGCACCACCATACATGGGTGATAGTAGGAACAATTCCTACAAATTTAGCTAAAGTTGGACCATAATTTTAGAAACCTTCTCTTAAGACTACTGGGAAGAAATCCTTCCAGCCATATCACAGATGTAGTGTAAGACAGCATAATACAAAATATGAAAATGAGAAATCCAAGAAGGCATTAGGAACAACTGCAATACCAAACAAGTGAAAAATGGTATCTCCTTGTCAATTTATGCACAATTGCCTGTACAATGTGAATAATTACCTAACTTTGTTTCCTTTTTAAAGGTGAGTCAATTCAGGCATGTATATTCAAAAGTTTTTGGGTTGTGGGTAGTTGAACAATATCAACTGAAATCGGTGATAGCTGTAAGCTTTCAATACTACTGAAAATCATGAATAATTTATTTTAAATTAGATATCCAGAGAGCAAAATGCACTAAATATGCTATTTCCAAAAGAAGTGTCCATATATAATACAAGCTGTGCTCCAAAAGATTTAGCCTTAAAGCTGCAGCTAAAAACCAGTTTCAACTTAATACACTACAGTCTGTACTGATAGCATTAATAGAAATAAGTACTGGGTTCCTGCAGTTTTATCTCACAGACACTGAATTACTATGAAACTATGGTACCATGTAAATTTCTTGTGGGCTATTTTTCTATGCTTTCAATATTCTAAAATGTTATAAAAATAAACAGCCATTTCTCCATTACTTCTCAAATGGTAAGAAAATACTTATTCTTCTGTAATATGGTGCTGTGGTGGGTTAAACTTGGTTGGCTGCCAGATGCCCACCGAGCTTCTCTCTCACTCCTTCTCCTCACCAGGCCAGGGAGAAAAAGTAAGACAGAAAAGCTCATAAGTTGAGATAAAGACAGGTCAATCATTTATCAATTACCATCATGGCAAAACCAGACTTGACTTAGGGAAAATGTAACAGATCCTCCTGCATCCCTTTGTCAACGCATATGGATGACAGGGAGGTGATGACAGAGAGCTAGGATAGCTTCACCAAGAGCAAATCATGCCTAATAATCTAGTGGCCTTTTATGATGGAGTGATTGCACTGGTGGATAACAGAAGAGCAACTGATGCCATCTGCCTTGACTTCTGTGAGGCCTTTGACACAGTGCTACAAAACATCTTTATCACTAATTTGGCGAGATACGTTTTTGATAAATGGACTATGCAATGGATAAGGTGCCATCTTTTGCAGGGGGAGAAGCGCTAAATACTATGTGACTGTTTTCAGGCGCTTCTGTGGTTCCTAACACTTCAACAACCCTTGGCATCTTTGCAGCTGCATGAATTTCCATCCTCTGTTCCACTGACATGGTTAGTACAGGGGCTCTGTTTCCTCAGCACATCATGGAGGAGACCAAAGGACTTCACTAGCATACCCTCCCTCCAACACCAGTGCGTTGCCCATAGACCTATCTCTAGCGAACCAGGTTTTATCCCTTTCTCCCTTGTGGAGCTCTGTACTAAGCGGAGGAGGTCCTTTATCCGGGGCTCACCTCACACGTGTGCTCACTGCTGCCATCGGTCCTGGCACAAGAACAGGGCACAGCCTGCAGCATGGCACCCAGGTAGGCAAGTGCACAAGATGAAAAACAACTAGGCAAGACTATGAAAGCATAGTAAAAAACCAGTCTTTGGTGGTGACAGGAAGATTTAAAAAAGTCTTTACTGGAAAAGGTGAATGGTGATTTGATTCTTGGCACAGTTAATACCTGTAACATGAAAGTGAAAGTCAGGCTAAGGCTAGGAGAGAATGTCTTGAGAATAAAGATTCATGAGTTAGGTGGCCTCATTTAATGACTTGCTGAAGCTAAAGGGGTTGATCCTATATGCCATCTGCAGACATGAACAGCCATCAACCAGTGTGGTCAGCCATCTGCTCTCTTCCTTTTGTGCTGGCCCTGGCATTTGTCTGAACCTGTGCTGAACCAGTTCACCTTGCTAAGTGGGACAAAAACCAGACCCGGGAGCAGTTACAAGAACCAATTGGTTTTCCATCCGTAGATCACAGGAAGAAAGTGGAGAACATGGAGGAAAACATGCAGTGATTCTGTTGTAGAGAACACTAAGGTGACCTTGCCCGATGTAATCTATCCACCACCTACAGGCACTGTCTATGAAGAAAGGTGAGGGCTAATTAAGAGCCAAGAGAAGGGCAACAGGAAATAAAATCATAGAAAACATGACTAATTGAAAGAACTCTGGGACCTGAGAAGGAACTTCTTCTCAGTGAGGGTGACAGAACACTGGAACAGGCTGCCCAGGGGGGTTGTGGAGTCTCCTTCTCTGGAGATATTCAAAACCCGCCTGGACACATTCCTGTGTAACCTTATCTAGGTGTTCCTGCTCCGGCAGGGGGATTGGACTAGATGATCTTTTGAGGTCCCTTCCAATCTCTAACATACTGTGATACTGTGATACCTGAGATTATTTATTTCAAAAAAGACTGATGATAAAAATAGCAAGTCTTTATTCAGGTAAGCACTACCTAAAGATTTAAAAAGGAAAGAAGCTGACTGTGAAGACTCTCCCTAGAAGAAGATTACATTCTGGGTCATTGGTCTGCAGAGTAGGTAAGAATGAAAGTGGAAAAAATATTTAATAGGATTTGGAAGGTTAGCAAGACAAAACATGGGAAAACAAGAAGTGAAGAAAAACGAAGAATAGAAGGGAACAAGAAGTAATGAAATATAGCTGACTGTTGTGAGGAAAAGGAGAGGCCCACTGAGAGATATTTTTTAACTATTTTTTCAGCTGGAAATCACTATTGGCTTTTATTTCTGAAATAAGCAATTTAATTGTTTATATCTTTATTTACTGATACAGTAGTTTATTCTGGTTACAAACTGCAGCACTCTGATATGGAATGAACTCATGTAAGTCACCACAAAACATTATTTTGAGGAATCCCACCAAGAGAAATAAATTTTCAAAGAAAAAAAAGTTTCCAGGTAAATTGTACATTTTTGTCATCTGTGATCATGTTCCCGTCCTGCCCAAAATGACCCATTTTTCAGAGGTCTGTCTCCAAGTCTTCTTTTAAAAGTAACTACAGCCGGGTTTGTAGAAGTTGACAGGTACAGAAATTTAAGAACTCAACAGTAAACATGCAGAGTTACCATGCCAAATGCAGTGTTACACAGTAGAAGATGCCACAGCAGAAAGCAGCAGCTAGGACTGAACTTGGGCAGATTCAACTCAGAAATGAGGAAATTCATTTAACAGTGTATTGGAATCAGAATGAAATCCTCCAAAAGGAAAGAGGCTCTACCTCTCCCGATGTTTGCAAATCACAACTCAGTATCTTCCTGGAAAATGTGCATTACTAACAGAGAAGAAGTTTATGTCAGTGCAAAGTTTTTGCCAGGCTATCTAATAAACTAGAAATTAGGACTTGGACTTGGAACTACACGGCAGCCTTCCAATACCTAAAGGGGTCTATACGAAATCTGGACAGGGACTTTTTACAAGGGCCTGTAGTGATAGGAAAGGGGGAATGGCTTTACACTGACAGAGGGTAGATTTAGACTGGATATTGGGAAGATACTCCTTACTGTAAGAGTCATATTACACTGGCACAGGTTGCCCTGAAAAGCTGTGCCTGCCCCATCCCTGGTAGTGTTCAAGTCCAGGTTGGACTGGGCTTGCAGCAACCTGGTCTAGTGGAAGGTGTCTCTGCCTGTGGCAAGGGGTTGGAGCTGGATGACATTAAGGTCCTTTCCAACTCTAACCATTCTGTGATTCTATGAAACAGAAGATTGTAAACATAAAAATGGTTTCTTTTGCCTCACAGTCACGGCATACATGTAATCTAGATGCCAGGGGACACTGATACCTGGTATTATTGCTTAACTGGATGTTACCTCAACGGAAGATAGAATATCTTAAGAAATGATCTAAGCACTACAAAGCTGCATTTCACAGCAGCCAGATGCAGTATCCTCCCCTGCCACGCATCACAGTGAGACAAACATAAGGAAACTTCGCTGTTTTAATACACAGGATGCCTTGCCCAAGTCGTCCCATTGTTAACCCAGAAAACAGACCGACGGGTCAATGCAAAAAGAAGCAGCCGACGGCAGAAGCGCGAAAGAAACCAGCTGATGAGACGAACAACCGCGAGCGGTGGGGCGGGGGTTTGTAGCGCCTCGCCGGAAGCGCCGTGCTGTGAGGCAGGCGGTGTCGCAGTTGCAAAGCGGAAGTGTAGCGGCCAGTGGCAGTTGGCGTTTAAAGGTTCCGAGGCGGTAAACGGGAGACGAGTGGCGGCAGGGCTGGTGTAGCTCCCGTTGGGGTCTCGTCTCCGCCTCGCGAGCGGCTGCGCTTCTCGGCCCCCGGGCGGAACGGGGAGATGGTTTCCAGGGCCATGGATCGGCTGCTGATTGTCGTCTCCGTGCTGGGAGGTAACCGGGGGAGTTCGCTGGCTCCGAGCTGCTTGTCGGTGCTTCCGTCCTGGACGGAGAATTGGGGGGGGGGCTCAGTGCCCGAGGATGCGTTTTATGTTATGGAATGAGCGGGCTGAGCCTCGCTGGATTTAGTGAACTGCTCAATTAATAACGTTGTGGATGTGCATGTCTTGAAGCAGGATAGACTACCCCCAGTCTGTTTCTGGGGTACTTACCCAAAACATTATTTAAAATCATATGTAAAATAATATTTAAAATAAGCGACGTGGCCAGCAGGACCGGGGCAGTGATCATCCCCCTGTACTGCACTCGTGAGTCCGCACCTCGAGTCCTGTGTTCAGCTGGGGGCCTCTCACTACAAGAGAGACATTGAAGTGCTGGAGAGGGTCCAGAGAAGGGCAACGGAGCTGGTGCAGGGTCTGGGGCAAAATCTGGTGAGGATTAGCTGAAGGAACTGATGGGATTTAGTCTGGAGAAGAGAAGGCTTAGGAGGACCTTATCGCTCTCTACAACTGCCTTGAAAGGAGGTAGTAGTGAGGTGGGTGTTGGTCTCCTCTCCCGAGTAACAAGCGACAGGACAAGAGGTAATGGCCTCAAGCTGCACCAGGAGAGGCTTGGACTGGGTATTAGGAAAAATTTCTTCACTGAAAGGGTAATCCAGTATTGGAACAGGCTGCCTAGGGTGGAGTCACTGTCCCTGGAAGTGTTCACAACCGTGTAGATGAGGCCCATAGTGACATGGTTTAGTGGTGATCTTGGTAGTGCTGGGGTAATGGTTGGGCTTGATCTGAAAGGTCTTTTCCAACCTAGCTGATTCTATGATTCTATGAAAGCCTCCTCCCTTTTCTGTACTACTAAACTCACCACTACCAAACTCACCTGGCCCGTGTTGCCGTTTGACCTGGTGGATGAGGGCATTTGCTCCCACCATTCCTTTGGGATGGAGCCCAAGTGCAGGGAGAGACACCTGTGCTGTGCCAGTCCTCCTGCCCCAACTGCCAGCAGCAGCACCACAGCCTTGGTGCTCCCTGGCTGGCTGGAAGCCAATGCAGTCAGGCAGCACATGTCAGGACAGCTTAGCATCGGGGTCAAAACGATGGAGTCCAGCCCATGTGTTGTGGTAATTCCAATCAGTTCATGTCCTCCTTTTATTTATTTCTGAGTAGTACTCTGGTGTCTCTAATCTCCTATTAGCAGTCTACTGTAAGTTTTTTTAGTGCCTAGCTAGTCATGCTTCATCTTGTATTTCTAACTACTAACATGTAATTAGTGTGCTAGTCTGTGGGGTTTGGTGGGTTTTTTGGAGGAGTTTATTTTTTCCCTCTATGTTTTGGGTTGTTTGTTTTTTTAGGGGCTGAGTGCTTTTTCCTTTTCAAGTAAATCCTCTCTGTTCATTTAGATAGTTTGCCAAGGCAGGTTTAAAATAAGATACTGTTCTCAAACACATACATAGGCCACACTGATATGTGTAAATTTTAAGTATTCATTTTGTCATTTAAATTATTAATCAGAATGTGAGAGGATACTAAGCACAGGGCAAATCCTGCACAACTTCAGGCACTTTCTTAATCTAGTAGTGATTCTTTTTCACAACAGTTGGAAAACCACCTCTCACTGCTTTCATTAGATTGTATTTTGCTGTGTTAGCGTGGGGCAGGGATAAAATCTGCAGTAGAGGCAAAACATTTGGTCTGTCTCTCACCTGTTCACTTGGCCTAAATCCAGTCACAATTTCTCAAAATTAAGTCATACCAGTTGACTTTGTTAATGTCTGGTCTTGCTGTTTCTGTAAGCTTCACAAATATTATGTTTCATGTGCTAGTGTGTCGGGTTTGTGGGTTTTTGTGTGTTTGGGTTTTTTTTTTTCTTTTGTTTGTTTGTTTTGTTTTGTTTTTTTGTGCCTGCATAGTAGGAAGATTTTTTTTTTTATTATTTTTTAATTTTTTTAATATAAAGAACAGAGCTTTAGAGTAAAGGCAGGGAAGATGATAAAGGAAATGTGTTTTTATGTAATTGGTTTATGGCATAAATCTCAGCTCTCACTTCCTTTTTGGTGATGGCACATGGCAGTTACTCTCTTACAGGCCGCTATTTTCCGAAACGACCCAAACACCTGCTTATAGTTGAGGCAAAGTTTGATGGTGAACAGTTGGCTACTGATCCTGTAGAGCACACGGATCAGCCAGAATTTGCTACAGAACTGGCTTGGGAACTTGACAGGAAAGCGCTTCATCAGCACAGGTAATATTAGAAACTTCAGTCGAATTCGGAAATGAAATTTAATTTTCTTTTCTTTACAGCTATTGAAATACAGTTTTTCTGTTACTGTCATCTGAATTCTTTTTTTTTTTTTTCTGTGCACTGACCTACCATAATGTTGCCACAAGAAACAAAAGTAGTATGTAGCAAAATGAGTGATATAAGGGTATGTTTTTACACTACTGAAAAAAAAAAAGCCAAGAGCTTATAGCAAATTAATAATTCTATAGTTCAAGCTTTCTTATGTATATGGTTACAAAGGATTAACTTCAAGCCTGAAATGCCTATGTTAAATGCTTCTGAAAATGTGAAAAATTGAATGAGGTTTCTATAACTCTTATTTAGACTGACAGATTTTAGTATTACCTTTGTATTTTCAAAGAATTTAAAAAGGGCATGTGATCTTTGAGAAAAATATGCCTAATGTACCTTGTGCTAGATACCTTATCTATGTCTCTAAGTATTGTTTAGTGCTGTCACAAAGATCTTTTGCGTAAGTCCTGTTTTTAAGATACCTGTACAAGTAAAATCCCACTTTCATGTGAGGTGCAGTGCTTATTTTTTGTATGTGGACGATCTTGCATTTATTTGTCACTAATGACTTTAATAGCACTTGGGGCTTGGTGAGACTCCACTACACTCATCTTACAAAATCAGTCCACTTCATTTTGTCACTTAATGACGAATTTTAGACCTTTGGTATAAATTCAGTTTCTGGCCTACAGAAACTAGCTATTTAACAAATTTTGTATCATTGCTATGCTTGAAACTTAAATTTGTGAACGGGTAACTTTTACATTTTGAATTTCAACTGAGTTGTTTCAGGCTGCAGCGTACACCTATCAAACTCCAATGTTGTGTGTTGGATCCTGTATCTTCATCTAAGGATAACATAGGCTATGTTGTACTTGATTTAAGGGCTGCACAGGAAAAGAAACAGGTATGTTATGGGGTCTAAAGCTTTAAAAACTTATGTTTTGACACTGGTACTGTTACAGATAGTAGCATTTCAATTAAGGCACAGGCAAAAATTGAGTTGTATTTTGGAGTATGACTCCTAAGTGATCATGTACTTCTCTTCTTGGTTTGTTTTTTTTTTTTCAATAGGCCTCAGTGGAAGATGTGTTAAGCAATCAGAAGTTCTAGTCCCTTAGCACAGCATAGTATAAACGTAATGTAGTTATATATATAAGTTCAATCAAAATTCTGTTGTGCTTGATCAAAACATTACTGTGATACAGGTCATAGCAGTGTCTTATTTTGTCCTTCGTAAGGTTCCTGGTGTCCTTAAGGCTTTGTGATCCATACGAATTACTGTGCACTTTCAGTTGAGAACCTGAAAATTTATAGCATACTTTTCTTGCTAGCTTGTTTACTGTACAAATTGGTGCAAAAAGTATGTCATCTAGTCTTCCAGGCATCGCTCTATAGAATCTTTTAGTATAATAATGTACTCAAAATAGACCAAACTTTTGGAAATAAAAACTAAGGCATATTTCTGTAGATCATAGAACGGTTTGAGAGGGACCTTAAAGATCATCTAGTTCCAACCCCCCTGCGATGGGCAGGGACACTTTCCACTAGACCATGTCACCCAAGGCTCTGTCCAGCCTGGCCTTGAACACTGCCAGGGATTCGGATACCCACAGCTTCTCTGGGTAATCTGTGCCGGGGCCTCACCGCCATCACAGAGAAGAGCTTCCTAATATCTAATATAAATCTACCATCTAAGCTTTTCCCCATTGTCCTGTCACTACATGCGCTTGCGTAAAGTTCTCTTCCAGAATTCTTTTAGGCCCCTTTAGGTACTGAAAGGCTGTTCTAAGGTCTCCCCTGAGCCTTCTCTCCAGGCTGAGTAAGCCCAGCTCTCCCAGCCTGTCTTCCCCCACTAGGCCCACATTTTCCCTAGTTTTTTGGTTTTGGTTTTTTGGAGGGGTGGGGTTTTTTTGTGTTTTCTTTTGGTTGTTGTTGGTTTGGGTTTTTTTGGGTTTTTTTTTGTGGTGAGGTTTTTTTGTGTGGGGTTTTTTGCTTGTTAGTTTTGTTGTTGTTGTTGTATTATTTTTTTGGTGTTGTTTTTTTTTTAATCACCAAGATACCTATAGAAGCTTTTCCTGTTGTCCTTAATGTTCCCAGCCAGATTTAATCCTGTCAGGGCATTAACTTTCCTAACCTGATCCCTCGCTGCTCTGACTATTTCTCTCTATTCCTTCTAGCTTACCTGTACTCTGTAGGCTTCCCTTTTGTGTTGGAGTTTGTACAGGATTTTCTTGTTCATCCACAGAGGCCTCTTTGCTTCGTCTTTGTCAGTATGCATTGCTCCTGAGCTTGGAAAGGTGATTCTAGAATATTGAATAAAGTTCTCCTTGAGTTTGGAGAAGGTGATCTTTGAATATTGACCAGCTTTCTTGGGCCCCTTTTCCCACCAGGGTTTTATCCCCTGGTACTCCACCAAGCAGATCCCTCAAGAGACTACAGTCAGTTCTCCTGAAGTCCAGGTTAGCAAGCACACCCTCCTTGCTGTAAAGATCTTGAATTCCACTGCTTCGTGATCACTGCAGCCGAGGCTGCCCTTGAGCTTCACATGCCCCACCAGCCACTCCTAGGGATCCATGGTCTTAAGTAACTAAGCCCATGGCTAAGCCCAGTCCTGTAACAATTTGTTGATTGGCCAGCTGTGACTGGCCCTTTCCAATCCTTTCCCTTTGACCTGAGGATTGATGAAAGAACTACCTGTGCTCCAGAGTCCCTTACCGCTGTTCCCAGGGCTGTAATCTTTCTTGATACTCCTCAGACTGCTCTTAGTTATATCACTGGTGTCCATATGAAACAACAGCAGCAGATAATCACGCTCACAGGCCCTTGTTCTCATGGGAGACTTCAACCACCCTGACATCTTTTGGAGTGAAGGTACGGCCCAGCACAAGCAACCCAGAAGGTTCCTCGATTGTGTGGAAGACAACTTCCTTCTGCAAGTAATAGAGGAGCGGACAAGGAGAGGTGCCATGCTTGACCTCGTGCTCACCAACAGGGAAGGGCTGGTTGGAAATGTGATGCTCCAGGGCAGCCTTGGTTGCAGCGACCACGAGATGGTTGAACTCGAGATCCTCGGGACAGTGAGAAGAGCATGCAGCAAGCTCACTGTCCTGGACTTCAAGAGAGCAGACTTTGGCCTCTTCAGGAGCCTGCTTAGTAAGGTTCCATGGGATACAGCCCTAAAGGGCAGGGGGGCCCAAGACTCATGGTTGATATTCAAGGATCACCTGCTCCAAGCTCAGGAGTGTTGCATCCCAACTAGAAGGAAGTGCAGCAGGAGGGCCAGGAGACCTCCTTGGATGGATAAGGAGCTGCTCAGGAAAATTCAAAGGAAAAAAGAGGCTTATAAAAGGTGGAAGCAGGAACAGGCAGCCTGGGAAGAATTTGGGGATGTTGTCCGGGAAGCTAGGGACCAGGTTAGGAAAGCTAAGGCCCAGTTAGAACTGAACTTGGCTAGGGATGTTAAGGATAACAGGAAGGGATTCTATAGGTACGTAGCGATTAAGAGAGAGACTAGGGACAACGCAGGCCCCCTCCAGAAGCTATCAGGAGAACTGGCTACCCAGGATTTGGAGAAGGCTGAAGTTCTTAATGACTTCTTTGTGTTGGTCTTCACTGGCAAAGTCTCTGACCACACCACCCAAGTCTTGGAAGGCAGATGCAGGGACTGTGAGAATGAAGACCCTAGGCCCACTGTAGGAAAGGATGTGGTTCGAGACCATCTTAAGAACCTAAACATACACAAGTCCATGGGAGCTGACGAAATCCATCCGCGGGTCCTGAAGGAGCTGGCGAATGAAGTTGCTAAGCCACTGGCCATCATATTTGAAAAATCATGGCAGTCAGGTGAAGTTTCCGAGAACTGGAAGAAGGGAAATATAACCCCCATTTTCAAGAAAGGGAAAATGGATGACCCAGGGAATTACAGACCAGTCAGTCTCACCTCTGTGCCTGGCAAGATCTTGGAGCAGATTCTCCTGGAAGGCATGCCAAGGCACATGAAAAACAAGGAGGTGGTTGGTGACAGCCAGCATGGCTTCACTAAGGGGAAATCCTGCCTGACCAATTTGGTGGCCTTCTATGATGGGGCTACGAAACTGATGGACAGGGGCAGAGCAGCTGATGTCATCTACCTGGATTTGTGCAAAGCGTTCGACACTGTCCCACATGACATCCTTGTCTCTAAATTGGAGAGACATCAATTTGATGGGTGGACCCCTCAGTGGATAAAAGAACTGGCTGGATGGCTGCAGGCAAAGGGTTGTGGTCAATGACTCGATGTCCAGCTGGAGACCGGTAACGAGTGGTGTCCCTCAGGGATCGGTGTTGGGACCGGTCTTGTTCAACATCTTTGTTGGTGACATGGACAGTGGGATTGAGTGCGCCCTCAGCAAGTTTGCCAATGACACCAAGCTGTGTGGTTCGGTTGATATGCCGGAGGGAAGGGATGCCATCCAGAGAGACCTCAACAGGCTTGTGATGCCAACCTTATGAAATTTAACCATGCCAAGTGCAAGGTTCTACGCCCGGGTCGGAGCAATCCCAGGCACGGCAACAGGTTGGGCAGAGAAGAGATTCAGAGCAGCCCTGCAGAGAAGGACTTGGGGGTGCTGGTCGATGAGAAAATGAACATGAGCTGGCAGTGTGTGCTCGCAGCCCAGAAAGCCAACTGTATCCTGGGCTGCATCAAGAGGAGCGTGACCAGCAGGTCAAAGGAGGTGATCCTGCCCCTCTACTCTGCTCTCGTGAGACCTCACTTGGAGTATTGTGTACAGTTCTGGTGCCCTCAATGTAAAAAGGATATGGAGCAAGTCCAGAGGAGGGCCACGAGAATGATCAGGGGACTGGAGCACCTCCCGTATGAAGATAGGCTGGGAAAGTTGGGGCTGTTCAGCCTGGAGAAGGAAGGCTGCTTGGAGACCTCATAGCAGCCTTTCAGTATCTGAAGGGGGCCTACCGGAATGCTGGGGGTGGACTATTCATCAGGGACTGTAGTGAGAGGACAAGGGATAACGGGTTTAGACTTAAATAGGAGAAGTTTAGCTTGGATCTAAGGAAGAAATTCTTTACTGTGAGGTTGGTGAGGCACTGGAATGGGTTGCCCAGGGAAGTTGTGAATGCTCCATCCTTGGTGTTGTTCAAGGCCAGGTTGGATGAGGCCTTGGGTGGCATGGTTTGGTGTGGGGTTGGAACTAGATGATCATAAGGTCCTTTCCAACCCTAACTATTCTACAATTCTATGATAGTGGTCAGTCTACTATGTGAGGCTTGGCAGTGTGGGTTACATCCCTGATATGAGCCCCTGGTAAGCAGCACATCTCTCTAAGGAGCATGTCAGGTCAGCAGGTGGGTGCCTCTGAATCTCTCAGGAGAAAGTTACCTACTACTGTCAGGCACTGCCTGTCGTTAGTTGTGCTGGCTGTTACACAGGGAGCAGATCGAGCTGCCATACTCAGCTCCAGCATATCTCATGATGTGATGGGTCTTACATCTTCAGTCTGCAGAATGACAAAGTGGTTCTGCAAGGGCACCTCAAGCACTGGGAGAAGTCTTGTCCTCCTGTAGGTCCTTGCCATTGCAAGCTTCCGTTCTTCTGCATTATTGCCCCCCTCTCCCTTCTGTGTGTGCTGGTGGGCAGTTTTTCGCTGTAGGTCCACTGCAGCCTGTGCTTGGAATCAGCTATCCAGTTCCTTCTTGCCCTTCCCTGATGTTACACAGCCTCCACCTGCTGGAGGAGGTCCTCCACCTCAGCACACTGTCTGAAGGCAGGTTTACTGCCTGTCCCTGCCCCAGAAGAAAGGGCAGGGAACTTCCTGCAGCCCCGGGTCTGCACTGCAGCCTCTGGCTGGGTGGAAGCATCAGCCACTGCCAGAGTAAATGGTGCAGACCCCTGAACTGGTGCTGCAGTTCTGTGCACTCTGTGATGGATGCCCACCGTTACTGCCTTGAGGGGCAGGTAAAATGAGTGCCCTTGAGCTGTGCAGATGGTCACCAACTGGTGCCTAGTTGCTGGGTTATGTGGACTTGAAGTCTCTGCAGTTGGCAGGTTGAATGTCCCTTCTCCAAAGAGGTTGTCCTCCCTGCACACCTTCCTGTGCAGACTGTCACACCATGCCTAGGCTGATGCACCGTGCTGTTTGCAGCAAATAAAGTAGTGATGTAGTGGTAGAAAAACTAGAGCAATTTTTCCTGTAACGGTACTATATTATTTTAATGTTTTTAAAATACTTTTTGTTTTTAATCATGTAGGCACCCAAATGGTATCCTCTGCTTAGTAACAAGTACACTAAATTTAAATCTGAAATACAAGTAGGTGTTGTGTTGGAGACTGATTCAAAAGCACTGGTTGATGGTTTTAAAGCAAAGGAGGCACCTCCTAGAGAAGGGAAAGGTAAGTAACATAATAAGAGTATCACTCACTTTGAATTAAAAATGTCCTCGCTTCTGGATTCCCTTGTACATGCGTCTTGGGTAATTAGTGAAATGTGTCAAAAATATATTAGAACTCAGATACTAATGCTAGTAGGTGTCCTTAGGGTGTGCTGTGCTTTTCAGTCCATTTTTTAACTGGGATTTTTTGCATGCAAGTTAATAGTTTAAAAAACCAAAACCAAACCTGCAGAAAAGATAAAAAAACCCGCACCAACTAAAACCAGATTTATCTCCCCCTTATCCCCTGTCCAAAAGCCTATCTATACAGCTTCCAAAGGCTTGAGCCTCTGATGCAACTAGTGGGTTTTCTACTACTTACTTTGTGTTTTTGCCTTGAGGGTAAGTTTTTCCTAGTGCTAAATTCATTATCTGCTTATCATGATCTCTGGTTTTGTAAAAAAACAAAGTGGCCTTACTTCCTTACTTAGCATACTTCCTCCTTTCAGATTCACATCAAAGCACTGGGAATTTTGCATTCTGTAAAGGTTGTAAAAGAGCAAGGAACTATTATAAATTATGTGTTAATCCGCACTTCCCTTGTGATCTTCCTGCCCACAATCTCTCCTTATGACACTGGCAGAAAATACAAGAAATCCACCACTGTCTTCTACTTCATGCTTTCTGTGGAATAATTGATTCAAGGAAGTTTGCCAGCTTTTCTGTTTCTTTTGCTATCTCAAGGTTATTTAATGCCATATTTAGGTATTGAAGGAAAACTGATGTGCAGATTTTTCACAGGCTTAAACATGTTACAAGCATTGGGTGTGGCAAAGCTAGACTACCCAGTCCTAGTGTACTCAGATAGTTAAGGAGATGTTTTCCTTTATTTTTTTTTTTATTATTTTCTTTTATTTTTTTGCTTCACTGACCTAAGTAGTCTGAAATTTCTAGTGTTTGAAATGGAGCCTTTAGGTTAACTATCAAAAGTGCTGTGTGATTATTACTGTTTGGTGTAATCTGAAATGCCTTGAATGTATTGAATTACTAGCACTATAAACTAGTTTACAAGCATACAATCAGTATTTTATGCACTGAAGTCTTCAGTTGAAAAATCTTTAAATTAAACATTCTACAGGTGTGTGGAATGAGACATACTTTCAACAATTGAACGGGTTGTTCAATATGCAGTTACTTCATTCCCTTTCATGAGTAAAATAAAGAAACAGCATGGTAGACTCTAACGCGGTGAAGTAGTCACTGTAATGTTATTCACTGGAACAGTAAGTGAAAATATGCAGGGACATTCTGTGTTTGAAATAACATCTGTGCTCACCGAATAGAATTTTTTTTTTTTTTTTTTTTTGTAGCTATACTTATGTATACTTAGGGACTTCTTTGCGCTGAAATGCCTTGGAAGCATCAAGAAGACCTATTTGTATTTTTTCTTTTCACACGTACAATATCTAAAAATAAAATGATAGGTAAGATTCCTGCAGCAAGTTACTTAATTTGTTTCTTCTCTCTTAGCATCTGCCCTTCTTTCTGGACTAGACCCTAAAAGTATTGTACCAGTCTTGAACGAAGAAGAGGGCTATCATCAAATTGGACCAGCGGAATATTGCAGAGACTACTTTGTCTTGTCTGTGACCATTGTGTTTGCCACACAGTTGGAACAGGTTTGTTTCATTGCTTTTAAGTTTGCTTCATAGTTTTTAAGAAGCACTCTCTCATGCTGGTATTTTTGCCCTGACATGCTTTATTTCTAGTTAGAATTTTTATATTTTAAGTTTCCTGTACTAAGTAGCTTTGTCCCACATTGAATTAATATACATGAGTTTAGATTTTTAAACTTTAATGTAGTGCATGTGAAATTACAGGTAAAAGATCAGAATGCTTTTGGAGCACTAAAATGGCATTTTCTTTAAATTATGAACTTCGATGAAATGCATACATTTATATTACAATATAGTATTTAAAGTATTCTTATGGATAATATCGGTCTTCAGTGTGGTGCCCACACATGCTGAAGTTCAATGAAGACAAAGTACCTTTCAGATCCATAAAATATATGAAACAGTAGAGCTTATATGTTGCCTAAGAAAGGACTTACTAGGTAGAATTAAAGGCCATGCTGATGTGATTATTTCAGCTTTAGGCTTCAGCTGCTGTGTTCATGCTGGACTGTACCACACTGATACACATTGTCTGATTTAAATACAGGTATGCCCAGATTACTGTGAAAGACATGACTCCAAGCCGTTGTGATTTTAATTGATCTGTAACTTACAGTATATGAAAAACTCTCCTCAGTCTTGTCATACTTTTACATAGAAAATATTTTTCCATGGCAGAATTATAGGGCCTTGTGAAGTAAACTTACTGTGATCAATCTGGGGTAGCTTGTTCCTTTCTAGGCACTGAATTCACAAGTGCAGTGGATACAGGATGAAGTAGCTATTTCTGGCTCTTCCAGTCTTTTATTTAATCACATAAGCTATTACATAACTCAGTATCTAATGTGCATTGTTTATTTATACTATAAAGATATTGTGGAGGCACTGCTGATTTCTGAATATTTGTGCAGTACTTGACAGTATTTGAATATATGTCAGTTACAGCCCTTGGTGCTGATAAATCTTAAAGGTAGTTCAAAATGGGGCATTTTGCAAGTTACTGGTATGCTTCTACAGTAAGATATTTTTCTCTTCAGTTTGATTATTAATGTTTTCATTTTGAGTGTGTAGTGCAAGCTAGGATTTAGTTCAGCTACTTGGTAGGCTGAGATCACTTTCAGCTCTTTAATTTCCAAGCTAATACTTAAGGATTACTGTAACTGTATTCTAATGAAGGTGGTATCTACTTTTCTGCATCTTTTTTTAGTTAGTTCCTACTACTATGAAGCTTCCAGAACGACAGCCTGAGTTTTTTTTCTACTATTCATTACTGGGAAATGATGTCACAAATGAACCTTTCACTGATTTAATTAATCCAAACTTTGAGCCAGAAAGAGCCTCAGTTCGAATACGTAGTACTGTTGATGTCCTTCAAGTTTATCTTTGTGCACAGTCAAAATTGCAGGTAAGCTGTTTCTTCTCAAACGGGAATGAAAATAATAAAAATAGAATATGGCTCAGGCTAGAACCAGAAAACATTTCTCTTTCCAGAACTAGATGATATTACAGTATTTTTGCTCAAATGTAAGTTGATTCCCTTGCTGATATGAAGGAAACCCTAGCAGCACCTAGACAGAGTGCTGTCTCTTCAGTACAGTTGCCATACTAAGCTGGGTTATACAATATGATGAAAGGTATTGCTGAAACATGATATTCCCAAAGTGTTAATGTGGCGTTCTCAAGAACACGTAGCTCTGGGACTTGTTCTGCAGTCAGACCACCTGCAGCCCGCAGTCCTGCTTTGTGCTGCCTGTGATAACCTCTCCCATACCAGTTGCTCAGGTCACTCTTTTTAAGCTCTAAAATCACTGTGTCTTCAGCACCCTTTGTGAATAACAAGGGAGATCGGGCTTTTTTTCCCCACTCGTTAGCCAAATACTATTTTTAAATACACGACAGCCATATTTGGGCTGTTACAGGATATTGCTTATCTTTAGTTATGCCTTTAAATGGGGGACATGGTTTAGTGGTGGAGTTGGCAGTATAAGGTTTACAGTTGTACTCATTGATCTTACGAGTATTTTACAGTCTAAATTATTCTGGTGCATAATATTAGATAGTATAGAGAGTGTTTATGGCAGTTTGTGTCTGGCTCATACTTAACTCATTACAAAATGATATTATTTGATTGAGGGTAATATAGTTTCTAACAACATAGCTGGGAAGTAAGACAGTGTTAGTTATACAAAGTAAGTCTTGGATCTGGACCCTTTTAAAATTATTTTTCTTTAAACTTGTACAGACTATTCTAGTTTATTATCCAAGTTTAAGAATATTTGTGTTTAAATCTTGTTTCAGGTTGTTGGGGTTTTTTTTACCTCAACTTTAAATATTTTTCTAATTACTGTTTTTGGAAGTAACATGGACTGATGTGTTTGGAATTTTAACTTAGTCTATGGTCTTGAAAGAAAACATTTAATGTAACATACACATAATGTACACATACAGAGAACTGTGTGTTTTCATCATATTAAAGAATGACTTTTTAAACAAGTTGTCATGAGGTCACATCCACATTTTGATTTACAGGTTTTTTTTCCCCAACTTCTCACCCAGCTTTTTAAAATTTAGGATATAGGAACAGAGCACGGTATTCTGATCCTTAATATTTAATATATTTTTTCCAAAAATGAAGACCTTATTTGTAAAAGGTTCTGGCTGCCAGACTTGGCCGGGGTGAGGGAGGGTGGGTGGGTGTATATACTACATGTGTATGTGTGTATACCCACCTAGGTATGTATATTGGCAGCTGACACCTTTTAGCATTAAAGTTTCATTAAGTGTAATATAAGGATGAGACTACAGTGTTCTCATCTGCTAAAACAGGACTGATATGTAAGTGTCAAAGAGTAACTTTCACTGAGGAAAATACATTACCTTAGATTGTGGGGGTTTTTTAGGATCATCTACTTATGTGTATAAATATTAAGTCATGGAAGGAAAAAAAAGTTGACTCAAGTTTTGAAAGAGGAGTAATGCTTCTTACTAGGGATTAAGAATACAGTTATTCAAAATCCTTGGTCTTTAGGTGGTGTCTAAATATATACACAAAGGCTGAGCTTTGCAGTCATGCATTTTGAATGTCACTGTTTCAGGGACAAGAATCTGTGCTGTGTTTAGAAGCCACAGACTACTTAATTCCTTTTTCGAAAAAGATGGTATGACAGGGCCTTAGAAGGGCAATGCTGTGATCTGCTACTGTGCTAGCACTGGGCAGTTCCTACCTTCTCAATACTGAAATTTCCATAGCTGTTCCTGCACTTCTCAAAACACTTGTTTTCAGCATACAGGGACTGGACTAGGGATACTCATTTTAATGTGTTGCACTTTTGCTACCTTTAGTAGAGGGTGAGCAGACAGTTCAAGTGGAAAGGGACATGCAGTTACATTCAAACACCCTTGTATGTATGCAGATCCATCTTTGCTGCGGGGATCAGTCTCTTGGAAACACTGAAATACCCTTGTCTGGATTACTGAAGAAGGGAAATGCGGAGATCGATCAACATCCTGTGACAATAGAAGGAGCATTTGTCCTTGTTCCACCAAATAGAGCTAAACAGAAACTGCCACAGTTGCCTTTGGATATGGCTCCTACTGTTGGAGTATCTGTAATTCTGCAAAGGGAGAGCTTGAGTGCCCAGGTATAGCTTAAGCATTTTTTTTATGATTAGACAGTGTTGTACAGTTTCGTGTTTAAGAAAAAATAATTGGCATTTAAAGTCATATTTGACAGTTAAGAATGTAAAAGAACCTGAAAGAGTAAGTTGCTTTATATGAATATTCCTTCCATTATTTCATTTTCCTGTGTCAGGAAAATAATCTCAAACTGTAAAAATGTTGTAGATGGAATTTTTCAGTGGAACCCATGATCAATAAGAAAACTATATTACTTCATTCAGCTTGTGATTCCCTTAAATGCTCCAACTGGACCTAATCAGCCCCAGGAGAAAGTACTTGCAGCTGTTAAAGGGAAAACAGGTGGCCTGCAACAGAGATCCCAGAATGCCCCATCTCAGGTTAGCCACTCTTCTTCAACACAAGATGAAGCAACAGAAAGTGAAGTGGAAAGTCTAAAGTGTGAAAAAGGCATGAAATTAAAGAAAAAAGGTATGTAGTATACAACTTCTTTTTTTTTTACCCAGTTGTCAAGTGTGGTCTTGGATCGTGTACTATGCATTTGTGGTGATAAGTTTCAGGCATATAAGAACCACTTGCATTAAAAAAAAAACAAACCCAAACAACATCCCCCCCCCCCAAAAAAAAAACAAAACCAAAAAAAACCACAACCCCACACCCCCACCCCCCCAAACAGGAGGGAAATAAACGTTGTAATTTGAATATGGCAGTTTTGAAAATTGAAATTGAAAACATTTGGAAGAGCCAGATTGGAGATTGGATGGTATGTAGGTGATGAGCATAAAAAATAACATAAATGCTTGGAATTCCCTGAATTTGAGAATGGGAAGGTTCAGTACAATACTCATGAAGAAACTGACTTGCATGGGGAGATGAAATAGCCTAATGTTCACATTTAATAAGTAGAAAGGAAGGGGGAATGTGTTATTTTTAAGATTTCTGAGGAATTTACTATGTGGATAATTGTGAAAACAAGCATTCGTACTGCACAGATTCTTGGACACAACCAAGCAACTGAGGTTTTTGTGTGTTTTTACATTATCCTTTTGTAGAGACTTGGTATCCCACATAGCATTCTGAGACTTCCCTTGTTTTGTTTTTGATTTGAGGACTGGTCTGAGGAGGTGTCAGAAAGAATCAGAAGAAAGAATACTATCATGATAGAGTAAAGCTCATGAGAAAGAATGTTAGTTTGCTAAACGTTACTGAATGTGCATCTTAAGAGATGGTTTATGAATAAAGCCAAATTACTATTTTTCTAATCATACTTGCATTACTGGGGTTTTTTTGAGATTGATCCTAAAGACACCGAATTCTGTAGAGGAAAATCTGTGTCCCAGAGCATGCTCTCAGGATTTGTCTGCTGATTAAGCCAAATTTTCTTTTAATCCTAACTTACCTAGGCAAAAATCAAGTCCTTTACATGAATGTATCAAGAAAAAGTATTGTGAACCCAGCAGCTAGTTTGAATTTGCAGTTAAGAAATCCAGGATTGTGCTTTTTTATGAATAGCAATCGTTTTATAACTGTCTGTTTTGGTAAGGTGTAAAACATGTAATTTCACATTTATCTTTCAGGGCTGGTGGCTGAGTCCTGTCAAGTGGTTAACAAATGGTGTACTGAAGAGCTTCCATTTTTCAAATCACTGAACAGACCAAAGTCACCTCTATTGTCAGATCTGCAAAATCCCAGTAATGCAAAATCTATTGCATTTAGTACATAGAAGGAAATTTTAATATAGTAGCAACTTAAATGAATTTTTGTATGCAGCCTATGTATGTTGTCATATGGCAGCCTTGAACTCCTGTTCAGCCATATCATTATGCCAAGCAGTTTAGTGGCACTACCTGAATCACTGAAAATTATTTTATTCCTCTGTTGTGCTACCTAGCTGATGTTGAAGTGTTATTGCATTTTCCTTTTTTGTGTTGTTACTGCTAATGCAAGTAAACACACAGGGAAAAAATAAAGTCAATGCTAGGGATAATGTATTTCTTTTAAAATGGCAAAAATAGAAACATTTTAAATAATTATGAAGAAAGACTCTTGGAGCAAATAGCACTTAACAAATGCCAACTGAGCTCTAACATGTTTTTCCTTTCTTTCTCTGCTTTACTAATTGAAACATTTTTGGAGGATACCTTTGGCGACTCTTTGTAAAACTTTGGAGGATACCTTTGGTGACTCTTTGTAAAACTTGTAGTTTGGTCTTTTACCCTTTGAAAGCAGTATCAGGTGCCACTGTACGGACTTGAGAAGCCTGGATGCAATTGGACAGTCACTAACCATAGCTTCTACTTCCTAAATTAGAAAACAGATGTCACTGAGGGTGGGTTCTTATCAAAGGGCATAAGCAGATATGCTTTACAGACCAAGCTAGAACATTTTAGTTTATTTCAGTAGTTAAACCTCAGCTTGAGAGCCACAGTTGATTCTGCCTTACATGAGCACTGCTAATTGACCTAATTCTGTCTTTTTCAGTCCTAAACTGAAGAGGTTAATTAATCCAAAGCAAACTAAGTTAAAACAAATGATTTTTTTATAAGCTAATTTCTTCTGCATGCCCTCAAGTTGGCCAGGAGCAATTATGTAAAATGTTGAAAACCAGTCTTGTGGCATCCTGAAGAATTTAATGTCTTGGATATTACGCTAAACTTCAGTGTGGTAGACTTACATAGCTTTAAAAGTTAAATTAAAACAAGAAAAAATACTATGGAATCTTTTCAGAAGACTTAAAATATATTGGGATTTTGGGGTTTTGTTGTTTTTTTTTTTTTTTTTTTTTCCTTTGGAAGCAGTAACTTACAAATAGAGTGGCTATTTTTCATAGTATTAGCTTATATTGCAAAGAATTGAAATCTGATGGAAAAGCAACCTATCTGTACTTGCATTTAAAATGTGAGACCTAGCTTTAATATATCTTGTTATTTTGGCCAGAAGAAATAATTAAAAATGCACACAAATTCTCCTCTTTGTTTTCAGCTGATAATGGTCCAGTAGCTGCGTCTCAGCCTATCCCTGTGGGTGCATCCAGTTCTTCTGAGCCTTCAGCACAGAAAATTGTTATTCCAGCAGCGTCTCACCATTTTTGCTTTTCAATAGATCTGCGAAGTATACGTGGTCTGGAAGTTGATTTTCCAATAAATTGCATTTTAAGGTATGATTTATTTTTGTTGATCTTATTCTTTTTAATAACGGTATCTTTATTTTTCAGTACAAAGCCTTCATAATCTGAATGATTGCTGGAGTATGCTGCCTGATGCCTTTCACCTTTAGGTAGCTGATTTTCAGTATCAGATTCCTTGGAATGGTCATCTGACTCATCACTAAATTCTACAGCATTAAAGATAGTATGTAACACTTCACCTGCAGTGTAGTTTGCATTAAATCTCACTTGAATATCTGAGCTCAGACAGTACAGATCATCAGTCAGTCCTTAGAGGAAAAAAATAATAATTAGTTGTGTCTTCACCTTCTGGCTGCCTTTCTAGGTGGCTGAAGGACTAATTTCAGTAGCTTTCCATAGCTCCACCAAGAACTCATTGTAGTAAAAGACAGATCACCTGGTTTGTGTGTGACAGTGAATCTAAAGGAAGAACATTCTAATCTTAAAGTGAAGAACCAGTGAAATAAATGCATTAGCATTCTGAGATGTAATATTGGGGAGTTTTGATAGTCTTTGTGTAGAAGTAAATCTTAGTAGCAAGAAGTAGCATCTTTGTTGCATTCATTTGTGGAGTTACAAAAAAGACAAGCTTTTGGGATACATGAGTTTTGTGACTGAAGCAAAAGCAGAAAACTACCAGTGCTAGTTTTGAACAACTGCTTAGAGAGACTAATTTGTTACTGATGTCAACATGATAAAAGTATGGGAGCACTTTCAGAGAATAAGCAGACGTTAGCTGGGAGGTGGATGCAAAGTTGGATGAATAAGAACTAAAAAGGTGAAGAACCAATTAAAAGCAAGAGTATTGAACCCAGTATCTATATGCAGGTGGGGTTTGGTTGGTTTATTAACATTGCTAGAAAAGATAGAAACTTTCTTTTACCAACTCTAAGGACACCCTAATTCTTAGTTTAGGTTGTTCTTAGAGTTTAAGATAAGGAATTTGTAGATATAGGTGTGGTTTTGCAGCTTAAAAAAAAAAAATTTCCTATTCATGGAATATTAGTTTATTGATACCATTTGTGAATTCAGTGACTCACAGCAGTTTTTACAGTTTGCCTTCCAGTTTCCATTTGGACCCTTTTGGTGTACATGAAGCATATCTATAAGTGGTGATTTGGTTCGACATTGTTGGATTTCTGGCTATGCATCTATATTTGCTTTGCATTTATTGTTCTGGCAAGAGTTTGGTTCAATACAGTTTTAACTGTTTATCGGGAAATCTGTTCATATTTATGATTCTTGAAGTTTTGTTTGAATTGGGGTGAAATGGTGAGGTTGGGTTGTACTATTTTAAAACAACTTATCTTAATGGCTAAAAACATTAATGGTTTTATGTATAGGCTATATTATTAAATAGTATGTGTAAAACTACGTACAATGGAGGGAATTTTGTCACGTAACATTAAAAAAAATAATTTGTTTCTGAAGAGTGACAGCAAATAAATTCTGCTGTTTCATGTACTTTAATTTTTACAGTCAGCGGTGAACGTGGCAGGAAACTAAGGAGGAGAAACATTCAAACATGTAAATGCTAAGAAAAGTTGCAGGGTAAATAGCCACATTTTTGCAGGAGATTGGGAGCATTATTTCATTCAGGTCTAAACTAGCTCTTTAAACAGTTCTGCACAAACGGTTGAAGTGTGGAATTTTATAGGTGGCAGCATTTATTTTTTTAGCAACTTGGCTGACAGCTGGCATGATCAATTTGAGCAAAGTGAAGTTTGAGAGGTTCCTGGCCTCCCCTTTATCATAATAGTTTATCATAGACTAAATAGTGCCTGTAGAATAGTTTCAGGCCACATTGTAAATAATATTCGTAAAATGATTTGACTTTCCTCAGTGATTTAAACTGAGAATTAAAACCTTAATTCCTCAAATGTTACTGACATTTTCAAATGGTTCTGAAACTGTGTGTGCATATTCAGTTATCAGTTATTGCATGTTAAACCAGTCTTAGCTGTAAATACAGTTGCAGATATTTTAAGTAGCAATCTACACATGAAAATAATATTCCTTTCTTATTTTTCTCTGCTCACTTTATATAATAATTTCAGAATTTTAGTAGATTAATTCACATGGTTGTGAACATACAGGTTATTAAAGCTCTTTTTTTGTCAAAATAACAATGAATATAGATGAAGCTGGATCAGTGCTGAAGTAAATGAAAAGGTGAATATTTGAAAACCAAATTTTGTTGTTACAAGTTTGTGTAAATTTTGCTAACTTTTGTAAAAATTGAGCTTTAGTAAAATGTCTAAACTGGTTTTCTTGTTGTGGAAGGTATTAAAAAAATTGTAAATTATTATTATTTTTGTTATTGTTTTTATTAGGTACTCATATCCATTTTTTGGCAGTGCAGCGCCTATTATGACAAGCCCACCTGTAGAAGTTAGAAAAAACATGGAAGTCTTTCTTCCACAATCCTACTGTGCTTTTGATTTTGCAACTATACCTCATCAGCTTCAAGATACGTTCTTGAGGTGATAACTTAGTTTCTTTTTATCTTAATCACGCTTATCCTATTTTTTGTTGTAAATACATTCGTGTTCAAGTGTTTTACTTCCGATCATAAATTTGAGAATTTAGTAAGGAATCCAAGTGCTAATGCAGATGAATATTTTAATATGTTGCTCTTCCAGTTTCTCAATTACTTACACTTAAAGTCAGGGACTAAAATTCTTGCATTTATCTCTTGAGTACTTATGCAGGGATCATTGCTTACAGAAACAGGTGCTGTAATTGTTAAATTAAATGCTGATAGTGTAGTTTTAACAAAGTGTTGCTTCAAATAGAATAGGTAAGGTTTTTTAATTTTTGTTTTTAATACATGATGACTATCCAATGTTCCTGAAAATGCAGCAGGTACCCAGGAAGCTGAGTACAGTGTTGAGGGCTGTGGTACCATTTTCCCAGTAGTCCTGCCAACTTTTGATAACTGATTAAGATGCAGAATAAAGAATCAGTGAATTAGTGGTATTTTAAAAGAAGAGGTGGAGGAGATGTATTCTGAGTGACAGTGACTAATATATATTTATAAATGAAGATGATCTAGATCTGTGAAGATTATTGAGCCAATCACTTTCACTGTATCATTGTCTCGTCTGATAATTGCAAAAAGAAATAATAAGCTGATGAAAGTAAGTGATAGAAAAGGTAAAGTCACTCATTTTTTCCTCTGAATGAGGGACAGTAAATCCATCCTTTTTTTTTTTTTTTTGTATAACTTAACTGGACCATCACTGATTTGGTAAGTTACTTTTAGAACATGAGGTCCTTTTCCAAGTTAATAGGAATGTTTCCTCTTTTGCATTGATGCCTGACACTAAGAATGATTTCTGTTTTTCAGATTACCTCTGTTGGTCGAGTTGTGGCACAAGGATAAAACAGCTAAAGACTTACTTCTAGGGATGGCGAGACTTCAGCTTTCAAATGTTTTGGCTTCGGAAAAAACCCGGTTCTTGGGTGGTAATGGTGAACAGTGCTGGCGTCAGACTTACAATGAAACAGTCAGTGTCACAGCAGCACAAGGGTATAACTATTTAAGAAACCCTTCTTACTCTGTAGCAAGTCTTGAAGAATTGTTTGCTTAGTGTTTACTTGAATATGGGTAAACTGCAATATAGGGTGCAGGGTGGGAACAGGCGTCCAAGTGATTAAAAGTTAAATTGCCACAGGCATATTGTGCTACCCCAAACCACTACCACAGTCATCATAAAAGACCTTTATATAATCATGATCTTCTGTCAGATTTACAGATCAAAAAAAAATAGTTGGAAAAAATGTTATTGAGTCACCCTGCTGAGGAAATTAAATACTTAACAATTGCAAAACGCTGCTGATATCCCAGAAAATAGTTGACTAATTATCCATAGTTTGCTTTTAGATGCTACTGATGCTACTGACTTCAGTGAAAGTTAGAAGAACAGGTATATTCATAGATTAGAAGAGGTTTTCTGTTTCAGGGTTATACTCTGTGATAGTAGCAGGGGCTTGAGCCTGTGTACATCAGAAGGAGCAGTGCTATTTGTTAATATCTTATCTGAAGATAAGTGTTCATTTACCTAGAGGAGTGTTGATCCTTTTTATGTGTCTGAAGAAACGTATTGATAGTTACTTCTGCCCCGTGTCCTTATTGGAGATGTGAAGTGTGCTAGTACTCAGAGTCTAAACCTAATCTTTTTCTGTGTAATAATGGAACTTGATTATGCCTTTAGAAATAAATGTAATTGCTGTTAAGACTGAGGTCGGGTTTAAACCCCTTATCCTCCAGATAATTAAACATATTTGATGCGTAGGAAACTTCAGGTTACTGACACAGAGACTGATATACCATCTCCCTCCCAATTGGTAAAAAATTGATATCTGATTTTGTTTTAACTTTTCTGTGTGAAAGCCAGCATGACCTGATTCTGTGAAGAGTTACTTTATGATCTCACTGTACATGAAGGCTTACACTTTCACGAAAAAATTTGCTAAAATGAAATCTGGTTTTGCACAAAACTTAATGACCACTAGATGGCATTCTCAGAATGTCATTAGGTGTCTGCATTTTGGTGTGCTGATACACTGCCAGCTTTGCTCTTGTTGATGTATTGTTCTTTTTATACTGATATGTTAAACTGACTCTATTACTCAGATTTCTGAGGTCCACTAAGTTGAATGTTATTTTTTTTTTTTTAAACAGTGACAGAAAGTTGTAAGAATCTCATGCAGTAATTTTTGTTAAATTACGTGAAATACAAATGTTTCTGGTGGGTTTTTTCCTTGCAAATAGCTATGTAGAGGACTGCACTTTTTGTAAAAATATTTTAGTATTGTTTTTCTGTATTTGCTGGAAGAGAATTTATGTGAAAACTACAGCTATGGTTAATTCCTGCAACCATGTTGCAAATTGCTCCATAAGTAATGCTGCAGCTTCTGCGATTTAGGTGGCTGTGTAATTGCCTTTGCATCATTGCATAGTTATAACTGAAATGATAGTTTTGTTTCTGACCAAGTAGAGGTCTGCACTGCAGTGTACTTTCATGTTAGACTAGTGATAACTTTCAGTTACATGATTTGTGCGTATTTCTTTTCTTAATATAATTCTGTGTGGAAAAATACCTTTGGTTACTACATTTTGTCAGTGATTAGAGATGAGACAACCAGAGACAAACTATTCTACTTAAGCAGAAACTGTGACTAATTTGAAATCAGTTTATTAAAAATACCTGTTATCTAGACATTTTTGCACTGTACAGGAGCAGGTAGTACTTAAACTATAAGTGTATTCAAAATTGTCCATTCTGTGTGCTGAAGCTTTCAGAAATGAGCTTTTTAGTAAATCTGAGGATGGCTTACCACATATGCTAAATGACTCACTATACTATGGATAGTAGAAAGTTACTGATAACATTTTAAGAATTCACTGAGTGTCTTGAACAAAGTCAGCTCAATACCTGTATTCAGCGGTTATATTTGTTAGACTTAAGACTACAGGTACAGTTTAGGATCATTCACCTGTTACAGGGATGTAATCAACGTAATCGACATCAACATAATCCACAATTATAGTAAACTGTTAGTTAAATAGGTTTCCAATGAGAAGTTATCTGTTGAAGTCAGAACGCTTACTGAAGATGTATAAATCAGTCCCTGAGTTAAAACAATATACGTGGGAGAGCATGTTCGTGCTGTCACTTAGGCAAACATTTAGAGTCTCTCAGCTTACATGGAACCTTTTAGCACTTCAGCTTTTTGGGTTTGTGTGTTGTCTTGTAAGTCATTTTCTGAATTTTTAAGGCATTTTTTATTAACACTCTAACGCTATTTATAGGTCAGGCAGCAGAATAGCAGACCTTTCATATGCTATCACTTTGGAAGACCACGGGCTTGTGAAAATGCAAGAAGTTCTGGTATCGGATTCTTCTCAAGTAAATTTTACATAAATTTTTTTTCCCCCCCTTGAATGCTTGTTTGAGAAATTGGGTTTCCAGTTAAAGATCCAGTGTTACTGTATCAGTGTGTAGGTGCTGGTCAGCAATGGCATGTCCCTCACATTCAGCCTCATGCCCAAGAAAATCCTCCAGGACCTCGAGAAACTCTTGAATACAAAGCTGCACTAGAGTTGGAAATGTGGAAGGAAATGCAAGAGGACATTTTTGAAAATGAGGTTTTTATTCTTTATTTCCTAAACTGCATGATTGCACAGAAGCTTTAACAGAATTGATGAGAGGAATATTTCTTAAACTTTGCCACTGTTTCAAATAAGAAATAACTTTTGTTCATACAGAATGTTGAAACTCCAGATGTACACAAATATGTTCCATACGTTTAATGCAGAAGGTTAATTCTCTTCTGTATAAGTGATTGAAGTAGGTACTAGGCACTAAAATGCAGAACAGCCTTTGCAATTTCCCCTTACTCCTTATGAATTACAGTAGATGCTCCAGATTCAAATTATTGGTGTTAAATATTAACGCTGCATTTCTTTATTCTCAGTCTAAATCCATTGCTGCGTTTCTCCTCTTGAAGTCACTCTAGGTGTTTTTAGAGCCACATGCTTTTTTTACAAGATATTGAGAATCTAGTGTCTATTTTGTAGGGTATTTTTCTTGAACTTGGGCTTTTTACTTAAAGGTAAGATACATCTTTCAGTATCAAAAGCTTACCTTGTTACGTAAGTAAGCATACAAAACTTTGTTTTTATTTGTTTTGCTTCAAGGCTTATTTCTGCTAGTACTCTTTCCTTTAAAGTTGCAAACCCAACAGTTCTGATTTGGTTTTCTGGTTTTGGGGCTTTGTTCTCCCTCTCTTTTTTTTTTTTTTTTTTTTTTTTTGTTAAGCTTAAAAAGAAGGAAATGGTCCATATGCAAGTACTTGCAGAAGAATGGAAGAAAAGAGAGAGAGAGAGAGAAGCGTTAGTGAAGAAGAAGGTAAGGAAACTCATACTTGCTGAATGTCTCATTATAAATATCTCATTGCTATAAAATTTAACAAGATGCTCCTTAACTATAACATAGAACAAAGGGTCTGTGATTACTCTTCACACCTGCTGGTATGCTTGCATCTAGTCCACAACAGTGCAAAAAATTGCAAATAGCTCTTAATCGTACTTGTCCTTTTAGTCCTTTAAGTTAGCCTGCTTTCACTGGGGGCTTTTTAGCTTTGTCTTTCACTTGAGTGGTCAAAAAGCACTTCTAAACCTAGCTGTGCATGGAAACTGGTTAACCTTTATTGTATAAAGGCTCTCCATTGTGATTTCTTCATTAAAAGCCATGTGAATTTGTAAACAAATTGTCAGTGTTTTATACTGTAGCAAGAGTAAATATTTGCCTGCCTAAACCATTATTTATATCACAAGGAAAAAAACACTTTTTTTTTTTTTCTGTTTTCCTTTAGGTAGCAGAATATACTGGTTTGGAAGAACAACTGCAGAAAACCTTGAGAGATCTAGATAAGCGAGAACGAAAGCTTTTTAGTGCTGAATCAGAGGTAAAAAGTGTTTTGTCATTTTAAAAATGCATTCGCATGAGCTATTTCTGAAAGTTTTGTTGAATTTTCATATTGACAGTTGTGACCCGTATATAAGAACTGAAATAGACACATTCATGCCAATACACATAGCAGCACTAACAATTTAAGCCAAGTTTTATTTCAACTGTACTTTTTTACTGAAATGGAAATTCAGTGAACTTAAATGGGTTGCTAGAATTACAGAACTGTAAATTTTCTCCTCTTAACAGGTCTAGAGTGTCAGTGGAGACACATAATGTTACTATATCTCAATTTTAAGTTTAGTACTGTCAGGTGAACATTGTACATGTGTACAAGAGTTTTTTACTTCAAACAGTTTTTGCTAAGATTAACCATTGAAATAGAAGGTGACAAGGAGACCTGGGAGAAACTGACATTGCCCAGGTTTTATTACCCAGCAGTTTGATAGAGTTCCTATTTTATACTACTTTTTTTTGTAGTGAAGGGCCAGAGAAGATGTGGGAGAAACCAATAGCCACCATTGTTTCTAGATCTCACTGAACTTCCCCAAAATGTGGGAATGGGGTGCAAGTACCCAGGGAAACTAGTTGTATGAAAAGAGAAAGAAAGAAAATAAACCTGTCTGGTTTTGTACTTCATAACAAACTCACAGTTCTAGTAGTAAACTGCTGTGATTTAGCAGTCTAACAAACCCTCTCCTCCTTTAGCCCAGATTAATCTTTTGATCATCCTTCTTGTGCTTGTGAGCAAAGTTAAGAAAGCTCTCAACACATGGTCTGGCTTGTTGAGCTTTGTCGTGTTCAGTACTCAGGTTTCCTGTACCCCTCAAGATACAGTTTTGCTGTAAAATGGTGTCTTAATTTCTTTTAACATCTATGCAAAAAATCTGGTGATTAGGTTTGGCTGAATGCAGTTCAGTCTGAGTAAAAGTATTTATTTTGAGTCTCATATGTGTTTGTCTCAAAACTTGCTTTAAATTTAGTGAAATTCTGACCTGAGGGTTTAGAGATAATAAAAATCAGTGGATTCCAAAAAATATCTAGACAGCATGATGTAGGGTTCATTCAGCAATTATACAGTTTGAAAAATGGGTCTTTTGGAGAGGTTTCTAATCAGCTAGCAGTTATCTGGTACAGTAACATTGTTCTAGAAAGTTCGAACATGTCAAGGGCTGTTTTCCATTTCAGCTCAGTGAGGAATTCTCTCAATACGCTCAGTTTGAATAGTGCAGTCTTACTGACCTAAAGTTACCTTGGTTGTAGTTGTGACTTTATCACTTCTGCAATGAAGGTGTGTATTTAGCTTTTTAGTTTGTTGTAGAAAGGTGGATGTATAACTTGCCTTTAGCAATCCTGTGTAGGAAGTAGATAGAGATATAGATAGCTCCATTTTACAATAGTCAAGCAATTATATTGTAATTTGCAGGTCATTAGTTAAACCAAAAGCTAATAAAAGAATATAGAGCAAACAATAGATATAGATAAATATAGATAACAATGGAATTTCTGTTGCTTAATTTCTAAAAGGGACAGGAGTTTTTTGTCATGAATAGTAGTAACAGTTGTAAGAAAGGCTCTTAAAATAAAGCTCATGCAGGTATGGGTTAATAAAAATATTTTAAGCTTCAAACAGTAAAGAAAGACTTGCAAGCAGAGCATGAACGAAAGCTACAGGAGCTACAGGATTCTGTGCGGCGAGCCAGAGAAGAATGTGCACACCAGGTTGAGCTAGAAAGGTTGAAAATCAAACAGCTGGAAGAAGACAAGCTTCGCTTACAGCAGCAGGTAAGTACGCTTGAATTTCTGCCTCAATATTTACTTATTTAAATAAGCATTTTTTAAAATAAGCATACAAAGTTGAGCAGTAGGTTTGGGACAAGTGTTTTCTGGCAACTTTGACATAAATATTTTGTCTGTTTGGTGAGCTGTGTACTGGGATCCATATTTGTCAGTCTTACTCAGTTTGCAATGCAGTGGTTATAATTTTTTTATAAAACTGAAAATCAAACAGGAATTACAAGCATACATTACATGTATACTGCTGTTCAGGTTCTACATTTCAGTAACTTAGTAAATTGTTAGCAATTAGCATATAGCAAAACATCTAGGTAGCTTGACTTTGGAGTTTTATTGTTCCATTGCAAAGGAATATTTCTATTATACTTATTGGGATGGGGTGTGTGTGGGAATTACATTGTTGTTATGATCTTCTGTTCTGAAACTAGTAGTTTAATGAAACTGGGGAACTTCAGACCACATTCTTTTGTCCTGTAAACTAGCTTTTACACTAACTATGAGGCTAGTCTAGCTGATTTTCTTGCCTGTTAAAGCATACTGTAAAATTCTAAAAGTCAGTATAGGCTTTTTTTGAGTGATTTTAATATTAGAAATTAAATAATGTTGTTAAGCAAATTAAGTTTTAGTAATGCACAAACATTTTTCAAAGTACTTAGTTTATGTAAATTAATTACTTGCTTAGGTGATTTTTCATTTCTGATACATGAGTGTGATAACCCCACCAACAACTTTGAGTAATTGAAGAACTGTATCAGCTGAAGGCGTATTTTTGTATTAAGAAGAGTTGTGCTGGGGTTTTGTGGGGCTTTTCATTGGGTTTGGCTTTTTGGTTTTGGTTTTGGGTTTTTTGGTGGTTTTTGTTTGGGTTTTTTTGGGGGGATGTTTTGTTTTGTTCTGTTTATTAAACATGAATACTAACTTGCTACTATTCATGTCAGCATATGTTAACCACAGTACAGTGAACTATTTAAATACAGCTAATACAAAAATGCTGCTGATATATAAGCTGCTAGTCTTGGCTGTGCTACTGAACAATCATTGAACTGAGATGAGCAGTTTCAAACTGCAAAATGCAGTCCTCTTCAAAGTAATTAGTGGATCACTTCTGCATCATAGATGTTTTGTTGGCAGCCATCAATGCTGTATCAGTCCAGGCAAGTTATATTGTCAATAGTTCTTCAGGCTGAAGTGGCCAAATACCACCACCTATGAGTCATCTTTCAAATTCATTCTTTTGACTTCTATTTGTTTTAGCTAGGTTGCAGTACAGTCACAATCACTTTATATTTTGCTGTTCAAAACAGACATACTGTATCAGACCAAAGATGCAGTTAGCTCAACACTCTGTTGCAGCAATGATGACATTTAGAGGGCAAGAAAATAAGAAATTGGACAATGAGAAAATAGAGTTTTGGTATATCAGCAATACCATCAAGAGTTACATGTGCCTTCAGCCAGTGGCAGCATTTCATATTTGCTAGCCGTCAGTGAAAGCATTCTTCATGAACTCATGCAGTCCCTTTTAAAAAGTATTTCTATTTTTAGCATTGCAACATCCTGTCCAGAAAATTTTAAAATTTAATTATGTGTTGTATATTTAAACTTATTTTTGTTCATTTTAAGCTCATTGCTTAAGAATCATTTAGTGCTTGTGCTACATACTGTTCCTGATTGCTTAGGTGCCTGTCATGCTGTCTCTCTTCCAAACAGAGATCCCACTGTGTTGTGCTTTTTTATGGAGATCATTCCTTCCAGCTGATCATCATGTTTGTCTTCCTCTGTGCTGTTCCTGTTATTTTGAATATCTTTCGTGCTTCAGTATAAGGAGATGTGTCAGTACACAGTTTTCACGATTGAATTGTAGTTTCCTAAGTGTCTAATTTATTTGGAAGTAATACACATAGTACTCTACTATGCAGGAGGAGATCCTTGAGGCATCCACCTTGAACATCACTCTTACTTCCTGAATAAGGAAGTTGTTCTTTGTGTGATTTGTGCAGTTCCCTAGTGGGAAGGGTCCTGAGATCTCATAAGAAATACAATTTTTGGGTATTTTCAAAACCAAACAAGAAATTAAACATTATGGTAGAAGCTCTAGGGAAAGCCAGCATTTTTCATTGCTAAAAAAATTAGTTATTGTCTTTGTGATGGGCATCATGTCTGTATGTTTGCTTTAAAAAGCAGTAGGTAAAAATGGAAAGGTGGCAAAGAACAATATACTTTTGAAGCTGGCTATTTTGGTTATATGTGTAAAGTAACTGCTGTGGCATACGTTTTTATATTTCTCCTTAGGAGGCATCTTTCTTACATCAATTCTGTAAGAATAAGAAATCCAAAGGGTGAAACTTTGGAAGAAAAAAAAGAAGTACCCCAGTAAGGAGATCCAAAGAATCAAAATATTTGTGTGCTAATGGAAGTAGGCTTTGCAACAGAAATGAATTCTCTGAAACATTTTTGCTCAGTATTTGAAGTTCTTGGATACAGTTCATAAAAATACTTGAATTAACTTAGTTGAACATAAATACAAAGGCAGCATATGGGACCATATTCTGTGATGTAGTGCACCACTTCCATCAGCTGTTTTAAGGTATTCATAGTTGAATAAGATTTAACAGAAGAAGAGTGTAAGCTACTCTTACAAAACATCTTATAAAAGATTTATACCATGTTTTAATATGGTATAATGGAAAAAGCTGTTAAACATTTGATTTGCTTTATTTCTTTTTAGCAAAATAATTGTGTTTTGGCATTATTTATCAAGTTAACCATTTTAAGATGAAAAGCAAACCACTCTCTTTATAAAATCTTCATGAAACTGTGGAAGTACACAGTGAGGGCAGAGGTACATAGCATTAAGTAATTAGTCACTGAAGTCTTTCTGCTTCATCCTTTCTTCTAAATCATTTGGCTGTATAAAGTATTATTTATTTCCTCTTCCAGACATTCCTAAAGTTATGCTGGTGAAACTGAATGAGTAATAAAACTTCATATAGTGGATAACTTAACTGCTAGCTTTCTTTAAGAGATGTGTGTAAATCTGAGTAGTTAGGTTTTCTGTATTTCTTTGGCAAGATGTTATAGAAATGTGAACAGTCACATTTATAAATTTTGATCTTCTGTATATGAGGACAACTTGTTTTTTCTTTCCAGTACTGAGCAAAGATCGTCTTTTAAAATTCTTCCTGTTGCTGCATGCCTTCATCAAGAAAGCATTAATTGTGAATGTGTAGCTTTCCCTGTCTGTTTTATATCAGATAGTTGACAACAAGATGTTTGTTTGAGGGACTAACAAGTAACTAAGTTCTGTAACCTAATACTTTGTGAGTGGGTTTTTCTGCTAACTTGCTTTATATCTTGATATCTTTAATGTAGCTCAATGAAGCAGAAAATAAGCATAGAATTCTGGAGAAGGAGTTCCAACAATACAAAGAACAGCAAAGTAGCAAACCAGAAATTAAGCTACAATCGGAAATAAATCTTCTCACTTTAGAAAAGGTATTTTTGATTTTTCTAGTCTTTAAAACTATCACAATGGGTCGCGTAAAAAAATCTTGCATGATACACTGGTTAATTTGTTAATTTTGGTTTATTTTTCCAAACGATTTCTTCAGACTTTAAATATTCAGACACAAATAAGGCCAACAGTGACCTTATTTCTATACAGGAAGCAGTAGAGAGAGAGGTTAAGGCAGAAAAAAACCTAACCTAAATATTTAAATTGCTGCTATCGTGATTTATGCTGGGGACTCTGAGTATTCTGTTTGTAAAACTAAATAAAAATGAAGATTTTCTTGTGAGACTTAATTTAGACTGGTATTCCATTATGTGCATTGTTTTTTTGAGTATTTTTTAAAAGGTTGTAGCTACCAGTGGAATGGAGTCACTGTCATAAGCCTTCAATAGATGATATTTGCTTAATTAGAACCACAGGGTTTTTATGCTCAGAATTATTGTAAAGTTTGAGCAAAATTGTTGACTGATTAAGCTGGAAAAAGTTGCACCAGACTTCTTCGCACGAAATGCACTTTGTTATATGGACAGTTTGTGTGTTACTGTATGCTTGAATAACTTCTAATAATGCAGGCAAATGATTCAGAATGTATTTGTCTCCATAGACCTTTTAAACTCTTAGCTTAAATATTTTTAGATTCCCTACTTTTGTTAGCTTTTCAAAAAGGTTAAGCTTTAAGTTCTTCGCAAATTTAATGGTGAATAATTTTTTTCTGATTAAAAGAAAATATCACTGCCTCAGAGTTAATTAAAAATGGTTCATTCTTCGAGTTACTGTTTTGTGTGCTTCATAACTGGTTTTGTTTGCTTTAATATGCGGGGTTTTTTTTTTTCCATGGAATGCATCGATTTTTTTTTTCCCCTTTTTTTTTTAGTGTTTAAATTTTTTTTAAGATTTATTTAGATAGTAAGATCAAAGATTCACACCAGATGCGTAGATTTTAAAGAACAGTTTACACAGATATCTGTTTCAAAGGAAAGAATGTAGTAAATATCTTCCATCAGCTGCAGGAAACAAAAAAACAACTACCTACCTTTTAAAGGCAAGATTTATCGATCAATGTTTCTGCTAAATTAGTGTTCATAATCTTACCTTAAAAAAAAAAGAGGGGGGTTTGCTAAATTGAGAGACTTAAAATTTACATCAGCGGATTTAGTGCTAAAAACTAATTTTTTCTTTTTGTATAGACAGCTATCCAATAAAAATAAGGCTATATTTTAAACAAGAAAATGTTCGTGTGCCATAATATTTATGTTATATTGTATAACAGCTTTAGAAGATGTTGTATGTTGCACTACATAAACACTTTTCTTAAACCAGACCCTTTGTATATATACATCTTTCAGTGATTGTTACTGCTGTTATTGCTTCAGCTGATATGATTTTAATTGCTTTTAGGTTGAACTTGAAAGAAAGTTAGAGTCAGCTACGAAGTCAAAGCTCCACTACAAACAACAGTGGACAAGGGCTTTGAAAGAACTTGCAAGGTTAAAACAGGTATGCAGGTTTTCTTTTGTCATACAGGACAACCAAGTTAATTACCAAGGTTGTAATGTGTGACAACCACAAAATGTAGTATTTGAAGCAACTTATAATTACTCTTAACTCCTGGCAGTTTTCATTTTATTAGTGTTTGTCTTTACAAAATCGAAGCTCTGAGCTACACTTTTCTACAAAAATGAGAACAGAAAAATTGATTCTAGTTTGACGTTGAACTCAGGAAAGATCAAGCCTCAGACCTGCAAAGAAGGTTGTCATAGCTAAGAAGCAAGCATGTCCCAGCCATCTTGGTCAGTTACAGTTCTAACTATTCTGTGTTTTAATTGTAAAATGAATAAAGAGTAAAGATGAGAAACAGAACTTTTAGAAACAGTGGTTCAAGGCTTACTGAATACTGTAAAATGAAACTGGAAGTGAAATTTCCTCCTGCTTTTGGAAATTCTAATCTCATACAAACGTGGCATGGTTTTTGCTGCTGTGTTTTAACAGAGCTTGGGTATGTGTATACATATGTCTTGAAATACTCAGTTCAAACCAGGAACAGCAACTTCATCCTCACTGAATCCATGTACCTCTAGTTTTTTTTGTCATTGCCTGTCTTTCATAAATTGCAGTAAACATTAGCTAAACAGTATGTGTAAGAATGGCAAGCATGCCAAAGCACACTTGGCCTTGACAAACAAATTAGTAAATCATTAATCCCAGTTGATGACCAAACTTTGACACAGACATAAAGCTTCAGAAATCAAGTTTTAGAAAAAGGTCTTTGTAACCTCTATTCACACCTACCTTCTGCTTTAGGAAATGTTGGTTGTTCTGAGCTAGGGTTTTGGGGGTTTTGTCGGGGTTTTTTTGTTTGGGTTTTTTGTTGTTGTTGATTTTGAGTGGGGGTTTTGGTTTTATTTGGTGGTTGGTTTTGTTGTTTGGGTTTTGTTTTTTCTTTTCTTTTTTTAAGGATTATTCCTACTGCTGTTTAGTTTTTGAATAGTAAGACTCTGAGCTCATACTCTCCTATTTGGTAATTACCTTTTATAATCTGTATTTCTCTTTGAAGAGAGTGAATGTGTTGTATAATTACTAATTAAAACCTCATCTTTATTTGCTGTCTTCAAGTTGGTCCTTTTTTGTGTAGTCATAAAAAGTCATGAATTCTCATCTCCAATTTCTGAAACATCCATGCTTGACAAGATGATAGAAGGAAAAATATAAATCTTATGTCCTGATTAAGATTTTTTTTTATTTTCTGCACCCATGAAATGCCCAGACTATGTTTTTTACTGCCATATTCATAAATTCCTATAGAATAAAAGAAAAAAATGTTGCTTTCCAGAGTAACACTAGTGTATATTTGTATCAGGTTTTTATTTATTATAAATTTCATCACCACTGACCTGACAATCTGAATTTAGTAATATATTAGAACGTTTCAGGTGACCCTTTAGCTGAAAGTCTGAACCATAAAATAGGTTGGCATGTACAGTGAACTACACTACCTAAAACTTTTCTACTACAGAACAAACCCTTTCAAAGTAGTTTCTTGTGGTTTTTATACTCCTTTGCTTGGTCTTATACTTAGTCTATTGATAAAGGATTTAAGTGACTTTAAAGAGCCAAATAAATTTGAAGCAGAGCTGATCAAAAACCATTTACTGTGTTTTAAATATAAATTTGGAAACTGTTGCTTCATGAATTCTAGATTTGCTTTAGTTCAGATGATTTGTGCAATTGTTTGACCAATTTCTTGTTTAAATTGGATTAGTACCATGTTAATTTTGCATTGCCTCTGGTGAATAGCCACAGGGCTGTAAGCTGTGCCAGTAATTTGTCACACCAAAGCTCTCTAGAGAACTATACAAAACATTTGTGTAGTGAGGATTAGACGTTGAAAGCCGTATCTTAGATTGTTAATAAATGTTAATGACAAAACCCAGCTGGTAAGTCTTGGAAATGAGATCTAATGCTTTGTGCCCATTGCCAAAAAAATGTTTAAACAGAGATTTCCATTACTCAGAGGTGACCTAGTACAGTCAATTTGTGAATTAAAGCAGCATAATCTACAGGCTAAGCATTCAGTGAAATGCTCTTCTGATTTGCAACCATAAAAGTCAATGTTTCCTTAATTAAAAAGTTTCCTTTTACTTTGAAACTAGGTCTTAGCACATATCTGTGATGGTTTTATATTTTGCAGAATATGAGATATGCAGTACATAACTTAGGAAAGTATGGGACCAGTAACAGAAAATGCTCTAAACTTCTTCACATCAGGATTTTGAATGCTAAACACAGGGCCAGTGGTAACCAGAAAAAGATCTAAAATACATGAGAACACACATACACCTGTGCTTAACAAAATACAGAAGCTAGTTGAATTTGAATGAAGTTTGTATAGCTGATTGAAAATAGACTTCAGCCATCTTATTTTTCTTCCCTCCCTGTTACTCATTGCAAGTCTGTATTGTTACACTCTGTTCAGGTTTAGGAAGAGAAAAATATTGAAAAGTTAGCTGTGTAATCACTCAGGTAGACTTAACCATTTCCAGACTCTTTCAGAGTTTGCTGACTGGGAGATCTCAATGCTACACGAATGAGACTTCCATAATTTTTATGCATGTGAGCATTACTTCTGAGGAATGAAACCATTTACACAAAATTGTATAGTATCTCTTTACAGAGATCTTAGTTGTAAATTCAGTACCTGTCTAAGTGCAAGAAACAGTGTAACAAAAGAAAAATAAAAGCTGGGAGAAATGTCATTTTCAGCAGTTGACATCTCTGCTATAATGCAGAAAACCAAAATCTCAAAGTATACATGCATGCATTATGCACTGTTATAGGAGAAACACTGTTTTTAAGCCTTTTAATGTTTGTGCCCTAGACATCTGAAAAACTAGCACTGATGCATTTGTTTTAAAACAACATAGACCATATTGGCTGGCTGACATTCACTCTGTCTTGTCCAGTGTCTTGCTTATCCACTCAGTAATTAATTTGATTAATTTATAAGTAATTTAGCCAAGGATAGGATGTAAATCTTTGGTTTTGGGTTTGTTGTTTTTTTTTTTTTTTTTTTTTAAAAGTGGTGGGGGGAGGGTGCGAAAAATCTTGGAGGTCCAAGTCTTGGTTAAAAACTGTGTCTTGAAACCATCCAGGCCCTCCTACTGACTTGTCAGCTCTGGGTTATTTTCAGAAAACTTTACTTGAGTCCCTTAGCTTCAGTCGTAAGTTTTTCCCACAGACTTGTATGGTATGTGTGAGTGGGAGAGTGAATAGTGGCTGCTATTTAGCCATTGTTTAGTCTAGTGTATGTATGTTTACATCTCCCTTTCGGATTTATAGGCAGCTATGGCAAAATAACGATTGTGCTTCCTTGATTGAAGAGCCTCTTAACTAGAGCACCTGGCAGCATACAGGAATTCTTTTATCATCTAATTATAATTGAATTTATTTTTTTTTTAATTACTGGTTAATTTTTGTTTAATGCTGGTATTCCTGTAGTACCGTAGGCATCAAAAGTTCCCAGTGTGCAAGCTCCTAAAATATTACTGTACATCTCAAGCACTACATTAGAGATGCAAACTAATGAAGAAAATTAGTAAAACATTGAAGTAAATGATAACTAGTATGTGGCTTCATTTGGACTGGATTATTTTGTTTATGGGTATATAAGAGGAGGGTGGCAAATATCAAATTAATAAAGTGGGATAGCTGCTGATGATAATTAGGTGGTGATGCAAGAGTAAAGTTTCTAATGGGTCTTATCCCTACAAAGCTGCATTTAGTTCAACAGCTGACTATTCCGAGTGTTCCCTTACCTGAAATTTACAAATAGAAAATTCTAAAAGTTTAAAATTATGATAGTTCTCACTGAGGCTTAAAACAACCTGACTGGCTACAGTAAGCAGCTGAAAATAAATCTTAAATGTTTGTCATTTAGGAAATAATGTAGAGTCATATTCTGTCTGGAAATGTAGAGTGTGTTAGTAAGTCTTGACTGAGAATTTTAAGCGTATGAGTATATACGTATTAACATTTGTGCACTGAGGTACACTTAAATACTTTATTACTTAGTTTTTAAGTATACACAGAATAACATGAAGATGTTACAGGTAGGTGTAAAAACGGACTGTATTAGTACTGTAAATGCACAGAAGTTTTGTTAATACTGTTTTTTTGTTTTGGAAGATGGCATAGTAAACTCTGCTGTATTTCTACTATACAGCAGAGTTCAGTTCCTTCTCTGGTTTAAAAAAAAAAACCCCAAAACCAAACAAAAAACTGCCCAGAAAGTGCTTGTGGCCAAGTGAATACTTTAACTGTGATTAGAAAAAATTGATTTAATATCTGAATGTACTCTGATAAGGTGGCACCAGTTTCATCACTGTGATGAATAAGAAATCCTTCTTTCTCTCTCATTGTAACAAAACTCATTCTTTTTAATGTCCCTCAATTGTATCATAACAAAACCGTATACAAATTAATTCATAATCAGCATTCATCACTTCTGATCAAACAACTCTTGTAAATGCTTGCCATCTTCTTGTATTGATGGATTATTAGGAGATGGGTTTCTGTTGTTCTGCTATGAATGGTATACACGGAGCACGTTACTGTTATGACAGACTTTTAAAGGAGTCAAAGACTAATGTTGGGAAAGACACTTGAGAATACGAGTACAAAGTGTGCAACTGAAATTACATGGAGGATCCATCATAAACAAATCTGCAAAATCCCTCCTCACTTTCTTTCATGTCTTCTCCCGCATCCCCAAGTGGGACTGTCTTAAGCTGAATGCTAGGGAAATCTTGCCTCAGAAAAATGTTAATTTCTATTAGTGAATTTAATATTATTGGGCTTAAATGTCACTGTTCAGGGGCATGTGGCATGGCATGCGACAGAAATTCTTGATGTGCACTATTACAGGACTAAAATTAATCTTGTCTCTTCCCTCACACCTCCCAAATAAGGAAATGCCAGATATTTGTCCTGTTTACATCAGAGTTGTATTAGTAAATCAAGTTAAATTTCTAATCATGTTTATCTGAAAGGAAGTCCTACCCAGAGTTAAGTTGGAAACAAAATGTACTGAAAAGAGTTTTTCTATATAGAGAAAAAGAGAATTTAACACTTTACATTCAAACTTGCTTCCTTGAAGATCTAGGGGTATTATTCTGAGCAATGAGCATGCTTACTAGTGACACCGATACATTTTTGTTTGGGTTTTGGTTTGGTTGGGTTTGGATTTTTTTTTTTTTTTTTTTCCCACAGACATTTTCCTCACAGAAAAACATGAAAAGGATCAGGAAATGAACAAAGGGTTCTTCAGGAAAGCTTTGCTTTTCCTACATCTCTCCTTGGCTTTTGCATCATCCTCTCTTTTGTCCTTTTCATGGTTTTACTGGGCATCACTAAAGATGTTTCCTTATCAGACATCTTCATGGTTCTGAAACTAACTACTTCAGTGAGGGCATGAAGGACCAAAGTACTAAACGAGAACCCTTCTCATAAATAGGAAAGTGTTAGGAATATTGTGTCTTCTTCCTGGTCTGTTTGAGCTTTGGACTTTATTCTGTTAACCTGCAGTATATGTACTTCTAAATGTATACTCTTTCTTTGAGTTTAAAATGCTCTTTTTGTGATCGAATTGCCATTGTTAGCATGTGGCTAAACAGCAGAAACCTCTGGATCACTGAGTAACCTATCTGAATCAAATAGTAACCTATCAACTTGTCATGAAACTTGTAGTCTGCCATGCTTCTTACGCTCAGCACACGGTTATGTCTTTCCTCTGAAGCTGCAATTGTAGGAACACTCAAAGTCTTTCTTTATAGATCTGAGTAATACACTACACAAACAGAAGGACTGGATTAGAAGACTTCTCTTTAGTGTAATCAACTATTTGATCTGTGTGTATTATGTGTCTCATAATGTTTTACCAGTAGGCAGGGATGTCCTTTTCTGCAGGCGTGTTAAAAGTCTTGCTGTGCAGCAAGTGCTACTCTGTTTTGCGTTAGTTTTCCTGTATTCAGTTTTCAGGTAATGTTTGCCCAATGTACCTTCAAAAACAGTTCTCTTATAGAATTAATACAGAAATTTGACAGACTTACATTAATACCCCTGCTGCTCATGACAGTAGTCCTAGTTTAAAATAACCTGAACTGCAGAGCAAGATTTTCTTTTCTGAAATTAATCCTTTCCTTACTATCTGCAGCAATGCATTGGACTGAAGCTAATCAAATCTACAAATCAGCATAAGTAGAAGGGCTAGAAATAAGAGATAATTGCAGCTAAATGTGCAAAAGATTTAGATTTTTTTTTTTTTTTTACATCATCTAAGAGGAAGATGTTGGCTTTATTTTCTTAGATGTTTGGGGTTTTTTTTTCCTACAGGTGAGGCAGTTTGCTTCTAGATTGTGGATAATTTGAGCTAATCAGATTTGCTGTCCATGTATTTACTTGTACTGTAGCTGAATTTGTACTGGTTTTATACCAACCTATTTAAAACTAGATCATGCTCAGCATTTTATCTTACTATCCACAGTTAGCAAAGCAAACAATGCAAGATAAGTACAACTATCAAAACAGTTAAGATAATTCCATTAATCTTCATAGCGCATTGCATACTTGAAATTTGGCTTTACTATCTGCGTAGTCTTGGTTATCCAGGTGCTTGGAAGCCAGAGAATAATGTTATGGTATTTGCTGGGATTTAAAAAAGAACCTACAAACATTCTCTGTCTTTGTTAAAGTAATGCTTGATCTATGGCATTTTTTTAAAATGCAAATATCTGTCTTCATTCAAAACATTTTGGGATTATGAGACTGTAACATGTTTGCTGTATTGCTTAAGTGATTAATTTCCACTGGTTTAATAACTTGAATCATGTCTCTAGTGGGAATTTACCTAGTTTTGACTTTCAGCTAGTGCTTTTCATTGGGTGGGAAAAAAACCAAGCTAGCCAATATGATATGAAATATCAATCTAGCCCATACAGAGGCCAGCAGTAGATGCACAAGACCTAGAAATCTAGCTTGGATATCTTTGAATATCCTCCAGCTGCCCTCCATCAATTTATAAAGAACAGCATGAGCCAGCAGTTGCATTCAGGCTGTCATGTTAAACAGATGTCAGTGAATATATTCGTAATTTATTTTTATTTTTCAAGCTAATTCATATGTCCTCATCGTAACCCACTCTCACATCCACTTTACCCCACTGAATAATTTTGCATTGGCAGCCAACTGTTTATTCCAGAATGACTTCCTCATTTATGAATATATCAAAGAATACATTCTTGTGGAGTCTACTTCTGCTTTCTTGCTGTTGTGGAAATGATTAAGTGCTATCTGGTCTTCTAAACCCTGTGAGTAATCTGAGAGGATTTTCTCTGTGACACCTTAGTTTTGTGTTTGGTTGTAGGTGATTTCTTTGGTGTGGTGTTTTCAGGGGGTTTATTTTGGGGTTTTTTTTCAGATGGAAGTGACTTTTCAACAAAAGCTGAATTCATTCTTCCTGGTGTACCCATACATCCTGTTAGTTTTGGTTTATTTATGGTTTCAACTTGGCCACTGTGGAAGTAAATCCTGCTGGTAGTTTCTGGGTATTCCTAAGACCTCTGTTTAAAAAAAGAATAAAATAGAAATTGGGGAAATAATTATTTCTGTGGTGTCAACACCAACTGTAGTGATAGATTACGCCCCCAGACAGTCTTGTGACTTTGTGTTTGAATTTCACTAGAATTACAGAAAAATCTTGGATAAATATTAGGTCTCTGTAGTGACTTGTTAATATTTGCTATATGTATTTGTAGATTCCTGTTCTAATACCTGTTCTACTTCAATCTGAGACTGTTCTTCAAAACCTCTCCTACATAAAAAAGGATGCCTCGCAAATGGGGAATGTTCTTCTGCAGTGAACTCTTGATGAGGAAGGAAGGGTTATGGCCTTATCTTCCCTGTGTGATTATTTTATGATTCTATCATCTATCAGCTGTAGACTATTTTGGCATGATTTCCTCTAGTTATATTATTAGTATGTATCCATTTAACAAGTTGTTTTTCTGGCTTTCTGTCTTGTCTCACTGCAGTTCTACCAGTTTGCTTGGTTAGTCTGTTGGATTTAGTATAAGAAATATACTATACTGTATTTGGTATTAGTAATTTGGAGTTACGTACATGCTGCAATTTCTTGTAAAGTACTTCTCTGTTTTATCTCCTGCTGACATTAACAATTAAGAGTCTTTGCTAATACCAATTCCTTGTAAAATTCTCTTAGCACTATGATCATCAACAGGGAGCGCTTAAGATGCTGGGGGACTGAGATACAAGGAACTGCCTGACTAGACTCTTCCAAATATTATTAGATTGACTGCATAATGAATATATTCACACATCAAATTGAATTATAAATTTTTTAGCCCTACAATAAATATGAAACTGATTGTATTGTCAAATATTTCAGATGAAAGCAGTGTCAAAATTACAAAGGTAACCTTTTACTTCACAACATGTCTGGATCCAGGATGTTTGTATAACCTCCTGCCTTATTTTTTAACTACAGGAAGAAATGTCATTTCACCTCAGGTCTTCTGTCTCATTCAGAGTAAGACTGTCACAAGGTCATAAGGAAAATGACCGAAAGGAAAACAAGTGGAGAGGGGACCATACTTCTTACTAAGACACTTTAATGTCACGAAGTGGTAGTGGACTCAAACCCTGGTTTTGTTACAGTGTTTGTATAGAGCTTGAAAATATAGATCCAAGTAAACTTTTAGAATTAATAGATTGATTGGATTTAATCCACAGAATAAGTTACCTGAAGTTTCACACAGAGCTAGACAAACATAAAAGGAATCCTCACCAGAGTTTTGTTTTCAAGGCTTATTTTTTTAACTGCAAATTGCAATTTCAAAAAGTAGTGCTTGAAGGTTTGACACTAGGCACTGGTGGGACTGATGATGGGAGTTTCCTGCAGTGATTTAGCATTTGTCTGGTTTTTATTTCTGAAATTGTAATTTAAAATTGCAATTTTAGGAATTAATCTAAGGATTAATAAAGGAATAAATCTAAGCACCTTGAGCAGTTCCACAAGTATAAACTTTGTTTAGTAGTTTAAGCCAGAGTGTGTAAAAGTGTTTGTAACATTTTTGATGGTTTCTTAATGGGAAGGTGTCTGTGACTGGACTTAGCTGATCCAGACTGGACATGTTTACTGCAATTGTGGTAGTCACTTGTGTTAGCTTTTGATGCCTATAGTGCAGCGAGAGATTCTGTTTAACTCCTGTGTTTTTAATACTGCTGAAGTATTGCTCGTGTTGCTGTAATTGGCACTTCTATACGCTATCACATAGTCAACTGAGTTATGTCTTCACCCTCTCTGTTAGCGTGAACAAGAAAATGCAATGGCTCACCTTAAAAAACAGCAACAGGAGTTGGAGCACATGAGGTTGCGCTACTTGGCAGCAGAGGAAAAAGAGCTGGGGAAACCAGACCGTCAAGAGTTAGAGGATATCAGAAATGAACTTAACAGGTATAAAAGCATTTGTAAGGTTTGAGATTTGTTGGAGTTTGTTTTGGTTTCATCTTTTTGACCCCTTACTTCTCTTTTCTTGCCATGTGCCTTGAAATGGGAGATGCTTCAGAAGCTAGGGATCAGGTCAGGAAAGCTAGGGATCAGGTCAGGAAAGCTAGGGCCCAGTTAGAACTGAGTCTGGCAAGGGATGTTGAAGATAACAGGAAAGGGTTCTATAGATATGTTGCAAACAAAAGACAGACTAGGGATAATGTGGACTCTATGGAAGCTAACCAGGAGAACTACCTTGAATTTGGAGAAGGTTGAGGTTCTCAATGACTTTTTTGCCTCAGTCTTCACCGTCAGATGCTCTGACCATGCTGCCCAAGTCTTGGAAGGCAGATGCAGGGACTGTGAGAACAAAGACCTTAGACCCGCTGTAAGAGAGGATCAGGTTCAAGATCATCTTAAGAACCTGAATGTGCACAAGTCCATGGGACCCGATGAAATCCATCCACAGGTCCTGGAGGAAATGTTGGATCAGGTTGCTAAGCCACTGCCCATCATATTTGAAAAATGGCAATTCTGGATGACTGGAAAAAGGGGAAAATAACCCCATTTTCAAGAAGGGGAAAATGGAAGGCCCAGGGAACTACAGACCAGTCAGTCCCACCTCTGTGCCTGGCAAAATCTTGGAGTAGATTCTCCTGGAAAGCATGCTAAGGCACATGACAAACAAGGAGGTGGTTGGTGACAGCCAGCATGGCTTCACTAAGGGGAAATCCTGCCTGACCAATTTGGTGGCCTTCTATGATGGGGCTACAGAAATGATGGACAGGGGCAGAGCAGCTGACATCATCTGCCTGGACTTAATGCAAAGCGTTCGACACTGCCCTCCACAACATTCTTGTCTCTAAACTGGAGAGACATCAATTTGATGGATGGACCACTTGGTGGATAAGGAATTGGCTGAATGGCTGCATGCAGAGAGTTGCGGTCAACGACTCAAATGTCCAATTGGAGATCAGTAACGAGTGGTGTCCCTCAGGGTCAGCATTGGGACTGATCTTGAACATCTTTGTTGGTGACATGGACAATGAGATTGATGCACCTTCAGCAAGTTTGCCAATGGCACCAAGCTGTGTGGTTCAGCTGGTACACTGGAAGGAAGGGGTGGGATCCAGAGGGACCTTGACATGCTTGAGAGGTTGGCCAATGCCAGCCTCATGAAGTTAAACAAAGCCAAGTGCAGGGTCCTATACCTGGGTCAGAGCAATCAGCACAGCTACAAGTTGGGCAGAGAAGAGATTCAGAGTAGCCCTGCGGAGAAGGACTTGGGGTGTTAGTTGTTGAGAAACTAAATATGAGCCAACTTCAGTGTGCACTCGCGGCCCATAAACCAACTCTGCTGCATCAAAAGGAGTGTGATTAGCAAGTTGAAGGAGGCGATCCTGCCCCCTACTCTCATCTCATGAGACCCCACTTACAGTACAGTTCTGCTGTTCTTTAACATAAGAAGGACATGGAGCTGTTGGAACAAGTCTAGAGGAAGACCATGAAGATAAGGGGACTGGAGCACCTTCTTTGTGAAGACAAGCTAAGAAATCTGGGCAGATCAGCCTGGAGAAGAGAAGGCTGTGTGGACACCTGGTAGCAGCCTTCCAGTATCTGAAGGGGGCTACAAGAGTGCTGGAGACAGACTCTTTATTAGGGACTGTAGTGGTAGGACAAGAGATAATGGGTTCAAACTGAAACAGGGGAAGTTCAGGATAGGTAGTTCTTTACTGTGAGGGTGGTGAGGCACTGGAACAGGTTGCCCAGCGAAGCGGTAAATGCTCCATCCCTGGCAGTGTTTGAGGCCAGGCTTGACGGAGTTTTGGGTGACGTAGTCTAGTGTGTGGTGTTCCTGCCTATGGCCGCGGTGCTGGAACTAGATGAACTTTAGGTCCTTTCCAACCCTAACTATACTATGATTCTGTGAAATCAGGATAATAATTGGCTGTCAGTCCAGTGAAAGAACACAGTTTAATGCCCCTTAGGTAAAGATTTCACATTTATAAAATGTAACAGTACTGCAATATAGAAAATCTATGCTTAAGGACACTGTACCTGTTTTTTATGTTACAGTCATAGTTGTACAGCATCAGGCTTTTTTCTGTTTTAAACCTTCAGTTCTATGGATAATTGCTGCATTAAGAAAACAAAGTGTTCATATTTCAAACACATTAAAATTGTAAATCTACCTAATGTTGTCCTCCAAAAACTTGTCTGCAGTAATTCTTGTACATTGAACCCTGCTTGAATTATCAGAATGGGAGCCTTGATAGCAAGTATTTGTTACATATACATATAGAAAAGGTATTGTCAGAATGTAAGTATGAAAACATATTGTTAGAATTTAAGTATTATATTATGATTTCTTTTACTTATGGTTGTTTTTCCCAAGTGAAAGGGTAATTTTTTTGCCTTTTATAGATTTCTTTATTTTACTAAGTAGATAAATAACCTACAGACTTAATATGAACATAATCAGGTTTTTAATACAGCTCATCCTTTGATTCTTTCCATTTTATCAACATCAGGCTAAAGCAACAAGAAGAAGAAAGAAAGCAGTTGCAAGATGTTAGAGCTAATTCTGCTGGTAGAGTTTCTAATTCTAGAAAATTAAATGAGAACATGGATGATTATCTCTCTCGTCTAATAGAAGAAAGGGACACCCTGTTGAGAACAGGAGTATATAATCATGAAGACCATATTGTGAGTGAACTTGATCGTCAAATCAGAGAAGCTATTGCGAAAAGGAACATCACTAAATAAAAACAAACAAAAAGTTGATAAAAAGAACCAAAATTTGAGCAGAGTGATTTTATAAATCTGTATTACCTTACAAGTACATAAAGTAATGCTTAATTTTGCACATTATTGTTAGGTCTTTCTGAAGTGAATGTAAATATTTGCAAAATGTGAAGTTAAGCACAGTTTTAAGTTTTATGGTGGTGACAGCTGTTTTTTAATGTTTTTATACTCATACGTATACAGATGTAAATATCTTTTGTGGTTTCTTCTGAAATGTTTTCTACCTCTTTTTGCATCACCATGGCTATATTTATTTATAATATTTTTAGTATGCATTCTAAGATTGTTGGTCCATATTGTCATAATTTCATTCAATTTTTGAAAAGATTTCTTCAGCTGTACTAGGGAAAGTGACATCAGCTGTTTTCCATGACAGAACTCTTAATTCTGAAGCAAAGTGCAGCACCAGCCAAATGTCACTTTTTTACTAAATCACAAAATAATCAATTTTGGCTTCTCTAACTGTAACGAACTAACATGACTAAGTTTTGTAGTAAGTAAGAGACAAGGCTGGGGGCATGTCTCTGAAACTTTATGAAACTGAAACAGAATCAATTACTAAGTAACTAGGTTGCTTGTACAAGGTAGAAAATCCTAGCAGTTTTGTGCTTAGACCTATATGAGTGAACCCAGGAGTTCAAAAATATGCATGCGTTCTTACATCCATCCCTAATGAGGAAAGATACTTGAGGCACTACTTCAGTGAATTTATACACTTTAAATTCTGAACACACACACACACACACACACACACACACACACACACACACACACACACACACAAGAGCTTTCCTAAGTAAGGATGTTTTCCTTAATCAAGATCTAACCACTTTGCCCTTACTTAACATATATTTCAAAGCATATTATTTCATTACCACTTAACTTGTATGTAAGGTTTTGTTTGATTATGGAAGTATGAACAGAGAGCAGTCTCAAGGTGCTCAATTCTGCAAAAAAGGTTAGTTTGTTAGCATAATCACAATTGAAAACATTTTGGTTTCCAGCTTTTGTTCTATTTCAGTAATTTTAAAATAATTCGTGTGGATATCATTACCTTACAATATTGTGCTTTCAAAAGGCATTTTTGCCTGTTCTGTAGGCACAAATGTTTCTCTATTAGAATGCCAAGTACTGAAAACATCTTAGGATTTGTTACTTTGAGAATGAAGCAAGATACCAATGGAAAAAAATCTCTTTATATTTTACAAAAAATGAGTGAGCTTCCATAGATGTGGCTGTATTCATGTGACCTTTCTGTTTTGTATGGTATTAATTATAAATTATTTTTTTAATATTGTATCTGGTTTTGCCTCTAGGTATATTGGTTTTCCTCCTCCTTACCATGGGCATATCTCCTGTTAAATAAACTATTTATTCCTTTAGAGAAGTTTTAAAGAAGCCGTATAAACACAGAGATCCTATTCTGCGAGGAATTATCACTTTTCAATACCAGATTTCGTACGAAGTGCTTTTCTAATACTTCGCATGCTCATGTATTTTTCAAATTAGTGTGCTTAAAGAGATCCCTCTCCACTAGCAAAGCAAATTACACTTCCATAAATCCAATACAAATCCTTAAAAATAATTTTGCAACTTTTCTAGCATCATGGCTTTGTCATATCACTGATGCATGTTCATACGCTATTACTGCAGATTAATTGGGGAGCTTCTATTTTGACAGGAGACTTCTTTTTTTCTGTTTTTCTTCAAATGCTTGCTCACTTGCTGGAAGTGTAGTTTCTTCTTCAAACGCTGGAGGGTGCCTTAGACTTGAAGATCACACATTGTGTTGACTGAATTTTTGTAATTGGTGATTTTACGAAATGGTATCCTAGGACTTTTCAGGTGTGTTACTTTATTAAATAAAATTGAAAATTTTAATAAATATTAAGGAGTTTGTGTCTGGTTTGTGACTGTATTTGAACAGAAGGTTTTGTTTCCTGTTTCTGGTAATGTAACAGACTTTAGTACTTGAATTAATGATATTTACAAGTTTACTTTCAATGTTAATTTCACTTTTTAATTCCTAATTGAGTCTCTTCCATGGCTTGCGAAGAAAACAGCAGTCATGTTGCTGTGGGGTTTAAAAAGAGACTACTTGGGGGAATTTTCTTTGTAGTAAATCAAAGTATTGAGTAAAATAAAAGGTAGAACACTTTATAAACCTGATCTATAAGCCTAATTAAAGCTATTTGGGTCCATTTTGTTATTTGGAAGATCACTACTTACAAGGTAAGAAGCATGAATTTAGTGATTATTAAAAAAACTTATTTAGCAGTTCTGATTTGTAATATAGTTATTACTATGTGATCTTGTTTGTATCAGAATAAGAAAAAGAATGATACTTTAAGATTGATATTTAATTTTTTCCAGCACTATTTTTCTGTGCTTCTTGATGCACTCAAGAAACAAAATCTATATTTGTAGTAGATATCTATAGCACAGATAAGCTTGATAGTATTATTTTTTAAAAATATATTTTTTTATGTTGGGTTCTGTTTGCCTTTTTATTGCTTCAAAACAATAGTAAAGGTTGTAGCTATTCAAGTGAAAGAAACAAATACAATTTTTTAATAAAAAATCTCTTAGAATTTTTATCTTCACCTCTCTTAATGGCAATAAGGAATGCCATTTAAAACAGATGCATGGAACCAGGACTGAACTCATAACTCACCCAGCGTAAAAAGACTGCTGGAGATGAAGCCCATGTTATGGGTTCACTCCTGGTTCGAAAAGCGGGCGGGAAGAGGAGCAACATTTCAGCCCTTGTGGCATTCTGGCAAACTCCTGCTGTTGATTATAGTGCACCCAGATTTCGCGAAGGAAGTTGATGGAATTATTTCAAAACAAGTACTCTTACCAATATGTTTCTGTGAAAACAAATGCCCACAAAAATTACTAAATGGGAGGTGTGGGGTGGGGTGAAGGGTGTTCTGTGCGAAATCAGTTCCATCTGCTTTAAAGTTCAGGGCCAGAACTGGCAGTTGGCTTTGGCTAAGGAAACTTCAGTTATATCCTGTATTTCTCCAATCTAGTCTTTTAAAAGAGGAGAAGCGTTACCCCTATAAAAGTGAGAACAGTTAGAAACACTGTTCTTTTTTATGATAATTTTCAGGCAGCATATCCCCTCCTAATGGTTCTTACGCTGGGAGGGGATTTGTTATTACCAATCTTTACTATCAGAAGAGTTGCATCAAATTGTTTAGTACAGGTTGAAAATTGAGGCAGAGAATCTGAAAGCAATATGTTTATACACCTTGATATGGAGCATTAGCTAAGATTTTCAGAACTGTTACAAATAAATAGACCTTTTTTGCCTGTTAATTGTTAGTGTGTTTATCAGAAAAAATTTCTCTAAATTCTTAGGCAGTGGAATGCATTATCGAAAAAATATGACAAATTATTTTAGCAAGCAGTTGGCACTGGTTTGCTTTGAAACTGGTTTATTTCAGTACGCTACTGATCTTTCTAGTATATTGGCTTTTGGGATAACAGGTATAATCACTGTTTCTACAATACTTTAGCAGGTATTCAATACTTTCAACACTAATACACTTTCAAAACTGCTGTTGTGGAAAAGAAAGCAGTCTTATGTCTGGCACTGAGCTTTCGAGTATTCAATCCATAGGTCTCCTTCATGCAGCTTGAATGCTCCTCCATTCCAGCCACTGAGATAAACCTTAATGCACAACTAAAGACCAAAGTCCTTTATCATATATTCTAAGTGCTACTGAAGTATTTATACCAGTTATTACATATTTACACAATTATTTATTTTGCTACTACTGTGCCTAAATGATCGTGACCGGTGTCAAGGCTTGGATGCGAAGCACTAGCCCAGCTATTGTTAAAAACAGAACTGAAGAAAGGCGGCTGCATACTTAGATCTCATTTCATTTGTTTCTCCAGGGGGTTTTATTAGTAGTGTTTTCATTAGAAATGTTTTTACAGATGTCGACTATCCAGATATGAAGTCTCTGTGGTAGAGAAGCAGTCAGGAGTTTGGCATTCAGAACAGAAAGAAAAAAAAGAGAGACTAATATATAGAAAAATAATTTACTGACTTTCTGATGTATAAATGTACAGTAACCCCATGGTGGCTTTAATGCAGAGTAGTTGAATTCTTGGAAGTACAATTCTTTTCTATTCTTAACTTGAAGAAATGCTACAGCCTATCATTCCCCATCACTGAAGTCTAAAATAGTCACCATTAATAATGCTTCTGGAAAAGTGGCACCCACGTCTTTGTAGTCCAGTATTTTATTTTTTTTCCAAGTGAAATACCTGTAGTAGTTTGACAGCATTTTAAACAATTTATGTATTACTACAAAAAGTTCTGTTCTAACAATATACATAGAGAGCAGATGATTATAAAAGTGTAGTGTTACTGAATGTTTGACCAGGGGGTTTTGATGCAGTTACCAAGACATAACTGCATTGACAAAATAATATGGCATCGAAATTTAGAGTGGGTTTACTGGAGAAGATGAAGTTCCACAATTATTGTATATGCACAGAGCTTCAACTGTGTTATGAAAAGACCTGTAAAAATTGTCAGAGGACAATGGGCAGGGACACCACACACTCTAGACTGTGTCACCCAAGACTCTGTCCATACTGGTACTGGTCACTGCCAGGGATGGAGCATTTACCACTTCCTTGAGCACCAGCTTCCAGTGCCTCATCACCCTCACAGTAAAGAACTTCTTATATCTAACCTAAACTTCCCGTGTTTAAGTTTCAACCCATTACCCCTTGTCCTGTCGTTACAGTCCCTGATGAAGAGTCTCTCTCTAGTACCCTTGTAGGCCCCTTCACAAACTGGAAGGCTGCCACAAGACCATTACGTGGCCTTCTCCAGGCTGAATGTTTTGTAGAGTTTAGGTTTTGGAGGTATTTGCTTAACAGCTTAGCATAAGTGAGAGGTTTGGTTGGGTTGGTTTGGTTTGGTTTGGTTTGGTTTTTCACCTCTGGAGATACAGAAAATAATTTTATTGATCACATTTTGAGATGGTGGTTGTACTGGACACTGGACCATTGATAATGTTCACCTGAAAAGGCAGTCTGGCAACAAGACTAATACTGTGGTACAATAGCTCACCCAGATCAGGGCTGAAAGGCACCATGAGCTTTATAATTGGACACACCCTGTGAAGGTTGAGTCCTATTCATACCATGCATGAAGTTGACATGATGCATATTATCCAAATAAATAAGACAGCTTAATAGTTTGTTCTTTGAGCCAGCACTTTGAGCCAATGCTATGGTTGTGCTTTCATGAATATTAGTGCATATTTGGTGTAAACCCCAGATCCTGCCTTCTCCAGGAACCGTGGTGTAGAGGATGTGCTGTTTGAATCATGTAACATTTTTGATACTTGTAGAGCAATGACTTTTTTATGACAGTTTTTCTGAATGTGGAGTCACATAATGTTTTAAGTGGTCTTGCTTTTTGATTTATCCTGACTTTTCTAATAATAATCCAGTTATTGCACTGAAGAAGTTGTGCTAATAACCCAAAATAAATGAAAACATAAGCCAAGATGTCAAAAAGCAAGAGCACGCCACTTCCACAGGGAGGTGGTAGGTATATATGTCTATAGTTATATCTCCATGAGAGGGCACTGCTATTTGTGGAAAAACTGCACACCTCAGCAACACGCTTGTGCGCCTCTAGAGGGAGTTCTACCTGTCTCATCACACCACAGCTTGCAGAACCGATGGTTGGTTGGGGGTCTTTTTTTTTAAACTCCATGACTGTATCTTTTTACTGCATATATGCAGCAAATCGTTAAAATGGTCTTAAAGTTTTACCTGAGAATAAACATTTTTATGCTACTGATTCCTATTTCATTTACATATATCATCGTGATGAATGCAGGTGGCTTGTAGTAGCCTCAGCAGAAATAGGCAGGCTTTGCAAGAGGACATCTTCAAAGACATTGTCTCTCTGCAACTGTAAGAGAAAAGCAATGCTTTGCCATCCTGATCAAAAACTTGTGTTGCAGTATGTGGTGCAGCATGGCAAAATCTTTCCTGAATTGCTCATGAAAAAGCTCTCGCTGGTAGGCAGAGAGTTGGGCACAAAGTCTGTGGTTTCTCTGCCCATCTTGGTTATAGGGGTGTTGAATGATCTCAGACAAGGATCTGGGCCTCCACTTCCTATCAGCAAAATGGGAATAATGTGGGAAAAGCTTTTCTGTCCAAGTGGTTCACAAATGGCTTTAAACTCAGACTGCCTGTATTGAATGCAGTCGTCTTAATGCCCTAAAAGGGGTATTTATAGCTTCTTCTTTTCAGTAAATGAGTACAACCTATTTATTTTGCTCTTTTTTAGTAGATAAATCAGTATCTTCTTTCTTTCTTCTGGCTAATTACCAATTCCTGTGATTGCTGTAAGAAAAAATTGAAAATATTTCAATTCTTATGTATAACTCTCAAATTTACATGGGAATTAAGGGAGTCTAAGCATACCATTTTCCAATAAAGGCTAGGTTAATCTTGTTGATATTCATTAAATAACAGAAAAAAAAAAAGAAAAAAGGCAAAATATATGGTATGGGGTAGTACTGTTTACTTTTGTCTCTCTGGTAGTAAAATAAAGGTGATTCCTCATTATGCAGATGTTTTGATGAATAGCTAGCTGTTGTGGTTTAGGCCTGTGTCCTGAACCCAGGACATTAGCTAATGCTTGGTTGTTACAGTTTGGAAAAGAAAAAGTAAAGCATTGCTTGCCATATCCTGTCTATTGAGCAAATAAGTAACTGCAAGGGTTTTAGCAAAAACTTTTTATAGAAAAATCATTTCATAACTTATTAGTATTGAAATACTTATAAAAGCAAATCTTTATTATCCTAACAAATGTGACAGAAACTGAGCAGATTACCCATGCCCCCATGCCAGATGTGATTGTGCCCATGAGGTGATCACAAGTTCTCCATCCAGGTTTGGAGCTCAGTAAAAAACCCAGGGGTTGGCGGGCCACAAAGGACAGCAGGGAGGAGAAGGAGGAGGAAGCAGTGGTTTTGCTCCATTGCACTTGCCGTCACAGGGAAGAAACACACTTGCTGCCACTCACAAAAGCTAAACCTCTCCCTGTATACCATCAAATTCCCAGTTTTTTGCCGGAGTGAACTCTTACCTCCTTTCCCCCTTTTTTTTGACTTTTCTTGTTATCACATGTACACCTAATGAAGAGAACTGAAGATTTCCAAATAAACAAATTGGATGATTTCTTTACAACTAAGAATAATAAAAAAAAGACAAATATGCAGAGAAATTATATGTTACCTTATATACCTCATAATGAAAACAATCTTGATCAGCATCTACAGAAAGTTAGTTTTGTGGGTTTTTCTGAAAAGATAACTTTTGTGCATACTCAAGCAGTTGTTCACAAAGAGCTGAGAGTTTTTTCTTTTTTGCCCTTCCTTTCATGCTCACTGAATAAATAATTCACAACATCTGCCCATTACTCCTGGAAATATCCCACCACTATAAAAGGAAAGCATCTGAGTTAAAACAACTGCTTGTGGAATTAAAAAAAAAAAAAAAAAAAAAAAAAAAGACTGCCCATGTCTTTGTTTTCCTTGCTGTTTATTTTACCACTCAAGTTTCAGATAAAAATGCATTTCATGCTTTATGGAATGCAATCTATTACAGAGCATGGAGAACATACCAGCTTGTGTACCACAAAATAACAAGCTTGTATGAGTACAAGCAGGGCTGCTGTTTACACTGCCAGATTCAAACTTTTAGTTAGATAATTTTTGGCAGAGAAAGTGGCTAGGCTGTTACTTATATGCCAGTTAATCCTGACTTAGAAAAAAAGTAAAAGTCCATTTAGGGCTTCTAAAATCTGAGCTTAACTTTTATACTGTGGCAAGAGATGATTTAGGGCATGTCACATTAAAAACTATAATTCTTTAAATCTTTCTTCTGTGTCAAACATTAGGTCTTTAAATGCTAACACTGTTTTTACACAAAAATTTAAGAATGAATACTGAGTTGGAATAAAAAAAAACCTTTAAGTGGGCTTCGCTCAAAATTTGTAATATTTAAGATCACAGAAGAAAACAGGCATTTAGTGTTATCTGCTTTTGTAATAGAAGAACAAGGGCTACAATGAAGAATAGCAGTATGAAGTAAACAGCCTACCCCTATGTGGTTTGAACATATATATATGTATGTATTTAAATACGCTGATGAAAGAAGGATCATGGTAAATAGAATCCACCCAGGTTTTCCTAAGCCTGAGAGACTTGCATTATCTTACAGAACTTTCTTAATTTTCTCCTGTAGTACAGAGCAGTATTTTGGTGGTTCTGCATTCAGATTACATAATGTCATTTTGGTAAGAAGAAACAATGCTGTCTTTGGAAACACGAGAGGCAATGTGTAACCTAGTTCACAATATCTTCCATTTCTGATTCTCTTACCCTTACGAAGTAAAAACCAACCAAAATCCCAATGTCATTTGGAGGTTTCATTATGGAGATTTCTGAAATCTTAATTTATTGATCTAAGTCTTGTAAATACATATTTTTAAAACATCACAACCTCAACTCCCTTTTCTAGCTCCATTTTTGTTATCACAGTATCTATTTTAATGGCTATTAAGCTGCAATGTCCGTACCTTATCTTTGTCAGTTAATGCATCTAATTCCACCATCCCAGAGGGAATAAACCTGAAGCTAAAGCCTGCAATATATTAAGGAATCAAGAACGCTTATGCAGAACAAACAGAGGATTTAGCTTGGATAAACAGCAGAGAGCTCAGTGTCTTTTATGTCCAGAGCTCAGGACTGGAAGAAGAAAATGACTATAAATCATCCCTGTGAAACAACATAACGTAAATGTTGTATGTTTATTTAAAACTTTATACAATCATGTATCTAGGCTATAGCTCAGTTTCAAAAAGTGCTCTGCTGTAATGAGGTACTGAGACTAGCAGCGATCAAGAGTAAAATGATATATAGTATTCAACCAGAATTTGCTTATGGGAAGAATGGAAAGCACTTAAGCCGACATCAAGTATCTATAGCTAGTAAGATCAAGAGGAAGGCTAATGCAATAATAACAAAAACATTGATAAATTTTTTCCTGTTTCTCTTCAAAATATCACATTTTTTGTAGCTTGACTTTGTTTTGAGAGCTAAGCAGCCAACAATTTATGTCTTAATTTTCACACTTGAATAAAGGCTGATTTGTTGTCAATGTCTGAGGTATGACATGTTGCTCCACCAGACTTAAATTAAAAAACAGGTTAAATCTTTGTCTGGGCTTGCATTCCTGGGAGGAGAGCTCTTTAAAATATGCTGCGTTGTTTTTTTTTCTTATAGCAAGCACTCCTGTGAATTCATAGGTAGTGATTGCTCATTTCTTTACTTAGGGAAATTGAAGAGCCACTGATGATATATTTGCTACCTAAGGAGACAGGCAAAAAAATAAGATGCAGCTTTTGCTGCAGAAGGAGAATTTTCCCCCCAGGTACTTTGCACCCTGTACCAGAGGGGACTCTGAAGTCATGCAGAAGGTAGTCAGCATTTGGCCCCAGCAGCACCCAAGCACCCATCAGGTGCTGTGGCTAGGTTAAGCCATGATGTACCGATTGCAAAGGTGCTCAGCCAGCACTGATTTCATTGTGTGTGGACACTGTCTTGCTCACAGCAATTCCCACCACGGTATTTTTTACCTGGCATTTCAGTGTTTCTCAGGCTGATCATCCTCTGGGAAAATGCATGCTGTGGAACAGGAGATCACACCCAAGCTGGAAAAGTCTCTTCAGCAGTGGCAGCTTCTGCTGTGTCTGCAGGCACCTCCATAGCTGCTGCATGCAAAGATTTTCAACAGTGCTTGACAAGTATACCATTATTTTGACCATATATTTAGGTTTCATGATTTCCAGAGCTGATCTGGTGGCAACTTAACGCCTGAGATGCCCTGCCTTACCAAAACCGGTATTATTTCAGTTTGCAGGAACTCAGATTTGATGGTGGTTCAAGAACTAATAGTTAAAAAGATAGGAAATCCAGCCACACCACTTTGCTATTTTATTTTATTTTATTTTATTTTATTTTATTTTATTTTATTTTTTATTTTATTTTTTTATTTTATTATTTGCCATGAAGACAAGGTCTTGTAGAGATGGGGCTGACTGAAGCACTGTATCTGTTAACAAGAACATCAGAGGTGAAACCTTCTTCTCTCTCTTTCTGTTTCCCCTCCACAGCTGACAGCACCCTGTAAAACAGTGCTATAAAGAGCCCAGGCTCATAAATACTTCCATGCCTATGCAGCTCTGGATGTTTTCAAGCAAATATATTTATTATGTCAATAATAATAAAAAAAATATTACTTATTCAATAATTCATAATGGTTTCAGAGCTGCTAGAGTCTAGTACAGCTCACTTTACTTTAGATAAGTTGTAGATTATTTCAATGACAGACTGAAATTATTTTCTAGTGAATACTTATTTTAGCTTTAGTTTTATTATTAACCCAGTACGTTCTAGAAAAGAAAATGATGCGTGCTACTGTCTTCCTCATGCTGCTCTCCAGGATGCAAGTTACACAGTCTGTGAGAAGCATTTCATGGACGCAAAGTCTTTAACGTTTTTCCATGCCTTGGACACCAGAGCAAACTGTAGGCATTTTTCTTGGTAGCTGAAACCGTTTTGTCAGTTTGGCCTCTGGGTTTAAACAAACACCTCTACAAGGAATAGGGAGGGCTGGGTTTTTGTTGTCCCCATCGAAGCTGCTGCTCAAATCCCACACTGGCCTCCTCAAAATATACTCCAGATGCCCAGATAGGCCCAGCACAGCTGGAGCTTCCCTGTCAGCTGAGGCACCTGAGCGAGGGGTGGGAGGGAAGGGGCTGCCCCCTGAGGCTGGTGGGGAGGCAGGATGATGTGTCAGTCACCTGGGAGTGCGACAGAGCCACATCCCTGCTCCCCAAGCACTGCCACCATCAGACTCCGACAACCCTTTTCCAGGGGTGGTTCATCTGTGCAGGGCAACGGCCTGGGTCTGGTCTGCCCTTCGCCTGTACATGGCAGAAGTAGAAACGACATCAGAAGCAGAAACAACGTCAGGAATCTTGAAAACAGTTTAAATTGCCTCTGGAGTTCCCCCTCAGAATACGGAGGGACTGAAACATCTTCTGGAGAGCAAAAGCCAGGGGGAAGGGGCAGGAGGCAGCAGGAGGATGACAGGCCCCTACATCAAAAAACTGGGCCCATATTCCTAAGGCAGGCTTGATACATTCTCTTTTTCCCTAGCTGAAATATCATATTCAAGAGATACTCTTAAGCATGTATCTATATGCCAACAATACCAACATTTTAAGTGAGCACTGTTGTAACGATTCTTGAACACTGAAGAAAGTCTTTAATATACATGCAGGAAAACATACAGGGAGCAAGTTCTAGAAGATAGCTTTTCTAGCCTGTTGTTGTTCAAAGTCAGTTTTTACAAGCTAATAGGCTTCGAGTTTATTAACAAAGTGTTTATATTGAATAGGGAGCATGTATTCTATAATTCTTCAATATGAAATCACTTTATTAGTTAAATTTTGCACATGCAAAAAATATGCCACCATGGTAATCCATAACTACAGTCCTGGTTAAAAATAAACCTTGCTATAACACCAATAAAACATAGCAACAAATATTTGAAAGCTTGAACTCTGTTCAAATATGCACGAGAGCCAGGTGGACCCTACTTGAAGCCAGCACTTCGGCAGAGACGGGTGACAGCAGAGCATGCCCCAGGCCACTCAACCCTGGATGGAGCCAGGCCTATCCTGAAGTGAGTAGCTGCACTACAGGGTCCTGGGGCTTTACAGCAATGGGCATCCTCCCTTTCCACATCTTTCTGCTCGCCCCGACACCCTGGCTCCCCACGCAGGCACAGACAGAGAGCACCCTCTCGCTTTAATCACTTAAGAAGTTACTTATGATATGCAACTAAATATTTAGTTGTGCAGAGGACAGCTTGTCACAGACAGCTTTGTTGCTAATGTATACAAATGCTGGTATGGCGCTGGCTTCCTCCCTGCGTACACAGAGCTACACACACACTGATCACAGCCTAAATAAGCTGATTTATTTGTTTCAGTTATTTGATAAGTGCATCATACCTCAAACCCTAGGAAACCACTTTAGGAGGATTATAAGTTTTATGATGTGAAAAGATTACCCTGAGTGTGCTGAACAAAGTTTATACTGGGAGACTGTGCAGGAGGTGAGGCGTTCACAGATGCTGGGGAAAGAGGGCTTGATAGGAAAGGGGTTTTCTTTGTTGCTGCACCTCTTATTGAATTTTTTTTTTCTCTCTCTCTCTCTTTTCTTCCCTCACAAGAGTGGCCCCAGGGAGGCTGAGGGTTTTTAACCTTGTGAATCTCCTCTGCCTTCCACTCAAGAATGGGAATTTCAGGATCTGCACTTTTTAAAATGAAGGAGCAATCAGTTCACTGGCAAATGAAGGGGAAGGTTGGGGAGAGGCTCGGGGTCACCTGCAAAAGGAGGCTGCAAGGCTCCCCCTGAAGTGGAGGTGTGGGGAAACCAGCTCAGCGCAGCTTCACCCTGGGGCTCTGAGCACATCACCTGAAGCACGCCTCCCCAGGGAGGCTTGGTGCAAGCAGGGCACCTGCTGAGTGGCTGGATGCTCACCCAGTTTTTGTGGGGCTGCCCCATCACCCTGCCCTAGGCACAGACCAGCCTCTACCAGCCTTGGTGCGGCTGAGGGTCCAGAGGGCTTAGCAGAGAATTGCAGAGCTGGAGCCGTGGCTTTGCTCATGGCCTTGAACAGCACTGCTGTCCTCATGGGCATGTGGCTTTGCTGGGTTTGACGCTTGTGTCATGACATGGCAGAGACAAGAAAGTAATTCAGCCTTTTTACCCTTATTGTTTAATGTTTGACATGCGCTCAGGGAATAATTGTAAATAAGGAGGAAGGTTAATTGAACAAAATACCTGATGTATGTTTACACCCATCCTTTTTAAAGGAATGGACTTACGCAGTGAATGTTTAATATTATACTCTAATAACGTTCTCGCATTAACAGGGCAGTGGGGAGGTAACAGGGAAAAGAAAACTGCAGCAGCAAGTGGAGCCAGCCTGCAGAGTCTCACAGAGGTCTGCTGGTCTCAGAGGGCTTTGCTGAGGTGCTGGGGCAGCACCCGGGGAGAGTGCCTGGGGGTTTTGCTCTCCCACAAAGTGCTCCAGGTCCTGCCTGACCCTGTCCCCTCCTCTGCAGTCACAGCACAGCAGGGTCTCCAGACCCAGACCCCCCTCTCCCTGTCCTTTGCCTTCCCCCACCACGCTGCCCCACAGAGCTCCATTAAATAGTGCACTCACACCAGCACAGCGGGGCCCAGAGTGCTCTGCTGTTACCAGGAAGGCATTTATATTATATTCTGTCTCCCGCGTCTTTCATAAGGGAGTTTTTATGTGTCACCAGAAAATACTGGATAATACACTTCATTAGCCTCATGATACTGTAGCACATCAATACTTGTCGAGGCCTGATGAGATCATGCTATGATTGTTAATCAGAGTGAAGGAAAGAGGTAGAAGAGTGGGAAATACCTTTAGGAAAGAATCAGTTAGAGAGAACAGTGCTGCAGGTAAGCAGGCAATGTGTTTTTCAATATAAAATAGCAGGCAGCCAATCAGCCCATCGCTAAAGTTTAAACCTAACTTTCATGTAACATCAAACATGCCTTTTTTCAAGGACAAAAGCAACACTGTGTTAGCAGAACACACTTGTGATCAGTGAGTGGATCTTTCAACCACTATCAGCTTCCTTAAGACCAGTTATTTAGGAAAGCACTTACGTGCACAGCTGGCTTTAAACATACAGAGTGTTTCTGGGACAGTCTCATTTATTCTTTGTTTGGCTAAAAGGATTCAGCTTTAAGAAATGGCCAGGCATGGCTCAATATTGATTCCTCACAGGGAAAGGTTCTCCTGCCTTGGGTTTTCCCTCCTCGGTGAGCAGCTATTTGCTGTGCAGGGAAATAATTAGTTTTGACTTTGTTGCATCTTCTCCTTAAAATCTCGAGCACAGGGGCTGACCCTGCTGTCAAAACAATGCTGAGCATCACATGGGCAAGCTGAGGGATGCAGCAAGACCAGTGCCACCACACAGCGATCTCCGGTATGCACCTGGCTCCAGCTGGCGTTTCATTTTCAGAGCCCGCTACTTGCCTTGTGCTGACAGTGCACAGCTCCTGTCTGCTGTATTTTCACATCCCGTGCAGGGTCAGAGGAGGGTAAGCTTTTTCTGAGAGAGAAGCAGAGGTCGAGTGGTTAATGTCTTTTTCTTGTACTGTAGCAGAAGTCTGTAGCTGGAGTGCAAATGTCTCATCCCCCCACAGATGCTTGTCCAAGTTCCTAGAAGGCTTCTTTAGACTAAGGTCAGTGGGAAAAGCCTGAGATACTTTGGTGACACACTGGGTGAAAACTGTATCCTCTACGGAACTTGTTTTGCCCACCAAGCTGAGCATGAAACTACACATTCAGTGGTTCACATCCCCCACAGTAATGCAGGCCAGGCTGAGGACAGATGCCAGGCTGTTTGTCCTATGCTACCAACCTAGGTGGCATTTTGCCTAGTTTAAGAGGTATGAATATCTGCACATGGTTTACAGATACCTGTACTTTAGACTCTCCTTGCTGGTTTGGTGCCATGTGGAGAATTTCAGGAAAAAAATGAGAAAAAAATGGAATAAGACTGTGGTAACTCATACTGGGAGGATGCTTGCACACATCTCCCTACATACATCCGAGGATACATACAAATAGACTTCATTTTGCATGGCTGGGACCAGCACCCACCTTTTATGAGTGCAATGTTCAGTCTTTCAGTAGGAAAACCCCTAGAAATCCTATTGCATTGTTCTCAGTACAGCAAGGTCTCCCTCTACTACTTTACATTCTAGGAACATAATGTTGGGAAACAAATGGGTGCTGAAGAGGGTGCTGAACAGGCCTAGCAGAACAAGTGCAGAGGAGAGAAAGAAGCCATCCACAATAATACCTGATGATACAATAGCTCTGAATGATTTGTCCCCAGAGTTATTTTAAGAAATTCATATAAAAAACCCTTGATCTGAGCAATGTCAGCACTTCTGAGAGATTCCCTAGTGACTTTTGGCAGAAGGTACTTCATCCACAGTTAATAAGCTCTCTATCTTCACGACATGGTGAATGTGCTCTTACAAACGTTAGACACAGCACCAAAACTGGGGCTTTCATTAGAAGGGACGAGTAGGTTTTGAAAAGTACGTTTCCCCCGACTTAAGCTAAATGCATAAGCTCAGTGAGTACGGAAAGAAGCAAGAAATCTCAAAAAGATTCCAAGTGAAAAAAATAAGTAAATTTTTAAGTAAAAAACCTAGAAAGCCATAATCACAAATTGGTAGGTGCTGTTACAAGAGGAACATAATCAGTTCCACTAAAAAGCGCTTGTCTGTATTGCTGTGTGAAGGCATAGAAATAAATGTATCTCAATGACATGCAAATATGTTTCCTTGTGGCCTCTAGGAGCTGCTTATCCTGATGGGTATCTCCGGTCTCTGTTCTGCTCTGAATGAACTGGGACAATACGTTTAACTATGTCAACCTATTTCCAGGGCTTTCCTGAAACAGAGGTATAGCCAAAACCACTCCTGTGCAAGTCCTGACGTAAGTGAAGACTGCACTGGGTATGGGGACAACAAAGCTGTTTAAAAGCATAAGTTTACTACCCATTGATTAGCACAATTCCTACAGGCCCCACGAAATTCCTTTAAATGGATGTCAGATGCAAGAACAAAGCTGAGAAATCAAACACAAATCTGCTTTGCTCAGGGCAAAATCCTGTGTTCATAGTTTACTTCTATTCCTTACAGAATTATTCCACTTTAACAGTGCATCTGATAAAGAGGGGAAGAAGAAAAGAAAAAGGCACTAAATATGCCAGTTTTGGTGGAATATTTGAGTCCAGAAGGGACCATTAAACCATGCAACCTCACTTTTGTCTATCAGAGCGCTTTACATTTCATCCAGCTATGCCTGGATGGGGTCCAGTAGCCTCTTTGGCAGGACACTTGCCTTGGCTACAGCATGTCTTCCAGAATGATTCTCAAGCTTAATTTGAGGACTTCGGTTTGGGCACGGAGCACGCTGCCTGCGCACATGCAGATCCTCCATATCCCTGCCAGGCTGATCAGAAAAGAGACTGTCTTCTGACAGGGCCAGATCCTGAAGCAGCCAGCAAGAGGCAGAAAACTTTTCTAAACCCATTTGCAAACAATTTTCACTAAACACTTCCGTAAACCTTCTGGGCTCTGTAATTCAACACTGGTTTTGAGCTCCAGCCTTTTGCTGGCAATGTATCTTGGCTTGATCTCATGCTTCCAATACTGGAAGCCAAGTTTTGAAAATTAAATTGTTGGGTTGACTAAGGGTTAGATACAGTCTTGATCCAAGTACAGCAGTTCTTGAATCTGTTTGTACTGATTTACAGTGAAAATTGTCTTTCAATGGCTCTTTGCAGTTTTTCTTCTTTTTCTATCAGAAAAAGAAATAAAATCAGTCCCTTAAAATTGCTTTCCTTTCTAAGGAATTCTGGAATCCTTGTGGACATATGTGGCTCTGGCTATTGTAAGATTCCAGAGCTTTTAGGTAATTCACCCACCCTCACCCCTCCTCCAATTAGTTTCATGGCATATGAGTATTTCATTTTAATAGAGTAAAAGGTGATAGAAAAAAATGAGAGTGTATAATGATCATAAAGAAATATGATTACCTGCAACAAAAGTGCTAGATACATACTTTAAAATTCTCTTAAATCAGATAATGAAAAAGGTAAGGAGGAAGGACTTCCTCCATATTTGTAGGAAGATATCCCTCCTAATCAGGGCTGTGAAAAGCCATGACACAGTTTTGTTATTTGAAACTGGAAATTTATTCATCATGGGCAAAAGAACCTGGTGAGATGGGGTTTTAGTTTAGTTTACGTTTTGATACAGAGGAATCTTCACACAGTTTTGTTTTACCGTCTCTGGACCTCTTGTGACATCTCCTTCAGGTGCCTCCACATATTCTGTCATTGCCACGCAGTGACATTCACTTTTCATTTTGCCCTACTCTCAGACAAAAGGTCACCAGTTTCCTCCCAGCCCTCAAGGCTGCTGAGTCTACTGACACCAAATTCATCAAGTGGGACTTCCTGTGTCCTTAAAATAAAATGCAGATAAGAGGCAAATGATGAAAGATTAGTCACCTGTGTTGTGGGGTAAAGAATAATTTAAGACAAATAAAAAATATATGTATGTAAAAAATAGGCATATTTCTAAGGTTTTCGGGGTTTTTGGTTTGTTGTTTTTTTTTTTTACTGGCTTGTGTTACTCTTTTCATTTTTGCCTGTTTAATAATGCAACAGCATGTTAGTTTAAAGCTGACTTAGGAAACTATGTAGCATCAGGGACTCATAACTTTTTATACTTCTGGGAACTTGCAGGGGCACTCAGAGTGTTCCCACAATAAGGTGGTCAAAGTGTTTGCTGGTGAGACATCACATGGCAACTTTGAGATGCCTATCACTCATCATGCCAGTTTTCTATTTTTTCCTGACAATTCATTATATCTCTTGGGAAAGTTACTGTACCCTAAAAAAAAGTGGTGTGGGGATAGAATGAGATTATTTGGGCTGGTCGTCATGTTTTGACCACTTTCCCCACCAAAGAAACTCAACACAGCTCTCCACAGTCAATCATCTTAATCAGTCAGACAGTGGCTGCTCCGCTTTGCACTCATTTAAAGCAGGATGTGTTTATATTTCTTATTAATTTGTCAGCTTCCATTTGGGAAGCATTTTTGTACAAGCAGTGGAAGTCAGTAGGTAAACCTAAATCTGCAGAGGCTACACTGGGATCGTGCTGGCAGGATTTGACAGAAGGCATCACAGGGACAGGAATGCATCCGTGGAAAAAATTAATGCAAGTATGTACACAAACGTACAAATGTACAACGCACACCCTCCTCACACATGCCTCCTCTCTTCTTCTTTGCAGAAACCACATGCCTACATGGGCACATTGCATGTGCAATGCAAGAATGATGCTAAGGTTAAGTTCAAGTCCACATATGAATAAAACTAATGGTCCTATTTAAATACAATAAAAACACGCACAGTTGCATTGCCAAGTTCTGCAAGGTCACAGTGCAATATGTCAGCTGTAGAGATTTCTGAGGAGCCTGTTTTCTTGAGTAATAGCAGTTGGAGAAAGGCACTTATCTGAAGAATGAGACTGCTATAGGTTTCTGTAAATCAAACTTTATCCAAAGAGCATTTCCTTTATATCCATTTTCCACTTCATAAGTGGAAGGGTTTTTTTTCCCTTAAACATTGCACTCTCAGTTGTCAGTACCAGGCAAAAAAGGCTCCTATCCACCACAGCTGCTTGTCACTTGCACGAAATCAGCTCAGCCTCCTCTAGTTTGGGGAATACTGGGACACGTTAAACACATCCACTTTGGGAAACCCCATCCTGTACAGACCTACTTCAAGCAGAGGTACATGGCAGTGGGAGGTGGTGCGGCAGGGTCTGACTTGAGCCCCCGCGGCTACGGCGTTGCATGAGGAGAGTAAACCAGCTCCTGGCATTGCTCTGCTCCCGGGCACAGCACCCAATGCCTGCAACACCGCACATGGGGCTGCCTGTAGTGATTGCCCAGCTGCCCTGCCTATGGGCTAGTGGGAAACATGGGCGTCTGTAAAGTGACTTTTTACAGATTTTATTAAACATTATTATTCACAGGAAGCCTTAGAAAAATCTAATGCTACATTCACTTCTAAGATATAATAGATGTAAAGTCTTTTTTTTAAATCATTTTAATGCGATCATTTGTTGGGCCTTAGGGTAAAATTACATTTCACAGCTCCCTTGTTCCCATGCTATGGTAAAAAAGAGATTGATGTCTGAAATTTCAACTGTATTTGTCTTACAAATTTGCCCGTCTCCCTGGAGAATAATTGTCTCATATCATTTGAAGGCTGGTAATTCCTTTGGAATGACCTCTGTGTTATAATTACAGCAAGAGTACTAGCATGTAGCTAGGCAAAGTGAAAGTTAATGTTCTTGGTTTCTAGCTTTGTTATTTTTATTAAACTGTTCCCCTTTAAAAGAAATACCTGGAGATATGGACTCTTACTCAAGAGGGCTTTTTGCAGATAACACAAAATATCTTTTTTCCTTCAAAGCGCTTACGTGCATTAACAATTATCTGAAGGCTGCAACGTATTCTTTAAGTCATTGTGCATTTCTGAAATATATTAGTTGAATTAGAGACTTTAACATGTCATTTGCCTCAGGATTATTTATTTTATCCCATTTCAAATGTTTTGAAATTTTCTGAATATATATTCAGCCATTGCCTACTTCATTTTTCTGTCATGATATGGGATTGAACTGGGAATAACCTAAATATACCTTTTCCTTAGAAAAGAAAATCCTGAGGAGCTTGGAAGAAATCTAGAGAAAAGAGTGAGCAGATCAAAAGATAAAGAAAATTAGAAGTGCACTTGCAGAAGTAACGAAAAAGGTGATGCAATTTGACATACCACTTTGTCCTATTTGTGCTGGTCTCTGTGGACCAGGGTAAAGTGATTCCCAGCCTTCAGTCTGAGCAGTGCCAACGGCTGCATAAGCTGAGCAGGCAAGGGGATGCAGAATTACTGCTGCCATGATATTGACCTACATGCTCAAATCCTGTCTGCCTCAGCAAAGTGATAAATACCTCAAAATATATATTATAGGGTCTATTCTATTCTTGATTTACAAGGTCAATTTGCTATACTAACCTCTGTTAATGTTGGTCAGAATTTATTTTATAAATCTTCAGCACACCCAGAAAGCACATGGGAGTTAATCTGACATGATTCTTCTCCCAGTGGCATGACCAGCATCTTACTTACTTCAACTTCAGTTCTTAGGCACATTTTTGTGTAATATTTGAAGGTAAAAATACAGTTTGGTGAGTTGAATGGGGTCACATGCTTCATTTAAAAAGTAAGCACAGTCTCTGCTTAATACCTTTACTGTATTGTAGTTCTAAAATAGGAACACATATCAGTTATAATAATAAACTGAGATTTTATTGGTATTTTTTAGCCCCTGCCCTCTGTGAAACTGCAATATTTCATAGTGGACTTACATACATGGTTTATTTGTGGTTATCATTTATGGTATCATTAATTATTTATTTATTTGTGGTATCATTGCCTTAGACCAGCTCAGTTAAAACACTGTCACTGTTCTGAAAATCAGTGCTCTCAAACATTAGACTTGCCCATCTTCAATATCAAATGATAGCTATCTGTAACTGTTAAATAATGACTAAAAAAAATGTAGTAATCCATCTATTTTTGCTTTGCACTTTCTTGAACAATGAAAGCTGAACACTTGTTCAATGTCCTTGAGCAGTGTCTTCCTTCATCCAATGAGTGAAAATTCAGAATTGAGACTTCTGAAACTGGCCCACACAACCCTATGCTTGTAGGTAGCAAGAAAGTCTTGATACATGATTTGGCAGTTGAGTTCATCTTTGTTCTTTTCTGTGTTTTTTCTGCTGATCTTAGATGGCTATGCCTAGTTTCCAATTTAGTAACAGCAATATAAAATTTTACATTTTTTGGCTGATTTAAAGCATACATGGTTTTTGTTAACTTAGGACGGGAGGGGCTCAAATTTGTGTCATAAATGGCCTAGAACATTCACAAACTTATAGGCACAAAGTCACTAAAAATAAAGCTTCCCAAAGTCCTCTTAGTTAAATAACTTGATATATTTCTAAAGTAGTCTTGCATGGAGGCAGTCTGGTGACAGAATTAGAGGAAAATGAGAAACTTTGTTGAAGCATAATGAAAATTAATGTTTTGGCCATTGCACTTGATGGATATGTTGGAAAAATAGTCAAAGTGCTTGCTGTGTTAATGTCAGCTGACATAACAATTGTTTCCAGAGAACCAGACTTCTGAATCCTTGTATAAAGCACTGGGGAACTTGAACAACACAAAAGAATGTAAGGTTTGGAGGGAATGGGGGCAGGGGAAGGAAAGAAAAACATTATATAAGTTTAGCTACTTCCGGTTCATTTTTCCCTATTGAAATAATGAACATAAGGGTGTCTAGCAGCAACCCAAGCCAAGTTTGGAGAGAGCTTCAGGACTGCCGTCTTGAGCATAAAAACCATCCCATGCACTTATCAAGCCACACCAAAAGTCTTTAATCCATACTTATAGTCCTACATCAAAATGAAAACTGTTTTATAGAGTGAAAGGTAATAAAAACCTTGGGAAGAAAAAAACAAATCCCTTAACTAACTGAAGGCTGCTCCCTTCACTGAGCTCAGAGAAGCTGAAAGCAGTTCGGAGAGGCTGGCGCTGTGCATGCACAGCAGGGAGGTAGAAAGGCAGCCCTGACCTTTTTCTCCAGCACGAGCCTGCTGCTGTCCTGCTAGGTGAAGACGGGCAAAGCGAGGAGTATCCCTCAGCAGTTACAGCCTCAGTGCCAAACACCCAATTACCCTGAAGTTTTTAGTCCTCCTCTGTGATGGAGTGCTCCTCAGCACCCTGGCACCAGCCATGCCCCAGAGGTCCCCAACTTCTCCCAGAAATATCACTCCCTTTGTAAACTCCTTTCTATAAGGAAATGTGTATTTTTTTTTCTAAGTAAGTACATCATATAGTTCAAGATGCTATAGAACAACTTTGTTTGGTCTGGATCGACTGGTGTTTGAGCTGGCAACTTCCCACAGTGGTCCTCTGCCATAGTTATCATGTTGCATGCACTCATTAACCTCCCTGTATAAAATTATGGGCAGAATATGCATGACATTACCAGGTTTTCACAAGTGCAAAGCCCAGAAGAACCAAGAAATCACACACACACACAAAAAACCAAAGAGCCTACAGCACTGGGGTAATTGGAAGACACATCTAGCTATTACTGTGTCAACAACAGAAAGCAGTAACTTTTCATTGTGAGAAACGATGCATTCATTCTTACACCACACATGCAGAGAAACATCCTAATGTTTTCCCATGGACTGGAGATTTATTAGTGGAAAACGCAGGAAAATATATCATCTCTCTCTTTTCTTCCCCCCTACACATTTTGCTGAAGCCACGTAGGAGCCTCCATGTCATTTCTTTGGAACTGTTCGTATATCACGGCAGTGGGGGGATCTAAAACACACATTTTGTGCAAAGAGGAGCTTTAGAGCTCTTGCATCAACTCAAGTGTTCAGCTTTTGTGATCCAGCACAGCTGAGAAAGGGGTTTTGATGGGATGACCCTTGGTTCCCACCCACTACTTGAGCTGTAATGTCCAAGATTGTTCTTCCAGTTTATTGCAGTGGCCCCCAGAGGCAGCTGTGAATCACTGTGAAGTAGAAAATGTTCTTACTGCATGTATTTTTGAAAGACCTGACCCAGTGAGGGCAAGTCTTTCATTATATTCTTCAAGTTTAGGTTTTAAAGTTTTCCTTGTCCTCAGACATGGGAACCCTGTAGGCTGCTACACTCCCAGTGTATATGCTGCTTGCATATGATGTCCTTCAATCGGTTTTGAACTACCCAATTTCATTCTTGAAATTGCTTACACAGCTTTCACAGGATAATGGCTCTGATTAGTCCCAACTGTATATATATTGCTTTGACCATGGCAGTTGTTAGCCATTTCTAAACCCAATAGGAAAGCTCATCTTAGAGGGTTTCACCTGCCCAGTCTCTTGCATGTCCATATTCCGCTACACTGGAAATGTAATGAAAACGTGAGTCCCTTTCCTTGCATGGGAAACAGACTGCAGGGAGACCAAACTCTACAGAAGCCTTGCAGTGATTCCATTTACCAAGTGCAAAAGATCATCTTGTCTGACAAAGGCTCTGCTGAACATCATGCTGCCCACATCTTTTCCTGCTCTGTGTTCTTTCAGAGAGGTGGCAGTGGCTGTGACATTGTTAGATTCTGAGGCTGCAAGTTCCCCAGGCTGTCGTCAGACGCTTTCCGGAGGGAGAAGTTCCTGAACAATTTAGAAATTATAGACCAGATCATAAAGCTATCATAAAGCTTTCATCAGTCAATAAAATAGGCTTTTCTTTTCATAAAAAATTACTCACACATTTTTGTCTTATAAAAAGAATATTGGTGCTGAAACCCTGAAAACTTTGTCTGAATTTTTATTCTCTCTGCTTCTCTTTTCATTTCCTGTTTTTCTTTTCTTTGTATGTGGTGAGCCATTTCATGAGAGCTTTACTGGTTTTTGATCCACTTATGAGTGAGGTGCCTTGAATAGCACCTCTGTGTTGCCCATCCCCAATTTCCACCAGGCAGCTGTGACCTCTTAGAAGCTGTGAGAAGGATACCTTCATCAGACCTCTGCTTCCTTGAAAGGGGACGAAGAACATGACATCGGGTGGGGAGAAAAACGGCACTTCAAACCCCTCTAAACAGTTTCAAGGCCTCTAGAAAGAGCACCATGAACCGTGCATACCCTGAATGGTCTTCTTGATGGCTTGCAAGATGAAAAACATACTTTCTGTGAAGCACTTGTGCCCATGTCATCACAAGGTGCTCCAGCCAGTGCACAGAGTAGGGACTGTAATCTCCTGTTTCAATTAGTTTTAACTTCCCAAATGGAAACCAGAAGCCAATTGCCATTCCTGGCTGAGCCCCACATTGACTTGTGCTACAGCCTGCAGGATGTACTGGTGGTTTCAATGCTGAGGCTGTAGCGCCAGGACCGACCACAGCGTGCATACATTATGTCTGTCTTATTGCATGAAGGTGTTATTCAAGAAGTATTTAGCTATATATTAGTTTGTATGCTGGCTAAGCTCTTTGCAATTTCAATCTTTGTTGTAGGTAGAAAAACAGTGTTTATATCTGCCTGTGTTATATCTGGTGGTCGGACATTCAGAGGTTGCAGACATTCAAAGATTAATACAGTAAACAATTTCAGATCTTCAAAGTGGTGCTACACAGGCAAGGCAGAGACCATCTCGTATGATCTGATTGCTTTTATATACTCATTTAACATCAGTAGACACATGATTATTTCACCCAAAAATGCTACTTGGAGTTTTGCTCACATAAATATTTTGGGACTATCTGTCGAGAAGATATCTGGAGAAATCAGTATAGGTCCATGAACAAAAGAAAAAAAAAAAAAGCTGAAGAAAGAGAGAGACCAATTCATTGCATAACTTATTCACAATGAATAATTTGGCCCACTCCATCTCTATCTCCACAGTGGCAATACTGCACAGTAGCTGACAGCTCTGGGGTGATGACAGTCAGGAAATCAGCTCTCTACAGCACTGTCTTCTTCCCATGACTCAAACTTTTACAATTTAATAGTAAGGGATTTTAAATTATTGCTGGGCAGTTGATTGAAAGTTGCTGTAGCTGTTTTCAAAATGTTGTAAGTAAAAATTGATGTGATTTTGAAAATGGAAAACCATTGTATGAAACGCTTTAGCATCAAGAGAGCTTCCTGGACTATGGCCATAAGCTGCATTTGTTCAAGTCAATTTTGCATTAATCAGTGTGCTTTGAAGATTATGTCTTATGTTTTTTTATTTAGTGGGTCATATATTTTTAAAAGTGCCTTTAAGTGTTTTGATGAAACACATTAAAAATCCACCGTAATGCCTAGGTGGCTGACAGTGTTAATATATAGCAGGTACATTTGCCTTTGCAGTTTAAATAATCTAGAGGAGATGCTTTATTATTTATGTTTAAATTTTATCACAAAAGATCCATAATATCTGAAAATCAAATTTATGGTGCTTGTCTCACATACCTCCAAAAATATTATTGAATGTTTTCCAGTCACTCAACCACAAAATTAGACTTTTAAACAAAGTTTTCCGACTTGAAATTATATAAATGATCTGCTGTCTTTTTCCCCACCAAGAGAGTATGAAAATCAGCTGAGGCAGTCTTTCTGTTACCTATAGAGCCCACAAAGAGTACTCTAAAAGTTAGCAAAAATGCGAAAGTCAGGCTGCAGCAGATTCCAATTTTCTAAATCTTCACAAGTCTGATATTTTTTCTGTGGCCGGTTCAAACATTTTTGGTTACCAGATACCACTGGACTTATCACAGCAACAAGATTTCATCTGAACTTTCTAGTTTTTGCAAAGAAATCTTGCTGTCATGGACAGTTCTGCTGTCAGTAGAAGCATACTGCAGTCTCACTTCTGCTTCCAGGCACAAAAGTGAGTACGTATGTGAATAAAGATTTTAGCATTCATCCCTCCTTTTCAAAGTTAAGATGTATGAGCAGAGACATGTCCTTTCAATACCCAAAAGACAAGAATGAAGGGCATAGCAGTACATACTTGCTTCTTCACCCAGAAAAGTGCTTCTGGCATCTCACATATGAACAGGCTAGTGACGCTTCACCACAGCTTTCCTGTGCCCTGTCTCTGGAAGGAAGAGCTCCCTTGCTCACCCCAACCCAGAAAAAAGTAAATTTCCTGCCCAAAGCAGCAATCTGCAGAGGCACAGATGAAGAGGGCCTTGGAGGTGACATCTCTTGAAGCATGGCAGAGCTGTGTGGGCAGATGAGAGGAGCAAAAGAGAAGCAGAAGAAGCAATGCAAAGAGATGTGTGCTTCAATCACTGCTTACCAGAAATCACGATTGGGTCTATGGGGGCTCTTTAATTTTTTTTTTTTTTTTTTAAACCCATAATTTTCTCAGGCAGAAGACCAGCCCCAGGTCCTGCAGTGAGAGCTGCTTTATTCACATCCCAGAATTTGCCTGTTTGCTGAGCTAAGCTCCTGCAGGGGGGAAGCCTTCTTCACCATGACAGGAAGAAAGGATGACTGTAGGAATTCATACATGCTTGAGGCCAGAAAGGAGGGACCCAAGCTGTGAATATGAATATTCACAAAAGGTATTCTCACAGCCAAACGCAAAGGACTGGCTTCAGCTCGATCTAGGTTTTGAGCACAGATTTTGTTTCATTGCTAGTCTATCCAAACTAATTTGTCCACCTCTAGTAATTTTTCCCAGTGGGCCCTGTCTCACAGCTTTTAGTCTTTATTCAGGCTATATGCCCATTGACCTCAGTAAGAGCCGTGCCAGAATAAAGACTGAATAAGGACCACAAGACTCAGGCTGAATATCTTGAATACCATTTAGTTATGATTACCTATATAAAGATCTCTGTATTTCTTTAAATGAAATCGTAGAGAAGTAGGAGGATGATAACAGCTTTAGTGACATGATTCAAAATACTTACCTCTCAATTGTAGGCATGAGGTGGAAGACAGAAACTGAACCTTTCGAAAGAAATAGAGTCTACGTAACATTCTGGGAGTAGTCAATGGGTAAACAAGTGAAGTTATATGACTACATCGGAATTATTTAACACTTTCCCCTGGCTATGAGCAGGACCACACAAACACATGCGGATCACAAATATATATGTAAGGAATGATGACTCCAATTCATTAAATTTCGTGGGATTCCATGTGTTTTGCTGGGCTGCTGACCTATTACAACAGTATTAAAATGCACTGGAGTGCATTTTTTGAATTTCAGAGGAAATATGATAGAGGCCTTTAAATGCTTTGCACATACAGCCAAGTCCACCTCTGGTATAACTCTCCAAGTCCATACTGCCACTAGGGTTGGCTCAAGCCCTGGGACTGGAGCAGACTTGTTCACCAACTGCTGTCTGATGGAAGTCATACAACAGCTTTTAAAAGCTGTTCTCTAGCCATGTTTGAGTTCCTCTAGTTCTACATTATCATGCAATTTCATATCACTTCCCATGCACAGCAGCTGTTAGAGGCTGGCTAACATTTGTTAAAAGCAGAGGGAGTCTAATGTCACACAGAGGTTGGAACAGGAGAAAAGAGAGAGCTGAAGACTGGGGCTTCGAAGAAACTGGATGTGAGAGCTGGAGCTCCAATAAGCTTGAGCTCCCTTATCTTGGTCAGCTCTGAAGTTGAAACTTGTGGAGTTTTCTTGGCCTTCCATCTAGGTCTGACCTATCCTCTGAGACTATGTGGATATTTTTGGCTTTTTAGAATATACTGCACAGATCAGAGATCAGAAAAATTACAGCTGGCAAAAAACCTTACCTCGTTTAGCCTGGCTGCCTGTCTGTGAAGAATCATTCCCTGGAGTCTGTTTCTGTAGTATTCATAACACAATCTAGAACTAGTGAAAAGGGGAAAGTTTGTCCAGAGAAGTCTGGCATTTAAGGAATGGGGTTGATTTGGGGTATTTTTTGGTTGTTTTTGATGTTTTATTTTGTCTGGATGAAATGCACTAGAATTTAGACTGCTCTCCAATACCAATCTGTATACCTATGCAGAAAAGAAGATTTTCATTACTATTTTTATGATAGCCTGTGTTCCAGACAGGTCTGAAGTAGCTGCTAACTACTGTCTGAGCTGATTTTTGTCTGAGGTGAGAATTAAAGACTGCTACATGACATGTGAATAATGCTACAAAATAGGGGCTGAAATTTAGTATTTGCACTGCAGTGGCACTTTCCAGTTCAGAATCAGAATATTCACACATGAACAGTCTCCAAAACAAAGCTGTAGGAATAACATGGCAACAGCAGTTTAGATAGCATAATGTAAACAAGAAAACCAAAACCAAAACAACTTCCAAAGTGCATGCAGATGCTTCTAGCTTGATTGCATCTAGATCACCCAGGCACCAGAAGAATGCAGCAGCACTTCAGGTAGAATCTCAGTGCCTGCCCAGAAAGAAACCTTGTTGAGGTGGTTTTCTCTCTCCTTTCTTCTACTGTATGGAGTGTGGATTTTGCAGACTCAGCCCTCTAGATTATGCCTAGCAAATGGGTGGGTTACGGACAGCATGACCTTGGTCTGACAGGCTGACGAGGGGAGTGATTTATGCAACCACTGTCATGTCCTCAGAGATTTGTATTAAACTTCCTTTTTGCCAAGTCAAAACTTAAAAAACCTGAGAAAAATAACTTCTATATTTCTCTTGTTCAGAATTGTCATTCCAAAGGTTGACATAACTTTTTACAAATTGCTTGAGCCCTGTGTTGTAGTTGTTTTTTAGCAGGTCTGATTCTGCTTCATTAACTGTCTGCTTCTGACATAATGCTTTCACCATCTTAATTTACCTGTTCTTAGCTGCCTTGAAAGAAACTCCAAACGGTGAGTAGTAGTTAATACTTCTCTCTGTACCACATCTGGTACTGCTTAAGGTTATGCATAGTCTCTTAGCAGAGCCATTTTCCTTTCTGCAGTACAAAATGAAACATATTGATTATAATTTGTTTCCACTCCCTTTTATCTTTTCTTTTACTCAAAACTTGGAAAACAATATTCAAAAAGTATTTTTTTCTTTTTTCCTTAGTTTCTGTAACAGGCAAATTTATATGAAAAGTAACCTTGAATGAAGGTGAAAGGATAAGTTTCCTTGTGGTTTTGCCAAAAGTATGTTTTCCCTTATGAAAATCCTCTAAAAATCTCAAAATATTGGCTAGAGATCTTACAGTTAAGGCACAGAATATAAATCCAAGCATCCCTCAGAGTTCTGCAACATTATGAACCAATCTAACGTTGCTGTTGGGATTATCAAATGATTTTGTGAAGCATGTGCATTGTTTTCAATAAGGTGGAGTAAAGGATCTGATTCAGGAAGCGTCGCGTTACTGACTAACGAGTACAGCTGCAAAACTCTGAGTTATGTGTAAAGACTTATAGAATCAGTGGGAATTATTTTGCTCCTAAAAGAGGGTCTGTGAGGGAAAGTAAGAGGTGACAGAAGTTTCTTCTGTCCTATGACCCCCAGCAACTCTTCAGCTCCAAACTTGCTTTTCAGTTTTTCCCTGTTTTCTCAGGTTTTATTTAAATTATGACAGATTTAAAGATCCAATTAGTTTCTGTAATAGAGCTGCCATCCAGATGACTAAAAAGAAAAGAGTTTGCTTATTAAAGTACTGGTTTTATGTTACTTTACATATGAAGTAGTTGTTCTTAGTATCTTTTGTCCTCTGGCATTGTAGGGGGAAAATAACAAGACCCTTCCAATGATAAACTTCAGCCAAACCTGAGGGATATGGTAGCACTGCCCAGCTCCCACATCAGGTGTCTGCAGCAGTGACAGATCTGATCCTGAGGTGCAATGTGGTCCAGGCATTTAAGGCTACTTTTTCCTTTCTTCATTCCTCTCCTTTAGGTTTTCCACATCTGCACACTCCAGCCACATCCCTGGTCCAGATGAAAAATGAGGCTAAAACTGTGGCATGTACCATGCAGGGCCCCTATCCATGACATAGCCTAAAGGACACACTCTAATAAGCTAATGAAAGCTTTGAACTGAGTTTTCATTTATTTTCTTCTGTCACATTAGCTTTAAACACATTTCCCAAATAACACACCTTTCTCAATCCTTCAACATATAGAAAAGTTTTCTTCCAGCCCACTGCCTACACTTTTCAGTGGTATTCTCCAAATTTTTTTCCATTTTTATTTTTTAATCTGTTCCTTATTTCTGATGTCTCCCTTTCTGAAACAAGCACTTCTCTTGCAACACATTCACACCATCACCAGCTGTCCTTCCCCTTCGTGCTGCCATGTTTTATTCTGTGAGAGGATTCCTAGCTGTGCCTTGGGATCAGGAGAGGGAGAGAGTGACTGGCAGGCTTTCACTGTGATTGGTGTCTGAAAGTGCTTTCGGCAGTTTAGGCAGAAAATGAGAGTAAGCAGAAGAAACAGTAAAAAGCTGCAAAAATTGGGATTGTATCTTCTCAATTAATGCCTTTACTTCTGTCTTTAGTGACTATGAGCCTTAATAACCTTATTAGGGAGTGTGGTTATTTAAAAACACTTTTCTTGGCAAGGACAAATACCAATGTTGGGATGCAGCTATATTATTACTTAGCCTCATGGCTGGTGATTTTCCATCTCTAATGACACATCCAAGACTTGTCTATTTTGATCGCCAGTTTGCTGTAATAGAGTGGATGGCAAACACTTCTAAAGTGTGATTTTCATGGAGACAGCTTCTTAATGTTAAGTTTATCTGAAAAAGAAATATAAACAGTGAATAAGGCCCAAATGTCTTTCTGAACTAGCCTCACAGAATGACAAGTACGAGCACCCAGTACAGAGAGTGTATGTCTTCCTTTCCACAGTGACACTGCATTTCCTGACCATATTTTTCATGGATATAAGACATTTAAATGCCACTAACATTACCCTGTGTTTCATTTTATTTGCAATACCACAGGATGATGTATTCGGAAATGTCTGCGAGGAACCAAGAATTATCAGGAGGATTTCACTGAGGAAAACGAATTATTTAAAGGTGCAAATGAAATGTATTTCTGTTCTGAATGTCCCCTAGAGCCTGCCTGGTAGGGACATTCAGCTTATAAATATGGACTAAACTCTATTTTCATAATTGATTTGCAGTTCATCTTTAAGTGTTAAGGAGGCCAGGTGGCTCAGCAGAGACTGCAGCTTGATTCCTGTAAAACAAAAAGTCTGTGGCATGCTGCACTCAGGCAAGTTATACCATGGACAGATAAGGCCAATAGGAATACATGTAATGATTCTCATTCCATCATTTTCAAACATTAGTGACTTACAGGCCCTGATCTTAGTTCTGAATTTGCCTTCTTTTTCATTGATTTTGTGGTATATCTCATGCCCATTGTAGTAAATTACTGAGATCATAAATGATAACTCATGAAGCTGACAGTGAAGTCAATGCCATTGGGATGAAAGAAATTAATAGATGCTTTTGGGCAATCTTTATGCTTTTCTATATCTATTGTGTGAACCTTTTCATTGCAAATGGGCCTCTGGAAGTCCTGGGATGTGATTGCAAAAATATCTCTATGGCTCAGAGTTCTCTTGCAGCTCAGTAAATGCAGAGAGGACTGAGGAAAAGTGAGATACCAGGGATTCTCGTAATTTTTAGGAACATCCCCATTGATTACGTGAAAACATACTGCTGGTTCAGTGGTTGTAGAATTGTATTCCTTACAGGAGTAGGCCAGAAGAAATTGAGACAGCATTATCTAAGGCAGTTATAAACTTCAAATAGTAACAATAATAAGGTTGGCCTATATTTAGAACATGTTTCCTCTTTGTCTTCTAGGGGAGGGGAATCATTACTATTGTTATACTTACTAACATTACTGCTTAAGCACTCTTCGTACTACCTGAATGCCTGGCATTATCTTTCTTTAGGGGGCTAAGTCATTCACAGCAAACAATAGTGGATCTTTTGAGAAATACTTTCCATATTGCATAATACATAACTTGGGAAAAATGCTTCACTAACTTCAACCACAGTATGTTTTTTAAGGAGGAAAAAGTAATCCAACTAGGGGTAAAGGAGCTTGCATGGACTTACAGCATTAAAGGGCCCTTTGATAGAATTAAATCAGTGCTATTTGTTGGCCATCTAAAGGCTGCCTTTTACCATAGACAGCACAGAACAACATCATTAGTTATATGATGTGCAGCAGTACAGATGGCATTGATTTGCTGTTCGGTGACTGAGAACTGTCAGCGTTTGAATGGCTGAGAACTGCATTGACACAGATACAGGACTGACTGCTGGAGTTAGGGCTTGCTAGCATGAATGTGACATGAATCTTTCATAATCCTCATCATATCAAGAGACTTTACAAGAAATGATGCCCAGTTGAATCCTACTAATAGCAGTGTCTCTGTTGTAATGGGATAATGGGGTTTTATATCACAAGATCAGTCATAAGGCTCTTAGAGACTTATGTACCCAGCAGGGGCAATGAATAAAAGTAACTCAAAGGACAAAAAGATCTGAGGTTTAAGAAGAGAGACTATTTCTACTAAGCAGGAAAAATATCTGAAATAAGAAGATTGGGTACTGAAATTATATCATTCCTCGCTGCTTTCAGTATGTTGCTGCCATTGCAGTAGTCAACAGTGAAACAGCATCTGAATGGGAAACTGCTTGATCACACAGTGACCGTCTAGTCAAATGCAGTACAAAGTGCAGCTCTGGGAATTCCCAACATTTATAAGCCATATAGAGAAGTATTGTTATAGAAAACTTGCCAAATCTATAGGGCCTTTTAAATTCTCAAATAAGAAGCCTAAGAAATTTATGAGTGTGTTGCTAGATGTGGAGGCCAAGTAAACTCACAATGTTGATCTAGTTGTGTTTAAATTTCTCCTGCCTTCTGGCACTTTGAGCCATAGTGGAAAGCAATCATTTACTCCTAGCAGCATTAGGCATTTGGAAACACAGGGATACCATGGAAGAGCAGTGTGAACATAAATTATGTTACACAACTGGTCCCAGAACTGGTGGTAGGGAAGTTTCCTCTCAGTGCTGATCTGTAGTGACATGGGTGGGCACAGAAAACAAACAGCCCCTGAGCAAAATGTGGAGCCAGCCCCTGGTTTACCAACTTTCTGCATCAGGCTGCTTTCATTTAAGATACCGTTACAAGGAAACAAACAGAAAGCTTGAGCTTCCAAACCTTGTAGTTCCTTGCTGCAAATACAAATGTCTTTTTTAGATGATTGGTATTTAAAGGCATTCCTTATCTGTATATACAAGCCCATTTTAAATGTGAAGTTTGGGATGGAAAGCAGTATGTGGGCTTTCTCTTCCTGTGCTTTTAATTGCTTTGCAAGTTTCACATTTAGGAAAGAATCTAGCCAGCTTGGCACCCTGTTAGGGATCAGAGCTTACTGAGTGCTTACAGAGCCTCTGGAGCAGAGCAGAGGGGCAGTCGGGGTGCAATCGCCCTCTCTGACGCAGCATGTGCTGGATGGAACCTCTTGGAACAGAACAGAAGTGATCCATCTCTCTTGGAAAGGTTTCAGTTAGAAGAAACTTATTTTTCATTCTTTTATGGAGCATTTAATTTTAAACCTAGGGTAAAGACTGTCAGAAAGTCCCAAGTACTACTGTGTGTAAGCAGTCAGATGATCTATCATGTGGAAGATTACCTTGATTTAATGCAAGGCAAAATGCAGTTTGTTGAACCCAGAGACAAATGAAGTACTTATCTGAAAAGTAATTTTAATGAAAAAATTATGTGTGATATATACATGTTCTTCTGGTGAAGCTTATTGAAGTTATATGGTAAGATTTCTTTGTAGAAAGTTTCCTTCTTTTCTTTATGAACGCTCAACTGTATCACCTTCTTCCTTTCCATTTCCATTTCCATTTTCTTTTCACTTATGATAAATTTGGATCTTTTGAAGAACAAAGATACAGTAAAGATTAGGGGGAGAGAGAAAGAGAATAACTGCCTGAATATGTACCTGTGCATACATAGGGAAGAGAACTTGTCATCCATGAGTTACATAGATCAGCAAGACTGTATGCTACAGGAGACACTTATTAAGAAAAATGTGTTAGAGAAAAATAGTAAAAAAATCATCATAGTTTTTGATTGCTTAAATATGCCATAGATCATTAGTAAAGTGTGATTAATTGACTTGTGTTTCAAAGCTTCTTAAAACCCTTATAAATCATACTACATTTCCAAGAATGTATTGAAAACATTTATTTCCATGTAATCACAAGATTTTACTGGTGCTTTTTTTTAATTTCAATTTTCTTTTTTATGCCCCCCCCCAAAAAAAAAGATGTTTTAGCTTGAAAATTCATGCTTATCTTTTCTTGTTACAAACTCTTGTTCTTCTTCTACACACAAGACCTCACTAACAGTGTCTTATGCAAAAAATATGCTCTTTGCCTTGACTAATATATCAGCTGATTATCTCAAGAAAAAAACCCAATTACTAAAAGTTTTTTTTTAATGAAATGAGATCTAGAGTCTGCCTATGGTTTAGTAGAGTATTCTAAAAATCTTCAGTAGAACGGATTGTTATTATTAGCTCATACCATTTCTGAAAATCAGTTTATTAAAATACATTATTATGGTTTAGTTGACAAGGAGAATATCTTTCTGAAAGTTCTCTCAATGTATCCTCTAAACAAGAATACAATGCCTGCAAAAATAGGCCAGTGAGGAAAGAAGAGGTTTTGGTGAGGCGCTGTTTATTGTTCAATAAATCACAGTCACTATAAGTGACCTGCTGACTTCAAGTTCTTGAGGTCAAGGAACCCTTTGCTATTCCGCAACTTCACCTCTTTTCTGAACCTCTTAATCAAAAGTGTAAAGCCAGAAATAACATCAAACAATCAAGAGCTGGATGATTGGATTGGTTATTTTAAATTACAACAGCTATGGTTGTGACATATTTGGGGATAGAGTGTATTGTCTCAGCCTCACTAAGTATGTTGAATAGGTTGAGCATTTTGTGAGAAACAACCTTCCTCCAAAAAAAGAAATAAAATTAAATGAAGCCATCACTTGAAGGTATTTTGACAGACAATTAATTTACTACACATGCTGCATATGTAAAAGCTGCAGGGACTGAAAAAAAATTTTAGTGTAGTAACACCTCTGCTTTACCCCAGCATAAAAGAAGGATATTTTTTATTGGCTTTACTATATTAACATATATTTAATTAAAACTTTTATCCCAATTCAACATGGTAATAAGTATTGGTTCTTGTGGTTTTACCTGTGCTGTTAATGACACATTCAAGGGTGAGAGGGATACAAATGAAATTATGGCACAAAGAAGTGAAGATTAACCTTATGTAAAGAGTGACACAGACTCCATTTCTGTTCTGCAATTTCTGACGTGTTGTTTCAGTTATGATAAACATCACAAAAATTAGTAAGAATCAGACAGATAAAACCAAAATCAACATCTTGGTAATAACCATGAGGTTGCTTGACTTGGTTTTAGTTAATGAGCTAATAATAGAAAGGAGATTATGCTGTCCTTTACTGGAAAGGAAGCAGACCTGTGAAGTTTTACATCTGAAGGCAACCTATAAGTTTACTGAAGTAGTCATGAGTCTGCCATGGTATTCTGTGAGCAAAGAGCCTGTGTACTTGGGCTGCTTGCAGAAAGGGAGATAGCCAACAACCTTATTCAACACAGAAAAATCCTAAACCAGAAACGTTTAAAATTCTTCCACAATCTACAGTAAGACTTAATACGTATGATAAACTGCACAATGCAGTAGAATCATAGAATCATAGAATAGTTAGGGTTGGAAAGGACCTTAAGATCATCTAGTTCCAACCCCTAGTATCTTCATTAGAACTTGACTTGGAGTGAATGAAGACCGTATGACCATGCAAGGCTGAAAGAGATAGATGATCTTTGCAGCCACAGTAAAAAGTAAACCAAGAATTTAAAAATCAACAATGTTGCTAAGATTGCACAGAAGAAGCAATTATTAGACACTACGAGCCATGATTTATAGTGTACAAATGGTCATAATTTTGGGCTCTAGTAATCAGACTTAGAAAGCATCTCTCAAAATACTTGTTAAACTAAAATGAGCTCTTGAAGAGCAGGAATCATGTGCAAAGCAGTCATTTCCCTAAAATTTATGGAAGAAATATTTTTTAATTAGGTTTTTTTTGTTTCTTTTTTTTTTTTTTTTTTTTTTTTTTGCTTTTCAATCCAGCCAGCTACTTTTCCAGGACATAAATCCTGGGAGGGAAAAATGAGGAACAATCTGAAAAATCTTCAATGCAAATGTGCTCTTGGAAAAAGATCTTTCTCTGGGAGCCATACTATTAACACAGAGCAAATTAAAAAACAGTAGGATGAAAGGCAGATACAATATGTGTCTAAATTTCCTTCAAAGCTTAAACTTCTCAGATCTGCTTACCTCCATTAAAGATCAGTGCAGCCTCCTTTCTATCACTAGGTCGTTAAATAAAAACAAGTTAACCTGATGGTAATGGATCAGATACTCTTTCCAGTTGTATCTATCTGCCTCCCTATTCATGGCACATATATCTTCATCACATAAGCAATTTCAAAAACTGAGATGGGAGTTACATGGTGTTCTTATCACTGACTGATCAGATACTACTGCAGCATTTCATCGTGCAGAAATACAGTGCAGTATTACAGCAATATATTATCCCCATTCTTTAAGATCTTACGTGTAAGCAGAAGAAATTGGCTTTCTATGTTTTAAAGAAAAAACAAGTGAAGAAATCTAAGGCAAGCATACAGACATTACAAGTATGGCTCAGTGCATGCATTTAATTGTATTTTTTTTTTTTTTTCTCAATATAAAGTATTTTCTTTATGAGAATTTTAATTTACTGGCTATCTAATTGCCTTTTATACCACGGGGAAAAAAAAAAGAGAAAAGAATTGCTCCAATAAAAGGCTAATGAAAAACAAAAAAAAGCTAAATGGCTTCCAGAATAATATTTGATCACTAGTAGTGTGTGTTGCTATAAGCCAAAATGTTCTTGGCTCCCTAAAATAATTCCAGGTTGAAGGCTCTGCATGACTATTATAGTTTGACTCATTCTATTGAAGCTGAAATTATAGAAAAAAAAAAATAAATATTCTGTGACTTGTTGCGCCAATAAAAACAAATACATATTCTTTCCTTAGTCATTTGCAAGATTATTTGGAGAAACTCTACATATGAGGGGAATGATTGAATGCAGCAATATCAGGGGGGAAGAGAAAAATAAAAGTATAATAGATGGAAATGATGAGAGCCAAAATGGAAGGGAAGAAGAATAAAGACTGGAAAAAAATTAAATCTATGAGAAAGTAATGGTAAAACTCCCCTGCTGTGGCTGGTAGAGAAGAAGGGGAAAAAAAACATCCTCTTCCCTACCCATGTCCTTGGACTAATTCCAGTCATGTTTGGATTTCTAGGACTTCTACAGTATTAGTTTATTGATGTCCCTAATTACATGGATGGGAAACCAGCTGTGGCTGGGTCTTGATATCTGGTATCCTTAGATGGTTTTATGCAAATTACTCAGATTTAGAGCAAAAAAGTTACCCATGTCTGTCTCTTGACTAGGTCAGGGATCTATCAGTGATGGCCACCAGGAAATACTGAGGAGAAAGACAAATGCCCCATCCACTGCACTGTATTGTATGGATCTTATTCTTAGGCACCTAATTATTGTTATACATTGGTTGGTGTATATTTCTATTTCACCAGACAACTGGGTATGTCAAGCACCTTGTGTTATTGGTTTAGTCGAAAAGGCTATAAGATCTCCTGCAAACATGAAAGATGAGATTGACCAAGTTTGCTGTCAAAACATTTTGCTGACTGTCCTGTATCAAGTAGGAAAAGAAGTGAGTCTGAGGCTGGGAGAATCAATACTCAGTACATGGAGATTAGAGTGCAGCTTCAACATCTGTGTATCATCAGTTGGATTTGTAGTGTTAAGAAGTCACTGGACTTATTTTAACTGGCAGATGCTCAGTGGTGCCCAGGAAGCGCCTATAGTGTGCGCATTGACTTGGCCGCTACTTATCTGTATATTTGTTTGGGAGCAAGTGTTCACTTCATTCAGTTAAAAAAACCCAAACAACCAAACAGTAAAATTGAAGCTATTTCAGTCTCTTGTACTTTGACACTGAACTGATTCTGCCCCAGATCTCAGTGAACACGTACAGTGACAAAAGTAAAAAGGCAGCAAACTCTAAGCCCAGCTAAAAATTTCAATAAATTAATTAAAAGAAAAATATTAGGAGACCTGAGCCTCAATCCTTCTAAATCATGCACCTGAAAAGTTGCAAGAAGGTGGACCCCAGGACCCTTTTACATTATAGATTGAGCCATCAGCTAAAGGACTTCTTCACCCCATTCAGACATTTGTGTCTCATTAGCTCATGACAGATTATGTGGGTTTGGCAATATAATCTCATACAGCGTGACTCAATACAATTTCTTTTTATAAAGAATTTTCCTTAAATGTATAGAAGTTTGCCTTGAATGATTGACTATCCTTGCTACTTGCAAACCAGCAGGCAGCTTGCTGGCCAATTTACCTGAGTATTTTCTCAAGTACAGTAGTTCTGCACAATTATTCTACTGTGGTGGTTCTGGTGCTTGTGTAAAAGGAAATATAAGATGAAAAATGACAGCAACCGACATATTTTTCTCATACACAAGTAGTATTTTTTCAAGTGGAACAAGGGGTGACTTAGTGAACTAATCACTGCTTTTTGACATATACAATGGTAGTGAAATAATGTTAAAAATGGCACTGGAAGGTCCATTGCAGTGCGACATGGCTAGTGCTTTTAGCTTTGTTTTTAGAATGATTTCTTAAAAATGAGCTCAGACATCACTTCAACTGGAGTTTTGAAATTCTGTCTTAGTCCACTAGATGGTGATCCTTGTAAATCAGGTTTCAGGTAACTAAACAAGTCTCAGGCCATCAACCATTAAAAAAACCCCAACATTCCTGTATGCAGAATAGAAAAACCTGCTTACAATATGACACGATTTGCATCATAAACCTATGCAAACAAATTCCAAAGCATGGTTGAGAACCTGCTTGAGCATATAACTGCATGGGCCCCAGCATTACATCAATAGGAGGATTGAGATACAGTCGCCAAGAAAAGTGAACTTGATCTCACTCTCTTGTCACTGCAAATCACTTTGTAATGTCCCAGCTGAAAACCCCTTTTAAAAGCTCATAATGAAAGATACAGCAAGGCGCTGTTATTATTTGAGGCTGCCTTCAATACACATGCATTTAAGCATATTTTGTTTTCTGCATAGGATGCACAAAATTCCATATGCTATCTTACATAAAAAAAGGCTTAAGTTATGGTAATAGAAACGTTTTATTAATCAAATATATTTACATTTCTTCATATTCTTTTTAAATGTGTGCCTGTTGTCTTCATTTAAACACAATGCAATTTTTACAGTTGATATCACAAGAATACAGCTACATGCATGATATAATTGGTCCTTTGCAGTAAAAAAAGATGCAATTTTATGAAGTTTAAAAAATGCAAGCAAGCTATTTATCTTTTTAATTATGTTGACATTATTATTTTTATTACAACAGAGGACCCCTTCAGCATACTCTACATATATAGGGTGGATTTATGAACTTTTTTAGGTTAGCTTAATCTAAAAATTGGCTAATCAAAAGTTCCAAAATCTAGACAAAATATAAAAGAAAAGCTTTTATGCAGCCCCAGAATATTTTATTTTCTGGAATCTTATCCACAGAAAGGATTTGGGTGGTACAGAGGAGTGCTCTGATTGTAATTAAAAAAAAAAAAAAAAAAAAGAAAAGAAAAAAATCATAGCAACTGTTGACTCTCAAAAGCAATGAGGACTTACTTTTGGACTTCCACCTATTTATTTGTCTGAAATCACATCATTTTGTCAGCTATAAGACAGAATCACATAACATAATGGCACCATAAAAATAACAAATAGTAATTAAAAGGAGAGATGATGTTACCAAAAGATATAAACATCATTGCTTTTAATTTTGTAGTATGTAATATGCTGTAATTACTACATTATTCCCAACTTAGCTTTCTTTCATGGGAAGACAAAGATCATATTTGGGGTCTATAACTGTAGGGTCTTAAGGGACCAAACATCTTTCTGAAAGGAAAAATTTTATGAATGTATAACATTTAATTCCACACTGAAAAAAGAAATCAGGACTAGGCACAGTTTTTAAATATGACTTTCAATGTATTCTGGCTTGGACAAAACAAAAAAAACCCTAACGAAACAAACAAACAAACAAACTCCTGACAAAACAAAAAAGCAAAAAAACCCCAAACCAACCCAAAACAAAACAAAAAACAAAACAAAACAAAAAAAACACAAAACAAAACAAAAAGCCCAAAACAAACCCCCAAGCTTGTATTTTTTTACCAAACTACAAAACAAAGATGCCAAGTGCTTCAGAAATTCTGAAATTGCAGGCACATAATCACTACATTTAAAGATACTTGTACTACACTTACTGCTTCAGTTTGCTGTGTGCAAACACATACTGTATTCATAATAGACCTAAATGTACAGTTGTTTTGTTCATACATGAGCAGAAACTCACTCAGCATTCAGGTAGAGCAGACCGGAACTAGATTTTGTTTAGTCCAAACCTAGGATTTATTTCAGCTTGTCCATGTTAGTTTTTACGTTTGCTGTATTGTAACAGGATGCCAAATGTTGTACTTAAGGAAAAACCCACTATGAAATCATGGATTTTAGCTGAATTGCTTTTTTATGCTGCCAAATCTGTTCTGAAAGTGCCATGCATAAAATAATACAATAATTGAAATTGTGCTTAGGCATCTGGCACAACATAGTGATTTACACAAGAAAGAATTACTTGGAAGAAAGTAATTAAGTTCTGCAGAAATCCTACTCTGGTGAATTTAAAAAAAAAAAAAACAGGAAAATCTTGAAATAATTGATCTTTACTTCATACCCATTCAAGAGAATATTTAGACACATGTTTAATTAAAAACATATGAGTAAGCCTATCTATATTCAGCAGGGATCTTGCAATATTGTAAGCATATACTTACATCCTATTTGCATTACTGGATTCAAATATAAATCCCTTCTGCAAGAGGATGAGTGCTCTGCACTACCACTAACCATATCCCTGAACAGGAGAGCACAGTTAGATAATGCAGCAGCATAAATCAGTGATCCAACAGATAGCTCACATTTGCTTTTCAGGGAATGTCATATATCTTTTCGCACTTACTCTATTTATAAATTTCTGCCCTTTTTTTTTTTTTTTGGGGGGGGGGGGGAGAGAGAATGTCTATTTGCTTGCAGAAATGATCTACAACTGCTGGTCAAGTGTTAACCAAAAGCCGGTGCCCCACCAAGATGTTACTTTACGTTAAGTCCCTTAAATAATGGAAGGTGTGAACTACCAGGCATGAGGGTCTGAAACGTTTAGGATCAGATTTTGGTTTTTTCTGTTTGATTAGCCTTGCTAGGAATAGAACAATGTCCATATAGTCACCTTTAAGTTACAATTCTTCCTACCCAGCTTCCCATGCTTCTTTGAACCTAAAAAACAAACACACACATTTACATAGTAGTTAAGAATTTCTCATCATTTAGAGGAAAATATCAGGTGAGTGGTAACAGAATTGCTCTCTTCCCATATCTCCGCACTGAGAAACAGAGCTGAAAAACTCACAGGGCTAAAGCCTCTTAATGAGATAATCTGGTACTTGCTAGAACAATGATAAAAATATCTCTTTTTTTTCGCAATGTTTTACATTTGTAATGGCCAAAGACAAATAACAGGGTAATTCCTGAAGTAATTTCCTGCAAAGCTTTGGAAAGTTCAGATTCTGCAGTGTATTTTCTGCAATATACTAAATGAACATCCTGAAGTAAGGATGTCTTAGACTGTACACTCTTTTTTACATGTATTTGAATTTTACTGTATGGTCTTTTTCTACTTGAGCTTTTTGCAGAACTCATAAATGATCTGAACCTGTTATTATATTTGTAGCTGATTCTGTCTAGCCCTTTACAGAGTTGGGCACTTAATTCTCTACATATTTAAAATCATCCCCATAAATGTTTTTAGAATATTTAATATAATCAACTGAGCCCTTATGAGCCACCCAGCATTTCAGTCTTGGTGCAAAACTGAATGAATCTGTTTTAATCCCCATAATCTCCAGAAATTTATTTGCAGTTTTACCTTATCATATAGCATGACGTCAGAACTGCTTAGGTTTGCTTCTTGTTGGTGGTTTGGTTTTGGTATTTTTTGGTGGGTTTTTGTGATTTTTTTCTTTTTTTTTTTCCTTTTTTTCTTTTTTTTCTTTTTTTTTTTTTTTTTTTACATTTTTATCAAACTACAGCTCTAGCATCAACTCAATCAATATATAAACAAACACTGCTGGTCTCTAAAAGGGAAAACCATTCTTTGATTAGACAAAATCAGGAAATCTGAAATACATCAAAGATAAAAGCTTGAAAAAAGCCAATATGGAAACTGTTAAATTGAACCAATGTAATGACATCTGAGCTTTTTACATTGATGTTGGGAATATTTTGGCATCCTTTCATTCATGACTACACCAGGCAAATTTCCATAAAGTGAATACTATGAGGCCTCCAAGCCATTTACAAAGTATGTGAGTTCAGATTTAGCTTTTTTAACTAACACAGGAACATTTTCAATTTGATAAAAACCAACAGAGTAAAAATATCAATGGTCTACAGCCTGGACTTCTGATCAGTTTTCCTGTTAGGATTTACACATATACTGAAATCTTAAATATTTAAAATACTTTCTACTGCTTCTATCTTTCATAGCTATTAGACTGAATTTGAGAGCTCTATTAGTTTAATATAGCTTTCCTACTGGCTTCTTTGTACAATGTATGTTTGCAGATATGTAACATTCCTTTTTTTATTTTTTTTTTTTTCCAGAATATCTATGCCAATGCAATGTGGCTGAGTGAAACTACTTACATGAAAAAGTGCACACAATGTGAGGCATGAGACTATGGAAATGAAATGCCCTTTGGTCTGAGGAGGATGATACTGACCCAGATACAACTCTTGATCACTTCGCATCCCTCACAGCAATTTCTATTACAGCCATGTCAAGATCAACTTAGCCTAGCCCAGCCAAATATATGGATTATACCTGGGTCCTTTGAGTCATGCTACAAAAAAAGGTGTAACAATAAACAAGTCCATGTGCATTCTCAGTCATAACTACAGGCAGAAGAACCCTTGAGGTTCCTCACTTTGGCATGAAACAACAATTATAAAGGCTTTTAGAATTAAAACAATACAAGGTGGGACTTGAAATGTTAACGGTCCCAACTAACTTGTCAATTGAAATAAGACTTATCCCTAGTCATAAATAAATAATCTCTTTCCTGGTGTCACTTCCATGCCAGGATCAATATCTCTTAACGTCTTACTTATTTTATTACTGCTTTTGGTTTTCTGGGACTGATTGAAAGTTGCTCAGAGGAAATCTTTGGTTTTGCTTAAGTGTCCATGACATTTAATCATGACTTTCCTTGCAGTTTAATTCCAGCCAGTCAATCAGTTAATCCACTTCAATTGATTCTGTGCTCTCTGTTATTGGCTTGCACTCATTGGGCATCCTCTGGTGTCGACTCAGCTGCGTGGCTTGTGTGAAGCTCCTCTCACACCTCTCGCACCTGGTGAAGTCAAGAGAGAAAATTGAGACCAAGGAGCTGCTCTGGGGGTGGGGGTGGAAGGGGGTGATGGGCTTTGTCTCATCCTGCCTAATCAGAAGAGACACTCAAAAGTGGCTTCAGATTTTACTGGCTCAAGAGGTTTAATTGGTGGCTACTTCCAAGGCCTTGATGCCTATGATGGGACAAGGCCTTTCTGATTCAGAACAGAGGAATCTGTCAATAGACAGGGGGAAGGTGATTTCTCCAGAGAGGCCTGTCCTGCTGTAGCTCTGATCACTGTCAGCTCAAATAGATAAAGAACAAAAAGAGATTTTTAAGAGTGAGCCATCAAAGAAGCAGCTTGTCTGCAGTTTTCTGCTCTGTAACCCCTAGGAGAAATTGATGACAAATAGAATTTCACCTTCTGCTAATTTAAAATCTACGATTGCCTACTGGAGTAAGAGAAATCACAAAGCAATAATTGTTCAGTGTGAGAACAAGACAAAACTCTTTGTTTATCTGATCTGATTATGCAATGCGGTTCATTTTAAATAGGCACAAAGAGTTAGTGGTTACTCAATTATCTGAAAGCATCCACACTGTTTGAAAAATCTGTGTGTTGAGCAAGAACTCGTAACAGTCACCAGTGTTTGCTTCATTGTCTTTTATGCAGTCTTTCTACCCTGTCCTTTCTTTAGAGAACCATAGTCTGCAACAAAAACAATGTGTGAACAAATGAACAAAGCCATTGAATTTTGGAGGAAATAGGATGTGGGTTATTTCTAGCTTGGTATGAATCCTCTATCCCTGCTCTGAAAGAGAATCTACTGTATTTAATCTTCCAAGGAGCACCCCCTTAATTTGCATTCTGAACACTAGATAGGGGTGTTTGATGAGTTGCAAATATGGATGCAGGAGATTCTTCTTGTATTGTGCTCACTCCAAAAGCTACCTTTGATTTAATGGTGCAGTGTGATCTTTTATCTTCAAAGAATATTATCATAAAAGCATCACTAAGATGAATTCTTCACCTTCAAAGGAGAAATCAGGAAAACAAAGGGCTCAGCTAATTCATATTCATCTATCTCTTCACTGATGTGAATGATAAAAAGTGAACTGTCACTGATCTAACTGCTTACAAAAAAAAAAAGATAAAAGAAATATATTTACACATATGCATAATTGTGGAATGTTCTTCACAGTAGTAATTTTTAGTAAGAAACTTCTGTTTCAGGAACATTTAGCACAGGCATTACAGAATCATTCATCTAAGCTACTGTACCAATCTAAAATGTCAACACTTCTAAGCTGTGTTTCTTTGATTGTCTTTCATAGAGTATTTTTAGCAGCCTGTTCCACTGTTAAAAACTGCACTGTGATCTTGACAAATGTAAAATGTCAGCTTTAATGTATCAGACCTATCAGCTCAATGAAAATAACTCAGAAGTATTGATTACTTAATGATTTTGGGGGTATTCATTAACGTCTATGTGCAGATCATCCACTCTCCAGAGCTCCTGAAGTGCTGATGACACATTAGTGGACTGCTGATTGTTTATTAGAAAACTGATTAGTTACTGGATTAGTGTGTCAAAATACACTACCTTTCATTGCCTGACAAACTTGCAAATTATTGTATTATTTTTATATACATATATATGTATCTATCATAGAGACATTAGAATCAATTTTAAGGCTGGGGGTTTAATTTAGTCTGTATGAGATATTGCCATCTGCTTGAACTTGATAGTTTTGTTATTTTGACGTCTACAAAGGCAAGTGCTTTGTTTGCTGAGTAATAGGAGGCTTGGATCCCTGCCTGAGCAAGCTGTAAATGATAAAGTTTCAAAATAATCTACAAAATCAGGCGTGGTAACACCTGATTTCTAAATGTCTGGCTAAATAAATGAAATATTCTATATCAGGATGCCATGGGGCCATATGTGAATCAAAGTAAGACTATAAGGTGATCAAAACATGGAGCTACTCATTAAAAACACTGGCCATGAAGCTGTGGCAGGCCTCCTTACCATTTCTGGAGCTTGCCTGGGAGGCTAGAGTTGGGCACTGCACTCACTCAGACCCTTGCATTGTTCTTGAAAGCAGAGTAAGGCTCACTGTATTACTTTCAAATGCAAGTTCCTGACCTTTATCCACAAGTTTCTTCTGCCATCAGAGTGCTCTAACTTCCCAGCTACAGGCTGTTCTGGGAAACACTCATGCAGGCACAGAAAAGAAGGATGCTAAAGAGAGACCAGAAAAGAATAAATCTCTTGTTACAAGCATCTACACTTTGGATGGGAGAGATGTGGGTGCCAAGTATTGCTGCTGGTAATGCTATGCTATCTGCACTATACAGCCCCTGGAAAAAGTCTGAATGAAGCCTTTGGCAAGGTGTCTAATTCCCCTGGCTTTCTCATGTACACAGGTAACCTTCAGATAGTACCTAAGATGCCTCATACTGTCTAGGCACCGGCAAAGGATGTGGATGGTGTTTTCAGGACAAATAGTTTTGGATATATAAGTGCCTAGCTTACAGGTGGGGACATGTATTAAGCCCCTGCCTTCTCTTTTCAATGCGTCCAGAGAATCTGTTGCTGGATACAAACTGATAGGAAAGGTGAGGATGATAGTGTCACAGCAGTCAGCACAGCTATCCCACTGTAGGTGGGAATGGTAATAAAGCAGCAATATTTTTCCTTTTGAATTATGATGTACAAAACAAACCCTCCAAAGCCAAAACAAATAAAAAAAAAAAAAAAAAAAAAAAAACCAAAAAGAAAAAAAAAGGACAAAGCTGAGATGTCACTGCAGGTACAACATCTATTTTCAACCTGAAATGAATGTTTCCCAGTTTTCATTTAAGTAAGAAACAATGAAAAAAACCTGGGATATCCCAGTCTGAAAGAATTTTTCTTCTAATTCTTTTGGGTTGACTCACGAATATTAGATGCTTGCATAAACCTGGTTCTGCAGACAAGTCCCTCAACTATTCTTTAATCTTGCTGAAATGGAAAGTATTTAGAGGGAAGAATTTAAAAAAAACTGGGATGTACAATGATTTTCCTTTCTCTCCTACCTTTTAATTTTTTCAGAGCTTTGTTCCCAGACTAGCAGCCATAGTGGAGACTTCAGTAAGATAAGAATACACAAAAACTTTACAGTGGTGAGGCTGACTTGATAGCTTGTGATGACATGAAAAGAAATCCCTTCTAACTGGACCTGAAGTCCAGGCAATGCAGCTAAAGCTTTGACTACAGATAACCTCACTTAGCATTGTTATCTATAATGAAAAGCAAATAGAAAAAGTCTTCCACCAGGCATTCAAAGTTGCCTAAGACCTACAAAGAAAACGTCTTCTCACAGAAAAATCTTACCAATTAGACCAATCAGACCTCTTTCAGAAGTCTTTCCAGACCTCTAAAATCAGTATTTTAAAATACGGTCACCCTATGTTCACCATTTTTAAAACCAGCTTCCAAAAGCAATATACATACAAACATACATTTAGTGTTTGACATTGCGTGCTTAATCCATGCACACTGTAATTTGTCCAAATGCCACTTACAAGCCTAACTGCCTAATTGCATTAGAAATGGTGAGATTGCATTCACAGTAGATGTGAGTCAACCATCCAGCTAACTGCTAATAGTAAAAATATTATTCAATGGAAGTATGTACATTACCATAAATACAGACTTTTTTAAGAAACCTTATCTCACAGGACTTTTCCATTTTACACTTTTTTGTTACACTCAAAATCTCTTTTTAAACAAAGATTCTAAAACTAAATTGCATGAGCAAGAGACAGAAATCTTGTTTGTCACGTTTACAGTTCTTATTTCTTAGAATTTGTTGATTTTTTTTCACTCTAAGCTTACTTAATACCGTGTCTTGCACAATGGTGGTGAGACATCAAGATGAGCTGCTGCTATCTCTTTTTCCTTCACCAGAGAGGGTGGATTAATTTCTGGACAAGTTTTCTGCACCTCTGCTCTCAAATGCAATCAGCCCTGCAGGGAAGGCAAATTTGCCCTTTTGAACAGCTTGCAGGATCAGGGTGTATACATCCCCTTATCTGACTAGCAGGGATTGGAAGATCTGCAGCTCCAGTTTTAGCTTCATACAAAATGACTAGTCAACTTACTGCAAATACTTCAACAGGTCTTCCAGAGAGAAACTGGTACTTTACTGGTATGCTGTTTCTTGAGTTTAAGGAATAAACTACATAAAAAACTTGCAAGTATGAAATTATGCCATACGTTATAAAGAAACAGCACAGATCACCCACAATTTTTGTTGCTCTGCCCTGCAGCTTCAAGAATGGCCAGATAAATCCCAGAATACTTAAATACTTCAGCATAAGCAGGGCAAAGCAAACAAACAAATTCCAGATCAATGGTTAATTGCAGTACATACATTAAGCACTTTCACAAATGAAATTGTGCGGTAGTTAAGGCCATTTTGGAAAAGGGTTAAAAAATAACCAAACCAAACCGGAAAAATAACGACCCTAAATGGGGCAAAATAGCAGATCTATTGGAAACGTGACAAAAACAGGATGTTAAGAAAAAAAATTAAGTGGAGTCAACAAGGTTACACATAAGTAACACCTTCACATTAAAAGAAATCTATTTTCCATTTTGACCTGGAAACCTCTTCCATTAATTACTAAAATCTATTTACACAGCAACTAAATAAAATCAATCTGATTGCTCACACTATTTTTGCCTCATTTTCCATGGGCTCTGAGCATTCAACAAACTGGCCCTAGAGGAGCCAATGTTTAGATGCTCTGAGTTTCCATGTTTTGCCACCTATAAAGCCATCCTAGCTACAACTTCTGGTATGCAAGCTCTTCTGTCCTGGATATGCAATACTTGGTTCCTGGCTCTGTCCCCTTGCCCCAAGCAGAGACATGTACAGAAGCCATGCTTCCTTCCAACCATATATGGAGGCAAAGCGTCTCTACTGGTATCTCTACTGGGCTTGTTATGAGGGGTTCTGGCAGGCCCCATGGCTGAACTCTCTTACATTAACCAGACCGGGAGCACAGGATGGCAAAAGTAGAAAAGAAGACAAACACAGAAAAGTAGATGAAGGACAGGCAGACCCTGGAGAACTGAGAGAGACACACACACCTTCCTCTACATGTATTCTCGTTTCTTGCCAGAACACCAGGTAGCTTCCAAATGAAGTGATATCAATGCATTACACATTGATATCAATACATTATTTTTCTTTTAAAGTGGAATTGTTCCAGGTAAAACATCCACAAAATTTGTGCCTGTCAGTTCAGCAAAGACATCGGCACAAATATGGAAAATGTGTATTCTTGTATTGACGAACACCTGCTGTTAGGTAGGCAGAATCTTTCATAACAGAAGGTAAAATCTACCTGGGCCAGCTGTGCTATAATTGGAGGTGAGCATAGAGGGAAAATTATTTCTGAGATGCAGTTATGTGCTTGGCTTTAATTTCAGTAAACAGAAACTACAGAAATAAGCAGAGTCTGTTTAATTAAAAAACATCTTGACCAAGTGACTTCTTTTTTTTTTTTTCTTGTATCTTGGACAGCTGAACACTACCAATTTATTACTATGATCTTATCAAACTTACACCACAAGCCAGAGTTGTATTTTATATGCAGTGATTCTGAGACTAAAAAAAAGATGGATATTTCTACCCCATATTTGACCAGACCCAAATTAGCTTTAATGTTAAGTTCCATCTACCTTATCATGTAGACATCAAAGAATCATATTAATGTTCTTACATCATAGCCTGTCCCAGTCTTGAGTGTATTTTCAGCTATGGTTCTCTGGCAGCAGCTTGTAATTTCATTAAAAAATCAAGTTCACATCGGAGGACAGAAAATTGTTCAAGGCTAGCAAGGCACCCAGACCCAAGCCTGGCTTAATTCTAATTTTAGCCATGCCACTAAGAGTGGCTGTATATAGTGGTCTGACCTTGGCTTTCAAGAGAGCCTCTGCTCTGTGCTGGTATGGAGCAGAAATGCTGGTGAACAGCAGCAATGCATTTCCCTCTTTAATCTCAGCTGGCAAAGGCTGTTGGCTTCAAGTACTTACTTGAAGGGCTTTTCCCCAGTGTGTGTCCGGATGTGATTGTTGAGTGTTGTGGCACCAGCAAAGGCACGACCACAGTAGCCACACTTGAAAGGCCTGTCACTGGAGTGCGTAACTACATGGTTCCTCAGCTCTGAAGGTTGGGAGAAGGACTGGGAGCAGTGACCACACTGGTAGGGCCTGCAATGGGAAAGAGAAACACCATGCCATCAATGCTTTCTATTGACTTGAGCAGAAAACCGTACAGGCAGGAACATCTGGTCCTCCAAACTATTTGCAAAGAGAACTGTGGATTCAGCTTTCTTGGGAGACACCCAAAGTTTCATGATCTCTTTAGCAAATGTGAAATGCTTGTGCAGGAATTGACTGAGAGTCTGTGGGCATCCTGCTCCACAAAACGTAATTCATCAAGCTATGAGCTAGGATTACACGTACACATGCCTGCCTTGTTTCTCTCAAACTCAACGTGGTACTCCTTCATCACAAAAGACTCCTCACACATCTGAACTAAGAGACTCATGAAACCCTCTGTCTGTTGGTGCCAGCTACAGTCTTACCTACAAATGCATGTCTGATTGTTAAACCCATATCCCAAGTGGATCTGTCACTATTTGCAATTAAATAATTCATATGGCTCTGGAGGAATCTAGGTTTTCTGAGATCACCTTTTTCAGTGAGAGACATTGGAATAAATAATCACCATGTTACAATTACCTTTCCATTTTCTTACTGCTATTGAAAACATTTGCATCGAATTAACACATTTCTCCCATCCAGACTGAAAACACTTCTTTTCATGATCTTGAAATGAAACCCAGAACTTAGGTTTTCAACACCACAATTTGTTAAAAACAAACATAACAAACAAACAAAACTGACTGATACGTTACAAATTCAGAATCATGACAAGCAGACTGCAAACACAGAAAAGAAAGTATACAGGACAGCAAGGTGAGATAGAACTACTGAAATGCAAATACCATTTGTAACTAAAATAAAATGTGAGGTAACAATATATATATTTGGTACACATATTTGCACTATTTGGTAAAAGTGATTTGATGTCAACATCCTACATGGCTTTCTTTCTTTTTGAGAATTCAATTAAATTAGCCACAAAGTCCTATAATCTCATCAGACTTTTTGTTAAGGAAATTAAGATTTTTTTTCTAGAGGTATATTAATGATTTCTACCCTATACAACATTGTAAGTCAGAGCTCTTGATATCTGCATTTCTAGAGCAAATGGCTAACTCCAACTTAATTGCTCTCTCTTTAATAAATGTGTATGTTTAAATGGCTGGAAACCAAAACTAAAAGGAAGGAGACAATAGTGACCAAGCATGTACAATTCAATTAAGTGCAAAATAAAGTGAACTATCTCATTTGTCAAGTGAACTGCTTAATTGTGGCTACTTGCATCACTGAACACAAATACTATTATTTTACAGTGCTTCAGAGCACTGAACCCTGATTGTAGAATTTTTTAGCTTGATTAATAGCTCAGTATTGGTCAATAACTCAATAGCTTACATTTTTAATTACTTACATTTGAAAATCTAACTGCTCTCCAACAAGTTTGAAAGAAATATATAAAAGCTGTGGAAAGGTTACTTAACCTAGATGTTGTGGCCCTTAAAAAAGTACATGAGATATGTAAAATAATATTTTAAGAGAAAAATAAATGCTGAACATGTTTCTCTTATTGGAAGACAAGTAGTCACATGCCCAGTCTTCTCCTTATTTGAAGTGTGCAGTTAATTTGCACACAGAATATTTATTGAACTTGAAATGAAAATTCAAGAGCTGCTAAAACAAAGATGATTTGTGAATGCAGGTTTATTTGTTTGGATATTTTCAAATAAAACACTTTTAAGCAAAAAAAGCACATTAAGATACTCTGTATCCAAGAAATAATGATTTTTTTTAAACAGTGAAAGGGACCATTAACATCTATTAGCCTCTGGTTATCTATTTTTAATAGCTACCACAATAAATGATACAACACTGTATAAAACCAATTAATCTTTTATTTTTTTAAGTCAATGTGATTAATTTCATACAGGGAAAAGTCACACGGTAACTTGTCTGTAAATAGCCAAAATTCCAAACCAGTTATAACTGAACATTGTGATGCCAAGTGAAATGTTTTTACCCCTACATTGGCTCAAAACTTATTTCTTGTTTACAAAGGGTATTAATTCACATACTCAGAACACATTTCACTGGCTGATGCTCAAAAAAAAAGATGAGTAAAAAGTCACCTATTGCTAGGTCACTTTGTATTTTTTCCATTCATCCATATCTCAGGAGAGAAATTATTAAGGAAGTTACCCTCCTCTTTGCAGGGGATACATTTCTCCAGTTGATACCCAGGCAATTCTGATTGATACTACAGAATAAGTCATTTTTTCAATCTAAATATATGGCATATATTAAACAAAGCTAATTTTAAAAAGTTAGACTATAAATACATTTAAATACCATAACTATTTTAAAGTGCTGTATCTAATTTGCACAGATGCAGATTCAAATATGCCAATTTTTGACAAGTTTTAGATACTTTTATTTTTTCCAAGAGCAAAAGAAGTCATTCAATAAGTACAGAAGTTATGATGTTGTCCTCTGGTAACAATTTTGCTATTCTCTCAAATTTTTCTTGGCAGAAAATGAAATCAGTATGTGGTTTTTTAAAAAAATGAAAGTGTTGCATAAGGACTGAACATGAGCAGTGCTCGGTTCAGTGAGTACATTGACACAGGCAAAGCAGGCCTGTCTTTGATGTAGCAGTTATGCTACATCTTCTGCCATCACTTTGGTCTGCACTGAAACAACAAATTAAGATGGTGACTTCTTTATAGTAGAGGTTTGCAGACAGGAACAGGGACATAATGACAAAAGATGGTGGTCTTCATGAGCTGTGTTTTAAAGACGTGCTGCTAGACTGAATGCAATCCCAGACCAGAAAAACTCATTTCCACTGGAATAACTGAGATCATATTGCACCTTCTTGAGCTTCAAGGTATCTATGTTAATATAAGTACAGTTGTGTCACAGTCCAGATGTGTGTTGATGCTCCAGAAAATTAATGCTCAAACAAAATTAACACTTCATATGTGAAACCTACATAACTACAATATTCCTTTGCAGAAGTACAGGCAGATTAGCAAGCATGAATGAAACCAGTTTGATGAAACAGGTGTAGCAAGCTCTCAAAGTACATGCTGACTACATGAAGAAATATTTTGTTCTATAAAAAATTGTTCTTCAGCTGTCATGAACATAGTTTTGAATGTGTCCATCATTGAATTTTTTACAAAGGATCTTGCAGGCTCTTCCAGATGATCAAAACCTTCTCATATGGGATTTTTCAGTTACATTTAAGAACAGCTAAATTGATATATAGCAATGTACAGAGGAGAATGATGTGCTGACAGCCATCAAAAGCAGTTCTAATGTTTTTCCTAAAACACCAAGCTACATATTTTTCCAGTTCTCTGTCTGTCTGTCTGAGCTTAAAGAAAAGAAATCTACTTACCTAGAAGAAAATTCTCCTGTTAGAAAATTTACAGTGTCGTCATTAACCCCATACACTGTTAATCAGCTGTCTAGGTTTACTTAACACAAGAGTCCACCAGCTTTTTCTAAGGACCTTAGTCTTACAGCCCCTAACTGTACTATGGCCCACTATAGAAACACAGACCATTTAAAGGGAAATTCAGAAAGGGGTAACTATAATGCAATAGTTTTCAGGTTTTGTAGTTAATTTAGATTGTGAAGTTTTTCAAGTTTTTCAAGTTACATTCTTAAAATGAAAGCAGTCGAGAATGCATTTTGCTCCCTAACTTAGATAATCTCTGGAATGATTTTGCTGTTTGGTGATGTCTTTTCCCATCTTAGAATTTTCTCACTTTTGTAACTGATTTTTTTCTGGGTGAAAGTACATAATGTATAAGACCAGCACAAAATCCATGTTCTCTTATGAGGCTTGTTGAACCTCACAAAAACTCATGCTTTGGGCATGTTAAAGGATAACAGTAAAAAAATCTATATCTTTGCATCTGGAAGGGCTGCAAACAGGCAACTGGACATTTAGGTTAATTCTTTTTAGATTTTCACTTACCAAAATTGACAAAGACTTTAAATATTTATCTTGTACTATTCTTCTGCTTGAGCAATATACTTTCCAACTTCTGATTTGCAAGTACATCCAGCCAATATAAACTTTTTTTCTACATTGTAAATTATTCCTGGTCTGAATTATTAGAACCCAGGAAAATCTTATAATTAAGTTCCACTTAATTTTCTGATCATTTCCTATATGATGAACAGGTTTCTAGTGAGACATCTTCAGAAGTGAAGTTGATGTTTTCAGAGGCATATGGAATCCTGGCACAATCCTTAAAAGAGCAATTGCTTGTAATGGTGAGATCCTGAATACCAGTAACTCTACCACTGAGACACAGATCAGGGAGACAAAATAGCACATTGCTGTAATTTCATCCCCTTATAAAAAGCTAGAAAAGCACTAGCTAAAAGAAGAGGGATTAACATGCAGTTGGAAGTGCTTTTCTCCTTGTTGAGAACTAAGAAGGAGTAAAAAAATCAATTTGATTCATGTCATGGTCTCAAAGCATGGGAAGCAGAGCTCCACTGGAGCCAGGGCATGGTTTCACAGCAAGACAGAGGGAAGTTTGTCACACCACAGCCTGTGCAAAAACTGAAAGCAGGGCACATTGAAATGGGGCCAGCAACAGCTTTCAGGGCCAGGCCTGTGTACAGCACAGCATTAAGAGGAGAGCTACAGCCAGAGGAGTTAGGTCAAAGTTGTCCTATGAAAAAGTAGTTTCCAAACCTTCATGAAAAGATTATGTAAGAATAAACAATAAATTCAGCATGATGTTTGCTTTTATTGAGCAATATTGCATAGCCACTCCATAAGCAGAAATAGACAATTCTTGCTCACAAAGTTTACTTTTTTTTAGGTCTGTTCTGGGATATGTTTAAATTAATAAGTGGACTTGGGGAGAACATCAAGGTCAAAACCACAGAACTTATAAAGGAAAAGACAAACACAAAATGTTCTGATCCATGATCTTGGGGAAAAAGAGCTACTAAATTGGCAATTTTGAACTTCAAAGTCCTGGTTTGGGTTGGGTTTTGTTGGGTTTTTTTTAAAATCACAATTTAAAATTGAGGTGATACTGCAAAACACAGGTACAATAGTATCTTTTGAGTAAACAAGAAGTACAAGGGCCAGAAAACATCCACAGACTATCAGGTACGACAGAACTTATAAAGTGGATTTTCCCTCAAATTATCAGCTTGAATACATGGCAGTCAGTGAGACTATATATCACAAACATATAGATTGCATATGAAAATATGTCACAGACAGCTCTTGAGAACTGCAGGCGTCTGCCTTTCCTCCACACCAATACCTCCTGAATCTGGCAATCACAGTGAGAAAGAAGAAAGATGCCATTAAAAGAGAAGACTGCGTCATTATCTTGAAAAGTGGTTGCTGTTTAAAAAAATAATGAAATTAAAAATATTGCTCTAAAAATGATTCACTGTGATCAAAGGCTTTCAGTTACTCCTTTCTGGAGACACCTCAAATAGGATTGTTTGGCATTTCTGCAGTGGCGGAAGAAGCAAAAACAAAAAATTAAAATAAATAAATACACAAACAAATGAATAACTAAATAAGAAAATGAAATAGATTTCTGACTTCTGCTTCAAGAAATAGGTGCTCAAAGTGCTTCAGTCCAGGAAAGGCTTAAAATAAGTCCCAAAGGATCTGAAAGTCTCAGAATCAAAATCTTGATGGATTTAAACCTTCGTTTTCCATACTCGCTCCATACTCAGTTACCATTAATTTTAAGGACAAGCCCTACAAAATATAACAATCTCCTAATATAGATTATTCTAATAATTCTCCTTTTTTTCATAGTTATTGTTTTATTTGTTAAATCATGTGCCTACTAAATAGGACCATTTCTTTCTTACTGCCTAATAAAATTAAATATATTTGGCCATTTTTATATCTGCCGTCATTCAGATGTTTTCTGAATCTAAGTGGATTTCAAGTAATTTTTATTTTTTTTTTTTAATTTCTCTAGCCCCAGGTAGCCCACTTTTCTCAAATTTCAGTCCATAAACTGGATTCCTCTATAGATTCAACCTGCATCTCTCGCTGTAGGTAATCAATATTGTTGAAAAACAAATACTAAGCAAGAATAGATAGTCTAAAGGCATCTCCTAGAGAAGAAAGGCTCTGCTGCTTCAGTCACATCAAAGAAACAGTGACTGGTGTAGCTCACAAATTGCTGACAATAAATAGGAAGCTGTTTATCAGCCACAGCGGTGCTGCAGATATTGTTGAGAAAATACAAAAGAGAATGTTGCACCCAGGACTTCAGGCTGGCAAAAAGATATCTTGCCTCCTGGAAATTTTGTACAACACTTCAGGAATTTTTCATCTGGAGAAATGTAGTATGTTTAAGAAACTGAAGACAACTCTTTTCCAGCCACTTTATCACTAAGTAGCTGATCTACTGGTACTTGCTAAAAGACAAAATGCTGCCTCTGATGTAAGACCAACATGTAATGACTTCTAACCAGGGATATGAGAACCCAGATCCCAGGGCAGTTAGGATCTGCAGTAACTGTTATTCTCATAATTTCACATACTGAATTAATTGCAGTGAGTTTAAACAGATTCAGATCCCACAAAATGCTCTAAATAAACCTATTGGGAAATGCTTTTACAGGAGTTATTTTGGTGGCGCACCTCCTGGGAACAAAGAAGGCATTACAAAACTGGCCTCTACAAGGAGTCTGCACAACTTATTTAATGAAAATATAAAGATGTAAGCTATTTTTTAGTACAGAGGGAACACAGGGGTCACAAATCAAAACACTGCAGTATCTAGTATTTATGCAGCAGATTGATTCTTAGAGTGTATTACAAGCTCATTTAGGTTTTATGCTTTCTATGTAACACAAAAGAAAGTTTCTTAAGAACAGGTTTCACAAATCACAGGAAGCCAAAGAGGAAATCGGCAGAATTAGCCAGTATCAATATTGAGAAAAACGTGTTAGCTATTATCTTTTGAATCTTCCTGAAAGCTTCTGGGATTCAATATGTATGACACAGAGTCCTTATTTCCGTCTTCTCCACCACAATTCCCCCCAGATCTCCTGGGTCCTTTCTCTAATCACCCTTTTCTCTCTTTGCTCCTGGGGGAGCCAACTTGTCTTCTGATATAGATAATTTTCCTACTAGGCTGTAGGGTATTCAGAGCTAAAAATGCTCTACACTTTCTTGTTGAAGCTGTTCTGCATGGACAAATTAGGTAGGTGTGGGAGAGACAAAACAGCAAGATAACATGAATCAGTAACCTACTAATGAGGGTGTTCAAACTAATGAGGGTGTCCAATTCTAAGGGTGAAGATTTAAAATACAGCCTGTGTTTCAGGCAATATTTGATACAATATACCTAGGACAAAATAAATTACAAAAAAAATCAAATCTCTCACATCCAAAATGACAGACTTAATTGGAGGATAAAACTACTTTCATTTTCTCTCTCTGGCAGAATGAATATTTAACTACCCCTTAGAGTGTAAAAAGCCCCATTAGGGGAGACTCTTCTTGCATTAACTATTATCTGCAGCTTGGTTCTTCATAAAGGAAGACAGAGGTTCAAATGAGGGAAAGGATGAAATCTAAGCATCACACCTTGTTAGGTGAGTCACTAAAAAAATATGTGGCAAAGTCTCACAACACACTTCTTCTAGACCATCTGCTGCAGCATTTTATGGTTTACAGTATGCTTACAATGCTTTAATACTTTAAATATAAGAGTTCATGAAACTTAGTAGAGTGGATCTTTCAGGACCTATACTCTACATTGTGGCATTTAAATTGGCAGTCACGTCCTACAACTTCCTTAGCATGGCGTTTGTTTCTGCCAAAGCCAGAATCAAATTCAGAAAATGTTGGAAGGGATTGTTTACATTCACAATATGATCAACTCTTTAAATTCTATGAAGATTTGCCCTTACCATGTTTGACATTTCTTCTTGGGAGACTGGATTTACACTTCAGGATCTCCACATGACCAAATCACACAAAGCGTATGTGTACATGTATATATATAACCATGTACACAAAGAGACATAGACATGCATACAAACATACACACAGACTCCCTGTTTACTGGTTTTTGGCAGTGTTTTGGTTACACGTAATTCACAATTAAATGCTGCTTTTAGAAAAATCTTCTCCAGAGATTCAGCTGTTCTGCTCATACCTTCTTCACAGCTGAAGAAGAGACAGCCCTGTGCAGCCTTTTTTATTGAATTAATTTGATTTTTACCTTTTGTCCTGCCAGCTATCAAAATTGTCAAATAAACCAGCTTTGATTCATAAATAATGGTTCCATTATATTTACTGTGCCACCAGTCAAAGTACCTGAAATTTTAATTCACTTGTTCAGCTAAATTTCATCCTCAGCTCACGGCCATAAAATTCTGTATTGACAAACTTTCAAACCAACTTTGACTCTGAGGTATCTAGTCAACATTTTTCTTCTGTGTGGATATTAGTTTATTGAATAAGTGGCATCTGTTTTCCTCCACATCACTAGTGGAGTAGGTATTTCCTTTTGACAGCTTTGCACGATTTATGGGTTTGCATGCTCTGAAGAAAAATAGTACTAAGCAAAAAATTCCAATTCATTACCTCTTAGTGCTTAATTAAGTTCATACACATTGCACACTATAGGTGAACCCTGAAATGACTGTGACAGCCACTGAGCAGCAAGTTAGATTATCTTTGGAAGACAGAGAGACTTTTAATTATCTTGACCTTATTTTTCCACCTATGATATTCATAAATTTTGCTTCTATTTTGTTGTCTCCATCAGATGTACCAACCCATTCTGAAAACAAGATTATATCCTTAGCTATTTCCTTTTATCTGCACATTTAGGCACCAAATGTTTTTACAAATGGTGAAGTCAAGCAATAGTTTTTATCATCTCACTTCACACAGCTGCAGATGAACTGTTGTACAGGCTCCTCCTAATAATGGTTTGGTTTTGGAAATGATAACAGCTTGATAAAAGAAGAAAGCAGTGGATCTGGCTATCAGTAGATACAGAAATAGAGCCTGGGCTTTACCTGTCAGGGTTCTGCGTACACACATGCATCTGTAAGAGGATCCGCTGGGTGAAAGTCTTAAAGCATTGCCCACATTTCCAAAGATGCCAGTCACTGAACTCAGAATTTAGTTGGCTTGTTGAAGTTGGGCTTGCAAGAACTCGTTGGTTTTTGACACTGATCTGGTTAAATCCTGACTCGATGGACCCAGACTTATCCAGGAGAGAAAAATTTCTGCTACACGGAGTCTGTGGAAATACTATGGATCGCTGTAGAGTAGCAGGGGATAGTTTGCTACTTTTATTAAATGGCTGTAGGGTGTCTTGTCTGGACATGGCCTCCATTACAGTCGAAGGGACATTCACTGGGAGAAAACAAGAAAAGTAAATAAGATGCTTTTTTAAAACTAATATAGTTTTGGGAGACACTAAAAAAAAAAAAAAAAAAAAAAAACAACATCCATTTTTCTTGACACTAGAATTAAACAACTTTATTTTAACAATGCACAAAAAATATGGGCTTGAGTGAGACAGTGATCTCAATGGATGATGCTGTTTCTGTGACACTGAGATGAAACCTTATGCAAAGCGGTATCTGAGCCCAAAAGGACTCAGAGAAGAATGAATGGAATATACATTTGTTGCACAAATGGGTTTGTCATCTGAAATAAAATGCTGCTGCACTTGTGATACCCTGACTCTGAATGGTGTAGTCAGCATGTCCAATTGCTATATCACAGACAAGCATAAATTTTGAGAGCATGGGAAAAAAAACCGTTGCTGAGGCACTCCTTGAGATACAACAGGGCTTAAATATCTACTGCAGCAATACTTCCCTTATCCTTTCAAAGGGCAGCCACTAGGGGTATTATACTATTGCATCTCACAGTCACACAGCCTATACAGTACAAAGCCAGTGACTTCGCTACAACTCATATGATTAAGGCTAATAGCAGTTAGCTCACCACAAGACAATGCAAAGTATAGGCAGAGATATCTTTGTGCATCAATTTCCCACGTACAAAATAGGAACAAAAGTTTTCTCTAGTCCCAAAAATGTATTATGTTCATCAGTTAACTATGGCTTATGAGGCTCTCAGTTATTTCAACAACAAATGCAATAGCTGTTCTCACAAAGAACTGATTTAATGCTGAATTTGAATGTTGCGTGATAAGGAAGGAAGGAGGTCAAACATATAGAAGACTGTTGAACTGCTGCCTCAATCTTTGAGTATCATCTAGTTCATGCAGTGAATGAAGCAAGAGTCCTACAGAAAAATAGGGTCAGCCAATGAAAAATTCACCGCAATGCAAAAAGAAGCACAGTTTGGGCCACCTGGGTCCAGTACCTTCTCATGCTTTCCATTTTGGCACACTCAACCTCATCAGATAATATTTTAATGGAGATTTTAAAATTAAATATGAGGTGTGCAAAAGTGTGTGTTTACATATGTTCACACAGTTACTCTCTCAATGTGCATAGGTACACAGCACCTACTGAACAGGTGATTAAAAACTACAACTCTGTTTAGGTAAGACATGATTTTAGATTTCTAAGGACAAATATGAGAATTCAATTTCGGTTATAAGCTAGAACAGTGTAACATTATTTAATGTACAAAACCATAAAAAACCATTAATGTATAAAACCGTAACACAAATTAATGCTTTGGTAATACCTTAAGTAATGCCAGCTACTTAACAGAGTTATGTTCCATCAATCGTAATGATTCCAATATTATAATATTGCATGCTATTTAATTTATTAAGTTGTGGTCCTTCCTAGTCTGTGCTTTTCTGGAGTATCTGAGGAGCTGATTTCTAAGTAGAGTTACATCCATTCGGCTGTCTAACAGAAGTTTCCAAACATATAATGCATCTTCTATGTCTCTTCAGTACAAGGAGCAATTTGTATACTTTCATTTTGTCCCAGCATCCTCACACAAAAAGTGTGGATATTCTATTCGTAGAAGTCCACAGAAGTAATAAGATCAGTATATTAAAGACCTAAGGAATATAGACAGAATTTGTACTGGGTGAAAATACTCCTGTGCAGAAGATAAGCAGAAAGTCTACTCTGAAGGCTTAAGTCAATCAAGCCAACATCTCCATGCTCAGAAATGAATTTCATCTACTCATGTCAGTCTCTCTGTGGATGAAACTCTGGTTTCTGTCACAGCAAAATAGCAAGTGACAATATTTAGAGATTTTAGCCTTAATGCTTTGCTTTTTAAATAAAGGTTTTGCAAGCTTCATGAAAGAAAAAATAATATTTCTATATTATACACTGCAGAGCATGAGTTTTATCAGCAAACATTACTGCCAGTAATTAAATTTCTTTTAAACCTTTCTCAAGCCCAACAGATTTGGAAACTCAAGATGAAAAAGGGTGTTTATTTTTGACAGTTTAATCCCTGCTATCTTGCTGTTTTATTGCTGTGTAGTTCAGTATTTAAGTTGCTACAAGACACAAGTTCATCCTAGCATTGCTGTTTAAACATCCAAGTACTTGACCGAAAAAATACATCTTGTATGTAATTGATTAAGCAGGGGTAGCCACAGGGTTACTTTGGACCAAAGTCAATTAGGCATCTATTATCAGTTTCTTCCACCACATAGATACACATAGCTGTCAAAATGGAAGTGAGGTCTTTGATGCAAGCTCTAATCAAGTTTCACACACAGTGAAACTGACGGGTGAGCTTGGATCACCCATCCCCATTACAAAGGTACCCAGCTCTAGATTGCAGTAGGTCTGTGTTAGAGTTACATACTTAATTTTGTTACAATTCCTAGCAAACTAAAAATACAATATTGAGAAGGAGTAGAAGAATGGATGGAAACGGGAATGGCTAGAATGGAATGGAGGTTCACTGTAATTTCAGATTACTTACATTCAGTTATTATTTAGAAAGGCTGGCTTTTACCTTTCAACCACAAGGATCTCATCTCTATAATCAGTCGAACAAAGCTTTTCTCAACATAGTCAGTGGTAATAGAATGAAGGATCACTAACAGAGGCCCCATAGACCTGCAATACATTTCTGTTTTGGCAAGACAGTATCTTGGGATAGGTATGATAGCAACAGAGAGTGCCAAGCAAATCAGTTAGGAATAGATCAGGAATGAATCTGTGATTCTACACCCTACCAAGCTACGTGGGGCTGCCATGGTGGAAAATGCACCCGTAACTGTATGCATCTATGATTCTAGGATTCTATGATTTGGTGAAATCTGTTATTTAACAGCACATATTTGCACACTTCCAAACACCTCAATTTATTTAGGTAAACATACTGTGATTTTGCGAAGCTTAAGTGTATCAGTTTCAGGGTTTTATTCTGTACACATCAATCTCATCCTAAATTAAATTTAATATGTCCTAAAATACTCTAGGAATATAAATGATTAGGTATGAGTCAGGAATTCTGATTTATGGAGGTAGAAATTCAAGGAAGAACTTACAATTTTCGTCTTGTGCAATGCACTGGAGAGGGATTCCAAAGAAAGATGTGTAGCTGTCATTGTACCAAACCAACAGCTCAGTGCCCCTGGGAATATCTATACAAGCCCGGTAGAATATATTTGACCTAATAAAAAGAAAAAGAAAAGATAACTAATTTAGAAATAGAGCATTCTTCTCTTATCAGACACAGTATGATACAGCATTACAGTAGAAATCCATTGTTTTGGAAACCTTTCTGCAGATAACTAAAAGAAAAACTTACTGATTATTTTAAAACCAAATCTATCATTAAGAAATGGCTTTGTTCCTGTAGCACAAAATTGGAAAGAACTTACAGGCACTTTGTTCCTAACATATTTTAAACTTTAAGATTTTACAAGAAACAAGATTTTATGAAAGGACAAGTATTTTCTTGCACTATCCCTTTTAAAGTGATTTTATAAATGCTACAGTTTTCTCACACAGTAGCAGCATCAGAGATCTGCACACAGTTCAGTAAGTTCAGCCATTTAAAAAGCTTTGCGTTTGTCATCTAAACTAAACATATCTTAGGGGAAATAGACAACAGTTCTTTCATTTTAACAAGTTAACTTAGCAAGAGGTTTGAAGTAGTGCAACACAGCCTTTCATTACAGCAATATAACTCCAAAAAAGAGATCTTGGATTGCTAAGTAAAACAGACTTTGGCTTAGGGAAATGCAAAAATGGGGTCAATCTGAACATACAACCATAAAATCTTCCCCTTTGTGGAACATGAGGTAATGTTGATAATCCTTCAGTAAGTATAATTTAGTGTTAGCGTAAATGTGGTATCTTATCACATCACTGTGGAAAAAGTGTGTAGGCAGTCCTAGACCACTGAACTGGGAGTTGGGGTGGGGGGAAGGAAAAATCCTAGAATCTCTCGCATAAAAACAAGAGCTTTATCCTGATCTTGCACTGGTGTAAATAGCTTCAGATACTTCTATGCTTAACAGATTTACAGTTTGGGGGCAAACTCTGTATAAGATTAGAATCAGGCACAAGATAAAATAAAAATGTTATCAGTTTGTAGTGGCTTTTCCCTTAGGCTTCACATGGTACAGTAGAACACACTCCTGTGAGATGGATAGAAATTCAATATATACAAGAAGAACACTCCACTTTTGCTGAAGGATTACATACCAAAATGATACAGTCAAAGTACCAAGAAATGACCATTTTTTACAACAGCACATGTAAGACCGAAAAACATCTATAGACCAAAAAAAAAAAAAAAAAATTAAGCTTGAGCTGGTTTTCTGGGTGAAGAATTGCTACAAACGTTAGCCTGAAATTCAAGATAAAAATGTTTAGGGTTGGTAGGCCTTAAATTTAGACTTTCTATAAAAAATTGGCTGTAGCGATGCAATTTGTTCCTTGTATAACACTGCAGACACAAGGAGAATCTTTTTACCACATTTTTCATGGCAGTGAGATATGCACTTGTCAACATATTTTGTCACTGCAAAGTGGCTCTTGGCAACAGGATCATAAAGATCAATAAAAAAGTGCAGATTCTCAGTATTTTACTAGCAGCTGCAAAAATTTCATTTATCTTGTTATTTTCCTCGCTTACTGCTACCCTGTCTCAGGAGGGCACTGCCAGCTAAGCAGAACAGTTTTCCTACCCTTCTATGAATATCTGACAAAAACTCTTCACTTTGTGTCTACCCCCTCTCCTTCCCTCTTCTTCCTCATCCTCTCCTCTCTCCTTCTTCCTAGAGCTAAGCATTTTGCTAATTCTTCCCACTGTTATATAAAAATGAAAATCAGAGCCACGCTATAGATTACTAGCATCTCCTAACTTGAGAAAAATTGAGTCTACTTTGTACTTCACCCTTGTAACATTTCATCTCTCACTTTGGCTTCCCTTAACATAAACACAGCAGCCCGGCAAATGAATGTGCTAAAACTAAATGACACACTTTGCCGCTGAAAGAGCAGAACTGTTTTTGAGCAATGGGTGGTCTGTGGGGCTTGGAATAGGCAAGGAAAAAAAAAGTGTAAGCATACACTGTCCCTTACAAGCATGCAGAGCTTCCAAAACTCGCAGAAATCTCTGCATGCTGAAGTACATCAAAGGGATTTTTCCCTTTTTGGATAATATTTCCTTTGCTGACATGTATTTAGTATTGTGGTTGGATGACTCATAAAGATTGCTTCATGGCGTCCCAACACAGTTGAAACAGAACACATGCCAACAAACATTATTGTCAGCCTCAAAATAAAAACAAAACGTTCAGCTAAGGGTCAATCAATCAAGAGCACTTTGAAGAAAATTCCATTTAGATATTACAAATCATAACAGAATGAATTTAAACCAGCTGACTTTCTGTGAGGAGGATGTCCATGTACAATAAAAATTAGACTGGTTTTTCAGTGTCCAGCTTTTCTATTTTCTTACACTTGGATGCAGTCACTGGTGATGGATGCCAGTTTTTTAAATTGTGTTTTTGTAGTTCATTTTATAAAGATCTGAAGTAATTGAAAACAGATCAACAGAAGGAACTCTAAGTAAAAACTCCATCATGAAAGGAGAGTTGTAAAATCCACTTAATATTGAAAGATGTGTAATGACTTTCTCATGTTCACGTTTCATTTAGGTTTGTCATCTATATATATGTACGCATACATATTTTTTTCTTATTTATATATGTATGTGTGCATGCACACACCACCAAATCGCGAAATAGTTCACAAGATACCTACAAAAATACTCTTTCATCACAGCAATCTTTATTCGTTATTCAGTGTGTTTATTTAAAATCCAGTGGGACTTTAGGAATAGATATCAGATATTTAAGTGCATAATAAAAGATTTGTAATGTATAAATAGGATTGTTATTTTTTTAACTACAGCATTATTCAGTCAACTGGCCAGAGAATAAAAAAGCTGAAAATGCAATTGAACAATTTTATCATTGTTAAATTGGAACCCTATGGGATAATCAAACTTTATATATTTTATTTTAGCTTGGTTTTGTATGTTTTATTTTTAATTTTAAAGGTACTTTAAATAGTTTAAGATTCTATCTAAAGAAAAGAAACTCTACTGTCAAAAGCAACTAACTAAAATTGGGACTGCTCATTGTGACTTGCAAGCCCAGGGCATTCTTTGATGTGCTTCCTACCACGTTTAAAAAGGCCAAGCAGTTGCTTCTAATTCTGAGACAAAAGATTTGTTTATAACCGAGATCATGTATTTATATGTGTTGTCTGGGTTTTCTGAATCGCTTTGTGAGTACAAAGTAAAATGCACCATAATTTCTTTACATTTTTCTTCACATTTTGACCTTCTCTAGCCAGCGACATAAGAGACACAAGCACTAGCAATCTTGGCTAGCAGGTGCACTCAAAGTTTAAGCTTTAGGTATATACGTGCCTCATGACTGACTCTCGGAAATCTTTTGGGTTCAAAGCCACTCTCCTGCCATTTTCCCCCTTCTTCTAGCACATGCATCTTTATTAAGGGCAGAGGGTTGCTTGCGTTAGCTTGCTTCTGATTAGACTGTTTGAAAAAGTGCAGAGGTCTCTGTGAAGTGTGGTGGGTACACGAACGATTTGGGGCTGTGTTTGTTCCTGGTAGCTCCACTCTGCAGCTTTTGTGTTGCCCTGAATGAGCACATTCACAAAATCACTGCTACTGTCTCTACAATCAAAGGCTGTAGTGCTTGTGACAGCTACATTCTGGCTTTTCACTTAAAATATTTTAATTTTTTTGCATTGAGTAAATAAAAACATACTTTACCTGTACTGAACCACTGTTAAATTCTGTTCCCCGCAGTGCCTTGCACATCGGATATACCTCATCCAGCTTGACTTGCTGGGTTCCCCACCATCAATAAAGTGCTGCAGTGTCCCATCTTGATCATATATCTGGGGGAGATGTCACAAGGTCAAGTTGTTAGAACAAATCATCAGCAATCATTTTCACCAATTTGCTGGTGTCTCTCTGTGCCTTTTCCAGGAATTTATTGCAATGAGATTTGTCATTGTGTACTGATGCACTCAGAAATCTACATGGAACAGCAGAAAAGTATTTTGTGGGATGTTAAGTTTATCATGTTTCTTTTATCAAGCCAATCTCTTTTGTATTAAACATGTTTGTGGTGTCTGGAAGATGTGATCATGTTTCCCAAAGAATATTTAACCTATTTTGACAGTCTGGCCTTAAGTAATGAACTGCCAGATAAACAAGAAAATCTGGGCATAAAGACTTCATTGAAAATGATGGAACATCTGAGCAAGGGGCAGTAGTAATCCCTAAATGAGTACCCCTTCCTTCACATCTCAGTTGCAGCAAGAACATGTACTTCAGCAAGCTCACATGATACATTAGGGAGTTGTAGGATTCATAATACCAAAACAACTGAGACTAGAATGAAAAAGAGATGCCTTTAGAAGCTCTCTTGAGACATACAATTTTTGAAGTGGTAAATGAAAAATCAGTCCTGAGGGAATCATGGTTTTCCTAAACATGACATCCCTGCTAAGGATATGCAAGCCAGTTATGATGATTTAAAAAATAACAGACAGTATTATGTCTATTCAGCACTGGATACTGCCTCTCATATCAAAGAATGAAATTTCTCTGGAAATTGGTTCTGAAATGAAAATACATGTTTCATGCACACCTGTGCTTCTGACTGCTTAAAAATGTCATTTAGAAAGTCCTAATCCTAGTAAAAGTGCATGGTGTTATAGGATTTTTACCTGTTACACCATTACTTTGCTAAACTTCAGCAATTCATCTGAACAATTAAGATCTCATCTGAAGAAAACCTGTCTTTTGCCCCCCCATCTGCTTCAATAATCCTACCCAAAACATGTTATCCCTTCTGAAATTACATGAGCCTAAACTTATGTCTTCTTGAAAGTACTAATTCTGCTAATTTAAGGGGAAGAATTTCAATTTAAGATTTCTAGGGAAAAAAATAAAAATCTTGCATTTCTATTTCAATATAAAGAGAATAATCTCAGAAAAATGTGTGGCTATATTCAATATTTCTGATTTATTAAAAGTGGGGTTCCTACAATGCACGCAAAAACATACACAGAAATCAAAGTCTAGTTCTGTACTCCACCATATGCGAGTTTCAAATTTGGGAGCCAGCCTTGCTTTTGTTTTTGACCAAGAGGAACTGAAAGTAATCAGGAGCAATATATCCACTTCTAGAGCATGACAGACAGGGAAGTCAAGTGTATATAGAGATCCTTATCATTTGTTCCATAGTGCTTATGACAAGGACCAGACAGAACCTAACCAGATGCATGTTGAGAGAGCATCCTGGACAAAAAAGATGGTACCCTAACATGCACTGAGGGGTGAAATAAAGTCAGAGATATCAGACAGAGTAACAGAAACCCTAACTTAGAAAGTAAATAACACTGCATTTTATTTGTTTACTTGTGAAATTGCATAATACAGGTCAAAATCTGGAAAAAACAAAACCAAAAACAAAACAAAAAAACAGCAAACCCAACCAAACCAAAACCAACCAACACCAAAATTCTTAACTGCAGCGATTATTATTATTCGTATTACCATCATGCACCAGTTCTTACTCATTTTACGATTGCCTAAATCTGGCAACTGCTGTACAATTTCCTGAAGAAACCATCACAAGAGAGCAAACTATGACCTTCCATAACAGAAGAAAAGCGAACCAGTAGCACAACCCAGACACTACAGTGCAGTCCAGTACTGCAATCCAGCAAACCATATGGATACATATATTTGTCTGCATCTGTATTGTATATATGTCCACATGCGTATGTACTTTAACACTCACAGTATCTGTTAAAAAACTCATGTTAATGAAAATCTTTGACTATCTCACTACATCCATCTAATCTGATGTAACTTTTAATACATTACAAGATCCTCCTGACAAAGTAAAATACCATTTCTTCAATTCTCTACAGAGAATGCATGTGTTTTTTTCAGTATATCACAACAGTCATTGCTTTAAGTGGTGGAAATACAATTAGTTATTTTGTTTTTCTATTTTGATTACACCTGGAAGTGTTACCTAAACTGCTTACTGATTACTTTCTGTCTTCTGGCACAGAGTACTTGTTAACTTTTGGGTTTGCTGAGTTTTAAGGGGCTTTCTGCTTTTGCTTTAGATGCTTCAACACTTCAAGATTTCTTTTTTACAGCATTTTCCAATTCTGAGGGATGCACCAGACTGCTGCCAGAGACTGGAGTCTGATAAGAGGACTGCACTCACATTCTCATTTGACATGCCTTGTGTTCTTCCTTTGCAGTTCCCATGTAATGAATTAACTTCTTAATAGGTTCTTGACTGCTTACAGGTAGTTTACAGCTATGTTACATATCAAGAGACTCAGAATGTGAACCATATTATTGCTCTCTGAATTTAATCCTCTGCCTTCAGAATACAATAGAAGCATTTTCTTTCTCCAAGAAAGTAAATCTGAAGTGTAACCAGCACAATTCAAATAATTTCTTTTCTATTTTGTATATTGCCTTCCTTTATAAACTCCCCTGAGTTTGCTCAGTAATTGAGATATAAATACAGGTCAGGTTCATCTTGTAATGGCATGCAAATATAAATTAAATATGAAGGACTGGATTTATTACTTGCTGGATTGTTTACTTAAAATTATTTGGAGGTTATAGATACTGAAACTTTCAATGACAATGATTATAGCAACATATAATGGCAATAATAATATTATTTCTAAAGCACATGGTGTCTCATGTAAATGATGCTCTAAAATCTGTGAACGACCATTACTAAGTAAAATAAACAGCAGTTGCTGAAACATCTGTCACTCTGGCAATATATCAAGTGTAGGTAGAACCATGAAATATTTAAGTAGTATTAACAGAAAAGGCTGAGAGCTAAAGAGCCTTCTGAGAACTCTAAATTATTTCAGTACTGACAATAATCAGTATTGCTCACAGGGATAGAGGAGAGTAAATTAAATTCTAAAGCTAAAGACTGGTGTTCCAGCTTCTGGTATGGATGCCACAGAATTTTAGAATAAAGGAATCCAAATGTAATAGCATAGCTGCAGAGAAAGCCAAGATAAAAAGCAATTAAAAACAATTTCACAGGATAGACAGGGAGAGCAAAACTGTTGGTTCATTGCAGTTTCTTCTACTTTATCTGTTGTTCTCTTTTGTTCTCTTTCCATAGTCTGCTAAAGGATTGTGTCTTCAGAAATTCTGTCTGCATTTTATTTTTCCATATAGTCAAATAAAAAAGGTGTTATCATACCGTTTACTTGACCCCTCATTTTCCTTGCAGGCAGAGGGAGAAAAACTGGTCCTGAGAGTGGAATCTTTCTTTGCATATACTCTTGTACTTTAAAAGTAGCTATTAGGATTATATTTTACATTGCAAGACATCAAAAGAGATGTGAAGAAAACCACAAAACATGAAAGAATTAATTCTTACCATTAGTAGAAAACCTTGGTTTTTGCTGTTTACTGCTGTTCTCATTGACATCATGCATAGGGTCATAGGATTTTCAAATCACTCAGCATTAACCTTCTCCTCCCACAAGAAGTTCTACCCTTGCCTTCAGTAGGAAGAGTCAAGAAAGCAAGGAGTACTTTTGATGAGTACATGAACTTCATAAATTGTTGATTGTAACAGTCTGACAACACTGACAAGTCAGAAATTCTAGCAACCATACAAATTATATTCTTTTTCTAATAATGTATGAACCTACAAACCACAGCAACACTGAAAACATCTTCCTTTGCTTTTTGGACGTCAGAACTGAATGATCACTACATTAGGCAAATCTCATCCCTGTGAGACCTTGCTTTTGACAAACAGCACTACAAAATACTCTACAGGTGACTGTATCCTAAACAGAAGTTGAAAACAACACCAAGAAAAACAACACTTTTAAGCGTGGGTACTAAGCTGACAGTTTGTTAAAACTGTGAAATTATAGAATCATAGAATCATTTAGTTTGGAAAAGAGCTTTAAGACTAATGAGTCCAACTGTTACCTAGTACTGCCAAGTCCACAACTAAACCATGTCCCTCAATGTCACATCTACACGTCTTTTAAATACCTCCAGGGATGGTGACACCACCACTGCCCTGCACAGCCTGTAACAGTGCTTGAAGAAATTTTCAGTGAACAAATTGCTCCTACTATCCAATGTAAACCTCCCCTGGCACAACTTGAGGCCATTTCCTCTTGTTCTGTAACTTGTTACTTAGGAGAAGAGACCGACACCCACTTCACCACAATCACCGCTCGTAGTTGTAGAGAGCGATAAGGTCCTCCCTGAGCCTTCTCTTCTGCAGACTAAACACCCTCAGTTCCCTCAGCTTTTCCTCGTCAGATTTGTGCTCCAGGCCCTTCACCAGCTCTGTTGCCTTTCCCTGGACCCACTCCAGCACCTCAATGTCTCTCTTGTAGTGAGGGGCCCAGAACTGAACACAGAATTCAAGTTGCAGCCTCACCAGTGCAGTACAGATCACTGCCCTGGCCCTGCTGGCCACACTATTGCTGATACAGGCCAGGATGCTGCTGGCCTTCTTCGCTGCCTGGGCACAAGCTGGCTCATGTTTAGCTGTGTCAATCAGCACCCCCAGGTCATTTTCCTCTGAGCAGCTTTCCAGACACTCTGCCCCAAGCCTGGAGCAGGCATGCATGCAAGCATTGCATGGGGTTGTTGTGGCCCAAATGCAGGACCCAGCACTTTGCCTTGTTGAGCCTCACACCATTGGCCATAGCTCATCATCCAGCCTGTCCAGATCCCTTTGGAGAGCCTTCCAGCAGATCAACAATCCCACCTGACTTGGTGTCATCTGTAAATTTACTGAGGGTGCACTCAATCCTCTCCTCCAGATCATCAACAGAGATTAAACAGAACCGGCCTCAGTACTGAGCCCTGGGGAACACCGCCGGATTTATCTTCATTCACCAGCACTTGGTAGCTTGGCCATCCAGACAGTTTTTTACCCAGCAAAGAGTACCATCCAAGCCATGAGCAGCCAGCTTCTCCAGAAGAATGCTGTGGGAAATAGTGTCAAAGGTTTTACTAAAGGCTTTCCTAAAGTCTTTACTTTTTAAACATCCACAGTCTTTTTCTCATCCACTGAGCAGGTCATCTTGTCATAGAGGGAGGCCAGGTTAGTCAAGCAGGATCTGCCTTTCATATACACATGCTGACCTGGCCTGATCTCTTGGTTGTTCTGTACGTGCCATGTGATGGCACTCAAGATGATCTGCTTCATAACCTTCCCTGGCACTAACGTCAGACTGGCAGGCCCATAGTTACCCGTATCCTCCTTCTGACCCTTCTGGCAGATGGACAACAAATTTTCTAACCTCCAGTCAACTGCGACCTCCCCATTTAGCCAGGACTGTTGATAAATGGTTGAAAGTGTCTCAATGAATACTTTCACCAGCTCCCTCAGTACCCTGTCTGTAGCCCCAAAGACTTGTGTGCATCTAGGTGTAGCAGGATGCTGACCATTTCCCTTTGGATTATGGGGACTTCATTCTGCTCCCTATCCCTGTCTTCCAGCTCAGGGTCTGAATACTCCAAGAACAACTGGTCTTACTATTAAAGACTGAGGCAAAGAAAGCATAAAGTACCTCAGCCCTTTACTTTTTCTCCCTAACGTACAGAACTCCCCCACCACCTCTCCTTTCTTGCTTATCCCTTCTGAAGAGTTTAAAGCCGTCCATTGCAGCACTCCAGTTGTGCAAGTCATCCCACCATGTTTCCATGATGGCAACTGTGTCATCATTTTCCTGCTGCACAATGACTTCCAGGTCCTCCTTTTTGTTGTCCATGCTGCATTGCACAATTATGTGACATTACATTCAGAGAGTAGACCTATAAAGACTATTCCTGACACTGCAGATAGCAGCGCTGCTTTTGACCTTTTGTCAGAGCCAGCAAGATCTACTGCCTAACACATAATCTTTCAGACACATCCTAAACTTTGGAGTCCAGTTTCCTCTCTATGGGTCATAACTCTTCTTCCACTCAGGACGTGTTTCTCTGTCCATTTGTTCATTTGGAGGTTTGGAGAAAAAAGGTACAGGCAAAAAGGCCCAGGATTTGTGTGTCCACTATGGTTCTTTTTGAGCTGGTTCCACTATCTGACTTTCCTTTGAAGGAAACAGCAATTTTTAAAACTTTTGTTGTTGTTGTTAGTTTTTCTTTATATCATTGTATTCACCCCCTGGAATAACTAGTTCAATTCAGTGACTTGACTTGCCTAAGGCAGTGATTGTTAAACAAAATGGCAATGATTCCTAGCATTTATTATGGCATGTATACATTATTTATTTATTAGCACTTCTAATCATGTCTAACTGAAAGAAAATTGGATTGTATGCGTGACTTGATAATTTACTCATTTAGATTGAATTCTTTGTAGTACATCGGTGCCTAGCTCCCTTTGAAATCAACACACTGCCAAAGTATCTCATTATCTAGAAAGTCTGAAACTTTAGAAGAAAATGCTGCAGGAACTGAAAGAGAGGAAACAACTAACAAAATTCCCTGAATAGATTACATCTAAGGAACATAGTTTAGGTTGAAAATCAAACTAAAATTGGGTTCATATTTGATGATAGCTCTTTGAAACATGAATACTTTTAGACTTTAAATGTGTTTATTATTAGGAGTAGGGCATCTGATTTAGAGGAAGAGAGGTCTTCTGAATATGCATCCTTTCCCTGTTACCCACTGAACAAGAAGCTGTGTAGAAACAAAAATGCATTTAGCCATCACGTCTTTCTCCTTTCATTCACTAGCTTGGTGACCAAGTCAGACCATTCAGCAAACATTTTAAGGAAATAAAAGAAAATGAAAAGTACAATGAAACTCAGAAGCAAAATGCAACACATTTGGAAAAGTCTCCAAAAATAGCTTAAATAAAAAGAAACATTGATGTTGATAGATAATAACAGCATTATATAATCACATCCTTTACAAAGACCACATCTCAAACATTGTAATACTTCATAAATTACATACTATCTTTTAAAATACCTATACAGTAAACAGGCAAATCACTCTTTTCCACTATAAAAAAATCCTATTTATCACATTGTGATAACCCTAACTTTGATGCCCAGTAAATATTGAATCTGTAACAATCAACTACACACATAAAACTGGTATGAAAAAAATAATAGTATATATGTCAGCAACCTCATTTTACTCTAAGTGGAAACATTTGGACCAGTTCCCTATTCATCTGTATGAACATTGTTTCAGAAAGACGTTAGTTATAAATGCTTCACATACATTTCAGTGTTGCTTTGTAAGTCTACCTGATTTGCTTTGTCACATAAAATATGCCTTCAAATTCTTTATGGATAGGTATCAGAAATAAAATAATAAATATGTTGCAGATAACATCTAGGCTTACTGGCTTATGATGAAATAAGAACGCTTTGGTTTTATTATTATGCAGATAGTGAAAGCTACTTACTACAGTCTTTACATGTATGTGAAGTTGTGTCAATAACTAGTTACTTTAAAGTGCTTCTGGTTTTTTTAAGTAACTGGGTAATATTCTGTTGCCATATAGAAAATGCAACAGTTCATTTAAAGAATGATTTTTGCTTTTGGAGTTTTTGTTTTACATGCAAGCTGGTGTCAATTGCTTTATACATTGAATTATCATGAAGATTTCCAAATGTTTTTAACTGCACCGAATCAGTCTGAACTGCTGTAAAATATTAAAAGAAAAGAAATCCAAGATAAGTGAGCAAGGAGGAAATTTCAGCCGGCCTCACTGGTTAAAATCAGATGACTATGTTCTCCAACATTTGCTGGCGATATTCTCCTTGGGATGAAACACCTCTGTGAGAATGTACAGAAACATATACTGACAGCCAATGGTCTTTAACTGCTCACAATAGTCAAAGCAATTTTTTATAATTAGTTATATCTGATATATGAGTGTACATCTTGTAATATCTCTCACCTAGACCCCAATGCAGCAAATACTTACGCACATGTTGTACATTGATCTCAATGGGACTACTTGTGTGTGAAATCAAGCATCTGTGTAAGCAGTTGAAGGATTGCGACCTTATTCCAGAAAATATCATGAAAGTAATGTCCTGCTGATCGTGTGGACTTCATTAATTTATTTTGTTTTAAATCAAGTCTCAACTGTTTGTTTTAACACTAGCTCATGGAGATCCTGAAATAGGGAAGAATTGCATGAAATGCAAACCAGTGTTACTCAACAACAGGGCAAAACTGAGATGATATAGAGCAGAAAAAACACGCATGAATTCAGAAACTTGCACACGTGCAAACAGATCTGTAAAAGACCAGTCCTCTTGCAGTATCCACTGATGTAACATGGCCTCCTCAGTGCGTGCTTTTGCACTCTCCTGACAGGTCCAGCGACAGGACAGAAAAAACAGTGAAACTCCAGTCCCAAGTCATTCTACAATGGAGACATTTTTTTTGGCGTTGGAATGTCCATGCTCCGCACTGCACTGCATTCCAGTGCAACCCCAGTAGCAGAAGACCATGTGAAGGCAACAAATTGAAGTTCTTCTCTGCAGTCTCATTTATATGGGACATAGAATATGAAGACAAAAAGTGTTGCCAATCTAGGCTCAGTATTCAAAGAGATCAGGAAAAAAAAACAGAGTAAAAAGGAAAAGATGATTTAAAACAGGGAGCAAATAATCAAAGCTGATCAATAACCCAATGATCAATAACCCAAACAGAAGTCTTTCATACCAGTTGGCTGATAGATGTATATCCCAGTACACAAATTAGGAAGGGAGCTACAAGAAGACTCTGTGGCCTGATGTTGGAAACCATCAGTCATCTGGAAAGCCTCACTGAACTCACTCAGTAATAAAGCTCCTAAGATGATATTCTGAGTCCAGGAATCAAGCCAGTTATAGCGACCTTTGTTGCCCCTGGTGCCCTTAAAAACATGACTTCTAAGTAATGACAGAGCTTTGGCAATTTTCTTGCAGCTTCTCAAAAACTTCAGACATTGCAAAGTGAAACTTAAAGGCGTTCGTTTCATTTTTTTTTTTCATTCTTCTACAAACAACCATTGTCCTCTGTCATTCAGCTGAGATGTTCTTTCAGCCTGTTTCCGTATAGTTAGAAGACTCATCCAGTTAGACAAAGAATTGAAAGGGCAGTAGAGCTAACCACAAATGTAATGTGACAGAGGACCACACTCCAAAGCGGTATGTGCAAAACCAAATTTTGTCTGATTTCATCACTCAGCATCAAAAACTAGGCAATGCAGCTGAAACAAGTGAGTGAGTACATAGATCGTAAAGTGACTTACTGATAATTTGGTGACTTTGGAGAAATCACTGAGGACCAAAAGACACTCATAAGTGGAAATCATTCTAAATTGTGCTGATTTTAATATGTTAAAAAGAAGGTAGTTGTAGGGACAACAAGGAAGGTCTGTTGTTCAAATGGCTCAGGGCTTACCTTACTACTGACCAATGGGAAGCTGATGGCACAAGGAGAGAACAGGTTTTGATCCGTTACTCCTGTAACTTCTGTGGAGTACACTTTCAGTTTCAAAACATGGTTCCAATCTATATAGCTTTATGCACGAAATTGTGTCTATGTGTGAAATAGCACTTCCAATAAGGTAGCAGATTTTAGGCTTAGAAATCCTAGCCTCAACAATTAGTGATACTTTCAGATGTTAAAGTGTGGCTCATATATGGCACAGCAATAATTCTGTAAATAAAGCTTGTTAAATTGGGATTTTGTTTGGTTTTACTTTGAAGCACTTGGACTTTTAATTCTTTTGTTTACCTTTAGGATTTTTAAAGAACCAATACTGTATACCTATAAGCATTTTGAGAACTGGCATAGAAAGGTACTTATCTTCTCAAGCACATAGCTCCTAGAGATATTCTCAATCCTGCAGTAAAACCAGCAAAAATCCTTATCAAGTTAGACTTAAAAATGCCACTGAAGTCAACTGGACTCAAGTTTCTACTTACTTAGACGCTATGGAACCCTGCATGCCTGTCTGCTTTTTAGGCATGTAAAAGCAGATATAATTTCCTCTAACTTTCTAAGCAAGACTCCTTGACTTGAGATAAGGAGTTTCCTTTGCATTTGCTATGAGAAGCTATGGTCTCATTTTAAGCCAGGGGCAATCAGGGAATCATGGAATCACTGAGGTTGGAAGGGATCTCTGGGGATACCTCATCAGTTCACAAGAAGGTGATGACCTCCACCACCTTCACTTTGAGATACCTGGCTCATGGTTCACGGTCATTCTAGGAGAAAAAAAAAAACCCTGGGAAGAATAAAAAAATCAGAAATGAGTTACGTGTTTTAAAAAAATCCAACTCTGAAACAAAAGCCTGTCTACAAGTAACCTCACTTTCAAGCAATGTCAAGTACATTACTTTGTTCTGTCAAAAGCATTGCTGCCTAGTGCAATGGTTGCAACCCACTCGTAAGGGTTTGACACTGGACTACAGTACAGAGAGTTATATTCAGATATCAAAACTTAAGTTTACACTAATGTTTCTCATAGGCGCTTTTTCTAGTGTATCCCACTGAGCCTCCAGTGACTGCTCCAGAAGTCAAGCAGATCTCCCTCACCTGTCAGCCCTGTCTTTATGTCTTAGATACTTTCCAGGGATTAAAATGGCATGAAGCACCTCTGTTCAGACACTGGAATTGCTCTGCACATGGCTGGGTTCAGCTCCTGTGCTGAAAAAGTTTTGTCACATGACTTACACCAAGTACTTAAATTCTATGTCTGGATCCTGTGGCTGTAGAAAATAAGGATTTTGATAGTTTGGTTTGGTTTGGGTTTTTTGCATGTACTGTTTACTGAAATTCACTCTGAGGTTGTAAGTATTGGTAGGGACACAATGTATGCATGGAACCTCTATCACACCGGAGCACTCTTTTACTACTGCAGTATAGACTCCACAGATAATTCTTTCAATCTTTTTTAAAATGTCTCATTAAGGCTTACCGTAAATGAGGAATTTCAGTAAAAATGGTGTATTTTAGAACGTATACTTTACTCCTTTGTGAATTTTATATAATAAAGCACACTGATATTATTAGTTTGGAATATTTCGGGATGTCTGGAATGCTAAGTTCCCCAGATGATGAATAAAAGGTCAAGTAATAAAGTATATGATAAACTATGCCTGAGATTCCTCGTAAAACAAATGATTAATGGCTGTACAAACTCTATTGCCATGTCTTTACATTGAAAAAATGCCTGCCTTATATTATTCCTTCAAATCTGTTAGACTGTAGGATTGTCAGAAAACCAGCATGGTGATACTTAGGAGCTGAAGTCAGAATCAAGAAGCAGATGAAAAAGGTGCATTAAGGAGTAGTGCTGGTGTTGCCAGTGAATGCATAGCACAGAACGTGAAATAGGGTTTTTTCTTGCGAGAGTTCAGGTCTGGTATTGGGAAGTAACATGTTAAGTTTCATTGGAAAAGAGTTTGTTTCTGTGAGGATTATAACATTAGATTAGAACATTGCTTGAGCCACAATTGCAGAAGCCCTCCAGAGCTGTTAAGCATTTGGCATATCTCACTTATCTCTCTGGATGGCAGGGGCCATCAATACAAACTGCAACATCAATCAATCTGGGGTCTTCTTCAGACATTGCCTGTCAGCTGATCAGAGGAAGACTTTAGGGAATCAGATTTCCACTATCAGGATTTGGTCTGTGATCACAATAAGCCACTGAACCTTTTACTTTTCACTTGGCAAAAACATACACACTGGAAAAAAGTCCTGACAGTTCATTCATTTTGCTCCATCACCAAAGCCAGATGATGTTTGACTGAGGAGACCCACCCTCTTTGATGTTGTGCTCTTTTGAGAATGCCCTGCTGTGAAAAAAATTTCCTCCTTCCAAATTAAAGAGAAATATTTCTGTGTCCAGCTGTTAAATGTGATGCTTGCCATTTTTCAGTGCATTGGCTCTCTTCCATCTTGCAGGCTGTGTTTCAAGCCTATCTTCTACCCTTCTCAGCAGCAATATCCACAATGTGTTACTGTCTCCAACTTCTACATAACATCAACACCAAAAAGGAAAATACAAGTAATACTGCATTGCTGTGATCTACTGCAGCAATATTTATACGTTTCTTCTGATTTTTTTTAATTAAAGACAGCAATCATTTTATTACATGAAATGAAGGATAAAACCTTTATGTACAATCTGCATATAAAAAGTTGACTTCAGTTTCATTCTGACTGCAGTAGGCAAACTGACCCGAAGCGAAGCAAATCCTCTGTAGAATGCATTTACTGGTTAAATGAGTGTGGCTGTTATTAAAACTTGTTTCATGTGTACTGAGTCCACATCAAAAAAATGGCATCCATTCAGCAGTCCTAGCTCTGTTTGAATTAAGAGAAACATCTCTTGAAAGCTTGAATAAACATTTAGGTTTAAGTAATCAAGAAAACCTGTATCTTCTCATATTTATTAAGTGTAATTTTTAGAGTTATATAATACACTGTCACAAATTGTGTATACTGTAAACAAATGGTGGACTCATCATTACAATGTTTTGCCTGTCTATTGTAGTGGATGAAACACAGCAGGTTCCAACTGCTCTTCAGCTGAAAATTTCCTTCATCCTTTTCATTTCCATATTTGCTGCTATGGAAAAAGATCAATGCTTGATAGATTTTGACAAGCTCATTGTTGGAAACCTGTGTTTTGTAATTAATCTCAGACTACTACCAGCAAATCTGAGTAACCACTCATGTACTCATCACATCTTCACACTGTGAAGATTAAAAACTAAGAGCCTCAGCAGATGAGAATGGAAGCACTTATTTTGTAAAATTACATGGATGATAAAAAAAATTAAGCATTTTCCCTTTAAGTACCCACATTCTAGACTCATAGCAAGAAAAAAAAAAAAATAATCTAGAAAGATCAGATCTAAAAATAATCAGTAAAGCTGTATCCTGGTCTTCATTTACAATACAGAAACTCTGTTTTTTAAATTGTAGAATGATACAGATTTACAAATAAATATAAATTAGCCTATCTCCAAAAGGCTAGCTTGGAGCCAAGCTGCATGCTGCAGGGCTTCAGGTAGTTCTCAGAAGTTATCTGGAATCTAACAAAGGCAGTAATGGGACTGGAGATGTCTAAGCAGCACAGAGATGCTGACAGTAACAGTGTTGGCAATTCAGCAGGAGACATGCTTTCTTGTTCCCAGAATGAGTCAAACACCTTCACTCCTAAAGTTACATACAACACATTAACACGCGTTATAAAAGGTTGCATTTGGATCTACATGTTGTGCTGCTCCATGACTGCATGGAACAGCATGCAATAGCAAGATGGTCTTGTTCCAAGACTATCCTTTATGCTATTCCAGTTTTTCTCTGTCCTTTTTTCTAGATAGATTGAGAAATATTTTCCTTACTATTAATTCCAACTTCATTTTCTATATCTAATCATTGTTACTCAAAATTCTATTTACTTGCCTCTACTCTCCCATCAGCCACTTTCTCATCATGTTTCTTTTTTCTGTCTCTCATTTTATCAAGGCAGCAGAAAAATACCCAAGAATGCTTCATTAAAGTAAAAAACAAGGACTGAATGTAAAGGTTTGTGTTCATCTTTTTCTCTACTCCATTCTGAATTTTTCTGTTTCATCTTTAATATTATGCAGCTTACCTCTATCCTTCCAGCCTCTCTCAACTCTGTGCCAAAATAATTTTAGGTAACACGGCATATTTTTTTGTCCCAAACACTTTCAAGTAAAAACATTTAGAGGCCTTATGTAGGCTAACAGATGCAGCAGCTATATTTCAGAAATAGCAGAGTAGTTTGAGCAGCAAGTGTACTGTCCTTAAATATTGACTTTTTTACAAAAGAACTCAAATCAGATGTAGTAATTAGAAACCAATAGAACCAGTGATTATAATTTACATCTAAAATTTTAACAGTAAAATGGTTAATCCAAAATGAGTTTTATTTTTTCCCAAAGTGTAAATTCTAAAAACAAAGTAAATTAAACCAGTTCTTATTTAATGATTTTTCCCAGCATCCTCAAAGTTTAATACAAAGGGGAAATTAATCAGTGTTAATTTGCATGTACAGCTGCATGCAAAATTATTTTACTGGATATAGCCAAAGCCTCACAATGTTTGTAAATCAATAATAATAGCAAAATGTTTCAGAACAAGGTTTTCCGGGTTTGGTTGGGTTGTTCAGTTTTCTGTGGGGTTTTGGGGGTTTTTTTAAGGTTATTTGGATTATTTCAAGATTTTATAAACCATAACAAAATGTTTCATTCTAAGTTTACTCAACTTTAAAACTGAAAAGATTTCTGAACTGAGAAATTAACTTTCTGTTTAGAAAATGTAAGAATGACATGTTTAGATGATTCGAAACATATTTTTCCCAAAGTTTTATTCATCAGAATTTTTCCTGAAACTGATTTTTTTAGGCAAAGAGTTTTAGTTTCTCAGCATTTTCTAGAAAAAGAAAAAAAAAAAAAGAAAGTTGGTTTCCTCCTTGGAAAACTCCAACAATTTGTAACTAGTTATCTACTGTACACCAGTGTGTATCTATTACAGCCATACATAAAAACAGTCATGGCACCTAAGAGCTTGCAATCTGAAAGACACAGATAAGGCTAAATGAATTGGGAGACCCAGAAAATGTGATGAAAGCATAACCTTTCCCCACTCTTTTCCTGTCTCTTTCTCCCTTATGCATAATCACAGAAATTCTCTGCTAAAATACAATGAGATTAATGGGGGGGGGGGAAGGAGAAACTTTCCAGTTTTCCCAAGCTAAGCAGGAATTGCCACACTTCCCCTCTGCCAGAAGAGAAAAGCCTTGGGTTTCCCAGTGGAGTACAGAATTCTACCAGTTCCCTCCCATTCATGGAGAAAACTATCTCTGAATCTACATGCAGACAAGTTAAAATCTAAGCCCTTTCTTGGCCTGGCAGTATGCCCTGGCTGCCAGCCCATTGGGAAGGTAGATTAATTTAAGTCGCATATTAGCGTATTCATTTGAGGGCAAAGGGGAAGGCATACTAAAGAAAGAGTGGGAGAAGCTAAGCAATGTGTGAAATAATAGAGTCAATTTTTATATTCTAAGAGGTTCCTCAAGGGGAAGATGTTCCTGCTAATAGCAAGCAAATGATCCCTTCTGCTTTTTTATGCCTCACAGTCTCCATACTTTCTGTATGGAGCAGACTTTTCTAATTGGCTTGACCACTACACTTGTAAGACAAGAGAATATTAAAAATAACCATGTTCTGACTCCTACCCATACACTCAGATTAACTACTTTCAAAGAATTTGATGAAGCTGTAATAAAAATCTATTTATCCGTAGAAAGAAGCACTACTTGTTCTCAAATGACAGATTTATGATTTCATGAAACATGAATGTCCTAAAGCTCACCCTTTTTAATAAGGAGTCTTTGAAAAGACATAAAATATTTGTCCTAATGAAGTAATGGTTTCCTAAGGTTTTGGTTCTTTTCTGTACTGCCTACAATTTTATGTCTTTGTTGAAATGTGTCACTTTTTAAATAATGATGTTTTCCTAAGTCTACTATATTCTTTTTCTAACCCACAGTAAGAAAGCATAATTGTCAGACATTATGTTTTGAGGGCAAACTGACCTCCAACATACTGTGGATAACGTAAATTTCTTTTTTTATAGTTATTTTGAAAACATTCCTAAACTGAAACCCCTTGGTTGTTTAGTATCTTGCACTCACTCCACCTAACAACAGTAAACTAAGGAGTCCAATGTTTTCAGCCAAAAATTAAAGTAAAAGGTGAGAGGAGAAGGTGAAAAAGTACTTTAGCATTGGGAGAGAGTCGCTGCTATTAGAGAAGTCACAGCCAACTTTAGATAAGACACTGTACTGAGATAGTCCAAACAGCTGTTGCAATCCCAGGACTGTCATCTTAGTCTGATCAAATTTGTCTAAAAACTCTCCAAGAAACTGAGAGTATGGGAAGAATGAGACGGTAGAGGTTAATGTACCATGATTCTAGCCTCTGCTGACTCATTCTGTCAAAAAATACTGAGGATTGTCCAACAGAATATGATAGTATGTCACTGCGGAAGATTTGCTTCTTTTTCTCAAAGACTTTTCATTCTCCAGTAGAGAGCAGAGAAGGATGTGAGTTACTCCAGACTTCAAAGGAAAGACATATATTTTGTCCAGATAAGTAAATTGTCTAGTAATCCCATGTGGCATCTGGATAAGAAATATATTATACTTACTAGAAAATTGAGCAAATCCTTGGAATCAAGGATGAATAAACAAACTGACTGAGAGGGAAAGACACTTACCAGAGGCTTAATAATGAAGTACATTCAGGAGCACTCCATAGTTCAAAGGCTAGTTGCTCAGTGAGCAGGACTAATGAAGCCTGTTTTTAGCAGGGATGTGTGTCCTTTGTCCCCAGAACTTTCACTGCTGTAATAATCTCCACTTCCTAACTGATTCTAGTGTATAATTATAAAAAATATTTAAATATTTTTCAGTTATTATGTACTTATTATGCCACTGATATCATTGAAAGTTCAGCACATGGAAGAGCAAAATATACAGTGGAGTCTCTCACTGTGGATGCAGGAAGAATAGTGTCCTGGAATATGTGGCCCTGTAACGGGTAAGTAGAAAAGAAGTATAGTGGTGACAAAAAAATGCTCACAAAAAACAGTAACTTTTGCTCAACAGTGAGATATAGATTGGGCTACTGACCTTTGCTGATCCTCATTAATACCCATCTGCATTTTCAATAATCTTCTTGACAGCATCCGAAAAGCACATAACAGCCTTTAGAAGTCACATAATGAAATGTGAAGCAAGAAGGTGAAATCTGGAACATTGCTGAACAGAAGTCATAGTGCATATTATGCACACACTCAAAAAACCTCATGTGCTGGACCAATTGCATAGGCAATAGGTCCAGATACAGCTGCTGTTTTCCTGAATCTCTGGAAATTTAAGCTGCTGCATGTTTGTAAAAGCACTGTTGCCATGACAATACAGGATAAAGTGTGCCCTGTATGCTCTTCATATTTGACTTCACTATATGTACAGGATATCCTGTATTACACAGAATGTCTGGCAGTCCTGAAAGAAGAAAATGACATTTCCTGTTGTCATTTACTTTTTTGCTACTTTTTCCAGACTTCAGGAGATTTAACTTCTATATCTATTACATCAAACGTAGTGAAAATGCAGGAGGGACTACTGTCTTCCTAGCACTATAGTTATGACTATGAATTAAATCAATTCCAATCACTACAGGTAGATCATTAGCAATAACGTAGTTTGGTTATAGATACATTTCATACCCATTAAATTCAAATGTCATCTTTTGTGATATTTTCTCAATCTAAAAGGTGATTTCTTTAAAAACGTTCAAAATCAATAAGCACTGAAAAAACCCTCTCAGCTTCTAGTAAATTTTTAACATTGGAAATAGGATCAGAATCAGACCCAAAGTCATACTGACATGAGCAACCCTGAAGACACAAAATTCCATGCAAGGACTACAAATGGTGTCAAAAGGCATCATGTTCCACAATGCAGAGTGCCTATGCTTCAGTCTCTGAATTATGAGGTAAATCCTCTAAAAGTCAGTACAATAATAACCAGCAGCAAGCTGATACTTGGCAGAGTTTTAAATTATTGTGATGATGGGAGAGAAAGAGCAGGAATTTATTACCTCACTTAAAACAAATGATTGTTGCACTTTTCACCTGTAATATTATAAAAGATATGTATTGCAATTCCCGTTTTACACCTGAAGTAAACCATGACATTAGCATTGCAACTGTGCTTAAGCACTCTGTCAACTTTAATGGCACATCTACATATACTGCACACACAAATGAGGAAAAAATCAAAATCTCATCACATACATCATTCACATATTGCATAGAGTCAGTCCTGAGATTTGTATTGATTTAATATCTTTGAGAGCAGAAATGAACAGGACTCAAAAGATCCATCATGATGCAATTATCCGAAGTTTTTCTTTCAAAATGCATCTATGTGCGGTCCCCGCCAAAATAATTTTAACTGTAAATTTGCAAATGTCTGTATTATAAAACTGCACAGATCTAAACTATAGCAACTGTTTTATAAGTACATTTAAAATATGGCATTAATATAAAAATCCTATATCATACAACCAAAACAATATAACTTGCTATGGCAATATCCAGGTCATTTTTCCAAACAAATAGACAAACTCCATCATGTCATTTTGAACTTCTTCTGACCTTCTGATGGCTACAACTAGGAACAAATGTTATCCAAGAAAAATACTGGTGGCTCTGTATTTGCAAAGCAGTGCATGCTTACACTAAGCAGCCTTTGCTTTAGTAGATATATGTCGTGGTTTAAACCCTGTCGTCAAGTTAGCCGCGCAGTCTCCCTCTCACTCCCCTGCTTCTTTCCCTCCCCCTACTCCCAGAGGGATGGGAAGGAGAATCAAAAAGAATGTAACTCCCACGGGTTAAGATAAGAACAGTTTAGTAACTAAGATATAACACAAATCACTACTGCTACCACCAGTAATAATGATAAAGGAATAACAAGGGAATAGAATACAACACCTCACCGACCGATACCTTGCCCCCACCCAGCAGTGAACCATCCCTTCTGGATAACTCCCAATTACCTCCTGGGCATGACATGCTGTGGTATGGAATATCTCTTTGGCTAGTTTGGGTCAGGTGTCCTGTCTCTGCTTCCTCCCAGCTTCCCCTCCTCCCTGGCAGAGCATGAGACTCACAAAGTCCTTGGTCAGACCAAACATGGGTGTTATCAGCTCTGTTCCCAGGCCGAAAGTCAAAAACACAGCTCTGTACCAGCTACTAAGAAGGAGAAAAAATGACTGCTACTGCTAAACCCAGGACAGTATATCAGATGCATTGCATAGGAAAAGGAAGCAGCCCAGTTCTGCTTTCATATATATAAATTATAATGTATAATCACAGATTAAATATCCTACTGAGTTAAAGCATGTCTACTGCAATCAAAGTGACTGGGACTGATATAGACAAATCTGTTCTCTAGCTGTAGATTAGCTATCTGGGTCACCACAGTAGGGCAATCACAGCAGCATGGGATGTACTTAAGGCTATATACTATGTTTTACTGTAAGTTTTGCACCCCATGGCAAGCTCAGTATTGCTGGAGTTACATTATTTTTAAGGCTGAAATAATTACCTTGATTAAAGCTAGTTGACTTGTATCTACCCAGAGCTGCAGACACATCTTTGACAGCAATGGAACATGCCGTTACTGAATTTATAATAGGGAAAACTGATAACAAATGTTGGGGCACCATTGATTATTTCCTTTGTCCACATGCAGTATAAAATGAAATTGGTTAGTGACTTGAAGGTAGGATTCATTTCATATAACAATAACCATCTAAGAGTAAGTATATACCCTATCCCTATTACCCACTGTCCTTGCAGAGACGATGGAAAGAAACTGGCAGCATCAGAGGGCAATATATCATAAGCAAGGTTTATTGGCTTAGACCAGATACTTAACTTACTGATATTTAATGTTATACTGAGAGTGCAAATACAACCTGTTATAAATTGCCAAACCCTGTACGGAGTTCAGTGACACAAGTGCTCAAAAAAGTCAGCCATTTTTGTGTTGCTTTTATATTGGTTGCTTTCTCATACTTTTAAGGAAAAAAAATATTATAAACAATTTTTATCATCTTAATGTTTGACTGTGACTTGTAGTACATTTTTACTAGCAAAACAAGAATAGCTTCTTTATAGAAATGCATTTATAATTAAATGTATAGCAGCATATCAGTCTAAAAAATTCTTAGCCTCCATTATGACTAAACTATGAAAACATCAGCCAATGAAGAGGAATGATGCAAAGAATATCTTTTTTTTTTTTTTTTTGTAATTTCAGCTTTTTTCACTTTTTTTTTCTTTTTTCTTGCTCCAGTGAGCAGCAGCAAAAGCAGCTTTTAGAAGAGCTGTGGTTGTAATGCTCCTGAAAGCTGCTTCCTTAAAATGACCTTTCCTACCCAGTAATCGATTCCAGCAGGGCATCTCAAAAGCAAAAGAAAAAAAAAAAAAAACCACTTTTTATCATATTGCTCATAAAACTACTGTATTGGGAAAGCTTTACAGACACATGCTTAAAATTGAGAAAACAAAACAAACTAAAAAATTAAAAGCATGCCATTTTCACTCTAATTTCAGGACTTGCCTGGTTAGGGTGTCTCAAGTCTTTCTCTGGAAGTCTTGAGATAATATGCGAGTGGCAAGAACATGAGTATGTCTGAAGCCTGACAATAATTGGATACCACTGCTTGCATTGCAGCAAAGTCTTGACATTGCACACGACATAAAATAATATTTAATAAAATAAATGTATAATATATAAAGCATAAAATAATAGGCATAAAATAATAGAGCCCGGTAAGCCTAACTATTTCAGCCTTATCAGATGGAGAAGAAAAAAGACTTTACTTAAAACCACAGGCTCTTAACCTTCCACTGAGAGAAGGAACAAAGGAAAGCATAGTTTCCACATGAAGGGTGATGATGGCTCCAAAAAGTCCATCACTCCACAGCAGAACCAGATTGAACTGGGAGGGCAGGTGGGTTTCCAGTAAAGCAGCTGTGGCTACCTTCCTGACCTGCTCTCTCCAAAGGCACCACACCAGATCACCAGCAGTCCCTGTGCCACCACAGCCTTGTCCCATGGTGGACATGAATACCTTAGGAGTTTTCCAAAGGCAGAGGTCTTTGCAGATTTCTTTCTTAACAGGGGAGAAAACATTGCTGCCAAATCTGGGTCTTTGGGTTGCAAATTTGGGTATTCAACCCTACCCAAAATGAAGGATAAGCTTTGTTCTCCAGCAAAGTCTAGTCAGACAGATACAATCATCCAGAAAATTGTCGTGGTGCTTGCAGCGGTATAAACTAACAGGAACTGAAACATGAGAGACGCTACAGCACTTCAAATCTTCAAAGACTGAACATTGCCACTTAGAAAAAATATAGTGTGAAACTATGTAACAGTGTCATCTAGTGACTCTTGCCATGATCTTATTGCCCAGACCAGCTACAAGGAAAGCCAGTTTTTACCCTACATGAGTGAGCTTTGCCCATTCTGTGTATTGATTCTTGGCCTTCAGCTATGACTATAATTCAAGGTGAAACTGAGTGCCCCATACACAGACATGACACATGTAGACAGCTTTCTGATGAGCACATGGGCATTCTTAGCTGTGTGTTTGGAAATCCTAGCAGAATGCCAACACTGGGCATGGTGCAGGTCCTGTCTTGTGTAAGGGAAAGCATCTATCATGATGCTGCTGAAATACAATGCACAATACCACCTAATGAGATTCCTTTGAACCTAGACCTCCATCTAATCTGCAGAATGTTTTGCAACGTCCTGCAGATCACCAGCAAGCCATGGAACGCACCTTTAAGGCTCTGGTGAAAGCAACTGCAGTTATGAGTAGGCAACTTGGCAGGTTCTTTTAACACCTGACTCTAACATGAAGGATTATATCTATATTATAGTAGAAGTATTATATCTATAAAACACCAGTGACTAAATCTTGTGCCATACCTTGTTATTTCTAAACACATCCACTGAACAGGAGGGTGCTAATCTGTTCATAAGGCTCATGAGAGCCCACCAGCATAACACTGAAAGAGACATCTCTTTGGTTATTTCTAGTTTTCGTTCTTCTTGCCTGAAAGTGTGTTTCCCATGTACAAAAGCACATAACAAAGACCATTTATAAAAATGAAAAAGCTTAACTAATATATTGGATTCTTTCCTTTTTAGAGAGATGAAATTCTTCATAAACTGTAATACTTGCCAAAGTGTACAGTTAAAGGCATGAGCATTTTGTTATTATAATTAATTAAGCTGTCAGAAACATTGTCCAAAAAGCATTCAGTCTGACAAACTTGGAAAATCTGGAAAATGTAATTTAAGTGTGACGTTTGTCTATAATTCATATACCAGCTTACAGGGGTATAAAACACACTGCAACCTTTATTAGCTGTTTATAAATAAAAATAAAATAGAGTAAGATAAAGTTTAAGGAAATGGGATTTTTTTTTTTTTGTTTTTTGCATTATATTTTCTGTTTCAAATCATATTCACTTCCTTCCTTTGCTTTACACTGTACTGCTTAAGTGCTTTAAATGTTATACATCAACTTAACAGAAGCTTCCAGAAAATAAGTACAAGTTTTGTCATTGTTTTGACGAGTTTTTCCTGAGTCTGCTGTGAGTTTACCAGTCAAAATAAAGTTAAAAAAAAAAAAAAAAAAAAAAAAAAAAGTCATCCAGTTTCAGATTTTCTTATTTGAGGTTTGCATATGCCATGCACTTGAAAAATCGGCAACATCTAGGTAGAGACCACCATAATAAACAGCACAGCACAACAGGCAAATTAGGATACTTTTTTGACCTAGGACACTAACATCTTGCGTTCAGACTCATCACTGAGCTCTGCTCAGAGACCTGAACACTGATTTGGGTTTCTTCAGGAAACAGAATCTCAAACCTTGCTAACATTTGAGATGCAGCCAAATTTGTCACACCTGGATTCACTGCAGGTTAACAATACCGAAAATTCTACCATGCAGGTGCAATAACTCATTTAGAAATAACTCAGCCCAACATCTCCTTGTAGAGGGACATTGTTGTATGTCTCTTGTGACAAAATGGCACTAGCATCTGATGACCATGCCTTTGCTTTCAGTGGTATCAGCTCAGCTCCATCTGGGCAAGTGACTGTAGACTGCAATCTCACAACTAATTCTAACTAGTTCATTGTTCCAGTCCCAGCAAAAAACTAAGAAGTAAAATAAAAATAAAAAATTAAAAAAAAAAAAGCACCTGGCTTTCATTTTGAAAAAAAGTTATAAGCACTTTTCTTTGACAGAACAGTCTTAGAAATGTATAACAGAAGAAGAAAATATAATAATAAAAAAAAAAAGCTACCAGATCCCAGGGGTCAGGAGCTTTCGCTAGAGCCAAAACAGTATACCCTGTCACCTTTAAGAAGAGGAAATCTGAAGGTAACTTGAGCTGTTTTCAGGTCCTTCTTCTCAAGGGGACATGAGGGCCAACAACACCACTTCTTCAGCACAAGATCTCAGGACAGCTCATGTCCAGCAGTCACCTTGTGTTCCTCATCCGCAACACTCCTGATCTCGCCTTTCTCACACTGTCCAGATCCAGTTCTTACTTTCCCTGCCTTTATCCACTCATTCTTTCTTTTTCACCTCCACACCCCCTTCTCCTCTCTCAGACTTTTCATCCCAGCTCTACTTGGTGTTTCAAATGCACTCATTCCTTTCTAAAACAGTGAAGCATTTGGATACCTTCAACAGTTTGACAATATGCATGTAACAAATCCCAGAAAACTGTATATTTTTTGTTTCCTTGAAACTCATCTTATTTGTCTGCTCTCTTCCATGATTTCTTTTACAGCACTGAAATGACCATGTGCTAGCTTTATGTTGGGGCAGGAATTACTTATTTCTGAGGCACATGACTCCAAGTTGCTGGAAAAAAACAAGTAATAAAAATGTGAGATGGAAAAAGATTCTTCTACAAGAAGTTGTCTTAGCTCTTAGCCCACTTCATGAGAATATAATCTAACAACAATACAATAAATCTGGAAGTCCGGAGTCCTTTGGAGTAAGAGTTTGGGCAACAATTTTTCACAGGCACCATCCTTGCTGTAGTCACATTTGGATTTACAAGGCATATATGTGAGGACAACCAGACTGACAGGATTTAATTTCAGACAGTATTTTTTCTTCATAACTGCAAAGAAAAATCAAACACATATGAATTATGTTCAAAGAAATACATCTGATACCTTCATAAAGCTAATTCTTAGAATATTTATAGCAAAAAAAAAAAAAAAAGATTTTGTATATGCTGTAGAGCCTCGTTTATTAAAAAAAATACATTTAATATATAACAAGTCCAAGTGAAAAAATTTATATACAACTGGATAAACCACCCAGATAGTTAAATCAATTCCTTTCTGTTTAATTTTGCTATTTGTTTTTCTATCTGAGCTGCCAATTTTCTAACATATTAGAGAAGAAGTAGGAAAGTCTTTTTGATTGATAACAAGCTCAGATTTTTGTGTCAGATCAGTAGAGATTTTTTTCCAAAGTTTGAATTCCGTATGTTGCTCTTACATTCTTAGACAATTATTCTACAAAAATTATTTAAATGCTCTTTTTTTAGCTGCTTTGACAAGAACACCAAAACAGTTCACATCACCCTTGACCCACAGGGTGTACATCATCTTGTCAACATATAAACAAACACATGATGGGCTGTATTTTAATAGATTCTGTAAATATCAAGATCCAATTCATCAAAAGGTTTGCCAAAGTGACAGCTGTGGGGGTTGTGGTATATGGTTGCCTGTCCATTCAGTGTTACTGCAATAGGATCATTGCAAGAAAATCTGGGGCTACTGTTACTCTTTATTCCATATTATTATATCTCTGGAGATCTGGGTTAAGCTGCAGTCTGTATATGCCACTTCATGTATAAGTGAGATACGCAAACTTCCGAGCAGAAGCCACATGGCTAGCTTTTATAATAATCTCTTCTCTCTCCATCTTTATCAGACAATTCCTCTGATGTGCTGTACTCTGTCAGAAAAGGAGGCTGAGAGGAATTTATAAGCACAGAAACTCTTACTTGGGAGAATGAGCAGAGCTCAGCTTTGATAAGGTTTACACAGACACTGTCACTTTTCTTGGCTGGCTTCATAGCTTCATGGATTTTAAAGCCGGAAGGGACTATTCGCTCATCTGCACCAGGCTGTAGTTTATAAGCCATCAGCTTCCTTCTGGGAAAAGGCATAGTAGAAAGGGAGAGGGCCACTGTGCCAAGAGTACCTGATGCCCCCATGATGGCACAGAATTGCTAAGGCAAGAAATGTCCAGATGCACCAACAAACCAGGACAACCACATCCGAAAGTTGCAGAGCTCATGACAAACTTGTAAGGTCAGTAGCAGTCTGCCTAGGGCACAAATATGTTTGTTGTAAAATCAAAGTTTAACTGTTCCTGGCCTAATCCCTGTGTCCTCTGGCACAAAACAGAGAAGAGCAAAAGAGAAAGCAGAATCTGCCTAGACAGCTGAGTGAAGAAATTCCCATATGTTCCCCACTGAAGATGAGATCCTTATGCAAAATGCTACGAGGAAGATGCAGGCAGTCTTACTCTCCCAGTGTATGGCCCAGGAGGTAAAGCAAAGGGTTTGGAGGTTCACAGACCATGAAGGCAAAGGCTTTGATCATCCAACCCAAAGATGCAAAACTTGATGCATCCAATGACTTTGTGACCTTTTAAAGAGTCAAAGTGCCTCTTTTATGTTTAACTACTGCAAAAAAACATAGCTACCTTCTTCTTTTGAGATGTATTTTGTATAACTTCAGCTACTGGGTTTTTTTTCCCCTATGCTATCATCCATAAGAGGAAGACAAATCAGATCTGTCCTCTTCTATAATGAAGACAATATATTAAGCTCCATTAAGAACTCCATTCACAGGCTTTTTCTCCAGAAGCTGGTCACCCGCACATCCACCTTGTACTCTGTTCTCTTTTCCCACAGTTGTTTGGTTGTGGTCTCTAGACAGAAGTACTCTTCAAAAATATATCGGTCACATTATGCTATGCATTTTAGACAATTTATAGTTACTGTAACCCTTCTGCTAGAGAGTTAAATGCCATAAAGCTGATGGCCAATTCATACAGAAATTCCAATACGTATGCACAAAGCCAAGATCTCTCTCTTTGTCTTCTGCTGCCTTTCCAATTGTCTCCTCCAGGATGGAAAGTTTAAGAGACTGATATATAAGTTTAAAAAAAAATATTGTCCTCTTTGAAACTATCATTTTTGTTTGGCTGGAATGGGAAGTAACACTGGGATCTTTTTATCCACTGGCAAGTACAATCACCATGAAACTTAGAATGAAAAGACCTGAAAAATCCTGCAATCTGACACTGGGACAAAGCTCAGGAGTCCTACTGTGGAAGCCACACCATGTTCTCTTTAAACTCCCCAACACCACCAGCTGCCAGGAAGGTGAAAGGGAGTAAATGAAAGCTTAGAATCAAGCAGTGACACGGTGGTGTGAGCTTACACCACCCCAGGCTCATTTTGTACTTTTATGGCTGTCATGCACACAAGAGAAACGCTCTGCAAGCTCAAGAATACTGAGCATTACAAAAGTTGCCTACCAAAAGTTTTGTACTACTTCCAAGTTTTTGAAACCTTAAAATAGATAAAATACTTAAAATAACCAACAAAAGAGTGGGAAATATCCAGAGCAGAAATCCATGACAACACAAAAGAGAAAAAATTTACTTCTGAATGCTATGATTTCTTAATGTTTTTCCTCTGACTTTCTGTGGGATATCTACAACTCATCACCAGACAGCACCAGCTGAAAAACTGAATAATAACTAGATCAGCACTGTAATGCTCATAAGGCAAGCCTAGCCTGGTTTGTGAGAGAGTCGTAAAATTACTTGTAATCTCTGAGAACAAAGAATGGCACTAATCTTCTGCAAGAGTCATAGTCTGAGAGAGCTCTGGCTCTTTCTGCAAACTCACTGGGCACTACATTGCCTTGCTATCCTATTCTCCATCTTCAAACACAGTTTTTTTGACTGCCTGCATCTGTCTGTTGCCCCAATTTTCCCTATGATCTGAAGGTCCACTTTTTCAGCCTCTATAGATATATGAATTTATTGAGGAAAAATGGAAGGTAAGATATCTAGTTCTCTGATTTTTATGATAAGATCTTCAAAGAATATGAAGGAGGAAGAAATTCAGTCAGGCTTTCAGTCTGTAGCAGTCTAATCCTTGGCTGCTGCACTATAAAGTCTTTCTTACACAGAAGTTTCTCAACATTATTTCCTTTAGAAGTAACTTACCAGGTAAGTTAGTATCAAGTTACAATGACAGTCTCATTATTTGAATAAAGCAATAGAATTAACTATCAAAATGTTAATGCACATCCAATCCAGCCTTGCTTATGATATAGAATTTATTTTTTTTTCCCCAGTTAATATAGGGTGACAGCTAGAACTAGAAATGAATGATCTCAACAGCAAAATTGCTGCTAATTCTTCAATAAAATTAAACCACCTTCCACACAGAAAATGCCAGAATATTACCCTTTTCATAGAAAGTACTGAGACAAATGCATATCTTTTCAGGAATCACAAAAAGAATTTTTAATGTAAGATTTTTATAGTAATAAATAGTAAAATAAATAAGAATTTAATGACAAGATAAAAATCATTTTCAAAGTAGAACATAATAAAACAGAAGTAAAAAAAGGTAAAAAATAATAAAACAAACATCGTGATGGTGCATACCTTCACTAGGTTGGCTCTAATCATGGAATTGCCCCAGCTTAGCTATCACCGTAGCAGCTGTCTTCTCTGTGGATGCAGCAGCAAGTTTAAATTCTTGATGTCTTTCATCCCTTTAAACAGATGATCTGACAGTAAAATGTGACTGAGAAAGGAGTATTTTTTCCTGAACTACCGACCAACCAGGAGCAGGGTGTGATACGGGAGCAGTGTGCTGCTCAGCTTCAGAGAGGGAAGAAGGCCTTGTACAAACTTCTGCAGTGGCTATCGCTGTCTGCAGTGGCTATCGCTGTTATTTCAGATTGTGATTGATAGTGTCCTGAGACGCATTGCTAGCTATTCCTGATCATAAATTGTAAATACAGCCACTGCGACATGCAGGCCATAGTGGGAATGAATGACATAAAGTATAGTATAAGGACCTGTGAGATTTCAGAAGACTCAAGTAATAACGTGGAAGTAATAAACTAAGAATGAAGGATTAAGCAGATTAAAATTCTACAAAGTCCATGGAGTTATCCAGCATAACAGTTACTATATCTTTGAAAAAGAAGACATCTGATTTGGCTTAGCAGCAAACAATGAAATTGTGCATAAATTAGCCTTTCAAACATAAAGGAAATATCTATTTTAAACAATGAACTAAAACTTCTAAAACACTACTGCCTCTGGGGCATGTCACTTTGGGGTAATTAAGGCATAAAAATTAACATTTTATTAAATAAACAAAAGCCCACAAAGGTTAAGAAAAGAGTCAGACAAATGTAGTTTTTGGAGGAAAGGGAGGCTGCAGACCTCAGGCTGACCTTCAGCCATCTTTTGTTGAGAATGGCAGACCACAAGGTCAAATAGCTACTCAGCCAGAGTTACTGTCTCAGCCCACCCAGGCTCAGATATATAGCCTACTTTAATGTGTGTTCCACCATATGGTGGGCTAGAGACACCCCTGAGCCCAGGCTATGTGGTTTCTGCTGAAGAACAATCACTGCTAGAAATTCATTAAATCTCTAGACTGGGGATGCAGTAGATACCGTTCCGGACAAACAAGCAAGCCAGTTAATATTCCTACAAAAAATGTCTCTTATTCCCAGTAACTTGAATATAATCCTGGTTTGATGACAAAAGAGAATGAAATTCTGATGAGACAACATTGATGCAAAAATTTGAACATCAATACAGTACCCATTTTTCCCCAAGCATCTTCACAACTACTGCATGGTATAAGGAAATGCCAATGTTCATCTTCACTTTGGTTATCTTTGTGATGAAATTGCATAAGAAATTTAGCTTCCTAAACTTCTTCTAACTTTTAAGCATGCTGAAAGATTTACAGCAAATTAAACTCTATTGTGTTGGTCCTTGAACAACAGAATAGGTTCAGCTGGGTGAAAAGTTTTGGTCCCAACATGGAAACAAGGCTCAAATTTCTCAGGAAGCCTCTCTCACTAGAAAAACGCTGGAGCCAGAATACGGTACTCAGCAATTTTCAGGTTTAGGATCATGGAAAAGAGAACACTGCTGGAAGCACAGCTGAAATCTTAGCTTGGTACACTTTGCCAGCTGATCTAGAAGGTTACAGCAGTTTTAAGTGAAATTTATAAGTCTGTGTAACTTTTTTGGGCATTTCTGTTATAGCTGGTCAAAAACTAACCTGCAGCCTCCATTTTTCTGCATTAAAAAGCCCCATCTTGTTAGAAATCAAAATTTTGAGGAAACCTATTAGTTTTGCTGAAGTATTCTCATTATATTTTTGCACTAGTTAAGAAGAACCATATTTATTTTGATGAAATGCTAGTATTTCTTACTGAACTTTCCAAATGCATGCCATTTAAAGGCACCTAACCAATCTGTACACCAATTTTCCTCTTCTGAAATGTCGTGGATGAGAATCAAATTCTTTTAAGTTCAATGTTCTTCCCTCAAATGTCAAATCCTTCTCAGAATGTTTGTCTGACATACAACAAATTTTTTTTAGAGATGGAAAAAATTCCACTTTGCTACCATAGCTGTCACTAAAATCTTGCTGGTCACAATAAAATAAATAAACTTAAACCCAGGAAAATATCTATAGAACAGCAAAACTTCACATCTCCAGTTGGAAATGAAGATGTGCTTTATTAACAACTAATCTTACAAATAAGAAAATACACCTGAGTCGTCCTTATTATTCTCTAAGCAATTGTGCATCTCTTTCACCTCCTTTTACTGGAGCAATGGAAATGGGGACAAAATTCAAGCTGTCTTGAAATAGAAATAGGAATACAAATAGAAAACTTTTTAAAATTATTTTTACTTCTATGCTAAGATTTTTTTTTTTTGTGAAAAGTTGGTCTGAGAATAGCATCAGTACTGCCATGAAAATTCTTTTGACAGATTGCTAAAAACTAATACCTGTTTTCTGCAGTGCATACTGATACAGCAAGGAGAAAAAAGTACATATAAGGAATTTTTTAAAAAATTCTGAGTTTCACACAGCTGGAAGATCAGCCTAAGTAAATATTGCAACCCCCAAATTTGCTTACTTTATTAGTTTTATATATAACACTTCAATTAATTTAGGAATTTTTTTTTTCCAGTTTAAGATTGTAACAAATACTGACCATTGCTCTATTTCTAAATGCAGGACTCTGTTACAGGTGAACAACATGAAGAACAGAGCCTTCATGTGGCCTCTGTTTCAGTAGGAGTTTCTTGCACTCATCATTAAACCACATTTCCCTACTTTGCAGTTCCACAGATAAAATCAAAACACCTTTAGCAATGCCCTGGGGTCACTAAATTTGCTTGCTTATACACCAGTAGGTCTCTACACAGAAAATACCAGGTTGAATTACTGTTAAAATATAGAATTGTTTACATACATCTTGCTAAATCCATGCAACAAATATGCAATGTAGTATAAACAATAAATCTATGAGTTACAGATTTTTACAAGATACCAAAAAAAATGTTTTCTCTGATGCTAATATTTGTCTAACTAAATACAATGTGCTGCTACACAGTCACTGGCAATGCAATCCTGCCTTTCTTCGCAGTAAAATATTATCTTTAGGTCAAATGAATGCATTTGTACAAGGGTACCTTCTTGTTAACTGGGCGTTGCTGTTGTTGTATGGACAATGGAAGAAAATATGCAGGTGGCTCTGCAGTTCTGAAGGGCCAGTTGTCCTAACTTGGAAAAAACTGATTTAAGAATTGCGATTAAAGTCATACTGTTCATACTGTTTTATTCAGTCATGCCTGAAGACCTCATTAAATTAAAAGTTCCTAGCGACATCAATGGTTACCTTTTCTGAGCAAGGACTGTCTTAACAATTGCAGCACATTAGTCTTGGAAGTTCCTGATCTGCATAAGACCTGATACAAATTAGCTTGTTGCCAGCTATGACTGAACCTCATCTACAGTTTGTAAAAAGAATCTGCTGTAATCACCTGCAGTCACCTGCACTTTAAGGTTTACCATTCATAGGTTTTTACAGTGCCTGTTGTTTATTTTCACATAAGTAGAAAGCACTGTGGTTTGTGGTTGATGGCTAACATTTTGCAGCTTTATTGTATTTGTTTTAATATAGAAAAATTTCTAGAGCATATTTGTTTTGTGACAAAATGTCCTTATTGTGTCTTGCAGAAATAATTGACCCAAATGAAGTTACTATACACTATATTCATTGATTAGTTAGAACTTTAAGATGCAACAAATAGAACCCGTTATTGACTTTTAAATCTTCAATCAAATATTCACAGCTGCAATTTGCCAAAATTATTTACCTTTCAATAGTGGATCACAAACAGAATATGCACTATAGACTCGAATGCCTTGGCCATCAGCAAACAAATTACAAACTGAAGAAAAAAAAAGTGTTTTGGCTACCATTAGAGTCCATAAATAGCTGATGTAGTTCTCCTTTAAAGATGTGTGATCTTCTACATTAATAGTCTTTTCCAATACATAATTGACCTTGAGATGGAGAATAACCTCATAGTAGAGTGGCCTTTCTTTTAGGGAACAATGAGTATAGATACTAGAGGATGTGCCTGCTGTCAATGATCATTGCTGAAATCTGCCTATACCACACTAGGACAATCAATTTTGTAAATTATTGCAATAATCAAGGAAATTGCCTAATTTATAAATCCTGGCATACAGCATTTTAATGGATTCCTACATTTTAATGCTGATGCTTTCAAAGCCAAATGAATTGTTGTCCAAGCTGTCACTACACAAAATGATAAAAACATTCAGTCTTGTGGGTAACTACATCTCATGGATATTCAGACCATCAGGTACATAATCACTCATTAGTGAATTCTGTGATAGCTTCAATTTGCAAGCCAACAGCAAAAAGCCACAGTTTCCTTATAAAAAAAGCCTTCTCTGGAAGCAAGGGCTAAAGATTACTGAGCATTACTGAAATAATACATTAAAAAATTTCCTAGACTTCTTTGTTTGGGTAAGATACAACACTGTTTAACCTTTTTTTTTTTCCATGCATATAAAGAAAAATCTTATCTCTGTAACTAAGAGGCAGGTTCAACACTTTTTGAGCATGAATCACATCGATACAGGCACCATTTGAATAGAAGGGAAACAAATGCAGGGCTTGGTGCCATGGCTGTTGCTGGTGGGTAATTCCACCTAATCTGACCTCCAGCTTGCTCTACACACTTAAACTGGCTCTGCAGACATAGTTACGCACAGATTGCTATTCTCAGTTAAACCTTAAGCAATTGATTTCAGCCAATAGTGGGCTGCCAGTACTTTACTTACTGCTCAATCTCACTAACCTGACATTTATGGTGTACTGATTGGCCTCTGTCAGTGCTGGTGGTTGTAAATTCACTTTGAAAAGCTTTGTGTTAACAGCCTTCAACCAGGCTCCGAGAGGAGCATGAGCAGGCAAGCTGACAATTGCTCGACCTCCTGCCCTTATTACAGTGAGTAAATCAGGCTTTGAGCCATTAGGCTGGAGCCTGAGGCCTACACAAAAAGGATTGACATGACTAAAGGTCAAACTTTGTCACACATATGTAACAATTTGGATAATGGAATTCTGTAACTTATCTGAAAAAAGGTGCCAAATGTGTGGAAGGGAAGTATATGCTGGGCTGAATTTTCCAGCTTTCATGTTAAGCTGTTACTTAACTGTCTGCATTTTAAAGTCCATACATGTTTGATGCCATGAAACTTGGGGGACCATAATGTATATATCAGTGACTGAGACAGGCAAAATACTGAACATCATCACTACCCTGAAAGGCGTATGCTGCAGTTGTGGCTTAGGAAATCTATAACCAATATATTATTGGCATCAGGTATGCAACACATTCTGGATATCCATACATCTCATTAAAATACTGCCATTATTCACCCACTTTGAATCAAAAGTTGAGAGTAATTTCAGGCTTTATGAACTAGCTTTCATCCAACAATTGAAATTGCTGTTTATTAACTCACTAAAAAAAAAGAAAGAAAAAAAGAAAAAAAAAAGAAAAAGAAGAAAAAAAGCTCAAGTGTTTCTGTAATGTTGGTGATTGGATCATTTTTGAGCAATTTGGAAAGGTAGTGATCAAATTAAGGACAGAAATGAGCTTCTATATATATTTGGGTTCCATTTCAGTATTTTTGTGTATTACATAATAAAATCTTCAAGGTGAGATTATGTGCTATGGAAAAGCAGACTGCATGATCTGATAATTTAGAAAATATTTTTTTTTTCTGGGAATAGTGTGCTCGGGTACTTGCATGTTTCATGCAGTCCATGGAATTATTGTTTTCAGTAATACGGTTGAGTTTCTGGGGGAGTATCCAACTCCTCACCAAAGTTTACTCCAAACTTCACTTCACTAAATAGGAAGAGAATCAGACCCCGTGCAAATTAGATTTGTTTTGTTGCACATGTGCTTAGGCCTATTTATCTGCTCAGGCATATGATACTTTCTGTACGTAATATAAACATACCAAGGACATGGAGAAACATAAAGATAAGGCATGAAAAAGTCTTGTAAAAATCACAGGGTTTCTAAAGAAACATCAAGGTTTAGTCCAGCTTTTCTAAGAATAAGAATTACCGAACACAAAGTAGCCTTTATATTTGGGATCAAACTAACTTTATATTGACCTTACATAACGAGTCTCTAAGTTGCAAAAGTTATCTGGAAAAAAGTGATGCTAAGTGATCCAGAAATACTAATATTAGGAAGCTTCTTTATAGCAGCATAGCACAATTTTCTTCTAAGGTACATAAATTAAAGAATCCGTAGCACTGAATGTGCTCTTGCTGAATTTTCAGCTTAGTAAGCTGCTGAACAAAAATGAGTTATACTTCCAGGATGCAGCATCTGAACTTAAAATCCATGCAAAAGTAAAAATTATTGTGCTGTTTTAATAGAAAATAAATGCAAAATGTGACACACTGCACAAAATCCTCAGAAAAAGCAATGCAAACAACAACAGACTGGCACCAGCTGTTACTCTGAATAATTTAAGATATAATTGTAACTTAACCAAAGGGTTTTTTTCAAGACAAAATTATTTGAATTTCATGAACATGACATATTTGAAACAGGGCTGACAAGCAGTCTAGAATACTAGATGATGTATTGCTGAGAAATGTAATTTTCACTTTAATAGAAAGACGTCGTGCACATAATTCTATCCCCCAATGCTTTACTGTAACAGCAAATTTAGTCCAAAACTACAGCCTTGAGAATCTGAATACAAATTCATCACCATAACTGGAACGAGTGCTTCATTTGAAAGGTAAGGATTCTCTCTGCATATTAATTTGTACAGAAATATACAGGACTCCGCATGTACCCTGGCCAGCATGACTCCCAGCAAAATGCCTGCTCTTGGTCCAGATGAAGTCAAAGGCAATGTTTTCTTTAACTTCACTTGAGGCACAAAAAGGCCAGTAAGTATCAAAATGGTACTTTATTAAAATGGCATGCACACTTTCTGGTAGTGCCAGTTAATCCCATCCATTTCAGATGAAAATCAGTAACACAAGTTTAGCATTTTGCATTTACTAATGAATGTCCTGCCATATGTATGTTTTGCTTATCCCTATAAAAAACCCTAACATGTGAAAAGTGTAATGGCATTTCTTCCAGAAAAGCCAACCTTAAATTAAGTCAAGTTAAAAATAAAGTGAAAAAATATATTTGACATTCTGTGGCTTTTCCAAAGGGAAAAAACCCAAGAAACAAAAAAAACCCAAACCAAAAAATACCCACCTATTTTTTTCTGACAGAAAGGAAAAAAAAAGAAAAAGACACCAAACTCTTTTTTTAGGTGAATGAAGAAAAGGAAACAGAATTTGTCTTTTGATACATCTGTCAGTAAAAGCTTTTCCATCTAAATTGCATTTGCAGGGGAAAAACCCATTTATGACTTAACTGTTTCCAGAATTGACAATTTAAAGTTTGAAGCCTGAAAAACTTTGACTAGTAAAATGTATAAGCCTTTTAAATTTCTGTATTTTATTCTAATAGAATTTAAGTTTGTATCGTATACATTCTTTAAGTCTACACTTATTAAATTTTGATGTTAAACAGAAAGGGGAAAACATGTGCAACTAGATTAATTTATCTCCAGGGAGTAAGGACACATTAATAATTGAGACAATGTTTTCATATATGTTGGAATCAAATGTGTCTTTTCACTTCTTTATTAGAAAACACATTAGGGGAAAATTATCTCATTCTCATCAGTAAGACCTAATTGCTGCGAAAGTCTCTGTTTTCTTTGCAATAACAAAGGGATTGTTCTTATTATTTCAAAATGAGAAAAAAAAAATGAAAGAAAGAGAAGAAAGAAAAAGATCAGAAATATTATCAAGCAGCACTGGAATAAATGCCTGTATTACCAAAGAGAGTGTTTACTTAATACACCTAATCCTGCTATTGTTTTAAACAAATCAGAGTTTATTGCATTTTTATAAAATACAAGCAAACTCTGGATTGAACAGAAGTGGGCCAAAGGGGCAAAAAAGAACTACAACTAAAAAAATTACAAATATTTTTGACTTTCTGAAGGGCTGATCTTTCTGTAAGTTATAAAAAATTATCTTGGCTGATTGCAAGAGAACTCTATAATTTCCCATGAACACCCATAGGTGTCAAGGCCAGTTGTGAGGTAATGGAATGGTATGTAATTTGCTCTGAATCGCTGTATAATATGCTGTATGGATTACATACAAAGCAAACACTGAGTGCATGGTGGGAACACTTGTGCAGACAGACTAAAGCGTATTTCCATAGCGTTGAACTACACATCAAACGCAGTGCTTCTGATGTTTCCCACAACAAACGAAATAAAAAAAGATGCTAAATCAGTAACAATGCTTTAAAGTCTTTGCAATAGCCCTTCTATCTGGTGTACACAAAGAACTGCACATGAAAACAAGAATCTATCAACTCTACTTTGCAGTGGTGAGAGAAAAAATATTAGAATGCTATTTATGGTCCTAAGGATAAAGAAGTTCTCTCTAGGTCCATCAAGATCTAATGTTGAATAACTGATCTGTGGTCACACTTGTATTTGCAGCTATCTTGAAAAGATCAGTGGAAGAGAATTGTCTAAAGCCACAACTTTATAAAGCGACAATGATGAAATATTCCTTTAACATTTACAGTGATTTAATCCACACTTCTACACCATAAAGACTAAAAGAATACAAGCTATTCAGACACATACTTTCAATTGCTTATATTTATTTTCATAGATCAGCTTTATAAAATCACGCACACTTTCTGATTATTTTCTTTTCCTATACTTTTTCTTTATTCAACATCAGTTCTTTGATAGATAAGGCATACCAAATTGAAAGCCAAAACTAATGAGAAACAGCTAAAACTTTTACCTAGAGCTTACAATATGTGATTCTTTGCTAACAGTTTTTGCTATTACCATAAATAATCCTAGACCATGAGCTGCCTACAATGCCTTCTAAAACCCCCTAAATTTAGTAATTATTTTAAGGTAATACACTTAAAATACACATACTCATTTTTATGGTCAACAGGCAATCTGTGTTGTGTGTTAAGAACAGAAGAGCAAACCCTCACAAAAACTCAGCTGACACCTATCAGTGGTCTGAACCTGGCACATACATCAGTACTATTTCTTCTTTGTACATAAAATATTTTTTTCTTTCCCCCAAACAATTTTCCTTCTTTTATTGCCTTAAAACAACTTTCAAGTTCATCTGAGATTAGACTAAAAATTCTTGCCTTTTTATAAAGATACCAACATTTGCAACTTAACTGCATAAAACTGATCCATAACTTAGAAAAACAAAAAAATTAAGGATAATGTAAAATTCCCTAACTCCATTTATTCTTGCTAAATTTCGATATTTTATGTAACTTGATGATCTGGCACGTCTATTTAATTATTTTATATTTTGTTAATTAGCATAGTCAGAACCACAGAATCCCTCCTAATGAAAATAAATCCTCCAACACCATTATATAGTGTTCCATAAAAGGAATATTTGATTAACAACATATCTCAAAATGTTCTCATTATAATCAAGGGGCTTTGGTAGGAACAAATTTAACTCTGATTTATTTATGTCTTCTATACAAGAGAAATTCCATCTCCAGTGAAGGCAGCAACAAAACTCCCAATGATTATAGTTTTACTGAGTACATTTAAGTGTGTTCTGAGACTGATCTTTTATGCCTTAATGTGAAAATCTTCTTGCCACAATAACTTTTTTGGGTAAATTCTTTCAGACAAAGACTCTGATGGGTTATTTACAATTCGCTTGCATATAGAAAATGCATAGGAGATCCTACTCATAGGAAGAAGTTACACAGATAGTATGCAAAAATAGAACATAATTATTAAAAGAGGTGATCAGTCCCAAAGAGCTGACAAATACAGGTTTTCTGTGAAAAACAGCTATACGCAATATACTGGCTCCACAACACCAAATATCTGCTAAAAATCCATTCACTTTTACAGTATACCCACTGAAGGCAACAAAAACACTTTTTGCATGTTCATGAACTCCTTGCCGGGTTTCTAACCAGCAAGAACATCCCCTTTTATTCTGAAGATATGTGTTTGGTCTAGACGAGTAAATATCATCTGCAGATCTACAAGCACACCCCTACTGACTCTCTGTAATAGTTAGTCTTGGGGTGAGCAGAAGCTGCAGCTACAGAGGACTAATCATAAGAAATTACACCTTCCAGCACAAAGCAGAGAAGAAATAAGTGGCGAAAGACTAGGTAAACAGCAGGCTGTTTCTGCAAATAAGAAGGACTGACACAGCTGGCTTATATATGTTCTCTATTATTAGGTCTGTGTGTAAAGTAAGCATATATTGTCTTTTCTTTCTAAATCAACTAATCACAAGATTCTCTTGTTAGCATCTGCATACAAACTGTACTTAAACAAAAACTCCGATGTTTCACTGGTGAAAATGTACATGGTCATGAACAGTAACTGGCATGGATGCCCGTGTATGGCCAAAGGGATACAAAATGGGTTTATGATCTGTTCTGACAAAAACAGTCACCGTTCATCATAAAATGAAGTATCATGAGCTGAATGTTTTCATATCAATTATCATTGTTGTACTCTCTAACATGGTGACAAGTATATAAAAAAAACCCCATGTTTTCAGAGAGCAGAAAGTGGCTTTCCTATAAAAGCATCATTAGGGAAGTGCACAAGCAGGGCAGGACAGGAGTTGAACTGAATTTTGAACAAGCACTAACACCTTCACTGTGTGAACAGCAGAGCTGCAGAACAGGCTTCTGCGCTTGTTTTGGTGGCTTTTGTGGGTTGTCCATAGGCCATAGCGATGGTGTAAAATGTCATCTCCACTCACACATACTACTCAACCTAAGATGATACAGTTAGTATTGTGAGTTCTACCAGCTATTGTTACGCAGGTCAAAAGGTAAAGAGCACTATGTGCTGTAACCTTCAGAATTCTCTGACCGTGTCTCTCTATTCCACATTACAGCTCCATTTTCAGATGGAGCTCTGAGGTGCCGCTGTTTTTTAACGACTACCTCTAGGGCAGCAAGGCTTTTGCTTGCACCAGCTGCATTTTCAAATCTGCTGGGTTGGTTTACTTAAATTGTGTTGTTCTTTTTAACATCTAGTGAGCAGTGCTAGTGTTACATACAATAACGTTCAATGTCTACTTCAAAACAATCAAATTTGACAAGGAAAGAAAGCTGATAACTTACTTCCCAGAGATGCTGAGTGTTCCTGATTGAACCTGCTTGAACCTTCTCTGGCAAGAGCAGGACTCCCTGGAACGGCCCAATCCAGGTGCCTTGCTGGATCCGCTGAGCCGCACAGATGCCATAGGCCAGGCCAGGCACAGTGCTGGTGCACAGGCACACCTCCCGAGGCAGGTCCCGGAGCCACTCCGGGATCTCCGGTGGGGGGGCTGCTGCAGCAGCACTGCTGGTGCCCACCAGGCGCCGCAGGGAGTGGAGGGGCCCGTGCATGGGGCACTCGCCGTTGCGGTTATCAGCACACATGTCACATCCTGTGAGACAAAGAGGGGAAAACACCATCAGAATGGTGCTGCTGGCCACCACCACGGTCACTACCATGGGCAAGATCATGCAGATCCCTCTACTTTTCCTATCACTTCATGACAGCTCAGCGCTTAGACGCGCTGTGCCCCTCTGCACGTTGCTTAAGACAGTTTTCCTAATCTCATCAAAGCCCTGAATAAGAGATCCCAAGGGCTGAGCAGTAAGCCTGCAGACATTTTGCAAGCCTGGTGTGTTCACAGGCCTGACAATATTAATTTATTTTAACACATTTTTTAAGATTAATCTTCTGACTAACATAAATAGCCCATTTAAATCATCCCAGTGTGTTTCCGTGACCCATTTTAAAACAGTCATAATGCCTTACAAGTCCCCTTCATTTGCCTTACCACAGCTCAGCCCAGTGGTTTCATTGAAACAGGATTTAATTTCATCCTTATTTTACATGAACGTTCACTCTACTTTTTGCATTAACATGTGTGTGCCTGTCTGTTTAGAAAATAAAATAAATAAAACAGAGCCTCATGAATGACAAATCAGAGCATGGGCAGACATTTACTTTCCTGTGGCCAAATCTAATCTTTAAATTAAATCATTACTGATTCCTAGCATACATTTGAAAATTTTGTATTGCATGGGAATGCATGTTTTTTGCCTGTTACACATAGCTGACTCTAGGAACAAAACCAGCATGTCCGGTTTTGTGAGCAGCTCCCACAAGAAAGACACGTTTGTAAAAATGTTAATTTCCCTACCTGCTCTTAATAACGGATGATGTTTCTCTATTTTGGGAAGATCCTATTGTCTTTTTTTTTTTTTTTTCTGAGCAAGGAAAATGTTGGTTGAAAGTTTCCACTGCACTCTACTGCACGTGCCATGAATGTACAAGTTCCAGGAAAATGTTTCATGCTCAGGAGATCCATTTCTCTGGAGGTATGCTGAGTTAACACAACAACAAATCTATTGATATAATTTACCGTCTTCAGCACATTTCACTTTTGTTGCACAGTTAAGGTTTGTTTTCATACAAATTTATTCCAGAAATATGAAGGGAAACCAATAACTATGCCATAGTACTCATGTAGAAAGTCCTAGATCTTTCTGCTAATAATTTTATGCAATCTACACTGATTTTTACAAAACTAAAGCACAGTATTCAGTATAGAAGCTGGAGCTTCTTGGTCTAAGCCACAGATTTAGACTCGCTAAACTGCCTGCAACCACAATTTCAATTCTCAGGAGTACTGACTCAGCTGTTCTTCCTTCCGAGGTGGATATACTCTGTACTATGTAGACCCGTTTCCTACAGAGCCTTCAAAGGAAAACCTTCCTCTCCATTCAGTAAAAGCTGCTAAAGGATAACTAAAGCTGCATTTTCAAAATATGGCTTCTGTTTGCATTTTTCCAATTTCAGAAACACTTTCAAAGCAGCATTACACATCATCCTCTTCTAAATTGTACCTTAAAAAAATTATGCATTCAGCAATATGGAAATACTCAAAAGTTACATGTGGAAGCTAATTTCCCTTGAAATCGCTACTCCTTCGAGTCTAGCATGTGTTCTTGCTTGGAGCTCATCTGTTCAACTTTCCTACTTGTAACATCAATTACAGATCTCAGCAGAAAGCAAGCAAGCCCCGAGCTGCGCTTCACTATGCTGGGTGCCCCTGCAGAAGAAGGCCTGCCTGTGATACTTGCAAGGGCAGGAAGGTAGTGGTGAGTCTGAGTCTTGTGGCACTGCTGTGCCTGAGAAGCTGCAGGGCAAAATTCGCTAGTGGGGACCCTCCTTCTGGTGGCCAAAAAATGCCTTTTAGATGGAGGGTTTAAGGCTTTTCCTTAACAATATAATCCCTGTAGCAAAATGCGGTGTTTTGCTCTCTCAGCCATGTCAACTAGTGTGGGTAGCCAGGGCCACAAACTAGAGGTGGCTGAGGGTGAGATTTGCAGTACACCAGGGAAGAGGTTTCTGGCTAGTCCTGAGAAAAATTATAGAGCAGATATTTTTACAACCATTCCCGGGCAGCAAATATGTGCCAGGGTTATTTTGTTGTTGTTATTTCCACAGCTAATTTGGAAAGTGAGGTGTCACCACAGCATCTTTTCTTTCCTCTCTGAAACCTGTCATGAAGAAACGCTGTGGTTTTGGCTTATCCAAAGATCTCAGGGGCTTCACTGGATTTTGGCACTGGAGATCATACAGAAAGTTACTCAAATAGGAAAAAAAAAAAAAAAACAAAAAAAAACAAAAAAAAACAAACCAAGCCTAAACAGGTTGGCATGTGAGTACATTTTAAACAAATCTGGCATCTTACCATGCGTCATCTGACAGGAAAACTGAGGGCTTAAACAGAGGACATCTAACCATGATATCAGCTAGCACACAGGGCAGGCCCTTGAACCTTTGACCATCTTCTGGATGCATAATTCTCATCAGAACTATCTGATTATTAATGGCTTTCTTGGAGACACTGTGTCTCTGTAGCAACTTACGTTACACATGCTACGGCTTCTTCACAACTCCAATCAGGCAATTTCAGTGTCAGTTTCCTGCATCCTGCTACCAGGAGCACATACGTAACTTTTCATGCACACAACTTTTAGCACCTGCTTAGAACAAGGATTTCTTCAACTTGTCCTGACAGTATTTGTGCATGAGTAGAAATATATTAATATACAGATTTTATAGAAATAAATTTTATTTTATTTTTTAATAGAAATAAAACATTTTATTTTTGCCTTTTCAAGGAAAAGAAATTAAGAAATTGATGAGGAGTGTAAACAAACACTGTGCCACTGTCATTTACCCCTGCAGAAAGTCGCACATGTGATATTTATTTTCCACTATCCAAAACCACTGGTAATGTCTTAATGCTTGGCAGTCACAGTATCTGATCTCCTGCTGTGTTCCTTTCCCTTTGTCCTGCCAAAGCTAAAAATTTGGAAAATAAGACATCTTCTGAAACTGTTTTGGCTTACAGCTCATTGAAGAGGGAAGGAATCTGTCTTTAATACTAAGCAGTACTGAAATTCTTCTTGGTTGCATGCTTCATATGTCTATTTTTAGATTTTATGTAATGTGCAAAATTTTTTATTTTTTTTTTTTATTCTCATAAATGTTATAAGAGGTGGAAGCCGTACTGACATATTTTACCATGTCTTGAGTAAAAAGTTACCATGCATCTTTTCCTCTCCAGTGACTAACTTCTGTGTAATGATACATGGAAGGCTTTGACCCAAGCACACTTTCAGTAATGTTAAATTACCCATCTAAAGACCATCACCGTAAGCAGTGGATTCCTCTGCCCCAGAGACCACTAGGGAAGGAAGTCCTTAATCAGATAAGGGAAAAAAGGGAGAACTTCAAGACCTGCACGCTACCCTGCCTCACAGAAAGGATCAACAACATCATCTTCATGGGTACTGCAATTCGGGATGTGAAACAGTGCATCAACTTGCTAACAACATGTGGAAACGAAGAGGGTTTTGCTGTCGTCCACTGACATCACTAAAGTCTCTAAACTGTATGGCAACCGTTAATACCTACACAGGTGCTGGAAAGGACAAGGTGGGACAAATGTGGGCTTTCCAGAGAACTGCCACAGAGGTCAACAAGGTGTACCGTGCCGTTCTTCCTCTTGTGATCTCAGAGAGCAGCTGTGTGAGTAGAGGCCTCCTCCAAGGACTGCTGAAATTAGTACTTCCACTGGGTGTAATATAGCACCAGTCAAGCCACAAATCAAGACAAGAAAAAGCAAGAAATGTGAAAAAATTGAGGGATTTACTGAAAATGGAAATGCAAGGGAGACTGCTGTCAAAGCAGAGTATCTCCTAATAAAGTTAGGAAACGTAGAAGGTAAGGTCAGTAGGAATGCTCCATTGCAGGCCCAGATGCAGCCAGACTCTTTGGAAATAGATCAGTTTCTCACTTTGTACCTTCACTCTCTATATATGGGAGGAAGAAGCAAGGAAAAAATTAAGAGATTTCCTAGTGGAGCTGTTTGGTATAGCTCTTTTGGGAGGAATGCAATGCTATCGTTTATTTGCCTCCATAAAAATGAACACAGTGCAACACCAGCACTATAACTCCGTGTGAATGCATTCAAAAGTACTAAACCTAAGCAAAAGGGAAAGCACACATGATTGTCCTCAAAATATAATTCTAAACACTCTCCAACATAACTAATGCTACTACTGCATATTTAAAGGAATCTGAAAGGAGAAAGGTTTTGTCCATGAAAGGTAGGGCCCAACATATTGTTTTAACCAGCAAACCAGCTGTAACAATAAATGGAAGAAATACATTTTTGTCTCAGCAATAATATGCTTCAGAGGTGCAGTTATACTGGTTACCTGCAGCTTGCTGGTATTAAAGCAGGGTGGCCTCTGACCCTTTGCTTCATAACTCACTGCAAGCACACAGGTATTTGGTGTAAGTGCCCATCATTTCACACAGTATTACTCACTTGCAAGTATAAATCACTGCGGCTGGCCCGGCGTCCCTGGCTGTGTCCGGGTACCCAGCTAAGAGAGAGGGTGGGCTGGGTGAGACAGTTCTCTTTCATTTATCGAGGGCTGGAGCTTTCATAAGGATCACGGGTCCCTTGTGCCTCAGTTTCCTCATTGGCGAGATGTTAGCAGTCTATTTCTGCAGAATTAACGGCAGTTTCTGGCAGACTGCCTGACTGGAGGCTGGCTTTCGAGGGACGGGGACAAGACACAGATGTGCTTTTCTCCTTCGGGTCCCTTTTATTTATTTTTTTATTGATCCCTGGCGCTCGCTGCGGATGGCGGGTCCGAGGGGCCGGGCCTCGGTGGTGGCAGAGCGCACCAGGGCCCGGCTCTGCCCGACCCCCTCTTCCTCGGGCTTTTGCCCCTCCGTCGCCCCGCAGCTCCCCGCTGCCAGCCCGAGCCGCGATCCCGCACAGGCGCAAGAGCCGCGGCGGGGTCCAGTCCGGTCTCCCCGGCCGGGGTCAGGAACACGCCGCGACAGCTGCATCGATCACCGGTGTGCGATGGGCGGCCTCGGCGCCCCAGTAAGGGACGGGGCATGAGGGCTTGACGGGACCGTCTCGCCTGCGGAGCGGGTTTCGGGTTAATTTTGCGCAGCGGGCTGGGGGCTGGTTGGGGGAGGCGGGTTTGATTTTCTCTGCCTTCGACTTAAAGTATGAAGGAATTAAATTTCCGTGTCAGGTATAAGAAGGGTAGGAGAATATTGCGTGTAGATAAACCTTGCCACCCCCTACCCCTGAGAGACCCCCATATACAATGTAGAGATGATGAATAGGCTCTGGGAGAGCAGATCGAAGTTCAGTCTGCACCAGCTCCACTCTATCCTACAGAACTATAGGGCAATTAATTGCGGCTTGTCCCCTCATCCTTCATCTCCTGGTGGCACATATCGATGGAGATTACTGCTGATGGACCATTTTATCACCCTAAATAAACAGTCACCACCTTCTCTAACCTCAATCTAATGTATGGCTATCTGCTATGTTTAAGGGTGCTGGGTAACTAATGATGTAAAATACCTAAATCATACAGGTTACCAGCAGTCTAGTGGGGAAAAAAAAAAAAAAATCCGAATATTCCCCACACCGATCCACTTCACAGCGTGTTATATATACACTGTCTCCCTGTAAATTGAATGAGAAGAGGAGTGCAAACTGCTTGCTTGCGTGACACTTCAGTTTTACACATCATATTTATTACAGTGGCAGGTTGGCGCTTCCCGGTGAAGGTAGAGGAGTTGCGGGCTCCCCATCGTGAAAGCCTCTCCCCATCAGGGAGGGGTAAACTCAAAAACCCCCACTGGATGAAGCCAGAGCCGCACCCCCCAAACTCACCCTGGGAGATATCCCCTCGCCGCACCAGCTCCCCTCCCCCAGCTCCCAGGAATACCCTCATCCTTCCAGATTCAGCAGCCAGGAAGAGAACGGTCCCCAGCCGCCTGCCACATTATCAGGGCTTTAAAATAATCCTCTTTACTTCCCTGGAAGTACTACAGGGCCCTAATTAGGGGTTTGTTTCTCGCTTGTTGTTTTTGTTTTATTTTTCCCCTAACTAAATCCTTTTCAATTTAAAACAATTACATACAGACACTTAACCCGCAGCTCCTTGGCCCCCTCCTTCGCCCAAGACCGTGCCGTACTCATTGATATTTGACAATCGAGGCGTGCGCCTATGGGGAAACCGCCGCCCATTCATCTTCCCACGGCGGCCGCACGGCGCCGGGCCGGGACGGGAGCGGGGAGCGGGGCCTACGGCTGGGGGCAGCCCGGAACAACACCGCCCCACGGGCTCTCTCAGGGCGGAGGCACCGCTGCCCGCCCGGCTCCCGCTGCCCCGGGACGTGCCGAGTGATCCCGGCGGGTGGGTCCCGCCTCAGGGAACACGGTTTGCCCCGGAAAAGAAGATGGAAGCTCGGCGCTGGGGGACATTTGGGAAAGAAGAGAGAACGGGGCATTCTTTTGGCTTGCGAAGGTGGTACATTTGCAATTAAACCGCGGGAAGCAGGCAGCAGCCAGGGGCCCGCCGCCAACGCCAAACCGGCCAGTAGCAGTCGGGCAGGGCCTGCGCCCGATCGGTCTCCTCGGCGGTCATGGGCCAGGCTAGGGAGAGTGCCTACCCGCCCGCACCCGGCCCGTCCGCTCCGCGGTGTCGGTGGGACGGCTCAGGGCTGGAAGTGCAGCTGGAGAGTGTAACTCGAAGGCGATTGCTTCTCACCTCACCAGCAACCCCGACCGCCTGTCCCTCAAATGGGCACCTCCGGTGCGGGACGGATTCGAAGTGGCTGAAAATCCCACCTGGCCCGGGCCCCCTGCTTGAATCCCGAGGCAACAGCGGAGCCGCGGAGGGGTGGCCAGGCCGGTGCCTTGCAGCCTTTGAGCGAACGAGTGAGGAGGGTATGGGGGCACGGCACGAACCGCAATTCCCACGTTCCTTCCTCACGTACAGCCGGCTTTTTCTCTTTCTGTTTCAGACTAGCTGCCCAAAGTAAACGCACCTGATCCCAGAAGCTTGAGACACTTGCATTAGAAGTTTTGCTCAGAGACAGCTAATAACCTCTGGAGCGAAAACCTCCTGCAAATGAGTTCAATGGTAAGACTGTTTAGATCTCACTGCAGAAGAAACAGGGCGCCCGTACTGCCAGCCTCGTGCCTGTCCTTCAAACTGCGAACGCTGTCCCGGCCCGCTCTGATGCCGTTCACAAGGGTCCCTTCTGCTTTCTCGCAACCACTTTTAATGCCGCACTGCGCAAGAAACTACCCCGGAGTCGCCTGCGACTCTGCGGCTTGCTATTTTTTCCCTCACTTCTTGAAAACACAACACCCCTATCACTTTTGTATCTTTCTTTCTCTTTTAAAAACCTTTATCTTGCATGTTTACAGAGCTGCTCCGAGAAGTAAAACATGCATGTCTGAAAGGTTGGGTTGGCGATTAATTTCAGATTCCATTAAGTGCATGTAATTTATGAGATCAAGTTTTCTGCATCCAAGAGTAGAAAATACACTAACACGCTTCACTAGAGGGTGGAACTAGGTACGAGGAAGTGGCTAAAAACAAAGTCCGTCTCCAATATAGAAAGATTTATAATGTTAAGAAGGCAGAAAAATCATCATCAAACTCAGAGTCAACTTTCTTTTCGCTCTTTAAGACATACGCAGAGTGATGAAGATTGTGTTAGCATCCACGCAGTTTGATTAGTACGCAACAGAGTTTCATGGAAACTTTCAAAACAAACTCTGCATCTAAAATAAAATTAAACGAATCAGCGTTTTGCTCGGGCATGTGCTCAAGGGTCGCTGGTTTGGGGTATCGTTTGTCTGTTCAACAGCCGTCCTCAAACAGACATTTCAGGGAGGTAAAGAGAGGAAGACAACAAAAAAATAAAGTTTTAAGAAACCTTAGGATAAAAGGTCGTGTTTGAAACACTGGTTAAAAGTGCATATGCTGAAGCCATGTTTCAGTGTTTTAACGGGGACAGATCCGTGTGCTCTGAACGTTAGCAACAAATCTGAAGAATTAATATAGTTTCTCTAGTTATTTTCACCCCGTGAAGTTCCTCGGTTGCATAGTATCAACAGATACAGGAACAAAAGACAGTCAGAACCAATTTCTAAACCTGCTAACCTTTGGTCTATACAGATGTTTAATAATAGGGGTGTCTTCTCCCCCCCCAAAAAAAACAAAACAAAACAAAACAACCCACAACCCCCATAACTCTATAATTTGCAACAGCAGTATTAAACGTTTTCTAACCGCCAAGTGCTAAATGAATTCTTGCACTCCGGCAGACGACTTTTTTTCTTTTTCTTTTTTTTTTTTTTTTTTTTTTTTTTTCCCTAGAAAATCAGCTTTTCTTATTAAATGACAATGTCATGCTTTTCCGTAGGGGTGAAAACTAAAACTAGCGAGGTGTTAACAAGGTCTGAAAGGGAAACTCCCCGATTAGAGGGAGGAAAACTTTGCCCTAGTCTATCTGACGAAAACTGCAACTTTTCCCCTGCCCAGCTCGGAGCAGTAATTGATTTCTGGGTGTTTGGCGAAGCCCAGGCTTTCCAAGCAGGAGCAGAGTGCAAGAAGCAAGGCAAAAAAGGACAAGCTTCTTAACAAGTCGCTCTGAACCATTTCTGAATTCACTTTCCTAAGCAGTCCTCCGAGAGAAACCTACTCCAGAGCCACCTTCCTTGTGAAGTGAACCTTCCAGGGAAGGACCTGGGTCTCAGGCAGTAACAGCTATTACCGAGGGGCTACCGCCCACCTCCCGAAAGCACTGGGAACCACGCGAAAGCAGCTCAAGGGAGGGGAGGGCAGGGCAGAAGACACTGCTCAAGCTGAGAGCTGTTGCGGTACCGACTGCCGACCTTCAGCCTGGAGCTTTCCTGGACTGTCCCGGTGCAGGGAGAGGCGGAGGGCGGGGGTCGGAGACTGCGGGAAGGGGCATGATACGTACGGTTGTTGGGATCACTGGTGTGCTGATTCAAGGGGATGATCTCCATGCGCTGCTGCCCGTACAGGTAGTAGTCCAGCTCTTCGGCCGTGCACCGGAACCGGACGGCAGCGCGCTCGCCGCATTTGCTGCCGCCGCTGCCGGCCCCGCACACGTCCTTGCCCTGCAGGGGAGCGGGCGCTCCCCCGGCCGGGGGCTCGGAGCTCTGCAGGGGCCCGAAGACTGGGAGCTGTGTTACAGTCAGCGAGGTCAGGCCGGCCAGGGAAGCGGCCTCCGCGGCGACGCAGGAGGAGATGGAGGAGGAAGACAGAGTGGACGAGGAAGAAGAGGAGGAGGCGGAGGAGAGGGAGGCCGGGCGCTGGCGGAGGCTGTCAGCCGAGGGCTCGGCTCTCTCGGGCGGCTGGAGCTGAACGAGGGCCCCACTGCTTTTGAGCTGGCTGCTCTGCGGGAAAAGCTGCTGCCAGTGCTGCAGGTAGGCGGGATCCACCTTCAGGAACGCGGATCCGCCGGGGTCGCCGGGCTTCAGCATTGCGCTGTCTGCGGAGCAGAGAGGAAGGGGACAGCGGACGTGAGACCCCCGCCCCGCCCTGCCTCGGCCGGGCCGAGCCCGCGCCCCTCTCCGTGCTCGGGCACGCCGGCAGCCGTGGGTCGGCGGCGGGACCGTCCCCGCTCCCAGCTTTATGGCCTGTGGCGGGCTCGGCAGGAGAAAGTCTCGGCCTGGAAAGCCCCCCGGGGCGGACAGGCGGGAGACGCGGCAGGGCTTTCCGCCGCCGCCGCCCGGGGCACGGCGGGACGGCTGCACAGAGCCTTTCCCTTTCATTCCCTTCTCTCCGACCGCGGCAGCAAACGACTCTGAAAGTTGACAACAGGGAGGAGGAAACTTCATCCCCACGCACACAAGCGAGTCTTTTCCCCCTGCATTCCACAGCAGATCTTGCAGAAGGAGGACGCGGCCCGGCAGAGCCCTGCAGCTGCCGGGATGTACCCGCCGTGGCCCGGCTGTACCGTGCTGTGCCAAGCGAGGCGGAGGCTCTGTCTGGCTGCCCCGGCCAGAAGCTGCCTTACCTGAGAGGGGTGCGGAGGAGCGGTGCTGGGCGGCGGCGGGCGTGCGGCGGTGCAGGCAGTAGCAGGAGACTTCCAGTGGGAGGAGGGCTAAAAGGAGAGGCTCTCCCGGTCTTTGTCCGCGGGGAAGCGGGGTGACTCTTCCCCGGGTGCCGGGACCGGCTAGCTAAGCGCCGCCGGGCTCCCTCTGCCGTGGCTGCGCATCGCAGTCGCGCCGGGCTCCTAGCTCGGCTCTGGCAGACTCCAGGAGAGACACGTGGGTTTTACGACAGCGCAAAATACAAGTGTGTGTGATGTGTACGGGAGGGAGGGGATGGACCGGGAAGTTACCAGCGAGCCTGAATGCAGTGCCCTATTTTTGGCAACTTCCCCCACTTTGTTCCTTGCTCAACTTTTAAAGGTATCCCTTTCTTTCCTTCCCTCCTCCTTCCTTCCCTCCCCCTCTCCCTCCCTCCCCTTCTCTTTCTCACTCCCTCTGTCCGCCGTCCGTCAGTCCCTCCCTCCCTCTCTCTTTCCTTCCCTCCCCAGCTCTCAGAGCACAGTGCCCGCGGAAGAACCGGGCTTTGAACCCGGCAGAAGGTCCCCAGCTCCGGGTCGGAGCTCCCTGCCCAAGCCAGAAGCGGCTCGGACCCTGCCAGGCCCCCGGGAGCCGGGGCCTCCCCTCACTGGCCGCTTGCCCCTCTGGGGCTTAGGTGGATTTCAGAGACCTCCCCGGCCCATTTCTCGGTCCTGGTGCTGTCCCACCTATTTCACTTAACTCGTAACTCCTGGGATGAACTTGCCTCCCGCTCCCCTTGTCTGCCCGAGACCTTCCCCAGGAGGTCTCAACACAGATGAGGGTACTCACCTCCCTAGAACTTCTCCCTCCTCAGATCTTATCCCCTCGAGCGCCAGCACAGCTCTCTCCTTCTCTCCGTCCTCGGTTACAGCACAGAGCGAGAAGTGCAACCTGTGGCGAGAAACTTCTCATCTCTAGCGACTTTTGCTTTCCACTTTGCTTTAAAACAGACGGTTTCCTGCCCGCTGCTCAGTTGCTGAGCTCACGTATCAGTGAGTATTTTTTCCAGTTTCTTTCCTACACTGTAAGAAAAACTAGACGAGAACTATAATATCCTAGGCATATATCGCATGTATATGGCATCCCGTGCATTTAAGACGAAATATTTACACTAAGCGCTTATGTCACCTAAACCTCTCTCTAGTGTCAGAAATGCCCCCACTATCAGGTGTCACGCTGCCTTCAAGAGCACCCTTGCTTCCGAACATAACGTGTGCCCCTGATGGTTGTTTCTGCCATTCCCTCCACCATGTTTCTAGTTAATTTCTTTCCTACCCTTCATTCTCGTGGAGCCTGGGAAAGCTGCTGCTGTTTAGACTTTGTCTGTGTCTAAGGCAGGACATTCTAACACAAATTTGAGCAGGGCTGGGGCAAAAAAATATTTTGACTGGCATTATTTTGACAAGGTCATCCGTCATCTGCTCTGTAGATTGATAACACCTAAGTTAAAGGCAAACACGAATAGGGGAGAAAAAAACCACAGGGTTTTATGGATTGTAAAGTTTCCTATAAAAACCGTCTTTATGTCTTTGGTCAATTCTCTTGTGCTACATACAATGAGTTTCCGGCCCTCTCGCCGCACTGCCCTCCTCTGTGAAGTTCTGCTTCCAGCGGTCCGTATGCCAACGCGTTCGCACACCCGCTCTGCTGCGGACGCTGAGTTGCGAACAGGCGCGCTCTGTCCTCCCCGTCCTCGCAGCGTTAGTAGGGCGTCTCGTCTTTCGCCAGCTCCTTCCTGGTCACAATTCTATTCCGCCCATTCTGTCTCTTTTAATTTTATTTATTATTTTTTTAATGTGCATCTCAGCGTTATTGCCATTTTCCTCACCGGACACCTTTTAAGAATACCGAATTGCGTTTAGTGGTAGCAATCTCTAAAAATTCGTTTCAAGCTAGAAAAACTTGATGAAGTGAGGGAAAGATCCTAGCTAATGGGCTTAAGTACATTGTCAATATTTGCACTTGCTTCGAGTTGTTAGCAGAAATATTCCATGCGGGTTCATATTAGGAGGACTTCAATCTTTTACAGTGTCTGTTTGTTGGGGTTTTTTTACAGCTGGAAAAGTAGCGCTTCGAGCGATCGAGGTTGCAGAATAACATTTACAGACCGCCCGGCACTCTGGGACCCAGTAACAGGAGGAAAAAGGGAGAGAGAAGCATAAGGCTAGCCTCCTCCTCCCTCCGGTCCTCAGGGCCGGCGGCTGTCGCAGCACCGGCGGCCGCTCCCGGTCACTCGGGCGGCGGCCGGCGGCCCCTGAGCCTCGTCGTTCGGGTTTGTCTCCTTAACCAAAGGCACCCTCGGGCCGCGCCGGGGAGAGTGGCCGCGGGGCAGAGGCGGGGAGGCACGGAAGGAAGCGAGAAGGAGCGGAGTTGCGTATATCATCAGCACAGGCATCGGCTCCTGTCCCGGCCTCTCCAGAGCACAGCTGCCTCCAACTCCTTTACCCCTCGGGAAGAGCAGAGCTAGCAGGGGGCGAAAGGGGCTGCCTGCCCCTCAACCTGCTCCTCCCCGGGGTGGCTTAAGCCCGCTTCCTCAGGCAGGGCGGGCTGTGCGCGCCCTTTTGTCTCCCCGCAGTTTGTCTGCGGCCCATTTGTTACTATTTATTTATTACTTTAAAATTTATTTTCCTCAAAGATGCAGGGGAAAAAAAAAAAAAGAAAAAAACCCAAACCGAAACAGCCCAAAAAAACCCCACCAAAAAAAGAGACCGCGAGCAGTTTTTAACTCTGCCTCCTCCTTCTCTCAGGCTTTTTCATTATTTAGAGGACGAGCACTGAAACAAATCACATTGACCGTATGGAAAGCGATCAAGCCTTTATAAAAATCCATTGCCTGCGAATCGATTGGTGAATATTTGCTAGGAATTTGTCCAAAAGAAATAAATAAGGAGGGTAAGTGTATTAAATGTAAAGGGGGAGCACGGTGGTGTTTTTCTTCATTGATTAATTACCTCTAAAATGAAACAAGCGGGAAGAGGAGCCAAGATCGATAAATTAACTACCCAAATTCATCATTTTCCCTGCGATTTTTTTTTCCTTTGTTTCTTTTCGTTGGTTTGTTTGTTTGGTATTTTGGTGGTGGGTTTTTTTGGTTTCTGTTGTTTGTTTGGTTTTGTTTTGTGGTTTTTTTTTTTTTTTTCTAAGTAACTCTTAGGAAGGATGCCCGTCTCTCTGGAAACTCGAAGGTTTTATCTTATACTGGGGATAGAAAAGAGAGCTAAACCCTAGCTAGGAAGGAATTGTATCGGGGACACCCTATCTGATTTCATTTGACACACAATTAAAAAGTTTGCCTTTCATATTAATTAATTCTCCTGATCTGGGGAAGACAAATGGTCGGTTACCTCTGACAGGAGTCCGATAAAGGATTCAGCAGCTTTCCTTCTTGCCCTAGGCGTCTCCTCATTCCAGTTTTAAGGTCATGAGCGGCCGAGTTAATAATTCATTAATACAGACATACATTCAGATGGGATTCACGGGGATTCGCGCTCTCCTGCATCCCACCGCTTGGATTTAGTATCCCTCGAAGGACGAGAAGAAGAGAGGGAGGAGAAGGGATGGAGGAAGGCGCTTCACCATGCACGGACCTCTTTCCACACACGTGGTTTAAACGTGGTACCGGCAGCGAGAACCGGCGTCCTGCAAGGCAGAGCCCCGCGCGGCTCATCCCCGAACACCTCCGAGCAGCCTGGCGGCACTCGCCGCCTCCCGAGCGCTTCCTGAACTGAAGCCAGGCGCTTCCCTCCCCATTCGCCTTCCCCCAAAAGCGGCCGAGGCGCGGCAGGGGCGGGTAAAAACCGGTCCAAAACTCCAGTTCCCGGGCCCTCCCCTCACTGACAGAGCGCCCTCTGTGTGACACCCCGGGAGCGAGGGGCACGCTCTCGCTGCCGATGCCGTGCAGCGGTCGGGACGGGCCCCCAAGGCAGAGCGGGGGCGGGCTCCGGAGGGGCTGCCAGGGCTATCCCCCCCAGCCGCACCGCGCGGGGCACCCCCCGGCTCTGCTGCCAGCTCAGTGCCGTGCGGGAGGGAGGCAGACCAAGGAAGCGCCGGTCCTGGTAAAGCCAGGTCTAGGGTGTCGGGGGGAGAATTAGAAGGTCCCTAAAAGCAGGGACTGGGATCCTTCCCTGGGAGCAGGTGGTGACACACAGGGCGAGGAGGTCTGCTGCAGGGCGCCGCTCTGAGGTGAGCATACGGCACCTGGCCACGTGGAGCTTGGCTGAGATTATTAAATGATCTGGCAGTGGCCACCCAGCAGATGCCAGCCAGATGCATAACGACTTTCTGCCACTATTGACCTGATACGGATGTGAACTAGTGACCCTTGAGGTGAAATGCTCTATAGTCTATTCGCAATTCCCCAAGCCACCAAATCCCCCTCACAGACAGATTCAAATATTTATGTCCATCAACAAAACAAACTCTGCTCCAAGCATGGCACACACAGATGGGACAAGAAAAGGAATTACTCGGTTGTAAAGACCAAAAGAAAATAAATCAAGTCAGGCTATACATAAGGTTGAATTTAAAACGTCACAAATTTGACTTCATTTCATTCCTGCTTTCACACACAGCCTATCTGAAAGTGTTCTCAATTATGTGAGAATTAACTATTCAAATATCCATTCTGAGTTTGGGGTTTGTTTTGATTGTCTGCTTTTTAAAAACAAATACACAGTTTAATCTGTAATAGTGTATTAAGATGGTTTTCCAGATAGGATTATACAATTTGACATCCATTCTCTGGGTTATAACAAGATTAATAGGCAGAATACTTTAAGCACACCTGACATCTTAAAGCACGGATTTTGTGATTTTTTTTTTTTTTTTTTTTTATTCCCTCATGGCTGAGTGCACGCTCTTACATTTATTTAATCTGCCATAGTTTCAGAAACAGTGTAAGGGAGCACTCTGAATGGCAGACCTGTAAAATCCCTGATGTCAAGCTTTCCAAAACTAAGTGACTCAACTTTCTGGATGCTTAAGCAACATTGGGTGTCTACTTCAAAAAGTAAGACATAGTCTCAAGAATTTTCCTGTACTTTATCTAAAAATAGCTCTCATAAATATGGAATCTATTAAATATGATGGTTCGCATGTGACATGAGAATGATAAGGCCTGGACAAAACTCAAGAATAGTAGCATTTCAATGTTTAGTATTGTCATGAGAATGCTGTGTTTCACCATAATGTTTGCAGAAATAAATGGAAATTATGGGGTTCTGTTTCAATTCTGGCTTAGCATCATAATCATGACTCAATGTTTAAGAAACAAAAACCAGAAAAACCTCACACTTTCTGTTTCCCTCTGAACTGCTTTTTCACAACAATACACTTTTCTAACAGATTTTTTCTAGGTCTGCACTCTGGTAGGTTTGTGTTTGCTCCACCTTTTTTTTTTTTTTTCTCCATTCATGAATCACTGGTGAATCTATTAATGAGGAAAGGAAAAGACTGACAACTCCAGGGAACAAAAATTCAAACCAGAGTTTGTGTCTTCCTTTGCCTTGCATACCACGTGGTAAAAGGCTGCAAGAACATGTCTGAAATACCTGTCCTGCAAACAGTCTTTGGGTGTCTTTTTGTTTCTGGTTTTGTTTCTGGGTTTTTTTTTTTGTGGGTTTCTTTTGTTTGTTTGTTTGTTTGTTTTCCTGGACTATGTCTGCTAAATGATATCTTGCTTAAAATAAGCCCATACCTGGGTTCTGGCTGGTGGGACTTTCTTCAGTAAGTCAAATTCTGGAATACAAGCGTTCATTCTGATATCATGATTCAGGAATAACTGTTTCAATAAACCTTCACGTGTGGAGAAGGGTATGGGGAGAGGGTAACAGCTCTATTGGAAGATGTGTGCTGTGTACTATGGATACTGAAAAGCATCTGGTCACAGCTTTAACATCAAACAGAAAATTTTTGGCTGCTACAGCAGTATTAATGAATAGCATCTTACCATGAATGGTGTTTACTAGGTAAAGGAATAAAACCAAACAGCATGTGAAGATGGACTTTCAAGGAGGAATATCTGAACCAACAACTGAAAGAACTCAGTAGAGCTCTTGCTGCTCCACAATAGTTGCTTTAGTTCAATTTCTAGAGCTTTACCAGACAAATATTTGTTTCAGTTCTTCACATGGTCAAGTAGTTCCTAGGATGTTATCTAGAATTATGGGCTCATGGCAGCTGAAGGCCAGAACTGAAAACAGAAATGCAACTGCTCAAAGAATAGATCACAGAGATGAAAAAACTGACTTTTTGATAGAGAGCAATCATACTGCAGTTGGTAATTTTCTGCAGCAATGTTTACTTTTTGACATCACACAGCATGAATTATTCATGGCAAGGGAGCCAAAACCAAAACAGCTGACATATAGAAATACATGGAATGACCACACACCTCAGGCTAGAAACCTGCCTAAGCACCCCATTGTGAAATCCAGCACTCTTCCCTTCCGATTAACAAGAAGCAGTTTTTCTGGTTTCCTGTTTGCCTTCTGACAACCAGACTGGCCTTATTATTTCACCTTGTGCGTTCATGCTAAATCTACCCTTGGAGCTAACCCCTTTGTTTGGAGAAAACAAGTATGCTCTCTGTATCCTGTCACAGCTACTTAGCCTCCATTCAGCTGAACAGACATTAGAAAAAGACAACCTTAAAGCACAAAGCTCTTAGAGAGTCATGATTCTGTGAGCTATTCCACATTTTGGTTGGAACAGGTTAGGTGTTCTGCTACACTGGCAATGCAAGTACTGATTCTTGGAATTAGAAAGAAGAAAGTGTAGAGTGAAAAGAAATACGTTGATCACTGAGTTCAGTACACTACCATTGCAGGAAACTGTGGAACAGCTGTTAAGTCCAAAAAAGTTAAAATTTAAAGTGCTTCTTTCTACTGCCTGCCCTACCATCTCCTGCTCCCTCCCCAAAAAATCCTTTAGCAAACTTGAGACTTTTAGTAGAAAAGACCAAAAAAAAAAAAAAAAAAAAAAAAAAAATTCCAGAATATGACACACCAAAGGTATTGAAATGGAAAGACAAAGGATACTATGGGTCTCTGCACTGGAAAAGGAACTGGTCAAGGGAAAATGTCCAGTGAATACTCCACGCAGAGCAATCAAAATGTCTTCAACACTGATAATAACCACAGGAAATCCTCCACTAGACAAAAAAATAATGGTCAGTTTTTATGTCATAAACATAAGAAAATCTTGACCAGATAAACCTGAGAAACCTCCATGATATTAAGCACATCAATGTGCTTGTAGCAATCCTGATGCTCGAAAGAACAACACAGATAATTTAGCAGAACATGATTTTGCATCAAGAAAAAGTAGAAAAAAAAGGCAAATCATGCCATTATGACATATACAGGTAGAGTGGAAGGACAAAGGAAGTGGGAGTCAGCCTATAGCAGCTGGGATTATGTAACGCCTACACTGGCAGGGGAATAACCATTGAGGGAAATGGAGGGTTAATAAACAACAAGCTGTAAAACTCCATCTAACTTCTTGACAACAAACAATGCAGGAAAGCAGCAGAGACTTAGGCACTGGCTATCTGCATCTCTGCTCTGTGAACTGTCTACAGAACAGCTAGTGGCTACAAAGGGTAGAAGAAACTTGACTAGAATGTGAGGACTTGGCTGGCACTCACTTTGGCTCCATGTGGATGACTGGATGAAGTGTCTTGAATAGAAGTTTGATCTTCTGTCTGACAATCACTGCAGACAAATCTCACACATCAGAGACACCGGATAAACCATCTTCACTTGCAAGAGTGTCAAATCTATAAACGCGATTCATCCCTTGCAGCCACTGCTGTGATCACAAGACTTCAGCTCCTTCCTTAAGCCAAGATCAAACCTTGGAATGCTGTTCCTCCCACACTCCACTTCTGGTATGCAAACAGTTCCTCCAGCAACAATTATGGGATATCTCCTTCCACCTAATCCCCAAAGGACTGCCATTGCTGCTTTTGTTCCAGTAAGAGAAGCCCACTACAGAAATCTTAAGACACACTGTTCAGACTGTCACAGGAACATAGCCTGAAGGTCTTGGAGCTTGCAAACTACAGAGTTTGCAAACTATGCAATTAGATTTTCTGATGTTATTTTATGTTCGTTATTTAACTGACAATATCAGAAAGTGCACTCTTCAACAGTTTATACAGAAGTCTATAGGACAACATGTAAGTAGTAAGGTACAGGTGTTTCATATTTTGGTAACCTAACCACAGTATTATACTTTCACTGTCGAATTTGTTCTTGGAGCAGAAGAAGCTATCATCCTAAAAAAACCCTATCACATCTCTTCTGGAGCTTAAAATCTTCAGACAGAAGTAGGAAAAGGAGTCACATCCTTATTCACAGCATGTCAGCCAGACTAATGCAAAATACCCTCAGAAACAGGTTAACGTAAATCTTGTGCGAAATGGAAGGAACCTCCCACACTGTTGGTTCTGCTGGCTGAACAAGCTATAATTTTTATCTGTGAGGATATAAAAATAAACAGTAGGTGGTAATTTCTTCACACATACATCTACACTGAGAAATTCTCTGTGTATGCTCTTTGTGGGACACTAAAGTCTATGATATACACAGCCTATGACACTCAAAAGAACATGGGTCCAGAAGCAACTTGCAAAATGACCTCTACCACTCTACCAAAAAGGCATTTGGGATACCTTTAGGATATGTTCTCAAAAAAAAAAAAAAAAAGAAAAAAGAAAAAAAGTTCCACTAAACAGAAAACTATAACGTTTATATGTTTATTTATCTCTAAATTTTATTTGCAATATAAGGCATTTTTTTTAATTGTAAAACTCCTTGTAAGGACTATTGTTTCCACTACAGCCTTTATGATTTTGAATTTTCTGAAAGTTAGTATTCTCAACCTATTACATTTGTATTTCCAGGAAACAAGTTGCCCAGAGAAGTTGGGGATGCCCCATCCCTGGCAGTGTTTAAGGCCAGGCTGGACGAGGCTCGGAGCCACCTGGTTTAGTGGAAGGCTGGAACTAGCTGATCTTTAAGGTCCCTTCCAACCCAAACCATTCTGTGATTCTATGATCAAAAAAGTCGAAGTCATATTGCCAATATAATGTACGATTAAGTACAAGCAGTATATGCAGTTCAATAGAGTTTTTTCCGAAAGTCAATCATTACTCATGTTTCTTCTTTATAGACATAGAAAACCAGATTACACTTCTTAAATATGGATAGATTACTGTGCAATAGATAGTGTGATAGGTATTATATATCTGAAATAGATTCGTAGTATTCTGGAATGTTGTCACTATTTTTGATATGAAAACACTCCTTTCTCTGGTAGAACAGATTTATACTGCATGCCAGGCAGTCAACCTGGTGTCCTCTGACATTAAAAATGTACATTTTAGAATAATTTCCTGTCTATTCTTATTAAAAAATGCCACACACTTCAATACAATGGCACTATTTAAGGCCAAATGCTGTAAACCCCACTGACTGATAACATAAAAACATTAACTTAGCTATTTAACCACTTAGGGTACAAGTGAGTTTTATTATAGAGATGAAAAAAACGGACTCATCACACAAATCCAACCTAATCTAAACCACGGCCATGTAAATAAAACTTGCAATATTTTTATAGTTCAGACTGATTCTAGGAAAAAAAAAAAAAAATTACTTTGTCTCAGCAGCCAGGTTGCTGTCCTTTATGTTCCTGAACAGCAGATTCCAGTTGCAACTCAGGGAGGAGAGGTGGGTACATTTCTGATCTCACCCTTCTGCTCTGTTACTCTGCTTTCCCTGAGTAACCTTGGCATGTACTTTTCAAGATGTATTCTTCCTGCCATTTTGAATCCTGATTTGGTTGTCCACCATGCAGTCTGGCTCTTCATGAAACCTCCTGAGAGTTCTTCAGATTTGCGAAAAATCAGAGAAGAGCAGAGGCAGAAGGACAGGTGAGTAGCTAGCAAGAGAGGCCAGAAACACTTCTTTCAGAAATTAGCATCAGGAAATGTAAAGATACAAAAGCAGTGTAGAGAAAACAAGAGAAAAAAAAGAGTATAGATGATGTTTTCCTGAGCTTTTCTTAGTTCTGATCTTTTTCTTGGTTCTTTCAGGCTGCAAAGCTTCAAAATAAAGGCTTTACAGATTTAACATAGAGCTGCAACATTAGACTCTCTTCAGAGCTTGTAGAACAATGTAAGTAGTACAGACCATAAAGAAATTTTATATTAAAGTCTTTCTTTTATGACTATATAAATAGTTCCAAAGCAAAAATAATAGGACTGGAAGGTGAGAGATATGTTAAGGAAACACAAAACATGCACTTTGAGAGGCTTCCTTACTGTATAAGGTCTTCTTTTTTGTTTAAATTTTTGATAAGCTAGAATAAAGACTAACAAGAATGGGCAAATTTTGATTCGATCAGCACATCCCAAGTCTCACTGATTTCAGCAAGACAACTGTTACAATAAACACTATCTAGCACTCAGAGTACAGAGTTTTCATTTTTAAATCAAGGATGTATTGCCCATCCTGCCATTGCTGGAAACTGCTGAAGATTTGAATGCTTTGATCACATACTTTGGACAAAAGCAGTAAGAATCATTTAAATAAAGATTTATGCCATGGCTAAAGGCTACAGTAATTCTTTTGAATAGTGATTTAGAGAGAAAATGATTCCTCATTCACATGACCTGAAAAAAAGACAGAATCATTACTACTTCTTTGCCTAATTATATACAAATGGTGGTAACATTCACAGACCGAATTCATAATAACCTGAGAACCTCTTTCAGGTTCAGCAGGAGAATTCAGTTTTTCCACAACGCCTTCTTAATCTTTGAATAAAAAAACCCGAAAGTCACATTTTCAGAGTGTATCTGTCTTCCATGGAGTGTGGTCAATGGGTATTTTCTTTAATGTTTTTTGTAAAAGAGAGTTTTCTAGAAAGGGAAAAGGTATGTTGATGTGTGTGTAGGCAATATAATCTTTCCTGAACACAATTTCAACTTGAGTCACAAAACATTTATCTCTATTAACTTGTATTAAAATCTGCACATATTGACAGGTACAGAATTCTGGAATTTAATCTGATGGCTATGTAATATGTTACCGTTCTACACTAAGAAGATTGCAAATAAATGGTGGGTCAGTCAGAAGGGATAGACTCTGCATAAAACAGGGTATAATACTCAATCTATTACATCTGGTTCACTAGAATTTTGGAACATATTTTCACTTGACACATGATTAAGGTATATACCTGAGAAAAAGAGTAGTTAGGGAAATGTAACCACCTAGCATGAATAGGCATGTAGAAGTTACCATTTCAAAAAAGCTATTATTGTTAAGTGTACTTAAATTCAGCTTATGCAATGGTAAATTTACACTGCATTGAAAGCAGTTCCTAAACCTTTTACACCATGACTGGTACAATTATATTTGTTTAAAATTGAAGTTTGGCTGTGGTCAGCAAAGTTACTATATAAAAAGGCCACCTCCCAACAGCTTTCCTCCTGGTCTCTATTGAGTATACATTGAGGTTGCTCTTCCTTTTTCTATTTTTCTGTGACTACAACATATTTTTTACCACTTTTAATTCCTAGTAGTTGTGTAGATTCAACACAGCTGCAGAAGAATGAGCTAGATACTTTTCCATTTATGTAAGATAAGCAGATTTATTACCTAACCTTTCAATCTTTATTATGCATGGTATGGTGTAATCAGGAAAAAAACAGCTTTACTTTAGAACACAGGTTGGGTTTTCAGGATTGGCTGCATTGAAGCCCCTCAGAAGAACAAATGTAATATAGAATGTATGAAAGACAATGAAAAACACAACCCTCATTATGCCTTGTTACAGCCGCTTAAAAGCCATGTTTGGAGCATTTTGCCACATAAGTCTGTTGATAAAAATCACTAGTATTTTATACCTTGAGTGCTTGATTACTGGACTTATTTAAAATACATTTTTTATTAAATGCAACCATAATATTTTATATATTCTCACAAATCTCAGAAAAAATGACCCAAAAGGAATGGAATTAAGATTTCATTTTTCTAAGCTTTTAAGATTTCTCTTCCTACTTGAGGAAAGTCAGATCAATTACTGAAATATCCCAGATAATTTCAAAACATTCTGGAGAACAGATGTTGACATTAAGAGGACATGATTATATAAAACATTTAAAATAATATGATCTTCAAAGATGGGTGAATTTTGGCAGTCCTTTCAAGAAACACAACAAATACCAAAGGTATAAAAAAAAAAAAAAAAAAAAGGCTGAGAATAACATCTTTTAGTTTTCTGCATGATAAAAGTTGGTAAAAAAGGGCATTTGATTTACAAGGCAGGAATACCAGGAGCATTGATAAAGAATGCAAACAAGGAAACTAGGTGCAACTTCTTTCTGGAACCAACGACTAATGATTTAGCTTTACTTGTCTTTGTTTTACATTTTGGGAAAAAGTTGAGCAAAATATCAATGCTAATATAGACACTGCACTGCTAAATGAAGTGATCTAACACCTTAATACTTAAACAGATCTGCCGGACTGTATAGCATTAAATTACATCCTGGCAAATGGATACCCAATTGGTAGCGCTATACACATAAAATGGCCTGGAAACCAAGATTTAGCAAACAACATTGTCCTGGGTTCAGCAGTAGCAGTAATTTTTTCTCCTCCTTAGTAGCTGATGCAGCGCTGTTGTTTTGACTTTCGGACTGGCAACAGAGCTAATAACACTGATGTTTGGTCTGACCAAGGATTTTGTGAGTCTCATGCTCTGCCAGGGAGGAGGGGAAGCCGAGAGGAAGCAGGGACAGGACACCTGACCCAAACTAGCCAAAGAGGTATTCCATACCACAGCACGCCATGCCCGGGGATGTAACTGGGAGCTACCCGGAAGGGCACTCTCTGCTTGGTCGGGCTCGTTTCGGCAGGTGGTATCATATTCTCTTCCCTTGTTATTTCCCTTATCATTATTATTATTGGTGGCAGCAGTAGTGATTTGTGTTATACCTTAGTTACTGGACTGTTTTTATCTCAACCCGTGGGAGTTACATTCTTTTGATTCTCCTTCCCATCCCTCCGGGAAGGGGGGGCAGGGGGGAGTAGAAACTGCATGGCTGACTTGCCGACAGGGCTTAAACCACAACAAACATACAAGATTTTTATTGAGACAGATAAAGACTAAAAGAAACAGGACCTAAACTTGTTTATATCTTGAATAGTGTGCACAAAACTACGTCATATAAATAAGTTCAGACAAGATGGATGAAAAAACCATGAAACTCCAGCAATGATAGGCCTTTCTTCATGATACTATATGTTGATATCTTGGTTTCTGTTCCCTGACTAGCTACCCTCCCCAATAATGTAACAGGCAAATTTCCATGTCTGCAACAGTGTCTCTACAGAGACAGTAGTTATTATGCATCTTTGTAAAAAGCTTTCATATCTTCTGATGAGAAATAGTATATGTGCTAGGTATTACATTTATTAATTGAATTACAGTGGATAAACCCACACACTGGCCAGGAGAGTTGGTTGTTATGTGTCAGACCCCTTCTGCTTGCCTGGTTTGTGCTATGGTATGTAGAAGATACTCTTCAGTGTGTATGCCTGTGTATATCTGCAATGAGAGAGAAGGACAGAAAGAGAAAGGCAGAATGACTGTGTGCATAATAGATCTCAATGAAAACAAGAACTAAATTAATCTGGGTTGCCAAGAGACCTAATATTCTATTGTGATCAAAATAATGCCAAAGTAAATAGAGAGGTCAAGCAGCAGCAGCAAAAATTCATCATCTGTCAGGGTATAAAGATCAAAAATAAACTCTTAGGAATATTGTTTCACAGTGCAGAAGACAGGGTCCAGCCTAAGAGAAAACCAAGATACCTTCTTTGAAAGACATTGACACATTTGCAATGTGTTACGATCAGTAAAATAAATAAACTAAAAAAAGAATGATTGAATATTAGATAGCAACATGCTGGATCTTCTAATGGCAACAGATTGTTCTTCTTAAAAACTGGACTGATAATTGTTTTACTTTGTGGTACTATTAAGAAGTTCTGTACCATAAAAGAAAGATTAACAATGTGAGAACCCAGAGGGATTAGAGAATCCAGAAAAACTGTAACTGTTTAGAACAAAGATTTGGCAAAACATAATAGTGCCCTGAGGTGTTGGAGCATAAAATGCCTAAAGCATTTGTAGCTTGAGAATTGTGACAGGCTCAAGATTTGGAATTACAGAATTGTTAGTGTTGGCAGATTCGTTAGAGGTCAGCTGACTCACAATGATCTTAATTTTGTTCTTAAAGTGGGATGTGAACAGTTCACAAAGTTCTGTTGATGGAGGAAGAGCCAGATTAGTCAGCTTCCCTGCAAAAAAAAAGTTACAACAGAGTAGGGCAGACTGCCCAACCAGCAATTGGGTTGGAATAATAAGCAAATCTGGCTTGTTTCAAAACATCTCGGTATATATTTATATAGTCCAAACTTGTAACTGTACATGCAGTCAAGAAATACTCAAACAGCATTTAACTTGCAGTCCAGAACATTCACTTTGACTATATCTGCCAAAAAAAGTCCATAGAAGAGGTATGCTCTTAACGACATTATGAGGGTGGCTTGGCTATTATGTATTTAGGATAAAATCTAGAACTTCCTGAAGTAATCAGTAGTATAAGAGGAAGCTGCTTTTGTCTGGCAGACAATTATGGTCAGTAAAAAAGGAATAGAAAGGTAAGGTATCACATATCTTATTTCAGTTTTACTCAGACTTTATTCAATTAAGATTAATTATTTTTAAAAATTCATCCAAGAATAAATGGTAGGAAAAAATAAAAACAAATAATGGCAATTAGCACCTCCTTCACAGTTTTTATCTACAAAGCCTCTTATCAATATCACTAATATAGCAGGTGACTATCCTCCAGATGAAGAAACCAAGTCAGTGAAAAAAACAGGTCTTGATGCTACATGGAGTAAGTATGGATTTAGATTTCATACACAAAAATATATTCTTTGAAGTCAATGGAACGAATGTCAGGTGAACAGCTGAACACATGTGCAGAATCTGGGGGGGGGGCTTTTGCTGTTTGTCCCAGGTCACAAACAGAATCATTATGGAAATGAATTAGGGCACTGCAGTCTCCCATGCCTCTTCCCTATACAGCTAACCACAAATAGAGATTGCACTGTCACATTTCATTCCCAGCAGCTGAAGAATAAATGACTTTATAAAGCACTGTCCACACCTTTAGCACTTCTAAGGTGACAACCTATGTCAGAACAGCTTTATTTATATTGTTTTCCTTCACATGGGCTGCCTCAAAAGTTGCTCAACTGATGTTAGCTGAGTATTAAATTTTAAAGATAGAAGGGATGAGAATTATGAAGTACAAGGGAAAAAAGAGACATGCTGTAAGAACATCTGAAATGATCTTATTAGTAAGGGGGAGGTGTGTGTGTGGAATAACAAAAAAGTTAACCTGCTCCACAGAAGACATGGAGAGAAGGTTCCTGCACCATACCGGAAGCAGTGTAATGCCCAGACAAGAACATAAGAAGGAAAAAAAGTTAGTGCAATGCTTTAAAATGAGATCGTTGATGATAGTGTAGGACTGAGGCAGACTGACAACACAGGAAAATAGACTTACTTTATTCCATGGCTGCTTTTTCTACGTGTCAGTCCTGAAGAGCTGTGCTTTCCACTGATATTTCAGGAAGCTCCGCAAAGACAGGTAATTTGATTTAGACTTACAGAAAGCAGTGGAGACATGTTCTGTAGAGGAATTATGTACTGTCAGGATACTGTACAACCTGTAACTTTAACATTCACAGCGATTATGATTCTGTGCTTCAGCTATAGCCCTATTTCTGTTGTGCTATTGAAATAACCTGAAAGCTTAAACCTGGAAAACAAATTCAAACACCAATCCATACACCATTATAACACATATCAGAAGTTGTTCCAACACAGTAACAGTGCCTGTCTATCACTGGGGGCATGAGCCTTGGAGGCAAGATTTAAAAGTCCTAGGTATTCTTCAGCTCTCCTTGCTTGTCATATGAAGTATGTGGTATGCACATGCAATAATAATTCATAATGAACTAATGACATTCATCTAGAAAGGATGGAGCTCAAAGACCACAGCTTCATCTAAAAGCCTGGGAAAAACTGTGCAGTGGTCTTATGCAATTGCAACTGCTAATAGCCACAGCACTGCAGCATTCAGACTGTTTATTTTATGAATTTCACTCTGGAAAGTCATTCAGTGGAAAGGAGTCCAGAAGTGAACCAATTCCATTTGCCCATGACCTTAAATGTGGTGAATAGAGACTTTGGTAAAGCTGCTATTCCTGAAGTCCTATTCGTGGCAGCTAGATCATGGAGTACAATGTTGCTCTTGGAGCTAACTCTGAGAATGAGACATTTAAGATTTGGAGGTTTAACTAATCTTTCCTGAATTGCCTCCAAATTCATATAGGTTTTGCCTTGTTTTTCTTACACTTTTTTCATATTAATTACTTGCAGAGAATTCTTTGCATACTTCTGCATGATGAAGAGGATAAAATGTTGTTGTTTGTTCTATTTTAGGAAAATGAACTATTTGCTACAACCTCAATGGCTTCAGTGTTTGTTTTTGTAAGTTTAAAGACAGAGTGCATATGGCAGTAATTCTGGTATTTCTTCTTATGGATGAATCATACGGAAGAGTTGGACGCACTGGAAAATCATATTACTATGTATTTTACCATGAGAAAGGGTTGTAAGCAGTAAGTAATAGAAGCTCAAAATCCCAGTGAAAACAGGAGGTTAACAGAATCATGGAACATTTGAGATTGGAAAGACAGCTGGAGGTGATCTGGTCCAACCTCCTGCTCCAGCAGGGACACCCAGAGCCAGTTGCCAAAGGCCATGCACAGACTGCTTTTGAGTATCCCATAGGATGGAGACTCTGCCACCTCTCTGGGCAACCTGTGCCAGTGCTCAGACCCCCTCACAATGAAAAGGTGTTTTCCAATGTTCAGAGGGAACCAGTTTGTCCACACTGCCTCTGGTCCTGTCACGGGGCACCACTGAAAAGAGCCTGGCTCAGTTTTATTTGCACCCCCCTTACAGGTATTTATATACATTGGTGAGATTCCCTGGACCCTTCTCTTCTCCGGTCTTAACAGTCCCAGCTATCTCAGCTTTCTTCATAGGAGAGATGCTCCAGTTCCTTCATCATCTTCATGGCCCTTCGCTGAACTCTCTCAAGTATCTCCATTGCTGTTGCACTGGGGATTCCTGAACTGGGGTCCAATAATCAACTCCAGCATTAAAACTGCATAACATAAAAACTTTTAAAATGAAAATGATACCAAATAGTAGCTGATTTTCCTGATTTGGTATGGTAGTTAATAATAGCAATTAACAGTGTAACTTCCAGTGATGCTACAGGGAACAGTTCTGAGTTAAAAAAGTAAGATTAGGGAGTGTAGGCCTTGAAACAATGAAAAATAATGTGTAGCTCCAGTTACAGAGAAAGAGGATAATGTTCCCATCAGTCTCATTTTATTCTCAATAACATACAGAAACATGCAGGGGCCTAACGTAAAATGAGGGACTGGTATTATCATTTGTGAGTAATTAATCAGACTTGTTACCTTTTCTGCTCCAATCTACCTATTGCAGGTAGAAGTTTTCTGAGTAATTATGAGTAAACACAAACGGTCTTGATCCAATGCTTCTTCCCCTGAAATTCAACAGGAAACGCTCCTTTGATGGCCTTTGGATATATTTCTATAATAACAGCCTCAGAACTGCAGATATGTTAAAGTTATATGTTGGGCTGATTAAATCAATATGAAAATTTTTTGTAACTCCTTGCAGAATGATCATGGTTTTTGGCCTCTAGACGTTACATTGAGAAAAGGAAAAAAGGGTCAGTAAAACCAGCTGAACTCCAAAACCAGCTCCCTACAGTACTCAACTCTCAAGTTACTCTTCTGTCCCACTGAGAGAAGAGCAGGATAGTTCTTAGTTTTCAGGTATCTCTTGACTGGCAAATTCTGAAACATCTACTTCAGTCCTTCTGCAGAAAAAAAATCCTTTGGTTTCCAAAAAGTATTCCATTCTAAGCAAAGTGATTTTTTCTCCCTGTTTCTCTTGATTTTTCTCAAAGTCCAATATTGCTACTCCAATTTCCTATGTGGTTGAATCAAGGCAGGAAAATGGAATTAAATAAAAATTAAAATAATAGAAATACACAATTTATAACTACACTCACAAAAAAATGTTAGGCATACATGATTCACACCAGTAATTCTTGAAAATAAAAATAATTCATGCTTGAGGATTTTTGAACCCCTTTCTTCCTAAAAGAAACTACCTCAGCTGTAACCCATCAACTAGAATTTGAGTAAAGACTACATTTGATGTTATCCTTTCTGATCCTTATATCTTTCAGAGTCAATGGTATTAGCCACTAGGGCTATGTGTTCTCACTGGCAAACTTTAATAACCCTTTTCTTTTGACTTCAAGTGCAAAAAGAAACAGAAGGCAGGAGTAAAAACATGTGTTTCTGAGTATAATTTGGTCTTGTTCTTGCTACTTTCTTAAGTCTATCTTTTTTGTGCTTCTTGGGGAAAAAAAAGCACTCAGAATAAGTATGTCTTTTCACTGATTCTTCTCTTTATAATTATACACTTATTTCCAGGATAAGCTGCAGTATGTCTGTTCTTCAAGTTCTATTGAATTTACCACACTGATCATGAGATGGAGCTAAAACTGACATGTACTCTGTAAGCACACAAGATTTGATGTAGTTGAGTATAGTCTATCCTAGTGGTAGCCTGAACTAGGCTGCCATGCAGCTCTTAACATCAGACTTTTACCCCTGATTTAAGGCCTCTTGAAGTCAATGGCAGCTTTGATGACACCTGAAATCATACCAGGCATTCACCATGTCTGTTGGCCCACTCACTCTACTTCCATGTGCATTTTTTTGCTATTTATTTCAGGCAATTTCTTTCGGAGTTTCTTACAGCACTTTGCAGGCTGAGGCTGTTTTGAAAACCAAATTATCAAAATATCAAAAACCTGTTTTTTCAAGTGCCAGTATTTTTATGAGGGAAATGGAACTGCCACTGCAGCTTGTGAACTTCCATAAGTAGCTGGGTCTGGGTCAGAGATGGATATAACTGCATGCAAAGCCTTCCTCCTGCTCCCCAGTAACACAGTCCTCTGGCCTAGATTATACTAATTTCTTCTGCTGCAGGACTGGCAGCTTCCAATAACTAGGGTCTGCTATCCTTAGAAGTTTGTAGGGAAAATGTTCTTAAGAAAACAGCAAATACCTCATGATCTATAGCTATCTACAATCAGATAAGATTGTTTCTCATTTCCTGAATCACATTCTTTGGAAAGACACTGGTGTATCTAAAAGATTTAGATAATATCTAAAAGAACTCTTCTTCCCTCCCCCAAAAAATTTTGGAATACACTTCCTTGGAAAGCCCTGAGTTCTGTTGAAAACAATTCTATTATTCTGAAAAATGATGCCTTCCAAACACATCTCTTATTCAGAAAACAAAATACAGATACTTTTTAATTGGTTAGTGGACTACAGTTTTGGAATCAAGCAAGTAATTAAACTAATTTCAACTTTTTATCCAGAATCATGGGCATGCACTCAGTCCTACAGCCATTACCTGCTTGATACTTCCAACAGCAATATGATATTACTGACAGCAGCTGGCATTACTCACACCAGAAGCTTGCCTTTTTTTTTCTTTTTTTTTTTTTTTTCTAATCCTCAAGGCATCATTTTAACTTCTGTAGCTGTGAATACAGGGGAAGACCCTTTGAAAATATACTTCCTACTACTTTCTATTAAATTTGTTTTGCTGACATTACCGCTAGGTAGATACAGAAAGGCACCATTAGCAGGTGACAAAAGCACAGATTTAGGGAAGGACAATTGCTTTCATTCAACTCACTCGGAAAATTCATGACTTTGAAGGTGATCCTACTTGAAAAGCAGATGCGAAGCTGAATAGGAGATCAGTGACTGACTGGCTCTTAACAGCCTTAGCTGGCTAGCTTCAATTGCAGCACCTGAGATTTGTTCAAGATCTCAACAAAATCCACTGGTTGCTGATAACCAGGTCCTTGCACAGCAGGCAGAGTCAAAGTTTCCAGGAAAAAAAATGTTAAATAAAGCAATCGTAGATACTGATGCTACCCAATTATCCAATTTTAGATAGGATGCCAAGCCTACAAAGAGTGATAGCAGAGGTCTGTATACTGATGTTTTAATAGTGGAAGCAACAATATCCACTGGAAGATACACAGTTGTCATTATACCGCTGGAAGCTGTTTCAGTGAGGACTTGTCACTTACTTTCCCAATGATAACCTGGGAAAAACACAGATGGGGCCTGCAACTGTCACTGATCTCTGTGTAGCAATGAGGTAGTGATATAAGTCACTGATGAGCTAAAACTTTTTGTAAATCTTTGAAAGAGTCAGTGGGAAGGGAGGAGAAAGGAAGGAAAGCAAAGCTGAAACCTTAACTTCAGATTTATCCCAGCTTGCCACAGTACGAACTTGTGTCTGTCTTCTCAGCTGTCCCTTACAGATGACCTGCTCCTGTCCCAGGTTTGAGAGAGGAGTTCTTTATAATAAACTGATCTGAAAGCCATGGTCATCTTATCTACCTCTAGAAATCAGGACTGGGACCCCTGAAAATTCTGGTCATCCAGGTCATGGCTGAAATATGACTTGTGATAATGCCATGCAGACCTATATTAGATCTGAAAGAAGCAGCATGAATCATACCTCTATCTTTGAGTTTGTAAGAGGTACAGCTACAGCTACCGATAAGCTTCATTTGAGCAGCTCATGACTGTGAAATGTCTCTTCTACTACTCATACCTTCTGGCAGAAAAGACCATGTGTGGACACTCAGTCTCACTACAAAAACTTAGCCAAGTTGATCCTTACAGGCTGCCAAATGTACAGATTTTGCACTACCAAATGTAAAAATCCTACTCAGACAGAAAAAGCAATTAATGGGGAAGCATCACAGACAGAAGACAGAGAGAAGAGAAGGTCAGCCAACAAGGACACCCCTGCTGGAAGGCTTTACCAACGTGCCGTTCATGTGCTATTCATGTGCTCTTCTATATCCTGCTTTGACAGAGGCAAACCACCACTGTGTCAGAACTGAGTTTACACTGATACTAAAGAGGCAGAAAAAAATATCCAAGTTCTAACTTACATTTCAAACACTCATTCTGCTTTTCTAAATCGTTTGAATCTAATTTCCTAATGACATTATAATTAATGAACCATGTCATTAAAAGACAACACTTTAGCTGTGGATAACATTGTTTATCCTCCAGGGGAACATTTGCTGCATTAGACATAATATACGTAGCCAATGTGTTTATGAAATGAGTACCAATTTTGTCTTCACATTCAAGAAGATTTACTAGTTCAAATTTACAGACTGGTATCCCACGTGTGAAAACAGTAGTTCGCATGTCACATGATGTATCAGTCTGCTTTTATAGCAATATATGAGCACAACAGTTGTGAATAAACTCCGGATTTAAACACTACTGAGGTCTTCTACAAAGGGATGCATATAAAGCTATCACTTCCCTGGCTACGCTGTCTGAAGTTAGAAAATTTTGACACAAAACACTGCTAAATCTAAGAAAGTGCTGGCTTTTCTGTCAACTGGGAGAGAGACAGGGCATAGCCCCAGAATGGAAAAAGCTTTCCTGGAACTGAATTTTGAGTATTCACTGTAATCCCTTGCCTTCAGCAGCAGCCACAACTGGCAGTCTTCGGGGTGATTTTTTTCTCACTTGTCAGGTTGATGGAAGGAAAGATGTGAAGGAAGAGATCTGTAAAAAGTGAGTTCCCTAGAAGCCTGCAGTACCAATTAAATCATAAGAATGCTAATGTTTAAAGAAGCCTGAACATTCTGGAATAGAGCAGTACATGGACTTTATCACTCTGATGTTTTAATGAGCAGAAAAATGCCACCAGAGTTTGCCAAGCCAAAATTTCTTTCTAAGAATACCATCAACACATCCCTAGATACAATCAGAGAAACATCTGCTCTGTTTCTACTCTGCTGCTTCTGCTACAAACCAGGGCTACATTTTAAGATATGTAAAAATTGACACAAAAATAAATCAGATTACAGGTAGCATTTGTGGGATTTGATCCAAATCCACCAAAGCCTATTTTGAACTGAAAAACAATAATGAATGTAAGGCTTTTAGACCTCTAATGAGAATTATCTATAACTTTATGGGTGAAATAATATAAACGGAATTCTGTAATCTGTTTCACATTCCAAATCATTACTTTGTCAACCAAAATATCGTGAGATGTGCCATCCAAAACATTACGTAATTAAGGTATGCTTCCAGACATAGAGAAAATATGGCATCCAGCAAAGTATAAGTAATCTAAAGACTGAAGAAATAACAAAAGTTTCAGTATGTTAAAATTACATTAAACATTTCAAAATCTAAAACACAATGTGAAGTCATATTTCTGAAAGCATTTCCCAGTAAAATGATACTAACACATCTGATCCTTGAGCTATTTATACCACTTTGCTCACAATCACAAATTTGATTCCTTTTTATAGAATCCTAGAATGATTTGAGTTGGAAAGGAACTTTAGAAGTAATCTAGTCCAACCCCCTTGCAATGAGCAGGGGTGTCTTCAGCTACATAAGGTTGCTCAGAGACCTGCTCTGCTAATTCAGACCAATTTAAATCTCCCAGACTGTTTCTACTTTTTTTGAGATGTTACAGTGCTTAGTATCAATGGGTGATAAAACCAAAACCAGTATAACATTTAATGGCATTGTACTAAGAACAAATACTTACAGTTAAGATTAAGCAGGTCTTGCTTCACAGGAAATACAGACAACACAAATGGCAAGTGGAAGGCATGTCATCAGCATCAGTTTCTGATGAATTAAATATTGAGAACTGACAGCAGTACGAGCAAATTGTCATTCCAGACAGTTGCATTTCCATGCATTATGTATATTCTATGCATTTTGTAAGAAGTTCTTGTTTTAAAATGCTTAGTGTAGTCTTCAGGGATTAGGGGGGTTGCTGACACTTAAAACACTACTCATTTCCACTAGCTTAACATTGTGAGGTCTAAAAACAATACTGAAAAGTTCCCTAATGCTGAAAGATCCCTTCCAGCCACAGAAAGCTGAGAAGCTTTCAACAAAGGGTTGAATATCTTCAGCTTTTCATGTCAGGTCTCTTGGTTCCTCTTTCAATAATGGCAATTCAGTGTTGAGATCATTCAGGTAACTCTGAACATCTGACTTGGCAATGCAAAGGTGTATTGGGTCTGGCTGGGATAGCTAATTTTCCTCATAGCATCCCCCATAGTGCAGCACTTTATATTTGTGGCTAGAACAGTGCTGATAACACACAAGTGCTTTTGCTACTGCTGAGCAGTGCTTGCATAGTATAAGGGCTGTCCCTCCAACATCCTCATCTTCACCCAGTAGGCTGGGGGTGGGCAAGAGACTGAGAGGGGACATAGCCAAGACAGCTGACCCAAACTGACCAAAGGGATATTCTAGACCATCTGCTCAGCAATAAGCCCAAGGAGAAAGAAGGGAGGGCATTTGTTATTATAATGTTTGTCTTCCAGAGCAACTGCCATGCATACTGGAGCCCTACTTCCCAGGAAGTGGCTGGACACTGCCTACTTATGGGAAGCAGAGAATAAATCTTTTTTTTTCCTTCACTTCTGTTTTTGATTTATCAAACTGCCTTTATCTGGACTTACTATTTTTTTATTCATCTTATTTTCTCCCATCCTGCTGAGGAGGGGAGTGATAGAGCAGGGTGGTGGGCAAGAGGTGTCCAGCCAAGGCCAACCCAGTGCAAAAGGGTCCCACTGCCATCAGTGCAGCTCTCCAAAACTGAGAACCAGAATTATTTCCAAATTATCTAAAATTCCTTTATCAAAAATAACACACTTATATTACCATTCATTACCAGCATTAAAAAACAAAAACAAAAACCAGTGAAAAAATATAAGGGTGATTTCTGTAACAAGTTGCTGGACACAACATGTAGAATGTACGAAGCACTCTAGAGTAGGATTTTTATAAAACATATCACTTGGAATAGGAAGAATTAACTTCAAACAAGATAACAGAGAGGGAAAGAAGATAGCATCAATGGCATTCATTTGAATGTTGACAATACCCATGCAAACACCAGTAGTACGTCGATATATGCAGAATTATTGTATCATGCTAGTCAAGATACTGTTTTCCTTTTTCAAGTGCTAGAAACCACCTAACTTTCCCAGATACTGTGACACAGAAATTCTTAATGAGGGTCACTGTACAGAAGTTTATAAATGACTGACTGTAACACTGTTCAAACAAAAGATACAAAGAGAAAAGCATCAACTATATATATTTGCCTGAGCACTTACTATCTTGTAAGCAGCACTAGTGGCCTTTTCTAGACTCTTACAAAATACTGGCAGAGTTCCTTTAGCTACTGCACAGGTTTAATTTCCAAAAATCCACACAAAATTATTTCATATAGACAAAGGATCATGGTATGTATTTCTCAGAAATTTGATATCTAATTTGCAACATCTCCAGGAAGAATATTGCAATTCTAACAAAATATTTTTTTTTACTTCAGTATATATTTTCATGTATTTCAGCATGTGACAACCTGACACACGCAACAAATAGGGTGGTATCTAAGTCATTTTTGTAGGCAACTGCACATGCACAAGCATGAAATCTCTTTCAAAGCCAAAAGGAAATACGCAGATGAAGAATTGGTCCCAATTTTTTGGCCCCAAATTTGGCCCCCAAAAAAAACCTACTTTGTAGGTAGCTTAAGATAACTTTCTTAGGTAGTGTGCACTCTAATATAGTAAATTAATTCATCTTTTCAATAACACTGCATCTCACTGATTAGAAATCTACTAGATAGATGAGGTCCTTGATCAGACACTGTGTTTAGCATGGGAATAACAATGCTGAACTTCAGGGACACTGAAATTATACATATCTGTTTTCTCTGGATCTTTTAAGCCATACTTCGATGACGCTAACTTTGTATGTCTGTCAGTACAGGAGGATCCAGAGTGAGTTGAAGAGAGAAATATCATTTATCCTCACCTTTCACTCACCTTGAAACAAACTACCAACATATTTTTGCCCACTTAAAACCATCCTCAAAGCAGTCTTCTCCCTGGTTCAAGATAGTCAGTTTTTTTCTAAAATTATCCCTTTTCATACATAAGCTGTCTAAACATCTGACTGCTTTCATTATGACTTGTAAAGGAAAAACTGTAGTCATTATCACTGTCTTCTTCAATGATTGCAAGCCCCACTTTTTCTCTTGACTATTAACAATCTTCTCTGGTATTTGAAGGTGGGGACCAATCCCATGCACACACATTCTCAATGATGAGTACGTTAGTTGTTTTCTGAGTGTTACTTACTGAGTTGCTATTTACCTCCTAAACTATTAACAAACTTTCTCTGTTTCATTCTTCCTATTTCCTTCTTCCCCCACCTTCCCCTTGTCACCTCCCCCCCCCAACAACTATATTAATAATAATGAAAAACCTCACAAGAATAGAACAAAGCTGGATCAATTCTTCACCATACACACATGACAGGATGCGGCTTCACAACTCTTTCATTTTCTCATTTGCCTTTTTAATGAAGAAATTTTCCCCTCTTTTCCCTTAAGAGCTCAGAACCACAGGCTGTATATCATGATTTGCACTTCTGGGCATTATCAGGCTAGAAGTATCAATTACTGGAACTTAAAGATATTGACAAAGGCATGCTTTTCAAACACTTATGTACTTACCTTTAGGTGTAAGTAGTTCCAGGGAAGAGCGATCACAGACATAGTAAAGAGATGTGCAAAAGTGTGTGGAGAACTAGAGTCAAAACCCAACCCCAACACAATTTTAAGATGCTATAAAGTTTTATCTTTTTTAGCTAAGTTTTAGCTTTTTTGCCTTGAAAACAAAGACATTTCAACCACCCTGACATCTGTTGGAGCGATGGTACGGCCTGGCACAAGCAATCCAGGAGGTTCCTCAATTGTGCGGAAGACAACTTCCTTCTGCAACTTAACAGAGGAGCCGACAAGGAGAGGTGCCATGCTTGACCTCGTGCTCACCAACAGGGAAGGGCTGCTTGGAAATGTGATGCTCCAGGGCAGCCTTGGTTGCAGCAATCACGAGATGGTCAAATTCGAGATCCTCAGGACAGTGAGAAGAGCATGCAGCAAGCTCACTGCCCTGGACTTCAAGAGAGCAGACTCTGGCCTCTTCAGGAACCTGCTTAGTAAAGTTCCATGGGATATAGCCCTAAAGGGCAGGGGGGCCCAAGACTGTTGGTTGATATTCAAGGATCACCTGCTACAACCTCAGGAGTGTTGCATCCCAGCTAGAAGGAAGTGCAGCAGCAGGGCCAGGAGACCTCCTTGGATGGATAAGGAGCTGCTGAGGACACTTCAAAGGAAAAAAGAGGCTTATAGAAGGTGGAAGCAGGGACAGGCGGCCTGGGAAGAATACAGGGATGTTGTCCGGGAAGCTAGGGACCAGGTTAGGAAAGCTAAGGCCCAGTTAGAATTAAACTTGGCTAGGGATGTGAAGGATAACAGGAAGGGATTCTATAGGTACATAGCAAGTAAAAGACATACTAGGGAAAACATAGGCCCCCTTCGGAAGCTATCAGGAGAACAGGCTACCCTGGATTTGGAGAAGGCTGAGCTTCTTAATGACTTCTTTGCGTCGGTCTTCACTGGCAAAAGCTCTGACTGCACCACCCAAGTCCTGGAAGGCGGACACAGGGACTGTGAGAATAAAGACCTTGGGCCCACTGTAGGAGGGGATCTGGTTCGAGACCATCTAAAAAATCTAAACGTACGCAAGTCCATGGGAGATAATGAAATCCATCCTGAAGGATGCATCCTGAAGGAGCTGGCGAATGAAGTTGCTAAGCCACTGGCCATCATATTTGAAAAATCATGCCAGTCAGGTAAAGTTCCCAAAGACTGGAAAAGGGGAAATCTAACCCCCATTTTCAAGAAGGGGAAAATGGATGACTCGGGGAATTACAGACCAGTCAGTCTCATCTCCATGCGTGGCAAAATCTTGGAGCAGATTCTCCTGGAAGGCATGCTAAGGCACATGAAAAACAAGGAGGTGCTTGGTGACAGCCAGCATGGCTTCACTAAGGGGAAATCCTGCCTGACCAATTTGGTGGCCTTCTATGATGGGGCTATGCAACTGATGGACAGGCAGAGCAGTTGATGTCATCTACATGGACTTGTGCAAAGCGTTCGACACTGTCCCACATGACATCCTTGTCTCTAAATTGGAGAGACATTGATTTGATGGGTGGACCACTCGGTGGATAAAGAACTGGCTGGATGGCCGCACACAAAACGTTGTGGTCAATGGCTCCATGTCCAGCTGGAGACCGGTAATGGGTGGTGTCCCTCAGGGATTGGTGTTGGGTCCGGTCTTGTTCAACATCTTTGTCGGTGACATGGACGGTGGGATTGAGTGCACCCTCAGCAAGTTCGCCGATGACATCAAGCTGTGTGGTTCGGTTGATACGCCAGAGGGAAGGGATGCCATCCAGAGGGACCTCGACACGCTTGTGAGGTGGGCTGATGCCAACCTTATGATGTTTAACCATGCCAAGTGCAAGGTCCTACACCTGGGTCAGAGCAATCCCAGGCACGGCTACAGGTTGAGCAGAGAAGAGATTCAGAGCAGCCCTGCGGAGAAGGACTTGAGGGTGTTGTTCGATGAGAAAATGAACATGAGCTGGCAGTGTGTGCTCACAGCCCAGAAAGCCAACCATATCCTGGGCTGCATCAAGAGGAGCGTGACCAGCAGGTCGAAGGAGGTGATCCTGCCCCTCTACTCTGCTCTCGGGAGATCTCACTTGGAGTATTGTGTACAGTTCTGGTGTCCTCAACATAAAAAGGACATGGAACTGTTGGAACAAGTCCAGAGGAGGGCCACGAGGATGATCAGGGGACTGGAGAATGTTCCGTATGGAGACAGGCTGAGAAAGTTGGGTCTGTTCAGCCTGGAGCAGAGAAGGCCGCGTGGAGACCTCATAGCAGCCTTCCAGTATCTAAAGGGGGCCTACAAGGATGCTGGGGATGGACTATTCATCAGGGACTGTAACGACAGGACAAGGGGTAACGGGTTCAAACTTAAACAGGGGAAGTTTAGATTGGATATAAGGAAGAAATTCTTTACTGAGAGGGTGGTGAGGCACTGGAATGGGTTGCCCAGGGAGGTTGTGAATGCTCCATCCTTGGTGGTGTTCAAGGCCAGGTTGGATGAGGCCTTGGGTGGTATGGCTTAGTGTGAGGTGTCCCTGCTGATAGCAGGGGGGTTGGAACTAGGTGATCTGAATGTTCTTTCCAACCCTAACTATTGTATGATTCCATGAATCTAAATGTACTGTACACTTCCTTACGGCTAGGCTTTAAGACTAGATCTTTTCTCTTCACATAAGGAATCTTATGCAACTGCAGACATTATGAAAAACAGGATCCAAATGAATGACTATGTGCTAAATGCTCACTGCAGTAAGATGTGCAATTACAAATAGCTCTGATATCCTGTAAACAAATGTGCTCAAAGCAGAAAACAGTTCTGGCTCCAGCTGCACTATTCTGAAAACACGTTGCTGTATCATCTAAATAAATGCTCTGACCATTAGAGTGGAAAGTGTGACACTTCAAATTGTGTTTGGATACAAAATCTAAAAAGCTTAAAAACTATTCAACAAAATGAAGACACTTATCTGAAGCATAGGACACATTTATTTTGCATAAGTGCACCAGATGACAGGAGAAGTCTAAGCCATTTTACAAGTGATTTAATAGAAGTGACAGCACATATGATATACTCCATCTTTCTGAAGTCACATAACGGAAAAGACAAAAAAACACAAACAAAACTCCCCATAAACTTCTTTCTTCATTATTCATGAAGGCCACATATACTGACTTATAATTTGTTGACCTTAAGTTGGTTATTTTAACCATAGTCTTTTAGAATTATATGCAGTTACAATGGCCCTAGTATTTTATAGCTTTTAACAATCTTATAATTCAGACAGTGTATAAGATGAAGTGGTGTAGTTTCATAGTCTTTATGGAATTAAAGTTTTGCTTTTAACATATGATGATACTCTGCTAGTGATACATTAAAAACCCAAGACAAGTAATGTGATGATGGCATTGTGAAACAATATGGAGAAATATCAGGCCCGGGAAATATGACACACTTTCAGTGATTCACGTTTGAGAATCAAAAACCTATTTCAAAGTGAGGAAAGAAAAATAAAGGCACAGTTACAGCAGCCTTACAGAACACAGTGCTTACTTCAAGTTTTGTCTTGGCAGCTGTCAAGCAGTTAACATTGATGAAAGTGCCCACAGAATCGTAAAGCATTATTATTACACATGTCATGCCCAGAATTCTTTTTACCTGTATAACATGATATTACTAGAGCAATTTGGATATGAAATATTTCTGTATCACTGCGATAAATCGTAGCTTACTAAAACACCATAGTGCTGAAAGGAAGTGCTACAATTACTGCCAATTCTGGTACTACTAGAAATCAAAATCTGTCAGATGTTGTATGTTTAATAAATCTTTCTTCTGTACCCATCATTTTAAATTGTAAAGAACCCATCAGAAGCAATGAAACACATCATTACAGATACTATTACTTAAATTGAAGACTGTCAAACAGTAGTAAATTATTCTTTTAAAGGCTTAATTACTCCAGAAACAGCAAGCACCAAAATAATGCACATGTGCTAGCTCTAAAATGCAAAATGTCCGACTGTGCACCATATTACAAACACAAGATAGTTTGAACATATTCTTTGAATGGGCTACGTAATTTTTGTCACAATACCCTCATGTCACTTGATCAATTTTAAAAAACAAAAAAAAAAAGGCAAGGAATCACAAAATGTGCTTGTCTGTAACTTCTACTCATACTTACGGATAAAAGTAATATTTCAACTAAAAACTACATAGCCAGATGACGCCTGCTCCAATACTTGACCCATGTGGAAAGACTGAAAGAATTGAGGTTGCTTAGTCTACGGAAAAGAAAACTGGGTGGAGAAATGGTAACAGTCTTCAAATCAGCTGTTCTGAAGAGGTGAATAAATTGTTCATGGCTTGGGAAGATGGAACAGGAGAGAATGGTCTTCTGCAGTAGACCCTCTCCTGATTTTGCACTTTTTTTTAATATAGAGAAACTGTCGCCATGCAAAGCCACAGTGAAGTCAGTTGTCCTGGGTTCAGCAGTGGCAGTCAGTTTTTTTCTCCTTCTTAGTAGCTGTTGCAGCACTGTGTTTTTGACTTTTGGCCTGGGAACAAAAAACTGATAACACTGATGTTTAGACTGACCAAGGACTTTGTGAGTCTCATGCTCTGCCAGGGAGGAGGAGGGGCCGGGAGGAAGCGGGGACAGGACACCTGACCCAGACTGGCCAAGGAGGTGTTCCATACCACAGCACGTCATGCCAGGGGATGTAACTGGGAGCTACCCGGAAGGGCATGTCCCCTTTTCGGTCGGGCTGTCTTTTCCGGCGGGCGGTATCGTATTCTCTTCCCTTGTTATTTCTCTTGTCGTTGTTGGTGGCGGCAGTGGTGATTGGTGTTATACCTTAGTTGCTGGACTGTCTTTTTCTCAACCCGTGGGAGCTGCATTCTTTTGATTCTCCTCCCCGTCCCTCCAGAAGCGGAGGGAAGAAAGGGGGGGGGGGGGGGGGGCAGTAGACTGCGTGGTTCTGATTTACAGCTTGGGCTTAAACCACGACAGTTCTATTTTGGCGCCCAACGTGGGGCACGAAGGGTTGAGATAACGACAGATCTGACCGGAGTGTGTCTAATCGTATTTGTGATAAGCATTCAGTGTTTTGGATTGATAGTCACTTGTCACAATGCTGATTTATTGGCTCTCAAAGTTGTTGTTTTTGATCTCACAGTCTCAATATGCCGTAGGTTACTTAGAGCCGGTATTTGCTGTGTTAGTGTTTTTCAAGTGTGGGGCTTGGGCTAAGGTTATTGTCTCATTGTATTTTATGGTAATGACTTGTAATACAATAGAAAAATTGATCATGAAACTGGTCTGGCTTATGTTCCCAGTGTGGTCACCACCTTTATACTTTGGGAGGTATATAATACAAATGCTTAGCAACTATACATCTTTTTTCTCCTTCCTGGGTGGTCAACCTATGAAGGAGACATTCTTTTACCCTCCCAGTGCCCCTTCCAGACCGTTTACAGCATCGTTTGAGAGTTTTGAAGTTTTTGAGTGGCCTTTTAATATTGTTGAGACCTGTTTGCTGATTGTGATGGGGGTCACCATGTTGGCACGCATACAGAGTGTGTTTTGTCCACAACCATTACGTCTGATCTCAAGAGTTAAGCAGAGTCGGGTTTGGGCCTTGTCTGGGGTTAGACAACAAAATAGGGGGACCGAGAGATTTTCCCCGAGGCTGGACAGCCATGAGTGGCAGGGTGTGTGGGATAGTATGGGCAAGTATCTAGGTCAGTGGGCCCCTCCAGTGTTTTGGAACTTCACCACCGAACAAGTGCAAAATCCAGAAGAATTAGTAAAACACTTAAATGAGGTGTGCTGTCATCCTGGTCATACCAGAGAGGGACAAATCATGTCAACGTGCTGGGGCTTGGCCTATGCTTACCGGGCCTTGTTCAACACTATCCAGCACCTTCAAAAGGAAAGAAATGTCCCTGGATCTGAGGGCGAAGCAACAGACAGCGCAGCTACTCCAGCTCCAAGCACAGCAGCTACACCACCCCTAGCGACAAGTACAGCCACTACTCAAACTTCGACTGCAACAGACAGTGCAGCTACCCCAGCGACAAGTACAGCCACTACTCAAACTTCAACTGCAACAGACAGCGAAGCTACCCCAGCTCCAACCACAGCAGCTACACCACCCCCAGCGACAAGTACAGCCGCTACTCAAACTTCAACTGCAACAGATAGCAAAGCTACCCCAGCCCCAACCACAGCAGCTACACCACCCCCCGCGACAAGTACAGTTGCTACTCAAAGCACAGTGATAATGACTGCAGCTAAACCAGAGGACCAATTCGTACCAATATCGATTGCCCCTGTAAGCAAGAGAAAAAGCAAAAAAGAGGCAAGAAGGGTGAAGAAGCAAGATGAAGAAGCAATGTATTCACCACCCGGGCCACCATCTGATCAGAAGTCATCATCCCATGACGAAGAAGAAGAAGAAGAGGTGACTTCTCGACCTCAGACCTCAACCGAGCTACGGAATACGCGAAAAGATTTTACCCGTCAACCAGGGGAGCACATCATCACCTGGTTGCTACGATGCTGGGACAATGGGGCCGATGGTCACGAACTAGGAGGTATGGAAGCCAAGCAGCTGGGATCACTTGCTAGAGAAGGGGGAATTGACAAAGCAATTGCAAGAGAGAAAAAGTCCCTCAGTCTTTGGAGGCGGCTCTTGGCAGCTGTGAAAGAAAGGTTTCCATACAAGGATGATGTTACGAGTCGTTCGGCCAAGTGGACTACTTTAGACAAAGGCATCCAGTCTCTGAGGGAATCAGCCATCGTAGAGATGATCTATCACACCAAACCGAATAACGGAGATATACCCATAGACCCAGATGAAGTCGAATGTACACGACCCATGTGGCGAAAACTTACACGGAATGCACCATCATCATATGCCCGTTCATTGGCAACAGTAACCTGGGGTGACATAGTAACACCAACAGTGGATGAAATGATTCACAAACTCCGAGAGTTCGAAGACAATCCCACCCCTTCCATCATCTCAGCTGTGGAAAAACTGTCCCAGGATGTCAAACAATTGAGGGATGATCTATCTGATTTATCCAGCTCCTCACGTGTACCAACATACGTCTCAGCTGTTAACAAAAGACGTCCTATTGTTCAAGACAGAAGATATAGAAGGCAAACACCATGGGCCACCCTATGGTTTTACCTGCGGGATCATGGAGAAGACATGACGAAGTGGGATGGAAAACCTACTTCAGCTTTGGAGGAACGGGTGCATGAATTGAAAATAGGAACAAGGGTCAAGACTAATCATCCCATGAGAGCTGCGGCTTCAGTCTCTGGTGAGCAGATGGAGCGGAAGAGCTGATTTTACTCCAGCTCCTGTGATAACGAAGAATAATCCCTTTCAACACGACTTAGGTGTCCAACGTTGTGATGACTGTTAGAGGGACCCTGCCTCCAGCCAGGTGGAGGTAGGGGACAATTGGATTTACTGGACTGTGTGGGTCAGATGGCCTGGCACATCAGTCCCGCAGAAGTATAAAGCTCTCGTAGATACCGGTGCACAGTGTACCCTGATGCCGTCAAGCTGTCAAGGGGTGGAACCCATCTATATCTCTGGAGTGACAGGAGGATCCCAAGAGTTGACTGTACTGGAGGCTGAGATCAGCCTGACTGGAAGGAAATGGCAAAAGCACCCCATTGTGACTGGTCCAGAGGCTCCATGCATCCTCGGCATAGATTACCTCAGGAGAGGGTACTTCAAAGACCCAAAAGGGTACCGATGGGCTTTTGGTATTGCTGCTTTGGAGACTGAGGAAAATGAACAGCTGTCCACCTTGCCTGGTCTCTCAGAGGATCCCTCTGTTGTGGGGTTGCTGAAGGTCGAAGAACAACAAGTGCCAATCGCAACCACAACAGTGCACCGGTGGCAGTATCGCACCAACCGAGACTCCCTGATTCCCATCCATAAACTGATCCATAGTCTGGAGAGTCAGGGAGTGATCAGCAGGACCCGCTCACCCTTTAATAGCCCCATATGGCCAGTGCAAAAGTCTAATGGAGTGGAGACTAACAGTAGACTATCGTGGCCTGAATGAAGTCACACCACCATTGAGTGCTGCCGTACCGGACATGCTAGAACTTCAGTATGAACTGGAGTCAAAGGCAGCCAAGTGGTATGCCACGATTGATATTGCCAATGCATTCTTCTCAATTCCTTTGGCAGCAGAGTGCAGGCCACAGTTTGCTTTTACTTGGAGGGGCATTCAGTACACTTGGAACCGACTGCCCCAGGGGTGGAAACACAGCCCTACCATCTGCCATGGACTGATCCAGAATGCACTGGAACAGGGGCAAGCTCCAGAACACCTGCAGTACATTGATGACATTATTGTGTGGGGTGATACAGTGGAAGAAGTCTTTGAGAAAGGGAGGAAAATAATCCAAATCCTGCTGAAAGCTGGTTTTGCCATAAAACGGAGTAAGGTCAAGGGACCTGCACAGGAGATTCAATTTTTGGGAATAAAATGGCAAGATGGACGTCGCCAGATCCCTACAGATGGGATCAACAAAATAATAGCAATGTCTCCACCAACTAATAAGAAAGAAACACAAGCTTTCTTGGGTGCTGTGGGGTTCTGGAGAATGCACATCCCAAATTACAGTTCGATTGTAAGCCCTCTCTATCATGTAACCTGGAAGAAGAATGATTTTAAATGGGGCCCTGAGCAACAACAAGCCTTTGAGCAAATTAAACGTGAGATAGTTCATGCAGTAGGCCTTGGACCAGTCCGGAATGGGCCAGATGTAAAAAATGTACTGTACACCGCAGTCGGGGAGAATGGTCCTACCTGGAGCCTCTGGCAGAAAGCTCCAGGGGAGACTCGAGGTCGACCCCGCGGCTTTTGGAGTCGGGGATACAAAGGATCTGAGGCCAGCTATACCCCAACTGAGAAAGAGATACTGGCAGCCTATGAAGGGGTTCGAGCTGCTTCGGAGGTGATTGGCACTGAAGCACAGCTCCTCCTGGCACCCAGGTTGCCTGTTCTGGGCTGGATGTTCAAAGGCAGGGTCTCCTCTACACATCATGCAACCGATGCGACATGGAGTAAATGGGCTGCACTAATTACACAACGAGCTTGAATAGGAAATCCCAGTCGTCCAGGCATTCTAGAAGACATCATGGACTGGCCAGAGGGCAAAGATTTTGGAATGTCGCCAGAGGAGGAGGTGATGCGTGCTGAAGAGGCCCCACCATATAATAAACTATCAGAAAGTGAAAAGCAGTATGCCTTGTTTACTGATGGGTCCTGCCGTATTGTGGGAAAACATCGGAGATGGAAGGCAGCTGTATGGAGTCCTCAACGACAAGTTGCAGAAACTGCTGAAGGAGAGGGTGAATCGAGTCAGTTTGCAGAGGTGAAAGCCATCCAGCTGGCCCTGGACATTGCTGAACGAGAAAAGTGGCCAGTACTTTATCTCTATACTGACTCATGGATGGTGGCAAATGCCCTGTGGGGGTGGTTGCAGCAATGGAAGCAGAGCAACTGGCAACGCAGAGGTAAACCCATCTGGGCTGCTGCACTGTGGCAAGATATCGCTGCCCGGGTGCAAAACCTGGTGGTGAAGGTACGCCATGTAGACGCCCATGTACCCAAGAGTCGGGCCACTGAGGAACACCAGAACAACCAACAAGTGGACAAAGCTGCTAAGATTGAAGTGGCTCAGATGGACTTAGATTCGCAACATAAAGGTGAATTATTTTTGGCCCGGTGGGCCCATGACACTTCAGGTCATCAGGGCAGAGATGCAACATACAGATGGGCCCGTGATCGAGGGGTGGACTTAACAATGGACACTATTGCCCAGGTTATTCATGAGTGTGAAACATGTGCTGCAATTAAACAAGCCAAACGGTTAAAGCCTCTTTGGTATGGAGGACGATGGCTGAAGTATAAATATGGGGAGGCCTGGCAAATTGACTATATCACACTCCCACCAACCCGCCACGGCAAGCGCCATGCGCTTACCATTGGTGGAAGCAACCACCGGATGGCTGGAAACATACACTGTGCCCCATGCCACTGCCCGGAACACTATCCTGGGCCTTGAGAACCAGAATTTGTGGCGACATGGCACCCCAGAAAGAATTGAATCAGACAATGGGACTCATTTCCGGAATAATCTTATAGACACTTGGGCCAAAGAGCATGGCACTGAGTGGGTATATCACATCCCCTACCATGCACCAGCCTCTGGGAAAATCGAACGGTATAATGGGCTGTTAAAAACTACACTGAGAGCAATGGGTGGGGGAACTTTCAAGCATTGGGATACACACTTACCAAAGGCCACCTGGTTGGTCAACACCAGAGGATCTGCCAACAGGGCTGGCCCAGCACAGTCAGAACTTTTACATATTGTAGAGGGGGACAAAGTTCCTGTGGTGCACATGAAGAATTTGCTGGGGAAGACAGTCTGGGTTATTCCTGCTTCAGGTAAAGGCAAACCCACTTGTGGGATTGCTTTTGCTCAGGGACCTGGATATACTTGGTGGGTAATGCGGGAAGATGGGGAAGTCCGATGCGTACCTCAAAGGGATTTGATTTTAGGGGAAAACAGACAATGAACTCAATTGTACGCTGTTGCCTGCTATAGCCCATCAACTAGAAGTCTGCAGGGCACCAGCGACTGGCTCTGACTTCCCTCCGACCATCATCCCAACAGAGAATGAATTTTGATAGAACCGGACGAGTTCTACAGTAAAGGAATGATCAGCATCAGCAGGCAACGATCCAACACTGCACACAGCTTCTTCTGCCCTGAAAGACTGTTCCAAGAGATGGAGCCCAACATCATGAACCGAATGGACTCAGTAGCTTTATAGGAATTGGTCCGTGCACTAAGCTAACAGTGCACCGAGATGAGAGTGAGGGTATATGGAAAATGTGGGATCTGAGCATGACGTGAATGGTATGGAACAAGGGGTGGATACTGTCCTGGGTTCAGCAGTGGCAGTCAGTTTTTTTCTCCTTCTTAGTAGCTGTTGCAGCACTGTGTTTTTGACTTTTGGCCTGGGAACAAAAAACTGATAACACTGATGTTTAGACTGACCAAGGACTTTGTGAGTCTCATGCTCTGCCAGGGAGGAGGAGGGGCCGGGAGGAAGCGGGGACAGGACACCTGACCCAGACTGGCCAAGGAGGTGTTCCATACCACAGCACGTCATGCCAGGGGATGTAACTGGGAGCTACCCGGAAGGGCATGTCCCCTTTTCGGTCGGGCTGTCTTTTCCGGCGGGCGGTATCGTATTCTCTTCCCTTGTTATTTCTCTTGTCGTTGTTATTGTTGGTGGCGGCAGTGGTGATTGGTGTTATACCTTAGTTGCTGGACTGTCTTTTTCTCAACCCGTGGGAGCTGCATTCTTTTGATTCTCCTCCCCGTCCCTCCAGAAGCGGAGGGAAGAAAGGGGGGGGGGGGGAGGGCAGTAGACTGCGTGGTTCTGATTTACAGCTTGGGCTTAAACCACGACATCAGTGTAAGCGAATTCAGTGTAGTCCTCAGCAGACTGGAGTCAGTTTGCATAAAGAGATTGCAGAGACCTCCCAGATCTTCAAGATATTTATAATTAAAGCAAAAAAAAAATCAAAACCAAAACCAACCAACCAAAAAAAAACCAAACCAAAACCAAAAGAAGTCATAACAGATATTTACATATTACTCCTTAGTTTTATTGTAAGGATTTCTGTCTTTTCACACTTAGTATAAAGCCCACTGTTTGTCTGGCTTTTGTGTATTTTCAGTTTGATAGTCATGACATCAAATTCCTACAAAAAGAACACGTACTTATTTCAGTGTCAAGAAGAGATTTTCTGTGTAAAATTGAGTTTTCATTGAATATATGAAGTTTTTGCCTCTTCAAGATTTCCTCTTTAAACATTGTTTTATCTTCTTCCAGAAATTATTTAGCAGCATCAACAAAGTGCATAAACTTTCCCAGATAATATAATCCAGATCCTGTCTCATGTTGCTGTTTTTAAACTTCTTCAGTGCTCCTTTCACTCTTCCTGCCTCATACTGCCATCTTGTACATGGATGAAACATATTTACACTTCAGTAAACAGGGAAGTCATCCTTGCAAACACCAACATTTTTACTGATAGTGAAAGGAAACTCTGGGATAGTATTGTTCAGCATACCTACACTGAATAGGCCTACCCACACTAGTAGAATCATAGAATCATAGAATAGTTAGGGTTGGAAAGGACCTTCAGATCATCTAGTTCCAACCCCCCTCCCATGGGCAGGGACACCCCACACTAAACCATGTCACCCAAGGCGTAATCCAACCTGGCCTTGAACACCACCAAGGATGGAGCATTCACAACCTCCCTGGGCAACCCATTCCAGTGCCTCACCACCCTCTCAGTAAAGAATTTCTTCCTTATATCCAATCTAAACTTCCCCTGTTTAAGTTTGAACCCGTTACCCCTTGTCCTGTCATTACAGTCCCTGATGAACAGTCCATCCCCAGCATCCTTGTAGGCCCCCTTCAGATACTGGAAGGCTGCCATGAGGTCTCCACACAGCCTTCTCTTCTCCAGGCTGAACAGACCCAACTTTCTCAGCCTGTCTCCATACGGAACATGCTCCAGTTCCCTGATCATCCTCGTGGCCCTCCTCTGCATAGGTAGTATACTAATAGGTATGCATATACTAGTAGGTATACACGTACTAGTAGGTAGCATAATAGTAGGTAGCATACCTACACTGAATATTAAGGAGTATTAAATTCATGAGTTGCCCAGGCAGACCATCTCTGCTTGTCTTCCCAGCACAATGCTTGATCCTCTGCAGCTCATGATTTGAATCAGTGTAGTACTTTGACTGAATTGCTCTGAGAAAATCATCAGCCGGTATTTGTCTTCTTTCAGATTCAAAGCTTAGAATTAGCTATGGGTCCACCTTCCACAGTTTAAGCCTAGCCAGTAACTCAGAACCATGCAGGTGCTCACTTACTACCCCCTTCTTCTTCCCCTCACACCCAGAGGGATGGGGAGGAGAATGCAAAGAATGTAACTCCCATGAGTTGAGATAAGAACAGTCCAGTAACTAAGGTTTAACACAAAACCACTACTGCTACCACCAATAATAATAATGATACGGGAAATAACAAGGGAAGAGAATACAATCGCTCACCACCCGCTGACCAATTCTCAGCCCAATCTGAGCGGTGCTCTAGACTTTCTGGGTAACTGCCCCCAGTTTATATAGTGGGCATCATGTGCTGTGGTATGGAATACCCCTTTGGCTAGTTTGGGTCAGGTGTCCTGTCTCTGCTTCCTCCCAGCTTCCCCTCCTCCCTGGAAGAGCATGAGACTCCGAAAAGTCCTTGGTCACAGTAAACATTACTTAGCAACAACTAAAAACATCGGTGTTATCAGCGTTGTTCTCAGGCTGAAAGTCAAAACCACAGCACTGCACCAGCTACTAAGACGGAGAAAAATGACTGCTACTGCTGAACCCAGGACAGTATCCACTCCTTGTTCCATACCATTCATGTCATGCTCAGATCCCACATTTTTCAACATACCATCACTCTTGTCTCCTAAATATATATATACATACACACACACACACACACACACAAAGAGAGAGAAATATCATTCCTTAGCGCATGGACCGATCCCTATAAAGCTGCTGAGTTCATCTGGTTCATGATGTCAGGCTCAATTTCTTGTAACAGTCTTTCAGAGCAGGAGAGACTTTGTGCAGTGTTTGACTGTTGCCTGCTGATGACACTGTGGAACTCGTCTGGTCACTGCTGAGCTCGTCTGGTTTTGTCAAAGTTCATTCTTTGTTGGGATGATGGTCGGAGGGAAGTCAGGGCCAGCCACTGGTGACCTGAAGACATCTAGTTGGTGGGCTATAGAAGTGCTACATAGTAGGCAATAGCATACAGTTGAATTTATTGGCTGTTTTCCCCTAAAATCAAATCCCCTTGAGGTACACATCGGACTTCCCCATCTTCCTGCATTACTCACCAAGTATATCCGGGTCCCTGAGCAAAAGCAATCCCACAAGTGGGTTTGCCTTTACCTGAAGCAGGAATAACCCAGACTGTCTTCCCCAGCAAATTCTTCATATGTACCACAGGAAATTTATCCCCTTCTACAGTATGCGAAAGTTCTGACTGGGCTGGGACAGCCCTGTTGGCAGATCCTCTAGTGTTGACCAACCAGGTGGCTTTTGGTAAGTGTGCATCCCAGTGTTTGAAAGTCCCACCACCCACTGCTCTCAGTGTAGTTTTTAACAGCCCATTGTACCTTTTGATTTTCCCAGAGGCTGGTGCATGGTAGGGGATGTGATATACCCACTCAGTGCCATGCTCTTTGGCCCAAGTGTCTATAAGGTTGCTCCAGAAATGAGTCCCATTGTCTGACTCAGTTCTCTATGAGGTGTCATGTTGCCACAAAATCTGGTTCTCAAGGCCCAGGATAGTGTTCCGGGCAGTGGCGTGGGGCACAGTGTATGTTTCCAGCCATCCGGTGGTTGCTTCCACCAATGGTAAGCACATGGCGCTTGCCTTGGCGGGTTGGTGGGACAGCGATATAATCAATCTGCCAGGCCTCCCCATATTTGTACTTCAGCCATCGTCCTCCACACCAAAGAGGCTTTAACCATTTGGCTTGCTTAATTGCATCACATGTTTCACACTCATGAATAACCTGGGCAATAGTGTCCATTGTTAAGTCCATCCCTCAATCATGAGTCCATCTGCATTGCTGCATTGCTGCCCTGACAGCCTGAAGTGTCATGGGCCCACCGGGCCAAAAATAATTCATCCTTGTGTTGCCAACCTAAGTCCATCTGAGACACTTCAACTTTAGCAACTTTACCCACTTGTTGGTTGTTCTGGTGTTCCTCAGTGGCCCGACTCTTGGGTACATGGGCGTCTACATGGCGTACCTTCACCACCAGGTTTTGCACCCAGGCAGCGATATCTTGCCACAGTGCAGCAGCCCAGATGGGTTTATCTCTGCACTGCCAGCTGCTCTGCTTCCATTGCTGTAACCACCCCCACAGGGCATTTGCCACCATCCATGAGTCAGTATAGAGATAAAGTACTGGCCACTTTTCTCGTTCAGCAATGTCCAGGGCCAGCTGGATGGCTTTCACCTCTGCAAACTGACTTGATTCACCCTCTCCTTCAGCAGTTTCTGCAACTTGTCATTGAGGACTCTATACAGCTGCCTTCCATCTCCGATGCTTCCAAAGCACTGGAGGGGCCCTGTGGACTAGATATTTGCCCATACTATCCCACACACCTTGCCACTCATGACTGTCCAGCCTAGGGGAAAATCTCTTGGTGGTCCTCCTATATTGTTGTCCAACCCTAGACCAGACCCAAACCTGAACCTGCTTAACTTTCGAGATCAGACAAAATGGGCCATTCCCAGGGTGGTATGGCCATGGGTACAGCACACTTTGTATGATCAACATGCTGATCCTCATCACAATCAGCAGGCAGGTCTCAAGGGTAACCAAAGGTCATTCAAAACCTTCAGAACTCTCAAATGATGCTGTAAATAGTCTGGTGGGGGGTGCTGGGAGCGTAAGGGAATGTCTCCTTCATAGGTTTGACTACCCGAGGAGGAAACAAAAGGTGTGTAATTGCTAAACACTTCCATTATATACCTCCCAAAGTATAGAGGTGATGACCTTACTGCGAATGCAAGCCAGATTAGTTTCATGATCAATGAGTCTATTGTATTATGAGTCATTACCATAAAGTACATGAAAACAAGAACCTTAGCCCAAGCCCCCCAGCCAACAAACAAGCCGATAACAGCAAATATTGGCTGTAAGTAAGGTATGACATGCTGGAACTCTGAGATCATGAACAACAACTTTGAAAGCAAATAAATCGGCATTTTGACGAGTGACTATTAATCCAAAACAATGAATGCTTACCACAAATTCGATTAGACCCGCTCAGGTCAGATCTGTCGTTATCTCAACCCTTCGGGCCCCACATTGGGTGCCACAAAGAACTGTTGTGGTTTAAGGCCAGCCGGTAACTCAGAACCACGCAGGCGCTCGCTTGCTCCCTCCCCTTCCTCCCCCTGCTCCTGGAGGCATGGGGAGGAGAATCAAAAGACTGTAGCTCCCACGGGTTGAGCTAAGAACAGTCCAGTAACTAAGGTTTAACACAAAACCACTACTGCTACCACCAATAATAATAACAATAAAGGAAACAACAGTGGAAGAGAATACAATCGCTCACCACCCGCTGACCGATTCCCAGCCCAATCTGAGCGGTGCTCTAGACCTTCTAGGCAACTGCCCCCAGTTTATATAGTGGGCATGACGTGCTGTGGTATGGACTACCTCTTTGGTTAGTTTGGGTCAGGTGTCCTGTCTCTCCTTCCTCCTGGCTTTGCCTCCCCCCTGGAAGAGCATGAGACTCCGAAAAGTCCTTGGTCACAGTAAACATTACTTAGCAACAACTAAAAACATCGGTGTTATCAGCGTTGTTCCCAGGCTGAAAGTCAAAACCACAGCACTGCACCAGCTACTAAGGAGAAAAATGACTGCTACTGTTGAACCCAGGATACCACCTTTTCCCATATTTTTGTCAACATCCACCTTGTGACTCACATACACCTGCAGCATTGAAAATGCTCTGTACCACTCACTGCAAACGTAAAAATATTACCTTCAGAGTGCTGAAGAATTTTAACATGTCCCCTTACATGCTCCAAGACAACCTTTTTTCCATTTTCATCACATCCCATAGTCTGTTCCATTTCTTGTTTAGTGTTAAGTGTAATGCCTGAGCAGACAAATATTGAATAGGTAGCTGTAACAAAGGTCGGTTATAGTGATAAAGAGAGTGGAAATAGTAAGTTCTCATCTTCTGCATTTTTAACTATTGAAATTTATGTGATGAAGTAAATATGTCAGCTGCTGTGTGTATTTAGTTAAAATCCCTATTTTCCAATATATTTGCACAATGTGCAGTCTCTTTAAAATTTATACACAACCACTGCAACAAATCAGTTTTTGGATTTTGTTGTATTACTGCAGTAAATCTTAACTCCAGAGCTAGTCTACCACCATTATTATGTGGTGATGCAATGCAAGGAAGGCAGCGGAATCATAATTTTAAATTATCCGTACCTTATCAAACTGGCAGAGAAAATAAACACATGCTGAGATAACTCTGAGTCAACTCTCCTCCTCACATACTCATTGAAAGTGCACTGACACAACAAAGAATCTAGCAAAAGAGATAGTAAAGTTTTGGGCCTGCTTTGTTATTTAAATAAGAATGTGAGTTTGAATACAGCAACCACAGGATCACAGAAGTACTTTAACCACCTATACACACATGAACTAGTTTTGCTTCAGCACTAAGATGAATGGATCTAATCAGCTACAGGGAAACCAGGCAAATGTCTTGAACCATGCCCTGAAGCTCCACAGCCACCAGTGCTGACACTGGCACTAAAACCTTCAGTTTTACAGAATGCCAACACATGGGCCAGGTGCCAAAGTTAAGCTCTACATTAGTACAGGTGGTTCTTTGACTGAGGAGACACAACTTCAGATGCTTTACACCTCTTAAGGAAAGGGGATCTGTTCATGTCAGTCACCAATTCAGCAAGATGATAATTTGGTGTTTCTGCTCATGTGCTATGTAGCGTGGAATCAAGTAACCACCACTCTCTGCTGTGCCTGGGAAATGAGTTTTTACTAAAGAGTCCTGATGAGAAATCTCACTGCCCCTGGATGCACTAGTATAGGCACCACATGGGGTAGAATAGAAAACAGCAGAAAAGTGACATCCCCAATAAACACCAGTCTATGATCAACCTATAGTCAAAGGTGTGAATTAGGGTACATCTGTGGTTCTTTTTAGTTTGGATCAGGAGTGCACTTTTGAAGCAGGTATTTCCAACACCCCCATTTACTGTGCTTTGGCTCTCACTGTAGAGGTCTTGCTACACACAAACTAGATTCCTATCAGATGAAACTAAACCAGAAGTGTTCCAGAAGGATGCTCAGCACTCCTCTGTGGACTTGGGACACTCCTCAGCTGCTAAGAGGTATCTGGTCAGCCGGACAGGCTACCTGAAAGGCACACAGGACAGAAAACTTCTGCTCGTGGCTTGGACAGGCATACTCTTTGCTGGGTAAAAACTGGATGGATGGCCTGGCCCAAAGAGTGGTTAAATCCAGTTGGCAGCTGGTCACAAGTGGTGTTCCCCAGGGCTCAGTAGGGCCAGTTCTGTTTAATATCTTTAGCAGTGATTCAGAGGAGGCGATTGAGTGCACCCTCAGTAAATTTGCAGATGATACCATGCTGGCTGGAAGTGCTGAAGGATAGGAAGGCTCTGCAGAGGGATTTGGACAGGCTGCATCGACGGGCTGTGGCCAGTGGTATGAGCTTTAACAAGGCAAAGTGCCAGGTCTGGAACTTGGACCACAACAACCCCATGCAACGCTACAGGCTGGGGGAAGAGTGGCTGGAAAGCTGTTTGGCAGAAAAGGACCTGGGAATGCTGGTAATCAGCTGGCTGAACGTGAGCCAGCTTGCGCTCAGGCAGCCAAGAAGGCCAGCAGCATCCTGACTTGTATCAGCAATAGCATGGCCAGCAGGGCCAGGCCAGATCATCTCCCTGTTCTGGGCACTGGTGAGGCTGCACCTCTAATCCTGTGTTCAGTTCTGGGCTCCTCACTACAAGAGAGACATTGAGGTGCTGGAGTGGGTCCAGAGAAGGGCAATGGCACTGGTGAAGGACCTGAAGCACAAATCTGATGAGGAACGACTGAGGGAACTGTGGGTGTTTAGTCTGGAGAAGAGAAGGCTCAGGAGGAATCTTATCGCTGTCTACAACTACCTGAAAGGAGAATGTAGGGAGGTGAGCGTCAGTGTCTTCTCAGAAGTACCAAGTGACAGGACAAGAGGAAAAGGCCTCAAGTTGTACCAAGGAAGGTTTAGATTGGACATTATACCCCTCTCTGGCGAGAGGGGTCAAGGACAGCAGAAAGAGCTTTTCCAAATACATGGCAGATAAAACTAACACCCGAGGCAATGTAGGCCCACTGATGAACGGGATGGGTGCCCTGGTGACAGAAGATACAGAGATGGCAGAGTTATTGAATGCCTTCTTTGTCTACTTTGCTGGAGGCTGTCCTGAAGAGCCCTGTACCCCTGTGACCTCAGATGAAGTCAGGTCACTGGAGCAGTTTGCCTTAGTCCATGAGGAATGGGTTAGAGACCAGTTGAGCAATCTGGACATCCATAAATCCATGGGTCCAGATGGGATGCACCCGCGGGTGCTGAAGGAACTGGCGGAAGTCATTGCTAGACCACTCTTCATCATCTTTACCAAGTCTTGGGAAACAGGAGAGGTGCCTGAGGACTGGAGGAAAGCAAATGTCACTCCAGTCTTCAAAAAGGGCAAGAGGGAGAACCCGGGTAGCTATAGACCGGTCAGCCTCACCTCCATCCCTGGGAAAGTGATGGAACACCTTATCCTTGGTGCCATCTTAAGGCATATCAAGGATAAGAGGGTTATGAGGGGCAGTCAACATGGCTTTACGGAGGGGAAGTCATGCTTGACCAACCTCATAGCCTTTTATGAGGAAATAACACGGTGGATGGATGATGGTAGAGCGGTGGATGTGGTCTACCTTGACTTCAGCAAAGCATTTGACACAGTCTCCCACAGCATCCTCATAGCTAAATTGAGGAAGTGTGGTCTGGATGATCAGGTAGTGAGATGGACTGTGAACTGGCTGAAGGAGAGAAGCCAGAGAGTTGTAGTCTATGGGACAGAGTCTAGTTGGAGGCCTGTACCTAGTGGAGTGCCTCAAGGGTCAGTACTGGGACCAGTATTATTTAATATATTCATCAATGATTTAGATGAGGGAATTGATTGTACTATCAGCAAGTTTGCTGATGACACTAAGCTGGGAGGAGTAGCTGACACGCTAGAAGGCTGTGCTGCCATCCAGCGAGACCTGGACAGGCTGGAGAGTTGGCAGGGAATAACTTGATGAAATATAACAAGGGAAAGTGTAGAGTCCTGCATCTGGGCAGGAACAACCCCAGGTTCCAGTATAGGTTGGGGAACAACCTGTTAGAGAGCAGTGTAGGGGAGAGGGACCTGGGGATCCTAGTGGACGGCAGGATGACCATGAGCCAGCACTGTGCCCTTGTAGCCAAGAAGGCCAATGGCATCCTGGGGTGGTGTCGTGGTTTAAGCCCCGGCTGTAAATTAGAACCACGCAGTCTACTTCCCCCCCCCACCCCCCCCAGAGGGATGGGGAGGAGAATCGAAAGAATGTAACTCCCACGGGTTGAGATAAAAACAGTCCAGTAACTAAGGTATAACACAAATCACTACTGCTGCCACCAATAATAATAATGATAAGGGAAATAACAAGGGAAGGGAATACGATACCACCTGCCAAAACGAGCCCGACAGAAAAAAGGACGTGCCCTTCCGGGTAGCTCCCAGTTACATCCCCCGGCATGACGTGCTGTGGTATGGAATACCTCTTTGGCTAGTTTGGGTCAGGTGTCCTGTCCCTGCTTCCTCCTGGCTTCTCCTCCTCCCTGGCAGAGCATGAGACTCACAAAGTCCTTGGTCAGTCTAAACATCGGTGTTATCAGCTCTGTTCCCAGGCCGAAAGTCAAAAACACAGCGCTGCAACAGCTACTAAGAAGGAGAAAAACTGACTGCTACTGCTGAACCCAGGACAGGTGTATTAGAAGGGGGGTGCTTAGTGGGTCGAGAGAGGTCCTCCTTCCCCTCTACTCTGCCCTGGTGAGACCGCATCTGGAATATTGTGTCCAGTTCTGGGCCCCTCAGTTCAAGAAGGACACGGACCTGCTGGAGAGAGTCCAGCGCAGGGCAACTAAGATGATTAAGGGAGTGGAGCATCTCCCTTATGAGGAAAGGCTGAGGGAGCTGGGTCTCTATAGTTTGGAGAAGAGGAGACTGAGGGGGGACCTTATTAGTGTATATAAATATATAAAGGGGGAGTGTCATGAGGATGGAGCCAGGCTCTTCTCAGTGGCAAACAATGATAGGAAAAGGGGTAATGGGTACAAACTGGAACACAAGAGGTTCCACTTAAACTTGAGAAGAAACTTCTTCTCAGTGAGGGTGACGGAACACTGGAACAGGCTGCCCAGGGAGGTTGTGGAGTCTCCTTCTCTGGAGACATTCAAAACCCGCCTGGACACATTCCTGTGTAACCTCATCTACGTGTTCCTGCTCCGGCAGGGGGATTGGACTGGATGATCTTTGAGGTCCCTTCTAATCTCTAGCATACTGTGATACTGTGATTAGAAAAAATTTCTTCATGGAACAGGCTGCCCAGGGAAGTGGTACAGTCACCATTCCCAGAACTATTCAAAAGACATGTAGACATAGCACTTAGTGAGATAGTTTACTGGCAGATTTGCCAGTGCTAGGTTAATGGCTGGACTTCATTTTCAGGATCTTTTCCAACCTAAATGATTCAATGATTTTATAAGTGTTATATCTACTACTTGGTAGTGGAGGCACAGTCTCAACCTGAGAGGCTCAGCAGCAATGACAACGTATGTGTGGCAGCACAGAGCTTATTCTTCCTCAGGCATATGAGCTCTGGGCTGGCTTTGCAACCAGCACCAAACTCTCTGGGTAGGTGCAAAGCCACACCCATGAACATAGCACTGCTGAGTTTAACCCCAAGTACGTTTGCATAAGCCATTGTCAGTTTACTGCTTCAGTATATCAGTATCTACTAAACATTTTTCTTGAATATGCTGGCACTTGTAAGCCACAAATTTCACTATGTGTCACAAGCTGTATATTTTCTAAGGGCTGTAGCACCAACACCATTTAGCTCTGAATGCACGATTCAGAGAAAAGCACAGGCTGCAGGTCAGTGTCAAAGGTAAAGTAATTTCATAGACTGGGATCCCTTCTCTCTGACTTCGTAGGCAATGGGTTGGGAAGTGCATTTGCGTTTGATGAATTAATCTGGAGTAGCTCGTTACTGTTCACAGCTGGGGCTGCTGATCCGGGTGCCAGTCACCTCTATTGCTAACATAAGGAAACGAGGAGTATTACAAGGGCCTTAGAGGGTCGTGTTTCCACTCAGCACCTTAGGTACCCCAGAGATGATCCACTTCCAAGATCCTCTGAACATCTACTGTTTTGGCTACCTCACCCAAAAGCGGGCTCTTCGAGGAACGCTCGAGTGCGGACAGCTGAAGCCCAAAGCACGGGTCCTCAGCCCCTCACGGTTAACTCCTGCTCGGTGAGGCTGTGCCCCAGGAGACCACACGTCTTCCCGTTCCCCGCAAGGAGCGAGCACCGCGACATCTATAACCACCGCAAACGCAGCCAGGGACCCTGGGCTCACCCGTGGCAGAGCCACCACTCATCAAGTATAGAGCCCGGCTCGGAAGAGAGCAGAAGAGCCTGAAGGCACGCGGCTGCACGGCGCCCGTGACCGCCCCCCTCAGCACATACAACGGTCCCGACGTCCGCGCTCCGCTCAGACCCTCTGCACCTCACCCCTTCACCCGCTCTCCACAGGGCCCGCGCCGGCCGCAGCTCGGATGGGTGGGTGACGGGTGGGTGACGGGTGGGTGTTCGGTGGATGATCCCCCCCCGCCACATGGCGCGGGAGGAGCCGCCCGGCGGCGGGCGCAGGCGCCGCAGCGCTCGCTTCAGCGCCATGGCCCGCGGGGTACCGGCGGCGGTCCTTGGCGCTATCGCTTGCCTTTGCTTCCTGGCCCCGGCGGCCGAGAGCTTCAAGAAGAGGGGACCCAGAGTGACAGCCAAGGTGACTCTCGCCCGCGGCTAAGGCGGCTCCGCCGAGCGGAAAGTCGCCCCGGGCGCCGGCCTGAGGCGAGCCGGGGTGGGTGGGTGGGTCCTGAGGGGGAGCCGCGGCTTCTCCTCAGCGGGCCCCGGAGGGAGTGGTTTTCCTGCCAGCTCCGCGCCCGTTGCTGACGGGTTCTGGGAGGGTGGGGGCCGCCTTTCATACCAGTACCGAAAGCCTAATGACGGTCCCTCGGCGGCTCGCTGTTTCCCGGGCCGGATGCCGGCGGGAGGGAGGCCCCTGTGCGTTGGATCCGGGCAGGGCTTGGACAAATGTCTTCGCTATCCCATTTTGTAAGTGTTTTGATTTTGGAGTTTCTTAACCGCTTGCTCTCTTCTGTTGGCGCTGGCACACTTCAGACTCTGGGTTAGCGAAGCCTGCCTCTGCCTTACAGAAACCGTAACTTCAAAAGTTAAACCTCGCTACTGCTTGGTCTGCGCTGGCTGCGGACTTGTAGTCCGTGGATTTGATTCTTTTTTTTGAGGGTGAGTCTCATAAGCTGTGGCCTCCGAATCATCTTCTGGCAATACAGTGCAGTTTAATTGTTCATAAAGTACTTAGCTTTTTCAGACCTTCTGCCTGGGATTTCATTTTGTTCCCTTTCCTGATCCTTCCACTGTGGGACATAGGTAATTGCAGCTGCTGATGTTCCTTGTGCAGGCCAGTCATAACTTTACTTAGCTCATCAAATCACTGCAGTTCTCTGTTCCAGCTTGCACAGTTTTATTTAATCTTTCTTCATATAAAAGATGTTCCAAATCTTTGAGCATCTGTGCTGCCCTTTATCTTCTTTAGATTGGTTTTGTCATTCTGCGACAAAGAAGATAGAATTACATAAAGCACTCAGGTTGTGAACGCATAGTGCAAATGTATACGATACATAATTATGCTCATCTCTTGTCCTTATCAATGTCTAATTATTACAAAAATTCAGTTTTCTTCTCTCATCTTCACAAGCCCGGAGCCAAACTTTTTATCAAACTGCTCATGGTAACTCCAGATGTCTTTTCTGAGTGGTAGCTGATTTAGGACCCCTTGTTGTGGCTGTGTAGCCCTCTTCCATCGGCAGTATTTGGATTTATCGAGAGCTTATTTGTCATTGTATTACCTAGTCTGTAGGAATCAGGAAATCTGTGTTTCACAGTCAGTTTCTTCCTCCCAACCCCAAGTAATTGAGTACTCTTGGCCATTTTTTAATTTCATATACACCATCTTGTGCAAATTATACATTAATATATTGATGAGAAACAGCCACTCTTGCTGGTGCACTCTTTTTTTTTTTCATTTCAGTCTTGAAATACTGCAAATTGTAAATAAGATTGTATGTAAATATTGGTAAGACTGAAAATGTATAAATTTTTTTTTTCTTTAAGACTTTTTGGTGAAGAATCTGGCCAAATGTTTTCTGAGAGTTGAGGCTGCATTGACCAGCTCATTACTGCCTGTATGCTTATTGACTTTCCAGAGAACTTGAGGAAATATACTTAAGATAACATAGTTTCTCTATGCAAAAACAATACCTACGGCTACCGAATATTTCCATGTTTGATTTCCTTGCCAGAAATATGCACAGACATGTTCTGTGGTGCATTCTTTGGAAGCCGCAAAGCTTTCTGAAAATCACCAGGCAGGTAGCACAGGTATGTGGAGTGCTAACAGGAAGCCAGGAACTCACTGCTGTTCACAGAATTAGCTGATGTTTTGGAAGTAGTGGGTTTGTTGCTTAGGAGAGTAGCTTTGCCATGGGTGAAGCCTTGTGGTTGGGTTAGGTTTACAGTATGTGATGGACTTGACTCCATGTGGTCTGTGAAAGTGTTTAATGGTACTGCTAGCTGGGGTCACTGTTTGGCAGCCTTAATTGTGTTACTTACATAAGGTTATACATTTCAGGCAGTCCTTCTACTAGGGCAACGTTTCCAGGTAAAATAAGGTGTGTTTATAGACAGGCAATACCCCTTACCTAGATAACCCTGGTGGCAAAATTTGGAGAGGTGTGTTTATAAAAACGTTAAAAAGTTGGTTTAAGTGTGCTGCTAAGACTTTGGGAGCCACACATCTAAGAATTTTATGTTATTTAGTGCCAAGGAAATGAATGAGGTGTATCAAAAGGAATTTTATGTTGTTTATAGAGCTTTTATAGCATTAGCCAAAAAAGTTCAACAGTCAAAACCACATGGAAGATCAAGAAATGGTAGAAATGTTTAGTAGGACATCGTGAAAGAGGCATTCACATTGAAGAGACTGTGGTCATTTATTATCATTACTGGACTAATTTCTTAGTGTTACAGACAAGTAATATGTCGTTGAGCACCACAAGGAACAGCAAATACCACATCATAGGAATACACGTTGCTGTTTCCTAGAAGTTGTAATAGTTTTTATGTAACTTTTACAGAACCTCAAAATGTCTCTTTTCCTGGCAGCTGTTTCTATTTTCAGTAATTTTTGGAACATTTTTGCACGTTCAAATACGTATTCATATATTCTGAATGATAGTCAAATGCTGTATAACTCATTCACCTTTTTGAAGTTGCTTTTTAACAACATTTACATTCAAGCTTCTATACAGTTAGCTGAATAGTGTAGCCTGATCCTTTCTCCATTAGGTTTGAATTCATATTTAGGAAGGCAACTCCCTGCTTGAGCTGTAGGATTTTCTTTCTACTGTTTGTCAATTTAATGGCATTTAGGCTTTAGCCTGTACTTAATCACATACATAGCAATGCTTAAAACAGTGAAGGTTATGAGTGGATGGCAAACTATCATTTTGGGGGATTGTCAGTACTATACTTCCTTGTTATTGTTCACCACACTGGAGTTTTTTAATACTTTCACGATTCGTCTTTTCTGTACAGCTTTAAAGACATGCATGTTAGGGAAAAGTCTTCTTGAACACTGCCTTCAAACGTGTGATACAGCAGTCTCACTGAGCCATTAAAAGCAGTAAGAAACAAAAAGTGAATTCACCAGTTCTCAAACATTTTTCTGCATAATCTGATTTTGATAGCTGTGGAAGTACTTTTCTCAAACAGCACACTCAGGAACTGAGAGTTACTATTAATATAGACCAGCCAGAAGCGGTTTCTTAATACCTTGTACTTTCAAAAGCTTGGCCTTATTGTGGCGCTCATGTTTGTATCACTTTTGTTCTACTCACAAAAATATTCAGGTGTTCTTTGACGTGAAGATTGGAGACAAAGATATTGGCAGAATTGTAATTGGATTGTTTGGAAAAGTTGTCCCAAAAACCGTGGAGAACTTCATTACTCTGGCAACTGGAGAAGTACGTTTGCAGTTTTCTTCCACTCAAGTGTACTCAAGTTTGGATTGGGAAGTAAATATTTGTTTAACGCTGTTTCAGTTGTGAACTGTCAATCTTAATTCAGTGGAGCCTGTGCAAGAGTGCTATTCCCAAGGCTGTGCACTGGTGTGTGACTTCTCAGGTCCTTGGGGCTTGGTTCGCAAGATGTAATTATGAGATGCTGGATATTGCTACCTCATACTGTATTTGTCATGCACATCTGGCATGTAGTGGTAGGATATCAGTCAAATAAAGACAGTGGCTTTGATAACCTGTTTTGTGGCAGAGCAGTCAGCTACAGTCACCTGCACCTCAGTTTAATGTTCTTGCCAGTATTTGTATCTGGTGCTGGTATATCTGTGAAATCTGGTCATTCATCCATATGTGTTTCCATGTGACTGTATAGAACTGGATGTTACATTAATTTAAATAATTATTTCATTTTCTTAGAGAGGATATGGATACAAAGGAAGTAAATTTCATCGTGTGATCAAAGACTTCATGATTCAAGGGGGAGACTTTACAGCTGGAGATGGATCAGGAGGTAACATGTTTACTATCTTCCAGGTTCCTTTTCCTTTGAATCCCTGCTGAAATGATGGGCAAAACCATGTAATTCCCTCAGTCTTTCAGCTCATAAATGAAATAAATGAAAAAAAAAAAAAAAAAAAAAAAAAAAGAAAAGAAGAGAAGTTTTAGACCGTCTAGCACTTTTCCAGGCATCTTGGAATATGAGCCGCAATTATTTGAACTACTTGATTTTAAGTATGTGTAGAGCTTCCTTTGTCTTCAATTTTTGCAGATAACTCTTTTCTGTCTGTGACTTTTCCCCCATTCAAGAAGCATGGCTTTGTGGAGTGGGTTGGAGCCATGCAACTAACTGAGCTGCTACTACAACATACTGTCTCCAAAAGATGAATGTCTCCACCCTTGCCCTGCCCTGGCTTTGGGACAGTGCTTCTCCCCTGAGGCACTCACTGATTGCATGTATACGTGAACCAGTTCAAGTCATCCAACGGAAAACTAATGTGTGATGAAACAGTCAGTCGTGTAGAGAGAAGGGAGGCAGGTAGGGAAGGAGCTCAGCCAGTTCTGTGGAAACTTCAGAAACATGCTATGGGAGGGAATTTCAAAATGGGTAGCAAAATTAGAAAATGAGGGTCGTGCCCTCTCCCCTTTTTTCCCCATACTAATTCTAAACCCATAAACTTACCAATGGTGTGCATTCCGGCTGTGTCCATCACTCATGAGCCTCCAGAAGAGTGGTTTAGTCCACTAAGGAGGGCAGTCCTGTCTCTTGCATTGTGGCTTCTGATCACTTCCTTTACACACACACACTTCATGTGCTAGGATTTGAACTGCCTGCATACATTGTTAGCGATTTCCCCACTGGAACAGAATGGAAAACACACATTCCTTTTCCTTGCAGTGAACAATGGGGCAGGCTAAAATATGAAAGTCACAGTTTTAGCATTAAAGGTAGGCAGTGTTTTTTGCCTACTAATACCATTTATTGGGATAGTAGCTGGTGGTGTTGGGAGCAGTGTGACCACTGCTCTAGGCACTGTACAAATAAAGAATGAGACAGACTGCTTTCTCTTTTCGAAGTGATGGTGGTTTAAACATGACTCAAATGTTTTCTCTTCTGAACTGTCTTAGAAACATCAAAAGCTGTATGTAATACGGATGGTACGAATTCACAACAAACCTTTTAGGCTAACCTCCATTTGGTCTTCATGTATTTCTAGACATGTCTAAAGTGTTTTCATATTAGAAGGAAAGGTTGGGAAAGTAAAGATTAAAATTGTCACAAAACATGGCAACCTAATTTTTACAGGCCATAGATACATAATTTAAATTTGTTAAATTAGGGTGAAGTACACTTGTTCAGTGGCGTATGTAAGTAGGACGTTTGAAGACACTCAGCTTCCTTGTTAAATTCAAAGGATAACACATCATCAGCTTTAAATATTCTCTCCTTACATGTGATGTTTTAGCTTATCTTTTTCTTTATACCAAAATGCTTTTAGTTGTGAAATCACTGACAATGGAACAATGATGTTGCTGTGTTTACTCAAACAATGAATCTTCAGGTCCTGAATATATACTTTGTTTTTCCCATTTTTGAACTAAAAGGTTTTGGTTTAGTTTCGATTATTTTTTTAAAAAGTTTGATTCTGATTTTATGTCACAGGAAGAAGCATCTATGGGGAAAAATTTCCGGATGAGAACTTCAAGCTTAAACACTACGGAATTGGATGGGTTAGCATGGCTAATTCTGGTCCAGACACCAATGGATCCCAGTTCTTCATCAGTGTGACAAAGCCTTCCTGGTTAGATGGAAAACATGTAGTGTTTGGCAAAGTCCTTGATGGAATGGTAAGCTAAAAGTAGTGGCAAGATTTATCCAAGAAAATCTGGACAAGTTCTGCCATGTTTTATTTGCTTTAGTGTAATTTACACCACTGTGGTTCAAAACAGTTGAATATTCTCTAGTATGTACATGGTAGAAAATGATCGTGAAGAGCCTGAAGTTGGATGATTTAGAAGTGCAAATGGTGACTGCAGAAATGGAAACTTAAATTATGCCTCTGGCTTTCACAGCATTTGTTAGGCCACTAACCACCGAAATCAACACTGACATCTTTGCAGATTACAAATGCAGAAGGTTCAGGTTCCTCTGTCACTAATGCTGTTAGCCATGAAATAATTGTATTTCTACAAGCTCAAGTCTGCTTCTGTAGCATGTACTAGGTAAGGACGACACTTTCACTGTTAGGGTTTTTAGAATCATGTGAATGTAAAGTATACAAACAGGTATATTCAGATATGTTTAAAAAAGAAAAAAAATCTAGCCCATTCCATCTAGCTCTGCACAGCTGCAAAACTGATCAAATGCCAAATAGAATTTAAATTGAAAAAAGGTACTTCTAGCTGATCGTACTCATAGTAGCCTGGTTTTCCTTTTAAGTCATTCTATTTCATCTGTGTTTTGGAATGAATGGGGGAAACGTGAAGTGCTGCACTGACCAGTTCTTTGAGGGGTTTGAAAATCTCATCAGAACAGTTGCCCCCACTTCCACATTCATATTGAATTTGATTCTCATGAGCTACAGTAGTAGCTGAAAATTTTTGAGGAGCAACTCAGACTAATTTTTAGTTTAGATTAATGCATCAGATTTCTTGAAGCCCAGTTATGCTGTTACAATTAGAAAAACAAGTACTTCTCATCCTTTACGATCTCTGGATTACACTTTTTGATCATAGGCTACAGATAGACCCTGAATGTGCTAGGGTCGCCCAGCTGAAAGGATATTTTGAGTTGCCGCTTCATAATATTTTTGTAGGGTTAAGGTTTTTATGGAAGGGCAAACAACATTCCTTCTGTAAGCTGTGTTTGGGTTGTGGAGTGGCATGACTGTTCATGTGGGGGGAAAAAAAAGGCAAGTGAGAACTCAGCAGGGTAAAGGTCTTTAAAGTTGCTTAGTATGTAGTAATGCTTGGAGTACTTAGTTGTTCATGCGGTCCCAGTCTTGAGCCACTGGAGTTTCCTTGGATAAACTAAACTCTCTCCTCTTTTGTGTTAACAGTCTGTGGTACACTCAATAGAACTCCAGCAGACAGATGAACATGACCGGCCCCTTCAAGACTGTGTGATTGTGAACAGTGGCAAAATAGCTGTAAAAGAGCCATTTGTAGTTGAAGTAGGTGACTGGTGAGACCAACAGTCAGAATGGAAAGTAAAACTTGCCACTTTTCTTTTTAAGGCTTGTTTTTGACTGATCTCAACCATCTATTGAGTTTTCTTCTCAAAAGACATCAGGCTGTATTTAGATAGTACTTATTATTTGCCAGATACATAAAAGATATGAGTATTTCTGTAACAATTTTATGGAGCTGTCACTCCTTGAAGTTCATGACATATCTCACTAAATTGCAGAAAAAGTCTTTAATAAAAAATTTTAGAGGTATTTTTATTTTTTCAAGGTCTGAAATACAGTCATTTTGTCATTTTTGGAAATTTTTGCAGTATTTCCACCTTTTCAACTGAATATATTATTTTCTGTAACACTATCAGCATTTTTAAAATTGAAAAAAAAAAAGAAATACCTTGTTTGAATAAATAAACTTTGATTTCAAATAAATACTTAATTAAGAGTTTTTTCTGTACCCTTTCCGTCTGTGCCTCTGGCCTCTTTTATCACCTTATTTGATTCTGCAAAGTGTGTAGGAGGTGCTTCTTCTCAGGGAATGAGGTGGTAAGATTAGAGCAGGGATGGTAAATTTCTCTACTCCTAGTGTGTCAGAATCCCTGCTGTCTTCCTAAAAAGCAACAGTATTCACGTGCAATCCTGTAATCAAGAAAGAACAGCTCTGTCTACTGTTAAGTAGGATAATCAGTTATAAACGGATTAAAACAGAAGAGTCCTTGCTTTAGAGCACAGTGAATTTTGTAACTCCTAGCTAAAGTTAGTTACGATGAATGCTTCTTTTTTGCAGTTTTGCTCTATGTCAGAGATGCAACTTCAGGTTCACTGTTTTTGTAATGATTCTGAGTAACTCAAGCTGACAGCTTAACTGGTAGCTTCAAAACAAGGTCAGCATAAGGTAACCACTTAGAGACACCTGAGTTTCTTAGGTTCTTTGATGAGAGAGATGTGGATTGTTTTTCTTGAGTTTCCAGTGTTTCAAAACTCAGGATACAAGAACCGATGCCAAGATCTGAAGATGCACCCACCAGCGCATTTACAGTACACCACTTACCTTTGTGGTGATGGGTTTCCTGAAGGGTGTGCTGATGCCCAGGTGAGGTATCCAGACTGTGGTGCAGGGGAGAGCGTGAATTGGGACAGTACCTACTGGCACCCCTGTTGTAAGGGAAAACACTGTGGGCAGTGTCTGCTCCTCATGACAGGTCACTTGCAGTTCAAGGGGGTGCTTCTGCTGGTTCACCATTTACAGCCCTGGGGCCTCTCTTGAGGGTAAATACTGACACTTTTTTTAGAGACATGAGAAAGGATTACTGTCCTCTTTAAACAAAGCTAGAGGAGGGTCTCTGAATGTGCCTAGTACTACGCAGTCAGGCTTCCCATCTTAACCACTGTTCAGTTTATTTCTAGTGCTTCAAGTAAAATTCTCTGGGAAGCAGTGTTGGGCAGTAAGAGTGAGAGAGCCTGACTCCCTCAAATAGCTCAATTTCTGCAGGTAGTTGAAAGCTTTTCTGGCAGCTGATCCTGCAGACAATGTAGAGGGTTCTGCTGACTGAACAAGTGCTGCTGTCACAGGCCCACCTTTTCATCACCCCAGCCAGTTTCAAAACCCATGTGTTGCCAGGACCAGACTGCTGTTCCTGCCCAGCTTTGCCAGGATGGCTTTTCTGCAACACTTCCTTTCTCTGAGCCCAGTGACTTACTGGCTCTTAAATTATGCTGATTTTTTTTTTTCCCCAAAACATGCACTTTTATAAGCCTATTATGCTCACATAGCATGCTGCTGAGGGTCTTAAGTGAGCAGACAACCAGGCATTTTCTTGTGCTTCATGTGGAGGTATCTGTGAGAGCATCTCTGAGACACAAGCTCAGAGAAATGTCTGAATAGAAATGCAAAGAAAACACACTAAAGCAGTACATTCATCTTCTAGTACTTTATTTTGTAAAGTCCAGTAGCACACATACAAATTTCCAGTTAAATCTGAACAAATATATATATATATAATAATACATCTATCGTTTTTAGTTTTATTAATTTACTACTTAATCATATTCTTGCTTTAGCTTACCACAGAGCTGTGTGCTCTGTGACTTACAAAATGTTAAGATACGGATTACAGTCTGCAAGTTGATGTGAAGAGTAAACACACACAGATTAGATGTGGTAACTGAATGGAGATGCGTAAATGCCATGGAAAATCCCCTGGTACATGAAGTCGTTTCAGCTGAAATCTACAAAATTTCCTGAGAGCGAGCTATGTATTTCGAAACATGGAAGCAATGTTTTCCAATAGGAACTCTCCATACAGCTGCACTGGCTCTTTTCCAACCTGATGCTAAGAAGCAGATTCAAAATAATTTAAGAGAAATTAACTAAATACTGAAAGTTGCTTTATGTCTCTTCTTAATTTTTTTTTTTTTTTTGGTGCAATTTCTCACACAGTCTCTTAAGTGCCAGCACTTTTAATCTATCCAGCGGCAGCAATGGGTAATATGCTGGGAAAAATCCTGTTGTAAAAATGCTTAGTGTAACTTATGATAGAAAATACAGAAATAATTAGTAAAGCTTTCAATTCTTTTCAAAGTTAGTGTAATTCAGTGTAAGACTTTCAGGTTTTAGTGTTAAATAGAGCATGTCAACATATAAAGGTATAAATAATTTCAATACTGTTGCTTCCATATCTTTTTTTTGCTTTTTTAAAGCAGCAATTGTAGTGACACTGATTTTATTTAAAAAGATCGAATGCTTGAGCCTAAACTGAGGTTGTGCCTTTCCCTTCTAAGCATAATTTTCACATTTCAGATACTTATTCCTGTTAATTCCATTACACATGACTCGGAGACTTGCTTCAGCTTCTTCTAGCCACACATTACTTCTACCTGGGCAGTAAATGAGGATAAAATATTCCATGTAGAATGCCTTCTATAACTACGTTTGGAAAGTCATCTGAAAAGAAAAAAGAAAGAACTTTGCTTTCTTACCTATGGCAGCACGATATAAATGTTTTTGTGAGACTTAACTAGGTAAGGCTTCATATAATGTAGGTTACTGCATCACTCCACTGTTTATCCGTGCTGGGGATGTGCCATTAGTAATGCTGTTTCAGCATTAAAGCCACTTTAGTGTAGCACTGGGCATTGCATGAATGCGCTGCCAGATTTGTAGCTTATTGATTTAAAGGGATGTTCTAATACCTAATGCTCCTAGGCTCCAGCTCTTTATCTGAATCTTTTCTCACAAGGAAGATGGATTACACTGGCAATTCAATTTCTAACAAAATCTCAATATACTTGAAGAAATTCCAAGATCGCTACTGGGAATACTTCAAAGCTGTTTTTCCATTGTGGTTTACAGAAATGTTTAGACTGAGAAGACTTGAGGATGCCTGTACAGTCAGAGATGATTATATGAGGTAGGAAAATTTCAGCCTGTCTAATCAACATAAAACATCATGTGTTACAAAAAGTCATCCTATTAATATCTGAAGTTAAAAAAACCCCACTATGTTCTTACCACAAATGTAGAGGCAACTGGCACTGAATTTTCATGTTAAATTTAGCATGAAAGAATTACCCGATAGAACACAGTAATAGTTCCACGCAGGGGAATGTAAGAATGACGTTACTGAAGTGAAACTATTTTTCAAACACACCAACTCCTGCGTTTTTAATGGAGGATTCACTTAAATCAGTGGGCATTAAAAGTAAGATTTTCTGATCACCTCTTATGATCTTAAAATTGCTGCTGCACTAGGAAATGGATTGGCCTAGAAGAACAGACTGTTTATAGAACCATAGAATCACAGACTGGGTACAGTTGGAAAAGACCTTAAGATCATCTAGTTCCAACGCTCCTGCCATGGGCAGGGACACCTCACACCAGACCATGTCACCCAAGGCTCTGTCCAGCTTGGCTTTAAACACTGCCAGGGATGTCTTTTTTACCAGATTTACCACTTCTTTGGGCAACCTGTTATGATACAGAACTTTCCGCACTAATCAGATCTTTCCTTCACCTGTCAGCCTACAGGCTATTCAAAATGGGGAGATGTAACTTTTATGAAAATCATTAGAAACTTAGTAAATTAGGTCACTGAATGTGGGTGGGATGTTGCCCCTTATTCTTTCATTAAAATATTTCTGAAGGTAAAAATACTGGGCAAAAAGCAGATTTGGACTTGGTAAGGAAAAAAAAAAGTCCTTACTAGCTAAGTGTTATCTCATTGGTGTTTATAAGGTGATTCCAGTATATTAAAAATGTTACAAACATATTTTAGGAAGTTTTAACAAGCTGCAACATCCACTGTGAACAATACATGAATAATTCTCCCAGCGTCTCATAGTAAGTCATAATTATAAATTACTTGTTAATACTTTGAATCCAGTAATGATTCCTCAAGTCCTGCAAGCTCAGCTATCCCCAGCCACCCTGGCAGAATAACCCTATGTTATTGTTGTTGTTAATGTTATTAAAAATACACTTGTAAGGGCAATCTGATGCTTTCCTTCTAAATTAAATGCTGCAGTTCCAGAAACCAGTTTTTACTGGTTCTTCTGTAACATACAGAATATATAGGAAAATGAGTATTGATTTAAAAAATTATACAACTTTATCAAATTTACTGTGAGGCTTAGCTGCTTAAAAAATTCAAGTATATTAATTTCAGTTGTTGTATAAATACACTGAAGCACAGTCTTGCAAATCTGTGATACTGACACAGCTTAAAGAGTCATCAGAGCAGTTTTTGAACAAGTGACAATAAATCTGAGATTCCATTTTTTAGCTTCTGAGGCATCATTTTCAATTCACAGCATTTTAGATTTTTAATTAATTTTTCTTCAAAATAGTACATGTTGGGTTTTTTTCCCCACCCCTAAAAATGGAGTGGCCACCTTACACAAAAGGTGATGTGCTCATGCACTCAGAAACATCATGAAAAAGCAAGTGTGAAAAATCAATGAGGGTTGTAACTCTGAGTCTTATTTTTGCAAAGCTGCCTTGCAACTCAAAAATGCTTAAGTTCAGTCACTAGAATAATAGGAAGATGATAGTTTATGAAGACAAGTAACAGTGCAATGAAGGGGGGAAAAAGTGGTACCCCAAGTATTATCTTGCAGAAAGAACTGTTTATTTCATTAAAAAAATGCCCCCACAAATACACAATCTCCTTTTTTATGGGAAGATGTCAACACATGTCAACACAGGCCTTCCTGTATCCAGGGAGGAGTAACTCCACTTCTGAGCCAAACAACTCTCACAGATCACCTTCAAAGAGTACACAAAATGAACAATTATTCGTTTGGATGCTTTTGGTCACAATCTGAACAACCTTGGCTGTTTTTTTACAAATGAATTAGAGTTTATTAAAGTAAGAACTGATCTGAGAGGGACAATTTTAGAAAGCTCATCTATATTTTCTCTGTGCTGCAAACTGAAAATGAAAGAAGAATTAAAGGCAGTGTGTAAAAGCTATAAAAACTTTGTTTCTTTCCAACTAGACTTAACTAGTAGGGCCTCTAGACTTAAGATTTGATTTTCTTCCCTTTTTAAACTACAACTCACATTCTAATCTGTGTTTTAATTCAAGTTAAAGAGTAACTTGCAAATGAATTTGATGGTTTAGGGTCTTCAAATACAAAGAATATTCATGTGCCACATGAAATCTAAATACTGTGTGTAAAGGCCAGAAAATTACTTGGCAAAAGCTGTAGAAGTCTTTTGTTTCGGATGTCATTAATGAAGCCTACTTAATATTTAAACATGGCATGCACTAGAAGAGGCTTTTATCATAACCCAAGTAACGCACTACTTAAAGGAGTAGTTACAAAATTCATTATGAAGTTCCTAATGATTTCAAGAAAAGGAAGCTCAGCCTTAGTCATATATTAGGGAAGGAAGACCATCACAGAACTGCAAAATTCTGAATGGAAGTCTTACAGCAAAACCTTACATGTTGACTGAAGTGCTGTCTTCATTTTCAGAGCAACTGACTATGAAATCTATTTTCTGTCTCATGAATGATATGGAATGAAATTATGTTCATAATTTACACATTGCTCTCGAGGAATCCAAGTTTGCAATTAAGAGGAGCATTAGACAGTAAGATTAAAACATGCAATTGTGATCCACTCTAAATACCAGTATAGGTAGCATCTGGACCAACTTTTAGACAGAGGTATTTCTGCAAGTGCTTCTGCACTGTGTTGTCACTTGGGTCAGGAGTGATCTTGTAAAGTGACAATCTCACCATGACCAGCCTGTGCTTTGGTGTATTGATTTTCTGATGTGTGCTCCAGCCTCAGATCTGCATTCAGTCCAGGTGACCAGACCAGTCGTAAGTCAAGTCTAAATGACTAAAAACTAAACGACCTTTTAATGTGTCTTCTGATGTGGACCTTCGTCACACGAGATCTCTACACTGTTTCATTCTAGAACTACAAGTTTAGTGAGACTCTACAGGATCAATACCATTGGGCCACACCACTAGCTAGAGTGGACATTGGCAGTCAGAGAGACTGTTTAAACCTCTCAAAATACATAAGCCTGGTCCCTATGGTTTTGAAAAATAGCCTAAAAAAACCAACAGAATCACAGAATGTCTGCAACTGGAAGAGACCTCCGGAGGTGATCAGCTCCAGCCTCCTGCTCAAGTAAGGACACCCAGAGCCAGTTGCCCAGGACCATTTCCAGAGAGCTCTTCAGGATCTCTAAGAATGGAAACTCCACCTCCTCTCCGGTGACCTGTGCCAGGGCTCAGTCACCCTCACAGTAAGAGTGTTTGCCACTGGGCACCACTGAAAAGAGCCTGACTTTGTCTTTTTACACCCTTCCTTCAGGTATTTATATACATCTTGAGAAAATGTGAATGAAGTACACTTCGCTGGCTAAGAAACTTCAAGCAAACAGTGTTCTTTCCTAAGTTTACTCTTAAAAACTTTATGATGTTCAAGGCAGCTATAGAACCTCCCTTTTCATTTCTAAACCGTATTTTCTAAAATCAAACAAAAAGCTATATGAAACAAATAATCTTAATTTGCAGCTCTGGGAGAAAATTCTCCCTTGAAAGTGTAATTACATTTTTAATACAAGATTTAGTAGAAGTATCAGTTCAAACAAGTAAAATGATAAAACCACAAGGAACACACTACTAAAAATGATTTTTTTGTTTTTCCTGCATACATTTAAGACAGAGGGTAGGTTCTCTGAATTAATAATGCAAAGAACTTTTTATTTAAAAAAGGGGCAAAAAGAAAAAAGGGTTTATTAAAAGCTCTTTCAAACACTTTTTTGAACCACATATTAAGAGATGAAGGTTAACGCAAATGTCCTGTGAAATATATCAATTAAATTATACATTCTTCTCCCTCCCCACTCCCCCAAAAGAGCACTAGAGGTTATAAATGATAAGAAATAGTAATAATCCAAATGGAAATACAAACATGCTCACAGGAGATAGACTGGTGTTTAGGGAAAAAGCACTTACAAAGGACTGTGCCTCTAAGTTCAAATCCTTCAGTCAAAACAGCCCAAAGGGTCAACAAGAAGAAAAGAAAGGCAATGTTCTTTTTCTTTTGACTTGAATTCTCAGTAGATTTGTCTGAGAGAAGAACTGGGGGAGAAAATTCCACCCTTTTATAAATCACCCACCCCACTTAGTGTTTTAATGGTTTCTTACACAAGAACTATCGTTTTATTGGCAGGTTATTAGATTTTGGACCAGTGTCATCTGACTAGGCTGGTATTAATAATAATGTGGTTTATGCAGTGCAGGGTCAGAGCAGTAAAGCACTGTTAACAGATGACAGGTTTGATTACCGTTGGCTTTAGGCAAGACATATGGATCCCTTAGGAACAGCAGTACAGGCTGGTGGGACAGTTTGCTGGAAAGGTCAAGAACAGAGATGTCAGTATCAAGGGACAGCAAACAGAATATTGTACAAACTAGCTTTGATAAAGTGAGGTGGCTGAGCCATGCAGTAGCCATGGCCAGTGTGCTTCTGCACATCAGTGCTGCCCAGAAAGCACAGTCTTCATCTCCTGGGAGCAAAGCTCACTGTTCCTCAGCTGCACAGCAAAATTGCCAATGTGAAGCTGAGGTGAAGGGGCTGTGTCCAGGAGGGGCAGCTGGCAGCTGGCTTTGAGGCCTCCCTGGTACCTGATGTAATTAATGCAGGCTGCAAGATCACCTACAACCACAGCACTTGGGTAGCCCTTCGCAGGGCTGTTTCCCATCCTGGCCACAGTACAGACATCCCCCACCAGCCCTCTTCCCTCTGCTCTGTACATGCACGTGCCAAGTAGTTCAACCAGGTACATACAAAGACCTGTCAAAATGCATAGTGGAGAACCCAAGCCTCTATTTCCTTCTGGCAAATCTTCTTGCTATCTAAAATATACTTTAATGAGTAAAAACATTCCCAGAAATTATTTCAGAGCTAGCAGTACTCTATTAGGGTTTTGCAAGGAATTTCTCAATATAAGGATGCTCAATTCATGCTACAAATGGATGGATCTACCACAGCGGATGAAACTAGCCATGATTATAAACACATCTAATTTTAATACTAAACTACTGCCATTTTGTCAACTGCACTGAACAAATACAGTAAACACCAAGAATTACAAGCAGTCTATTAATTTGGTGTCCTAGAAAGAGTAGGCATCAAGCTTACCTTGATTCATCAGATTCTGTTTCCTCAAAAGAGCTGCAAGTAAAGTGAAACCGGTTAAACAAAATTAACTCTACACTAAAAAAACCCCCAAACAAATCCTTTTAAGAACCATCAAAGGGAGGAATCAGTAGTTGCATAATGTCATGCGATAGAATAAATGTGGGAGATTGTATCTTTTTACATAAACCACTACTTGGAAATGACAGCATCCATTTTACTGAAATAGATTCACAAGCACATCTCTGTCTATGAAGCACTGGGGTACAGTCCCACTGAAGGTATTGCCTGAGGTTATTCACTGCAAGTGAAAGTACAAGTCTGTAAGCTTCTGAGTCCCTCTGGAGACTGCCCTGGGCCAGACACTTCCCAGTGTACAGAGGGCCTCAAAATTACCTCCATTTTTTTCACCTTGCCTCCTCTCCAGTGCAGATCCACAGAGCTTCCCCTGAAGTGGGAAAGAGCCACGTAGCTTTCTGGGGAGCAAGTTCTGGTGATGCTGCTGGACTATCAACTATGTCAGCCTGCACAGCAAAAGAAATTACTTTCCCTACAAAGCTTACAGCTGCAGATGGTTACAGAGCTTCCAGTTACACTGTTTGGGGTATTTCTGTAGTCATTACATTGATCATACAAAGATTCCCTTCTCCCATTCTGATCAAGAACCCTTCCCAATGGAAGGGCAATGGGGCCATTTGGGTTGATGTCATCAGAAATGTGAAAGATCCCATTTTCAGACACACAGAGGGAGATCATAGAAGGATCATAGAATGAACTTCTATTTTGTGCAGTTACTATGAGCATTAGACACATGCAAAGGCTTTCTATGCGACTTTAGTGAGTGTTTATGAGTATTGTACATTTCAGTAGATACTTCAAGATCTATGAGAAAATCATGTTTTTCCTCATCTAAACTCTCCTTTCCTTTCCAAGAGTATTACAAGAAACCTCACTTATGTCTTTGAACAGTCTGGATTTATTTTACCACCTTTTGGGGATATATAAACATTCTCAACATGAATGTTATGCCCATTTATTTTACAATGTTAGAGTTGGCAGCAAGACCATTTTAAGTCAATGGAATTGCCTCAGCACTGAGTGAATATGGGCCTTTTGGCCTCCATGTATTTTTCAGTAAATGAGAGCTTACCCACAGCTTTCTGCTTTTGGCAAGCTAGGTACATGGCGAACATTCAGGAAATCAAGAAATATTTTAGGGAGCTCTTCATTTTCTAAAATGACTGTCTGTAAAAAAATAAAGAAAAAAGGCACAATAGAAACCCAAGATTTTTTTTAGTATCTTAATTATCACACACTTTTATTCAAGCTACCAAAACATTTCCCATTTGCAACACTTTTCAATTCTTACACCTATTTTGGAGTACTTCATTTCAGTAGGAAAACCACAGTTCTTAATGAATCACATATAAATACATTCAGCTCATGCTACTACATTGTTTTTCACCTGCCATCACTGGTGCCAAGCTAGATGCCTCTCAAGCAGAGAAGTCTGATTCTGGAACTAAGTTACTGGCACACTCATTTGTGAATAAAATCCTGTTTATTTAAAGCATAAATCAGCTACAACATAGTGCTTTTATGTTCACCTCACAGGAGACTCCCGTCTGCCACACCAGTGGAAAACTGAAGTCTCCACTTGGTGCAATTTAATTAATAAATGCCTTGGTAAATGCTAACAAGAGAAAGAAACTCTTTGCTTAGCTTGACAGGTGAGCTTACAACATACTGCTATCTGCACTGTGACTCCTAATGACAGAGCTCTGATCAAATGCTGCTGGCTAGACGTGCCATGTTCTTCCAGAGCAGTGACATGAAGACTGGACTCCATCCTCCTTTGTTTTCCGTTGATGAGATGATTTACAATTTTCAGTAAATTAATTACAAGTATACTTAAAAATATGTAGCAAATAAATGAGATTCTTAAGTGCATATTTATCATGAAACAATTACTTTTAAAGAAAAAAGTAGATCTCTGACAGTTTCAAAGAAGGAGACCAAAAATAATCATTGATCTTTTCATTTTCATGGGGCAAACAGAATACTTCATAAATTCAACCAATGTCTCACCTGAAAGATTAAGCCCTTATTTATTTACTTTTCATACTGCCATATATTCCGATAATACACAACTTCACATGCAAATGAAAGCCACAAATTCTTTCTTAAAAAGCCTTCCTTCATCAAGGGAGGATGTATGCACGGAAGAAACTTCACTAGATTTATAAATGAAACAACTTGTACAAGTAAAGCTATCCACATCCATCCTGATCATTTTCGCACCCTATGTTGGAAGAAACAAACCTAGAGAAGAAACAAGACTGGCAATGGGAAGAAACATTACTCTGCTTACATTCAGGAGGTAACTTATTCCAGTGTGTATATTCTTTTACATTATAATTATCTCTGGGGAGACACAACAGGATGCAGAGAATAACAAGATTACAAAAAAAATTAGGTTGGAAGAGACATTTAGAAGTTCCTCTAGATTTTATAGTAGGTTTTATAGGAAATGGTTTGGTTATTTGTGTAATGAAAAGCCAGTTAGTGTTAAAATTACATAAGATGTGCATAGACTTAAACAGAGAAACACATTTGAAAACAAAGATATTTGAGAACTGTTTTTTTTTTTTATGTTACATTTGCAAATCTGAATTCAGAATCTACAGTTCTTCAACAGCTGCAGCCATCACTAACAAGTCTGAAAAAAACCCCCCCAAAACAGGAAAAAGGCAGCTTTTGAACTCTCCTGTTCTAGATTTCAATGGATGTAAAAAACAGGGAGGTCTGAAATGTTGGCAAGTGTTAAGCCTTTCAGTTCACCTCTGTATGAAGATGCTGCATTAAAAAAATGCCACTTCATTTGCATTCTGAAAAGTCAGCACTCTGCTGCTGCAGAATTTATCCTGTTCTGCATTCAGGTTATGCGCAAAAGGAGGGGTGTAGGTGGGTGCGTACCCAGAAGGCGTGTGAATTGCATAACAATGCATGTTGTTTGCTCAAATACATACTCTTAATAATTATATGCAATGAAGAACTGCAAAAAGTTATATAAAGATGTTTAAGGGCATACAATGCTTACATGCAACCTCATACTTACACCTACTGACAGCTTCTTCCGAAAGTTGAGCTGCCTGCTGAGGCTGCTCAACAGAACAGTGACTGTCAGGGAAGAAAAGGATACATGACTGTATAAAAGGAAAACTCCCAACAGCTCTCATTTGTTTCTACTTCCACTCACTCCAGATTAATATCTTGTTCTGTTTCTCTTTTTTTTTTTTTTTTTTTTTATGACATGCATCAAGTCAACCCAAGCGCTGCTGCTAACCCTGCCCTGACCAAATGTATTTCAGAAAAATATGTAAGGAAGTAGCATCTGGTTTAGTGTGCTAACCCATATAGTTTGTTAACTGTCAATAACTCTGCTTTGGTGATCAATAAACTTGAAAATGTAGAATTTGCAGAGAAGCAAAGGCAATTTGCACTGTACTCTATCTTGGATGTTGCCTCTGTTGACTGGGAATTCTGTCATTTCCAGAACTTTATGAAGGCAGGAATGACTGCACTGAACAAATTAGGATTTTTCAGCGGATATAATGTGACATGCATTTTAAGCAATTAAAAAATAAATGGACTTACAAGTTAATTATACTGATAAGGGGGAAATTATCTTCCAGTTAACTTCATTTGCTTTGGTATAAAAAAGGGCCAGTGTATAATCCATCCACTTAATATACATGGTGGAAACCAAAGGAAAAGATAAAAAAAGTTGGGAAAACCAACAACAACAAAAAACCCCCAGCCCTAGTGGATCAGGTGTGTCTGTGTAGCAGCATTTCCTACATCTGCTGATGGCCCAAAGTGGATGTCCAGAGAAAAATATAAGCATGCTCAGCTTCCTATTTAAGTTGTTCAAAAAAACCCTCCTAAATCAGAAATAAATGTTAACATAATCGGCTTAATTTAAGTGGTGCAACCCGTAACAGAACTGATTTTTAACATCTAACTGAAAACTTGTGACATACGTATTTTGCAAACTTTATGATCTTTAAATAATAGCTGATTAGAAAAGGTACCAGAAGGTAAAGTCTCTACACTACTGTCAATAATTTATGATGTCATTGGCTTGTAAATATGACTATTACCTGTTTGCTCTGCAATCTGAAACTTAGAAGATAGATATTTTCAAATAAATAAAGTCTCACAAATATTTTGTTTGTAATGTTAATTTCCAATTAATCTGAACTGTATCAAGACCATAGCAATGAGTTTCAATTATGGGCCCCAGAGTGCCAAGTAGACTAACTTAAGAAAAAAACCCCAAAACCAGCATGTGTATTTCCTTCCTAAAAATAAATAAAAACCTCCAAAACTAAAACACCTAACACAACCTCTGGCAAGTGATTGGGAAGTGACTCCAGAAATACATTTTTCAAACTCATTGATTTCAGCTAAACTAAGGGTATAGACTCCATATATTCTCAGAAAATCGTAAAGGGTGTTTATCTGTTACTGTCACACTTTAATGAGCTACTCTACGTTTCAGGAAGAAAAACAAAACAACACACACAAGGGAAAGTCTGGTATTTACATCAGCAGAAATGTCTTTTTCATCAAAAAGGTGCAATTATTATGTAACACAAATTACAAAAATCCCAATTTTTCTACCTTATCAGTTTTACAAAATCATGTTCCCTAAGGATTTAATTGATTAGTTGCACATGTTCCCACAGTGACATCTGAAATACTTAATTGTTGGCTATCTTTTCTCCTACAGCAAGTAAAATATAGTCACAAAATTGCAAAGGGACTTGTTCTGCCTTAACCTTACCTAGATGCCATCATGCAGTGGAAAACAGTGCTAAAATATCACAAGATAACGCTCTCCGACAAGGGAGACATATAAACAGCATAATGATTTCCCACGAGTTTCCTTTTTAGAAAATTGTCTCTAAAGACAGGGTAAATGGTGACATATCTTCACAGAGGACACTGCAAAATCGAACACTGGCATTTTAGTTAGGTCCAAACCTACTCATCAGCCAATTATAAGAGTAACTGAACATCTTGCTGAAAACCGGAACAAGACTACCTTGCTAACCTTAGGAGATCATGCCACAGGAATGCAGTTTTCAGGTAATTATTATTATTATTATTATTATTAATAATAATAATTATGATTATTAGTGGTGGTGGTGGTTTTAATGGAAAAAGATTTAAAAATCAATTTCTTACCATCACCTATCATACTTTCTCAAGGTTAATGGAACAGTTGTTGGACAGCAAAAAATGTGAGAGGGGAGCTGAGTTACAAGGTTTTTACGAGTCCTTACAGACTTTTCCATTCAATCAGGTTTAGTATGAAATGCTGTACTGTTTGGATGAAAAAGTTCATGACAGTTTTTCCTCTCTTCACAGGGAGAGATGCTTCACAATACCTAATACAGTGGTGCAGCTAAAATGGGGGAGAAGAAAATCAATACATTCCAGCTACAGTAAGTAGGCTGGAGTGTCAGTCTCCACTGGGACCAAAACCCACATCTTTTAGAACACTTTACAGTCTATATTCTTCCACTAACCTGCTTTTCGTGAAGTCCTTTATACAGACCCATGAAATGATAAAAAAGTTACCAAAAGAACACATTAACTAAAAACCAACTAGACAAAGGAACCAGACTTCTAAGAGCCAGCTTTTCTTTTTTTAAAGTCATAGCAGATACAGTAATGTTTTATATTACCCATTGTGAAGAACTATGAAGAAACCACTTCCTTCTTGAGTAAGGATGTTGTTATAGAATTATTTCTAAATAAGTTGTCACTCAAGTTTTACTAAGGAATTTCCACTTTTCATTATTACTAGAAACATGTTTTTCAAGACAGGAGGTTATCAAACATGCTTAAAACCCTGTATAAAGATACAAGAAGCATGAAAACACGCATATAACAATACAGAAGTGGTGCTCCATGCAAAGTACCAGCTAGCTAACACTCCTAGGCTGCATATCGAAGGGAAGTCAACAGTAAAAAAAGGCCCAGAGGGGAATTGAACCTGTGAATCTCTAGACTGGAGAATAAAAATTCCTGTACCAACTTTCAGATTTGTTTGTTATACTTCCATTGAGCTTAAAACTTGCAAGGTATCTCCTGAGTGACAAATCCATCTATCACAGAATTCTACAAGTCCATGGAGGATAAGTGAACTAGGTCAAAAAGAAGCCACAGAAGTTATATGACTGCTGGATCATCATTGAAAATATGTATGCAGAAATTTATGACAGTGTCTATAAGCTATTAATGCTTTCATTTAAGCCTTACTTAACCTAACTTTAACGCATTTTCATAATTTTCACTAAAATTACTACCCACTAAGTTTTAAGGTAGTCAGTACTTTAGTTAGAAAGCTAGTTAATTATGCATTTGCAGTTCTAACTAATATTTAACTACGAAGTGCAGAACAAATTGTCTTGAGGCTACGTGTACAAACATAAGCCATTTGATGTGAAAAATACAACACTGAATTTTTTTTTGAAAACTGGGAAGATATTGGGAGCAAACAGTGAATATCTCTGCAGCAAAATAGGAGACTAACCCTTGAAAGATTAGAAACAAAGTGCAACAGACTACAGTTCCTTTGAAAAATAAAAATGAAAGGAAGCAGTCAATATAATTTCCTGAGGAAAAATAACCTCCTGCTCAAAGGACTGGAGGTTAGGACAAAGCTCACTGAGAAATGAAGAAATCAACAGAGCAAAAAGGAAAGAAGCAGAAGGGCAGGATGAGCTAATGATATCAAAAAAAAAGAAAAAAAAAAAAAAAGAAAGTAGGAACAAGAAAGGCTTTTAAAAATAAGTATTAGGAGGAAGTATTGCAAAGAGTAAACAGATCCCTTAATGACAAAAAAGACACCAAAATAAACAGTGATTTTAAAATGGCTTAAATGAAGTGTTTTTTAAAAGTCAATGGACCCCTAAGACAATGGACAATTAACAAGTAATTAACACCCTGTCAATAATGCTACTGGTAACAAACAGGTGCAGGAATACCTTAGACAATAATATACATATATATCAATCAGTAGACCTAGAAAACACACATTCCAGGATGGTAAAGAAATTGGGTAGTTATGCTTGGAAAAGTCTCCTCGAAGTACAGGGGAAGAAGATTTGAAAAAAGCGAACACATTTACAATACACAGTACACAATATACAAAGCAGAACAGGTTAACACTTGAGGTACTGTTTTCTGAAAGCTTAAAGGAACTAAATACAAATATACTGTAAATGACCACCTCCCCTCCAACATTCAGATTTCAAACTAAAACACCTGGCAAGTCTGGAAAACAGAGGGGTTTTTGCTTCTCACAGTCAGATGCTGCCCTCCTTTTATGCTCTTGCACACCGAGGAGGAGGTCAGATGGGATAAAGCAGCAAAAACTCGCAATGGTATCAGATCAGGCGATTAAAGACTACCACGAATACATACTTTAAGGTAAATAAAGCCGGTACTGAAATGTGAGTTTCAGATTTTCCAAATTCGCAAGTGTTTCTTCAGTCACAAGAATGCTTCATTTTCTAAATACTGGGATTTCGTGCATGTTCTTGTCTTCTTAGTATGAGATAACTCCTTCTTAGAATTACAGAATCATTTAGGTTGGAAAAGACCTTTAAGATCATCAAGTATGACAATTAACCTAGCACTGCCAAGTCCACCACTAAACCATGTCCCTAAGCACACGTCTACACATTCTTCAAATACCTTCAGGGATAGTGACTTCACCAGTTCCCTGGGCAGCCTGTTCCAATGCTTAACCACATGTTCTGTGACAAAATTCTCCTAATGTCAATCTAAACCTCCCCTGGTACAACTTGAGGCCACTTCTTCTCATTCTATCACTTGGTACTTGGGAGAAGACACTGACACCCTCCTCACTACAACCTCCTTTCAGTTGTATAGAGTGATAAGGTCCCCCCTGAGCCTCCTCTTCTCCAGACTAAACACCCCAGTTCCCTTAGCCATTCCCAGTCAGATTTGTGCTCCAGGCCCTTCATCAGCTCTGTTGCCCTTCTCTGGACCCACTCCAGCACCTCAATGTCTCTCTTGTAGTGAGGGGCCCAGAACTGAACACAGAATTCAAGGTGCAGCCTCACCAGTGCAGTACAGGGGGATGAGCACTGCCCTGGCCCTGCTGGCCACACTATTGCTGATACAGGCCAGGATGCTGCTGGCATTCTTGGCTGCCTGGGCACACGCTGGCTTATGTTCAGCTCTGTCAGTCAGCACCCCCAGGTCCTTTTCCACTGAGCAGCTTTCCAGTCACTCTTCTCCAAGCCTGGAGCATTGAATGGGAACCATAGAGAAGCAAGCCAGCCACCCAAAACAAAAGACCTTCAGGATCCCCTCGCCATGACATTCTCGCCATCAGCCAGATAGAACTGACCTAGGAGACAAGGGAGGTTGGAAAGGGATTACTCTTTTTTTTGCATAGGGTTGTAGTGGCTCAAGTGCAGGTCCCGGCACTTTGCCTTGTTGAACCTCACACCACTGGCCACAGCTCATCATCCAGCCTCTCCAGATCCCTCTGCAGAGCCTTCCTATGCTCCAGCAGATCAACACCCCTGCCCAAATGGTGTCATGTGCAAACTGACTGAGAGTGCACTGGATCCTCTCACACAGATAAAGAGATTAAACAGAACTGGCCCCAGTACTGTGCCCTGTGGAATACCACTTCTGACCAGCCACCAACTGGATTTAACTCCATTCACCACCATTCTTTGAGCCTGGCCATCCAGTTTTTGCTCGGGAAAGAGTATGCTTGTCCAAGCTATGAGCAGATGTTTCCTTCCTTTTTTTTTTTTTTTTTTTCCCCTTGGTCTCCTCATCAAAGGATGTCTCTAATTGAGGCCATAAACCACAGAGAAGTATATTTGCTTACAGTTACAGTGACAAATCAGCAGGATCACACATTATCTTGCCTAAGGAAACTCATTGATTAATTCTCTGCTTTGCCACTGGTCTATACCATATTATCTACAGCTGCTTTAGAACAGGAAGACTAAAAAAATGTCAAAAATGTTTTAAAAAAATAAAGTCTCATAAGAGAACTGGGGATTTATAAACTGGTACCCCCGTTGCAGGGAAGTTAGCAACAACTGCAGTAAGTAGTGTGTGGATAAATACATCTGGATAGAAAGGGATCACAGAGATGCTGTTAAAGGAGGAACTGTTTCAAAACTTACTGCAATCCCTGACAGGATCAAGAAGCACAGATAAATATGGCCCTGCTGTTTAAGCGTACCTTCATTTCCGAAAGGCTTTTGACGAAGACCCCCACCAAAGACTTGGAGGTAAACTAAACAGCCACGATCCTTGCAAACATAAGCAGTTATAAGTCCTGAAAGAAAGGATAGGAGAACACAGCCCACAGTGGTGCATACTGGAAAACGTAACAATGATGGGCTTTAGACTGACCATTAGTGATCAGAGAAGTGAGATGCTGGGGCCTATGATGTATCCCTCAAAGGATAAGCTTGTTAGCCAGCAGCAACTTAAAAAAAACAGATCACAAACTTACTAGAAATTATTAGAAAAGGAATCAAGAACTCATTAGAAATAATTATTATATGTTGTTAATATTATGAAAAAGAAAAGAATTTAGAGATAAGGAGACACTTCTTCATGGAACAGGTAGTTGAATCATGGGCCACAGGACATTGCCGATGCTAAAAAATGTGTTTGTTTAAAGGAGAGACTAAACAGAATGATGGAAGAGGAATTCATTGAACTGAAAATGCATGGAAATGCAGAGTGCATTCAGGAAGAATTATCAAGGCATGTTCTTCTGTTCTCCCTCATGTACCTGCTTTTGAGCACTATCAGATGCAGGCTATTCTCCCAGAGAAACCTCTAGTCTAATCTGCTCCAAATATTTTACGGTATGCCAGGTGAGTTACAGGGTTAATTGTACTAGTCCACAGTAGCAGATGGCTCTCCTAGAGAAGGAAGATGGCCAACTCACTCTTTCCTCTCTTCATTTCCCTTGTCCTCTGTGCCATTTAGGTGGTTGGGAGAGGCTGCTCCCACCTGCCAGTTCTCATCAGCAAAACTCCATGATGAAAGGTAACTTGTTGGCTTCCATGCACCCACAGCCCCTCTGCTTCCTTCCTCTCCCAGCAGTAGAGAGAGCGGAGATTTGCTGAAGAGACATGGGAGCTCTGCTCTGCTCAGTGGATCTTATGCGAAGGACTGCAAGGGACAGAGGATAGAGCTGGTGGCTGAGCCGGTGGTGGTGGCCGAGCTGGTGGTGGTGGCCAGCATCCCCACTTGCAGGCAGTGAAGACAAAGGGGTGATGCAGGGATGATAATCCAACACCTCTTCCCTGCCGTCAACTCTGAGGAGTTTTATTTTAGAAATATGCACATTCTTTAAAGATTTGCAAAGCCAAATAATTTTAGGACAAAACAAAGATAAACCAGGAAAGAGTTGAAGGAACACAACAAATATTTTCAGAAAACTTAAGATGTTACCTGGAACCAGGTGCTGTTTGTCTTGGTTTACACGTACTGAATACAAATTATCTGAGAGAAAATACATTTCTGAATGTAAAATGGAAGTTATTTCAATTCGCTAGATGTTTTATGTAGTCACACTGTGAGATATATTAACTCATATTTCATAAAAAATGCTGCTTGACACAGAATAGTTTTGGCTGCAGAATGGCTGCAGTTCTGTATTTGCATGCTTACTTTCTAGACATACTAAAATTTATGTAAAAATATTTTTTCTCCTTATGTTATTTCAAAGAGGAGTTTGAAGAAAATTGTCACTTATCTCTACATAGAGTGTTTACTATTTTTCCTGCGCTACCGTATTTTCTAACTACTGTATTTACTATGCTTGTAAAAAGTCCCTCATAAGAAGAAAAACTATGAGCAATTAAAGAACTAAGCTGTACTCCATTTTTCAGAGCCAAGTGTGACAATATTACCTCAACAGTCAGAGAAACAGAGGCATAGTTCTGCAGTATGACCAACTTTCTCTTCATCTCCCCAAGCCTCCAGTCTCTGGATAATGTCACAGGCTATTCTGTCAAAACACTTACGCTGAATTGGATCTTGGATTTTTTGGTTGGATAATGTGGTTTTGGTCAAATAAAGCAGCTTGTGAGAACTGAAAAAGCCCAGAACAATACTGAAACCTTTAAGAATAGCCTTGAAATAGCATTTCCACTTTTTTTGTTTCAGAAAAAAAGCATCCCACAGCTCCAATTTTGCTGGTTTTGCTGGGAACAAGGAAAGAGCCAGGTATGTGATGAAGACTGAGGAAATCACCTACGAAAACCAAGTTTCTAAGTCTTGCTCTCCCAAAAGAAGGTTAATTACATGCAAATGTCATATCAAAAATCTAGAAATCATTGAGGGATGACTTCCCCATCTGCACTGTTTCCACAAGATACTGTAACAAAAATGCTATTCAAGTCTACAATAACTTATTTCGTCTCCCTGATATTTTCTTGTCAGAGGTTTTGACTCATAGTAAACTCTAGAGAAATGATTAGACATTCCCTTTGAAACTAATTAGACTAAGCAGCAGGTACCACTCCAAAGTCCAAACAAGAGAATGTAGAAAGCACAGGGAATTCGCTGCACCAGGGGTTAGTAAACTCAGTTAAACAGTGCCATTTTTGAGAAGGTAACAAGGGGTAACGTAGCTGACCAAACATATTTAGGTTTATATGGTGATGTTTTTTTGTGATTTCTTCTTTTTTAGTTTTGTACGTTGGTAGCTCGCTCAGCACAAAATGTGTTGAATAAGGACCCTAGGCTATTTTACAGTGTTGGAAGAGTCACTGCAAGGAAACTGGTAAGCTTAATTTTAAAAACTCTGAAGCTTCCACTACATTTTAATCAGCTTAATGAGAAAATGCAGTTGCAAGACATTTACTTACTTTTAGCAGCAAAAGTGAGGTAAAAGACTGTAGGATTTTCCTTTTGTTTTGTTCCCCCCAATTATTAACGTATTAAAAACTTGCTCTGATATCCTAATTCTAGTTAATGAGGTTATTGTTCACACAAGGACAGAGAAGCACGAAGTAAGTTTTGATCATTAGCAAACTCAGAAATGAGAGAGACTGGGGGGCTGAGGAAAACGAGTCAGTCTTAACAGTATAAATAGATACCACAGGAATAGAACAATAGTATAACTGTCTTTGTTCTAATTTGTGAAAACAACTGGCTTTCTTGTAGAGCCACTGTAGCAAAAAAAAATCTGTTTTAAAACATGCACTTTTTCAGATCATATTAAATTACCTTGTGTTTGTAATAATTCTTATGTTTTAAACATTTCCCTAGCACCACAGGAGACCAAGACACAATCAACTTAGAACAATGCAGTAGATGCTGTGCTGACAGCATTAGCCATTGACTTCAGAGCATCAGTTTTCTGAGAAATTCAACAATGTTTGCTGTCTTTGGAAAACATTTGTAAGAAATTTCTGCTCTGCACTGAAACCAACAGGTTAAAGTCGAAGGTTCAGACAATCTCTTCTTGCCTGCTTATGCTACAGAAGCAGCATAAGAAATGGCCAAGATGTAGTGACATCTAACCATATGGATACCAAAAAAGCTTAGAAAGCATTTCGTAAATTACACAGGCAAGTTGGAATCAATGTTAGAGAATAGAAGATTGAACAGATGAAGTAGGACATTTTTTAACAGACACTAATATGTACGTTTAAATTAAATTCTTGATTAATAACTACTATGCTGTGAGAATGTTTTGTCAGGGGTTATAATTCATGGATTATTTTCATTAAAAAGGAAGGCAATATAAATGACTTGGAGGATAACAGGGCAGTGATAACAGAGTAAATTATTTTGCCAAACAACATCAGAGCAGGAAGATGTTCAAGACTGTTCAAGAATCAACAGTAAGCACTTGCAGCAGCAACAGTCACTGCAGAACAGTCATGTGGGCAAGGAAGACTTTAATATGTGTTGTCAGAATATTTAACTGGTCCAGTTTTGTCATCAATAGGCTGAGTTTGTTAATTCTCGTACTAACACACATGTGGACCTGGACAGATGGGTTACTTCTGTGTTAAACCAGACTGACTGGGGACTGCACCCTGCTTCTTTGTACCACCCACCACACTACTCCTCCAGAAATGAGACTTTAAACTACCTAAAATGTTTTGTCTTTAAACAGTAATTCCTATGCTCTATTTACTGAAACCTTCCTTTATCATACATGTAATTTTTATTAAAATCTGTCAAATAAAGATCTTGTTCATGCCAAAATTTTACATTAAATACCCTTGCAAATTTTCAGAAAAAGCTCTTTGTCCTTCTTCCCACTCACACCCATTAGAGGAGAGATCCAACAGCAAATTATTAAATTCTTTACTCATCAGTGAAATGAACTGTTTGCAGAATCAAGCCCAGTGTACTGCAGCATGACTTTGTCTTGCTAAGGAGTTGATAGTGTCTAAACAAGCAGGGGGGAAAAGAAAAAAAAGTATAAATAAAAGATACAGCAGCTAAACAGTGTGGTGTAGAGTCTCTGATCCTAAATTCTGGATGCTCTTTACAACCTTAAGTACTTGCTTGTTCATGGATTCAATCTACAGTGAGAATTAATGTTACCAGAAGTGCTAGAACCAGACAAAGTAACTCCCTTTCTCTGCAAGCACAAACCCCCTGCTTTTTGTTTGTACAGAACTGCTAACAGAAGTTGCAAGTTTTCCCTCTTATTTCTTGCCAAAAAAACCCAACCCCAAACAATTCTCAAAATGCCTTGTCCTTCCTTTTTCAATCCCAACACCCTGGCAAAAACCTTACCTCTTTCAAAGAAATGAGCATCTCTTGTTACATGCTGCTCTGTAACTATAGGAGCAAATCAATAGCAGCTGAATGCCATCTGCTTCGGGCAGCAGAACAGCACCAAAAGTGTGAGCAATGCATCTTCCCTTATTGAAAGGTTATTTTATGCAAGTAAACAATTCGTCGTCTTCTTGCACGCTTGATGCTCATTTACCACTTCTGATCAATAAAATATGCAAAACAACAAAAAAATTGAATCCTAAGAGTAGTTCTGATGCCAGTGTGATAGTTAATCAATATCAGGTCTCTGTTCAGTAAGGCAGGCAGTAGGGTAACTCCTTTATTGTATGAACCCAGGAAAAAGTGTGGAAATGTGTCTTCTTGCCTCTAAAAATACAGTAAGAGAAACAAAACTTTATGCTGTAAATTAAAAAAAAAAAAAAAAAAAAAAAAAAAAAGAGGATATTGAAACAGGAAGCACTATTTTCATTGTATTTTTCCCTCTCACTGTACAGAAAGTCCTTATGTCAGCTTGCCTGGTAATTTGTTGCAAAGAATCTGCTGTTATGCTGTTGATGGAGGTCTACTATCATTAACACAGATACCTGGTTAAATTGTAGCCATTACAAGACATACTTTGGACAGCAATCCACGCTGTTTCCTTCTAAAGCTGCTCTACCTTATTAAGTCTTGGCTTTCAATGTATTTATGTTTCAGGTAAATTCAGTTTTTCTGTTAAAAACAAACTGCTATGGGAATTTCTTTTGCACAGTGTTTCTTTTAGTCAGACCACAAACTGCCATATTACATTAAGCCTCCTGACAATTGATTCAAGTAGAATACTTCCCTCCCAACAAAGAAAACGACATCATTTTTACAGCTATTGCAGAACAAAACCTCCGATTCAAACAACTTCCTAAAATAACACCAAATACTTGAAATAACAATTGCTACTCACAAAGGCTGTCTACTGTAGAGAGCCATATATGCTAATAAAAACAAAACTACTCTCTTATTTGAACAGCAATTTTGCAGATTATATCACAAATATAAAGCCACAAATGTACTCCACACTCTATGTTCTGATCTGCATTTAATACTGCATTTTCTTCATTGTTCCTTCCTGCTTGTACCTAGAAAACACAGTTATTCAGATATGTGGCTCTTACTCACTTTTGGTTATTTGAACTGAAAAAAAGCTTGGTACACTTCTGTAGAAGTGTCTTTTGCAGGGCTTCCATTTAAGAGGACTACCAAGTGAAGGACTTACAGAAACAAAACCAAAAATCTGTTCTCTAGATTTGCAATGCAAAGACACTTCCCAATGTACTGGTCATGGACATCTAGAAGAGATTTATTAAGGTCAAGCCAAGCAATGCTGAATAAAAAATCATTTCATGATCAGATTAGAACCAAACACTAACTTACACTCAAGCAGCAACAATTACACACAGGAGATACAGAAAATCTCTTGTTTGTTGTTTGGTTCTCATAATTCTCATAAAAACAAGACAACTGGAAGAACATATTTATAAATCAACCTGTATAGAATTTTTAAGATAATTACTGGTAATTAACAAAGCACATGTTTGCACATATGAAAAAGGTCCTTCTGATCAATCAGTGAAACTTACTAAACGTAAGACAGGTTTGGGTTTTGGGTTTATTTAAATGTGTGAATTAGAGGCTGATTTGTAAGCAACAGTTCAATATTTTTCTTCTGAAAAAAAAAAGACCCTGTAAGACCCCAAACATCTGTAGCTATAACAGGCAGCTGTCCCTTCTGCATTACGAAGCTGGGATCAAGCTCCTTCTGCATGGCTTTTTCAAAAAAGCGTATGAGTTTACATGAACTCCAATATACGGTTTGATCACATTTACAGAAGCCAAAACAATTTTGATCAAATTAATAATACAGAACATAGTAGTGAAAGCACAGTAGCTTTGAGTCAATGACCCAACTAGCAGCAAGGGTATAATTTAAAGTCAGAAATTTCCAGTGCATGCACCGTTAGCCACAGTGAGCCTGTTACTGCTCTAAAGGGAATTGTTTGCCTCTTATTAGATTTTCTACAGCACAGCCATAAGTGATAAATGTACTGCTGTACTCACTGTCAAGTTAATCAATGCTGCCAAAGTTTTGTTGACCTAACAGTAATCCATAAAGTGAGCAGCATTTTCTCTATCCCTATGACATCTCAGTCCTCAGTGGGGATACAAATCTTCCAACAGCTTCTTAAAAAAGATGAAAAAAAAAAAAAAACCAAACCCAAAGCAAAGCAAAGCCAAGCAGAGGGAAAAAAGATATTTTCAAAATTCTGTCTTTAAATTACCAGACTCTGAGAATTCCTTTACTCTCTGACAAATTGCTTAAAAATGAAGGCCACAAAATGGATTCAGTTTGATGGTTAGAACACTAGCAAATGGATAACTTCACAGAAGATAAAGCTTTGCCTACTGAAAAGAAGGTAAAAAACAGCTTCAGGAATCCTCCAAGGAAACAGTTGTGAACACAATTTACTTGTGACTATAGATTAGTGCCAAGGCTCAAATGGAGCATGGTGCAGCAATTCTGAAGACAGTAATGTGAAAACAATAATAAAAAATCAAAACTTGTCTATTGCTGCATCCGGCTGTGATTCACAGTCCACAACAAGCACCACCACAGCAAAGAAGAAAAAGTCAGGAGACAATCCCTGGTAGAACAAGCTGCTCTATAAACAAACTGCTGCCATGCTTTCACAAGCAATTGTAGACATATGAAATATGAATTGCCATTGATTTTTCTTCCAGAGGTCACTCTACTCCATGTTTTACACACTCTAGGCATTTATTTGGGTGGCAAACTGACAACTTTTTACAGAATTAACGGAACAATGTAATCCTTGTTCAATCACAGGTACTTCATTATAGTTCTGTTCCTTGACACTTGTCCCTCCCAAAACTCACTAGCAAGGGAGTCCTTGATAAAGGTGAGGAACAATGCAATTTCTTGTGAAAAGAAACCATCCTAACTTGGTCAGCAAATGCTTATTTACTTCTGCTGCGCTGATGGCAGAAAAGCAGCAGCAGTCATAGGGCTGCATTTATCACAGCATAGTAATTTTGCAATGTTCTGATTCGGCTAAAACTCTCCACATTCTTGTTACTAAAACCAGGATGACTTCTCTGGAAAGGAGAAACAAGATTGCAAGTTAGCTCGCTAACAGAAGTAACATAGCTGCCTGGATTTCTGTTAAAAAATAACATAACATGAAAATACTGCAAAAATGTCAAACTGCTCTCTACAATTTCATGGTTTTAACGCTGTTTTCACACTTACCAATTGCTTGATGTCCCTGACTCAGCAATTAGAGAACTATTTAATTTTGGCCAGTAAAGTGGACTGAGAATCAAGAATTCCCGAATCATATATTCTGGCATTTTTAGACAGCAGTCTTCCTTAGTTCTATTATTCTTTTCTGACATCAGTATTTGGTCTCTGGGTTTCCCCATGCCAGAAGAATTTGCAAAAAGACTGCGTTGCACAGGTATTCTGGCCCAAGAGGCTCCTGTTTACCCTGCAAATAAGCCTTGGCATCTGAAGCTAACCTTAAATTATTTGTCACAATTCTTGGTGCCTCAGTGCAAGGACAGAACAATACTACTTTGGCAAGGACAGCTTAATCAGACTGTAGACTCCATGATAAGCAAATAAAAGAGAGTATCTGAAGTGGGCCTATAAGGATGCTGAGGAAGGACTCTTCATTAGGGACTGTAGTGATAGGACAAGGAGTAACTGGTTAAAACTTAGACAGGGGAAGTTTAGATTGGATATAAGGAGGAAGTTCTTTACTGTGAGGGTGGTGAGGCACTGGAATGGGTTGCCCAAGAAAGCTGTGAATGCTCCATCACTGGCGGTGTTCAAGGCTGGGTTGGACAGAGCCTTGGGTGTCATGGTTTAGTGTGAGGTGTCCCTGCCCATGGCAGGGGGTTGGAACTAGATGATCTTAAGGTCCTTTCCAACACTAACTATTCTATGATTCTATGCCACCAGTGCCAAGTACACTTTGAGAACTGGCACCCTGAAATCAAAGCATATGTGGATACAGTATAAGGGTTCAGAATGGATCTATAGTTGAACTGAAGTCTACAAAACTCCTTGCACTCTTTGTTGACTCTACACAGAGGTATCCTTGAATACATGATCATTAGAAGACACAATTATGAGTGATATGTAGACTGAATAAACCAGTCAAGGGGACAAAATGAAATTTCAGGGAAAAACCAACAAAACAAGAAAAGGTGGGAAGATGGGTACCGACATATGAAGTTGAAAGAATCTGCTGTAAATATAAAAAAGTAGTGGTTGAGATAACATACAAATATAGATATGATAACATGCTGGTTATAACTGGTAAATATACTACATGAAAAATAATGCAATTGTGAACACGATTGACTTGTGATGATAGATTAGTGCCCTGTCCATCCACACATCAACAAACCCAGCTCCTTCATCTGCCCAATATGTCAGCGTCAATCAATGGTCAGTGGTGGACTTCTGTCTTACTTCTTTGGTGAACATCACCATTTTGTAAAACTGGGCCAAAATAATTGGTCAATCTCAAGCAATTGGGATTTTCTTTTTTCTTTTTTTTTGCCACATCCAAGTTGTTTTTTTTGTTTTTTTTTTCAGATGCCAAGGCTGGCTGTTAGAGCACTGAAGTGCTGTCTGTACATTTATACTAATCATACTGGTCCTGATCATCTGCATTGGACCACAACAGCTTCCTGCAACATTAGAGCACAAATGCATCACAAAACCTACTAACTTTTATTTCCAATACTAAAAAAAGACCTCAATATCCTATGGTAAATTACTCTTACAGAACCTGTCCTCATCATTCCAGCTTTTAAAGTTGGATAATTAATTAAGGTCACATGATTAAACTTACCTGAATTTGATTAATTATAAAAAAATCCACCTGTAAAGCAGGTAAGCAGTATTTCATGGCATATAAATGCAATGTCATTACAGAAAAGCAAACTGCTTCCTAAACCTGAAGTTATATGACTGCTGCTGTTCAAAACTATTAGCATGTATCGCTGCATGACCTTGACTGAGTCCACAGAGAACAGTCTGACTGGATATTGTAGACACAGCTGCTTAAGTGCTGGTGGCTGTGATTATGAATCCTGTGCATGGTCTTTGCTCCTTTGTAATCTCCTGTTACTTTAAGAGTGCTTTTGAAACATTACATTAGGAACCTTCCCCACTGAACTAGGTGTGTGGTCTGGATCCCATGCTGAAAAGTCCACTTGGACATCTGGCAGAACTGGGAGAGGTTTCATTTGGATAACTTCCTCTTAATTTCTTGGGGGCGTTCTGAACATTTTTGAGAAGCCAACATTACAGGGAAACTGCTCAGAAAACCACAGTCACACAGTAAGCAACTGTTATCTCCCAATGACTTGCCAGCAAGGATTTAAAGAAAAATACTGTAAATGATCTGTGTTCAAAGTGCTATGTCTGTTGTGGCATGTCTGTTATCATCAGTTCATGAGCTGATATGATACCATACTAGCACAGCTATGAATGCTGGATTTCCCTACTGATTATGATATTCTGGAAATAAAAAAAGATAAGAAACTAAAAAATGGAGGATGAACTCCCCAGTCAGACACACGTAACTGGAATGACATTTTCTAAGAACATTTTATTGGGAAAGTTATCACTGACCTTTTCATTTTCCTAGAATAGACACAGCCAGCGGGTTGCAATAGCATAAGAAATAAGATTTGTATCTAATCATTTTAAAACTGTAATTCTGCAAAAGCAGACTCCAGCCACTTTGCTGCTGTAAAGGCCATCTATGGCCTTCTATGATGGGGCTACGAAACGGAGGGACAGGGGCAGAGCAGTTGATGTCATCTACCTGGATTTGTGCAAAGCGTTCGACACTGTCCCACATGACATCCTTGTCTCTAAATTGGAGAGACATCAATTTGATGGGTAGACCACTCGGTGGATAAAGAACTGGCTGGATGGCCGCACACAAAACGTTGTGGTCAATGGCTCCATGTCCGGCTGGAGACAAGTGGTGTCCCTCAGGGAGCGGTGTTGGGACCGGTCTTGTTCAACACCTTTGTCAGTGACATGGACAGTGGGATTGAGTGCGCCCTCAGCAAGTTTGCCAGTGACACCAAGCTGTGTGGTTCGGTTGATACGCTGGAGGGAAGGGATGCCATCCAGAGGGACCTTGACACGCTTGTGAGGTGGGCTGATGCCAACCTTATGAAGTTTAACCATGCCAAGTGCAAGGTCCTACACCTGGGTCGCAGCAATCCCAGGCACAGCTACAGGTTGGGCAGAGGAGATTCAGAGCAGCCCTACGGAGAAGGACTTAGGGGTGTTGGTCAATGAGAAAATGAACATGAGCCAGCAGTGTGCACTCACAGCCCAGAAAGCCAACCGTATCCTGGGCTGCATCAAAAGGATCATGACCAGCAGGTCGAAGGAGGTGATCCTGCCCCTCTACTCTGCTCTCGTGAGACCTCACTTGGAGTATTGTGTGCAGTTCTGGTGTCCTCAACATAAAAAGGACATGGAACTGTTGGAACAAGTCCAGAGGAGGGCCACGAGGATGATCAGGGGACTGGAGCACCTCCCGTCTGAAGAAAGGCTGAGAAAGTTGGGGCTGTTCAGCCTGGAGAAGAGAAGGCTGCGTGGAGACCTCATAGCAGCCTTCCAGTATCTGAAGGGGGCCTACAGGGATGCTGGGCATGGACTCTTCATCAGGGACTGTAGTAATAAGACAAGGGGTAACGGGTTCAAACTTAAACAGGGGAAGTTTAGCTTGGATCTAAGGCAGAAGTTGTTTACTGAGAGGGTGGTGAGGCACTGGAATGGGTTGCCCAGGGAGGTTGTGAATGCTCCATCCTTGGTGGTGTTCAAGGCCAGGTTGGATGAGGCCTTGGGTGGCATGGTTTAGTGTGGGGTATCCCTGCCCATGGCAGGGGGGTTGGAACTAGATGATCTGAAGGTCTTTTCCAACCCTAACTATTCTATGATTCTATGATGCACCACAAAACCTGCTGTTTCAAGATAGCAATTTTAAAAGCTGTGGCAGCTGGTGTATTTGTGCTATCAGTTTACATGAGTGATGCCAACACGCACTGCAGCAATATGACTTACCTAGCCAACATAGTTCTGTAAAAACTGACATACAAATAAGCCTGTTTAGTGTGTAACTGACTATGCGTATCCTCTCCTGCCTTCTTGATGGAGCACATTACTCCAAAGCCTTATATACACAACAAATATCAACAACTGAACCAACATGTAATACCTTCTTTGAGTATACTGATACTCAAAGCCTATAAATCTATTTTGACATCTAAGGTGACAGAGAGGCTTTCTCCTCATGCTGATGCACTCATTTTCAAAAGGCAAAAGGCTGGGACATAAGAGGATCATCTAGGTGTCATTTGTCATTAAGAGAAATATCTAGAGGACCCATATGCAGAATGATGCTTATACCACATGGGTCAATACTATTTGGTGTGCACGGACAGCTGAAAGAAAAGAACACCTATCAAAAATGTCTTTAGGGACACCCACCTGTATTAAAGAGGAATCAAAACCAAACGTGCTAGGTTTAAGTCTCTATTATGCACATGGGTTACTGGTTATTAAGAGAAGCAGACACTTAACAGATTACCATGTGTACCAGACAGTAAAAACCACTAATGTTGTAGTGTAAGCAGGGCTTTCTTGAGCTTTAGATGCAATTGGAATGCATCTTGTGATCGGCTCTGAATTGCAGGATCTGAGATTTTCCCATGTGTGTTACTTTCTGCACCATGTTCAAGGAGAAATGTACACAGCAGAGGTGTCAAATACAATTTGACACTCCCGCAACTGAGGTCTTGAAAAGAAAAGGCTTTTAGTGCTTCTGGTGTGAGGAGAAACAAACAAGACTTATTTCTATATCACAGATAAAATTTTCCTTTGTGCTTAGTTGTTACTTGCAACTCTATTTTGTTGCACCACTGCTTCTTACTGCTTTATGCAAAATTTGGATTCATTGACAACATTGGTTTACTCTGACTGTTATACTGAGCTTTGAACTAATTGCTCTCAATTAATCTGTTCCACTCTTTGATAGCTTATTTATCAGATTAGGAAAGATAGATTTAATGGTACTTGCTGGAAACAAGTTCTTTAATTGGAAATACTAGAGTGTTTAGCTCACTTCGTCCTCTAGCAATTAAGGACAATTTGGAAAAGCATTTTTCCCCCTACTATTGTCTACTTGACTAGATATCCAAAGTAGCAGACAAAACAAATGACAATACCAACTAGCAATATTGGTTCAAATAAAAGCCAGCAGCCAAATTACTTACTATGAGAAATGTGAACCATCCCCATCAATTCCAATGCTGTGTTACATTCATTTTGCTCTATCTTTGCCTCCCACGAAGGTAAATTGCAAAATTTCTTTCAAAATGCATAGCTCTATGCCTGCCTCTATACAATTATCCCTTTCCACAAATAAGCCAAATCAACAGAAGAAATTATTTTTCTTGATTAAGCTCCCACATTTCTCTTGGGATGAAACAAAACAAACAATTAATCTTTCCTTATTTGTTCTCAGAAGAACCTGCATCCCTTAAATGTACGATAACCAGGGTACCTGTGGCAGGCAGTCGGCAGCAATTAGGCTTGTGCTGGAAATGAATGGACTAGAGTCAGAATACCTAATCTGCTGAGAGTTTCTACAGGAGGGCAAGGTTAGACCAGGAAAATTCCCTAGCTGTGGAAATGCTGTTAAAAATTACCACTTGACTTCAGCATAATTAACAAGGTTTGGGAATTTATATGAACTGAGTAATTGAAAAGAATTAGCAAGAGATATATACATTAATCTTCACCAGTTACAACATGCCTAATGAAATTAAAGGGTCTACTTCTACTTCATGCTTTGTTTCTGCAAACTTTTTTCACCTACAGAAGAAAAATTATGTTAGATAAAGACAATAATAGTTACGAGAAATTAAAAAGAAACTGCATCACCAATTTTCCTATCAATACTTCTTGAAGATTTCCTTATATATAATTAATGGTATTTATGATAAGCAACTCTGTGAAAGTTTCTTATTTTAATGTTCATGTTTTTAAAGTCAACAGGAAGAATCCTTATGAGAATTATAAATTTCGACATAATTCAGTGATGTTTCTAAATGTTTGTAAACATACCCACAGTGAAGACATTCTACAATCAACAGTTTCAGTAAAATTAACTTTTTCACACTTAACTAAATTTGTATTATATTCAGATTACAGAGACAATAGGCAGGTGAAAAGAGAAATAAAGGCAAGCAATACTGATGCGTGTGGAGAAAATGTTAGCAGAAGATAACAAGCTATCCATGAGCACAGGACCTTGTCCCCTCAGTTCACTCTTGAAATCCTTCAACATATCCTTTTGAAAAGATTGCACAGAAGCCAAGAAAAGACACACAAACAAATTATATCTAATGCAGGAGTCCAATTTACTGCAAGACCAAAGGAGAAGGTACAATGACTACTTCCACACAACCTATATGAGGAAGACTAGTCATCTCCTCCTCCTATCACCTCTCTAGCTACTGATGGTATAACTTCTTGCTTAAGCAACCTTTCTTGTAAAGGATTTTTCTGACCTCTGCTCATTCCTTGCAATGACTCTTATAAGCAGAAGCTCGAGAATTCTGAGTTAGATAAATTCAATATCTTTCTGGTAAAACCCTATGATGATACATTGTTAGATAAATACATTAAACATTATTATGGCACACTTCAAAATAAAGAATTGCCAGGTTAGGTTTATCAATCAAACTTTTATTCAACTTCCTTATGTGTAGGGATTTTATTTACTGTTGCTTACATATGCAGTATGATCCCATACTACTTTTGCCCTCCAGAATCAGTTCTTCATCCAAAGCACAGAATGGATGTTATTCAGTTATTCAGCATACATTTAATATTTTGTTTTCTTCCTCTCACCTCCAAACATGGCCAATACCTTACCTGCAAATTCAAATCCTGCTTTGAAGATGCAATTATTCACTTATTCATGAACTCACTGGCAACTCATTAAGTAACTTTACAGATTAATTTTGAAGAAAAAGCCCTTAAGACTTAACTTGCCTTAAAAGTCCAATTAAGAAAAGGGGTAGTCACTTGTACACCAAAAAGTCAGTATTAGCTTATGCAAACCAACACAGAGTAGGAAATGAAAATGCATTTAAAATGCTGTAGATCGATTACAAGGACAAAGGAAACTGTCTGCCATACTTCAAGTGGTGATTATAAGGACTCTTTGCAGGAATTACAGCTGCCTCCTTCATCCCTTTATTATATAAAATTTTTTTGACCTTTTTTTTTTTCCCTCCAAAGACGCTCAAGCAAATATATAAAATATTTATTAAGGAAAAAGAAACTTTAATGCCTACATGTAAAATGAGAGGATGCCTTCAGGATAAAGAAGGTGACCATTTTTTCTATCATCATGGCTAAATCAATTAAGTATTTCACGCCTTCTACTGCCCCAGAAGCAACCATGGCTATAGAACAACTGGCCATCAGCAGACTACAGTGAATACAGCAGTGCACCAGCACTCAAGTTTTAATATCCCTAGTTCTGCTTTACCAGGTTGTGAAATCTCAGGCAAAGAACTTGATTTCTTTCCCCTTTAAAAGATCTTACAGTTACTCTGAGCATATGCAGGTCATGACAGAGACCGTTTCTCACTGCACAGAAATGCATAATTAGTATAGTTTGATGTTCATCTTAACTTGGGTGAAAGTATGTGACACAACAGTGTTATGATATACAGTATAATGAAAAGAGAACAAGCATTTAGACATGATTTCTAAAGCTTTTATGACTTCTAATATAAATTCTGCTTTTAGCTGAGTAAAATTTATTTTGATCCGCTCTAACATGTAAGACTGAAATGAGAGTGCTTATGCTGCACACTTCTATATAGCAAAACCAATCAGATTATTGTAGATGAAGGAAAAAACATGAATCATAAACCACAACATAGTACCACTCGAAAAGCAAAAAATGTATCTCTTAAAACATAAACCAGGTAATCTTCCTGAGCACATCTGAAAAATGCTTGGACTATTTCTGCAGTAAACACCTCTAAAGACACTGTTAATAAATGGCTCTCCTTTAAATTATCTACAGAATTATTCTGCTTTCTCGTTTTCCTTTGCTTTCTGCCTTGTCTTAACAAAAATACAATCCTAAAATCCACAGCTATCTAAAACCAGCTATGTTAACTGTACCACCCAAGAAACATGTATGCACAACAGCATCTTAAAATACCTGGTTGCAGCAATGATGGATTTAAGTTATTAACTGATCAAAAAAAGATGGATGGTGGTCTGCTTTTCTTAATCTACATCATCATCTAGATCTATTTAAAGATACGTGGTACACTAACAAACTTAGTTAAGGTTTCGATAAAATCAGTAGAATAATCTGCCCTGTTACATTGAGACTGTATCGATCAATAAAATCACTTGTACTAGGAAAGTACTGTTAACTACTGACAATCCCAGCCATTAATATTATTTAACACTCTGCTCACGATCTTTAATGAGGACAAAGAACATTTTGTCTTTTTACACTTATCATACCATTGCTTTTAGAACTCCTTACAGGTACAGTTCAACCTTGATTACTGCAGACTAAATGGAGTTAGAAAAGGAAGACATTGAATAATTTTGGATAAAGAGAGAATTTTCAATGTGATTAATAGATGTGTGTGATTCAACAGACTTGCCAGCAAAACGTCAGTTAAATCTTATTTCACTGAATCCAACTTTTACTTGCACCTTCTTAACGCTAGAGTGATTCTTCCCAATGTATTTATCCGTATTTAAAACAACTGATTTCCAGAAGCAGCAATCAGAAAGATAAGCATCTGTTCCGGACTTCATGAGATTTTTTTTTTTTTTTTTTTCCTGCAAATAAGCCAATTTGGTCTTAAATTAATTAGAAGTAGATCCCAACAGTGAATGTGTACATAGGACAAAGGTGAGGACTGCCTTTGCAGAAATCTTTGTGCTGGTTAATGAATGACACAAGGAAGTCGAAGTGATTTCTGCCCAGCTCCTGCTCTTAAACATAGGGAATGCTTAAACAGAAGTCTAGTAGGAGAAAACCTACAGGTCAGAAATGAACAGGATAAAGTGGAAAAGAACAAAAATAGGCTCACATTTTGCACAAAAGTTTTATAGCTTAAAATTTCTTCCTCCAAGTCCAGCTTTTAAATATACAGCCAATTAAGCCAATTACCTCCCACATGTAAAGTATTTGGTCTTAAAAGGCCTTTACTAATGCTTTGCGCAGTGGCATCTGACTTGTGTACCTCTTCATTATATCAATATGATTCAATCATGTCTTCTCAGCCATATGATTCAATCTCTTTAAGAATAGTGTTTGTGATAAACACAGGGCTCAGTTCATGAAAACACATTAACGTTCAATCAGATCTAATGAAAGCTGAAGCACAAGTATGTGCTTAATTAATTCAAGGGCTATATAAGAAAAAACATATTGGTTCAGACTGAAGGTCCATTTGTATGTATCCTATCTCCAAAAATGGTTAAAATGGATACCAAGGAAGAGTATAAGTGAACAAGAGTAACATATAAGTAACTTTTCTTCAATACTCTAACAGCCTTGAAAGGCATGAGGAATTTCTATGCTTGATACACACTACTCTTCCATAAACCTTTCCAATCTTCCGCGGAACCAATTTAAAGTTTTGCATTCATGACACCCTTGGGAAAAGACACACGGGAATACAGGAATAACAAATTGCTTGATACAGAATGGATTTCTGAGCATATAAAAGAAGAACAATTGTAAGGAATATGAACACTGACAGAATGGATAAATGTGACGAATGTGAACTACACAGAAATAAAATTTGAATAGCTGAATGATCACTGAATAGTTCTAAGATCATTTTGCTGTTACATTTCCAGAATTAAACAGTAATCAACTTGATTTTACTGGGGAAAGGCAAACAAACGTCTCATAAAAATGCATTTATCACACATAGAGATCCCAATATTTCCAAACAGCTCCAACAGCACTGGTTCAGACCCGTCTACCTCTACATATATTATTATTTTTTTCTCTTTAATATTGATAATGGAACATCAAGAACTGTTTCATTTAGAAAGCACTTACATTTTGCTTCTGATTCTAGAGAACTATGTCAGCTTCAACAAACTCACAACCAAGATCTCCCTGTCTTTATATGAAATCCTAGCTTTTGTTCCACCTAGAAGAGCTAAGGCTGACTTTTATGTACTACCATGGGGCATTTTTATCTTCACTTCACAAACAGAAGAAAAAACTGAAAAATCCAGTGCATCACCAAGTATTTGTTTTCCTCACTTTCTAATCCTACTCCAGTCAAGATAGCTCTGAAGCAGTATTTCAGCTACAGTTGCTGAGGAGGATTTGGCTATTGAAAGGCAAAGGTTTAGCCAACGCACTATGTGGAGTACTTTCAGACTGGCTTCAGTAGTCTAGATGGCTTTTCTTAGATCAGGAAACTCTCAGTCTTCTTGAGGATGGACAAGGTTATAAATGGCTGAATTTGCATTCCTTCTGGTTAGAACTGTAAGAAGCCAACAGAAATGCAATCAATTAAGCAGTGAAGAACTAACAAAACTTCCCACAAGGTGATGGAAAACTCTTTTTCTTCACAATTTTATAAAAAACTCATAAGAAAATAAATTACCTCATTCCTCAAAATGATAGTGAAAAGGGGCAATGAGTGACACTCAAAGAAAGTGGATTTTTATCCTGAGTTGCAATATGAAATGCTCTATTAAGTCTGAAATGCTCTACAGCAGAGCTTCCAAATCAACAAAAAGATCATTTCAGTATTTTAGCTTTTTAATCTATATCTAAAACTTTTATGAAGCAACAGCACATAACTAAATCAACTTAAAAGACAGTTAAAAAGTTTTAGAATATAATTTGAATTGATGACTAAAATCAGAGGGTTTTCTGGGGATAGTGAAGGTTATTTAATGCTTCCATTCAGATTTATTAATTTGTTCATACCCACTGTCCTGTCAGAAGAGGCTATTTATTTATTTAAACTTTACCACAAGGAATTTATCAACACTTACTGAAGTAATTAAAAAAAATCATCATGGCCCACAAAGAAACAACACTTTGGGCCAAATTTTCTGTAAGATAGTTTTCCTTCTGCAGTCACTAGATGCACAAATAGCTCATTTGTTGTTTTTTTGTTTCTTTTTTTTTTAATCTCAGCTGCTGTTCAACTCTTCACTCAAAAAGAGTAAAAAAATGCATTATAACAATGTGCGAATTTCTCCTTTATATTTCTGATTAACTTACTCATAAAGCAACTACACATTATTCAACATTCCATCCACTGTTTTCCTAACTCCACTCTGCTGGAAACTAAGACAGCTAAGGAGTATAGGGTTGGATTTTACTTTCTTAAGAGCAAAATCATAACAGGTATGGGTTTATTTATATTTTTCAGGAAAGATAGGTAGTTAAAATATTTTTAAAGACAACTGCATTTTGAAGAATACTGAAATATACGACAAAGTGCTTCTCAAATCTTCAGATTATTTCCTTAAATGGAAAACAAACTCTAGTCCAGTTCCATAAACTCCATAACTCATTTTTAAGATTTGGATTCCTGAAACTGCTGGAATGCTGAAGTTCATAAAATCTTCAAGTCTCACAGCCAAGCAGCACTTTAACCAATCTTATCTCCAGGAATCAGGACTGTTCTCTTTGTAAAAAGTTCAAGAGTAAATAAAAGGCAAGTATGTTTTCTTGACCACAGCTAAGACAGAAATATTAGCTCTACATATTAACTCTGGTTAGAGACACATGCACATACAGACCTTACATACATACAGAGCAGTTCAGAAGGTTTACAGCCCTCAGTTTTATATTAGAATCTTGCCAGTCACAAGAAGAATTTCTTCAGGTCATGAGGACCAGAAGAAACGAGTCAGTATCGCGAAACTCATCAAAAAGATGGGCCTCTTCCAAAATCTCTCTCCATACCCAAAACATTTCAGTGAAGACTAGCAGCAGCTACACAGTCTCATGCTGAGGTGTGGGTGCCACTTCACAGTAAATTCTGTTAATGATGCCAGTTACCTTGTTGGACTGATGATATCAGCAAATGATGAGATTTCTTTTGCCTAAGGGGGTTAGAAAATATCTATTCCATTGACCTTTAAAAGCCAGATCTGTCAAAGGGCAAGTCCTTGGGGCAGAGAGACTGGATGACAATAACACCCAGTGTCAGCTTACTGGAACAAGGATATGACCTAACTCCAAATCAGTAAAGAGCAGGTGGCTAGATCAAATTCCTCCCCATTATCAATTCACTGGAAATAAGCTCCACAAAAACTCCTCCTCCAAGAGTACATTATATAAAATCTATTTGTAACAAATGCTGATCAGATTGACAACGCAGCTGCTTCAATAATTATTTAAATAAGGTCCCTCAGTCCTGCCCATAGGAATCCCAACAATGTCTTCAATGTTCAAAATGAAACCCCATCTACCTCTTCAGTTGGTCTGTTCACAAGATGACTTACTGAACTCATACACAATAATAATTGTGCAACTGGGAGCATTTCAAGTGATCTATGCCTCCTTTAAATACACTTCCAGAGCAGACTATATTTCTGTATTGCTTTGTGATACGCTGTCAGTACAAGATTAGACAGTGGATTAAAAAAAAACAAAACAAAACTGAAATAACTGTCACCAGGAAGCTACAATGCTGATTAACATTCTGTCCTATCATCTTTCACACTTACCTTCATCTTCTTGTACTTTCAAGCAAATATATTTCTCCAGGCTCACAAACATACTATCAGGAATCACAGACTTTCAGTGCAGTCCAGCTGGCAGCCCTTCTCAAATTAAGGGCTCCTTCCTACACAACCAGCTCCCTCAAATCTGTATCTTCCACTTTTTCTTAACACCAAACTCTACAGGAAACGTATTGATAAAAGATATTTTGTAACCACAAACAAGTCATAGCTAAGTTCAAATCTTGCTGCAGTCTAATACTACTATCAAGAATATTTTTGTCAGCAATAGTATAATCCAGTGATATATATTTTACAAATTTTAAATCAAAATCACCTGGATCTCTGCTGTATTATAAGCTACAAGCTGATATTCAAGTAAGTAATTATTAAGTTAGAATTTATAACACACACCAGTTGATTTATTAACTCTTAGTTGATAGCCACCACAAGGTAATGAGAACTGGCTTAGTCCGCTTCCACTGTCAGTAATAGGCATTTTTTTATTTAGTGAAGACTAAACCAGCTCAAGCCCTCTGTGCTGTAGGTTAAGATCATGGACAGAGACAGTTACCACGGATCAGCAGAGAAGCAATAGCTTATTGCTTCATACTGATTTGCTTGAATGTTTGGGGCCGCACTCTGCCATTCACTTATCTTTGAATCTGTTTCCTCATTAATAAATTAAACATAATCACCTTTCTTCTTGTCAATCAGTTGGTTCTTCTCAGTATTCACAAGGGCTCTGTATTATTATTATATGTGCAGTTGAATTACTGTGCATATCAGTGTTTACTAGTCAACTGTTTCACAGTATTAAAAACAAAAGTTGTAAATTCTGGTCAAACTTGTAAAATATGAAAGTAACTTGAAAAATAAAATAGATAAATCATTCTTTCACAATTCAATGAAAACTGGTCTATTACAACAAAAAAATTTCCCACTCAACTTTTCAAGAACAGAAGTAAGCTGTCTGATGAATATTAGCTGACAGTGTATAATGATAAATTCAAGAAAATTACTATTTTATCTCATAATTTAATATTTTACTTATTCACAATTTTGGTATTCCTCAGAAAGACAGAATTAAATGCTTCTGAGCTCCTGTCTTTCCTCTCCAAGAAACAAACCACCTGTGCTAAAAGGATTTAAGAGAGAGATTTCATCATGAAAAAGTCACAAAGAGCTAACAAGGTACTTGCAACTGCAGCACCCTGCAGCTCAAAAAGGGGAGTTTCTTGCTCTCTTTATTACTTGGTGCAGACTGATTTTACTATTCTAATTTCATATAATTTTAATTTACATTTAACTATAGAAGACTACTTTATCAAAAATAAATTAAGAACCCAGTATGATCAGACCATGTCAAATACAGCTCTGTATTTGACTGCAATCTTCATGGCATGCTACTTCTTGCCTGTACAGATTTTCAAGGTGCAAAGTGCAATTATGTGAAATGAATACATATTGCATAAGAAAAAAATATCTGAGTGTAACCACTGTGTAAACACTTAATCTGTCCATGACATTCTGGCTGTTTTTTGAAAAAGTGACTACCCTGACTCCATAATAGTTTACAAGTAGCACAAATGGCTGGCCTCTAGTACCACAACTGACTAGTGATGGTCCTAGCCAAACTGCTCTTACAGTACCACCTCAATTAGTATCACCTGAAAATATGATTGCAATATTTTATATACATGTTGTTAAGTTAAAAAATTGATCAAGTCTTCTGAAATTGTACCATGTTTCTACATTGTGTCTTAGAAAATGCTCGGCACTATTAAAAACCTTCTGATAACTGAAGTGTACCAGTATGAACTTCTAACTGTCTAAAATCAGGTTCTTCATTATCTTACAAGTTAAAATTTCACTGATGATTAGTTCTGCTTTCTGTTAGCAGAATCAGAAATTAGTGATTTTGCCAAGAATTCAATGACTTTAGTTGTTCTTTTAATTCAGTATGAACATGAGTATGGATATAACTTAGAGGCTTGTCATGTTTTAATCAAATGATGCCCATCAATCCCTTCCAACATAAACCATTGCATGTTCCTATGATAGCCAATGGTGATGGAAGAGGGAAAAAGTTAACTGAATGTACCAGACTGTACAAGATCAAGAGTTGATTGACTCTTCCAGTAGGGGGAGATGTTCTTTTAAAATTTATCAGCAATTATAAAGTGCTAACTGATTTACCCTTGTATCTTTTTAAGAAAATCAATCTCATAACAGAAATCCGTGCCTTAGTAGCAATATGCTCCAAAAGAAAGTTGTATGAAAATCAGAAAAAAAAATTAAATAATCACAGAAAATGGCTGTAACAGAAAAACATACTGATGATGGAGAAAGCTGTGCTGACTGCCATCAAAACTAAAAAGGCTCTATTCCTTTTCAAAACCAAAGTCTCTCCAACAGCAACGTTTTTTCACCCACACAATAAATGTAATTTTTAGATGTCAAAGATGCTATAAATACCAGAGAGGAAGAAGAAAAAAATGATTAAATTTTTGCATTTAACAATACTAATTAAATATTTAAAAATGCAAAATAAACTAATTTGCCTGAACTGCTCCCTGTGTCTCAGAACAAAATCTGAGCTGTGTTTTCCTCATTTCCAAATTACTTTTAAAACTTTAATGCCAGAAGCAATTTTGTCCCAATATTATTCTATTCTCCTTCTTAAACAGTTTTCTTTCACAAACCTTCCTTGAGAATGATGGGCGTTCCTGAGTAGTGCAGGCTACCATCTGTTTTCTATGAATGCAACTCACTGTCCATTGTGTTACATTTCACCATTCTTCCAGATGTGCAAATTGCAAATTGCGGATGATGTCATAAACCAGATCTATGAAATTTTTACCATTTTTACTACTCTGATATGAGTAAAAATAGAATATTCTCAGTCTTTTCTTCCTCCAAAAATTATTTTTTGACTAAAGTAATTTCTATGATCCCTCTCAATAAAACAGCACTTGCATTAGTACAGCTGAATGTCTAGTAAACTGGGAACATGTCTAAGGGACCATCTTAATCTGACTTTGTCACCAGAGAAATGGCTGTGAAACTACATCATAGGGGATTTTTAAAGCAACCATGGTGAGAGTAGAAATTCCATTTATTAAAAAAGGCTGTTACTTATTGCTGGTATATTTAGATGTCTGTATGTCTAAGTAATTCCTGAAGAATCCTTTTATAGTCTGTCAGAACCCAAATAGGTAGAATCTGGGACTTTAAATGCAAGTTTCCAAGCCAACTGAGATGAATGCAGAATGACAGGTGCCTATTTCAACTAGATGAACAATTTAGATACAGGTATGACAATAGAGAGATATAAATTTGATGAACTGATTCTTCACTACTCTGTCTAAATGCAGCTGAGTTAAATAAAACCTCCTTGTATCTCTTCTGCAACACTTTTGATTGGCACAGTCAGAACAATAACATTATTTTTCCCATTTTAGGCACAGGAAAACAAGGTACTAGTAGGTACACTGAAGTCAGTTAGCAGCTTTGGCATGAAATTTGAACAAAAATGCCAAACAGTCTGGATTTCTAGCTGCTAGGCTTGCTAATCATCATTGCTGTATCCATTTCCCACCTCTAAAATTGCTTGTCAGAAAAACATCTCACTTCATACCTTCAAATGTTTTGGACACCACCACTTTGAAAGGGATGTTGATTTTACTTTCACAGTGCTGAGAGGAGACTCACCTGTAAGTACAACTCCAACCCTTGCCGTCGCTGCTCCAGGACTTTGGGGACCCAGTTTCTCACATGCTTTGAAGGCATCTCTGGAGTTCTTATGAATTTCTTGAGCTGCAAATGAAAAGAAATGTAGACAAGAAAGAAAGTATAAGAGTAAACAACAGATTTCTGTTAGACATGAAGCAGTACAGGTAAAATAATAATACATAAAGTACAACAGCACAGCAATGAAATTATTCACCATCAGCTCACTGAAGTAACAGAAGACTTCATACCTACATGTTGCCATTACAAATCTCCAGGTCTAGCTGCCCTGGACAGTGAAGAGGAACCCTACTAACAATTTGGTGTGACTAACTGCATTAAAACAAAATGACAATAGCTACATGAGAACACTTGAAATGAATTCCCCATTAGTCAATCTGGGATGATACCTCACAGTGTCACTGCGGCATACTTAGGTATCACTTAGCTAAGTGCACTGACAAAACACGGTGACAATTTGGAACTCTGGATTTAGGCAACGATGAACAGGTGGAAGAAGTACAGACAAGAGAGCTAACCTTTTCTCTGGAGAGCTGGCAATGAAGAGAGAAAAATATTCATGTTCTCAAATTGCACCAACAGATTGACAGTTGTGTTTAATATCTTATACTGAGAAAGATCGCCACTGAATGTATTTCCAATAGTTCTACATAATTATTCCTCTAAAGATTTGCATAGGAAAGTTTTATAGATATATACAGAAACGTGTCTATGAATACATGACTGCATATAGATGGACACAAACATGCATTCTGAGAACACTAAGAATCCACTTGCTGGAGCAATATATTTTTAAAAACACAAATATATTAATGTTTTCCTCAAAACTACAGCACAAAAATGATAACTGAAATAGACTTCATTGCATTTTAATAGAAGTGACATTAGACATTCTTTCTGTTGGATATTGTCTGAGTAAATCTGAGGCAAAGAATGCATGGAAAGAAACTCAAAATTGACTTTGACATGGATGCCCATGGGAGACTGAGAATTTACATTTCATTTTTGAGCTTGCTGAGATGTCACTATAGGAAAAAGCAGTGCCAACATATCAATGTCTCTACAATCACAAGTAACGAAGCTACTGCAAAAAACCCTCAATTGCTCTGGAAGCATTTTGCCACTTCCTTACTTCTTAACAGTGCTAAATTACAATTAAACATGAAGTGAGAAAACAACCCATCAAAGCAAAACCCCAAATCCATGTACTTTTACTGACTGATCTTAAAGCCAGAATATGAACCGCCATATTTTCACCTAAATTGGTTGAGAATGTTGAAGAAATTATGGTCACAGCTGTTGCGAACTATGACAGCACCTGCATGGGAGTAACAAATAAGCAGAATGTTCCAGATGAAAGGAGACAAATCTGAAACAAAACAAGAGTCCACCAAAGCCTAGATGCTTGCAGGTAAATGCTCTGTGGCTGGTACCACCAGCTGATGATTAACAATCCTTTTGTGCTCTGTGGCCCTCTTACATAAACCATCCAAAACCCATTTGCCTAAATATGCAAGTACAGGTACTATGTGTAGGTACAAAGCATGTGCTCTACAGATGTAGAAGTAAATAAGCCCACTTCCTTATGCTTGAAATTATATTCTGCAACAAATAATTATTACAATGTCAAAGAATATTAAGCAAATCTATGTATGCATTAGCTGTATTTCTTTAGACGTGTCCCTACAAAAAATTATTTATCTGAGCATAATTACTGTGTTATACCTTCCTACTGTGTTATACATTAGGTCCGTAACACTGACCTAATGCCTATTTGACATATTGTAGTCTCTATTTCCTGCAAGACTAAAAGATGGCACAAATTACCAAGTAAAGAATTATCTGTCCAACTGTGAAGTCAATATGATTATAACTAAAATTATAAGTAACTTGCAAGACAGGATACAAACAGCTTAGGATTTTCAGAGATTTCACTACAGTGAAATCTCTGCAGTGAAATCTGCAGCTGTAATGCTGTCACCTTCTAGCATTCTGGTGCTTAAAAAGAACTACCAATACTTAAAAATGTAAAGGAAGAAGAGTATAAAGATAATTAGGCAATAAATGGTTATATTTTTAACTATTCTATACATACAGAAAGAATTTAATTCTTTCTAAAAAGCTCTCCATAAGAGAATAATAAAACTTTTGTTCAGACTTGAATAGAATACTGTAATGTGAATGATTCATAGCTTGAAAGGCCTAGCTTGCCTTTCATAACCAGCACAAAGCGTAAGGGTCTATGCAAAACTATTTCAAAAAAACAACAGCAGTGGATAGTTTCTGTCAACAAAATAATCTGCACTCCTGGTGTAGCCTTGGAAAGATTTTAAACCTTTTCCACTACAGCCAGATGGCAGAAGAAGCAGGGCTTTACTTTTTTTACACAACTGAAATGCAAAAAATGTTGAACCCAGGAAGGAGAAATACTCACCTGTGTTCTTGGAAATGGCTTTGCTTTAAAAAAAATTAAATGATGATTAAAAAAAAAATGAAAACATTAATTGGCATTTTGATGAATAAGTAATCTCTTCAATGAGCACTGGAGTCCTCCTTCCTTAAAATAATACCAGATGAGCATGTCCTTCCCTGGCGAAAGGTAAAATCTCCCCTTCAGCCTTTATTCCCATTTGCTATCATGGTTGTTCTCTATGGAAGCTTTGTTTCTCCAGCTCACTACAGATATCTCCAGCACTAAGGGCATCTTGAACATGCACCAAGTCTAAAGATACCTTTCCAACTACCATGTACTCACAGCAGTTTGGAGTGAAACTTACATTTTAAATTAATGAGTAAGAGAGGAACAAAAAAAAAAATACCTTATTAGCATGCTGAAAACAAACTGGTATTTGGACCTGAGTATAAATAGTGTCATGAGATATGAACAAATAGTTCACAAAGAACAATCAAGATACAAGTGCAAAATATTCTTCTCCAATAAAAACTGTTCAAATACACATCCTACCTTTTTAAGAGCATTGAGATTTTCTGCTCTAACACAAAACAGAGAAGGGTGAAATCGCATACTGTATTACCAGAGAATGCTTTTTCCAGTATATCTGTAACACTAAAAGCACTAAGAAAGGCTCAGAGCATGAGCTGTTCAAACATGTTTACTGAAATTTTACTACATCTTCAAAAAGTAAGACTTAAGAAAAGAGGTATATTGTTGCAAAATATGCTGGGTTGCTTTGCCAGGGACAAGGAACAAATAAAGAAAAGTCACTATCAAGTTTGCAGAGTAAAATAAACAGACAACAAACAGATGAAGAGTAAGATGGAACAAATTGAAGAGCGGTGCAAAGTGTCTGGTTAGAATAACTGGTTTTCAAGTTTGTTTATTTTGCTGTTTATTTTGCTGCTGTTTCTGGAGATAAAGAAAGTGAACATCATTTATGTTTTTTCTGGTGTTTTAAGGAGAAATCTCTGTAAAGGAATTTTCTGCAAAGGAATCAGGGTACAAGGAGACAAATCCGAGAGTGAGACTGCAATCATTTGTGACTTCCATGTGGAGTAACTGTGTAACTCCAGAAATTACAGTGAAATTAGACTTCAAAGGGAAGAAGAAAAAGGAAAAGAAAAAGCAGAAGCATTCCATGCTTTTTTTCTTTTTTTTTGCCTCAGTCTTTAAGAATACTGACAGATCTTGGGCTGCCCAGTCCCTGGAGTTGGAAGAGCACAAGTGTGGGAAGAGTGACTTTCCATTTGTGAATGCTGAAATTATAAGGGACCAGCTGCATCAGCTGAATGCTACAAGTCCCTGGGGCCTGATGGGATTCACCTCAGAGCTCTGAAGGAGCTAGCCCATGCTACGGCAGGACGCCTCTCAATCATCTACTAAAGGTCTACTGAGTCTGAGGAGGTCTTTGTTGACTGGAACCTAGCCAATGTTATTCCAGTTTACAAGAAGGGCAAGAGGGAAGACTCAGAGAACTCAGTTCTGTTAGTCTAACCTCAGCTTCAGAAAAAAAAAAAAGAGATTATACTGGGTACTACTGAAAGGCACCTGAAAGACAATGCAGTCATCAGGCACAGCCAACATGGGTTCACAAAAAGTCATGGAATCACAGAATCATAGAATGGTTTGGGTTGGAAGGGACCTTAAAGCTCATCCAGTTCCAACACCTTCCACTAGACCACGCTGCTCCAAGCCCCATCCAACCTGGCCTTGAACATTGCCAGGGATGGGGCAGCCACAGCTTCTCTGGGCAACCTGTTCCAGTGTCTCACCACCCTCACTGGGAAGAATTCCTTCCTAATGTCTAATTTAAATTTCCCCTCTGTCAGCTTAAAGCCATTCCCCCTTTTCCTGTCACTACATGCTCTTGTAAAAAGTTCTTGCAGGCCCCCTTAAGGTATTGGAAGGCTCCTATAAGGTCTCCCCAGAGTCTTCTCTTCTTCAGGCTGAACAAGCCCAACTCTGATAAGGTCATCGACCTAGCAGATGAAAGGAAGGCAGTGTATGTGTTAGGTTTTTGATACTGTCCCCTCACAGCATCCTTCTGGACAAGTTGTCTAGCTGTGAAATGAGCAGGTTTACGATACAGTGGGTGAAGAAACAGCTGAAGTGAAGAGCTCAAAGATTTGTAGCAAATGGGGCTACATCTGGCTGACAGCTGATCACCAGCAGCGTTCCCCAGGGCTCAATTCTGGGAACAGTTCTGTTCAATATTTTTATCAATGATCTGGATGCAGGATTGCAATGCACCATTAGCAAGTTTGCTGATGATGGCAACCTGGGAGGTGCTGTTGACTCTCGAGGGACAACAGGTCTTACAGAGGGATCTAGTCAGATTTGAGTCCTGGGCAATGATTCATGGGATGAAATTTAACAAGTCTAAATGCCAGAATCTGCACCTGGAATGGAGTAGTAACGGATACAAGTAGAAACTGGGAGAGGAGCAGTTGTGGAGCAGCCCTGCAGGAAGGGATCTGGGGAGCTGGTTGACAGCAGCTCAGTGTCAGTCAGCAGTGTGCCCTGACGGCCAAGAGGGCATCCTGGAGCGCATCACACACAGCATGGCCAACTCATCAAAACAGGTGATTATCCTGCTGTATTCATAGAACCACAGAATGTTTGGGTTGGAAGAGACTTTCAAGATCATCCAGTTCCAGCTCCCTGCCATGGGCAGGGACACCTTCCACTAGATCAGGTTGCTCAAAGCCCTGTCTGACCTGGCCTTGAAAACTAGATCATGTCTTATCTCTCACAGTAATACAAGAAAGAAATGCTTTTTCCATGTGGGCAGATTGACAAACTTATTTAAGACTCTTTAAATGTTGAAGGTGCTATACAAACACAAACACTCCTTGTTTCGCAGCTTTTGCTTCATAGCTCATCGTTTAGAATTTACACTGCCTGCCATAATAAAGTGTGTGGGGGAGAAATACTCCATTGTGGTTCCAGTCGCTCCTGCAATTTTAATTCCCCAATTTTATTTTTTACATAAAAATGTGAAGTTTTATTTTTAGAAATTTTCATTGTGAAGGATAAACTTACGGAGCCACACAACATATCCAGTCTCCTTGCTCATCCTTCGATAACTTTTTAATCCAATAGCCAAGTTTTGATTCAGTGATGGTGCAGCCTCACTTTGAGCAATGTGTGCAGCTCTGACCCCACAGCTGAAGGATGTGGTCCTTGAATGTGTCCAGAGAAAAGCAACAAAGCTGGTGAAGGGGATGGAAGGCACGTCCTGTGAGGAGTGGCTGGGGGCTCTGGGTTTGTCTAGTTTGGAGACAAGGAGGCTAAGGGGCAACCTCATTGCTCTTCACAGCTTCCTGAGGAGAGGAAATGGAGAAAGAGGTGATGAGCTCTGATCCCTAGTACCCAGTCCCAGGCCATGTGGGAATGGCTCAAAGCTGCTTTAGGGAAGTTCAGACTGGACATTAGGCAGCATTTCTTTAACAAGAGGGTGGTGAAACAGAGAAACAGGCTTCCTGGAGAGGTGGTTGATGTATCAGTGTTTTAGACTCATTTGGACTCATACGCCCTTTACAACATGTGTTAACTTTTAGTTAGCCCTGAAGGGGTCAGGCAGTTGGACTATATGATCCTCGTAGGTCCCTGGTAACCGAAAATATTCTATTCTAATCATGGGCAGGGTGCATTTTAAGCATATAAATCCTGATTTTCCTCTCAAAATGCTTCCTAACTTAGTTGTATAATCTCTGCAAGGGGGGAAATATCTGAGACACATCCGAATTAAAACAATAAACAAAGAAATATTAAAAAGTGGCAGCTGATACCTTAACTGGGCCAAGAAGCAAAAAGGCAAGAAATACTTGCACATCTTAATTACAGTTCAGGTAAGCAAAATATACCTTTGGACTTTTGAGGGCCAACAAACTGATGGTTTAATAGGTACCTTTTGTTGACATGAGGTTACTTATATCCATAACCCATATATGGCTGGTAAAGCCCTCCTGTCTTCCACCAGTATAACGTTTCTTCCCTGAATGAGATCATTCCTGAGCTGATTCAGGACCACCAGCATACATGCTGGTGTGTAAACTCTTACACTGCAATGGCAGGAGCTGTAAACTCCTGTGTTCTTCTCTGTCGCTTGCAGAGAAGCTTTTCCATACTTAAGGCAAGCAGTATCAGTCAAAGCAGTTGAGTGTGCACAACTTCATTGCCACTGAGAGCTACAAACCAACAGATGTCCGGCTGACCCTGGTCCTAGGAATGAAGGACTGAAGCTCTTCATCGCAGTCCACCTCTGGCAATAGGCTGTAATTCTTTTCCATAATTTTCCTTCACAACACTTGGCCTCCATGAGCCCTTCAGCTGAACAATTAGTGGATAACCAGACTTGAAAGTACTGAGTTCCTTGTTACACATTATTACAACGATTCAGGAGACAAGGTTATCAGATATCTTGTATCTTATAACACATTCATTATATGAAGAGCAGCAGAGTGAGATGCTCTACTCAGTCTTTTTCATGTCTAGTTTCTGGTGTATACGAGTTGTTTTTTCAGCTTTATATATAGCAGGTTAGCAACATAAAGAACTAACAAGTTATTTGCCTAAATGAATAAAACAAAGTAACATATTTATTTACTATAGGAATGTGTCTTATTTTGTGACTTTACAAGAAGAAAAAACAACATACTACAGACAGCATTTTAGCAATGCAACTTGTAAACAGTAATGAAAAAAGGCGAGGTAGTAATGTGAGAAGTCATCACTCCCCTCCACAAAAAGAAGAATCCGAGTTAGTTGGGAACTTATTTCCAGATTCATGAATCACAAGATGTATTTAAGATAAACCATATATAGTAACAATTTTGAGAAAGGAAAACATCACAACTAAGGCAAAACAAAGTTACATCTTAAAAAGAAAATTACTACCTTTTTATGAAGTGCATGGAATTCACTATACCTCTTCTCCACAAAATGTTTCCTTCCACTCATAAGCACCTCTATTTTAAAGACCTGAAAATTATAAATAATAAAACAGAGATTAATGTTACTTGCACAGACATGTTCAGTAAGAACTGGGTAACAGAAGTATGCTACGCATGGAAAAGGAGAAATAAATGAAAATGCTCTACTGTTGGTTTATTTCCTCCTAACATATTCATCTACAGTCTCAACAGAGCTTGTGCTACCATCTACGCCCTAGGAAAAAAAACCAGAACAAACTCCCAAACATGGCAAATGCTTGTTTTCTTTGTATGATACATGTGACAGCTTTTGTTGCTGCCTCTGGAAGGTTAAAAGGCCAGGAGAAGATCCTCTCTGGATCCACTAATTAGTAGTCACTAACATGACATTTTCTTGATTCTCAGGTCACTGGGTCAGTTCTGAGGGCAACTGATGCGAAATATTTTGAAGTGCTCAAGAAAACACAGTCTATTAAATAAAGGCAAAACCAGCAGAAAAGCAAGAAAAGGTGACACACGATTACATCAAGACTCAAAACTTAGGCCAAATAAAAAGTTGTTTGAAATAAATTCACAAACAGTGCTTATGCCTGTTTCTGTCACAACATGCACAGCTGGATAAACACTTTGTACTGCCCACTAGAACCTTTCAAACAGGTCAAAATCCTATGGTTTTCACTGGCTAGCCAAACCACATTAGAAACAGACAGCATTTTATTAAATCCAGTCTGAAATGCATCTACTTTTGTTTGCATGCAGTAAGGATGGGACTGCAGTTATTTCACACCAATGTTTACATTACCAAAATTAGTTCAGATCCTTGTAATAATTTGTGCTACATTCTACCTTTTTGAAAAGGACTACTTCTGTGTCCTAATCACTGTGACCAGATGACCTTATTTGGGCGCACTGTTTCCCCTGCCTTTCTGTTAATCTATTTAGCCTATTTTGAGAGAACAGCTATTGGCTATTAAACAATTTTCCTCTACACATGAATAAACTCCAAGGGACCCTAAGGAATATGTTGTAAGTTCTGAGTTGTAAAGAGAATCACATGCAAAGAAAAATTAATGTGGACTTTTTTCTTCAGTTGAGACTTAATCCTAATTATATGAGAGGAAAATATGATTTACATCTTATATTCTACACACTGTATAAAAAAAATAGTTCTGCAAGGAACAAAACACTTTGGATTGCACATGAAAGCTACTGCATTGAGGGAGTTTCAAGTTATCTTGGTGGGAAGAATGGATAACAGAATATAAAACTAGCTACATGAGAAGTGACGATGAGTCACAAGTTAAGGTGTTACAACAATTCTGAATTAACTTGATATTAAATCTCCAGGAATCACGAGCAACTCATAATTCTTACTTACAACTCGGTCAGCTAAAAGCCACTACACCACTGTTGGTTTAGCACTTCTGTTGGCTACAGGGTTTGCCAAGCAATCTGGGGAAGTGCAAGCAGCTCCTGCCTCAGCTATAAGCACTCCCTTGACAGGTAACTTTCTTGTGAATCATGGCTTGGCTTGCACAGTCCCATTTTGATTTTAGTCGTATATGTGCAACTTCAGAGAAATGTCTCTCTCTCTGAAGACTATAAACCTGACATTTTTTAAAGGAGAATAGTTGGATATGGGGAAGAAATTAAATATAAATCTCTCTGTGGACCTTCTTTTCAAAGCATGTATCTGTTCTGTTCTGTGTTTCATCACTGATTAAGGACTTACAGAATTGGCTACAGAACACCGAAAAAATATGCAGCATTTATTCATTCTCCTTTTTCATCTTATTAAAGTTTTAGTTACTGTTTTATAATTTTTGCTACCAACATGACACTAAAGAATATATTTGGTGGTCACTTTCACAGAAGACACAAGAAAAGAGAACCACAGTTTCCCACGCACAGTGGCATAGTTTCCAAACCCACAAATCTGCTATCTTTACACCTTCAAATGCCTGTGACAGTATAGAAGCTTTAAGTTTGCCTCCTACCATTCAAAGCTCTTGGATCCAGGTTTAGCAGCCATCTAAAATTTACAAAACTAGACAACAGATCTGCTATGCATGAAGCTGAAAATTACTGTCTGAAAACAAACCCCTGCAGATGGCACTTCTAATCTACTTACTGTGGCACCTATGTTTCAGAAGTATAAGCAGACATTCTGTAAATATTTTCATTTAATGCAAATCTAAACATTGAATTGATTTATAAAGCAACTTAAAACCCAGAAATGCAAGTAAGTGAGATAACACATATTGTGTTTACGAACTTCATATTATTAAATGACTTTATTCAGACAGCATAAATTCTAGGTTTGCCTCCTGTTTACCAGATCACAATTCACAAGAGCAAACTAAAAGCACAGAAGTGAGTTTCTGCGTCACTATTTTATAAAATAACATGGCTTTGTGTGAAAGACAGAAACATACATTAGTTTATGAGAGAGATAGGATCTCTTCATGGATTCAAAATAGCTATAGACAAATCTCATACAAATTTAACTGAGCAATTGCAGGCCTGACAGAAAAACAATGTAAGGAAACTGGTGAACACAGATGAAAGTGCCAAAATAAAGACGGAAGAACTATGGGGGAAAAAATGCAACACTGCAAGGAAATTACTTTTCTTGTAAAAATGTTCATGTTCTATGAACAGATAACTCTGAAAAGACATATGACTTTTTATAAGTGACAGTTAGTTAAATGAAAAATGCAACAATTAATCACTGAATAAGACAAGTAAAATGCTTTTCCAATAGTCACTGAAATACCAGAAATTACACTACACTGAAAGATTTGCAGTTCATCCTGACTTGGATACAACAGACCATAGATAAAAACACCAACTAAAAAACTCTTTATGAGTACTCTTAAAGTAGAAATGTCTCACTCTTCTTGGTTGCTGCCAGAACAGTTACTAAAGATATATGCACAATGCCAGAAGATCATTATCCATTAAAAGCATTCTTCCAACAGAGTTTAACCCACATAAATGAAGTATAGGACAAACACCTTTGGATATCAATATGAATAATGTTGATATTTTGCCTAGCAGAATTGCAGATCTGCCACTGTAATTCATAACCATCCAACCTGTGAAAACTCTTCAAGAAGAAATCCTATGGTAAAAATTTTCAGGTCCAACTACAAAACAGATTTAGATATGATTTTTAAAAAGTCCTATAAGAAACCCTGAATTTTTTTTGTCTTACTTCTTTGCTTCCACTTTGTTCCAATGATACAGATTCTGTTCAGATCTTGGAAACTATTTTCTTCATTTGTTATTGTTAGCAAGTATGCCTAATTTTACCATTTTCTCAAATTTATTGGCTTCTGATCAGTAGTAAACCTCTTAATGATCCTTTTTCATTATTTACAAGAATACTTATGTTTCTCGCTGCAGAAACTGGACAGTACAATGTAGTAACTACTCTGGATTATGTGTGGGCAAACAATTGGTACTCTATCACTTTGAATTTCCAAGACAAAAAGCACAAATGGAACAAAACAGGAACCAGTATGACATATTTATATGATTTTACATTTAAAAACTACCCATGCTTTCCTATAAGCCCACCAATGTCTTAAGTGTACCTCAAGAACTCTGTGGTAAATAACATAGATACTGCTCTCCTTCAGCTCTTACCTATGTCAAATGCTTCTACTAGATACAAAAGGACATCTCTTAACTGCTAATTTGATATGAAAACAGGCAGCTTTAGTAACTTTGTCTCAAAAAGCCCAGAATGATTGGTTCAACAAAAGCCAGACAAGAATGACAAACATGACCAGGAGTAGGGAGAAAACTTAACAAGAACACTAACTTCTCAGTTTGGTTTTCTATTATATAAGAAATACATGGATTGCACTTTCATATTCACTCACGGAAAATATATTAACTACACAGTTTACAATTATGGTAAATAAATATAATATTGTGTATATTTATACATGGAAAAATTAATTCCAAAATATACCAATTTCTGAAAAATCACAGTTGAGAAATGGGCAGCCTTGTTCAGAATGGGGAGAAACAAAAACTAGAAGCAGAAAAAGAGAAGTTTACAAAAAACAGATACACTTGCCTAACATTCATCAGGAAATAAAATCCCACAAAATTCTAGTACTGTGCTTTTCTCTCTCAAGACCAAGTTTAATAACACTAATTTTATTTAAAATATTACTCTCAGAAATAAATACATCCCTTTAGATGCTTCAGTATGGTTGACAAGCTTTTGTCTGAGGAACAGCTAATGCATTCGAAGTGTCAAGAAACTCAACCTTAAACCTTTGTCATGGCTGTATGAAAGGAATTCCAGAGCAAATGAAATGACAGCTACGGTCCATGAAACACTAATCAGATTTCCATGTGTTCAGTGTTTCATTATTGTACAGACAATGGCACATTTTCTGTCTCAGTTGTTGTATAACTGGAACAAGACTATGGCATATAGCAGAGATCAAAAGATGACTTTAAACCTATTCCCATCCAACTGATCCAGGGGAAGATAATATTCCACAGAATCAGTAAGAGCACTTGGGGGTGGTGGTAACCAGAGCTGCTTGTAGCTATAGCAGCCATTTGGTATATCAGGGGTGTAAGTGCCTCATGGCAATGCTCCATACTTCTGCCCTCCACAGCAGAGGCGGAGAGAAGTACAGCATTTGGAGCCAACTCAAACTTCAGAGCAGCCTTGATAAAACTGAATCTTGCTATCCCTCAAATCAAAACAAATTAACTTATTCTGACTTCATACTTTGGAAGGGGGAGTAGCAAAACTCAGTTCTGTAGTGGGCACAGGGCAGCTCACAGGCGCAGAGACAGGCTGACATGGATCATGGAGGCATGAAGTGAGGGAAATCTCCCTTTTTCTCTCAAACGACATTCTCCCAAGTTCTGACACTTCCCTGTCTTGCATCTGCTGTTTACTTTGGGACATCTCCCCCATTCTACTTTGAATTAATCGCCACCATGACCCCTTGCTGAGACTTAAGGCCTTCTGTGCCATAGGCAAATTGCTTATAGTCACCTTTGCCTCGTCTCTATAGCAATTGCTCTCCCCACTCTACAGGAGCAGCCCCTACACAAGCTCCTGCATGGTCTTCCCACAAGGAAAATGTCCCCTTCCTGCTATGGAACTAGGAAACAAACAGGGGCAGAGTAAAGAAAAATGCAGAACACCTCTCAAGACCCCTGTTTGCTTCATTCGGTTTTGCTGAGGTCCTAAGGAAGGATGAAAAATGGCTATAAGAGACAGCAAAGGAAAAGTGAAACATTGGGCATTAGAAACTGAGAGTAATCAGAGTGCTGGAGTGGGGGGAGGCTGAACAGGAACAGAGCTGACAGTCACTCATCCTCCCTAGCAGCAGCCCTCACACCTGCTGAACCCTTTTTCCTGACGGCCACAAGAGGAGGCAGAAAACAGGAGCTGCAGAGGGGCAACGTGGCTACCGCAGTCATTTGGAGCACTGGTCCTCACAGGCAAGGCAGCGGGTTCACAGCTACCTTCACCTACTAGCTGGCCTGGGCAACTGCATGTGCCTGTGCTTCGACCTCCAACAGGACAGCTCTATTCAGAACAAGTGTTTCTTTTCACTTTTACAAAAGGACCCCGAAGAAATTCATATCCATTACACTACCCATTGTAAGATGTACTTACCTTACCTGAAGTCAACTCAAAATTTGGTTAAGAACCACAAACAGCCCCCTTCCGCAGCCTAAGCTGTGTCATGTCTGTTATACGAAATCAGACTGTTTCACTTAGTCCCAATTACAAACGTACAATATTAAGTTATAGAACAAGAAGTCTATATTAGCTATGGAAATCAAGGCTTTGCACTATGCAATTATGATGTTGCTTTCTCAGGTCTGTGAAGGACACCATGTCAGAGAAGTGAAATGTTCACTACAGGATTTCTAGAGAGTATTCCCAACAGCTGTAGCATGTGTGAAGCAGTCACCTGACCCTTCCTAGAAGCAGCCCTACTATTTTTGTATTACAATAAATAGATTTTCTACTGTGACATAAACCCATTGAGAGGACAAATATGTTGTTTCACTAACTCCTGTTAAATCTCATGTTACTGCAATCTAACTTGGATATTCATTATTAAAATAAGATGCCTCTTTACTAATTTTATGTAACCTTCAGCCATTTATTTACTGAAAAAGCTGTCTCTTCACTAACACCAGTGTTACTTGTACCAGCAACTAAGCAGCTATCTAAACAAGACTCGAGTCTCTTTAAGAACCTTTCAGAATGCAGTTTGTCTTTCCCAGCAATACTACAAAATAATCAAGGATACTCCTTTTCCTATGCACTTTTGCAGCATGGGCCTCCTCTATTCATAAAATGGCACAGTGTTGGCAGGAATTACATGCAAAAGGCATGCATAGGACTTGGGGGATATTCTTTCTGAAGATGGGAAGTTGGCCTTTGAGAAGTGTATGTCATATTTCTCAGGGTTTAGAGGAAGAGGTAGTGAAACAAATTATACTGCAACCCAGAGGGACAGTTTTGTAATTACTACAACATGGGAAGCTTGAGGGAGGCTTCTATGGAGCTGTCACTGTTGAATGAGAGTAGCTGACATATAAGACTAAGTAGTTTTCTGATTTTTTCAACTCTCTTTAAACCAATCTCTTCCAGACACATGGTTCATAAAATCCCATAGGAACTTCTCTGTCATTTCCTGAAAAATAACTTACTTGGCTTTCCAAGCCACTCCCTTGCCAGAGAAACACTGACTATGGAAATCTAATTTGTAACCTAACCAAGAAGCTACAAGATCTGACTTGCTTTTGATAGTTTTCTTTGTTAGCCCTGAAGAGCACAATTGTTACACAGGTGATACCCTTTTAAGACTTCCCTGGTACTGCGGTCCCCTATTTTGCTGACATCCTTAGAATCAAACTCGAGGAAAAATGTGCCAATCTTTTAATGAATAAGGAGAAAGTTCCTAACAAATGCTAATGCCTACAGTCACACAAACAAAAAAATCAGCCTCCTCTGCTCTATTTGTTCACCTGGACCATCTCAATGTCTCTTATCAGAAGTGTTCTACTAATAGAATAACCATGCATCTTTCTATGGAAAAGATTAACTTTCCAATAGAAATAGTATATTCGGATAAAACACTTGAATATTGCAAAAAAATAACTGATGGTGAAAGTATATTTACATGAAAAGTCTAAGTTTGATGAAACATAAGGACTTTTCTATTTTGTCACAAAATCCTTTGCTATTTTATTTGGATTCTATAGAGTCCTCCCACTTCCCAAGGCAGGATGCAATTCCCAATGACAATGAAAGGATCCCCACTTGCAGTAAAATAGCTCCAAAAAACTCCTTTTATTGAAAGGCTAGACACAAAACTAAGTTTATTTCTAGAAAGTTTAAGACTGTATTACTTTGCTTACCCTTGTATTTGCTGTCTGCAGAGTGCCTGGGTCACCTTAGACTTCCAAAGCACAGATGTTTTGTTTAGAAACAAAAATGTCAAATATGTGTCAAAGAACACATTAAAACAGTATATGCACAGCAGCGTGATAAGCACTATACTTCAAAGGACCTGGCATTGTATGCCAAAGGAGCTGGCATGTCTTATATTCCATGGTATGTCTACCATAGTATGTGAATTTGGCTTTTTTCTCTGCTAGTGACTAACTAAACACATATGAACATGAAACACAACAGTATTTAGCCACATTACATTACACACAAGCTATTAAAATCAGCTCTATATTCTTCACAGTGAGTAAATACTGGGGGTAAGAAATACCACATACCCAGCTTGCATCTTTTCTTACTAGGGTCTCTGCAGTAACCCATCTGAGAAGTCTCTGCTCCACTTTATCTGTCAACATAAGTAGTTCATCTGAACCACTTTTCAAGAGTGGTAGTCAAAGCAGTGAAAGATGTTGCCTTTTTAAAAATCTGTGCACCTTAGCAAAGATCCTTCATTTAAGCATTGGGATTAGTTGGCTTAGTGTCCACAGTGAATGCAGATATTCCTAAACCAGATTTAAACTATTCCAGCTACTGCTGGCAGTATAGCAGTAGCAGCAGGGTGGGTAGCATAAGATGCAAAACTGGTGTCAAAGTCCGGACAATGGTCAGCGCCAATGAAGCCAGCCTGGCTCTAACCAGGTATATCTGTGGGAGCTGCGGTCAGTGAAGCGCAGGTGTCCCACAAAGAGAAGCAAGGGTGAGTGTGAAGTTCAGAGGGATGCAGAAGGTTTGGATTTGACTTGAGCACAACACACTGGGGGAAGAGAAAAAATATTTCTTAATTTTCTTTTCTTAGAGTTACTTAATAAAACACAACAAGTAGCTGAATTGCAGTTTTAAGGAGAACTGCATTGGCCTTAGTGGAAGAGCTAAGGCAGCACTGAATTTGACTCAAACACACATCTGAGAAAAGGCAACATCTAAACCACTTATGGAGACTACCTCAACATGTTGTATAGGCTCAAAGCCAGTAGAAATACTAACATAAACCAATATCCAGGATAATATATAAAGTATCCTATTAGCAATTTTGCGATACAAGATTGAATAACCTATCAGAACTGGTTGTACAATTAAATATTTACCATTTGAAAGACAATTAAAATTGATTCAATGAGGATTATGTTAATTTGCAACTAGCCTCTCAATCACTTGGAAGACAGTGAGGCAAAACATCAAGCAATCACATGCCTGCACATGTATTCAGGCAGATAAAGTATTATGTATCCAACACATTTCAGAAAGATTTTAAGTTATGAATCAAGTCTGATGATGGCAACGTGAAGATAAAAACATGCATACTGCAAACAAAGTGACAGGCAACGGATGATCGAAAATTGTACTAAATGTTTAATTGCTGACTGTCACCTGAACTGAAAAAAAACCCAGTATGCCAATCTCTTCAAATGTTAACTAGAAGCATCAGAGTCAAAAAAAGTATTGACAAGTCTAAAAATCTGTGACTGTTTTTTCCTCAAAGAAGAAAAATTTAGAAACAGCCAAGCACAGGCTGCTGAAGAACTAACCTGTCTTGAACACTTCAGTAAAAAAAGCTTACAGATTCCTAAATACAGCACAATGAAGAAATAATATCCATATATTAAATTTTAGCTGGAATTTGAGTCACATTTCATATCCTGGTTCTTGGGTGAAAAAGAAATCTTTATTAACTCTACTAGAAAATTCTGGATGTTCATCACCTGCAGATAACAACCAATTCCCCTACCTAAACCTCTAAATTCAATTGGACAAATTCAAAAGTACTATCGAAAATAATAATAAGTCGCTACAGATACAATGCAATACTGTCACAGATATCACTCTTTCCCTCATTCTGAGTCTTTAAACTTTCCTTTTGCCTTATTATGAACTTACTGAAAACTCCACTCCCCTATGCAAACCTCACCAAATCTCAGCATTTTCCTGGTTCTAACCTTTTGTGATGCATATAAAAAATTTGTCTTTTCTATTCACAAAAACATTGCCATAAATAACTTATTCAAATGGGTTTTTTTGTTACAGAGGCTCTATTATTGTGAGTCTCCAGTGCCTCCCTGCAGAAAGAATGTAAACTTCACTTCACTTTCAGTTCTTAGTTGCAGTGAAAGCTGATTCTTTTATGTATTTATAGAAAGTGCCATTTCTCTAATTACAGTGCAGAAAAAATGCAACTTATCCTGTATGTGTGCAAGGTGCCATCTTATCTTCAACTGCCTCAGCAGTTGCTCATCTTTCTGTACAGCCTCTGTCCCCACTTTTCTTTTCACCCACATACATTTTCACAGGTAAGAAATCTAAATGGGTAACTACGGGACATTGATCTTATATCCTTCCTGTTTCATACTTCAGCTCACACACACTATTATTTTTAACTAACATCTCAATAACATTTGAAGAGGACCTGAGATGGAGTTAATTTAATAAAACATATTATAAGTTAATGGCAGTGCTAGGAATAATTATAATAATCTAATATTTTCTGTTACAAGACTGTTCTCAGTTACATATAGTTTTGCCAACCTTTAATTTTTGAGCTTCGATTTTTCATACCAGGTATGTGATTCAGACAGAAAATATTTTTATAAAGTTACAGCTGAGACAGTCCAAACACAAACTTAAAGAAAAATATATTTTACTTTACACGTGCCGAAAGAACAAATCAAAACCTCCAAACCCAACCCAAAAGAAAGCCCATGCCATTTCACACAAATTCCCTCAGGACTAGGACGAGAAAACCAGTAAGACAGCTGGGAGGCAAATCTGGCTAACCCATAAACTTCTGGAACAAACTCTTAACAAAACTTGGCACAAAGCATGTGCACAATGTACGTCTTCCAACGGCATCAGCATTCCTGGTGCTCTGTTATTTTTACAGTGCATCCCTACTGACTGCATGTTTATGGCATCTCCACAAAGCTCAGGTAAATTTAACGCCTACAGAGTAGTTTTCTACGCTTCAGGAGCCACTATGATATTAGGGAGCAGAAAAAAGATTAGACAATGCTTTTTAGTTTTTGTGAGAAAGAGATGCTGGACAGGAATCTACGCTATGGCACACGGAACACCACCTGAAAAGACCATACAGTGTTACCATTAGAAAAAAAAAGCAGGCCAAGGAAGACCAGAAGGGCCTTTTAGTCTGAAGTAGTCCAGCTCCTGTAACCTTGAAGGGAATGCATGATTTCATCATGTATGAATCAGAAAAGTATGTCACTGGATCTATTCACTGTGAGAACCCATTGGTAACACACAGTATTCTGCTGGTGGGGCAGATGGTAGATAAAAAAATATCAAACACCTTTTAGTCTAGAGGCCCGTACTAGGGACCTAAAAGCTCCACATGCAATGATCATATGTCTGGGGCAGTACCTATCCAAATGATGTACTCCCTTCCCTTTATTACCAGTCACCTGTTATGGGGTAGAAAAAGCAGAAACTGTTAAGAAACACTGGTTGTGAACTTAAGTACTCAAAGTGTCATTTAAACTATTCACACAATGTAACCCAGTGTCACTGTACATACTTACCTGCAGCGGTCAGTTACATGCTACTTTTCCCTAGTGAGCACCTTTTCAGCTCAGCATGCAGGATTGACAGTGTCATGGGAACAAATGAGCCCTGGAGATGATGCTCTTAGGGCTCTTTCAATGTAAGAATTAAAAAAAAACATTTAAAAAGGTAGGAAAAACATACGTATGGAAAGTATGGCCTCAAGATAAAGGCAAACGGTAACATCACAGTCACTTTGGAAACTTTAGATCTATAGTCCAAGTACTTCTGCAACACTGAACAATTTATTTCATGCTTTTTCCTAGGTTAAAATGCCAAGCCTTCAGAGACCAGTGGATGCAGAGCAGAGATGTACATGTACAGGTCTTGATTTCAGGACATGAGAAACTAACTCTGGCACTTACTCGCTTCTTCCTGATTTTGTCAAGAAGGCTTTTCAATAAGGATTGCATGTAAAATGCAGGGGGAAGAACAAGAACAACAGAAAACCAAAAGCCCACCACCAAACCTGGCAAGTGCACACACAAACTCAAATGCCTCCTTGAAGTCAGCTCCTACATGCACTGCCATCTAGCTATTTTAACATGAGAAGCTGTATCCTTGCAGGGACCACCCTACACACAGACCCAACATATCTCAACTCCTCCTTCTAGGGTAAAGAGCTAGAGAAGGAAACAGAAAAGCTATTCCAGAATATGCAGTATTGATTTTTCTACCTGAGGAAAGAGAGTCTCAGGGAAAAACAACTCCTTGCTCTTCTAACTCGTAAGAGAAGTCTCAAAAAAGACATTAACCTGCAAAACTATGAACCACTGCAGAATTTTGCTCTAGACAGCGTTTTTGGCATACGTTGACACTACACAAGTGAAAAATCATCAAATAGTATTCATACTTCTGGTATTCTTGAAATACATAAAAGGAAAAAAAGTTATTTTTCCTCAAACTTTGTAATCACTGCAATTGCTAACAAATACTGAAACCAGTGGAGGATTTTAAAGTAGAACAAACTCCTCTAATTTCTCTAAGATCACAGAAAAAAAGAGCAAACCACTTCATTTAAGTGTGTAGGTAAAAAACTGTTAGTGTTAGAAGACTGACATTTTCTTATTCCTGTATCACGTTAGCTTTCTAAGATCTTGATGATCATTTCTATATGAAATTGTAATGCCCTACTAAAACTGAACATAAGATTGCTGACTGCAAAGACTGATAGGATTTATAATGGTCTTAAAGGAAGATATTAATTATTACTGCAGTTTACTGTGACAAGATAACACTTCTAAAACAATTTCAGAAAAAAACCCCTAGCACTTGAATGCTTTTGGACAGTTGTTGCTTTATCTACATGTTACCCAACATGCTGGGTTTCAAAAAAAGTCTTCCCCCAGCATGTGTCATGACATCCAACTGTGAAATAAATAAATAGCTTGCAAAATGCTACCCATCAGAAATAAACAATGTAAAATGCATAATCCCATTCCCAGATCTTTGCACTGAAAACAACATTTTTTCCCCCCTTCATTTTCTTTTTTTAAAAAAGAACCAATGGGAAATTACTGCATGCAAAACTCAGTTTTTTAGGAAAGTAAGAGCATGACAGATCTAGTGCCAAATCTGGACTATTTAATAGTTTCATCAGGAAATCTCCACTGGATAAACACTGCAGCTGGGGCCTGAAGCGGTGGTGGAGAAAGTCGAAACATGATAGGTCAAGACCCTGTGCAATCTGACCTTTGTTGGCCCTGTTTGAGCATGGGTGAGGTGAGGGGTGCCTACATCTTCATGGGCCCCTACTAATCTAAATGACTCTGTGATCCTATGAAATACCCCTTTTAACTCAGGAGGAAAAGTAGAAAGACAAAAATATCTGCTTCTCTGTGCTCGTTTTTTGGCTGACAGTTTGAAGATCCAGTTATGTATTCCCAGCTTTTACTCTGTCACAGATTTGTAGAGTTTTGTGTTATTAGGCAGCAATTTGCCCTTCTGCTTTGTGGAGTAACTATCTTGAAGGATTAAATTTATTCTGATTTAGGATATCAGATGATATCCTGAATTTGTTGTTTCTGTGAAGATCCTGTTGCAATATTTTGAAGAAGATGGGTGGGATGGGAGACAGTAGATATTCCCATTAGCTTCACACTATTTATCTTCTTAAGAGCCTTTCATCCTTCCCACCAGATACAGGGGAAAAAAGTCAGGTCGACAAGTCACCATTCAAACAGTAATTCATTCACCACAGACAAAATCCTTCCTAAACTACAAATAATGCTTGTTTGCTCAAACAGCAATCCCAGAGGAGCCAGGAGGGAATCTCAAGCTGGCATCACCTTTGTGGTTCTCTCCATTTCCTCTGTGACTTCAGCAGTGCTTTCTTACACATTCATTATTGCCATTCCAAATAAGGCTAATATTAGCTTTTATGGGTTCTACAAAGAGTGAAATTTCTCAGACTGCTGGTGATCTAATCGTGAATATTTGCTGTTGTCACTGAACAGTACAGCATACTTCCTCAACAAAGGTTCAAAAGGTAACTAGAGGTAACTAGCAACAACTAGAGCTCTCAATATGTCATAAAAGTTGCTGGATTAATGAAAAAGCTCATCAGATCACCAGCATGTATTAATCATACACTTGAGACTACATACTTATTGATGTGTATATAACACAATGAAAGTTACTATTTACATTCCATTTTATATGATTAGGATTAAAGGTGAAGTTTCTAGCAAGAGAAGATCAATACTTTTCTATGTTCAGAAGCCTTCAAACCATCAACCTATGTTCAATCAAACATACTGGAAATTGAAAATTCAGCAGCAATTTACAGTAAAATGAATAGCCAGTAAACAAACTGTATACATTTACATAAGCAAAACTCTCTTTTTCCATGTTTATTTTAATTGCTCCAGGGTGCCATAAAATCACAGGATCTACACTCTGCTAATGCACATTGATCCAAACCTTGCAAAGATTTGGGCAAGACATGTACCAAATTTTGTTAATGTCCTAAAAAGCAGCAGAAGAAAGCATTATGCAGTCAAAGCAAACTATTATTAAATGTGTAGCAAGTAAGCGTGACTGTACTGTTGGGTAAAATAAGGGTCTCCAAAAATGCTGACAGTAGTAAAATAACCTTTGTTAGGCACAGTGCCTATTCAGTAGATAACTGAAGCAAATCCCAATCTCAAAACACTACAGAACCTCAAAAATACACAAATTACATTTGTCAACAAAACAGCTCAGTTCCTACATGAAAAGGGAAAGCATGTGGAGACAGAACAGTAAATAAACGGGGTTTAAAATACAAATCTTGTAAGCATAAGCTTTAAGATCCAACTAAAAATACATAACTGAGAGATGACCTATTTACCTGCAAGATGTGTATACCTTTTAAAGTTGTTTGGTTTGTTTTCTTGGGTTATTTTTGTTTGTGAGTTGTTTTTTTTTTTATTATTTTTAAGTTACCACAAAGCATCCATTTATTAATGAACACACTGTGCTTGATAAATAAATAAATACATTGCCTGCTTATAGCTAGAGGCATTTAAAATATTCAATACATCAGGAATAGAAGTCTGAAAATATTTTTCATGGTTTTGTTGTTCTTAAAATGGGAACTCAAATGCCTTAAGTTTTTGGTGAAAAGTCACAGTAATGACTAAACAATGACCTTATTCATTCTTTCTTCTACCCCCTTCATACAAGCTGGCTTACAATGACCTCATACCAACCTCAACAAACATTATTCTGCAGATTATGATCCAATTTAAAATAAGAATTTAAAATATGTTTCCTCTTCTCCTCACCTTCCATTTCAAGGTATTTTAATCAGTGAAAAGTTGTACTTTCTAGACTTTTTGTTAATGCAAAGAAAAAAGAGGTTCTCTGACTGAATAAAACCTCAAGTGACTTGCTTCCAAATCAGATTTGTACTGTCCCCTCTCAAGACACCTATTTACATGAAATCTCTTATAGTTTCTCTGCCTGTATAAAATGCAGATGCCACTGCACATCAGGCCTGTGTTTGCCTCTTTGCACAGACAGTCCAAAACAGTTTTCCTGATCTGTTTCAACTTGAAATGTTGTCAATATATGGATTGTCTTGCTTTCTAATTCAGTGAAAAATCTAGTTTTCCATTAGTCTCTGCCTTTCTAATTTTCGATACAGCTTTACTAAATGTAATTATTAAAGGCAGATTCAAGAAAGCAATTACTGAGCTACTGGTTTGTATCTCTGAAGTCTTAATAAGGAACAAGGAGTTGAAGTGACAGAAACATGGCAAAATCTGTAAATAAAAAAAATAAAAAAAAGGAACAAAACCCCAAAACTGAACCAAAACCCCAAACCTGGCTAGGTGTTTACTTTAATATACAATACACAGAGAGAAAAATCAGAATGATATATAAAATCACTATGATCAGTATATGTTTGGGGTAACCACACAACTCCCTCTTATCACAAACGAGTTTTAATGTTTATATTGCTGTGCACTGTATTGGAATTGAAAGTATATTTCAGCGCTGCTGCAGAAACAGCTCTAGAAAGAGATTTTAAAATATCAAAAGTGGGACTGCGAATAATGGGAAAGTGTAATTTTTCCCCTCTTCATTTGGGGATTTTCAATGTATTTGGGAGGTTAGAGTATTTGGAGGGGTTTTTCTGGACTATGAGATACGTAATCTGACTTGTCAGTTCTAGCAACCAAGTATTCAAAGTAAAATAAAAGTGATTACATAAAAAATGTAATAGGTAGAAAATATGCAGTAATTGTTTTAAACCCAAGAAATGTCCTAAAGCACAGGAAGGCACTAGGTTGTAGCAGAACCCTCTTGCTAGTTTTTAGAGAATTTCAGTAGCTGTTCTCAAGATGGCTGAGTCCAGACACACAAGACTGCAGCTGGAATATTTTCCTTCTGGGTAATGATTTAATTTCCCTTTCTGTCCTACAAAGAAGTGGGTAATATCCACAATGAAGTCAGTAACAGACGTCCCACTTAACAGCTACACCTTGACAGTACTCTGGTTTTCTGACAATTATTCTACACACACTATGGGTTGCTGTAAAACCATTTTGGTCATTTTATGTATCAGAAAGAATGACAAATGTTTATCACTTGCAAGGCAAAAAATACTGGCTCTGAGTGAGTTCATAAGCCAAACAGAGAAATAACAAAATAGAAATTAACTAAAATTGTTTTCTGATTTATAATAAACATCAACCCACACAGAGCTCTCCAACAGCCTCACCACAACAGTTCATCATATGCAGTAAATTAATTAAAGTATGCTAGCAGAGTAGCAATTAGTAACTTGGCATCACTTTCCACTGGTACAAATGTGTAACATCAGAAGAGCACCTAGCCACTCCTTGTATACAATACAAAGGTAATTCGCATCAAATAATTAACAATATAAAGGAAAGGTAGAAGAAAGAGCTGATGTCTGAAAAAATAGAGAATACAGTTAATTTTGACTGGTTTAGTTTAACTAAGATTCATGCCCCTCTCAAGAAACCTGGTCTAAGTTTTCCAGCTGAGGAAAAAGGTTTGAAAGCCTTGCAGAAACCCCCTCAGGTGATGGTATAATGATGGTATAATGATGCATAACTGAGAGCCCAAACTGAGGACTCCAGAAGTCGATGGGAATCGTGATTCCTGCTCTGAAACCAGGTGTTTCAGCTGAGACACTCTGGTACACATGGGAAGTATGGTGAGTGACTGGTGAAAACCAAATCCCCAGTACAAAAGCACTGTCCACATGGCACATGCCCAAGCCTCTCACAGTGGAAGCACAGTACCAAATCTGAGGGCTCTTGAGCTTTTTTTCATACAAATCACACTTCAGTATAACAGATAAGAATACTAAATTATGATAGCATAATTAAGGTAGCAAATACTTAACTGGATATGGTAGACTGGTACTTAATTACACATCTGTATAAACATGTACGTAACATCACAAAAAGATAACACCCGTATCTTCTCAGCAGTTTTGCCAGTGGCCAGCAGAGCAGGTTGGAAGGCAAGCTCAGTGAGACTGCTATTACAAGTGGGTAGACTACAGATCAATCTGTTAGCGCATTAGCAGGTGTCACTTTAGATACTAAAATCATTATTTTTTTTAGAAAAACATTTCATTTTATTCATATATTCAGTTTCTCTTCAAACTCACAACTTCCATGTTTTCCTTCTTGTGCAGTAGCAAACCTGGTAAAGATAGGATGTCTATGCTGCATAGGAAGGACTAAACCAACCTTCCAGACAAAAAGCCAAATGCCATGCTCCTGTCAAAACAGCTTAAATGTTTATCTAGCTCCAACCAGCTATTATAGAAATTTCCTCTCCTCCCAGAAGACTGTGCTCTGGAGCTTGCATAGTAAACTTCTTATCGTAAAACTGGAGCTAGAGTCTGTTCCACAGTGTAAGACTCATAATACAGCTAACTATAAGTGGAATACTGAATAGTACTAATCTTTCTCCTCTTTGTACTATTTCGTGTGACAGTTGATCCTCATTGGAATCATGAAGTATGACAAAAAAAAATTCAAATGAGAAAAATATTGCACATTTCAGCTACAATTCCCCACTACAGAATGCAACTATTTTGTTCTTCACTCTCCTGTTGTCAATTTTGAGGTTCTTTAAGCTTCCCCAACCAATCAAAAGCCCTCCATTTTTCAATTCTGTTGTGAAATATTGAAGAAATTAACTATTTGGAGCTTTGAAAGAGTATGTTAGCATAAATAACATATTACTATTGTGTGCTGCCTAGGAGAACATTTTCTATTTTTATTTAATCTTCCTTCATTTTAACAGCAAGTAGGACTGAAGACTTAGTATCAAAAGACAAAAATAAAGTAAGAGGTAACTTCTAAGTGGGCCATTTAAAAAACTGTGGTCAGTGCTGCCCTGTAAGACAAAAAGCCTTCTTTTTCTCTTCAGTCTTTTTGAATGATTTGACTTGTACAAGCCACAGTCATTTTGTTGCATGCTCACAGAAAATGAAAAATCTTGTATGTAGCAATATCAAATCATTTATACACAGCAGAGATCAGCTGTCATTTCTGTCTATCCTATCCTAGCAGTACATCCCCTCCCACACTTCTCTTTAGTCTAGGGGAGCTGTCAAGTTCCTAGTTTCTGACACGTATTTACATCATTCAATGACATCTGACAGTAGTGAAAGGCCACAGAAAACTGCTTATTGATCAGAGCAAAACTAGTTGACGGAACAGATGAGGTTGTATCACAGAAATGCAGCCACACTCAGGTGATGACATTTTGCTCCCTTGTATACAAGTGCTTAACGGAATACAACTTCATCAGATGATGCCACTAGTGCTTAAAGAATTGAACAGTTCTCATGAGGGTTTGTCTATGCGGTGATGAGGACAATCTATCTGTACTGGTACCAATGTATTACTAACCCATTTTGCTCATGAAGACTTGCAAACTACCAGCCAATGTGTCCTGATGAGTACACTAAGAGACACTGAAGACTCAATCTTGCCAAAACCTAATTGAGCTGACCTTTAAAAAAAAGATAGAATTACCATTTAGGGAGCAAGATCTACTCGAGATTTAGTTCTGCAGAATTGTGCGGTGCTTAGTAAAGACATTTTAAATGACCATTTTTATGCCTGGGACTCGTACAGTTTCCCAATGGAAGTGATAACTGTTCATTAGTATTTCAGAGGTTATTATATCAGCTGCATGAGTGTCTTTCAAACTGTATTGATTTCAATGCTGTAGAGTTCTTGGGCAGAAGCTCTACATACAAACTGTGCTGCAGCTAAAATATTATTTTTATTACTTTCTTCTTTTTGTTGAGTAGAAAGCCACATCCAATGTAAACATATTTTCCACAGAGTAACCTATAAGGATATAATTACAGTATACAACCATTCTTTACAGAATCTATGTTTGCATTAGCAGTGTAACTGGAAAACTCAAAGCAGTTTTAACATAAAGTAAACTCAAGTGATTCAAAAAGCCAGTATGTTACTGGAAAAACTTGCAATCATGAAACTTCTAGGGGTACACTGATTACAGCACAAACCTCAGAAGAACTTGATTTCCATTTCATATCTTACAGTAGATAACAGCAGTAGGTCTTTGTTTCAAAATAAAAAATAGAGGGGGAAAAAGATGCTGATGGTCCAAAAAGTCACTCTTCACAATGACTAAGTGTTGCTCAGCCTTTCTTAAGTTAAGCCGTGCATTCAGGTTAACTACTTAAAATTGAAAAGAGTTTTCAAATTCAAACCAAAACTACTGGGCACCTCAGACACTCAGAAAATTTCAGTTTCAAAGGGATAGAGATAAAAGTCTCAGGTCTCAGAGAAGGCATTTCCTATCACTTAACTTAGACAAGTATCATAGGACTACAGATTGACTAAATCCAAGCCCTACACAACTAGAGAAATCCAAGCTTCAAAAATAACAGAGAAATGCAAGCGAATTGTGTCTTAAACAGAGTACGTACTCTGCTATTTCTCAGTAGAAACAACATGGCCTATCCTATATGTGACTTACTAATAACAGCAGAAAAATATGACAGCAGTCTTGCTTTTTCAGCTCAGTTGTATCACTGAAACTCCTTTCAGACAAAAAGACTAACTTAGAAGTGTGTCTTGTTCTTTCCTTGGTGTTCTTGTAACACACTGGAAAAAAAAAAAGTCTAGAAGAATTTTGCTTTCAGGCTGGAAAAAACATTGGGATAAACAGAGATTTTCCTAGGTTATCTGGCTAAGTTTGGATCAAGTTTCAGGTACAGAGCAATCATTTCTCCCAGTCTAATAGTATCTCACTGTAATAAAACTTCCAATGTCTACTCTACAGGAAAAAGAAAAAAAAAAGGGGGGGGGGGGAAGAGGTAAAAAAGAAATAGCTGCAGCACAACAGTTACAAGACTGAATTTATTTTATTAGCCCTGGCAAAACACTTCTTTCCCTTTGTTTTTGTGGTTGGTTGTTTTTTGGGGGTTTTTTTTGTTTTTTTTTTTTTTTTTTTTCCCTGAAATTTAAGAAGACTTTCAATGCGTACTGATTACTTGTGATGGAAGATTTCAGTCCAGACGCCAATAATTACAATGATTCAGAAAAATAAAACGAAGGACTTAATCTTACCAAACAGCCTGGTAAATCTAACAGAAACTGTGTCATCTCAGACACTATGGTTAGCTGTCTGTATTTGTTTGCACATAGACAAACCCATGCATACTTAACATGTACAGAACTAAGGGGAAAAAGGAAGGTAAAGAAACAGTCACATATTCAACGTATGTGATGTCAAATGTCTGAAAAGCAAACTCTCTGTAATCTTCTCAAAGTTAATGGGAAGAGAAGACGACGTACTCCAGACAACAGACAGTATGGATAGGATGCTATTTTATGTATATTTAAGAAACTTATTTTAGCACTGACCTTTTTTTTTTTTTTAACAAAATAGAGATAAAAAAAACCAAGACAAAGAAGTGCTCCACATTCTGCCATAAAACTCTTCTCTACATAAGATTTTATTCATAAGAACTTAGAATTATCAAGAATATCTTTAGACAAGAAGTCGCAGACAAATTACAGTTTGTCCTTTCCAAGTCTGGTTCTTGTACTTTGCGCTTATATAGAAAACAGGAAATTCTCTTCATCTCAGTTGTCTGATATGCATAAATATCTGGGCTCAGAGCCTTGATACTGATACTGATGATGGCAACAAATCATAGTCAATTATGAAAAAAAAAAATCAAACCAAAAAACCAACCCAAACAAAAATACCCAAGTGAACCTACTTTTGAATTAACCCTGGATCTAGAACCGTTTGCTTTACTTTAAGTCCAAAGCACAAGAAACACCTCTCTTAATTCAAATAAATTAAACAATTTTGAGTTACCCTGAAAATCAAACATACACAACACAGTATTAATCATTTCCAAATTTTGCTGGACATACCTTGGAATGAGTTCTCTCACACCAAAGCAAGAAGCCATACATTTCCACTCTAAAATAACAGTAGCTGGAAGGACTGGAAACAGACTGTAGGACAGGCTGCTGACATATGGACACATAGAGGACATGCAAACCTTTAAAGTGAATTATAATGTATACACTTTGCTCTTTCAATCTTTACATAACATAAAATGAATTTCACATCTGATAATGTTACTTCTTAATTACTTTTAGATGTTACTTCTTAATTACTTTTGGATTTGGATTTTATTTTTGTAAAGCAGATCCTAATTGCAGCATGCAATAATCTAAATTAGTTGTTCATATTTAGGACATTATTTTAATATTCCTTTATCTCATTATGAGAAAATACAACACAGGCATTTCTTTCTGTTTTAAAAGAGACAGAAGACTTTTTCTTCCCTGTGAATAATTCGCAAAAAGCCTACATCACTGCATCTGACTTCAAAAGAACAGAAACTGACTCTTTATGACAGCGATATATGAACTGGGTAAATGCCCAAGCCATTGCTCAAAGCATGCCTGTAGGGGTATCATCACTTTTTTCTAGACAGGCACAATAAGCTGAAGCAATGACTTTTCTGTTTTTCCTAGTTAAACTCAATGGAGTTTAAGTCAAAGTCAAAAGAAAAACTAGTATTTGTATTCCTTATGCACTACAGTTATCTTTCTTTGTTAGTCCATAAGTATAGATTTTAGTGCCATAGGCTGTTGTTCTATAAAATATTTACAATAAATCAAGAACCTAACATTTTTAAAAGGAATCCTGAAAGACTAAGAAAAATAAAAACCATGTTTACTAATTTGCAGTAAATTACAGTTCTGCTATCTTGAATCCCAAAGCATGGGACACTACAACCTGCATCACATAATCAGATCTTTCCATTGGAAAACACATCACTTGAGAGCTCCTTTGAGCACGGGTTCATTTTCGTTCTAAAAGCACATCATTCAAAGGGTCTCACGCTGAGGATCTTATGACAGCTTCTGCAATGCACTTCCATGTCATTTTTTGCTCCCTCTTCTAGCCTCAGTCTTCTTACTCTGCTCCTTGGCAAAATGACCAATCTGTGTTTTGCATGAAATACAGTGTACGAGCAGTAACTTCAAAAACCAGCGCAACATTCACTACTGTACAATGTAGTAAGTCTTTTCACCCTGCTGAGGTGGTTTGACAGCTTTCGACCCTCACTTACGTTACTATTTAGGGCTGTAAACTAGTTTTTTAAAAAATAATTATTATTATACTTTACTGATTTTTTTACCTTTTTAAAGGTTTTATGTTAGGTAAAAGTATACCTGAAAAAGAGACAGAGTTAAAAAAAGTAAATAGCTACATCTGTGATTTAAGAAACACAAAGCCTACAAATAGAATCTAAATTTATAATGTATGTACAGCAATTCAGTACATAAAGAAAGAATCACACATTCATTTAAAACCACAGAAGCACTGTTTCAGTCAATAAAGTGATAAAATATTTTTATCTTCCCAGATCCTGTTTCCTATATGTTCGACTAGATAAAGGAACCTGTTTCCTATATGTTTCCACAAATCTAGTGATCTCGTCAACATAGTTCTGAAACTATTCTTTGGATGTATTTTGAAGAGAGACAAGTCTTTTATGTTTTCCCCATGGATGAAGAAGCAAAAGGATTTCTTCCCCTTCCCTCCAATCTTTTGTTTACCAGGTTGCCATTTGAAGTTATAATACAATATGATGACATTTTGTCATATTCCTAATCCACATCAAGCCCCTGAACCCGCCTGTAAAGCTTTATTTCCATCTACCTTGGAATGGATAGCTTTTCCGAAGTAAAAGAAAATTGCAAAAAAGGTAATACAATTAGTCAGTGAGTAATACAGCAATCATTTGCCCTAATCAAGTATTCCCTTTAAAAAACACCAACATACCATAATCTTCCATTTATCAGTAACCATTACAATAAATCATACGTAGGTCATGCTAAGTAGTAAGTGCTACAGTTAATCTATATTACCGAACTGAAACCAATAATCTCAGTTGCTATCATGTTAGCAACATAACATTAACTTGAACTACTGCAGAATTTTGCTGCGTACTCATCAACTGAAGAGGTGGAAATATTTACGTGTTCAATCTTCTAAAGTTTTGATATAATAGAAGATCATAATGTATTTGAAATTAAAAGGAGAGCAAGCTTTTGTTTCAAAGATCAGCTTCTGAAGAAACAAACACTACATATAAAAGTGTTGGAATATATTAAGCTTAGATGACCACAACAATTAGTATATCTGGGCGCAAAGAGAATCCAGAAAAGCTGTGATTCACTTAAGCTACAATGACTGCACTGGAGATACAGAGAATAATTGTTAGAAGAATGAAAAACAGGTAGTCTTATGCTACACTAAAAAATACTTACACTGAAGCTGAAGTAATTTTGTTAATTCAAGAAACATTTGCTGAAAACATTTGCTTTTCCTTACTGGATTACTCAATTTGTTATTCTGTTTCAATCAAAAATGTATCATCATTTGAAGGCACTTCTCTGCTTTTAAGATACCACTTTTTAGACTACTTAATAAAGGAAAATGTTGATTTTATAAAATAAGAATATAAGGAAAAAATTAATACTCTTTTCCATCACTTATTTCTCCACCCTTCCCTCTCTCCCATGCTATAAAACTCTTTATGAAGAGATGACAATTACTTAAAGGAAGAAACAAAGATGTTCTTTATTATAATGCAAAAAATTCCAATATAACAAGAATTTCAACCAGTTCACTAAAAAAAAAGGAAGAAAGACACACACTTTAGCAAATCTTTGGTTCTCTTGTCAGAAAGAAATGCGTGCAACAGTGATCAGCATAAGTTTTCAGATACAGCTCATCAACCAAATTAAGCAAATATCAGCAGGCACAGAAAAACAAGAGATGCTGCTGCCTACTATATTGCTATTTCCCCTTCCTGCTCCCATCTGCTGTTGCACCACTACTACATAAATTAATCACTTTATCCTTATAGGCAGCTGCTGAAGCAGAGACTACGAGTTTTCCGCGCTTTTCTGCAGCAAATTACCAGATCACTTTCACTTGCTTGAATCAAAAACTGAATTCTCAGGTCTTCGATCTCAGCTAGGGCACCAGCCTGGGTGTTTTTTCCTGGAAAACAGGGCTTTTTCTGCAGACTGCTTACACTGAAGATTCTCAATGGCTTCAAAACATTTTGAAATAAAGCTCAAGATCCGTATATGAGTTCCTGAAAGCACAGCTGTGGGAAGAATAACATACATACAAAAAGTAGTGCAACAATTGTGGAAGAGGAGATTATGGGAAGGATATGAAAATAAATAGCACAGCTAGTTCCATCTAATTATGTGCAATGCTTCCTTCATTAAGAAATCTCAGTAATGAAAGTATTATAAAAAAGAATTCGCATTCTTCACATTTAAGTTAAAACCGGATAAATGCTGCATTTAAGAAAAGATTAAAATGCTTATGTGCTTTCATCTTTCTTTGACCTTATATAGAAACATTTAAGATCCCAAGATACAGATTTTAGGAGAGGGCAGAAGGGAAAGAGATTATTTCACAACAATGCCATTACAGAAAAACTAGAAACAGACGGATCTTATATATTGGTTCGAAGTGACCACATTGATTATGAACTAGTTACATGATTAACTGCCTGACTTAGAAGAGTTGGGTATTATCAGCCATCTATTTCAAATGCACATTTCAGAAGGAAAAAACATGGTTGGTATATCTTTCTGCCAGACTTGTTAAAATGGCTTAAAATTTGTTTTTTGAATGAAATGCAACCAAACATTACTAAAGCGTCTATGTGGCAGTGTTCGACACTGTCCCACATGAGATCCTTGTCTCTAAATTGGAGAGACATCAGTTTGATGGGTGGACCACTCAGTGGATAAAGAACTGGCTGAATGGCCACACGCAAAGAGTTGTGGTCAATGGATCGATGTCCGGCTGGAGACCAGTAACGAGTGGTGTCCCTCAGGGAGCGGTGTTGGGACCGGTCTTGTTCAACATCTTTGTCGGTGACATGGACAGTGGGATTGAGTGCACCCTCAGCAATTTGCCGATGACACCAAGCTGTGTGGTTCAGTTGATACGTCGAAGGGAAGGGATGCCATCCAGACGCACCTTGACACGCTTGTGAGGTGGGCTGATGCTAACCTTATGAAGTTTAATCATGCCAAGTGCAAGGTCCTACACCTGGGTGGGAGGAATCCCAGGCACAGCTACAGGCTGGGCAGAGAAGAAATTCAGAGCAGAACTCTGAGCAGAGGAGAAGGACTTGGGGATGGTGGTGGATGAGAAAATGAACATGAGCAGGCAGTGTGCGCTCGCAGCCCAGAAAGCCAACTGTATCCTGGACTGCATCAAAAGGATCATGACCAGCAGGTTGAAGGAGGTGATCCTGCCCCTCTGCTCTCATGAGACCTCATCTGGCGTATTGTGTACAGTTCTGGTGTCCTCAACATGAAAAGGACATGGAACTGTTGGAGCAAGTCCAGAGGAGGGCCACGATGATCAGGGGACTGGAGCAGCTCCCGTATGGAGACAGGCTGAGAAAGTTGGGTCTGTTCAGCCTGGAGAAGAGAAGGCCGCGTGGAGACCTCATAGCAGCCTTCTAGTATCCGAAGGGGGGCTATAGTGATGCTGGGGACAGACTCTTCATTAGGGACTGTAGTGACAGAACAAGGGGTAATGGGTTAAAACTTAAACAGGGGAAGTTTAACTGGATATAAGGAAGAAGTTGTTTACTGAGAGGGTGGTGAGGCACTGGAATGGGTTGCCCAGGGAGGTTGTGGACGTTCCATCCCTGGCAGTGTTCAAGGCCAGGTTGGACAGAGCCTTGGGTGGTGTGGTTTAGTGTGAGGTGTCCCTGCTGATGGCAGGGGGGTTGGAACTAGATGATCTGAAGGTCCTTTCCAACCCTAACTATTCTATGATTCTATGATCAACCTACCTCATCACACTTTCCAGTCTGTTTTATTGTGTTAGGAAAATACAGCAGCTCCAGCCAGAATCACATTTTTCTCAGCAAGCTGTGAAGACCCTTTTAAAGTCAGATTCTCCTGAAACTGTATCATTAGACATCCAGTTTTTGACATATCCACGCTTTGCACTTACATTATAAAATGCTATTATATGTTTTGCACAGATACTCCCAACTCAAAGACAATAGAATGCTATGATAAATAATGACTTATGGTCTATGATTTGTCATTTCCAAGTGTGCTAGCATACACAATTAAATAAAGTAATTAAAATGACTTATGTATTTCCTAAATTCAATGCATACAGTGACCCCTACTGGGCTGCTAGACACCCCCTCAAAGACACCAAGTGACAAAAGCCATCAATCCCTCCAAGAAGTGTACCTGAGCTAGCTTACAAGGACAATCCTCACATAAAAAGCATCTATACATTATTCAAGTTACGGAATGACTAATACTATTAACTCCATAGAGGCAAAAATACTCCAGTGCTTCCTATGGACTTTTAAACATACACTCTTATTATTATTCTAAATAAAATAATCAAATGAATGGCTTGTAAAGAATACCATATATCAGTATCTATAGCCAAAGGCCACATTATCTAGAAAAGTTTCAATTTTTCTGCAAAAATTTTCTTAGAAAAAAACAGGAGAAACAAACTTCAGTCAACCAGAAGTTTTAAATGAGAAAAATGTATACTTCCTGTACTTTCCCAATTAAACACGAATAGCAATTATGACAATAAGCCCCCATGAATCAGACTGTGCTTGCTACTGTTTTATACATAGAAAATAAGGTCACAAAAGTATCTAGTTATTTGTCTAAATATTTTCTGCTTTAATATACAACTAAATAATAAGCTAGGTAACCAATAATGTGCTGTATGATACACATACTTTATCACCCAATATACTATTTTATTAATTTAAGCAATTCATGCTGTAGGAGGATCAGTTTAACACTAAGATGAGTACACTCACAGTTTAATAAGATTACGGTGTTTATCAGAAGTGCTAAATGTTCTATGATTTTTTATAAATACATATGTATATATTAGATATATATACATACATTTATGTGTGAAATCTTTATACAACTAGAATCAACAACAACTAGAAAACAAAGAAGCTTATGCTAAGTGTGAATTCCAAATGCACCTTTCACCACTGGGCTTTTAAATTACACACGTGTGATTACAACATGAAGTGTGTGGGAGATTAACGAAACAAAATAAACATTTGCCTCTGACTCCATTTCAGCTAGGATTAATTCCAAGAATCTAGCAAAAGAAAGCACTGTTATTTCCCATTCCTGAAGGAAACCTTTGCTTGGAAAGCTTAAGTAATAGAAATAGAAATCTACTCTCTCTGCTTAAGAATCCCTGCAAATTAAAAGGAACAGGATATTGTGATGACTGCAAGTTTCCACTGCATCTAAACCCAGTCAGTCCAGTGTTGCTCAATACGTGCTCATACCAGGAATTTATAGAAGATATCCTCGTCCCAGTTGCTCAGGAGTAGCTAGAACCCAGAGGCAGAACCTCAGGGCTTCCAAATGGTCACCAGCAGGCTGGCCTGCATCCTGCTTCTTACTTCTGACCACTAGTTAAGGTTGCTGAAGCAAACAATTACAGTAAAAAGATATTTTTAAAATGCATTGAACCAGTTCTAACTCAGCACACAAAATCCCTAGAGACTTCAACAAGAGCTCAACATTTTCTAGAGTTTTTATTTTTGGGAGCCATATTTAAATATTTACAATGTTAGACAAGGAAGAATAAAAAAAAAAAAAAAGAAAAAATAAAAAATAAAAAGAACAGTGACATGTTATAAAACATTTAAGAAGACTGTAAGTCTATTTTGTTGTAGTTTTTTTTCTTCCAAAACTATGCAGTGAACTTTGCTATTGTTTTCACTGAAATACCAAGTACTACAACATCCAACATCCACTGTAGATGTATAAATTTAGGTATTTTTATGTCTAAAAAAGATACAAAAAAAGAATACTGAAGTTAAAAGTCAAGCACCCCAAAGACATTGAATTCAAGAAATAATGCTGTGCATGTATAATTTAATCAATCCCTTCAGTCTTAATGCCTCAAAACATAATTAAAAACTTATTTCTTAAGATCTTGGCATTATTCAGTGAGTAAGTGTTCAACCATTATTGTGGTGGGTCTTGCACATGATGGCTTCTAAAAGCCATCATGTACTGAAGCAGACACCAAGCTGAGTAGCGCAGTTCATTCACTAGAGGGAAGGGATGCCATTCAGAGGGACCTTAACAAGCTTGAGGAGTGGGCCTATGTAATAAATTTCAACATCATAAATTCCAACAAAGTCCAAGTGCAAGGTCCTGTACCTGGGTCAGGCCCATTCCCACTATCAATACAGACTAGGGGATAAAGGGATTAAGAGCAGTGCTGAGAAGAAAGATTTGGCAGTACTGGTGGATGAAAAGCTCAACATGAGCTGGCAATGAGCACTTGCAGCCCAGAAACCAATCATACCCTGGACTGCATCAGAAGAAACGTGGCCAGCAATCAAGGGAGGTGATTCCACCCTTCTAATCTGCTCTGGTAAGACCCCACCCAACTTCAGTGCCCTCAGCACAGGAAAGACATGGACCTGTTGGAGCAGGATCAGAAGAGGGCCACAAAATGGTCAGAGGGATGGGACACCTCTGTTATGAGGAAAGGCTGAGAGAGTTGGCGTTGTTCAGCCTGGGGAAGAGAAGGTTACAGGGAGATTTTATTGCAGCCTTTCAATACTTAAAGGGGGCTTATTAGAAAAATTGAGAGAGACTTTTTACAAAGTCCTGTTGAGACAGGACAAGGGGCAACAGTTTTAAACTGAAAGACGGGAGATTTAGTTAGAACATACAGAAGAATTCCATTTTCTTTTTTTTTTTTTTTTTTTTTTACATTGAAGATGGTGAGTGAGACACTGAAACAGGTCACGTAGAGAAGTTACAGATACACCATCACTGGAAGTGCCAAAGGTGAGGTTGGAGCTGATCAGCAACCCAACCTATTGGAAGATGTCCCTGCCCATGTTAGAGGCTGGATTTTTAAAGGTTCCTTCCAACCTGAACCATTCCATGATTCTACAAAAGGGGACTTTTTATATTTCCAAGCTGTTCACACCAAAAGAAGGGCCCTAAATCTATTAGAAACCCTGATTCCTAATCTGTGGTAGGAGGAAGTAACACAATGCCAAAGCTGTTGCCAAGCTAGCATCAGTTCTAGATGGCTACAGATGTACTACTACATCAGTAGGCTGCTCTGGTCAAACCATGGCTTTTTATCTGCATTACTTTCAAATCCCTAATCTCTGTACAGCAGTGCAAAGTCACATTGTGACTGCATGGGTACAAGAGCATATCTGGCTGACTGGGGGATTTCCACTCTGCTCCTTCTCAGAGTATTCTCTCATGGTACCTTGACTTTTCTCACCCCAGCCCCACCCCACCCCAGCCCTCCACTGGGTACACCATACACATACTAAACACTCAGGATAAACCCACCCATTGGGATGTTGGTAATCAAAGTTATATCTTCTGTCTCCAGTACTTGGGTGATCCAGCATTGAGGCCTCCAAAAGGCTGACAGTCAATATATGTTGGCCATTATACAGGTTACCTGGCTACTAACTTGTGTTCCCCAGGTAATGTAAATTCCAGAGAATGGTAAATTGGTCCCCAATGCTCTTCTGCAAGTCTACTCATTATTTGTAAATGGAATACTGTTTTACCATCTATAAACTGCCGTAATGAAGGTGGTAAAAATGGGTTTGTAGCTGGGGAATGCGTGAATGTTGACTCATGTTGCCTACTTACCACAATGCCTACCATAACCTGACACTGCTACCTTAAAAAAAACATGCCTGAGCCATAAGGATAAGAACTTTTCACTATAATCATACTCCTTGTTAGTGACCATGATTCTTAAAGCTTATATGATTCTTACAGCCTCAAACATCCTGTTAATGACACGGACAACAGTGAAATACAACTGGTTTATATTTAGTGTTCGGGACAGAGGCACATCACCTTACTGCTGTGCATCCAGTATTTTGCACCAAGCCTTCTGTTTTAAGGTATTGTCCTTGCATAAGCTGCTGAAGATTCTTTGATCATTATTTTGGTGTTAAGGACAAAACCCTACATCTAAACATGAACAACATACATCTAAACATGTTACATACATCAAGAATCAAGTGAAGCTAAACCATCTGTGGATGTCTCCAAGAGAAGCAAGAGGACTACAGTGGCAAGTGGTAGAGAACTGCTGTATTGTCTTACTCTGCCTGTGACTTCTGGCAAAGTACATGGTCTGTGAAGGCACATGGGAACAAGCACACAAGAACTTAAGAGTCATCACATAATGCCTCTTGCATCAGGGCAGAGACAAGGTTTGTATTACCAGTGAGCATGCAAGAAAACGTCAGGAGATGATGCTGATCTTTGAGCACCGAAGCACACACTGACAAGCAGCAGCTCATCCCACAAAGTTAAAAATATATGCTTGACTAATTCATTAATTCAAGATCAGGTGACACCTACAGTAAGTTCTGCAAATAAAGGTATATAACAATGGTTGCCCTACAAATGCTCCTGAAATTCTCTTTTAAAAAACACAATTCTTCAATCAGCTCTGGAAAATATCTGGAAGTGGCACAAACTGCCATGTTTTTGTTCTGTTATCTCAGTCATTAGCAAACCTGAAGATCCTTCTACATTTACAAACTTGTACAGTTTACCTTCCTGCCTCCTCACACGTGACAGGATTGAGGCAGAAGATGCCTGCGCTCTTTAGGTGTTAACTGTTGCAAGGGCTCCTGCATGGCTTTCCCCTCCTATAAAAATGTCTCCTTTTTTAACAGACAGATGATGACAAAGGGCTGGACTTACACTGGAGATCGAGAGCTCTGGTAAGGCCTCCTGTTACTCTTGTGCTGCTTTCTGCTTCACAACTAAGCCACCAATCTACCCACCTCTCAATAAGCTACCCATCTTGGAATTTAAACATTTAGAATGCTTTCATTTTATGGCAGACATTAAACACAGGAAAAGGTGTACAGAGGTAAGAGTGGCACTGAATTTTCGCAGTTTCTTGGCTGGCTTACAGAGCTATATACATTTACAGTGATAGAAACAAATACAGGCGGTCCAATTCTGAAGTACTAAACAAGATGCATGCTGAACACAAATGCTTTACTGAATAACATTTGCAATGTTAAAAAAAAGGCGGAAAAATGTGATGTGACAAGTCCACTCCAAGTACAGTTGTTACTTCAAAATTTAAAGCTAGGAGCAGAAAAGAATTACCTCCTCCCAGGAAGGCCATGTCAAAGGCTCTCTTGAGCAAACTACCAGAAGATGCTGCTTCTGCATAGAGAAGGTCAAGATTGTTTCAGTAACTGTTCCACTGTGAGATACTCCTACTATTCCCAGGAAAACAGAAAAAGAAAGAGCTACTTTGGGTGAGTTCTTTGGGGGTTTAGAAAGCCATTTTTGAAATAATGCAAAGTACAACTGCCAAATATCAAGGGAGGCTCACAAAAAGAAGCTTGAGGAAGACTTTGCTGGGAGATGCCCAGCTGAGCTTCAGAACGTCCACGCAATTTGCTTACATGAGTTTTCTTCATATTATCTCCAGTTCTGAAAGACCTCATGTCTATTTTGGCTCTGTATTTCTGAGAGTTATCAGCTCACCCTGCTGCCTCCAGCCAGGACTAGCTATACTTTTTACTCTTGACAGAAACATCTAAGCCTCATACAGATAAAGCTTCCATACTCTACTCCTGAAGTGTGTTCTGGTGCTGCAGAATCTTTATTATTCGGCACCACTTTGTAATTACTTTCTTATTTCTGGTGGATAGGACAGGAATTGCAAGGCACAGGAGCACAGCATCTCCAGTCCACAGACTGATCGCCTCCTTTCTTTTTTCAACAGCCTTCCATGTTACTGAGATTGTTATGAAGCTCCTGCTCAGTGTTTTCTTTTTGACCTAAACCACCCCTGGTGTATTTCATTATTCGCAGGATCAAATATCCAGAAAGCAGTGTAACACAGCATATTTCCTCCTACAGTGCCTTTGCCTGTGGACTTTCTTTCCCATAGACTCACATATTGCTTAGAGTTCAGTATCTAAAATTGGACACAGTAGTCCATGCTTAGTATACAGTTCTCATTACCGATGTTTTTTTTACATGCATCCTCAGAAACTCTAACATGCAATTGCTTTTTCTGAAACAGCATGATGTCAGTGACATGGCCATCTCGCAATGTACAATGAGCCCCACATCCTTTTAGGAATATCTGTTACCTAATAATCTGTTGGACCTTACTCTGTGCTGCTGATTATTTTTGATAAATACAGCACTTGGTACTCAGTTCCTATTGAATTAGCTCCCCACTTTCCTTTCTTAAGAAATCTTCCCAATTCACCAAAATTATTTTTAATTCTATTCTTGTTCTCCAACATGCTCACAGTCACTTCCACCTTGGTGTTGACAGCAAATTTAAATAAGGACACTCTTACTCTATCATCTGGGTCATTAAAACATTAACTCATACAAGATCTCAACCAGGCTGCTCTGCAATACAACCCAATAAATCCTTCAATTTTTGACATATGCCTGTGCTTCTGTAGACCTGCACCCACGTACATTCAAATGTGTGTGTATGCACGTCTATGTTCTGCCCCTATCTGGAGACTGCACTGAACACAGTACTTTATTGCTTTTAATGTTTGCTTAGTGGCAACTGATTCAGATTGCCTTTAGTACAAACCAACCTTGTGCTAAAAGCATGCTTACTGGATTCAACTAACTTCTGCTTTCTACAACCAACTACATCTTTTCACTGGGAAATAGGGCACAGATGTTTTACTAATGCACAGCTAACATTCACATAAGCTAGCTGATGCCCTACCAAAAACCTCCACCAAGAAATAAAAGCAAAACATACTTCCAAAAGTTGTTCTGTGTTAAGCTTAAAAAGAAACTCTCCTTTCTTTTTATATGCAATACTGAACAGTAGAGTTCCAATCCTAACACAGAATTTCTCCAAGGTACTGTATAACACAAGAATACTTTTCTGAATATATTTAGAACAAAAAAATGCATGCTCATTTAAAAATTTTGCTTAGCTATGCAAAGCTGCTAAGCAAATGTGGAAGCTACAGTGGGAAAGAAAGTGTCAGACCTGCACAGACGTGCTAGCAGGGTGCTCACAGTTACACTGTTGTCAGAAATTCCCTAGGTAAAGCTAAGAAGAAATAGGTCATGCTCAAGCGTTTTCATAAGTTCTTAGAGATACCATAAATATTAATAATATATTTAAAAACAATTTGTTAAATATTAAGGCATATGCATGTATGTTATACTAAAGTACAACAATAAAATACAAATCTGCTCTTCCCATAGGATTCACTACTTTTTTTTTTTTCCCTCTCCAGAAAAATCCTTGTTAACCCAAACTAACATGTTCAAAATAACAAGATTCAATGATCTGGCAGTTTTTAAGAACAGATTACTGACACCGTTTTGAATGGTTCTTAGATGAAATCACTAACTAACACCTTCACATTAATCGATTAATGTCAACAGAATTCTGGAGAGCTATGCTGCAGGCTCCTGCACCAAAGTTGTAATCAATTAAGGAAGTCAGCTGAAAAAAAATGATGCAAAGATCAGAGTTGTCAATGGCAAAATAATCTCATCTCAGTGGTGTCAAAGGAAGAGTGAAAAAGTCCCATATATTTACTTCATAATGCAAGAAAACAATTCCAAACAAAGATTTAGTAATCCAATTAATTGTCAAATAACTATTGCAATTAAAATCTATGAAGAAAATCTTCAGGAATCTACATTTTAGATCATAATGATATTATTTTACACAAGATACATTTCAGGATAAATTGTACAAGCTTTGTTTTGGTTTTGTTTCACGGTATTATAGAACATACTTGCTAAAAAAGGCAGTAATTTTATTTAGAGAACTAAAACTCCAAACAATACAGAGTTAAACATTGAAAAAATATATGCACAGTTTAACCCTTGGAAACTCATCAACATTTTTACACACTTTAATTTTTGAATAGGGAGAAACAAAGCCACTGATTTTTGGCTGTATGTTCCATCTGTAAACAACCCTTAAGCACAAATAACACTGCTTTGTTGGGCTGCTAAGTTCTTGAACCTGCTGAGTTAGCAAGGATGTTCACAGCAGGGTGTTGAGAAGGGGAGCATTAAATACCACTTAAAATAGGGTTCCCATTTCTCCATACCCTTTATTTGGCTATTACCATCATGAGGGCCTCTACCATGCTACATGCCACAGAAAGCTGTCTGACACAATCTGTAGTGCATTCTTTACCTTCCACAAGCAAACCATCAGAATCTATTAACATTACTTTACGCCGATAGCACTAGAGACATGACAAATCACAGGCCAAGAGTCAGATACCAAAGAATGTGTCTCAGGGCATTGAGGCCAGGCCCATTTGCAAGCAAATGATATTGTGTGAAGCTGGCATGCTCAGTGTATGACAAACTGATGCAATTTCAGTACTGTCGGAGAAGCTGGGTGAGATTTCTCTGATGCTGGCTACGGTTACTGTACAGAATTGTGCAGAGTTCCCAGATTTGAATCACTTGGGGCCTGAGAGGGCTTCACTTGACAAGCCACAAGTAATTACACTACACTCTTCCTATTGTACTCTATTATTTTGCCTCTTATCTCTAGGCTTTGAGCACTCATGAGCAAGCAAGGTCGCTTCTATTTTGACCGTGATGCAACAAAACATTGTTCTTTTGTGATATGATAAATAAAACACAGCCCTGCAGGCTAAACATTTTTATCAGGCCTATTTTCCAGTTCTATAAGCAACAGCAACTTTGAGAGCTTGTTAGAAGAGTTGAGGTTGGAAATAACCATGCAGGCAAGTTTACGAGCTTTTCACTTTTCACTATCTCATTATTGTAAAAAATCATTTGAGAAATGGGGCATTAAGTTCTTAGCCCATAACAGATAACAGTTGTATCTGTGATTACTGTAAGCAGGTTTTTACCCCCTTCCAAATCAGCAGTTTTTGACAATTTAGTTGGTGAGTAGCAACAAAGAGTTTTGAATGTGCAGCATGTTGCCAGTTCTTTCCCAGACACCAAATACCCTTCAAAACTAAAGTAACTATATTTTCCGTACCAGTTCACAAAATGTATTACTTAAACACCTAAGCAGGTAGGAAAGTTTTGTGTTGCAGCATTATCCTGGCCACTGAATTTCGGAAGAGTAATGATATCAAAAACATTCACACTTAAAAAAAAAAAAAATAAAAAATGGGGAGGGTGCGTGTAAAAAAAACCACAACAAAAAAACAGTGGCTTTAGGTTTAAGAAACTATCTTCTAGTCATGTCTTCTTAGTTTACAGAAGAATTTCTTCTTTCAGGAGAAATTCCCTTCTTTCTCCCATGGTCTAGGCAAAAATTAGGCTTTTAATTTAGAGGTCTCTATTACAAACCAGATGGTACCAGGTTTTTTCAGCCTTGAAAATGTACTGAAGAGTGTTTCTAAAGCTACAATTAGATACAAACCATTTAGCAGTAAAGGAAAAAAATCAAATATGAAGACTAAATGCACATAGACAAAAAATTATTCTACCAAGTACCTTAAAACTGTTTCCAATTCCCATTAATGTACTGTCCTTATGTTTCTGATAAATATGTAGTAGCAAGTAGGCATCAAAAAGTAAAAAGAAACTGTTAAAGAACTTAGCTACAAGTGCTGAGTTTAGGGTATGTTCTCCAACTTTGTATCTAACCCAGGCCAGCCTAAGGATTGTCTAATTTGAGAGGATACAATTACTATCCTCAGTAACACTCCTAACAAGTTCTTACCAAATTGTTTTAAAATACATCTAAAAATATTCTTTCCCTCTTACCAACAGGCATTAAGAATTTATGGCTAAATCTGGAAGTCTGGCATCATAACATTTTCACCACAGGGAGGTAAACCAAAATGCCCAAATGAATAGATTTTTATATAGAGAAGAAATATGGAAAGGAAAATAAAAAAACCCATACTCAGCCATAGTTCAGAATCTGCTTGAGCTTTGTAATCTCTGTGTCAAACAGGAATTTTTAAAACATGCAGAGGAAACAGTGCAAAGATTGTACCCCTACCAATCACACATCCACATTCTGAGCGCTCAGCAAAAGAAAAGGCCTCTGACATTTTCTATTCAATACCAAAAATAGATGTTCTCCATATTTTCTGCCTTTTTATGCTCCCTCACTGCAATGTGAAAACGGAAGCTAGGTCTTTGTCTTTCAGAGGGAGAAGGGATCTTTAACTAAAACCTAGCCTGCTTTCAACCGTTGAGCAGTTTGGAGTTTCATTTAGAGTATGTCATCATGGGACATATTTTTTCTTAGAATTTGTAATAAAATCAGAAAAGCAGTACGCTAATGTTGGTTTCTGAATCTATAATGGCATAGCATTCAACTCCAAATTTCATTTGTATTTTTTCCTTGAATATCCATTTCTTCACGTTTCAAGCAAAGTAAATACATTCCTTGACATTACTATAAATCTGTTAGTCCATTAATCTATGATTAAACAGAACACATGCTCCTTATGTTTCTACATGTCAAAAGAACAAGGAAGTTAAGATAGTAATTACCATCTCATCTTAACTGCAGAAGTAGTGAGTCCTACTCCTGGAGAGAGCTTGAATACTACATAAAGAGTACAGAAGGGAATCTATACGCAAAGAAACAAGAGCCCTACACCAGACCAGAAATAAAGGCAGTTAGCTGAAGTACATATGGTCACTTTTCATAAAAGCAGTTCATTGTAATCAATACAAACTTGCTGCTGAACAATTGATTGTTTCACCACACAATCAAGATTCTTTATTTGTCCTTATGTAAGAGATGATAGGAAAGCTTTAGATTTCATTATTTTCCAATTTGGAGATACTTGCAGCACATGAATACCTTCTGCCCTAGTATAAAAAAGGAATCAATTTTTTAAAAGTGAATCAATTACCGGAGAGACAAGGAATATAAAAAATAAAATAATGATCGGTAATTTTATCTCACAGCTTTCAAGGTAGACTAGTGGGAGAAAAGACTCACAAACGTCTTACACCATTTTCACTACGTTAAAGATTTCAGTAGTCAAAACAGTAACAACGTTTTGGATAGACATAACTTTTCACAGCATCTCATCAGGAAAACACCATTTTCAAGTGCAAGCAACCCCTTTCAAGAGTGATTTTTGAAACTCTGTGTACCATGGTACACAATTCAACAAATGTCACTTACAGCCCCTGGTCTTAACTGAGATCCACAAACACTGTGACATACAAATAAATAATATAGTAAATGGAAGATGCAGTGGAGGCTTGGCAGTCATTTCTTATAAATTACTTACTGTAGCTCACTGGTGGCAGCTTCAACATCCAAAAGCATTTTCTTAGATTTCCTATTTATACATTCATAGAACTGAACGTTGTTTTGAACAGAAGGTGGAGCTCTCACTGCACCAGCAGCAGAGGAATAAGAGGAAACATATTTTAATTAGAACATGGAATGAAGATGCTGTTCCTTTCTCATGCTCCTTGTGCCCTGCCTTATTGCAATGCTTAAAAGTGTGCAAGCATTACAGTTGTGCCCAAATACCTTATTTAAAAAAAAAACCAAAACTAAATAAAAAAAAAACCCACCCATAACCACACAGTATTTATTTAAGAAATGTGAAATGTTTAGAACATGATATATAGATTGAAATAATAATAAATAATAATAATAATAATAATAATAATAGACAGTTACTGGGAAGAAAGTATACATGTTCTAGCTACAGGATCTTTATTATCAGGACATCTTCAGGACGCATCTTTCACTTCCCATTAAAAATACAATGCCACTTTCAAAGGGAATGATGACACTTCTGCTTTGTCATCAATGTCGCCTTCCAGAATGCTCTACAAAAATGCTGTTTCAGCCTTCTCTAAGCCACAGACAAGCTTATAGGAAACAGAAAATGAAAAGTTGATACAAGTCCTTAAACAGTTCTTATGTAACAGAGAATAGAGAAATAATGGTTGCTCACAATAAGAGTATTCAAAATGTAGTAGCTGGAAGGCCTTCACTAGCACATTTCCATGGTGCATACCCAATGTAAGTACTTCCACTGTACCCAAACGTAGCACTGAAATTCTATCACCAAGTGCTCTGACAAGAGCCTGTCTTCTCTATATTCTCCTCCCTGCCAGGGTGCCCGGAAGACCTTTCTTCATCTTGGTGCTTAGTCAAGACTGACTAAACTTTGCCCTCACTAACCTATTAAGTAAGAAACAGAGTTAAGTCATTGAGCTGCCATATAAAGTCCCACTGATCTCTTTCCTATTTCTTGTGAATTCAAAGATAATAATTGATAATCATTATGAATTCAAAGTTAATCATTACAAAACCCACTAAGATTTACATACATTCAACCTCCATACAATCAGTCCTTTAAATTTCTCCATATAAAAATTTCACAAAGGAACTTAAAAAGAGAGATAGCTCAGTCCAAGATGAATCCATGTAAATTAGCAGCACAGACAACATTCTTCACAAAGACTGCAAAAATTAAAATCTCTAAGTGGGTGGATATCTCATGGTATTTTCCAACAAATAATTTTGAATTGCAATGGTTTGAAGAATTTTCATGTAAAGTTTCCAGTTACTCTAAAAATAAATATCTATTATTAAAAAGATAGCTTTCTAAAACTGCTACTGCAATATTAACTTAATTAATTTAATAGCCTAGTTAGTTCTGTAGATGAAAAACACATCTTCAGGTTCTTCAGGAATCACCAGTCACCTAACATAAAAATTGTATCACATATTGAAATTCCAAAATTACTTCATCATTTAAACCTGGAATGAATTACACTAGACATTAAAAAGTTCAATGACCAATTAAAATGTGTGTTGCAGTAACAAAAAAAGGAGAAACATCTACTATACATCTTCCCTCATTTTGTGTTTGAAAGCCTCATGTGCTCTCTCCCCGTGAAGTAAAAAATGTGCATGTGCTTAATGCTATCTTCAACCAGATTTTATAAGTATCACAAATTGATGCTATATAGACATAAAACACCAGCAAGAGCAGTTTGTGTGGATTCTCTGATTAAATAATTCCATTGGTAGCATTATATTATTAACAAAGATTTGCCACTACCTCTCAAAAAGTCAATGGAATTCAAATATATCTTCATTGTGATGCATGTTTGAATGTTCTGCTACTTCCTATCTTCCTGAAAACGTAACTTCCTCATCAAAACTGCAAATCAGTAGGTCCTGGGAGAGAATTGGGTAACTTGTGTTTTGCAGTTATGTTTTACTGACAGAATGTGTCAACTTCTGGTCTATCAGATGGCAAATTGATACAGGCAATCAAGCTGCTGCTTTTTTATCCTACTGCTGACCCCCCGGTCAAGAACACAGAAAAAAAGATTTCTTGCGCAGAGAAATCTTGCATGGCCATTTCATGACTGTGAATCAGGGGAAGGAAAAGGGTAGTGGTTGAGCAATTGCGCAAGAAGTAGAGATCACTGGAGCTGTATGTCTGTCTAATCTGCCTACACCCCAAAGCAGATTAAACACACAAAAAAAGGAAACAGCTTTAAATGATTGTTATGTATACATTCATTCAATTTTCCATTTTGTTTTTACCTTTTTCCAGTTTCTGCCTTAGCTGCTTTCATCTGCACTGCAAAATTTGCTGTGTCTTACTTCATATTCTTTAAGTTCCCCACTGTGCACCAAGCGGTCAGTTTCATGTCACTGACTTAGTCTGTCAACAGGAAAACTGATTGGAGGAAACAAACTTAATCATCACTGCTGACAAATGCACAAGTTAACATGCACACACAAAAGTATTTTCAGTAACAGCAATGCTTGACCTAAATTAACAAGTCTGTTTCTCCCACTAATACATGCTCCTTCATTGGAACTGAAAAAAACAATGGTAAAAAGAGCATTTTTCTGACACTACAGAATCATTGCCATCCATCAAATTATCCTTTTCCTCTTCATTACCCCATGCAGGAAAGTATCCATACTGACCTACTCTGACTCCCCTGTGGAGTAACCACAAAATTCTCTATGAAGACACCAGGACAATTAAAAAAAAAAAAAAAAAAATCCTAACTGATCTAACAGAACTAATATTTCTGTTGAACTTCCTAGAACTTGGAGTAACAGGTCTGTCATTGATTTCAACAGGACCTGTGACATGAGGTAATGAGTGGTGAGTTTGTACAAGCCAGACTGGTAAGCAAGAATGTTCATGCTGGCAGATTTCATAACCAATGCACACAGAGCCTGCCCAGATTTTTTAAAACTACCAAACTCACAGAGTCCAGAGACTCAGTGAAGGAGTATATATAAGGTATACCAGACTCTAAGTCCTTGTAGTTTTTTATACTTCCAGAAACAAGAGTATAGCCTAATATTTAAACTGCTTCTTCTATGGACGTAAAGTCTATGGACTTTAAAAAATCCACAGTACTTCAGGATTTTACATGTCATATCTTACTTCCACAACATTTGCAACTCCAGAAGCAATTTGTGGAGTAGTATTGGAAGTGCTAATTAAAAACGCAGTAAGCACATGTGTCAGTCAAATATGCCCTCAGCTCTACAACATATTTAAATGTATGTTACCTTGGCCTGTAATATACCACTGTAAAATTTTTTTGGTCAATATAAATCAAATGTACACTAATTTATTCAGTAAGTTTCCTAGCATCTGAATCAACATTAGAAATCTAACCAGTATTTATTATTCTGATATTGACAAAGGGAGCATATTTAAATGATAACAAGAACACATGGGTGTCATTTCGAAGTTGAATTGTTCCCTAGGGACATCCTTAGTAAGCATCTACATTTAAAGGTCATTCACTGCCAAATTATGAACAACTGTTGCATTTATTAGCACAGGCTCAATAGTTTGGAAGCTAGTGTCATCAATTTAAACTGACAATGAAATCTAATTGTCCACATGGAAAATGGACATTTTCCTTACTCTATGTTTCATCATGTTATGTATACCCCAAACAGAACTGGAACAAGTGCAAATTTACTCTGTTGGGTTTTTTTTTTTTTGTTGTTGTTGTTGTTGTTTTGTTTGAGGGTTGTTCTTATTTTTTTTGGGGGGTGGGGTAGGGGAGCATGTATGTGATCTGCACAGGGGGAGGAAGGTGGTGGTGGTTGAAAGGTTCTATACCATAGAAAGTGTGCTTTAGTAAAGCTGAGCTCCTGAAACAAAGACTGAAAGGAGTGCATTCTCCATTACTTTGTTGACACATCCCTATCTCAAGTGTTGCATTAAACACTTCTTCCTCATTTTTCTTTCCTCAAACCAATCTTTCATTGGTCGAGACCCCACCCTTTCTACTTCTTAATTTCTCTGTAGTTTTCCCTTTGAAGCTAGAGAGAAGTTTTCAGTTTCTGTGGCAAGTCGCTTCTATGCTCTCTCCAGAACTGCATTCTATATTCTGCTTTTACAGCTAGACAGTGGCTGATGGGTCTCTGTTCATTCCACTTTCCCAGTGTTGCCTAGCCATACCACAGAGAAAATCATCTGAAACAACAGGTTTCAGGGAAAGCAAGCTGAAAAACGAACCAGTAAAACTGGTAATAAGCTTCTTTAAAGGAAAGGACAAACACTCTTTCTTGTGACTTTCCAGGAAGTGAAAATACACGGTGGCAAGCTGAATCCAAGAGGAACTGGATTCTGTTCTGCTATAGATAAGGAAGCAGAAACACGGAGATATCGGGAAAGCATGCTTTTGGTAGCCATGCAGAGCCACCACAGAGAGCAAGGGGTCTTCTTGCAGTCTCTCATTTCATGCAGGAGGTCATGACCGTTATTGTTTCTAGCAAAGAAACTAGGATGATCTGATGGCCACACTTCTCAAACCCCAATCTTTCAGCCCTGTTTCTCTGCAGTGGCTTCCGAAAGTCACAGTGCAGCAGGCATTCTCTGCAATCCCCTGGCATACTACTGCACTGGTGGGGAGCCAGCATATGACCAATAATCTATCTGCCTCAAGTTCCATCAGCCTTTTCTGCTATTAATCACATAATCTGATAGCAGCTACTCCAAGAATACATTTTAATTCTAAGCAAGTTAGCAGTTGTGGGAAAGAGAACAGTAAAAGATCAACTGTGTAAAGTAGTACTCCTGTGATCACAAAATCATAGAATGGTTTGGGTTGGAAGGAACCTTTAAAAATCATCTAGTCCAACACCTCCTAACATGGGCAGGGACATCTTCAACTACATGAAGGTGTCCAGAGCCCCATACAACCTGACCTTTAATGCTTCATGGGATGAGACATCTACCATCTCTCTGGGCAACCTATTCCAATGTTTCACCACCTTCACCAAAGAAAATTTCTTCCTTATGTCCTAACTAAATCTCCTGTCTTTTCAGTTTAAGTTGCCCCTTGTCCTGTCTCAACAGGACTTTGTAAAAAGTCTCTCTCAATTTTTCTAATAAGCCCCCTTTAAGTATTGAAAGGCTGCAATAAAATCTCCCTGTAACCTTCTCTTCCCCAGGCAGAATAATGCCAACTCTCTCAGCCTTTCCTCTTAACAGAGGTGTCCCATCCCTCTGACCATTTTGTGGCCCTCCTCTGATCCTGCTCCAACAGGTCCATGTCTTTCCTGTGCTGAGGATACCAGAGTTAGACGCCATCCTCCAGGTGGGGCTTACCAAAGCAGAGTAGAGGGGCGGAATCACCTCCCTTGACCTGCTGGCCACGTTTCTTCTGATGCAGTCCAGGATATGGTTGGCTTTTCCCTGCCCATGGCAGGGGGGTTGGAACTAGATGATCTCAAGGTCCTTTCCAACCCTAACTATTCTATGATTCTATGATTCTAAGTTATGAGCTTCCGTCCAGCCTTTCATTGACCAGTACCTCCAAGTCCTCCTCCGCATTGCTGCTCTTAATCCCTTTATCCCCTAGTCTGTACTGACAGCGGATGGCCTTGACCTACATACAGGATCTTGTACTTGGACTTTGTTGAACTTTATGATGTTCACATAAACCCACTCCTCAAGCCTGTTAAGGTCCCTCTGAATGGCATCCCTTCCCTCTAGTGAATGAACTGCACTACTCCGCTTGATGTCATCTGCAAATTTGCTGAGGGTGAACTCAATCCCACTGTCTATGTCCTTGATGAAGATACTAAACAGTACTGGTCCTAATACAGACTCCTGAGGGATTCCACTCATCACTGATCTCTATCTGGACACTGAGCCATTGACAACTACCTTCTGGATGCGACCATCCAGCCAACTCCTCATTCACCAAACAGTCCACCCATGAAATCCGTATCTCCCAAATTCAGAGAAAAGGATGTTGTGGAGGATCATGTCAAAGACCTTACAGAAGTCCAGACAGACAACATCTGTAGCAATTCCACTGAGGTAGTTAGTCCATCCTAGAAGGCCACTAGGTTGGTCTGGCAAGACCTGTCCTTGGTGAAGCTGTGCTGGCTGTCTTGAAACATTTCCCCACCCTTGCTGTACCTTAACATAGCTTCTAGGAGGATTTGTTCCATGCATGGTCTTCCCAGGCACAAAGTTGAGGCTGACAGTTTGGTAGTTCCCAAGGTCTTCCTTTCTACCATTTTTAAAAACAGGTATAATGTTTCCCTTTCTCCATCCCCTAGGGACTTTACTTGACTGCCATGACTTTTCAAATACCATGGAGCGTGGCTTGGCAACTGCATCAGCCAGTTCTTCCAGGACCAGGACTTTGGGATACATCTCATGAGGTCCCATAGATGTATATATGGTCATGTTCCTCAGTTACTCTCAAATCTGATCTTTTCTTACAGTGGGAGGGACTTTGCTCCCCCAGTCACTGCCCTGAGGTCCATCCACTCGAGAGGTGTAGGAGGAGAGATTGCCAGCGAAGACTGAGGCAAAAAAGTTAAGCAGCTCAGCCCTCTCCTTATAAGTTACCAGTTTGACAGCTGTGTTCATCAAGGGGGACACAATTTCTTTGACCTTAATCAGCATACTGGTTTAGATGTCAATACTATATACTGATGGTGCACAAGAACTGATATTGAATTACTGATATAATTTCATAGAAAAAACATATTTCACTCATATACACTGCACTAGTCCAGGACTGCACCAATCCCTTTAATTTGAAGGTTACATTTCAAAGAGACTAAATACTTCATAGTTCCACTTCCTCCACTTTTCTCAACTTTTGTAACTCATCAGATTCAGGTAGCACAGAACTGGTGAAATATCTACTTAATCACAAAGACTTCAACACCCTACAATCCCCATATTTTCTAGCAATACCTACCAAACCCACAGCTTCTGACTGTTAACACCCATATAATGATGTCTACAAGAATGACAGCTGATGTGGTCTGAACACAGAAACATTCACAGGCTCCAACCATCCAAGTGAAATCACCCTTCTGCTCAATGCAAAATAATTCCTATGTCACTGTTTTTTCTTAGGTTAGTATTTCTGCCTACACAGTATCTTTCAAGCTAGTACAGAGCAATGGTAAGCCCTCAGTAAACTCAGTTTTGCTGGAGGGAAGATTTATAGTGTACTCATTTGCATCAGCCATTAATTTTTATGCTTGGAACAATACCTACATAAATCATTTAGCAATGTAACAAACTGACAATTACATTACAATAAGCGTTACTCATGCATAACCCATAAGCACTTCAAAACATAAAGGAAATACACCACGTTACTTTCAGATCCTCTCCCACCAGCATGCCTCACCCAGAGCTACGACTTCTAGAACAGATTCATGGTCAGGGAAATCCCTGAACTGATACATTTGATAGCGTAAAGCATGATAATTTTTGTATATGATGTTGTACAGAACTCTCTCACCTGACTGAAGATGCAAAGTAATCATGCAGGAACAACTACCAAACTACTAAGCTAAAGCAAGTTTCAGTTCCATGAGTCTGACTCATCACCAGTGATCTGAGAGGAACAGTGCTATAATAATGAACAGTGCTGCAATAATCAAACATGTTCACTTTCAAGTTCATTTTCTTGAAAGACTTCCAGAAAGCCAGTTTTTTTTTTAAATGTGTTTCAAAAGCTTTGCTTGACGCTTACACAGCTTAACATTTATAGTATTTAAAAAAAACAAATTCTCTGGATAGCAGGATTCACTAACAGAATTACTATTAAAGAAATAAAAAAACCCCAAACCACTAAAACAGACTAAAAATTTATATTGCTATGAAAAATCCTACTTGTGTGATAACCACATCTTAGAAATCATTCTGTCACTTCAACTACTCTGCCCAACTGGGACATGCTGGAATCAGACTCAGCTGGAATGTTTTAAAGCTGGTTTCATTCCCCAGAATCATGCAGACATGTTGTAGGGAACCACCTACATTTAAGTTCAGCTAAACAGAAATATTAATGCAGTTACACTCCTATATGAACGCATCTAAACTGGTTTACAAGGCTTACAAATACTTGCCAAAGAATAAACACCATTACCATCAGGTAGACGCACTTGCTTCACACAACTATGCCTACATGGTTAAATTTTCTGGCAATTCTACAGAATTAGACTTTTTTTCCCCCAGTATTTCTCAACAGGTCAGAACTACCGAATGAGTAGATTTAATAAAAGAAGCTAGCTTTGAATATCCATCTTCAGTCAAACGCCTTGGGCTTTCGTCCACCCAGCAACCGGTGGAAAAGTGTTAAAGCCCAACAGCTTCATGGGATGAGAAAACCACTGAGGTCGAAAGGACCTCTGAAAATCATGCAGACTAACTCCTCTGCTCAAGCAGGGTCTGCTAGATCAGGCTGCCCATGACCGTGTGCAGTCAGCTTTTGAGAACATCCAAGGATGAAGACTTCACAGTCCTCTGGGCAACATGTGTCAGTGCTTGACTACCCTTATGCTGACAAAAAGGTTTCGTCTTATCTTTAAATGGTATTCCGTGTATTGTGGTGTGTGCCCATTGGTGTCTGTCACTGAGCACCAAGGAGAAGAGTGTGGCTCCTCCTCCTTCACTCCTTCCATCCAGATTATTTGTACATAGCACTGAGATCCCTCGAGCCTTCTCCAGGCTGAACAGTCCCAGCCCTCTCAGCCTTTCCTCGCACAAGAGGTGCTCCAGCCCTCTCATCACGTTTGGCTTTGCACTGGGCTTGCAACTCGCAAGCCCCAAAGCCTGACCTGGTCTCAGCGAGGCCGGGCGGCAAGGAGCCACCACCTCTCTCTAGCTGCTAGTTACGCCGCATTAGCCACTGCTGCCACTTGTCACTGCCGCCACTCCACAGTGCGACGCTCGCTTGGGGCAGGAGAAGTCCGGACAGGCCGAGGCCCCCCGTCCTCCGCCGCGGCGGTCAGGGCACAGCACGCCAGAGCACTACAGGGCGGCCTTGCCCCGCGGCCCCTCAGGCCAGCACCTGCGCGGCGGCCTGGTCCCTGACGCGGCCCCGGCCGCATCGCAGTCCCGCCGCTCACCGTGTATCCCCGCTCCAGTTCACTCTCCTCGTAACGGAAGGAGGGGATGTACACCTCCATGGCGGCCGGGCCAGGGGCACCGGCTCCCCGTCAGGGCCGACTGCTCCCGGCGAGCGGAGCCGCCGCAGCCATCTGTGCGCAGCACGTGACGCCGCGCATATGACGCGAGGCGGGGCGGGGCGCAGAGCGCGGCTTTTGGTCCTCGGGTGCTGCGGCCGTTTCTTTCGCCTCACCCCTCACGCACGGTTGGAGGCACAGGTCAGCTGCTAAACGGCGGGCAGGAGCAGGCCGGCTGCCCGCCCGCCATAAAGGTGTGTGCGAGGAACCGATGCCTGCAGGGCGAAGGGAGGAGCCTTCCGTCGCGGGGGTGTTCGCCGGGCAGCAGAGCTGCTATGGCACCGTGGGGGAAGGGCAAAGGTAGCCAGCTCTGGTGGGAGAGATGAGAGGTAAAAAAAGTCCGCATGTTCCTCTAAAACCCGTGCTTTTTAAAACAAGGTTTGAAAGCAGTGGCTTTAACGTGACAGGGCAGCTGCGTTGCTTTGAAGCACAATAAAACAGGGAGAAAATAGAAAAAGGATGCGTTTATCCAGTCCTAAGTCCACACCACGGCTCAAACCACTTCCTGTGCCACCTTGGGCAACCAACTCTCGGTAGCTGTGCAAACACAGCGTCTTTCATAATGCCAGTTATGAGCTGGTATATGAAGTGATGGGAGAGGGGAGAAGCTGAGTGCTGAGGAGTTTCCCGTGTTGTGGCTATTCCTCAGAAGCAGCCTTTTACTTCATTATTTAACAGATAAATGCCCCATCCCTGGCAATGTTCAAGGCCAGGTTGGATGGGGCTTTGAGCAACCTGGTTTTGTAGAAGGTGTCCCTGCCCAGGCCAGGGGATTGGAACTGGATGAGCTTTAAGGTCCCTTCGAATCCAAATCAGTCGATGATTCTACGAAACTAAACCATTTTAAAGAAGTACAGATGACTTCCAGTCATTGGGCAAATTAAATTAAACTTCCTCCCCCAAATAAGCAGCTGTGTTGACAATTTATGAAGTAAGGAGGAAAAAGCAGAAGGTAGAGTACTAGCTTCATTTAGCAGGCAGGGATGTTGTACAAGGTACCCACCTCACATTTGCAAGTTTGCTAACTCCAAGTTCCAAACCATTTGAAAGCACTCGAAATGAAAGTAAATCACAGCTGTACTAAATGCAGCACCTTAGATCTCACCCTGTAGGTTTTATGAATGCTGGAGAGTCTCAGAGGCTAAATGGTTAAGATGTGCAATATCACCATTTCCCACTGATCTTGTAAGAATTAGCTACCATTATGAATTTATGTGCATGCAGGGTTTGATTTTGCACAAGCAGAGTGAAGTATAAAGACATACCTCAAAAATGGACAGAAACCAGCTGATTACTTTCATCTAACCTCTGTGGTTATGCTATCTCAGTGCTTCTAAGATCAGCTTTTGAAACAGCTTCTGAAAACTGATTTGCTTCTTGCTAGACTAGGAACATCAGGAGGAAAAATGTTACTAGCTCTCCATTTCTCATTGCTTGACTACCAGTTAAATTTAATTATATTGCGCTCTAAGCAAAGACCTGTGACCCGAAGAATTCAATACAAAGTAGAAGGATTTTGACTAAACCCAAGATAACTAAAGCAAACTAACACTAGCTGTCTTTGCTAAACTTTGTTAATACAAAGCAACAACCATACATACAAAAAATTACCTGAAGTCAAAGCAAGATGGTCCTGGGGTCTTTGTTTCTGCACAACACTGCTGCTGAGCCAGTGTCCTCAACTGCTGGTGACCAGCAGGACAGTCCCAGTGCTGCTCTGTGCTAGTGGTGACAAGAGTGAACAGGTTTCCAGCCCCATGTACTTTCTCTGTAGGAACCACTTCCCTGAAACACAATGGTGACTGAAAGGAGTCAATAAGAAATCCCATTTTCCCCCAAAGCATGACTGGTAAGTACATTACAATCATCCCAAAGGCAGACTAGCCATATAATAATAGTCTAATCAGTCTTGTAAATGTGAGCATGCTAGAGAATAATTACCATGCTATCATTATTGTTAGTTTCTGGTTAAGACTCCAGTCTTCAAGCTTAGTTTCTGTTCTTCCCCTAATACAAAATGAATGTACAACCCTAATTACACCATTTATGCTGTAAAGCATTTATGCTGATGAGAAATCGTAGAAAAATTTCATGGAGCACTATTTATGGTTGTTTGCAATCTAATAACCAATTATTTCAAGAAAAAGCTACTTTTCTCCCTAATGCCATGTAACTTATTAACAGAGAAAAGTTTGAGACATTAATCTGGTTTCAAATTCAATAGTACATAATGGAACTTTTGACTGCATCAGCCAAGAGGAACAAGGAAGATTACATGGTGGGCTGAATTCAAATACATCAATATGTTTTGGAATGTTAAATACTTAATTTGCACAATACATCATCATTAGCAGGCTAATCTTTAAAGTTACATCTAAAGAAAAGATAGGATTTCTCCACATGGCTGACTGGCCAAGGATTGTCTTTCTGTCTCATACATCGAGGATCAAGAATTTAAGAAACATTCACTCACAAAATGCTATCAGTGTATGCTGAAAACCATCCAGGATTCTTGGCTTTGAAAGTTAATTGCACACTAAAGCACATGAAAAACAATGAGGTGGTTGGTGACAGCCATCATGGCTTCACTAAGGGGAAATCCTGCCTGACCAATTTGGTGGCCTTCTATGATGGGGCTACGAAACTGATGGACAGGGGCAGAGCAGCTGACGTCATCTACCTAGGCTTGTTCAAAGCATTCAATCCTGTCCAGCATGACGTTTGTCTCTAAATTGGAGAGACATCAATTTGATGGGTGGACCACTTGGTGGATGAAGAACTGGCTGGATGGCCGCATGCAAAGAGTTGTGGTCAACGGCTCAATGTCCACTTGGAAAACAGTACCGAGTGGTGTTCCTCAGGAATCGGTGTTGGGACATCTTTGCCAGCAACATGGACAGTGGGATTGATGCACCCTCACCAAGTTTGCTGATGATACCAAGCTATGTGGTTCGGTTGATACGCTGGAGGGAAGGAATGCCATCCAGAGGCACCTTGACACGCTTGTGAAGTGGGCCAATGCCAGCCTCACGAAGATCAGCAAAGCCAAGTGCAAGGTCCTACACCTGGGTCAGGGCAATCCCAGGCACAGCTACAGGTTGGGCAGAGAAAAGATTCAGAGCAGCCCTACGGAGAAGGACTTGGGAATGTTGGTTGATGAGAAAATGAACATGAGCTGGCTTCAGTGTGCGCTCGCAGCCCAGAAAGCCAACCGTATCCTGGGCTGCATCAAAAGGAGCATGACCAGCAGGTCAAAGGAGGTGATCCTGCCCCTCTGCTCTTGTGAGACCTCACTTGGAGTATTGTGTGCAGTGCTGGTGTCCTCAACATAAAAAGGACGTGGAACTGTTGGAACAAGTCCAGAGGAGGGCCACAAGGATGATCAGGGGACTGGAGCACCTCCCATATGAAGACAGGCTGAGGAAGTTGGGGCTGTTCAGCCTGGAGAAGAGAAGGCTGCGTGGAGACCTCATAGCAGCCTTCCAGTATCTGAAGGGGGCTACAGGGATGTTGGGGAGGGACTATTCACTAGGGACTGTAGTGATAGGACGAGGGGTAATGGGTTAAAACTTAAACAGAGGAAGTTTAGATTGGATATAAGGAAGAAATTCTTTACTGTGAGGGTGGTGTGGCACTGGAATGGGTTGCCCAAGGAAGTTGTGAATGCTCCATCCTTGGCAGTGTTCAAGGCCAGGTTGGACAGAGCCTGTAGCGCAAGGTGTCACTGCTGATGGCAGGGCGGTTGGAACTAGATGATCTTAAGGTCCAACTCTAACTATTCTATGATCCTATGATTTAGATTAGACTATTAGGAAGAAATTCTTCCCTGTGAGGGTGGTGAGACACTGGAACAGGTTGCCCAGAGAAGTTGTGGATGCCCCATCCTTGGCAGTGTTCAAGGCCAGCTTGGACAGGGCTTGGAGCAACCTGCTCTAGTGGAAGGTGGCCCTGCTCATTGCAAAGAGTTGGAACTGGATGAGCTTTAAGATCCCTTATAACTCAAACCATTCTATGAGCCTATGATTCTAAATACTGCTTCTAAGAACATCAGAAAATATCTACGCACACAAAACCAGAGCACTTAAGGTTTCACAAGGTACATTCCTTTATTATTGTAATCACAAAAACATGATTTTTGTACAGGAATGTTTTAAGTGAACATTAATCAATGCAATTAAATTTGTTTCATAAAGATCAGGTAAACATACTACAGAACATTGTATTGTAAAGAACAAAAATATCAGTTTTCTCGCCTTGCAGTGCACATTTCAGTGCAAGTATTAAGACACAATAGTGTTCAATTCAGCAATGTATTGCAGAACATCATGCCACAGTCCACTTCAGAGAGGGTCAGGACATGCAGCTTGTTAATTGTAAAATGCTGTAGTATATAAAAAAAGCCACATGTAAATTTCTAAAATATAGTGTGGTTTATTTGGATGATTTAAAGTGATTTCATTGTGGAATTTAGTTTTATCCAGGACAAGCATCCAGAGTATCTTGTCATTTGGAATACTCTTCTTTCAGGCAATGGCTTTGGCTTCAGGTAGGAATGCCTCCCAGTATTTTATTAGCTTGAAGAGAAGGGAAAAACACTCATTATTAAGTAGTGAATGTTAGAAAACACATGTACCTTCCTCCTCTTGTGGTAAACTTGTATCCACTGGACAAAATAAGAACATAGGTGCTTCATATTATCCATTCATGTTATTACATAAAGCAAGGAAAAATACAAGTAATAAATACACAAGTCTGCTAATAGCAACACAGTTGTTACCACACACTGAACAAAATGTTAGAGAATACAATTATACAGAATTTGTTTATAAGGTCAGTTTGCTATTCTTACCTCTAAGGGTAACTTTTTTTTTTTTTTTTTTTTTTTAATTCATGAAACAAAACTGAAGGGTTATATTCTTGGAATAAACAAAGGAAAAACTCCAGACACTCTAGGTAGTCACTGGAATCTGTTTTACTGCTTTACAATATTCAGTCAGGTTTTATACCTTTTTATTAAAAGAACAATAAACATTTAAGTATACAAGCCTCTAAGTCTAAGCACACACTCATTACAATTTACTCCAATCTATAAATGAAAGTATTACTTCAGTTTCAGAAGACAAGACCCTCTGCTTGCTCATATCCCTAAGGGAGCTTCTCCCTTGCTTTCCTCAATTAGAGCTGCGCAAGACAGCATAGCAATAGCCAGGAAACTGCAATCACTATGTTACTCTGCAATACAGTACACACTAAGTAGTTCTATGTTTTAGAAATGGCTATACTTAAAGTCCAGTTTTTTTAACTAACCTAATACAGAAAGTATTGAATATTATGTTGTACAAAATTTAAATTTTATCTTACCTGCTGCTGTGTTTGCACTAATGACTCTAAGTACTCGATAATAACAGTTTTAAAGTCTTTCACTCGTTCCTTCTGTTAATAAATAAATTATCCATATTAACCTCTTAAATTTTACTTGGAATGTCAATATCATCTACATTAAAGCTGTCATTTACTTGGACAAAATTATACATGCCTCGAATCTTCCCACTTCCTTGCGAATGGTTTTGGAGATCTGTTCAAAATCTTTTTCCCCTTGCTGAACTTTTGTCTCCCACTGGCAAAGGAAAGGAAAGACATGCAGAGATAAGACTTTGTGTTGTCCATTCAGGCTATCAGTGTGTGTGTATATACACAGACATGAATTTTTTTAGTGTAGCAGTGACAGTCACTCAAGAGCTGAGAAGGACCTGTTAGGGTTTTTTGGTGTTCTTAAAGGAAGGTCTTACAAAGACAATTTCAAAGTAACACTTTCAAGCTTGAACAGAAGAGATTTAGGTTAGATAAGGAAGAAATTCTTTACTGTGAGAGTGGTGAAGCACTGGAACAGGTTGCCGAGAGAAAGATCACTGCCTCATCCCTTGCAGTGTTCAAGACCAGGATGGATGGGGCTTTGAGCAGCCTGGTCTAGTGGAAGGTGTCCCTGCCTGTGGCAGGCGGTTGGAACTAGATGGTCTTAAGGTCCTTTCCAACCATTCTATGATTTTATGATAAGTTGTGTAATAGGATGTCATCAGATCAGTTAAAACAATGGTATCTCTAAGGTAATGCTATTTGTAGATGAAACGTAAAAATACCTTAGTATTGCAATTAAGGAACACATAATAACATTTTTTTAAAAGATTACACAGAAACCAAAAGGGATCTCTAAAGTTTTACTTACTATTCCATTTACAAACACTACTATAAAAGGAATCTAAACCTGTAAGCTTTCTGTGGCTACGTGTCCAATCAAGTATGAAAGAGTCTCAAAAGTTAGCTCCCTGTATTTTCCCAATCCCAGAAGAGGTGATTAACTCTTCATCTCAGCCTACAGTCAAGTATATAATTAACATATTTCTGCTGCAGATGATAAGCTATTGAGGATATGTTTATTAGTTTTTCAGTCAAAATGCATGTTGCTTAAGCAAACCGAAGCACATGCTTTCTATGAAAACAGTTTCCACTAAACAAGAAAGCAGGAGCTGGGAGTGTGGCATTCATGTAACAATACATGACACTAGATTACATTTCTCCTTAGTTTATGGGAAAAGATATCCAGTTACACAACAAGAGCTCACCATGTGCATTACTTTATAACTACTTTTACACATCTATTACATTGTTAAATTTCAGCTAGCTGTACAGATACACTGAAAAAAAAACCCCAAACTATCTACCTCACACTTCGGGTGCATGTAGACTAACATCTTTAAAATGAAACTGTATCTGCTCATCTCAACATATTTACTGAATCATGGGAGCCAATATATCCAGTAACACTTAACTTCCTCAGAGAAAGACAACAGGGAAGCAACGTACTTAAATATAGTGTGTTCCTGTTAGCAATCCAGTGGTATTATTTATTCACAAAAAACATTTTATGGTACAGTGTCGATTTACTATTGTGATAAGAGATGAACATCATCTATGTTCCAATAAGTATCTATGTGTTTGTATTTTTAGTTTATATTTTTCCAGAATACCTGTTTTGCCTTTTCAGACATACCTTATGAAGCTATGCAATAAGTCATAATAGGAAGTTCTCTATAAAAGAACAGCCTTTAGAGTTACTAATTAACTGAAACAATACAAAACTCAGTCAAGGAAAAGGTAGATTAAGACTGCCTGTGCCTTCCTACCATAGCAACCAGAAGTGCCTGAGACTTCAGTCAAAGCCTCTGCAGGCCTCCAAAATCCCAGTTTCATCAAATCCAAATGTCAGGTCCTATAAAAATTATCACTGAATAGCAAGTCTGCCATCTTACAGTTTCTGACAAGCAGAAATTTCTCTTTATTCAATGAGGTATTCTTAGGACTGTTCTTTGGCCTTTTATCTGCAGAAGGCAGTCATGTATGAAGTTCAAGCTGTGTATAGGCTTCCACTTCACAATTTCTCTTCCAGAACTACTACTGCAGAATTCCACAACTCTGAACATATTTCAATGGCAGCAATAACCTTCAATCAGCATATTCAAATTGTGGGTCTACTAGCAACCTTCTATAATCATCTAATAAAGTAGGAAAAATAAATCCTTCAGGAACAACATCATTAACTCTTTCAATATTGGGACTGAGAAATGGTCACTGAGCATTTCCCACTACTTCCAATAGTCAGGAAGTACTTTTGATGAGGAGTTCCAGCTCACTTGTATATTGGAAGGATGGGTGACACCAAGAGAGGCAACCAACAAGAATGTGGTCACAGGAGTGACACTGTTTTCCCAGTAAAAAAAAAAAAAAGAAAAAGCCATGTTACTGAGTGACTTCAATACCATCTGCAAAATAAATTGAAGGGCAGAAAGAACAAAGCGGCATGGGGCTTGAGAACAATGATGAAGCCAAACAAATTAACTGCATAAGAGAGCTTGAAATCTGCAATAAAGTTCTCCCATTATTTGAGGAAGAATACTGGTGCATATTCAGAATGCGTTGATGTTAAATAATTAAGTTGTCCTACCTCTTCAATTTCCTTAGTGAAGCATGATAAAAAAAGTGTATAAATTATGACACTTCAACATGTTAGATTTATTTTTACTGAAATTACACCATATATACATACATATATATATATATATATGGGTAGATATGCTGCGTAATTAAGCAAAACATGTGAACAGTTCTCCATTAGTTGTCTTAACTGGATTTTATCTTTAGAAGCCAAAAGGTGCCCCTCTGCTCTACACAAGCAATCTGTTAACAGGTAAAAGCATTAACTTGTCCATGTTTCCTCCCTCCCATCTCCCACACTCTGTAGGGACAGTATTAACTGCCTTACAGATCTTACAATGAGTAACAACTGCACACATTTAGTATTTTAAATAAATACCTTTTAACAATTTTGGTAAATATGAAAAACAGCAAATGAGCAAGTGATTTGTAAAAAAAAAAAACCACAAAAACAAAAACACAACCAAAAGAAAAAGAGGCATAAATAGTGCATCACTGCAGAATGAATGCGTTAGTGCAGAAAGTCTGACCTCCAAAATAATGCTTGGTAACATTACCTCTTTTATTTCATCTTTAGCTTGCTGCAACTTATCAGGTTTGTTGGCAAGCTGTAGCTTTGCTTCAGCTTCACGTTTTTTCTGTAAAGTGACCTGAGCATCTTGCCACTTCTGCCAGCATTTCATTCGATGATCAAACACACCCTGTAAGGATAGACAAATTTATTAAACAACTGGAATTGTTAGAGATATCTAAATCCCTAGTAGGAAATGGTAATTTTGGAATGAGTACGCTTAAAGAAACCTCCCTGTATCTACAACATGTCTTCTTGCATTTCATTTGACAGCATGCTAATACAGCTCAACACCTTCCACAAATAACAGGGTATGCAGAAGCCTTTTCAGAGCAGACACCTTGGTGCCCCAAACCATTTTATGTGCTTCATTCCATCAAGACACTACCAAAACAACCACTACAAAGTGCTCTATTATGCAAATACACTCTAAGTGCAGATTCTAGCAAACTGTTCATACATATGGATTACATGCACATTCAGCAATACATTTTTGCTAGCAATGGACTAAGGTAGTATACTTTGACAACCTGGCAAGTTTAAAGATACTCTGGGTTAAAATTCAGACACCCCTTTCTCATACCAAAACCTAATAATGCTGTGCAGCACAACTTACACTAAAATAGATTATTTACTTAGTAAGATGATACAAATTGTATCTACTTCTTATTTACAGAAACTATTTATCTACTAAATACAGACAAATTATTAATAAACATACTTAAAAATAAGTAACCTGAAAGAACAAGTACAGTATGCTTAGACACAGTAACGTATGGTGTCCTTAAATACTGTGATTAATTAATATTACTCAAAGTAGATGGTGCTCACCATTTACATTTTTTCAGGATCTTATTAATCCATTCCCATTTTTGATCACATTCATTTTTATCATTGGAATAACTGATCATGGATGTATTCATTTTACTCAGCTAGATTTAATGCAAAAGCTTAGTCCTAACTGTGTTACAGTGTGTGAAAAATGCACACATTCATTTACCCTAAATCTACAGACTTACCCAATCTACCCTATACATTTACTCTAAATCTACAATTGAGGAATGTGACTTTAAACATGAAAACTGGTATTTTTCCTAGTAAAACTCACTTTTACTGCAGCAATGAGACGAATGTAATCACCAAGCAGTTCAGAGAAGACATAGAAATCAGCAAAAGCTTGTTCTTGATGCAATTGATCTATCTTCTCCTCAACCTCTGCAAGCTGAGACAAAGCTCTAGATAGAGCAGTGTGGTCCTCAGAGTTACCCAACATGGCAGCACTTTTAGCAAAAGCAGCTGTGTTGGCTGAAAGCTCTGAAATACATAAGTAATGTTCAGTACAATGTAGTTAGTTTGTTATATTACTTTGCAGCATAGATCAGAGGAGCAGAGACCTCTGCCCTATTTCAACCCTAACTTCACCAGCTGAAAATACAATCTGTATTTCCTAAAGCTCATGATAAAATATACAAGATCTCAGTGAAACTGGATAAAAACTACTGCACAAAACCTCTCTTCATTAGAAAATGTTCTGCTGAGCCTGTAAATGTCATGCCTATTCTGCCTAGCAAAATAAATGGAAAAAAACTGTCACTTCACTTATTTTCCAAATGCTTAGTTCATAGGAAATTCAAGCCCACAAAACAAAAGCCAAGTCACCTACAGAGCAAATTCAGAACAATTTTAACAGGTCTGTAGCATAGTTGTTCCATGCAGCTCAGAGTAGAAAAAAAACCCCAAACATTTCACAAAACCACTATGCCTGTGAGTGAAATTTATTTCTGTTGGACTGTCCTATTGACTGAAGTACCTTTAGCTGTGCATACTGTAATGTGCTGCCACATTCTGACATGCCTTAAAAGAAAAACAAATAATCAAACTCATATCAGCATGGCTGACATCCATGAAGGTAAAGTTATGAGCCTGGAAATTGTCTCATCAAATCCCATGTAAGTCATCCTGTACTAAGTTAAGTCCTATGAAGGACCTTCAAACAAATGTTTAATCCAAATTACTTCAGGATTGAAAGTGCAGGTACGTTTGCAACTGTGTTGCCTCTACAGAAACATCAGAACAGCAGAAATGTTTATAGAAGCAAAAGGCCTTCAGATATTTAAAACACCTACAATTTAAACACAACTCCCTAAACCCAAACCAAAACCAAAACTCCTTCAAGTATATGAGCAGGTGTCAAATCAGTAGTAAACAAAGACTTCCACAGTCTACTAATTCTTAAAAACACCCCTTAGTCTTGAGGACATCTGGCCAACAGGGGTTTTTTTTGAGAGCAATTCCTGATAGAGTCATGAGAAGGCAACTTAGGACAGCTTCAGCACTTTCAAAACTGCAGAGCTGAAAGGTGATCCCATATTTTAAGATAATATGGTAGTGTCAGAAGGCACGCTTATGGTTTTCTTTGAACTACAAATCAAAGCTTTTATGTTTTGAGTGGTTTAAATCATCTGACAGAAAGCAATCTTTGAAAAAACAGCAGCACAGGTGATTAAAATATAAACTTACAGGCTTTGCTTCTTTCTAAAGTAAGTAAATGAAAAGCTGGTATTCTGAGACTAGTTAGCTTTCCAGAAAAGTTTACCTTAACAGTAGCTGATCTAAGAATAGTAAATTCCTGTTTAAGAGTTTAAACTCAGTTAACAGTGCAATACTGAACTAAAAGATGTTTAAATGGATTTATGCAGCCACTTTGTATTCAGAAGGAAATGACTCTTGCCATGAGATCTAAAGATACATTTACAGATGTCTGTTGTGGGACGGTTGTTTACTATTGAATCTCTGCAAGAAAAATATTTATGCTAAATCAATATAGTAACTTTAGCAATTATAGATATGCTGGGTAAAGCTAAGATTAAAACCAGGTATACAAAAATGCCAGAGCAGTTTGAATAAAAGGTGCAATTAGATTTTTGCATTAAAATATCCCGTATAACTATTAATTACTTAAGAGGTCCGACACACTAAGTTCTCGTTTCACCACCATTTCCTAAAGTTCATACAGCCACATAAAAATATAGTTACCTTTTCTGTGGCAGACTAATGCTTCGACACTGGCATGAAGTTTCCTAAGTTGCTGATCCAGATTCTCAAATTGCTGCTGTTTTTCTTCAAACCACTGACAAAAGATGAAAGAGTCAAACATTACAAATTAGATTACCAACAACATTTCTGGTTTTAAAGAACCAAATTATCCAGGCACTGCCAGGGTGGTCAACTGATAAAGCTAAGAATTCAAGCCAATAAGCAAATTAATAACCCATTTTCTACTTCTACAGCTTTAAAATGAAATTGTTGAAGCTCATTAATTCATCTCATTATTCAAGCCAAAAAATCAGTTCTTACTGCATCCGATTCATTCATCTTGATTGTCATTTTGTTGACAGCGTCGGCAGCCTTGTTCACCATCCTCAATATTCCTGCTCCACTCAGAGCCTGAGTGTTAACTGCTCTTGGCAGCTGGAATTGAATGACAAATAAGGGCAAACAGACTGGTTAAAAGGATGGAGGTTTAACTGGGCACAAGGGGGAAAGAAAAGGATACAGTGTTTTCTTTACTCCTATGTGTTACAATATAGTGGAATCTAATTTCTCAGATTTACTACTTTTACATTCTCAAGAGGAAAAGTTAAAAATACAGACTACTTACTTCTACATCTTTACATTTAAATGGAACAAATAACCCACTTGTTCAATGTTATCAACTAGCCAAAGGTCCTAAACTAACCACCTATACACTACGGAAAACAAGCTGCCACTACAGAAACAGAAAAGCTTAGATTTACAACAAATTAGATAAAAAAAAAATCTGTAAATCATTTAATTGTAATGCAAGACTTGCACTGTGTGCAGATCATAAAAGGTTCATGTCTTTCTACTTTTCAGTACAGGCCAGATTTCAAAACCCACCTCATGCATATTAAGAGAACTGATTATTTGCTTATGTACTTAGAAATCCTCAGGGATAACAAATTTAATTGACATGATTATTCAGGTTAGTTTGAATATGCCATACAAGGTGGCCCCTATGTCAGACCATTTACCCTTCAATGAGATGTTTTGTCTGTCAGCAGCATTGACAAATCCACCATAAGTTAGCTATTGATGCTTTTGTCAGTAGTGAAGTCTTTGTGACTTACTAGTATAACTGAGATATTGACATTGGCCAAAAGACAGTTCAGTATTACAGCAAATCCACTATGCACATTTATAAAGAGATATTATGTATCTTTAACAATATACTAAATGTTGTGAAAGGTGCCAGATTGATAGCATGAGTGACTGGAGTTCTCTATTCACAAAACATCTAGCATGGCCAGCAGCATTGCTAGCATTTTCACATTATCATGCCAACACACCTCAAGTTGGACTCCTCGAGGCAAAAGACCTGCTTCCAAGCCAGTTTAATTCTTGATCTTATGTAAGAATTAGCAACATCAATTATGGATTTTCACCATGTATAATGAGCTTCAGTCAGAACTGGACAGACCAACTCACATGCGGATAGCAATAGCAAATAGCCTTTGGACACTACCACTGTGGATTTTCTCACAGGCAGAGACACACTATTCCCTAAGTAGCCTCTGCCATTATGTCCCATGAAGGCTACAGCCCAATTTGACTGCATACAAATTTAGGGAATTGGGTCTCAATACAAAGAGAACATATAGCTTTGCAGGTTACGATATCTAGAAACAAAGGGAAACTTTAGAGAACTTAAATACCTCAGAGCTTTCCAAGAACTGTCTTAAATCTGGATCCTGCAACAAGGTTGGGTGTTTTACTGTTCGCTGTAGGTACCTAAGATTTTAAAAATTAAAGTATTAGATAACAAAACAGAGTTAATGAGCGTGACAGTATTGAAAAGTGTCCATCTAAAGAACAAGTACAACGCAGCACACAACCTCCCTCATTACCTAATGGGGCTTGAATACTCTTAAAATGTCATCTCTAAAGGGTCACATGATAGCTCAGTCTCCATGTCCCTTCATTCCTTTCCTTCTCTGGTGATTCTTCAAACCATATTTACGCATATTTTTTGTTTAAGATTGACTTTGGAACTCCAGAAGTTCAAGAGCTTCACACATTATCCCTTAGGTCTTTCAAAATACAATCTAAAACCTTTGACTTTACTGTTACATGGTTTGTTGGTCCCATATGATGTGACTGCATTACAACAATCTATACACAGCATACTATAAAATTATACCAAAATTGAAGCTGTATACTTATGTAAGTTTTAACAGTTACTTTCTGAAGGCTTTACTAGTCATGCCCATAGGGGAAAATGATGCAGCGGATCAGCAACAGTACCCTTCCATGGCAAAGGTACTTGAACAATATTAGTGGTATACTAGTGCTGAGTGAAAGAGATCAAATATCTCTTATGCCAAAATTCAGCGAGTCTCATTCATGTACTGTTTGTCAGAAGGCCATTTTACTTTCAAGTGACTGAAGGTCTCTTTCACCTGTCTCACTGCCCAAGATTTTCCACGCAACAGATACACTGCTCATATGCCTTGATTCCTTAAACCTAAAGTGCCTAAGCTAAAGTGATAAATTTTTACCTACTGAATCTCTACAATCTTAATTTTAAGCACCAACCAGCTTGAAAAGAGTTAACTATAATCCTCTCTATGAATGAGGCTGCTTTTCCCATTATTAATTAGAATTATTCCATTTCTACACAAAAAATTGGCAGCTGCATACAGCCTCCAGAACCAGTCTAAGATGGCCCAAATCCCAATTACAGAGCCTACATAGTATATTACAAGTCATTCTGAGGCTAAACAAGTTTTAGACACATACATTACCTTTCTAGCGCTGCTCTTCTTTTCTCTACAAACTCAGTAGATGAAGAATCTTCCTTGCCTACTTTAACCTTGGTCATGCCTTTGAAGAAAATAGCATCATACTGATTTTATCATAAATCAATCATTAACATAACTGACATGATTAGAAGACAAAGCTCACCGAAGTTTATGTATTTAAGTCAAATTGCAATGAAAAAACACTACATGGCAACAGAAAAAACATCAACGCTGCATGCTGCATGGTTTTGTGGAACCAGATCTGTGAAATATGCAATTGCCTGTAATATATTAATTGTGACTAGAAGTTACGCAAAACTAGTTTAATTTGCATTTATGAAGACAATCTAAATGAAGATCACAGTCTTACTCCTCACTCATGTTCAGAAGAAGAAAACAGTTACCCAGAGAAAGGAGAATAATAAAATAAATCTCATGTTATAAGCCTATTAAGTTTATTACCAATAATTTCATTCTATTATTATTGAATTTCTAAAACTAGAAATTTTTAGTCAACTAAGGCAAACTAACCAGCTCTGAAAATTCTGAAGCATATGGACAACTATGAGCTGAATGGAGAATAAAATTAGTAGAATAAAATACATACAGCTTTACATCACTTCCTCTGCCCAAGTCAAGAGTGGCCAAAAAAACCATGACAGGAGAGCCAGAGTTATTGACGTACCATGGCATGAGAAATACATTCAATCTCAGCAACACAAGAACTCAAAAACTGTCAGACTGAGGTCAGCATTTTTCTCGCTAAAGACCTAAACCCCAAAGAGTTTAGGTACCCAAGTCCTATCATAACCACCATGAAACACTGCACATTTGTAATTATTTCCTAAAACACAAGCGAGGTATATTATGATACAGTCCAAACATATTCCTGCTGTTAGTTCTGTGCTTCTCCAGCTGAAAGTTCTAAGTCTGAGATTCTGAATATGTGCTCTGTGACCTGCCAGGTCAACACTTCCCAAGTGAGTTGTTCCTCTCTCGATGCCCTTCTGGCTTTAGAAGTTCCACACAGTAACCAACCAAGGGGACAAACACCATCCTTATGGGAAGAAGAAGGGATTCCTTAACCTGTCACTGAAACCTTACTTTTCCTCTTCTCTGTAACATCATGAATATAAGTACGATTGGCATTTTTTATAAGTATACTACACACTGTAATGTAAGTCTTCAAATTTATCTGCAAAATTAAGTATCAAGGATTAAAGTATTGAGGTGATATAATTCACATGCCTCATATTTTTGCATTACATATTATTCATTAATATTTCACTGCAGTAAGCACGAAATGCTGCAGTTAAATACAAAAGATCCCTTATATTTGATAACAAGGAAAAAAATTAATATGTAATAACCAACTGTCCAATGTGATTAATTCCTGCCTTGTGATATTGACAGTTATTTCCAGGTATCATGCCAAGTTTATTTCTCTGCTAGTGTAAGTCTATTTAAATCCAAGTGTAAAATGAGTTTCTGTTGCCAAAGCACTCTTCTAATTCCTCACTGGAAAGGATCTGTGACTTAGATTATTTTCTAAATCCAGAAAACATACTTTCCCAACACACATACATAAGCAGTGAGGCAGATTCCACAGTCAATAACTGACCACTTGAATCTTTGGCTAAGGTCTGAAATGCCATCCCCACCCACCTGTCACCAAAATATAACTAGAGCTTAAAACTCCACGTGTTATCAACATTATAACAGAGTGAATAGACTAAGGACTTCCGTGCAATACACTGCGTAACACAGAATGTATGCTGTTCCTATTAAGACTTCAAAAATGAACGCATGATTTAAACATATCATCTTACTTTCAGCTGTTTTGTCACCTCTCTGGTTTAAGATGCCTCATTTTAAATCAGCCTAGAATCTCGTCTTACATCCAAAATCAGAAGTAGATGGACTACATATTTTTGTACAGAACTAAATACTACCTGCGCACTGAAGTTTAAGTTTAAAGCAGGAGTTTCACGCTCTTTGGAAAATGTCCTACAGAGTCTGTGTGTTTTCCCAACTTATTTGTAGTTTAACAAAGTCTCTATACACGAATCTGAAGTAACAGCCAGTGCTTGCTTAGACTGCAATAAGTCCCACCACTTTACACACTTCCAGGTGTATCAAATATTTATGCTGGCTTTGTTCAAACGGTACCTCAAATCCAGTCCAAGCTTTGTCTTCAGATGAATTTGTGATGCAAATACTACATGTCCATGTAACTGCACACTCCCATACATGAGTTAAATGTTGTATCATCCAACAGGCACTAGAAACCTTATTCCATCTTTATAAGCCCTGTTAGCATTTGTAATTAAGCTAATTTTTGTTATGAAAAATTGGTCATTACAAACTCATACATTACTTTCAAGAACTACCAAAAATTCAGACCAAATTTTCAGTCTCACTGAAAAATGCCATGCTTTTCCACAGAATTAAAAGCTTGATTTTTCCAAGCTTTCTGCTGCCTGCATCTACTCAGTCTGCCTATTCCTACTTATGTGAAAAGCTGCAGCTCTCATTAGCTTTACATTCAAAACTATTAAAGAAAAAAAAACTAAACCCTAAGTCCTGCCATTCCCCACATATCATTGTTCTAGAGTCCAATCACTTATTTATATGAGACAGCCAAAAGACTTCAACAGGTTTTAGAGTTTTAAGGATTTAGTTATTATTGAAAGAACCTCTACTACTTAGAGCATAAAACTGAGGTTGCTTCAATGGATCACACATGCTTCTTAGTTCATGGAGAATAGATCTGATTCTTCAAGGCATTCACATAGACTAGCATTATGCAAAGTGTCTTCTGAATTAAGAAGAATTAAGTAGAGGTTTTAGTGTTCACAGTGGTCAAAAGAAACAGCATTAGAGTAAAAGAAACAGTATTAGAAGTGGAGTATGTACGAAGCTCTGTATATTGCAGGCAACTGACAACAGCACAAGTTAAAAATAAACTCTCATTTAACATCTTTGTTTTGATACACTAATCAGTTCTTGAAGGGCAACGGTGAAGAAGGAATGATAGATAAGAAACAGAAGGCCACATATTCAGACAAATGTCTTCCTTATTATCAATGCTGGTCTGAGTTAGGAAGAGACCAGTACTTACCTTTCCAATTTAACCTGAACTTTTCTAAAATGGAGAACAAAGTATTTGATAAAGAACAACAAGGTGTTACGAGGTTCAGACCACCTGATAAGCAACAAGTAATATTTGTCCAGAAAAATTATTTATTTTACAAGCCTCACACGTATTAAAATACTTAATTTTTATTACAGTATTTAAATGTCATGCTTAAATTCAACCTTACAGGAATTATGCTTACCTACAATACTTTTTTCTGGAGCTGGAGGCACAATGTAACCAATATGCATGTACTTTGTTGCTAATTTGCTGTGCAAGCCAAGAAAATCACTGAATCTTCTTTTAACAGAGAATTCATTTTTGTGGAACATAGAAAGTGATGTCTTCAAAAAAAAAAAAAAAATTTTTTTTGTGAATTACTGATCTATCCACTCAGCTACTATACAAAGTTATCTGCAATTATTTGTTGCACTAGTTACCTTCGTTGTTACTCTGTAGGCCATATAAGCATTCATGCCATCTCCTGTAAGAAAATTAAGATTCTTATCATAGGGCAAATTTTTTTAATCCCTCCATACACTTTTTGTTCTGAAATACACAAAAAAATAGCTTTCCTTTTTGCTATTAATAATTAGGATAACTGAATGAGAAATCACGCTAAAATCTCAGAATAGTCCTCAAGGGATAAAAGACAGTCTACTAGCTGACTTACTAGGCTCGAGGAACTTACCCACTTTCTCAGGGTCAGATACATTGATTTCTATATCAAACAAATCTCCATTTGCTTCCTCTTCAATCTAGGAAAAAGATATGCCATATTTAACAAGGTTATGTGCTTCCATGTTATGTATGATTACAAGGATAAGGGTTTAGAGGAAAGAGAAGGAAAAGTCAGTATGTTTGTTTAATTAAAAATCCCTTCCAGACTCACCACCAAACATTGAATGAATATAATTTCTAACATGGTTTGTCACTGCAAGAGAGTTCATGCAGTGGACTTGGCAGTGCTAGGTTTATCATTGGACTTGATTATCTTAAAGGTCTTTTCCAACCTAAATGATTCTGTGATTCTAAGACTGAAGCCTTCCTGTAAAAGCTTTAAGTATGGCAACCTTTCCTCAGGACTTGCTGGCCTCAATATTTTAGTATTTATCTTTGGAGTACGTTCATTGTATCATATACAATGCCAGGAGACACCAAGCTTCAAAAAAGAAAATCACTCATTTGTGAAGTTTCTATATGCCTCTAATAAAAAGACAGAAATACCTTTTTATTTAAGGTTTTCTGGAGCAGAAGAGCTTGGGAAGAGAAAAGTAACAGAAAATTTTCTGATACTTGCCTGAGATCTAACAAGGCAGAATTTCAGAGTCTTTCATATAATGTAAGTTTGATAAAAATGCTGCAGGGAAGGAATGCCATCCAGAGGGACCTTGACACACTTGTGAGGTGGGCTGATGCCAACCTTATGAAGTTTAACCATGACAAGTGCAAGCTCCTACACGTGGGTCAGGGCAATTCCAGGCACAGCTACAGGTTGGGCAAGAGAAGAGATTCAGAGCAGCCCTGCAGAGAAGGACTTGGGGGTGTTGGTCGATGAGAAAATGAACATGAGCCGGCTTCAGTGTGCGCTCACAGCCCAGAAAGCCAACTGTATCCTGGACTGCATCAAAAGGATCATGACCAGCAGGTCAAACGAGGTGATCCTGCCCCTCTACTCTGTTCTTGTGAGACCTCACTTGGAGTATTGTGTACAGTTCTGGTGTCCTCAACATAAAAAAGACACGGAACGTTTGGAACAAGTCCAGAGGAGGGCCACGAGGATGATCAGGGGACTGGAGCACCCCCCATATTAAGACAGGCTGAGAGAGTTGGGTCTGTTCAGCCTGGAGAAGAGAAGGCTGCGTGGAGACCTCATAGCAGCCTTCCAGTATCTGAAGGGGGCTACAGGGATGTTGGGGAGGGACTATTCACTAGGGACTGTAGTGATAGGACGAGGGGTAATGGGTTAAAACTTAAACAGAGGAAGTTTAGATTGGATATAAGGAAGAAATTCTTTACTGTGAGGGTGGTGTGGCACTGGAATGGGTTGCCCAGGGAAGCTGTGATTGCTCCATCCTTGGCCGTGTTCAAGGCTAGGCTGGACAAAGCCTTGAGTGACATGGTTTAGTGAGGTATCCCTGCCCATGGCAGGGGGGTTGGAACTAGATGATCTCAAGGTCCTTTCCAACCCTAACTATTCTATGATTCTATCTTAAGCTATTGTCATGAGTCAAATTCACACTAAGCTTTATATCCAAAATAAACAGAATCAGTTTTCTTTTACCTACTTCTTAGGAAAGGATGATCCCATGAGTCAACATTTAGGAACTATGATTTCAAAAAAAAGAAAAACTTAAAAAAAACATCCAGACATTTTCAAAATTTAGGTTTACCACGTACCTCTTCTCTGGATCTATCAAAAATCACAGGGGCTGCTACACTTTTTGACTCCATTCTGGGAGCTACTAATGTAGCAGGTGTTACAGGAGTGACTGCAGGAGTAGGTTTTGGTGAAAGTATTGGATCCCTCTCTGGACTGTCCAACGAAACTTCTTCTGTTGCTTCTAGAAAAACATTTTGAGTTAGCAAAGGTTTCCTGCAATAGAGATAGATATGCATCCAAAAATTACAAACACACACACACAAAAAAATCGGTATACAAATTTAATAAGATCATCTGCAACTATCCTGTAACATACGTTGCCTTTTTAAAAAAAATTAATTCGTTTTAACTATATTGTTAGGTAAACAGTCTCCTAGAGAAGTCACAAGTGCCAAGTAATTTATTTTTGCATGAGATATTTCAGAAACTAAAGATTTATTTATTTATTTACAACACAAGCAGCAATTTTTCAGTATCTGCACCAATTTTAGTTTTCACACTTTGAACAACAGCTGATTTAGCCACATAGACTGATAACTGAGCAGACCAAGCCATCTGTTAAATGAAGTTACACAACTGCAGTACACCCCTGCCTCACAACCTGTAAAATAGAAATACTAGCAGGTGAGACATTCTGACTAGTAAGACTAGCTATCTTTAGTCTATCTTCAGTCTCTTGGGGGCTTAAAACAATTCACTATAAACTGAATACTTTTCTCAGACTGTAGCAGTTCATCTGTCTTTAAATAGGACATAAATCTCTGCTCTATAAATCCCATGTGCTTTCCTCCACTAACTGGATTTGACCACTGGCAAACTACACACTTCCTGGATACGCAGAAGTTGTTCCTGTTCTAGTTTAAATAACTAATGCTGGGGTTCTTGCCAAATGTGCATTCTCAAGAACTGTAGTTCCTTAAAAGATAACACTGACCACAGAATTTGATACCAAAATTGACTTTCCAACACATCTCAAGTTTTGTTAACAAATGAGACTTCCTGTGGCAAGTATTTTACCAAGCAGGTAAAAAGGCACTGAAACAGATCCTTTCCAAGTTACAGAGTTATCAAAAACGTTTACTATGCAATTTGGAAAAGACCTCTGCAACTTCTGCCTATATGAACCATTTAATTTTCAAAAGAAAATACACCATCTTTCATCCAAACTTTTTAAAGCCTGGCACATGCAATGAATATAACTTAATCCTGACTAAGAAAAGTGGAGATCTACTTTAAAAATTGTGAAATTGTTACAGCATACAAAAGCAAACCACCACCACCAAAAACAAAACAAAACCCCAAACCAACTAAACCAAACCCTTTTTTTTTTTTTTTTCATATGTATTATCCGTATTTCAGTTTGTGTCCATTGCCTCTTGGACTGTCAGTGTGTGCCACTGAGAAGTCTGGTTCCGTCTTCTCCATTCCCTCCCATCAGGTATTTCTACATTGCCGGATACCCCACATAGCCTGCTCTTTTCCAGGATGCACAGCCACAGCTATCTCAGTCTCTACTCGTATATTATACACTTCATGTCCTTAATCATCTTCATGGCCCTGCACTGGACTCGCTCTGGTCTGTCTATGTCTCTCTTGCAGACAGAGGTAGGCTAGACCTACACTCGGCACTCCAGATCTGGCCTCACCACATGCGGGGCTCAGCAGAAGGAAATGATCACTCCCCTGAACCTGCTGGCAGTGCTCTTCCTAATTTCAAATTCATAGAATCATAGCATGGTTTGGGTTGGAAGGGACACCTTCCACTAGATCAGGTTGCTCCAAGCCCAGTCCAACCTGGCCTTGAACACTGCCAGGGATGGAGCAGCCACAGCTTCTCTGGGCAACCTGTGCCAGTGTCTTGCTGCTCTCAGACTTCCATAGTTACAGATTCCAAACTAACCCTCAAAGCAAGCACCTTTTCATATTCTCCATTTTTAATATGAACAAAAGATTACCTAAAAGCTTTCTTTGAAAAGATTTATTTTCTTATTAGTCCTTTATTCTGACTGCTAAATTTTTCTGAAGAATCCTACTGGTGCTTCCTGCCCTCAAATGCCACAGGAAGGATACTGCATCTTAAACCAAAAAAAAACCACCTTAATTCAAAACATCAGATCAGGTGGGGAAGTCATGCTGAGGCAACAGGAAAAAAAAAAAAAAAGCTTTTAGACTGGTAGAAGAACAACATTTAAACACGGAAAAGAGGTAGGTCTCTCATTTGGCTAACAGCACTCCACATACATGTTTTGTATTATACAAATGACTATCTCACGGAACATTTATCAGAAAAAAGTAATATGTAGTATAATAACATAGTATGTTATATACATAAAAAAGTAATTAAAAAAATATAAAATAAGGCAATTCCACTTCAATTCTTCCTTTTTCTATCACCAGCTATATTCCAGCATGTGTTTGGGAAACAAACAATTAATCATCACTAAGTACTTCTCTATACCTTCAAATTTTAGACAGGCTTGTAAAACAAGTAATGAAATGATTCCAAGCACACAGATTTCTCCCTTTCAGCAGCCGAGAAAGCATTCTTGTTACTGTAAAAGCAGGACTTCATGAAAAAGTGTGTGAATTCAACGTAACAAACCAACACTGCTATTAGATGGAACACAAGCACATCCCATCCCAGCACTCTTTTTCAGACTTGCATCCACACAGTCATCAGTATCATGAATTGATCTAGGTTTTGTGTAACATGAACTCCAGACAGGATTAGCTCCCTGCTACTGTTCAGCACAGTTGAAGCTATCTGCTAAGCTGTGCATTATTTCTGTAAAAGAAAAAGCAGTAAGAACAAACAGTTGGAAAGGCAAGGAGGTTTCTTTTCAGCAAGACCAGTGACATTAGACTCCATCCACACCGGTATTTTTAAAGCTGTGCAACCCCAGGTTAATTGGGCAAGAGCAAATTTTTGAAGGTGCTGCCTACTAGCCCTTCTTTTTTATTTTCCTGGAAGAACTTAACAGAGAAAATAGTGTCTACTTGAAAGCAGAAAGTCAATTTTTCAAGGAAGAGAGAGGAGAATTTATGCCACCCTCCCTCCTGTTACCTCTCCCTTCAAGTCAGTATACATCCCAGACATTATGTAAATTTAGAAGAATGAAATGTAAAAGATAGTGGAAGGGGGTGATAGAACAGAGCAGGACAAACACTAGGATGATGTACTTCTTGTTTTAAACAAAAGCATTAAAATATTCTGAAGGGAAAAGAAGTATTAGCTTCACACAATAACAGCAGGCTCTTACACTTTCTAGCTTTTGTTTTTCCCCTCAGAAAAGCAGTCTTTGAGTAGTACGTAAGCTGAACATCTATTCTCCAAGAAAAAGATTTGTTATGATGAACTCCAGCATTTGTGTCTCTTACACACATTCTTTCACTTTGAGAAATCAGATGACATAGCTAGATGTAAAAGTTTTACTGATTTTTTTTCTCTGTTTTCTGTGGTTCTTCTCTTTTTGTTTGCTTGTTTTTCATGGTAAGATGAATTTGGTAGGCTTCAGAGTAGAAGACACGGCACTTTCAGAAACATTTGCTTAATTTATTCTTTCTAGTTTTCCCCTGAAAACTTAGGTTGTGGTCTCATGGTTTTTTTTGGTTTTGTTTTTAAATACTCAGTATTACTATTTGCATGACAAATGAAATCTAGGTGTCTTGCTTTCTGGGCAAGTTCTCAAAAACATAAGCTCTTCTTGCACAATGAGAGGCAATGGCTCCATCCAGCTTCTAAGAGGAACACACTGAGATCCAACACTCACATCACTTATGGCAGTTATAGGCACATATTAACCACACCCAACAATCTAATGCTCTAAGACTTCTACACATAAATACCTACTTTATAATCCATAAACAGCCATCTGTTATGGATCACTACCAAGATGCTTAATTTTCACCACCAGTATTTATCAAACATCATCTTAAAAAGTGCAAGTTTGCAAGTTCTCACTAGCAGCTCATTTTAGCTGAATTAAGTAATTTTTACTGGTAACACTTCTAAATGTCAGACCTCTAACATTCTGACATGATGTAAGAGGGTAAACTATCTTTAAGAGTCTACTCAGACAATCACATAGATGTGGAAGTAAACTGAAGGAGAAACTGTTGTCCAGAACAGAGGACAAGTTATTAAAATAGGCTTCTCCTGGTGTAGCAGTATTTCAGAGACAAATATCCTAACAGAACTATAAGAATTACTACATGTAAGTCATAGCCCATGACCGTTACTGTTATACTAGGAGTACTGAGGATAATATTAATTGGAGCAGAAACAGTTTTAACAGAACAGTCAGCTACTCATCTTCTTTCTTCTAACTTCCAGCTGTAGGTTCACATGCTTTTGTGCATTTGTTCCTTGCAGAAGAGACCTAGAACTGAACAACTAGCATCTGCACTAAATTCTTCTGATCAGACACACCACATGGCAACAGCCTGATAGGCAACAGCCTGATAGGCAACATCTAGAAATTTCTGCTGTTCAGCTAGGCTTTAAAGTACATGTCTTATCTGGTCCACAAAATTAGCACCACCTTTTCTATATTAACTTCGTGAAAAAGGCTTAAGACAAACCTACTGTCCTGGGTTTAGCAGTAGCAGTCATTTTTTCTCCTTCTTAGTAGCTGTTGCAGTGCTGTGTTTTTGACTTTCGGCCTGGCAACAGAGCTGATAACACTGATGTTTGGTCTAACCAAGGACTTTGTGAGTCTCATGCTCTGCCAAGGAGGAGGGGAGGCCAGGAGGAAGCAGGGACAGGACACCTGACCCAAACTAACCAAAGAGGTATTTCATACCACAGCACGTCATGCCCAGGAGGTAACTGGGAGTTACCCAGAAGGGCTGGCTCACTGCTGGGGGCTGGGTATGATCGGTCAATGGGTGGTGAGGTATTGTATTGTATTCTCTTCCCTTGTTATTTCCCTTATCATTATTATTATTGGTGGTAGCAGCAGTGGTTTTGTGTTATACCTTAGTTACTGGACTGTTCTTAGCTCAACCCGTGGGAGTTACATTCTTTTGATTCTTCCCCCCGTGCCTCCGGGAGTGGGGGAAAGAAGAGGGGTGAGAGACAGACCGCATGGTTCTGATTTATGGCCTGGGCTTAAACCACGACACCTGCCATGACCTGAAGAAAAACAAAAAAACCCCTAAATAAACAGCAAATATCACCCCAACTCCCCAGTGCATTGTCTTTCCATCAGGACACAGTAGCTGGGTATCTACACAAATGACCTATTCCAAACATTTATCAGAGCTGAAAAAACCCAACTGAAAAACCCCACAAACCCCACAAACAAACAACAAAAGAATAGTAAAAGTAATCTTTCACCAGACTGGGGCAGAAGAAAAATTGTAATTTGTCATTTTTTGAAAAATAGTGACAGAGCACTGGAACAACTTCACAGACCTGCTCATTATCTATGAGCACTAAAGGCAGAAGGCACAGACAGCTACATCCTGCACAGGCCATCCATGGCACATTTCTGCAGCTAGTAACAGAACTTCAGGCCAACATTTTGGAAGACTACTTGAGTCTCTAGTTCCTCACTCTACAGTTTATGGAAAGCCAGGTTTTTAAGACACACCCTAAAGCTCCTGAACTTACTCTTAATACTATACTCTTAATACTACTTGATTTAGAACAGTAACCATCATTATGGTCTTCACAAGTTAGAGCTCTACAAGGTAAGCTAACATAATTATTTTTTTGCTAAATAATCAACACACTGACTTTTATTCTAAGGATGACAGTGTTTAAGCAGGTTTGGCAAGACAGTTTGCTTTTTTACAGAACTAAGAACCACAATACTAATAAATACAGCAGCAAAATTTACTGGTCTCCAATGACAGCTGGAAAACGCATTTTCTTCCACCTTGGAAACCCAGTTTTAATGAGTCACTTATGAGTTGCCAGAGACAAGGTAATGAGCATCTAAAACATTTTATTGCATGTACTGTTTTTTGGCTACTGCAGAAACACAGTAGCAAAGAGGTTTTAAAAAAAGTCTAAAAAAATCCCAGGTTCTGCACTGCATTAAAACAGTAGAGGAAATCATATAATTTGTTCTCCCTCATCTCCTTTTCTATTAGGTTGCATTATTAGATGGAATAATGAAAAAGATTTATCAAGCCTACAATAGCTACAGACACATGCTATCACATTTTTTGCAAATAAGTCTGTAAAACTAGAATTGTTTATGCCCCCAAAGCATCAGAATCCCTCTTTTCACAGTAACTCCTTTTCAAACCTATAGAATTTCTTTACCCACATTTTACAGTGTCTAATAATTCAATGAAGAAGCAACGTAAGTTAGAAAGCTGTGGAACATCATTCTCTTCCTCTCCAGTTAACCAGTCCTATAAGCTGTGCCAAGATAGGCTTCTTTGGAATTTCAGAATGTTGAAGGAAAAAACGCAATCACACTCCCTTGTAAATTAAGTCCTGCTTTCATAGAGAGCCAGGGTTACGCAATCATGCTGGAAGCAAGAAAGTAGATACCTTATGCTGCTTTCTTATAATGTTTCTATTCATTGCAAATCAGTATCAAAGTTATCAGATGGATTAACATCATTGTTTAGCAAAACAGTCCTAAGAAGGAAGAAACCAGTTATACTGTATTGTATATATATGTACTGTATTATAAGTGCAGAGCGATATTTTTTTTGAGAACACCTATGCTGACAGTGATACAAAGACAGAAGTCCATCACTAGGGTACAATGTATTGCATAAACTTCCAGCTTAGAACAGTATCCTGTGAAAGATGTCATATTCTGTCTTAGGCTCCATAAATCACTCTTGTTTCTTTCCTCTACTTGAGACTTTGCACTAGCCTCAGTCTGCATATAAATTGACCATTTAAGGACCAGTCTTACTTGTGTTAGACATGAAGTATGTTAGATTATTTCAGTTCAGTGCTGCACACATTTAAGAGAATGTCTTTCATAGCAAAACTCAGATTCAAGAAATCAGTCCTGCATGATATCCTCACAGCATTCATTTCAGTTGAATCAGTCTAGCTGCTAACATTTGTTCCTTTTCTCCGGTTCCCCTCAATATTTACTCCAGCTACTTTTTTTTTTTTTTTTTAATATTATCCAAGGGAGAACAGGCTTTCCTAAAATATTCATTCCAGATGGCTCTATGGTTATAAAAAGCTGGGTTTACATACAGAAGCTAAATAACCAAATTACTAGTACTAGAAAGCTTCATGGCTAAAGCACTGCTGGTCTTCATAAGATCAGCTAATATAAATACAAAAGAAGTAAGATTAATTTTCCACTCTTTATTCTCTTTTTCCCCTAAAACGCTTTCAGGGAATCAGGAAACCAGTCAATACATTGTAACAGTGTCACAAGCAAATATAAGTTCACATATATGCAAATATTTAGTAAGTTCAGAACAAAGGTAATAGGCATGTGGATACATGTTTCCATACAAAATATCCCAGAATTAAAGGCTAACTATATCCAATCTAAACTTCCCCTGTTTAAGTTTGAACCCGTTACCCCTTGTCCTGTCATTACAGTCCCTGATGTAGAGTCCCTGCCCAGCATCCTTGTAGGCGCCCTTCAGATACTGGAAGGCTGCTATGAGGTCTCCACGCAGCCTTCTCTTCTCCAGGCTGAACAGCCTCAACTTTCTCAGCCTGTCTTCATACGGGAGGTGCTCCAGTCCCCTGATCATCCTCGTGGCCCTCGTCTGGACATTCTTTACTGAGAGGGTGGTGAGGCACTGGAATGGGTTGCCCAGGGAGGTTGTGAATGCTCCATCCTTGGCGGTGTTCAAGGCCAGGTTGGATGAGGCCTTGGGTGACATGGTTTAGTGTGGGGTGTCCCTGCCCATGGCAGGGGGGTTGGAACTAGATGATCTCAAGGTCCTTTCCAACCCTAACTATTCTATGATTCTATGATTCTAAGTTTCTTTTCAAACTACTACATCAGGGAGTCAGTGAAGATGAGATGAGGACTGTATTCAAAACAGATTACCAACTGACTCAGTATGTAGTAATAGGAAAAATGCTAGTATTGAGAAGAAAGCATTCAGAACCATCTTTGGATGTACATAACACACTCCAAATATTACACTTCTTTCTTCAATAGTTAATGCTCCTACAACTATTAATTGACAGCAACCATAATCCATGTTAGGACAGTCAAGAAACACCACCAGAGTAGTGACAGATGAATGAAGCATTAGAAATATGTTGTCTGTTCACTGATTATTTATCAGAACTTTCACACATCTTTCTCCAAAACATGCAGGACTGTCAAGTATCAGAGACTTGCAGTGAAATGATAGGAGTGGTCCCATATGCCAGTTCATTATCTTTTCACTGTAACGACAGTCGAAGGAAAGAACAAGAAAAAGGGAATACCCTCCAACTTCCAATATGACATGAACTATCCTTCTTTATAACTGTAAAAAAGACTGTGACAGCTTTTGTATCATTATTAAATAGAAAAAAATGGATGCGACTTCAATCCTTTTTACACACAGATCTGAATGTTGTTAATTATATAAATACTACTGTCAGCAGAACATGTTACTAACCAGCTAACACTGCCACACTCTGCACTGACAGTTGACACCACTGAGAAACTTGTACTTCATAAACTTAACTAACATTACCGAGTTCCAAAAAAACCCCACCTGTACATCACTGTCAAACTGTTAAAAGGTTTTAGCCTTCTGCTGTGGTTTAAGCCCAGTCAGTAGCTCAGCACCACTCAGCTGCTTGCTCACTTCCCCCACTTCTTTCCCCCTTTTCCCAGTGGGATAGGGATGAGAATCTAAAGAATGCAAATCACATGGATTGAGATAAGAACAGTCCAGTAACTAAAATATAATAAAAAAACTACTACTATTAATACTAATGATAAAGGAAATAACAAGGGGACAGAATATAAAACTAAAAAGGGAACTGGAAAAAAACCCAAGAAACAGCAGTGATGCACAATACAATTGCTCACCACCTGCTGACTGATACCCAGCCTGACCTGAGCTGGGTAACTCCCCCCAGTTTATATACTGGGCATGATGTGCTGTGGTATGCAATACCCCTTTGGCTAGTTTGGGTCAGATGTCCTGTCTCTGCTTCCTCCTGGGTTCTTGTGCCCCTCCTCATGGCAGAGCATAAGACTGAAAAGTCCTTGATCGGGGTAAGCATTACTTAGCAACAACTAAAACATCAGTGTGTTATCAGCACTGTTCTCAGACTAAACCCAAAACACAATCCTGCACCAGCTGCTAGGAAGGAGAAAAACAACTGTTAGAGTTGAAAAACCAGGACACCCTCCTTCCCAGGAAAGTACACTTCTGTCAGTCCAGGAGCAAAAGAGTTATACAGACACATCAGAAAAAAGCAATTACCAGCAAAGAGGTCTTCTCTGTCATCATCTAGCATGATTTCTGCCGGCTTTGGACCACCTGAGTTTGTGCTGAGGTCTTCTGCAGGAAGATTCGCTGGCTCTGGAGAGGAAGGACTTGACTGAAAAAAAAAAAAAAAAACAAACAAAAAAACCCCTGAAATAATAAGCAGAGAGCAGTTGCCATGTGTCACTAAGTAAGAATTATTGCAACAAGCACACTTCCATTGCAAAGAAAAAAGGTAAGATGTACCAAAAGGAAACCCTGACAGACATTTCCATTTCCTACTCCTAGTATGGTAACAATGAACAGAAGATGAGCTAGTCAACAGCTCTTTTTATTTCTTTATCAGAGAGAAAAAAAGTCACCCACTTCCTCAGGTTTAATTAACATGAAACAGAAGTTGCTACAGAAATATCTACAATAAGTTTATTAGCAAAGAAAAGATTCAGAGCAGCCCTGCAGAGAAGGACTTGGGGGTATTGGTCGATGAGAAAATGAACATGAGCCGGCTTCAGCATGCGCTCGCAGCCCAGAAAGCCAACTGTATCCTGGGCTGCATCAAGAGGAGTGTGACCAGCAGGTCAAAGGAGGTGATCCTGCCCCTCTACTCTGCTCTTGTGAGACCTCACCTGGAGTATTGTGTACAGTTCTGATGTCCTCAACATAAAAAGGACATGGAGCTGTTGGAACAAGTTCAGAGGAGGGCCACGAGGATGATCAGGGGACTGGAGCACCTCCCGTATGAAGACAGGCTGAGAAAGTTGTGGCTGTTCAGCCTGGAGAAGAGAAGGCTGCGTGGAGACCTCATAGCAGCCTTCCAGTATCTGAAGGGCGCCTACAAGGATGCTGGGCAGGGACTCTACATCAGGGACTGTAATGACAGGACAAGGGGTAACGGGTTCAAACTTAAACAGGGGAAGTTTAGATTGGATATAAGGAAGAAGTTGTTTACTGTGAGGGTGGTGAGGCACTAGAATGGGTTGCCCAGGGAAGTTGTGATTGCTCCATCCCTGGCGGTGTTCAAGGCTAGGCTGGATGAAGCCTTGGGTGACATGGTTTAGTGTGAGGTGTCCCTGCCCATGGCAGGGGGGTTGGAACTAGATGATCTTAAGGTCCTTTCCAACCCTGACTATTTTATGATTCTATAATTTGACTAAGTTCCTTTGGGAAAGGCCTGGCTTTAAATCTGGATTTGTACAGAGAAAAAGAACAGTAAGAAAAAAAATTCTCCAAATGCTTTATACCAGTTTTTCAGAGGTAAAAAGAATGCATTAATGCCATCCAAACAATTCAAACCTGCTTGTGGCCGTAAGAAATTTTGAAGCTTTGCAACAGGTTGAATTTGGGGATTATTGCCACAGAGTCATATTGTACTGTACAAGGAACCCATACAGTCCTTTTAATTCACTGAAGACTAGAACTTGACTCTGTGAAAAATAGAAATACTTGAAGAAACTGAGGAAAATTAAAGCAATACTGAAGCTGGGCTACCAAAAGTATAGCTTATTCACACACCAAACTGAAGATCAGTGCTTCAGTTAGAAAATCCTTGTAGAATAGCTGTCAACTATGTTTACTGCCATAGTATCAGAAAACTTGCAAGACTGACTCCTGCAACTTCACCCAAGATGGCTAGCTAAGGAGTTTTCAACTACAGCATATTTATTCATGAATGCATGCATGTCCTGCGTTCAGCTGAACTCAGGACAAGGTACTTTAAAAGGAGCAAGTGTAAATTGTGCCACTGCTTGCTTTCTAGTTTTTGCATTAAGTTGTCATAATTTAAATTCAGAACCAGAATTTAAAACTGATAGTAAACACTTCAGGTTATACTTCAACACATGCCACAGACTACAACAGATTTTTAAAAGTCTGAAAAATACTGAAAAGCCACTGAAAAAGTCTATCCAGATTGTACTTTCATAAACATAGCAGAGAAACCAGTTTTAAAGGAGAGGCATTCCTCATAGCTAGCTCTCCGAGAAAAGTGTACGTCCTGACACGGAGTATGGCACTGCTGCTTTACTTCAAGCAGCACAGAGGAACATCCTGCCCCCCACGTATGTCCAGACCTCATTCACCTGAAGTTCTGGTACAGAAGAAGAAAGCAAGAAACAGTAAAAATCCTGCCAGATAAATTCAGACACAGTACAAAATAGCTTTTCAGAGGGCATATGAAATCAAGGCTCTCTCAACCTAGAGGTGTTAACTCAAGTTTTTATTTGCTGAAAATAGACGGAAGAGGAAAGCAAACACCAAGATGCCAAAAAAATTTATATTCCTCTAAACCACATTATGGTAGCAATAAGGAACAACTCCATTCAAATGATAGAAGAGGTTATATCCCCTTCCCTTTGCCAAAAGCCAAAAGTTGCTACTTTTTGAAAAGCCCACATACAGTGTGGGGAAACCAGTAAATAAACTGCAGTGATGAGCAATTAACGGAGCAGTCTCTCAAAGTGCTTGCTGGATTCAGCTCTAGTCTGCAAAGAAAGTCAAAGCAGAAACACTCTGGAACTGTATGTAGTACAGTTTGGCCTTACCCCAACTTTGCTCTTTTATCTCTGTGAAATATAGCTAAAATGGTAATTAAAGCGGCTGTCAAGAGAGTTAGTAACACAGTGAAAGTCTGAGTATCATACGAGAAATGGGAGATGAGACTGACAAAAAAAACCTCATGGCCCAGAAACACACAGGTAGCACAGTTATTTATAAATTTTAACCTGACCTGAAGCCAACAACCTACAAAATGTCAAAACATGTCCATTTCCTGAAAGGTACAGTGACTCCTGAGCTGAAAGAAAGTCAGGTCAAGCATCCAACAATCAAGATACCAAATGACCAGGACACTCTGATACGCTGGACAGTCAGGATAATTATATCCTCAGGATAATGTTTCTATAAAAAAAGTGACTGGTGAGAGGCCTATGGGCCCATTTCAATTTGAAACAGCAGTAACAAGCTGGTTTATCCTCTTTTCTTGTGCAGTACAGTCAGTGGCAATAACCAAGTATTTTACAGCTTTGACTTATGAAGTAACAAGAATGAATTCTCACATTTTCTGTCAGCTAAAATTATAGTCCTAAATGTTTGGACATCCTCCCTTCTATGAATTAGCAAGGTCCCCCCCAGACCAGTTCAACTACTTGTCTGAACTCCTCCAAGCCCCCTGCAGCTGACAAAAGCTGAGCATCATACTATTCTAGATGATAAAGTTAACCCAGCTTACTGTCTCAAATAGCGTTACAGAAGCTCACAAATCACAGCATGGGCCGAGAGAACAGATTCAAGGGTAGGACAGTAACACTTTCAGGATAAAGTAAGAGGACACAAGCAACTATGCTAGAACAAATGCCTACATGCTTCTATCACAGCCTGGATTTAACACCAAGGAGCAAGACATACATTTCCAGTAGAATTACATCAATTAATCCTGGATACAGACCTAGTTTTCTCCAAAGGTATAGTACAGTGTCAAAGGACTTAACATTTTCCTGTCAGAAATTCCAGGGTGGTTTTTACTGCTTCTTCTATAATTGCCTCTGTTGCATTCAATGAGTATCATCAAAGACATCTGGACTTCTGTGCCTATCTAATGTTTTGCCTTCTGTAAAAGCTAAATACATACTGCAGATCTTTGATGTAAACTGATAAACTAGCAATGAGGTTATATACACACCTTGTCCTAAATGACAGTCTTTGACAGACTACTGTATCTACTGCTTCCTGATCACTTTCAAGAGCCTTAAAGTATTCTTTCTTTCCAAAAACAAACAACAAAAAAAAAAACCCAAAACAACAAAAACCAAGAAGCCAAAACCAAACAAACCAACAAACAAAACTAAACAAATAATAAAACCCAAACACCCCTCCCCCACCCAAACAGAAAAAGGAACATAAATATCAGTTGAAATGTGTACACGGCAGCTTAGCTACACATTCACATGGCACCTGCTTTACAAAAGATAAAGATAGGCAATACCAGAATGAGTGAGAAGTTGAGTGAGAAGTTTAGGGGAAATGAAGAAGGAACAGATAAACAGGGAAGGTGGCAAGGAAACAAACCAGGGCAAAGAGGAAGAAGAGGGAGGAAATGATGAAATGAGATAGAACAAAACATGCAATTTTTCAGAAAACCTTAACATACACCTTTTTAATATACATCGCCAAAAGTGACTTTCATACAGCTGTTCATAGACTTTTCTAATAGTGGCACAGGACATAGAAAGCAAATTAATAATTTGTTGATTACAAACTTGTAACAGGATTACTCTTCTCACAATGCACAGTTAACTTATAGGACTTCCTGTTGTGCATATCATGGACATGGATTTTTGTTTTGTTCTAAACAAAACAAAAAACACCATGCACTTGGAAATTTAGCAAGTAGATAAATCCAGGGAAAATTATTAATACTGTAATGTTACCTAGGGCTCAGGAAGTCCTTAAGCTACAAAACCTGTTAGCTGGGAAAGAACTGCAGGTGACTACCAGCACATACATACAATGAACAGCAATATTCTTCAGACAGCATCCACCATTGCATATCATTGTAAATGCAGTCTTGGCTTAGATCATTTGTCTGATTCAGTCTGGCTGTTCCCACTGATGTAAGCACCTCTGGCAGCTAAAGGCAGACCAGACGGTGATCACTGATTTAACGGAGGCAGTCCTCTAGACATTACTTATGGTTGGCACAATGAGAACACAGCAATTATTCTACTATGCTGGGTCACTGTGGATATCTAATGAGGAAAAGAACACCCCACCATCTCGGACAAGCTGCTCAGCCAGGTACGCAAAGTTCATACATGCACTGTGTTCACAAAAAAGGAAGCATTTTCATCCTCTGTCACCCAGCAAGTCTTCAAGTCCTAGAATGTGTTCCCACTGCACCCCAGAAATGCCAGGTATTACAGCTCAGAGTGACCTTTGAATGTTTTACATTCCAGAATTAAGAGGATTTAATTCAAGACATAACTTTTAGTATATGTGCACAAGAAAGTTAAAACTCCAGCTTCTTTTTCTTCACATCAGAGAATTCTATTTGAAATATACAATATTCTCCATTTGCTGATACAGATAAGCTACTAAAGTCAGCAAGCCTTCCCATATTTAAATATTACACGTTTATTACATGTTTGCCATTTACAAGAGAATCAGTTTTATATTTTGTCAGAAGAAACTTGAGATGAATTAGCATGTGCTTTCTAACACAGAAGATAGTGGAAGCTCTTACTGCTTTTCCACTGCACAATCAAACCATATTAGAAAGAAGCAGCACACCTTTTGTGAGCCGCAAAGAGAATGAAAGCAATGAATTAATCATGCAAAAACCAGGTGGACAGATCCAAGATAAACCAGTTGTGAAACCTTTCAAAGTACCACAGCCTTCATGAACACTGGCTTTGGACCTTACTGTCCCTTGCCATGCTCTGGTATCAGCAAACTACTACTGATCAACTCCTTAAAGCGTGATGCCATTCTGTTGTTACCACAGAATTTCCATTTTCAGTTAGAAACAGCTATTTCATGAATATTTATAGGAATAAAACAACACTCAAGACAGAAGTTTAATTAGGCCCAAGGCATAAGACAATAATTATGTGTTCAAGCTGGTGAGTAGTTCAGTTTTCAAGATCTCTTCCTCACAAATTTGCAGGAAAATTACAAGATTATGGCTCTTCCCCAAACGTAGCTGATTAGACCTCAAAAAAGGCTTTCTTGACAAAGCTTTTCAAAGCTTCTCTTTAAGTGAAGAGGCTTCCTCTTTCTACTTAGCTACTTTCTTCTAAACAAACTGTGTAGAAAAACAAAGCAGCACAACAGAAACATCAGCCAAACCACCCAGTACAAAGTGCATTCCTTGGCCAGTTTTTGCAATTAGACGTATTTTCAGTAATTCTTTTTAATCATTAATATGAGGACTTCTCATTGTAACTGTGATTTAGACACTAAATCTACTTTATATCTTGCAGCTTTAATTCTTGACCATATCAGTAAAGGCATTATTTCTATTACACTGCAGTCTTTCTTAGCACAGAGAACAAGACTCCAGCGATATACACTGTATCACACAGAGATGAAGAGAAGCCTGTTGATACAATTCTTGTCAACTGTAGTTCACATCATTTGCTATTCCTTCACAGCATTTTCCCACAGATATTTTTCTACCAATAAACATACTACACATCTATAAAAATAAATAAATAAATAGACTTGAGAGATGGCAAGTTCATGAGCCTCTTTGTATACTGATCATTTTTGTTAAGGACAGGCAATAGCCAGAGTAAAGCAAAGAAACACACATTGATCCTATTACTGTAAAGGTCAGGGCCCGGAAACTCTTCAGGAAAAGAATCACAGGAATAATTTTCTTTTTAAATGGGCAACTAGATACATGAAGGACCAAGCTCTTCCAGAAGATACTGGCAAAACACATAGATGAAACATGACCACAACAACTCAGCAGGAAGAGCTCCCACTATAATGAATGAACACATAAGCACTTTTCAGAAGTTGGATATATTTACACATTCATTTTTTCCTGGGGTTTCTGTACTGGAAACCCGACATAGAAAGTGAGTGCGGTTTAGAGATGTATTCACCACAAACTTTCAAGTCTTCCAAACCCTGACTTCTCTGAGCAACCGCAGGTTTCACACCGCCTGTCGTGCTGCTTCCTGCCTTCAGCGCCCGCAGCGGCAGCTTCCGCCCCCAGGGTCCCCGGAGGGCGGGCACAGACCCCAGGGCCGGGCACCGTGCCAGCGGTATCAGGCTTAGATAGGAGTAAGTTTCTACCAGTCTCTGCAAACTGGAAGGAGGTGAAGCTTCGGAAAGAAGCGAAAGAAAGAAAATTGGGTGTTATTAATCCACGCAAAAGGGAGGTATGGGGAACGACAACACAGGGGTACGGGAGACACGGCCCAGCGAAACTGGCGTCGTGTGAAGAAAAAAGGTGGAAATATTTATTTATCTATCCTCTGCCACCCACCCCACCTCGGCAAGACAAGAAGGGGGAGATACGAAGGAAAGCGGCGACCTGTCACCGCAGTAGTCGGAGAACAAGATTTCAGGTTTTTTGGCAGGCGAAGTGGGGAGGGAATCACCGAGTCCCCGCAGGGCCGGGGCCCCTCGCCGCCGTGAGGGAATCGCCGAGGAACCGCCGCTCCTGGAACAGCGGCAGGCGGAAGGGCCGCAAAAGGGGGCCCGGTCGGTAAGGGCCGGAGGCCAGGTGGTCAGAAGCGCGGCACCGGCGGCCTAGCGGGGAGCGGAAGAGAGGAGGGCCCGAGCGCGGGGCTGAGTGCCCGCGGTGTCGGGCGGGCTCTCACCTCCAGAGTGGACACGGTGCTGGTGAACAGATCTTCGCCGTCCTCCAGCTCCTCCAAGTCGGCGGCCCGCGCCTCTCCTAGCGGCGGGGGCTCCCTCTCAGTCGCCATCTTATCCTCCAGCCGCGGCCCCCGCTCTCACGTGACTGCCGGGCCGCCCCTCCCTACACGTGACTGGGGCCGGGGAGCGGCGGTGGTAGGATTGTGTTGGGTCTCGCTGCTCGGTGCAGCCGGGTGTTCTCTTCCTTGCGCGGGCAGCCGGTGCGATGGGTTTAGCCCTCTCACCACCGCTGCCTACCACCGCCTTGGAGGAACGTGGAGGAGTTTTACCTCTGTTCATGGCGGTTGTTGAATTAAGAACTGGTTTTCTGCGAGGAAACTGCTCACTGCAATGTTTGAAGTGAGATATTCCCTAGGTATGAGGGTTAGAAGTATTAAGCCCCACTCTTGCAGGGCAGTCTGGTCGGGTGCAGTCATGTTCACAACCGCTGAAGTAACGTGTCTTGTGCAAATAAAGTATTTGCAGGCTCATTCCCTAAATTACTATTTCCGGATTGCTTTTCTTCCCTTCCTGCATTTGTAAATTAGCTCATAAACGATATCAATTCTTCCAAAATTTTAAGCTCTAATGCTTTAGAAAAGAGGTCAGATGTCAAGTGTGTCAATAAGATGTCAATAAGCATTAACTAGGGTACTTAACACCTGATTTGAGCTGCTACTGCTGTTTCTGCAACATTGAAACAAGTTTCGAAAAGTTTCTTGTTTTCCCTATTGATAAGGTTTAAAGCTAAGGAATACTCAGCGTGTTCTTGCTTTGTGAGAACTTTGTTAATGTTTGTTGCGTTGAAGTTAATTTCTAAACCGTTTCCAATGGAGACAGTGCTCTTCAGGCAGGAAGAATAAGCCTGCTTTTACAGGCTGTGACCTATCTGGGGCAAGGGTGGCAACTCTCTAGTGATTGCAGGGTGCAGAGTAAAGACTAAATGGAAAGAATAGTCTTCTCAATCGCATCATGAGAAAGTTGTAAGTATGTAAACGGAAATACATGTTGTCTTGGAAACATGTAAGTGCCATGCATAATTTTATCTGTACTGCTCAAGTTTGAGACGTCAGAAATTGTGGAGAGCTCTGTGTTTGGAGAATTGGAGTGCTGGTCCCTGGCGACATCTGACGACATTTTATGGGGACATTTTATTTACAAGTGTTCTGAGTAAATCTCCTGTTCAGGAGAGCTAAGTTTTCACTGATACTCAGGAACTCCAGGTTTCCAATTCCAAATAAAAAAGCAGTTACCAAGTAAAGGAGATTTATGAACAGAAGTTCCAACAAAAGTGACAATATCTCTTCTTAGACGTATCTTAGACAATATCTTCTTATCTTCTTAGACAATATCTTCTCCTTAGAAGTAGATGAAAAAGAGCCAAGCTTTCCTGTTTTCCTCAGGTCTGGGAAAATTGACTACTGCTCTAGTAAAAGATGTATTTTGAGACCCACATAGCTACAGTATCAATGTTACTTAGAAGATGTAGTAACTTTGTTGTCATTTACCAGGTTGGACCGCATTTTTGGGTTTCATGGGAATGGCAGATTTTGCAGCATATCCATGTTTACCTTTCCTGTACAAGAGTGGTAGTGGCTTTTAGGTTGTTTGCAGTGACTATGACATGAAATGTACTCTATTCACATTTTTACACTATTCCTAAACTGAGCCCATTGCCATTCAGTAGATCCCTAAATAACATTCAGAGGTCTTTTTAAGATCTAAAAATACAGAGTAAAAAAAATTAAAAAAATATCTGTTCAAAACATGCAAACATATTTTGTTCAGAAGTGCAGTTTTCTGGCATCTACATTTTTGTGGATGGCACTATGATTGCATCCTTATTGCCTTTCCCATTTCATGTGGTATCCTTGTTCTCCTGTGCTGTTCCTGGCAGCTTTTCAAATAATAGGTATGTGCACACTTCATCTAGAAAATACAATTCAATCACGTCAGTAATAATTCTGTGTCTTTTGACATTATATGTTATGATATTTCACCGTAATTTTATTGGCTGTGATTAAAAAGATCATATGATATGTATTAATTTTTTTAGATTTCTGGCAAGTGTGGTAATCTAACATAGTACTTAGATGTTTAATAGTTTGTTACAAGACTGACTGGTTTTCTGACTTCATCAAGATTCACACCCATGCCTTTAATGTTCCTGTGGCTAAACTATAAATCAGCTCTCTGAAATACCTTGAAGTAGTCATCTATCACACCAGTTGAGTATGCTACAGAAGCAGAATAAAATGAAGAGCAAACAAGATGTCAGCTGTAGTTGGATTTTTTTGTCAGACATTAGGAAAAGTATGTAAGTAGCTTAGCTTCTCTGGTTCAAAGCAACATTGTATTTTTAGGCTGGGTTCTTTTTTACTTAGGTTTTCAGTACTGCTGAGATCTGTGGCCACAGAAATCTATTACAGATATTATTATGGCAGAGGAGACAAGGTAACACAAAGGTAACTACAGGACCTGAATTTTTAAGCACTTGAGATTTCAGTTTGAAAAAACCTGTGTATTAGTAAATCTGAGTGGAAAAAAGGTAATCCAAAATGGAGAAATCCAATCAATTGGAAAAGCATTAATGCTGCAGGAAAACTTAGGATGACTGCAAAAAGCCAATCACATATGACAGCGTGATGTATTACTGCAAAAAACCAAAACCTTACTTTTAAGCCAAGCCTTGTTCCTATCACCCTGTGGGTGTTAGTATGTGTGTCATTCAACAAATACGTTAATAGCTGTCAACTCTACCTCATGCTACAAAGTCAGAATCTAAGGGAGAGGAAGCTACCTATATACCCTAGGGGAAGCTGGATACCCCTTCCTTTGCAGCTGGTAAATCCATCTCTGTAATGCTATGTGAAAAGAATTATTAACGTTGCAAAGTTAACCTGAATAATAGAAACATCAGGGTTAAGTTTACATGTGGAACTTGTTTCAGGCCTTTGTGTATGTATGTGTGGCATGCCTGCTTCAATTACCTGGCTACATGCTGTCTTTTGTATAGGAGCCTGCTTCCCAGGAAGCATTGGCCACATGATTTCAGACACTGGTTTTCCTTATTGTTTAACAGTTAGCTCTGTAGTTCCTTTATTATATGCTGTTCCAACCCTACTCCAAAGACAAAAAGATTTGTTTCCTCATGAGCTTTCCTCTTGTTGTCACCAATCTGAGTGTTTCACAGGCACAAATGAATTTCATCCTCAGAGTATTCCTTTTGGGAATATGTTGCCCATTACAAAAGCAGTGAGCAGAGACTGAAAAATTAAAACCTAAATTGTTTACTAATTCAGTTGCCCAAACTGAGCCAGCTAGGATGTTTTTGTTTCGTTTGTTTGTTTTAGTTTTTTGTTGTTATTTTTGTTGGTTTTGGTTGGTTGGTTGGTTTGGTTTGTTTTTTCATTTGTTTTGTTTTTGTCTTTGTCTTTGGATTTTTTTTTTTTTTTTAAATCAGAATAACATTTTACAGTTTCTTCACCTAGGCTGCAAACCTCAAAATGACAGTACTAGCCTTACCCACACTAATTTTTGGGGGTGTCTTTCCTTCTCTATTCTGTTCCTTCATTTACTTTTACCAGCCCTTATCAGGTTCCATGCTTTCTTGATTAGCTTTGAGAGAAGCTGAGAAGTTGAGAACCCTTCAGAAATAGTAATTTCTGGGTTTGGCCAACCAGCCAGCAGTTCCTCCAAGAGAATACATCTGCCACACAAAACTTTCACTGTACCTCTCCTGCTTCTGTCCACACACCTGTGTGCTCTGCAAGCCCTTCAGAGGAGATATGGAAACAAAGAAAGCCTTCTGCATAAACACTCTTGAGAATTGTTATGCAGTAAAAATTTCCTTTTATCATGCAGAAACAGGTTTCACTGGTATGTATTTATCTATTGTCAATTTTAAATATCTTTTAAAAGGAACACTACATGTTGTACTGTGTATTAGACTGTTATTTCTGTATTTCAGGCTACAGAGATGTTGAAACATTGAAATAGTTACAGGAAGTTATTTGGGTATGAGCAATATAGCATGTGCTACTTTGCTTGGATCTATCTCTGTCCATCAGTCCAAAAGAAATTAAATTAGATGCAAAATGAAGATGACAAAGTTCTAAGCAATGTGAATCAAGGTTTTGTAATAAAATATGTCAAATTTTTGTAATTTCTTACGTGTTTCAGACTTCACTGACTCTATTTTAGTATTGTATAATGTAATATCCTCTGCATTTTCATATTATTTTAGCAACTGAAAAATCAATGAAACTGGAATAAACTCAAGACTAAGAAGTGTTCCTGCAGTACCCCTCACTGCAGAGATAAATTTCTTTGCAGAGGGTGATCAGGCATTGGAACAGGCTGCCCAGGGCAGTGGCGGAATCACTGTCCCTCAAAGTGTTCAAAAACTGTGTAGATGAGACCTTCAGTGACATGGTTTTGTCTTGGCAATCCTGGGGTAGTGGTTGGACTTGATGATGTTAAAGGTCTTTTTCAACCTAGTTGATTCTATGGTCTAAGAAGCTATTTTGGAAAAAAGAGTGATAGCGAGTTATACAGGCTTGAGGTCTGTGCCTGTGGTTTGGATCTGCAAGGAGCCACAGTAGTTATCTAGTCCATTTGCTGGAAGAAGTTTCTCTAGCCTTTTCTTAAACATCTCCAATGAAGAAGACCCAAAACCTCTGCAGGCAAGCTGCTTTAGTGCTTTGCTATACAGCACCAGAAAAGATGTTCCTCATGCTTAACAATCACTATCATGCCAGTTATACATACCCTCATACGAAATATGACTTTATAGAAACATGGTGCTGTTAGGGCTTGTTCAGAACTGATACTGGCTTATTTTTGTATCTATGAAGCGGTTTAGTCAGTCTTTGGAGTGAAGTCTCACATTCCCCACTGAATTATGCCTTTTCTTTTTTTTTTTACCAACATTTACGCCCATCTGTGTAGATCATTCTGAATTGTGCTGCAGTGCTACTGCTGTTTGATAACACTTGCAAATATGATATGCATACTCCCTTGTGCATCACTGATGAGAATATTAAATCGTATAAGGCCTACAGTAGACCATTGTCATCTTCCATACAATGCATTCTTCCCTAAAAATGGTAATCACTAAAAACTAGCCTTTGGCTTTGTTTTCCAGCTGGTTTCGTACCTACTGTATAAGAGATTAATACATGATATTTCATTAGCTTCTTTATGAAAATGCCGTATGAGATAAATGTTCAAGAAATACTGAAGGAATATTTCTTCACTGAGAGATACGGTGAGGAACATGGCTATGTGCAGTGAGGGAACAACAACCACCAGAGTGCAAAGAATTAGAGTAGATGAATTTTGGGGATTTTAGTTTTCCCATTTAGAAAATATTAAAAAAGGAATAGCGTACTATTGTGTAGTGTCTGTGCTGTACAGAGCAGTAATGCTCTGCAGTGAGTCAGCCTTTCTAAGAAAAATGACAAAACACAAATATTTACAAAATCTGTGCATTTGACACATGTGCCCACTCATCTAGTCAGTCAAATGAACATTACACTTCAGATCAGGATGACTGTTCTTCTGTGAAACATATGCCATTTTCCTCTCTGGGTATTTAATTGCCTATTTTACAAAAAAAAAAAAAAAAACCAAAAATACTTTTGTCACCTTTGTTTTATTATTTGCTGGTGAAGGGTCATTGTTTTCATTTATTAGAGAAAAAGAATTATTATCTATGTGGAAAAGAGTGGTTCTTTTACTAGCTAGAGACTTCATTTCACTTTGGAGTAGTGACAGATACTGCCCTCAATCAATGGAATGGGAATTTCTGTTCCCCAGGTTGTCTGATGTTTCAGTATACTAAAATATAAATATATTAAAATATAAAGCTCTAGTAGCACTAGCTGGGTATGTTTACTCTTTTACAATAGTAAGATGATGTAGAAAAATAGTACTTTTTTGGATCTTCATAAGCATTAACTGCAGGTGAGAACTAAGCAAGAAATATTGTCTACTGTGTATGCATTTATCTGTTGTCGGAATTGTCCTCCACTGCTTATGCTTCAGAAGATACAGAATGCCTTCCAGCCTTAAATCTAAATTGGGCCATTGCAACTCGACGAGAGACATACAGCAACCTCCAAGCTATCCTTATTTGGTTTGTGCAGTGAACAGTCAGCTGTTCACTGACTGCAGTCTCTCAAAGCTCGTAAGGAGTTGTGTCCCAATACAGGAGTCATGCTGAAAACAAGTGTAAGGATGCTGTTAGCAAGCAGACATGAAGCAGCCCTTGCCAAAGTAGAAGCTGTGTGTCTAAAAAGTCCCCAGATGGCTGGAGGTGGGACAATACTTGTATGAAGCATCACATGCACCTGACTGGAACTAATTCTTTTTCAAGCATCTGCTTATGGCCACAGAGAAAATCATAATCACAGTAAAGACAGCTAAGGGTTTCTAAATGCTGAATAATTATTTGTTTGGCTACAGCTAGTAAAATTTTTGGGTTGTGTGTCTGCAAGCCCATGGTCCATGACTAAGAGAATTTGATACATTTATATAAATATAAAGCCGACTCGGCCTGTTTTACTACTGTCAGAGAATGTAAGGAAATCTTGTAAAGTCTGCAGCTGATTGCATATAAGATATGAACATTTGCAGCATTTTGTTAATCAATTCTATCTCAAGAAATATAAATTGTTACAATATTTTGGTAACAAATCAATAAAGTCAACTTTTTTACTATTCTCTAACTTGCCAGGTCTTTTAGGTAGGAACATTAGAAACCATCGGTCTGCTGAAAGATTCATATGCAAGCTTAGCAGCTGTCTTAGTGACATATGGAGCAACTAATTTCAGTGCACATCCTTTGACTACTTTTTTAGAGCTGTTTATATAGATGTTTTGGGTTATCTTCATTCTTTCACCCAAAACTGGATTGTACAAGGGTACCTAAAAAACAGAATGGTGGGGGGATGAGGCTGCACAGCGTCAGAGCGCAATCTCTGTTGGTGCCATCCCTTTGTGGCACATTGAGAGTTACCATTTGAAAATCCGTCTGGTCAGAGAAAAGGTTTCATGTGGCTATTAAACACTTTTTCTTCAATGGATTCCAAGTTTCTTCGACTGTAGATCATTTTCTTTTCCTCAGCTGGGAGACAGGGGCAGAGGTGATCCTCTTTTTCTGCAGCTAGTTTCTAGTACTGCATTAGGAACTGCTCAGAAATGCCTCCTTATTGTTACCATCTCTGGTTCACTAGGGAAGAATTGAACATTATTATTTATTTTTATCTAATTTCTCCAGGGAAAATTTCATTTAGTGAGAACATCAAGGTTGGAACCATAGTGAAAACAGCTTTGGGGGAAAAAAACTAACAATCCATTTCCAAGTGTCTGTTTTTAGAAGGAAAAAAAAAGAAAAAAGTCACCTGCAGAAAGCAACACTTTGTTAGCAAAGATTCTTGTAACCAGTGCTGCATTTCAGTGAATGTGTTTCAGGTAGAATTACTGTCTCCATCTAGTTTAGGACTCAGTAAGATGAGAGATCAAAATAGTTTTGTGCTATCATTTGGTAGGTGCAAAACGTTTGTATTGTCCTCTTTCAAAAAGTTACGATTTTCAAGCTAGTCTTAGTTTAGAAGATTTGAGAATGGAGTAGGTGAGAATGGCAATGAAAAAGAAGCTTTTTGCATGTGTGAAAACCTTACAGAGAATAGTGGTAAAAGCCTGAGGTAGAGAAGATGGCAGCATGGGAAAAGAATAGAAATGACATGCAGCAAAAATTGATGCAATTGCATCTCTAGTTGACCACTGGACTAAAAAGCTTGAAAGCACTGTATTGTTCTGCCAAGTGTTGAGCCTGTGGGGAGGAAGCTTATTTTCCTGCTTGCTTTGGCAATGCTGTGAGGCTATGATACTTGCATACAGAAACCTACTCCTAATGCTGTGGGATCACAGTGACAGAGGGCTTGCTATATTCTGAGGTGGCTGAGAGTTTTCAGTTGTTACCATAGGAACAAAAGCAGGTTTTGCTGATCACAGGATTTTTCTGAAAGATCTGCATTCTTAAATCATTAAGCTATAGTGCTGGCCAATTCATCTGTTTATAAAATTTATTTGTATAAAAGTTCTTTGGTATGGATATGGAACAATATTTTTATTTATATTCCAGACACTGACAACAATGTATTTTGTATGTTTTCAGTACTTTGAAGCCATTGCTAAGGAGTTGCCAAGAGGGTCTCCAAAGAACTTGTGGAGGGTCAGGGTTTCATATTCCAGTTGTTCCTCTGCTGCAATTATGCATGTGCAAAAGGAGAGAAATGTTGTGTCTGCTCTTACATGGAGGTTCAGTGCTTTAAAATAGTATGCCTCTTTCAGCTTGCCATATGTGGTTTGATTTGAAGTAATTCACTTTTATTTTAAAGCAGAAAGTAACAGAATGTAAATCTGCTCTCTGAGACCATTGTTGGAATTTTGAGAACACACGTATCCAACACATAGCTCCAAAACCCTGCACTTCAGTTTTCCCTTAGCTTTTTCACATGTATTCTGGGTACAGTTTGCCCTCATGACTTTAGCTGACTAAAAGGCAGTAATCTAGTCTAAGCTATTCAGCTCAATTTGTGGGTTTACAGAAGAGACAGTCAAAGGAAAAGATGTTTTCTCTAGAATCCTACCTAACTCTTATGCTAGGACAGGTTGCCTGATGAGTGTGTATTTCCATTGCCTAGAGAGGATGCTTATAAAATACATAGATAAATGCTTGACTAACTGCAGTTAGGTAAGAAAGTCTCATTCAGCAAAGCATAGTATGTATCTTAAATTAAAGCAGAGTATGTATCCTAAATTATAAACTCTCTAGGTTATTGGGCTTTAATCTTAAACTTGGCTTTTTTGGCTGATTATGGTATTTTTCATCATCAAAATTATAAAGTGGTTGTAGGATTAACCTGACTCAAAATACTATTAATAATACTGAATTCAAAATTAAACTGAGAAAAAATTGCCTCCCTGCCCTCCAGCCAAACTGGCACATGTACTGCTGTTGCTTTAAAAAAAAAACCAGAGCCCTACAACTAAAGAAAAAAAAAAAACACACTCAAACTTAAAAGATATTTCTCAAAATGTTTGCATTTGCATGGATTAAGAGAGCAAGGTGCCAAGAAAAGGAAGTCTTGGAAGGCAAATACAGGGACTGTGAGAATGAAGACCCTAGGCCCACTGTAGGAGAGGATCTGGTTTGAGACCGTCTTAAAAACCTAAATGTACACAAGTCCATGGGACCTGATGACATCCTTCCGTGGGTCCTGAAGGAGCTGGCAAATGAAGTTGCTAAGCCACTGGCCATCATATTTGAAAAATCATGGCAGTCAGGTGAAGTTCCCGACAACTGGAAAAAGGGAAATCTAACCCCCATTTTCAAGAAGGGGAAAATGGATGACCCAGGGAGCTACAGACCAGTCAGTCTCACCTCCATGCGTGGCAAAATCTTGGAGCAGACTCTCCTGGAAGGCATGCTAAGGCACATGAAAAACAAGGAGGTGGTTGGTGACAGCCAGCATGGCTTCACTAAGGGGAAATCCTGCCTGACCAATTTGGTGGCCTTCTGTGATGGGGCTACGCAACTGATGGACAGGGGCAGAGCAGTTGACATCATCTACCTGGATTTGTGCAAAGCGTTTGACACTGTCCCACATGACATCCTTGTCTCTAAATTGGAGAGACATCAATTTGATGGGTGGACCACTCGGTGGATAAAGAACTGGCTGGATGGCTGCACACAAAGAGTTGTGATCAATGGCTCGATGTCCAATTGGAGACCGGTAATGAGTGGTGTCCCTCAGGGATTGGTGTTGGGATCGGTCTTGTTCAAGATCTTTGTGGGTAACATGGACAGTGGGATTGAGTGCACCCTCAGCAAGTTCGCCGATGACATCAAGCTGTGTGGTTCGGTTGATACGCCGGAGAGAAGGGATGCCATCCAGAGGGACCTCGACACGCTTGTGAGGTGGGCTGATGCCAACCTTATGAAGTTTAACCATGCCAAGTGCAAGCTCCTACACCTGGGTCGGAGCAATCCCAGGCACAGCTACAGGTTGGGCAGAGAAGAGATTCAGAGCAGCCCTGTGGAGAAGGACTTGGGGGTGTTGGTCAATGAGAAAATGAACATTAGCTGGCTTCAGTGTGCTCTCGCAGCCCAGAAAGCCAACTGTATCCTGGGCTGCATCAAGAGGAGCGTGACCAGCAGGTCGAAGGAGGTGATCCTGCCCCTCTACTCTGCTCTCGTGAGACCTCACTTGGAGTATTGTGTGCAGTTCTGGTGTCCTCAACATAAAAAGGACATGGAACTGTTGGAACAAGTCCAGAGGAGGGCCACGAGGATGATCAGGGGACTGGAGCACCTCCCGTATGAAGAAAGGCTGAGAAAGTTGGGTCTGTTCAGCCTGGAGAAGAGAAGGCTGCGTGGAGACCTCATAGCAGCCTTCCAGTATCTGAAGGGGGCCTACAAAGATGCTGGGCAGGGACTCTTCATCAGGGACTGTAATGACAGGACAAGGGGTAACGGGTTCAAACTTAAACAGGGGAAGTTTAGACTGGATATAAGGAAGAAATTCTTTACTGTGAGGGTGGTGAGGCACTGGAATGGGTTGCCCAGGGAGGCTGTGAATGCTCCATCCTTGGCGGTGTTCAGGGCTAGGCTGGATGAAGCCTTGGGTGATATGGTTTAGCGTGAGGTGTCCCTGCCCATGGGAGGGGGGTTGGAACTAGATGATCTTAAGGTCCTTTCCAAACTTGACTATTCTATGATTCTATGAAAAGTTGTTTCAAATGTCTCCAGTCATTTTTTCTAGAGTATGATCTACAATCCTCTGAGATTTTTCCCCCCACTTTGTGAACATATAAGATAAGGGCATGTGAAATCAATTTTTCTTTGAAAATTGCACAGTGAGTATGCATGAAACACTATTTGCTTTATTGCAAAGTTCCATGGCCCAAATGCAGCTGTAATTTGCACCATTTACAATTTTGCTGTAAACTGACTTAAGGCACCTGTCTACATTATAGCCAGACCAGGCAAAAGATAAGTAGGAAAAATGGCAAACTTCTAACATAATTAATTTCCACCAGATAGCGCTGTCTAACAATTAGTTTATCAATTTAATGTTGATTATGGGTTTCCCAAAAAGTAAAAGGAAATCTTACAAACATCCTCTGAACACCAATGCAAAAGAAAAGTTTGGCCCTGCTGCCACTCGAGCTCATACAGTATGTAATACATGTATTTGCTTTTATTTAAGATATTTTGAGACATGTTAAGTAAAATCTGGCTTTACAACATTGTCCTTCTATGATAAATTTTATTTCACTATTCTCCAGCTAAATTTATCCTTTGGAGGCATAAGTTTGGGCTTGGAAAATCTATTTCCTTCAAGTTTGTACTTCAGGTGATAGCAGATGCTAAACACAGAGCAAGGAAAAAAGATTAATCTCTCAAAAACATTGAGAAAGCAATCAACATATTGTCTAAATAAATTAATAATCACATTTTCAGATTTGTTCATAAGAAAACAGCTTTGAATTTTTTTTTGACTCTAAGGGAAGTCCTTAGAGGAGCGTGCATCATAAGATGGTGAAGAATCCATTGATAAAGAGATGGGAGCTGTAGAAACCAGTCGTTGAGGTTCAGTCAGTGTCTTATCACGGTTTTTTTAGATGATTGACCTGCATAAACTAGAAATGTAGCCACAGAACAGTGTGTGAAGTTTTTTAATCTTTTATTTGTCAAGCTTATGTTCTCTACTATGACATATTTTCTTTGCTTTGATTAATCTACTGTGTATGTCAAAAAAAACCCCAGGGCATCAAGCATCTCATTTCTATATATACTATATACTCATTTCTATAATACTATAGGTTACAAGTGTAATTCTGCCAGTAAGTTAATTACTGCAATCATTGAACCTGTTCAAGATTAATTTAGCATGAACTTACAATGATACTAGTGATATTCTGCATGAGCATTCCGGAGTGACATGTGGTGGGATCATCTTAATGTTTCCTAACCAGTCGTCTTTAAAAAACCTACTGCTACTGTAAGGAGAGACTTTCTGTCCTAGACATGTTTTCCTTTTCAGATAAAGACAGATTGTAAAGAGCTTTGTCTTACATAATTTTCAGCATGATGTTAAATTGCCTGTAATGTAAGCATCCCCATTTTTATGTTCCCCATTCAGTTGTGAAGAGATACACGTCTTCAGACAGCAATTCCAGTTTACTCTAGACAACTCCTACTAATCTGCCTTATGTCTTTCTACTGACCACATGGGAAACCTACAAGTCTTACCCTACCTTTGACACTTACCTTGGGCTACTCAGTTGCATGCCTTCTTTGACACAAGCTATCTTTTAGCTATTTTCACTTTGATCTTTTAGGTGCAAACTATGTAGGTCCACATGGGAAAAGCTGCTATAAAACAATACATAGAGAGTGGAAGGGTGGGGAGATAGAGACTTGCTCTCAGCGTATATAGATAATTTATAAATAGAGTTATACAGCATATATATGTGGTATATAGAGACTATATATGTACTATATACTTGGTATGTATTCTAGATAAAGTATATATACTCTCCCTGTGTAGACTTTATATCAGTCTATATATATTTGTATCTCATTTGAGAAACACATTTTTTAGCTAGAACAAAAAAGTTTGTCCTGGAGATGACTGTGCTCTCTTCCCATGGCTACTAGTACACTGGCACATTAATATAAGAATAGTGGACTGATATCTCAGTTCCTCATTCTTGATTGCAGTTTTCCAGATTAAAATGGAAGAAGGAAGAGCAGCCTCCCATTTCCTGCCTGATGCTAGGAATATAGATGATAAACAGCTGACAAGCTGATTTATCTGGAACAACAAATGCAACCACTCCATAGAATTAACTATTTCAAGATATTTGAACTCTTTGAATTGTTTTGATTAATTTCCTCCAACAAACATATCCACCTTCCTCTTCATAGAGCAATTCAGTTTTTATAAAATATGTGCTATTTTGAAGCGTTTGTTTTTAAAGGATGGTCAAATTTGTGGTGTTTCTAAGCTATGTTTCCCCAGCTGCTTTCCTGGCTGTCAACAGTCACAGACTGCTTGCTTGTGATTCCAGGGAGAGTGGTCACTGTTGAATGGCCAGACCAGTAGGATCAACATGCTGGAACTGCTCGATTGCAATGGACAGTTCAAGGCATGGGTTGGGAACAGTACCTGTTCTGTGCAGATGAGTCACATAGCTCTACCCAAAAGTCTGGCCCAGTTCCCTCTGTGAAAGAAAAGTCTGGGATGCAATGTACTCTGTTATTTGTTGCCCCGTTTTATAGGAGCCTCTTGCTGTGCTGATCCTCCAACCAATCAGCTGAGATGAGCAGTCAGAAATGACTTTGCCACTCCAGGCAGGATCCAGCTGAGACTGCAGTCTGAACAAGCCTGGCTGATTTTGTCCCAGGTGGCCTGGAAACAACTCCCACATACTTGATGACAGAAACTCAGAACTATAGTATTAAATAGGTTTTGCATGGCAAAGAAGTAATGAATAGCACATGCAAGAAGTGGTGAAGGAAACTTGATGGTTTTGGATCAATAGTTGAGAACTAAGTTTCATGTTTAGAGAGTATTTGTTTTGTCATACCCAAATGAGTGAACTATTATTCAGTTGAAGTACATTTTGATCTATAAAAATTGAATAAATCTGGTTCAGTACAAAAGTCAACATGGTAGTTGAAACCTTGAAAAAGACTTAGACGTATATATAACGTAGTATCACCCATAGTTAAACTAAGTTGAATATCATAAGGCTAAGTAGTCTTCAAGTTTTCAAATATAAATGATCTGCTTGTTGACATTAGGAAGATTTACCCTGTAGTCATTTTATTATATGGGAGTAGAGTTTACTTAGTGGTTGGAGTGGGACCATAGTTCTGTTGTGTTGTGGTGATTTCTCTGTTTCTACATTTGGCTAAGTTTTGTCAGCAGCACAGAAAGGCAATGCATACAACTCTGATTTGCACAGGTGTGCAGTGAGACCAGTAACTGTGTGCATGTTTTTAATTAACTAAAAAATCACCTCACATCCCCAGTATTATTTAGGTACCTGTTTTCTAATGAGATCAAAAGGTTAGAGACTCACACACATGTGTGGATTGAGCTTTAGTTATTCTTTGGCTTTACCTAAACACTCCAGAGATTTCCTAAAAGTGCACGCTGCTATGCTACCAATAGGCACCTGGTGGAAAGGTACCTTTCTCTATCAAGGAAAAAAAATCCATTTGGAGCTCCCAGTGTGGTAGGAGCTACAATAAGAGAAGCAGCTGCCTCATCTGTGCTGTCCAGAGATGTTGCATCCTTCCCCCACGTGACCATCTGGTAACATAGAGCAGGAAGGGATGGAGCACAGCCTATGAAGTGACACAAAACACAAAAACCTGTCCCCACAGGAGAGGGTCCTAGTCCCTGCAGGTGAGTGGACCAGAAACAGACTTTGGGGGAGTGTGTGACCATCACTGGTGTTCCTGACAGCACATTAACAGTATACCTCTGGTAGGTACTGCTTATTAATTTTGTGCTCCTGGTATATGCCCCAACATTTACCATCAGCATGTCCATGTGCCAGGTTAACTTCTACATGCGTATTCATCTAGAAACGTTTGAAAAAGTTATGGGCACATCCTTTTTGTTGAGCAGGCTGCTCATGTATCAGGGCTTTCCCCAGAGGCACCCTTATCTGAAAAACTGGTGAAGATTGGGAGGACTGGTAGAAATGAGAGTGCAACAGCAGCACCGGTGCTTTTGTGAAGCAGGAACCTGTGAAGAGGAATACTTGCTTACATTACAGGCAATTTAATATCATGCTTAAAATTATGTACGACAAAGCTCTTTACAATCTGTCTTTGTCTGGAGGGTAGCATATCTTGAGGCACTGTGTATCCTCTCGCCTGTATTCGTGGCTTGCTGATGGTACAGCTGGAGCACTCAGGAGGTGCCTTGAAAGCTGGCAACAAGAACATAGTGCATAAAGATATGGCCATTTGCTTTTAACCCGAGTATTGCATGGGATAAGGGCTTATACATATTTACTTAAGCCTTTTAAAACATAGAGGAAATTAAAGTCCTTTCTGAGGTTCTGATGGATGACAAACTTAAATGCTGATATTGTACTGCTTATTAGACCCAAGCATTAGAATATCCAAGTGAAATAAAATGGAAAAAGTTAGTGGATTTGTAATTATGACTTCAGTATGATGGGAATGCATTGTGGGGTTTTTTTGGTTTAGAAAGCAAATGTTATTTAGAAGACACTTCTCTCAAAAAATCATGAACATAAACCATCAGTGTTAGGAAATTCCCATACTGTTATTTAACCAAAAGTGAAAAAAGGGAAAAACAAATGCTAGTTTGGATTAGTGAGCTTTTTTTTTTTTTCTTCTTAACAATTCTAAGCTATTTCCAAGAATATATTTCGCTTTGCTAAGTTAGGAATGCTGACATGGAGCTTATTATTTTAGATGAGCATGTTACTTCAAGAAGAATTCACTGTTCTCAGTCAAATGATTTTGTACCTTTTCTTCCTCAAAGAAAAACAACACATTTGATTTCATTTTCCCCAGACATTTATGTCAAATTGGCATAATTGGCATGTTACCTTATGAATTCAGTATAATGAGAAACTTCCTCTTCTAACACAGGTTTGTAAACTACACTTGAAACACAGTTTATATTTATACTTCAAGGCTGACTGTTATGTTCTGTATTCCTAGGCTTTCTTTTAAAAATGTGTGCTCAGAAATAGTTCTTTTCTGCGGGAGCATTTTGTGTTACATTTGGAGCTAGGTAGTCTCCCTCTGGTGGCTAACTTCAAACCTCGGCTGTTCCAGGTACTATAATTATTCTAGCTTGCGTAGCTACACTGGTAGAGCACTATGTGCATCAAAACTTACTGTGAAAGCAGTGTGACTGTAGCCTGTCTTCACGCTTCTTTACAGAGCGGATAACAAATTCAGTCATAGAGGTCACAGATATGTGCTCCAGAAAAGCATCATAAAACCTGTGCACCGGTTAGCCAGGTAAGAAATGCTTCACACATTGTCCATCCAAGGTGAGGAGCATACGAATGAACAAAGAAGTAAGAAATGGCTTGCAATATTAAAAACCAATAATCTACTGAATCAAAGCCATCACACACCACCGACTGGCAACCCTAAGTAGTTTGTTGTCTTCAGAAAAAACATTTCACTTGATAGGTTCGAGTAATTACTGTAACATGCATTTTCAAAGAAATATCTACTTCCCAGAGGAGCTATCTGAAACTGATGAGAAGTGACAGCAAGTTGTTTTTTCATCCACTAACCACAACAGGGAGTCAACAAGCCATATCAAAACCAAATAGTCAACGCTTCACAGCCAAAATACAAAGACATTGTAAACTGATAATCTATTCTGGGTCAGTCCTTCAATTGTGATTGTGTTGATGAAAACAGATTCAGTCTTAAAAAATTTTATAGATAAGTGAGAGGATTAAATTCTGAAATTGAAGAACTTCATAATTATCTGTTATAATTTTTTAAAAATAAGTATCACAGAAAGAAAATATAAAATGCACAAATACAAAACAAGGACTAACTGGTGAGGAAACAAAACTGCATCAGAAAGTTGAGGGTGAGATCAAAAGCTGATCATGAAGGCATCACCTGCAAAATAGGCAATTTTTCAGTCTGGGAATATTACAAGAGTGTTTTATAAAAGCCAGGAGGGGCAGATTGTGGTTTTTTTTGACTCAACTCTATGCTCAAGCCTAAAGTCAAGAAGATTGTATCCTCAGAGCACAGTAAGAAAGACAAACTAAAAGGACTTTGGGGGACAGCAACAAGAAAGACAAGAGGTTAAATAACATGATCTGAAAGGAAAAGCTGAGAAAACGGTGAGGTACACGATACTAATCTAATATAGGAGAAGTTGTGAAGAATGGTGTAAAGAAAAACGATGGTGAACCGTTCTGCATTTACCTCATACCATGGCAAGAAGTAAAGGCTTATTTGCATATGGGAAAGTTTTGGGCAGAATATAAGAAAACTTTCTGATGCATGTAGATCAGCTGTTTCATGAGACACTAGTACACAGTGGTCTGAACAGTGTCTTTCAAGAGTGGTCTGTGCATATGTGATATGAAAATAGGGAGCAGACTGGGTCATTTCCTTCCTGCTAGGCTGCAGTATGACATCTGCTTCCCCTGGACCTACACAGCTTTTGCAGACTGATTCCTTTTGCTCAGTTTTAGAGTGCAGCCATAAATGCATGAATAAGCATTGGATTCTCACTGCATGGAAGATGACAATGTTTCATGGATTGTTGAAAAGTGCTTATAAAAAGGTGCAGAATTAAAATATCTCTCCTTTTTTTTTTTTTTTTTTTTTTTTTTTTTTCCCCTCAGAGTTTTCTCGAAAAAGGTAACTAGTGTGTAAAACTTGTTGTAAAACGTGCTTGTTATGTTTGGCATCTGCTGCCACTGAATCGTACCTTGGAGTCTGGATCTGTTGTTTTTCGTCTTTCATCCATACTTCATATATTTTTTTTCAACTTTATTTATATCTGAAAAAGAAGCATTTTTTTAAAAGGATTTTTTAAAAGGAAAGCATCCAACACAAACAAGTATTCCAATTATGTAAAGCAAGATAGTAATCCTGAAACATAAAACAAAATCAGCTAGATCATTCTGTCACAATATAAATCCTGTATGCAGTATTTTCTTAGGAATTCTTTAAAAAATGATGTTGTCTCTCAGATTTGTTCAACCTGATCGGTTTTTTTTGTCAGTTACGTATCTGTCTGTGATAGCATTTTGCCTTTTCATGGTTTCGTAGGAGATGGAGTTGGAATGGACCTCAAGAAATTTTTGGTTCATCCCACTGCCTTGTGTTCATTTGTCTCCTATCTGACAATATGTATAGATCCAGTTTTGGAACATACAATCTTTGGGTTTAATTCTAATTTTTGGAACAAACTGAGATGAAAATTTCAAGGTAGAGGGAAAAATGCTTCATGTTTAAACAGAACCTGGGACAATATGGTGATCCTGCCTGTTTCTTGGAAGGTATTCACACTTCCAATGTAAACCTGAAGGCAGAGAATAACTCTATAAAGCAGAATAGTTTTTAAAATTATTTAAAATTGCCTGGAGAATAGAATCCCATTTTTCTAAACTCCAGGCTAACAATGTGTAACCGAAACTGTCCAGATATGATAAAGTTGGATTTTGATAATATAAATTCTTGCAGTTTTTTGTAATCAATTTCCAGACTCCCTTATGATTTTTTTTTCTCTCACTCTCTTACAGTAACTGTTGCTAAATCTGCATTCTTCTGCAGTTAGCGCCATTGTCAGGTTAGGGACTAGCTGGAAGAATCAATGACAGCCTCTGCTCCAGATGACCTGTTCTTTCCAGTGCTGTTCTGAAATAGATCCCCAAGGCTAGCAGCTGGGTTGTGAAACTCCAGTTTATAAATCGTGATTTAAAATGGAAAAGAAAAAAAGTTTATGCACATGAAAGAAATGCCAAGCACTGGGTTATTTATAACTCATTAGGCATGGACCTTTAATTTTATACTCTCTTTGTGAGAAAAAAAAATTAAAATAGTTTTGAAGCATGTTTCTGGATGTCTAAGAGAAAGTATTCAAGTGCCCTGAAAATAGGGAACAAGAGAGAGCTTAGTGCTGATATAGTAACTTGTGAAGTGACATTCCTTGTAGAAATGGAAGATGTATATTGATCTGCTCTGAGCAGTTGTCAGCGTGACACTCATCCATGTCAGTGAGGATCCTGAACAATCCCCCCCAAATACTGGGACTTATGCAAGGTGCCCTTCTTTTCTGTAAGCAAGAAAACTGAGCTGCAGTAACAGAGAACTACAATAGTTAGGAGAAGGAAAGCATATAGGTCCTTGAAGAAAAAAAATTTGAAAAAACACCAAACCCTAAAATGTTTTGTATTTCCCTAATTTAAAAAATTCACAGGAATTCTCTTTGTATGTAGGGCCTCCCATCATTCCTAGGAGGTGGGTCTGTTTCAGAGCTGTTAGCCAGCTTTGATGATAGGAAAGAATTCTCACAGTCTTGTACTGTCTTCACAACATGCATCCCGAAAGGTCTATTAATGTATGTGATAAAACAGAAATGAGTCTGAGGCTCCAATGATGAAAGTGATGAGCTACTTCATCAGAGAGCAGCTAGAAAGAAAATTTCAGTGAGTTTTTCTCTAAGAAGCACTGGGTTGACATGGAGTGTACTCAAGACATTTACACCAGCAGTGCCTGTGAATCAGGGTTTAGTTTATTGATATTAGAGCTGAAGTTCAGTTATGAGAACAGTTCCATCACCCTCTCATAGGACACCATGGGAAAGCAGATAAACTTGATATATATTATGTTATACAAATAGTAATAATCTCCAAGAATTCATTAATTGGTGGCCTAAAGGCTATGTAGAAAAACATTACATTATAATTCCCAGAGCAGCAGCTGAGGTTATGGTTGTGCAAAAAATAAATTCCATGAAATCCAAAAATAATGTCAGATTTGGCTTTCATGAAATGATTTTCCACAGCCACGTTCTCACATCAGTTTGGGTTTATTTTTACCACCCTTTGGGCATGACATCTTTTTGTATGGCTTTAAGAGTTATGAAACACAGAAGGGACTCAGGGGGGACCTATGAGCTGTGTTGTGCTGTTGTGCCACATCCACCATGTGATATCTGGGAGAGCCCTTTCTTAAACTGTTATGATCCCAGCTCATTAGGGAATTCAGAAGTGCCTGGATGACTTCACTAGTATTGAAGCTAGTCTCCTTTCATTCTTGCAAGAGCATTGTAAGGTGAAATAATCTGCTGCTTCTTGTTACTGTTTAACAACATCCCAAGTGCCTAGGAGTAAAGGTTATGAAAACTAGGGGCACACAAAACTTGTTTCTTACCTTATTTGCCTTTGCGTTATGTGACTTTATCCTTGACTCTTACTCTCTGTAAGCTTTTTTTTTTGTCAGTGACAATCCTAGATCCTTCACTTACTCTTTGATTTGTGAAAGCACTACAGAGCTGTGTATTTTGCTTTCATTTCATTTATGAGGAAAAAGAATCGGGCTGAATTTTGCACTATGAAATTTTGTGATCTCAGATCAACAGATAGGCAAGCACATGCAAACCATAGTAATGCCTTGTAAAACACAGAGAGAAAAGAGTACATTAACAAATGGAGAAGATCTGTTCAGGCAAAATGAAATAATGTGGTGCTTTCCTGGGAGAATAATAAACACTGTCTGAATATTAACTAGCTGAACTAAAGCAAAAAGATTACAGTATGGCTGGAACAAACTGGTATTTGCCATAGGACTACTGCAAGGCCTACTGAATGAATGCACGTACACTCCTTTCTGAGCCTAAGCTGCTGTGCACATTAAAAGTTAGTGACTTCCTGAAAGTAAGCCCATTAAGAAAATAAATCTATGCTTGCTACCTACAGCAAATGTATTTCATGAGAATAGATGTCTGAACTGTCCTATCTATGTAACCTGCCCTGTGGATTATAAAAAGGCAGCACATACATGGTTGTTTATGGCATCTGGCATGAAAGCAGCAGATTCGTCATGTCACTAGATGGTCATCTGCCAAAAGTTGCCCACATCCTGTTATCTGCTTATGTGTCAATTGTATATTTATCCTGGTTGACTACAGTTAAATGAAATCAGTCAAGTTTCCAGGGAGTGTAGCACTGTTTGTATGCTATGAAAAGACTGAAAGGGAATTTGAATGCACTGAAAGGAGGTGAATGCATTTTTTTTTTAATTTTAAAAGTAATTCAAGACTTCAAGCCTAATAATGTCAACAAAATTAATTATTTAAACAAATGTACCTGCAGATAAGAGGAGAGCTCAAAGAGTGGGCAGCATCTAAAACATGGAGTTGCCTAACAAGATTAGTATTTTTATGCATGTTCTATCGTACTCTGTATAAATATCTTATATATGGTAATGTTGTTTGCCACACGAGAAATTAACCTGTTAAAATTCTAGAAAACCATCTGATGCCTGGAATTGCACAGACATATTTAATAAGGGCTGTACATTCCAGGATGGGGAAACTCAGACTGACACCCTAAGATGTTCCCAAAATGGTATCTGAAAAAAACTCAACACTGTTTTTCTGGCAGTCCGAGCTGCTGTCAGCATGCACCATACAGCAAGTGCTACTTGCAATGGCTGTGGGAGGAGTCCTGGTGGTCTCCCCTTCTATTCTAGTCAAGCACAGGCCAGGTCAGCAAGGCAATGCCTCTACGGTATCTGGAGATCACTGAGACACTGGACAGTGCTCTGGACATATTTGTCAGTGAGCAGTTGAGCCAGGTCAGTGTAACAACCTGCACGGTATCTGAGCTGCTAACTTCTGAAGAGGAATGTCTCCTAATTGGTCTGTATAAAGAAAACTAACGTTAGGCAGGGGAAAAAGTGTATATTGGTCAGAGAGCAGATAAGAACCTCAATCTGATCCAGCTGTGTCTTGTCTGTGACAAAGAAAAGTGAAATAAATTGCAAGGTCATTGCACCCTGCCTGTATCAGACTGTCTTTCATATTCAATAAATGATGTGTGATTACAGTAAGCAGCCAGCTATGAGGGAGTATATTTTGGCAAAGCTTCTCCCCTCTCTCTTCAGCACTGGTACGATGGCTTTTTGCCATGGTATCCTCCTACCTGTCAAAATACTTCAGTCTGAATGCACTGACTGCTACTGAGTGAGGAGTAAGCTTGGTGTTAGGCAGCTGCCTCTGGAATGCATCTCGCTGGGGTGAAGTGGCTGGGCAGAGAGGTCACTGCCCCCATACCCACAAAAGTCATTCTGATATCAACAGAACTTCCCTCTCCAGACCAGAGAGAGGCAGTTTTAGGAGCTAACCAGGTATTGTGTCTCATCTGTTTGTGGAGGATATAGTAAAGTGTCCTTCATGTATTTTTAATGTTTTCCCCTCTCTGATTTTTTTTTTGTTTTGGTTTATTGGTTTGATTTTTGTTTGTGGGTTGGGTTTTGTTTTGTTCTCTCTCTTTTTTTTTTTTTTATTTTTAATATTTAAAGGTTTTTTTCTCATTGCTTTTTCTCAAAAGCTCAGCATTTGAATTTGTTTTTTTTCATGGGTAGCATAAACTCAATATGTTTGCTTCTTTTTACTGAGCTTCTCTTGTTAGAAATGACTGATACTTGTTTATCCTCTCTTTTGTGGTTTGAACAGATATCAAATCCTATTCTTTCAGAAAGGGATATGGAAGGGAATCATGGATTCATCACCATTTATCATGCACTTCAACATGCATGTGTGTGCCTGCACTGTAAACTGAGTCTGCAGATAAATTAATTTGTCTGCTTGCAAGTGAGCTGTAATCAGACTTCTGACTAGCTGGAAAGTAACTATTCATTACACAGCAACACTACAGAGCTAGATTAACTTTTTTTTGAGGCTTTTAAAAAACACTATTTGTGCTTTCTTGCATCCACTGAATAATAATAATATAACCAAATAGCTTCTTAGTATTTTGAAATGTGACAGCATATATGGGTCCATGTCATCAGCTTGGAGCCCACTGGGTTAGGTCCTCCACAAACACTGTATGGTTTGGCTCCATCCAAAAGGTCTTACTGCCTAAGTGAGCAAGACTGAGCCAGAAAGGTTTGTTTTTTTTTTTTGAGGCTGTAAGTTTCCCATGTAACTATACACCTTCTGACACTTCCTGCATAAGTCTGTCCCAGAACATAAACACGATTTGAGACAATAAGCCCAATTTCTTCTTTACAGAAGATGTCTTTATTGCTCCAGGCCCAGTGCAGATGGCTTCTTAAAGGTAGATTTGTCTGTCATGAGTGGGGTGCCCTGGTATATGCACCATCTGGCAGCGCAGCATCAGAGAAACTCTGGTGTCAGGCTCTGGCTGGCTGCTGGCACACAAGGATGGCCACTGTTTGTGCCCACAACTGTTGGATACTGTCTTCATCCCTAAGGTCTTCTAAGAGCTAATCCACCTGCAAAAATACAAGGAGACAAGACTGTTAGGTGCCTGGTACAAACCATGGAAGTGTAGAGGCCACCTTAATGAGACCACTGCTCCTTTGAACCTGTGAGTGTGCTCTTCAGCCACAGACAAGGATTTAGACCTGACTATCTAGACCTTGAAATGACATAGGTTACCTTTCAAGCCTGTGCTGTACATAACAGGTGCAAATATGTATTTCCCTGACTGCAAACGTCTTGAAGCAGGAATTCTTTTAAGGCAAATAAACTTCTTAGAAGCCTTATATGGAGGGGTACTTTCCCCTGTAACAATAATGCATTCTCATCTTTTAGGCTGAAATATGCTGTTCTTTTGTAAATAGTAATTTTATCTTGGAAACTTGAACAAAATCAATGTATGCTTTTTTAAGAAGGATAAAATAAAATTATATTTCTACTGCTACTGCAGGGAAAACATTTGAGTGTTTTTCATATGAGCTTTAACACTGAAACCTAGGAAGTCAAAAAATTTACATTTGGCATAGGAATTCCTTTAAAATTCCAGTAGTCTCTTTCAGTGTTCAGATAAAAGTCTATTTTGATCAATAGAGCTATCATATTAGGAAAAAAAAAAATAAATCTGTCTATATGTGAAACACAACTGTTAGGGACTGTTATTTAATTCTGATTTCCTAAAGACGCTTGTTTGGATAGATACATTGAGTAAGTTTTGAATCATATTAAAAATCAATACTGGGAAGTTTTGATTCTCAGTGTGTAAGATTTTATGTCTGTGTGTGAAGGATTGTAGATGATGTAGAGAGCAGCTCTGGCTTCCTAAGAGAGGGAAGCTGAATACTGCAGCTACAGTACTTTAAATGAAGCAACAGGCTAATGAAGTCTGCTCTCAGAGCTGACCCTTTACCATTTTTTTTAGCCAGTAGATACATACTGCAACATCTACCCCTTGACACTATCCAGAGGTCACAAAGACCTGTAGAAGACCAGGTTTTTAATGTTTCTATTTATTTCTGTTCTAGTGTTTCATGTCTACCAGGTTTACTGTACTGTTTTATTAGCCTTTCCCATTTGTTTAAACTACCTGTTGTTTCTTGTCTTAAATTGTAAATAAGGACAGTGGATGTCTTCCTGTGCAGTATGTACTCATCCAGTGCCAAAAGAGCTGTGACTTGTTATCTGTGACTGAGCACCCAAGGTACTATAAGATACCTTCTGTCTTTGTGGAAGATATGCTGTAACTCAGAAGATACCTGCTTGTTACAGAACTTGCTATCCGGGGGACTGCTGCACTACATATAGTAATGACTCTTCATCCTTTTAAATAGTAAAAGGATAACAAAAACTAATCTGCTGTCAACTTTGGGATTTGAAAAATGAGCTTGAAACTGAGCAAGAAAACTTTCATAGATGCTGTGATTTCTTCTGAAGGAGAAGAACTTCCATGCCATTCTTGCATTTCTGTTGCTTAGAACAGGAATGAAGCCCTCTGGCACAGAGTAAGTTATCTGCCTGGAGAGAGACCCTTTAGTAAGAGGTTCTTAGGGAGGCTGGGTGTTGTAAAGCAATCTGTAAGTACCCTCATGAACCTTTTTGAAAATTTTGGCAGTACTGGAGAAGAAATTGGGATGTACACACACTGCAGAGAAAGAAGGGTCAGCAGGAAACAGCATGCTGAGGAGCAAGCAGACACATAACAAGTTACTTGCTAGGAGCTACAAAATAAAATGTGCTCATAAAGTTTAAAGGGGAAGATCCCAAATCCTTTTATGTCAGTGGGCGAGGAGCTGAGAGCCGCTGCAGCAGAGAAATGTGGTGAGAGCCTGCCATCAAGGGCCAGACTTTACGTGGGGCCAAGAGCCAGTGAGCTGCGACAACGGACCTACAGCTGCTATTAAGGAGTGCTCGCTGGTGATGCAATGTGTATGCATGCCTCCCAGATGACTAAAGGAGCAGTGATTTTGAAAGAATTGCTTATTTCATAGAATTTCCCCCAAACCCATTTATGATTCAAAAATTACAAAGCTCACTCAAGCAGGAAATTATGAAGTGTTAAAGATGCCATAAATGTAGCAAGAGATTACTTGCAATATGACAAGGATGTAAACAAGCTTTATCCCACTGATTAATTTTCTTTGAAGAAGAATGGTAATTAGGCCTAAATTTTACTCATTGATGTCAGAGATAGGGAGAATTAATAGATCTTCATTTTCTTTCTTATAACAGATCAAGCAGCAAAATTTAGAAGTTCATTGTTCCATATCTATAAATTTTTTCACTGATCCTAACGTGAATGGGTACTTCATAATTTTGTCATTGCTACTTGACTTACTCTATAGTTAAACTTCACACGTCACATAAGACAATTTCACTCCATACCACCACCACAGCAGAGGTGCTGTTCATTCCTGTCTGTCAGGGACATCACTAGCTGTGCGGCTGCAAAATTGACTTGAGCTCAGTCGCATGATATATGCAGCTCTGACAAGTCACTGTATTTGGCAGTGGTTTAGACTGACACCCTTGCACTGAAGCAAGTTCTAAACACTAAGACACTGTCCAGGGTGAGCTCAGGGAGCCCTTTTTGCCACCAGCTGTGCAAGGGACTGCAGCATGCCAGACGTCTTCTAGCCCTGGCCTTTTTGAACTCTAACAGTCAGAACTGCAGGCTTGGTTTCACAAATGGAACTCCAATTTTATCTTCTTTTATTTTTTACAGCTTTGTTGCAGCTTAACAACAGCTTGCACACATGCAGTATACGTTAGATATTAAGCTTGCAAATATATTTGTATCAGACCATGCTGACTGCTCATACAGCCATACTCTTAGCAGATCAAGTAACCAACAGTACTTTAAATAAACCTTCTACACCATGGAATTGGTAGTGCTGTTTAGACTTTTTAGTGAATGTACCCTACTTACTACTATTTGGCTTCAGCAGTCCCAGAGAAATATTTGGGAGGAATATTAAATAGCCTTTACCAAATAGAAAATCGAATCAATTTACTCTATAGTTAACTAAAGCTTTGTATTTGTTCTGTGTGTTTTATTGTGTATCAAATTATCATCATCTTGTCAACATAAGAATGAATTCTGGACAAGGCATATATACTAAGTGGTACTTGGGATAACGCACAAAATAGGACACGAGTGTGAATAAGAGGTTTATGATCTGTACATTTTTTTTCATAGATAAGTTTATTTTTCCTGTTCCCATAAGACTTAGGAAGGGGTTGTAGGAAGTTCTTTAAATATTGAATATCCATTCCATAAATAGCCACAAATAAGTATGGAAATACAGTGCTGAAATCACAAAAACTGGCTTTGGTTTCTGAATGCAGCACACACTGAGAGCTTAATTTTTTCTACATGGTTTCTGGACAGGTCTGTGCTGAAAGATAGGATTTAGATTTAAATCTTTAGATCTAAATACGTGGCACTTTAGTAGGCATTTTGTGTTTGATTTTGGAAGATTTAGTATCTTAGATCTTTGAATGAACTCCCACATGACATCCTTGTCTCTAAACTAGAGAGAAATAAATTTGATGGTTGGATCAGACAGTGGATAAAGAATTGGCTGAATGGCCGCAAAGAGCTGTAGTCAACAGCTCCATGTCCAATTGGAGACCGGTATCTAGTGGTGTCCCTCAGCGATTGGTATTGGGACTGATCCTGTTCAAAATCCATGTCGGCAACATGGACAGCGGGATTGAGTGCGCCCTCAGCAAGTTTGCCGATGACACCAAGCTGTGTGGTTCGGTTGATACGCCGGAGGGAAGGGATGCCATCCAGAGGGACCTTGACACACTTGTGAAATGGGCCAATGCCAGCCTCACGAAGTTCAACCAAGCCAAGTGCAAGGTCCTACACCTGGGTCGGAGCAATTCGAGCCACAGGTACAGGTTGGGCAGAGAAGAGATTCAGAGCAGCCCTGCGGAGAAGGACTTGGCGGTGCTGGTCGATGAGAAACTCAACATGAGCTGGCTTCAGTGTGCGCTCGCAGCCCAGAAAGCCAACCGTATCCTGGGCTGCATCAAAAGAGATGTGACCAGCAGGTCAGAGGAGGTGATCCTGCCCCTCTACTCTGCTCTCGGGAGACCTCACTTGGAGTATTGTGTGCAGTTCTGGTGTCCTCAACATAAAAAGGACATGGAACTGTTGGAACAAGTCCAGAGGAGGGCCACGAGGGTGATCAGGGGACTGGAGCACCTCCCGTATGAAGAGAGGCTGAGAAAGTTGTGGCTGTTCAGCCTGGAGAAGAGAAGGCTGCGTGGAGACCTCATAGCAGCCTTCCAGTATCTGAAGGGGGCCTACAGGGATGCTGGAGATGGACTATTCATTAGGGACTGTAGTGATAGGACAAGGAGTAACAGGTCAAAACTTAAACAAGGGAAGTTTAGATTGGATATGAGGAAGAAGTTGTTTACTGTGAGGGTGGTGAGGCACTGGAGTGGGTTGTTCAAGGCAGTTGTGAGTGCTCCGTCCCTGGCGGTGTTCAAGGCCGGGTTGGACAGACCCTTGGGTCGCATGGTTTAGTGTGAGGTGTCCCTGCCCATGGCAGGGGTGTTGGAACTAGATGATCTTAAGGTCCTTTCCAACCCTAACTATTCTATGATTCTATGTTTCTATGAAATGCCAACTGATCTGAAAGAAAAGATACAATATTAAGACCAGATGTTAAAATTGTGATAGTATTAAGCATAAAAGAATTCACACCTGTAAACTGAATCTAAGCATTTAAATTATTCCAATTGCAAGTGAAATCAAGTATTCATAAGAGCTAAACACTGGCAGAACAATCTATCCCACATTTCAAACTACAGACTTTAAAAATCCTCAAGTTTAATTCCACCTCTATTTTCACAATTTTTTTTTTTTTACCTCATTTATATAGTAATCTAATTTTCAGAGACTTCATCCTCTTCAGGTTCATCTATACAACAAAATGAAGGTGTGACTAAAGTAATATGTGCTAGTTTATCCATACCAACTTTATTGGGCTAGCACTGATAACAATAGCTGTCACTCCAGCAACACTGTCTTAGTTCATACTATCAGAAAACAAACTGTCCAGTAACTCTTAATTAAATTAGAAGCAGTGATCTAGGATGTGGTACAACTTCACTTTCCTAGGCAGGCATATCTTTACTCTCTCATCAAAATCACCAAGAATTTTAGGAGCACAAATCTTTATTGACTGCCAGTAAAATTTGTTACACTAACTCATTGAGGCACTTCATAAGCCTTCATCTAGCTTATCTTTATAGGTTATGCATATCATACATATTGTTTTTCTGTCCATCTATCAATCAATCAACAAATGGGGTTGTTTGAGCTAATGGTGAGCTAATGGTATAATAACAGTTCTCTCTGAAGAATAAAGCATGCTTTAGATTTGTGGAAAATAACAGTTCCTCTTCTGTTCTGAATTTGCTAACTAGGTAAAACAGACTATGTGGTACCATGCTGTAAGAAAAGACCATTAACTACCTGTGTATTGATGGGGCTGGTTGTTATCAAGAATCATCTGCAATCATCTTTCTTGCTCCATTTCATTCTGCTTTTACAAGAGCCAGCAAATAAGTGTATGACGTACCAACAGTGGTCCAGCAGTTAACGTGGATCTTTGTGCTACACACTATAGTCCATATTTTTGGACTATATAACCATTATTTTTTAATTTACAGAGAGCTTGTATCTGTATGCATGTCTGCTGTATTAATTTTAAAAAAACTTCAGTAATTTAGCCTGCTATGCCACCTTTTGCATCATACTCTTTACATATGCATACATATGTAAATGTATGCATGCATACTCTTTACAGCCCTTAGTTCTGTTCTGCACTAGTTCATGATATAATAATAATTTGCTCATTGGTCCTCCTTCTGAAGACTTACAACAGCTCTCAAATCCTGATGTGAAAACATACATTTAAAAAACACTCAATAACAACTGATCAAATGTCCAGAGAGGTTGAGTAACATTCTGGTAGGAATCCTCTATTGCAAAGGAATTGTAATGTAGAAACTATTCAAATGACAAAGGTAGTATTTTGATTCTTAAAAAATATCTCTAGGGATAATGCATAGGCTGCAGACATGGAAAATAATCCTTAGAGGAGCCAGTGAGTAATAATTCAGACTACACACCTAAATGAAATAGGATTTCACATTCCATTTGATAGCTGATTTAAGAGCTGATGGTTTTGTCCAGAACATGCAGAAAAATCAATCTGAATTAACTTTCAAAATGGATTGGCCAAACCACATTAAATTTCTGTGTAGCAAACTCTCATTTAGAATGTATTAATTTACTTTGGAAGTAAATGTAGTTAAATCAAATTAGAGCCACTTCAATTTTGAATGAGAATGTACACATAATGCAGTTAAAGTAATCACAACTTTAAATTCACACCTGTAGTAGGTTTGAATTAGTTTTCTTGAGTTTTCTCAGACATATAAACTCTAAACCTCACAGAAGTCAATAAACGTTTCTTCAGATGTGCGTTCTTACATATCCAGATAAAACACAGCAAACAAGACAGCCTAAAGGAGAATGTCCTGGCAGCCAATAATGCTGCAGATGCAGGGTGAAGGCAGAGTTTCCTGTCTAGTAAAAGCTTTGGTGAAAACAAATGTCTCTTGTGAGTGGTATCATCCAGTACCTAAATGCTGAAAACACTTTAAACCTCCTACTGTCAACATTTCATTATATTTGTGATAGCCAAATTTTTGATAGGGAAATAATGTTATCAAAATTGACTGCAATGGGTTGCTACTACTTGACAGGCAACCTCTCCTATGACAACTTAAAGGCATTTAATGAACCGTGGGTGTTGATTGCACATGCCAAGTTCCCTGCTCTCCCTGCAAACCGCAAATCCTAACGACCTGGTTTGCCGTATACCTGATGGCCACCCGCTGCTGGGAATGCTTGTGCTATGTACAGCTTGCTGTGTTTTCTAGGTGCTGCAAATGGAAGAAGCTGAAAGAGCATTTATTTGAGCTATTGAAAAAACAGTGGGAGATATGAAGGAGGAAGATAGGGATAATACAGTCTCTAATAAGGCCATCTTTACTCTTACAGTGCAGATTAAAACCTACATGACAATAATTGATGTGCCAGGTGAACTGCAGGATTTCTGCCCAGAATCTTTGTTCAAAGGTAACAAAGAGCAATGACTGAGAAATGCCAAGGTATGAATGTGAAGTGAATCCCTTGGTAAAACCTGAGGATGAATGAGAGGTCTGTACTGAGAATTGAGAGAAATAAGACATCCGGCCACCAGAAATTGGTTGACTGAAATTTGCTTTTGTGCAAAACTGTAAATCACAGAATTTAAAAAATAAAGCACAATGGCTTGCAGTGAATTCAACTACCTGTGATATTTTAATAAAATATAAAGTTATTTAAACACCTTTAAATAAAATTACTGGGTGCAAACACTGCTGTTACATATTTCTTGGAAAGAAGTTATTGAAAGTATAAGCAGTTCTGAACTACAAGATTTTGAGCAGAACTAATGTGCTTCATTTCTTCATCATCTTACTTTTAAAGGTAGTAATTTAAAAAAGAAGTATTTAAACAGTCAGACTGTTTCTCTTTTCCAATGGATACACCAGGTTTATAATGAAACCAGATTTTTTAAGCCTCTGCTTAATCTTACATAATATAAAACATGAATCCTGAACTATCACATTTTTAACACTACCGGCCACCTGACAATTTCAACTTAATGTGAAACTGTACACCTACAGTTAAAGGAAAATTTATAACACATTACCATATAAGTAAAATATAACATTCTAAATCTACACTTTAAATATATATCAGCCTTCTTTAGAGAGCAACATTATTATATTTGCTAAAAAAAAAAAAAAATCAAATTCTTTGGTATTCATGGATCTGTGAATGACATTGTAAGTGTACTAAACTTGCTCATAGAGAGTGAGAGCCAGGAAAAGAAAGAAAATGAAGTTGATAGAAAGTAGTGTATATGAATGGATGGCAGATAACATTTTTGCATTTGTTGTCACAATTTTCAATTTAAACTAAGGTGTCATTTTAGTTATGCTTGAATTCTAACAGATTTCAAATCAATGACAAACTTCATTTCTTAGCATGGATCAGATTCCACCTATGGACTGCAGGCAGCTTGCAAATCTGTGATCTTATTTTATAGTTATAAACTCTGCGTAAATCATCAGGAGTTTTGTGTATATGAGAGTATGAGTTCTGAACGGCATGGAGAACATTGCATCCTTTCATGTGTGTGGCTCCCACTGTCTTCAATGAGAGTTGGCCAGGAGAATCAGTCCTCCTGAGTTTCAGTTCAGCTGTGAAAATAAAATGCATTGTCATAGAGATTTGCCCCGATTTGACTAAATGTTGTGTAGCCCAGCTTCTTCTTGCAAGCAGTTTATCAAAAGAAATGCTCAGCAATCTTGTAATTTTGAAGTTGCATCTCAAGGTTGAGGAACCTCCATGTGCTCCAGGGCAAATCATAATGAAAATTCCAGGTTTAACAACATAGTTTTAATGGCAAAATGCTTATTTTATCCTTCTCAATTGCATTTAAGACATAGGCTTTCTATTATGATTATTTATGGTTATCGTTTTGGCTGCTTTAAGCAGCAGTGTCTTGGCTTAGTTGTCTTCTCCGCTCAGGATGAAAAATGAAGTTTGAAAGAATGTTCATTACCTTCACGGCATGTGTTGACTGCACTGATTCTTCACCTGCCAAACTCATATGCTGGCTTATGTCTCATCTGGAGACCTCTGTAACTAAAAGTAATTGATCAAGTTAATTCTAATATAATCCCACACAGACCCTGCTACCACTGCAGCTTGTTAACCTTATATGCAAACACTTTATTTAAACTATCTGGATGACATCATGAAAACTGCCTTCAATGCATCAACAAAATTATGAAATGAAAACCTGTTTCAACATTTTTTCCAAGATACAACTTCTTTTTTGCTACTTTCTTTCAAAGGAACCCAAAATTTGGAACCTCAATACTTACTGAATTTGCTTCAATTCAATTGGCCATACTTCCCAAACTACTGGCTATTTTCCCACTATTTAAAAAAACCCAAACCCCACAAGAAGAACAACTTTCAAATCACCAAGTTCACAGTAGCTGTGTATGTAGTACAAACTAGCAAGTGAAGGATCCCAGCAGCAATTTTCTGAACTGTGAGCTTCCTTTTCTTTCATGCTGATGATACTCATTCTTGCATTTTGTGGATCTTCACACCTAATTCAGTTCACTGACGGATTTTTATCATTCCTTAAGGACTGCAGTCCACTTACGGCCTCCTAATAGCAGCAACAGTTTTTGGTTATGCAAAATATTAAAGCAGTTCTAATAAGCTGCTTTACAGTTGTTTCCACTGTCCCTCTGTATTTCCTACTTTCATATTGGCTGTCAGCGACAAGGCATTATTGACACAACTAAGAAATGGTGCCCTATGCAACGACTTGTGTGATAGACAAAATGTCTCTGCACTGTCACAGCACAATATTTCATTTGGTTATAAAATAAACTATTAATTAAACATCACAAATGCCAAGGGTACCTTAAAACCGCAGAAAGTGATTCTTATAGCAAAGTAAGAGCAAGGACATAAGTGTGCACGTGACTGGTTGTGATTTATGAAGACTGTTGTGAGAGCACTCCTAAAAGGACAATACATTGTCATCATGTCCTGTGATTATTATGCTACTTAATAAGCAAAAGTATTCTTGTAGATAAACTGGACTGGTTCTTGTAGGCTTTCATGACAGCTCTATAAATCCTCCTGGCTCTAGGCAAGTAGGCAGTTTTGCCAAAATGCCACAGTTGTAGTAGAAAGGATATAACATTAAAGTCACTTTCTTCTAGAGTTGCTATATGCTATGTACTCTATAGCTAAGGTTAATAGGCAACATTTCAGTAAAAGATTTTTCTGCAAGCAGATGCTGAAATGCAAACTTTATATTTTTTTTTTTTTTTTTCAGATCTAGGATAAATTTTACAGTGAAAATGAGAGACATAATTCTGAAATTATGCTCTTCATCTGGGACATAGGAGCCCTAAGTCCAAGTCCATACTCTGCATCATTTCTTTTAGGAGAAACTTAGGAAACCAGTTCCACTATTTTGATAACAAAGGAAGATAATATCATCCTGTTTGAAAAAACATAATTTGTTTAAAAAATTTAAAATTGGCTTGTTTCTGAATTTACTATGGTAAATATCTGCAAGGAGAACAGATATATCTGTCAGTAATTATATGCACAGTGCTCTAGCCTATTTCTGAGGATATCAGGATGTAAAATATGATGTATGGCTGTTGTTTTTTAGCTTATTTTAAGCAAATACCAACTGTGGAGAGATACACCTACATTTCATATATAAAAATTCCCAGAGCTGGTTTGCCAGAGTGGTACTCTGTGGGGGTTTTTTTAATAGTCGTATCAGTTTCTGTAGTAAAAAATTATTACATTTTCCCATAGTCCGTCCTCCAAATTCAGATATTCAGAGTAGCCCAGTGATCCTTTAGACTGTTAACACAAGACAAATTCCTTAAGACGATATCTTAGAAACAAAACACATTTTTTGACAGGCATAGTAGGTTGCCTTCTCCTCAGCCCCAAGTAATCCCCATTACCCAAACAGAGAAGCACCTATCCTCATAAAAAAGCCAGTTAGGAAAGTTAGAAAAAGATACCTCTCAAGCCACAAGCACAAGGAACTTGTTGCAAAATTGTGTGTAGGAATCACGGCTTCCACCTTAAAGGGCCATACCAGGGTCCCTGAAAGAGCAGGGGTAAATCAAGTTGAAGTGGAAAGCAAGGAGCACACCATAGCTAACTAGTATGTAAGAGAAGCAAGAATTTTCAGTCTTACAAAGTCAACAGGTCGCTCTATGTTTCAGCTGAGAACATGTACAGGCTGGCAAAGTTTCCTAGTTGCCCAATCTTCCTTGATTTCTTTCCACACAGCCCATAATTCTATACTAGACTTTCATAAACTGTTTGTGGTAGGAATAGGCCCTTTTTATTTATAGCTAGTGATACTTTAATGCCACGTGTGTGTATAAATTCCTCATGCTTTTATAATTTTGAAAGGAAAACTAATCCCAGCAAAAATTATTACGGCAATAAAAAATGTAACAGAAGATCGTATTTATGGGCACATCAGTTTCAAGTTCTTCATGGATTAATCAAGAAAAATGTTTACAATAACTGCAAGAAACAAAGAAATAAGATTATATTTTACTTTTTCTTTAGAAAACAGAAGCACTATAGACTACTATTTCTGAAAGTGCCACTGGTTTATGCATCATTGCAGTTAATAACTTATTCTAGGTATTAGATCTGTCACATTCCTTTGACTTAGAATAGAGTTGAAGAATTTAAAGCCAGAGACCCAAATCTGACCTAGCAATTTGAAAACATAACAGAGATATGAATCCAATTACTCTCTGTCCAAACACTGACACACATACCTTGTATCAGAGAGACATCTGAAAAAGTCATATTTAATATAAGACTGAAATGATTACAAAAATGAGTGCGTGAGGATTATTGAACACTCATTTGCTAAAGAGACTTCACTCCTGAAAAGAGACCATCAACCAGCTTTAGGTGATAATGTTTAAAGTCTCCTCAAAGAACAATAAATTTGGTTTGCTGTTTTTTTCCCACATTCCACACCCTCACATTTTTAAAACACCTGTTTTTTCAACTTCATTTTAAAACCCCCCAAACTCATCTTTTCAGATATCTTTGTGACAACAGAATATTTACAACCTATTACTGAGATCCAAAGAATTACTCCCAAGCTTGGAAGGTTGGTATTTTTTTATTTATTTATTTTATTGCTTTTTTTTTTTTTCATGTAGGAGTTTGACCTGTGTAATTGAAAAAGGCAAAAGCACAGCTTTGGAAATCTCTTTTTGCACTGTTTGCACAAAAGAATTAGACGACATCTTTTCTCCTGCTGGATTATCCCAACTTTTGCCAGTTGCAAAAATGGCTTAGATATTATAAAACACTGAGAGCCAATGGCTTCTCTTGAAGACGTTAAAATATCAAACAAATAGTGGAAGACTTTCCTGCATTACAATACCAAGAAGAGGTGAAATTAGGTGTGGGTTAAGTGACAGAAAGGCAGGGGAATAACCTACCAAACACATTTGTGGTCATCCGGAGCCCTGCCCTTGATCTAACAGGAAGAAAAGGAACCAGTGGAGTGTGATGGAGGTGTACATGTGTGGGTTGGGAAGCCTGATTAAGGCTTTTGAAAGCATGAACTCACTTTGCAAGCTTTTCTCAGGTAAGATTTTCCTTTCAAGAAGGTGGGAATATTCTCATAACTAGAAACTCACCTCTTTCCCAAACCGTAGTGGGAGGCAGGGCCAAGGCAGTAGCAAGGATCATCTTCTCCCACCACATACTTGCTGGGTAGGTCCCAGGCCATTATTTCATCTGCTAGGCCATCCACGCCACCCATCAGCTCTTATCTCCTCATGGTCCAGCTCCTCCTTGCACCGTGGATGGTGACGCCAGGGCTCCAAGATGGCAGTGCCGCATGGGGTGGTGGGGGAAGGCGGGTGGTGGGGGAAGGTGTCTCCCCATGGCTGGAGCCTAATGAAATGGCAGTGCCTGAGTATGGGATGAGCCCTCTAAGAAATGACAGAAGCACAAGACTTTGAAATGCTTCAATCACATTTACTTTCCATTTCTTTGAAGCTCAGATGGGCGTCTAATCTCTTAGGATGTCTGCGCATTTTCCCCCAGCAGCCAGATGCTTGCAGACTAGTATGGGATCTCGTGTCAGAGCGGGGATGTTAAAAACACTAAGGATGACAGCCTTTTCAGTGTCTTCACAGGCTGATATTACAGTATCTGTTTATAAGAACTTCACTGCAGCATCAGAGATGGAGCTGCAGTGTGCTGTTTGGACATTTAGATCATATCACTCATCAGAGACATAGAGTGAAAAATTACTGGTATTGGCAAACAGGGAGGAAAATCTGGAAAAAATCTGCATCTTTCAGATTTCAGGCTCAACTCTGCAATCCTCAGCTCAAGTCAATGGGTACATAGAATCATAGAATCAATGGAATCACAGAATCAGATAGGTTGGAAAAGAACATTAAGATCACCAAGTCCAACCTTTACCTCAGGACTTTCAAGACCACCACGAAACCATGTCACTAAGGGCCTCATCTACACAGTTTTTGAACACTTCCAGGGATGGTGATTCCACCACTGCCCTGGGCAGCCTGTTCCAATGCCTCATCACTTTCTCTGTGAAGAAATTGTTCCTAATATCCAATCTAAACCTCTCCTGGTGCAGCTTCAGGCTGTTACTTCTTGTCCTATCGCTTGTTACTTGGGACAAGAGATCAACCCCCACCTCACTACAACCTCGTTTCAGGTAGTTGTAGAGAGCAATAAGGTCCTCCCCAAGCTTTCTCTTCTCCAGGCTAAACACCCGAGTTCCCTCAGCCATTCCCTGCCAGACTTGTGCTCCAGATGCTTCACCAGCTTCAGTGTCCTTCTCTGGACCCTCTCAGCACCTCAATGTTTCTGTTGTAGTGAGGGTCCCAGAACAACTTGGTGTAGTCTGTAAATTTACTGAGGGTGCAGTGGATGTCCTCCTTCAGATCATCAGTGAATATATTAAACAACACTGGCCCAAACACTGAGCCCTGAGGTCATATCGTGATTGATATGAGTGTGGTTTAAGTCCTTAGAGGGACAGCTCTTAGATTACTTGAAAGCAGGAAGATGATTTGGTGACTAAATATCCACTGGGATTTCCAGGAGAGTTAAAAAAAAGAGTGAAGTTCATCCAAAACAACAACCAGGGTATATCCAAAGCAGCAAACAATGGAAAAGGCTACGCTTACTCCCTATAGCTGGGAGCAAGGAATTTCAAGTGTACCACGTCTCAAATGTTGAATATGAATCTTCGTTTCCAATACATTAGCATTTACTCAAGTGCAGTGCAAACAGCTCAGGTAACATTTCACATTTTCTGATTTTTGGTAAAAAATAGTAAAAAATGTACAGAGCGATGGGAGATTAGGCCCTTGGGAGTGTACTTGACTTTTCATGGCTGCTAAATTATAACTGACTTTATTTTCAGTATAAAAGCTCATTTTTCTGATACATCCTTAGACTCCCTTATGGGATTCCTGATACAATCAGGCAAACTGAAACCATTTGAGCCAGAGCTTACTGGAACTGAGCTCCTAAAGAAAACATTTTTGAGGTCGGGAGATGCTACCAACATTGGGAACACCCAGGGACTTAAATCACAGCAACTAGATTTTCCCAGAGGATCTGAGTTGTTTGCCACTGCTATTTCATCATGTCCATTACCTCTGCTGAAGGAAGTGCTGAACTTTGCTAGAAAATGCCAACCCAGAAAGGGGGAATTTGAGGGGTCCCTGACTGTGTCAGAGCTCCTTGCCTCTTTATTACACAGGTAAGAACAACATATCTCCTTCATTTTTACAAGGAAGTAGCATTGATACGGCCAGCTTACTCATTAATTAATTTATTTGCTGTTAACACAGAACATACATACTTACTCTACCACTGGCAGTCTCCTTGGAGGATTGTGGTACCTTCTCCGCTCCCTGGCTACACTAGCTGTGTATCACTGTGTACCAAACTGATCCAGTTTACACCCCCTCTCTGTAATGCAGCTATTCACTGACTGATGCTGGTATGTGCATGGAAAACTGGCCAGTGTCAATACCCAGGATTAGAGGTAAGGTTTTCTGGGTCTTCACAGGTCTGAATTTCCTAGTTTACAACAAAAGACTAGATTTTTACTCAGCATGATATACGCTGTACTGTGAGGACAGAAAAAAATCCTCCCATGTAAAATATTACCTAAGTGTTAAACAGTAAACATAATCGAGTCTGACTATTTTAAGGTATCTGACATGCTATTAGATATTAGGAATATTTACTTCTTTTACTGCTTTGAAAATGCCTGTGTTTTCCCAAAAAGTTGCATAGCCCTCAGTTAATTTTCTTAAAACCTTTTTCAGAATATTCATATGGAAATATGGATTTTGTTTCTCCTTGTTGCATTTAATGACCAGTTGTCTAATAATGACAGAAAACTTGAATGAGCAAGTCAGTGCTCCAAGCTATAATACTTTTTCTATTCAAGAAACAGAGTAATTTCTGAGTGTTATCATATATTTCACTTTTAAAAAAAATAAACAGAAAAATCTCACTATGAGGTAAGCGCAAAGTCCATATTTTAATTACCATCTTACTTTTTAAGTGAGAGAAAAAATGATGATTCTCTCAGAGGACAATGTTATGTAGTAATATTGAGCAGTTTACATGACAAAATGCCACAGATATTAAAAATAGTAAAACTCATTATGGAATAAAATTGCTTAAAAATAACTTTTCTGAGAAGACAGAAAATGTATGAAAGCAGCCTAATACTGGTAATTTGAAAGTCATAATTATTTGACCCCAACACATTACTGTATGCTGAACAGACAAAGAAATATTTTGTGTAGACTGTATGTGGGTCAGTGCTGAACAATTTAATGAAAACAAGAAGGCAAATGTAGATAGTATCTGTAGGCTTTTGACACCTGGAGGGCTGCTGAGATTTGTGTGATGTGGTATTAGGCTGGTCTAAGATGGAAGCAGCAATTACCTGCACACAGAATATCAGTTATGAGAAGACACCTGCATGATGCAACAGCTACATTATAGCCATTTTTTGCAACTTCCACATTCAAGAAATATTGAGGAAGTGGGGAAATTTCTGGGCCAAGAAAAGAAGAATGTTGATATTCTCTTCCCTTCTCTGAAACAATCCTTATAAAAACCTGTTACACCAGTCCAAGAAAGCAACATGTGGACAGCCTGCATCTCAACAGGAACAGTGTGTTTTCCCCAGTTGGCAATGTTAATGAGAACTACTAACAAAAAAATCACTTCTGAAAATATTAAAAAACAAGAGACAGGAAGGATAGGGAGCATCACTGTCAGTCTGCTACAGTGCAGCCTGAGCAGGGAGAACTCTGAACCTTTTTGATTCACTTCCAGAGCCAGGCTTGAAAGAGGAACAAATTTAGATGATGAATATTTTCCAAGTATATTAAGAAAAGGCTGATGACAGTGTGATGTACTTTTATTTGTGAGTTTGCTGATAACATACTACTAATGAAAAAAAGCAGAAATAATTCCATTGCATGCAGCCTAACTCAGTCTGTGTCTGCATACTAGGATTTTTTTGCTTTTATTTTTCGGGCTCGTGGGGTGGATTATTCTTTGCTGCAGGTTGTTTTCTGCATTTGGGAACAGCAGGGACTCTAGATTGAAGGGATATCTAGATTTCATTTTTCTTCACAAATACATCTTAAAAGTATTACTAGGGTTATTGTTGTTGTGCATATGCAGTTTGTGGTCAGACACTGCTATTTCCACGTGCTGAAATAGATACAAGAGAGGTTTGTGGGGTGATGAGCCAGCTCCATATATGCCCTTCAGTCCATAAATAGAATGGAGATAGCTGTTGTAGGAGAAAACATTGAAAGGCAGCCAGATGGCAAAGAGGTCTCAGTCCAAGCTTTTCCAGCATTTAGGATAATGGACTGAGAATGAGCATATAAGGTGTCAGAGGGCAAGTTATCTTCTCTGTCATCTCCTGTCAATGCTGTATGCTGAAGACAGCAGTGCTTAACAAAATGTATGGTCTGCATGGACATCTATATCATAACACTATATACACGATTTACCACAAAAGAAAAATGAATAGATGCAGCTAAGGGCTTAAGCAACATTTTGCCTTTTGACTGTTGCAACCTGGCCAGATCCTCAAAATAAGCATGTGCAAAATTTAACATCCTTCTAGGTATTAGTGGTTTGCAGGATCATGCTATAACACAGGTCAGTGAGAAGCAGGCACAAAGTAGGAAACAGTAAAACAGAGGTTTTATGAAAGTCTAGTCTGTATTTTTTTTTAATTTTTATTTTATTTTCAGGATTAAACAAAACAATTACTTTCTGTTTGGGTTTTGGGAACATTGCTTAAACATATTTTAGTTTAGTTATTGGATGTCTCTTCTCAAAAGAATGCTGAAACAATAAACATGTAAATTAATGAAACTAAAATTACTATGAAAACTGTATAAAAATAAAAATTACTAAAGCTGGTCATTGAGTCACTGTTCATGGTTAACTGAACTACCTAGATAGAATTATGAAAAGGCAAGATACTGCTCAGATAACAGAGTCCTTGCTGGCAGAAAAAATAAAGTGTCTTAAGCAGAGACTTTGTTAGCAATTCTTAAAAAATAAAGAGCAAGGCAGCCTGATTGCTGTGCTGCAGACCTGGGGCTTGCTCTGGGGATAAAATGCACAATCTCCTTCTACAGACTTTGCCATGTTCATTTTAGCTTTGCAGGAAATCTCTGGCAAGTTCACAGCTCATGCCCACTGCAGCCAGCACCACTGCGTGGGAACTGCAATGCTGTACACTTCTGAGTTCTTGCTTCTTGGAAAAAGAGGACACAGAATAGCCCTATGTTACCCCTGGGAAACGCAGGATAATAAAGATGGCCAATGGACCAAGGTTTAATGCTGTGAGAGTAATGAGCACTGTTCTCTGACCAGTGACAAGTGTTGCAAGGACAGAGCAGGGATGCTGTGCTGGTACTGGCACTGGCTGACCTGCAGCTCAAGGTCTCCTTGAGCAAAAGAATGGGCCTGGCTGGCACCTGAGCAGTCTCCTGGGAAGGAGCCACTGAGCATCATGAGCAAGGATGGGGTGTAGGAACACATGCAAGGTAAGGAGACAATCCTGATCTAACGCTAGCTTTCCTACCAGGACCAATGACAAGTATGTGATTCCCTGGGAAAAGATCAGAAATGGAAAGGGAAGATGCTCAAAATAACATCTTGTCCTGGAAGAAAGGATGACATGATGAGGAAGTCAACTGCACGTATGTTTTCTTGGGAAAGACTTATTGGGACTGCCCTATTTGGCAGGTGGATTCTCCTTGGGCCCTGAAGCACTGTCTTTTACGAACGGATGCTGTCATGACAGATAGGAACTTTAAATCAAGGGGAAGCAGTTATGCATCCTCCAAACCTAGTTTTAATTCAAAAACCTCAAGTATGGAAGAACAAAACAGCAGACGGAAAAGGAGCAAAGAAAGAAGAATAAGAAAAAAAATGAAGAGTAATGTGGATAACAGTAGATAAATCATCAACAAAAATGTGGATATAATTCATGGAAGAATTTGAGTGTGTCCAGAAAGAAATAACCGAAATACTTTCATATTGGTGCAAGAAGCTCAGACAGCATGCTGCAAAAACAACTATTAGCAGTGTAAGAGATGAAACCAAGTATTAAAGAAATAATAGAAATAGGATGGGCCAGTAATCATGATTGCAGTACTTAAGGGGCTGCTCTGTTTGGGGGAGAATTAAATAACTAATGAAAAATCTATAAGGTTTTAGAAATGAAACTCTCAGTATGTCCTCTGTGGCACCATTTTTTATACCTTTAGGATTGTTTAGTATAGCAAAATGAAAGCCAAGGTTAGAAAAGACTGTTCTATGAATACAGCTAGGTATGAATACCCATGACAGACAAGAGATATCTGAGGAAAATGTTGATATAAGAAAAAATAAATATGACCTGACAATAAATGATCTAAGGCTGAAATTCAGAGAAGCATTTCTGTCAGACCAGAGATGTCCTGAAAAACTGCCCAGAGTTGCAACTGGGGCAAAAAAATGCTGCTTTCACTAACAACATGAAAACCTATATAGCCTGTAACTTCATTAAGTACACAACTTGACATATGTTCATGAAATGATCTTCTTTTCTTTTTCTTTTCCTTTTTTAAAATTTATTTTATTTTGATATATTCCAGGTACTAACAAGGAAAATATTACAGAAACGTAGAAAGTGGCAGAAGCATAAAATACCCTGTATAGCTAAATCACCAGCCTTTAAAGAAAATTGCAGAAAGAGGCAGACAATCTATGTAATAAGATGCTTCTCTACAAGAAAAAAAATCACTTACTAAAGAGGGGATTGGGATAGGGACCATGCTAATACCACAGGCAAGTAGCAATAGAGGAAAAACCTGCTGTGAAGTATTTCATTTTTGTGATTTTTTAACAATTTACAGAAGGAATGTCACATAATAGAAGTTTGGCTGTCTTTTGGGAGTCATAAATCAAAAAGAACTGTAATCAAAGCACAGAAGAAAAAAGACTTTGCAGATATTTAATTCTTATTTATGCTTACTTCCATAACTTATGACTCAAATGTAAATGTGAAAGCTTGTAGCATACAATAATTCAAACTCTTATACATTCTCCTGCTGCACTCTGTCTGCTAAGTGTTTCCAAAGCCTCAACTTGCTGCTTTAACTTACTGCTTTCTACCCAGTGATTAGAGAAAGGTTTGAAAAGGTCTTCAGAAAAAAAGTGGTGAGCTATCTCTAGGATTTGTTGCCGCAGACTGTTCATTTGTGATCAATACTGTGTAGTGGTCTGGGTCTCCTCCTTCATCTCCTGAGAGCCTGCACTTCAGCTGAGGGAACTGCTAGGAAGCGAATTTCATGCAGGAAAACAGGCGGCTCATTTTCTTCATGCTGGGTGCACAGATCTTCAGAGTATCTGGAAAAATTAGGCAAAATATGATTTCTAGATGAACTGTTAGTGCATACTAAAATATTAACCAGTAAATTCTATTAAATATAATTTAAACTTAAAGAATAAATGTCCCCTTTTTTAGTATCCCTGATCAGAGCCACATTCAGGAGCAATAAATATATAGAGGAAATGACAAGTTTTGCAGGGATAAACTGTGAAAACCCCAGAGGATTACCTTTGATTTATCTCTAAATTCAGTTTGGATCCTGTAGGTTGCATAGATGACTGGATTGCAAATTGTTTCTAGGGCCCTCATCCTTTCTGCACACAGCAGAAAGTGAGAACTGGGGAAAGAACTGAAGCCTGAGGGATCTGCTTTGCTTCCCCTTTTTCAAGCCACAGCATCCTCTGGCCCAGACTGAGAATAGAGTGGTCTCTGGGATTAACTGCAAGTTGAATGTTTCCTGAACAGACTTTCATTTTAATCTAGCCCCAATCCAACACATCAGGAGACCTATCAGATACATTGAATTTGCTGGCTTTAAAACTACTGAAAGTTACCTTTCTCCTCTCCAAAGCCAAACATTCTCTGCAGCGGTGCTGTGACAGGCCTTGATGCTTGGCGATCTATGTGGGATAGGGCTCTGGAACGTGCATTTTCTTTGTTGTGGTTTTTTTTTTTTTTTCCAATGCCATAGAGCAGTGCTTTCATTTTAAAGGGGCAAGCTCTGCATCTCTCCTTACCTGTTATCACTAGGTGACTGTAGCAGTACACAGTAGAAACGTCCTTTCTAAAACCATGATGAACTGCAACATTTACACAAGTTCTGTGTCATTTAAGAAATATACTGCCATGTTTAGATGTTTCATATCGTATAGAGGTCACCTTCGAGACAAAGATGTCACCTCTGATGGACCTGGCAACTCACTTCAGGCAAGTCTTGCTGAAGAGGTCTTTTAGCAGGGTTACTTTACAAACCTCCTCCCAGTATGACATGTCTCATTTATCTGCTCAGTGGCTTTGCAGTACCCTCAAGGCAGGTGAAGCAGCTATGAAAAGAAGAGGAAATGGCTTTGGGGTGGTTATATTTGTTGGGCGCCTGGCAGTCAGCTGCGACCACAGTGGCATTGTGGCACTAGTGATTAAGAAAGAAGATAGAATAGCCCAAAAGGAGCTTTATAATATGAGCCTTATAAATTGTTGAATACACCAACAAATCTGCAAGAAGTAGTGGAATGCCAGCTTTGTCACCACGGACTGCAGTAACTGCATCTCAGCCACTCCAGTAAGTGTAGAGTATGTTGTGTGATCACTACTACATCTGCCCTCTTTTCTCAGTCCTTTCTGTACTCTCCTTATGTTCCAGATTATTCATCCATGTCTTACATCCTTGGTGGTTAATGTTGCCAAGAGACTGCCATATGACATCTTCTTTCTGAGGCCATATTTTACATAATGCCTCTGAACTCTTCCAGCTGGGGAATGCCGCAGCCAGGTATAGGAAACATTTTAGCTTGATACAATTCAGATTGCGCAATAACACTGCTACCATATCTTAAAAGTTGAAACTTTTGCAGAATGAGACATAGCAAGAATAAGATTTACAGTATGACTGATTACCTTCTTTTATGACAGAAAAACGTAATGGGAACTTTGCTGTAGTTCATGTAACCTGAACTATCCAGGTTCCCTGAAGCAGCAAAACCTAGAATCATAGAATCATAGAATAGTTAGGGTTGAAAAGGACCTTAAGATCATCTAGTTCCCACCCCCCTGACATGGGCAGGGATACATCACACTAAACCGTGTTCCCGAGGGTCTGTCCCACCCAGCCTTGAACACTGCCAGGGATTCACAACTGCCTTGAGCAACCCACTCCAGTGCCTCACCACCCTCTCAGTAAAGAACTTCCTCCTTATATCCAATCTAAACTTCCCTTACTTAATTTTTAACCCGTTACCCCTTGTCCTATCACTACAGTCCCTAATGAATAGTCCATCCCCAGCATCCTTGTAGGCCCCCTTCAGATACTGGAAGGCTGCTATGAGGTCTCCACGCAGCCTTCTCTTCTCCAGGCTGAACAGCCCCAACTTTCTCAGCCTGTCTTCATACAGGAGGTGCTCCAGTCCCCTGATCATCCTCGTGGCCCTCCTCTGGACTTGTTCCAACAGCTCCATGTCCTTTTTATGTTGAGGACACCAGAACTGCACACAATACTCCAAGTGAGGTCTCCCGAGAGCAGAGTAGAGGGGCAGGATCACCTCCTTTGACCTGCTGGTCACACTCCTCTTGATGCAGCCCAGGATACGGTTGGCTTTCTGGGCTGTGAGCGCACACTGCCGGCTCATGTTCATTTTCTCATCAACCAACAGCCCCAAGTCCTTCTCCGCAGGGCTGCTCTGAATCTCTTCTCTGCCCAACCTGTAGCTGTGCCTGGGATTGCTGCGACCCAGGTATAGGACCTTGCACTTTTAACGGTTAAACTTCATGAGGTTGGCATCAGCCCACCTCACAAGCGTGTCAAGGTCCCTCTGGATGGCATCCCTTCCCTCCAGCGTATCAACCGAACCACACAGCTTGGTGTCATCGGCAAATTGCTGAGGGCGCACTCAATCCCACTGTCAGAACAGAGCAGAATTGCAAAAACCTCAGAGAGGAATCCAGAAAGCTCATTACTTCCATGTTTCTGTTTCCAGCTTGACATTTGGAAAAACTGTTTTTTTCTGATGTTTCAGAAACACGATTGAGTGATGATCCATGGCAGTCTGGCTAGCAGGTGTGTGAGTTTGACAAACTGATCCACCATCCCTCTGGTGAAGTCCCTGTTCTCTGTGCATGTAACTGCTGTAAAGTTCAAATGTGCTAACGAGCAGTACCAGAACATGTAGAGTATGATTGTCTACAAAGTGGGCTGTTTTAGCAAATGCAAATCTGAAGAGTCAGTTTGTCCTGGAAAAGCAGCTGGCTCATTTTTATTAGCTATGACGATTTGTGTTGGCTTTTCTTTGCCCACACAGAAGCTGAAGCCATTTGAAAAGGGCAGTTTCTACTCCTATCAGATTGTGTGGGCTGAATATGAAACAGATGGTAAGATTTGGTTGTTGTATGTCCTGAGTGTACCTTCACTGTACTGAAACAGTCACTTAAAAAAAAGAGATACATCATCATTTCATCTCTGAAGCAATGCAGAACAGAATTACATAGGGAAGAGGATTTTATTTTTCAGCGAGAAGCATTTTTGTGTTTTGATGGAGCACATACACAACATTTAAATCATCAAATTCTAGTTGTCAAAGTCATCAGCAATCCAAGATTCATGATAATGACATACTGGAAAATGTTGGTCCTATAGAGTTACATGTAATAATTACGAGGAATACCAGAGAGCTCTGCCGGGTCAACCTGAAATGCTATTTCTGTGGTACCTCTGCAGCATTTACCTGGATCTCTTGAAAGTTCAGGAGAAATGAGGCAGTTCTACATTTCCATTTCATTCAAAAAAGTTCTGTGTAATTTTCCTGCCTTCCATAAAGTCCTTCAAAATAAACCATTTTCTTTCCTACTCCCCAAGCTGGGAGGGCAGTAATCACAGAAAAAATGCTACGAAGAAAATATTTTCATAGCTCAGTCACAGGTACTGAAAATCAGCATTGCAGTCCTGCACACACAGTATATGTAATGTTGCTACCATGGATATGATTGAAGGAGAAAAATAATTTTGCAGCTGGTGTTATGGATGACAATTCAGGGACTCATGCATCAACAGTAACTGCAGCTGTACTGAAAGAGGAGAACACAAGCAAGGAAGACCAGAGACTTCAGCTCTTTCTTGGACTTTGGCCACTGAGTGCTGGTCACTTCAATTTCCACATGCATCTTTACATCAGATGTTAATATTACTAATTAGTTGAAGAAAAATATTACTAGATTCTTGATTTTGTTCAACTGCAATAAGATTCTTAGATGTAGAGAGAGAAGTAAAAGAACATAGTGATTGCTGTACAAACTGATGTGCTGATGCTCAAGTTCTGCTATAACTGCCCTTTCCATGCTTAATCAATCACTATGCTTGAGCCTATATAAGAAGCTGAATCTATACTAATGTATTAAATGGGATCAACTAAGACCAGCTTGCATAGAACAGTCTGAAACTGTATAGATAAACTCTCTTTAAGTCTAAAACAAGCTGGCTGCCTGTGAACTGCCTGCTGGGAACAGTTCCAGTAACGCTCTCCATGCTTTTCAGGGTGCTGGCTGCCAGGCCTGCACAGTGCTAGGGAATTTTAGCAGGTTACTATGGCAGATAATTGTCCTCCAGCTCTAGAAGATATTTCCCATGTGCTTGAATACAGTGCTGTTCATATAGCCAGCAAGGGTTGTTAAGAAACCAGATAGCTCTCAAGCCATATGTTTATTCCTGAACATCTAATGGAGGAAATAGGAATCTCTGTTCTCTTCCATTCGTTGTATTTTACAGATTGCTCAGAGGGAGGCAATTAGTTACCAAGTTTATTTTAGCTACTTGCAGTAAACTGAAACTACAAGAAACACTGACATACTGCAATACGTAGCTAAGTTAGAATGCTGTTATTCCATGTATAACAGGGATGTTTCTGCAAAATCCGTGTTCTAACAAAAATTCTAACAAAATTCCAAAAAGTCATATAATCACAGAACGGTCAGGTTGAAAGAGCATCTGGAGATACCTAGCCCAACCCCCCTGCTGAAGCAGAGTCATCTGCAGCAGGTTACACAGGATCATTTTCGTTTGGGTTTTGGATATCTCCAGAGAGGGAGACTCCACAACTCTCCTGGGCAGCCGGTTCTGGTGCTCTGCCATTCTCAGTGGAAAAAAGTTCATCCTTGCATTCAGATGGAACTTCCTGTCTTTGTGCCCATTGCCCCTATCACTGGGCACCACTGAAAAGAGTCTGGCCCCATCCTCTTTACAACTGCTCTTAAGATATTTGTATTCATTGGTAAGATTCCCCCTCAGTCATCTTTTCTCCAGGCTAAACAGATATTACAGTGTGAATCATTTTACGTTTGCCTTTTCTATTTGTCTCTTCACAATACATATTTTTTTTTCAGTTGTAGCCTTAGGATGGGAAAAATACTCCAAAAAAATAATCTCCAAATTTGGATGCACTGACTAGCATAAACTAATGACTTAAAAGATACACAATAAATATGTACAAATCACACCTGATGTATAAATCTCTAAGATTAAACTTTTTACTTAAACACTTTTACATTTTTGGATTACTTTTCAAAACAGACCACAACTTACTCTCAGACTGGTGTCTTACTTGTTTCTACAAGCATCAGATAATTTATTTTTGAAATTTTCCTATAGTTTGTGTCCTGTTGGCAAATAAAATATTACATCCTTATGTACACACCAAAACTGAGAAGGAAACTTTATTTATGAAATATTTTTAATGGTTAGTACACTAAAGACTAAAGACTAAAATCATTCTCTGCCTTTCTCAAAATTGGAGACCAGTGCTCTTTTCATTTTCTTCCAATGACATCTCTTCTGCTTTGAAGAGCACACCTTATTTATTGTCTTCAAATGTCCTGTATGCATCACATAATCACAGAAGAGTTGAGCTTCGAAGAGACTTCTGGAGGTCATCTGGTTCAACTCCCCTGCTCAAATAGGGACATCTAAAGGTAGTTGCCCAGGATGGGTTTTCAGATGTGTTTTGAATATCTCTAGAGAAGAAGGCTCCATTACCTTTCTGGGCAACCTGTGCCAGTGCTTGATCACCCTCCAAGTGAGAAAGTATTCTTATGTTCAGAAGGAATCGCCTGTGTTTCAGTGTGTGCTCATTGATTCTGGTCCTGTGAAGGGACACCACTGAAAAGAGCCTGGCTCTATATTCTTTATACCTTCCCTGCAGGTATTTATATATATTGATGAGATCCCCCTGAGCCTTCTCTTCTCCAGGATCCAAGCTCTCTCAGCCTTTCCTCATAGGAGAGATGCTTCAGTCCCTTATGCAGTCTTCAGCCAAGACTTTCCATGTGAAAGCTCAAGGCTTTCATGCTGAAAATATTAGAAACAAATAGTTCATTTGTGGCAAGTGTGGAAGATGAAAAGGGGTTTGTACAGAAAAGTTGCTTGATGAGTTGAGAAACCCATATATAACCCAGAACACTTTGTGCATGCTGGCATTATAGCTGTCCTCCAAGCTATGGAAATTACTTTGGTTGACCATGATTGAGGAATCAGCTAATTTCCAGAGAACCGAGGTCATACTGATGGGTTTTCAATACAGCATAAATCTCTTCCTGAAGTTAAAGACAAAAATTAATGGGATAATATAAAGGTAGGATTTTTAAATGAGAGTTTTAGATTGGGGAGATAAACATCAGTGAGTAAATGAGTAAGCAGAGGAGTGGACAATAGTACAAGAATAATGTCACCCTTGTATGCGTCATTCTTAGCTCTGGTAACTGCAGAGGAATGAAGGATACAGTGCTGTTTATTTACATTTGTTTTCTGTTTGAGAGACAGCCCAAGAAGTAAAATAAAATGAGAGTCTACTCAAATACCTGCTCCATTTCCCCTTAAATTGAATTTCTCATTTTATCAGGAAGCAATAGTTGCACTGATGTTAGACAGGCAGCTAAAAGGTCAGCAAGTTCCCTTGGTTGCCTTTCGTCAAGGGTTTTTGACTTGTCTGTGAATAAAGATCTCCCAGGAGGAAGGCAGACCTGAATCTCCTGTCATCTTGAAGACAGCAATGAATTTGAAAATGTTACAAAAAGCATAAGGGACTTGAAACACACCTTCAAATGCACTGCTGATGCCAATAGCTTTCCATGTAAACACGCACACAGAGTTGTTTTGGATTTGTCCTGTCAACTTTTTGCTGTGAAACAAATTGTTATACAGCTGCCCACCTTGAATATTGAATGAAACTGATGGTTTTCCATTACTGCAGTATGCCTAATCGGGACTACAATATTTCTGGCTTAGCTGTGGTGCTCGCACACTCCCAACAGTGGTGTGGTGAGCTGCTTTTTGTTTTCCCTCACACCCTCCTGTGACTTGCCTAGCTGCTCCATCCCATCCTGCTCACTCGTAGCCTTTGATGCTCTATAAAAGTTTCAAGGGGTAAGATAGTCTTAGCAAGTCTCTGGGCAAAAAAGAAAAAGCTCTCTCACTCGTGAGGAGCATTAATCATTCAAGGAAACATAAGTTTCTCTCCAACAGACAGAGCTAAAGTCACCACTTTTTCTTAATATCTGTGGGGAGACATTTCTTGTTCTTACAGTGTTAATGGGGGACATTTTCTCAGAAGATGCTTCAGTTGTTAAAGCCTCTATTATTATTTTTTTCACCCTTAGCTTAGTTACAGAAACCCAGTAATATCTTTAAACAATGTATTTGCAACTGCACATATATTGAGTATTGCAGCAAAAGGCTTATGAAGGTGAATGACTGTGTGGTTTTAAGCTCAGAGACTGACCTTGTTTTTCAGTGTTCTATCGTGTAGCAAATAATGTGGAAAACTGTTTAGTTCAGAAATTCTGTGTGATACTAGATTTGTAGGTAAGAAAATGAACGCCCATTGTAATCAGAAAAAGCCTACAATGTTCTCAGGATCATCAGGAAGTTGGTGCAAAATGCCTGCTAGTAGAATTTTTACTGTGTACTCATCTAGTTATTTAGAAATACATTTTTACTGAAAACAAATTAAGGCTTTAATGCAATTACTGTCCTCCTGAGTGACTCATTTATCCATTATAAGTTGCTATGAAAATAAAACCAAGCAGAAATGAGAGGCTTGACAGCTATTATAAGATATAAGAACATAAGATTTATATTATAATTCTTTGCCTGTTTCCCTCCAATCCCCCCATTCGGAAAATATTTCTGAATAGATTATTGAAACAAGCTCCACAGGAAAAATAAGATACTATTTGTTGTGTAGTCTGGAAGATTTGAGAGGAAAGAAAATTCTAATTTAGATAGGAATGATTACAGTTTATCTTAGCTGAGAATCTAATTATTAATATTATAAAAACTGTTCAATATAGTGAAGAAATTGTTTTCTTTAGCCTTACCATTCATTTAGAGCTCCTTCTAAATCTCCCTGTGGCAATTCCAGGCAAGCATAAGACACAGAAATGCTGACACCATGGCAGAGAGGGGATAACCAAGGAATACGGAGGTTTGCCACTTACATTCCCTATCTTATAATCACATAGGTGCATAGACTAATGCATATTAAAGCAAACACTTTTCACACAATCACTGATGGATCAGAAAGAACTGGAGATCAAACATATAAAAGTTATCTCTAAATTATATGAATTTGAATTTGCTACCTGAAGTGGGAAGCCTGGGTCCTCTAGAATATGTATTCTGAAACTCTTCCTCCACCCCCACAGATTGCATATGATGAGGGTGAGATTATACTATTACTGATGGTTATATTGTGTAGGTATTTACCTACAGACATTTACCTGTTTCTTGTCTCTAAAAAGATCTTTTTATATCTGAAACTTGCTTTGCAGTCAGCTGCATTCTGAGCATACAAAGTTTGTATCAAAAGGAATATGGCAACACAAATCCAAGCCAAGTAATATTAGATCCTCCAGCTTTCTAATTATTTTCTAAATTTTAATAATATTTTAAAGGATGTTGACTCAATGCTTTCTGATTTGTGCTGTCTGATAGGTTATATATTACTGCAATTCACAGAAGTTATCTCCTGCACTGTTATTTTGGTTACAAATAAAATGCAAAGCCCAACACATGCTAATGGGATTCCCAGAAGGGAAAAAAATTAGCAAAACTATGTAAAAGCCACAAAAGTAATTTGGTTTAATTAAATAAGGCCTAAAATTTTTATTTCCCCAATGGACGCATTACCTGAATCAATAGGAGTGTGTACAGACTAAGGGCAGAAGACTACAAATCCAATCACAAAGCCTTTTCACTATTGCTCTGAACAACTGCAAAATGGATCCTTTGGTAACACTTTCAATTAAAAATCCCAAAGACATATTTCATGTATATCACAATGAAAGCAAATGCTAAATAAATACCTGTTTACTTGCAATAATCAGTTACTGAAGGTAACTAGTGTTAGTGCAGACCACTGATACTACTAATAGAGGTCTTACTATATGGTAGAGAAGTTTGTTCTGGTTTGTAATACTAGGTGTTCAACATAATAAAGCAATCTAAGGGTTTTTATCTTTAAAGCTTTTAAAACATTCTGCCCTGTAATTTCTTTTCCCAAGAAGAAAATGACTTCACTGCATACCTATTGACCAGATATCCATATCCAGTACATTCATTGCTACAGTCTCTGGTTTTCTCAGGTCAGCAAGGTGCTCATAGTGGGATTTCTTTCTGTGGGTGCCACTGGTGTGCTCTAACCTCACAGTCTTGGCTGCAGCCACGTTAGGGACTTTTCCCTGCAGCGCATACAGTTGTCCACTGTGATGGTCCCAAAGCCAGGAGCAACACTTTTCTGCTCCTCATCTCCATGTGATGGGTTACTTTTATGAGAGAAGAATGTGCCATGGCCAGCACAAAAGGTCCTCCACAATCTGGAGTGGTGCTGAGCGTCCTCGGGCAGGGGCGTCAACCAGCCCATGAAACAACAGCATCAACCCTCTGCCTGCCAGCTAACAGGACTGCGGGTAGGCCTTGCCCCGAGAGGAAAGGCTGGGCACTGTCTGCTGCATGCATATGTTCCTGTGATTTCCAAAAATTTGGTCTAAATGAGCCTGCCAGTCCCCAGTGCCAAATGCCATGCAATAGCCTTCTCTCACCAAGAGGAACTGCAATGAGAAGTGCTTACTCATCCATCCACTGGGGGCCACTGTGAAAACAAACACAACCTGAGATGAAAGACGTTGTTTCTCCTTCCTAGTTCACATGACAGTTTTTGGCTGACCCACATGCTCATTTTACACTCCTGCTGCCCCACACGTACACCTTAAAAAAATGAACACAACACTAAAATAGTTTTATAGCTGCTCACAGTTGCCTAAAAGAGTGTCCAGCCTCCTACATGGAGATGTTCAGGCAAAAACCAAACCATGGCAACTTCCCCCAACAAAGGAAGAATATTATACATTTTCTTAGAGGTAGAACAAAACCATAATCTTATCAAGTGCTTTTATCAGCTGTATCAACATGGGCACAGTGAAATGAGGTCCTAAAAATCATCCTGGCAGTTTTGTAAACAAACTATAAGATCTTATCTGGTGTATAATTTTATCTGCTCATGTGATAGATTTATTGTGTTAATACGAAATGCGACTTTAAAAAATTGTGATTGCCTGCAACCTAGCCAGTCTTGATTGTATCAACATTTTGCTGTAAAGCAAAAATGTGACTCTGAAAAATATACTGATCTTGTGCAATCTGGAACTTACATGGAAGAGATGTTATCAAGAAGTATCCAAACATTAGTTACAACTCCAGAAAAAATAAAAAGAGAGAGAGATCTGTATGGCAACAATAAATTGTTTGTCTTTCTCAAGACATGGACTGTAGTCCATTGCTAAAGTCTACTTCATAGGTTTAAAGAATAGTACCTGGTATGAGATTATGCTTTCTACTGTTACTGACAAAATAAGGTACAAAATGAAGTTTTCTCTTGCCTGCTCTCCCTCAACTTCTGCTCTTCTTATGACAAAACAATCTAAAAAATAAAAATATCTTAAAAATAAGGTTACCTTTCCAGTCTGCAGACAGATTTCTCTATAGGAAACATTTCAGTAAGACCGCTGATGTCGGTACAGAGACTTGGTTTGTTTTGGTGTAAGGTGACTCTTCAAACTGTTTTGACAGATTAAATGGAGTTCAGAAGGGGAGGCTAATGGAGCATATATCATTAGAAATGTTCAACACTTCCACAGGAAAATATAAGATTTAAAAATGTATGAAATCGTGATGGGTAAATGAGGAAAAAATTTAGAAGATCCAGGCCACGTAATATGAAAGTAAAGGAATGACCACTATTTTTATCAATTAGCTTTTTGAAGAGTTTGTTCATCTAGAAATAATTCCATGTCTCAGAATATCTGACTGATGTCATATGTTAGTCCATTCCCTTTGGAATGGTTATCCTCCCTGTTGTTACTCAGAGAAAATCAAGGCTGGATAAATGAGCTTTTAACCTGTGCTAACACTTCATTTTACTTTAAATGATTGACACCGTTCCTAAATGTAATGAACTTATACGAAGTGACAGGTGAACTTGTACAAAACATTGGAGGAAACCATGTTCTGCTGGCAGACCTCTGGTCCCTCTGTGTACAAATTCAGAACACTAACAACTGTGTTCCTTGTGATCAGCTAAGTCTGATCACAAACCCATCATACTGGTTTGCATAAAGGGATCAGTCAACTTACTCCAGTGACAGTATCTTGTATGTACTGGATATAATATAAATTACTCCAGTGACAGTATCTTGTACATACTGGATATAATATAAAGTACTCGCAATCACAACTGGGAAATCCTCACTATACCTGTAATCACATTTCTTAGTTCACAGAAAGGTATTTACTACCTCTAAATTTGTAGTTTGCACCACCTATTTTAAACACATTACTAATATTACCTTAAGGAACATGAAATGTCAACGGATTCTTTTGAAATATTGGCTTTTGCTACCCTGAAGCAAAGGTAACCAAGGGTCACAGTATCACAGTATCACAGTATGTTAGAGATTGGAAGGGACCTCAAAAGATCATCTAGTCCAATCCCCCTGCCAGAGCAGGAACACCTAGATAAGGTTACACAGGAATGTGTCCAGGCGGGTTTTGAATGTCTCCAGAGAAGGAGACTCCACAACCTCCCTGGGCAGCCTGTTCCAGTGTTCTGTCACCCTCACTGAGAAGAAGTTTCTTCTCAAGTTTAAGTGGAACCTCTTGTGTTCCAGTTTATACCCATTACCCCTTGTCTTATCATTGTTAGCCATTGAGAAGAGCCTGGCTCCATCCTCATGACACTCCCCCTTTATATATTTATATACACTAATAAGGTCCCCCCTCAGTCTCCTCTTCTCCAAACTATAGAGACCCAGCTCCCTCAGCCTTTCCTCATAAGGGAGATGCTCCACTCCCTTAATCATCTTAGTTGCCCTGCGCTGGACTCTCTCCAGCAGTTCCCTGTCCTTCTTGAACTGAGGGGCCCAGAACTGGACACAATATTCCAGATGCGGTCTCACCAGGGCAGAGTAGAGGGGAAGGAGGACCTCTCTCGACCTACTGACCACCCCCCTTCTAATACACCCCAGGATGCCATTGACCTTCCTGGCCACAAGGGCACAGTGCTGGCTCATGGTCATCCTGCCATCCACTAGGACCCCCAGGTCCCTCTCCCCTACACTGCTCTCTAACAGGTCGTTCCCCAACCTATACTGGAACCTGGGGTTGTTCCTGCCCAGATGCAGGACTCTGCACTTTCCCTTGTTATATTTCATCAAGCTTCTCCCTGCCCAACTCTCCAGCCTGTCCAGGTCCCGCTGGATGGCAGCACAGCCTTCTGGCGTGTCAGCCACTCCTCCCAGCTTAGTGTCATCAGCAAACTTGCTGACAGTACACTCAATTCCCTCATCTAAATCATTGATGAATATATTAAATAATACTGGTCCCAGTACTGACCCTTGAGGCACTCCACTAGATACAGGCCTCCAACTGGACTCCGCCCCATAGACTACAACTCTCTGGCTTCTCTCCTTCAGCCAGTTTGCAGTCCATCTCACTACCTGATCATCCAGACCACACTTCCTTAATTTAGCTATGAGGATGCTGTGGGAGACTGTGTCAAATGCTTTGCAGAAGTCAAGGTAGACCACATCCACCGCTCTGCCATCATCCATCCACAATGTTATTTCCTCATAAAAGGGTATGAGGTTGGTGAAGCATGACTTCCCCTTGGTAAAGCCATGTTGACTGCCCCTCATAACCCTCTTATCCTTGACATGCCTTAAGATGGCATCAAGGATAAGGTATTCCATCACTTTCCCAGGGATGGAGGTGAGGCTGACCGGTCTATAGTTACCCGGGTCCTCCTTCTTGCCCTTTTTGAAGACTGGAGTGACATTTGCTTTCCTCCAGTCCTCAGGCACCTCTCCCGTTTCCCAAGACTTGGTAAAGATGATGAAGAGTGGTCTAGCAATGACTTCCGCCAGTTCCCTCAGCACCCACAGGTGCATCCCATCTGGACCCATGGATTTATGGATGTCCAGATTGCTCAACTGGTCCCTAACCCATTCCTCATGGACTAAGGCAAACTGCTCCAGTGACCTGACTTCATCTGAGGTCTCAGGAGTACAGTGCTCTTCAGGACTGCCTCCGGCAGAGTAGACTGACACAAAGAAGGCATTCAATAACTCTGCCATCTCTGTATCTTCTGTCACCAGGGCACCCATCCCATTCACCAGTGGGCCAACCTTGCCTCTGGTGTTAGTTTTATCAGCTATGTATTTGAAAAAGCTCTTTCTGTTGTCCTTGACCCCTCTGGCCAGATTTAATTCTAAGGAAGCCTTAGCCATCCTAGCTGCCTTCCTACATCCTCTAGCAGCAGCCTTATATTCCTCCCGAGTGGCCAGCCCCTCCTTCCATGACCTATAAACTCTGCTCTTCCACTTGAGCATACCCAGCAGTTCCTTATTCAGCCACGCAGGTCTCCTGGCCCTCTTCCTTGACTTCCTACGTGTCGGGATAAAGATCCTAAGGGCCTACACTGGTCTTGGAGCAATCTCATAGCCTTCTTTATAAACTTTGGATAATTCAGTTCCAAAGCCTAATTGCTTCTCTATGGGATGCTCACCAGGAAGAAAGGTCTTCATCTGAGGTGTTGCTATCCAACTGGCTAGAACGGCCAAGGCAGAACTACAACCAGCACACATCTGTTGAAAGCGCTGAAATTTCATGATGGATTACACTGGATCCCTTGACAGGTCAGTTTAAGACATGATGAGGTTGGGTGTGATTTGCATGAAGCTAGCAGGAGTACAGGGTAGGTTTGTAGGTTTTTGTGCCATTGTTGAGCATACCAGTCAAAATATCTTCATTCCTCAAGGAAGTAGCTGCAGAAGGTGGCCTTGCTGGTTGGTGTAGCTTCTTGCTCTTAGGCTTCTACTTTGGCATGCTTCGTGGCCTGTTGGCTCTCCAGAAAATTATTTAATCAGATGTGCTCTTTTGCAAGTATATGGCTGTGTTTTCCTCACAATGCTGCCTCAAGAGGATTGTAACAGTTAACACTCATCAGAAGGCAACTTGGGCCCCTGGACCTTCTCCTGCCACACTGTGTCTGTGTAAGCGAGACAAGGGTGCATGGTGACTGTAGTTCAGGTTACAAAGAGGGGAGGATCATGAAAAGTTTAAGATTGGAAGTATGACCAGATCTTCTACCAGACTTTCTACTCTGGAGAGGATGAAGGTATCTCACCAAGGGACCTCAGTAATTGGCTTGGTGAATTCCACCTGGCACTGCAAAGTGCTTTTGGTGGTTTGAAAGTGAAGACAGAAGCCTATTTGAATTACATTCAAGACTGACTCTCAGTTAGTCAGTAAAATAGTGTGGGTTTTGTTCTGTTTTGGTTTGGTTTTTGGTTTTATTTCTGTGTTTTATGGTAAATGGAGGATGGAACCATCCCACTCCGGGGATGTTCATTTTCCTTGTTTTGCTACTTGCAAGAGCTAGAAAAGTCTAAGTCACTGTTTTGTGGGGAACCTGAAATATTTGGTATCTCATATTTTCTGATTTCATAGCTCATTCTTTCTGTGTTTCCCCTAACACTGCTTCCTGTTTGATCTCATCTTATTCTGTCATTTCTTCCCCCTCCACCTTCTTCCTTTCAGTGTGACTGACTGTGTATGACAGGCAACAGGCTCTGTAGAGATCTTAATGCTATCCTACTCCTTCATGCCTGAGCCTCTCACCTGGAAGGCAGGCTGCTTTTCCAAACAGTGCAGTGAACCAGAAATATTTAATTGGTGTGAATTGTGCAAACAATGATATCAAATGCAAAGAGAGATAAGAAGAGAAATCAAATGCAAGAAGATTGCACGAGCAAGCTAGAAAAGTAAAAAGTCTAATAGTAAAAATCAAAAACATCAAAAACATTGAAGAAAAGGAACAGCAGCGAAGGTGCATAAAAATATTGGAAAAAGTCATAAAACACCAAAAAATGTGGAAAAAAAAAAAAGGTAACTGTGTAGACGATGACAATTCTCACAGTGCAAGTATTCTGTAGTTTTGAAAAAATGCAGGTGCTAACATCCATGGTACTGTAAAAGGAAAATGAAACTTTAAGAAATAAACCAAAAGATGCAAATGATATGAACTTGTGATGGCACTTGAAAACAAATAATCACCATTGAAAAGGACTTCTGCAGGAAACAATGCTCCAGTGGCATCAGAGAGAACTGAGAGTATGTGCAAGGCTTGAAGGGTTACACACAGCCTGCCTGAAGGGTGGTTGCCACGGTGTCCATAGCAGGCAGAGTCTCAGATGACCTGTTGTTTAGGTGGCTCTGGCTGCTGGAATGTGACGGGGGTAGGAGATGTGCCAGTGTTACTGCTGTACAGTGAGCAGGCAAGTGGTCTGTGGGGAAGAGTGCTGGAGCTTACATGAGTGCTTATGTAAAAAGTGGGCTTATCTGGATAGCCATGAGGAGGGGACACTGTAGCAACAGAGCAGGCATATGGCTGGTATGACAGAAGAAGTGACATTGCTGGCCTGATCCATTTCTTCAACCTAAGAAAACCCTGGAGATGCTGGGAAAATTCCTGACTTGTTCTCTCTGCAGTGCTCTTCTTTTCCAGGCATTCTCATTCCTCTTTCTCCCTTGCAGCCAGCTTCTCCAACAGACAAGGAGAACATCTCCTTTCCTTCAGTTTAAATCCATTCCCCATTGTCCTGTCACTACATGTCCTTGTAGAAAAGTCCCTCTTCAGATTTCTTTTAGGCCTCTCTTAGGTATTAGAAGACTGTTAAAGGTCTTCTGGAGCCTTCTGTTCTCCAGGCAGAACAAGCCCAGTCCTTTCAGCCTGTCTTCACACAAGAGGTGTTCCAGCCCTCTGATCATCTCCATGGCCCTTCTCTGGACTTATGTCTCTTATGTCCCTCTTGTGTTGTGGACCGCAGAGCTGAAAGCAGGACTCCAGGTGGGGTCTCATGAGAGTAGAGGGGCAGGATTACTTCCCTTAACCTGCTGGTCACAGCCCTTTTGATGCAGCCCAGCGTATGGTTGGTTTGTGGGCTGTGAGTGCACACTGCTGGGTCATTTCGAGCTTCTCGTCTACCAACATGCTCAAGTCCTTCTTCTAAGGGCTGCTCTCAATCCAGTCTCTGCCCAATGTCTGTGCTTGGGATTGCCCTGGCCCATGTGCAGGAGCTTGCACTTGGCCTTGTTGAACTTCATGAGGTTTGCACTGATCTACCTATTGAGACTGTCATGGTCCCTCTGAATGGCATCCTTTCCCTCCAACGTGTTAAATGCACCACACAGCTTAGTGTCATCGGCAGACTTGCTGAGGATAAACTCAGTTTCACTGTCCATGTTGCTGACAAAAATGTTAAACAGCACTTGTCCCAGTACCAGCATCTGAGGAACACCACTCATCACTGGTCTCCATTTGGACATTGAGCCATTGATGGCAACTCTTTGAGTGCAACCATCCAGCCAACTCCTTATCCACTGAGTCCATCAATCAAATCCATCCTTCTCTGGTTTAGAGATAAGGATGCTGTCTGGGAAAGTGCAGAACAGCTTTGCGCAAGTCCAAGTAGATGATGTCAGTTGCTTTTCCTTTATCCACCAATGCTGTGGCCCTGCCATAGAATGCCACCAAATTGGTCAGACATGATTTACATTTGGTTAAGCCTTAGCATAGTTTCCAGGAGGATCTACTACATGATCTTGCTAGGCACTTTAGTGATACTGACTGGTCTATAGCTGCCCAGGTTTTCCTTTTTTTTTCTGTTTGAAAATGGGGGTTATATTTCCCTTTTTCCAGTCAGCAGAAACTTTACAGCCACATCTTCCCAAATGTGATGGATAATGGTTTCTCAACTACATCTGCCAGTTCCTTCAGAACCAGCAGATGAATCTCATCAGGTTCCATGGACTTGGGCACCCGCAGGTTCCTTAGATGTTCTTGAACCTTATCTTCTCCTATAACAGACATTCATTCTCCCAGTCTCCTGTGTCCTTCTGGAAGGGGGTCAATTTTTCCCTCATCTTTATTTTACTCCCAACATACATATAGAAATTTTTCTTGTTGCTCTTAATGTGCGTGGCCAGACTGAGTTCTGTCAGGGCAGATGTTTATGTTCAATACTTTATTTCAATTTTGGTAGAATTTAAAAAATACAGAAAAACTTAGATACCAGGAAAATATTTAACCAATTCTCCCTTAAAGGGAAAAAAAAAAAAAAAAAAAAAAAAAAAAAAGTAAAAAAAAGGGGAAATTAGGGGAACGAATTTTTGGAAGGAAAATGAAGATTTAAGCCTCTACCCCATTTCACTGTCAAGACCTGGTATCTTATTTTTTGATTTAGTTCTTCTTAATATTAGCTAATCTCAGTTTGATCAGTTTTAAGATTATTATAATTTAGGAATAATGAGATATAAACCACAGATGGAATATTCTGTTTAAACAAAATATATTTATATTTGCACTATGTTACAAAAACTTCTAATTTAACTACGTTGTTATTTCTATTCTGCTGTGTTTGAATTTCAGTATTAAACTGCTCCTATGATTTATTAATACCGTGTCCAACTAAAATATTTAGCAGTACTTTCATGATATATGTTAGTTTATATAGCCATATCTTAAATACGAGAATAGTAACTACTTAGTCTTGAGGCATGTAAAGATCCAAGAGAAATTACCTACAGTACCTGTAATTGGAGTTCTCTTAAAGGTCATAACCCTCTATAGATCCACACTTACCCTCCTTGCTCCTCTTGGGATTTGGAATACATTAGGCTTGAAATGGATTGTTTAGTTCTTTTTAGACCATAAAGAAACTGATGAAGAAAAAGTCACATGGTGCTCCCTGTAAGGCTCGTATGTAACTTAACATGTATAACTCAGCCTGACAGATAGCCAGAAATAAGCTTTTCAGTAACATGATTCAAATATTGCGCTGAAAGTAATCACGATCATCAAGATATTTGTTACATAAAAGTAGTTTAATTTCCTTCTACTGTTATAGTATCTACAAAGCCTCTTCTTTTAAGAATATGAAAGTTGACATGGCTAATAAACAATACAACTATCTTTTACTGAAATATTGAACAAACAAAAAACCTCAGGAAATATTTTTTTGTTTGTTTGTTTTCTATATATATACAAATAATAAAAAAAAAAACCCGCTGTAGAAACTTCTGGTTCTCAGCTATGCCAATGATGCAACACACGATTTATCATACCAGATGGGGCTTTCATACTTTCTGTGCAAAAGACTGCTTACTTTACCTTACCTCTCAATATTGAGTGCATGAAGGGCTGGTTTGAAGCGATAGTGTTCAGTGTAAATGGCAGTTGCTGTATTATAACTGATTTCATCTTGAGTATATAAAAATGCCTACTTTTCCACAAAGATTTTCCCCCTCTTTGTTACACTTTCAGTTATTTATTTCAACATCACATAGTATTAAAATGCCTTCATAGAAAAGGTCACTCATTTTCCTTTCAAAACATTTCTTTGTGGTTTCTGTTCCCAGAGGTACTCATAGAATCAACAATCGATAAGAGAACAGCACATAACACTCTGACTTACCTTTGAGGAATATCATTTAGGTCAACACATTTTATCAGGGAAAGACTTTTACAGCCAATCCTTTTCCTTTTAATGACATTTTTTTAATCAGTAGGTAAATTTTCTTTGAATTGCAATAATATAGCTCAGTTATTGAGTTTGATGCATTTTAACAGGGAACAAAAACACTTGAGGACTTCATTCTGATAAATCCTGTTTTCCTGATTATGGCCTGTTTTTTACTAATTGAAGTGCTCTTTTGTTATAACTCTGAGCATTCCTGAGATGGATAAAGTATGGTATCCCAAAGTATGACTTAGTGAGTTTTCACTGCACCATAAAACCAGTAGGATGCTAACAGAATCCTAACAGTACTATCCTGAGTTCTCTTACCATCTCTGAAATTTTGAATTTTAGTGGAGAAAGCCATATCCATACATCTCTTTAAAAACACTGTTCAAAGTTCAGGAAGGCTTTCTGACAATGGTGACAATACCTTTCAAAGCCTGCACAAAACAACATGGAAGAGCTCTTTCAAAAGGCATGGTTATGGGCTGCTGTTAACAGGCTCACTGCTCCTAGGCCCCTGTCAACCCCAAATCTAAATGTTCCGTTAGATAGTTAACCCTACCACTTTCTCGATTTACTGGAAGATGTAGAAAAGACAGAAAAAGAGTGATTTTAAACGCAAGCCATTCATGAGGAGATATATTGAAGTTATTGGTTTCAATGTAATAGGAAAAAATAATTTTAACGTATGCATTCATCAGTCACTGTGGTACTTGGCAATTTCTATAATCTAACTCCTGCTTTCCAATGGAGTATGAATAAACATTGCTCTCCATGGAGACATATGTGAAAACCATTTAAGGAAAAAACCTATCTTTACAAACTGTCTGCTCAGTTTCTGTTTTACAGACAAAACAAATAATTTAATTGTTGAAACAACACCATGTTGGCATAGTGCATCATGCCCTCAAGTCTGATTGTGCCAGTTATGCGGTTTTCCAATTGGTTGTATGTATTATGATCACATATTTTTCACAGGTTTGTTCTGTTATTCAGTATAGAGAGCAAAATCATGGTCAATACTTCATTATTCAGAGTATATACCTATGCTTAGGATACATTCTTCACACCTTCCATTTAATTAAAAAATGGTTAATTGCCTCATGAGCATTTCTATGCCATGTGCCAACTTATGCAAAGGATGTAAGGAATCTCTAACATGGAGTGTTACCTTTGCTCCGTTTGCTAGCCTTTTCACACAGTCTGCAGTCATTTAGTGGAAAAAAACCCAAAAAGACTGAGGATGATGGACACAACAAAATGGAAGAATACCAGCCATTGACACTCGGTACGCACTGCAACAGATAAGAGAGGGGATGACTGGGGCTGAAAATAATGTAGGTTTGTTCTTGATGTATATCTTGTGCTGTCTTTGCAAAGCAGTAGCATGGAGGAGCAACACTGCCCAAGCACGCAGAGCACCATCTGGAGATCACATACCCAGATGTAACTCCAAACTTCCACTGTGACTCAGCACTCCACTGAGCCTGTGCTGTGATAAGCATAGGCTTGAGGAGCCTAAAAGTAACTGTATGTATTTGCATTCCTTGTGAAATTTTAGCACTGGGGGAGCTTACTTTCCTGTTTTTTTTTTTTGTTTTGTTTTGTTTTGTTTTGTTTCGTTTGGGGCTTTTTATGGTTTTTAATTATTTTTTTTTTTAAACAGTGGAAACTCACTCAGAGACCTTGCACTTTGGCATCTCCATGCCAGGGTGTCCAAACTCAGTTTACAGACCTGAGGTAGCCCAAGATGCTCACCCAGTGGCTCATTAGCTTCCAGGCAAAAGTACAGGGGATGACTCAAAAAGATTTGCAGAGCAATCTAGTAATAAATAACCTGTGACAACTGATCTGCAACAATTTTTTTTCCTCAAAAATTATCTTAACAGCCTGCTGATAGTATGGGAAAATGAAAATTACCACAGTGACTGAGCTCTCTTTCATTTGATTCCAGGCAGTGCATGCTACAAATCTGGCATGGTGCAGGCCACACATGTAAAGCTTAGTGCTACTGTAAGGCATTCTGTGCTGTATCTATCTGATTGAGATTAACACTGCCCTGCTGGGAGTAACTAACTTGTCAATTCAGGTTTGGATGCAGTATCTAACATAATACATTTAAGAAAACTTGGAGAGACATTGGAATCTGTCTAGACCGGAGAAATAGACTTGATGCCATTGCTAGTGGTATTAGGGTCAGTACAGATTTCTTTTATCTGAATTTGGGTTGGAAATTAGAAGAAAATAATAGAAATCAGTTGAAAAGACAATGGGTGCCAAAAGACATTCAGTAAGGAACCTCTAAGAAGAGGTTCAGACATTGGCTGCATGTCTTTTGCAAATATGTTTATTATGAGCATTTCCTTTCTGAAGAATAGATACTGAAAGATGGATGGATGTTATAATGGACCTCTGTGGTTACTCAGGGGGCTTATGTGAGAAGTTTTCCAGACAGACTTCTGGAAGGTGCAAACCAGACAGAGCTACCAGGAAGTCGTGATGCTAACCCCAAACTGACTGGTTACCTGTTAAAGAAAGGGTGAGAGAGTGCCTTTTTGTTCAGTGTTGTGTGCATATGCATCATGATCAGCACTGTGAAACCATACAGAGAACTGTATATACATGCAGGCCGGTTTGCTGGCCCTGAATTTGAGGGTATGCATATGGAAGTCCAAATCATTTGTTCACTTTTGTTTGCAGGCACCTTAAGGGCACTGTCTGAAGAATGAAGAAAACAGGGAAATAACCTGATGCGCCTTTCTGTCTACTCTCCAGTTTAAACTATGTCTTTCCCTCCTGGAAGCTCTTCTAAACTCTGCAACTTCTGGTGGAGAAAGGAAATTATTCAGAGATCAAACATGGCAAAAGTCGTGGCGAGGAAGTAATATTTCAGTTTTTCTTCACTCTTTAATTGCTTTTCTTGTTCTATGGAGATGGGCAATGGCAGGATCATCTCAAATGAAGTTTTTCTGTTGCCAGCTGCCTGGGTTATGTTTGTAGAAGACAAAAAGTAAGCACAGTAAAATAAGAGATGTCTTGAAAATGTATGCATCCCCTCCTGATACAGGTGTAGTTTGGGAAGCAAATATAGAAATTGTCTTTCCTGTGTGGCAAAAGGCACTTAGAAGCAGAAAAAGGATAGCCCTGAGTGAAAATGTGCTTCCTTGTGATCAGAGGATAACAAACTACAAAGACAGTACAAAATAACCTTTTTTTTTTTTTTTGAGAAGTTCTATTTTTAAAGTGTATCCTATTGGACATAATGTCTAGGACAAATGGCTATGGATTTATACCATGAGCAGAATCAGCCTGCAAAAGTGCCGTGATATAAAACTGGTATTTTAAGATATGCTCTCATAGATGATTAAGCTCTGTTTACAAGACAAATCTTGCCTTCGTGCAAACAAATCTGCAGACAACCCTATTTTGTTCTAAGGCTAAAATGCTGCAATATATATCATATTGATAACTTAGTGCTGTGTTAAAGGGCTATAAAATATTCAACTATAATGGGGTTGAAAAGCATCTTGAAAGATGTCATCCCATACGCAATTCTTTGTTTGCTTAAGGAACTTTAACACAGTTTGTTTATTGCGGACAAAGAACATAAGGAAGGTACAACGACAATCAGATTCATCTGGAAATATTTGTGCTTGCATAAAGAACACCTTGCCCTCCCCACAACAACGTGTCTGCCTCTTCAACTTGGTCTCTTGAAAGACTGGCAGAATCATATTTGGTACATTGTGGTACATTGCACCTTGTGGAATTAAACAGGTCTAAAGAAAACTGCTTTGGCATCTGTCTTCTTTCAAGCAGATTGTCAACAAGAGGAGGGGGGAAGGGAAGAAGGGGAAACTTTGCAAGGATGTTTTAAACCCTCCAGATAAACTGTCGCTTTGAGCCTTGACAGCTCAAGAACTTGACACACACGTCTGCTCCCTGGAGGCCATCCCCTGCATGCTTGGCAAGCTGATCATGGCTGCTGAGCTGTGACGCCACAGCGCTTGCCTGACCTGACATAATGGGCAGCTATTTACTGCAAACAAGGTAGATGGAAGAACATAGACTTAAATGATGCTCTGGTGTAAGAAGAAATCCACAAGGGCCCCCCGTCAATCTTCAGGCTTTTTTTTTTATTATTATTATTATTATTATTATTATTATTATTATTATTTTTAATATCCTTTCTTCCCCTTCTTTTCCTGAGATCATTTATTCTTTTCCCAAGGAGCATGTGACTGCAGCACAGTGCTAAGCCTCCCCTCCCTAGATCAATAGGGTACACTAAAGAAGCAATTGCAGGAAAATAAACAGAAAGAGAAAATAAACTTTGGATAACCGCACCAACAGTTTTCTCTGCTTGTTTTTAATCTATTACTGTGAAAATTAAAAACCACAAGTGCCTGGAGGACCTGCAAAAATGCTGCCAACTTCATCCCAGCATGCAAGCGTGATCACACTTGGTAGATGAAGAGCAGGTGTCAAAAGCTAGAGTGAACTCTACAACTATTGTGGCTATTACATGAATCCAACTGCATCGGGTGTCAAGTATTTCTTGCACATCACACTTTCATTCACCTATGAATGTGTTAAGGAAGATGCACCCTACATCAAGAAACCCCTAGTTTTTTCTTTTAGCATGCCAGCTTCATAGTACAGGCAGCATTCTCCAGTGATGTAAAACACTAACAGCATTGATCCAAAATGCTGGTTTAAATCAGCTGAAAAAGACATCCTGCTTGCTGAATGCAAGCATACACACAAACATGGTGATTAAACAAAATTTAGACCTATATGACATTAGCATAGGTTCAGGAAAAACAGAAGGGTAAGACAACCCACTGAAATGCTCAACATCATTCTATGTTTCCCGACCCTTCTCTATTTTTATTACTAAATTTCATTGTTCTGCCTAAATGACTTTGGGTTTTAGAGTAGGCTTAATAAAAATTGTCAAGAAACCTCTTCAAAAGCTGTTCTTTCATTTATTTACTAAAGAGGGATCAGATTTTACAGTCAATCCTGGCAAGTGCTTGCATTCATAAAAGGAACATTAAATTTAACATATTTGCATATACATCAAAGCACCTGCCTTGACTATGAGTGAAAAAGCAGAAGTGCAGTGCTCTGATGGGCTGCAATTTTAGATTTTACAAAACACAAATTTTATACTGCAGGTATCAAAATTTCAGGATATTAAACCCAAGACATTACCAAAAGTAATGCACTTCCATTATAACCTCCACATGCAGATAGCATTTTACACGTTACTCCTTAAAATATTTATTGCTTCCTTGATGCACTCTTCAGATCTAGATCCTTTGAAGCCTTATGAAATCTTGAGTTAATATGCATAATTTAGATGCTAATTATAGACTAGGAAAAGGCATTGCATACCAATAAGGGCCATTAGAAAATCTTAATTACATAAGCATCTCAATAGTGGGTATATTTAAAAAGCCAGCTCCCATAGTATTTCCTGCAAGAAGGCTGAGTCTAAGACTGCATTCTCCTGTGCTGTGCATAGGAAACTGAAGAAGTGATGCAGTGGTGGCTTCATGCCATAACCTGGAGACATGCCACAAGGCATTAATGATTCTAAGGACAGCTAGGTACAGCTGTTCCAACCTTCTCTAGCTTAAAACCTCTGCTTGTTTTACATCCACAATTTCAGTGGGTTAGTCAGGACCCCCGCGTATCTTAAGACAAAATTTACCTACCAAAGATGTAAAAGGAGTATCACAAAATTTGTTGAGCTCATTTGGCATGTACAGATAGATCAGCTGCATTTCTCTGCATGGCAGAGCTGGTCTCAGCACACGTCACACACAGTATAACCTCATTTAATTTGTCTATGAGAACACTACAGCTTTTCCATTGCTGCAAAGCCAGCCAGAGAATATGTAGGCAAATGTAGCTTTTCATAAACACCAAACACAAACTTGCATTTACACACAGATAAAGCAACACTGAAATACAATTGTGGATAGATTTGTAGCTGCCTAATGCGCATCATCATCCATATGCATGCATATGGATCCAAAGGAGTATGCAAATGGTGGTTTCGAAATAAAAAATGGTGCTTGATTAGAAGCTATAGCATATATGACTAAACATAAAGGAACTGACAGCAGTATGAGAGTGTATTCCTCAGTATTACAGTGTAGAACCACACATTTTTTATGCTGGGATACATCCATTGCTGCTTCCATTTTTGTCACAACTACTGTGATACAGCTGAAGCATACACTGAAAGCCTCTTAAATAGGTATCATGCTTTTCCATGTCTTCTGTGAAGCAATCAGTATACTTCAAGAAGAATAATAAATACAAAAGCATGAATTTTTTTCAGTAGATGATGGTGAATTTAAAGATAAGCTATATCATGCATTAGTGAGCTTTCGTAAGGGCATGACAGCTCCCACAAATGACAGTTTATGGAGTACTTTGATAAGCATTTTGCTTTGAACAAATTCAGTGCTCCTTCCAATTTTTAGCATCAGGATTTCCACTTGTTTATCTTAGGGACTTAACTACTTACCATGTAAACAAGCAAAGAATAGCTGAAAAAGAGGTTGTGATGAAGCTTAAGTTAGGATATTCACCATCTCAACAAGAAATACCACTACTCACCTTTTTTATTTTCTTGAGTTTTGATTGAAAGTAGAACCTATTCCACTGTGAAAAGATAGAAGATTCTAGACCCACAGTTCCCAAGCTTTGCTGGATTTTCTTCCTGGCACAGAGGAGTATTTCCAACTTCATAATGAAACACAGAAAGGTGCTCACTACAGACTCAGCCATTGCTGCCAATGTTTCCCACACTGCCATAATTACGTTGGAAAAATTAAACAGAAAATTAAAAACATCTGCAAGGGGAGTGTCTGTACATTTGTTTCACACTGCACTAACGTTGCGGAGCTATTTCAGTTTCGTGAATGACTGGAAATAACTCCCTCTCTGTTCATAAAAGTGCTGTATAGAACAAAAATTTCCTGATGAAATGGAACAAAACATCCACTGACAGATTTTTTCAGTGGTGCCAGGCCATGCTCCTATTTCATGTAAAGACACAACACATCACAGAAACATAAATCAATACATATATGATCAAACTTCTGAAGGATTAATCAGTAAGGTCAACTCCGGGGTGACATCAATACTTTGAAAACTGTATGAAAGTGATCCAAAGGGGAAGGATTAGTAATAATGATAAAAATTGTTCCAAACCCCATTTCACGTGCGTATGTCCAAATCGTCCTTTGTGTGTATGTCCTTTTTGTTGGCATATTTGTTGTGCTGGACCTCCAGGGGACTTCACATAACACCTTACCATTTTCATACCACCTTGGAAGAAATTCACAATTCCAGACATGTGGTGCTTTCCCTGGCAGTAGAAGGTGGCTGGTTCTGTTTACACATGTTGCAATCTGTCTGCCAAATTACAGCGACAGTAATATCCTAATTCCACTTGAAGCAACAGTATATTTCAAAGGACAAGTCTTTGCACCAGTTCCAGAAAAACTGAGCTCCGTATTTGGTTGTGCAGTTTGCTGTGTATGTTGTCCCCAGAGAAATCACCTCTGTGTCATACTCCATGTTGTACTGTTGTATGTCCTTAGACATTACAGGGGTGTGATTGAAAGTGTATTGAAATTAATGGAATTCAAATGCTTTTGAAGACCTTGACAACAAAATTGAAAGTCTCATCATGAAGGCTCTGTTTAATCAGGTGAATAATTTAAGTTCTGTGTTTTTCTTCAAGACACTGACTTTTGGCTTCCTCATCATTTTGCAAGTTCCTACCTGAGCGAGAAAATCTCATTTTCACAAACGTGACACTTCTTCTTCTGTGACCTTCCAAACTGGAGCCTCTGTCCCAGTATTTCATTGCCTTCAGAGAGCCTTCAGTGTCATCAACAGTCACTGAGAAGCTTCTGCCTCCTTTGGTCCCTGTGATGTGCACTTTACCATGGGCTGTGCAGCTCAAAGGTGTGTCTCGTATCCTTTGGTTAGAGTGTGGAAGATGTGTTGAGGAGTTGAAATGTTTCAAGTGTCTCTGGGCCCCATTTTGTAGTCTCACCACATCCTTAGGAGAGGAACATTGTGTTGTCTTCCAGTTCCCTTAAGCCACTAATCAAAGCAGGCTAAGTACATTAATTGCCCATAAAATCTGAAAATAGGCAAAACACTTGCACATGCAAAATTCAAAGCTGAAAAATCAGCAGAACAGAAATTCAGCTGCTTGCACCAAGCTTACGTCAAAGAAGAGTCCCTTTCCCTCACTCAGATGGCTTGCCGTTCCCTACCTTTTCCTTATTTGCTGATGTGTAGTGTCTATAACCCTCTTACTTGACCTTAGTCCTCCTTATAAAACCAAAGATTTTCCTTCCCATATGTATGCAAACGTATCAATTTTTATATCAGGAGCCTGCACTGTTGGTAGACAACTCTATCCTTCAATGAAATATGAAACTCATGGCTCTCCCTTTGATAGCTTCTTGGCATTCTTCAAGCAGAAATGCATCTCTGACTGGTTCTTCATTTCCTATCAACTTGTACACTAAAAGTAGACAGTCTTCTATACAGTCTAATTGTATGCAGATTATTAGGGGCTTTTGAGTAAGACTAGAAATTATAACAGTCAAATACTTGGAACTGACTGCAGATTTGTATTGATGGACCTCCACTTTCCAAATGGGAAAACTGCACCAATAGGCACCAAAGGAATAACAAGAAATTATTTATTACTCTTTCACTGACTATTAAGATAATTCCACACTAACATTGTGTACGTTCTTTTAACATCTGCTTTTGATTATCTATGATTTATTTTGCAAATGTTTCCACTTTTTTTCTAGAGATACCTGCTTTTGCAGGAGACTGACTGCTTTTTCTGTCGCACACTATGCACTATGATCAGGCACACCAAGGCATCCAAAGGGGAAAGTCTGTCAGACTTGAAATCAGAGGGAAACAATGTATTCTCTTTGTTGCACATTTCCTGGGGATTTGTGCAATACAGGTAAATACAGGTAAAATAATTTTGCAGTCTGCAAATACAAAAAGAGTTTCCAGACTCTCATATGTCCACCAGCAAAACTCATACTCACTTTTGCTGGTGAACAATCAGAGAAGCCTTGCACCAAACTGTTCATTGCTCAAATAGGAGAATGATTTCCCTCAGTCACCATCAGCAAAAACCTGGCTCCAGGCTGGCTGGATCCATCCCCTCCTGAAACAGCTCCAGTAAGAGCCAAAGGCACAACCTTCATCTGGTTTCATACAGACTTGGGGTCATGATGCTTTCCCAAGCCCAGGTACAAAGCATTGCTTCACATCAGAAAGAGGAAGGCAGTGAACCCATGACCAGACACCATTCCTTGTGAGCAAATGTAGCTCTGAAACATGCTGTGTGAGGAGAATTGTGTTAGAAATCTAGAGAAAAGAGGTTGTACCTGGCTACAGTTCTTGCTAAAAGAGGTATCCCCCCACCCTTCGCTGGCTCACAGAGAACAGAGCTATATCTCTCTCTTCCAGATATTTCCTTTTGGTTGACTTGGACTTCTCCTAGACAGGTTGCCTTTTTTGTGGGCATCCTATTCTTGTGAGGCTTTCTGCGCTGTGGGAGGAAAATACTTTGTACTGAGAATTTCCAGTAGGAGCAGATGTTAAGTCCTTTAGTGGCTTTCACTCTAAATTGCCACCATCACACACAATGTCAGTGGTAGTGGAGGAAGTGAATACAGATCACTGAAGCTGTGGGCACAACTCTTCTATTTCAAGTTGCTGAAGCAAATATTTATGGCATAGAGGCACCCATAGGAATGATTTATTTATGAAAAAAAGAAAAAAAAAAAAAAAGGAACCTTGGTTTTCCTGAATTTATCTGAATTTTCTTCATGAAACATTGCATCTAGATGAGATCTCTGGGAAAAACTTCCTCTTACCTGTAGGACTTAACCTGTAGGACTTAACCAACAGGGTCCAGAAGAAGATGGTGGGACGTTTAAAGCCAAGCTTTTAATTAGAACATTAACACACAGAATGTGTTAATCATCACAGCCTAGTAACCACAACGGCAGACAATGAGTAAATGGAAGAGTATGGCTGGTTCAATATTCGTTCAACCTGTGGTTTCATACAAAATACCTTAACATTGATTTACAGGTGTACTTACATTTTTGTATCAAGGCCTCAGACTTTCTCTATTAGAATCCTGGACTCTTACAAACTTCCTTTTTAGCCACCTCCTTTGAATGAGGTTCAGAAACAAGTCTTTTCACAAAAACTAAGATTATGATTATGGAATTTACATACTGAGACAATGCCAGAGATGGTATCCTTTAGGAAACTGACTGATTGATGTCTATGCTAGCTCAAATCAAGTATGCATATTCAAAGGCAATGCTCTGCTTGTGTTATCACATTGCTTCTGCCTCTGTCTCTGAACTTGCTTGATGCTCATGTGAGGTATCTCCTTTGTGCTGGGACTACAGTGTCCTCTGTGGAAACCTCTGGGGCACAGTAATAATGTGTGTGTGATCTTGTCAGCATCCTCACAGAAATGCACAGGTTAGTTACTACATCATATAGTAAATCCAAGGATCACCACACTTGTACTCTTGCAGAGCTGGAAGCCAGTCACCTAACTGTGGTAACTAACTGTGGAAGCCGAAATCTACTGACCTCCTCTGTCACCTCATTCAGGCAATGATGTTTCCAACCTGAATTTGAAGATACTTTAAATCTAAGGAAGAGCCAGATTAGCCCTTTGAACTGTTGCAAGAAACTGGTCCATCTGGAGGGCTCCAACACATGCAAAAAAAAGAGAACAGAAAAGTCAAGGTGGGGACATGGGTGTCCTGAGTAAAAGTCTGTCCTGAGGTAACATTCCTTGCTCATTCTATACTAACCTGCAGCAGTGACTGTTGAGTCCCACAGACTCTGTCTGCAGCTCCTTAAACCTTCATTTTACATTATTACTGGCTACATTCCTACTTCTTACACAAAGGCAGAGTTTATGTTAATGCCCAGACACTTAGAAAAAAAAAAAAAAGAAAGAAAAAAAGAAAAGTGTAGTGATCAGTATCCATCATCTTTCCAACTGCCTTGTCACTACATCAATTAATACAATTGAGCAAAAAATGTCACTAGCCCAGTGGAAAAACCTTTACACAGCCTTTCAGGGGGAAGTTTACTTCCAGCTTTTTTCTCTTGCATTAACTCCTGTCATCCACAAAACAACAGAACCCAGTGGTGTCAATTATATTTGATTGACTGAGTAAAGCGCACACACAAATAAGCAAAAACAATGGACACAAAAATCTATATATGACTCCCCTTGTCAGTAAGAATGCCTGTCTTCTCCATTTTCATGCTGCATGGTGTCCTGCTGCTACAGGCTTAAATGTTTCCTTCAGCCCCCAAACTATCACCAATTAAGTTAGCAGGGTCTTCAAAGGTGTCAAATGACTCCCTGGGCAATTGGATGTAACTGCTGTTCAATAAATGAAGTCTAATTTATCAGTTTAACTTCACTTTTAAAAACCTAATGTCTCCCGGTACCATGTGCCATTTGCCCAGAGTGTGAAGAAATGCCTGCCACATCGCATTTTGAAAGTAGTATGAGCTCTTGTTAGCAATCACGTTTTGTCTGTCCTACCTTTTCTCCCATTTTGAAAGATGCATTTGAATAAAATATACCTCAGCAGTATGGACTTATATACTATGATACTTCAATAAAACATTCCTAGAAAAACAAATAAAAATAATTAAACACAGCTCAGTGCAGGTTTATGTATGGGAAGATTTGATGACACCTTAAAACACAGCCCCTTGCTACTATTTGTGCAACCCTTTTACCTTGACCCTCGGTGGAAACTGTGGAAACAGTGGAAACTAACTTACAGGGGCTTTTTAAAGTGTTGGATATGCTGGAAATCTGTGGCCGGCATGGAAGATGCTCTGGCAAAGGATATATTCTTCAAAGAGCAAAGTACAGGGTAGGGTTGTAGCCTCTATCAGGCGGGCCCAAAAACTCTAACAGGCCCCAAAAGTCAGAAAGGTAGGATATAAATTTAAGTGATAATTATTAAAATATATAGGGAACAAAACTGCATCATTAAATACTCATTATTCCACTGTATAACACACTTAATTTGTGTGTGTCCTGAGTAGCAAGTAGATGGAATGGAGAGATTTGGAATAGCAAGGGTGGAAAAGGCAGCACATAATTAATAAATATAAACTCACAGAAAAGTAGTACTGTTTGGCATTAAAATGTACAACATGCTTTTGAAACAGACAAGCTTGATCTAGCAAAACCAATTGTTTTCACATATATGAAGACTGATATACATCAGTAGTAATGGAAATTCTGGTAACGTGGGGCAGCTTTACTTGCATATTTTAGGCATTACTTTTATTATTTTATTTTTTAATACAGATGCCAAGCTGCTCAGTGAGGCAAAGACAGGCTCATGTGAACTGTGCCTCAATGCAAGCTTTTATTTTTTTTTAATGTGTCCTACCAAAGACATGATTTAAAACTTACAGAAAATCTTTCTTGCACATGGAATACACCTCCCTGCTTCCCCACTACCCCCCCTACTACACTCTGTGCTGGTCACACTGTAGGATGAGGATTAACGTATCTTCTGTGTAGGCTTCTCAACTTGCCTGCCTCAGTTTTGAATCAGAGATGTCTGCAGCACACCTACTCCTAACCTAAAAGTGTTCTTTCATATAACTTCAGAACTTCAATTCAACTTTGAGGTTTGTTATAGCATTGGTATTAGCATGGAACATAGGAAACATTTTATACTCTAAGTCTACAAAAAAGGCAAGAAGAAACATTCTGTCAAAAGCCAAGCACACTGCATTTCCCTGTTCAGAAAAGACACCATTGGAAAAGACCTCCAAAAACTTGCCCTCAAAATAAAGAACATCTAGAAAGAGAGTCTGTGAGTGAAATTGGAAGAGTGGCATGTAACTCACAAAATTAATGACAACTACAGATCCACAAAAATAAGAGCCATTTTCTGTGACATCAGAGTCAAAAGAGTATAGGAACTCTGTTCACCTTGAAGACACATCAAAGAGACATGAGTAGAAGGGAACGACTTCGTAAGCTACTAATCTTCCCTGGACATCTTTCTTAACACCTGCAGACTTCATCAATCTTTAACAGACACTAAAACTTTACAAGCCACATACATCCTCATGAAGTCTCAGCAAATCTTTGTACAATGTTGCTGTACAATATTTCTCGTCATATATATATATATATATCATTGTTTTTTCTTCTCATATGATTGAGGGCTGTATTGTGATCTATGATCACTGCTGTTTGTCTCTCAAGTTTCTCAAACGTAGCACAGATTTTTACCAGAACCTATGTTATTAATTGGGCAGGTTTTATGATTAAGTTTTCTTTTGTTTCTGTTACTTTAACTCTCGCTGTTACTTGGTTGCTCCTGTAGGACACTTGAATCCCTTGCTGCTGACAGTTCCTCTCAGCTCTGCATCTTGGACAACTGTATATAACTTGTTGTGCAAAGATTGCTAACTAATATCATTTCCCATCACAACCTTTCAGAAGCTCCACCTGTAACCTTAGAGTAGCTGTTTAATCTCCTGTTCAAAAGAGCAAGCTGCCACCTCCGTTTAGCAAATTACCATCAAATTCAGAGTTCTGATGTTAATCTCAACCTTAACTGATGATATTCCATGTTAGAGTGTATCAGATGCTTCAGTGAAGTACATGTAGCTTTGTTTAACCTTCTCCACAAAATCATAGAATCAAGGAATCAGAATTATGGAATGATTTGGGTTGGAAGAGGCCTTAAAGTTCATCCAGTTCTAATCCCCTGCCATGGGCAGGGACACCTTCCACTATACCAGGTTGCTCTAAGCCCCACCCACCCTGGCTGAATCAGTTACTGAAGAATGGGAGAGTAAGTTGCTTAGACCACTTGTTTTCCCTTAGCTATAAACTGCTAATTATGAACATGTAAAGTTGATTGTCGAATCACAGTTTTCTTATAAACCCTTACTGCCTGACTTGTGAATTCATATGCCAGGGCTTTCACAATTGTCAGAGAAAGATTATTTGCTCATTCTATTTTAAACTCACATTGAACTCAAAGAGTTAAAGGTAAATTCGAGTTTTACTTCTATCTTGGATATGATCCCCTCACTCAGTGCCCCTTTGTATTGTGTCAGTACTTCCATTCAAAATTTTGTTCTTATTAGTAAGGAGGAATAATAATTAAAAAAAGATCCTCTTCAGTTTCACTGCGCAGCATCTCCCTGAGTACAGTGGAATGCCACTGCCACAAGAGGTTATCACTACAGAAGGAAATACAACCCTCAGGTATCTACATCAGGCAAATGTAGGGCTTTCAGCATGAAGGCGGTAATAGAACAGATTCTACATTTAGCTAAAGGCAAGCATGGCAATATTAAGCCCATGTGGTGATTCCAGCTTTAAAAATAAGACTCTCACCCAGGGATAACAAATCTGTAATTACTGTGCCCATTTCTGGGATTATCAGGGTAAATAGGAATGTTCTGGCATCATAGGTATTGCCTTTACAAGTATGTCATCATCCAACAGCTTTGTGGAATTTTTAAGAGCCCGTGCTATTGCTCCAGCTGATGGCACAAGAGTAGAAACCTTAAAACTTAGGTGTTTTAAAAAGAAGGCAAAAATAAACCCAACTAAATAGCTGTGAGAGGCTTGAGGGGGGGCTTACAAGTATTGTCAGTGACATAGCAAGACTTGGTGTGGTTTTCTTGAAAAACATAGGCCTTATTCAGTGCACCTTTCAAAAAACAGATATGATATTACGGAATTTAGTGATATTTAGATATTTCTGTTCCTGATTAATCAGAGTTAAATAGTGTGTTGCATTAACAAAGCTGTGAAAGAGTGTTTGCAGCTTGAATGATGTGAGCCCAAATAACTCCATACTCTGTTACCAGCTACGCTTCTGGCAACTCTGGCTGTACGTGCTGCACTCACCTCTGATGTGTCTGTTGGCATGAATCCCGCCCTGCTGGTAGTATCAAGAAAGGTATTGGAAATTACCTTTTTTAAATAAACTACTATATGCTTGTCATGCTGTGGACTATTGCCCTCTGGAGTTCAAATTTGGGAAGCGCCTTTTCTCAACAGGTTTCTCCTGCTCAGGGAGGAGACCTGGCACTGTTTGCCTCTTTTCCCTCTATTGAGTGAATTTATAACTAAATGGGAATTTTCTGGCTTTCATTTAGCTTGGCCTACCTGTATAGAGAGCACTGAAATATTTGCTCCTTGCAATCACATATTTTGCTTTAGGGCCAAGGCAGCAGTTGAACTAACCTTGGTTCATTACATCACTAATGCTTATCTTGACTTTTGAACTATTTCAAAGAAGTTTAGAAGTCTTTGGCATTTTTGGGCAAGAGTGGTTTATTGTTCCCACACATTGCCATTAATTATGGAAATTACTGTTCCAGCCCTAATAGCCAGTCCACCTATGAAAGGGAGGGGGGAAAGATAAGAAACTCACCTAGCTTTTCGCAGAACGTTTTTTAAGAAAAAAGATAGGAAATCAAGTTGAAAAAGAAGTAAAAGCTCCTGCAATTCTGTTTTATTCTGTGGGAATCTCACTGTTCAGAGTCAGAGGTTTCTGTTTGTGTTCATAGCTGGTCATGCAGCTAAGTTAGTAAAAGCTCTGGTCTAGAAATACAAAACTGAAAGAGTGGGATTTCAGTTAATCATACTTGGAAGTGAAAGAGGGAGTTAAAAAAAAAGCCTAAAGCAGAAGGAAAGGAAAATACAGGTAGTGAAGTTTATCCCAGTGCTTGTGCCCACCCCCACAGGTTGCTTGTGCAGTTTGCAGGGACTACATGGGATCACTGTTGGCTGGAGAATGAACTACCACCCACAGTGGATGTCCAGTGCAATCAGTGGAACACCAAATCCTGTACGTATTTCTCAGTGAGATGTGCATGTATGTGGTGTGTGCATTATGTTAAGCAGCAGTGAATTAATGGAAGGACACATTTTCCTACCATATTCTCTTTGTGCTGAATTTAGTCTAAATTAAATAGAGTATGGACATGGAAGATTGGTAACTACAACATTCATCAAGGCAAGCTAGACTTCTTAAAACCCTAAAGCTTTCTGCTTAAAAATATTTATTGATGGATCCTGGTTTATCATATTTACCGATGGCTTACAGAATCATGTTCTGCATGTATGTGTAATGTTTCTTTCTGTATTCCCTTATAACATCATTTGAACCCTTTGATTACATAGTGTTATGGGAGATGCAGGGAGAGTGGTCTGAAAGAAAGTTAAACTCTTCATGGCTTCATGAAAACTGGTGCCAAGGCAGGGCAGAGAGAACTATAAATAATCTGCCAGGAGAAATGATTGTGGCAGACATTATCCGTCCTGGACTACCAAGCAAATCAACAAAGAGATACGAATCTATAGGAAAACAGCATCCTGAAGTTCCAGCCATTCTCAAATTACCACCCCTAGTTTAGAAATACTCTCAGAATATACACAATATATTTAAACAGATTTAGCTGCAGGCTGCCCTCCCAGACCTGGAGACAAATTTCCTCTTCCGCTTTCATTGCTTCTAGCTGTCAGAACTATACTTCTTTCTTTCTGGTTTTGGTGTGGCTGGCTGCTGGTGAAATCAGGGAGCACACAGCCTGTGCCCTAAGGGGTCTGTGGGAGTGCAGGCATAAAGGGACACAGGGAGACAAAATCTCTGATGTCGCTCCTTGAGGTGAAAAATTTAGGCAGTGATGTGCCTAAATGCTGCCATTAGCATATATACCAAATGTTACCATTCACAAATAGGCAAGTCAGCAGGATGTGGATGTCTAAATGGCACTGGAAAATCCATTCCTTAAAGTCACTGATAAGGAAATCTTCAGTTGACAAGAGCAACATAATATAATCCTTGCTTTACCACAGTGTCTGAATAAAATTGCAGGCTGCCAGTGTTGTTAGTACAGTTCCTAATGAAGATATACAGAGCTCTATTTTTGGAGAGTCTATAACAGGCCTTGTGACAGCCCATGGAGATTTATACTGCAGGATGTCCTCAGATATCTACTGGTTTCCCTCCCACAAAGGTATTAGAAAGTCCTACAGACTTTGTTCTGATGCATCTCAGGAGAGAAGGCTCCTTATTAACTGGTCTAGTGTGAAGTATTAACTGATAGCCTTGCATTACATTTTGTGTTGCATTAAGCTTTATGCAGTCACTTAAAAAATAAAATCCATGCCCATTTATTCTGAATTTTTAATAGATATTTTACTAATAGTAATAGAAACATTTCTTGGCTTAACACCAAAAAAAATCAAACTTTAAAGAAGCTGAAATATTAATCAATTAGTCTTTAGGCTGGCTTTTTTTGTGTGTGTTTGTAGGGTTTGTTTGGTTTTTTTGGTTTTGGGTTTTTTTTGTTATTATATTAAAAAGTTCCGCAAATGCTTGACTCCCTCAAAGTCTGTTGAAAAAAATGAAATCTTCTTCTCCCAGACCACAGAATGGTGAAATAAATTAGAATAATGATTTATGTTTACGGTTTTAGTCAATTCTGATAGAGATTATAGAGACAAAATGACAAACTGCCTTAGAGGTAAACTTAAATCATGTCAGCCAATCTTTAGTTTTTCCTTACTCTAATTGCTCCTCTTGTTCATTTATCTTCCTAGGCAATCTTTAGAAGAAATACTAGTTCAATCAGTGCATGTGCAAACCACCAGAGATAAAAAGTTTAGCCTAATTTGTCTCACTAAATTGTAATGCCTCCAGGAAACAAATCTTAGTTTGAAAGGAAACCAAGAAAAGCTAAATAAACACACTTCACAAAATGTTTCTTTCTTCTTTGCTACACATAGTATTTCTGATGTTTTACAACCTTTTGCCTTTTGATGCAAGCAAAACAAAAACAAAGGCACAATATGCTTTTGCAGTTCTCTGGAGTAGTTGCTTTCAACTATTCATAATAGCTTTTAAGCACAAGTAATTTGGTATTGTAACAGAAAAATAATATGGGTAATTAAATGGCAGAATAAAATACAGTTTTACAACAGTTGTGCAGCAAGTAAGCAAAAGAGACTAATTTTGATTTCTCTTTCTGAGATTTTGGAGCCAATACAGTTTTGCTGCTCACAGCATGCAGAATTTCTTAACTTGGTATAGCTTTATTAATGTTAATCTTATCTCCTTCTCACTCAAGTGAACAGTTTTGCCACTCACTTTGAGAGAAGCAGGTTCAATCCCATAAAGCTCTTTTTCCATAAAGGTGTATCCTTTTTCAGTGGAACTGCCTGGCCTGAAAAAAGCATGCAAGTGTGTGAATCTCTGCAGAGTAGAGATGTAAGACAATGAACGATCACTGGATTGAAGGCAACCCAGTGCTGAATGGTACATTAATTCAGACCATTCATTTGATTTCTGGAAAGTCGAGGTTGCTGAATACAGACCACATTTTCTATAAATATCCACAGCTCTAGTTCTCCAACAGCATGTAGAGGCTCATTATTAGATGACTTCTTCAATGGCTACACTTCTGTTGTCTTTCTAAAGCAAGAGTACTATCAATAGGAGAAATCTCATTAGAGGGAATTTTGCCCTTATAAGGCTTTCAGGATCCAGACTTTCTGGGGATCTCAGATTAGAATCTGACCTCAATTGCTAGGTTTTCAGAATACAAGTGTGTCATTACTCATGTAACTAATCCCAGCAACTTGAACCAGACCATATATGTGAGAAAATGAATATGTATTTTCAAAAGCTTGCTGGATTGGGCCTTAATCCCTCTTTCCTATCAGATTTTATGTCTAGCAATTTTTGTTATGTATCACTGCATAACGCTTGGTCCTGTGGCTCCTGCTTTACAGGGAGGAAAGACATTTTTAAACAAGAAATTGCAGCAGTATCTATAATAAGGTCATTGGCTGAGATATCTTGTTATTAGACAGCATGCTTGCCAAATACATATGCACTGGGTGGAAAATATCCTTTCTTTCTAATTAAGAAATTAGACAGTAAAGATAAAAGTAGAGCATCTCCATTTCTGGACAACAGAGACATAACTCATGTCAGATGCTGCAATTCTTATCACTTTCTAATTATGCACATTTATCATGGTCATTCATCTACTTATCAGGTCTGCATGATGATACAAACATCAAAAAAGCACAAACAGCCATAAGACCTCTAAAGGAGCATGACTTTGGGTCTGACCTTTGAAAGCATATAAAAAATGTATCATCTTCTGTGTTAAAGACAGCAAAAGATTAAAATTTTAAAGATTAAAGACAAGCCTGCAGTATATATGTAAAAAAATCTGTATTATCAACATACTTTTAATGGCCTATGTCTCTTTTTGATTGTCCTACATTTCTCATTGCTCTGCATTGGGAGCCAGCCATTCAAATGATTTAAATCGCCACAGTTCCCCACTAAAGCTAGTCACAGCTGTGCCAGTTTACACAGACTAAGAATTAAGCCCCCATTCATTTCTGAAAAACAGTTGGCCTGGTCTGGTCTGATCTGCATCCCATTGTTCCAGTGCTCTAAAAGGATCTGGCTGCATTCTTACATATTGTCTCTGCACCTCCGTGTGCAGCACAACTACACCAGTGAGAAATCAGAAACAGGCCCTCCTCACACTGCCTCAACACTACAGGAAGCACAAGGGGCCTTTTTGTGTGTGTGTGTCTTGCCAAGTATTTATACAGAGGCTCATAGCCTGACTACATGGACGACCTGATAAAAATGAAGGTTTCCCTCTGTTAACTTTTGAAGTGACCAGCAGATTCAATAAATCAGGAAAATATCCTCTAAGAAAACTTAACTCCACTCCGAGAGCACATTGGCAGACTGATTTTTATACCTCTTTGTAAGGATGGCTGTCAGAAGAGCAATACATAGACTATAATTAGGAAATACCACTCAGAGACTTCCTGGTTGCTGCTACTGCAACCTGGAGGAAGGCAGAGCAAGAGGTTGAGCTCCGGCAGGCTGGTGCCCTTGCATCCATACTACATATCCTATTCCCCTGGGGGAAATTAAAGGTGAGTGAGGGCAACCTGCCTCCTTATCCCAGAAGGTGTAAGGAAAATAACACTGCATGGTAGAACTGACTGCAGCAGATAACTGCCCACCCTGTCTGGAGACATTATTTCCTCAGGGCCTCACCTTGGGAGCTGGCAGTCAAGGGAGCGCGCTAGGTACAGGTTGCTCATGTAGGCACCCAGGAGCTTTCTGATGCGTTGCTTCTGAGTACATTTGTACAAGTTTATCTAAATCAGAAAGAAGAAACAGAATACCACCCAAGAGCTCTTCTTCCCATGAAATTAAGCAAATATGAGCAAGGCATTTGACATGCAACCCAGTCTCCATTTTCAGTATAAACAGACACACAGTGGTTATGAGATCTCAGACATGTCATTTTAGCTTTCTAGGCATGAATTACAGGGAGTTGAACTGGATGTTGAAAACCATCTGTCAAATGTAGCCTTTTTGTCAGATGTTTAAGAATAGATCACAACTTTACAAAATAATGAATAATCTAAACCATATGATGAATAGTTGGTTTAGTTGATTTAAAAAGATACATCTGCCTACTTACAGCTTTTTCTGCAAATGCCATTTCACTAGACAAGCTGTGTCATACCTCCACTACATGGCTTCAGCCCCATAATCATAATAAGCACCTGAAAAAGTCATATGGATCTGGGAGATGATCAGGCAAAGGGAGGCAAGATCCCAACCTTAAACACTACTTTAAGCTCCAGATACTGCAGAAACATGTGTACCCAGTCTTCTTTAATGCTGAACGGTGTTGTCCCACAAGTGCCTATCTATATGGATAGTGATGTTAGTGGTCCTAAAAGTAACAACTCCAGATGGGAACAGTGTCACTATGAGCTTCAGCTTAGATTTGTGCCACTTTGGTAGCGTTGCCTGAAGAACCTGATGTGATACCAAGCATGCAGAGATGTTCTCACCAGCTCCCTAATACTCCCAGTGAGGACCATTAAATGATATGGGATGTCTGACCCACAATAGAGAGATGAGGATGGAACAATAAACAAAAAGAAAAAAAGACGGCAGAGTAGTGGTATTGGATATCACCAATGGTGGGTAAAGAAAGACCTTTCCCATTGATCTGAGACTCACAGGATGGGACTTGTCAACACCTTCAGTCTCACCATGCTGCTGTGCAGAAGCTGCCTTTATGAGAAACACCATATTCACCCTCTAGAGTTATTAAAATGCAGACCTTTTTTCTGAAGTGACAGCAACAGTCTAAATAACAATGGTCATACTTTTGCTATGGGGATGTTTAACTACTACAACCAGGATGTGACTATAATGCCACATAAAATAGGCCACCAAAGACCTACCATAGCATAGGACTTTCAGTGGCAAGAGAAGCCATGCCACAGAAAACAAAACATACGGACCAAACAACTGCGTTTTTTTGTGTTACTGATCCCTTGAGCCCATGCAGCCCATTGTTCCTGTTTTCAGTAAATTCTTGCTGGGGTTATGCAAGGATTCATAGCTTTAGCACACAGTAATCAATTTGAATGCTGAAGCACAGTGCTGAAACTACTCAAACAAAACCAAACCAACAGACACAAAGAGATAAAGTGTGTGTTTGAAAGCTGTACACTGAAGGTACTGGAACTATGTAGAGTAGCGGCATGGCACCACCAGACAGAGTTAAAATTCATGTGCAGGAGATAGATTACTAGCACATACTACAGAAGGAGATTAAAACTGAAATATGACAGGCTAACCATCACTGTTTTACAGACTGAAGGCTGGGCAAATGGTTAAAGGTGTTGGTCCTTTTTACACTACTTCACACATGAGTAGGATGAGGCCAAGCCCAAGCCCAAGGGGAAGCTCCTTCCCCTCTTTCTTCCCCACCCTCCCATTGCTGAAACTGTAGGATAGCAAAGGGATTATCCTCTTTGCCCATGTTTACTGGGTTTTGGTGATATTGCCAATGCATATCTGACTCAATCTATTGTGTTTTACAGAAAACACCAAACAGGTTAAATTAAAGGTCCGATAAATTATACACAGCGTATTCTGAGGAGGTTTAATAAAGAAAAGTATGCTTTAAAGTTTCATTCACGTCAGCTTTTTAAAGCAAGACTTACTGTTCCAAATGCCTTTAAGTGGATTTTTCAAGAACCAGAATAGAAAATGCAATGCAATATAATTGCATGATGTGACTTCAGTGACGGTATTAAGAAGACCGGCTGGTATTAAATATGAAACCTTTTGTGAATCTCAGATCCAATTTTGGGAGATTAATTTGCTATTATATTTGTACTGCTGTAAGGCATAGACTGAATTTTTTAGTTTTTTGTTTTTTAAAGATTTACCTTTCTGGAAGGTTAGCTCTCAGGATAATCTAACTTGTAATTAAGAAGATAGTCTTATAAGTAATAAATTTAGAAAGGAAGGGAATGAACTGTCTTTTAACAGACCTGTTTCATATATATGCAAAACAGAACAATTGAAACAAACTAATAGCTTCTGCAGCTTTGTAGAGCAATTAAACTTACTGGAGAGGAAGATGAGCATTCTGAGAGAAGATTCACAATATTTCTAGGAAGATCATTGGCAACATTTAATCAATCAGAACAAGATCTGTTTGAATATGAAATTTTAAACACACAGAATTAACACCTAGAGATCACTATAGGAATATATAAAACATAGAATTTAAAAATAAATGCTATCTTGATCAGTGACGGAAGCCCTCAGTTGTTGTGGGCTGTGAAATGGTATAAGCAGTATAGACAAAGCATGATGGGGCAATAGATCACAGTAATAACATTTGCAATAAACAATAACAGAACAAAGCAGGCATCTCTAAAAATCCCATGAGGAATTTGCCTTATCCATAATTTTTCTTTACATTTGAGAAACTGTGTCAGGAAAGACCATTACAGCTAATGGCACCAATTAATTTCTGCAACTTTTAATGACATCTTTCTGGGTAAAAACCTCTGATAATACCCCAGGCTCATGATTGATAGAAGCTTGTGTTTGATTTGTACCAGGCTGGTGAATTTTTTAGTATTTTTAAAGAGTCCCAGTGCAGCCAATCAAGCAATCAACATGAAATACTCAGATCTTCTCTTCTAAAGTACAAGAAAACAGAAAAACAATGGGACTTTCTTCGTAGTGTTGACAGAGTGTTGGTGATTTTATTTCAGTAGCTCTTCAGATGATGGATTACACAAATTTTTATTCCAGAAGAAAATGACAGCCAAAAAGAAATCTTTGATTCTCATGCCATTCTGGATATTATTCGACCCTTAAAATGACTGTTGAAATGCAGAGGAGATAAAAAATAATTGATTCTGAGGGTTGAAACATAAGAATAAATTGATTTGATATTTGGCTTTCTTGTCTTCAGCTAAGCAATAGGTTTCAAGCATATGATAAAATCCAGTCTGGGGTTCTTTCATAGATAAGTATTTGCAGAATTTAAAAAATGCAAACATAATTCCCAGTTTCATTCCAGAATAATTTAGCAACATCATTCTCTTATATTTTGAGATCAACTGTAATATTAAGCAGACCCTGGAAACAATACGTTTTCTTTGCAGTCTAGTGAGCTTCTTACAGCCATCAGAATAAAACCTTGTGTCCCCATGTCTGTAGCAGTTAAGACATACTGGGCCATCATGATATGAAACAGACAGACAAACAAACAAACAAACAAACAAATAAAATCTCCCAGTGAAGCCAGAGAAAATAATATATTTGTGGATTCATTCTACAGTGTGGCTGAGCATGTGGGAACAGTGTTTGCGTACGTATCTCTCTCTGTGTGTTTGAGCAATGGGGAGTGATACCTGGATATCACTGCTTTTAGCAAGAACAAAAACACAGCGGGGAAAGTGACAGGGGCTGGTTTGCTTAGCTACTTGCTTAGCACAGGACTGCCGTAATCAGGTTGTGCAGTTCTCATGGATAGCCAGCCAGGCCTACAAGCAGCAGAAAGATATGGCAGACAGTCCCGTTAACTCTGGTTTATTGCCCTGGCATAATCATGTAAGCCTGGTAAAGGGGCTCTGGGAGCAGCAGTCACACAGCTACAGATCACATACGCTCCACGCCTGTGGAAATCAGAATCCTGGCGTCTCAGACTTCTAATGGAGGCTTGGATGCGTGTCCTGCACAACTGCTCAGGCACTTTGCTGAGTCTCTGTGGTGACCTGACTGTATCTGTCAGTGCCTGCCTCCACATGCCTTTTTAATTGCTGTAGATGGGATGTGTGTCCTCACGGAGGAAATACAGGATATTTTCTCTGAGGCTCAGCTCTCAGAACAGCCTAACAACACTGTTTCTAGTTATGAACTCTAATAATTTCTGAGATCTTTGGCTTTGACGTTTGCTAATTATTTACTGTATGTTAATAAGCAGTGGGAGAGCGGATCTGATATACAAAACTACCTTGAAGGGTTCCAATAACATAGATTTAATTGATTTATTTGGAATATTTGCTGAATGCTAGAAAGTTTTAAAATTCTATAAATAACAAGACCTGTATAATCTAAATTTGGTCTTCTAATGAGTAACAAATAACAGACGACAGTAATGATCCTTTGTGAGTTGTATTTCTGAAAATGAATACTGTTACTTTGAGGTAATAACTATTTTATTTGCTTCTGATTGCTGATTAAGAGCCTCAACTGCTGTGTAATGGTAGCCACCTGTTTAGTTAAGTGCTCTCACCTGGACCGCCAACAAGGACCATACCAGCTCATGAAAATGGGCTAATGCTAGCCAATTTAGTCCATTAGTGGGGAGTTAGAACTGTAAATCCTCTGAAGATGATATATTTAATTCCCTCCAAAACCTAATTTTCTTTTACTGTGTTAGTCTATAAAAAAAAAGTCTTATCTATCAGTCTCTCCCTGCCTTAAAAAAAAAAAAAGTTACAGTTGTCCCTCCACAAGCAAACAAGTATTTCCATATTTCCCTTGGACAAAAAAATTATTTTCCATTACAGTTTTATAGTAAATGTGTCTTTTATAACAGGAAATTCTTGTTGTATTATCCATAATAGGGTTCATATCCATTGCCTACCATATAGTTGCCATACAGCTGTGATTTCACCAGAGGTTAAAATTTGATTCTCATAATATGCATTCTCCAAGAATCTTCAAGTTTTTATTATACCAAGCATTGCCCTTCTCAGTTCTTTACTGACATCTTTTTGAAGAATAATTATCTACCATAGAAAAATAGTACCTGTTCTTGTGTAAATCAGATATGACGAAGTCATATACTAGGAGTATTAGCAAATATTTATGTTTACTTTTATTGGCAGAGCTACTCAAAAGAATAGTTCAGTAACTGCAGTGCAGATATTAATTATTGTGTAATGATCAGGAAAGGTACTTTGGAAAAAATGCTGTTGGATTTTGGATACAAGTGTCCTATTTTTCTTTCCTGATGCCTTTGTGGACTACTGGGAATACTCCAACTAAAAAGTGAAATATGTCACAGATGACTCAGGTAAGCATGCATTTGTTTTGTGAAAAGATGTGTGTTTCATCCCAGAGCCTAATTCAGTAGATTTATCTGATACAATTACAGTGCTTTGATCACTCCAGAATAGGTGGTGTAGTGCGGGGTGTAGCTGTCCTTTTCCAATTCACTCTCCTTATCAGGATACATGTCTGTTGATTTGTTGGAAGCTGGCTGTTTTTCGTTCCTGACAAACTCCAGTGATTAAAATGTAGTGGCTTGCTCTTGTTCCCCTGATAAAGGTGACAGCTGCAGAGTTTCCAGTGTTAGTGGATATGGTCCATGCAGATTGCTTTTTAATGAAAGCAATATATTATCTTACCTAGAGACCCTGCAGCCTTACCTTGTTAATGTATTCTGGCTTGGCACCACATTCATCTATAAATTAGTTGTATTAAACATGCTTCTTACTATTTATCCAGTCTCTAAAGAGTTGTGTTGGTTTTTTTTTAGTCTATTTTGTTTGTAACTTTGTTTCATACCTTCTCCAGCAGCAGCATCATACACACAATGCACAGTAGAGTAGATTTTTCAGAAGAATATCTAGCATTAAACAATATTGTCACAGACACCTCCACACCTGACGACTTGATAATCCCCCACATTTAGCCATTAAAATATACACTAATGAATGGATGTGGAATCAAGAACACTTGATCATACAAGTCATATCTGCAAAGGTTTTCCCCTCTACTGCAATTTTAAAATCAAAATGATGGAAGTAACCTATAAAATAAAACAAAAAACCAAGGTTAAGCTAAACAAAGTTGTGTTTCTTAGCCGTGTCTCTTTCAAATTGTCTGAAATAGAGCAGATTGAAAATTCCAGTTGCGTTGTATCCTTTAACAAAATCTTGCAGGTCTATGGAACATCCAAATGCCAAATTCATTACTCCCATGAATGGCCTGTATCTCAGATATAAGTAGTGCATTCACTATCAATAGCTTATATTATTTTCACCAAACTTCATCTTGAACTAAATTTCAAAAAAGGGCTGGAATATCACTTAGGGACCAACTTCTGGTCTTATTCCACTAGAAGTATTTTTTTTTAGCAAAAGACAAATATTTAACTCGATTTATCTCATAAAATATACATAAAAATTGTAGAAGTTTAATTACACTCCTGTTATGTATTCCTGAAATATAATGAAAATTTAGTACATTGGTATAATTCAAAGGTGATCATTACGTTATCTTTAAATGTCCATATCTATCAGAATTTTTTTAAAAAGTGAAATATTTCAATAATCCAGAAATACACATATGTGAGCTAATAAATAGTGTGAAAATGTTCATAAATCTTAAAAATTAAATATGATATGGTCAGTGCAAAGACTTTCTCTGTGGAGGGTGTTCAGCATTTTGAACTGGAAATATTGGAATTTAACTCTTTTAGAATGCCTGCATGTCTCTGCTCCATTTGTATCTTTGTTAACAACGCATGTACAGTAGGAGAGATAAGTAAGGGATTAGTAAAGGATTTAAAAAAAGCCATTGGTTTATATACTCTCTGAACATTGCCTGCACAGTTAATTTTTTGAATTTTTACGTTTTGTGGGAAAGATAACAAAATACCACACCTGTTAATTTCCTCCATCTAAACCAGCACTCTGCTTCTCTTGTCGCTTCCTCGAAAAATGGTCTTTGACTGACCAACTTTCTTATGAAAATAAGGACACTCTTGAATTTCTGTTATCAGCAGCATGTTAGTTTCTTTTCTGTCTTGCTTTTGCTTACGTTGCATATTTTCAAGTACCTGAACTTGTGAAGTTTTTTTGTTTCAAGGGAATAAATAGTGATCTTCCGCTTAAACACCTAGTATCCATTGAACTTGTGAATGCAGACCTAAAGATGGAGAAAGCAAGCACGTAAACCTGTACTGTAATTCTGAGTAGGGCCATCAAGCCTTCTGGTCACTTAACCCGAAAACAATTCGCAGCTTGTTTGGGAACTACACTTTCTCATGCTCCCTTTTCTCAGGCAAAGTCTGCTTCTAAAAATAGATTCACTTTTTCTTCCTGTCAAATATGTGACATGTATTAAAGGTATAAGCACACCTCATGCAATAGTGTACCAAGTATTTTACATTCCCTCCAAAGCTCTTTGAAATCAGCAAAAAGGCTCCAGCTTCCTAAGTTACTTCAGACACATGTATTTGCTCCGTGTCAACAGAGATCATTTTATCGCTGTTTTCTTTTTTTCCCTTTGTAGCCATCTAAATTCCTGATTATATCATGCTGACATCTGAATCATATATATAGTAAATAACTGAAACCATAATCAGACATTTAATGTTTTAGCTGATAATATTTTGAGTGAATTTCAATCCCTACATAAGACAATTTTATTTTTGCTCTTGCCAGAAACAGAACCATGAATTTATACATGTACAAAACTGAACAGCACCAATTTAACACTGTGCTTATACCTTTCTTTGTGATCTAAGAAGGCTGCCTGCATGTACTGTACATCACCATTCAACTGCTTGGGACTCACACTAATTATCTGGATGGGTGCCTGTGTAAGCAGAACTGGTTCCAATAAAGCATAAAAAAATTTCACATGAAATTTTCCTTTAAGCATTGCATAGCCTTACAACATTGTTCTCTCTACTTTGTATAATGGTATTGGCATTGCTGTCACTGCATTACTGTACTTTGTGGAGAGTTTGTAGTACACCACGTGTTTCATAGGTCTAAAGAATATTTTATTTAATTTCAGTAAATTCCAATGTTTTTTATAAATAAGCTCAGTGAGTGATCAGTGAAAAAGCTTATAAAATTATGTATTATGAAATCCAAATTTGATACCCACATAGGAGGAGATCAAATGAAGCACCTCATCTGGCTAGAAGATATTAAGGACCATAACTAGCTTATTTTTCTATTTCTTGCCTTTGGGATGCATATATAGACCCTTGAACACACAGCCTGGAACACTTAGGTTTTGTTCCATCCTCTTTTCATTCATGAGCTGTGGTTAAGGAGCACTAAGCCACCAAATCAGATAAAAACCTCTGAACCTCCCCAGCCTGTAGCAGTAGCCTGTGTAGCAGAGAGGGGCAGTAGCCAGGCCCTGTGCCGTTTCTGTTCTTGGACCCAGATGAGGCCAGAAAGGTGAGGAGGAAACGTGATGCAGCAAAGACAGAGGATATGACTCCACCATCAGGAGAGAGAAGGAAAAAGTACAAAGACTCAAAAGGGAAAAAAAGAATTTTTATTTTGTCCTTATTAATCATTTAGACAACTGCACAGATCTGCAAAACATACACAAGCAAACCCACAGAGTGTTGTTTGTGGCATTTGTTCTTTACATATAACCAGCCGTTGGTTTGCAAATTGGTTCCTCTGATGTATTTCCCCCTAAATAATCTGTTTAAAGGAAACATTAGATACTCTCTACGGATTGCTCTCTACTATCTTTTTTGTATATCGTTGTTGCACAAAGAGATTTTGATTGACAAAATAACATGCTGGTATAAAACAAGCAGAAATGCCATCTCATAAATCACAACAGAAAGAAAAGAGATTATCAAAAAACTAGATACTGCAACCCATAGCAAAATATACCAGTAAATCATTCAAAGCAGGGTAAATTAGATAACACTGTCCATATACAATTACAGTGGTTGCCTCCAACAGCAGCCTTTAACTGTGACATGTTAATTGACATATATGCAATTAGGGCTTAAAATCAATTTTTTTCTATTCCATTTAAAATAAAAAAATGCTCTGTTCTGAAATCAAACACTCCCTTTTTAGTCAAGATGGTCAAGGAGTAGTACCAGGTTAGCAGCAGCACCTCAGCAGCATAATGCAAGCCAATAAAGGGTGGCTTTCCTGGATACTGTGAAAAACCGAATCCCAGGTTATTCCTGCACACTGTATGAACTCATTTATTATTCCAACTTTTTTCTACAGAACCTATTATATGCCAGGAGCCTTTGAAAAGCAAAATCTCTAAGGCACAATTTTCATAGAATCACAGAATCACAGAATCCCGAGGGTTGGAAGGGACCTCAAAAGATCACCTAGTCCAACCCCCCTGCAAGAGCAGGATAACCTAGAGTACATCACACAGGAACTTATCCAGCCGGGCCTTGAATATCTCCAACATAGGAGACTCCACAACCCCCCTGGGCAACCTGTTCAAAGAGGATGTAGCTCTTTCCAGGTAGATTTGAACTCCCACGGAACTCTAGTGTATCTGGTGTGTGGTCCCATGGGAAAGTGGTTGAAGGGACACCCTGGTACAGCACTGATCAGAAAGTTGAGAAGAGGTACACTGCCGATGTGATGTTTAAAGGCTATGAGAGTCACATACCTACTCTGCCACTGTTCTTTCATTAGGAAACTTAGAGCAGCAGTGCTTCCTTACCCAACTTGGAGAAGCATTGGAAGTGTTGACTGGTTTCAGTGAAAGTTTGAGGACTAAGGTAACTAGAAATGTGTTCAGTGTTACAGCATCACTGAGTGATAACAGCCAGCCTGAGTCCCAGCTCCCTTGTGCTTTTTGGCTGCTCACTGACACAAAGGCACATCAAATGGCTCCAAGACTCTAGGCTGACACATGGGGTGACATGAGACGGTCAAAAGGTCAAGGAGGCACATGCTTGCAAGCAAATATTTCTGTCTTTCTCATGCTGTGACCTGTTCTCTCTCTCCAGACATTCTTGCTGCTTGGGTGTATGAGAAACACACAAACCTGCAAAGCTTCCTGTGGCTACAGGCCACAAACCTAGTTTCAGCTCCTAATCTCTGTGGAGTTTGTGTTCCTTGTTGTGAGGGCACATGAGGTCTATGCACAGGGTATAGCCATAATATGCTGTGAGGTGCAGCAGGACAGGTGCTTCAGCTGGTCCTAAGTTCGTTCAGCTCGATGTTACCTTGTGATGCCTTCCTAAGGATGGATTTGCCACACAAATCTGGAGAAGATAGAAAACTTTCATCCCAAATTCTTCATTTAGATTCTGTTTCACATGCTTCTTCCTCACTTTTCCTCCCATTAGAAGATATTACCTTCCTGCTGGCTTCCACTGTTTATCCCAAGCAGGTTGTTCTGATGGATGGACAGTGCTGTTTGATTATGCCATCTGAATCAATATTGTATGCTCAACATATTTCTCTTTTCTCCATGTGTTTGGCAAAAAAACAAACCCCAAAAGACCAATATGAAAAAAATTTATCACAAAAACTTTCCTTGAAAGGTGTACAGTTATTTTCTGCATACTTTAAAAAGTTATACTTCATGAAATAAGTAGTGCAGTAACTTCGATATTTCTTGTGAATTTTCCTGTAGGGAAACATATTGTTTAGAAATACATGCTAATCATGTCTTTTAAATAATCAGATGACTGATTGTAAATTATGAAAAAGGAAATTATGATATTCTTTATGCATAAATTCTCAAAACTGATATTAAAACAAAATTATTTAGCCTAGTGCTTTTATCCCTGCTTTTCCCTTGCAGCCTATCTGTTGTCCAACCACTTCAGAAAGGATGAGGAAGTACTTTACAATTTCCACATAAAACCTTTTCTAGGTTGTTATGAAAATGTTGGTCCATTTGAGGAATCAGACATCATGTGTTACATTGTACTTGAATACAGAAACCCACCTCATGAAGTGAGGCATCTGTATAACATGGAATCCCAGGGAAAGGATGGACGTCACAAGTAAAAAAAAAAAAAAAAGGTTTTGTTGCCATTCGTTCTTCTTTCCTGTTTCTGTTTTGTTTCTGAATTGTAAGCTGCTGAATCAGTGATTGATTGTCTTTTATGCTAAGATATACAGTTCTTGCTTAATAAACACAAATGGAGTAAGTGTTAATTACACACACCATCATAGAACCATGAAACGATTTGGGTTGGAAGGGACCTCGAAGATCACCTAATTCTTGTCATGTGGCAAGAACAACTTCCACATGGCAACTCTACTCTTTTATTCTTGTAGAGAACATGAAATCTCAGGAAATAATAATAATCTAAACCAAACTCTTCTTCAGTGATAGTTGTAATCATAAGCGTACTTTATGACAGAGTCGTACAATGAGATTCCCTTGTGAATACTTGTGTGCACTACAACGTTGGCATTAATGCTGTATTGTTGAATTAGGCCCAGAAATAAGATGAATTCTGGTTACCGGTGCTAGATAACTACCTATCCTTTAATTCTTCGTGTGATTTAAAAAAAAAAAAAAAAAAAAATCTGCCTTGTTAGTGGAAACTTCGTATTTTTCTACTACTTAGTAGTAGATAAAGTTAGTAGTTTTTATCAGTTTCACTCTGTACACTTGATACGCAAAAGGCAAATATTCTGGAAAGTTCCCATTTTGTGTTCTCTATTCATGGTGACTGCAAACATGTGTAGTTCTAAATTACCTTCCTGGAAAATCAGGCAGGATTGAGAGCATGACACCCTTTGTGTCTGATCTTCCTGAACATAGAGGAAGCAAGTCAGTCTCACTGGGTGTGTGTTTGAGTCCTGCCCATTCCAAAACCATGCAAATCAAACTGCGCCTTAGTAAAGGGAGCAAAACCATCAGATATGCCTGCACTAGTCACTGCGGAGTGATGGGGAAGAGGATCTTCTCAGATTGCCCATAGCAGAGAGGGAGGATTGGTGCAAGGAAGAGGAGAAGGACACCGCTGCCCACACACAGTAACGCTTCTTTTGCATTGGTAACTTGAATTTGTATTTCTTTTCTGTTCAGACAGGAGTCCGGTGACTCTACCTGCCTTGTCACACAAACCTTACAGAGCATCCTTTTGAGTTAAAGAACTCGGCAAATAACTTCCTTTCTCCAGCTGCAGCCTCTGCGGGGCAGGAGGTTGCCCACTGCGTGGCGAGGGCCCCCTCTGCTGCCTTCGGAGAGGAAAGGAGTTTCCAGAGAAAACGCGTTTTTTCGGTCGGCGCTGGCGCTCCTGAGCACTGCTCTGTTGTTTTAGAGGGAATACTAGAGGCCAGCATCTGACCTGCTAAACGGATGCCAAAAGGAAAGTTTAGTATCTTTCTTTGCAGCAAGGCTGCGTGGGAGTAAAGAGGTGAGCAGGCCACTTCACAAGCGTTTTTCTGCATCAGTGCCTGTTGCTACCTGGTCATGCCACAATTGCACATTATGTCACATGAGATAATTAGTCATTTTCCTCACCCTTGCTGCCACTGCCAATGCCTGGATGGGAAATATGGTAGGACACTCATCCCATGTAGACAGTTTCTTAGCTTAGCTGGTGCTGTTAAAAAGTGGGCAGATTTACAGCCCTTATTTACGATGTTAGCAGTAAGCCAATACACCATACAATCAATATACAATCAATTTTCATATCTGGAGGCAGACAGAAGGGCAAAACTCAGCAGTCATCTTCCCAGCCCTACAGTGACAAATGACTGTGTTGCAGTTCTGCTTATAAAACACTCCTGATGGATCACACAAAAGATCAGGTCATCTACTTCATGTATGAGAAGGGGCGCTGATCTTCTGGCCCAGAAGAAATTCTGAGCCAATCTACCTCCTCTGTTTTGATTGAGGCTGTGTTCATTTACAACTAACACAGATTCTTACTGAATCTTCTTGCTTTGCTATTGTCCTTTGACAAGCTTATCTGCTTTCAGTCTCTGCCAGGAGCCTCATTGCTTGCTGCTACAGTCAAGAAACCCAAAGAAAATACTATAAGAGCTCAGAAAAGCTCTTACCAAGTATTGGAAATACATCCACTTGTCACTTTTTGATTTTTCTAGGCTGATGAGTAGCAGACAGCCTCTGCTGTAGGAAAGATTGGGCTTAGAGACTGACAGGAAGCAGAAGTCCATAATAACTTTTTTTTTTTTTTTTTTTTTTTTAAAGAGCAAAAGCAGAGAGAATGCGAATCTGGATAAAGTGAAAGTCATGGCTTATGGACTACCCTTCCTGCCTCCTGGGGTCTACTTGAGATATTCTCTGGCTTTTTCCAAGTGCTTCCTTTAAGCTTGATGCATACATAAAACTACAAAAAGTATAACTAACTGGAGGGTTAGCGTCATCTGAATAAAGGTAAGCCAAATAGGCTTGCAGAGGCTTGCAGTCAGTGCTGAGGAGCTGATGTGAGAGAAGTTGTTACTATTCCTGTGTCTTTTTTAAGTAGCAATGAAAGAAAAAAGATGTTTTAGATAGGATCAGCTGTAGTAAATGTTTGGGTTATCATGTGCTGGTGTAAAAACGAGCCTTAAAAATACAATGCTCCTCCAAGATGATTCCTCTGTGATAAGTAGACATGCACTGATTATTCTGGCTAGCAGCAGGAATCAAACAAGGACAACATCTTTTACTCTAACTGGCTAAAAAAGCTGCAATGCTGCCTGAGAGGAGAATGGTCCTTTCCAAATAATGGGTTTTCTCAATAAAAAGAATCTGCTCTTACTAAGATCCTTTGTGGCTGTCATCTTGTAACAGGTTTAGTTCTATGTTTTAAAGTGCTCTGACAAAGCTGATAAATTTAGGTGGCATTTGTCCCTGAAAAAGACTGAAAGCAGAAAAGCAAGTGCATCTCCAGCAGAGGCCAGTGGATATATCAAAGTAAGACAACTTCTCAAAACATGTGTCAAGTGCTGTGTCATAGATCTGTATAGACTTGTTTCTAGAAGTGTTCTCAGCACTCACTAGCACCAGGAACAGCTATTCGCATGGAGTATCACTGCTCAGTGCCTTGTCATTCATCATTTCACAGTCCTCTCTTTTCTGCTTCTTTTTCTGCAGTCCTACTTCACACTTTCTTTTCTGAGTTTTGTATTTGTTGGTGCATAAATAGAACTGGGATTGTAAAATATTCTGCTTGGCAGCCAGGCTTGGCAGTTCCAATCAATTAAGACCATTAGTCACGATGGGATGGAAAAGGCAGCCCAGGCCCAGGGCATATAAATGCTCTAAGGGCCCAAAAATTCTCTTGGCAGCTGAAGCCCCAAGTAATTCAGTCTGCTTAAATTACTCCAGTGTGCCTGTGCTAGCATAGTGTGGTTTGCCTCTTACTTCTGGAGTGAGTGGGACCTCTAGAATTGTTTCTGAGATGCTGACAAGACATTTGCTTGCCTTGAGTCCTCAGGGTGAGCAGCAAGGATAGGGGAGGTAGTTGTCAGGTGTCTGGTGAACAGCCCCTGTGGGTGTGGGTGGGCAGCCTGAGATGTTTAATGGGAGGGGAGCTGTGAAAATGCCCAGCTTCCTGCACCCACACTGTGATTCTGGTCAGTATCACAAAAGTGATGAAGGTAGCACTTCTAGCTCAATTGCATCTGCAACCCTGCTCTGCTTCTACAGTGAAATACGGTCCAGCCCCGACAAGCCATGGAGAAAAGCCCCATAGGAAATACCTTAAAACAGAGAAACACTGGTGGCAGTCCAGCCAACAGCTCATCCTTTCTCTCTGACTAATCACTGCACAATTCCTAGCGCTGATCTTAGGGGCACATAATGCAATGGGTGGTAAGTTAATATTAGCTGTTCCTCAGAATTGTGCTCACATCTGAATTACAAATGAATTACAATCAAGATAACTTACCTTCATGTTTACTTACACACCTTCTACGGATTAGCTCACAAGGGAAAAAGGTATTTCCAACAGCTATCTATTTGCCCGCAGCTGGCACAGCACGTACACGCATTGCAACACCGTTTTATGTTAGTTCATCTCGGCTGTTGTGCAGAGTGCTGGAAGAAACAAGGACCAAAAGTAACTACATTACTGCTGTAGATATGGATTCCTGAGTTTCACTTGGCAGCAGATTCACCTTGTGAAACATAGGTTCCATTTCTCCTACATGGACTTCCTGACCTGATACCAGCTCTAGCACACAGTTTTCAGAATTACTTCTGGGTACAGCAGACTGTGGCAGTGATTAAGGCAAGGGCAGAAGAGCTCAAATTCATCAGCTAGCTCAACATGGGTTATAGTTTTGGATTTAAGGTGGACTATAGTCAATGAGAAAAAGAAAGCATTTTTTGTTTCAGCTATGCTTGTGCTGTAGTCAGTGGGTACTTGCATGCAGCACAGACTGTATACTGTACACACAGAGCTGTGAGTGTTACATACACATAGCAATAGCTGATCCTCTCTATCAGATCTTAAAATGTTAGTTTTGGAAAACCATTCTGCTGGAAGTGGTGCTTTGGTTCCAGCAGCAGTCTTATCTTGCTGAATTGATGGTTCAGACGCTGTTCCTAAGAGCAGATCAGTCTCAAGCTATGAGGAAAGCCAGACATGACCATACTCCTGTCTTCTTTGGTCCATTTTTCAGTGTGGTCATTTTAGGTAGTCCTTCTCCAGTTCTCAATATGGTTCCTAGAGTTTCTGTGACCTAACAAGCTGAAGACCAAAATTATAATCACAGGATGCAGGCAACAAATTCAGATCACCTCTCAGGTTAACCTAAATGGGGATTCATCCTCTTAGTTGCTAACTGAAGGCTACCTTATAAATATTTTCTGTTAAAATTCATAACAGACTTATTCACTGGGGTGAGGTATTTTCCTAATTTTACTTCTTGCCCAAAAAAGCATGTTATAAATGAACATATTCTCCTCTGGCACTGTGAGACCTCTTTGATCTACTCTTGCTTCTTTCCTCCTATCAAGGAATTCGACTTTGTATCCCTGTACTGAGTATTCACGTCCTTTGTTAGGCCCTGTTTAAGCTTTGCTAAACCCTGGATTGCTTACTTGCCCAACAAATATGTGGGTCTCATTTACCTTTTAAAGTAACCAAAACTGAAATTATTGATTACCTGTTTCCTTTAGGACATGTTGTTAAACTGCTTCACTTCCAAACCAGAGAAACTGCACACAGCAGAAAATCCCTCTGAAAATGTAAAAACGTCAATGGTGCGTCTGATGACATGAATGTTTATGAAGCCACATAATTCATCATTTGTTACTACGGAACTTGTTCCTACGGGGATTAACTTTTGCCAATAAATATACCATATGCTGGATCCTGTATGGAGATTTTTAAAGCTACCTTACTAAGTCATTAAGGATCTCCCATGACAAGTATGACTAAAATGGGCCAAACCCACCAGGGTTCCCCAGACCAGTGAAGCGTGTGGGTTAAAGGATGAAGTCATGTCTCATTCGTGTACCAATTCTTCAGTGAGACATTTACAACTAAATAGCTTGCTTGTGACTTGTCTTTTGAGAAGAACTATTACTCCTTTGTGAGGACATGGACTTAACCCTCCCTTTCCTCCAAAAAGAGAGGAAAGGAGAAAGAACACAAGTGCACGTAAAGAAGAATTTGAGCAGCAATCAGTGGCTGATGCAGTTTAGATTCCACTGAGAACCACGGAAATCAAAGATGGTTTATTAGCAGTTTCCTATTACTCTCAAATTGTAACTTATTTTTTGAATCAAAAGACTAAATAAAAGGGGAGAAACCCTAGTTTTCAGAAGCTGGCCTCTCATAGAAAGTCTTGTGTGTTCCACTTTCATGATGTCATGGTCTTTCCTTAGCAAAGTTGCCTGAAACTGCAGAGAGAGAAAATGGGCTTTCCAGCAACTGCAGCAGGAAGCTCTGTGAGACAGACACAGGCATGAGCTCACTCCTGGTCTGTAGCAGCCTGTACCAACCAGCTCAGAAAATCTTTTTGCAGACGGTAAGAAAGCATGAAGTTGCTTCTTCAGCTATCTTACTGACTCTCAGGCCAAAATAGTTAATATCTTTGTTGCCCCTCATCAGGCTCTCCCATGTTATGCTTTGTCAGTAAATGAAACAATGGATCTTTAAAACACACAGTCTGTCTTTGTGCATGCACAGACTGAAGCTCTCACAAAACTGTGTTTGCTTTTGATATAAACCCATTATATATACACACCCAATGCTGCATGTGCTGAACTAAAACCTAAATCCCATCACTGGAGACAAATTTTTCTAAGAAGTAAGAATGACTGGGGGCTGGCCCACAGCATGTGAGAAACTCTGAAGATCTCTGGAGATAAAAGACATTACTTAATTGTAAACAGTGGGAAAAAAATCCCAGTATAGCTGAAAAATAATGACAAAATTCCCAAGGAACTTCTTTAGAAGGAAAATTTGGCTCATATGACACAGTATAGACGGCTAAATTTTATCATGATGGATAAAGTGTAAATGACTAAATAAAAGAGGAAAAAACTCCAATGAAATAAAAGCAATAGTACTGTCTATTTTTCAATGTGATCTTACAATAGATGCTCAAGATAGACACAATGTTAGGCTTTTAAGTTTCCGTTTGCATTAACAGAGATTTCCTGAAGGAAACCATGCTAGATGAGGACAGAAACCTATCATTCAGGCAATATTCAGATGAATGTATGTACTAGCTGTAAAAATAAATATGTCTTATTTTCTTTATCTATTAGGTAGAACTCATGTTATAACTAGCAGAAACTCAGCAAATCTGAGAGGAGGTAGCATAAAAGAAGACCAGAATGTGTCTGCTTATCTGTTTGAGGTGTTTAAATATGAAAACCTTTCAATGAAGCCAAGCCTAAGCAATTAACAACCAGCTAATCCTGTTGGCCTGACCAATCCACAAATGGCATTATTTTAGTGCTACAAAAGAAATGGTTTATAGAACGGGCATATGGGACACTTTGCAGAACAGTTGCAATAGCCAAAATTAACCAAGGCCTGAAGCCGTACGTGAAGGCACTTTACTGAACAGAACAAAATGAGATACCTGCTATATGATTAACAGAATGTTTTTCCTTTCCACGCTGTGGAAGGTGCTGTCTTTCTTTTCCCCCCTCCTATACTTTAAATAACTCTACATGTCCCTGTATTTGAATAGATGAAAGTTGTAGTGTACCTGGTAATTTGAAATGAGTGCTGTGTAAGTGATCTGTTCCTCCTGCAACTGTGAGTGGCACACAGAAAAAATGATAGATATTCTGTGTGTGCGTTTTGGAATACAGAGTACTTAAGAGTCCACATTATCTTGACCATTACAGAATGGTTCTGCTCTGAGAGATGTCAGGGAAATGACACTGAATAGTCTTCTAGTGAAAAACAGTCTGTGACAGCCCAGCTGCTTACAAATCATTAAGTTGCCGATTTTTTCTTTCCTATCAATAAAGTGAGATAGAAAGCAGAATGAAGACATTTAGCAGATAGACAGTTATCAAATACAACTTCTTGAGAACAGAGGATGCTGATTAACTGTGGTAGCTGTGAGAAGCCATCTCATCCAGGTAATTATGATGCCTCTGAGATCTGCAGGCCTATTATCTGGAGCAGTACCATGATTTTTGGCGGCTAGATTTTTTTCCAGCAGTCATTGCTACACTACCACAGACTTCTAAACCATTTTTTTTGGCTGATGAAACAGGGAAGGCTGGAGTTCATCATCCACAAGCTGATTTCACTTCTCTGCAGGTGTCCAGTGCTGGCACCCAGACAGAAATGAGCTCTGCTGTCTTTTGAGCCATGGTGTAACACAGTCTTGTTACAAGTACCGTGGTTATCAAACTAGGGTTATTTTCCCCCTAGTATTATGGCCACCAAAACTTACCTTATTATTATTTATGAGTTTCGAAACAATTGTCAGTGTAGTCGTGCCCTCTTTAATAACAACAGGTTACCTCTGGTTTGAAGATGAAGTCTCAAATGCCCTTTAAGTTCTGTCTCAACAAGGCTGCACCCCAACAAAGCACAGTGCTTCTATGTTGATTAGGTCAAACCATTCACCATTGCAGAAGTATTGCGTTAACTTGGAATAAAATAAAATGACTAACAGTGAGTTTGCCTTTATTCGGGAATATTTTGTCCTCAGCTGATGCGAACTTACTCTCCTGTCTCTCATCATTTGCAAGCACACCCTGAGGAAAACAGCAAAGCAGTAAAGCCTCGTAATTATACGTATATCGCACTGTTTTGGAAACTCGCATGATCTTGCGCTACCTTCACTCTGCGAATTTCTTGCCGCTTCCAGAGCTATCCTGAATTGTTGCGCGCTCTGTCTCCCTCTGGTGGTCAGTGAGGCAGCCCAGCAGTAAGTATCTCCAAGTTGCTGTGGTCTGCCTGGCTGCGGAGTTTCTCTACACTCAGGATAACATTCATTTTCCACTTAGCACCCAAACGACTGCATGTGAACAACGTCTGCATTCTTCCCTGAAAACCCAATTTTTTAACAGCTTGGTCCCTGCAATAAAAATTTTGTCAACAGTTTGCTGAAATATGTTCCTGTAATACTTTAATGCCAGAAGCTAGAGACCAATCTAAAGAGCTACGCTCTAAAAACTGGAGCATGCTGCACTTGAAATGGCACAAATAAGCATCCAAAATACAGAAACTAATACTCTAAGGATAGTTGCTAATCGGATGATTATACTACTGACTTACAATTTTGCAGTTACCGGGTTTCCAATAGAATTTCAATGCTCACAGTTTGAACTTAACTTCTAAAGTGTTTGTACATAAAATCTTTCCAAACTATGTTGTATCAAGTTCTATATATATGATTAGGAAAACTTTGGCTCCTGAAAAGGATTTCATCTAAAATATTTCTTAAACAGCTCCCTGGTGCTTTGCACGACATGCTTTCATTGCTTTGAAGTTACCGTTATTCTGAACAAGCAGTGTTTGATTAACAGATGTTCTGCTACATAAATGCACATCAGGAGCAAAAAATTCCAGAGAAAACATTTAAGGTTAACAGGTAGCTGTTAAGTTATATCTTATACCTGAGCCATCTTGAATTCTTCTGTTTTATATATATACACATACATTTACGTATATGTATAAAAGAATATCTATCTATATACTCATCCATCCATTCATCTAAAGGATGGGGGTAGAAGTGAAAAGTCATTCTCTGTTAGAAATTGATTTTTCCTGTTTCTGGGTCCCTGTGCTCTCTTTGCTTTCAGAATAGAATCATAGAATCATAGAATAGTTAGGGTTGGAAAGGACCTTAAGATCATCTAGTTCCAACCCCCCTGCCACAGGCAGGGACACCTCACACTAAACCATGCCACCCAAGGCTCTGTCCAACCTGGCCTTGAACACTGCCAGGGATGGAGCATTCACAGCTTCCCTGGGCAACCCATTCCAGTGCCTCACCACCCTCTCAGTAAACAACTTCTTCCTTATATCCAATCTAAACTTCCCCTGTTTAAGTTTGAACCCGTTACCCCTTGTCCTGTCACTACATCCTGTCACTAATGAATAGTCCAATCCTCAGCATCCTTGTAGGCCCCCGTTCAGATACTGGAAGGCTGCTATGAGGTCTTCACGCAGCCTTCTCTTCTCCAGGCTGAACAGCCCCAACTTTCTCAGCCTGTCTCCATACGGGAGGTGCTCCAATCCCCTGGTCATTCTCGTGGCCCTCCTCTGGACTTGTTCCAACAGTTCCACGTCCTTTCGAGTACTTGACTGAACAGTCCAAGAGATGGTGACTTCCACTAGCTTCAAAAGGTGCAGTTATGAGGGAAGTATGAAGTGACTTTTTGACTGCAAAGCACTTCTCTAAGAGAGAGCAATGGAGATCTCAAAGTGACTTAGCTTCTTTGGTTTTAATCAACACCAAACTCTCTTCCCACTAGTCTCTGCTGGATATTGCCTGGTCCTTGTTTCAGATGCTGTTCAGAACAAATAACAGACCTGTTTTACACACCCAGATTCTGGACTAAAAACTTTATGCTGAAGTACAGATCTCTTCTCTGTTTCTACTGAAAAAGGCGGGAAAGGATGAATAACAGCTCCTCAAAGGTGCCTACTATTTTTCATGTGTAAAATTTCTTTACTCAAGGAAACAAGAAGTTCAAAAAGAGCAATCATCTCTACTTTCCCTGTAGTGGACTTTTATAAATAAAACCTGAAAATAAACTGGAGCATATATAAGCATTTGATTCCCAGATGCTTTTTGTCTATTTCACATTGCCTAATTAATTACGTGCATATTTTATGTTTGTTGTAAAAGTATAATAAAAAGCAAACTTTTTTTATGCTGTAGCATAAAAAGGATTTTCTCTCTGTTTCTTTTACTGTGCACTTTGTTGCAGCATTAGCTTAGCTTGTTCATGTGAAGACAGAAAAAGGTTTCAGTATGGATACCTATGCTACAATTTGTGTGCAATCTTTGTACACAGCGTTTTTAAACGTTTTGAAGTACTCTTTAAAGCATCTACCTAAAGCACCTTGGGGTTTGTGAAGACACAGCACAATTCAATTGAAAACTGGCAAAAATCATCTCCAATGCTGACACTGGATGTCAGTGGGTGGCAATTTTCCATCACAGAATTAGAGATGCTCATGAAGAAGGTTGACTGTTTTCTAACAACTTCATACTATAGAGGAAGCATAGTTTCAGAAGAGCAGCTTAGAAGAGGATGCCCAGGAACATATCAGGCAGACACTTTCAAGCCAGCGATACATCCGAGTGTCTTTTAGGTGAGAACAGTCAGCACTTTGCACACAGCATTGCTTGTACTTCGGTTAAAGGAATATATTTATTTCCTGCAAATGCACTTCCAGGGGATACAGAAATTACAGGATGTAGATTTTGAGGATATTTCATTCTCCTAATTAGATTTTATGAAGTCAAAGTACAATTGTGAACTGTAGCATCATCTGTAAAGGATGAGCTAAACGGTATTTTTGCTATCAAGTGTCTCAGAAAGCAATTTATACAAATGCGGCTGCTGTATGATTTATTCACTTGGTCCTGCACATGCAAATAAAAGACCTGGAGTGACACGGTTGTAACCAACATCCTATTGTGTATTGCCGAGTGAGACCTTCTGGAAAACAGAAAATGTTCCTGTTTTACACGTGTTCTCTCAGTGCAGCTCTTTTTCTGCACAGGCCTTGCTTCCCTCCCTGGCAAAGCAGGCATTTGGGTAAGGCAGTAGCACTGCTGCCACTTTGCAGGTGTCAGAGAAGTGGAAAATACAGTAGCTATTGATGAGTACTTTAGACAGCAGCTGTTGCTGAAAATGTAATTCTCCTGTATCCTTTTCCTCTGAGAATCTGGCAGCAGCAGCAGCATCAACTCTGGTTTTCAAGAGCCCTTCACCAGTTCCTTTTCACAGCAGGAGCTCAGCCCTTTATCACTAGAACAGTGAAAGTAACTTTTTCCTGTGCTGCTGGGAGAAGCCACGTTTATCTTGTTGGTGTCTCTAGGATGCTTTTTTATGCATAGCCCGAGCTAGTGAAAGATGGAATCCATGTTCAGGCAACAAGGAAGGGAACTAAGGAACCAGGATCACTCCCGGGATTGTCACTTTCTCATCCCACACTTGCTTTACTAACTTGCTTGCTAGCTGCTCTTCACCAAAATGGGCACCTTCAGCTGCTGCTGGAGGCTCTTCCTTTTCACTAAACCTGGACTGGTCATCTACCTCAGTGAGTGATCTCTCCTCTTACCTCCTGTGTGATCTCTCCTCTTACCTCCATGCACAGTGAAATCTGCGGATCCTGTAAAAGAACTTTTTCTTATAGCTCAGAAAAAGTTCTCATCACCTGTGAAAAGTGATAAGTGGTATTGCACTGAAGAAAAAGATTTTATCTGGTTTATGAATAGACCAGAAACTTACTTTAGAAGTTGCCACAATGGGGGCAGATGTTTTTAAGGAAGCTGAAAGTTATATCACCTATTTGATTCCTTAGCAGACCTGTATGTGGAAATTATTTGACCAATGTTGTCAGATAATAAATGACATATAACAGACCTCTGGCAGAACTGTTGGTTGTCTTGACAGTGCTAAGAGTTGCAAGACCTCAGCAGTTCTCTCTCTTTAGCTAATTCTGCTGCAGCTGAATCACAGACCCATTAAAAGAGAGCAGTCTGAAAGAGACCTTGGGAGGTCATCCAAACTCAACTGTCGGCCCCATGGCATTTCTGATGGTTGTTGCTGGCATGTCATTTCTGACAGTTGTTTCTCCCACCTGTTCTTAAAACCCTCCAATTATGACCTTCTCACATCTTCCCCCAGGCTCTTTATTCCAATGCTATCATTACTTGTGTAAAGTTTTGCTAACACATAACCTCCATCCCCTTTGCTATAGTTCTATATTCACTGCTTCTTGTTCTACCCTTAGTAGACAATGTGCAGGTCAACAAGGAGGGATAATTATTCCCATCCTCCATTTTAGTTGTGTACTGGAAGACGATTGTCTTGTCTTTGTCACTTGTGGGTTGTTTTTTTTTTTTTTGGTTTTTTTTTTTTTTTTTTTTTATACCATCTAGATGTAAGTTTATGTTCATGTCTGTAGAGGAAGGAGGGTAAACTCCTTTCAGGCTCTTTCCCTTCCAGACTAACCTAATTTTTATTTTGTCTTTTCTTGGAGCAGTATTGCTGACTGGCAGAAGAGATAAAAAGCTAGCTCTGTGTTCTAATAGCCTCAGGATTTCTTATCAGTTTCCCAAATATACCCAGAATAATTACTTTCCTTCCTCCTGTACACTGCTTGCCAGTAAGCACCCTGGCAAAACACCTAGCAGTTAGAGTGGGAAAGGAAATAGCTGTGCAGAAGTCAAAGACAAAGAGTAACATGTTCTTCAGGAAACAGATGGCTTGAGCTTATATTTATAGTTATCCATTTCTGTTAGACAAAACCAGTCAATGTTACAAAATGTGGCGTATGTGGAAAACTAGAGTTTAAATGTGTGCAAGGAGGATGGATTTCTCCTGGCTGAAATCTCTAATACCTGGGTCCAAGTTACATGTTGGCTGGTCAATATCACAAGGCAAATATGGGTACAAATAGTGGGCAGTATGTCTGGTGTATACAAGAAGGTGATATGTCAGTGATATAGTGCAGAGGCTGAGCATGTACTGCAGGTACAGTGCATGGGTTGGGCTTTTTCACTTGGGCAACATATACTTAACATAGTTCTGTGACTGACAGACATTCTGGTTAGAGGTCATGCATTGTACCCATTTCTCATGCACAATTGTGTACTTACTTGCAACTCCAAAATGCATTTATGAACAGAGAATCAAGGTTATACAAAAGCTATCTGAACAACAGGCTATACTCGAGTACAGTTAATGTGTATTTAGAAAAACTTTTCTGAACTTACAATAGGAAATTAAATACAATTTGAGAAATTATTCCTGTCATATAATTGAGAAATCATTTCACAACAGACAATTAAGCCTTGCAGTTGGATGCTGCAAATGCAGGGACTATATTTTTCACAGACCTTTCTGTCAAATTTTCATCAAGTAGGTTTTTAAAAGGATAAGAAATATTTCAAAGGTACTGGGAGCTGAATCTTAGTTGACATGCAAACAAAAGTTGTCTCACTATGACATCCATTCACTAATCCATTAATTCATAGCTACCATATGATGTGCTGACATTTTTACTTTACTTTTGACTGTGTTGCATGGCCATATTCTGACATTGCTGTAATGCTAAGTGATGAAACACGCAACAAATCAGCTCTTAGAGAACCTTCTGTGACAGTTACCATTTTGTTATAAATAAGCGGATGTTGGAATATAGTTTTTTTTTTTTTTTACTGCTATGCTGTCAATTGTATTCTGCTGTGCCATTGATCTTATGTCAGCTTGATGTTATAAAAAGGCTTCTGAATGGCAGTTACAGTGAAATTAATATTAAACCTAAACTGTTTGTCTCCTACATCTCCTTCACACACCAACTATGCTGACTATACCTATATTAATCATTAGTAACTCAGTAAACCAATGTATTTGCCCTCTAATATGGGGACTGAGAGGCAAATAGAAAAAATATTACTAAAGTGCTGCTCTACTAATGCAGAACAAAGTGTAGCCCACCATCCTGTTGATGAAATAAAGTCTCCTGCTTGCAGTTTGAACACTGCATGTAGCCATAGACTGCCCATCTCAAAATACTTGAAACAAACGTGAATCAGCCAACCATGAAAAAAACAAGGCTCCTAGCATATGATTTTTCATTCTTGAAAAGAGAAGAAACAGAAATTATATAAAACTGGGAACTCACTACGGCTCTCCAACACCCTATTTATTACCTTTGGTACAGAACTATCAGACAAACACAGAGAGCTCTTAGTCTGACATCTTTGGGGGTGACAGAACATAAAAAGCCCTTCCTTGTATCTATGGGCAGTTTTATTAGGACACACAATGGTTCACTAGGAAATGACTTCACTATCTTCTTTTGATTAGAAATTTCTGAGTGGACAGGAGAGGACTTTTTCTGCCAAGGGTTGTAATCAAAGGGGTTTGAGCTCCTGTTAAAATCTTTGGCTGATATTTTCTGAAGATGTTCTCTGCAAAATCCCATGTCGGCTCTTCTGCCTCTGCAAAATGCTTTCATTTGCTGACAGAAGCCTGACTTAGACTCACGCCAGGAGGGATCTGCCTGGAGGATTCTAAACCAAACAGGAGTTATGGCACCTGGACTCTATAGCTACTAAGGATACAAATATGCAGAGCACAAGCTTCAGCCAGCTGAAGATCATAGAATCAGCATTTCTCTAATAGGAATAACATCAGACATGTGGGCTTTGGGGCCCTAAGTAGGAAAGAAACTACAAATTAGGAACAATGAAATCAGCAGTTTATACAGCACGAGTTCAACTTCTCTAGAGATAAAACCCTCCAGACACTACTTTTTATGCTTATATCAAGCTGACCTGTTTTGCACCAGCTAGCACTAAAACTGCTTTCTGCCCCAGTGTGCTCACGAACCATGGAGAGCCATATGAAGAGCACGTGTAGCTCTCACTTGAAACACCCAGCCCTCCCCAGATGTATTCAGTTATACAATTACCTGGGACAGGAGTCTTCATCATTTACCTAGCAGGTATCTTTGACCACAGACTCTGAAGATCTTCTGTCATCCCAATCCCATCTCATTTAGTAACCTCTATTGCCATAGAATACTTGCATAATTTGATTCACCATATGCTGTATGAAAATGTACTACAGAAACAGATACCCTGCAAAGAGCACGTCATTTAAATCCTTTGTCTCCAGAACAGGCAATTTCTTTCTTCTGGAGCTTGACAATGCTTACACCTTGTTTCAAATCCTTCCACAGAAGTCCAGTTTTATCCCCTGTTTCAGTCAGATTCTACACATATCTAGTCTAGCAGACTTTACATATCTGCAGCCAGTCAAGAACACTCAGCAGGACTGATGCTTCTGCCATTCATACGAGTGTAGTTAACTCTCTTCATCTTTCAAAAATGCTACCTGCCAATTTGTTTTAAGCCCATCTACCACACACAGGATCTCTCCTCATGCTCTCTTTCAGCACTCTGGCAATTGCAGCACATATGTCTCATTTCACTTTGCATTCAGATTTTTTTACACACGCAGATGACAGGAGGCCTGTTAGAGGTATTGCTGTTCCTGGCTGACATGTATTTTTTGAGGTTTGGTTGTTTCTTTAAACAACACAGTTCAGGTCAGCTAGAGTGCTAGGTTTATCACCTTAGTTCAAAAATCCAAGTGTTGCCAAGTGACAAATAAGAATTGTGGAAAGAAAATCAGAACTTCATTTCTGTAAGTGCAGGCCTTTGCTGTTTCTATTTGTGGGGGTTTTCGCTGTTGCCTCCATTGGCTCTTTTTTATCCAGTAGTACTTTGTGCTTATCCAAAGCCTATAAGCAGGGTGCCTGGGGCATTCAGTCACCTTGGTCCGTGGCAGCTGTATGACTAAACGTGACATCACTCGGAAGAGTAACTGAAAGAAAGACATCTTTATCTCACTTAGTTAAAGGTGTCCAAGTACCATGTAACTCTTCCAAGAAATCTATTACCTCAACTTCCCCTGTAGTAAATAAGAAGGGACTTGTACTCCTGTAAATGAGATATCTATAATATGTATGATGAATCATACTCAGGAAGTCCCTCTCTCTTATCACTGACCAGAAAGGAAGTCCAATGGTCAATATGAACACAGCAAAAACAGGCAAGAGAAACTGCACAGAAAGCAACTCCTTTGTACTTAATCAAAATCTTCTTGAGTGTCCATATTATTTACTTACTAGTTCTACAATTGCAGGAATTTAATTTACATGATCTTGTCATTTTTGACATCCCTGCCCACTGCAGGGAAGTTGAAACTAGACAATCTTTAAAGGTCCCTTCCAACCCAAACCAGTCTATGATTCTATGATAGTCTTTGTGATAAAAAATTTCTTTGGCAAACTGCCTGTGACTTCCCTATGTTCTATTAGAACAGTCAGTAAAATAAATCCTCATGCATTTGGATCTTTCTCATCAAACCGTAGCAGTCTTCAAATGGAAAGCGATCAATATAACCAACACAAATGTAAACACACATATCTGAAATAAATAAATGTGTCAAGTAAAGATTGTGTAGTAGTCTGCTTTTGGATGCTGTGCCACATGACACATTTGCAGAATGTACTCACAGTTTACCAGAAATAAAGTGAGTTCAGTAAGAGATTGTATTTTATCTGAAAGGTTAAAAGAACATTTAGTAAAAGGATCATGACATTTTTGACAGAATATGGACTAGATCTTAGCAGATTGCTAAGCACATTGCTAGTGTTTGGCAAGTAACAATAAACAGTAATTAAAAATTTTATTTCTATTTTTATTTATTTATTTATGTATTTTTACACATTTTAAAGCTGAAAAGGGATCACTAAACATTAAAACAATTCTTGACTCAACTGGTTGACTGAACTGGAATCATGGTACTGGACACTGTCTCAGTATCAGATGAACACCAGAAAGGCCAATAAAGCACTTAAGGCTTAAAGATGAAACAGTGAAGTATAAAAAGTATCTGCACTCAACATGTCCTATTAACATCATCTTTATTTCCTTTTTACAAAAAATAGAAATAACAACAGACAAAACATACTCAAAAAATCAATGCTTTTGCCTTGGTCTCACTGAGGAGCTGAGCAGGCAGAGTCCTGGCTGCAACTTTGACAGTATATGCCATTGACAAAGGGGAATAAAGATATATGACAATATATCCATGCAAGACACAAAGTACAAAATGTGTTCTGTGGCCCAACAAACATTTTGGAGGTTGCCTGTGTCATAACAATTTTCAAATTGTTACTTTTGCTCACCCACGCCTTTACACAGCACAGCTTACAAACAAGTTACGTATACACATATATCATAAAAAAGTTTTGTATATGGTCTAACTGCTACAAATTAAGGCATCCTAACAACTGCTGTTTTGCTGGTGAGGGACATGTCTCATATTAGTTTTTCAAAAAGGACATATTTCAAACAAAGAGAGACATGTTGAGATGTGGTTTAGAGGAAGAATTCCTGCAGCTCTGGCTCTTCAATACTCTTTTGACTGCTGGGTTTCTGGCTTTTCCCATTGATGTCATCATGCCTGGAGAAAGAAAGAATAAAATTACTCACTAACAATATAGAGGGGTTTGCCTTGTGTTTGTATAGCCTGTTCTACTCCATTTGCAAGTCCTGAACTCTAATCAATCTTCCTCTCTCTGTATATTTCTTTGAACATGTCCTACACAAAATACTTCTTAATACTGTGGATTCTTACTTTCTTGTAGCTCCTATTCTGAAATCAAAACAGTAAACCAATAGGACAATGAAGACCTTTTTAAGTCATGGCATTAACTGGTACACTGTCATAATGTTCTGGTAATAACTAAAAGAATGTCCAAAAATTCTTTTTCTTTTAGGGAAAAGTATCATAGTGATAAAAAGATCCACTACAACAAACATGAGACATACCCTGTTTGCTTCTGACTCTACTGGTAAGGGAATTATCTAGTCTCCGTTAAAAGTCATCATAAAGAAATAAATACTTTCAGAAGTTGATTCATTGGACTTACTTTATGTGTCTACTTAAGTAGAACATGGTGGCAAAAGCCACAGGAAAAATGGCAAGTAGCAATTCGATTTCTGATATGGGCCCTGCATCTTTTTTAACGCTGTGATTTAGGTAAAATCTCTATTAAAATCATTAATATTATTAGATACATAGATAAGGGTTATTTCTCTACAGTGCATCTTCATCTCCACACTAAGTAAATTTAAATTAAATAAAATAATCTTTAAATCCATCTATTGTGTATAAGACTGAAATGATAGCTTGCCAATTAAAGTATAAAAAAAATGAAACACTAAACATTTGTAACATTCAGTTTCCTCACTTCCTTTCATATGTCCTTGTTCTTAATCTCCAGTATGTTTCCCCTACTCTTCAATTAACCTTCCAGCTGAATGATTTTTGATTAAGCATTCAGCCCACAGTAACTTCCAAACAGGTTGAAGGCCTTTTAGGCTTATTTTCAGTTATTACTGCTAAACAGTAAAACTCCTTTGTTGCTGCAAAGGACAGATACCAGCAGGAGATTAAAAACCCACAGTGAAAGGTAAGAGTATGTGTATAAAATGTTTGCTTTCAACTCGCATACTTGTGAACCTAATTCTTACAAAGCAGAATAGCTTTATTCCAGTCTATAATCACCACAAAGAACCAAATATCCTCAAGAGACTGATACTTAGGATGCTCAGACAACCTCATGATTATTTCAGGTTTTAACAGAAGCTGTCCTTTCCAGGGACCACAGCTGTGGGTCTTAATAAGAGGGCACAAGTGATCATTTTATTTTAAAATCCCCTTAATTCATCTAAATTATGCTGCCACATACCCAAAGCAAGAGCAAAAGATAGAATTGAACTAGGGAAGACAGAATTTGTAGGACTGGGTTTGAGGAGGTAAAAGAGTAGCACTTAACATTTTGGCATTTACCATGCATTGCTATTATCAAGTATGTTTAGTGTTAACCATGGAGCTTTTTTAAGGGATGCTTTCTAAGTCTAAGATAATTTACATCAATTAACTACTTCATTAGCTTAGACTTGTAGTGTTGAAAGACCCTTTGGAGGAGTCCCCCATGTAGGGGCTCACTAGGCACTCCGAAGGCACTATTTTGCAGGTCTACAGTCGCACTGTGACCTCAGAGAGAATCATTTTTAGCTAATGCAGGTGCCTGTAGTTTGTAGTGTTGAACAGACATGCCTTTTACAACAGTGCCTGCTGAGTTGAAGCAACCATATTACTAACATTACTAGCTACTAACCAAATTTCTAATATCTTCTGGTGCCTGTGTTACCACAGAAATACTAAAATATCCCCTCATACAACAGGCGCTTGATGCATGCTCATAACAGCTCACAACCACTGTAAATTGTCTGGGACAAGGCCTAAATTACTCCAATATTGATTTTATACTTTACTAGTTCAAATGGCAACTATTTTATTAGTTATCCAGATAAGCATCCTTTTTCTAGACTATGTATCTGAAGTTGTCATTTATTCAGCACTATGCCTGGCAGTGGGATAACTGTTAGGTGAGATCCACACACTTTTATTTTAGAAGTATGCCCAGTTTACCCTTTGACAGAAACCTGATGGTAGATTCTGCTGATTGCCCCTGATGTACGAAGCAATTTTTGCTGTTTATAGCTGCAGCTAAGGGGTTCGTATTGATATGTTGAGTTAGTGGTTACTTTAATGGACTGTAGATCTCAGATGATTTAAAATGTGAGAAGGAACTGTTCACTGGCATACATACAAGCTGGAAAAAACTACAGGCATTTGCTTGGAGCTGTAACATGCAAGAAAGTAGCCAATCCTTCCAAAAGGGGAATAAATAACCCAACCCATCCTGCATATCCAAAATTTACTCTAGTGCCTTGAGAAAAATAGGGTGCATAAAGTTCTAAAAGGACACTAAAAAATGTTGTACAATCCCTTGCTAATAAGCTGTGACCAATTTGAAAAAGTAATATACAAAGCCTTGAAGTACTTTGGAATTTTGAATGAAAAAATAAAACAAATGAAATAAACAGAAGCTGAACAAAAAGAAGCTGGAAACTGGTGGATAGGAATGTCATTTGACTCAAGGTAGATTTTTGTATAATGACTTCGGATTTCAGAAGATACTAATAAAATTTGCTATATAAGGGTCTACAGTCATTGTGGGCTAGTGACTGTGTCCAGAAATATAACCCTCCCATATAACAATCTATAAAGGTTTTAAACACCAAAGACCATACTATTTTCAGAAAGGTTTTTTTTTTTCAAAACAGCTCTGAAATGGTAATTACACAGTCCCTACAGACCATACAGGGAAAATTCACAAAGTGTCAAGTGGCTTGTAGGGCACATCATGGTGATGTTCTTCTTATTTAAATTTCAGAGGCTACAGGGCAGCATGCATGGGGCTAATGACAGGAACCCATTTTGCTGTTCAAAAACCACAACTCACGATAAAAGGCATCACAAAGGCTGGCTAAGAAGCTCTGAGAGCCCTCAGGTCTGATTTCTGAAAAGCACAATACACCTTCCATTCTTACGCGATTTTTGGAAATCTCATGCCAACAGTCTCTGGCACAGTTTCCCCTTCTCCTAATCTGTGGGTACTTCTCTCGTAATCCGTGGGTACAACAACAGACTCCTTCAGCTGTGCTGCCACTGCACTCTGCTCCTTGTTTCCTAGTCTCTGGCTTTTCACATGCCCACCATCACAGGGGCAGGTGCTTGGATAAGAAGTGCCTCTAGGCACTTCTGGCAAAACCTTCACGCTTCCAGCAGGTGATTCTGCAGCTCTGCAGTAGCAGCCAAACCTCTCGTGTTTCTTGCTGCTTCTGGGTAAACGCCGTGCTGCCAGGGACTTCTCACACAAGAGCATTTACACCAGGCAATACCAAATTACAACAACTGGCTACACCTGGGAGATAGCTCTAACATAAAGATGAGGTTAATCAGTTTGTGTTACTCCATGGTCTGGATAGGCAGCTGGGTGTTTTGACTGGAGGCTGCCCAATGATGCTCCCTCAGACTGCTGCTGCGCAGTCAGTTTTCTGCACTAGAATTTCCCACTTTGTTTTCAGGAGAGAATGAAACTTCTTGGAAATATCGCAGTTCCACCTGGTTTCACATATACTGTGCCACTGACTTCAGAACAAGACTCCCATTTCCATTATGGAAACTGAGTTTTTAAGCATGGGAACATCCCGGCTCTAGAAAAACACCTAACAAGAATAACAACAAAATTAGGTGTTTAGAAAAGAGTAACCTGAAGGAAATTTAGGCTTTCAAAATGCAGAATGACTAGTTTATAATTTTCCATTCAAATGTACAATTATGGTGTTAATAGCAGTCATTTCCAGGCCTAATGAAAGGACTTACACCTCAGTTTAACAGAAAAAATGATCATCACAAAAATTTGTGAGTGTGAAGAGTTGAATAAAAATGACAGGTAATTTTCACTCAGCATTTGCTTGTAAAATAAAATCCCATTTTGTCAAATGTTGTTTTTCCAGTATATTCTTATGGACCTTGACAGACTGGTCTCTATCTGCCTGAATAGTCCTGATGGAACATGTCTAAATTAAGGAATTTGAATACAGTCAAAGTTACCAGACTTTTAAAAAAACGATTTAATGCCAAAGTAAGAAAAATGTGTGAAAACAGAAGAGCACTAGACTTAAAAGTACAGCATTCTGCCCCATGTTCTCTGTAGTCTCCATTTAGAGATGAAGTGTAGTTGCTTTGCTCTCCTCATGAGAGGAAATTTAATTTCCATTCTCATCTGGTACTTGCCTTTCATTCAACAGAGGCTGAATACTCAGCCAAAGTGTGCTATACTCCCTGGTGGATTTACAAGTATGAATACTTTCTATACTTACTTGGAACTCAAAATCTGTAGCCAGTTCAATGGTGACATCAGCAGAAATCCATCATACATTTCTGCTTTTCTAGGAATTTAGATATTTATCTGTTCATCTATTTCCCTTCTTACGTATCAATCAGTTACAGTATTTCAGTTATGAATAAAGTTAGCAAAGACATGCAATTTGAAAAAACAAAAAAACATTAATGCTAAATATCACCATGCACAAGCACATACCAAGCATAGTTACACAGAAGTTCTTCATTCAGCATGCTAGAGGAAAGATTGGTGTAGCTGAAGTAAAGACCCTAAGGAAGTACAACATCGTATCAGTTAAAAACATGCACTGAGCTTCCTACATACATAACATGGAAGGCAAACAAAACATGCAAATAGCCACAATAACATTTAAACAGATTTCTTTTTGAGTTAATAAATAAGGCTGAACCTGTTACCTTGTTGAGATGTGTACTTTGGTCCTTTGGTTTGGTATGAAAATGTATTCTTCCCACAATTTTGATGTTGGCAACAATGACATGAGAACATGGCCTTTTCACAGATGTATTTTACAGTGTAAGTGTCAATACTGTTACGATTACCTCATCCAATTCTTCAAATTTCTTATGGAACTGTGGAAACTTCTCATAACCTTGCACTCTTACCAGAACACCTTTGAAGACAGACCATCTTTTCTCTGTCACCATAAAATCTGAATCACTCTTAAAAAAAAATTGCCACTGTGTTATTAAAATAATTCTGTGTTAAATTGGCTGTTTGACTAGATGGCATATGCCTTTTAAAGGCTCGAATCAGTAAAATTCATCCTGCGATTCTGAGTAAAATTTAACAAATGCAGTCCCATTTCAATGCAGCTTATGAGGTCCCATTTGAATTTTGTATTTAAGTTCATATTCTGCTGTAGCACTACTGTTCTAGCACTACCCACTAATATGGACTACTCACTGTTTCCCAGTTCTCTGTTTCCACTCTTTCTTTTCCATGCTCATTTTGCCTCTTCTATGCCTAAGATTTTCCTGTGTTTTTCTCCCACTACCTTGTCATACTTTTTACACTATATAATTCATTATTCCTCCTCCTTTTGGCCTGCTTTAACTACTTTTTTCATCTTGATATTATTCTTTTGCCTCATGTCTTTCCATCCACCCATTCCCTCACACCCTGTCTTTCACAGAGGATTAAATCATCTACCACTGCCTCTCACTCAGCTCTTTATCGTGTCTCCAGATGCTCGCACTTCTCTCCACTCTACAAATACATGGTGCTCACAGCACTTCCTACCTGTCTCTTTAATTCAATACCTCTTTTTCTTCTCTTGGAAGATACATCTTTTTCAAAGTGTTTTCTCTTTTCTATTGAACAGGAGAGCCAGCCTCCCCAATTGGAGACACTACTCTTTCTGTTGTGATCCCAGAAAGGGAACTCCTGGGGATAACCTGGATCCAGTACATTTTGCTGCAGACCAGTATGATATGCTCTGCCACAAGAAGACTCCATACCATGAGAAGAGGGTGGGCAAAGAAGGGTACTGACGGCTTTATCACCTAGGGGAGGGCTGTATCTCCAACAGGGGTAGGAAGGACCATCTCTGCTATTCTTCCTCTTTGTATTCTACCACTTATTTTTATCGTGTTGCTCTCATTGGTGTTGGCTATAGAACAGGACAGGGCTAGATCTTCAATTATTTACTCCTCAGAAATCATATGGATTCAAATGTGACATTCTCATTGTATGACTTATCACTCAGAGCAACAACAAACATCATCTCCAGGTGAGTCATGTCTCTGCAGAAAGCTTTCAACACAGAACATGTGAATCATGTGCACCAAGAAAACAGACTCTGCACACAAGCAATACCTCTGTAAATATTCTTTGAAAAAGCCTTCTAAAATTAAAACAAAGGAGAGCTTCCTACAGACAACACACAGTCAAGTATTTGTGTGCATCCTTTTGCTACAGGAAGGCAGGAAGAAGAAGCTGTCAAACTTATACACTGCTTAAAGAGACAAGAGTCAAAAAAAAAGGCCCTTCCTCCTTTCAGTGCACTCACTGGCTTGTTTCTTCCTTTTGTGAGAGCTGCTGGATTTCCCTTGCTGTCTGCCGTCTTCCTTCCTAATGAGGTAAAAGGCAGTGTTGATGAGGTTTTGATCAGGTTAGCTGTTTGACAGTTGTTATTGTTATTTTGGTTGCCACTCAGCGTCTCCATTATGGACCGAAAGGTTCCAAAAGGCCTTTTTAGCTGATCCCCTGCTGTCTCGCCAGAAGCGAGTGGAGCCCGTGCAAGTCCTTTGCCCCGGTCCTTATCCTTTTCCTCATTTAGTTCTGGTTCTGCTAGCTCCACCTGCACTACAGGCTCCTCAAAAGTTACTCGGAGTTTCAAATTTTGGGAGGTTCTGCGCTTTGAAGATGGAGACTTGAGAGCACTCTTAGGGCTGGTGGCAACCTTTTGAGCAGCATCCACGCTGGATGGAGAGTTACCTCCACAAAACTGGCTCTGAGGTACAGTACCAGGCTGATAAGGGGCTTCATTATCCAGATCACTGTTCTCTGAAGTAGGGGAAGGACTGTGGCCATCCACAGACTTGGAAACCCTGATACCAAAAGGGAAGCGACGTCCTCCTCCAGAAGTATGTTTCTTAATCATCAGGTGCAAACTCTCTGTGCTCTCAACACTCTCCACTATGGGCTGAGGCCTTGGTTTGTCAGTTCTTTTCATAGGGGTGTTCTTGTGGTCCTCAGAATTAGCTGAGTCTGTGTCAGACTCACTAAGTGACCTCTGCATCAGTTGCCTCAGTCTGGCTAACTTCAGCTCCCTTTTCTCTGGCAAAATCTTCTTCACGTTCTTGGAGGATGCATGAGCATCCTGAAATTCCAAAGTCAGCTTTTCCTGCGTACAGACATTTTCAGAGATTTCCTTCCCTAACAACTGGCGCAAGATTTTATCTGAGTCCTCATCTTTTGTCTTGGCTCGAGTGCGACTAGAAGTTCCCAAGCTGCCAAGAATATGAATCCCATCTTGGGTGTTTAATTTACTTTTTGGTGGAGACAATTCATCTGCTTCAGATGGTTTCCACAGGGGTTTGCCAGAAGCAGGAGATGATGGTAAGCTTTAAGAAAAAAAGAGAAGAAAATACCACAGCCAAATTAATGCACATATAAAAAGTGAAACTGCCATTTCCAGTCTGTGTGCCTGTCTCAGCTTATTATTACTTACCCTCTTCATTGCTACCCACATGGAATTCATTACTATGATGCCACAGCAAAGATCACACAGAGAAGGATGTAACTCTGCTTCCACTCCTAAATAGTATTTGAGTTTCTTCCCTTTCTCTTACAAAGAAAACTCCTTGAAATTAAAGCTTAGAATGGTTGTTTCAATGCCAAAGATGACTTTACGAGGAAAACTTTAGAGAGACCACTGTTTCCTATTTGTGGGAGTTGACATGTTTTAAAAGGTGAAAAAACCCTGCGAGGCCAAGTGCCTCCTACCCAAAAAAAAAAAAAAAAATTAGGTTATTCTAAATACTGTGAAATTACCAGCTATCTGTACAGCAACTGTTTAATAAATCTAAACTCCATCTGGTATTAAGTCTGGCCATATAAGACCTCATAAAAAGTCAAGGTAATTTGCGCTCAAAACCTTTTCAGATATGAAATACTGAAAAGTATGAAAAAGGCGACATGCATTTATTTCAATACTATTAGAATAATGAAGTTCAGAACTCCAAATGTTATAGAACAAGGGAACAGCAACCTCAAACAAGTCTGATTTGCAAAGAACATAAATTATAGAGACCATTTCTTTCCCCATGACATATGCCAGAGCTCATAATACTCTGCATTCTTATTTTTAACCCCTTTTCCTCTAAGCAAGTGTAAGATGATAAAATTAAGGTTAGTATGAGGCAGTGAATTCATGAAATTAATTTATTTTTTTCACAAGCAACTTCTGATGAGTCCATAGTTCTCACAGTGTATAAAATTCACATGCCTGTATTAGCCACCTCATCTTCAATTCATTTTCTCCTGCTTCTCCTGTGGCAAACTGAAATAAACATGAAAGAATATGCATGTATCTACCACAGACATTCCTAGTAAAAATGATAGGTTCTCTTAGATCTGCTACTGGCTACTTGGATGACGATAATATCCACAAGTGAGTTCTAGCTGGAAGGAAGAGTAGTATCCAACTGTGAAGTAAAACATTAAATAACAGTATAATTTTCAGACTTCCTTACTTAACTAAAAGGATACTGAAACCCACTTTTTTACAGGAATAATGAATGATGAGATATCTGTTCTCAAATGATCTTATCTGATACTTAAAGAAGACCAGTCCTGGTTCTCACCAGTACTCAGATGTGAGACCAGTCAGCAAAAATCACACAAACCAAATAAGCTGGAACAGAGATTGGTCTCATTATTCCTGTTGAGCTGGCACACAGGGAAGACAAAGACCATGATTTAAAAAAAAAAGGGACAAAATAACTCTTTCTAGTGTGGTTTTCTATTTTAGAAGGAGTTTGGAGTTTAAAGCCATTTCCTAGCTGAAATTTCTTCACACATGCATCTCCAATCCCAATGTCCTTGTTATCTACTTCTGTAACTTTTTGCACTTGTCTGAAGCACTGACATATTAAATTGAGGGACATGGAGCACTTGTCCAGAAAAGCATTTGGGATTCTGTAAGAGTGGAAAAAAAGCAGTCACTGAACCTATGAATTCATACTTGATGACTCAAAGCTCTGACCATCAATATCTGCAGAAGCTTTTTTGTTAGCTTTACATTTTAACATATATGAAACTCCCTAACTCTGAAACAAGGAGCACTATATATGTCTTCCAGAGAGGAAACTGAATTAGAAGATCATGACAAACTGAGTCCTATTTGCATGTGAGTTATTTAATTCCTTTCAAAGTTTTCTTCAGATTGTTATCAGAGAGAAGTCATGTGCTTGCCTGACTTCCATGCATCACACTGGAAGTCTATGGCAGAAGCCACAGAGATATGTTAGTAGGCTCCAGATCCAGTCATCTGTCTTTACTTTCCTCCTCACTCAGTTTTTGTGTATTTCTGGGACTTCTGACAGGATATGTAAACAATATATAAAGTTTTTGGAATTTTGACTTTTTATGCAATCTAATGAAGCCAAAAGATTTAAGAAGCATAAGGAGTCTTATTAACCCAAAAGCAGGTTTTGTTGGTAACTGGATGAATTACTGCTGGCAGTACTGTATGGACCACTACAAGATCAAACTTTACAACGTTTCTAGGGGTTTCTAGGCTCCTCTGCTATTCATCTAATACAAAATATATTCTGTTCTACTGTAAATCTGATTTTCACTCTGTTGGGAAATACAGACTGTTCATTTCATAAGTCAGAATTTCCAATCACTATTTCACATTACACGCTTTCACATTCTAGAAGCTCAGCTTCAAGCTCACAAAAAAAAAACCCCAAAAAACCCAACATATACTATTTAGACAGGTCATAGCTTCTCCTGACAACTGATATACCATGAAACAATGCAAATCCAGACTGCAGCACGATTCCAGTCACCTTACCTTGGGGACGTGGGCAGTGACTTGCCCTCTGACCGCTGGGCTTCTAAAAGCTGCTGAAGTTGGTTCTGTAATGTAACACGCTCCACTGTCTGCCTGCAAGAAAATGTAACACTGTTTACCTTGAATTGTAAAACTGTCAGCATTAGCAACCTACAGGATAACTGATCCTACCCATTCAACTTTGTATTCAAAAAATAAGTCCTTTTCACCTATACTTTATATAGTAAGTAAAAAGAGAAATTATAAATAATAGCACAAACAGAGAGCTTGTACTTGTCTCTGAATTCCTGTGGATATTTTGTGATCACTGCACAAGATCAACTGAGAGATACTTACCTGTCAAAGATTATTTATTATACTTCATATAAGGAAAATGTGGAAGCAGCAGTTCGTTGGAACCAATTGACTTACAGAAAATAATAGCCCAGAAACAAAGACATGGCAGAACAAATGTAAGGCCACTTGATTCTTACTTGTTAGCGTAAAGGAAAAGGAAAGGGTCAGATTAAGAAGTCACATCCTACATTTGGTAGTTGGCTTTTACTGAGCTAAATGATAGCTCAGACAACTGCTTTCTACTCTTCTATCTGCAAATAAACTCAGAGAGAAGCCTTTGCCCACTGGTCTAATCTTCTTCATTTGCAGAATGGAGCTAAGTATGATCTCTGTGTAATTCAGTGGAGTAGGAAAAAACCACATCTGCTTGCTGCCCAAATGTATCACAGATCCTACCTGTGCTCTACACCAACTTTATACTCAGTAGTGCTGTACCTACAGTAGCCTTCAGCGTGGTGTGATCTGCACTGATTTGTAAATAACTTAAGAGACCGTTGTTCAAAAAATTGTGATAGTACATATTGTTAGTAGTATGAAAGTGACAACCATACTACAGACTCCATTCACCACTGAAATGTAATCATAATCTCTCTTATCCTGCCACATTCTTATTTCCGTCAGAAGGACTCAGTTCTACAAGATAACCTGCAAACCTCCAAGTAGTTCTACGAAAATGAAGGCTTAGCTCTATTTGCCTAAAAAAGTTTTTCTCCCTTTCCCTCCCATCCAATTTAGACCTTCCATTCTAACATCAAAACACCCATACCTTTAGCTTGTCAACCACTACAGTTAACATTCCATCTTGCTTAGTGACCTCTAAGTTCCAGGGCTTCTAAACACTGCACAGACAGAATTATTGGGAAACTACTAAGAAACCCAAGAGACTTACAGCTTTTTGTTACTCTATGTATGGTACCTTTCATCTGGAATATAATTGGTACATTTGGTTTTATTTCCTGGTCCTCATAAAATCACCATGTGAAAATGACTTTTTACCTGCTTCTTCCAGGCTCTGCTTCTGTTGCTGTAGAAGTAATATATTTTTAGTACTTTAATTCTTGTTGGATCTGCAGAACTAATACAGTTCTTCACCAGTGAGCTGGACTCTTTCCTAGCTCACATGCCATCAGCAGAAGAGTTAGCTGAGTTCCAAGAGCAGTCCTTGTAACTGGCAATGTGAAAGCCAGAATGACTCCAGGTGACTTTTTAGACTAGGGTTGTACTTGCAGGGCTGGCAGAAAACCAAACTTTTTAGTTTTAAGATATCAGAGTGGATCTGAAAACTGCTCTACAGAAATAAAAGTAAGATTTTGACATACTGAATTGCCATCACATTTTACAATACAGACATGCTTTATGTAGATCCTGTCTTCTTTTAATTTTCCATCTTCCTTCCTCTTGCCTACACACTTCCTTAGATTATTTTAAAATTACTCCTACCATCTGTCAACATTGGCTTATATTGCAACTTCCCAGATACTCTCTTTTAAGAGCCAGGCAAATTTGCATTTTGAGATTAGATTGTGATGCAGTTTATCTGCTTTATTTGCCTTTTATTCTTCCTTCTATTTCTATTTCTAAATATCTAACTAATGTAGCTAACAGCTTCTTATGCTTTTAGCTGTAATGGAAATCTCTGACATCTCTTCTACTGAGTTAAAGTTCTCATTCCACTTAAACATCTTATTATGCTAAAAGAATTGAAGTTTCCTTCATTTTCACAGTTTAACTAGTTAGCAAATAGCTCACAGAAACCCACACATCCCGCCAGAACTGTCCCTAAAGATATATAACATACACATATGTATCTAACAAAACATTGAAAATGAGGGATCATAACTTCTTGGAATATTTAAGTATTAAAACCAGACTGATTTAGGAGACAGGATCACTATAGCTTCAGGGGTAAAAAGGTCTACTTACTTTATGACATTTAATGCCCAAACTTTGAAGGTCTTAGCTTAGACAATGTTCACAGTAAGTAATATGTAATGACGCTTCTGTGTCTACTTAGACAACTGTGGATTCCAACTATTGCCTAATGGAACCAGGGAGCTCAATAACTCAACAAGGAACAGTCTGAGACATTGGACTCTACTGAAGTATCTGTCGTAGTATGTTGCCTTACTTATCTGCTTTGTTTCAAATAAAGGAATGGCCACTCTATGAAGCTAAAAATAGAACAGCTGAACTAAGTAGAAAAGAGATTAATGGATAATTGTGAAGTATATACTGGGTTTCTTACTACATGTCTGTATATCACTTACTACCAAAAAAACACCCCCAAAAAAAACACTACCTCCCCCCAAACCTAAGCCAATATAAAACCCCAAAACACACTAGCAACTTGCACACATCATAGCAAACCTCTGCAATAACTTTTTTATTCAGCTGTTTATCAGCTATTCCTCTGAAGTTTCAGGAAAATCATGGATTTTGTTTACAGAACACAGAAAAGAGGATATTAAACCACTCTCTCATCTTCATCTTTTGACTCATGGTTTGCTTTGATCTTTGCCTTGATAGAGATTTTTGCTTGTGTATCAGAAGGATCAACAAGTTTCTCACTGAGTAACGGCTTTGCACATCCAGGCCCATAAATGTAGGACAGTGCAGCCCTTTGGGAGTGTAAGCAGAACCATCTGTCATGAAGCAGAATTGTAAAAGTAGTCTAGGGAAGCATTAATTTTATATCATTAGTTCTGACTTGGTCTCTTCAGGCCAGGAAAGTCCAAACAATACAAATCATTACTGCTAATGTCATCAGTGCTAGAAACTATGTATTTGTGAAAGTAGGAATTCTCTACACTGGCATCTAAGGGTTTTTTTAAGCAGGTTAAATCAATGAGGAAATAACTAAGACTTTAAGACTTATGGAGATCAGGAATTAAAATGAAAGGCAATATTTTGTAAAGACTCTGCAAGAAACTTCTGTGTCAAAAACATTTTGTTTAATTCAGAAAGTCCTACTGGACTGAGAAAACTTCTATAATTAGCAAGAGATGCAAACCTAAGCTTTTATTTTGAAACCAGTAACAGTTGCGTTTTTTTAGTTCCTTTCCTCTTTTGAGAAAAAGTCTCAGTTAATAACCTTGTGAAGATTCAACGGAGCATTTGTTGAGCTGCTTTGGATCAAGTTGCTGAAAGATGTGAGGACTCCGGCAAAATGTGATTTTACTGTTTTGGTTGTGGACCTTCTTTTCAGGAATGGCTCCAAAAAGTGAGATGAATTGGGATCACTTTTCTCTAGAACTGCACTGTGTTGCCTTGATGATCAAGGGCTCATGAAAAGAGAACAAAAGAAAGTACTTCCTTCTTTGGTTTAGGACCTTTGAAGACAGGTCTTGGCAGGTGCTGGTCTAAGACAGTTTCTGTGCTGCTGTTTTTGCACCATACCAACCACTCTGGTCTTCCTATAGCTGGGGAGATACAGTGTTATCAAAGAGAGGCTACTAAGTACCCAGAATAAAAGAAGACTGAATGATCAGCTTGTGTTTACAGCAGTTGAGGGAAGGCTGTGAAGCACATTATGTGATGATATGAACCATTCACGTAATCCATCATGATGTAATCATAGCTCCTCTGTCTCTAGAACTTTGTCCATTAACACCAGCTGAAGTAGGTGGACGAAATACAGGAAAGCCAGCTGATCTAGCCAAGTTGGAGCTATCCTTATGTAAATGCAGTTTGAAGTGCTTAAGCATAAACTGGACTTCCATCCGTTGCTATCTGGTGTTTTCAGGATCTTCAGAGCTGCTGTAGCCAATGAATTCTCCTGTTATGCTAGAGGTTAATATGCTTGAGAAGATGCTGATGTCCAGGCATGTACTCAGATTTTTATGCAGGATGGGCCTGCAAAGCAGTGCAAGATTTTTCTGTCGTCCTCTACAACTCCTGAGCATGGGCCTCTGAACATGGTCCATTGCTTCTATCAGAGCCACTCACAGCCTGAAGCTTGCAGCCCAAATAGCCACACAGAAGCTGCTCTTTCAAGCAGAAAATAGAGTATTTCACTGCCTCAGTAAACTGCAACAGGATTGCACAACAGACTCAGTCTCTTTGCAGACATGGAAAAAAAGACTTATGCTGCATTTACTAGAGCTAAATCTGAAGCCTGAAAAAACAGGCTGCTGGAAGGAAGCAGATTTAACCCCAGCTGAGACAAGTAAAGGAACCCACCAGGAGCCAGATAAGAATAATTTAAATTACTTCCTATGTGTGCAGTCTGTGAGATGACAGGGAGAGACTTGAAAAAGTGGTAGTATTTTTGTCAGAACTAGACTATTTCTATGGGCGTAAACAGCCTGCTGGCTGACATAACAAGTCTTGCTTTCCCATATGAGAGATAACATATCAAATACCGGGTGAGCACTGAAAAGAATTGAAACATGGAGAATCTGAGGTTGCCATTCCTACTTCCTGGCGTGTGCATTTTTTTTCTTGCTGAGTTATGGGGAAAATAAATTTCATTATATATTGAGATGATTCAGATGGTAAAGCAGGCTACTCAGGAAATACCGTATGCTCTCTTTTTTTTTTCCTTTTATATCAGCTGATTTGTATATTTTAGTATTTCCCAGCAAATGAACCAACTACAAAACACGTGGTACATAGGACTATCAGAAACTATTTTCATGGCTTGTGGTAGCTGACAAGCTCTTCATCATGCATCTAAGTCAAAACAACGGTAGGTCAGTGTGGATGCTTTCTAAGAGTCTTAAGAGCCTATCAACATACTAAGTCACAGTAACTGCATCTACAATAAAAGCAACCAATTGCATAAATTCATGTTTCAAAATAACAGACTTTTTACAGAATGTTTAATAAAAACCATACAAAAATATTTAAACCAGCTCCTATGAAGAAAAAACAGAGCATATTTCCTGAGAAGCCATTGTAGGCTTTGGTGAGCTTTCAAGTCCAACCCTCCCCCCCCCGCCAATATTTTCACTATTTTTTCCAACATCAACCCCCAGCACTGTAATTAGAAAAAGAAACTCACTGTATATAAAAGCACGCTATGTGAACAGAAATTATGATCAGCAATGTTGTGATCCCTAGGTATGCAAACAGAAAAGGGACCAGATTGCTTCATACATACCCTGTTCCACTCCCACTCCTTTCATCTATGTTCACAGCAAACTGTTACAAAGAGAACAGCTGAAAAACTGAGCTGTTAAAGGTGAAGGGGCAAATTCTTGAGAACAGGAAAGAGTGAAGAAATAAGGTAGAAATATGACTTGAAAGTATCATACATAAGAAGCAGAAAAGAGGCACTGCTAATAAACTGAAGACAAAGTAGGGTATTGTTCTAAGAATGATCCTGATGCTAGCAATGAAACACTTACTCCTTCAGCTGCTTAGTTAGCTTGACCACCTGGGAGGCCAATGACATACACGTCTCCACAACTACCAAGTAGCGGGAACACATGGTGTGCCCATGTCGCTCAGCACTTTGCGAGGGTTTCTCTCCCACATGGTTTTGCATGGTGACATTTGCTCCATATTCAACCAACGTCTGTAAAAATACAAAAGGAAACACTGACATCTGTAAATGTCTCTGCTCTGATTTCTAGTCAAGAGCAATATTGGCTGGGCCCAAATCACTCCTGAGTAAAATGCTTGGAAATGCTGGTCTAAGCCAATCACTTTTAAAAATCTGTCACTTGCAAGTTTGTATGCAGAGTGAGCTCAAAACACGTACCACCAAAATCTATCAGTCAGGTGCAAGGATAATACAGAAGAATGAGCTGTTGTTCAGAAGAACTAAGAAAAGGCTATATTCTTCTTTCCTCTCCCTTTGCACTTCTACTTAGTCTTCTGTTCGCTTGTTTGTACAATACAGTAGGACTTTAAGTATTCATACAGTGAGCAGGACTATCAAATGAAAACACAAGATTTACTTTCAGGCACCTATTATCTCCTGATAATCAATACTGAGCTACAGTAACAAAAGTTTTTCAGATGCATGTGTCTATGCATTACGGAACATGGTTAATTTTAAAAAAGAAGACACAGGCAAGTGCAATTCAAATGACTTGATAACGTCAGGGTCCTGGGCAGAGTGAGCACATTGCTAGCCAATTTATTGAAGATAGTGATCAGCTGTATTGGCTTACCAGGTCTGGTATCTACTGTTCTTGAGATCTCTGTTGTTGCACTGCAACACACCCTTAGAATCTCGTTTTAGGAGAGTCTTTACTACAATATTTGCTGACTCCTTTCCTGGTTGAGCTCTTAATTTCTTAATTTAAGTTTAAAACACTCAGCAGACTCAGTCTCAATTTCCTGATTCCTTAGCCAAATGATGTTCAGATATGAAAAATATGGCAGAAACTTTTCAACAATGTCTTTAGGTCAGACAGACAAAAATTTCTTTTTGCAGAAAAAAAAAATGTATGTACAATCACTTTTCCAATCTGATTAGATTTTTTTTTTTTTTTGCTTTGTTCTCTTGTTTTTGGTTTTGTTTGTTTGCTTGGGGTTCTTTTCTGTGTGTGTGTTTTTAATGCTGAAAGAAGTCTCATTGCTTTGCACTTGCTTGGTTACCCTCTCTGTTCTCTTTTAAAGATTTACTCAAATATATGCCAACTTTTAGTCTTTTAGAGAAACAATGGCTTATAGTTTGATGTATACTCCTGTGTTACTCACAGTGCTAGCAAAGAAACCTAGCTTGTTGTTGAAGAACTATCTAAGTTGTGAGCATGATATTTGAGTTACTTTGGGGACTTGAATCCAGAGCATTGTAAAGGCAACGAAGTTCTGTCAGGTTGACCTCAAGACATCCAATCACTGAATCAAGAATTGAGACCAAACCTTCAGCCTTTTCAATCTGTTTATGTAATCAGTGTTATGCACTATTTGCTTTACTGGCGTGCATTTAAGATAGGACCTAAACATTCTCAGCAATGTTCAGATACACACTGCTCATAGCACTTTGGAAAAAAATTCTGAACAAAATCATAATGCATTCTTAAACTACAGCATTACTAACATCACACATACAGATGAAGAAGAGGTATTGCGTGGCTGAGCTCTTGGTTGGCTTATGCAAGCAGAGTTGGTAACCCACCAACCATTGGAGTGGCCTTGTTGGCTAAGAACAGCAGGCACAGAGACCTCTACATCTGCTTACGGAGAAGACGAATGGTGATCTGTCTGGGCTGCTAAATCTATACAGAAAGGGAACTTACCAAAAGTCTTTCAATGCATCTCATGTCAATAAATTTGGTTTAATTTTCCAATAAAGAAAATAAAGAAGGGAAAGTTCTGAAAAAAGCAATCTTATAGTTTGGAACATGGTAAGAATGTCACCAGCTCGATGAGAGGGCCAGCGAATCACTGACAGCTGGTGACCCTCCATCTTTTGTAATGCTACTTAGAATCTCCATGCCCCCTTTATCACTTCTTTCCTTTTACCATATCATTCACTGTATATTGTTTTTAATTAGACTATAAACTCACTGGGAAGAAGGCTTATTTTGTTTAGAGCACAGCAAAACCTCAACTACACTTAAGACTGAGGTGTTCATGAAATGACACTACTAACATTGTATATTTTTGTTGTCGTTAGATATTTCATGTTTTATTTCTCCTAGGTTCACTTCAGCACAAAACACTTTTTGATTTGTACATTTATCTACAATAAGATAATATTGAGAATTCTAAGTTATTTATTAAGGTTCATTCTTCACAGGGAAAGCAGGGCTATTCTCTTTTTTGTTTTGTTTTATCCATGAAAACAGCCTGCAGATGTCACCACTTTGTTCAAAATCATCTAATCTCATTTCTCTTTGAAATTCATTGCCCATCTTGATGAGGCACTGTTGAGCTAGCAACACACCCTACCACAGTGGTGCTCCTCCCTAGTAAATCATCAACATTTCTTCTATCCACTTTTTTCCAACTGATTATAGCTTGTCTACAATACAATATTAAAACCACTAAATTTAGCATGGATGTGATGATGCTTATTTTTTTCTCATAAGAGTTTGTAGAGGGTCCATCCCTGACATCTTAAAAAGACAGACATCAATGAGAAAATGCAGATAGTCACTTCCTCCTAATCTATTTGACTGTGTTCTTTTCAAGTCTATTCATTCAGCTCGGCTGTCACCTGTTTTCCTTTTTTCATTGTGTGAGACTCTCAAACTGGCTTTGTGGAGTTATGTCTTCTTGGTGTCCAGGTATATAGATAGACTGCTATAATAATAATAAGCAGCTATGCATCTGCAGATTTAACGTAACTGTGCACTCCGGAGAGGTTAGCTAACGAGAACTGACTAGCTGTATTTCTTTTAGGGTTGAATTAATACAAATTTTCTGTATTTGCAGTGAACTAAGAATGCTGTCATGTATGGTAACAGGATTAACTCATTTACTGATATATATCTGAGTCCTTAGACTTTGGGAATTCTCCTTCTTATACACGTTTTTCTCCCCTACCTGACTTGATCACTTTGATTTCTGTTTCTTAACTTTCTGCCACATGGTTATTTATTCTTTTATCTTTTTTTATCCAATGACTAATTTGTTTCTCAAATACCTTTCTGAAATAATTTTATTGTTATTTCTTCTCCAATCAGCTTTCACTTTAAGTGCCGACAACACCGAACACTGAAATGTACTTCTTTAACTAAAAGTTCTAGCAACTTTGATGGCCAAAAAGTACATCAGCAATTCAACTGCAAATCTACAGAGTTGAGATGTTTAACCTAGCCATCCAGTTCAACCTTATAGCTTTTTTGGTATGTCTGCACTTGACAATGGTACTGTAAATAGGTATCCAAACTGGTTTATTCAGATCTGGCTCCCAAAAGTACTATAGCTGCATAAGCCTTCGTAGCAGGACAAACTACCCTTTTCAGAAACTCTATAAAACACAACTATATTGCTTTCAGTGGCCAGGCCGATTCGGGGAGAAATAGTTAGAAATCGGCGTTACACTGCATTATTCAGTATAGACACATTCAAAAATTCTAAGTCTGGAAAGAATGGTTTACTCAGGGTAGAAATCCTTCAACATAGATAAACTTATCTGTTAGATTTCCCCTAAGCAGGAGAGCTACAAGTATTCATTGGAAAAAGAACTGGAAGAAAAATATTAGAAGAGTACACGTCTCTACTTTGGCTGCCCTTTTGTAACAAAAACATATACATTAGTTGCTCATGTATAAACAATACAATATAAGCACGCTTTATTCTTGCAATACAACAGTTATGTTAGGCTAACAATAGCATAATTGACAACAGAATCTAAATCCAAATCTTTTCAGTATTTCAGTCTGAGTCCTACTGTTTAAAAAGTCTTCATTCTAGTACATTTTAATGTATCAATAATTATTCCCTCTTGTAAGATCTCTTATAATCATTTTGTTAGTCATTTGATGTAAAGAGGTTTCTGGTACAGCTATCACTCTACCTGTATGCATCCTAGATAACCATGTTGAGCAGCTATGTGAACAGCAGTATTTCCATCCTGGTCAACTTCATCCAGTGAAATGCCCTGTTCTTGCATGAACTGAAGAAGCCACAGAAGGATCTTCTCCTAGGGGGAGGGGGAAAGAGATGTCACAAAAAATAAAAAAGAATAAAGACCTAAATGTGCTAGATTATGGCTACCGTCTTCTGTTACTAATACTGTCCAGTACTTCCTTGTTTTCATCTCTCTTAACTTTGTAGGACTTAGTGTATCATGGGTCTGCCTCTGTTGTTTATTTGTTTGTTCCCTGGATAAATAAGCTGAAGTACTTTGTTTTATAAAAAGACATACTAGGAAAAATATGGGTACTGTAACACTGTACTGTTATTACTGTATTGCAATTCTGAAAAACTGTTCACTCAAAAGCATGCATACCTGCATATTGCAGGGGAGACCTCACAAGCTTCTTTGGAAAATTAAAGCAGGAGTACATGCAGGTCACATTGCTGAGCAGTTAAGATTCTTCAAACCTATCACCTGCCCAGCTCTGGAATGTTGTGCAAGAGGAGAAGCAATACAACTAAACCCAGGAAATCCCTCTACCCTGAGTTCTCAGAGTATTGACTAATTGACTGTTTGCATGTGACCGCATGTTGGGAAGGATGGGAAAACATGAACTGCAGACTTGGAAGTGGAAGTCTGGAAGCCAAAACTGAGGTGCCAACCTAACTCTTTTCAACATCGCTTTTTGCATATGTATGCCAGTGTATATGTGTACACATTTACAGTGTACATGTATACACATTTATATGGGTATTCTTTTCTAGCAATGGACAGTTTACATAAGCGCACTATGCTTATTCTATTTCTTACTTTTCCCAGCAGGTTTATTTGGAAAAATCTTCTTTTCTCTAGGAACCTTCCATGCCTCTCCAGATTAAATTTCATTGTGCATTGCTGAACGTGATACATAATGAAAATCTAGAATTAATCTACAGATTACATAAAAAAGTGAGGTCTATTAAAGGGTAGCTGACTACAGCTGTAGTCACACTTTTTGGATCTGAATAGCTGGAAAGAATAAATTACTTTCTAGCTTAAAACTTTATTTAAAAATATTTTTTCCTATCTTCCATTGATATCTATCATGTGCTATACTAGCTAGGAGCTCTAGATCAAAAGGGTTTCCAGTCTTGAGGCAAACACCAACACACAGACTTAACCTGCAGTACCTCAGTAGCTTCAGCGATACTAAGTACATAATCACTCACAGTCAGATACATGGGCCTGTAAGAACGAAATTACCTAAATGAAACAGTACTGAAAACATGTCTAGGACTCTGAGCAGTAATCAGGTAGGAAAGAGAAAGAATAAAAATGAGAAAAGGAAATTCTACCTAGTAACCTTGAGCATAATCTTCTTTTTTTTTTTTTTTTTTTTGTCTAAAAGTATCACAGAAATTTCAATATCAAGGAAAAGGAGATGGATTCTCAGACTCTTTCAGGTTTCTTCCAAATGATTCTGCTTATTCAAGCACCTGGATCTCTGCTTACTGCTTCAAAGGGCTAGTCTGTCTGGAACTTATCTTCTTCATATTTCCACTTTAACAGCAGTTTTGTTTTTATTACAGGGTGAAGGGGTAGGTATATTTACTTCTCCTTGGCTGAATGCCCAATATAGCTGACAGCCAGCATGGAGAGATGACTTCAGATCACATATCCCTTTTAAAATACTTTTGAGCAATTTCTCGAGATGCCTGTGGTGTTGGCCAGCGGTGAAAAAGGATTACACTACTCCTATGAATTGCCTTTATGTTTTAATAATTGAAAGAAAAATATATTAGCAAAACTCCTCTGTAGAACTGGAAGACAACTACAGCTTTGAAATCATATATTTATTTGAAACATAATAGGAACTAAAATGTTAAGCATGTTCTGTAATTTTATGATCACTATCAGCATGGAGCAAATGATGCTTTCTAGTCATTTATCTTATCAACATGGAAATCAAGTGCCTGGAAGGCTAAAGGTAATCATCTGTACTTAGGACTGTCTGTGTATCAGCTGATTACAAGCTCAAAGTCAGAGGCCTACTCAAACAGTTTGTGTTTCTCTCAAATGACCATATTTTTTAACAAATGTACTCTTGACAAAAACAAAACAATCCAGAGCAAAACAAAACCACAAACCCATCTATTTTCTTCATTTACACGTAGGGAAAATGAAAAATTATATATGAAAATACGTATCACTTCAGTATCACATTATCTATTTGAGACAAAAGTCTTCTTAGGAATAGGTTATAACAATCAACTCAATTTACTCAGACAAAATGAAAGGTCAGAAAATTCATGAGATTAAGATAATCGAAAATAATCACATATTTGTTATGTAACAGGAACTGACAAATACTGACAAATTACTTACTCTATCTGATACTTCTAAGACGTACAATGGCTTTATGTTGTAGCAGTGGTTAATAACCTCTCTCACATATTCTAGACCTATAATAATTCAAGCCTCCCTAAAAACAGATTCTGGGAAAATGTCACAATATGTAATTTCTGCTTTGCGACAGGCTGCAGGCTTTGGCTCCACCAAAGCCTTTGGCTGGGTTTTGGAGCAGAAAGAACTAACAAGCACCATTTAAACCATTAGACTACAAATGGAAGATTAGCATGGTGAAGAGGACCAACTCTAATCTTAACCTCATCAGTTGATATTAATTAAATAAGATACCTTTCCCAATATCCCTTCACCGTAGCACAGTGAGTGAAAACAACACATTATTCTTGCAAAAATGACATTAGACAGGAAGTCAAACATCCTGAAGGTGAAAAATAGGTGTGTTGTTAGACATTTGCATACCTGAATGTCACACTGTCCTGCCCATTGTGCTCTCCACATTACACCATTGTCAAGTGGTGTTCGGAATCCTTTCTAGGTTCTCAGTCATGCTGTAGCTCTGCTTCTCTAAAGTTCTGTTAGACTGTCTGGAGCTTGGAGGCAACAAACCCTCGGCATTCCACCCCACCTTCTGCTTTACTGTGCTAGTCCATGCTACCACAGTATCCGTGTTGGAAGAAATTACAGCCCTGTGAAACTCTTACTCAGGAACTACTACTATGTGCACCTAGGACTGCACCACCACTTCTTCCTGTCACATGGTGACTGTGCCAGACATAGCTGGTACACAATCTGCCAGGTACCTATGATTTATACCTGGCATGGAGAGGACTACCAACAACCCTGGTTGCTTCCTGCATAATCCCATGCCTAAAGAAGCCCTTGATAGGAGGAGCAGCTGACCACGCTACAGGTTGACTTTAAGCTCTTCCTATCTTCCATCACATGAACTTATGTAGTTCCTCTCTCACTGGAAAATGTAATATTATTGCAATGTCTTTGGAGTCAGGCCATGACTGTGGTTTGATGACCTTCAAAATAGGAGCTTTGCTACAAACTCCCTTTTCTGCCCATTCTAAATTATATTTATTGAAGAAAAATATGGTGGCCATGTCTAACGCCTGGGGAAACAATGGATGGACTGACTCTTTTAGAAAATGATTCAATAACAGGTCTGCCTTGTAAAAATATTACTCTTGTAATTCTGCCAAGACTAGTGTTTACACGGATTATCTCTCATGTAAGTAATAGTAAAATAAATCAAAACTTTGAGGAAAGTGCCAGCTACATACTTGAATTTCTCAAAGTTGTTTTTTTTTGTCTTAACACAGCTGGGTAAGACAGTCTGGCAAACATTTAGCCTCAACATTCCCTCATGTTTGCAAGATATTTTTGAATTATATATATATATATATAAAAGATAATTGCCATTACATGTGAACTTTCTTTGGCATTCAGCTAACTAAGAAAAATTGTCAGCAATTTATATATTACCTTTTTAAATTTCATAGGTGGCTGGTGTTTCTTAACTGGTAGAGCTTCCATCCTTCTTTGAAAAGAATCTATATAAAGGGTGCCAGGTCTGTTCCTGGCATTAGACAGCATAGCTGACTGAAAAAAAACCCCAAAGCGTACTGGATTTAGCTTGTACAAATATTTTCAGAGATGAGGACAAAATTAGGCTAATCAATTGAAGATATGAATGTAAGTTCATGTGAAATTTTTTTTTCCAGACGTTTTCTTCCCAGTAGCAAACACATCTTTCTTGAATCCAATCCTGATCTGGCTCCAAGCCTCCCTAAATTCAGCGCTACATTTACAGGCCAAACTTGCTGTGGAAAGCAGGACACCATCAATCAGTATATTAAGCAGGGTCCTAACTTGCACTGATAACATCTGCATAGTAGGTGAATGGAAAAAAGGCAAAGGCGGTCTTTGCAGAGCATGAAATCAACTGTGTCTTTGTGCCTAATGAAACAGGAAGAGAAAGGGTAGACTTCCAGCTCAGCCTTCCAAGCCTGCTGCCTCTCTTTCTTTCCCCCTTCAGTAAATTCATGCCTGGACAGGATCAGTTAACAGCAGAAATATGCCACCATAATTCTATGGCACTGAATGAGACAACTTGTACAGGAAAGAAAAAGATAATTTTCATAGTGGTTATATTTTGCTTGTTCTCGCTTAACAAGTAAAGAGAAAAAAAGCATTAGCACAAAAATAGTAGGGTTTCTGCATTTATTCTTAATCTCTGTTGTAGAAACTGAGTGATAAACTGGCCCATCTGCCAAAGAGGTTATAGAAAAATAATCGATCACTATTCTTTGTATAGAAGATCCTGGAGAAAGAAAGTTGAACAGAGGTTATTGCAAAGTCTACTTAGGAAAAACAGACTTTGTGGGATGAGAATGTGGTGCAATTAAGTGGTATATGTTTCCCCAGACATTAGAACAGCACTGAAATGCTGTACTTCTTGTGGTTTCTCATCATTAGATTTATAGATAAGCGAGGTGTGGAAGAGGATTGATTTACAACATATTTTTATATGTAATTCTCAATAAAACTGGCTAGAAGTAGGCAGATGGTGTTCAAGTTTCACCACACTTCACTGCCAATACACTGAATTCCTGAATTGCCACACTTTGCCAAATTTTTTTTGAGATTAATCTCTCCTGGAAAGGAAATGTGAACTATCCCCAAATGTTTGATGATTTTCTAGTATGTCCTAGGAGTCCTCTAGGTATCATGACAGCTCATCTCCCTAGATGTTGGGGGTTGGAACTAGATGATCTTGTGGTCCTTTCCAACCCTAACTATTCTATGATTCTATGTTCCTGAGATTTATAGGTTGGCCTGATACGCCAGCTAATCTTCTCCAAGCCATTAGTTTAAGCTTAAAGAAAGAAAGAAACAAAGCACCTTCCCCCCACACACACACCCATTTCCCCCCAATTTAAGAAGGAAAATACTGAAAAAAATACAGAGATTAAGTGGGAAAAGATTTTCTATAGTTGAACTAAGAACACCTGTAATTAAAAGCCATAAAATGATAATAATGTTTTACATTGAAATTCTTCTACAAGCACCTAAATAATCTATGTAAAAAAGTAAATTGAAGTCATACCTGGCCATAGCAACCTGCATAATGAATAAGGCTTGGGTGGTCTTTTGAGCAACTTAATTCTGCAATAGCTTCTGTTTCGCTCACCATCCATCGAACACACTCCAGCTGGCCATTCTAAACAAATAAAAAATATAAATTCCAGCTGTTTCTGTTCAAAACACATCTACTAAACACAGAAAAGTTTATTAGAATTATTAAAATATTATGAAATTCCAGTTTGTTTGAAAATGTGTTATCTGCTGTCATGTAATGCACTTGTTCATCTTGTCCCCTATGAGTTACTGTTTGGCTATTGATTACAGTGAAAGTGGCAGTCAAACAGTATTACATACACAACCTGGTCCAGACTGCAGAGAAAAAAAATAGTTCTGTTTTCATCACTTGTACAGCAAGGCTCAATGACTAAATAAGATAATTTGCTGGAGCAGACTGAACAGTCTCCATACAAACTCTGATAGGCACTAATCACTATTCAAATCCATGCTTCCTAAATTATTCTTATGTATGTAGTATCTGAACACCTAATCCTCATGGATTGGGACCTATCTCTAATAGATACTGTATAAACAGAAACAAGGAGGTGATTCTTGGCCTGAACACATTTACAGCCTAGTCTCAAGACTCCCAAGCTGCTATGCACACTCCTAGTAGTTTGCAAGTTACTGTGAAGTGGGACGTAGATGCTTTGGAAAGAGATGAACATTTTCTTCAGAGCACGCTTGTGGCCCAGTGTAAAGGCAAGAGTTTTTAGCAGCTCCTCTTCCAGCAGCTTCTTTTCAGCAACGGTACCTTGCTAAATGCAGTTTTGCAAGACCTACATTCCAGCCTGTTCCTACTTCGTTTTTCAGCTCTCATATTCATAAAGGCTATTATATTCTTTATAGCTGAAACAAGTATTTCAATTGCTCAGTCAAAACCTCAGAGAGATCAACATACACAAATATAAAAAGCTGTTTGCGTACGTTAAACTGAAAAAGCTATCATGAGAAGGAAAGAAATACCCATTTAAAGTTTCAGTTTTATTTTTATAAAAACAAAGAGAAGACTGTAACAAATATTAACCCATTTAAAATTATATGGGAGAAATAAAAACTGGAATAAGATTAAACTGATATTTGTCTTATTCTTTCCATATGTAATGTATGCATATAAACACAAAAATGCACATCATTATATTTTACTTACTTTTCTTTTTTTCTCTCAATTTCAATAATGAAGTGAAACAATGAAGCTACTTCTATTCTTTTTAGCATAGTAGAAAAAATCCACCTTATCATATTTGGGTTCGAATATTAGTGACTAAGTAATAATTTTTTATTTTGTTTTCCTTTGTACCACAACTAGTGAAACATTTTTGTATTTTTTAAAATTAAGGTAAAGAATTAATAAATTACTTGCTAAATAAGATAATTTTGCTAACATGGAAAGGATTCCTCTGCAGTTAGTTAAATAACTTATCAACATGACAGTACGACATAACAGCACTCCATTTTTTGCTCTCTAGCTCACAGCTAAAGGTCAGAAAGAGTACTATAATCAAAAGAATTAGTTTTAATTAATTAATTCTTTACTGGGAACATTATGCATCATCAATGAATTGTTTAAATTCTCTTGCATGGAAATTTCTGTTCCTGTATACAAGTTTTCTTGTAGAACACAGGTGCATGCCCCACATGGCGTAACATTATGGAACTTAGAATGGTATAACATAAGAGCAAGAATGAATAAAGTCCATTCTATCAGTATGCAAAACCACTTTGGAAGTAAGACTCAAGGACTACAAAGTTTAATTATGCTGAATTACTTCGAGGCTGTCAAGAAATTTCCAATGATCCAGGTCAAGTTCAGCCATGCAGGTCACCATTAGAAACACTTGGGCCTGAGCACCTCCATTTACATGAAAAACTCCATTACATTTACACACTTTTCTGTGAATGTCAAAGCATGCTCAACTATTATAAAAACTAAACGAGCCAATCATTAAAAAAGCCAAGCTTTCTGGAGAAAAAGACAAAAGATTTTATTTGACTATAAACACAATATATATGAAGGTTGGGGGAAAAAAAAAAAAAAAAAAACCAAGAAAGAAAATGGTTTCCAAGTAAAATTGTAAGACTTTAAATTGGCAGACTGTAACTATTCAGTTTGGACATGAGCCAAGGTATTGAAGCTAAATACCTGACTTCTATAATAGCATTTCATTAGTACAACTAGCTATCAGTTTAGGTTTATAATCATATGGCTTGTCCCAGAAAATTAAAAGAAAACCGCAACCCTGAAACCTGGATCAGGGCCATGGGTCATTGAAAAGATGTCTCAAAGATGCAAACCTGGAATCCACCAGTCCTCTTTCCATTTCTAAAGTTTTCCCAAGGAGTAAATAACAATAAAATCCCAGAAGAATAAGAAACTCTTGTATTGTATTTCACCCCTTTCCTTGTTTCTTCTTAAGGTATTTAGTGGATAAAAGAAATGGTATCCAACTATTCAATCTCACTTACTAAAGAACCAGAATCAGTATGTTTAACTATCAGCCTTCCTGTGCACCACTACGTTTTATTTTAGTGCAGCAACAACAGTAATTTTCACATTTTCCTAAGTAATAAGTGCAAGATCTTGGGTCGAGCCATCACAGGCACAGCTACAGGTTGGAAGGAGAAGTGACAGAAAGCAGTTTTGCAGAGAAGGACTTGGGGGTGTTGGTTGCTGAGAAACTGAACATGAGCTGGCAGTGTGCTCTAGCAGCACAGAAACCAACCGTATCCTGGACTGCATCAAAAGAAGTGTGACCAGCAGGTCGAAGGAGGTGATCCTGTCCCTCTACTCAGTTCTCGTGAGACCCCACGCTGAGAAAGTTGGGGCAGTTCAGCCTGGAGAAGAGGGGCTGCAGAGCATTCATAGCATTCTTCCAGTATCTGAAGGGCCCCATAAGGGTATCAGAGAGGGACTCTTCATCAGGGACTGTAGCGATAGACAAGGGATAGCAGGTTTAAACTTAAACAGGGGAAGTTCAGGTTAGATATAAGGAAGAAGTTTTTTACTGTGAAGGTGGTGAGGCACTGGAATGGGTTGCCAAAGAAGTGGTAAATGCTCCATCTCTGGCAGTGTTCAAGGCCAGGTTGGACAGGCAGGGCTTGGAGCAACCTGGTCTAGTGTGAAGCACCCCTGTCCATGGCAGGAGGGTTGGAACTAGATGATCTTAAGGTCCTTTCCAACCCTGAGTGTTATATGGTTCTATGATTACAGTGGAGACAAAGACTAGCTTACCTTTATTGCTAATCCAGCTGGAGTTAGCTGCTCAATGTTTCGTTCATTCAAACAGTCTTCACCCATCAAAGAAGTGAGATGCTGCAGGCATTCTGCATGTCCCTTTGATGCTGCTACATGTAACAGGTTGTTGTCACATTCATCATGGATCTTATCCAGATTATCTGCAGCTAAATGTGGCTGTTAAAAAAAGTATTATGTTAGTTACACCTAAGGATAAAAAGATATACAGAATATTTAAGCCTCACATCCAAGACACAAGCCAAACACAAAGATGTTTCCTCATAGGAATGTTCTTTTATAACTCAAAATCAGAAGCTTTTCACCTCACTGTACGCAACATCGCTACGGTTAACAGAAGGACAGAGATGGGATTTGCACTGCCTTGATTCACTTGTAGTTTCTCATTTTCATGCAATTGTCATGCAATTGTCAGTGCAAGATCTTGAGTAGTTTTAAGTCTTTGTACTAGTTTGATCAATTAAGTAGCAGCAAAAATACTTAGATTTTCATAATTTCTGTCCATTGTGTTTGGTTCCTCTCTCTTTTCTTTTTTTTTTTTTTTTTTTTTTTTTTTCCCATTATATTACAGAACTACAGAATGCTTGAGGTTGGAAAAGATCACCTGGGGTCATCTTGACACCTGCTCAAGCAGGGTCACCTACAGCATGTTGCTGAAGTTTATGTCCAGATTACTCATGAATATTTCCAGGGAAGAAGACTCTGCAACCTCTCTGGGCAACCTCTTCCAATGCTTAGTAACAAAGTTCTTGCTTGTATTCAGATGGAACTGCCTGTGTTTTTCATCCTATCATGTGGCACCACTGGTAAGAGTCTTAGAAAGATATTGATGAGTAACTGAACAGAAAACATCTATGACTCCTAAAAAAAAAATTCCTGATTAATTTTGCTCATCACAAAAGTGGCAGTTTGCCTTAAGCACCATCTAAAATGAAGTTAAGCCACATGACAGACACATGTGGGACAAATGTGGTACCTTGTTTCCATTTAAAAAATTTGTTGAAATATTTATGTGAAGGACTACACAAGCATGAGCTGATACATTTTCTTCTCAAGTCTAATTTTGAGACAAAACAATTGGACTGAGAAAATCCAAAAGGAAAACAAAAGACAGAAGATGGAGTTAAGAAGTAGCAGAAGTAAGTTCCTAGAGGTGTGCAGACTTGCCAGAGTATAGTTAAGTTAGTCTATTCCATGCAAAAGTTTTGAACTGTTTGGGAATAATACACATTTTCTCACTATCTATCTACCTATGGTGACCTCTTTTTCCTCTCTCCGTTCCTATTTCAGAGTGAATTTAATTTGCTTCTATTTCTTATTGAGCAGTCTAATATTGTCTTGTGCCTCAGTCTAGTCTTTGAATATCTGCTTTTGTTCCTGCTGCTACGTTAATAGCATGCCTTTGTGCTTGAGCTAGACTTGTAAACAGAGAAGCTAAACAAAAATCTAACAAACCCAGTTCTTATACATACACTGTGCCTCCATCAGCGGTCCTGAGTGGAAATCACATGCTCTGAATCACTGTGTTCACTTACATCTCGTTACTTTGGAAACCATCACTGATAGTGTCTGATCATCGTGCCAGAATTTACTAAAAAACTTCATATGGGTCAGAGGCCAATGAGGCTTTTGAGAAAGCTCCTGCCTGTGAATGCTGCGGCAACAAGACAGCATAAAACCTGCTGAATAATAATCAGAATACAACAGAGGCCCCTCTGTTTCCATCATCAGTCTCTAAGTAACTGAGGTAAACCAGCAATAATTGTACAAAGCGACCCACAAATGTTGTAAAAGGCAAAACTCAATTAAGATTTAAATTCAATATTTAAGTGAATCAATAGCTCAAACTCATGCCTTCTATAAGACTTCAGTGTACTGCATACACTAGCAATCTTGGCAGTCTTTACATAAAACTAGTATCTTTGTTTTGTTACACACTTGATTTAAAGACTAAAACTTTCCATTTGGAAGCCCATATGCTCAATTATGAAGAAGCACACAAGATAAAAAAGGCAGCATTTCAAAATATGTGCTTCATCAGCTTTGGTGGCTTAATAAACCCCATCACCTTTATTCTTCTTGTTTCATGAAAAGGATGATACTTACCAGTAAAGATATTTGGCCTTCCTTTACAATATTTAAGATGCTCTTATTTTTTTTTCCTTCTTCGCTCCTCTCTTCTGGGCCCCCTACACTGTTCCAGTTCATACTCAGTTCCTCTGGCTGCTTGTTTTCTGCCACTGCTGTCTGCAGGTGGAAAGTCCTCAGGTGGCAGTTTGGCATAGTCTTCTCAGTTTTGTGAGCATGAGGATCAACAAATGTCCTGCTGAGGAAGCCCTTACCCTGGGCTTCGGATTCATGGACTGAGCTACACTTCACTAAAGGCTGGGAAAGCTCTAATTCTTCTGTTAAATGCTTGTGCTGATCAAGGACAATAGGCTGTGTTTTTCTCAGCTGAGAGCCTTTCACAGGAGACAGCACATAGAACTGCATGCTGTTAGCAGGCGAGCTCTCTGTGTTCCCTGCAGAGCAGGTCTTGCTGCTAAGACCATTCACTGTTGAACACACACCCAAAAGTTTTTTCTCAGGAACTACCTTTGTAAAAGGAACAAGTTGCTGGCTTGATTTAATATAAGGCACATCCAAAATTTCATCCATATCCAGGTCATAGTGCTCCAGCTCCCCAAGCATAACAGCAGGCTCAATGTTTTTGCTTTTAAGGCTCTCTTCTTCTCCTGGACTTTGGTCATCATTTGGAGGTGCAGATTGAGAATCACTACCTTTCTGGTATTCTCCCTTCCGGTTCTTGTGGTCATCACTTTCATTGTTCTCAGAGCTTTCTGGCTGATGCTTTAACGGGGAAACCCTCTTCACTGGTCTGAATTTATTGCACACATCTGCAATTCCTGATGGTTTCTGTGCATTTCCAACAAGAGTGGCGACTCCACAGTTCCAGCTGCTGCTGGAAACTAGAGAAATGGAAGAATGTGATTTAGAAGTAATTACTACCAGATAGGTGACATGATACAGCATGCTTTAAAGATATACTTGACCAAACACTGGAAACAAGAATTAAATGATGACATGACACATTCATATCTAAGCAGCTTTAACAGCATCTCTATCAAAACAAATGAAGAATTTGAGACTCCAGAGAAGAAACTTTCTTCAAATAGGACATACATTGTAATCAATTACAAATAAAGTAGTTTTAATCATGTAATGGTCATCAATAAGAGCTTAGTGGTGTTTACAGTGGTCCTGTCCGCTGGAGAATGGTCAGAAAGAATCTTATCTTTGTATATAATTACATGATGGGAAGCAGGGAAGAAGGGGGAGTGAGGCTCTTCTCCACAATGTCCACTGACAAGACAAGAGACAATGGGTTCAAAGTGAAACTCATGAAAATCCATCCTGAACACAAGGAAATGCTTTTTTTACTGTGAGGCTGGTCAAACACTAGCACAGGTTACTCGGAGACATTCACACAGAGCTTCCATCTGTGGAGATACTCAAAATCCAACTGCACAATCCTAAGCTTAACCTGCTCCAGCTAACTCTGCTTAAGGAAGGCTTTTGAACTACATGATCTCAAGCAGCCTTTGCCAATCTAAACGATTCTGTGAGTCTCTGATCTGAAAATTAACCCTACTTATTCAGGCATGACGCTTCCTTTTCCATTTCTCTCTATGCTGGGCTTCTCTGCCAAGCTTTCCATCTCTTACATATGTAACCTGTACACGCACTCCCCGCACACATACATAGCTCTGGACATTCCAGACCATTATTTCAGGGCACTGCAGGATCTGGAGTTTGACCAGTGAATCTGACTTGCAGATAAGAAAAGGAGCTCAAGACACCTGAACTCTTAATCCTACTGAACTTGAACTTTATCCTACAGAACTTGCACTCTTTCACAGACCCAGAACTCTGACACAGAGATTTCCTTATTTTGTCTTTTTTTGGTGGAGGAACAGCACTAAAACCACTAAAGCATTTACACATTTTCTATGCCCCTTTCAAGGTACACTAAGAGTTAAAGCATTCTAAAAGTCAAGAATACTGTTTAAACAAAGCAGATTTATTACATGTGCTAACTGCATATCAGTGGGATCTAATTTGTGGTCAAAACACACAATTTGCCATGAACACCTTCCTAAGGAAACAGATATATACACTTTCAGCGCAACATTAATGTCTGAAGTAAAAGATTAGTACGGCTTAGTAGTTACGGATGTCTGAAAATTACCTTAATGCTTTTGGAAGTGCTTAAGAATATATTTCCGAAGAAGAAATAAAAATAATAATAATGAAAAGGCATGTAACTTAGTGGGCCAATACAAAGAACACACTGTACTGACTTATTTATGTATTGTATAAGATTCTAGGTTCAAAGGCCTACACTTTTATGTTGGTTTTATTTACATGTGAAATTTTTTCCAAGTGATACAGGGAAATGGATACCATATGTTTCCCAGCTGTTTTGCTCTGACAGGAACTATTAAGCACTCAGTATGGAAATGAATTCTGTCTGAGTTTTATGAAAACAGTGCTTTCAACACAGGGGTCTAGACAGAGGAAAAGGCATCAACATTTTGTTTGTTGTCACTTTATTTAGGCTTACATTTATTTTGTTGCTTGTCTTTCTCCACTTTCTAACCTTAATAACACATATATTTACATAAACCACTGATGACAAAATTGTAAAATTGGATACTGTGAAGAAGGAATGGCCTTTGTTACATATCTGTCTTGGATCATTGTGAAGTCATGTATTTCTCTTTTCTTTCATTACAGTTAGAGCACAGTAAGGTACTTCCACATTTTTTGCTGGTTTTGTTCCCAACGCCCCTTTACAAACACTGTTTTTCCAGAAAACAAACTGGAATACAGAGAATGGTTAGCAATATTTTTACTGACTTAGAGACATATTCTTCAGTTAACTGGGATGACAAATTTACACTGCATCTAATAAATTATTAGAATATGGCATTTAACCACACAGCAGTAGGGAAGAAAGCAAGTTAGACTGGTAGACACAATCCTTCTTTGTGCTGTTTCCTACTTGGTTGCTGTACAGGCTGCATCAGTGCTTAAGCAATAACAACATGGTTTCTGCCTACAGAGCATTGAAACCATAGGCCAGAGTGGATCAAGGCATGGCTTGAATCTCTTCTACTCTCTTTTCAGATGCTTGTTACCTGAAGAAGCAAATCAAATGCTGCCTATGCAGCAAAGCACCAGCACAGCAGGAGTCCTGTGAGTAGTTTTCAGCAGCTGCTCCACGGGAAAAACCTCTTGCTCATCTCTCCATACTTATGAACTTGGGCAGAGGCCATTAAAAGTCTGGGTCAAACAAGTGCTGTTTGATTCTTTTACAAACAACAGTAAAGGATTGTCTGAGTTTAAGGAAGGTAACTAGAATGCAGAGCAGCTCTCCTGATTCCAGAGTCTGACAAATAACTCTGGTATAATCTTGGATAAGCTGTATCTTTTCTGTGCACCAGTATCTCAAATGTAAAAAAGTGATGACAATGTTTTTTTCCAACTAGGGTGTCAAAATTATTTGTTTAACTTTTATTCATTAATATGGAGATTTAGACAGTCCAATTGAAGTAAAATGAGAGAGGAACATAAAAACTTGAGAGACTTCATTTGTATCAGTAAAGAACGGTTGTGCTGCCTGAGGGACCAGAGGTGCTAAACTATTTCCTTTGAACAAAAGAAAATAGTATCTGATGAAAACCTGTGAGCGTCAAATTTGAAAAGGTTGTTCTCACCATGTATTGTGCTCTATGCTCTCCTTGAAGATGAGAAAAGGCAAAAATACAAATAAAGAGGCCTGAATGACTGGTTTTAGTTTTTGTATTTGTTCATTTATTTATTTATAGGAGTCCTAAAACTACTGGGGGCTAATAATAAGGGCACAATTACAGAGTAACTTGTCTTGCAATTTATTCACTTCATCAGATTTTATTTTAGGAATCCATATTTACCTTGAACTTTCTAAAAAAAAAAATAAAATCCTTGTAACATATTTCCAATTGGAAGCATCTGTTGACTTCAGAGCATTTTTCAACATCATCTCTGTATCTAGGGCAGAGGGAGGCAAGAGGTGGAATTATATTTGGTACATAAGCATCTGCAGAATTATAGGCTAACTATATGAATTTTGTCCAATCACAAGACTACCTCATGCACAGATGAAACTTTACCCTCGTGACAGGCAGTTTCTGTGATACTTAAAATCTAATGCCAAACATCAGAATACCTTTACATTGTCCTGAGTATAATGAAAATAACAAAGAACTCAGCTTTTACTTTAGCTTTATAAGGAAACTACCACTGAAATTCATTGCTCGTGTGCATACAAGAGCCTGTCTCCCTGGCATATGGGTACAGTAGCGTTCTTTAAATGATGATGTTTTCATGAAGTTTACAGCACTGGTAACACAAATAGGAGGTGGCAAAAGGCTGCATATCACACATCACTATCATTACAAAACGAACCGAACATACTGCAGAGTGGTATTTGTAAATGTTGCTACGCCAGATCTTCATGAACCCAGAACGGCTCACATTCAAAGAGCACTGACTGCCTGAGGAAATGGTCAAACTCGGAACAGTGTATTTCTGTCCTCATCACCACGGACTCATTTAGGTTTAAGCTTTGACCAGTGTTCTGTAACAACAAATGTTGCTGTTGAACAGCTGGGACATACAACAGGCAGTGGTGCTGGCAAGCAGGAAACTGGATGTAAAGATCTGAGTCATTTGCAGATCGGCCGACAGATAAGTCCATGTTGCTCTACTAGATCACTTTACACCCTACACACAAGTTTAACAGGAATGAAAAAGAGCATCAATTCACTCCTGTTCTTCCACAGGGGGCAACCAGCGATCCCCATTACTATGCTACATCCCTTAGTGAAACTCTTGAGCCTCTTAGCTTGCTGTCTCTGTTCCTTCTCAGTTTGGTCCAGAGCAGTGTCTTATAGCAAACTGCACTGAAACACTGTCCAGGGGAAAAACTGCATGACTTTCTTTTATCCAAACATTCATCAGTCATCAATGACATTAACACTTTCACCTAATGACCTGACCTGCATCCAGGCTGTGCTATCTCTAAATTCTCTGCATTTCAAACTTTTTTTCGTACTTGTGCAATCAATAACTATGGCAAAACTGAATAATGGAGAACACTGCACTACATGAACTCTTGTAAGCCCAGAGACTATGGTAAGACTACCTGCTGATTTGATGAGTTCATCATACCTATCTTTCAATAGTCCGTGAACCTCTGTGGTTGAATCACAGTTATACGGATGACAGATGAGTAGGGGCAGCCAACAAGGTTTTACCAAAGGAAAAATCATGCCTGACTAATCTTAATGGCCTTCTATGTTAGAGCAATTGTATTAGTGGACAAGAAAAGAGCTACTGATGTAATCTATCAACTTCTGTAAGGCATTTGACACAGTGCCCAACAATATTCTTATCACTGATGTAAAGAGATAGGTTTGATGGATGGCCACACCCAAAAGAGCTGCAGCCAACATCTCAATGTCCAAATGGAGATTTATAACAAGCGGTGTTCCTCGCTTGTTGTGTCAGGGGTTGTGTCAGGACTGGTACTGCTCAATGACTTCATTAATGACATCGACAGCATGATTGAGGGCATCCTAAGCAAATTTGCAGAAGACACCAAGTTGAGTGGTGCAGCTGGTCTGCTTGAGGGAAATGATCTTGAGGGACCCTGTGCAGGCTTGAGGACTGGGCCCGTGTGAACCTTATGAAGTTCAACAAAGCCAAGTGCAAGGTCTTGCACCCTTACAGTGAGGGTGGTGTGACAATGGAACACATTGCTCAGAGAAGCTGTAGCTGCCCCATCCCTGGCAGTGCTCAAGGCCAGGCTGGATGGGGCTTGAAGCAACATGGTCTAGTGAAAGCTGTCCTTGCCCATAGAAGTGGGGTTGAACTAGATGATCTTTGAAGGTCTATTCCAATGCAAACCATTCTAGGATTCTATGATTATATAAATAAGAACAAACTCTGCTAGGTTGACTCCGTTGCCACAAAGGCCAAATGCATTCAAATGATTTTTTTTTCCCTAAAACTCTTCCTCCTTGCTTTAAAAATTCACTTTTGGAGTTTTCTTCACTTTCGATCATCATCATTAAGGAAGCTTGCAATTTTCATTGACAACTACCTATGCTATTAAATATTCTTTTAAAATGCAGTATTTGACTGTATTGCTCATGTACTAGATAATCATTTAGGGGCTTGCAGTAAGTATGTACAAAGTTTCACATTTGGAGTGTTACTGTCCTGTGAAAGAAATGCTTCAGCTTCTTCCCTGTGATATGACTTCAGCACAGACTCTTGAATCAATTAAGACTTTTACTCATTCTAGGTCCATTTAGAGCACTGTGATTCTCATTTTGTATACGGACACTGAGCTGTTGTCTACGCTAGGGAAACTTTTAGAAAATTCATCATGGCTACTAACATAAATTTATACCCAACACTGGCAGCAATACTGGGACTTCAAGCGACGGAGGAAGGGATGTGCCTTTCATATAAATGCATAATCAAAACCAGTTCTGAATATCTATTTACTATTTTATTAATATCACTGAAATCATATTTAACAATTTTAACTGAAGGTGGCACTGTTTTACAGTTTTAATATATGAATAACTTCCAGAAATACATTTTAGGTTCTTTAATGTAAGATCTGTCACATGAGAATTAAAGAACCCTGCACAGATAAGAACAGAGAAGGTTTACTCCCATTTAAGTAGAATTAGAAGCTACTGTAAAGAAGAAAGAAATGATAAACAAGGTAAATAATAATTCATATTTTTAAGTAACAATGCACTTTCCAGGAGATTCAAACATTAATACAAGCCTCAGTGAACTAATAATTTTTTTTTACCTAGGGTTGAGGAAGAACAATACAAAAGCTGTAATTTCTAAAGTAGAGGAATATAGAAGAGGAAAAGAAAATATCAAAATAAATAAATTGTGTGTACCATTGTCCAGACTGATCTAGTTATGTGAAAGCAAAGTAGTAAGTAAAGTTCTACTGAAAAATCAGAAGAGGTCATTCTGGCACAAAATGTGCAAAACAGGAAGAGGCAGGATGTGAAAACAAGGTAGAAAAGGAGCTTATATACAGGCATCACAAGTGTCACTGTGATATGCACACTAATTGTTGTTTTTTTCTGAGAAAATTCTTCAGTATTCGATCAATAAATACTCACTGTTTCAGATATATTTACCTGTGAGGTATCTGGAGCACAACAGTGAAATTTATGCCATTTAACACTGCCTCCAGACCAAATTTTGCCTTAATTTTTCTTATAACTACAATGAGCTTTAGACTGAAAGTGTGTTCAATTTCATATTCACTGATTTATTTCTTTTTCTCAAATAGGAAACAAATCTGAATAATTTGTGAATAACAGCTATTTTGGTAATGAATAGAGTGCAGAAGGATAACTGCTGGAGATTAAAAATGAACTTCCTTTTATCAACCTGTGAATAAAGATTTAGAATAGGAGGTTGTCCTCATTTGAGACATACATTTAATGACAACCGAAAGTCATCATAGCTGACAGAATATACTTCAACAACTGTATGGCTCAGTGAAGCTTGTTGAACACAGATGTCTTGCACTATTTGCTCATGGGGCCTTATAAAATCTGCTCAGTATAAAATCTGCTCAGAAAGAAAGCAACCAATTTCATGCTTAATAACAAAAGCATAAAGGACTGATTTCTGTTTCAGTTCATCATTCTACATTAGTCAGTGCTGGAAATTAATGGACAGGTTGGCTAACACTTAATTTCAGAAAGTTTAGTTAGATAGATCCATTTTTATACTCTAATTTTCTATCTTGAAGATGAACAATGCCCACCTTAGTGGTTAATATGCTAGCTAAAAAGATAACTCTTTTGAAGCATGATGGTAGAGAAAATATCTACCCTTAATCACGCTTTACTGGGGGTAAACCAGGATGTGCCCTGTAGCTTTTCTCCAATCTCATGTATCTTTTACCTTGTCATCTGGGGGTACTTTGACTCCAAAGGTCCCTTAGAATTTTCCTGAGTCAGAATTCTCTAAATCCAAGGAAGAACGCAAAGGAGTCAGGACTGAGATTGTAATGACTGCATGACTTCCATACACATCTTGCAAAAGGGTGAGGAAGGAACCACATGACCACATGAACCACATGACCACATGAACCACTGGTACAGATCACTGGCCAGTGCTGTCCAATATAGGGAAGTGACAGTACAAGTTCAGGCAGGAAAACCTAAAAATGCTCCATCCCTGGCAGTGTTCAAGGCCAGGTTGGATGGAGTCTTAGGCGACATGGTCTAGTGTGAGGTGTCCCTGTCTGTGGCAGAGGGGTTGAAACTAGATGATCTTAAGGCTCTTTCCAACCCCATTCTATGATTCTATGGTTCTATGAATATGGAGGCAAGGATGGCAGAGGACAGGAGGAAGATTGCAGTAGAATGAGACACGAAATGGTACAATGAGACAAGCGACTGTAGTGATAGGATTAAAACTTAGGAAGGGGAAGTTTAGATTAGCTATAAGTAAGAAGTTCTTTACTGTGAGGGTGGTGAGGCACTGGAACAGGTTTCCCAAAGAAGTGGTAAATGCTCCATCCCTGGCAGTGTTGAAGGTCGGGCTGGACAGAGCCTTGGGTGGCATGGTTTAGTGTGAGGTGTCCATGGCAGGGGGGGTTGGAGCTACATGATATTAAGGTCCTTTCCAACCCTAACTATTCTATGATTCTGATCCTAAATTGAGAGGGGTAAATCAGGGGTCCTCTCCCTTTCTGCTTCTTCCTTGCATCCACCTGCAGCAGGTAATACTGCATGTGCTATCACTGCTGTGCCATAAGAGGGCAGTAACACGGCAAACAGGTATGTTAAGGAGAACTTTGCTTTCTTTTATTGCCAAGGGCAGTGGCACACAGTTGTGATGACCTGGCCTTTAATGACTTTGGTAGAAGAAGTAGCTCCCAGAAGCTTTTGACTTAGCTACACACCTTGGCATTTACAACTCTCTGAAACGAAATAGAGAAATAAAGGTTGCCAAAGTATAGCACAGTTCTTAAAACTTTCTACCATCCCATAAATTCCAGGTCTTGCATTTCTGTTATAAAAGTGTTTGATGAAACAACATTAATGGAAGTTCAATTAAAACATCAGAAAACGCAATAAACTTTTCATAGCTCAACAAAAATGCTCCTCTCACCAATTCATTTCCGCTCCATCAGAAAGAGAAAAACAAAAGCAGATTAATCTGATTTACAGAGTGAAAACCAACACTAAAAGCACTTTTTGTCAGGGAGGAGGGGGGAGGTCTCCAGCTGGTTCTTATATATATGCCATGATTCTTCATTTAGTTTACACTATTAAACTAAAAAACTCAGCTTTAATCTTAACTATTACAGTATGCCTTAGAGTAGATTCTATCATGTAGCATCCTTGATACGGTTTCAGACTCTGGCAAAACATCATCCCTCAAACTGGTCATGGCCATATGGGTAGTAAATGTATCCAACATTTTTTCATTGGCGCCTACATTATTGCGTCTTGTCACCAATGGTTTCTTGGGTTTTCAAGTAAATTGTTGCATATACTGTGGTTTGGAGCTGCTGAGATGAAGCCCTACATTTATCTGTATACAGCCAAATCCTTTTTTGGAACTTTTTTCCTTCTAATGAACTAACATCTGTTGGGGGGGGGGGGGGGGGGAGAAAAAAAAAAAAAAGTCATGTTTCCAGAAAGCTGTACAAAAATGAGAGAAAACAAAACAACAGAACACTGCCAAGAAGCTATTGTTGCCAAGTTGCACACGATACAAAGCAGCCTAGAAAACTATGTGTGAACAGAAGTAGGCATCATACCTGATCTGTCTTCATTTTGTGAATCACACCTTCTACACAATTCTGGAATGGTCTTGAGAGAAGTTACGGAATACTGTAAAAAAAGAAAAAATGTATATGAAGTAAATTCATTTAAAAAAAAAAAAAGTAATGTTGTGCTCACAGCCTATATCTAGCAACCCAGGGGTACTTCCAACAGGCTGATGGTCTTCTCAGGCTGCACAAGAAAAGTAGATGACATCTGCTTTTGTGTCCCACCTTGAGGGATGTTTCCCTCAAGCTACAGCAAAGTGTCTCCCCACCTCAATTTTCTCCTTCCTGTAGATCACCATTATTCAAATCACAAACACATTTTATATCTCCATCCTTTCCATGGGATGCAAGATACATCAAAGGTGAGAATAGATCTAGGCTTCAAAGTAAACATCAAGCTTTCCCAAATCAATATGTAGAAATAATGCAGAATATTTGTACTTGTAGAGTATTATATTTAGACAATATTTTGTATTTGTAGAGATCTGATTTCAGAGGGGTATCCACGTACATACACATATTAGATGACAGGCTCATTTGTCTAACCTAGGCTTTATTAAAACACACTTGCATTATTACTTTGATGTGACAGGATATGTCTGATATTAATCAGTATATTATCCTCTGAATTCATCATTAAAATGGAAAAAAAATGGGGATGACATATGTATCTAAGGAGAAAATCTTATTCTTATAAACTTGTGGAATATTCTTGGTAAGACACATGATCCAGTGCTATAAAGCTATGCTTTCTGACATACAGAAGTTACTTAATAGCAAACCTTCCTTAATCAAATGCTTAAATGTTACAGGAATCTTCACTTAAACAAATGAAAATCATTATGCCTGTGAAGGATCAATGGTTTTGCTCATATTCAAAAAAACCCTATTAAAACCAGTATTTTGGAAACTAAAACACAAAACTGCATTTATGGTTAGCACAACTGAAAATTTTTAAGGAATATATAAACACCATATGTTTTCAAAGAAACAGATATTTTTAGCTGGTGTGCTATTGACCAGTGAAGCAAAACAACTACGTATAAAACCACATAAGCTTTCCATACAAAAAATAAATGGTCATACATTTTTCTGCTTTTTGCTGACAGTTTGTCATTCTGAGTTTGATGCGCTTCTAATCACAATTGGCAATCTACTTCAAAACAAGCTGAAGTTAACCTCCTGTGACCAATTGCAGAAGTAATTTACTTCTCCAGCGCAAGTTTAAGACTGTTGCTCAATCAACTGTAGTTACTTTATTAAGCCTCAAAAACCTCCCATGCCTTACTTTTTCTCTTGTTGGCCTGCTTCAGGGATGTATTGAGAAGGCTTAACTACAACAAGAGTCTTTCATAAGTATTCCCAGGATCAATACTAAACTTATTAATTAAAATGGGTAGCACACCACAGAACTATCCACTGATTCCAATCCCATTAAATAAGAGGTAGTCTAATAAGGCTGTGGCTGCAGGATGTGACAGCCTAAAGCAACAAAGAGCACGAGAACAAAGACAGCGAGAAAGATGCTACTAAATACAAATTAATATGAGTTAAACGTACACATGCCCAAACACCATGTGCTGTGCTTCACTTCGGTTACTGTTTAATAATGATGGAGCTTTAAGCTATACATCTTGCTATTTCAGCACAAAGACTCAGAAGGCAATGTTGAACTAGTCTAGTAAGATTCTTAAGAGAATCCAAGAAACATGTCTCCAAGGAATATGGTAGCTTCATAAGACCAGCTGGTACAGTTTAAACTATTACACAGTTTGTAATTCAATTAGAATGAGGCTTTTTGTATTCCATTGCTATGTGTTTTGTCAGGCAACCTCAAAAACAGAAAGCCATTTTTCTTTTTGTCTTTTTTGCTGTTCTTTCCTGGAAGAACAGATTTTCTTTCTGTTTCGACACTGCACTAAAATGTATCCAGTTACCACCTCTGATCACCAAAAATCTATTATATGTTCTAAATTTCATTATGCATTTTAATCATATTGGTTTGATTTCATTAACAGATTTCCTCCCACTCACCTCCATCCTGCAATGCATTTACATTTCTGCCATCTGTATTTTGTGGTCAACATGTGGATAACTGGCTTTTGATCCAGGAAGCAACTAAAATTGCTCTTTAAAGTGGACCTTTCCCAACCACAAACACAATCCATTGCCAGATCTTCCCTCTAGAACTACTTTCTCTCATACACTTATCCCCAGCTCTGATAATTAGTAATATTTGTTAGCTTTTCTTCAACAAAAAATTTCAAGGTTATCAGAAGTATCGCAGAGGGACTGCAAAGCAATTGAGATTGCAACCCTCCCCTGGAACAGAATTTTAGGCTTCATGCTTATTCAGTGGCATTTAAAATAGATTATTTCCCACTCTTCATTTATTAATTTTGAATTGTTCTACATACAAAATTAAATACCATTTCTTACATTTCACCAGTAGGATAACCAAGTCAACCAGAGCCAAGGCCCATGCCCAAAGGTGTGACAATGTGAGAGCTAGGCACATCAAGACACTTCCTTAGTCAATGCTTACTGTGATCTTTTATATTTAATCAAAGTGTGTTGTGGTTGATGGGTAAATTCGGTAACAAAATTAAAAGCATCTTCTCTGGCTTCTTCCCAGGATAATGAATGCTCAAGGTTTGGGTTCTTTTTCTATGTCCAACCTGAAATAGTGAATTTCAGTAAACCCCTTAAGAACCTTGTAAGATGGAAGAACAGGATCAATAGCAAGCAAGAGAAAAGTATTCCATGCAAATGCAAGATATTCCCAATTTTCTTCAACTGACACTACTAATTCAGGGTAAAATGGAACCTCCCTTGTACAAAACATTTGTTCACTACGTGCAACTGCACTACAGAATCTGAATTAATGCAAATGTTAACCTTTTCAATTTCACATGGTTCTAAAATTTTAATGCAACGAATTTTAAAAAAGACGCATGCAAAAAAACCCCCTTTAATCTCTAGAAAGGCTGTTTTGTGCTGTGCCACTTAAATGCCATTTGCAGATTCACCTGTGTCTGAGAAGTATCAGAAAGAAGGAATACTGCATCATGAATAGTAGCATAGTAATGTATATACTAAATAGTTTAAAGATGCAAATTAAAAAACAGAAGTTATTTCTTAGCATTCTGTTATGGAGAATACCTTTAATGTCTCCTGAAATGGAGATATTAGGGGAAAAAAAATAAAAAATGGGCAAAGTTGGACACAGAATGTAATTCTTAGACCACCTCATCAAAACCATGACAACTCCAAAACATTAAGGACCATATCCTGCTCCAACTGAAGTCAGTATCAAAACTCAACAAATTCACCTCCACTGCATCAAGACAACAGTGACTGCTCTTATATTCACAGCTCTTTGTTTTTGTGTAGATGGAGACAACAGACATCTTCTTCATTACAGATAATTTGTTTCCAGTATTGTTATTACTGTAAGCCATTTAAATCCCATTTTAATTTATTTGCTATAGTGAAAAACAGTTTCATTGATATTTAAATTCCATTAAATTCATACCTTTTTATTACATTTGATGATTTAATAATTTATAACTGTACAACGCCTTTTTCCTAGACATTAATTTGGGAATAGCAAGCTCCACTGGGAATGAGTAAAGCAACAATACTTGGCCTGAAGTAGTACTTTTCCCAATAGTAGTGTTAATTTTAGTGGCTCCAGAGCAAAAAAGTGGACAAAACAGATTAGGCTGGCATAGTCCATGTGAGAAAAAACTCCACAAAATAAACTTCTCACTTAATGACTGTGATCAGCATCTTTGGATCACTGGTTATTTGCACTATGTATTGTTTATAGCATCTTACACAGGCACTTTGTATGTCACCCTTCCCTTTAAAGAATACCTATACAGACACTACTAACACTGTTAAGGGTACAAAATTTCTGCCTGAATCTATCACTTTCTATGAGCACTAAAAGTGGCCTTCTGCATTTTGTTTCATTTTGAAAAGGCAGAGAGTAAAAAAAAAAAAAAAACAAAACCAAAACCCAGACAAAAGAGAATTATCAATCAGTTCATCAGCTGCACGGGAAATAAATCAATCTGCTGCAGTTAGTGGGACTGTGCCTGAACAGCTATGTAGGATCCTCCCTGCTCAGCCCTGGTAGCTGGGTGGGCAAAGTCTAGCTGTGTGTTGCTTGTACACCTGTAAAAGCCTGAGGGGTGACCCAGCTCCTTCCACTGCCAAGGAAGGATGACAATAGGCTCAGGAGGTGCCCTGTGCCAAATAAATGGAAGGCTAGATCATTAGCCATACTCCTGACCACACATAGTTCACATCTGCCCTGCAAGACAAAGGTTGACATGAAGAAGTTTTCAAGCTGTTTCAAAATCTGTAAAAAATTCAGTAGCTGCTTAATTATGTTTGAATTAACTTACTGCGCTCACATTTCACAAGCTTTCCGATCAGGCCCAGTCCTGCACTGGCACCACTGAGCCAGGCTTTTATTCATGCAGAGCTATTTGAATGATCAGAACAATAATATATACACTCAACCCCAAACAGTTTAACTAGCACCAGGAGCTCTGATCATGACCAAGGCATTTGGCATTATTTCAGTAAACAAATAAAGAAACAAATAAACAAACAAAGAAATAAAATAGTTTAAATTTGCACAATCTGCCAGTGCAATAGAATTTTAATTAAAGGATTAGGAAACCTTCAGGTAACCTTAACAATAGCATACAACTTATAGCCAGGAATAAATTTAAGGGAAAAAGCAGGAAGTTTAAAATATACTTTTAATAGTGTATCTACCATTTAATGCAACTTATATGTTGCAATTATTTTCTTCCTTTCTGTGAGTAGTTATTCATGAAGAAATAAATGAAAATATACGGCTTGGTTGCTTAATGTCATTGCTTCATTGCAGACAGAATGTTATTTTTGTTTAATGTAAACAGGAGTCCCAGAAACCTATTCTGCTGTGTCAACCACAGTCAAATATACTGTGGATATTGGAATAGTACCATCTTAGTTTCCAAATAAGCATCTCATTTGCATTTCAGGGCCCTGAGGGAATTGGTAGGGGTGGCTGCTGAGCCATTCTCAATCATATATTGGAAAGTCATGGCAGTGAGTTCAAGTCTCCAGTGACTGGAGAATAGTGAGTATCACATCAATTTTTAACAAGGGTAAAGAGGAGGACCTGGGAACTACAAACCAGTCATCCTCATCTCAGTGCCCAGTAAGACCATGGCAAGTGATTAGAGACAGCCAACATGGCTTCACAAATGGCAAATCGTTCCTGACAAATCTTGTGATCTTCTATGATGGAATGATAACAGCTACAGATGTCATCTACCTCAACTTCTGTAAGGCCTTTCACACAGCTCTACACAACATCCTTGCCTCTAATTTGGAGAGGTATGGGATTGATGGATGGATGGTTAGAGGGATAAGAGATTGGCCATGCCCAATGAGCTACAGTCAACAACTTAATCTCCAAGAGGAAACCAGTAATGGGTGGTGTCCCTTTAGGATGCATACTGCAACTGATAGTATTTAATATTTTAATCAATGACACAGTGGGATTGAATGCACTCCCAGAAAGTTTTCATGTAACACCAAGATGGGTGGTGCACTTGATTCACTTAAGGGAAGGGATGTCATCCAGAGGGGCATTAACAGGCTTGAGGAGCAGGCCCATGCAAACTTCATGATGTTCAACAAGGTCAAGATTCTGCTGCTGAGTCAGGGCAATCCCCAGTATCAGTACAGACTGGGGGATGAAGGGATAGAGAGCAGAAAAGAGAACCTGAGGATACTGGTGGATAAAAATTTGGACATAAGCCAGCAATGTGCACCTGCAGACCAGAAAGTCAACTGTACTTGGGCTACACAGCATTCTCCCCCTCAACTCTGCTCTCGTGAGACCCCACCTGGAGTATGGCACCCAGCTCTGGGGCCCCCATTACAAGGAAGACATGGACCTGTTTGAGCGGGTCAAGAGGAGGGCCATGAAAAGGTTCAAAAGGATGGAACACCTCTCTGCATCTATAATATTTGAGAAATGTACAGTTTCATTTTCTAATGCACAAATGCATTAGACGTTTGAAAAAAAAAAAAAGTAACAAGCCCATTTACATATCTATTTTCCTTTTCAAACAATTTCCTATTTTTTATGTCATTTTGGTCATTTTGGCTGAAATGTTCTACAAGGGTCTGGACTATAAACAATGGCTTTCTAATTCAGGTACATTTATAAGTGCATCTTTTTAACAGCCTTCTTGCTGCCATTATTTTTAGTCAATATTGTTCTGCACTGGATTAGAACCAGACGGCAAACAGGAACAATATAAATTGCTAACACTGATGCTATGCAGCTGCTCCTTCCACAGCAGGCTAATGATAAAATGTGAAGGTCAGGTATCTCTAAATTGTATATGGTGAGATATGAGTAGAGCACTAGCATAATCATGAATTCTCTTGTTAATCTGTATTTTTGCAACAAATCTTTTGTTCTCCTACCTGCTAAAGCAAGGAGTAAAACTGTTACCTCTATAATTTGTGCTGTTTTTTCATTCAAGGTTCAGTGTCCAGTGAAAGAACAGCCTATTAAAGCAGGCAGCCTGAGCTGTTCAGCGGAAAAATGAGTAACCTAACCCACCAGTATGCAGCAACAGCCACAATGGGAGAGACATGGAGAGGTTACATCTATTATGTTTTACAGTTTTACAAAACTGAGTATAGAAACAGATAGAAGGACATGATCTAGCATATAGGTGCAATAAAAAGAAAGTTGCCCAGCATAAAGTATTCACTTAAGATTGACTCATTGTCTTGTAATATTTTGGACATTTGCCATACTCCTTTTTAATAAAAATTCAACATTACAATAGGTTAAAAAAACCCCAATCCTGTCCAAAAGGAATCTGTCTGCAAATAAAGCATCTGGAATGTTTTAAAATGAATCAAGAGTCCCAAATGCTAAAGGAAAACCAGGTCCTTAATTTAACTTCTTTTTTTAAAAAAGAAAGTATAAAATTATGAAAATGTGGAAGGAAGTGATGGAACACTTTCTTTGATCTGAAAACTGAATTAATAAATTATCTTCTAGTGGATTTAAATTATGTATTCAAGTCCATTGTTAAATGGACATTAAAAGTATTATCAATTCTATTCTACAAAAAGGAGAAACACTAGCAGTAGGAGCATTATCATAATAGAATATACTGTATCAGTGCTTCCTATAAGAACCACTAACAATGAAGGTGAAGAGCATTTTTGCTTGCAGTTACAGCTGCAGTTGTTTTAATTGTGACACTAAGGATCAGTGTTGTCTATGAATCCCTGGAAGTCTTTCTGCCTCTTTCTTTACCATATCACAGGTAGATGTATCACACCTGTTGATAAAATCTTGTTATATTTGGAGACGGCTACTGAAGGAAAGGGCAGAGAGAAAACTGATTTGGAAAAGGAGCAATTCAGAAGTGAGAGAGGCAGGAGATCTTTTACAACTTAAATACATTCAGTTAAAAACAAGGTAAACATCATTTCGGTGTCTGAGGCTAGCATCAGAGTGCATATAACTCATATGAGACAGCAGAGTAGACAAGCAACCCAGAAATATAACTCTCTTATTAATTTGATTTACAAGCAATTTTTAGTACCTGGAGGACAGGAATCAAGACCTCCTTTAAAAAACACATTATTGTAACCTAAATTCAACTTATTTAAACATTGTTACATAGGAAGTAAAAAGGAGTATGGCTTCCAATAATAGTGTAGTTTGCTATACCAGGATTGAGATATCTAAGAATATCTCAACTTGAACAAATAAAATAAGACTTGTACTTACCGATATATCATCACTAAAATCTATTTCATCCAAATCAAGGTATTCAGGGGCTTCCATTATTCTTCTATGGACATTTTGGGTGAGTCAGCATAGTAGTAAAGACCTAATTAAGAAAAAAAGAAATTGATTGTCTACTGAAGAGCCAAAAATTACACAGAAATGGTTTAATATAGTTGCTAAATTACTGAAAATGTTTAACTTGTATAGTCAAGTCTTTCATAATTTAACACTAAAAGCTAAATGCAATTTGCCATCTCTACTCTGCATACCATGAAGAAGCCTTTTTAAAATTTAAGGGAGAATAATACTTGAACCAGAAGTCAAAAATACTTGATTCAGCATCACTCAGTCCTTCCATAAGTTCAGTATAGGTGTAAAGACATAAGCTGTTGAGCATCCTCACAAACCCTGCAATCGTAGTTACATTTATAATGTATCTTCCTTAAGGATGATATTATTTTACGTGCCTGAACACAGCAACTTCTGTTACTATAGTTGTCCTCTGCCCAAGAAGGTAAGGAAGAATTAAGACTCATGCTGTGCACAGAAAACAAAATCCTATCACACCTTATCTCCACTTACAAGCAATCTAACACATAATGCAGTCCGTGTCTTACACATGGGAGATTCATCTCTCCTCAGCCTGCAAGGGCACTTCTCCCAAAAGAGTAACCAAGGCAAAAATATAATTACATCAATGTGAACTTATTATCTGTGGCTTTAACCATTTCCTTACATCAAGGGAGAAAGAAGAGAAAACTCTTTTGCAAAGCAAGAAATTTGGCTGGAAAGGCAATATGTAATTCTGAATAAATTGGAGCTTAAACAATCAAAAGATCAAAGACAATAAAACCCTCATTACTTTCTTAATCCTAACTAGAATGAAGGTGTGCATTATCACTACAGGCAACTACAACAGAACTGCACAAGGAAGCTATTTTAAAGGAAGCTGAAAAATAAAATTTTTAAATAATGACAGGTGCTGCATAAGTGTCAAGTATTATTATGAAAGCAAATTAAAACCTTCTAGTACTTTTACATAACAAAATGAAATGCCTGAAGGAGAAAAAAAAAAAAATACAAGCCCAGTTCATTCATTTGACAACTCCCAAGAAATATGTCCATGAATAATGAAGTCAGCTGTGTAGGTCTAAATAAAAACACTGTGTGAAACATTCATATGCAGTTAAGAATGTTCTAGGAAAAGGGAAGAAAATGTTTTTCTGCAGGTGCTGCTGGCAAACAAAATCTCAGTTAATGTCCTTTCATAACACCGCACCCATGGAGAAAAGATCAGATGATCTTAAGACACCTATTCTTGAAAAGTTATTAGAAGAAGAACCAAGAGGCAAACCTACAGTTTTAAGCTGAAAAAGCTGGAAAAAAGCAAATTTTTATTTATTTCTCAGAAAGTTACTGAAAATAAAGCACTATTCAGCATCATTTTCTTTCTAAATGAATGTGCTCACTTTGGCTAGGATAAAGTTGATTTTCTTCATCATAGGTTGTATGGGGCTATATTTTAGATCTGCGTTGGAAACATTGTTCATAACACAGGGACCTTTTCATTACTGATGAGCAGTACTCACATACGGCCTCCCAGCCCACCCCACCAGCGAGGAGGCTGGGGATGCACAAGAAGCTGGGAGGGAACACAGGCAGAATAGATGACACCAAGTGACCCAGGGGATATCCCACACCTTATGCTGTCATGAGCAGCATATGAAGCTAGGGGAAGAAGAAGGAAGGGGGGATATTCAGAATGATAGTGTTTATCCTCCCAAGTCACCATTACACGTGATGGAGCTGTGCTGTCCTGGAGATGGCTGAATACCTGCCTGCCCATGTGAAGTGGTGAATGAATTCCTTGTTTTGCTTTGATTGTGTGCATGGCTTTTGCTTCACTTACTGACCCACGAGTTTTCTCACTTGTACCCTTTCAATTCTCTCCCTCATTCCACTGAGGGGAAGTCTACGAGCAGCTCTAAGGGGCTTGGTTGCTGTATGGGCTTAAACAATGACAATGAGAAAGGAAAACAGGTGGGGGGCAGGGGGAGGGAAGGGGAGAAAGGGAGGATGGAAAAGGGGGAAAGCATGTATTCTCTTTAATGTATTAGGGTATTTGTGTTCTTTTGCAAAAAGAGAAAGAACTCCTGGGGAGGAGAAACTGGGGAGGAAGGCAGCATCTAAGAACCACCACAACTACCTGTTACTGGCTCTTACTGAGACTGTTAGACTTGAGTGAAGCAGTGAGAAATGAGATAGATACAAAAAGATAAAAACAGTATAAAGCCCTCAGTCAGCTCAATATGAGGAAATAGAAGAGGCTAGAATGTGAAACTAGTGAGAAGCACAATTCCCAAATGCTAAGTTTATTCTTAAAGGGAACCACTAAAATAAGCCAAAATCCCTGTAATGAGAGGAATTAGCTCTTGTGAAAAGGCATGACATATTCAAGTCTATAGGTTCTTTTCCACATTAAAGATTTTGCTTTCTTAACAGAAACACAGAATTTCAGCATTTCTACTCTGCTCTCGTGAGACCTCACTTGGAGTATTGTGTGCAGTTCTGGTGTCCTCAACATGAAAAGGACATGGAGCTGTTGGAACAAGTCCAGAGGAGGGCCACGAGGATGATCAGGGGACTGGAGCACCTCCCATATGAAGACAGGCTGAGAAAGTTGGGGCTGTTCAGCCTGGAGCAGAGAAGGCTGCGTGGAGACCTCATAGCAGCCTTCCAGTATCTGAAGGGGGCCTACAAGGATGCTGGGGAGGGACTATTCATCAGGGACCGTAGTGACAGGACAAGGGGTAATGGGTTAAAACTTAAAGAGGGGAAGTTTAGATTGGATATAAGGAGGAAGTTCTTTACTGAGAGGGTGGTGAGGCACTGGAATGGGTTGCCCAGGGAAGCTGTGAATGCTCCATCCCTGGCAGTGTTCAAGGCCAGGCTGGACAAAGCCTTGGGTGACATGGTTAGTGTGGGGTGTCCTTGCCCATGGCAGGGGGGTTGGAACTAGATGATCTTAAGGTCCTTTCCAACTCTAACTATTCTATGATTCTAAGGTTTATGCTTTAACATGTTGCATTTGGGTGACATTATAGCTTACTTGTGGCAAAGTGCACTGACACTTTATTGGTTTTGCATAGCAACTTTTTGGTAACAGGGTGTTACAGGGGTGGTTTCTGTGAAAAGACAGCAGAAGCTTCCCCTGTGTCAATGCCAACTGACTCCAAGACTGTCCGTGTACTGGCCAAAGCTGAATCCACCAGTGACAGTGGTAGTGCCTCTGGAATATATTATCCCAGAAGAAGGGGAAAAAACCCTGCTGTGCAACAGCAACTGGGAGAGAAGGGTGAGAATGTGTGAGAGCAACAGCCCTGCAGACAGGAGGTGGGGATGATGCTCCAGGCACTGGAGCAGAGGTTGCCCTGCAGCCCATGGTGCAGCCCATGGTGAGGCAGCTGTGCCCCTGCAGCCCACGGAGGTCCATGGTGTTAAAGATTCCACCTGCAGCCCATGGAAGACCCCACACTGGTGCAGGGGGATTCCTGAAGGAGGCTGTGATCCCGAGGGAAGCCCATGCTGAAGCAGCGTCCTGGCAGGAGCTGTGGCCCCATGGAGACAGGAGCCCGCACTGGAGCAGGTTTGCTGCAGGACTTGTGACCTCACAGCGACCCCCGTTGGAGCAGTCTGTTCCTGAAGGATGCACCCCATGGAAGGGACCCACGCAGGAGCAGGGGATGAGTGTGAGGTGGAAGGAGTGGTAGAGACTAAATATAATGAGCTGAACGCAACCTCCATACCCTATCCCTCTCACCTGCTGAGGGAGGAGGACGCACAGGAGTGAAGTTGAATGGAGGAAGGTAGGGGTGTGGGGAAGGTGTTTAGGTCTTGTGTATGTTTCTCACTATCCTGTCTATTTCTAACTGGCAACAAATGAAATTAATTTACCTCAAGTTGAGTCTGCTTTGCCTGTCTTGATCTCAGCTCAGGAACCTTTTAATCTTATTTTCTCTTCTTGTCCTGTTGGGCATCTGACAGTCAAGCAAAATCAACTTACCACAGAATCCCTCCACAGAGGTAAAGACTAGCTGTCAGTTTATCACCATGACTACCAGCTGAAACTAAGTAATTAAGCCAGTTTTACAAGCAAGGTAAGTGACAACTCCGTATGTACTGTCCTACACAAATTACAGGATTGTAGAATCTACCCAGTACTATTCCATAAGGTGATACATGTATGAAGTATGAATGAGAATTAAAATATAAAAGTTTAAAGGTTAAAGACATAAATAGATTATATCACCTGCACAGAACCTAAAACCAAACCACAACTTATCAGAGTTTCAGTTTTTCACTGGAATTAAATGGATTAAAAAACCCCTCATCAGTATGTTTAAAAATCAATGAAAGAGATAAATAAAGCTACTCTAAGCATGACACACAATAAGCCAGAATCAAGAAGAGACATAAAATTTTTATTTTGCAGCTAAAACTTGATATATTCAGGTTAAAAAAAACCAAACAAACAAACAAAAAAAAAACAAACCAAAAAATAAACCTGCATAGAGTTAATAAAAGAACTACTATTCCTCGTTACCACATATCTGAAGGTTTTAGAACAAAAAGATCTCAACCTTTCAAACTTCTTACTTAGTTCTAAATTGCAAGAGGCCACTAAGCAAAAAAAAAAAAAACCACCAAAAAAACCCAACAAACCGAAAAAAAACCCCCAGCTGCATCCCGCCATGGTTGACAAATGGACTACGTTTTACCTAAAGGTGTACAAAACTCCTCGTGCCACTCCACAGCCTTGCAACATTACTTCCCCAAAATGTTATCTTCCGTCTTCTCAAAACATGAAGACTATGAAACACACAAAGGCTGAAGAGAAAACTGGTAACCAAAACAAACATATTTTCTCTATGGAAAACTTACCTTTCTGAAAATAGTGTTCAGTTATATGTAAAGAAAGGGCAAGAGAGTTATGCATTCTGTTTGCTGTAAGATTTTATTTTTTTACTTGATGAGGTAAAACCGTACAGCAACTCAGGACAAATACTATGGCCAAATATGATTTCCCATGAGTATACTTGGAGTCTAATTCAAGAGGTGCACTTTTTTGATACAATTCAACATAGTAGAACTACACCATATATAATGCAAACCATATGGTAAGGACAGTGCTCAGAGTTGTGACTATTTTGAGACCAATGATGGCTGAATCCAGCATATTACCAGAAGTATAAACAATCTGAACATCACTCACTAGCAGACTATAAGCACAACTGGTCAAATTCAAGGTAGAAATAAGTGCAATCAAAATTGCAACTGCCAGCAAAGAATGACATGAGATGAATAATGTATTTCCAGCATTAAGACCAAAGCAATACAGATGACTGTCTCTAGCCTGCCAGCAGAAATGTCTGATCAATTTTCCTAGCTGCATTTTGGAAGCTAGTCATTAAATCTGCCACAAAATTTAATCCAGAAAAGGGCATTTCTTGTCTGGAAATTTGGCTTGCAGAGAGACATATACACACACATTTACATTTTATACAGGTAAAAGAAATCCTGTTTCCTCTCAGAATTCACAGCTAAAAGAAAGAAGCTGCATAAACATCACCCATATGTGCTCAAGAAAAATTGCTTTTTTATATAGTTAGAAGAAAAAATTTCACCAGGAGGAATAATCCAGCTAAAAATTACCACACACAAATGTGGTAATAGTACTGGTATAATAACATATTGCATATGTTGCACTGCAACAGATATTAAACAGTGATTAGGTTGTGAAATAAAGCAAAAAGAAAACCCCAAACTCATCCTTCTCCTTTTCAAACAGCAGCAGAAATCCTTTTTGTTTTTCTAAAAGATAGATTTCATCTGCTGTTGTCCTTCTTAGCTAAAGTAGTTGTCTGAACTCAGTTCCTGTTACTGACAAATATTCAATACAATTACGTGAATGAAGAAAAAAAAAGGTGCAAAGAAAGCAACTCCCAGTAAAATGATAGTTAAAAAAACCCCAAACAACCAAACAAAGCAAAACAAAACACCCCAACAATTAAGCACTAGATACAGAAAAACAAATGCAACAATTTCTGCAAACACTAAAACTCCACTCTAGACTGAGGGTATGCATTACCTAGAGATGAAATGCTTACACTGTCCACAGATTTCTTTTTTAAGGTAGATCAAGACTTGGATTTCTGTCACCACACAATCTCAAGAAAACAATCACACTAACAAAAGTCCCTAGGGGCTGATGAGCCTTCTGAGGATGAAGAAGACTGAATGTGGGAATGGCAGGATTGCTTTAAAAGCCAGTCCTCATGCTGACTTTGTATTATGAAGCCCATGGGCATCTCTTCATCCATACTACAGCACATGAGGCAAGAACAAGACCATACAGGTGAACATTTGCTGTCTGTCAATTAACTGAGTGAATGGAGAGACTGGCATGGCAGGTAGAAAGCAGGTAAGCATCTGTTTCTTGTTCTGTCTGCTCAATGCAAAACTGCGGACTGAAAAAACATAACTGATTTGCCCTTTGCAACAAGGTTGGAGCAAATACGGTAGCTCTGAAAGGAATTTGATCCAGTACCTCAGCCAAAAACAGTCTCAGGGCTCCACATGAAAGACTAAATCCAAGAGGGAGCACAGGGGAAATATCCTCTATTGAGCCAAAACAAAATAACTAATTAAGAATGCATTATTTTAATTATTTACGGATACACAGACAACAAGAACAAATAACAATAAAATAATCTGCTGTCAATTAAATGTCTACTTCGGTTGTAACTGTAAGAAATCCTACTAAATGCCACAGGGGATTTTATTTTCCACATCTCAGAACTGCTACACCAAAATATTTGAGGATTTACTTAAACTTTCAATTAAATATAAAGTAAATCAGATGTAAATACTTCTATGGTGGTTGGCAAAAGGCTGTTTCCTTAAGCACAGTTAATATTAAAGATTTAGGCTTTAAACGCCAGAATGCCATGACAGTTGCTTTTTAATTAAGAGATAAGGTTACATACAATTATAGTTCTAAGATAACAAAACAAACATATCGCCCTTTCCGAAGCATCAGAGACTATAGCAGCTCAAGATGAACAAGATTCATGGGCAGAAAGGAAAGACCTTACATCTTTAATTTAAGTGTACAGTATGTTTTTCAAGTAATGTTTGAAATCTTGTAAGCGTCTGAATTTTATTCCCTAACATTAAGAAATACTAAGAGCATAAACCCAAGTTTCTTCACTTTGATATAAATAGAACAGTGTAATGCTACATTATGTTAAATCTATTCAGCATGCAGTGAAAAGCCCAGCACCCAATTAAAATTTATGGTTCAGGAAGGTACATCATCTGTCAGCAGTAGGAAATATCTAGAGCCTTGAATTCAGTTCCTCCATCCTCATATTCCTCTGTAACAGTGAAGTTCTACCAAAAATTGATTTTTCCTTGTAACCCTATTTCTTACATAGTATAAAGAAAGGCTGTGTTCAGGAGCACTGCTATAATTAGGGGATATGAGATCTGAACTATTTAATGAAGGCAAGAAAGCTTGTTCACTGGATCCCAGCAAAGCCAGTCAGGGCTAACACCACCGCCTCTTCAGCTATCGCACCTCTTACTACTTCTTATGCTCCCTGGTCCCTAGCTGTGATAAATGCAGAATACAAGGAGAAAGCATCAAGGATACAGAAAGCTTGCGGTTTCATCTGAACAGAATTAGAACAGAACATAATAGAACAGAAATAACAGAAAATTTCAGTTGGAAGGGACCTACAATGATCATCTAGCCATGAGAAATATTTTATATTTAATACTATACATATACACTTGTAGAAGGCCTCAGCTTCTCATTCTTATTTACATTCTCTTCATTGGTCCTAAGTGAGAAATTACTTGGATAAAATCAATCGATATTCAAGCATATGACTTCAAGAATAGAAAGAATGACACTATAGCTCAAATGGAGGTTCGTTTTCTTTTCAAGCATACCACTTTCGCTTCATTCAGTCAAATAAAATGACAATCTGACATATGGTTAGACTCGGTTGACACTTCCAAGTCACACAAGGATTTGTGATATTATAATGCAGTGAAGTGCATTGTGCAACCAACTTTTGTAACCTTCTAGGGGTCTCAAAGTGTTCTTTTTCCACTTACATGAAATAACATCTTTTCTGTTAGTTGCCATGCTCAGTGTCTGGATTGTCTTACTGACTGATCACATCTCTTGTACTAGTTTCTTTTATTTACTTTTCTTCCTTCTATTTTCCAAGAAAAGTATATTGTGAATGAAATTATCTATCTAGTCAAATTTTAAAATAAATATATAAAAGGAAGGCTCAGTAGAAAGGGAGATTTTAAAGAGTAAAGATTAATTTTAAATAGCAATGTATTGTTAAACAAAAACAACCAAACCAAACCAAAAAGTTAACAGTGAGGCTGAAAAATGACGTGATTTATTTCCGTGAAGGAATGAATTCTGCGACCAGGATTACCTTATCCTTTATCACATTTATACAGAAGTTTTCCTGAGTTTAAAAGTTCACAGCAGCAATTTGTAACAGTATGATACTTCTAAAGCAAGTAAAAATAAAAGCACTGCTTTTAATCACCATGCAAGTACCATCAGTGTACAAGCTACACTGACAGGACAGGAAGAAGGAATGCAGTGAAGCACAACAATTTTCCAAGACCAAAAGATGCTATTTTTAAAATTTAACTTCAGAAAAACCCTGCATTTCAGACATGTGGAAACAATATACCCACAGCTCTGAAGAGGCACGAATACTGAGCCCAGTTCTGTTCCTAATAAAGTCACTGGTTTTAGATAAGAACAAATCTATTTGTTTCTGGCCAGACAAAAATGAACTTTTCCTGGTTGTCTGCCTAGACCTCAAGATCACATACTGCTTGGATATAAACCAGTCTTATCGAGTCTTAAAGGAGATGAGCCAGCAAAGTGTGCTTGCAGCCCAGAAAACCAACTGTACCTTGGGCTATATCAAGAGGATCGTGGCCAGCAGGTCGAGGAAGGTGATTCTGCCCCTCAACTCTAGTGAGATAAAAACTGCAGTACAGCTTCCTGCTCTGGTGTCACCAGTACCAGAAAAACATGGATCTGCTCCAGCAGCTCCCAAGGAGAACCACAGAAATGATCAGAGGGCTGGAGTACCTCTCCTACGAAGAAAGGCTGAGAAGGTTGGGCTTGTTTAGCCTGCAGAAGAGAAGACTCGAGAAGATCTTACTGTGGCCTTTCAACACTTAAAAGGGGCCTATAAAAGAAATGTGAACAGACTTCTTAGCAGGGCCTGTTGTGACAGGTCAAGAGGTAATGGTTTACCTAAAAGAGGGTAGATTAAGATAAGATACAAGGAATAAATTGTTTACAAGGATAGTAAAACCCTGGAACAGGTCACCCAGAGAGGTAGTAGATGTCCTGTTCCTGAAGACATTCAAGGCCAAGCTGGATGTGGTTCTGGGCACCATGGTTTAGTTGAAGATGTACCTGCTCATTGGAGGGGGGCTGAACTAAGTGAGCTTACAACCCAAACTATTCTATGGTTCTATAATTCTATTTCAAAGAAGTCACTTAAAGGTAGCTAATAGTGTATGGTTCACCTACCCCCATGAATTGTATGGAAAATTCATCACAACTTGAGGCATTTTAACATCAAGTATCTTTAATAACTACAATGACTGACACTATGCAGTCTGTAAGAAAACATTTGTCATGACCAACAGAGTGAAGATAAAGTGTGGTTATGAAGACACAGTTTCTAATGTTTGTTGGGGTTTTTTTTAGGAGGCTGAATTGTATTCCATGTAACTTACTACAAAGGGAAAGCATTACTCCAAGGATGACATCTGAGCTCCAGTAAAGTACAAACAAGCTTTGCCATTAATCTCTGTATGACTAAGACATCACACACCTTAAGGAGAATCTATTTGGCTGTTAGGAAGTACTTCCTTCTTGCTTTTGTAAATACTACTCCATTTAGTGCTCTCATGAATAATCACTAAATTTAGTATTAAGAGAGAGCAATTCTTCTTCTTCATTCCCAAACGAAAACAGCAACCTAACAAAACCAATTTGGTGGCCTTCTACGATGGGGCTACAGAACTGATGGACAGGGGCAGAGCAGTTGATGTCATCTACCTGGACTCGTGCAAAGCGTTCAACACTGTCCCTCACGACATCCTTGTCTCTAAATTGGAGAGACATCAATTTGATGGGTGGACCACTCAGTGGATAAAGAACTGGCTGGATGGCCGCAAACAAAGAGTTGTGGTCAATGGCTCGATGTCTGGCTGGAAAGCAGTAACGAGTGGTGTCCCTCAGGGATCAGTGTTGGGACCGGTCTTGTTCAACATCTTTGTCAGTGACATGGACAGTGGGACTGATGCACCCTCAGCAAGTTCGCCGATGACACCAAGCTGTGTGGTTTGGTTGATATGCCAGAGGGAAGGGATGCCATCCAGAGGGACCTCGACACGCTTGTGAGGTGGGCTGATGCCAACCTTATGAAGTTTAACCATGACAAGTGCAAGGTCCTACACCTGGGTCAGAGCAATCCCAGGCACAGCTACAGGTTGGGCAGAGAAGAGATTCAGAGCAGCCCTGCAGAGAAGGACTTGGGGGTGTTGGTCAATGAGAGAACGAACATGAGCTGGCTTCAGTGTGCGCTTGCAGCCCAGAAAGCCAACTGTATCCTGGGCTGCATCAAAAGGAGCGTGACCAGCAGGTCGAAGGAGGTGATCCTGCCCCTCTACTCTACTCTCATGAGACCTCACTTGGAGTATTGTGTGCAGTTCTGGTGTCCTCAACATAAAAAGGACATGGAGCTGTTGGAACAAGTCCAGAGCAGGGCCACGAGGATGATCAGGGGACTGGAGCACCTCCCATATGAAGACAGGCTGAGAAAGTTGGGGCTGTTCAGCCTGGAGAAAAGAAGGCTGCGTGGAGACCTCATAGCAGCCTTCCAGTATCTGAAGGGGACCTACAAGGATGCTGGGGAGGGACTCTTCATTGCGGACTGTAGTGATACAACAAGGGGTAATGGGTTAAAACTTACACAGGGGAAGTTTGGATTGATTGAATATGAGGAAGAAGTTCTTTACTGAGAGGGTGGTGAGGCACTGGAATGGGTTGCCCAGGGAAGCTGTGAATGCTCCATCCCTGGCGATGTTCAACACCAGGTTGGACAGAGCCTTGGGTGGCATGGTTTAGTGTGGGGTGTCCCTGCCCATGGCATGGGGGTTGGAACTAGATGATCTTAAGTTCCTTTCCAACCCTAACTATTCTATGATTCTATGAAAACCAAATCAATATTCAGGCTACTGAGTGATCTGACTAAGTGAAGAATTGTTTTTACTGTAAAGAAAGAAATCTGCTCACTGCAAACCACCCCAGGTTTCTCATAATTAAACCATCCTTTCCACCCCACAGTTTATATTTCCTTCAACATTCAAGCATACAGAAAACTAGACTTCAAGCATTCAGCCAAAATAAATGCACTTGAGCATTGTGGACTGAGGCCTAGAAAAATAAACCTGTTTGTTTCAATTACGCTTGATGGAGAAACCTTTGGAATTGGAAATTAACAGCTGTTATTTTAAAATTGAAACAGCATACGTGATTCAAGTATTGTGCAAAAGCTAAGGCACTGTCTGACTAATGAGAGGATCAAAACAAATAAGAGGTCAACTGATCTGTTGAAAAAGGGCTATTTAGTTGGCTCTATTTGATTAATTTATGGTTTTATTTCCTTTGAACTACTATAAAGTTATTTGCTTTTAATACAAAATACCTTACAGTCATGCAAAATTAATATGCTTACATCATTGTACTCAAGCTTATATGGCAACTTGTTTCAGTTAACCAGCTAACTCCATGGACTTTAAGACTCACTGACATGCAGATCCAAACCAGATCAAACAACCCTCCTGCGTAAATGACATAAGTACATATATGTATAAATGGAGGGGAAGACCAGACAGAAACCTCACAAGAATACACAGCAATAACTATTACCATAATTTATTCCTAGAGTGCCACTGTTTGTACCGATATAGTGACAGCAGAGTCTAAAGTAGGATAGTAGTTGTACTGGATGCTCTGTGCACATTTGGAACACTGGAACATAGCGTTGCTGCCTTGGAGGCAATCCACAGCCAAACTGCAAGTAAAGCAGGTGGTGGGATTTACTACAACTTCTAACATCTTAACTTTTGCATTAGAAGTGGGACGTGGTCTGGCTCTGCCACTTTATCCACTTGCCAACTCATGTCAGCAAGAAATGCAGTGCTTTAACCAAGGTACCATGCACAGAGGTATAGTTTCTACTGAGCATGCTGCAGCAGCATCCTTTCCTCTCCTCTGTGACATGTTGTTATACTTCTCCCACACACGGACCACAAAGTAACTTTAACCATTAATTTCAATAAGCTCATTACTTATTCAGCAGTTCTCCATATAAAAAAGATTTTACATGTGAGAGAAGATAAAATGAAACGACGCACTGTTCATTCTTCTGAGCCATTTCATATTACAGGGTGTTAAACTAGTCAAGCATGGAAAATATCCTGTAGTTCTACTTATTTCCACTCTACTTTTCATCCCATTTACCTAAGCTGTGGAGTACTACTTCCTGACAGCCGCTGACCCTATTTGGGCATGACAGTTTCTCCCTTCACTTGTCTAAAAAGGGTCTTTAAATGGTAAGGAGCTCCTGCTACTTCATTTAGACTGTTCTTTAAATATGTATTTCATGTTATCTTCAGTTATGGCTCATTCTCAAAATGAACTTGTTCAGTCTCGCCACTAATGTTTCATGACAGTGTGACTCTAAAGTGACAAAGTGTTTCTGCTTAATATAGCGAATAATAGTTCTCAAATCTCTGTTATACAAAAAATACTAGTGTCCATTTAAAATTATCTACTTATAAATTTAAAATCCAGTCATCCAGAGATACATGAGTCACCCCAAAAAAATAAACTACTTAAAGTGTGATATTCTTATCATTCAGATTTGAAGGGGCCTGAGATCATTTAGTCCAACCCCTCTGCTCATGCAGGGTCAGCTAGAGTAGGTTAAGCCTGGGACTGTCCAGTTGGCTTCTGAGTATCTCCAAGGATGGAGACTCCACAGTATCTCTGGGCAACCTGTGCCACTGTTTGACCAGTAAAAAAAAAAGTGCTTTCTTGTGTTCAGATGGAATTTCATGTGGTTCATTTTGTGCCTATTGCCTCTTGTCCTGTCATTGGGCACCACAGAGAATAGACTCGTTCCCTCTTCTTCATTCTATCCATCAGGTATTTATACACATAGGTAAGATTCTCCTGATCCTTTTTTTCTTCAGGCTCAACAGTCCCAGCTCCCTCAGCTTCTGTTGATATGAAAGAGGCTCATGTCCCTTAATCTTCTTGTCCTGGCACTGGACTTGCTCCAATAAGTCCGTATCTCTCTTGTACTGGACAGCCCAGAACCGGACCAATACTACAGGTGTGGCCTTGCAGGGGCTGAAGAGAAAGGAAGGGCCACCTCTATTTGCTTGCTGGCAAAACTCTGCCTAAAGCAGCACAGAAGTCTGTTGACTACCTTTGCCACAGCAGCATATTTCTGGCTCATGGTCAGCCTGGTGTCCACAAAGACCCCCAGGTCCTTCTTTGACAGAGCTTGTTTCCAGCTGCTTATCCCCAAACGTGTGGATTCATGGGGTTATTCCTCCCCTGATGCAGGACTTGGCATTTCCCACTGCTGAACTTTGTGTAATTCCTCTCTGCCCAGTCCATCATTCTGTTCAGGTCCCTCTTAATGGCAGCACAACTCCTTTCAGTTTTGTATCATCTGCAAACTTCATGAGACTGCATTCTGTCCCATTGTCCAGGTCTGTTCAACAGCTCATATGAAGATCTGAAGCAGTACTGGCACCAGTACTCACTGCTGGGGTAGACCACTAATGACTTGCCATTAGTTAAATTTTGTGTTACTGATCACAACTCTCTGGGCGCAGCCACACAGATAGTTTTGAATCCATCTCCCTGTCCACTTACGCCAACTTCTGTCAGCTTGTCTATATGGATGTTATGGGACACAGTGTTAAAAATCTTAGCAAATAACATCCACTGCTCTCCTACTATTCACCTGCATCCACCCACCTGTAGAACACTGTCGGGTTGGTTATGCATTGTTTGCCTTTCCTGAATCAATGCTGACTACTCTAGAACATTTTCTTGCACTTCAGGTGGTTGGAAGCGCTTTGTAGGAAGTTTCTCTCCATCACCTTACTAGGGACTGAGGTAAGGCTGATCTCTTTTTTCTTTTTGGGGAAAAACTCTGGTTTTCCACAGGTTTTCCTTCTCGCCCTTCTTGAAGTCAGGACTGACATTTGGTCTTCTCCAGCCTTCAAGACCATAACCTTTCAAAGATAATCTAGACTGGTCACACAATGCCATCAACCATCTCACTCAGCATTGATGGGTGCAGCCTGTCAGGCCCCATGTAGGTGTGTCCAGTTTAAGCGCTCCCTTGTCCTTCACCTTGTCCTCCTCCCTGTCCTTCCTTGCTCCAAACCTTTCCTCTGATCTCGGGTGCCCGGGATTCCTGCAGCCTGTTACACCCATAAAGACTGACACAGGACACTGAGTAACTTGGCCTTTTCTGTGTCTGGTGTCACCAGTTCCCTTTCCCCATACAGCAGCAGGTTCCTGTTTTCCCTAGTCTTTCTTTGCCTGCTTATGTACTTACAGAAGCCTTCCCTGTTACCCTTCACATCCTTTGTCAGACTCAACTCCAGGTCAGCCTTGGCTTTCATCCATGCAAGATCAGACAAGAACTTTATACTGCTCCTGGGTTACCAGCCCCTGTTCCAACTCTTGTACATTTCATGTCTGAGTACACTCAGGAGCTCCTGGCTCATCCATATGATAAGCAGAACTGACTGCTGCCACCTCTGCTTGATTTCCTGCTTGTTGAGCTGGATTTTTCTTCAGCTTAGAGGTGGCCTTTGTATATCAACAAGTGAATTCAGACTCCTTTTCTTTCCAGAGCTGTAACCCATGGGATTTTTCCAAGCAGATATCTGAAGAGATGTATGGACCAGTACTGGTGGCTACTATGCTAACAATGATTTCTTTCTCTAAGCATTTATTTGTCTATTATTTTTCTGGTTTATAAATTTGTGTGAATCTAAAGAAAACAAATTTTTCATTTCAAACACTGGATATCATAATGCTAGTAATGTAGGATATACAACATTGAAAACTAAACCCAAAGCAGAGATTAAGCCTTTGCATTTTATGTACATTTTTACAGGTTGGCATGGTTTCAATGCATTTTGATTTTAGTGTCTTCCTTATATATTGAAATAGTTAACAGAGAAGAGAAATAAAAAAGAAATAATACTGTTTAAAGAATTTTTGGGTTGTGCAGAAACAGAAATACCTATCAAAATAATTGTTTGCATAATTATGATATAAACAAGCTGTAATTAGGATGTACTTATCATTTCATTATGTTGCTCATTATGACCAAAATATCCTGTTTGTTCTCCCTGTTCAAACAGAAAAAAAACAACCCTATTCATGAAAGCAATTCTTTGCAGTGTTTCAAAAGGAAGCTGGCGCTGGTAAACACATGTTCTTATGGGAAATTGCCATAATCCTGACTACATCCCAGCAGGCTCTGAAAATATTTCTCACAAACTCCCTTCTATAAAATCTAGAACATATGTACAACAGACTATGCTTCACGTCCTTTTAAGGAACTTGCTAGATTAATTAAGAGAGCATCACTCTTGCATTTCCTTTCAAATATCTGCCTTTCGCTACAGGTATTCTGCAGTATTTGTTTTCTCTCCCATTTTCATGATTTCTGTACTTTGTCAGTCAATGAAAGAGGCCACAAAAGTTTGTATCTAGACACTCCACTGACAGCATCTTACTGCAGGCTTCTAATGCAGTAAGGCCAACACATAGGCTATTGATTAATGATACAAACATAATGAAATGCATTTAACTCCTACTATTCTTCCAGGACAATTATCAAAGAAATCAATGCAGTTGTTATTTTTTATGCTGTTGCTAAGAGGCTTTGAAATTGATGCTGCAGTTTTTTTATTACTATTGACTGATACATCAAAAAACACAAACAGATCAACATAGCTACCTTACTAATTGTCATTCAGCTAAATATCTATAAGCCATTAGAGACATGCAAAAGTCACAGATTTCTGGATGGGGAACACTAACATTGATGAAAATCTTAAAAAACTTCACCACTTGAAAAATGTAGATCACTCTTTACAATCTAAAACGGACAGCATGACTTCCTCAGAACGGACAGCATGACTTCCTCAGCTGTTTTTTCTTTATTACTTCTTTTCTGAGTTTTTATCCTCTTGCATCTAACAAGGCTATTCAGTTAAAGAAAGAGACCACATGAGACATGGAAACACTTTGAATGCAATCAAAGAAAAGTGCAGAAAATATCTTGAACTTTTTATTCTGAATATACCTCTTCCATATTCCAAATCAGACACCTAGCAATTAGTCTTCCTGAAGGGAAGCATCACCTACTGTAATTATCTATTTTTGTCAAAACCAGAACCAGTAGCAGCTAGAACTCTGCCAGGACTACTGTCCGTGTAAAGCAAGAATCACATCCTCTCTCAGCAGCTATATTTTCCAGAATTGTTTAACAGACAGATGAAAAGGCATGCCCCACTGTCTCCCACTAACTGGAGCAATAATTTGTGCAAGTTTAAATCGAGTGTTTTAAAGATAGCACAGATAAGGAAAGGCGATGGATGCACTTCGGCCCTGCGTAATTTACTACATTTTTTAAAAGTGGATTTGGAACTCCTCCTTTCTGATTTATCAGTATTGTACTCTCACACTTATTCTGTATTGGTAGAAACAGCTGCAGAAAATGCAGAGAAAGAAAAAACCTCAGAGCTTTAATGAACATAGAGGAATTTATAACCAATGCTCTCCATGTTAAAGCATCACAAACGGTAAGATTAGTTTCTAAACCAGTGTGTTTTCCTTTACCACATGCAAAAATATTGCAATAGTATTTTTAACTTTTTGGATGTCAGCTGGCCACAATGACTTGCTACTACAGTTGGAAACCAGACCACAAATGTCCTACCACTGAAGTTTAAATCCATCTCCTGGGTTTGACTCCACACTATAAATTACTAAAACAAACAGGAAAACTTTTCATTTACACTTCTGTTACTTTCCATCCAGGAGGACTCTAATCTCCAGACAACTATTCAAACTCCCCTGCTCCACTACATGTGACTCTCTTAAAGCCTAATATTTTAAGTGCTCTGCCTCAAAGGACTCTAGCTACTTCTGTGGGTGTCACTGTTAATTAAGGACACATGGAAAGGAAATGAAGGAGCCAAAAAGCAGTCTTGTTGTCTGGAAAAACACTAGAATGCATGGACATGGGTGACAACAGTAGGAAAAAGCAGAGCTGGATAACAGGAAATGTTTGCAGCTGAGAGAAACAGTCTAGTGCCTCTTGTTGAAGCATATGAAGAAGCTCAAAAATCTGCCTCAAATGAATGAATTTTTTTTTAACTGAAAAATGAAACTGTGTAAATTTTCAAAGGTAACAGGAAACCAAAAATATTAACAAGGATGAACCTTTCAAAACTGTTAAAAGCACATTGTATTTTCTTTCTACATATTCTACTCAAACTTCACTGAACAAGAAATCATTCACAGTGCTATCAAACCATGCAGTGAGCTAGACAGTGAGAACCAGGAAATTTAATAGCTGAAGATGACCAGATAGGGCCTGGTGATAAATCAGAATGGGACACCAGAAATACATTTACATATTGACTGATTTGTAACTGTTTTTTACTCAGCAGTAGCTTCATTTTTGTCCACACCACTACATTTCTGTTCAAAGGGCCAAGAAAGCATGCCAAAACCAGATGGTTCTGGTCTCTAGTAACAATCAACTGATATCCAATTTGAATTCCTAGTCACTAGCCTTCACAAGTGAAAATTATGCAACCGTACCACTTAGGATGACCTCTGAAAGGGACTGCAATTTGAGATACAGAAACTGTATGCCCAAGCTTCTTATCATAAAATCAGAAGGACTAAGCTCTCACCACTGAGCTATCATCTTGATTTGCAGGCCCCCCAACTCCTCCACCTCCACTGAGTTAGCCTGTACTGCACCCTTGAACTCTTCTCTAGTAATGACTCTTGGGCCCACCAGAAACAGCTGTTATGTTTAGTACAATCTGTTGACAGGGATTATTGAAAGAATGCATGGCCAAATACCACAATCTCTGTTTTTTCACTAAAAATTACAACAACCAACATTTCTACTCCAAGTCCTAGGAGGGTGTAAAAGAATAAATTTAGAAACTGGGAATACATCTATTTACTGAGGGAAGAAAAAAAATTGAGAACATTTGGCAGACAGCAGCTTAGCTTCACAAGCAAATATTTAGTTATCTGCAACTGACAAGTAAGCAGAAACACTGATTGGCTAGATTTGGTTTAAAATCTGTGCAAGTAATTTAGCATCAATGTTATAATGTTTAGTTTTCAAGTAAACAATATTGTCATAGGAAAGCTTGTGCTTGTGGATAATAGCACTATAATTTGTAGTTTTATTAACATAAATTTATCCATCTATAAAGCAAATCATCAGTCTTGGCATATGACCAAGTTACAAGTGTAGTTGCTTTACTGGGAATAAATGCAGCTGGCTAGGCAGTACTGTAAGACTGTTATTCCATTTTTCAACAAAGGAGTATTTCTTTTACTGCCTCTTTTTCCCACACACACATATGCTGAAACAAGCAACAACACTCCAGGTAGGATGTGTCTCAGTTTCAGGAAGAGAAGACAGCTTTAATACTGTTCAGAACAAATCAGCGCCAGTTGCAACTGTTTAAGAGATTATTCCTTTTAAACCAGCTCCAGTCTTTTCCACTCACTTGTTGCAAGGTAAAGGGGCATTACATCTGGTAAGCAGGGAGGAACAAGGATTTCCTGGTTCATATATCCTACTAAACAGAAGAAAGGATTGCCAATGCCAGAATTTGGATTGTGGAATACTGTCGAAGTTGGGAACCTTATGTGGTCCAGGATGTTCATATGGTGTTTCAATTATACAGATGATTCACTGATTTTTATCATAGCTGTACAGTCTGAAAAGGAACTCTGGACTGAAATGTCAGTTCAGCACTTAGCTGCTACCAGCAAATACGATCTTAGGTTGCTTGTTTTCTAGTAAATCCATCTTCCAAGAACTATATTTTTGCTACTCAAAAGTCAGTTGTAACTCTCACCAATGCTCTTAGAAGATTTGAGATGATGTCTTATGATTCCAGAAGAACCCTGGCTGGGCAAAGAAAAGAGTACATTGTCTGCAGCTGTCAAGAGTCCTCTGCTAACTGGTGATTCAGGCTTATGTAAAATATGAATGCCTCTTATGTCATCACCATCAGTTCTTTCTTGTGAATAGTTCTGATATCATAGTAAAACCGTATGTCAACTACAGTGCAGATACTGTGCTGAAAAGGCAGTTATTCACACTATAAATTTTGCAACTTGACTACCTTAAAAATGTAATTGAGTTTAGAGAAGGCAGAATAAGAGGGGCAAGTGAATTCTAAATCTGCCTGAAATCCTGGATCCAACAGGATGTCCAACCCTCATCCAGAGCTGTGCTCTCAAAGCTCTGACCATTTATGAAGAATTTCACCTACTTTGGTTGTTCACTCAAAGATCCAATACTTTCACAAGCGAAGATAGCCACTAAGTTTTGTAGCGGTACTGCAGTGGGTTTGCAGAAATGCATGCAGAGCCATAAGAAGTGCAGTGGAGTCATACAAAGAAACTACTGGGAGAGTTCCGACAAGAAATTATGCACATCCATAGAACCATAAGTGGTAGAAACAGCAGTCTATCCTGTAACTGTTAGATTCAAAGAGCCCATCATCAAAATACGTATGAAGCCACACTCTTCCCTGCAAGGTAATTCAGCTTTTTTGTTTGCCTGCAAGTTAGTTAAGGCTAGTACAAATTCTCTTAAAATGTAGCAGGACCTTTTAAGCAGTTACTTCTATCCTAAGGGAAGTGGGTGTAAGTCAGGTCTAAGCAAGATCTTTCAGAATCAGCCAGCAGTCTCACTAGGACAGAAAATACACTGTTGTGTACTACATAAGTAGATATACAGAAATCAAGAGTACATATAACAAGTGATTTTACAGAATGTCACACTCTAATATAATACAGAATCTAAAATTCAGATTTACATTGCACAACCAGACAGGATTTGCCGCTAATGTAACTGAGATTTATCTACCTGCCTGAAAACCAGAGCTGCCAGATCAGCCACTCTTCAAGACTAAACTCAGGGGAAGGTAGTTGCAGAAATCTGAAAAGCACTGTTTTCAGAGTCTATGAAAGAATAAGCCCTGATTATCCTCCTGCTTTCACCAATGAATGACCTAACAGTTCTGGCATCAGCTGCGCTGGCTGCAAATCACCATCTTTCTCAGCCAGGATAGGGTGCCTCAGAGTACTCCACATGGTGTGAGTGAAGGATGCAAAACAGAAAAAGATTACTATCTCTTTCTTAATGTACACTAAATTTAGTTTCCAAAGCAAGAAAAACAGTTACTTCCTTCACTCTTCAGAATTATGGTGATGTAAATGCAGCACTGGTGATTTTTTCACTTTCTCAATTTTATGGAAACAATTTCCCCCAAAGCAGGTTATTTATTATGTTGCCATGCTGGAGGCCCATGTCTAGAAAAACTGTAATCTGCAAATATCTTTAAAAGATTTTGTAAGTGTTGTAATTTTTCAAGCATCCTGTTTGTTTTAAACCTCTCCATTTACAGGGAAAGAATTTTTTGCAACTGCTGGTCCTGGTGAAACTCGTGTTTTCCATGTTGCACTTGGAGGTCTAAAATAGATTTAGGGAGCATTATATTTTCCTATACCTATATTTAAAACATCATTTTCACTTTCTCACCCATCACATCAATCTATCTTGACACGTTTGAAGAATTAAAAAAAAAAAAAAAAAAAAGAAAAAAAATGCTTTTTTAATTTTGCATTCTGAACTGTTTCAAGAGCCAAAAATACAACAATGGATTGATACTGCAATATTTTCTTATGGAGGTTTTATTAAGATTGAATTTATAATTATACACTGTCCCCCTAATCAAAACACCCTCTGAAAGTGAGAGATCTCAGGAATACGTAAAAAATAGCTCTGTGCAGAAGGCCTATGAAAGGGCTTTTTCCTTTGCTTACTGAAATGGTGAAGAAATATAAATTATATAATACCAACAAAACAACTAGAACAAAACAAAAACAACTGAATCAAATGAATAAAATTACATATCCTATCACACTATGAATAAGATTAAATTACACCAGCAGCACAATCTGGAACAATCAGTAACAGAACATGTACAACAGTGGGAAATCTGCCATTGGTATATTTTGGAGCACTGAATATACAAAGGCTTAAGCTTAAATTGTGCAGCTAGTAACTAGTTCATTGTACCTCCTCTGTGCTTTAAAAAAATATTTTCTTAAGCAGAGCTACTCAAAAAAGTCTTCAAATACATTTGTTTTGAGTACCAGTAATTTAACGCTAACACCAAAACCAGGTTAAAATAATACATTCACATACAGATCAGGAGATTGTGTATGACATAACTTTCCACGGAAAATTATGATTGAGCAGAAACATCAGGAATTAACTCTTCTGTTGTTCAGACATTTTAAAACTGTTAGCTCTGACCAGAAAAATCTTGCTTAATAAAGCAAGCCTAAAAAATACTAATCTTTTTCCTCTACTTCCTGCAAAATTTTAGGGAAAAAAGTAATTTCACCTCCAAAGTGTGGCTCCTTGCACATGCAGTATTTGGAATTACTAGGAAAAGCCCACTGCAAATTGAATTTACGACTTTACAAGTGAAAATACAGCAGCTGAACTAACAAAATCAGGTTGAGTGTTGATGGTGGTTTTTTTTTTTTTAATAGCTACCTCTTATACCAGTAAATTCTATGGCAGAAATAAATTTTATTCCATATTACCTATCTTTTCTACTTTAAATACCAGTGTCAATGCAAGAAGTTCATAAATGTGAATCCTCAGGAGGCTTTCACTCATTACTGAGAACAGTAAAATGAATGGTTACACATCTGTAATCTGAACTTTGAGATGAATATAAGCAAATTGTGAGTGCACATTTTTCAAATGATTGCGCCCATTTTTTTGTGCTGACTCATGATTGCTGGCAGAAATGAATAATACATTTTAATACAGTGTAGACATTCAACAATCACAAATAAAGAGAGTATGTATGAGTATATATCCATCTTCTAAGCATATATAATACTAAACCTGTAAGTTGTCATCTGGTTTTAATACTAAAACACCAAATAATTTATAATGCAGATCTGTAAAATATATATAGAACACTGCATCAATCATGCACAAGTACTTGTGCTGTTCAACATTTCTGTAAATCCTCCATTAAACTTATATTTGAGACTGAACCAAAGACTTATATGAATCAAGTCATGGTTGCTTGGAACAGTGAAAGAGAGACATAAAATGCTGTGCTATTTCATGTCAGAATTATTTGCAGTTCACTTCATTATTTCAGAGAATATTAGTGACTGAAATACAGTGCACTCCACATTAAAGCCAGTACTTATTCCTTTTCTTTAATTCAGGAGGCAATTACTAAACGACAATTGGGAGATCAGCTGACAGGACTCCTAAATTATTCAACACAATCAGTACACTGCTAATGTAAGCAAAAAGCGAGCAGAGCCTTATGCAGCTATTCACTAATATTGTCAAATAAGAAAGAAATAACTATTTGAATACTAAGGATGTCTTGCTTTGCATTTCCACATTTACTATCAAGCCTCATAACATACCATGAACGATCAGTCCACACAACGATGACTTGTTCTCTACGGAAAACACACCGAAAAATGAAAATTCAACCATTATATTCTGAATGGTGGCTGAAAGTATAAAGCCTATGTGTCACCTAAAACCATTCTATAGAAATGTAAAACTTTACAAACAAAAATAACAAGTGAGAAAGTGTGTGCGAGTGTACACACTATACATGTATTTACTTAAGCAAAACTTCAGGCACATGCACTTCTTGGAGAATTAAACATAACATCCAGGAACTTAATGGTTACATATGATTCCATGTCAACTTCACAGTGACACATACAAATATGCATGATATTCTGTTTTAACAACAGTTTACTCCAGGTACAATTTGAAAAGTACTGTGCCATAAAAGTGCTCACAGCTTCTGAAGTCTTTTGGCAAAGATAATGAATATTCAACATCTGCAGGTCTGTTGCAAGTTCATGAACTACAGAAATGAAAAAATGCCTTCTTTTGGTAGCCTAGTTCTTGTGTAAAAATCCAAAAATAATACACCCTAGTAACAGCATCCACCAGGAACCAGACACTTGGCCCCAAAGTAAGACAGAGCAGTAAAGGGCTTATGGCAACTACCACTGCTGATGTAGGCTCCAGCACTTGTGCTAGGATGAAATCAAGCATAGCATAGCTCAGCCTTTCCAAACCATGCATTGGTTTGGGGGGAGGTAGGGAATTCTGTATCAACATCTTTAATAAAGCAGATGTGACTCATTGCACTCTCATATAAATCAGAAACTGAGGTCTCTCCTTTTTCCACTGAATCAACAGCAGAAGCACTGGGCGCAGTAGCACTGGGGCCGGGATTCTTCATAACTTTCTAGTATCAGTACAATCACTTCAATTAAATCATAGAATCTGAAACTGCAGTTTTGTGACACACTGGTCAATCCTGGCTTTGGTTCATCTCAGCACCATGCAACACCCTGACTCATCTTATCTTTTGCAGTGACACCAGTCACAGAAAAACGTGGGATTAATTTGATTGGTATAACATCCCCATAATTCTTCTTAAGATGCTTTTTTCATTGAAGAACATATTTCATTTACAAACTGTTGTTTCAATAAACCAAGTAATCTGAGATATCTTTTCTCAATGTAATTCAAATGCTGAAAGTATCTGTTAGGTCATGTCGGGTTTTGCCTTTTTTTTTTTTTTTTTTTTTTTTTTTTTAAATTTTATTTTATTATTATTCTTAGGATGAGAAAAAGGCATTTTTCAAACTCTTATCTGCATCTTTCATCTTTCATTTAAATTCTTCAACCCAAATTCAATAATCCTCCATTAGAATTTCAACACCTTGTAGTCCCACAGCAGTCTGCTCTGTTACTTCTAGAAATATCCAGGGAAAGAACTAATGCCAAATGGTACACTCTAAAGTTTGTAATATTCAAATGCTGTATTTGAAGTAAAAAATTCAGAACTTGCCTCATTTACATTCGCCTGCCAAAATATATATCCTGCATCTAGTCCCATGATGATTTTTTGCTTCATGAGATCTTTAATTATAAATTCAAGGGAAAACTTCTATATAAGTAACATTCCCTGCAAAGGTCACAACATATTCAATGTATCCACCATTTGTGTGAAGTTGACGCACTGCCCTGCTCATCTATGGAAGGCATGTTTTCTCTGCAACAAGGGCCAATCCACTTTGCTATACTGTCCTTGACCATCACCCTTTTATTTTCTCTTTTTTTCACTTTTGGACAACCAACTCTACTGTCCCATCCTTTGCACACTGAAATTCACTAGGACATTCAGCAACTAATCTCTAACAAACTTTAATACTTAAAATTTCAGAGTGAAACTTCCTATTGATGCAAAGGGGGTTTTACTCACAGTCAGGATTTGTTGCACCAGAGGGTAACCAGCCTTACACTTCCATTTGGTATGAACCAAATGTGAACCAGCCTTAGGCAGGGTGCATGACACAGAGCATACATCTGGATATACTGTGGCCATACCCAAAAAAGCAAACCTTGAATTCAACAACTCCCTCAAAAAGAACTCCATGTCACTCAGAACAGCCCACTTTCATTTGAGGTTACTTGGTGAATCACACAAATTTGACTGTATACATAGAATCATAGAATAGTTAGAGTTGGAAAGGACCTTAAGATCATCTAGTTCCAACCCCCCTGCCACAGGCAGGGACACCCCACACTAAACCATGCCACCCAAGGCCTCACCCAACCTGGCCTTGAGCACCGCCAAGGATGGAGCATTCACAACCTCCCTGGGCAACCCATTCCAGTGCCTCACCACCCTCTCAGTAAAGAACTTCTTCCTTATATCCAATCTAAACTTCCCCTCTTTCAGTTTGAACCCGTTACCCCTTGTCCTGTCACTACAGTCCCTGATGAATAGTCCCTCCCCAGCATCCTTGTAGGCCCCTGTTCAGATACTGGAAGGCTGCTATGAGGTCTCCACGCAGCCTCCTCTTCTCCAGGCTGAACAGCCACAACTTTCTCAGCCTGTCTTCATACGGGAGGTGCTCCAGTCCCCTCATCATCCTCGTGGCCCTCCTCTGGACTTGTTCCAACAGTTCCATGTCCTTTTTATGTTGAGGACACCAGAACTGTACACAATACTTCAAGTGAGGTCTCACAAGAGCAGAGTAGAGGGGCAGGATCACCTCCTTCGACCTGCTGGTCACGCTCCTTTTGATGCAGCCCAGGATACGGTTGGCTTTCTGGGCTGCGAGGTATTTACTTTAAAAGCGAACTTACTATTAAAAAGCATTTAACACTTACACTGCACATATTAACTTTTCTCATAACTAGAAATGGAACTTGACCATTAGCATCCATGCAAATATATTTATTTTGACAAAATTTAAATGAGGAAAGGACAAAAACTTGTCAATTTTTCATATCTTATTTCCTAAACATAGTCTATGATGTTGTTTGCAAAAATTCTTAGAAGGTAAACAGTGTAAACTACTGTAAATGTAAGCACTGTCAAAGAAGAACTTTTTATTTCAGTTAAGGCTTGGGGAAACTGAAAAATTCAGTGACGAGCAGCTGAATAATTCTTGAGAGACATCTCAAGAAAACTGAATTACATTTTTGAAACTACATTAAAGAAATAAACCTCACTACAATAGAAACTACAATGTTACAAAATCTACGCATGGGGACATTCATTTGCTTGTACTGATTTTTATACAGAGTCTATCTGAAGGATCACACTTTCACGTCTTACAAAAGGATATCTACCTCGGTCAGGGCACAGCTAAAGCTACTCAGAAATATCAGGTAGCAATTTCCATTTCTGGTTTTCCCCCATCCAGCAGTTAGCTAGTCTAAATCTTAAATAGTCTGTTTAAGCCTGTATGGAAAATCATTTATATCTTTATAGCTTTTTCAAGGATGCTCATCAGTATTGTCCAAGAGTTGGTGCAAGAGATCTGGAGCTCATCCAGCCCAACACCTATGCTCAGGCAGCATCAGCAAGAGCCAGTTGCCCAGGACTGCATCCAGGTGGCTTTTAAATATCTCCAAGAATGAAAACTCCACCACCTCTCTCGGTAACCTGTGCCAGTGCTGGTCACCCTCATAGTAAAAAAAGTGTTTCCTGACGTTCAGAAGAAACCTTGTGTGTTTCAGTTTCTGCTTGTTGCCACTTTTTCTGTCCCTGAGCACCACCTGGCTTCATCCTCTTTGCACCCTCCCTGCAGGAATTCATACATATTGATAAGATGTCCTCTTGAGCCTTCCTTCTCCAGGCTGAACAGCCCCAGACCATAGAATCATGGGAACACAGAATGGTTTGGGTTGGAAGAGACCTTAGAGATCATCTAGTTCCAGCCCCCCAATCAAGAAGCAACCTGGCCTTGAACACTGTGATGGATGGAGCATCCACAACTTCTCTAGGCAACCTGTTCCAGTGCCTCACTACCTTCAGCCTATGCTCATGTGAAATGCTCCAATCCCTTACTCATACTTGTGCACTCGCGTGCATCCCATCAGGACCCTTGGATTTATGCATGTTCAGTTTGCTGACTGTCCTAACCCCCAAGGTACATCCCCCTTGCTCCACCCCCAAAGGCCAGTCTTGTTAGTAGTGGCTGAGGCAAGCAAGACATTCAGTACTACCACCTTTTCCATATCCTTTGAAACAAGTTCCTCTTATCATTTCTTATATAATGATATATAGTGGTAGTTTCAGTACATTCAGTACTACCACGTTATCTACGTGCCTTCTAGCTCCATTAGTTAATGAGGCAAGGGTATTTGTTAAACATCCTTGATCACCACACAACCTGCGAAAAAGAGGGAAGAGCGAGGACAGCACAAAGTGGCTCTCCTATTTTTTAATTTAAAAGCTACCACCTATGAAGGTACTGGAGCTATTCAGCAAAAAGGATGACTCTTTTTCATAGTGAAAAATCGTTTAATAATCTTTTCATAATTGTTTTCATAGCGAGAAAGATTAGACATTGTTAGATCTCTATATTACAAAACGATGTTGCTATTGACAATTCTGCTAATGTACTTTCCTAACGTATTTTCTTCTCATTTTATAGGTGGATAAGTGAAATGAGTTCGATAATTTATTCAAGTCTATGCAGTGCTAGAATCAGGTTTAGCTAGTCTGTTCCTGCATTCTTGCGCTCCATTCGGTGAACCAAGGCTGTTCTTTTTCCTCTGAAAGGTGTCAAGGTCAGACATAAGAAATAGTTGTTTTAAATAACTAAGGAAAGATGAGAGGATATTTTATTTCTTTCAGTTCAACCATTTATCTAGAAACAAAATATTTTCTTGGCAGATAAGTAAGCTGCAACATTCCACCAGGCTGAAAAGCTCAGTTTCACCTTACTCCTCTATAGCCTATCTCATGTCACAGAAATATACACCTTGTTAGTCTATTTTGTATTCCTCTTTTTTTTGACAGTACTCGCTTTTTTGTGAAATACTTCTGTGGAATGAAAAAATGTGCATGAATTCATCTTTTTATGCCCTAACTTCCATTTCCAAACCATGTTTTCTCCCTTGTCTTTGTTAAATACTATGAATACTGCACAGTGAAAGAACTGGATATTCAACAGACCTTTTCAGACTATATCTTTAGGTGGAGATCAGTTTCCTGTTTTCTGAGGTATTGGTTGGTTGGCTGTTTTTTTACAAGGTTAGGAAAGTGTCTTTCTGAATAAAAAAAAAATCTCATTTGCAAGCATACTTGTCAAACTTCACTCTTACAACATGCTACCTTAGTCGAAAGCACACTTCACTGACAAAACCATAGAGCAACTAAAAAATTGATCTGACAGAGCAAAACCAACCATTACGACATCCATTAAAAAAAACAACAGCAACAAGCCAAACAATAAAAAAAAACCAAAATCAAACAAAAAATACCAAACAAAAAAACAAAAAAAAGCAAAGCCCACAAGAAACTCTCAGTCGTGCTGGGCTCTTCCTTGAAATATTCAGAACACAAAACCCCATTACTTCTCTTAAAAATGCATTCAAATCCTCTTAATAAAATTGAACCGTGTTTTACCTATTACAACAACCTTACTGTCATTCTTGATAGCTTTCATATAATTTCACAATGGGTTTTTTTTTTTTCCACATAATTGTGCTCTAGATTCAATACTTTCATAAAGAACATTTTAAAATGCAAACTTTCTAACGTTGCTCCATCAACCTGTTCTCTTATCTGGATTTTACCACTTGCAAAAAATGTGTGGCCTGGATCTGGAGGCTCTTCAAGGCAGAGATTAGCAATCAAACTTGGAAGAGAGACTATAAAATGAATTTTTAGAGTGGATAATTGCCAGAAGTCTCTCTTATACTCCATTGTCTTTTCTGTAATTCCTTACACAAGGGAATTAAACAGTGAAATAACTGGCTAAACTCTATGGAAAAGAAAACTAGACTGTATGAGTACAAAGAATAAGGGACTTAGACCCAGATGCAGAGCATGCACTGACAATGTTGCAGGGAAGCAGTGGGCATGAAGTCATGAATTTATGTCAGCATGTGCAGGAGCATCCATGGTAGTGCTAATCTAGACAGCACAGTTAAAAATAGCAGTGCAAACAGATAAAAGCAGACTTCAGCATGGCTTAACAATCTGTCCAAAAGGTTTGGACAGCCCTCTAGTAAGTCTAGGCTGGCACTTCTTCACATCAGATATAGATCAAAGCTAGTATAGATATGTCTGGATGTCCTGTAATCATACTACTCAACTACAATGTAGACATATCCAGAAATAGTGCTACTGTAGATATGTTCGTCTAAGAACTGCATTTGCAAAAACCAAAGCCTGGGAACATACCATAAAGCATATGGGACGTGATGAGGAACATATGCTAGAGAAAGTGTCCATTATGCTAAATTGTATTAGCTGGGCTAATTCCTTTCCCTACACAATATGCTTTCCTTGTACTCCTGGAGGACATGATAATGTGCTGGTTGGCCTTTCCTATGAGGATTCACAGCGTGAGGTTGGATTAACCTGATCCTTCAGGTACAGTGTCTCACCCAGTTTTACTGTCTAATGAAGAGACACAGCTACACTCTACAGGCAGCTGGAGGCAACCATGTCATGTATAAATGGCACTTGTTCTTCTTCATAAAGTACCAACGCCAGATGCTGAATAAAGTACCAATGCCAGATGCTGAAGCCCTAACCTAAGCAGGCATATTAGTTACTTACCATTTCAAGGCTAGTTATTTCAGAAGAACATGATAACCAACAATGCCTTTATCCAGTACTGCTGCTACCAGTGGCAGAACTTGATGTGATGCAGAAACTCAGGAGCTGCTAAAGTACTTCAAATTCAGGATCTCCTCCCCTGAAATGGTGGTCTGTTGTTCAGCTGCAACATTATATCATCTATTAGGTACAAAATATAAACTACTACAGACACTACATCCTGTTGGGGATAGCTTACTACAATTCATCCAGCAAGTGACCAAAGGGATTTACGTATGTTCTTAAACTGACTGTGTAATGAATGATTCACTCCAGGGAGATTTTGTGTGCATTTGCTAAATCACAGCCAGAAGACGAGTCAAGAAGGAATGCAGCTCTTCAGCATACTTAGCTGCCTTATGAGGACAGTATAAAGACACACAAGCTAGCGTTGACTCAGATGATTGAAGTTGTGGTAGGAATCAGATCACAGCAGCAGGGATTACATATAGGCTAATTTACCATGGGAAGAAGCGAGCCAGTGAAATTAAGAAAGTTCTGGGTGTGGGGATAAAAATCTCTTGCTGTTGCCTGTTTCTCTGTGGAAACCCTGAGCACGTGCACAGTTGTGCTCCACTTAGCTCTCCAGACCTGGGCATCTCAGCACTCAAATCACAGCTTAACCTCCAGTCATTGGGCAGTGCCACTCCAGCCATTTCATCTCAGATTCGTGAAGTGCTTTCTAGGGAAGTGCAGAGAGCCAGTGGTTAACTCCTTCACATAGGGAGCATCATAGTAAAGAGCAGATATACATTTTCCACTACTCTGTTTGCTAATGCACTTCATCTGTGACCTTCGAGAACAACTATAAGCAGGTGGGTGAGAGTTTAATTGCTGTGTTCACTTTTAGAGAATGACAGCTAAATTTGCCAAGTATGGCGTGAAAAACCTACCCATTAGACTGACAGTATCAATGCTTTTGAAAGCATTACTGAGCAGACAAGATAACTGCTGTATCTGTGTAATACACACAAGTAGCAGATTCATATTGCTGGACAATAAGCAATAAATTAATCTCTCAGATTTTGGTGCTCTCAAAAATCTGTTCAAAAAAATGCTGCATTGAGCTATTTGTAAACAGAGGCTTCCTGAATCTAGAATTAAGAGTCAACTTATCATCAAAAGCAGTTCATTACCATTTATCACAGATAATACATGGTTCACTAACACAAACAAACATTAACAGAAATGTACTAATTTAAATGCAAACACTCCAAACATTAATTTTTGGAACTGCACCATGGGCTCTGTAACAGTATATCACAAATCTGATTCTCTTTTACTTGCAACTAATTGATTTGACAGCATTTTTCCCAAGATCTGGCCTGTTCAGCCATAACAGCACCTACTGTTATCATGAGACTTTACAAGTAGTTCTCCTTTTCCTATGGAAAACTTAAAATGCTATGCACAAATAACTAATGCAAAGATGTATACAGAGGAATACAAACTCAGCCTCCTGAAGATTATGCTATTAAATTGCTTTAAGCAAATACCGCATCAAGAAGGTGTAGAAAGTATTATATTCAAAAGAACAGCGAAAAGCTGAATGCTCCTTTTTCTAACCTGTTGCTTGTTCCACGGGTACACCACCTCACTCCATTCACATCTATGACAAGGGTGCAGATTAACTTAAACATGAACATGTTAGTCAAGCGGCCCTGGTAACTAGGAGTCCACAGATATGAACTGAAAAGCATTGGCGGAATTCAAGATTACAATATTTATTCAAAGTTGCTCACATTTAGCCACCATAAATCCCTTTACCTCTAGTTTAAAATCTGGTTTAGGTTAACGAAAAGCAAATAATTAATTATGTAAGTATAACTCAATTTCCTGGTGATTCCATTCTGTAACTCAGTATAAGTTTTTTGCCCATGTCCTAGCAACAAGCACAAATATTGTGCTTTATCCAGTGCTCAATGTAAGAATTTCCAAAATGATAATATCCCAGTATTTAACATAATTAGGACACATACCTTAAGACTCTTTGAATGTGCAAGAAATGAATATTCTTAGACTGACAGAAGTGTGGGTCAGAGAATGTGACATGAAGCCTATTTACCTTGCTAGCACTCTTCTGCTTCTGTGTACACTAAATTTCGCAGTTTTATTTTGCTTTATTTTGTTGGACTGGTTTTTGTTTTTAAAAACATCTTGGATGGTGTATTTACAAATATTGAAATAAATCTCTCACCTTGCTGACAACTTCAATATCTAAAACCTCAAGCCAATTCGAAAGCAATTCTTGGGCTCTTCATAAATTCACTACTGTGACTCAACTGGAACTGACAACTTCACATAAAAAGGCCGAATATTTACAGTTGTATTTTTGTAAAAGAGAACACAAGATATGTACATGCCAGCAGTTATATGCTACTAGTCTGAGCAGTTAAAGGTATTTCCTATTTCTTAACAAAATGCTAGTCAGTATGGCCAGATCCTGCAGAACAAGTACATGAGTGAATAACCAGCAGAGCAGTGCAGCTTCAAATCATAATCATGTACATACCCCTGTCATGTGCATGTGAAGTACAGCCTAATTTTCACTCACAAATGTAAATAGGTTTGCTAAAAAGGGGGGAAGGGGGGGGGGGGGAGGGGTTGAAGGGAAGATTTAAATTCCTAATTGGAATTTAATTTTAAATAGTGAGTTCCAGATTGATACAGTAACAATAAAACAGATGGGGGAGAGAAGCAGGAGGATTTATACACAAGGAGAGGTCATGCAGTGCACCGGACTGAGTTTAAAAGATAAGTGATACAATGCCTTTTTCTCTGGTATAAACAAAGAAAAATGATGCCAGCAGTCTGACTGCAAACAAGAGCTGGGGAGGAAATGGAACTGAAAAGGAAATGTTTACAGCAAACCTTAGAAACATAATGCTTCATTTAATCTGAAAAATATATTTTCAAGCATTACTCAATAATTCTTTAGAAAGAAATCAAACTGCAAATCAACTGCATTCATATTCAAAACAAGCTTTTCTAAATGCTCCTTAACATACTAGTAAATACAGCTAATGAAGGATGGCACCAACTGCCAAACTATGGCAGCTGGACTGTACTTCCCTTTGATACCCCTAAGATCTTCAGATCTCTGAATGACTCAGATTTTATCTTAGAAGATGAAATTACAGTTCCACCTTAGACAGGTAAACAGCAGGTGATATTTCTACCACAATAATTAATTAATTACTTTTTTCCCTGCAGTTAAAAACTCTCTTGGGACCTTAAATCAATAAGGTATCTGATGCGTATGTTCTATTTTCTCATTTCCAATGGTTCCACTGTGAATATAAATCTACTATACAACCACATTTGCATTTAAAGACAAATTCCCTTGAGTTTACTCTGCACCTGCTTCATGTAAGCCTATCTTCTCTGCCTACTTTGAGAAATAGGCAGGTCTGCCAGAAAAAGAGAGAGCACAGACACAACGCTCATCCAAGTCCTCTTGCTAATTATCTAAGCTTTATTTCCTTTAGCTTAGTTATGGTCCTATGCTGACAGCATTTGAAAAGAACAACTATTTGTCCTTCCAAAGTCCAATCCTTCTCAACTTCTTTTAACATACTTTTCATCTTGACAATGAACACAATCACTCTATTTTCTAACTAACATACATTAAAGCATTGGCAAATGGGTTCCTTACAAAGACTTTCACCAGAAAAATATAAAATTTTCTTTATTTTGGTTAGCATTGATTAACATGGGTGCATAAGGAAAGAGGAGCATAACCTCATTCTGGCATTTTACCTTCAACTTCAACCTGAAATATATGTAGGTTTATTCTAGCAAAATCAAAACTAAAATGGTAATTGTTCCGTTCTCTTCCCCTCCTTGCTCCTTTAACTATGCTCGTGAGCCATGGGTTGCTTCTGCAGCTTCATGCACGTAATCAGAAACAGACAGGGGTGGAAACAGAACTATATTGCACATCCCATCTAGTCAGTGGAAATGTTTATAAACCAGGTGAGGTGAAGGAACATGTTACATCCCACAAAGACTGCTGGAACCTCTGGTCTGCGTGCTTGTGAGGTGCAGTAACACCACTCTATGCATATATGACCACCAAAGGATGCCACAACTATGAGTGCTGTCATCCCAGCACTATTGCCAACATGTTTTTTGTGCTGCTGCCCATGATGGCTGGGTCCCCCCACCAGGCTGCCTCTGACTATGTGCTCCCCTTTCTTGCTGGCACCACATCACAGTGTGGAGGCAGAGCTACCCCCATGTCTGCATTTCAAAGGACAGAAACTAGAACAGCTGCAGCAATGCTGTGGTGCTTTCCCCTTCCTGGTTGTAATCAGGCAAGTGTCCAAGCAGGACAGAGCTGTTGTGAGTGCAGAGATAACAAGGGCTGGAATGCCCTGGAAGAGGATTGTGTGAGAACAAGAGCTGTACCAGTGCAGGCAGTATCCCACCTCAGGTACCTGTGGGATGGAGACTTCTTGAAGCTATGGAGTTTGCATGGGGATAGTTAATTGCCCTAAAGGCTGAACAATAGGGAAGCACTTTCCAATTTCTTGAAGCTCTGCTGATGCCTTGTCAAAAAATCGTTACAAAAATTTGTATTTTTGGGATTATGGTTTTCCGATCATAAAAAAACCCAAATGCAAAGTAACCTATCACTTATGCACGGTACTCAGGGGAGGGACTGCATCTCCAAAGGCACCACTCAGTCACCTCATCCAACCTGTCCAACAGCCTTTTTGTTTTACATGCAGCTTTTTGTAAACTCAGAAGCTGGCCCCAAAGAATCATGTCATACTTACCGCATCACTGTCATCAGAGAAAGAACAGTACAAAAAGGCGCAGTTTCCATCTAATATAATTTGCTACCTTCTGTATGACTTCCTTATCTGAAAGACCACTCATCTCCTTATGCCAAAATGTCACCTAAAGTATTTTGAGAAGTCCACACTGGATTATTTGCTCAAACGAGGAGGTTGTTTGCTGCTTGTTTTTTTGGTTTGGGGTTTTGTTTTGGTTTGGGTTTTTTTGTTTGTTTGTTTGTTTTGGTTTGGTTTGGTTTTGTTTTTTTAGCAGGCTGCTCTCTTACAGGCTCCTTGGATTTGGAGATAACTCTCCACTGGTTCTCTGATACAATCCTATTTTACCCACTTCTTCCAGTCACATTTGCTTTCTGCAGCACACTGAGTCAATGACACATATCAGAAAACAAAAAGACCTGAAAAATGACTGAACTGGTTTAAGATGCCATTAAGTAACTGGGTAATGTGGAACAGTCAGTCTTTGACACACAAAACCAAACAGGAAAGAAACACACCCCATCTTACAGAGGGAGCCTTTTCACACCAGGCATGGGCAATATGCCTCTATGTACCTGAAGAAATACCTAAACGAAAAGTTACTATAAAATTTTGGAACTGTAACTATAGCAATGAGACAAGTTTCTTCTTGACAGCTGGACAAGTGAAATTGTTTTAGTTATATCAAAATCCTTTCTCACTGTTTGAATTCCTTCCTGAGCAACCCCTCAAGCCTCCTTTCAAGATGAGGTTTCCAGCTTAAGGTACAAAATCTTCAAAATATGGCTCCAGTATGGCACCAGGCATACTCGCAGTACAAAGACAGAAGTGGTGTTCATAGAAGCCATGAAGAAGCCATGTTCAGCCTGCAGCCCATGAGCTAGGTGCAGACGATTTTAGGGTGAAGAAGATCATATTTATGGATGGTAGTAAGCCAATGGGTCGTATCACTTATGGCTCTTTGGGAGTGCTGATAGTACATGCACCTACCAAATACAACAAGGGCAGGGCACTATGAAAGTCTGCTACAGCATGCTGCGCAAGGCTTAAATATGTGCACCTCATTCAGTATAATTCCTGGATGCAGGACTGGAGGTCTTTGCACAAGATGCAAGGCCATTTTGATTTTCCTGTGCTAAGATTGTATCTCTTCAGCTATTTAAATATCCAAAAAAAGGGTCCAACTATAAAGTGATTTCCTTCAGAATACATTTTTTAAAAACTATTTTAGTTATCTTTTGTGGCAGGATCACTGCAGTGTACAACAAGGCCATGCTTCCAAGATTTTCTATGGAAACATAGGCATTGGCAGGTTTTTGGTGGGTTTTGGAGTGGGGGGAGACTTTCTGAGAAGCAGTTGTGACTGATTAATCTCTCTTTAAGAGCTGTGGCTTTAAGCCAACCATTGAAAGTGCCATGAGGTGATAACATTGACAGTGAAGACTGAGGCTATTTAGGAGCTGGTTTGTATCCAGTACCATTAGGACATAATCCTCGAGATCCCCTTCACATAAACTGCATTTGCTCACATCAAAACGCTCGTCTGACCCCAGTGCTGCAAAACCACTCTTGGACTGACCCAAGGCGCAGTTTTTCTACAGACAACTTTGCATTTGCTTTCCACAGTTACACACATGCAACTCCTACTTCACTCTGCTCCAGGCTTCTGAGAGCCCCGGTGGGTCAGAGAGTGTGGACGGCTGCGCCCGCCAGGGACGCCGGCTCCGAGCAGAGCGGGAGCATATCTGCGCCGGCTTCGAGTGTCAGTCGGTTACGCTGTGCTCCGAGGGGCTGTGCAGCGGTACTCGCAGAGCTGACATCACGTATATGCTCAGTCTCAATAAAACCCCAGCGTTCAGCCCTGATTTCATGCGGGAAGCACTTCCCCGGGGCTGGCTGGCGGGGGCCAGGGTTCGCACACACAGAGCCCCCTTCCTCCCGCTCCCGCCCCCCGCTCTCGCCGCCCGGTGACAGGCCGGCGGTGAGAACCCTCAGACGCGCCGGGCCCTTTCAGCGCTATCCGCACCCTCTGCAGGGGACCCCGGGCCTGCGCCTGCACCCCCCTTGCCATCGCGCCGGGGGACAGCGACTGCAACAAAGCCCCCCGCCCACTCCACTCGCCTCATCTCACCCCTCTCCGTTCCGCTCGACCGTTCCTCGGCAGCCGCGGAGTGATGGAGACGGAGGAAGAACCCAGGTGCCGCCTCTCGGCTGCCGCCCCCCGCCACTCCCCGCCGGTGCAGGGAGGGCTCCCGTTCCCCCCGCCCCGCCTCCCGCTCTTCCACCGGCCAGCGGCCGGCAGCAGACTGGGGGACGGGCTCGCAGCTCGCTCGGCTGCCCGGGCCGGAACCCGCATCCACACACGGCCAGTCACCCGCCGCGCCTTCGCTTTCTCCCGCCACGGCGGGGGCCTGCTGCGTCACAATGTCGCCGCACTCTGCGGGTGCGGGGCGCGGGGGGCGCTGCCACGTGACTGGCTGCGGGGGCTGTACCGGCGGCGACACTCCCCGTCCGACATCACCCCATTGCCGGCGAGCCCCGCGGTGGGCCCGCGGTGGAGGTGGTGGTGATGCCCCCCAGCGGAGTTTGCGGCTATACGGAGCCGTGCCCGCGGCACCGAAGCCGTCATGTCGAGTGGTGAGGTAAAAATACCTGAAAATACCGAGTTGGTCCATGCCCATCTGTGTAAAATAAGAAGTTGGTGGATTTGGAGTGGGTTGGGGCGGGTGGGGAGGGGGTCTGGTCTGCTACAAAAGCTGGAGAGTGTCGCTGCTGCCTTCCCTCTGTTTGGCGCGGATGGGGCTGGTGACACCCTCGATCGCCTTTCCGCTGAGCACGTCTCACCTGCCCCGGTGGTTGAGCCGTGCCTTCAGCTACAGCGCTGGAGTCAGCAGGACTGCGAAGGGTGGGCTGGCCCCGTCGCCCTCACCGCCCCGACCGCCCCGTAAGCCCGACAGACGGCGACTCGCCGGGCCTGCAGATGGGTCGGCCCAAGTAACCAGGGCATCTGGTGGCACGAGAAAAGCAGAAAAGTGAACCTTCTCGGGCCGGTTTTCTTTGTCATTTAGCCTGTCTTGAGCCCTGCTTTCACGGCATTAACAAGCATTTATTCCCTCTCTCCTCCTTATTTATCATAGGCACATTTTTTTCCATCGTGTCTCTTAAATATATCCCTTCATATACCTTTCCATCTCCTACTGCTTTTCTGTGCTTTTACATTTCAAACACAGGCCGCCTTAGATGTAATTTTCTCTGATAAGCAAACCGCTGCAAAAGACCAAAAGATGCATGTAGGTAAGTAAATTTATGCTAGTTTGGCATTTTGGAAGAGTGTTGCAGGCAGGACACACTTAGCAGCACCACAAGTGTGCCCACATCAGGCAGCATGTTAACGCTGCTCTGGATGAGTGTTTCTGGAAACTGGGGAAACAGCTCAGCAGCTTTGTGTTCTTTCTATAGGGATTTCTAGTGAAAGTGCTAATCAAAGTGTGGCTACTGGCACAGAAAAATAAATCATTCCACTTGATCCAGAGACACAGTCATCAGACAGTAACAACCTCGAGAAGCTTTTCATCCAAACCTAGCAACTTTCCAGATGAAAGGAAGTATAGTCCTCTGTGGTATGTTCCTCGAGCTATCTAGCTGCCCAGCGTCATGCATTTTCAAATATTTTTCAGCTCACTTGATATACATGCCCAGAAGTGGAAAACTGTTACATTTCTTTCTTCTTAAACTGCATTTTTAAGATGAGTAGAAAGCAATCTTGAATATTAATTACAGTGAATCCTAATCTTCATGTGCAAGGCTAACTATCTTAACCACATTAAGAATGTCTGTACTGATTGTGGTGGGGTAGAGGTTTACTTTGGAAAAGTCTTTTGCTTTTATGTCACTCGCTTTTATTAAAGGACATATTTGGACACTGCACGTTTCACACTTGTACATATATGAAGATTAAGTACCCATTTGGGGTGCTTGTAATGCGTTTGATTAGGTGGTTTTATACAGGAATGCTGGTCAGCTGTGTGTGATTAAATGGTTTGAAAGGAATGCAGGTCAGCTCCAGAACGCAATGTTATATTGGACTATGGCCTTCTTGATGAACAACACTGATGAAAAACGAAAACTGAAAAAGACCCCCACCATCCATATGCAGATACCACTTGTAAGATAAAAGCTTGCCAAATGTCTTTGTTCATGTGACATGTGATAGTATCTCAGTTACTGCTGATAGCCCTGTTTATATAACTACTTCTGAACTTATTTCTGGAAATATTGTTTGAGTAAGAAGTGCTGATTAGGCTATAGGGCTGCACAAAAGCTATATGATGATATATAACTTCAGTTCTTGAAAAATTTCAGGATTAATTTTTATTGCCAGTTACATGGCACCATCATTACTTTTTGTCCTACATAAAATCACAGAACACTAGCACTTTTCTTACTGTGTGTGCAGATACACAATTTTGCAGAAATAGAAGCAACTTCTTATTGATAATCTTATTCCTAGTGGAGTAAGTGGCTCAAAAATGTGTTGTGCATTGCTTTCTCATACATCTCTCCAGTATCCTTTAATGGTCTGTTGAACCTCCATGTCTCTACTTGATGAAGCTAAGGCTGATATTTGTGTCAGAATTGCACAGCATATGGTTGGATGCAGATGGGAAAAGACAGGCCTTCTGAATTCTGTGGCCCCCATCAAGGGCTCATGGTAATCTGTAGCAATCCATCAGCATCCATGAGTGATCCAGCAGCATCTGTCAGTGATCACATCCATCGATGTTAATGAAGGTGGGAAAAAACCCTCCATTACTTTTGAAATTCCTTCAAGAGATGACATTGGGGTGATTTAAAAGTGTGGTGCTTTTTCACCACAGAGAAAATTATGCTGCTCAAGAAGACATGAACACCTTTTAGTTAAGACATGAAGCCCATTCAGACACATCCTGCAGGAGCTTTTCTGTTTCTCTGCAGGACCAACTTCGGTGTCTTTATGCTTGTTCCTGGAAGTGTGTAGCAGTCCTGCAATGGAAAAGGTTGGCAGGAACACAAAGAAGGCAAAAGGAGCCTAGAAGAGATGAGTCCAGTAAGATACACTATGTTGTCATTCTTTTTTCAGGCCAGCCTTGCTCTGAAAGGTAACGCTGCAGAGGTTTTAAAGTACTTTATATATAAAGGCAGTGTGTGGACTTCCAAATGGTGACTAGAACTGCTGATGTGTGATATCTCCACCAAGAAACATCACCAGCAGTATCATATTAAGCAAAACCTAACAATTACAGAGTAAGTGCATCTTTTGAAATAACAAAGAATAAGCTTTAACTCAGTCATATGATGATCCCTGATGACTCACAGTCGTTCAAAGCAGTCATCAGGGCACTTGGATGTTCTCTTTTAGAAAAATAAATCCCATTCAACGTTGAGAACCAGTATAACTACCAATTTTAGAGCACAACAAAATTCATGTACTCATTTTGAAAGAGTGAGCCCCAATGAGGTGCATTGTTCCTATATTTACCTTCAGTTTCTGAATGCAGTTAAATGGGAGATAGATCAAGTTAACCTTGTATCTAACTTTCAAAAAACATGGGTTTTAGTTTTCCCTATCTTCAATTTCCCCTAGAATATACGAAATAATATACACAATTGAGAAAAACACTTTCATTCTGGAAACCATGTAAAAATACAGCAATTAGAGGTTTAGGGTAATTCTGTTAGAGAATGAAAACAAGATTGCGTAGTCTGTTGGAAGTATACTGACTCACTGTTTCATTTTGATTACAACAAACAATACCACTCGCTGATGAGTAAGTCTGCCATCTTAGATTCATGAAATTGCTGCATCTGAATGAACCGTGAGACTGCATACCTGGAACTGCAATAAAAAATAATTGGGTTTCTGCTCTGTATTTGTACTGTTTTCAATGTTCATAATGTCTGAACCTGATCTCAATGGGCTGCTCTGCTCTCAATGAACTTCAGAAAGCAAGAGATTGCCTTGCAAAGAATGTAGATTGGATCATCATCCAGAAGAAGAGACAGCATTACTTGAATAATTAGTTCAAAAACATCTTTCAATGCATGCAGCTTTGTTTCTGGGAATGTGCAGGAAGGTATTTTCTGCAGCTGTAAGAAGCCATTTACTTGACAACAAGCATGAGTGGAGAGGAGTCTCAAACCTAGGCCTTATTAAATACTTACTGATTTGATCTGTTTTGTTGGGTGAAGCACATAGGGAATTTCACAATGTGGCATCCAAGGTCCTGCTTACACATTCAGCATAACTGTGCAGAACAGCAGAACAAATATGTATGGTTTGAAAGCTAGTACATAGCAGGGACTATTACCATAATCAACTACCCTAGCTTCTGGCGTAAAGACCCGTAATTCTTGTTTGAACTAGAGAATGTTTTTCAGAAAGTGGTCTAATCCTGATCACTACACTCCTAACAACATTGCTGTAGTAGATAATTAGCTTCACTGTTAAATTATGTATGCTTGGTCCACCTTCTCCTCCAGCTATTAGGAGTTTCAAAGTTCTGACACTGGCTTTAGTTTTGCCTTTGCCTGCTGTAAATAAGGTTTCCATTCTCACGGATTTTATTTCTGCCTCTCTGCAAAAGGTTTTCATTTTGGTTTGGTTTGTTTGGGTTTTGTGGGTTTTTGTTTGTTTGTTTGTTTGTTTTTGGGGGGAGGGGGAGGTTGGGTTTTTTTTGTTTGTTTGTTTTTTGGGTTTTGGTTTGGGTTTTTTTTTGATAGATTATAAAGGATATATTTTAATTCCCTGAGATTTCGACAATAATAAAACCTACAACTTCAAATTCATGAGTACTTCACATCACAGATTTTCATTCTGAAAGTTAATGTTGGCAAATTGGAAAGCTTTTAAGAGTGGTCTTCAAAGCAATTACAGATGTTGATACATGTTTTTTTAATCTGTTATTCCTCTGCAATACATACAGAGACCACCTTTGAATATAAGCCATGTAAATAGGTTGCCACAAGGTAAAATGGACCGTGGAACAGATTACAATCTCTGCTCCATAACTGCCCTGGTGTAGCTCCTTGTCCCTCCTGTGCTGAAATCAGATCACTTGCTAAGTGGCAAGTGTGCTCTTGCTAAGTGGCAGGTGAGCTTGCACTCATCAGAAAGTGAGCATGCACAGAAGCAGATCCCACAGAGTAGCTGAACCCCGTCAACTCATGGCATTATGATGCTTGTGGGATTACTCAGCTACCGCTTTATACTGGGAGTACATGTGTAGTTGGCTGTCCAGAATTACACCTCACTTTTGTTCCATCCTCTATGTGTGACCTGCATTCTTTGATGTGACCTCATTAGACAAGAAAAACAAAGAAAAAAAGGAGCAGTTGGTTGGTTTGTTTTTTTTTTTTGTTATGATTAGAATATAAAGATAAGATAAGAAGGCAAAAGCCTTGGAGGTTTAGTTCAATGTTGATTTACACATATCTTTTCCAGTTCGGTAGGGGTATGAGTGAGTCACTAGAGGAAATCCTGACTAGGCAACCCTTTAAATTGGATTAAGACCAAATACTGTGTTTCACTTAAGCAAAATCTGTACCTTACTTCTTGTAAGGGCTAGAAGTGAATTCTAATCACAGCAACCCTATGGAATAATGAAAAATTTTATAGCTATAATCAATACATCACTACTAATTCAACTGTCTTGAAGATGCCCCCATTTATAATTTTATTCTGAGAAATTTCACATCGTGCTTACTGTCAATCTCCTGGCAGAAGGGTGCATGTCCTGAATTAGGTCAAATCAAGACATTTCAATCAATCTTTAGGTAATTGCTAAAATAATGAATAAAACAGTCTGGAGAAATCTCTGGAAACCATCTGACTGTGTGACATAGGCCTAAGAGGAAGATAAAGCAAGACTTGAAGACTACTTTGTAATAAGTCTCCACATGAGAAAGGAGAACTATTTCTCATTAAAAAGTTAGGATGGAAAAGGTTCAGCTTTGGGAGCTGACCAAATGCCTGTACTGGGGCCTGGTACTTCTCTGCTGAAATGAAGAGTTCTGCAATAGTTATCAGTGGAGGCAGGTTGGGGAACAAGATGATGAGTTTCTAAGCAGTTAGAGAGGTGTCTGTTTTCTATTTTCTTTTCCTGCTGGATTTCAACACAACACATGCACACAGATACACACATCTGTCTGCATGGTCTACCTATATAAAAGGAACTTGCCACAGTGATAGCTAAAACTCGAAGTTACTGGAAGTAAGCACAGATTCTTTACCCCTCTTAATTCTCTGTGAATCACTTAGAAGACAGGATTCATCTTTTGTGTTACCTTAATAAATGAGACTATGCAGTGGTCTGCATTGCTTCTCGTAAAAGTAAGGGTGCTAACAGCAGCCACACTACAGTTACAGACACATCATTGTGATGCTTTCTTAAACAACCTCTCAAAATACTGTCAAGATCAAAGGTACTACTTTGGGTAAAAATAATATCAAAGTTTCAATATACTGAGACAGATGATGGCAAAAAAAAAGGCAGTTAAATAGAAGCTGAGTAGATCCACATTTTGTGGTGAGTGTTGACAGGAGGCTATGGCCACGTTCACCAAAGGTGCTGCTTTGTGCTGAGCAACAGGCAATTCACCTGTAGCATCAAAGAAAAGGGAATCTCATTTTTGTGATCAGGTGTTTGGAGTTTTCACTTCCTCAGTGGCTGACAAGATGCTTCTGAACATTAGAATTCACATTAAGAAAAAAATCCCATTCACATGAGTTCTTATTTAGCAGACCTATGTTCACCAGAGCTTACTAAAATGGCCTCCCTGCCTGAACTTTCATGTATAAGGTCTGAAATAGTAATGTGAACTAAGAAAAGCACAGGAGAATAGTTCATTTGCCATAATCAGCATTTCAAATCAAACATTTTTTATGTGGTATTATACATTCCTAGAGGACAAAGTGAATTGTTTTGTGAACCTTCAAACTGACTTAAACTGACTACTGCATGACTTGTATAATGGAAGCCTATTTTTCTTACTCTTGTAGAAGGCAGTTACAAACAAGATTATTTCAAACAGCCTTTTCCTTTGCTATGTTGTATTTTACTGTTTTTTTTTCACGGTTGTAATTATTTATGTTTGCCAGCTCTGCTGTCTAGCACATATCTATTTAAAGTACTGTGAGCTAAAGAAGAAATAATTTATGTTCTTTTTTAATACCACTCTTGCTACTAAGTAATATGCACTGATATTTGTCTGCAATAAATAATTTGTAAAAGACTCACAATTATAAAGGCATATGAGATTATGGTACTCTTTGTAAACTTGACAAGCAGGTAAGTTCTGTGGGCAAAACCTAATTAAGGAACACCATGTTATTCTTTATAACGAGGAAAGCATTTTTCAAAGCAGAAGCTGAACTGAAGTCTAAACTAACTCTCTCTGAACTCAGAATAACAGTTCTCCTGACATGGTCAATGATGCAGAATTTAATTTCTCGCTTTCCCAACACTGAAACATGCAATTATGAACCAGCAATAACACAATTTGGTAATTATCATTTGAAGTAATCTTTTAGTTGTTCTGATACCAAATAGGGTTTCTGCCAAAAAAAACTTTGTTAGTTATTCAAATAGCATTGCATTAAGCATTCAAAAGACTTAGAAAACTTGAAACAGCAGACATGTCCCATGGGATTCACAGCTCTGTCCCGTGATCATCACTGTGATTTACAAAAATAAAGCAAATAAATAAAACCCCTAAAACCCAATATGGGCCAAATGACAGCTGTTCTAAATTGCCATAGCTTTTTGCGGTCAAGGAAGAATGATGCTGATTTACACACATGGAGATTCCAGCTCTGATCTTTCATTTTCTTCCTTTCAATATGTCAATAAGGATCGTAATAGTAGCCAATGATAACACATCTTATGTAGGATTCATATTTTCTTTGTATTTGTCCTCCTTGTATTGTGTAGTACACTAGTTATTTTTCTCTTTCTCCAGACATTTCCTTTTCTCCTCCTCTTTCTTTTGTGTCTTTTCTCTTGAGATATAATTGTCATTTGAACTGGCAAAGAAACAGGTTCCAATTTTCTTTTCTCCAGAAGAAAACAGATTTATTTGAATCTCTCTTGGCAGCATGTTCCTCACCCATGGGCCACCATGGAAGTACCAGTCTCTGTGTTTAGTGACAACTCCATTGTTCTAGATATTTGTTGTTATTGTGGTATGCCTGCATAATGAGAACAACTCCAGAATACTTAGCCTACTGAGAGCTTGGAAAATAAAGATGTAGAATTGTATCTTCTCTCTTTCTAGTCTCTTTGCCATACAAGAGAAGTACAGAAGGGTTTGAAACTTGTCACCTGCCAGAACAGAATTTCTGAAAGGAAGCTTTATGTTAACATCTAGCTGGTTTCTTACACACAATCTGTCCTTCCAGTGCATGATCTGGAAGCTGCACAATGAAGGCATGACTGCACTGTGTTGTGCTAACCTGGCAAATGGTTCCTTTGGAGCTGCTAGCAGCTGGTATAGTTTAGAAATTCTTTTTGGTTGCTTTAAACTGGGAGCTGGCATTGGACCAACCTGAGTATCGAGCTATTCAGCCCTCATCCCCCCACACCCTTTATGTGATTGCCAAGTCCAAATTGAATGCCTCAAAGAATCTACATCAAGAATTTGGAGTTTAACCAAGAAACCTACTGGATAAGATACTGTATCTATAAGTATCAGAATTTGTACAGCAATAGGCTGTCACATCCTTCACCCTGTGGGAAATTATTCTGGGCCAGGTATGGTACGCCGCAATGATGAAGCCTGAAGGCTCAGAGGTTCATTGGTTACCCTGGCCAAATCTCCATCTGTCAAAACAGGCTGTCTCCTGTCCAGCCAAAAAGTACTTTTGCCAGCTATTTCTTTTTGGGTATCTAGCAGTGGTGAAGCATGAAAAGGCCAAGTTTAGAATCAGACCTGAGAGTATGAGGTCAGATCTTTCACTTAAGGATGATATAAGCAGAAGTAAAATATACATGAAAGTTCAAGCTTTGGAGATCATGGAGGTAACTGTGAATTAGCTAAGAAGGATTTGTGACTTTTAAGGGTAAAATAGACAAGTGTAATAGTGATCTGACATTGATAGGGGCCAGAACCCCACATTTCCCCTTGAAGCCACCCCATTTAAGGAAAGCAGGGAAATTTACAGTCTCAGCACCTGTCAAGATTAAACACTCTGACTTCACAAATTTTTTCCAAATATAGTCTGGAATATAAGAGTGGAGAGAATCCTGAAAGCAGAAAAGGAAGGCACAATGGATAGAGAAAAATAGGAGACATACGGGAGAGGAATTATACTGGGTCTAGTGTGAATGGGTGATAACTAGATTCTGGTGTGTAAGAAGGTCAGGAGTACAGTCAGCAGATCCAGAGAGAAAATAGGTCAGAGCAGTGTTAACTGTAAGAGAAACACTTTCAAGGAATTTCAGACCATATGGAGTAATTATATAATGTATTGTTCTTTTGTTGAAGAAAACAAGAGTAGTGCCCATATAGGTGCCCAACTGACATTCATAAGGCAGGTGCCTAACTGACATTTGTAAGGCGGAGGAATTCTTCCATGTATTCTTTTTGTCTTTTTACAAAAAAATCCAATGCCACTGCCAGTAACAGCTCATTGTTAACCATGTATTCTGACATTGCATTGAAATAGCTTGTCTTTGTACTGCTGAATGGCTTTTCAGTGCCTTATTGACTTAAAGGAAATAGTAAGACATTTCATGCAGTTGAATATTAAGTAATTCTGACCCAGCACCAAGATGCTTATTTCTGGTGTTGTTCTTCCATTTGCCAAACATTCTGTTAGCCAGCTGCTATTTTAGATTTGATATCCATGACTTGACATATCCCTTCTGTTTGCCCTATTTGCTTTTTTTCAGTTCATGTCATTCTTTCATATGTAACACTAACCAAGGAATAAATAAGAAAGGAACCTCAAAAAAAGTATCATCAGGAAAAAGCAAGCAAGCAAAATAACATCATCTGATCCAAAACTGTGTATGTAACTACACGGGTAATTGTTGTCAAAATGAAAATTTACTTGCCACATCTAACTTCTCTGGAGTGGATGTGATCTATTTATCACTCATCTTCTCTCTCCTTCTATTACTTTAGCTCCTTGCATTTTGATAGACCAGTTGTAGAAACCTGCATTTCCATACTTTCACGCTGTATCTATCCTGCATTTTTCCTTATGGTCAGCATCACAACACTGGCGAGTAATGAAAAATGCTACTTCGAGCTGAATCTCTGCTTCATTCTTACTGCATTTTGCTTAAGCTAAATGTGGTGGGGATGGTAGGATGAACATGCTGCAATGGAATGAATTTAATTTCTAACCTGCTTCAACTATCACATCAACTATCCTATCAACAACAGACAAGGCAAATTCGTCATATTTTTGTATACTGAAGTCCATTAGAAAGCACTGTCCATTATCATAATTTCTCTCTGAGTTACAGGCAAACCAAATTTCCAACATAAGCAGTCAGGAATACAGAAAGTATTGCATATGTTCTAAACATCATGATACACTGAAAAACTATCCTACTAGGTAAACAGATGAAGGTTTAAGGTCAGAGTTATGGTTGGCTATATAGAAACCTCACTATTTTTAAGATTTTGAGGAAAAAGTATGCAAAAAAAATATAAGGTTTCTTTGGGTGCTCTTTATCTGCATTTAGTTAATTCTAGTTGACCATTTCTGAATATCACAGTATCACAGTATGCTAGAGATTGGAAGGGACCTCAAAAGATCATCCAGTCCAATCCCCCTGCCGGAGCAGGAACACCTAGATAAGGTTACACAGGAATGTGTCCAGGCAGGTTTTGAATGTCTCCAGAGAAGGAGACTCCACAACCTCCCTGGGCAGCCTGTTCCAGTGTTCCGTCACCCTCACTGAGAAGAAGTTTCTTCTCAAGTTTCAGTGGAACCTCTTGTGTTCCACTTTGTACCCATTACACCTTGTCCTATCATTGTTTGCCATTGAGAAGAGCCTGGCTCCATCCTCGTGACACTCCCCGTTTATGTATTTATATACACTAATAAGGTCACCCCTCAGTCTCCTCTTCTCCAAACTATAGAGACCCAGCTCCCTCAGCCTTTCCTCATAAGGGAGATGCTCCACTCCCTTAATCATCTTAGTTGCCCTGCGCTGGACTCTCTCCAGCAGGTCCCTGTCCTTCTTGAACTGAGGGGCCCAGAACTGGACACAATATTCCAGATGCGGTCTCACCAGGGCAGAGTAGAGGGGAAGGAGGACCTCTCTCGACCTACTGACCACCCCCCTTCTAATACACCCCAGGATGCCATTGGCCTTCTTGGCCACAAGGGCACAGTGTTGGCTCATGGTCATCCTGCCGTCCACTAGGACCCCCAGGTCCCTCTCCCCTACACTGCTCTCTAACAGGTCGTTCCCCAACCTATATTGGAACCTGGGGTTGTTCCTGCCCAGATGCAGGACTCTGCACTTTCCCTTGTTATATTTCATCAAGCTTCTCCCTGCCCAACTCTCCAGCCTGTCCAGGTCCCGCTGGATGGCAGCACAGCCTTCTGGCGTGTCAGCCACTCCTCCCAGCTTAGTGTCATCAGCAAACTTGCTGACAGTACACTCAATTCCCTCATCTAAATCATTGATGAATATATTAAATAATACTGGTCCCAGTACTGACCCTTGAGGCACTCCACTAGATAACAGGCCTCCAACTGGACTCCGCCCCATAGACTACAACTCTCTGGCTTCTCTCCTTCAGCCAGTTCGCGGTCCACCTCACTACCTGATCATCCAGACCACACTTCCTCAGTTTAGCTGTGAGGATGCTGTGGGAGACTGTGTCAAATGCTTTGCTGAAGTCAAGGTAGACCACATCCACCGCTCTGCCATCATCTATCCACTGTGTTATTTCCTCATAAAAGGCTATGAGGTTGGTCAAGCATGACTTCCCCTTGGTAAAGCCATTCTGACTGCCCCTCATAACCTTCTTATCCTTGGTATGCCTTAAGATGACACCAAGGATATCTCTATACTTGAAGGTAATGGAAGAATATTTTTTTTTTTTTTTTTTTTTTTTTTTTTTGGTGGATGAATCATAGTAACAATAATGTGTGAGCCAATTCAGCCTCTCAAGGACTACCTACCATTCATTTTACGTTGTTAATTGCTGTTTGCTGTGTTGTTTTGACACACCTGCTCAGTCAGCTGCACAGGGTCACTAAATCTATGGTGAATGGGTTGGTTAGGTTAAAACAATAGTTTTGCTTTTCCATTTTTTTTGTTGTTTTTTTGAAGATGTACAGGGCTCAGAGTGGGTTGTCAAAGTGCTGCACTTGCCCATGCAGAGTGTCATTCTGTCTCTACTGAAAAGAAAAAGACAACATTTTCTCTGGCTTCACAGGGTTCAGATTTTACTTGAAAGAGGTCATGTTTCCATATTGCAAAAGTCAACTCATTTGCCACTTCACCTGTGTTTGCTTTTTGCATAGCCTGTGAGGCAGACTCATAAAGTTCAGATCTTTTTGAGGGTTTCAGAGAGTTCAGTAACTGCTAAAATAGGAAACCTTTTATTTGATGTAATTCTATACTTGAAATTAAATTGTTGTCATTTTTTAAAATAACAAGATACGTTCAGGTTTGTAGGAATGGGGTTAGATTGCAATTAGTCCTGAAGTATCAGATCCCTTAGTTCAGCCAGACACACAGATTTAAAAGCAATGCTTTATTTTAGAGTGGAAAAAGCCTAGGCTCCTGTTTCTTTTCTTAGATTCAGGGAGGACATCATGTGGTAAGACAAAAATGCAGATAGTTGACCAAATTTATTCCACTAAGCTGTCATTCTTAAAACCAAGGAATAAGTTCATCACCACTAACTTTTTTTTCAGATGCTTTTGATGTTATTGGGCATTTACAATGTACATAACGCACCCTATAATTTCACACAACTACAGTTACAAATACCTATGTGCCTTGTTTAGCCAAATAAATTGTTTAAAACACATATCTTTATGAGTTAAATAGAGATAAAGGATATGTGTTCTTCAAAAAGATGAATGTTGGAGAAACGCTGACAGTTTTTTAGGTACAGAAGTATTAGAAGCACTGCCATGGTAATAATATACGCTGTGCTAAGAGAGTCTGTAACAGGATTAAGCTGGATAAACCTTTCCCTTATGCATGAAAGAACACCTTTATAAGTCAGTGCTTTTCTCAGTTATAATCATGGAAGTCCAATCCATGAAAAGTTTATCATAAAAGATTTTCACTAAGAGACTAGCACAGCTGAAAAGTAGGGCAGGGGTTAGACCTGTCAGCTCATGTTTGACCATGCAAGTAAGCTTATTTTGAAAAGAAAGCTCTGTGGTAAATAAAGGACAGAACATCAGACCAATCTTCTCTTTTGTTGCAATGAATTTTGCTTGTACATGAGAAGAGCAAACTCAGGTTACTTGTAATCACTGATAAAATGAAATATTTAAGACCCTAATAGTTAGGAGCATTGCACGTATTGTTACTGAGAGTGATGAGAAACGGCAAAAGGAACACAACTCCCTTCTGTGCCAGCTCTCCTCCTGAAATGTCGATACCCCTGAGTATTAAGGTGTTGCAAGTACAGCAGAGTTTACATTCTTCCTGGTCAACTGTAACAACCACAGCAAACTGATACGCCTTTGGAAAAAAACCCACAATGATGGAAAGTTCACCTGTCCTTTGTAATCACCTTTTCTGAAAGTATAAAATATCCTATGACGTTATCCAAAGAGTCACTAGTGTCATTCACTATAGTTTCTGTGAAATTTGATTCAAAGTGAGATACATAAAGTACACAGTTACAACTAGGTTATTACAGACTAGAGAAGAAGGGATCTCAGTTTATAGGATGGTAGAGAAGGCTAAAGAGATAACCAGCCGAAGTAGACAGGCCACAGGGAAAATGGGCAGTAAAATGAAGGAAGAGATACCAAATAAGAAATGCATTATAGAAGAACTCAGATTGGACACCACGAAGAAAAAAATATCCACATTCCACTACTCTTTGGCACATGGAATAAGTCCAGATTGAGGCATGGAGGTTTAGTTTCTGTTCCTATCAGCCAGCTTTCCTTCATGCCTGTAACTGGAATGAGTAAGGCTTTTGCATATTTCAAGAAACTAAAGCTCTTTGTTTCTAGAAGTCTTTGACAACAAGTTTTTTTTGTAACTGAAATCTTTCCTGTTACTTTCCCATTACAAATGCAAATTTAATGTAATCTACACTTTTTTTCTGTAAAGATTGTCATGCTACCTCGTTACATCTATGAAGAAAAGGTGATGAAGTTTGTCTTTCCTCTGCTGCTGCTGGACAGTCTCCATGATTTATTTAAAACAAATAACCATCAAATTCAGCTTTTTTGTTGGTAAGTGTTTCACATTAAAAGCCGTATGTGAATATGCCCATTGTTCAGGCACCCTTTCTAATAAGGGTTATGAGCATCTTCCATTTCCAGCTGCTACTTTTAGTGTACTGTGTCATGACAATTTAACCTTATAGTAAACACTAATTAAAACAGATCCTACAATATTATTACCACTTTTCTTGCCATAATATTTGATAAAGACATATTTTCATGCTTGAAGAAAATATAGTTTGAAGGAGTCAGAGTTTCAGCTAATGTCATTTCATGAATTATGAGTACCACAGTGAAGAAAGTGGGGAAAATATGTAATAGCAACTGATCCAGCTAGTACCTATCTCTTTTGAAAGAGGCAATCCTGAAAAAATCTATTTCATTATTTAGGACTGACATTAAGAATTCTGATGTAGCTCTTGAACCTGAAATTCTCAATTTATGCTTTCTTCACACAGGATTGCCTCATCAGATTAATTTTCTGCTATTGCCATAATAATAAATTTCAGGGACTCCAGTTCTGAATGTGTCATTGCTGAAGTGGGTCAACACATGCAATGAAAATAATGTTTTCTAAATTCTTTCAAGAAAGCACAGTTGGCCAGCCCCTCTCCCTCCTTTTCATTATACAGCTTGATTAAGTATACAGATTGATGTCATTTGTATGGCAATGACAGTCTGATGAAAAATTACAAGCTGCTTTTGATGCAACAAATTTTCATGGATTTTGCATGAACCTTGATTTAAAAGAAGCCCAAGTGGATTTCACTTCTTAATGTGATATACTGCTGAAAACTTGATTACTTAAAAAAAAAAAATACTTGAGCTGTCTTGTAAATCTTATAAAAACAGCAACTAAATCAGTCACCAGTTTAATCATACAAGGCAGAATTCCCAAATTGACTGTTAATCCCTGTTTTGAGGGCTAGTCCTCTGGTCATAGGTGATGGGTACATTTCAGTCTCACATGAGTGGTTGAGCAAGTACGTCAAATGAACTGTAAAGACAAAGGCCTCCATTCTCTCTGCTGAGTAGTCTTGCTAAAGTCTTTTCACATGGCACAGGAAAAACAATCTGTGTCTGGACTTCTCTGGTGATTGCAGATGTGGCAGGCTTTCTGCCAACAGAGGACCTGAACAGCAAAGTGGTGTCTGTAAGCTATTCCTGATCTTTTTAAAGCTACCCTGTTGATCTCTTGCATTATCTGCAGACATTGCTGTTATAAAATGAATAACCCCCTCCAGTAAGGGTATCATGTGAAGAACAACTAACCAGTATTGGCTTGGGTTAGCCAGAGCCAGGGATGCTTTGGTACCATGGATTCTGAAGGAAATGAAACAGTCAGATCCGGGCTATGTCCAGAAATAACACACTTAAGTTTGAATTCCCAGGGGAAGGGGAGGCAGGGGGAAAAACATGACCTTCTGCTTTGCCTGCTTCTGTACAACCTAAATTCAATCTATAAGAAGGAGTGAAATAGCATTTCAGAAGCTTACTAAATAAATTACTAGTACCATGTCTATTTGTAATTATAGGTCAGTTCTTAATACTGTTGTAAACCACACATTCCAAGGCTTTGCAAGCACTTACAAGCATATTGTAACCTCTTTGGATAAAAGAAGCTGCCATTGGCAACAATAAAAGAAATGCAGACTAAGTTCCTTTGTTATTACTATGAAATGATGCTTTTCACTAAACAACTCCCTCAGCACCCAAGCTGTGTACATTCATATACCACCCATACTAAGCTATTTCTTATGGCAGCTTCAGCTACGTTATGGAAAAATTCAGTGACATACTATATCACAGCACCACACTGACAGCAGTCTCATGATATCATGTCTGGAGAGTCTGATAATAATATCAGAGGCAATGTCTCACAAAAGGAGCCATTATGGCTCCACAGATGTGTGAGATCCAAAGAAGCTACAGGCAGGAAACAGTGTCAAGAGCTTTGCTTCCTACGGATATAACTGATCCTTTTGCATTTTGGAAGTTGGACAAGGACAATAAGAGATGGTTTTGTTTTACTGTAGGTGCTATGTTCAAAAATAAGGAAAAACATCAGTTAAAGATAATTGGGGTTTTTTTCAGTCCAAAAAGGCAAAACCATATCCTTAACTCACCCTGGTCTGGCTGGGTATTTCAGTATATAAAATTTACTATATAAAATTTACACCCTGAGATACTTTTCATGCCAGTCATATGGTACTTGCGTGTGGAGTATCTACAGTGCCTAGTTATATGAGGGCAGATTAAAGCAGCTTTCAATTCCTTTTTGTGTTACTCACTGCATTACTATATTGATACTGTTTGCTATGTCTGAGTGCCTCCGACACAACCAGAAATCTCACTGTACACTAAACACAGATCCATAGCTCAAGGTGGAAAGGATGAGAATAGGAGGAGATGGATAGTATGTGAAACATGCAGCAACAGCAACTTCCCATGGGTACACTGAGAATTTTGTTTGCCCTGAGCTACCATACCTCCTAAAGCCAGTTATGGGAGGCCACAAGAAGGACTTTTTCTTAGCTTCTCTCACTCTGTCAGGTGCTGCTGTCACTGATGGGAGGGAAAGGTGGAAGGTGCTCGTTATATCCACCAGCTTGATGAGGGTTCAGAGTGCTCAGCACAGCTCTGTCTGACACCCTGGCTGCTCCCCTGCCAACAGTCAGTGCTCTGTGTCTGTCACTCAGGTCTGTGGCTGCCCACTTATTCCTGGTATGAGGTAGTCTCCCAGCTGCCTATGAGCATAGGCATGGGCTCTGCTGGCTGGCAAGCAAGACTTAACCAAGACCCTCATTTGTTTCCTTTGTGTTGAGAGAAAGAAGCACTATGTTGATGTTCTGGCTCTTAAGTTAGAGACTTAACGAGGCCGTGAACAGAGGAACAGAGGAAAAGATGGACCTTGATGTCTTAAGCATCCAGTTTATCTAAAAGGAAAAAAAAGAAAATCATAGGTTTTCAACTGTATCTGAAGTCATGAAAAATCAAAAGGAAAAATGCAAAGCAAAGTACTTTTCTATCCTTTGTCTGCTCCTTATTTCCAAGGTTAGTTGTGCATTTCTTGTGTCCTGTAAGCACAAGCAGCCTGGCTGCTGCTGTTACTGGCTAGTAGGCCAAATTCTGGAGATTTGGTCCATGGTTGCCATATCCCAATTTAAACTGTGCTGCAGCAAGTGAGTATTAGCATCCTTTTCCCTCAAATTTGATATAGCTCATCCTGAAATGATTGACGAATTCAGCTTGACACTGTCTCAGCTTGACACTGTTGAGGCATCAAATAGATTTGAATTTGTGTCCACCTCACAAAGGATTGTCCAAAGGAGAAAGTTTGCCTCCTCCTAAGACAGACCATTCATGTTATGTGAAATGTTTCCTTCACATAGGAGAACACAGACGCTGTTTGCATTGATGAATGCCTTCGACATTATCTTGGCAGGTAAAGCTTTTGTCCTCCAAAAAGTATTTTCTGCTTTTACAAATTGGAAGGCTTTAAAATAAGACTGCTCACAAGCCCTCTTCCAGCCTTCCCAGGTATTTTGTAGTGGCTGGAATGCACTAAAGGGAACTCTTTGTTTCCATCACCACAGGTGGATGAGCCTGATGAACGTGACTGGACCTTGAGCTAACATGTCTGGTGGATTTTCTGGTAACTGAGCTGCCATGAAAAAAAGAAGCTGTCAACCACCCAGCGTGTCATCTCTTTAACTGTTTTATTAATTTTAAAAAGTGATTCAAAATGGAAATCCATTTTTTTCTGACAAGTGTGGGGTTTGTTTTAGGTTTTTCTAACCACAAAACACATCCTGAAATATTTAACACTGAGTATGAAGGGTTTTTTTCCAAGAAAACTCAAAATATATTGTCTTTTTTTTTTTTTTTTTATTCATCTGTTGCCATTGACACTCAGAGAGAAGACACTAGCTGGGGTAAGGGTAACTGCGTACATGTTGTAGCTTAAATGAGGGCATGGCAATAATATAAATTCTTATCTAGCAATCTTGGAAATCATTTCTAGATGCCAAAAAAAAATATTTCCTTTTGTGAATTGTTTTCCATATGGTTATTATTGAAAGTCTGCAAAATGCTGGTATTATTTACAAAACCATTTATTCATGTACTGTAAACAAAGTGTTTAAAAAATGACAGACCAATGTACATGCACAGTACTGCATATACAGAAAAAGAATGCTGTGACTTCTGCTGTGCTAACATTGGCTTTTGGGTTGGTGCCTGAACCCAGACAGAACTTTGCGGAGCTGAGGTCTTAGTGGGCATAAATTCAAATCAGAAGAAAGGAACATTTAGTGAGGATTACTGAACACTGAAATCAGGTACTTTCCACAGAAATGTTTATAATTTTATTTATGTTGATGCTGCTTCCTTGAAAAATCATGCTTTTTGGTTTGCCCACTTTACTCTGAAGAGAGAACCAAGAGCCATTATCCTTTGGAAACAAGTATGCTTTGAATAAACATTCCAAGACGGCATAAACACTGTATAAGCATAAAAGGAAAACAAGTCTCATTCTTTTCCAAGCCTTTAATGAAAACAATTCCTATATATGCACTGGTAAATTAAGAATATAAAATAGCCTAATAAAAAGGTTGAAATCAGAACTGTATTTTACAGGATAGCATGAGTCATATAGGGCACTGGTGCACTGGGAGAATTCTGAGATAGTGTTTCATCATGCTTTTTTTTGTTTTGCCTTTTAAAAATGTTCTTTCTGAAGCCTCTTATTGTGTTGCAGAACCATTTTAACACAGAACAGTATTTTACATTTATTCCACATAGCACTGACTCTTTTGTTTGTGTTTTATTACAAAGCATTTTATGGATTATAGCTGTGCAGCATCACTGGTTGTTTTGTTCCTCTGCCGTGTAGGAATGAAAACTAACGTACATGAAATATGTTAGGAGATAAAGAAAAGAAAGGAGGATTGATCAAAGGTAATAAAAAATCTCTTTCATAAACTGCCTGAGAATAATTAATGTAACTCACTGTCTTCTAACAAAAGAAGGTGCATGAAATTCTGATTTGATTTGAAAAGGCGAGGTGAATTGATGCTGCTAGGATTTGAATTTTTGGCTTAAGGGAACAAAGAATTCAATTAAGAAAAAAAAAAAAAAAAAAAAAAAGCAAAACACCACATCAAGCCATCCATCAAGCTAAATAAATTGTCTCTTAGAGGTAAGATAATTACAGCAAGTTTTAAAAGACTGGTTGAAATTATATGGCAAGAAATCTGGACCTAGAGGAAAATGGAGAATTTGAGCCTTCAGAAACACCCAGATTATGGATATTGTTTTGCAGATTTTAAGAGTTGCTTCACTTAAGCATTTATTGCTAACACATCATAACCCTTTTTGTGCAATGAGCCAAGACTGTTTTGCAACTCCATGCCACAGAAGCAAACGACAGCTGCTTCCCTGCTAGAAACACAGAATATTGTTTTAATGTTCAGAGAATAATCAGCTAATATAGTATAACAATTAAAGTACTACAACAGGTAAATGCTCTGGAATCTTTTGGCTCCAACAAAATCAATGGCAATTTTTTTTATTGGATTCTAGGGTCAGGATTTTAGGTTTCGTTTTTTTTCCTACAAAGAGTGATTTACACAAAGACGTAACAGATGCAAAGATAAGATTCAAGGCCCTAAAGAATGGAAAAGGTCATTTCAGTGCCACTAGAAAGCAGTTGGATTTTAGTTTGTTATGCTTCGTGACTAACAACATCTGTAAACTGAACTTCTGCAATCCCCTCATTAACGTAAATGCCCGAGACAGAGAAATAACATCACTGGGAAGGCTAAGTAGCAGTATCTCACTTGGAAACTGAAGCACTACATTTCTACATGGCACAGTAGTGACAGATGAGATCAGACCCTCCTGGAGTGCTCCAAACAACCAAAACTCAGTCTCAGCCAAAAGCCTTTTTTTTTGTCATGGAGCTTTTGTCCTTGTCTCTAAACTACAGTATCCCTTCCCAGGAATGGCATATAGCTCATGTTCCAACAAAGCAAAAATAAAATGGAGCTGGTATTGTAAAAATTAATCCACTAGGGAATGATAATCTTTTGGCTACTGATACCTTGCGACTTGCCAGGTTCACCCAGTCTTTGTTTCTGATAAAATCCATTCTTGTGGTGTTTCCTGCTACTATATATTAACTTTAAAAGAATGACACATTTGTGTTGCACCCATAATTGTGAGCACATTTCATACTTTGTGAAAATGTAGCAAATTAACTCTACAATAACAACCTCAGAGATGCCGAAACAGAAGTCTAACACATAGATTTCATCTCCTTAGTTTATTTCTGAATTAATCTTTGGTTCCTTCCCATCTATGCCTAATAGACATACATACACAGACTCACAGAGGCATGCTACTGTTGTGGATTAGCTTGTTTACAAGGATGTATCTGTGAAGTCTGGAAGTTGAGTGATTTTCTAGTTAGACATTTTCCGGCTTTTAGTAATGAATGATTAATAAATATGTGCAATTTAGGGAAAAATATGAGTGTAAAGAAAAAATATTTCTTAGGCATGAGATAGAGAACAGAAAATAATACTTTTGTGTATTCAGGATATTTATGTAAAGTTTTCCATATACCCTACAGATACTAAATACTGTAGTGCTGCATGGTACCTGCATTTTGTTAAGTAGTATTATTCCTAAAATATTTCAGAGATAAGAGATTGGAATTCAGATCTTGTGATATGGACAAAGATAAAAGGCGAGCTTTTAGCAAAAGCTAATTGGTGATCCGGTATTCTTAATTTCCTGTCTCCTTCTCAGTTGATCTTTGTAAAATATTTAACTGGTTATCACTTGTAAACCCCTGACATTGCCCTTTATGTTTGTGGACATGTTCTGTCTTCAGGAGCTCTTATGATGGAGTTAGAAGTATTCATCTTCACGTTAGAGGATATGCTCTCTTCTCAGATGTATTTTTTAGTGGTTAGGTCATGTATAGTCAAAATTCTTACAGAGGAAGAGGATGCATTTTATTTATTTATTAGTTCTTTTTTGGAATCACTTTCAAATTTTATAGCCCTTTCTTTTGTCTCCAAATTAGAAACCTGGCCTGCAGGCTCTGTTCCAGTGCATCACAAGAGCACGTTGTGCTGTTGGAGACAGAGCCTGGCTGATGTGTGTGGTGAGAAAAAAACTCAGCTTTACTGGCTTTAGCACTAGGGCAAAGTTGACACAGCAGATTGAGGAGGGTGTTAGTTCTTTGGACACCTGGTGAGTAAGAAATGTTATCTCCCAAGAGGAGACTTTGGTGTGGAGACAGAGGCTGGTCTTTTCCACACTGAAAACTGGTGACAGCTCTCAGAAGTGAAGTTGGTTGAGGCACTCACTCCTGTCTCCTACAGCTGCAGCTGCTCTTCCTGGCATCCTGAGACACTGGAAAGGAAGGTAATAAAGGAGGACTGCTGGGAATAAGCCAATATCTAGCAGTTGTCTTCTCTAGCTAGATAATCACCCAGTATATAGCATGTTCTTCTCTAAAGCTAGGTTCAGGGGTTCTCACTGTGCATGCTCAACTGCTTTAGAAGTTTGCATTTATATTCTTTCAAGCAGAGTTTGGGGGGACTTGCACTGGCCCTGCCTGTCTTCTAACACATCACTGGAACTACATCCTCCATTCCTGTCTTTAGTAAGGAAATGGGACAGAGGTTGCAAAGGTTGCCTTTTATCTTTAAATGTATCTCTCACCATCCTTTAAAATAATGCTCATCTTAGGGTTTGCTGCAGGTATTAAGAGGTGAATTCCATTGCCAAGGTAAAAATGAACCATCTCTGTGCTTTAGTGTAATGCAAACATTTTCATCTCTTTGGCACTACTGCACAAGATGTGCTCTGTAGAAGCAAATATCGGGTCCATACAGTAAACAGTGAAAATGTGGTCATCTTTGGTTCTATCCAGTTGCTAAAAGAGGACATATTTCTTTAAATGAACCATGTGCAATTTTGTACTGGCTTGCATCAAACTGCAGTATGTCACATCTGATATTTACAGTAGTTTATGTACTGAGAAAAGATGAGGTGAATTCAGGGTCAGGAGGATTCTGTAAACGCTATTCCTGCTGTTCACTGTAATCCTGCGTGCATGTGTAGGGAATACTCCAATTTCTTTTTACACTTGTGAATACCCACACTGGGCCCTACCTAAATTGGTGCTGAGCACCTGCAGACACTTGCAGGTGCCAAACATCTTCCCCAATCCATTTCTGCTACATAATAATTAGATGACCTGAAATCTTATAACCAAAACTTCCCTCTCAGACCCAGCTCTTACAATGGTCCAGTCTGGACATGAGCTCTGTGTCTCACTGCTGATTTTGACCATTAATTTCTTTCTCATTATGGCAGAGCTCATAGGGGCTGGAAAGTATGCAGATCTAGTAAGTCAGATACTTGGGGAGAATAAACACATGATATGACATTGCACCACCTGCACAGGAAAGGCAGCCTGATGGTTATAATTGACCGTTATCCCAAAGGTGACTGTGGTCTTCTGCCTTTAACAGGATACATGGCTACAGCCAAAGTCTGATCTCAGTTACACATGGAGAAATCAAAAATAATTTCACTGTATTCTCTGATGTAAATAAAACCAAAGTTCAGTCTTCAGTTGCTCTTTTTTTTTCTTTTTCTTCTTCTTTTTCTTTCCTCTTGAAAATATGCTATTCCATGGAGGTTCTGACCCACAAAAATTCTGAGTCTGTGGTAGAGCATACACAATGAAAATCGCCCTATCAAGATTTGTTGATGTTTAAAGTATGTCTGCTGAAACTGAAGTCAAGCTAACATAGACATGGGCAGATACATAGATAATAAATGAAAATAGGAGGGAAGAAAGAATTGATGAAACAGAAAGGGCTCAAAGAATGTAGTGAGAAGATGAAATCAATACTCACTATAATCTAAAAAGCTCACCTCCTTGCCTGCATTACCAGTATGACTTTATTTTTGTCAATAGATTCCAGTTTTTTAAACAAGTGTAGGTTGGGCACTGAGAAATTTGAGCTTTATGGCAATTCTCTGATGAGTGTGACTTGGATTTCCCCTTCTTAGGAAGAGTAACTGCTGAACTTTGTGATCTTGCCATGTACCTCAAAACCTGAGATGCTTTATCTCTTTTAGAGATGTTCATCTGATCCCTTGAGACGGCTCACTGTGTGCTCTCTTGCATGTGGGATTGATGCCAGGTCTGCAGCAGGCTGTGGATGCCTGTAAGGGCTGTTGGGGGGACCTGCATACAATAGAAATCATTGCTGTCACTATATGCATCACTTGGGGCTGGAGGGAGCCAAGCAGCAAAACAGCAGTGGTGGTTCTGGGCATGGAAAGCTACCACTAAGCCAGTAAGCTGCTCCGTGCAGCCTGTCGGTGGTGCTCAGCAGGGAGGAGTGATGTAGGAAAGCGCTAGGAGATGCTGACAGTTCCCATACTCCACCCAGCACCCCCCAAATGTGCTTCTTCTCCCACTCTCCTCCCACCTCCTTTTTCCCCAGGTTGAAGCACACATTAGCCAAGCTGCATTGTCACCAGTGCAGGGCTGCTACCTGGGAGCTGAGGGGCTACGTAACGTTGGATAGCCAGGGAAAGTGAGGTACCCATGCTCAGCTCTTACTGGGTGGTCTCACTTCTGAGCTGTTTTCATCAAGCCCAGATGGTGATGGTGGGCCAGAATCCTGGTGCCTTTCTTCCACATGAGGCCACATTTGAAGGCCAGGCCCCAAAGCCAGGGAGTCACAGACCACGAGTAACACCACAACGCAGTGCTGGCAGGAGACTTCAGCTTGTCAGACTGTGGTCTGTTCCCATGAGAGGCTGTCAGACAGTCTGGCTTAGAAACAAGATGGTTTTCGTCTCTATCACTGACAGGACCTCAGCTGTTGTCAGAAACAACTTGCACAGGTTGATGATACGTTTGGGAAGACCTCTTAACTCAAAAACCATGAGCCCTGTCCTGGCATAGCCTGGCCAGAAGGCAGACAGTGATCTCCTCTGGATCCCATGTGTGACTAGGACTGGTATTGGGCCTGAGACAGCATGTTTTTTCCTCTTTTTCTTTTTCTTTTTTTTTTTTTTTAAAGGAAGGACAAAACAAGAAGGAAAAAAAATATTTGCAAGGAGGCAAAAGAGCAAATAGTGTACCAGAAAGCTAAAAGCCAAATGTTAAGAAAATTGCTGTGCAGCATGTCAGATGTATGTATTTAGCATCCTCTGAATTGTTTGCATAGAGTGTAAGGATAGCTCCTGGCTTTCCTGGCACATGGTGGGTTGAGAAATTATTGAAGGATTCCTTCTTGAGATGTAGGAGCATCTGCGAGTCAGGAGGAAGGTTTGGAGTGAATTAGACTCTCGTTCATACACATTCATACATGGTTTGTCTGTGGTGAAGATATCTTTCACTCTAGATGCGTGACATGAATTTAAGTAGCAGGTATTAAGTGAGTGTAACTGAGGAATAAAGGACCTGTCAATGATCAGGTTACTCAACACATTTCTCAAGCAAGTGTGCTGCTGTAAGCAGAAGCAACCGGTTATGTTCTCTATAATCCCTGTTTGCAACTGCATTTTCAAAGACCTGTTTGTCCTCAACATTACAGAAAATGCCGAAGACTTCACATAAACAGATTCGTCTATCCGAATCTGACTTATTCTAGAACTGGTCTTGCAAATTAAATATAAATTTTGATTTCTAGATTGCCTGATACAGTTCAGAAGACCAGGCTTCTGGCAAACCTCAGGCTCCTTACAAACAGCTTAGGCAGGATCCATTTCTTGGAGGTCAGGGTAAGCAGAGAAAAACAGGACTGATTTGTAATATTGCACTCCAGCAATCAGTTCCCCAGCTTTAAAACTGTGTTAATGAACCTTGCCTGTCAAGGGCTGTAAGCCTTAACTAATGGGTGGTTTTAAAACACTTGAAGAGCTCTGAATGGAAGGTGCAATGGGAGTGCAAAGTATTACAGTTATTAGAATCTGTCAGATCTCTTAGTAGTCCTTGCAGAGGCTCTCCAGCACTTCTGGTTCTTAATTTCCCCCTGGGGACTCTCCAGTTACTTCAGTACCCAGAAGACCAGAAGAAAACTTGATGTCCACTAGGTTAACTTTCTCAATATGTTTCTCTAAGCATAGGCAGATATTCAGGTCACTTTATGAAAGCAGTTTATAGCTAGAAACAACTAGTTTAAACATATTCTTTGCAACCTGCACACGCTGTTTTCCATGAGCTCTTTGTTTGAGTCTGTTTACAAGTAAAATGTACTGTTCCAATCCCACTCTTCTTTAAACAGTATACATTCATTACAAAAGTAACTGGCAATCAGTTAGCTATCAGGAGACTTGACCTCAAAGTCATACTGAGCTTTTGAAAGAAGTTGATTAATTGCAGATAGAGCAAACCTTTTGAAACCTAAACCAGATGAGAATAGTTACTTCATGTGAATCATATGTAAAACCCGCTTATAACAGCATTTCAGGAGAAGTCTCTGACCAGAGCTCACCCTGTTAACTTACAGAAATAAAGAAAGTATCTGTCGTGGTTTAAGCCCAGGCCGTAAATTAGAACCACGCAGTCTACTTCCCCCCCCCCACTCCCCAGAGGGATGGGGAGGAGAATCGAAAGAATGTAACTCCCACGGGTTGAGATAAGAACAGTCCAGTAACTCAGGTATAACACAAATCACTACTGCTAACACCAATAATAATAATGATAAGAGAAATAACAAGGGAAGAAAATATGATACCGCTCGCCGGAAAAGAGCCCGACCGAAAAGAGGACGTGCCCTTCCGGGTAGCTCCCAGTTACATCCCCGGGCATGACGTGCTGTGGTATGGAATACCTCTTTGGCTAGTTTGGGTCAGGTGTCCTGTCCCTGCTTCCTCCCGGCCCCTCCTCCTCCCTGGCAGAGCATGAGACTCACAAAGTCTTTGGTCAGTCTAAACATCAGTGTTATCAGCTTTGTTCCGAGGCTGAAAGTCAAAAACACAGTGCTGCAACAGCTACTAAAAAGGAGAAAAACTGACTGCTACTGCTGAACCCAGGACAGTATCTGAGGTGTGTTTCTAGGTGCAATCTGCTCTCAGCAACTGCAAGACAGTCTGTTCAACCTGAGATGAATGTGATAGTACTTGGTAAATCCCAGACACAAGAAGGATTCAGAGATGGAAAAAGTGCCAGATTCTCACACATGGACTTTGCATTATTTTAGTGTATAAAATCACCTCCAGTGTTGAGGCTTATTTTCCATGCAAGTCAGAGCTATAAACGGCTAAATCATAGTAATGTTATTGGACAACAAGATTTAATGTTTTTAAATTAGGATAAGTGCTTATATTGCCACCTGCTGGGCTTTGTCGATTCACAGACAAAGCAGATCAGTTTATCAAGGTTTGTCATAAATGTGTGCTCTGTTTCAAATGCCTCTTGCAGATATAGAATGGTCAATCTTTAAAGCTGAAGAAGCAGACAGAGTTACAGGAAAGAAAATAAATAACAAAACCAAACCAAATCAGTGTTAATGGCTCCAGCAGAGTACTTCTCGCTATTTTATACTTGGGCTACTCCCCAAACATCAACTCCTCTCACAAAACTTACTATTTTTTCAAATTGGTTTTTGATAAAGTGTAAGTAAATTCATTTTTAAGGTGTATTTTTGGCAACTTTTACCACATTTGAAAGTATCTATTCACAAGAATGGACAAAATATGTTTGATGTAGTGAATAGTGTTCTTGTTACAATCCAATACCTAATACTGTGAAGACAAGGCAACAACAAGTCCTTGATTTTTTTTTTTTCTAGAATAATTGACATAATCTCCTTTGTGGTGAATATTATATTTACTTCTGTGGTTATACAAATATTGTAGCGTGCTGTGTGTGCTATTGTGAGATTATAAGACTTTCAAAACAATCAACTGTGTCAATGCAATTATCACTTAGCATTTTTTTATGCAATGTAGCTGATCTACAAGATTATGCAGCAAACTTGGTGGATGTGATTGGCAAAATTCGTTACAAGTTTGCAGCAAAGTGCTTTCTGAACACCTTTCCTCTCTTTAGGTTTAGAGAAATCATGAGAGAGACAACTAGTAGGAAACTGCTGCATATGAGACTTTGCCATTAAAGTATCATATGCTCTGTAATAATAATATTCCTTCTTCCACAACAATATCTTTTAGGAAGCAAGTGAAATTAAACCTAAGGAGACAATATATTTGAGGAAATTTTGAATCTGATAATTCTTTGGATGAAATCCAAAAGAAGGTAACAAATATTTACTTGAAACTCAAAACCAATGTTGTAGTAATGGTTTGGTCCTCTATTTTTTTATCCTAAACTGAATTTGCTCCCTTTATCGTAACGCTAGTGAACAGGGACAAACAAACAACTTCCCAAACCTAGCAAAAGATCCAGTCCTAAAAATGTTCAGCTTTCATTTGTGTATGGTTTCTTCCACCCCACCCCAAGTCAAAGGATTCACAAATGTTTAAATAAGTTTTTCTGGGGAAACATGTAATTGAAAAAATGTTCCACATACAGGTTTGGCATTGTTCAAGGGATTATAGATTGCATTTTCTTCTAGCCTTAAGGTGGTACATACTGAGAAATGCAACATGAGTGGAAATACCTGGCTATTTTTAAAGGAGTTGAGACAGGCACAGTTCAGAACTTGACCTTAATAGCAAGGAAAGTCGTATAGGCTGCAAAATCTGCCTGCAAACATAATATATTCACCTATTTGAACCATCATGGTTAGACTGCTTTCAAGGTCAGATCTCACTAAGTTGAAATTATCTGGACATCTGAATGCAATGCTGCAGACTGTAGCCTAGCCATATTGTTGGTCAGCTTCAGCTGCAGCTGTTCCTCTCAAAAAGTCCCAGACCTCATCATTGGCCCAAGTGGAACTGATCAGAAACATCTGTATAACCATAATGTGGAAAAGAGTGGGTATGTACTGGAACTTTGCTCTCAACAATTGCCATCGTTTTCTTGCTCCATTCTTCATTCATGACAAACATCTTTCTTGCATTGGAGACTGCCACTCCCAATGCCAACTAAACTGTGTTTTCATGACAGTTTTCAGTACTGAGGAGAAAGAAGTTTTGACATACATAAATGCTGATTTTGACAATTAAAAAATATCTCTAAATGGTCTGCAGTGCCTGGTACTGCAGCTTTTGAGTGCCAAGGAATAGCTATTTCATCAGATTGTTTTAAAATAATTAGCTGTATCGGTGTAATTGTATTGTGCAGAATTTTCTGTGCAGTTTTATTTAAATTAATAAAAATGCATGACAAAAAGTAGATTTTGAAAGAAAATATGAAAGTCTATCCCATAAATGAGCCAACCAAGTCATCAGCAAAACAACCATCTATGAAGAGAAGTATTGTAATAAGCTTTTGGGTATGAAAACAACTGCAGGACTCGAATGGTGGATGGCAGAGACAGATGGAGGCCATAAACTGGACAAAAGAAACTCTCAAGAAGCAGAGAAAGCAGAATAAGGGCCGTGTTGTGTTAAACTTTGGCTTCAGGTAACTATGAGTTGATCTTTCCTTTCACCTCAGGCTGGATTGCTGGAACTGTGTTGTAAAGAAGTGTCAGCTATTAAGGATGACAGTCCTTCTTCTTGAGCTTTTTGGAGTGCTGTGAAACCCCTAGGCTTGCCTGGAATGCACTGATGTTCAGTATGCACCCCAAACATGGAAGTTAGCACTAGCATTCCTGGCTTGGTGTCACTGACCGGGGACCTGAGGACATATGCAACAACCTCCCCTTCTCTGCACACAGGTTTTCCTTAGAATAGCAGGGTCTACCAACATTTGACTGTTGGATCACAGTCAGGAAGAAATCAAACTACAGCTCTGATAAGACTCCAGAAACTTTTTCTTAGTTTTACTAAGAAACCTCAAGACATCCATAACATATATATCCATATATATCCATATATCCATAACAAGGGAAAGTGTAGAGTCCTGCATCTGGGCAGGAACAACCCCAGGTTCCAGTATAGGTTGGGGAACGACCTGTTAGAGAGCAGTGTAGGGGAGAGGGACCTGGGGGTCCTAGTGGACGGCAGGATGACCATGAGCCAACGCTGTGCCCTTGTGGCCAAGAACGCCAATGGCATCCTGGGGTGTATTAGAAGGGGGCTGGTCAGTAGGTCGAGAGAGGTCCTCCTTCCCCTCTACTCTGCCCTAGTGAGACCGCATCTGGAATATTGTGTCCAGTTCTGGGCCCCTCAGTTCAAGAAGGACAGGGACCTGCTGGAGAGAGTCCAGCGCAGGGCAACTAAGATGATTAAGGGAGTGGAGCATCTCCCTTATGAGGAAAGGCTGAGGGAGCTGGGTCTCTATAGTTTGGAGAAGAGGAGACTGCGGGGGGACCTTATTAGTGTATATAAATATATAAAGGGGGAGTGTCATGAGGATGGAGCCAGGCTCTTCTCAATGGCAAACGATGATAGGACAAGGGGTAATGGGTATAAACTGGAACACAAGAGGTTCCACTTAAATTTGAGAAGAAACTTCTTCTCAGTGAGGGTGACGGAACACTGGAACAGGCTGCCCAGGGAGGTTGTGGAGTCTCCTTCTCTGGAGACATTCAAAACCCGCCTGGACACATTCCTGTGTAACCTTATCTAGGTGTTCCTGCTCCGGCAGGGGGATTGGACTAGATGATCTTTTGAGGTCCCTTCCAATCTCTAGCATACTGTGATACTGTGATACTGTGTGATATATATCCTTCCTTGTGAACTCTACTGAATAGGAGCTCCCTACATTCTTCACTCAGAAATACCATGCTGCCTAACATTATACTTGTTACTTATTTATCACCAAGTGTACAGACCACCTTTAGCTCCTTCCTAACTTGTGACAAACCTTTGCACAAGCCAACAGCCCACTTCCTCATGTAGACAGCTTACAGTTCTCTGTTTAAACACAGCTGAATCTCTTGACACATGCAAGCATCTATCTCCTTTGACCAGACTCATGAGTGAAGTAGAAAGCCCTCTTACCTCCCTTGAAAAGAGATTGCCTGTCCAGACCACTTCCTACCATAGTCACATTTTTACCATCTGTCTTGGGCTAGTCTCTCCAGCATTCAGGTTAGTTTCACTGATCATAATGTATGGAAAACTTTAGAGGACCCACAGATCCTTTCCACTGACTGTTTCAGGACAGCTGAGTTAAGCTGGCCCAGGTGCCCTCCCTTTTCTCTTTGAAAGGGTAAGTTCTGCTAAACCAGATATTCTGGAAATTTACTCAGTATTTTTAGTGCCACATCAGTGAGGAATGTGGTATTTAGTCAGTTATGTTACCTAAACTATATGAGTTTGCAAAGCATGCACAGGATCCTGGTCACGCCAATGTTAAGTATGCAGAACGGGAATTCTGTGATTGCAAGTGTTCATTTCTGCCCTCAAACTTGTTTTTTTTAAAAAAAAAAAAATTCAGAGCCGAGATATGGCATGCATGACAGATCAAACAGCCTCCTTGTCTTCCCTTTAATAAGCTGAACAGACTGAGCCTCTTTATTCTTACAGCCACGACTGTTTTTCAAGCCGTGTGTTCTGTTTAAAATCATCTTTCCGAAGATATAATGTAAATATTACATATGAAGGAATTAAAAACCCTCTACGTGTCTCTGCAATATTATTTGAGGGCATTCAGTTTACCACTTTGTAAGATGGAGGGTCCAGTGTGATCTATGTTTCTGACTCTTGCTTCTTACATACTGCATGTGTTTTGAACCTAATGGCATATACCAAGAAGTGTAACTTCTCCAAGAGGTATTTGAAGAGGACATCTCTGTACAAATGCATCAATGAGGTTAAATTGTGGAGAAGAGGATGCGAAGAGGGAGACAACTATAGGGAAGGCTCTGGTGGCTTTTTAATAACATTTATTGTGCTTACCTGAGTCTGGGCTGCATGGGGCCCATGGGGTTCTCTTTTATAAGTAAACTACCCATTACTCAGTGGACTGTATCACTATCAAGGTCTGGCACCATAGTCTGTGCTCTGATCTTGCTCCTGAAATACCCTGTCTGTCTCCTAGACACTAACAAACACAGCACTTGTGCAAAGAGAGAGTAGAATGGAGAAGGAGGTATTTTGCTTTTATCACAAGATGCATCTAGTGGTGCCCCTTTTTATATCCTTAGAGCTTTTAAACCCTATATAAACAGCCAGTAGTCAGGAATAAGTATAACTTGTTTTAAATTGGATGTACTACAAAAATTAAGTGTGAAATTAACCTGAAAGAGCCAGTTTCCTAACCAATTAGATTTACAAGTCCTATGAGCTAAACTAGGCAAATCTTTCTCTCTTTAAGCTGTCAGAGAAAGTGCGGAGGGCAAAGCACTTGTTTTGAAATCCGTATCTTCTTTCTGACCGGACTGGCAGCTGATCTTCCATTTGAGGTTGTATCAAAATTTTACATTCAGAGATCTCTCCCACTGCTGCTCTGAAGAATTTCTTATCCCAATCTGACTTTGCTGTCTGATTCAGCTTCCAAATCCAGGTACAAATCCTGTCCCAGGTCAATTGCTTTTGTCTTTAGAAGAAGGGTTTTCTTCCTTGTTATTTACATATTTGATAGGGTCTACATTCCTAGATGGGGCTACTGAAGGTGCAAAGACTTTCAAAAGATACACATCTTTCAGTACCTACTTTTTAATTGCTACCTTTGTGTGTTAATTTACTTAATTGAGAAATACCATTGGCTTCTTGTGTCATATTTCTTAGACTTCCGTAAACCACTCTTTGTCCTGAAAATTTTATGTCAATTACTATATTTCATTATAATCTGGAAGAGTCTTCTAGTCTAATGTTCTATATTGTAATGCAAGGCTGGCCTAAATTTATTTGTCTTAGACCTATATATTTTATTTTCTTTTAAAGTTCATAAAAGTTGGCAAAAAATCTGCCATAGACAATCCACTGCAATTCTCAATAAATTGCTCCACTGTTTGAAAGTTCTGAGTTTCTATTTCTGAGTTGGTCTAGCACCAGTTCCTTCCATGGAAGTTGTTAAATCTTTTCTTCTGGAAAGGATGCTCTGTAATCTGGGTATGTGCACCATCAGTGAGGCACTTCTTTTTTGAAAAGCTAAATGGTATGACCCCCTGGAGTCTCATTTGTCAGGCAGATTTTCCAGTTCTACAATCATGGCTCTCTTCTCAGCCCTACCCAGATTATAACGTTTTTATTGAACTGCAAATGGGAGTTTTCTAAGAAATATAGATTTAAGATAAGTCCCTAATCCTTGTGTGCCCTGGAGTCAATAGAACTCTGTGTATGTCAGTTATGATATTGACTGAGAAGCAGGTAAGTAAAAGCATGCAAGAATGTAGATAGTCCTTCAGGCAACATCTTAAATGGTTTTCCAGGTGTGTAGGTTCTGTTTCCTAGTGGACCTCATGCCCCTGTTGAGTCCTACTTTTACACGATCCTGCTGTCCTGCTGAGTGTGGCATATCTCCAAATACAGCAAAGTCATTTGAACCCTCTCTGGTTGACACTGTTCAGAAATACAGAATTCAGGAAACCCTATTCCACTGACAGTGAAACAGAACTAACCACTTGGGCAGACAGGAGCCCTAAAGAAAATACTGATTCAGCCCAGAGCCTTGCTAGACTTTCTTCTATGAGTGTGGACCAGCTCCCTGAACTGGGTAATAAAACCAAACTTAATTCTCAATTACTAAATTCTGTTGTTAAACAAACACAGGCCATGAATTGTGTGCCATCATAAAAACTTCCAGGAACTAATTTAGTTAAGACATATGTGTCAACATCTGCCCAATCCCTTAGCTTTTCTGGCACCATCCTGTACCCATTGGGTAGTGTAGGACTTGGCTTCAGTCAGTACAGAATCAAATTTTGTGTTTACAAATCCTGAACTAAAACCTAAACATACCAATTTTCAGTGGTCAGGAGACAGTGCTGAAAACACACTTTCTGTATGCTGCTACATATTTTCCAGGTCTATGCCATGCAGAGAGAATTCACAGGTCTATGTAGGTTCTCTTCTATCTTTTAGGTAGAAACTGGCATTGCATTTACAAATTTTTTTGTTCTTCAGCCTATGGTCTACTAAGTGCTGGTAGTCTTTAAGACAAAGGGTCCATGAAACTGTTTCTTTAAGGCCTGCTAGGCATTTTTTGCTACTGCCCTTAAAGATGTGGCACCTTTTGAAGTTTGTATGTTAACTAATGGACTGTGATGTTCTCAACTTGCTGAACTATATCACCTTACATAGACTATTAATCTTCAGTTGTAGGTTCTTTCATTAATTCATTAATAATTATTTCGTTAATAATAATTATTTCATTAATAATTATTTCATTACTAATAAACTTCCAATTTTTGAAGTCTGCAGTTAAACTCATCCAGATTTACTATGATCAGGATTGCTTTTCTAAAACGTATAATTTTTTAATTGGAACCCGTAAGTTCAGCTGGCTGATTTTTTTTTTTATGGTCAGGACTTTTAATTATGGTCTGAAAGTGGATGATCATTTATTTAATGTGATTGAACTTTGGTTTGTCTTGTCAAAAATCAGAACTTTTGTTTTGATTGAACATTGTTTGTCAAACCATGTTCTGACTTAATATTTCATCCAGGAATAATTTCAGCTGCTATCAGCACATTTGTGGCAAACTAGATGGAATGTTGTTGGTTTTGAAGTACACAAAAACATTTTTCAGCTGTTTAAATGTGTTGTGCCAGTAGGAAACATGGGATTGAGCTGGAAATCACTGTGAGCCAACAGTAGAGGAGATGAGTTTAAGTGACAAATCACTAAAGTATGGAAACGAAGCAAAGTAGCTCAAGTTCTCATTTCCTTTTCCTCTTCTGCAAAAAAAGTCAGAATGATAAATGCCAAGCAATAATGAAAAATGCTCATAAGATCTCATTTTAACTCTGTTGACAGCAAACCTTGAAGGCATTATCAGTGTTTCTCCCATTGAACAGATATTGCCACTAAACTCATCGTCATCCTGGCACAAGCTAACACCAGGGCTGGTGAGCTCAGCAGGAAAGCTTGTGACAGAGTACCCTGTCCTGCATGCTCTGGTCTCACCATCAGTCCCCATAGCCCAGTGTTCACTTGACCCTGTTAGGGGTAAGTCTCAACGTTTAACAAATCCCCTGTTAAGTTCAGAGCTCAGCAGCAACGACCTATAAACAGAGGCAGCTCTTAATTATCCAGATCTTCATCTGACTCCCTCAGAGGCTGATGTGGAAACCAGACTTACAGCTTCAAGAGCTCCCATACACTCTGGGCACTTTGGTACTTCTGGCCAAGACAAATCAGCACATTAGAAGTATGGTTAATATCTGTACTTTTATAATTGTTTATAACAGTCAGCTCAGCTCATCAGGAAGATTTTATTGATTTTTGGGGATAGTAACCCAGAAAAAAAAAAAAATAGACTGGAGTAGAGCTGAAAATGAAACAGAAAAAAACAATTCTGTGTGAAATTTCTGACAGATCTAAAATCATCAGGTCTCCAAGTCCAACTTTCAGAATGACACAGGAACTCTGACTTCTGAATTCCACAAAAAAAGCAGGGTTAAATTTTTATTGCCGAAGACTGCAGTGACCCTGCAAAGAGTTAGCTTCTTTCAAATATGTTTTTGGTCTTAAAGTGAGTCTGTAATGAATCTTGATCATAGAGTGAGGCAGATGTAGCCAAAACCTGCTTTGTTTTCATTTTGTCTCTGACAAAATGAAGAGGGGTCCAAGAAGAGGAAGAGGGGACACAAAGGTGAGATTGCATGACATTCATAATCCTTCAGTTACCAGGCAGCTAGTGGGTGGATCAGTACTTGATGCGGATTACAACAGTCTCTGAGGTCTTGCACTGTATGATGTTGCCTTCCACCAGCTTGTAGGAGCCAGTCCAGCAATCAAGAACCAGTGTCCCTATTCTTTCCTCAGACCACACGCCTCCTCCCAGCCAAAAGCAGGAGGGATGGTCCAGCTCTGCCAGTGACTCTCCTTACACTGCAGACACTAACAAGGATAGATCTGTGGGGCTTACACAGCTTTGCACTGTGGAACTGAAACTGAACCTTTGACTCCTAAAGATACGTATCTTCAGACAATACAATTCTCATTCTGAAGATGAAAGGGCTGCTGAGGTGCCATTGATTATTTTGGAAATTATTTTCACCAAAGAATGCTGGTACCTCTCCCAGTCTGAATCAACAGCCCACCAGGACTGGAGCCAGGAGCGTTCCTCTAATAACAGAACAATGATATTACTTCTTATTTCACTTATGCCACAAATCACACAGCTTGATAGCTAGCAAAAGAAAAGTTGCTGGTATCCATATTTCATTTTAGCATGTATAAAGACATCCATCTGATTTGTAAGTGCAATAGTGTGAATGCTCTGAGAAAAGTCATATTTTTCACACAATCCATAACAGCTAGCTCTAGGCCTTAAGCCTGAAGGTGAAAACATATATGAGCTACAGTTTCTTTTGTGCTATCAAGAAGCCTATATTGCTGGTTAACAGCTTGTATTGGATTTTGACATATCTTTCGAATAGCCTCACTAACTACTTAATAAAACACTTCAGAGTAAGTAAAATAATAAATAGTGCTCTCTTCTGTACCTTGTTAAAGTGAGTATTACTTCCTCCATGTGTTTAACCTATTTACCGATGTTTTTTGGCACTGCTACGTAACATAATAGCATTTTTCAAAACAGCACATTCAAACACCTTCCCAGCTGTTTTCTTGTGTAATAGCTACCCTTTTTGCCCTTAATGGCACTCTGTTATGGTCACATTTGGCACAGAGAGCAGGGTGGTATTTTATTCCTGTCATCTGACACACCATGCTTGTTTTGGCTTAACATAAAAGTGTGTTTCCTTTTACCAAGTTCATGACAAAGACATGCTCCACTGACTTACGAAATTTCTGGCATGATCAGATTATTGAACTGAGGATAATCACATAGTATCATTCTTAAGCAAGAAATAAATCATAAAAACATAGAATCATAGAATCAACTAGGTTGGAAAAGACTTTAAGATCACCAGGTCCAATCACTTCCCCAGGACTGGCAAGTCCACCACTAAACCGTGTCACTAAGGGCCTCATCTACAGTTTTTGAACACTTCCAGGAACAGTGATGACACCACTGCTCTGGGCAGCCTGTTCTAATGCCTGACCACCGTCCCTGTGACAAAATTGTTCCTATTATCCAATCTAAACCTCCCCTGGTGCAGCTTCAGGCTGTTACCTCTTGTCCTATCATTTGTTACTTGGAAGAAGAGACCAACCGCCGCCTCACTTACAACCTCCTTTCAGGCAGCTATAGAGAGCGATAAGGTCCTCCCTGACCCTTCTCATCTCCAGACTAAACCCCCCCAGGTCCCTCAGCCGTTCCTCATCAGGCTTTGCCCCAGACCCTTCACCAGCTTTGCAGCCCTTCTCTGGGCTTGCTCCAGCACCTCAATGTCACTCTTGTAGTGAGGGACGCAGAACTGAACACAGGATTCAAGGTGCAGCCTCACCAGTGCTTAGTACAGGAGGATGATCACTGCTCTGGTCCAGCTGGCTATGCTATTTGTTTCATGCTATTTGCTATTCATTTGATATTTGCTAAAGGCTTTTAGGGTATTTTCTAAAGACAGCTATTCTCTGCTTCCACCCCATGTCTGATCCCTTTGTATGGAAATGCTTTACTTGTAGCAGTCAAGGCCTTTATGAGCTGCACTGTCCCACAAGCATGTGAACACTGGAGTGCGCCAAGGGTTTAAGCTCCCAGTGGGAGTTAGTGAACACTTTTGTGTCAAAGATGGACAAGGACACACACAAAAACCCCAAACCAACAAACTGAAAAGATCTATTTGTTTTCTATGATTAGTAATTACTTCAGCAGAGGTCCTTACACTAACTAGATAGGTCTTGGGTAGAGGGGAAATAAAATTTTCAAAGAATTAATTTTTCTGATCAATATCACTCTAGCTTTGCTTGCACTAAGATTCAAGGAGTTGCTCCTCATCAAAACTCTCATTTCATAAAAGTTGTGTGAAGCTTCAGTTTCTGGAACAGTAGGTAAACATACTCAATGAGCAAGAGACATGTAGACAAACATCCCTGCAGACAAGGGAGCTCCTGACATTATACCATCTCTCCCAGTCTCTCAGTTCTGTTGAAAAACCACTAGATGGATGCCAGTGGGACACTGTTTTTGGGATCTCTGCAGCAAAAGGTGCCTAAAAGCTATGGTTCATTTCTTCCTGTCTGCTGAATACAAAAAACTCCATGTAGAATAGGAAATGCATGAAGAATGCTCAACTTCTTTCAAAGGTCCAGATAACTAAATCTGAAAGGCTGTGAAAGGAGTGGGGCTGAAGAACATCCCACATTTGACCAGCAGAGATGAAGACAGCACAGCTATTCAGAAAACAGCCTGGGAGGATTCTTCACTGGGGTTCTGTTGCACCTAACAAAGCACAGAATCAGGAGAGGAAAGAAAATAGTCCATATTGCTTTCAAGTATTCTTATGCCAAACCTCTCAAACTGTGGATTCCAGGTGAGGCTATTTGAACAACAGAAATGAAGAAGAATTTTTGCTACTGCTAAAAAATCACCATATTTGATCATACACTACACAGTAGCAACTGCTGATTTTACTCTGGGGGCTTTTGGATGTTGTGATCTGATAACACACTACAGTTTTGATGCCCATGGCTCTCCAGCTCGATTTTATTTCTCTCATGTTTTGGCTGAAATGTATGAGTGCATGTGTGTGTGTATTCATGCACACTCACACACACGTGTGAGTATGCGTGCATATGTATGCATGTGTGTTACATCCAATTCATGTTGCAGGTTTTGGTTTACAGGACTTCTGGTGGACAATCAGCCTGTCTGGAAGAAAAGTACGCCCACAAATATCACATGGAACGAGCTGGTTCTGGGCGCTGATCCAGGCAGCCTCATTTAAAGAATTGAGATCGTAGAAACCTTTGGCTGGAAAATTGAAAAAAGAAAGTATCAGCTTTCATTCTGGAGACCCACATTCAACTCTTTATGGAAAATATTTTCAGGAAATACCTGTTGACTGAGCCTTTCAGTTTAACTAAACCATATTGCTTTAGCAAATGAAAAAGAAAGAAAGAAAAGAAGCAAAGAGTAAAAAAAATGCATAAAAAAAGATTCTGCTTTTTGTCTCAAGGGTTGAATTCAATTAACTTCAAACTGAATAATTTTGTGTTGTATGAGAGTACAGAGAAAACATAGATCATGCTATGTGTTATGATATGTATTCTCAGCTAATTATTAACATCTTTGCATACACACTATTATCAGCAAATTTCACTTTTGGCTTTACTTCAAGTTCTGTTTAATGAGCATGTGTTATAGCAATGGGCAGGAGCATATCGTCCTTGAGAATATGCTCTTTGTACTGCTCTGAACAAGGGGCCGAATTTTCTTTCTGTTAAAGTCTATGCAAGCTTTGTCAGTAAGTGGGGTTAAGCTTAGGTAAGCCTAAAACCTTTACAGACAATACCTACAGTTCTTGTAAGACACAACTTCCAGTGAGGTCATTGCACTAGTGCATCTATTGTCACCAAAACACTAACCCAGTCTTACCCTCAGTTATTTTCCACTGCGGGAAGAGTGACTGCTCGGAAAGCTCAGAAGGATTCTTCAAACATTCACTTACATCAGATGTATTTTCAATATTTTATTTGAGTATTAAAAAAAGTCTTGTTTACTTTCATCTTGAAATGGACTTTCACACAGTGTTGTTTCAAACTGATTTCCAAAAAGGCCAGGTAGGTTGCTCAATACCTGGATTTAGATCTTAGGAGTATTCATTTGAAGTACATGCAGAACAAAATCTACATGGCTCAATTTGAAGATGCGTTTGCTTTGCCCTTCTTAAAAGGTATAACAATAGGGAAAAAGAACAAAAAAAAAAAAATATGGTTTTGTCTTAGTAGTGCTAGCAACAGACAATTTTTAAAAGGAAAGGATTTGTGCATTTAAAAATATTCCATGGTTTCTGTCATTGGCACATGATAGACCTCTTCATTAAAGGCCCATACAGTTTTAATATGATTCATATCCATTGGTTCACATAACCACAATAAGCCTTAGATCTCTTAATATGCCTGTTCCTAATGTTCTTTTTGTTAGAAGACCAACAAAATAGTGTTTCTTTTCTTGGCTGAGACAAATATCCCCTTTGCTTGCAGGAAATGAATGTGTATTTTCTGTACTTCAGAAAGTTTATGGAATATAAAAAAAAAGAGAAAGAGAGATGACTTTCTCCTTGCAGGCATGTGTTAGGCATTCCACAAACAAAACACTGTGTAATCAGGGCAGTGGTTGTCTTCCCGTGACACTTGAGTTTTCAGAAAAAGATTTATGAAAGTTATAAAAAGTTTTATGTAAGCAGCTAATATTTCTAAGCTTTTTTTGAACGTTGCCTGTTCCATTCAACAACAGGGGTAATCCCTCCTCCCCAGGTTGAGAGACTGTGAGACATGCAGTACGTGTATGTGGTCTCAAGGTCAGTTATAGCATTTACCAGATGATCGCAAGTAAGTCTTATGGAAAAAGAACAACACTGAGATTATTTTCTTGAGGCCAGGAGCATGAGGCAACTGCAGGGGGAACAGAAATTTTAGCTCAAGCTACAGACTGCTCAGACTTGCATCAGCAGGCATTTAAGAACAGACGCTGGAAGCAGGTCAGTGTCCCCTGGGGAACCACGGGCACACACCACCTCGTAGGAGATGTGCGGCGCCTGATATGACTCATTGCATAAATGAGACAATATTCTGATTCATATCTGGGAGCCTTCTGCTGGATTGTTCTCTCAAAGAGTGGTTGTCTTTCTGCTTCCAGTCCTTCAAAATAAAATAGTGTATTTCAAAATAACCTGATTTGTCCTTTTGCATCCTCCTTTTTCAGATTGAACTCTCATTTTCTCCATCTTTTTTACCACACAACATGCAATATTAAGAAGAGCTTAACAACAAAAAGAGCAAATACAATGAAAATGCATTTTGAATCTGTCTTCTACTGCAGACTCAACTCTTCTGCTTGGAATATGTTAACCAAGTCCTGATTTGATATTATTTGAGCTATGATTATTATTATTATTTGGGACAGCTGACTAGTATTCCCAGTGGCCCTACTCTTTTCTGTGTATGTCTTCTGCGGACATATTTCTTTGTACTGCTGTAGACTGATCTAGTGTATGACTCTTTCACAGTGAGCTGTAGGAGAATTTGCCTACTTTTACAGACATTAGAGGAAGCTGCGGGAAATCATGGGGAATATGAAATAAAAAAAAAAAAAAAAGGGGGTGAATTAACTGCCTGTGAGCAAGTGATGCAAATTTGGCCCAAAGTAGCTCAGATCAGCTGACAGGGCCAGGGAAATCACCAGGCTGACATGATGAAATAACTTTATGTGGGATTTGGGCAGTTCTTGGAGCAGCTTCCAGGCAAAGTGTAGGTAATATTTGCTTTCCTATGTTGAATACATACTCCTGAGATACATATGGGAGCCCAGGTCTGTTGGGTGCTAGGGATCATCAATTTTCATAGATCTGAAGAGGTGACATCTAGGCAACTTTCAAAAGAGAACCTACAGCTCGAACACACATACTTGGCAGAAATAAAATATTTGGTTTTTACTACATATTTTTTTTCCCCACTGTATTTGTAATACAAACATTATAATAGTCTCACAAAGAAAGGCTTGTTCTAAGGCTTATAAATCCTCTGGATGTTCATTGTAAAAGATAATGCATTTTCATCCATAAATATATTTTAATAAAAAATTGAAATGACGGTATATGATATGGGAGGATTTTACAGAACCATAGAATAGTTAGGGCTGGAAAGGACCTTAAGATCATCTAGTTCCAACCCCGTTAAATGATCTTAAGGTCCTAGGTCTAATACGTTTTAAAAATACCTTTTTTCTACCAGTCATCATGCATCTAGTATTGTATTTCCTATTTTACCACAGAACTCGAGGCCACTCACTATTTACCACAGTTAAGTGCTAGTGTCAGGCTGTTTTTTCTAACCAATGCTGTAAGTGTGAAACCTGGATGAATTATCTATCGCTATGTTGAAGGGTATTTTATTTTAATGACTGTATGCTTCAAGTCCGTACTTTATCCTTGGATGCTTTTTCCCATTTTAAAAAGTGCCTGTTTACAGTATTGGAACTAGTCAAAAGGTAATGATGTAGCTGTGAAGAAGTTTGATAATTCTTTCGTGTTTTGATCCAGAACATACTGACACATAAAGAGGGCTGTCCCAGGAGGCATGTTCCACAAAGGCAACAACTACTCTTATTTCTCATGGATGCAGCACAAAAGGAGAACAAGATGGTCAACAGAAAGCTTAAAACAAGCCATTATATCTACGTTCTCTTTGGAATAAACAGGAGATAGAAGTACTTGCAAACCATGAAGTTTAAACTACTGCTTAAACTACTGCTTAAATTTTGTTTATTTTGTTTTTATTCCTCCCACTTTCTTCCTCCCATTTTCTTATTTGATCTATAGCTTACCTTGCACAGGTGTGACTTCAGGCTTTTTGGGCTCTGGCCTTCTCAGGTGCTTGGGCAGCAAGGCATTCTCCTGGTGCCATTTTTTCAGGCATTGTGGCTCATGGATACTAACAGATTTTGTTCCATACTCACGGCCACATATGTAACAAATCAGTGTTGGTGGCTGTCTTATCACTTGTGCCTGCAAATAATAATTGTGAGAATAAAAATACTGTTTTCAACATTAATTTTGAGTCAGAACAACTTTGAATTGAAACAATCACATAGATTAAGGAAACTATTTATACCTGTGAAATCAGTATAACTGTATCAGTTTATCAGTTTCATTTTGTCTAGATACAGTCTTGAAGCTTGTAAGAGTTACTGTCATTAACTAGCCACCTGGAACAGGTAGGTTCCTGCAGATATGGGGCTGACAATCTCTCTGTGTCACCTAATTAATACTTAGCTATGTAAATTTTAGATCTTTTATTTTCACACCATCGAGTTGATGGAAGTGCTGAGCCTTCACATGCAGAAACAAATCCTGCATGATCAAGTTGCTGCAGCACAGTGTCCACCTGTGTCCACCTTAAATGTTGAAGCCCTTTTTTTACCTACCAAAGACAAGGATCATGGAAAGCAGCAACAAAAGCTTCCTGAGCTGAACTGCTGATGTCTAGCACAGTAGCAGAAAGACCCCATCTCCAGGCAGAACATAGTTAAAGCTCTGTGTCCAGCTTTAGGATCTCTCTTCAGCCAGACAGTGAAGGTAGCTGTCTCAAGCTTGTGAGTCGCTCTCAAGTACAAGGTCCCTAACCTTGTGTTACTTCTGCCACAGATCAGCAAGATGGTGGAATTCTTGGTCTGGAAGGATTAAAACCAATCCAGGATTTTTCAGGATTGTGGGGGCAAAATAGGAACTGTTGTTTGTTTACCTTGAAGGCCTCAATGTGAATTTTGCCAGCGACTGCAGCGGAGACAAAACTGGAAGTCTGCAGGTCATTGTTTCTGCGCTAAAGATCTGCTTTTGTTTGCAGAGAAAAACATCTTAGTGGAAGAAAAAAATCCCTCAACCAGAAACCCCACACATGCATATTCTAAGCTGGAAAAATATGTAATTACTGTGGTATTGCAGATAATGGGTTTGACTGTGTTGTTAGGCGTGTCCTGGGCTAGGCATGCTGTCAGTATGAGCCCTACTCCAGAATAGTGTAAAAATGTACTGCAGGGACAGCACTTTGAGGCATGCTGATGGGTCTCACAACTGCTAGTACTGCTTGCTCTACTGACTGCAGAATACCAATAAGAGTTGTGCTATAGGCTGCCCTCCAAAAGGCAGAGGGATCACCATTCCAGACCAAACACAGGAAGCCTTTCTCACTCAAACAAGGGAGGTGGGGATTTAATTTTCTCATCTGCTCCTGTGTAAGACAAAGCATAACCTGTTTCTAGTATTTATGATTCTTTCTGTGTATTCATCAGTGTATTCAAGAAATTGTGGGCAGCTTTCCTCACATTTATGCTAGAGTCTGAAAATGTCATTAGTGAATGATCTGCATAAGCTTTCTTTCCTGTATCACATATGTAAACTCAATTACATGAAGAAATACTACTCTACAAAATGTGTTTTTGCTGGGAAAAGTTGGACTTCATCTGGAAAGTTCTCACAGTGACTTGAAATATAACTTATCTAAAGATGTTTTTTCCAAAGACATTTTCGTCCTCTTAACTTTTTCCTTAGCTATGTTTGGTAACAAAGTTTTTTATATATATACATAACCTTCTCTTCCTGTCCATAGCTGAATATAGCAACAGCTGTTTTAAGAATGCCCTCTAATTTTTCATTATCAATTTTCATCTACTTCCTTACTTCAGCTCTTGAGCTAGATCTTGTCTGATACGGAGATAAAACTCTCAGTCCAGATACAGAGTCTTTTGTACATAGTGAATGTTTTTTTGTAGGCTCCAGAGAGCCTTAGATAAGGATACTACAGTCTAAACCCTTGAGGTCAGAAGGCTTCTTTCAGTATGCATGATTATCATGGGTATGCTTATAGCATTTTGAAAATGGTTTTCTAAAAAAATGCTAGGTGTGAAAACACTGGAAACACATTAGTTTTCCTTAGCCAGGTTCCTGCCGTAAAGTGAAATAGATTATTTATTGGCTGAAAATGAGGAAAGAGCAACTTGATTTACATTCACTTTGTAGATACTCTTTACATACTACCAGTATAGGGAAACGGGATCCTAGTACGAATGAAAATCATGCTTATTTAGCCTGCACTGCACTTGCCAACATATGGAGCAGCATAATTAAAACAAATGTATAGTTTCAAGGGGACTTAAGTCCTGATATTAGACAGCTGAGAAATCACTTAAAAAATAAATACTCTCAATAAATTTAACAGATAAATAGAAATATCTTTGTAAAAATCAAATAGTTTTTCATCTTAGCTATATTTCCCTAGTGAACGAAGATAGCCTTTTGTCTCTGACTGCCTCATTCAAATCCATTACACTTATTCTAAAGTTACTGTGATGGTTTGCTATTGAACAACTGCCACAGGTCAGCAAGGCAAGAGTTAGTGATCTCCATCCAGGGAAATCTGGATACATTTCCACAGTTTTGAGATGGTCGTTCTGGCAGTCTTACCTGAGAACCCAAAGACTGAATGAGCAGTGCTGTGAACCCTCCACGGTGTGACAGGGTGTTTATAGGTGGCTTTTGTGTTGCAAATGAGTAAAACCAGGCCTGCATTTAAATACAGGATTCTGGTTCCAAAGTTACCCATTGGGATTGATTCATAACTAAATCCTATTTGTTCAAACTAATGTTTAAGAAATCTGTTCAAGTAGAAATGTCTATTTTGTAACTTCTACAATTAAAAGCTGTACAGAAACAATAGCAGAGACCAGAATTAACTAAAACCGATCAGATCACTTTAAGGATGGACTTTTTTTTTTTCCCCCAGAAATGCAGTGAGTTTGAACCATCACCACAAGTCCAATTATGTACAGAAATCCTTCTGTGCAAATACACATATGTTAAAAAGCTGAAAAATAAAACTTGAAGGAGAATATCCTTACAGCTGGTAGTAACAGCTCTGTTGTTGCTTCACTGTGGAATCTAAGGTATGATAAGCTTTATTTTTGGAATTTCTACAGCTGATAATATTTATCCTTCATTTCTTTTTCTCTTCAGAGTGTGCCTATCCCAAATGTCACATCTGGAGGCCTGCAGTTTGAAACTAAACTATTTTTGGAATCACCACAACTTTCCAACCCAAACTACTCACAGGCTAGTAGCTAGGCTGTCTGCTCACTGCTTTGTTTTTCACTTTCAAAAAGGGTTGTAGGGAAGGTCTGTTCCTGAGGATATGTGTTATTATAAAAATACCTACAAATACCTGACTGTGCAGTTAGACTTTCCTCTGGTGTCTCAGTATTTTCTTTTTTCTCCAAGACTTCTAAATATGTCTGTGTGACCATGAATGAAGTTATTTAGCTCAGAGGGCTACACCACTATGTATTTGCAATAGACCTGACATTACTTGAGGTTAGCCCCAGGCTGCCGTTATGGTGTTATGTGAGGTCAAATCCTCCCATACTGCACAAAGCTTTTAATTTCTTCTTAAGTACACCCAAAAAAACTGACTCCCAAAACCTCCTCATAAATACTTATCATCCGGGACCGTGCACCCCCCACACCTTCCTTATTTGGTTAATTATGCATGTATTTGAATGGGAGGAGGGGAAGCTTCCTGCTCTAAGCCAGAGCTCTCATTGTAGGCCTGAATTGCCCAAGGAGCAGAGGCTCAGGAAAAGACTGGTGCACGCACTTAGCAACAGCATTGTGTTGCATGAAAGCAGCCTTTCCCATACATTTCTCTCTGGAAAGTAAGAGGTATTTTACATAAGGGACAGGGACAAGCTGTAGCAGGCTCTCACAACCATTCAAAGGTGCATTTCACAGCTCTCTGAAGTGCTGTTAGCCACTGCCCTGACACAACAGCAGATTAACATTAGCACAGGTTATACACCTGCATATGAAATTTCCCTGAACAACAAAGTAATTCTGCCAGATGATGAAACAATTAAAGATTTTATTCCGCTGGAAGCAATAGAATATCGCATTTTACCCCTGATCTGATGTCTTTTCGGAGAAATACATTAGTATAATGAGCATGGCATTTTGTGTAAAGGCACAAAAGTAGGAAGCACAATCGTTCCCAGTGGCAATACTCAGTGAGTTTCACTCAAACCATCCATTCGCTGTCCATTCTCATCCAGTTTTCTACATTTGCAAATGTATTTGTGTTCTTCTAAGATGTTCAAAACTTAGAAACTGTTTGCAACAGAGGCAGACAGTTTATCACTGAGTTCCCAGCTTCATTACATTTGCAGAGTCTCTGAAGGAGTTTTCATTTTACCAAGTAAGTAGATGACTTTATGCTAGAGCAAGGTGCAACATCAATATTCTTTCGCTATACAAGTTTTCAGAACTTACGTTGTGTTAAAATGCATTATAATACAGTAAAGGATATATGCCCCTGAAATAGTATTTTTAGATAGTTAACTTGATAAGAAGAAAACAGCAGGTGGCAGCATCAGATGCTAGTGACACGTCTGATAGGCTTTTAGGAGCAGCATTATCTGCTGTCAAAAAAACCTGTAGTGTATATACCCACATCAAGTTATTAATACTCACTTATATGTAGCAGACATTTTGGTCTGTGAAAGAACTGCTCTAGTGCAGTTCTGAGTTTCTATATTTCCAGACATCACTTCCATTGTCTGGGATATCGCAGCACAAACCAAACAGAATTTCTGAACTGAGGTGACCCCTGTCTCTTGAACATAGACTGTTTTACACGGAAAGACATGATTAACCAGATGTGTTCATGGATTCTGAAGGGAAGGACAGTTAGCGGAAGAGATGGCTTATGGCAGCTGTTGAGTCTCCAGGTGTAAAGGTATTTTATGGTGAACTAAGTGTTAGTCAGTAATGATACTGGTCTAGCTGATCCTGCACTGGCTAAGGGAGAGAGAGCTCCAGGACAGATGCGTGCAGACAAAAGGGTTTGCAGTTGTAAAGTTAAAATGCCCTTCACATGATATAGCACCAAATCAGTCAGATCTTTATTTTTCAAATGAGGAAACCCCAGCTTTTTAATTTAGGACATCTTTCATTGCATGAGGTAATTTGACTTATATAATGGTTGGGGTTTGTTTTTTTTTTTTTAGTTATTCCTTCCCTCTGGCATTTTGCTGAATCGGGACTTTCAAACTTTTAAAGCCCCAAATGCTTTCCTGCCAGGATCAAAGCAGGTTGCCATTTCACTCCATTACTGGTATTCTTTAACAGAATTAATAAGCAGCTGAATAGTTCGTAAGGTGAACAAAATTAAAACCATATGCTGGAAAAAGATGAAGAAGACTGTAGAGAAGACTCAAACCTTGTCCCAGTTCATAACAAACTTGCAGGCCTTCCTTTAGCTTACTGCTTTTCAACATACTTCAGTGCAGACCTTTCAAAGCTTTTAACTGGGAGTGGTGACCCTCACACACACCTATGGAAAAGAGGCTTCTTTTGACCACTTCTTAGAAGCAGGTTGCCAGAACAGAGCAGCTGCTCGGCTCATAGGATTTTTCTTTCACTCTCTCCATTCCTGTCTCTGCCTTTTGTACCTCTGTTCAAAAGGACAGCTACAAAACTAATAAAAATGAAGGACCTCAGAGAGGCAAAATCATCCCTTCCTGAAAGTTATTGTTAATAATAAAGTCCTTCAGAGTCAATTACAAATTGCAAGCTGTACAGCCTTATTGCTTCTGCTGCAACTGATGAACTGTGACTGCTTGCAAGTAAATGAGGAAACATGTTGTTCACACAGAAGGAGGAATAGATTTGAATACATTTCTGCAGAGCTCATGGAAGTAAAAAGTGGTAATAATAATGTTTTTCAACAAGTCAACAGATGTGACTGAATCCACACAGGAAGAAGATACTGTGCAAGAGAGCAACATTTTTGCAGGGTCACTCTCAAAGCCAAACCACACTCTAAACTTGGTTGTTTTGTGTTGTTCTGATTTTTTGTTTTGGTTGGGTTTTTTTGGTATTATAACTATGGACACTTCCCCTCTCCCTCACACACCTTTTTTCATTTAAACGTACAGAATTATGTATGATGGATAAAACTCTCTGTTTCACACCTGTGCCTTTCATTGAACAATCACCTTTTACAGGAATGCCAGTTCTTTGGTAAATGGTACAATATAGCGTATCACATCTTCCCTAATGCACCTGTGCAGCACTTCGAACTGTCAGTGGGCGATTTGAAATCTGCTGATAAAAGATCTGAGGAGTGGACCTAACCTGCGAATAATTATGAGTTAGTGGCCTCAAACAGCAAAATATAAAAATGACCCATGTTGTCTTCATTCTCATGTTTGTTACGGTAACACTATTATCTCCATTTCATTCAATAGATGGAAAATACAGCATGCTTTGACTTTTAAAATATTTTCATAAATGCTCTGCATAGCATTGCTCTCCTTTGGTGACTGAGAAAGCTAAATCCTATCTTCAAAAGCAGTGTAGGCAATCAGAAGTCCAACCTCCACTGAAAACAAAAAAAAAAAAGCCTTTTATTTTAGACACTGGGACTAAATTTAAACATCTACCTTACAAAACTACTGGCCAAAAGACAGCCTGTGTAGAAACAAGTGCAGGAAAAAAAATATGCCATTTTCCAAAACTTTGTGTAGCTTTTGGATAATGTGAATCAGCTTCTTTATTCTTGGATCTTGAATCAAATTCAGTGGAAAGAAATGTGCAGTCTTATTTATTTTGTTGTTATACCCCGAGTTGTTGCTTTTGAACATGCAGTACTCAGTAAAATCATGTTCCACGCCAAGGCTAAGAATAATGGTAAAAAATGAAAATCACTGGAGAGCTTACAGGATAATGAAACATTGTATTTCATGTTAGCTAAATAAAAATACTTAATACCTGCTGAAACATAAAATTCAAAGCTTGCCTGACCTGCCCAATAGAATCTACTAGGGAACCATAGCACATAATGGTCCCTTTTGGGGACATAATTCTTACAGGACCACAGAGTATGGGAACCCAACTTCCCCCTTTCAGTAGGAAAATAAAAAAAAATTGGAATAAGCAGTTTCCCTTGCACAAACAGTATTCTCCTTCCCCTTACATACTGTTCAGCATAGATACATTTGTCTTGGAGCCAAAAGATCCTTCTGAAGGAAACTGATTTTAAGTTTTATGAACCCAGTCCCTGAGTGCTTAGCATCCAAATGGATCCATACCCTTTCATACAGCACACGCTTAGCAATTTACCTTGTCTGATACGGGTGGTGCAGCCCCACTCTTTCTTTGACAGGTCTTAGATGGATCACTTCTTGTGCCAGACCCAAAGCCTGGGCCTTTACCAGATTTAGTGGGGCTAGTGCTTGATTGCCCCACAGTGCTGCTACGTCCTCTGCAACACTTTTCGTGCACCATGAGACAGTCAGGAAAGAAGGTTCGGCCACAGTTTCTACAGGGCAGGAGCTGGGCTTGAGCAGTCTGATAGGCTGCCTGATTTTCAGCTGCAAGTGTATAGGAACCACCAGTAAGGACCTCAGGTTTCTTGGGCTCAGGTCTTCTGAGATGACTTGGTAGCTGATTGTTTTCAGTACTCCACTTCTCTAGGCACTGGGGTTCATGTATAGATATAGACTGTGATCCAAATTGTCTGCCACAGATATAGCATATCTTGAAGCAAGGTCTTCTTGGTGGGATGATGGGCCGATTCAGTGGCATCTGAGACATGTCTGAAGAATCTCTTTGATACTATTGCAGTGGCTGGTCTCCTGCTCTGGGGTCCAGCTTCTGGATGCACTACTTTGGGCAAAATTCTGGGAAGATCTGACACGTTAGGTGGTGAAACCTGCTCTGAAGGCAAGATGCTAGAGACACTAGTATGGGCTTCCCTGGCACTTGGCAAAGCATTACAGGTTTTCTTCGCATTCTTATTCTTGACATTTCTTTCCATGAAGAGTACAATATTTCAAGAAACTTCTCTCTCTCTGACACAAAAAGGTCTTGGGGAAGTTCTTGTTAGCCAGCATGCAGCTCCATCTTCTTAATTCAGTTTCATGGGCCATGGGCCAGACTATTCCAGGGACTTCAAAGCTTGAAAACTGCATCTAGTGGCCATTTCAGTAGGAAAAGAGGGTTTCTGTGTGGTTTTGGTGTGCCTTTTGGTTTTACATGATCCTGAAACAAATTAAATCAGGACGTACTAATAAACACCATCTCTCTTGTTAAGGATACCAACCAGTAGTTTATCACAAGGATGAGTTTACATTAATACTCGGTTATATTTTTAAATAGCAGACAGATAACATCACATACATCCTACCCCTAGTGATCAGCTGAACCATGTAAATCTAAATTCTAGTCTCAGAGAGTGTAAACTCCTAAAGGACATGAAAGAAGATGGTTCTGCACAAACAGAAGCTGCCGAAATACATGTGAGTTTGAATATAATCAATGAGTATAATCAATATGCTTTATTTTCAGTTATTGACAGAACTGGTGTTTTTGACACAGTCTTTAATGTGTAAGTCATTTATGTTGATAGTTAAACATAATTTCACTGCCTCAAGAGAAATTGAAAACAAATCCCTTAATGGGATATTAATGTCCGATCTCCAAAGGGACAGACAGAGGAAATGTTCCCAGTCTGCAGGCTGAAGAAGTTATTAGGCCCCTTTACTCAGCACTTGGGAGGTGGTATATCAAATTCTCTGAGTCTTGATTCTCCCACTACAGAAGAGATATTAATAAAATGTAACAAATTTATCAAAAGGCTACTAAGATGCTTTGGGGCTGAACAGCATGACATACTAGGAGAAGATTAGGGCACTCTGTTGAGTCTCAAGAAGACAGTGCTAAACTTTTTTCAGTTTTTCAACTGTATCGCTTAAATGTTCATTTCTCAGAGAGAATATTTTGTGCTGGCCCTCCAAGGATCAGAAAATAAAATTCAGACTGTAAGCATGTTACAGTGGAGGCTATTGTTTTATTGCAAAAATACAAAATAACTAGCAGTCTAGCTTTAGTCTTAAGCAAGTAAGAGATTGCATAGATAGGGGACTGCAAAGGACAGCAAGGTCACCTTTGTATACTTTATAATAAAAGAAACATCTGACTTAACAATTATCTTGCCATTCCAGAATATTTCAAACTTTATCTCAACCCTTCCAAACTTTTAGAGGGTTCCTAACTCACAAATTTATCCACCCACTTATCCAGTGACTCATCTCAGGTCACTCTCTGCTGCAACCAACCAATCTGGATCTCCTCTGAACTGCTTTTTTTTGATGTCACAATGGGAGACTTTGCTCCCACTTAGCAGCCTTTTCATTCTTATCACTCATACCTCTGAACACAGGGGCTGAATTTTCCTACACCCAAGGGCATGTTTTTTCGTTAGGATTTTTTTTTTCACAGTTTTGTTTTGAGATGACAAACTTACTGAAACTTTTTATGTGCCACTAAGAAGCACTGATCTGGCTCTTGTTTCTCACAAATATTCTAGGACATGGGCAACAGTGAAAAAACCAAATTGTCACCAGATTCACATCTTGCCAGGCACACAAAGATGTTTAGATTGCTACATTCATACTGCTTGCTTAGATATTCACAAAGCTGCATATTCCAGTGACACTTGTGATGCTCTCATTTCACAAAATGTCCTATGAAGCTCAGATTTGTTTGTATGCAAATTGGAAGATGTGAAGACCATTAGAGACAATCTGCGGTTTGTACTGGAGCAAATGTCTGTGAAAGTTAGTTGTAGTTAGCTCTTAAAATTCTTGAGAAACATACTTAAATTTAATTCCTCCTTAAAACTCTATTAGATAACTTCAGTCTGTAGAAAAATACGGTAAAGTACAGCGTTGTAACATACTCTCATGTCTGAAGTATCAGATAAGCATATAATGTATGTTAAAGGATACACAAAACTATAGCACTGGAATTTTTGTTTCAGATATCAGAAAGACTTTTATTTGTCTGACTCCTATACAATATATAATTGTGGCATACATTGTGGAAAAGCATGCTACAAACTAACACAGAAACAAAGGTTTCAAGCAGTTTGGGCAGCAGCAATTAATAATACTTGGGCAGCTAGCTGTTTTCAAACTGATGCTATCGTATTTTAAAGTTCCTTTTGCCCTTACCAGCAGTGTTCCCTTAATGTAAAAATCTTTGTGAACTGTGTAGAAAGTATTTCAACAGATCCTGAAGCCTTTCCCTTGTTTTCCTTTTAGAAGGCCTGAATTTTCTTACCATAATTTACAGAAGGCTAATCACTTTGTACCACAACTTGCCACTGCAGGAGTCTGCCAGTTTTGACAAGGTTGTGCATATGATTCAGTTAGGTGAATGTCAATAGTATTTAAAATTTAAATTTGCAAACTAGCATTGAGGCTACTCTACTGCAAAACCCATTCAAAGTCTGGGAGAGTTTCCAGGGAGGATGGCCTGTTGGATGAATCCAAGTTGGAAAGTAGCCAAGCTTTTAAGAGGATGAAGAGAATGGAAAGCCAGGGGAACATTACAGGGTCGTGAAAGCAGGGGAGATAAGGGTGACTGGAGGGTCACTGGAAGGGAGCATCAGAAAGTTCAGCTGCATTTCATGGAACTTCTGAACTCTGCAAGGTCGTATTTATTTATTGATTTATGTCAGAATAATGTTTTCTGCTACCTGAGAGGATTCTTAAAGCAGCAGTGGTCATTGAACTGCCTGCCACGTGAAGAATGTTAGGTGACTAAATCTGTTACCATTAAGAATGAATCAGTCAATAAAAGATGCTATAAACAACCTATTAACAGCATAACCTATTGTTGGATTTCCAAGCTTGCTATTGTAAATACTTCATAAGAGAATTATGCTTCCTTGTGGGGATTACGCCATTTGGTCTACATTTATTCCTGCCAAGTTGACCTCTATTATTTGGAAACTTCCTATAAATTCAGTGTGAACTGAAAAGACATTTGAGCAGTTAAATTCTTCTTTTCTCAAGCACAGTGGTAAAGGTGTGGAAGTAAATCAGGGTTGGGATTTAACATTTTTTTTCAAAACATAAAAATTTCCTTTTTTTTCTGTAAAGATGTTTCAACATGTCATTTAATAAAGTTGAAAGGTGTAGCTGATCATTGCATATAGCTGTGGGGAAAACATTCCTCTTCTCTGCAGTTCCACTGAGTACAATACTTAAAAAACAATCTCGTGAACTGCAGTGACAGGGCACTTGCAACTAATGGATGAGTTCAGTTTAATTAAAAGCAAGGGAAGTACTATGGCTGGTTCAGCATCAGGCTGAGAGCTTCACTTTATCCAAAATAGAACAGAATGCCAAGAGTGAAAATAGCTCAGTACATCACTTATCTTCTTGTCAGAGGCAACTGGAACCCTTGCAACACTACTCCTCATCTTAACCTAACCAGAAATTGCAGCAATAGTATTATTATCCATGCCTCAGTAATGCTGCTTGCGCTTAGCTGCCATGTGTGATTCAACCTATACAGGCAAGTGGAAACTTCTTCCCCAAAGTGGCCTTCTTTGTGTCTTCCTTCATGTTAGTGCTGGAACTTGGAAGCAAAGTTGACACATACGTTTCCTATTTCCTGTATGCAACCTGTTTCTGAAGAGTGACCCTCTGTTTTTCATCTCTCTTGATTCTCTCATTTAAACAATTCCTCAAAAACCATTATAAGGTCATTTTATAAGCATGGATTCCTTGACTGAATTAAACCAAACATATTTGTGCTAGCTCAGGATTAAATTGACTGTTTCCAATGTATCTTCAACATTACTGTTTTTGACTTTGCTAGAATTCTGCATGGACATCTCTTAGCTGAAAAAAACAAGAGTTTACTTTGTAGAAGAGCATATTGCATGAAGCCTTCTGCTGCCCAGACACACCCATGCTTATTCAATGGACAAAATAAAGGAACAGTTGTGACAATCTGAGGAATCTGTTTATGTACATGTTATGCATGCGGACTGATATCACAGCCTCTCCATCTGCAGCTGTAAACTCTGTTTAAACTATGTGGCTGGCTTACTGTCACTTTCCCCATCTGCAAGCTCAGAAGGAGACAAGATAAATCCTTGTATTAGATAAAAACAGAGCTAGAACAAAGGCCACAGAACTTTCAAGCTTATATATATCTCAGAAAAATACCCCTTGGATATGTTTGACTCCCTTTAAAAGCAGAGACAATTTTAAAGTCTGGATTTAGGAGGGAGAACCATAAACAAACAAAATAAATAGTGGGAAGAGCTGATTCCTTTACTATTTTTAAAACAGTGCTTGATTAAGATATGGAAAGGATTTACATGAAGTACTTGCTAGAGGTGGCTGTGGCTTACATCCAGGAGGCTCTTTGGAGATGTCGTACATGTTTGGAGAATGCTTATAAAATCAGGATTCCCATAACAGAGTTATGAGAATGTCTGTGTGGGTTGCTTTGCCTTGAGGAAGTGCGGGACAGGCCACAGAAATACATTAAATGAAAGGAAAACATATGGCTCCAAATGGTGGCATCCATATACAACAGCCTGGTGTAAGGCCAGCTATAGATGAGGTTGTCAGTATCAAAAAATAATAAGCTGATTTTAGCTTACAAAAAAATGCTGGTTAATCCAGTACCTCAGAGTTCCTGGCTATGTAAGTCCTTACTGATGTGAGCCACCGCTTCACTTTGGGAAGTTTTCCTTTTGTTTACCTTCAGTACTACACTTGATGATGTATACTCATTTTGCCTGTTCATCACTCAGTGCTTGAAGTCATAATCTTTCTGTTTGGGACATCACAGTTGTTATGCTGGTCATTTAATAAAGATGATTTGTGTAAATTGTACTAAATTCACAAATATTCTAAAGGAAAGTTATTTCAGTTGTAACAGGTAACTTTACTGTTACATAAATTACAAATGTCTCAAATAGCTTTAGATGAAAAACAAGAAGCAACAACTTCTTGCACTACAATAGTACCCACAGATCCTGGTTTCTCAATCTGGGCTGAACTATATAAAAAGACAAAGGAGAACAACTCAGTCTAAGATGACAAACCATATAGAAAGAGAGGGATTAAATGATCAGCTGAGAGTACAGAGCAAGTCAGGAAGAGAAGGAAATTAACCTAGATTTTGTAGTGTCTCAAAAAAAATTAATTCAGTCACAGGATTTTCTAAGGCTGATCCCTAACTTCACAGTTAAAGGTAAGAATTTTTTTGCCCTTTTCTGGGTTTTAATAATATTTACATATAAAAGAGGTGTCAGAAAGATCCAAACTGACTTTCTGTGTTAAGTGCCAAAAAGCCTTGCTTCAGGCTCTTTCCAATTTGGCTCTTTCCAAAAGTTTTCTGTGAGGCTTTCCATCATTCTTTAAGGGAAAGAAAATGAAATCAAACCAACAACTTAAGCTGTATTTTCTCTTCTGCTAAATGTTGTTTTGTACTGCTCAATTCAAAATAATTTTAGAAATCTGTTAAGACAAAGTACTCAAACATAAATTAGACAAAAATATTGGATAATTTGTAGTATCTTACAGCTGGATCTGGTTCTCACTGAAAGATAAAAGAAAAAAAATTCTTATGTTTCCAACAATATTTTTAGCAAATTAACAACACATTAAAACCCTCACATTTTTCCAGATCAGCACTGCATTTTTGCCACAGTTCCTGGCTGGAGGAGCCTCCTTTGATTAGTCCTAGAGACTAATCTTTTTCTTCGGTCATATGAAAAGAGTAATCTATTATTTAATCAAATAAAGACCACTGAGATGTAGAAAATCCATAGTTTTCTACATCAGGGTGCTTTATCTTGTCATAGCTGAGCATGATCCCATGTGTTTATGTGTCCTACTTCAAGAAACAGTTTGTAAGCTCCAAACACTCAAATATTGACATGTACTCCCACTTCCGGCAGCTTCAAGTCTGTAAAATCTAACATCACAGCAGCCTGGCTTAAATGTCTTGTGAGTAATGCACACTCAGAAACACCCAAGTATGAAGACTGTTCCATCAGAGGATCAGCTGCACGTATAGCAGTACCTTCTCCCCCATACTAACTGCAAGCCTAGAGGCTGCTGATTATGCCTTCATTAAACATAAACACAGCCAGCTAGAAGGACAAGGCAAGAATGCTGAAACCCAAATATGTCAGGTTAAAAAGGCACTGTTTTCTAGAAACATCTGCAAATTTTCTAACAAATATTTTTTCTGAATGTTAAAAGTTTTACTGTGAGAGTGATGAGACACTGGAACAAGCTGCACAAAGAAGTTGTGGCTGCCCCATCCCTGGCAGCCAACCTGTTCAGGGCCAGGCTGGATGGGGCTGTGAGCAACCAGGTCTAGGGGAAGGTGTCTGTGCCTATGGCAGGAGGATTGGAACTAAATGATCTTAAGGTCCTTTCCAACCCTACTTATTCTCTGATTCCATAATACTAAGTGCGGGTTAGACAAAACTAAAACTTTTTTCAAAGGTGTACCTGTATCAATTACACAAGAATACGAGAGAAATCACTAGTGTATGCATACGTATGTGTAGAAGGGGTTCATTAAAATGTCAAAGAAGGAAAATATATAATCTGGAGGTTTCTATGTGATTCTGATAAAGAACTATATGAGGTGTTTTCTGTGATATGACAGTCAAACTAGTCAAAGGAGGTTTTTAATTTTCCTCTGACCTATTAAAATAACAGTATCTTTAGTTGTATCTGATCATCTTCCTACCTAAAAACTTTATGGGTCCATCCAAAGTTCACTGATGCCTCATGACCCAGCAGTTCTTTCGTGTTATTATGTCCTTGTCTGCCCAAACATAAGAAATAATTCATTTGATTTGATTGAAATAATAAAAATATGAAGGAATTGTGACTGCTACTGGTTAATATATATGGATAAAGTAAAACATTTTTAGTTGAAAAAATGTAATTTTTCAGAATTTCAAAATTCACAATTCTGGACCTGCTTCAGTAATGGCATTCTATCTACAAACAAGGTTTTGCTTTTCAGTATTTTATTTAGTGATGCATTGCAATTTATCAGGGTGAAGATTACCTTACTTTACTTACATAAAACTGTTTAACACACGCATATTTTAAATGAATAATGTTACCTTGCCTCCACACTTACTCTTGTGCAAAAGTCAGCATAGACATAGATATATTGCCCATGTGGGTGACTCTGGGGATACTGTGCATCATATTCTTAATCTTTGGCAATTACTGCATTAGATCTGTGGTATTTAACACTATGCAAAATCATAGAGGGCATATCAGATAGGGAATAGACTAGATGTGTTCACCCTGCTCACTGTACAGAAGTATGAGAGAAAGTAGACACTGAGGTAAGGAATTTTACACAGCTCAAGGTGAACTACATGTACTTGATAGCTTAGGCATCTTTGGTCAACATCTCCATTTCTGGGACTGATGTGTGCAGAAACTGGCTGGTTCCCAGGGATTTGATGGTGAGTATGTGGTTCGTGCAATAATTTCAAGAAAGTAGGCTGATCTTTCAGAGGGAAAATATAGGTGGATGGGTAAATGCATAAGTGGTTACAAGTCTGTTTCATATAAAAAATGTCAGCTTGTACGAACTACCACATGTCAGGGGAAATCAAAAGGATGAAAATGTACATGAGCTGAAAGCCTGTCACTAGAACGGTACTGTGATTCAGTGCAGGAAAAACACTTTTCTCAATAATCTGCATTAACACAGTTACCTTATGCAGGAAGGGGCAAATGTTCTCGTCTTTTACAGTGTAAATCAACCTTAGTAATTTTTCGATAGAAATAAAGTTTTGCTGACAAGTGACTCCATAACTAAGGATTCTGATAGTTTCATTATGAACAGGATATTTAGCTAGATAGTCTTATTACCATGACAATCCTTATGCTGTGGCTATTAAAATTAATATTAAATTCCTATGCAATGGCTATTGCAATTAGTATGAAAACTAAATGATAAGCAGAAAGTCACAATAACAGAGAACTAATAAAGGGAATCTAGACAAGCAGATGAAATTAGCTGAAGCAGAAAATGGCTAGAACAACAAAACCCTGGATATCCCATTTCTTTTTTCAAATGCTGGTAGACCTAATGAGAAGTTATTAAATACTCATCATTGTATCTTGCATGAATAGTACAGTACATCTTGATGCTTTGAGGAACATTCATGAGGTAATGACACAAAAAGAAAATGGCCACCTACTAAATCTGTTACAGAAAACAGTGTGCTAGGGGGACTATTGAAGCACTCATCTTGTCCAGCATGAGACTTGAGGGCATTACAGCACAAACCTGATGATGGATACTGGGAGGAAAACATGCTGTTTTAAGGGTCTTGTGGTAACAAATCTTAAAAACATCATAATTTTACATTATTGTTTTTCTCCTGAAGATTAGATCAACGGTAATTTAGATTGGTGTGAGAGGACATGGCTGTCAAGCTTCATTTAGTTTTACCTGGTACCACTAAGCTGTGGTAATTCTGTAATTTGTTACGTTTAATGGTGGCATATTTCTCACTTTATACTTGAAAATATGTTATCTATGTATCTCTCTATATTGTGCTGTTTCCTGTTTTATAATTCATTAGGTAACAGAATGTTATTAAATTCAACAAGCCAATAGAAATACATATGAAATATAAGCCTGAAATATCTCCAAATAATGTGGGTTAAATTAAGTGACATGCGAAAGTGCATGTATGTCTGAGCCTTTCACTGTGTAACCTTCATTTCACCTGATTAGAAACCAGTGCATACCATTGTAGATCGATGTCTGAGGAAGTTAAGCAAAAAGAAAAGTAAATTTAAATAAATAAACAATTTTGTGATTAAGTCAATGGTGGTAATATATAACTCGAGCTATCAGTTCACTGAGAGTATCTTCAGAAGAAATTTTGTCATCCGCTTCAAGAGGAAACCACTCTTAAATGACAGAAAAGTTTCTGTTCTCCTGGTGCTTTCAAAGTCAAAAAAAAAAAAAAAAAAAAAAAAAATCTGGCTTTTATAGTAGTAAACCTTCTCATTATTGTTGAGCACCACATATTTTCCAGGAATAGACCTGAAAGAGGTAATTTCTGCTACACAGGACAATCAGTAATTATGTGGCAGGTAGGGTCTTCTACACAGAGTAACATTTCTAGCTTTCAATATCTAAACAGTTCCCCATAATGATTTCACTTGTATTCTCCAGCTCCTCAGAACACATACACAAATGAACTTCCCGAAAAAAGTGAAAGAGGGAATTGGGAAATCAAACATTTGACCTGGTAAATGCTGTTTACTCACACACTGTTTTTGCCAGGCAAATCTCAGCTGAAATGGATTCCAGAGAATAAATGAACTATTCTTGCAGTAAGCACTATTACACACCATTTGTTACCAGCTAGCTGGTGTGAGGGGAAAAAGTCACTCAAATCTTTGCTTGTTGACCTTTTTACTTAGCTATAAACGGGCCCCTGATCTCTGCAGGGTCCTAGCCATCGGGTACTTTAGTGTCAAGCACTGATACAATGGGGTCAGGACAGTCACAAGAATGTGATACTTAATCCTTGGTTAACTGAGGTTCAGGCCAGTTTCACAGGGTTTCACAGGGAAATCAGGTGAAAACCAGAAAAGTAGGGAGCTCAGAGGATCCACACTACCAGTGGCTGTGGGCTAGGCAGGAAGGCTAATTGGACTTGAGGACTGAAGGAAAACCCCAGTGCCTCCTCACCCAGCCATTCCTACACCTTCCTGTGCTAAAACAGTCCACAGGCTTACTCAGATGCACAACTCCAGACCGCGCAAGTCATCACGTGATTAAGTCTTCCTGAACGTTACCTTCGCTCCAGAGAGTTCGTGAAAAATCCCGAATTTCTACAAGATCTGTGCGTCTCTGGTGTTGCCTTTCGGTTCAGTTCGCCCTTTAGACAAGAGAAAGAACGGACAGCGGTAAGCATCGCCCACCCCGTGCATTGGGATGTTCCCTCTTTGCGTTACTGTTCCGGCCGGACCCCAGGTCTCGCTGGGACCGGCGGCCCCGGCCCGTGACACCAGCTCCCACGACCCCAGAGCCCAGCGGTTCCCATGGCAACGCCTCAACACATGCAAATCATCTGCGGGCTGCCGGGCGTCGATTGGCAGAAGCCATAGTTTTGTCGCGGGGAGAGGGCCGGAGCCCGATTGTGGCTGGAGCGGGGCCGGGGTCGGAGCGGGGCCGGGGCCGGGGCCGGGACAGGGGCCGGGGCCGCGACAGGGACAGGGACAGGGGCAGGGCAGGGCAAGGCAGGGTAGGGTAGGGGCGGGGCACGGGCACGGGCACGGGCACGGGCACGTCAGAGACAGGGCAGGGGCAGGAGCAGGAGCAGGAGCAGGGGCAGGGGCAGGGGCAGAGGCAGAAGCAGAAGCAGAAGCAGAAGCAGAAGCGGAGGCAGGGCATGGGCAAGAGCAAGGCAGGGGCAGAGGCAGGAGCAGAGCAGAGGCAGGAGCAGGAGCAGGGGCAGGGGCAGGGGCAGGGGCAGAAGCAGAAGCAGAAGCAGAAGCTGAAGCAGAAGCAGAAGCGGAGGCAGGGCATGGGCAGGAGCAAGGCAGGGGCAGGAGCAAGGCAGGGGCAGAGGCAGGAGCAGAGCAGAGGCAGGAGCAGAGCAGAGGCAGGAGCAGGGCAGAGGGAGGGGCAGGGGCAGGGGCAGGCAGAACGGCTGGCTGTGGCTCCAGGACCCTCTCCTTGGAGGCCTTGGGAGGACAAGGGGAGCTTCTAGACTGACCAGCTTTGGGGGCAAAACATGTCTGCTCCAGCCAGGCATTAGGAAAAAGTTCTTTCCTGTGAGGGTGGTGAAGCACTGGCAGAGGTTGCCCAGAAAAGCTGTGGATGCCACAACCCCAGCAGTGCTCAAGGCCAGGTTGGACGGGGTTTTTGTGTAATCTGGTCTAGTGAAAAGTGTCCCTTCCCATAGCAGGGGTATGGGACTAGATAATCTTTAAGGTCCATTCCAACCCAAACCATTCTGTGGTTCTATGGAGGGTTCCCAGTCAGGCTCTACATCCATGGTCAGGGTCTTCTCTCTCAAACTCTTTCCCCTCTTGATTAGGTGGAAAGGGACAAATGGAAACAGAGAAGAGTAAGAGCACAAGGAGCCCTGATTTGAGCTCCTACACAGGCATCGTTCTCATTCAAAAATTCACAGCTTTTGGCCAGATTGTTTCAACGTTTTTCCAAATTTAACTTTTGAAATCTTCATATTTTCCATGGAAATTAATTCTACAGAAACAATGATAAATAATTGTTACAAGGAAACTCTACTGGTTCAAACATTCCCGTGGCAAATGTTCTCTGCTGGCAGTGCAAGCTCACAGTGCTTCTTCCATTCTAACCCTTCCTGCATAACGAACTTCAGTTGTCGGTTACTGAAAACCTTAAAATGCACAACAGGCACCATTTGCTTAGAGTCTTGGCAAGAGCAATGTCCTGTATTCTACTGAGAAACAGAGATCTACTGCAAACAAATTCTAGTATCTGTTTCACATGGAAATATTTGGCACTGCAGGTATGCTGCTAAGCAGACATGAAGCAAACATGTCAAATGGGTTTTTACAACCTCACATTCTTTGACCATCTCCCCTGGCAGTTCTCTAAATCATGTTAATTCCCAAGCCTGAGATACAAAAAAGCAAAATGACAAAGGGCTTACTGAAAAGTAAAATTGGGTTGTCTAACCTGACTGAGTTGTATTGCAACTCATGACAACACCAGTGTGTAAAGAAGAAAGGTGGTAGTAGAGTGGGCCTCCGGATGCTGCGGTATCAGTATGCCAAACAGTTAATTGAAATTTATGGCATATATGGCAAAAGGTGTTTATCAAAAGAATAACACTTGGATTCCATGCAAATAGCATTTAACCTTCATTTAGCCTTAGAGGTTCAAAAAAATTGTATTGCACAAAATTTATTGTCAGTATGACACAGAGCTCCAACCTTTTAACACAATTTAGATGCAGACTGACTGGCTTTCTACCAGCATTTTCAGGATGTTTTGATGTCAGGGAAAATACATGAGAAAATTATTATACCTTCAGTACTGATTCTCTCACACAAGACTGTTAGCTTCAAGTTATTTAAGGCATTTGAAACTGTAATGACTACATGTGATAGACAGGTAAATAAATACTAAAGAAAAATACTGCAGTTACAGAGTCAAAATCCAGAAAGTATTAAGATTGAAGTTACCCTTTGCTTCACAGATCTAACAAAAAGCTATAAAAAGACATAAAAGTATGCTTGCATTTTATAAATACATTCACCTATGTGTCTTCAGAAGTCGCAAAAATATTTTCCTCTGTTGTAAGATCCTAGATGGACCCCATGTTAGTGGTAGACAGACTGTTGTTTGCACATGAGCTGTCTGAGTTATCAGTGCAAATGTCTGGAAATGGCAAGGGCACAGTACAAGATTATGGGGGGCGGGGGGGGAGGGAATCACTCCAAAACAAGAATCCTTTATTATTTTTTACCTTTGAGAAAACAACAGTACCTTCAGATCATTAGAAATGGGTAACAAACTAATACTTCAATTCATATTTAAACATCACCCTCACTCCCCAATCCTTATAAAGTTCTCATCAAGGTGATGGAATATATTTTTTATGTTACAAAAACAGTCAATAAAATAGACTAGTTTAATAAGTTACTATGGTTATAAAACTTTGTAGAATTTTACATAAATCTGTTCATACCAACAATATATTACAAACTGGTGACTGTTCCAGCTGAATTCTTCATTGGCATTTTATGTATGTATGTATGTATATATTTACGGACGTATATATATGTATGTATATGTGTGTAGAAAGAATTTATGTGGAGAATAATATAGTCTATTCCTTTTTTTTTTATCATTATTTTTTCTTGTTACTTAATCAATAACAATGATGATGGCCTGAATATTTTCCAAACAGGAAATTCTCAAAGAACAGGAAAAGTCATAGAAAAGCCATGAGGAAAAAAAATAAGAAATAACACAAAAAATTTCATAGGCTATCAATGTGTCTGAAAATTTTCCAAAGGGTCTGAAGCAAACATCAATAAAAATATTTGTATCTGAGCAAGACAGAAACAGCCCTGATAGAATTACTCTGCAGATATTTTTGTAACCATCATTCCAACTAATAACCCTTTTGTTGCCCTATTTTGCTTCCTGCAAAACTCTGGGTGGGATCATATCTTAAGGTCAACTTAGAAGCAGCAGAGAAAGAATAAACAGATCAAGAGTATGAAAAATGCCTTAAAAAGCATCTTGGACAGGGTGAAGGTGAGAAGTCATCAATTGCTAGGACTTCTTTATTTTTATTGTTTAATATAGTTCATTTGCTCACACAGAATAAATAAATGAGAGAAATCCATTTCATTACACATTATTTCTTCTTTCTAGCTTGCTTTTCTGAAAGTTCTGAAATGCTTTTTATATGGCTTTCCCATTACCAGTGTTTATTTTCTCCTGTGTGTTAAGCAGTAATCTTAGGTTCACTTTTCTTATGTTTTGGTATCTGAAGATTAAAGAAATTGACTATTCAGATCACGAAGTCAGTTGCTTTGAAGGCATTAGTTAGGAGGCCAGTGTATTTATTTTTTGACACTACCTTGGTAGCTGCCACCCTTTTGCTTTACTTTACAGATTAGCATGCAGATGCTCCAGCAAAGCTTACCTTTAAAGCATCTGAAAGAATGTCAGTAACTGAATTACCTTCTGGGTTGAGGAACTTTTCTTTCCAGAGAAAGAAAAAGGTTACACTAAGGCCGAAAGGACCATGTGCCGTGTTTTCATTACCATTTCTAATGGACAGCCAGAAGACAGAAAAGATTATGTTGCAGCTAAAAACACAGTTCAAACATGTACAACCAGATTTCCCTTTGAAGCTGGACGTCTTCCCAGGGAGATGGATATGACTGCAGCTGAAGCAACAGTAATTTTTCACGCCGTGAAATACCGCCACACATTCCAAGGTTGGACTACTCCAAGCAAATTACACAGCATTAATGACATTTCACTGTGTGACCACCTGAAAATAACTAGTGCTTTTTTAACCCCACAACTCTATTACCTCGTAATTATGGTCTTCCAATACCTCTGATACTGCTTCTCATTAACAGAGATTGTTAAGGGAAATGTCAAATCCTCTAAATTAGTACAATTAAGACAAGAAAGAAATTCCAAGACTCAATTTTGAAACTCCAAAATACAATAAGGGGCCGGGAAGCATCCTCATTTTTGGAATGAAAGAAAAACCCAGTATTTAGAGGAAGCAACAAAAGAATAAATTGCAGTATGAAGACTGTGAAATTATTAACTTCCTGGAAAAAAATCTACATAAAGAAGTATTTTTATTAATGCATGAATTTCTCTCTCTTGGCAAAAAAGGGGTAACATTATTAGTTATGAGAGACATCTATACATAATTTTTTCCTGTGAATGGTTGTGCGGTGATTTAGCCTTTAGTCATACCCTGCTCACTCAATCACAAAGGAGGCAATTTATATTGCCCTGGATACTACTTTTAGTTTACACTCCCTCTTCAGGACTGTTGTTGCAGTACATGGTAACCACGTTTGTTGGCCCGCCTTCACAGAAGGCAGCCTGAGAATCATCACTCCTCACACACCAGAGCTCTCTGCTGCGAATTTCCTCCCCTGACTGCCAAGAACATCAGATGAATTGGATTTGCAAAAATCGGAACTCCTCGCCTCCAGCTCAGGGCAGCCCAACACTCCTCTATACACACTATACATTTCTTTCAGTCCCCTCGGAGTGGCTGACTCGTTGCAGCCTCATGCAGTCTGCCGTTTCACTCTGTCTTGCTTCACATTGCATCCTACACAGGCAGGCACTGTTGCCGAAAGCTGTCCCAAGGGCTGGAATTCTCTTGTCTCCACGGCAGCCTTCTCTACCCTGTTATTGTACCACAGAGCTGCCAATAAGCCTGTGCCCCTAGCCCGCTAGCATCAATACCTAGATGCAAACTGGAACAGCAGCGTGTCAGCTGCAGGAGAGCACAGTTATACACAGTACACTTCATAATGACAAATTTTCTCAAGAATAGATGCTCACCCTTCCAGTCTGTCATATTACTGGAGTCTGGACAGAGGATGTCCTTTCTTTCACACAACTTTTGTACCTAGCTTGCACTCTTCACTTATCTTTCTCATCAAGAAAATAATAGGCAATGAAGGCCTCCAGTAATGCAGGAAAAGATTAACAAAACACCAACCAAAAAAAAAAAAAAAAAGAAAAAAAAAAAGAGGCTGAAGCTATATAAAGTGGAGTTAAATTTAAGAGACTTAAAATAGCAAGGAATAAATTACCAAAGGATAAACTAAGCTGATGCAGTGAGTCTTCATCCCCTCAAATCTCCAAATCTAGTCCACCTGCCTTTGGGAAAGGCAAGCCTTCAGATAGCTGCAGAATTAGCTGGATGAAATACTATGGCCCATGTTACACAGAAGGTCAGACTCATAATCTGTTGATCCCTTCTGGCTCCAAATATGTGTCAAGTAATTCTTTCTAAGTGGTCCCCACAGGGATTTAAGCCTTGGTGACTTAAATCCCTACCATTTCTATTTGCAGTTACATGTTAAAGATTATTTTTTCCTATCGGCCTCTCACTTCTAATTTCTTCACAGTATCCTCTGTGAACCCATAACAATGGGTCTCCAAGTAGTACAGCTACAAGTGATTCCCTATCCTTTGCCTTTTTCCATCCATTAACTGCATTGGAGATTAAATAAACCAGGAATAATGCCAGTAGAAAGGACTGATTTCCAGTTCTTCCTTAAAAATCCCTCTTCAGCAAGATCCAGAATTTAATTACAGCCAAAACAGACAAGAACTGCACTTAGACCAGTTTTTATCCGTACTTCTAAGCCAAGATGTCACTAAAACAACAGCTGCATATTATAAATTTGACATGGGATCTAAAATCTCTCTGCACTGAACCAAGCAGTGAAGAAAGTCAGAGATTCTCCAGTCTTTGGATGTATCTGAAAACACTACAAGGCCTCCAATGTGCAGTCTGTCAAGGCATTGGAGTAAACATATGCCAAACATGTAAAACATCAGCCGAGTCCTTTCCTGAGAACATGGATTTATTTTCTGAAAGAAACCAAGCAGTGTCTTGGTCTGAGGAGTAGAGAGATCTTTGCAAGATCAGCAGTCCCTATGTATTCATAATAACTGTAAGCATCAGTCACTGTCACATTGACCACTAGTACTCTTTCTTCCGCCTTCCTCCTTTTTCCATTTTGTAATCTTTCCTTGACTCTTACTTTTTTCTATACCACTTTCCATTTATACTGTATATCCTCCTAACTCCCGACTTTTCTAATGCTGTTTTCTTCTCCTGTGGCAAACCTACCAGTGTCAGCTTCCTTATCCACCCTCTTTTCTCTTTTCCCCAGTTTGCTTTCCCTCTCATTTCACTTTTCAGCATGCTCTCCCTTTTGTCCTCATTGCCCAGCTGTACCATTTGAGCATTTTCTCTCTCCTTTCTTAGCCACTTCTATTTCAGTTATATGTTCATGACGCAAACATCTACACTTACTGTCTGTCTTTGTCAGGGACATATCCATTTACCATTCAACTGATATGAGTGTTGTGTGATTGGAAGCACCATGTTGAATTCACCTATGCAAAAAACACTTCCAGTTCTTCTTCAGTATATCTGCTACTTCCTCTCAGTCATGTTCTAGCGTCTTTAGATACCACCGTAGCCCACAACTTTTCCGTGATTTACCATCCTTCTCATGATTTTGTACTCAGTCTTTCCTGTTGGAGAGAAGCAGTGGAATTAAGGACAGCATGGGAATTACTTACAATTGGCACTATTTGCTTAAGTCATCCTTCCTGCCTGCTAGGAAGCAAGAACAGCATCTGTACCACTCTTCTTCTTACAGACTGGTCAGAAGAGGTGGGGAACATGACAAATCTGAGCACAAGGAGAGTTGCTCCAAAGAGATGAGTTGAGGGCTGTACAATAAGGTTTCTGAGAACACTGTGGCCAAGATAGTGTAGGAGAAACCAGAGGGTGTTCAGGGAAATGCAACCGGCCACAAAATGCTTCTGAAAATCAGAGGGCTGGATGAAATGAAGGGCATGTCCTTTCTTGTAGGAAGGTAAGCCTCACAGGACAAAGAGGCCCGTTAATATTCTTGCTATAAGTGGATTTAAAGCCATGATAATGGAAGACAACAAAGTTAATCTTTTATTCATTTTCTCCTCTGAAGTTGGTCCTCACATATTGACCTCTCTGAGCACCTTCCTAAGTATTTTCCCTTCCTGTATCACCCTCAGCCCCTTGTCTGCATAATAAACTGGGCAGCTCACTTCACATTCCCTAAGCTCAGAGGATTTCCTTGCCCCTTCCAAGTCCTGTATGATGCAGGCATGCCAGACAAACATTTAGACCTCAAATGTACTTATGTGGCTTCTTGTTTTCCCCTTGTGTGGCTCTGAAGGGTTATGAAAATAAGAGGCCAAAAAAATTCATGCCAGCAGTAATTCTAGCCCCACCCTGCAGAATGGGCAGACACCACATGGCTCAAGGAACAGCCAGATTTCATGATTACATTTAAATAAATGTTGACAGTTGAAAAGACTGCTCTGTTTCTCCCAGTTTTTCTCTCTCCTCATGTTCCTTCACTGCAGGGGGCTATCAGCATCTTTGCTAACTTGGCTGCAGCATGACACAAGGAGACTGCTCTGTAGGAACAAAAAGTTCCTTTAAAAACTTGAAAATATGCATGTAACAAAGCAGCATTAGTAAACAGGATTTCAGCAAGTACCACAATGCCTAATGATATTGGGGGTTAAGAAAAGGCATGGATGAGGTGGGAAGAACCAGCTGGTTTTCAAAATATTTTAAGTTCAGTGTTTGCCAAGAGCTGCAGGAGTGAGACAAAACCAGTAATACTAATAATAAAAAATAAAGGATTTGGAACAGTATATCACTCATTTTGCAGGCGATTTGAGTATTTTGTTTGTTCTTTTTTTTTTTTCTGGACTTGGCTACAGGTACCTCTAGTATTATCCACTCAGGAATTTATAGTTGTCTTTTGTTGAATTGTTTACAAGGTGAGTGGACAGCACATTTCTGTGTCTCTTTATCTCCTTGTAGTTTTTCTCATCCTTAATTCTATGGTAAACTTCTATACTCTGCATCTGACTGTATACGAACATTATTTTTGGGTATTACCAGAATGAAATGGGAACTTGAATGGATCATTACAAGAGAGTAATTTTTCTTGCCTGTTTAGGACAGGAAAGGGAGATACTGCCTATAAATGAAACCTATTTTTTAAGTTACATAAACTCACAAAAAAATGCAAAACTATGCTCAATCTTCTTGTTTTCTGAGAAATGAGAATAAGAGTAGTTTGCTCAGCCATTTCACTTTAGCTTCACTGTCCACTCTGATCTGAATGTTGTCCATACAGATTAAACAGGGTATGTGAGGTTATTTTTAAGGGACATTGCATAGTCACATAATTTAGAAAAGTTTACATTGTTTGGAAATCCAGTTGAAAATTTTGCAAATCATATCTGTGTGGTTTGTTTTATAATTTTCTCAATGGCAAATCCTGCAATTTTTATTTTTGTTTTGTGAGTTACTAAACAAATTTGCAGTGTAGCTCAGACCTCATTGTAACTCATTACTATTACTTCTTGAGATTGCTTGTATTACAACAACAAAAATGTTAACAACCACCTCGTAATAGCTAGCTGCCAACTATAAAAAGACTATGATTTATTTGTATTTTCCACTTCAGTATTTTTTTAGAGGTGAGAATGAGGCTCGTGTTCTCATTGGCTTGGCATCAGTTATAAGCACAATACCACAACGAAAATTTTTGAGTCTATTAATAAAACATGGAAGTTCTTTGATTGCTAAAGGCAGTGTATAAGCTTGTCACTTTTGGATATATACTCAAGCAACATTACTTTTCTTTTCCTTTCACATCTGATTTTCTCTTCTCACCTCCCATCATTCTCTCTGCTACTTCTCTGTAAGCATGGGTTGCCAGTGGCAGACCTTTGCAGCTTCACCTTCAAGATGCTTGAGGATGTTTTGAAAGGTAAAAAGAGAACAATAGCATTGTATCAAGGTTTTATGGACAGCTCAGTGTTGTTTGACTCCTATATCATCTTTGCAGATGGAAAGATAACAAGTATTGAGTAACCAAGTGGCATGAGCATATTTCTCCATATACTCTTCACTTGACTGTTTGTGAGTAGCGGATCTCTACTACTGATTAACTGTGCCACAGAAGATGAGACAGTGCAGCTGGCTCTGCAAGAGCCTATCCAGGGTTGTTGAGCTATTATCTTTGGGCAAACTACAAGAGTAGTGCAGCAGTTTTAACACAAACTATGGCATAGACTTGGACTGGGATTATCTCAGTGGAGAGCCAGAGCTATTGTCTCTGCACCGTGCACACTTAACCAGTGCTGTGAAACAATCTGGAGGTGCATCCAAGGGACTCTTCTTTTCCAGCTGTGGCCAGCAGATTTTATGTGCTTGTGTTCGTGACATATCAAGTATGATCTGTCTCCTACTATGCTTCAAAGCACTCTAGATTCCTAGAAAGCTTGTTAGCTCTGTTGCAATGCAGTACACTCAGACAGTCAGTTCAGGTCGGGTGCTGAGTCTGAATAATTAAGTTCTCCTCCAGTTTGGAGTGTCAGGAGGGTGCAATGTAGAGATACTGTTAGGTCTGGCCAGTCTTGGTTCCATGACTGTTCACAGTCCTTGCATCATCCATGGTTTTCTACTATTGGGAAAATGCTTGTTTCTTTCCGTCAGATAATGGAGAATTCACCGTAATTATTTTTGGCTGGTGTACTGCTGTTAAGAGCTATTTCAATGTGGTGTAATACAGAATAGGCTTCTGCCAGCATACGGTTCCTTTGTTCTGGAGAAAATGGTGTGACTGAAGGTCAAAGTAAGAGACCAGAAACCCCAGTAAAAGTCCTTTCAGCCTGATGCAGGGCAAACGCTTGAATCAATGTCACTTACTTGTCACAACAGTGTCCTGGGGCAGGCAAGTCAGGAAATCTGTCTGTTCATGCTTAACCTGCTCTGCTCAAAATGCATCAACAGCTACTGGGACAGAAGGACTTTCGAACCTGGTGGTGAACATAATCATCTTCTGTAACAGTGAAGCACCAGGCCTAGGAGTTGAGAGCAGATCTGTCTCAGCACTTCCTAGCCTGCTGGGCAGGGAGCTCTTCTTTGCTTCTAAGTGTTCAAATCACCAGCTCCTGTGACCTGAGAGAGACATCAGATCTGCAGCCTCTGTATCACTGCCTGGTCTGGACCCTTCACTAATGATTAAAAGCACTGCCATCAGCATTCACTGTCTCAAAAATATGTGAAATGACTGCATGACTTCTTTTGTGGAGGGGAGTTTATATGCCTGGGGGAAGAAAGACGAAACAATCTGAAAGGCACTAAATGCAGTTCAATCTGAACAACACGTATATGTTTACTTCTTTTGTTCAACAGGGTAAAAACATCCATTATTTACAATATAATTGATGTTCAAATTTCATGGTAGCTTTCCTCTTTTTTCTCGCATACATGTCCCTACCACTGTATTCTTAAGCCTACATATATATATTGACTTCTGCAATCATTGCTTACAGGCCTGTCTTTATGTTATATGACACAACAAATAGAATTTACTTTCATCCATTTTGTGAAGAAAGGCAAAACCCCATCCTTTTCAAAGTCTAGCCACTGGACTCTAGCAAGGTGCTCTGGAGTAGTTTTATTGTGAAAGAATGTTAAAAAAATGTGAAACCTTCTACACTGGCATAACATGAGAAGACCCTACAGAAATTGAAATGCCAGACTAGCTAGCTGGAATTTGCCTGCGTTGCTGACTGGAAAGGGGGAAGAACAGCACACATTCCTACTCCAGAAGGAAAAACCTGGTTGTGACTCAGACAGGGGAGAATTTTTTCCAAGAACAGTTCATCCTACTGAAACGAAGACACACAGGCCATGTTGCCAAGGTCATTGACAGTTTTGTTTATCTGATCCTTAAAGGAAAATTACTAAGTTAAAAGTTGTGGGCTATATCCTCAATGGGGCAAGCTGCTGCAGCTCCAGTGTAGCCACTGGAGGCACTTGACATCACAGACACCATGCTGTTTCTTAGGAGTTCTTTTCTCGAGTTATTTGAGTTTTGCTTTACATCCAGTTTTCATAATCTAGCTACAGCTGATTTCTGAAAGTCAAGCTGTTTCACAGTCGGGCTTTGCTATATGTAATCCTGTAACTGCATGGTTGCAAAAAGAGTATTAAGCACACACACAAAAAAACTTGCTTAAAGAGATGACGATATAATGAACTAATTTTATTAGTGTCTAAAGCAATTCTGGGCCGTAACTTCATGCCACTTGCTATCTTCTACCTCCTCCCATTCACAATTGGCTGTTGTTAAATGACTGCTTTTTTCCTCCTTTCATGTACACACACACACACACACACACCCAACTCCTTAAAGCCTAAAGATAATATGTCACATTTATTAAATGTTGAGTCCATGCAAGGTATAACCTCCCTACAGAACAATCTTTGTTATCAAGAAAGGGAATCTCCTTGCTGGAGGCAAGCATTTGAAGAGAACTTACTACTTTAGTTACTGCCATTTTTGTTCGTCAGTGTGATGACTTCCCTCCATAATTTAAAATTCATGGGATTTAACTCCAGCGAAGTGTCAGTGATGAGCTCTCCATATTTGCCTTCTGAGAGAAAAGCACTCCTTGCTGGCCAGTAAGGAAAGGTACAAATGTCCCAGATTCACTGGGTGTAAATTTGACTAACCAGCAAGTGTTTCATACTCCTTATTACTTTAGTGTTTTTCATGCCTACAGTGATCCAACAGGACAGATTCAGAAGAGTCCTAGGATCTGAAGTTATTTGATTTTTCAATAAAACAAGAGATCCTCATGCACTCAGATAGCTGGCATTTTAAGAATCCCAGCCTCTGATGAGAATTTTCTATACCTTTTAGCTCTAATTTCACACCTGAAGGGTAAGCTTGGCAGGGCAAGTTTTCTCTCTGCTATGACCAGGGCATACAGAAACCTACTCCTCAATTGAAACTTGCTGCCATTAGTAAAATATTAAATAGCAATCAATAAGGAGTAACCTTCTGTGCAATTGTCCGCTTGACTAAAGCCATGAAATCCGGAGTCACTTTGATGCATCACAGGTCCTCTGGAAGTATAATGCATGTATCATGGGAAAACCTGACATATACAGTGTAACCACAGAGAGTTTTATTTGCAAACATATTACATATTATTAACTGATCAAAATCCACAGTGTAACATTGATTAGACTCAGTACTTTTGAGCCATTTATCCCAGCATGACAGCTCCTGGCAATACTCCACAGAAAAACTTTTGTGTAGGTTATCACTTCCACATCTTCTCATCAAGAATAGGTTCCAGGCTACAACCACATGAAGCCAGTCAGTCAGAGGCCGCTGGCATTTTATGCCTGACCTCACTATTGCTTAATAAAACATTTTCCTGTTTTGGAAAACACTTGGCTATCCAAAATACAAGCAGAGACCCTAGTAGTCCCTTCAAATAGCCTCACTGTGAAATACAGCTCAAGGGAAAAGTATACTGAAGGTTTAATAACAAACATATTTAGAAAACAGCAACTAATCACATGGGAAACCACATATTTCATCATGCTACTCTATGCAAGATTTTTTGTTGCAAAACAATTACTAAATCAAAGTGTTGATTATTGAGAGACTTCTTTTATGACTAGATGTTGTCCTTAGTAAGATTACTTATAAGACCTACACAAATTATAGACTTTATCAGACAGCTTTGTCTACAAGCAGCCTCTGAATATCCCTAAAAAGATTCAATAAATTCTTCTCCAAATTTATAATAAGGCCATGTCCATTAAGCAGTCAATTTTTGTTGTTCTCCTGAGAGACTGCTTACGGCAAATTTGACTGTATTTCCTTTCCTCCTGGTATTGACTTATAATAAAAGAAAAACATTTTTTTCCTCTTTAATGCATTTTCCAAAATTACATCAGTGCCCATCCACTTCAAACAATTTCTAACAAAGACCTTGTCCAGCTGGGTAAACAAAAAGGCTCTACATATATTTTATTGAGCATTTTTTACTTTTTCTTTCTTTTTTTATTGGGAAATATTAAGGCAACACCTCCTGCCACTACTCAGATGAGTAATTATTTACATGTTTAAACTGAGGTACAGGTGCTTTTACTATCATAGCAGAAGTTAAGAAAAACATCTCAGTGTAATGAGCTTGCAACCTCACATGAAAATATGGCATTAATATGCAACACATACATGTCTCTGAAACAATAAATACTGATAACAAAATGAAACTGCTCCTGCTGATACACCTCTCATAAAGAGAAATATGAGCAGTAGAGTGTATCTTTGCTTGTTCTCTTTTTCGGCAGATTAAACACAGATCATTCTCAAAGTCGATAAACAGATTTCCTGAGTTCACAGGAAAAACAGGTAGGAACTCAGGCAGCAAACTCACTGCCCCTAAGAGAAAGCTGGTCTCATCCCCAGCCGCTGAGGGCATGCACTTTGAATACGCTTAGAATGAAGCTCTAAGCATAGACTTCGAGTTTTTGTTTTCTTAATTAAAAACATAAAATCCAAGGAAACAAATCCAATATGAGCAATTCTTTTTTCTTTGGTGCTTTAAGCAGATTTTGTTTAAAGCTCTGTTGGACTCCATTTGATTTTAAGGAAAAGAAACCCTGTTCCTAAGGACAAGATGAGGCAGGGTGGGCATGGGAAGAGTGCCGCTGTTTATGGATTGGTCTCAGCAGCTGAGGTTCCCTGCTTTTTTCTTTTAAAGACATAAAGACAGCTGAAAATAAGTTGACACTACAGAGGAAAGACTTCATTTGACTTGTTGCATAGCCCTGAAATCCTCTTCAAACCAAATCCAGCTTTCACTTACATTGTCATGGTCTCACTGGAGTCAAATTTTCTTGTGATGTGCTGCTATTCACTAAAGAAAATTGAATAGAAAGGGATTCTTCCTGTACCAATTTTTAAACACACTGATGAGTGCTCAATGCTGCCAGAGTTATTCTGACTGCAGTGTCTCCCCACAGAAACTCCATGATGTCCAGTTTTTTGAATGCTGCAATGTAAATCAGTAATTACTCATTACATGAGGTACTAATTAAGCTTGTGTGTTTCTTTATGACAGTGTTTCACTTTTCCCCAATGACGTGTGTTAGACCATCAGAAAGGCTGGTGACTGTGTAGCTTTAGCATGTATGGCACAGGAGTTCTGGATCTTACTCCCAAGTGGTCTTTGTGAATGATCTCTACAGTCAAGGGTCATTCCTTGTCTAATGACAACTGAGACCTCTGCATACCACCATAGCACTGCCCTGGATAACAGCCAAATTTGCACCATCTGCTCAGCACCTCTCTACAAGCAGGACTGGGATTGAAAATAGGTTGAGAAAGTTCATGGGTTGAGATAAAGGCCAGGAGACTGCTTACAAGTTGTTGCCATGGCCAAACAAGACTTGATAGAGCAAAAATTAACTTACTTTATTGCCAGATAAAATAGATGTAGGTTGTAAGAAACAGGCAATCAACAAAACCATCTTTCTACTTTCCTTTCCCAGGCCCACATTCAGTTCTTCACTCCTGACTCCTCTATCCCACCCTGAGAGGTGCAGGGGTGTTGCAGTCAGTACACAGTAGTTGCCTTTCTGCTGCTCCTTCCTCCTTGCACTGTTTCCCTAGTCCAGCATGGTTACTCACCATGGGGTCCAGTTCTTCAGGATAAACCTGTTCCACCATGGGTTCTCCATGGACTGCAGGGATATCTAACATGGCATGGATCACCACCTCCTCCTCCTTCTCTGACCTTGGTGTTTCCCTGTGCTGTTTCTCACTCTTTTTGTTTTCTCCTTCTCTGTCTTAGGCATATTCTGCCTTTTCTTGTATATGCTTCCCAGAGGAACCATCAGGGTGGCTGAGGGTCTCAGCTGTGTCCTGTGGTGGGTTCGCTGGAGTGGGATGGAATGGCTGTGGCCAGCATGGGGCAGTTCCTTGTCTCTTGTTACAGAGGCCACCTCTGCGGCCCTGCCCTTGCAGAAACCTTGCCATGGACGCCCAGTACAAATTTACATTGTCATCTAAATAAAAACAGCAGCCAGATGTGTATGAATATGCATGTGTGTGTGCTTGTGCATACGAAAAAGAAAGGGATGAAGAAAGAAAAAGGGGAGAGTGTGAGAGCATGAGAAGAAGGAGGAAAGCTAACTTGGGAACTTGTGCACTCCTGACATTAGGAGGCAACGCACACAGCCACAGATGCACTTATTTATGGCAAAAAAAAACATATGCATTTGTGCAGACTGAGCAAGGCTGACACAGCAATCACCTGCCTAGTCAATCTGTACCGTAAAAGAGCCCTCCATTTCTCAGCTAAAGTGCCAAAGCTGAAAAGAACATAGAGGTAAAGTAAAAAGGATTAAGGGTGTTGTACTGCACTTCAGGTGTGGAAAGCAATTTATCGTGTTGGAGCTTGGCTGAAAAATGCAATCTGTTGTGGATAGTTGTGGCTAAAGCATGTCGGATTCAATCTGTTAGAACACACTACAGAAAAATCAGCATCTGTTTGAGATTACACCTATAACAAGTATTCTAAAAAAAGGAATTCTGAAGGCAACTACAGAAACCACAGACTTCAAAACAAGTTCTAAACTCTTGGGACTAATATCCTTCCTTAATACTTAATGTCCTGAGCTTTCCATGAACTATGAGCAACAAAATGCAGTGTATCATGTAGGCAAGGAAGCAGAAATATCTGCTTTTGGGAGAATTCTGAAAATTAAAAATTATTTATGTAATGCAAGCACATTGTGGCTGCACTGACCCTGAGGTATGGTGAAGTAAACAGGGAAACGCTCTCATATTTTTTCTGAAGCACATTAACATTTTCACAAAAAGTGGTTTCCAGTCTTCATCCATTTGGTTCTAGGAGATATTTATTTTTCCTAGTCTCCTATTTTCTTGCCTTTTAAGAACTTTGTTATTTCGCAAAACAGGACTACAGTAAAAATTACTGATAGGAGGAAATGAGAAAAAGGTATTTTTGAAATAGAAAAATGGGGTATTTTTAGACAATATATTTCAAGAGTGGTGCTGCCCTAGAGAAACTTGTCTGACAGTTTCCTGCTGACCCATGATTTGTGCTGGGTCACTCAATGTATATATGAAATAAAACTTCCTCCTGTTTTTAGTACTTATTGGCACACAGAGAGATGCAGTAGATCAAGTACAAACTATTTTAATTCAGTTTTAGGGAGTGCCTGAAGGTCAGGACAAGGGCAAATTGACTAAGCACTGAGAAGATGCCACTATGAATTCTTTTGCTGGACGAAAAGACAATTTATATGGCTATCAACCTTTTACAATTCATAGCAGTACAGTTGCTATTTATATGGTTTGCCAGAAGGTTTGCAATCAGAAGAATCACTTTGTTAAAATACAGTGGTGATTCTTTAGGTCCTTTGTGCTTTCAACTCTTACTGAAACCATACAGAAACACTTTCTAAACATATGCAAATAATTAAATTGCTAAGTAGTCCTTTTACTTAGCAACTGAATTCCGTCTGTTGTGTTGAATGATCATAGCATCACAGAATCATAGAATACCATATTGGAAGGGGAGCACAAAGGTCATCTGGTCCAACCTTTCTAGGCAAAAGCACAGTCCATACTATGTGGCCTATCACCATGTCCAGCTGAATCTTAAAGGTGTCCAACATTGTGGAATCTACCATTTCTCTGAGGAAATTATTCCAATGATTAGTCATTCTCAGTGTGAACAAGTTTTCTCTAGTGTCCAAACAGAATCTCCGCAGTAATAACTTGCACCCATTTATCCTTGTCTTTTCCATGTGACTCCTTCTAAAAAGCGAGTCTCCGTCTTCTTTGTAGCTACCCTTTAAATACTGAAACCTGGTGATAAGGTCTTCCCTGATCTTTCTTTTCTTCAGGCTGACCAAACCCAGGTCTCTCAGCCTTTTCTCATGAGGCTTCCCAGCCCTTGGATCATCTTTGTGGCCCTTCTCTGGATACTCTCCATCCTGTGTATCTTTTTTGTATAGCAGGGACCAAACCTGAACACAGTATTCCAGGTGTGACCTGACAAACACTGAGTAGAGTGGGACAATGACAACTTTGTCTGTGCTGGCGGTGCCCTTGTTGATGTAACCCAGCATCCTGTTGGCTTTCTTTGCTGCACACTGTTCACTCCTACTGGGCTGGTTGTACACCAGTACCCCCAGGTCCCTTTCCACAGAGCTGCTCCCCAGCCTGGTATATTCCAGACTGTACTGTACTCCTGGATTGTGCTTACCTGAAATGAGGCTAAAGTGTGCCAACTATGCTAATACAAGACTATGTGCTACAAAATTTCTTGCTTCGTGCTACATATTTGAGAGTTTCCCCAGCTCATCCTTGTAGTTCTAGCTAAAACAGGTGTGTTTTGCTTCACAAGTAAGATCTCATCTTTACTTTGACTATTAACTGCAGTAATATCTGGGAATAATATCCTTTTCCTGTAAACTAATGCTTTAGTTTGTATGTTGGAAGTGGCTCATGCTGACTAGAAGTCCTGAATAGCAGAGCCACCAAATGCAGCACCCTTCATTGTCAAATTGTGGGAAGAGAAGTGTCAGCAGAGTAGTACAGAACAGTGGAAGAATCATGTACATTTAGTTTGGAACAAAGTGGATTTGATAGGATGGCTTAACAGAGATGCACACTTGGAGTGAGTTGTTCAAAAGAGCAGCCAGAGAATGAAAAAATAAAGGAAAAAAAAAATATGCAATACCTTAATCCCTAAACTAGATGAGCAGTTCAGAGAACATTTTCATTTGGGATAACCTCAATTGAGACAGGAGCATAGAATCATCTTAAGACATCACGGACCATAAGATGGCCTGGAGCACCAAAAAAAAAAAAGAAAAATCTAAGTACCATTTACAGGTATAATTAGTCTGGTTTTGACTATATAAAAATTCTTGAATTTAATTTGGGCTGAGGATATTTCAGGGTGTAATTTTTTTGACAAAACACTATTCTGTTAAGTTATTATTTTAATTAGTTTATATAGGTGAAGAATACACAAATTATAAATAGAACTAACACGTTAGCATTTCAGAATTCTGTTTGTTCATTTATACATGATAACTATGTTGTTTTGACAAGAAATGGCAAGTAATTTTTGCTTCAATCTGTATGATGCAAGTATACAGAGGAATTTACATGGGTGCAGTTGTCACTCATTCATATTATCAGTTGGCTTGTATGCCAAGCCTAACATCCTTTCTTTCATGAACACTTCTAGATATATAGTGGCTGCAATTTATTTAAACACCAATTCTACCTTCATCTCATGTAACATACTGTACCTCAGGCAACACAGCACTCCCTACCTTTGTGCTGTACAGTAGGGTTAGTTAGCAGTGACTCAAAAGAAAGCTATCTCCCACTGAGTTATTATCACCATATAGTGCAGTGTTTCATAGCAGTATACTTTCAAAGTGTCAGAGAGACGATCATATACAGTCTAACTTCTTTTGGACTACATTTAAGATATTGCTTCTCACCTATTCCCTTGCATTGCTTTCACTAATCTCCAGCTATCCATTTAAAATAGTTTTATATTTACAATTTCCTAAATACATCTTATTGAAAGAAAAATATTTGCCATTTTTCAATTTTAATTAAATAAATCACATAACTCAGAAACGAGCATGGAGCACAAAATGCCATGGAAAAACACAATATTTTAAAAGTATAATTAAAATCTCTGTCTGAATATTATGTTTGTGCTACTATTTGAAATATCACATTAGTTGATCTTTACCGACACCCACCCTCCTGAGACTGAGAAGCAAATGACAATCTTATCAGAAAATAAATGGCACAATGGTGATGATGAAAGTCAATTTAGCTTATAAACTTTATGCACAACAGAATAAAAGTTGGAAATACATGTTAAACCACACAAAATCTTTGGATGATGAACCTGAGTCGGTTTTACAAGGGAACATTATTGTCTTGACAGAAATTAAAAGTATACCCTGAGCCTCAGAATGACTACTGTACAAACATGGAGAAAAAGTGATGCTTACCTTTCTAACAGTTTATAAGCATTAACTCTCCTTAAAACCATAAAGTTTCTCATGGTTTTGAACCTGTTCTGAACTAAGCGTGTAGGTATATAGAAAATATCTAACTGGATATTCACTTATCCACTTCTGGAATATCCCTTTATTTTCAATTTAAACTACTGAACTCGCGCATCTTGAACTTAAAAACACTCGTGCCTTAGATATTCACTCCCTGACGCATGATGTAATCTCTTAAAATCTAGTTGCAGATCTACCTAGTACAATGTAACATAAGATGCCTAGTGCATGTTACTTAGTATACTAACAGTCACTTTAATTCTTTAGCTGTAATGACAACCAAAAGTTCTAAATCTTTTTAGTGTTACCGTGTTATATAAAAGCCAGATGCCAGGATGTGGATATTTTTACTAAAACCTACCAGAATGTCTGCTAAATCTGGCAAACAAATATATTTGGGGCACTATGAAGTTATCTTAGACAAATTCTTCAGTCTAAACAGTTTCTCATCCCATCACAAGTTAAAGACTTCTCTTTCGCCTGGGAGGTCCAAGAACCACCAACATTCCTCAGGAACAATTTAGGATCTGAATAGAATTACATTCAAATGGAGAAGATTAATAAATAACATAGCTAATGGAAAAGTGAAGTTCCAAGAATGTCACAATATTCTGGCTTTCCGGACATCACTGTATCAGCATGTTTGTGAGAGTCTATGATTTTTTGAGATTCAAAACTTTGCTTAAATAATTGTAGATCTTCATGTAATTGTTCTAAGAGATCAAATAACTGGGGATTTGGCAAATTAAAAATGCCATATATAAGGAACTCAATTTTATATTGCAGAACACAGAGCCTTGCATCCAAGCAGGAAAATCTGGGATTATTCAGTACCATGTCACAGTCACACCCCAGGCCTATTGCTGATGTGACCCTTACGAAGGTGCTCTTTCAGGACACCTTCATAACCTAGCTGGCTCTGCTCCCACTTCCATGGCTGGGAGAGTCTTTCCCAAGGTGGGCTTTTAAAGTCTCTTTTAGTACTCCAGCATACTCATTTCACAGAAACAGAGAACAGCAGGCCACAGAATAACTTTTTTAATGAAATGTAGTAATTCTGTTTATATGTTTTATATATATATACATGTGTGCATGCATGGATAATACACACACAAAATATATAAACATATATACAAAAATAAGATATCCTCATAGTAGTATCTGTCTGCACTGCAGGTGGAATCAAACACCTGAAACATACAACAGTAAGTAGATTTAGTCTTTATGGGGATCCAAGAATATTTCCTTCAAATTCATGGGAAATTAGATCCCACGCTCCCACGTAAGACTGTTTATGTGTAGTCAGACTCAATGTTACTTCTCTTTTCAAAGTCTTTTCCATCGCGTACCATTAAAGTGGCACTTAATTTTTCTCATTCTTCTGGACAATAAATGGAGGTCACAGTGTTTGTAATTCAAGGTGATCCACCTGGGGAACGTGTTCCTAACTTGGAGAAGTCAGGAGACTGTAGCTGTCATGAACACAGCTGCTTTCAGATCACTGGATTTAATAGATACTTTTGATTCTGTCTTCCATTATTTTATTAACGCAGTTCACAACTCCTGCATTGTGCCTTCTGTATTAGCCAGCAGTAGTGGGTCTACAAGGTAACCATACCCTGGTGAAAAAAAAAAAAATAAAAAAAATCCCTTTTTAAAAAAAGTTTAATGCAAAATTAGCAATGATCATAGATCATAGTTTTGAGTACTAAAAATATTTTCTTCTTTTTCTCTTTCTCTACACTGGTCATTTAGCTCTATTGTTTCTCTGCCTTCATTGTTTTCCTCCTTTATGGAATGAAAGATCCTATTCTAAGGAACAAACATGAGAAGCTCTGGCATATTAAGGGAAATTAATTTACTGTAAGGGTCATAAAACGCTTGTAGAGGCCCAGAAAGCATGTGGGATCTTCACCACTGGAGTTATCCAGAACTTGTCTGGGCATTACCCTGAACAAACTGCTGAAAGTGGGCCACATGAAGAAGCATACACTTCTGGGAGATTCCTACCTGTGATGACGTGTTGCACAAGGCTGCCGTTTGTTGTTAGTGTTTAGGACAGGATGTTATCAAAAGCATTTTTAAAAAATTCAAGCATTGCCTGGACTGCCTCAAGTAGGTGTTGAAGTCAAGCACCCTAACAGCACAAGGAGTGACAGAGTTGCCCAGATCTGACCCCAGTGCTTAGCCTGTTTCCAGTACACCGACGAGAGAAGTCATCTGAACTACCTGAAAAAAACATGTTGATAAGTGATATATTGCACTGGAAAAGGAAAAAAGTCTGTCAGAGGAATGCTTAATGTTCTCAGGAGACCCGTTTTCGATATTTTAAAACCAAAAGAATTACCAGATGAAACCAGGAGGGGGCAATGAGGACACAGATATTGTTGATAGCTAGAAAGGCCGAAGCTCCTGAATGGTACGGTATTTTCCCTCTTTTAATCATGAGATAAATATTTATTTGCCTCATCATTGGCTCAAGCTGCATTTGTGAGATTAAATATCACACGGTAAGTCTAAGGGTCTCTCAAAACCAAACAAAGGTTTCCACATTGGTCTTGCTAAAATAAAAAACAATTCAGAATTGCTGCTGAGAATTTCCTCTTGGGCTAAATGGAAGAATGTGCTTAACTGGACATATTCCCAGAATTAATGCCACACAAATTTGCATTAAAAAAACCCAATGATCAGCATTTATAAATGGAAAAAACATTGCAAAGATCTGTTCTAAGAAATTGCTTTCACAACAGTCTTCACATAAATGCAGCTCTCTGAGTTGCTTCTTTCCTCATGCATATTATTTTTAAGAAGCTTATTTAGTGTATTTTGGTCTTTCTCAGAATATTTAACTTTTGGTGAACTCTGAAAAAATCTATCTGTTCATTAACAAAATGAGGACATCAGTTGTTTAGTTTTCCCAGAAAGAATGCTAGCTGCTATGTATGTTGCTGTTAGGTCCACTGCAGACATAAACAACAATAAATTGTCCTGCTGTATTGAGGCATATAATTTTCTTAGTTTTCTTTAACAAGAAACTCCCTTTCAAAGGAGAGGATAACTTCTAATTTCAAAGATGCTATAATACCAAAAAAAATAAAAAAATAAAAAAATAAAAGAGTGTTACTTTGGCTGAAACAAAAATAACCTTTTCCAAAAGCAAATGAATAAGGTACACCATTATTCTCAGGTGTAAACAAGTGCAGGTGTTTAAACTGGAAGTTTTTTTATAGCTGAAGTGGAAATATGTTCCATCAAACAAAAAATTCTCCAGAAGCTTGAGTCCTGATGCTTTATTTTTAAACCTTAGTAATTTAGGTGGTGTGTTGGGTTCTGGTTTTGTCTTAAAGGAATTGGTTTAACATTTTATAACATAATATTTGAAGTCCTGAGGAATTCAGAATATTTTCAGTATCCACAGGAGCAAACAAACGCATATTGCCTGCATACCTAATAGTCCAGAGGTTTACTGTAGTGAAAACCTGCCCACCACATTTTATGGTTTGACCTTGGTGCTTAGCTTTGTATGGTTTCAAATTAGTTGAGTTTGCATTTCTCAACGATATCATTATCTCACACTTAACATACATAATCAGTTTATTGTTTGGAACATCTTTCCAAAATAATATATTTTAAATATCTCTATAGTATATGAAAACAGGATTTCATCTGATATGAATAACAACATGACCATTTTATGTCACAGAGAATGACTGAATTAAATCATACATTCTTAAATAGAACAAACTATTATAGGAGCATTACTCTTATAATTGGGGTGCTGCCACAATGATCAAAATAAAAATTAAGGGAAATTTATCACAGTGGTATTTTAAAACCTAACGGGATAATGGATGATCTTTAAAGACATCCCTTATCCCATTTAGATCTCTTCAGCCACCAATGCTTGAAAGAAGAGGAATGAAAGTTCCAGTAGTCTCATTTTGTTTGATGGCTTCTTGGGAGAAGTGCATCTTGGTAAGGATTTGATCACCTAGAGCATGGAGGTACACCCAGAGGGTCTGGAGTGCACGGGTCTTGCTGGGACTGCACAGGTGTGACAGAACCAACTGAGTCACACTAACCACAGTGGAAATTCGTTCTTTATTTCTAGCCTCTGCTTGCTGGTTTTTAACCTCAAAGAAAGGACCCTGGCCAGTTTGTTCAGGTATGGATTATAGTTTACCTGATATATTTAAAACCTGGGCAAAGGCTGCAAATCATGGTGTAGGACTGGGTATGTGTTGCTTTGCAGCCTCCTGGCACGAGGCTTTTTTTGAGCAGTACCTCCACCACTATACCTTTTCACTAGAACATGGATCTTAAGTATAGTTTTATAAAATATGACACTGTGTTCTGAACATAAATTTTGAGTAGTGAAAGAAATTGTATTTCTTTAAGGGATGCAGTATTTATTCTGATCCCAGTGTTTAGAAAACAAAAATCATGTAACAGAAGACTTAGCAATTTCTAGTAATTAATCAGACTGCCTTCAGGTTTTTAGATATCAGAACTTCTCAAACTACTTCTGGGGGGTAAGAGGGTTTCTTCCCCTCAGCTGACACTCACTGGTGGCTCTCTCAGTCCAGTAGCACTCCATTGTTTGGCATGAAGAATGTTAGATAAATACATTTTCAACGTATCAGATGTCACATCCAAAACTGGTCCTTTACCGCAACATGCTACTTTCTCACAAATAGAAAATCATGAAGAACAGTCACTCCAAAGACCAGATAATGGCACAGCTAACTTCAACAGATGCTCCAATGCTGCTGTACTTTTCAGCACAATCCTGGCCCTCCCTCAGGAAGATGCAGCCAAAAGAGAAAAATGAGGGACCTTACAAAGGTGAGTGAACAAGGGCAGTGAACAAAACTTTGCTTTGTTTTTCTCATTTCTCCACACATCACTTTCATGCTTAAAATATATTCATGCTTGTGTTAGCAAGTGCGTTCTTACTACAGGTTCTGTCCTGAATGACAACTTCAGTGGCAGTGTTCAGTTCAAATTATAAATACAGCACAGTTTTGTTTTGTTTCTTTTTCAAGTCAGGGGAAAAAAACTATTGCATCAGCTGACTTTGGGATGTGGTGTGCTCTCTATCATTTGACTTCTTTAATCCAAGACTGTCTTTCTAAAAAAGATATCTTAGCTCAGTGACTAATTATGACCTTTATGCAGAAATTACTGGGTGAAATTCCATTGCCTGTTTTATGCGGAAGATCAGACTGTATGGGTCCTTCTTGGCTTTAAAATTTTGTAAATCCAAACTCCAGTCCAAATTCTAACAGATGTAATCTTATGTACAGTTTTCCCCAGAGGTTTCTGTAAAAGAATATTTCATTTTCTTCCTGTCCAGCACTGCTTACTAACACTACTTTAACAGGGATGACATGGATTTCCTCAGAGGTGTGCAACAAATAGTGATGGGAGAGATTTATAAAACATGGTCTTGAATATTCCATGATGCAATGCAAACTTAGAATCATAGAATAGTTAGGGTTGGAAAGGACCTTAAGATCATCTAGTTCCAGCCCCCCTGCCATGGACAGGGACACCTCACACTAAACCATGTCACCCAAGGCCTCATCCAACCTGGCCTTGGACACTGCCAAGGAGGGAGCATTCACAACCTCCCTGGGCAACCCGTTCCAGTGCCTCACCACCCTCACAGTAAAGAATTTCTTCCTTAGATCCAATCTAAACTTCCCCTGTTTAAGTTTGAGCCCATTACCCCTTGTCCTGTCACTACAGTCCCTGATGAAGAGTCCATCCCCAGCATCCCTATAACCCCCCTTCAGATACTGGAAGGCTGCTATGAGGCCTCCACGCAGCCTTCTCTTCTCCAGGCTGAACAGCCCCAACTTTCTCAGCCTATCTTCATACGGGAGGTGCTCCAGTCCCCTGATCATCCTCGTGGCCCTCCTCTGGACTTGTTCCAACAGTTCCATGTCCTTTTTATGTTGAGGACACCAGAACTGCACACAATACTCCAAGTGAGGTCTCACGAGAGCAGAGTAGAGGGGCAGGATCACCTCCTCTGACCTGCTGGTCACGCTCCTCTTGATGTAGCCCAGGATACGGTTGGCTTTCTGGGCTGCGAGCGCACACTGAAGCCAGCTCATGTTCATTTTCTCACCGACCATCACCCCCAAGTCCTTCTCCGCAGGGCTGCTCTAAATCTCTTCTCTGCCCAACCTGTAGTTGTGCCTGGGATTGCTCCGACCCAGGTGTAGGATCTTGCACTTGGCATGGTTAAACTTCATCAGGCTGGCATCAGCCCACCTCACAAGCGTGTTGAGGTCCCTCTGGATGGCATCCCTTCCCTCCAGCATATCAACTGAACCACACAGCTTGGTGTCATCGGCAAACTTGCTGAGGGCGCACTCAATCCCACTGTCCATGTCACTGACAAAGATGTTGAACAAGACCGGTCCCAACACTGATCTCTGAGGGACACCACTCGTTACTGATCTCCAGCTGGACATGAAGCCATTGACCACAACTCTTTGCATGTGGCCATCCAGCCAGATCTTTATCCACTGAATAGTCCACCCATCAAATTGATGTCTCTCCAATTTTGAGACAAGGATGTCCTGTGGGACAGTGTTGAACGCTTTGCACAAATCCGGATAGATGACATCAGCTGCTCTGCCCCTGTCCATCAGCTCTGTAGCCCCATCATAGAAGGCCACCAAATTGGTCAGGCAGAATTTCCCTTTAGTGTAGCCATGCTGGCTGTCACTAGCCACCTCCTTGTTTTTCATGTGCCTTAGCATGACTTCCAGGAGAATCTGCTCCAAGATCTTGTCAGGCACAGAGGTGAGACTGACTGGTCTGTAATTCCCCAGGTCATCCATTTTCCCCTTCTTGAAAATGGGGGTTCTATTTCCCTTTTTCCAGTTGTCAGGAACTTCATCTGACTGCCATGATTTTTCAAATATGATGGCCAGTGGCTTAGCAACTTCATTCGCCAGCTCCTTCAGGACCCGCGGATGGATTTTACCATGTCCTATGGACTTGTATATGTTTAGGTTTTTAAGATGGTCTCGAACCAGATCCTCTCCTACACATCCCTAGCCAAGCTTAATTCTAACTGGGCCTTAGCTTTCCTCACCTGGTCCCTAGCTTCCCAGACAACATCCCTCTATTATTCCCAGGCTGCCTGTCCCTGCTTCCACCTTCTATAAGCCTCTTTTTTCCTTTGAATTTTCCTGAGCAGCTCCTTATCCATCCAAGGAGGTCTCCTGGCCATCCTGCTGCACTTCCTTCTAGTTGGGATGCAACACTCCTGAGCTTGTAGCAGGTGATCCTTGAATATCAACCAACAGTCTTGGGCCCCCCTGCCCTCTAGGGCTATATCCCATGGAACCTTACTAAGCAGGTTCCTGAAGAGGCCAAAGTCTGCTTTCCTGCAGTCCAGGGCAGTGAGCTTGCTGCATGCTCTTCTCACTGTCCTGAGGATCTCGAACTCGACCATCTCATGATTGCTGCAACCAAGGCTGCCCTGGAGCGTCACATTCCCAACCAGCACCTACCTGTTGGTGAGCCCTCAAGCATGGCACCTCTCCTTGTCGGCTCCTCTATTACTTGCAGAAGGAAGTTGTCTTCCACACAATCGAGGAACCTCCTGGATTGCTTGTGCCGGGCCGTACCGTCCCTCCAACAGATGTCAGGCTGGTTGAAGTCTCCTATGAGAACAAGGGCCTGTGAGCGTGAGGCTTTTCTTATCTGTCTATAGAGCACTTCATCCACAGATTCCTCTTGATCAGGCAGTCTGTAGCAGATCCCCACAGTGATGTCCCCCATCGCTGTTCTCCCTTTAACCCTGACCCACAAACTCTCTGTCAACTGCGCACCTGTCCCCAGACACAGTTCCATACTCTCCAGCCTATCCCTAACATAAATAGCAACTCCCCTTCCCCACCTGCCGGGCCTGTCTTTTCTATACAGCCTGTAACCTTCCATTCCAACACTCCAGTCGTAGGAGCCATCCCACCATGTTTCTGTGATGCCTACTATATCATACTCCCGCAGACGTGCACACATCTCTAATTCCTCTTGTTTGTTCCCCATGCTATGGGCATTTGTATAGAGGCATCTGAGCCGAGCTCCAAATGAAGCCGGCTCATTGGCTGGAGCGGCTGGAATATCTCTGCATCGCTCCGAGCATTTATTGTAGGTGCTGGCAACTGACTGGGTGTGTTGGGATGAAACAATGCCCCCCTTCCCCAACACATCTGTTATTGTTAATCTTTGGTAAATACTAACCTGTAAGGACAGTACAATAGTGATGGAAAGGCAAATGGTAGTTTGAGAAAGACAGTATATTGCTCTTCTTAACTAATTCAGCCATTTTAAATTGTGCTCTGCTCCTACTTCCTACCACAGCCAAAATTAAACCTTAATTAGCCAAAGTTCTACAACAGGAGGGTTGTGCTGGAAACCATTCTAATTTTAATGCTAAGGGAAATGCAAAGCCAAAGCTACAATTAAAAATGTGGAAAATACAGTATCTGGAGGAATTCTCATTCTTTAAAAAATACATCACAAGACATAATACAGACATATTAAATACTCTAATCTCAGATGTAAAGTCCTACCCTGGTGTAACTTAACTGATTTTCATGGGAGTCATTCACTAGAGTTGAGTATTGTCCACAAAACTAAAGGTGAATCCAGACACACTGTATTCCTTATGTGTCAGTGGGGGAAACACCTGCTTCTGGAACCAGACATTCAGTAAGCTTCATGCTGCTCAAGGAGCATCTTTGCTTCTTAAACTTACCAAGACCTTATTCAGGTTTTCTCTTCCTACAGGGTCTATTCTGCTGGTATGATTCCAAGAGAAGCCCTATAGGAGTTCTTTCAGGCTCTTCTATTTACTCCTTAAAAGATCCATGACAGTGAGTAAAACAATGTGACCAAGTCAAGAATTTTTTATTCCTCATTGATTTCTCATGGCTTTTCTGAGAAATTCTTTCTGGCTTCTTCTACAAAGCTTGGCTTCAGTGGAGCAATCACAGTAACTTTCCAGTAGGAAAAACAGAACACCTAGAAGTAGGCACAGTTCCGTACAGTCGTTTAAGATCATTGTGCTAGAAGGTGTAATCTGTCATATTATGACTGATGAGATACCCTGTTCTGCAGAACAGCTACCTCCCTATTGAGTTCCCCATAACAAAGCATGGACGTAAGCCAGAAATAAGAAATCCCCTAAAGCATAGGACTCAAAGTATTTTTTTATGATGGCTGTTGTATTTGTATACATCCAAGAGTGTAATTTTGTTAAAGCTATGCAGGGAAATGGTACTTGTACCTAGATACATTGTTATATAGATAGACACATTTAGGAAGTTTTGTTAAACAAGAACAATTACAGAAAGAAATAAGCATGATAAGACCAGACTAAAAGAAAAACCACTGTGAGTTTAGCTATAGATTTACTGGGGAAGGTGAATAAGGGGTTTAATTGTACCTGGTTTTCCCCATCTTGTGTCTTCATGTCCTGCTCCCATGTCACCACACAGATAATGCATAGAAACCCAGCCTCTGTGTGAAACCACAGCTTTTTTCTAGTGCCTCCAAAGCTACAGAGAAGCCAGTGTTGCACCAGTCAAGAACGTCTGCCATCTATTCTCTCCCTCATACTATTGCCTATCCTCTTGTAGACCCTACTGGCAGCATCACCCCATCCGCTGATCTGATGCAGTCACATAGCCCAGATGTATCACAGGGGGACAGCACAAGTCAGCTGAAGGGATGAGGAAGGGGCTCCACTTTCTCAGATAAGGGCACCAGTGACCTCAGTCACTGCAGTATTCAGCTGAACCTAGCACAACTGAGTGCATATATTCCTAAAAAATGTATCTATCTTCACAGAAGTTGTTTTGTTTTATTTTGTTTTTTTGGCTACACGACATCAAATGTTGCAACGGGTTTGAATGCTTTGAAATGACACACATGCTGTGCAGTTTAAACCAATTTACTGTGCTAGGCTTCAACTTAGGTAAAGTAAACCCAAAGAAACCAACCTAGTATACCGTAACAGTTTGCAAACATGAAGATTGGTCTTCAGTCAGGAGCTGCTTGAGTCTATTCACTGAGAGGAGAAAATAATATTTAGCATCAACTTTTATTTCAGTTCATTAAAGCCAAACAGGCACTTTCTAATTATATCTCTTTTCTACTTAGCTGGTAAAGCAAATATTACAGTCATTGCGCTTATATACCTCCAACATCTTTTTATAAACATCCCTTTCAGTCTAACTGCATGACTCAATGTTGTACTTCAAATAATTTCTCCAATCATATGAGCAATGAAAAGACCTAAAATGAAATCTAGTAATTACATGTGGATGAAAATAGGAATTTAGTTAGGAATGTACTTCAAAAAGAATCTACTATAGAGCAGAATAGTAGAAGAGTTCATAATATTGGTATGTAAGACAAAATATTATGATGAAATTTAGACCAAAGGGAAAACCACCATGGGTGTTTTATTTGAGTCAGGATTGCTGAGTGTCAGCTTTGTTCGATAATACACACAGCTGCATGAGGGCTTTTACATGTTCTAAATGTCACATCTGTTCAATACAGCATTCTGTATTCAGTGCTGCTCTTCATATTGCAAAGGTGGCCAAAAGTAATAGTCAGACTGAGTGCCCTACTGTGAGCATCACTGAGGCCGTACATAGGAAGCCATGATCCCTGCCATGGAGAGCTTAGATTCTGGCTTGAGAAAGGACATAACTTTTGGAAAAAAACAAGAGAGTAGTAAGCAGGAAAGATAACGTGACCAAGATCATGTACTTGGAAAAGATATGAATAAGAACAAACAATTTCTCAATAGGCTTAGTGTTCTCTTCATTTTATAAGGAAGGTAAATAAATAAAGTCAGTTCTTCCCAAGACTCATTCAAATAGACACTGCTTTTTTTGATCTTCCTAGAATAGTTGTGCTTAGCTATGCCTAGAGAAAGAAATGCTTGGCAGCCAAGAAACGCTCACCAGCTCAAATCATCAGTTTCGGCAAACAGGTGTATCTCCACTGTTGTATGTAAGCTGACTTGTTTCCAGATTGGAAATGTATCTATTTTCATAGAATCACAGAATGGTTTGGCTTGGAAGGGACCTTCAAAGATCATCCAGGGCAGGGACACCTTCCACTAGCCCAGGTTGGTCAAAGCCCAGTCCGGCCTGGCCTTGAACACTGCCAAGGATGGAGCATCCGCAGCTTCTCTGGGCAACTTGTGCCAGTGTCTCGCTACCTGCCTTGTAAAAAAATGAATCCCTATGCCCTACCTAAACATCCCCTCTTTCAGTTTAAAATTATTGCCTTTGTTTTGTCACTACAGGCCCTGGTGAAAAAGTCTGTCTCCATCTTTTTTATAAAACCCCTTTAAGTATTGAAAGGTCACAGCAAGTTGTCCTCAGCTGAGCAATGCCAATTCTCTCAGCCTTTCCACCTAGCAGAAGTGCTCCAGACCTCTGATCATTTTTGTGGCACTCCTCTGGACTTGCTCCAAAAGGTCCACATCTTTCCTGTTCTGGGGGCCCCAGAGCTGGATGCAGGTCTCCAGGTGGGATCTCAGGAGAGTAGAGTAGAGGGCAGGATCACCTCCTTCGACCTGCTGGTCATGCTTCTTTTGATGCAGCCAGGATACAGTTGGTTTCTGGGCTACAAGCGCACACTGCTGGGACATCTCCAGTTTTTCATCTACCACTGTCCCTAAGTCCTTCCCTGCAGATTTACCCTAAATCCATCATCACCCTGTCTTTAGCGATACTGAGGATTGCTCCAACCCTAGCAACTGACCCTGCTAACTTCATTCAGTTCATAGGGGCCTACTCCTCAAACCTGTGAAGGCTCCTTTGGATGGCACCCCTTCCCTCAAGCAAATCAACTGCAACATTCAGCTTGGTGTCACATGAAAACTTTCTGAGGATGCACTCAATGCCACCATCTGTGTCATTAATTAAGATATCAAGCAGTACTTGTCCCAGTATGGACCCCTGAGGGACCCCTTGTTACTGATCTCCATTTGGACATTGAACTGTTGACTGCACATCTTGGGATTTTGCCCTTAGTGAAGCCATGCTGGCTGTCTCTAATTGCCTCTCTGTCATCCATGTGCCTTGTCATAGCTTCCAGGAGAATGCACCACATCTGTTTACATAATCCACACAGAAAAACTGTTTCAGGGGTCACAGATGAAACTTCTATGCATAACTATCTCACAAGTAAAAATGAGCCAATATGTCTTAATCATATCAAATATTTGCTTGCCAATACCAAGCTAGGAACCAAGATTGAGTTGCAAATATGAGGGTATTTATTTAAGAAACTTTTACTCTCTGATCAGACGTTTATATTTTTACAAAAGCTGATACAGTAGAAGACTGCTGGAAACATCTAAGAGGGATTAAGGGCTGATAGATGCCTATATTCTACTGTTTTTCTGTGGAACTTGGCTTGAAAGGTACCTTGTAAGTCTGAACCTGCATTTCTATAAGAAGGCCTTTTGTCATGTTTCTGTGTCCTGCTGAAGTAGATGTCACTGTGAAGAAGTTGTGCCATCCATCTCTTTTTATCCTTCCCTTATTTCTTTTTGAATTCAAACTGTATTTAGTGTCCTCAATACTCACCTTTAAAACATTTCCTGTAATGCAAAGATGTGAGTTTGCTGTTTAGTCTGTACATATTCTTCAGTGAAAACAAAGTAGCAATTAAAATCCTAGTCACAGGGATACTGGAGTTCCTGTACCAGTTCTTTATCACCTTCATCATTGTCCCACCTTTTATGTATTCACATTTGCATTAGAAATGGCATTATTGATTGCTATTTTAATTGAGCCTTTGTATGCTCCTTATCAGTATAACACAGAAATCTTTTCTAATGTCAGTTATGAAAATTCACCTTGGGATGTGAAGTGGGCTCGTCTGGTATTTTTCCAGCAGACACTGAAGTTCTACAAATAAGAATTTTGCCAAGCAAATTCAGGTATGGTTATGAAGACGAAGATGCTATACACTAGATGTAAAAGAACTATCAGATGCAGGTATATAAGAGATTTAAGAATTGTATCTACTTGTAAACCAAGCAATCTAGATATGAAGAATGAAATAAAATTGTTGTGGTTTAAGCCCAGTTGGCGACTAAGTATCATGCAGCCAATCGCTCACATCAGTGTGTTACTAACACAGCTCCCACGCTGAATCCAAAACACAGCACTGTAGCAGCTACTAGGAAGAAAATTAACTCTATCCCAGCAGAAACCTGGTGTCCTGGGTTCAGCAGTAGCAGTCATTTTTCTCCTTCTTAGTAGCTGGTGCAGTGCTGTGGTTTTGAGTTTCAGTCTGGGAACAGCGCTGATAACACCGATGTTTTTAGTTGTTGCTAGGTAATATTTACTCTGACCAAGGACTTTCTGAGTCTCATGCTTTACCAGGGGGGAGGCAAAGCTGGGAGGAAGCAGAGACAGGACACATGACCCAAACTAACCAAAGAGGTATTCCATACCACAGCACGTCATGCCCAGGATGTAGAACTGGGGGCAGTTACCTGGAAGGGCTGGTTCACTGCTCAGTAGGGCTGGGTATCGGTCGGCGGGTGGTGAGCGGTTGTATTCACTTCCCTTATTATTTTCCTTATCATTATTATTATTGGTGGTAGCAGTAGTGGTTTGTGTTAAACCTTAGTTACTGGACTGCTCTTATCTCAACCCATGGGAGTTATATTCTTTCGATTTTCCTCCCCATCGCTCTGAGAGCTGGGGGTGAGGAAGAGGGGAAGTGAGAGAGCGAGCTGCATGGCAGCTGGGCTTAAACCATGACACCAGGAAACATGAATCTGGAACTCCATGAAATGTTCTCTTATTGCTATTTTTACAAAGTTAGCTTTGTATTAGAGACAGCACTGCTGCCCTAGCTATCTTTGATAAGATGCATACTAAAATCATGTTCCAAAATTTCTGCCAACATGTTCTGCTCTTACCGTACACTGGACAGTGTTACATTTTGTGAAAGATTTACAAGGACTTCTTCCCCACTGAAGAGGAAAGGAAAATGAGATTTGAAATGTTATCCATTCCTCTCACTTCACACATAGTGTTCTTAATTGCAGAGCAGTCTGGTGAGCGCCTCATTTAAATACTAATTGTTTTCTCAAGTCTTCCTCAGCTTGGATTTACTAGCTGAGGTTTTTTGCTTTTGTGCAAAATCCACAGAATGGAAGATTCATTTTGGAGTCCTGCCACAACAAAGACATGCCTGTGTATGGAACACAAACATTTGCTTTTTCTGATTTTACTTAGGTCTTTCAAGTTTATCATGATAACCCCTTCACAGTATTAAAAAACTTCAATAAAATTCGGTAGTTGTGTCTCAGATGGTAGGCAGTTCTTGAGCTGTCGTGGTTTAAACCCTGTCGTCAAGTTAGCCACACAGTCTACTCCCCCCCCCCCCCCCCCGCCCTTTCTTCCCCCAGCTCCCCCGCTCCCGGAGGGACAAGGGGAAGAATGGAAAGAATGTGACTCCCATGGGCTGAGATAAGAACAGTCCAGTAACTAAGGTATAACACAAACCACTACTGCTACCACCAATAATAATAATGATAAGGGAAATAACAAGGGAAGCGAACACAATACCATGCTTTGAGAAACAGCCCTACCAAGCAGTGAGCCAGCCCTTCCGAATAACTCCCAGTTACATCCCGGGCATGACGTGCTGTGGCATGGAATACCTCTCAGATCTCACATTTTCAATATACCATCGCTCTTACATAAGTACATCCACATCCACACACAGACAGGGAGAAAAAGATCATTCCTCAGTGCATGGACCAATCCCTATAAATCTGTTGAGTCCATTCAGTCCATGATGTCAGGTTCCATCGCTTGTAACAGTCTTGTGGGGCAGGAGAGGCTGTGTGCAGTGTTGAATCATTGCCTGCTGATGCTGATCGTTCCTTTGTTGCAGAACTCGTCTGGTTCTATCAAAGTTCATTCTCTTTTGGGATGATGGTTGGAGGGAAGTCAGGGCCAGTCGCTGGTACCCTGCAGACTTCTAGTTGATGGGCTATAGCAGGCAACAGCGTACAATTGAGTTCATTGTCTGTTTTCCCCTAAAATCAAATCCCCTTGAGGTACACATCAGACTTCCCCATCTTCCTGCATTACCCACCAAGTATATCCAGGTCCCTGAGCAAAAGCAATCCCATGAGTGGGTTTGCCTTTACCTGAAGCAGGAATAACCCAGACTGTCTTCCCCAGCAAATTCTTCATGTGCACCACAGGAACTTTGTCCCCCTCTACAATATGTAAAAGTTCTGACTGGGCCGGGCCAGCCCTGTTGGCAGATCCTCTGGTGTTGACCAACCAGGTGGCCTTTGGTAAGTGTGTATGCCAATGTTTGAAAGTCCCACCACCCATTGCTCTCAGTGTAGTTTTTAAGAGCCCATTGTACTGTTCGATTTTCCCAGAGGCTGGTGCATGGTAGGGGATGTGATATACCCACTCAATGCCATGCTCTTTGGCCCAAGTGTCTATAAGGTTATTCCGGAAATGAGTCCCATTGTCTGCCTCAATTCTCTCTGGGGTGCTGTGTTGCCACAAAATCTGTTTCTCAAGGCCCAGGATAGTGTTCCGGGCAGTGGCGTGGGGCACAGCGTATGTTTCCAGCCATCCGGTGGTTGCTTCCACCATGGTAAGCACATGGCGCTTGCCTTCACAGGTTGGTGGGAGTGTGATATAATCAATCTGCCAGGCCTCCCCATATTTATACTTCAGCCATCGTCCTCCATACCAAAGAGGCTTTAACCGTTTGGCTTGTTTAATTGCAACACATGTTTCACACTCATGAATAACCTGGGCAATAGTGTCCATTGCTAAGTCCACCCCTCGATCACAAGCCCATCTGTATGTTGCATCTCTGCCCTGATGACCTGAAGTGTCATGGTCACAGAATTTACTAATTCTTCTGGATTTTGCACTTGTTCGGTGATGAAATTCCAAAGCACTGGAGGGGCCCACTGACCTAGATATTTGCCCATACTATCCCACACACCCTGCCACTCATGGCTGTCCAGCCTCGGGGAAAATCTCTCAGTCCCGCTATATGATCGTCTAATCCCAGACAAGACCCAAACCTGACTCTGCTTAACTCTTGAGATCAGACGTAATGGTTGTGGACAAAACACACTCTATATGCATGCCAACATGGGGGTCCCCATCACGATCAGCAAGCAGGTCTCAACAATATTAGAAGGCCATTCAAAGACTTCAAAACTCTCAAACGATGCTGTAAACGGTCTGGGGGGGATGCTGGGAGGGTAAGAGAATGTCTCCTTCACAGGTTGACCACCCAAGAAGGAGTAAAAAGATGTGTAATTGCTAAGCACTTCTATTATATGCCTCCCAAAGTGTAAAGGTGGTGACCACACTGGGAACATAAGCCAGATTAGTTTCATGAGCAATGATTTTATTGTATTACAAGTCATTACCATAAAGTACAATGAGACAATAGCCTTAGCCCAAGCCCCACACTTGATAAACACTAACAGAGCAAATACCGGCTGTGAGTAAGGTACAATATGCTGAAACTGTGAGATCAAGAGAAACAACCTTTACAGCCAATAAATCAGCATTGTGACGAGTGACTATTAATCCAAAATGATGAATGCTTATCACAAATACGATTAGACATACTCTGGTCAGATCTGTTGTTATCTCAACCCCTCATGCCCCATGTTGGGTGCCAGAAAGAACTGTCGTGGTTTAAACCCTGTCATCAAGTTAGCCACACAGTCCACTCCCCCGCTCCCCGCCCTTTCTTCCCCCCTCCTCCACTCCCGGAGGGACAGGGAGGAGAATGGAAAGAATGTAACTCCCACGGGTTGAGATAAGAACAGTCCAGTAACTAAGGTATAACACAAATCACTACTGCTACCACCAATAATAATAATGATAAGGGAAATAACAAAGGAAGACAATACCAAGTGTTGAAAACCAGCCCTACTAAGCAGTGAGCCAGCCCTTCCGAATAACTCCCAGTTACATCCCCTGCATGACGTGCTGTGGTATGGAATACCTCTTTGGCTAGTCTGGGTCAGGTGTCCTGTCTCTGCTTCCTTCCGGCTTCCTCTCCTCCCTGGCAGAGCACGAGACTCACAAAGTCCTTGGTCAGACTAAACATTTGAGCAATAACTGAAAATATCGGTGTTATCAGCGCTGTTCCCAGGCCGAAAGTCAAAAACACAGCACTGCAATGAGAAAAAATGACTGTTACTGCTGAACCCAGGACAGAGCACACGCTCTGCTTATGAGGAGAATTCAGGACTGAACTCCATAAACAAAAATGTACTGTTTACACATGCACTGTACAAATCTGATATGAATTTTATTAATTACCTTTGCTAAATTAAAGTAACTAGTGCTTATTACAGGTATTAGTGCACAGATAGTGGGCTCTTTACTTTGCATGTCTTGGATTTCTATTAATTTTTACATGTGATCAGACAACATATTGAAAAAAAAAACCAAAACAAACATTCCCTGGTTATATTACTGATGGTAAGTTTTGCATGACATTGCAACGAATACTTTGAAGACAACAGTTGGGGAAGCTTTCATTACAGTTGCTGACGTGTAATAAAAGAAGTAGCTTCGGTGGATTTTCAAATCTGTGATTGCATTTGCAGTAGCTGCTTGTTTATCTATTTCTTTCAACCTTTTTAGAAATCTCACTTGTTATAGAAACCTTTGGGAGACCAACAAAAAGCAAACAGAAAAGTTACAAAACAATAATCAGAGATGAAACACAGTATAAATTCAAGAAGGGATAGGCTTTTTAATTTTCACTGTTCTTTTTAAAAACCTAGATTCACATAGGAAACCATGTAACTACATTCTGTGAAACCATTCATATCCACACATCAACCCTCTAAACTTAAAGCTATTAAAATCTCATTGCAAAACCCTGACTTGACAAAAACCCCACTGACATCAGAAGGCTTTTGTCTTGAGGTCTCATGCAAGAAAAGAACAATAGCTATCTCAGGTCCTGTAGCTGCTTTTCTTGATAATGCTGTCAGATGCTGCAGAGAAATACAAGTGTGCCAAATTTCCTTCATTGTGCATAGATATGCACAATACAGTAGTTCTACCCAGATTATATAAAACTAAGAAACTACGAACTAATTTGTAATGCAGATAGAACCCCCCCAAATATTAGAAAGTGGACAGATGGCATATTGGTTGATAATTTTTAATTGAGGACATTACCTACTGATCAAATTCTAACAATTTTCTTTCTTCAACAAAATAGCAAGTCCATTGAAGCAACAAAAATCTATGTGTTCCTTTATAAATCTGGAGCACAAAAAAGCCTGAGTTTACACATGCACTTGGTTGGGGTTGTAGAAAGCTTCCTGATTAGAGACTTTAAAATCAGACCTACAAATGGTAGTTAAATTTAACAGGAAGATTAACTTTCGTGACAGTAAAGTCATACAGTCTACTTAAAAAACTGCTGTCACAAAAAGTCTATGACCCTGGTCTCTAATTAAGTTGGTTTGTTAAAAAAAGTCTTTACAGACCTGAATTGAAAATAGTCAGTGATCTTAGTTTCTAGTGAAGTTCACATGCTGTAAAGCATATTTTAACATCTTAATTCCAGCCATTAAGGAAAATTCACTGTAATTGGGAACCTTTCAATCCAATGCACTGACAAGTGAGTTTCTAAATAAAAATATCTGGACCTGCTGTAAAATGTGTTTCAGAAAAATCCAGTGTTCTACTGTTCAACAAAGTTACCCAGTTCCGAATATTTGAACGAAAAAATGGCAAGTTATAATAACTATAATTAAAACCTGCAAAACAAGACAAATTTAAATAATCTGGATGAAACTAAATGTTCACATAAACAGAAAAATCAGAGTGAGTTCACTGTCTACTCACCCATAACTCAAATGAGTAAAATAAATTTTCACAGTTACAGAAAGCTGAAACCAGCCACTACTCTTCAAGCTTTTTCTCATAGTGACTCCTCATTAATCAACCCTTCAATCACAAATATCTTTCTTCGAACATGTACTCAGACATGCCAAATTCAAATAGTTTTTCTTCTGTTTGGGGCTTTATTTTATTTTTTTTTTTTGAGGAACAGGTTTATCTTTCTTCCATTTTTAAGATTCACAACTGCTGTTTAATAGCAGTACATACATAAGGAGGACTCCAAATGCTCCACATTTACACATGGAAGACATTTTTCCTTTGAAGGAGGGGTGCAACAATCTACTAATTAAATTAAAATATAAAATACTTCCTAATCTTAGATTTTGAGAAATTACTGTGATCATTCACTGGTATCTGGTGAGGGAAAATATAATTTCTCAGCTGATATAGACTGACTTTATTTCTGTACGTGGCAGAAATCAAAGTCCCCAGTGCAACTAGTACCCCGGCATATCAGTCACTCCAGCCAAAACAGAAAGAGGTAGGCTAAGAAAGAGGTAGGTTAAGTAAATTAGCTGTGATCTAGTGTCAGAACTGGGCTTTACCATATTAACCACATGAGAAAGCTTAATACCAGACTACTTGACAGTTTTTAGGGTTTTTTTTTTTAAGCAATCACAGTACCTGATGTTGTTTACAAGTCTTTTAAGATATGGCAAAGATTTTCACCTCTGTACCTCTGGTCACAGACACCAAGTGGGCTTTTTGACAGTCTGGGCAGACTCAAGGTATTAAAGCGATGTATAGTTAGGCAACCTGTGAAGAGAGGACAGTAGTTCAATGGACATAGACACCTAATGATAAGAGAAGGACATGACTCTCTAGGGATGCTGACAGTGCTTTTCATGCTTTATGAAACCTAAATTAATTAACAAATTAAACTCGTGCTATGGAAAAAAAGGCGAACAGTGTTAACGGCTGATAAATGGTCAGGAGTAGCCTTCTCCAGTTTCATGAAAAATAGTTACTTAATCAGAAAAGAAAAACAAAACAAAAAAAAAAATAATAAAAAAAAATGGCCAGAATCCCACTGTGTGGAAACATTGTCTAATATCACACATTGGACAACAACCTTCTGTTTGTAACACTAGTAAAATTTAGGAGAAGATTAGAAAGACAGAAACCTTGTTCCTTCAGTGTTGCATTTTCCCTATCTTCAACCTTTCCACTTTACTCAGTCTTAGTCACTTATTGTTCCAGGCAAACCTTTAAGTGGAGAACAATATTTTAAAAGCCACAGTGAGAAAAAACGAGCCAAAAAGAAGCCTGCTAGTATGGTAAAAAAGAGAATCCAAACCCAACCACCTCTGTAGCAAACTGCCCAGACTAGGAGTAACTGGAATGTCAGGCACAACCCTCTTGGGAAAGACATCAGTTACTGGTCCTGCTCAGTCCAGCAGATACTCCCCACCATCATGGTGACAGCTAACAGTGATAACAAGCACCCACTTCGCTATTGGGACTATTCCCAAGTAAGAAGACTTTGTTCTCTTTGATGCATCCCTGGCCTGTGCTCCTCAGTGTTCTCCGGGCGGGGAATTTTTACAGTGAACTGCTGATTCCGCAGCGATTTTAACCCTGCAGATTGTTAGGGTGACTGCAGGGAAGCAAACAGCGCTTAAGGAAGTCCACTAGGCTGCACACTTGCCTGCAGCACAGGTCTCCCCAGATCAGGAGCAGAGTAAGCAAGCCCAGCTCGACGAGCAGCCACTGCCAGCCACCGTTCGCAGCCTCCGATCCGCTAGCACTTGAAGTAATATTCAATTACAGTAAACTACAATACAACAAAAATGACAGGAGAATGTACCAAGCACATCAAAATGCAGTGGCATCTATTTGTTCAGCCAGTAGCCTGCAGACTGTCAACCTGACCTGGGGAAGCCAGCAGCAGGAGGAAAGTGCCTTGCATCTGCCTCGGGAGGGTAAAAACTTCTTCCAGCCTGGACTGATGGCTTTTGGTAAGAATAGCTTGAGAAATACCCTCACCACCAAACTTCTGGTGAAGGAGAACTTTTGTGTATTCTCCTTCATTCCTTTGCAAGGAATCATAAGCAAACAGTCCTTGGAAAAATACACCCAAAAGGAATTCTGGCTGAAATCCATGGACCTTAATTCGTTTGTCTTGCTGGGTGATTGGACTTATCAAAATACAGGGCTAATGAACTCTTGTAAAAGCAGGAAGGGAGGAAGAGGCTTTCGGGCCACAGTGTGCTCCTCTCCTCCGTCATGGTTTTGGGGAGACGCTGCCCCAGCCAGATTTATTTGTTCTGGTGACGGGGCTAAGCCTCTCCCATGTGAAATTTCACTTTTCAATGAAATCTTACTCCGGGAGCAGCACCGCCAGCATATTTAATATGTGACTCATACGCAGAAACCCAAAAGTCAATAGTCAAGAGTTTATTTGATGGAGATTTTCTCCTAATTAAGAGGTCATTAAGGGGATCCGACTGTTACTCAGCGCTGAGACCGAGGTCCCCAGCAGCTGCTCCAGCCCGGGAGACAGTTGCCGGCCAGCACATTTTCCAGAAACATGTTTCCTCTCTCGCTAGCGGCCCCTTCCCCCTCCCCGCCACCCCGTTTCTAGTCTCTCCAGCGCTGATGAGCTAATAGCATTTTTCCTTTGCATATTTTGGCGCTGCTCCACCGCATACTCTGGCAGACTACGTGTGTCTGAGCGCGCCCGCCCGCCGCAGGCTCGGCGCGGATAGGGGCGCGGGGGGGCAGCAAGGATGGATGGATGGATGGATGGATGGATAGAAGGAGGGAGGCGGGGAGGACGGGCGGCGGGAGGATCAGGAGCCCCCGCCGCCGTCGCCGCACCATCCCGCGCCGCCCCGTCCTCCCTGTTCCCCCGCGCGGGGTGGGTGGGGGGCGGCCGTGGAAGAACTGTCAGGGCCGCACGTTTCCAGCCGCATTACGTGAACAAATGGCGGGGGCGCAGCCAGCGGGGCTTGTGTAACTTTGCGAGCGTGCCAGCGAGTTTTAAAGTCCCTGGTCTCTCCTCCTCCTCCTCCTCCTTCCCTAGCTCCAGACACTAGCGCGGGCCGGAGGATGATGAGAGGCTGATTGTTTGCTCCGGCTCCCTATTCGCATCCCCTCGCCTATAAATACTGGTGAGAAGAAAAGCCGCTCCCGCCGCCTTCCCCGGGCCGGGTTTCCTTCTGAACGGCCTGGCCTCCCCGATGGCACCGCCCGGGTGCTGCCGCTCTTGAGACCCCGCTGCCCGCCTAACCGTTCCAGAGCCGCAGCCCGTTCCCCCCGGCGTCCCCACACTCCCCCGCTCGCCTTCCTCCGCCCAGTCCCGGCCAGGAAAGCGCCCCCTTTTCTCTGCTCGCCACCTCGATTTCGCCCGTTTCTCCCCTCCGCCGGCACCCAGGAAAGAGGAGAAGATGCATTTCGCGCCGCCGGGGCTCCTGCTCGCCCAGCTCCATGCTTGCATCTACTGGAGCTGCCTGTGGCCCGCCGGCTGCCAGCAGCCGCCGCCGCGCCGGGACCCCCCGCCGCCCCCCGCAGCCTGGAGGCAGCGGATCCAGTGGGAGAACAACGGGCAGGTGTACAGCCTGCTCAGCCTCGGCTCCCAGTACCAGCCCCCCCGGCGCAGGCAGGCAGCCGAGGCTGTTGGCAGCCCCATCCTGCTGCTGCGGAACAACGGCACTCTGCCGCGGAGAGCCGCCTCTCGAGCCGCCGCCGCCGCGGAGACCCAGCCCGCCGCCGGCAGCCGGGGCAGCTCCGGCGCCCGGCACTGGTTCCAGGCGGGCTACCAGTCTCCCTCCGGGGGCCGCGCCTCCCCCGTGCCGCTGAGCCAGAGCTCCGCTATCCCGGCGGCCACGGGGGCGGCCGGGAGCGCATCGTCTGGGGCGTCGAGACCCGGCACCTCCACCAGCGCCGCCGGCGGCACCGGGACAGACGGCAGCCGGAGCAGCGCTGGGGCCGGCGACCTGCCTCCCCTCAGCAGCTTCAGATCCGGGCGGGAAGATGTCATGGTAGGAGACGACCCCTACAACCCCTACAAGTACACGGACGATAACCCCTACTACAACTACTACGACACCTACGAGCGGCCCCGTCAGGGCAGCAGGTACCGACCCGGCTATGGTACCGGCTACTTCCAGTATGGTAAGAGCCCGCCTTTGCTTTCCCTTCCCGTCCTGTCCCGTGCCCCTCGCCGGCCCCGGCTTCTCGGTGCTAGGGCGGCGCGTCCCGCAGGGACACGGTGCGGGGTCTACGGTTCTGCCAACTGCTCCCTCCGGGCAAAGCCCGATCCAGCAGGGATTTGAAGGGCTCCCGGACTGCCCGATCCCGGGAGGCAGCGGTCGCCGGGGCTAGAGGGGACGGCGAGGTGCGAGAGGGACGGTGGGGAACCCACCGCAGGGGTCCGGGCGTCGTGCTTGTGGTGCGGGCTTTGAGAAAGAGCGCGGCCCTAATGGGTGGCAGGGTCCGTAGCAAAGCGACAGCTTCTAACAATTGGGGTGGAAGCCAAGAATTTGCAGACGTGTCCTGGGTTGATCTTGCTGTTATGTGGTTGGTTTGATGAACTGCAGGTCTCCCTGACTTAGTCCCGGATCCCTATTACATCCAGGCGTCCACATATGTCCAGAGGATGTCCATGTATAACTTGAGATGTGCTGCCGAGGAGAACTGCCTGGCAAGGTAGGCATAGCCCCGGCTTTTGCCTGTTGACGGTGGGTTCTTGTGCTCCTGCACCCACCGCAGAGTGCCCGAGGACTCGGTGGAGAGTGGAGACAAGAGAGGCTGGAGGGCCCAGGAAATGTACCCCAGGTTTTAACCTTCTTATGAGCCTGTAGCAGATGATGGGATGTGCACGTAAGAAAACAATACAGCCGTACCAGAGAGACACACACCACGGAAGAACCTACGTTTTGTGAAGTTATATTGCACGTTTCTGTTATCAGACTTTTGAACATACCTGAATTTTGCAAAATGGAGGCACCTAAAAATATCCACTTGAATTTGGTGATTTTCATTCCCTTTCTCTAATCCAACGAGCTCATATTCTACTCCATTAAAAATAGGAAAAAAAGAAAAAAAAAAAAGGAAAAAAAAAGAAAACCCAAACTATTCTTACCAGCACAAGTTAAATTATAAAATGCTAATTGTTTCTGGGATTGTGCCTTGTAATGACTCTTAAGACTAAAATCTCCCTGAAAAAAATGTTTCAAAGCGTTTTAATGGGTTGAAATAATGGCTTTTCTATTATGTTGGGTCCTGTCCAGTTGGCAAAGTGGGATTTTTTCTGTTTTGATTGGAAAGAAATCAACATAGCTGTTTTTAACCATTTTAAATTGTTTGATACCTTATCATGCAAAACAGATTTACTTATTTATCAGCATCATTAATTGATGTCAGGCTGTTTCCAGGGTCATGCTCTTTCTTCACTTGATGGAAAAAGAAAACATGGCATAAGAAGCAGGTGGTTTTTTATGCTAATCTTACAGTGAAGATTAATTGAAATGTTCTTGCCTGCTATCAATTGATTAAAATATTCCAGCATTTAAAATACTGTAGATAAAGGCTATGTGAAATAAGGAAATAAAGCCTAAGGCATATGTATGTTTTTTTCAACAGAAACAAACATCTGTTGTGTGATCTTATGCACACAGTGAGTTCCTTTGGTTAGCAGCCATTAATAAAATCGTGGGTTTCGTGCCATCAGTACCACCAGTGACTTTACATCTAAGTGGTGATCTGCCTCAAAGACAGAGGTAGAGTCAGTGGTCAAACTTCCGTTTACATTATTAGAAGCAGATTTGAATCTTATTCAAGTCTTGGTCTGGCACCAGACGCTTCTGAGTATGTTATGTGGCATTCTTGTGTGTCTTCAATGTATGAGCTTTAAGGAGGCTGAAAAGATCGGTTACTTCTGAGACCACATAAGGTGTTTTCTTCATGCGTTTCTTGCATATACTTACATCTTTTTTTTTTTTTTTTGCATTATTACAGCTCAGCTTATCGAGCAGATGTTAGAGACTATGACAATCGGGTGCTCTTGAGGTTCCCCCAAAGAGTGAAGAATCAAGGCACGTCAGATTTTCTGCCCAGCAGACCCCGTTACTCATGGGAGTGGCACAGCTGTCACCAGTGAGTGAAGTGCTCAGTATGGTACCTTCTAATTGTCTTTTTCACTAGCAAATTGCCACTCTAAAGGTGACGTTTTCTAAAGCTGCAGTGAAGCAGGGGGAAGCCAGGGGGAAGCTATGTAGCCACCTGAAAACAAAATGGATAAGAAGCTTACCCATAAGTATAAAACTCTCGCAAGTATAAATTCATTATAATTACAAGGCTCAAATCAGTTTTGACAGTGGCGCCTTCTCTTCTGATTGTAGTCCAGTTACATTTAAGTGGAACCAGCAAATAGAAGTCCTAATCATGGTAAAATAACTGTGCAAACCCTAAAATGTACCTTTACTACATGTTCCCTATAATATATCATTGTAAACATTGAACCATACTTCTTGACTTATATTTAATGGGTTACTTCTTGACAACAAATGGTCTGGTCAATGTGAAAAAGAAGGTAATGAGTTGACTGTTCCCATTATCAGTATCCTTCTTGTATGATACTTTCACATGGCAGTACTGCCCTAGAAATAGCAGAACTGCTGGACACATGGCAAGGCAAATGTAGTAGGACATTTTCAGCATTTTAGGAGCAGGTTACACTGAAGACTTGCACCTTTTCAGAAAGTTCACATGCAACAGTTTGCAGGTTTGTTCCAATTTTTGCTATTTTGTAGCAGGACCAATAGAAAGCTTACCTTACTCCCACTTACTTCAAATACAATTCTGCTGTTATGGGTATTATTCTAGTTAAAAAATAATATGTAATGTGGTCTTGATCTAAAGGCACCTAAAGTCAGTGAAGTATTTCTCTCTAGCTTCAGAGGCTTTAAGCTTTGAATGAAAAATCAGGACAATTACAGAAAATTCTTTTTAAAAAAACCCCGTCAAATATTGCTAGTTTATAAATCTTGTAAGGATAAAAAAGCTAAAACTAAATCAACCCAAACAAAAAAGCTCTCATAAATACTTTAGTTAAACCCCATCCCTGAAAAAGAAACCACCACCAAAAAACCCTTTAACCCTGATGCTTACAAAATTGATAGATGAACGAGATGGATAGAGAGCAACTGAAATCTTCCATTTGTTAAAAAGCAGTTCTACTCTGCCATGATCATTATCCAGATGCAAAGTGTCCCTGATGGTGATTCAGTTCTTGGACAGAAAATACACTGCCCATAAAGAAAAAAAAAAAAAAAAAAAGGCATTTCTTGTGATCATTTCCATGAGAGTGAAACAAGCTCATTTGGAACTGAACTGTAACTGCCATTTAGCTTGGCTAGCCACCAGACTTCAGTGTTAGTCATCATCATCTGAGGACCACTTTTAGTGTTCCTGACATGCGTGCTTCATTTTAACAATATGTTTGAATTCTGTTTAATTATATCTTTCTCGTATAACTCTTCAGCTGAAGGCATTTTTAAATAACAGTAGCCAGATGTTGCACAGACATCTGTGCAGGTAGACGGTACAAATTTAGTTTTTCTTGTGTCTGAAAAAGTGAAATTAAGAGAATAATAGCCGTTCAAGTTCATAGTAGGAGCTAGAAATCTGTGTGACAGCAAGAAAAATGCATCACTGTGCCCAGATCCAAAATATACACACTTTTGAAACAGAGACTACATTGAATATAATCTACAAAAATTGACGCCAGATGAGATCTGCATTGTCAGTACGCAGAAGGTGATTTCTTTATGCAGATTTGGTTTTGCTAATGTTATGAATGTATCATATTGATTGAGGGCCATGGAAACGTGAAAGTGAATTGTTGAGTTTTTACTATCAAGTAGAAAACTTCCCTGGAATTTACAGAATATAAGGTAAGCATTCCTAGTGAAACTCTGGCTAAGGGCAGTTATAAGATGTACAATTCAAATACGAACTACTTAATACTTGTTATTGTTATTGGAAAAAAGCTGAAACAGGAAATTTTGGAAAAACAATGGTGCTATAGAGTCTTTCCCTTTAACAAATTAAAATCTATTATTTATTTATATATTTATTTTATAGTCATTGAAAATTGAAGTAAAGGAAATAAAACTTACCTGGATGTCAGGTAATAGGAAATATCCTACCACACAAGTTCTGTGCAAAAAATAAAATTTCACCACATCTAACAGAAGGTAGATCAAATAGGAATCTGTAAAATGTCATTGAGAACATCTGATCCATCTTTAATAAAGTATCTATGGTTTAACAGACATTATCACAGCATGGATGAATTCAGCCACTATGACTTGCTGGATGCAAGCTCACACAGAAAAGTTGCTGAAGGACACAAAGCAAGTTTCTGTCTTGAAGATACCTCCTGTGATTATGGGTACTATAGACGGTATGCATGTACAGCACATACACAGGTAAGAGTTGGTTTGGAGACAATCAAGTTTATTTTCCCTCTCTAATTTATCTTCAGATATTTTTTTCTACCAGTCACCTCCTGGCCTAAATTATCTGATGCCCTAACTAGCTCTGAAATTTTCCATCACAGCAACTTTAAGTCTTCACAATTTGCCCAAGTGCGGCTATGTGGGTGTCTGATTAAAATGCAGGGACACTTACTAGCCTAGCATCACTGGTAAGTGAATGGTATTAAAATACATCACAAGTTCTTGTGGTTATAGGACAGGTGAAGGGAGCTAAAGGAAACCTGAGACAGAGTCAGTGAAGAAGTCTTTTCCAGTGTGCTTGGCTGGTGGCAGAATTCACGTGTAGTATTTTCCCCCTTGCAGAGCATGAGGCTGCAAGTTGCTGAATGCCCTTAATACCTGTAGCTTCTGGCTGGCAGTCCAATACAGAAAACATACAGCATAGCTTTATGCATGTGTAGAGGGTTGTTGAAGAGAATGGCAGCCATGAGACAATTACGATGAGTTGTATACAAAGTAAACCAAGGTGTTAGAGCTCATTCAGGGAATAGATAAAAAATATAAATGTACCATTATGATATGATACAAATCCATGATAGGCTCCTACCTTAAATACTGCATGGAGTCTGGTCACCACTTCTCGAAACTGCTACAGAAAGGCTTAAAAACCCAAACCAAGCAACCCTAGGAGAACAAGGATGATCAGCAATGTAGTATAGCTACCACAGTAAGAGATTTCATAGACTAATTCCATTTGGAAAACCAGAAAAAAATACCAAATCTTGAGTGGCCCTGTATGGAAAGAGGAAATTGTTGATATTCACTGTTTCTCACAGTATAGGAATTTAAGGATATCCAAAAGAACTGTCAGACAACAGCATTAAAACAGTGAGGAGAGCTTTTTCGACACATGAATAAAGAATTAAATGCCTTGCCATGGGACGTTGCAGACAACTAAAATACCTACATGTGTTAAAAAAATTAAATAAAGTAATGGAGGCTCTTAAATAAAAAAATCTGATGGTACCCCATATCTTGAATACAGTTAAATGCCTAGTAAAAGGAATTTGCCTGGGTAAAGGACATTATACATCCCATTTCTTTTGTTCTTTTCTCCTCAGCCATCTGCTGCTGACCACTGTTAGAGACAGGACACTGAGCTTGATGGATCTGTGGTTTAACTCAATGTGGCCAAACTTACACATAAACTTCTGCAGTTTTTAATCTAGGAGGTAGTTATTTTATTGCAGAGAAAGGACAGCTATGCTTCACTGGCTGACGTGTCCACATTTGAATTTTAAATATAACGAATGATCTGTAATACATAAAGGCTTTGAAGAGGTTTTATAAATATCTTTCCTCTTTCTGGAGACTATGACATCTAACTAAGCAACATACATATTTTACAGCTGGAGTATTTGTGTCACTAGAATCACGGCTGTGTCAGCGTTTCCACTGGAAGGCCATATTTCAGGGGTTTGTAATTGTACTGTAAAACTTCCCTCCAGCCTCAGACTTGGCACATACATGTGAGAGTCTGAGCTGATCACCAGCTGGGTCAAGAGGGAATTCCTGCAGGACCTGGGTTTTGTGCACCCTGTGTGTTGCCAGAACACTTCAGCTTTGCATAGAGCAATCTGTATCAGCCATGGTTAAAAGACACCAGATTTAAACCACCAATACATTCCTATATGAGATTCTTACTGATGTTTGTAATAGCAACCAAGTTTTCAGAAAAGATTCATCTGGAAGAAAGGCTTTCAGTTCTCTCAGATTCTTGTGTCACTGTTTGTCTGAAGAGATGTTTTTTTTCTGTGCAAAACTCAATGTAAAAGTGGCCCTACACTCTACTATTCAAAGATGGCACTTTGGCAGAGTACATCCATAGCAAAAAGTTGCATCATTTCTAAGGGTAGAGATAGGATCAAACACGATGATCAAGCTGGTACTCCAGGATCTCAAAAGCTATTTACTTGTGATTTATAGATATTTAGGTCCAGCCTTTGGGCGGTTTTAATTTTATTCTTACCTTTCATAAAGAACAGTAACAGCATCCACAATATTCACATAAAAGGAGTACTGTGACAAGTGACAATATAGATAAAATACAGTTATCTCACAGATGAACAACTATCAATAGTATAGGTGTTTCTTACGCAGCAGTAGTCTAGTGCTGTCCATAAAGTGATATGTTAGACTTTCATGTTCTAGTTTAGATATTCAACTAAAATGCCAAGGACAAATAAGCCTAATTTCCTAATGTAATTTTCTTACTGAAATGTGATGGTTAAGTGAACTTCAATCTGAGTGCCCCTAATGTCTAGAATGTTACTATTCCTAATGATTTTTTTACATCCATCTTAACTTCATTTTTTTAGGGACTGAGCCCTGGCTGCTATGACACTTACAATGCTGATATAGATTGCCAGTGGATTGATATTACAGATGTAAAACCCGGAAATTACATTCTGAAGGTAAGGGTATTTGGCAGTGGGGAGGTTTTGATAATTTTATGGTGTTTTTTTTTTTTTTTTTTTCAAAGAAGCAAATGATATGCTTATGCCCTTCTGAATATAAGTTATCAGCTCAAACCTGTTAGTAGACAACACTGTGCTTTCTCCCCTTCAGGTCAGTGTAAATCCCAGCTATTTGGTACCTGAATCCGATTACTCCAACAATATTGTACGCTGCGATATACGCTATACAGGCCACCATGCATATGCCTCTGGCTGCACAATTTCACCGTAAGTACATTCCTTTCTTTTTGCAACTGCTTTATATTCATAGTACTGAAGTTCACAAACATATATAAAGCTTAGGCATTTACTTTAGATGGAAAAAATAACTTCCACCATTAATTCTAGTGACACTGGTTTCTTCAGTAAGTTGTTTCTTGGGTTTCAGGATCTAGTGTGTTAATTCAGGGTTCAGATGGTATTTTTCAAAGGTCTTTTTTGGCAGGAATGATGGGAACGGTTGCTTTGCTCTTGACAACTGCAGACCTTTCAAATCCTGACCTCTGTTAATTAAACAATTTCTGTAGGGGTAGAACTGCTTTTTAAAGATCTAGTCTAGAAAAGCAATCATAAGGGAGAATTTTGGTCTTGCCGTTGTGCCATCAGGATATATAACTCTTTCAAAACTGCTGCTGTCTGTGCTGCTAGGTAACTACCTCTGGTCCACTCTGCCTTAGTATTTGCACTAAAACCTTTCTGTGCTCATTCAGTACCCATTTATAGCACCCACACAGAACTCTTTAGCAGTTAGAGAGCTCTTACGACATTCTGCAAAGTCTCATGAGTGTGTTACTTTGCTGCTGCTGCTGACACTGCAGCCATCCTCTTTGAAACAGTTCCTCCAGACACATTCCATTTACAGCTTAGTTCTTCAAAAGTTGAAACAATGCCACAATTATGCCCTCCTTTTCCCCTCCAAAAGGTGAATTCATTTCATTAATATTCTCATAGCAGATCTGCTGTAGCTTAGTATCAGTGAAACATGCAAAGCAATCAGTCTTCTGTAACAGGATAACACATGAGGTGCTCATACAAAATATTTATCAAGTGGTTTCATTTGGATTGCATAAGAAGTATTAACATTGTATGGAGGTTCATGGGAGATAAATTCCAGAGCAGCAAATGGAAAGTAAATAAATGATCAGTATAGTCTGCTATAACAGCATCAGTGAAACAAACATACCAAATTAATGTGACTATTGCTTAATTAGCCTCATTAGGAAACCAGTAGTTAAAATGAAGCTAAAATGATAAACATTTTTTCATGCCAGTGTGGAGATCTGTATTTATAATCACGCTTTGGCCACAAATGCAACAAGTTAAATGGCTTCAGCAAGATCCTCCATTTGTTCCTGCCATGTGGTTGTCAGACTTGTAGCAAATAAAGTTAAAAAATCAGGTATCCTGCAAGTCATGAGCAATCATATGTGATAGACCTGCGGCAGGAACTTCCAAAGCATTTCTCTGTAAGAGGACTAACTGGTACTTCTAGGAGCACAGGAACAACATTTCTACTCACATTCACATGGAAGGGAAATTTTTGGTTCATGCCTCTAACTTTAGCCTCCCCATCATACCTCTGTAAATGTTATCATGTCAGGGTGAGGAAGCACAATTTCTGCTACTGTTTGTTGATCTGCGCCTCCAAGCTGAAAAAAGATATTTAGCAGAAACTCCTGCGCGCTCATCTGCCTCACATTCTTTCTTTTCTCCCAACAGATACTGAGAAAGATGCAAAAAAATGGATGAGACGATGCCAAACGTTTTGAACTGAAGTATCGTTATATAAACTTAAATAGGATGTAAACACTATACAAGCAAAACTACAGAACATACACACAAACACCCACACACCTTATGTGATTTTGAAGCACTTCAGCTGCTTCTCAACCAAAGCTGTAACTGGATTTTAAGCATTTAAATTGGCATTACTTTTATTAGTATTGAAATGTGGGGAACTGGTGATTCATGCACAGATACTTTATATTATGAAAATTCAACTCATTCATAAAAGCATAAGCATTTCTTAACTCCTGAAAATTTGGAGTTTAGATGATAATAGACTTCAGTGGGAATATTACTGATGAATGAGTTGAACGTTTTAAAAGGTAGCGAAAATTTATGTAAAATGAATTAAATAAAATGCAATAGAAAGTACTAATGTCAGCTATCTAAGAAAATACCAGAATGAAAAAAAAAAAGCTTAGGAGTAATGCTAACAGTACCATTAAAATGATTTTGCTAGGACATGTTGATTTGAATGAGAAAAGTCTGTTCAGTTTTCAAGGAATATTAACATATAGCAAAGAAATACATATAAATATATATATATCTCAGTTATACCCCTGCAAGAAAAGTTATGTTTACATTTTTAATTCATTAGAAGTGTTTCCATAAGTAAAAAAAAACAGATGGGGTTTTGAAAGAAACCTTTCATCTGTGGAAATAAATTAAAGAACTTAGCCACCTTTCTATGTTCAAGAGATTTTTCAAGGTGGGGCTTTTAAAAGAATTCTGCAAAGTTAATGTGGATACAAATAAGTACCTGTCAAGAAAAGGGCTCTTGGAGATGAAGAGTCCCTGATGCAGTTATCTGTGAAAAATACCCAACTTGAACAGGTTAACCATCAAAATAATATAGGCAACTAACTCAGGTGGCACCACCAACAGAAGTAGGTCAGAATATCTAACAGTTTTTGTTATGAAAAAGCCTACTACCTGCTTCCCCCTTAAGTACTGTATTTGACTTTAAAAATGTCAGTATTCAAACACAGAAGTTGAAACTATTATATATAGAGGGAGAATAAAAGTCAATGTATTTAGCATCCTACTTTAGGCTGTTCAGGAACCAAATTAACATTGTAAGGGGAAAAACTTCTAGCCCAAATTAAAGTTTTTGCTGAACTGCTTAACTGGTGCTGGGCACACCACTCCTCCTCCCATCCCCAAATTATTTTGCTTTCGCAGTGCACCCTGCTGTAAGCTACAGTAGCTGTGATTTTGTTTTTAAACTGTGAAATAACATATCACAAGGGGATCTGGTGGTTTGTTTTTTTTAGAAGACTTCTGATCATGTAAAGTGAAGGATCTACTTTTGAAACAAAGGGACCTAGAAATACTGATTGGCATTGGTTAAGTTTAATCAGCAGTTCAAAACACCTAATGAAATATGGAAAGCTCATTATGTTTTAAAAAAACCCTGAAAAATGTGTGTGCTGTTTGGCATGGTGAAAAAATAAAAAGTCTGAGGAGTATGGAGAGGTTTTATTGTTACTGTTGAGAATAGCTGAGGCAGTATTTGGAAGTATTATACACAATAGAACCCTATGGATTTGATAGTTTAATGAACTATCACAATACTTTTAAGATCAACTTGTTCTTTATTACGTATATTTAAGCTTATTTCATGATTATAAAGTATTTCCACTTTTATCATAATAACTTGGTTAAAAATTTGCAAAACTAGTATGCATACTTAAAAATGATCTAAGAAACAGCAACCCAGTGATCACTACCCAGCACTGGGAGTGGGTGCGGAATTAACACAATTTATACCTGCAAGTCTCTTTTTGTTCGCAGAGAGATCCATTTCAGCCATCAGTCACCAGTATGGGTAACAAACAGAAGCAAAATTTGGAAAACAGATTTATTAGAAAGCCATTTATTACAATATGTCTGCAAAAAAAAAAAAAAGAGTCTGTTTAAAGTCTAGGATTCTGAAACCTCAGCCCAGATTTTTTTAAGATTAAGAGGGGCTAAGGGATGCAAATGCATTCACCTTTCTAAAGACTTGGGTCAACATTGGGGTGAAAGTCCTGACAGCAGCTTGGGCAATGGACACAAAAGCTACTGTAATGGAAGCTAGGCTGTGGGCACCAGCTGCTTCCTGGTAAAAGGTTGTTTGCTGGTACCTCATTGTGCCTGATAATGTGCTGAATGTGGGATAAGACCTCACTAACTGGACACAGAGCAGCCACAGAAATTGAGTTTATCCCTTGACTCATGAGGCAGTAACCTGCTCACATGTCTATACCCAAACTACTTGCAGAGCTCCACTGAATTCAGCAAGGAGCCAGAGGACCTTGGGCATCTGTGCAGGCGGAGGAGATTGTAATGGTGGACTTGGTCCTTTCAGTGGGAATGGCCTGGTTCGGAAAGGTGTTGAACACCATGACTTTGAATATTGGGGATACTGGAGCTACAAAAACGTAGCGTGTTTTTTTTTTTTTTTTTTTTTTTTTTTTTTTTTTTTTTTTTTTTTTCCGTAGCAAAATATTGTATTTCTGTTGAAATATGTGTTAAGCAAGATGACATAAGTGATGTACAATAGCATAAAAATTGACTAAGATATCATGAACAGTCTATTTAGAAAAACAAGGGATTTTAGGATTAAAAAAAATGAAGGAATGCGATTTTAACTTCCCCTGTTTAACTATTGTAAATCACAATGCTGTAGAAGAGTTTATTATATAACTTGTAGAAAGTAGTTCTAAATTGGGGAGTGCCAACCAGTATTTTCAGTGTCTTGGCTCTGCAGTTTTGACCCAGCTATACTGGAATATATTTGTGGGATTATGTTTTGTGCAGTTTTGTTGAAAAACATTTATAAATGCTGTTTTGATAAAAAACTTATTTTATGAAGGAAATTATATTTTGGAATCCTTTTTACCAGACACTGGGCTTATTCTGATCATCTTCGAGAGGCTTTTTCCCTTTCATCTCAGTGGGAGTAAAATCAGATTTAAATTTTTGTGAGAATTCTAGTATAAATTTTCTGTCTTGCAGTCTCAACTTTCATTTGAAAAGCCAAATAATCAAAATGCGTGTGAAGCAATTACCTCCCACATTTCAGATCTTTAGATAAAAGCACATAAGGAACTTACTGTATGTCAGGATCATTAAAGGAGGGGTTTGTTATATATTTTTTTTAATCCTGGAATACATTGGATATATGCATATTTTTAGACAAAGTATAACGAAATGACAGACTGGTCACCAATGAAACCAACATATTGTGTAGATGATGTTTTTGTGTTAGTAAAAGTCTACTCATTTTCTCTCTGCTCCAAAGTTTGCTATGCAGTGTCGAATGAGTGCAAACACCAAATGTACCTTCCTACAGTCACTTGTGCATTGTTTGCAGTGCACTCATTCAAAACCAGCAGGGTGAATTTCATAAAGGAGACATTGAAAGGTAGTTTATCCTGTGTCTCATGCTCATGCCGATAAGGCATTTTAATTTTCTCCAAATCCTAAGAGGTGCTGAAAGTTTTTAACTTGAATTAAAACCAAAGAGTATGTTATTGGGAGGTTTTTATTATGCAACTAAGTGCTACAGATACAGTGAAATGCCACTTGTTTTTTTAACTTTTTTTGGAGATTTTTCATTACTTCCTTCACTTTTCTTCCAAGAGTCTTAATTTCAGTAACTTTGCATCTTTATCTGAAGAGCTTTAATTTATAATATTCAGGCACTAGCTTTGTATTCTTCATTGCACTTTCATATTCTTGTGTTACATGCCCGTATTATGGTTGCAAGTTTATGTGAAAATGACTTGAATAAATTGTTTCAAGCGTTCTACTTGTCGTATTATATTTAATGCATAGGCCAGATCCATCTCTCAATGAGAAACCTTTGACTTAAAGTTGTTATAACTATAGAAAGTGAGAAAGATTCTGTCATGCTGACATGGTCTCAGAAAAATTGTCAGAACTTAGAAACAAGAAAGAAAAAGTTGCATGACATGATGGATTACATCTCACACTACACAAAGGCTTAACATGTGAAAGCACAATTCATGGTTTGTCTGGATAGAGGATAGAAGATTTCTTTACCATATAGGCTATCTCTGTAGGAACAGGCACTTAGAAATCACTTTCAGAATTTCCGCTCCAAACCCTTTCTATCATGGAAATAACAGTTGATCAGCCTGTAGTAGAAAGTCCATGAACTCTAGAAAATTGACGAACATGCTTAACACTCAGTTACTCCAAAACCATTTTATTGTTATTGGTTATTCTTAGAGTATAAACCAACATCCTGCTGCCTCTTCAATCTGTATGCTTGTCCTGGTTTAGCAGCAGCAGTCAGTTTTTCTCCTTCTTAGTAGCTGGTGCAGCACTGTGTTTTTGACTTTTGGCCTGGGACAGTACTGATAAAGCCGATGTTTCCAGTTGCTGGTCAGAATGTTTAGACTGACCAAGGACTTTGTGAGCCTCATGCTCTGCCAGGGAGGAGCGGAAGCCGGGAGGAAGCAGAGATAGGACACCTGACCCAAACTAGCCAAAGAGGTATTCCATACCACAGCACATCATGCCGGGGGATGTAACCGGGAGTTACCCAAAGGGCTGGATCACTGCTGTGTGGGGGAGTAGAAACTGCGTGGCTGACTTGCCGACTGGCTTAAACCACGACAGTTCTTTTTGGCGCCCAACGTGGGGCACGAAGGGTTGAGATAACGACAGATCTGACTGAGGCACAATGCTGATTTATTGGCTCTCAAAGTTGTTTCTCTTGATGTCACAGTTTCAGTGTGCTGTAGCTTACTTAGAGCCGGTATTTGCTGTGTTAGTGTTTATCAAGTGTGGGCCTTGGGCTAAGGTTTCACTGTACTTTATGGTAATGGCTTGTAATACGGGTGGGCTCCGGCAGCAGGGCGGGATGGACGTGGCCGTGGACTTGTACCTGCCCGTCCCGCTGCTCTTCACCGTCCTGGCCCTCGTCCTCGCCTCCGTCTTTGTGAGGCTGCGGGGAGCCGAGGGGGAGCGGCCCCGGGAGCCGGCGGCGGCCGAAGCGGCCCGGGAGAGGGGCCCCAGGGACCAAGCGGCAGCGGGAGCGGGGCCGGAGGCCGGGAAGGAGGTGGCTGCCGAGGAGGGGAAGGAGGCAGCGGAGGAGCCCAGCCCCACGGCCGAGCCCAGCCCCGCGGCGGCCGAGAGCATCCCCCAGCAGCCGCCTGCCGAGCCCCGTGAGCCTGAGCCGCAGGAGGATGCAGGAGACCCCGCAGCACTTCCCAGCAAGGCAGAGGAGGAAGATCTGGACTCGGAAAAAGAGAAGCTGGTGGTGAGAGAGCCGGCAAGCACAGCAGCTACAGCCCCAGTGACAAGTACAGCAGCATCATTTGAGAGGTCTGAAGGTTTTGAATGGCCTTTGGGTACCCTTGGGGCGTGCCTGCTGATTGTGATGGGGATCACCATGTTGGCACACACACAAAGTGCGTTTTACCCACAACCATTTTGTCTGATCCCGAGAGTTAAGCAGGGTCAGGTTTGGGTCTTGTCTGGGGTTAGACGACGATATAGGGGGACCAAGAGGTTTTCCCCAAGGCTGGACAGTCATGAGTGTCACGGTGTGTGGAACAGTATGGGCGAGTATCTAGTCCACTGGGCCCCTCCAGTGCTTTGGAAGCATCGGAGATGGAAGGCAGCTGTGTGGAGTCCCCAACGACAAGTTGCAGAGACTGCTGCAGGGGAGGGTGAATTATTTTGAGCCTGATGAGTGGGTGACACTTCAGGCCATCAGGGCAGAGATGCAACACAGAGATGGATGGACTCATGATTGAGGGGTGGACTTAACAATGGACTCTATCGCCCAGGTTATTCATGAGTGTGAACACTGCACACAGCCTCTCCTGCTCTGAAAGACTGTTACAAGAGGTGGAACCTGACATCATGGACTGAATGGACTCAGCAGCTTTATAGGGATTGGTCCAGGCACTAAGATAACAGTGCACTGAGATGGGAGTGAGGGTATATGGAAAATGTGGGATCTGAGCATGACGTGAATGGTATGGAATAAGGGGTGGATACTGTCCTGGTTTAGCAGTAGCAGTCACTTTTTCTCCTTCTTAGTAGCTGGTGCAGCGCTGTGTTTTTGACTTTTGGCCTGGGACAGTACTGATAAAACCGATGTTTTCAGTTGCTGGTCAGAATGTTTACCCTGACCAAGGACTTTGTGAGTCTCATGCTCTGCCAGGGAGGAGGGGAAGCAGGAGGAAGCAGGGACAGGACACCTGACCCAAACTAGCCAAAGAGGTATTCCATACCACAGCACGTCATGCCCGGGACGTAACTGGGAGTTACCCGAAGGGCTGGATCACTGCTGGGTAGGGGGGTAGAAACTGCGTGGCTGACTTGCTGACTGGCTTAAACCACGACAATGCTAAACTGATGAAATAGGTTGAATTGTGAAGCATCTCTTGTCCCTGCACTGAGGGATTAATACAGAAGATCATGCTTAAAACTTTGGAATCTTCAGTCCAGTAAAAGGTAGTTAAACACTTAAATACCAACTAATGGCACTCTTGGCTTTGAGTAAACGGAGACAAAAATGGATGCAATATCTTTTAAAATTCATAGTGTCGAATTATTTTAGACACAATGCTGTGATGATGTTCCTATAATTTAGCTAACAAAATTATTTCTATACTACTACATCTTGGAGCTAAGAGCTTCAAACTGAAAATTCCTGTGCTATCCCTAGAGTGCAGAACTCAGTGTGGATCAGAAGCCATGCAGATACAAAAATGCTGTAAAAATTAATACAGTTACTGCAGAAATTATATTCAAATTTATTGAAAATAAAGCATCTCCTAGTTTTCAAGTATCTTCTACCTGCTATTCTACTATCTCATTTTCACATTAGATCACCTGCCTGGTATTGTAACATCACCAGTCAACAATTAGAAAGCAGCCAAGCACTTTCAATTAAGAAAAGTATTGCTGTATCTGAATTTTCAATCAAGTCTTATTTGTCCTGATCTAAACAGTCAATAAAAACTGATGAGAGAAATATTTATGTCTGTTGAGGTATCTTTAAACTGGTGTTATCAATAGTGCACCTGTCTATCTCTAAAAAAAATAAAATAAACCAAGGAACAGTGGGACTGATGCGCCCTCAGCAAGTTTGCCGATGACACCAAGCTGTGTGGTTCAGTTGATATGCTGGAGGGAAGGGATGCCATCCAGAGGGACCTCAACACGCTTGTGAGGTGGGCTGATGCCAACCTTATGAAGTTTAACCATGCCAAGTGCAAGGTCCTACACCTGGGTCAGAGCAATCCCAGGCACAGCTACAGGTTGGGCAGAGAAGAGATTCAGAGCAGCCCTGCAGAGAAGGACTTGGGGGTGTTGGTCGGAAAAATGAACATGAGCCGGCTTCAGTGTGCGCTCGCAGCCCAGAAAGCCACCTGTATCCTGGGCTGCATCAAAAGGAGCGTGACCAGCAGGTCAGAGGAGGTGATCCTGCCCCTCTACTCTGCTCTCGTGAGACCTCACTTGGAGTATTGTGTGCAGTTCTGGTGTCCTCAACATGAAAAGGACATGGAGCTGTTGGAACAAGTCCAGAGGAGGGCCACGAGGATGATCAGGGGACTGGAGCACCTCCTGTATGAAGAGAGGCTGAGAAAGTTGGGGCTGTTCAGCCTGGAGAAGAGAAGGCTGCGTGGAGACCTCATAGCAGCCTTCCAGTATCTGAAGGGGGGCTATAGGCATGTTGGGGACGGACTCTTCATTAGGGACTGTAGTGACAGGACAAGGAGTAATGGGTTAAAACTTAAACGGGAAGTTTAGATTGGATATAAGGAAGAAATTCCTTACTGTGAGGGTGGTGAGGCACTGGAACGGGTTGCTCAGGGAAGTTGCGAATGCCCCATCTCTGGCGGTGTTCAAGGCCAGGTTGGACAGAGCCTTGGGTGGCATGGTTTAGTGTGAGGTGTCCCTGTCCATGGCAGGGGGGTTGGAACTAGATGATCTTAAGGTCCTTTGCAACCCTAACTATTCTATGATTCTATGAACCAACACATTTAAATTAGTATCGACTCTCTTAAAAGACACTGAAAAATCTGATACTGTTTTGTTAGTTAAGTATGAAGGAAAAAGTCATGCACCTGAAGCAGTCTAGCACTATCTCACAGTATGTACCCTAGCTGAGAACATTTCTTCTATGGTATGGTAGTGGAAAACATGATTCTGAAGGCTTTTCAAATCTAATAATCACAGAATGAAATAACTTTCCATATCACTGTAAAAATAAACGTGTATTACTTTCTGAGAGCTCTCTGTCTAAACAGTATTTCAGATACCAGTTACATTAAAATCATGTACATACCGAAAATGTTATCTTGATATAATGAGGAAAAAAATGTTCAAAACGTTATCAGCAACCTCCAGACAAGTTCATTGGGTTTATCAGTTCACAAAAAAATTGCCCAGTTTCACATTAAAAATATTATCAAGTCTCAAGCATCACCACTTGTTTGTACAGTGCATTAATGCTGTGATCCAGGTGAGTCACTAAGCACCAGCTAGAAGTACTAATAACCCATTAAAATATGAAGCAATGCCAGTAACCTAACCTCTCTTATCTCATTCATGTTCAGTGATGTTATCTTTTTTCTTTTCTTTAAAGTAAGAGCTCAGAAGTGCTTTCGAAGATGAAAACAGAAGTTTTGGTAAGTCAGGTTTCCTTCAGGAAGAATTCTATGGCCACAAATTATAGCTGTAAGAATGGAGTAAGGAACTTGCTCAAATGCCAACATAAACCAATGCTCCTAGATCACTAAGCACATGCTAAAAAGTACTTTAGAACACAAGCTCTTCCCTTCTACCTCCCACCCCCAGACTATTTGCAATCTTCAAATTTTTGGCCTTTAATGTGAATCAACTCTTGCATTAGGGTGCTGATCAGCTAGAAGAAAGATAAGCTGTCCATGAAAAACTGTATTATAGTTGATGATGTATACCAAAAGAATTTTTTCTTGCCTTTTATTGGAACCAGGTAGAGTCACATACCAAACATTTGTTTGGCGTAGGTAAGTAAATACTTCTTTATTGAAAGCAATAAGGATTAGCATCCGGAAAACTTACAGAGTATATAGCAGGTAAATGCATGACTTTTTCTACAATATATGATCCTTCCCTACAAAACCACAGTAAAGATGTTTCCATGTTCTATTTTGAAGTTTCTGGCCTTACATCTTGTTCCATACAGTATGGTGAAAATAAAACTAACAAAAAACATGGGAAATGGAAGGTTATTTGAATTTCTGATTCCTCTGAGCAGCCATGCCATTCAGCAGGAGAGTAACACATATACTGACATCTGTTTAGGGTGCAGGAAAGAAAGCCTAACTGAGTGGGGCAAATACATGACTAGGTAATAATACAAACTGGACCTACCAGAACATTTAGCCTTCAAGAATTTAACACATGATGACAGAATGAGCAGAAATTGCTGAGCTATAAATATTGATATACAAAGTCTGCAAGGGGGAGGGATAGTGGTGGCCATACCAGCAACAGAGTAACACTTAACATTAAAACACCTAAAGTAGGTTTGGCCATTTGACTCTTACATCATCCCAAGTGGAATACACTGGGCTATTACGTAGTGACTACAAGTTTCAGACACATCCAATAACTCCCCTATGGAGCCTAACTGAGGGTTAGGGAGTCATTGCTTGACTTGGTCCTAATCCTACATATTACAAGGAGTAGATGAGGTAAGAAGAGACCTCTGGATATCATTTAGTTCAAACCCACTGTCCAAGCAAGGTCACCTCAAGACAGTTACCCAGGACTGCGTCCACTCAGGTTCCAAGTATCTCCAAGGATGGAGACACCACAATCTTTCTGGGCACCTGTGCCAGTGCTGTGTCGCCCTCACAGAGAGTTTTTCTTGTGTAAGCAGAATTTCTTGTATTTCAGTTTGTGATCAGTGCCTCTTGTCCTGCCACTCAATTGCACTGAACACAATTACACTGCTAGCTGCCCCCATATTTACACACATTGACAATATCCCCCCCGAGGCCTCTCTTCTGAACAGTCTCAGTTCTCTCAGCTTCTACTCATATGTCATATACTTGATGGGCTTAATCATCTTGGTCACCCTTTGCTGGACTTGTTCCAGTCTGTCTTTGTCCCTCGTATAATAGGGAGCTCAGAACTGGACCCAGCACTTCAGATGTGGCCTCACCAGTGCGGAGTATAGGGCAAGGATCACCTCGCTTGTCCTGCTGGCCAGACTCTTTCCAATGCAGCCGAGGAGGATGCTGGCCTTCTCTGCCAGGACATTGAAAAACACAGTTTTCCGAAGGACTTCTACACCTTCAGGGATTATAGATTCCGTAAGTTTACATGGATTTAAGAGCAGACAAATCGGCAAAAAGGAAATTCATTGATGATTAATAAACACAATAAGTTGCAATATCACAAGATGTCCCTGAACAAAACTGTAAACTTGATGAGTTGGACGTGGGTGATGTACTGTGTATTTCATCTATCTCTATGCTTAAAGCATCCCTTTTTGACTGTTGAAGCTATTAGGTTAGACAGACCTGTGGGTTTGATGCAGTTCTTAGGCACTACAGAATGCTAACACGATTTCTAAAGCATATTATCTTACACCCACTGCAGCCACTTACCAAGTTTCTGAATGTCGTGGTTTAAGCCCAGGCCGTAAATCAGAACCACGCAGTCCACTTCCCCCCCCACCTTTCTTCCCTCCGCTTCTGGAGGGACGGGGAGGAGAATCAAAAGAATGCAGCTCCCACGGGTTGAGATAAGAACAGTTTAATAACTAAGGTATAACACAAATCACTACTGCTACCACTAATAGTAATAATGATAAAGGAAATAACAAGGAAGAGAATACAACCGCTCACCAACCGGTACCTCACCCCCACCCTGCCATGATCCAGCCCTTCCGGGAACTCTCAGTTCTACATCCTCGGCATGACGTGCTGTGGTATGGAATACCTCTTTGGTTAGTTTGGGTCAGGTGTCCTGTCCCTGCTTCCTCCTGGCTTCTCCTCCTCCCTGGCCGAGCATGAGACTCACAAAGTCCTTGCTCAGGGTAAACATTCTGACCAGCAACTGAAAACATCAGCTTTATCATTATTATTCCCAGGCCAAAAGTCAAAACACAGCACTGCACCAGTAGAAAAAATGACTGCTACTGCTAAACCAGGACAGTATCCACCCCTTATTCCATACCATTCACGTCATGCTCAGATCCCACATTTTCAATATACCATCACTTTCATCTCAGTGTACTCTTATCTAAGGGCACGGACCAATCCCTATAAAGCTGCTGAGTCCATTCAGTCCATGATGGTGGGCTCCATCACTTGTAACAGTCTTTCAGAGCAGGAGAGGCCCATTGCAAAGTCCACCCCTCGATCATGAGTCCATCTCTATGTTGCATCTCTGCCCTGATGGCCTGAAGTGCCATGGGCCCATCAGGCTCAAAATAATTCACCCTCCCCTGCAGCAGTCTCTGCAACTTGTCGCTGGGGACTCCACACAGCTGCCTTCCATCTCCGATGCTTCCAAAGCACTGGAGGGGCCCAGTGGATTAGATACTCGCCCATACTGTCCCACACACCGTGACACTCATGGCTGTCCAGCCCTGGGGAAAACCTCTCGGTCCCCCTGTATTGTCTAAACCCAGATAAGACCCAAACCTGACTCTGCTTAACTCTGGGGATCAGACAAAATGGCCGTGGGTAGAACACACTCTGTGTGTGTGCCAACATGGTGATCCCCATCACAATCAGCAGGCAGGTCCCAAGGGTACCCAAAGGCCATTCAAAACCTTCAGAACTCTCAAATGCTGCTGCTGTACTTATCACTGGGGCTAGTGTAGCTGTTGTGCTTGAAGGCTCTCTCACCACCAGCTTCTCTTTTTCCGAGTCCAGATCTTCCTCCTCTGCCTTGCTGGAAAGTGCTGCGTGGTCTCCTGCATCCTCCTGCGGCTCAGGCTCATGGGGCTCGGCGGACGGCTGCTGGGGGATGCTCTCGGCCGCCGCGGGGCTGGGCTCGGCCGTGGGGCTCGGCTCCTCCGCCGCCTCCTCCCGCTGCTCGGCAGCCGCCTCCTTCCCCTCCTCGGCAGCCGCCTCCTTCCCAGCCTCCGGCCCCGCTCCCGCCGCCGCTTGGTCCCCGGGGCCGCTCTCCCGGGCCGCTTCGGCCGCCGCCGGCTCCCGGGGCCGCTCCCCCTCGGCTCCCCGCAGCCTCACAAAGACGGAGGCGAGGACGAGGGCCAGGACGGTGAAGAGCAGCGGGACGGCCAGGTACAAGTCCACGGCCACGTCCATCCCGCCCTGCTGCCGGAGCCCCCCCGTATCGCAAGCCATTACCATAAAGTACAATGAAACAAGAACCTTAGCCCAAGGCCCACACTTGATAAACACTAACACAGCAAATACCGGCTCCAAGCAAGCTACGACATACAGAAACTGTGGTATCAAAAAGAACAACTTTGAGAGCCCATAAATCAGCACTGTGCCTCAGTCAGATCTGTTGTTATCTCAACCCTTCCTGCCCCACGTTGGGCGCCAAAATGAACTGTCGTGGTTTAAGCCCAGGCCGTAAATCAGAACCACGCAGTCCACTTCCCCCCCCACCTTTCTTCCCTCCGCTTCTGGAGGGACGGGGAGGAGAATCAAAAGAATGTAGCTCCCACGGGTTGAGATAAGAACAGTTTAATAACTAAGGTATAACACAAATCACTACTGCTACCACTAATAGTAATAATGATAAAGGAAATAACAAGGAAGAGAATACAACCGCTCACCAACCGGTACCTCACCCCCACCCTGCCATGATCCAGCCCTTCCGGGAACTCTCAGTTCTACATCCTCGGCATGACGTGCTGTGGTATGGAATACCTCTTTGGTTAGTTTGGGTCAGGTGTCCTGTCCCTGCTTCCTCCTGGCTTCTCCTCCTCCCTGGCCGAGCATGAGACTCACAAAGTCCTTGCTCAGGGTAAACATTCTGACCAGCAACTGAAAACATCAGCTTTATCATTATTATTCCCAGGCCAAAAGTCAAAACACAGCACTGCACCAGTAGAAAAATGACTGCTACTGCTAAACCAGGACACTGAATTAATTTATGAAAGATAGATGCTTATAAAAGATGGAAGATTATGTAAATAAACAACACTGTTAAAAATTAATTACCAGTTCAGAACTTGTTTCAATTAAGTGGTGGGAAAAGCCCCTGAAGAAAAATACAATGAAGATCCTACCTCATATCCCAATTAAAAGAACTCCCAAACTCAGAATGGCACTTAAAGGTGAAATGCTTCTTAGTGTACAAAGACCCTTCAGTTTTTTAGCATTCTTTCAGAAACTGCAAGACAGAGATGCTGGAGTATCCAGATACATCCATCAAGGCAACAGTATTACAAACACTCTTTCAGTTCTTCAAATCAGCAATATAATCAAAGGACAGAGATGACAATTTTACAGGCCACTGTTTTATTGCTCTCCAGAAATTTTCATATCATGCATACCACTGACCAGCTTTTCCAGACACTGGATATATCCATGTTTTGTACAGTCTGTTTAAGAATCTCTTATTTTCAACTGCATCAGTTGAGAGGTACTTGATAATACAGTTCTAAGATAATCACTTAAATACTTTGTATTTTCCCCTCTCTTGACATGCAAGTCCTCGCATAGTTCAAAGTACATTTTTACACTAAGAAAAAGCTCCAGAGAAACTAGTATTCCTACAGGGCACATATGATGTTCCTAAAAAACATTCATTCATGTTAGGGTGTACTTCATAAATGGTGGCACTATGTAATGGGACTTATGAACCACCAACAAATAACCACACATTAATCAACAGTCCACTGAATAAATGAAGCAATCTTCATTATTAACAGATGATAAGTTCTAGCAGTTGCTGTTTTATAGGTTGCAAAGGATAAGGACAGTATAGCAAAAGTGTTCAAACAGTAGTTGTTATTTTATAAGAAAATACCATGGGTTGCAAATCTGCAAGAATCTTCTTTCAAAATCTCAATTTACATACAGTTTAGTCATCAAATTTAATCTTTTTCCCTTTAAATGCTGTAATTTGAGACATTTGTTCCCTGCGTCTCTTGCTTGCTTCCCATGATGGATGAAGAGGCTGCTCCAAAAATGCTTTCTTATTGTCACATTTAATACCTGCAGCTTTTGCAAATGGTTGCTTCTTGAGCTGTGGTTCCTTTTTATAAAGAGCTGTGCGAGAAGTACAAAATAAAACAGTAACTATATAATGAACCTTCACAAAAATATGCTAAAACTACCTTGGAATTGCAGATACTTTCAACAATTTCTCAATGAGCCATGGGGAACACGTTCGCCTGAATGTTCACAGCAACATTTCCTCACCTTGCAGCCCAGTAAATTGTCACTTGGTGGACTGGTGGACTGCAGATAGTTAAGATTTATTATTACTGACTACACTCAAAATTTGTGTAGACCAATATTCAGCACAGTCTCACCTCTCTTCTTCCCATAAACCAATGAGATACTACACAGCGTAACTCAATATGACTGAAATGATACCCTTCACCAAATTAATTAAAAAATGGTACCATACACTATAAATCAAATAAAATATTGAAGGAGCTACTGAAGGAATTACTCAAGAGATAAATTACTTGTTAAGTATCATAATCTGACACCTTTTCCTGTGCATGGGTAACACTAACTACACAACATGAAGTCAGACAGGAAAGGACTTTCCCGTGTAAACCCTACTTTAAGTATGTCTAATATTCAAAAACAGGTAATAGCAAATAACTCAACAGATTAAAATAAAAAGCTTACAATTTGACTATTTTAACAACAAATGTTAAAATGTGTGCTGCAAAATTGAAATGAAACAAAAACCAACCTATCATGATTAGACTGCAGAGGCAACAAAATCTCAAGATGTTTTTACTCTTACAACTTTACCAGGTTAAGTAATACATACCTGTTCTTTCATTTTTGTGAGGCTGGTCTTTTGTATGTCTAAAAATAAAAAGAGAATTTAGGATTTTTCAATAGACTTGCAACATAACAAACACTTGTGACTAAAGAATTGCCATCACCAAAACACTCATGCAATGACTTTTCCAGCATAATGTGCAAAACCCCTTATATATTATCATAGGATCATACAATGGTTTGGGTTGGAAGGGACCTTAAAGATTATCTAGTTTCCTCTTTGTTAATAAAAAAGCAAAAATAGAAGTATTTACTTCAGGTCTCTTCAGGAATCGTCCTTATTTGGGAAGGGCTACTAAAAATCACAACCATCTGTATTACTGGGAAGAAAGGAGGGAATAGAGAATGTAACAATGGGAAAAAATTACCTTCTCTTTTGAAATTTCTGATTAGAGGCCGACAAAGAACTGCAGAACACTGATTCTAGCTTGCTTGCTTTTTCATGTGGCTTTCCTTCTTCCACAATCAAATCTTGCTCTGCCCTAGCCACTGTGTTCTTTTCTTTCTTCACTATGTTCTTCTGAAGTTCATTCTTTGCTTTTGCTGAAGAAAGAGCAGTAACTGCTGCTATCTTTTTCTTTCTTTTTACTTTGCCAATGAAGAAATCATCGTTGCTGTCACTGTCAGAATCTGATGACTGGTTATAAAACCTCTCTTCAGTACTATCATCAAAGTACTCCTCTTCATTAGGATGTTTCTGGTCCCTATCATCATTAACTCTTTTTGCATTTAATTTGTTCAAGCTTGTATTTTCTTTCCTTGGTTGATAGCCAAGTTTCCTTCCCATTTTATTCTGGCCGACTGCTTGTGTTTCTACTGCCTGAAATGAAGATTTTTCTAGAACATATGCTCTCTTAATTTCTATAGCTTTCTGCTCAGATTCACTCTCACAAGGCTCTTCAGCAACTTCATCAGTTTCTACGTTCATACTATTTTTTGTTTGGTGTTCACATCCTTGCTGCTTCTGAGCTAATTTAGGAACCTGGTCATCCAAAATGCCATTGAAATGTTGTGCTGATTTAGGCTCTTCTTCTGATGTAGCCTTTTTCAAAGGAGTGGCTTTGTTTGGGTTCTTTCTTGCATCCTTAAAAGCTTTTACAGCAGCTATACAAAGGACAGAAGGAAAATCTTTTGTTGCAGCTACACATGACTTCATGTATATTATTATAATATAATAAAACAATTTTGCAAGTTAAGTATGTTGCATAAGATAAGCAGAATTGGAATTTCCTTATCAACCATTTACTGAACACATGGGACAAGAAATACCTTAGAGTCAAGCTGCATCAGGGCAGGTTTAGACTGAATATTAGGAAAAATTTCTTCACAGAGGGTGATCAGGCATTGGAACAGGCTGCCCAGGGCAGCGGTGGGGTCACTGACCCTGGAAGTGTTCACAAACCATGCAGAGGAGGCCCTCAGGGACATGGTTTAGAGGTGGACTTGGCAGGCAATGGTCGGACTTCATGATCTTAAAGATCTTTTCCAACCTACCTGATTCTATGATTGATTCTAAAGATATTCCAGGTACAGGGTTAAGAAAAGCCAGGAAGCAAATGTGAAATTATCTGCAATTGAATACACTGTTAAACTTCAGTTTAACTGTGAACTCTTCCATCAGCAAATAATCTGCAGCTGATAATCACGTTAATTTAGGGCACTTCTTTGCATGCAAAAACTCAAACAAATAAATTGCTCAGATATAATGAAATGAGTATTTGTACCTGACCCTTTTTCAACATCAATTTTAGTTGGAAAAATTTGAGTTTAAAGAGAAGAGGAGATAACCTAAAGAATCAGGATAGATTCCCATAGGATTCTGGGGACAGTTTCCAGGGAAGTTTAAGGGAGTCATTGCAAAACCTTTTAGCTGCTTTTGGGACCCCAGCTGTAATGCTCCTTTTGCCTTTTTATCTGCATGTTATTGTGATTACTGCCAATTCAGTCTTATTTAATTTAGAGATACTCTTTTATATCCACTGAATTTTTAGAATTTTTTCAGTTCACATTATAAGCCCTATTTATAAGGTCCTATACTCTTAACTGTCTTATAGCATACTGTCACGAATAAACTCATTTTAATCAGTATAAATGACTACAAGCTTGCAACACTTGGTTCACCGCAGCTAGTTATGGTAATTACTGCAGATATTAGTTATTTAGTTTTCTTTTTATACTGGTTGTTCATGTCAGGAATATATAGGAACAAGGTAACGCACTAGTAAGTTACTGAAGTCATAAACAAGTAATGTAATATTTCATACCTTTAAGTTCAACAAATCTGGGTTTCAAGGTGGGGTGTGTTGCAAGTCTTGCAATGGCTCGCTCTGTTGCAGTACAATTTGGCTTTACAAAATAAATTTAAAGGCACAAAGTCAATAAAATGGTGGATACTTATACAGGTCTATATCAGTTATGCTACAATACATACTAATGTGATTCTGGACTATTAACTAAACAAGAGGAAAGGCTTATGATACTGTAATACTTGATTTTTTTTTTTTTCATTCTAAATGAGGAATAATGTGACTGCCCAAATATTGGCAGAAGTGTAGCACACATGTAAGCAAACCTGTTATTTCTCAGGTACTGAATATGGCTAATGTGATTTTTATTTTAAAAGCATAACAGACACATCTTTCAGAGCTAACACACTGATTTTACATTCACTGTTTCTTGCACACACAAAGCAAATTCATGAACCCACTGAATAAGGAACAACATATTGGTAGAAGACATTCTGCATGAAAGAATACAAGCAGCTTGCAAAGAAGTGCAGTATGAATGCCATGCTGGAGCACATCCCGTATGAAGACAGGCTGAGAAAGTTTGGGCTGTTCAGCCTGGAGAAGAGAAGGCTGCGTGGAGACCTCATAGCAGTCTTCCAGTATCTGAAGGGGACCTATAAGGATGCTGGGGATGGACTATTCATCAGGGACTGTAGTGACAGGACAAGGGGTAATGGGTTCAAACTTAAACAGTGGGAGTTTAGATTGGATATAAGGAAGAAATTCCTTACTGTTAGGATGGTGAGGCACTGGAATGGGTTGCCCAGAGAGCTTGTGAATGCTCCATCCCTCGTGGTGTTCAAGGCCAAATTGGCCATAGCCTTGGGTGACATGGTTTAGTGTGAGGTGTCCCTGCCCATGGCAGGGTGGTTGGAACTTCATGATCTTAAGGTCCTTTCCAACCCTAACTATGATTCTATGACACAGCAGGTATTGAAGAAATATACATTAAACATGTTTAAGAGGCAATGTCTAGCCTGATCTTTTAGACAAACAATCCTGAATTTGATGTGGCAGAATACCAAAACTTTTTAGACTGATTCAAAGAACAAATTTGATCTTCATGCTTTAATTTGAAAAAAAAAAGGTGAAAAGTAGGAATTGCTTCTACATCTGACTTTTTCTTTTATATATTAGAAGTCACAGGTATGGCACATTATGAAAGCTACCTCATTTTCAGATTAGTGTCATCACTCTGCTTAAAAAACAACATGAGAGGTATTTAAGACTTTTCCAAAGACAGCTACGTTGTCTTTTTTTGAAGGGAGGGAAAGCAAGTGTAACAGGTTTGTAAAACACAAACTTAGCAGGAAGATTTCTTTAAGCTTCCAGTGGAATTCTTTTGGAAAGAGGAGAAAAGACACACCCTCCTCGTTTTCTCTTACTGGTACTATGATGGATATATTTCTCAATTGTTGCTACTTGTGATTTGAGCCATATGCTACAGTAAGTACCACAGCAGAGGCCACACGAACCAACAGCTGATGAGTCTCATCAAGAATCGGGTAAGAGCCCCATGACCCAATCTGAGCTGATTTTAGTGCCCAAAACCTCAGCAGAACATGCTGCCTCTCCTGCCGTCAACAAGCACTGCAACTGATGAGCCCAAGTCACAGGTATGTAAACAGCAGGGAATAAAGGGTGGAGATTGTACAGGCTTTGCCCTGGGAAGGAGGTAACTTTCTCCATAATGGCCAAGATGGTGCCGTGCTTTGGATTTGTGAGTAAAGCATTTTAGAGTTGATAATGTAGAGAAATGAAGGATACTGATCACTTAGCAAGATTGACAGTGTAAGTAGGTGTATGTACTCAAGCCTTAGGCTGCAGGCTATAAACTTTCACCTAGATATGCTGAACTTTAACCTAGTTAAGTAAAAGAAGGCCCTAGAGCTGGTTCATGATGGAATATAAGGAAGTGAGGAAGGCCACTACGCTTGTCAGCAGAAGGTACAATTTTCAATATAAGAAATCACCTGCCTGGAGTCAATGAAGGGACCCACTGAGGAACAGGAAGATGCCAGACCTTAATATTACCTCTGGCTGGAACTGTCAAAAGAGCAGTGGGTAGTTTAGATTATAAGGGTATAACTGCCCTTACATGGTTTTCTCTGTTTGGGGTGACTCTACGGAGGCACCCAGCTTGAGCTGTTTCTTATCAATATACTGAAGAACTGCTTGAGACTCTGCTCAGGGAATCCTAAAGTTCAGCCAAATAGGCAAAAAAGTTTGCATTGCGTGTGTGTTTGTGCCTATGGAGTCAATACGGGGCACCCATTGGTTCACTAGAGCCACCCACCACAAAGGGACTATGAGTCCTTGTGGTTAAAGTCTCAGCTGGTATGAATGTGACTCCTTGATTGTGTGATGAGTCCTTTTTCCCTAACATGTAACATACCAATGATTTAGTTATTGCTGAGTATTGCTTGAACAACACCAAGGCCTTCTTTGTTTCTCACTCTGCCCTCCCAAAAAGCAGTCAGGGGGAAGGAAACACACCTGGGATAGCTGATCCGAACTGACCAAAATGATATTCCATTCCATATCAAGTCATGCTCAGCAATAAAAGTTCAAGGCAAGGAGAAGGAAATGGGGCATGTTTGTGGTTATGGCATTTGTCTTCCCAAGTAACTGTTAGGTGAAATGAAGCCCTGCTTTCTGTGATGTGGCTAAACATCTAGCCACTGATGGGGAGTAGTGAATTAATTCCTTATTCTCCTTTGCTTGCACACACAGCTTTGCTTCACTTATTGAACTGTCTTTATCTCAAGCTACAAGTTTTCTGACTTTTGTTCTTCTGGTGCTATCCCTATCCTGCAGGAGTGGGATGAGCGAACAGCTGCTGCTGGGTGCTTAGTTGCTGGCTGGGGTCAAACCATGACACAAACACTACCTAATACATCAGCAATGCATTTAAGGTAACTGATTTGCTTGATGTAAGATTTCTCAGTAGGGATCTTACTTGTTTGCATGTGCATTTTCTTCCAGCAGAATTATGACATTTAGTATAAACTTACATATTCACTGCATAGAGACAGATGGACACTTTGTGCCAACTACTAGTTCAAGACAGTCACTTTCAGTGCACTGGTCTGAAGGAAATGGAGCAGAAGATGACACTACAGCTATACCAGAGCCAGTACTTCTAAATGTGAAACCATTTAATTTGTTTGCAAAATGTAAATCTTGTTTCTCAACCAATGCAAAGCAAATAACATTTTTATTTCTTCTGCTGTAGTTCTAAAGCCTACAAAATATACCCAGGGTGTGTCCAATCATATTTCATATTTGAAGTGCAGAGAATCTGAGAAATTTAGTACCTTCCTTTCTCCTGAACTCTCTGCTATTACTATTTCTTCAGCTCAAGAAAAACTGGAAAAATATTTTCTCTGTAGACTGTCTACAGAACTATGAACATGGGCCAGAGGAGATGGGTCAAAAGATGGGTCCATTTCCAAGGACCACAGAGTGGCTTACTTTTGGGCTAGACTAGCTCTGAGAACCTGAAATCTGAATTTTGATCCCCATGTGACAGTGCTGCAGGCTGCCACCAGATTCCTGGGACAGCAAGCTCACATTTCTAAGATCAAATGGTATTTTCTTTGGAGATCGCTCTATAGCTGGAAAATCTATTTCTGAACTTAATTAATACACTTTTTCCCTCAGCTACTTCCTGTGGGTTTTGAAAGAATATACCATGAAGTTCAGAAAGCAGCAGCAGCTTCTGTGCAACATCTGGTGTCCCTTAATTCGTATATTTATAGAAAGGCTTTAAGTATATACATGCCAATCCATATGGAATAACCACATTTTTTCCTTATAGCAAAATACAAACACTATTCACACTGACAGTAGCCAACAAACACACAATATGACACTCACATTCTTTAAAATCTCCCATTTTTCTGCTTTTTTGGCACATTCAATGCTCACTTTATTTTTCCTTAAGTATTTTCCAGTATATAAGAACCTTGGCAGAAAATAACACTTAACAGAAAAACATCAACTACATTTATAGCACATACCCTTTCTGCCTCCTACTGCCCCCATTATGTTTAATTATGAAGACACTGGAATCATACACATTCATTTTCACATGTTCCTGTTACTTCTTGTATTATTTTACACTATTATTATTTTTTTTTTTCACTCAAGAATGTCCCAGGTACCTTCCCTAGGAACTTATTCGGCGTGCAACTAAGGTGCTGCGAAGCGAACAAGGCAACTGAGCTGTACACAGCCACACTTTTCAGTGAAAAGTTGCAGGCTACATACAGAACCACCTGAAAGAGTCTCCTCAAACTTTATCTTGGTAAGTGATGCATTATTCCCTTATATAGTAGTACAAACGTCTCTCTATCATCACTGCTATGTTTCATTAAACTCCATGTAGACATTTAACTGAACTAATTTCACTGTCTGCATTTTCAAATCTCTTAAAATGAGAACGAATCAAAACTGCATAAACAGGCATTCTTCATTCTGAATAGCAGATGTGCTCAGAGAGGCATAAACCTCAAAACAGAACTTGTCAGTCATACCATTATAAAGCAGCAGCTGTATAACTTACTCATGTGCAAACACACAAAGACAAACTGTACAATGTGGCAATGACTGAGAAGAGAATGGACATTACAAGCTTGCTAAGATAAAGACAGACTCACAACGCAAGTTTTGAGATATGGAATGGCTCTGAGGGCTGGCAGAACTGGGTAAAAAACCCCAGAAAACTAAATTGAAGCAGCAGCATGATGGAAACCTCAGCAGATAGTTTGTGGATAGCACCTGTTTCATACAACCACAGGCCATAAAAGTGAGAAAAATAAACTTAAGTGTCTCAGATCGGAGCCTTGGGGCAGGAGTTGACAGAAATACCTTGTTACCTTGCTTAAGACCAGAACTTCAGGAAAAGAAAAGGTCAGAAACCTGGGATTAACTTGGGAACATGAAAAGGAGACTTCAAATCATTTGCTCATTCCAATTACTCTTCATGTTCGAATCTATTTTTGTTTATACCCTCTCTTCTATAATTGTAATAAATAATAGGAAAAAAAGGCCAGGTTAGATGGGGCTTTGAGCAACCTAGTCTACTGGCAGTGGGGTTGGATCTTTAAGATCTCTTCCAACACAAACAGTTCTAAAGAGCTCATGCTTCTGTTTTTCAATTGACTTTTGTATGAAAGGGTCTCACCAGCAACAAGACTACTACTAGAAAAGCGTACCACTACAAAGACTACTACTATAATTTCAGCTGGGAGAAAGGACAGTGCTGCTTATAATGCTTGGTGGCCCTGCATCTGTCTTTAGATCACCACTCAGTTATTTAAATTAATAACATGCAAATAGAGACATTCAGGGACCCCACTAACAAGTACTCAGTAAAAAAAAGCTATGACACAAAAAGTAACCTTGAATCAAGTCATACTCAAGTTCCTAAACTAACGGGAAGTGTAGTTTAATGTTGAGTGTAACAGCCTGATTTTAAGCAAAAAAATGGCAGGGGTAAACCAGGGTAAGCATAAAATCCCATAAAAATAAACCCCAGTTCTGGGCCAAAACAAGATGTCATCACAATACCCTTTGTAGCAGCTTAGGAGGAGAAGTGTCTCCCTACTAAAAAAAAAACAACCAAAAAACCCCCAAACAAAATGCCCAACAGAAAACCTGTTAATCCACACGTTCCTCCTAGAGCTCTAACTAGTTACAGCTGTCCTTCATAATAGCAGATGTGGTTAATGTGGAGTCACAGGGTAGCTGAAGGTGCCAAATCATGGCTGCCATCCAACTCCATCCCATGACCTCATACTGCTTTGGAATACAACCCTGGAGAAAAGTTACTTTCTGACTGTGAAATGCTGCTAGCTCTCCCCCTTCCTTTACGTCTGTGAGACATACAGCATATGATTTGTGGCTATCAGACATGAAGATTTTGTTATGAGAAGCAACTGGTTAATGCTATCACTCGTGGTAGCTCTGTTGCCTTTCTGCACCCAACAGCAAGAGATTGTTTGCTGACTGTGTCTTGCTTTGACAATAAAAGGACGGATCAACTAGTGGATGCAGGAAACTTGTCTCTGTTACATATAGCAACAGTTTACAAGTGAGCAGTTCTCCCAAATACTGAAATAACAGAGAACAATCCCATAGCATTCAAAGCAAAGAAACATCGGCACTAAATGCTTCAGACTCTGCAATGGGAATGGATAGCCCAAACCTGCCAGATTTATAATCAACTTTTACTCAACCTTCCCAATTTTCCACATAACATCAAAATGGTGGTACAGGTGTTATGAAGAAGTAGCTATACATGCCTAATTAGCAAGAAAGGTAAGAAGCTCTTACAGCAAATAATTCTCTATGGATCTTGGGAAATCATGTAAGTTGCAACATTTTTTTATTGGACTATATGCAGTTTTTAAAATAGACTGATGAAAAATTTCCAGTTGAAGCTAAAACGTATGTCGTAACAGATTCAAAGCCTTTGGAAAAAACCTCAGCAGGATAATGTCTTGTGAAAGAACAAGAGCAGAAAAAATTGAAAATTTCTTACAAAACTTCAAGATACATTAGTAAACCTGAAGTCCCCTTTGGCTTCTTCTTTATTATTTTTTTTTTCAACCATTGCTACAGCTTATATTAATTTATGTTGTTTTCTGTTACTGTGGTAATTCAACCATGAAAATATTTTTGTATTTACCTTTTTTATCTTGCAACCTGTGGTGGGTTAACCTTGGCGGGAGGTCAGGTGCCCACCAAAGCTGCCCTATCACTCCCCTTGTCAGCTGTGCAGAGGTGAGAAAATATAACAAAAGGCTCGTGGGACAAGATAAGGAAAGGGAGAGATTGTTCACTTATTACCATCACAGGCAAAACACACTTGACTTGGGGAAAACTTAATTTATTGCCAATCAAATCAGAGGCAGGTGGAGAAATAAAATCTGACTCTTAAAACACCTTGCCCCATCCCTCCCTTCTTCACTGGCTCAACTTCATTCCCAAACTCTCTACCTCCTCCCTGCCAGCAGCACATGGGAAAGGGGCATGGGGACTGTGGTCAGCTCATCACACATTATTTCTTCCAGTCCTTCCTTCTCACACTCTTCCCCTGCTCCACTGTGGGTCCCTCCCATGGCAAACAGTCCCCTATAAACTTCTTCAATGTGAGCCCTTCTCGCAAGCTGCAGTTCTTCATGAACTGTTTCAGTGTGGGTCCCTTCCACGGTATGAAGTCCTTCAGGAACAGGCTGCTCCAGTGTGGGTCCCTGTGAGGTCACAAGTCCTGCAGCAAACCTGCTCCAGCTTGGACTCCTCTCTCCACAGGGCCACATCTCCTGCCAGCACCCTGCTCCAGTGTGGGCTGCTCATGGGATCACAGCCTCCTTCAGGAATCCCCCTCCTCTGGCACAGGGTCCTCCCTGGGCTGCAGGTGGAATCTGCTTCACCATGGACCTCCATGGGCTGCAGGGGCACAGCTGCCTCACCATGGGCTGCACCATGGGCTGCAGGGGAATCTCCGCTGTGGCACCTGGAGCACCATCCCAATCTCCTTCTCTACCTGGTGAAGAAAGAGCTTGGTGTCTGCAGAGCTTCTGCTCTCACATATTCCCACTCCTTTCTCTGGCTGTGACCACTTCTGCTCAGTAACTTTCTTCTATTATTAAATATGTTATCCCAGAGGTGCTCCCACCATCGCTGATGGGCTCGGCCTTGGCCAGTGGTGGGTCCGACCTGGAGCTGGCTGGCACTGGCTCCATCGGACAAGGGAGAAGCTTCTAGCAGCTTCTCACAGAAGCCACCCTCGTAGTCCCTCTGCTACCAAAACCTTTCCATGTAAACATCATATACAGCATTATGGAAGCTGAAGACCCATAGCAACATGGTGTGTACTCTGGACAACCTCCTCAAATGCAGAACCGCACACAATAGTAGGCAGAGGTCCAGAGAATCTAGCTGACCTTGCATTGACAGCATTAGCACTGACTGTCAATTCATCACTGACCTTCCGGAGTCTTGAATCCAGCATCTGGAGACAGCATGACAGTCTTCTAAATACTATCAAGGTGCTTACACTGCTCTAAATTAATCTGTAGGTCTGGAACAAAGCTATTCTTTTCCCTATAATTTGTTCACTTGCATTTACCTACACTCCAACATCCAGTTTGGCTTGTCTTTTATCAAAAAGAAATACTAAGTATAAACTTGTTTCTATCATTGTCTCCTCTTGTTTTAAAATAAGAATTTCAAAACAGACGATAAATTCAAACAAAAAACCAATTTCTTGCTGTTCTTTGCTGCATGCATGATAAAAAATATCTACTATCCAAGCACCTGAAAAAGTTCAAAGGCTCTTTAAGAAGCCTAGCACTTTGTAAGTGTTAGAAGACCATATTTAACTGGAACATAAAAGAGTCAGTAAAGTTCTTTGGATTACCCTGTCACAACTAATTTAGCCAACCATACAAGTGTGATGCAAATTCCCCTTCTTCAGATAGGTAAATGGTCAAATTGAAATGGAGTATTTCATCCCAAACTACCACAGGGAACTACAGCATAGCTTGGCATGAACTCCAGACCTGTCCAAGTAGAGACTATGTATTTCATCTTCTACTAATTCTTTCCTTCTTCTCTTTATGCATAAAATAATTCCTATAATTGTTTCAAGAAAGAAAAGTCAGAGCAAAAAAATCCAGAATAAAGCAGGCATGGATTCTTAATTATCTCCTCATGGAGAACAGGGTAAACTCTAGGTATAAGCTGAAAAAACAAGACTGTGGGACAATTCAAATGCTAACTCTTCTTTACTTCTTCCAGGGCTAGTAAGAAAATGTGTCTACACTATTTGTATAGTTTGGCATCCCATAAAATCAACGCACACTTTTTTTAAGAAAAAAATGTTAACTTCTAAAGGTTATGCAAGAGAACATGAAAGGAGCACTGTGCCAACTCCCTTCCCCCCAGTTGTAGTCTAACTCATTTTGACTACAAGCACTGAAACCTCTGCTGGCCTTTGAGACAATCAAAGCATGCTGAACATTACTTCATGCTATGGAAAAAATATGTCTATGATGTGGACAAATCGTACTGAGAAAGTAAACTGGAAAGCTAACCATGATGAAACAGAAAACCTGACACAAAAAATGTACTTCAGGGGAACAGAAACAAAATGCATTGGATGCATTGATGGCAGTAGCTGTGAGCAATACAAAGAGAAAGGTCTTTGCTGCAAAATTCAGATAGGCTTTTTCAGAGAACATAATGAAATTTGGAGGAAAGATTGTCCATAAATTAGTTTGACAACCACTATATATCAGATCTGAAACCACAACTGACGGCTGCAGAAAAACGAAGTCGATAGATCCTTTGCTAGTAACTAGCCATCTAGAATGAGGGTCTGGAGACTCAAAATAGGCAGCTGTTTATTTATTCCAAACAGGGAATTATGCTGGCTAATCTCAAAATGAAGTTTGAAACAACTACTATTTGGGTAAACATAATTTTAAAGGTTGAGTAATTATTTGTTATAGAAATGAGAGCAGAAACACAGCACAGACCAACCACATTCAGGCAGTGCTGCAAGCTGGGCAGGAAACAGAACTCTCCAAGTTTGCTACAACCTGAATGCATCTCAGCTCCTAAGATCCAGCTGTGAATGATGGCATGTCCAAAAACTGTGTGGAAGCACATGGTTGTAAATAAATTGGAAAGACACAGGGATGAGCTCCATATTATTAAAATTATTTAGTGGGCCAAGAAGTTGACAGCATTCTGCCTTGGATGAACCTGAGAACTTTCAGAATTGAGGTATGTGCCAGTTTCTTTATGAAGCCAATCTGATGACAAAACTCTGTACCAAACTTCCAGGGATGTAATCTTGAGACATCCTTACAATATTTCACGTAAAACAGATACTCAAACCTGAAATTATCACTTGTCAGATGCAACCTGATACAGCACCATATATATATAAGCACATATGAAAGACAGTTTAGAACAGAGAAAATAGACATACTTCAGATCTTCAAATTTAAAACAGAGGCAGAGCTTCAAAACCAGCTAATATTTGAGAGCTTGAAATGAAGCTCCTATTTAATCAGGTATATTTAGGTAATTTATAACATAAAACATTTATTCCTGCCAACAAACCCTGTTTTTCTCAGAACTTTACATTTACAAACATATATACCACATATATCCATATGTAACTATCGTCAGGTGTCAGTGTCTTCAGATAAAACTCTTGGGAGAGATGTGTTTTTTAGTTCAGAGCACTGCTGAAGGATCTAAATATGAAAGCCTTGATGACTTAAAGACTTCACAAACGCCGCACACACTAACCAGGGGTAGGCCATGTTACAATATGCTATTCAAAACAAGACTGAGTTTCTTGGCATACCACATTGCAATTTGTGTGCACAACTGAAAACAGATTTCTTTTAATCTATATATTTTTCAGCCACTTTCTGAAAAAGAAAATGGAAATACAAATTCAGTTCACCAAAAAAACTATTAAAACATCTGAGATAAACATACCAGTTCTTTGGCATCAAAATTTTCCATCATTAAATCTATTGAGGGAGTATATGCATTCAAAACTCACTCTAATGATAAACACATGTCAGATATATATGGAAGCCCTGACATTACTTGAGCATATCAGCAGATGATGGATGTAAAATAAATGGAAATCCTGGATATTCACATTTTATAGCAAGTATTTCACTATATGGCACACAGTACAGTCACTTTTATGCTCAGAGGCTCTTGGTCATCATCTGGGCCATTACATTATTATTACTCAACTCTGGCATGCAGAATTTCCCTAATGTGTAACCACTCAACCATTTCAATCATTATGCAGTTATTTGAATGCCAAACCCAAGAAAAACTAGACAATCATCCTTTAAATTTAATGCTGTTACACATTCATTGAGTGATTAGATACTCATGTTTCCCATACTTTCTCTTACCTAGTAATCTTGCCATAGAGGGGCAATATGATGTAAATTTATGCTCTCATTTTACCAAGCTGTACCTTTTAATGTAGCCAGTCTTAGCAGCTACATTCATTGACAACCAAATAGGTGAGATCTTTTTTTTTTTTAAGACAATTCCAATAATGTAAGAACACCTAACTTTCTGTTTTTAAAAGTTCAAGCAATAGTGCCTGCAGCACTTTTCATCTAATTTTCCAGTGTTAACAGACTGATGGGCTTCATATTGGGCACAGTGAGCTGAAGAGAGCTGAAGAGGGGAAGAAATCAGACTAGTTTTGTACTTCATTTTTATATGATATATGATGAAAAACTGATAAGAGTTTCATTTATAAAAATAAGAGCAAAAGACAGCAACAGCTATTTCTCATTTTTAGAAATATCAGGAATGCAATTTTTTTCCATGATTTTGTAATGCAATTCTGAGTCACACTAAAAAAGCATATATGCAAAAAGAGCTTTTCCAGTTAGTAATGTGTGAGCAGCTCTCAGTCTTTAAAATAAAAGGTAAAATTGTACAATATAACATTAAAGTCATCAGGACACTTTAAGTTCTCTAAGCAACCAAAATAATGAAACTTTTAAACTCATGTATATTCTAATTTACATCCTCTCTTCTTGCACTTACATTCAGTGTACACCACTCTATGGTGCTTCTTAAAACCAGATCAAGCGGCAACGAACAATGGCCACCTTTCCCTCAGTGGTACACTGATTTCAGTTTCTCACACACACTAAAAAAATCCCTGCTACAAGTTAATGCTTTTAAAACCACCTCCAGTAGCCTTGGCTGCAATTGCTCAATAGGTACCAATACCAATACATAGAGGATTAGCAGGAAAACACTCTGCTTTCTTATTTCGTTGAGCATATCCTCCTTTCCCCTTTATGTCGATCAACTTTATAAACTGATTACTTTCCCTATGGATGCATATAAAGGATGAAATTCAAAGATTCCATCTTTAATACCTAAATGAGTTAAAGGTAACTGAAAATTCTCACTACTATTATCCATCCTAAATTTGTAGCTTCTCTAATCTCAGTTAACATTTTCTGTTTGCTATCATAATTCTCACTGGAGGCTGTAGTACATTTGTAGTACCCAATTTTTATGACAGTTGTAACTTCCACTCAAAAGGCTTCTTAGTGCTTTTCTTTTCCTGTAATATGTTTGTGCTGTTTGACTTAAAATACAGTGCTCCCCAACACAGTGTCATCATGCACATACATCCTACCTACCCCATTATCCATGTAAAGACTGCGTCTGTTGAAGACCTGGTGGAAGGAGGACACCTACTCTATCTGTGATGATGTTGTATGTCAAGTATCCTAGTTTCCCTCCACTAACTTTTTAGGTTCAAGGGTCGGTATGAAAGCATTCATAAATTACACCCTTTCTCTGTAGCTTAGCACTGGAGGTGCCGATCAGCTGGCACTGCAGGCAGTCTGATTTACCTTCACTCTTTACTAGACCAAGCTGCGTGGTACTAGTTCGACTATGATGCTCATCTTTCCCCTCCAGCTTTCTCTTGCACAAAAGGTTCCCCAGACATCTGGATCTCTCTATTTTATGCCATGCTCTCACCCATGCACTGAGATTCTGGACCTTTGCCTGCCTTTTGGCCACTGTATGCAAATCTGAACAATACTGTGGAGAAGGATACCAAGCAGATTCTGGACCTTTATTAACACCAAAACACAACCCAAACCTTGAGATCTTCTTATTATGCTACATTTTTTTTCTGGTTCCCCCTCCCCCCACCCCAGAAAGCACAAAGCGAACTGACTCCCTGTGAGCTTTACTGACAAAAATATTCCTGCCCACATTCTGGTCTGACACACCGAATTAATGAAATAAAAATATTCAAATCAAAAGCAATCACAGCACTTTTGAATTTGAGCCTTGTCTAAGCACAGGAATACATTTTAATCTTGAACAGTCAGTTCAGCCAGGCAACAAAATTAGGTAATACAGCTTCACAGGAATGCAAATGAGTGGTAAAAAGATCCCTGGACCAGTAATAGAAAATTTGATAGGAGACAGTCTTTATGTATCAGAGATAAACATAGTATCTCTGTGAACAACTGCCAAAGTTACCAGCTGTTTATTTCAATACCAAATTTTTAAAAGATTCTTTCCATAATGCACAAAATCTGAGCTGTAATTAAACTCAGATTACTGCTATTGCTATTCAGCTGTTGAAGATGATGGTAACTTTGGCCTATCTTCTTGCTTTCAATTGGTGGTACAATCCTACTGAGGCACATGTGTGGCAGCTTAGTCTGAATGCAAAGGGACTAATGGAGAGAAGACCTACATATTGGCTCAAAGAAAGTAAGGGAAAGATAGAGTGTGTGTGAGGAATGGCCACACAAAGGTGGGAGAGCAATGGACAGAACACAGTACAGACAGGAGACTGAAGTCTCCCATTGGAAGTCTGGGAAATGAATGGCACTAGCTGGATTAGCAGACAGATGGACAATTGGGTAGAGTAGTAGGTGGGAGTAGAGTGGAGAAAGATTTGTCAAAAACTGACAGTCTTACACTGATGTAAAACCTGAGTTGCAATCATAGCAATGGACTCTAGGCTCTAAAATATAGAGGAGTATACATAAAATACATGCTGAACTGCTCGCAGTTCAAGTGATCATATTTGGAAGATGAGCAACTTTCAGGAAAAGAAAACAAAAAACAATCAGTCACACAGAGAAAGTATTTACACCTGAATGTGAAATTCTTCACTTTGCCAGTAGTTTTAGGAAGACCACAGACGTTCCTGTTTAGTGTTAACATCTGGTGCTTGACATGGAAAATTCTCAGGAAACAGTGGCTTCATAGATTCAGTATAACTTCCATTCAAATAGAGTCAAAATGCTCAGGACAAAAAGAATTTAATGTTGCAACACTGATTCCCAGCATTGTATCAATTATTTTAGCCTGTGTTACAGGAAATTGTCCTATTAAATCAATGCAACAGATCTCCAAAAACTTAAGATGTTGACAGATGCAACTATTACATAGAGAAAAGTATATCTAGTATCTGAAATGCAAATGACATACCTTTATCTCCATATTGAAATAAGAAAGGAACATAACATTTTAACATGTAGGAAAATAAATACTATTCTCAGCATAAACACACAGTTGGAGAATGGGAACATCTTTGGACTTACAGGATTAATAAATTCATTTTATAGAAGTAAGTTTCCAATAATTGATACTTAGAAAGGGGCCTGAGGGGAGGAATGAGATGGAGATTGCTAACAGAGTCCAGGTATGTGACTACTAAGCTATTAAGTAACAACATTTTCTTCCTACAATTATGCTCTGATTGTCTATGCATAATTTCTAATTTAAAAAGAGTGTAACAGCAAAGGTTTAGATAGAAGTTTTTATGGGTCCTTCAAAAACACCAGCCATTCACCCCCACGTTGATAAAGTCAAATCACAAAACAGCAAAGTGAAAATAATTAATGAGAAGCATATTATACAAAGCTAATGGACTATCACATCAATATTACACAAAAAACCTGATTCATACAGTAGTTCTCTCCCTATGGTTTATGGACTGCATACAAAATATTTTAATAAACAAAGAATGTTAAAAATCCATGAGTAATTATCTAGTTATGCTACTATTAGAGGCACTAACAACAGAAGTTTTATATTAATAATAGCATCTATCCTAATCAGAAAGTTTTTGTAGTGAATAGAATTCTTCAGGGGGAACTTGGGGGAGAGAAGGAAGGAGGTTGCAAAAAAAAATCCCCCAAAGCCCAGATGAAAGACAGCAACGATTCTTGTGCTTGATCCAAAGCCTTTGAAGTTAATGGAAAGTCTTTAATTAAACTGCAAGAGACTTCGCATCAGGCCCCTTTTATAATTTTGTGCATTTCTTCAGATCAAATCCACAGAGAAAACTGAGGTTTTGTTTTTATGTATTTTCCAATAGAAGGTACATTTTAAAGGTGAAGATCACAAGTATACATTTAGGATTGCCAGCTAAAATAGAAACCTTTGTATTTTTAAATTTAGAAAATGCAGATATGACTGTTCCTCCATGGATGCAGATGTGATTAAATCAAAAGCTCTACTCAGTTCAGAAGACATTCCTTTTTTTCCCCTGTCACACAGTTAAAAAGTAGCAGTATCATGTTTAAAATTTCTTTAATAAGGAAGTGTATTCATTAGAATAAATGTTCTTCATTTATTACTTGTGTAACCATGTCTGGTATGGGTTAGCATCTTACAACCAATGATTACTATCTAGTGATATACATAATTACTGACTGCTAATTAGTGCCGTGAAGTTAGCAGACTTTAATAAACTGCCTTTCATAGACTGTTGGTGTGAAATATGATTTCAGTGTAAATCTACAAAGAACATCATAAACCAGCACAAGCATGGTGACTACCCTGTCCTTGATCTTCTTTTGGTTGCTGATTTGAGAGAGATTTTGGACTGATAAAGAGACCAATCTCACGCCATCACCTGCAGAGTTTAAAAAGGTGATATGAATCTGAGAAATGCTAATTTGATAGTGCGTTTTAAACACTCTTTTGGAAGATATAAAGGTAATGCATAATCACCTCTGTCATCCTTTTTATCTTTGCCTGTCCTGGGCAGAAATACCCTTCTACCTCTTTCTCAAGTCCTTCTTGCTGAAGGACTTTCTAAGTCCTGCACCGGAGATCCAGCAAACTCATCGAGGAATTTAGGAGGTAAACAGGGTGCTCTCACATGTATCAAATGAGAGTTCTACTGTGTCACATCACAGAAAACACTTCTTATTACTGTTAGTATTTTAGCTGGTTCCCTGATCCAAATTCATCTGAGACATGTAGATAAAGAGACATGAGTATTAAATTCACTCACTCCTGAACTAATCCCCAGAACTTTAAGTGTAGCATAACAGCCTCTGGGTATCCATTAAAAATACATGGACCTGGGACTAGACAGCACTAATATTATCACTCCAAAATCATGTTAAGTCCAGCTGTCCTTATTAGGCAGCTTATACTTTTGATGACCAACTACTCAGTCAAATCCTGACACATTATGCATGAGCATAAGCTGCCTGAGATCCTATTTCTAAAGCCTTCAAATTCCTTTTAAATTCAAAACAAGACAAAGTTGGTTCTTGAAAATGAAGCAATACAAAATAAGCTCACCAGGCCTTATATTAGCAAGAAAAGAAAGGAAAAAAAAAAAAAAAAAAAAAAAAAAAAGAGAAAGGAAAAAAAGAAGCGCTCTTAAGAGCTACTAATGGCTTACATTTCCAGATTTCTGGTCTGGAAGAATTTCTCAACACACTTAGAAATTGTGGGAAGCTTTTCAGTAATCTTGAGCCACAGAGGGATGTGGAATGGCCCCAACAACCTTTGAAGCTCAGAATATATTCAGAATTTGCTCTGCAAAATCCTTTTTTCAGACAAGCATCTGCATGATTCAAACATGACAAGACTGGAGTAACAGGTGAAAATACAAGTCTTAGCAGGAAAAGGTGGTGCACTTCTCAAGGACCACAGATTACAGCTTAGTGCAAAAAAAGGAAAACTATGCTACTAAGGTTATGTGAAGATTACATCTGGAAGCAAAAAACTGAGGATGTATTTATCATCTGGAAATGTTTGTTGGTATTTCTGCAAGTCAGAAGCATGTGCTCAATTCAAGCTTGGATAGTAATGTACACTGCTACTCTATTCTTCACATAAAGAAAAAATACAATAATCCTTTACAGTTTCAATCTCTCCCTCATTCTTCCCCAAATCTGAAAGTTGATAATTTTGAAGTACACAGACTTTACTATCTAGAAAAAAATAAGAAGTATTTTGGCTTAAGGCAAGATGGCACCCCAGATCATTGCTTGTATTAGGCAGTTTCTTTATGTTGGAGCAGAAATTTATCATTCTCAGTGTTTAGAACACAGGGTTGTTTTTGTTTTGTTTTTTTTAACTCATGCCCTATAAAGACTTATCTGAAAAAAAACCTAAAGATGCTACATTAAGTTAGTCAAGATCTGTTAGAATAGTGCAAAGGCAGCACAATCAACTGCAGTTATGATGAAGGTATTCTCAGGTAGACCAACATCCCCTTTTCTGGAGAAACAGCACAGATGATACACATAATTTCTCTAATACCGTAAAAATATTAATACATATTAACCTATCTATCCTATTTTAATGTATCCAAGTTACTTTAAACCTATGTTAGCAATAAGTTGAAGATAACAGTTAAGACCTTTGTCAGTTCCCAAGTCAGTTTCCTGCTTGTAACGAACAGCAATTTTAGGATTAGCTTCCAATTTGTAATTTTGGTGTGTTGGAGCATAACACTAATGAATCAAGCCTCCTGCAACACTGCAGGTATACATGCTGTAAGGAACACTTAAAAGTGTAAGCACAGCTAGAAATACCAGTTTAAATGAACATTAGACAACAGACCTGCCAAGTTTTTGATTTTATTAATGGCTGGCAAAATGTATTTGTTGTAGACAGTACAGAAAGTGCACAAAACCTTAGTCAAAACCTAAAAAATACAGGATCTGCTGCTCAACAGCTGTAACTAAGCACCAACAATGTAAAGTCTAGATAAAGTTGCATGACAACATTCATTACAATTTTTACAATGGAATTTATCACACGTTGATAGCAATGGTGCCAGCCGCAGCAGTATTTAATTGGATTAAAAATATTTCAGCAGAAGTGAACAACTGTTCACCTTCTCCTTCTTGCCTTACAGTAACATCGTAAGCCCTATAACATTTATAAAATTAGAAAAAAAAGAAGTCTTCTTGTTATGCGGCTGATGACTCTTGCCAACTCATACTGCAACTATCATAAATCTGGTTTTCTTATTAGCAACCATCAATATAGCAATATTGACAGCTAAATCATACAAACTTAAGTTAGAGTGCCACTTGCTAAACACTTAGCACAATTTTATTCTATCTGACTGAAATCTATGTAAACTTTTTCTAAATAGAAAAATATGCTTATCTTATTCTGAAAAGTGCTGGAGAAACATAGCAATGGAACATAAAATCTCAGTGGGCAGAAGGAATTAAATAAATATCTTGACTACGTGTCCACTATGCAAAACTAATATTCAGCATTCCACAGTGAATTAAAAGCAGACTGCCTTTTATCAATGAAAACAAACTGTTCCTGAAAATGAAAACAGCCACAGGATGTTTTCCTTTAAATATTTTGAAACTCAAGTTAATAAAAAGGTAAACAGTGTGGTCTGCGTTTGATGTGACCTACAGAATATTGCTAGGTATAGGAAATCAATTTTTTTTTTTTAAATTGTATGTTTAATAACTAGCTGTGGGAAAAGAGGAAATTATATATTGAAAAATTAACTTTTGTTAAAGCATAGAAGGGATGCCGCCTTCATCTGGGGGTATGCTACGGCCAACCAATAAAGTTATGATCACTTAGCCACCACTCGTCAACAGCACTGTAATAATTACATGATTTTCTACTGCAGTAAGGTTAAAAACCCAGTATGGGTTTAAAAAAGCATCAGCGCCCATCCATAAACCTGATTTTAAACATGAGACACATTCCCTATAAAATACGAGATTAACAGAGTTTCATACCACTGGAAAAAAGGGCCAGCAGCAGGAAATACCAGAAGTAACAGTTCTAAAACCAAAACCAATTCCATGAAGATATCTGTATTATTTGTTTACAAGTCTTATAGCTAAATGAAAACGTACATTAAGAAAACATAGAAAACATACAGTCAGCCAGAATTTTGAATACATCACAAATAATGGGATAAAATAAACTAGTAAGATTAGTAATACGTTTTGTTTTGGGTTTTTTTATGTTCTTGGGAATACAGTGTCCTTTTAGAAAATAACATTCCAACTGTAAACCTGTTAACTCCTTTAAAACAAAAGCATCAATTATTTCATTTTAGAGCTCCTATGCTTTATGTAACCAGCATAAGCCTGATGTATTCAAGTTCTTGCCAGAAGGAACTCCTACAGGAAGCGACAAAAAGTTTACTTGAATTTAGCACCCCTCCTCAAGCAAGAAATACCTCTCTATGCGTCCTTCCACATACAGAATCTTCACTTCTGCACCATTTCCAACATGACAGTAACCAGTTTCTAACTAGCCCACTTACAGACTTGAAAATTCTGGTCAAATAAATTTAGAGAAGAATGCTGCTTTTTTAGCTCCATGTTAGCATATCTGTGACCTTTTTCTTACTCTCTTCTAACATTAAGAGAAGGAAAAGCAGTAAGATGCTTCCATCCATATTTTGCTCCAGAAATACCAAATTCCTATGATATTTTCCTATTAATTTGATTTTGCTTACATGAAGCATGGAAATCCTGCTAAGTGCTATACTAATTGCTGAACTACATCACACATGCCTCTGCTTTGCAACAGCAGTTATATAATGATGCCATTATAGAAAGAAATTACCCAGTTCTACACCAAAAAATGGTCTATGGACTATAAGGAATACAGACTCCCTCAGTGGAGGACTCACTAGAGTCCTCATTCCCACAGAAATTTAGGATAATGTGGAGGAAAAATACACAGTTTCATCTGCTGATATTTTCTGATTCAGAGTTGCTTTCTGGCATAATTTCTGCAGCACATCCCTTAAAACAGTACTTATTTCTGCTCTTCTTCACTTTTAGTATGTCCAGTAGCACTTAACTACTGCTTATTCCATCAAGCATCTTCTCACTTGTACGTCTTCATTTAATTTCTTATAGATATCACTAGTTAGACAGTAAATATTTAATGATCTACCATCAGTAGGCTTTAGGAGAAACATCACACTGAAGTTAATGAGCCACAGGGATGTTAAAATTCCACCTTTATTTCAAGCTAACATTTGTCACGTTTTGCTAACATGTGGAAACTTCTCTCTGCATCTAAAAGTATTTATAGCCTTTTTCCAAATGTTTTTGAAAGCCTAGATTACTTATACTAAAAGAACCATGTATATGTACTATATAAACAAAACAGATTTATTTATAAAGACTCAAACTCCGCTATTATGTTTCCTGGTATTCTATTTCAGTTAGTAAGGATTAGCCCACCAGCCTAGTTGACAAGCCACTTTTATTAAAGAGATATACAATTTTTTGTAGATATGTCCTAGTGGATAAATTTCTTTAGAAAAGAAAGGCCTATAATGAAGATGCAATATCACATACAGAACACACTGCGCTAATGCATGTACTCCAACCCACATACGTACCATTTCCTAAGGAGTGCTCTCACATTCAGAGAAGCAGGGGACCAAAAATACACCAAAAGCCTTACCTTTCTGCAGACGCTTTCAAAATTAATTTCTGTCCTAAGTGCAAGTCTGGTAACTTCATCTGGCTTTAATTCCTGTAGACAAAAGATATATTTATTCTTATGATCAGACTTTACGAAATATCTTCTACTACTGAGGGTAACAGAGATTTTTAACAGCAAAATATGCAGAAGGGTGATTTCATTTACAGAAATATTTACATTGCCTGTGTTGTTGTGCTACAAATAAACTTCCAAATGCCCCACAGCTTCGACTCTGAAGCTAGATCAGAAATCATCAACATATGTGAATATACAAGTTTAAGACACTAAAAAAGATTTTGAGAAGGAAAAAAAAAACCCCAACTCTTTTCTGCAGTGACTACACATGCAGTTTTCATTCCCAGACTTTACCATTTCCATTGGCAGCTGGAACAGAGGACTGAAAAGTCTGGACAAGCACATTTTGTTAAAAAGTTGGTATTTTACAAAACATGTCCCCATGACTGATTTCTTGCTATTCTAAAATAAATAGTTTATATATGTTGTATTACAAAATACCCTATTAACCTTATCAAATTGAACTCACTGAATATTGTTTTTAATTCCTAGGGCACTGCATCAAATAAATCATGTTACATACCAGTTGTTCGCCAGATGGCTATTTTAAAAGCAGCTTAACTACAGTTACGAAGAGCCCAAATCACTTCCACACATTCATAGTTCTGAAAAATCAAAAACTTTGCGCAAACTTTGTACAAAGAAACCTAGTTACTCTGATAGCTTTCACCTAGATCTAGCCTATATCACAGTGATGTTGATACTTCTTCAACACCTCAAGAAAATTATGTTTGCTGAATTTCTAAAACTCCAGGAAAGCAGTGAACACTTAAATATAAAATATGGAGCAGTCTGCGCACTTCTGTAGATGTAATTTTAGGAAAATTTTAGGAAAAACTAAGGTGCTTACTTTCTTATAGATGGTCATACCTTGCATTTCAAAATCTCATGTTGTTCTTCCTTCTCTATGTTAGATACCATACAGAGAGTCTGCATCATACCTACATCTTTAAGGTGTGGCATAAATTGCATGTCTTAAAGCTATAAGCAAGCATGTCACAATAGGAATAAAGGAACAGTTGAAATCAAATTAACAGACAAAAAAAAAAATTATTTTTGTGAATGTCAGAAGAGTTTTCTCATAATGAGTTCTAAAAGTCTGCAAAATCATCTCCCAAATGTACTGGTGGAAGCCCAATCACTTGAAGGACAGAATCCAGACTGGAAAAACACTGGTGGATGTAGGAAACAATCTCCCACTGGCAGATGGACAGTTGGATGACCTAACAGAATCTAGAGATGGAAAAGACCTATGATTCAGTTTTCCATGACTTCCCAAAGCATTTCACAGATGGTGAAAGCAGGACACTGTAGTTAAGTGACATGCTTACTGTCACATAGTTGGTTATGTTGGCAGCTATGAATAGAGCTTTGGAACCCAGCACTAGTCATTAAATCAAGCTGTTGCTTTATTTATTTATTCATTTAAAAGATAATTTATATAATCTTCATCCCAAATTAAACTATTTCCTGTCTCTTTAGGATTTAAATGCAACAACCTGTTTCAGATTGAAGGCAGGCAAACTTCAGCAATACCTACACTGGAATGTCAAAGATTTAATATTTGCATGACAGTATTACAGAATTCCATTAACACTGCAGGACCATGCATAATAATGGAGAAAGAATTACAATCTGGAATGTGCAGTCATGAATGGAGCTTCACTGAAATGCCTGGTACACAGAACAAGGCCAAGAACCTCCTGTTAAGGCTTAAACCCCCACATTTATAAAGCATCTCCTTTACTTCTCTTAGATTTAAGGCAATACAAGCATTTTTGATTTATATATAGACTATAGCAGCACCCTGGTTTTGTAAAAGCAGCCATATAAGCCCAGTTACTGGAATAAATGGACCTTTCCCTGACTCACAAAAAGAACCCTTGTACTGAATATATATTATGAAATCTTCTTTCACATATTATGTTAAGGGACGGTTTAAGTGGCTGCCACCTGCAGCATCTCTAGGACCAGTCCAGGGATTCTTCCAGTCCTGCTGCTGGATCCCTGTCTCGTGCATTCAAGGACTTGGAGGTCTCCAGCTCAGCTCTGTAGATGTGGCAGTTGCTTTCTCATTGGCAGGTTCAAACAGCTGTGAAGCTTAGCTATGCAGCTAGCTGCCACAGACGAGGCACTGGCTTTGACAGCACCCACATGTAACACACCCAGGACTCACAAGAACTAATTAGGTACAGCCAGCCAAGCCCTCTTTCTCCTTTTCATGTGGTGGGGATTGAAAGTATGCCCCGTCTCATCCCCTCCAGATTCACAAGCACATGCACATTTATGGATCCCTCAAGTATCAGCACAGCATATACCTCTGTCCATCTAATACCCCTCTGCCTGGGTCCAGAGCCCTTTCACTCATTTCTTGGGCCTCCTACTTGATGGCTGGAAGCAAGCTGCTACCAGGCAGATAACAGCTCTCACACTTCCAGCTACTCTTGTCACTGTCTCTGTTATCCTCTGTCTGCTACCTCTGCTCCTCTGCATTTTTGTTCACTCCTTCCCCCTTCACTTATCCCCTCAGCACTGAAAGGTCCACTACTGGAGGCTAATAATAATGACTAATCTTAGCACCTTTCACATGCTGTCATGTATCATAGCTGCTTTCTGAAATCGTTAATACTTGGTATCATAACATCCTGCGTCAGTACGACTCCAAGCTCAATGAGATGTTACATTCCAAGAGAAGAGGGAATACAAGGTACCAGGTAAGTATGCTACTTTATGAAGTATCCAGTCCACAATAATCCAAGATAAGGTCAATACAGACAAAGCCCCCCTGCCAACCAACACACACAAACTCATCTCTGGCAAACATTTTAAACAGCCCTCAATTTTTTTTTTCCTTTGCTTAAAAAGCAATCAAAATAAAGTCCTGACTGCCCTTAAGGCTTGATGAAAAACAAGTACTGGGAATAACAGTCACTTTTCCCCTATATGCTGACAATGTTTTCTTTGTGGGAAAAAAGACTACAATTACAAGTGCTACTGACGGTCAGATATGCTACCAGCACTGATGGCACCAGTGCCCTAGCTGGCAAATGCTGGTACACTTACAGATAATGTGTAGTAAGTAAAATGGGGCACAGATTGTTTTCTGAAATGCCAGTGCTATGTGTCATGTATAGCTGGTAACTATGGGCTATACTGAGTTGGGAAAAAGGAGTGCTGTGGCACGAGAAGGGTGGCATGCAGAAGAGGTAGCTGTGGGCAACCATGCAGCTCTACACCACCATCTAGTACCAAAGGCAGTAAGCTCACTCCACTACTTAAAGAAACTTAGAAGAGCAGAGGTTTTTTGTTGTGGTTGTTACCTCTTTTTTAATGATGAACTTCTTATATAAACTGTAGCCTTAAACAGAAACGCAAGGCTATATTGGACAGAAATATGCCAAACATAAATGGCATCTGAAAATACGATTTCATGCCAATATTGATCATGGTTGCTAAGATGACATTACCTATGAGATCCTGAGGAAGATACAAAAAACCTCCTGCCGGATGAGGCTTTGACACACCTCAGAAATGAAGATTATTCATATAAAATGTATTCCCAGCTATGGTGTCTAATGCAGCTTTAGATGAGTCAGGGGAAAAACAAAAAAAAAGTTTGCCAGTAGTGGCCTGTGGAAGTAATTTAGGAGTCCTCACACTATTAAAAATCACCCAGTTTCAATTTTGTTTTGACTAGTATTTTCCTTCTACCTTTATCACACAATTTAATTCATTGTCCTCCTTATTTTTCACATTCTCTTAGCTGTGTGTTAAGCGTTTCCTTACAAAATCACTCCACATACACCATCTTTATAACATGATTTCTGTCTTTAAAAAAAGAGGGATTTCCATAAAAACAGGTAGTAGAATCAGGGTATATACAAGCAGAAAACAATACCCATACCGAAAAATCATAATTTGTACCCTTGGTGTTTGAAACTACTTTCTCACAAAGTTTCTTATATTTTTTTCTACAGCATTCAGTCTGACTCTGCTGTTTCCTGTCATTTTTCTAGGTTCCTTAGTGAGGAGAAAGGCATAGGAAAAAACCCAAAACCTTGCCAGGAAGAATGGGAGTCAACCTGGGCAAGGCAGAGATCTGACACGCTGAGTAGGTTCAGCATATCTCATCTCTCATTTTTTTACCTACGCATTTTAGAAATTTTTGTGTATCTGTTTCAAGTGTTACAGCTAAATGCTTTTAATTGCATTTTATTTAAATTTAGCATTAACTGAGTACGGCTTGCGAGGCACAGCAAGGCCCTTCTGTGTAGTATGGGCAGGATTCTGTAAACTGGAGGTGCTGACATACTGAATTTTCATAGCACATCCTCTGTCCTAAGCTCCAAGTGTAGTTCACCCAAAAGAAAGTCCTCATTTAAGCTGCATGGGCCAGTGGGTGAATGGACCTATTTCTAGGATTGGTGGGTGTAAGGTTTTTTGGGGTTTCTTAGCAACTGTTTTTAAAGGAAAAAAAAAAAAAAGGTCAGGAAAGCTTTTAGCATTGAGGAATGACTCCTGAAGGGCACTAATATTCTGAACAAGTGACTTGGCAGTCTGTATACCTTCTTAAATTCTGGTCATCAGTCAAATTCAGACCTGTGACAGGATTGGCCCCAACAGCACTGGTCCTACACTCCCTCAAAATCAATCTAATTCTGATGTATGTAAAGTATCTGAAGTCTGCTGCAACAGGAGGTGATGGCAGGTGTCTTTAGACATGAAATGCTGGGTCAAATTCCAGATGAAAAAAATACGGTTTTTACTTGCTACGCTTTCAGATTGTGCTGTATTTTTAGTAGAAATGTATGGGCACAGAGACTAAAGGTTTCTAGGAGCAGATAGCAAGCGAATTTTTAGTATCTAGCAGTGTTGCTATATCCATTTAAATTAATGTATCATTATTATTATTGGAACATTTTAATGATTATCCAATCTATTTCCTAGCACTAAGTAAAATAAATTGTGTAGTTACATCATTCACGCGTTCTCATGACATCATTCAGCCAGAAGAGATAAATAGGATTTGGGGATTGTTGCAATCAACAAAGCAGGAACTCATTAAAACGGAAGTCTGAATCCTTAGGTGTCAAAAGCTTTACTGCAGAAGATGCTGTCACAAACAAGTAGCAAATACAGTGTTCTGAGCTTACCAAACATCAGGTTACAGTTAGAGAAATTTGAGACAAATCAGTAGACCTCTCTGGCAGAATTTCATGCAATTTAAAGGTGATGGATAAAGATGAGAGTGACCTGGATTGCCTGGCTTCCGTTGAGGGGAAAAAGGTAAAGCCAAATGGAAGATTAAATTTCCAGGAGCAAGAAAGGCTATAGGCTCTTTGTCTAGAATGAGAGTTCTCTTCCTTTATGATATTACCAAGACAGACAACACTGCATCCCATTTTACTCCTATGTTAAAAATCATGGTTATAAAATGAGAACAAACACAGAAAAGACTTTAAAAGGTTACATAGAGACAAATTTTCATTCTGTGGTAGAAGTCTGGGACATTTAATTACTCAAACGGGGCTTAAGAGGTGACCAGTTAATAGTTGGTAAGTCCTGGCAGAAAGGCAGCCAGCTACTCGAAAGTGCTTAACTTTTTCTGTTAGTAAAATCAGGTATTTTATAATAAAACAGACATCTTGGTATAGCACTAATCTGTTTAATAAGCTTATTAATAAGTTTAAGTCACACTTAACTAGACAATATCAGATCTTCTTACTTACCAGTTTAAATTTTCTGTCCTGCTGTTTTGTGTATTAATTTTATCCAAATTCCTCTCCTGGCAATACTATTAATCTTGGTTTCTCATCTGGTAAAATGGGAGCTTAGAAAGATACGGCTTGGGGGGTGGATAGCTGGTTTTGTGTTTCGTTTTTCTTACATTGGCAGAGTGCCATTTAGTTTGTTATGGTGGTCCACTAATGAGACTTACATCTGTACAAATTCTTGTGTCTGTATGTGTGTGTATATATATAACTGACAAACGATTTAGATTTATAAACTGTCAGGGGAAAAGTGTGTCACTTTTTCTTTATAATCAGTTTGATATAACCAGTTAAGAGTACTGCATTTCTTGAAAACAGGCCTTCATAGCTGAAACAAACTTGTACTCTTATCATGGATTTAGTTTCTTTTTGAAAAGCATATAAACTTTCAGGTAAACCATGGCTGATTTATTTCGCTGCTTTGAAGATACCACATTTTTGTGTACTTTCATAATGGTATTATTTACAGTAAGACTCAAAGACTACTTATGCTCAGAATGATCTTCTGCAGACTTAGGAGAACAAATTAGTTATGACAGGAAGCCACCCAGTGATTAAATTATAGAGTAAAAAAAAAAAAAAAAAAGAAGCTAAAGACCTGTTCTTCCTGGCAAGATAACACTGAAGATTTTCAATGTTTGTGCATATTTACACCACAGCCTGCACCTTCCAGATAGAGAAAGTGAGGAAATCTATTTGGGAGCTACTGTCATGACTTCTTTGGTGACTCGCTGGCACCTCACTGGCATAAACCCTTGCTTTTAAAACTACAGATGGACACAAAAATCTAAGTCACGCAAACATGTAAAGCTTAAAAAAAAATACATAGTACTCTACTGGGTGCTAACAGAGATGACAGAAGATAGTAATTGACCACTGTAGTGATGTGGTTTGATAAAATTTCAAAGTATATGGAGGCACAGATTTAGCTTTCCATAGAAGTAAAGTTTTACTGTAAATACCTGTGTCATAAAGAACAGACAACTACAGGAAAGCAAAACCACAACAAAACCCGATTCCATAGATCTTTTTTTGTTCTATCATTCTTGCCAACAAAGCTTTTCCCGGAAACCTGACTGGATGACTCGATTCTATATCATCACATACTGAACCAGAGGTTTTATCCAGTGGAAATGAAGATATTTTCTCTTTAATTGCAGACAAATAAAGTGAATTATAATTTAAATACATTCCCCTGTATCATTAGGGTTTAAGATTATTATTATGTCCTACAGTAATTATAGTATTTTTCACTTATCGAATACCTAGATTCTGTATTACAAAGAGGAAGGAAAGCATAAAAAGAAAGGGTTGTATGGTTGCTCATTTTCCTAAGTATACACTGAAGAAAACTTCATGTATTTTTTTAATGACTTTGCATGTTTTATCAATTGCCTTACATTTTTCAAAAGCTTTATAGAATTTAATACTGTTTTATCCTGCCTTTTATTTTAGTAAATGACTTCTGAAAATAAAAAAATAACCTTCCTTAAAATCATTAATTATCAGCCCTGTTGGATTAATAACAACTTGGGCAGGAATACTACAGAACAGATTAAAGAAAAATAGTAAAACTTAATTCTCATTTTAAAACAACAAAACCAAGTAAGTCACTAGAGGAAATGATCAGAACTTTCCCCAGAAATGAAAGCTGTAGAAATATCTTATTTTAAAGGAATATATGGCATTTGGTTTTGATACGAATTAACTATTACTATCCTATTAAAAAAAAAGGTCACTCCAACATTTAATCACTGGGAACATAAGAATGTATTTCGAGTGGAACTTGCCTAGCAATTGTTCTTTTGTAAAATATACTGGTGTCAGGTTTTTGCTGGCACCAATTTTAAACATTACTAAATGTCTACAGTATTGCTGTCTCAGTTTAGATCCAAGTGAAATTCAATGTCAACCTATGAGTTTTCATCTACTAAGTTTCACACTACAAACCTTTATAGTTTCCTGCTTTTTATTATTCCTTGGAAAATCAGAGTTATTAAAGTACTCATCAAACAAAACTACACAATATTTCTTTAAACATAATTTTGTCCAAATGGTTATCTTCCTCTAGCTAAATATCCTTACTCTGCTATGCTGTACAATCTCTCTTAAAAGCAGAGCACACAGCTGAGGCAAAGACCACTTATTCATGCAGTATAATAACAAAACTAAAGGAAAAAACAATTCCCCAAAAGAAGACTTAACATTGCTAGTTTAAGCTGATGTAAAATACTCAAACTTTATTCGGCAAGTATAGACTGCTCTTTTCTGCCACGTTTATAAACTAATTTAATATTTCAAGAGGTATGCAAGTCAAATGCCAGCAATTACATCAGTCTACTGAGATGAACACTGTGAACTCGGCATTTTATTTAGTCAATTAGATTAAATGAATTGTTTAATTTTGGAGGTTCTCATCTGATTCAGTAGCCACATTCAGGAAGCAACAGTCACTGCTTTCATCACAGGACATATTTAAAAAAAAAAGTTAGCAAACCTGTAATCTTGTGACAATTTCAGAAGTAGAAGGTACTATGAAAGTAAATGTCAATTACAAGCATTCGAAAGAAAAGTTACAAAAAAGGAAAGAACAAGCTCACTGGATTATTCAGTACAGCAAGCATGATGATGCCAAAATTACCGTTATTTGAACATTCTTTTTTCTTCAAACATCTTCTAGCTCTGAATGTCAGTGTTCACTTGCACTAGTACAATCTGTAATTTCACTCTGTACTGGCAATTTGTTCCACACTGCTCTTCTAATATTAAAATAACAACCACATGCAATTTCAGGGTTAACATATTTCCAAGCAGTCCTGTGTTGGCTGGAACTGTCTTTGGTCTGGAATTACTATCCCCGGTATTCACAACCATTGCCAGTATAGCTGGTTGCCAGATGAACTGTTTTCGTAAAAATTTAAAGAAAAACAGCATTACTTGCCAGAAGGGGACGCTATGCACAATTAACAGAAAGCTGCCTCCTCCATCTGGCCTCGTTTCTTCCAGCAGGAGCTTAAGCCAGCAAGACTGCCACCAAAGCAATCAGGAAAAAGATGTGCTGTATTCTCACAGTGTTCCTAATGAACACAGTGACTGACAAATGGGTGCGATCCAGCTAATAATCTCCACCACTAGATTCTGGTTTGAAATAGATACGGAAATGGAAATGAATAATGAAAATAGAAGAACACAGAGAGATGTAGGAAGAGGTAGAAGAGCATGAATACACAAAGTCATACATATACACAGCCCCTTTTTGTCTGCTTCCAGAGAGGGTAAAGTTCTAGGATTAGACACAATGGAGAAAAAATTTCCCTCCTCCATTCCCTTTCCTGCTATGCACTTATCTCCAGGAAAAGTACTCCTCCTGCAGTCTTTTCTTAAAAGTGTCATTGGAAATAAATACATTACTTTTTGTCCTTTCCCAGAGATCTTGAAACTTGAGCAAGACAAACCTGCGACCTTATTTGTTCAAGGTGAGGGGTAAAGTTGGAAAGAACAGATCTGGCAACAAAACAGGAAAAAATGATTTTTTCTTTTGCTTCAGTACCTGCAGATTTCCAAAATGGCTGCTAAAAGCAAAGTATTGGTATACAAAGTGCAAAAGAACTATCCAGGACAAATACATGAGTCTTGTAAACATCCAACATCAATAGTCCACCTTGTATCCTGGGGAATCCTACTGCAATTTTGTTACACTGTCTGTAGATGCTATGCCGTATCTCTGATCATTTTTGACACTTTCCTGTATACTTTTACTAACTTTTCTTTTCCTTCCCCTTTTTTTTTTTTTCCAAATACACTAAAAAGACTTTTGCAGTGTATGATAATCAATTTAAATAGGAACAGACTGTCTTCTGTCTGAAGACACAACATACCAATATAGCATTTTCATACAGGTTATCTGTGGCAATCGCAATAACCACCTCCTTGCTGGTAGCAGCGAATTTGATCCAGTGAAAATGAACCATTGGAAATGTAATTCTCACCACCACCACATGCGTTACTTTGCATTTATCACTACTGAATTTCTTTAGTCATTTTATTGTCCAGTTAGTCAGCTTCATAATATCATTTTGCGGTGTCTTGGTGTTAGCATTTACACTATCCTAAAATTCTGGGTGGTCAAGCTCTGTCATTCATTCTCTTTTACTGGGTAATTTCCAGCACTGATCTCCAGAGAACTCCACTGTTAGCTTCCCAGCACTATGAAAGCTAACCATCTACACCTCTCTTAGGACCTATTATGTTTAACTCTGTGACTAAAAGAAGATAATTCCTATCCATGAACAGCTTTGAAAAAAGCCCGAAGAGAACAGAACAACCAACCCAAACTAAACCACAGAAAAATCCTGCCACAGGCTTTGGTGAAAGCTAGACAATGGCTTTTTGGAAATAAACCAAGATACAGATTCAATGAGCAACATCCATTATGTACTTATACCTTCAAAGAACTCCCGCTGATTTCCAAGGCATGGCTTTCATCTCCTAAAGGTACAATTATTCTGCCTCATCCTATTCATCCATGTGCTCACTAAATCCATTCTTTAGTAAAAGTGCCAATGAGTCTGTCCAGCACTGAAGTCATATTTACATTAGTATTACATTCGCAGAACCGATTTAATGTATTTTCATTTTTCTTTTTTGTAAGCAGGGGGCAACCAGGGGGAAAGAAGATTTTACACACAAAAGCATTAAGTGGAACAAGAAGCCATAGCAGCTGCAGTCACTATCCTGAATTAATTAGTTTCCAAGTGTCTATAAGGATATTTACAGTAGGTCTCCAATCTTTTTCCCCGCAACCTCTCTAATTAGAAGTAAGTTTAAAACATTTACTACAGTATAAAGAATAACTTCTTTTCTATCTGTGAAGAACAAAAGACCCCATTGCTGTGACATATTTCTTTGGAATAAAGAGTCCCCAAAAGAACAGCTGATTAACAATCCTGAGACAGTTTAATATCAATCCACCACACCAAGCAGATCTACTGTAACTGGAGATACTCTTTTTAGCTTATTCAGAATAAATTAAGTACAAAGACTAGTTAGTTATACAGCAAGAAATTAACTAGAACTGCCTCACAGATCTCTCACAAGGACCATTGTATTTAGCAGCTGTTAGTACACCTCAGCATGGGATGGCCAAAATGTAAAGAAAGGGTATGCAGTGCTTACAGAAACATTCTTTTCTATCTCAGGTTCAGATGAATGATGGAGAAGGTTAATGAAGAGGCCCAAGGTTGTGTGCTGAAGTTAAATATATGTTGGGATGATGAAAGAAGTCAATGACAAACTATCTACTTGGAATATGCATAAATATTTTCAAAATGAGAACAAAACATGCTGATATTTCTGTCATTACTTTGAATAATAAAACAATAACTGTTTTGGTTTGCTGTCACTGCTCAATTTTCAAATAAATTAAGGCATATGGGCCGCATTAATTTGGTTTTTGGTACTACTGCAAAGGTTGCATCTTTATTAAAACAAACAAAAATACGCAGAATTCAGAAAGGAATCTCATCTGCAAGCCAGCTTTTTTTTAAAAAAGTGGAAATAGCTAATTTTGCATCCAACACAAGACTCAAGAGCAAAAAGCTTCATCTGCAAGCAGTCTTTTTAAGGCAGTTGACAACCTTTACTTAAAACCTACTTTAGTATTTTCCTTCAGTTGTCTTAAATCCAATAAAAAGTTGTCTTTGTTTTCTGGTTTCATTTTGTAGCTTAGAATTTAGTGCATAAGAAAAAACCCTACATGGTAACTGCTTCTATTGAAGTATCTTGTCAACAATGAAGTCTTGAAAATGAAGCTAGTGATATTTCTACTGACTTTTATATTTACCAAATGCAGCCCATTTTTTTTCATGCAATCCAAAGGAGTATCTGGTATTTAAAAAATCATTACGTCTGCTATCATAATGAAATGAAAGAGTAGGAATGGCTGCCAGTTGTTTTCTCATTCCAAACTAAAACTGTACAGTATGGGATTCTACCCCCCTCCATTTTTCTCTCAGGTTTCCTTACAGTTATAAGTATTTTTTTTTATGCTCCCTATCTATAAAAAAAAAAAATCATATTGTATAGCTTTCTCATGCTGAGATTGTTAAGCTTTCTCAGTTAAGATATTTTGACCACACAGGAGGAGAAAATGAGAGACTGACTTGGGAAATGAGTTGTATTAAATATGAGGTTTCTCATTTTAGCATAAACATGAAAGGAAGCAATGTATCAGTGAAAATCTTAAGAAATGCTATGAAGAATAAGAACAGAACTCAAGTCACTGAGTATACTAACCTGCCTTATCACTATTTTAAGAATCCTGTGAGAAAATGTGGCAGGTAAGAATATTCGAGGAAAATGGGCAAAACGAGGAGACACAGTCATGTAGTCTCCTGACTAACCATTCCTCCCTCATTCAGACAATCTGAAAGTCCAGACCTCATAAATACTGAAAAAGACATCCCAATAAGCTGTCTGTCATTTGGCTCATCACTCCTTCCTCAGCCATGAAGACCAAAACATTTGTGCTTTGATAAAAAAGTTGTCATCATTTGCTTCTAAGGATAAGAACATGTACATATTGGAAGACAGGTGTACGTGAAATTTCCAGGAAATAAATTCCATTTAGAAGCAACATCCTTACTGTGTTGACTTGGGGGCAATTACATACACAAGCATTTGCTCCAGAAGTAATTTATATTTGTTCAGACTCTCTCATTTCTCTTTGAAGTATAACCTTGTCTTTGCTCGTTATTTTTATGTTAATGGAATGCTTTTCATTTCAGAGGCAGAAGAACTTTTTTCAAGTAGGAATTTGTTCAGTATCAAAAAAATCATAATCATCATCATCATGGCTTGACTTCACGAACGAAGATTTGGGAAGGGCTTTACCCACGCTTACTACAAGCGTGCTAATGACTAAAAAGACCAATGTGGGATAGGCAAATCTAGTTGCAAAAAGCACAGTGAAAGGTCTCCTTCGGTGGTATAAGCAGGGCGCGATTCTTTCTATGTTGTCATTTCTCCTCGAGACTAGTTCTGCGTGTGTTCTCAAAGGAGACAATGGCGTTGTGTGTCTCCAAGTCTCCCCATTGGAGGCCAAGGTGGACCACTGGTGGTAGTCAATATGGCCAAGGCTGAGGTATTGTTTCAGGGAGTCCTTATATCTCTTCTTTGGGGCACTTCTCTTGCGGTAACCAGTGGCGACTTCACTGTAAAACACAATCTTAGGGAGGCGGTGATCCTTCATCCTAGAGATGTGCCCTGCCCAGCACAGCTGCGATTTCAGCAATAAGGCCTCGATACTGGTGACACCTACCTGTTCAAGGACAGTAACATTTGACACATAGTCAGTCCAATGGATGTTTAGAATTGTACAGAGGCAGTGCTGATGGAAGCGTTCGAGGAGTCGCAGGTGATGGCGGTAGATAAACCATGATTCAGACCCATACAAAAGATTAGACAGTACAATAATACTTCTGAAACAAAATGCTCATGAATTATTGAGGAATTATCTCCTACAAGGATATCACAGCAAAGGAACTTCATGATTAGAAAAAAAAGGTTCAGTAAGCAAATCCAGCCACCTATAACAATAGTCTTGATCGATGAGCCAGAGAGAGAGCATATTGAAAAATGAAAGAGACCTTTGAAGATACAATCCACCAACTCTTTTTCCCTTCTAATCCAATGCCCCAATGCTGTAATATTCATATAGAAAGGATGATAAAACACTATGCTGCAGCCAATTCAATACAGAAATACATGATACTTTCTTCCCCTCCTCCAGTCAGGAGCCACTGATTGTCATAAAACTATCTTTGCCATTTTTGCATGGAAAATGTACAAGGGACCACCTGTTTACATCTTCTTTGAAACATGTCTATTCAAGGGTAGTACTAGTTCAGTAATACAAACTAGCACAGAACAGAACATCCATTAGTTTATGAAATAAACAGTACTAAAGCACTAACAGTAAAAATAAACAGTACCAAGCACTTGATCTAGGTACCTATATTCAATACTGCTTATGATGCTCTTCCACATGCTCTTTGAAAGGTAAGTCTACAATGTAGCACAGTTATTAATATATGTCAAAACACGGGCATGCAACTCTACTGATTTATTCCCAAAGCTACTTCTTAAAGAGGAAAAGTAAAAACTGACCAAATAAGATGGCTTTCACTCCTAACTAAAGCTGAAATATTTTGTTGTACATCATTTTACTGTTTCTAACTTTAAAATCCTTCCTACTTATGATTGTGTAAACATAGAGTTATGTAGGCTGGAAGAGACTTCCAGATTGAGTGCAATTTTCTGCCCAAAGCAGCTCTAGACAGCAAAGGCTTTTCAAGGCCCCTGCATTTTGAACATCACCACAGACTGAGATCCCACACCCTCTCTTTGCTACCTGTTTAAGTATTCTACCACCCCAGTGGTGAATCCCTCTTTTACCCACACAGCAAGTCAGAATTCTCCAGGATGCAACTTATGCCATTTTTTCCCTGGAGACCTCTGAAGAAAGAATAGCTCCATCTTCCTAGGCCACCTTATGTAGCAACAGGCAATAATAAGGTTTACCTTTTCCCTTTTTTCAACAAAGGTGAACAAACCCAGTTCTCTCACTGTGCACATCATATGCTCCAGTCCCCCGATCAGCTTGGTGGTCAGCTCTCTGCTGGACTTGCTCCAGTATGTCTATGTATTCCTTATACTGGGAAGCCTAGAAACAGACACAGCACTCTCGCTACAGCGCTTCTACAACCAAATAGAAGGAAATGACCACTGCCTTGGACCACAATGCAGTTAGCATTCCTTTCCACAAGGGGCATTTTTTGGCTTAAGTTCAACTTCTTTTCCACCAGGACACTCAGGACCTTTTCCAGAAAGCTGCTTCCTAACCAATGGTTCCCAGCCTGCTTCCTATTATTCTTTCAAAAACCTTTAAAGGTTAAAGATTCTGTAACAGCAATATGAAAGTCAGCTACCTATTATGAATATGTAACACCACTGCTGGAAACATATGCTAGGAGAAAGAAACAGAAAAATTAGTACTGAAATAAAGTACATTAGTCTTCAATCTTAAGTATGACAATTCTATGATGAGGTGTTAACCAAAACCAAGGCTACAGAAGATGAACGCATTAACAACAACAAAAAAAAAAAAAAAAAAAAAAAAGAAGAAACCACTGCTGTTAGAAAAAAATTAAACTTTTTGAAAAAACCTGGTATTTCAGGATACAAAAATTCCATGCAAAAAGACCATACTAAAAGGAACATTCATCAAGCTCCTTAGGATGACTTATTCAAAAATCATCAGCTTCCCAGTCCTGTACAAAAGCCCTTTCATGAAAGTAAGTGATATGGGTGAGAAATTGCATGATTTTTGTTCCAAGGACAAAGGTTGTGAAAACATCCTGCATACTGAATCTCTACCTTGAAAACACATTTTGGCGTTCAAAATCTTGACAGTAATACTGGTGTTTACACTTAACTCTACTTCTGTTCCTATCTTGCTAAAATATAAAGTTGAGATAAAATAATTGAGAGTAAGGCATTATTTTTTCCTGTATCTCTTGTACTAAACTCCTTATTCTGGGACTGTAGTGACAGGACAAGGGGTAACGGGTTCAAACTTAAACAGGAGAAGTTTAGATTGGATATAAGGAAGAAATTCTTTACTGAGAGGGTGGTGAGGCACTGGAATGGGTTGCCCAGGGAGGTTGTGAATGCTCCATCCTTGGCGGTGCTCAAGGCCAGGTTGGATGAGGGCTTGGGTGACATGGTTTAGTGTGGGGTGTCCCTGCCCATGGCAGGGGGGTTGGAACTAGATGATCTCAAGGTCCTTTCCAACCCTAACTATTCTATGATTCTATGATAAATATTGTGTTTTAAGTATATTAAAATCAAAACCATTGTACTGACTTATCTGTTTCTCCTGTGGCAATTTTCAGGATAGGGAACATATCTTCCCAACCATTTAACAATGGTTGTTAATTAAATGCTGCTCATTCCCAATAACTGGCAGACATTTTTCCCTTCGAGCACTGCAAATAGCATTTCTTCCATATTTCATTTATGGCCATCCTCTGAACATGACATTGCGGTAGCAACACCTGCCATAATACCAAGGTTTTCATTGTAAGATAAAGGGAGTAACTACCCTTGAATACACAGCAAAGCAACCACATGAAGTTGTATTAAGACTTGATTTTAGCCAAGAAATTTAAATAATCCAAGATAAGCTACATGTTGCTAAGAAATCACAGGACAATAGGTTATTTTTGTGTAAATAAATTTTTTAAAATATCATTGATTCCTCAATATGGTAAGAAGTATCTTACAATGGATAATTAATACACTTTGACAGTACCATCAAGCCTGACAAACAACTAAAAAAATCCTGCAAGTTTTTTTATTATAAAAAAGTAGTACCATAGTAGAAGGACTAGAAAGGATCATACTGTTCTTTTTCTCCATTTTTCATGAATTGTTAAATAAATATTTTATATGGTTTTGGCAAAACAAAGTCTGAAGAACTCAGAAAACAGTGTACTATTCCAACAGCTTCGAGAAATCCTGCAAACAATTAACCCAGTTCCTGCATCCACGTAGCTGGAATTTTTAACTATTCTGAAGCCCCACAGTGTTTACTTCTAATTGTTGTGTTTGACACAGTACTAATTGTATTCGCCAATTAAGTTATTTCAGATCTCCAGTTCTAACAATGAAGACATATAGAATCAAAATTTAAATGTCGCTCCAACAATAACACAACAATATATGCTATTTGCAAATTTAAATAACAAAAGGTTTCTTAATACAGCCCAGCACCAAAACTTCTCAGGTTTTCAATATATGCAGAACTGTACTTGTGTGATTATGTAAAGACCATAAAACAAAAGTAGACACAGACACGGCTTTTTAATCTGACAAGTAAGTATCTAATTGTATCCCACTCCTAGGAAACAGTGTATTTACCATGAAATTAAGTGAGTGGGGTGTGTTTACAGTCCACTTGAAGACAGGAAAAAAACATCCCCCAGAGCTAATGACAAGACAGAGTTATCAAATAATAGCAAATATTTTCTCCTTCCTATGAGATCAAATTGTCATTAGTAAAGATCTACACTAAAAAGAGAAGTTAAAATCTTGTACCTGAAAGTTCACATTTGTCTCATTCAGAAGGGCAGCAGGTCTTACAAGTCCTGCTGAGCTGCAGGCAGTTCACCTTTAAAAGCAGTCGCACTATCAGGCAACTGATTTATTGATTTTCCTTTCTTTCTGGGGGGGGTGTGTGTTAACGTTCTGGATGAAAGATTACAGTTGTTCCACAAAGTGGCAGCAACCATACTGAAACACTGTGCTAACCAAGAAACAGATCCCCTGAGTAAATGACTAGTACAAAAGACCTGCAGGTTCACAGGCAGCTGAATACAGATAAGTAGTTCTTAAGAAGGAAAAGAATTCTTCCTTACTGTGATTTCAACCCCTCCGATATTTTTCTTGAGTAAGAGAAACTTCAGTCATCACATTAAAAACTTCATTAAGACAGACAACTGTGTCCAGGTCCCAGAATTTCAGTCTCATTTCTCTGAGCTTGAAACAAATTCCCTGTGAAATGCAATCCTACTGTAGTACCTTCTAAGGTCATCAGAATACATGAAGTCCTTCACAGAAGAGCCTGTTCATGCCAGGAGCACCCAAAGTGGTTTGTTTGTTTTTCCTGGGTATGTGGTAGGGGAAAGGTGGCCTGGGTCTGTTTTTGACTAATGGAAGAAAAATGCACCTTCAGGTGTGCAGTCTCTGGCAACTGTGAAAAGCTCAGGAAAAAAACCTGTACTATTTCCTTTTCTTTCAAAGATGCATTTTCTTCAACCTACAGGAACCCTTCAAGTCTTTCTCCAATCAATAAAGAAGTTCTAGAAGTTGTACAGAGCCATCTCAAGAAATCTTTTAATCTGAAAATACACATGCTGTCAGACTCTGGTGCAAAATCCACTTTCTGGCTCCAAACCAGTTTGGCTGGTGTAAGTACTTTCGTTTTTGTCTTTCAACTCAACTTCTCTTTGCAGCTTGCTATACTCCTCAAGACTAAACATTCAATAATAGATAAAGCAGATATTTTTTCTTACATAAAACATGTGAGTAGAAGTCTATGGACTATTTCTGCATGTTACATGGAAAATGACCAATTCCTGCATGTATACTATCAGTTTTGAAAGGAATTTGCATCTTCTCTGACAAGTGTTTTGGACCCACACACTAAAACTGCTAGAATAGTCTGGATAACACAATCCTGATCTAAGTTGCACCTTTACAGGCTGCTTACCAATTTATCTTATTAGCCATTTCTATTCTTTCAATTCTTTCCTAAAAATTCTAAAATATGCATTCAGGTTATGCAAAGAGTTCCTATGATGAATAACTTAAAAGGTTGTTGAAAGTGACATCATATCAGCATAAAACCCCCCACTATCTCAAATATGATTTCTGCAAAAGCTGTCTTGTAACTTTTCCATCCTGAGTGAGAAATATTTCTATGCTGCCTCTAAAAAGTTCTCTTAGTCTTGAAATAATATGTAAACAACTAGTGCTTTTTAGGCTGTGGTTCATAAGAAACAGTAATTTTTCTTTTGTGTAAGGAACAAATACACTGTAGAGCTAGTAAGTGTCTGTTCATTTTAAAAGACTAAAAAGCCCCATGTAAACCAACCATTCTGCTATAAAAATATTGTTACTATTATTATAAGGGTGCATTTTTTAACAATAAAGATCACTTACAGCATAATTTCAGATAACTGAGCATATTTACTAGGTATTTGCCTGAGAAGTGGTAGAGCTTTCCCTCCTTCTCAGTTGCTCACTTTGAAGACTCTTCCATTTCTATGAACTATTTCAAAGCAAAATTTGTTTGCCTTTGGCTCTTTGGACCACAAATGCACATCCCTTGACAATCACTCTGAAAGTTAACACTCACACGTCCTGCACCCATTAACGCAAACTGAAGAAACAGTCTGAATGTACTTGGCCAATATGGTCCTAAGGGCAGGCAGCATTTAAGACGTCTGCATGAGCCAATCCTGGAAGGATTTTGTCTACATCTGGACAAAGGAAATACTTCTGGGAGATGTGTACAGAATGGATCTTGCAGTCAGACGCTCTCTGGAGCGCTCACAGAAGCCGTATAAAACATGGGCTTGTAAGATCAGCGCTGTACCACTCCTGATCACATGATGCATACTCTAATGATTTGAGAGATTTCCAGAACTCTCATCATGCTCTAACAAATAAATGTGACACAAATGTGCCATAAAAAACCCCAAACAAGTCAATCACATGACCAAGACTGAACACAAGCCAGAAAAACAGAATGCCTCAATACAACTGTCATGTTGCTTGACCAGTGCCTTATCCTTCAGTAAAGTGCTGCACAGTTTCTTTTCCCCTTTAAGCAGTGTACTGAAAATCCCCATGATTCTACCTAATGAATATGGCACAAAGCACATTTAAATGGGTCAGTGAAGCCTTTCCAGTTAGCAGCTTTTCTGAAGACTAAGGTCCGTGTAAGGGTCAGGAAAGAAAAAAGAAAGGGGAAAAAAAAAAAGAGAAAGGTGGAAAGAGAAAACCAACACACAACAGTAATGGTGACTTAATCACTACAGTCATCAAGGAAAAATAAACATGTATTTATGTGACAACAATTTCCTTAGCCTATACAGGACTTTTATACTTGAGCCTTACGACTGGAATTTGTACCTCATTTCAACATACACAATTTTCAGCAGTATCAATCAAAACTGAGATATGACGGTACAAAACACTACAAGGTTACAAAATTTCTGAAGCACTTGCTGACATAACATCAAAGATACAAAAACTCTGTCAGCAAGGCTGAAGATAAAAAAACATCTGACTCAAGTGTTACCAGTCCTCTGCAGCTAAAATTTCATGCTACTACAGAATTTTGAAGTTGAGAGTAAAAAGTAAATAGAATCATGTGTGGAGATAAGAAAACTAACAATGAGGACACCATACTGTCAGGCATACAAAATGCCTTCCATACTCTTGAGCAGCAGGAGAACTTTAATTTCTGCACTTTAACTGTAACAATAAAAACTTAAAGCACCACGCATTTATAGACAAATTCATGTTTAGCCTGCAAATATTAAGACTTAATCTGTCTTAACACCTTGACAGACATAGCAAACATGGACATATGCAAATATTCACAATTTTCCTTCAGTGTTACAGTAATGACCAACCTGACTCTTGAAATATTTTCGTTAAGTTTCAGTAATGCAGTCCTAGAAGACAAAGCTTTTGGTAACAAAAATTAATTGCCTTTAATATTTAAATATCTAAACATGGTATTACCTTCATGGCATGGATTTCTTCTATTAATCTATCAACTCGTTTTTGGTTCTTTACTTTCAAGTCTTCAGAACCCCTGCAAATAAAATCTGTCTTTGGTAAAAAAAAATAAAACCTTTTTTGCTCACTTTATTTCCCTGTGGGTTAAATGGCAAAATTAAAATATCACAACAGTGAGCATAAACACATTCCCCTGTTGTTAAATGAATATTCTAGCAAAGAGTTGAGCACAATTTAATGTTTCTGCTGTTCTGAACAGAGAAAAAAATACTGAGGATTTACCTGAAGAAGACAGACAAATGTTACTCTGTTGGAAAACACAGCAACAATAATTCCTATCAACAATACACAGGAGAAACTGATGTCTCAAATACAATAATGGTTTAAGTTCTGTAATATTTAAATACAGAAGATCACTGGGCTTGCTTCGTATTTTGCAAAATTTGCTAAAGTTGTGGGAGAAAAGTAGGCTCAATTTAAACTTTGAACAGAGTAACAGATGTATTTTTATTGTGTCAGTAAGACATGTCATACGTTACTTCAGGCCAGCTATCTTTAAAAACAATCTACAAAATTTTGTTTTAACTATTTGCTTAATATATTAATACTAATTATTAAAAATTAAGTATGACTTGCATATCTGTGCAAACTGAACAATATTTTTCACTTATAGAGCCTTTCAGAAAACTGCAATGATAAAAGGTTGCACAATTTGCAGAACTGCACAACAGCAGAAAACCCTAAAAGATCAGGTCTGACACCTTTAAAAGTGCTGTAAAAGGTTCAGTTTTTCGAATTACCTCCCAGTACACTAAATCCCTTTAAAAAATGTTATCCCAGTTCTGCCTAATGAAACTGCTTTTTAGTTAGCATTTTTAATTAACCTAAAGTGACATAAATAAGACAAACAGAATTTATGCATTGCAGAGCCTTGAGTTTTAAATGTAATACATGTTTCTCCCACTTCTCCATTTTTGGGAAAACAATTAAGATGCTGTCTCATTTATGAGCACACAAACAAGAACACTGATATTTAAAACTGACCTTTTTAACTTTAACTTCCCGATGTGTCTGGTTAGTTTACGAATAGTCAAGACTCTGGCCTTCTTCACATCTTTTCTCATCTTCACAACCTGTCAGAAAGATGGAAGACATTATAAACCTTGTTTTCCTTGATTTCCATATACAATACATTCATTACCTTGACTTAAATATTAGAAATTAGTTCAACAAAAAGAACTATTTTTGAAAACAGACTGCATTCCCCTGCTAACCAAATCCCAGTTCAAATTAATTCAGATTTTAAAATCAAAGTGCTTCCATAAACACCACAGGAAGAACAACCAACAGTCTAAAAATGTGTCTGAGGTCTAAACAGAAGACCAAGACATTCCTAAGTAGCCATACTTTAATATTATTCTTAGAACTAGACTGAGCTGGAGATTTGAAAAGACTTACCTTTTGCTTTCACTTTGTTTATTTTTGTCCCAGTGAAGCAGCACCAGTACTTTTCCATTAGGATATAATACATAAAAGCATTTTCATTATGAAACACTTCAAAGGTTAATGAAAGAATCCCAAACTAAACATATTATTTGTTATAGGGTAGAATTTAAGATGTGAAAATCTTTTTACATATTTGAATTGATTTTTGTTGAACACAAAATCAATGCGATTTCCAACTCACTACAGACTATTTCAACTTCCTACCCTACCCATTAGTGTGTTCTCAAAATTTATTTTAAAGTAGACAGTACTAAGTGAAACTTGACAGTGATGTTTTGGTCTTATTTCTCACCCCCAAATAAAAGAATACTAATTATTATTAGAAAGATGGTACACATAGACAAATCTTTGGAATCTTTTGCTATTACATTCCATCATGGAAAACCTCAGGCCTAGGCATCTTCTTGTCAATGACACACATTTTGGAGATACAGAGAATCAAAAGTGACTTACTCCCTCGTATTTATTCAGCTGTATCTTACTTTAACTATTAAGATTTTGCATTCAACAGTTAAACAGAAAATATGAAATATTAAAGCAAACAAAGAATCAGTCTTCCCGACAAAAGGCCAAATTTCGCTAAGTTTATTCAGTGGGTTAAGTTTCAAAATAAGTTGGTACCTAATTCTCAAGGAAGTTCTTTACTTCAGATTTCTATTTCATTTCCTAATTACTCAGAGAGAACATCAAAATGATTGCTTGCTGGTGACTCAACCATCAAGTTAGTTGTATCAGGAATATAAGTATTATAAACCTGCACCAAGCTTGACCAAAACTGAGAAAAAATAAATCTTCAGATCTCACAGAGGAGTATTGCAAACCTAAAATGGGAAGCTTGTCTAGTATGTATGACTGTGCAGAGACCATGAAGGTGAGAGTGTATTATTTAATTAAAAACAAACAAACAAACAACAACAAAACAAAAAAAAACCAGAACAAACAAACAAAACACCACATTTTGCACACCTGATTATGCCTGTAGCTAGGTTACCAACACAAGCAATGTACCTTGTGTACTTTGAACTGTACTCAGCAGGCTCTACTGAAAGCTGAATCTGTCAGAGCAAAACAATTTCTAGAAAGGGGCACACACCAATTGCCAGCCTCACCTCTGCCAGTGCAGAGAAATAACTAGTTGAGCATTGCTCTCCTGAAAGACAGGAAGCGGAATTGTACTGGGGCAGCATTACTGGCGCTTGCCCAGAGAGAAAGGAAAAGGCAAAAAGGGTTTTGGGGAGAAGAGCGCCTGAGTTAAAATTAGTCTCCTGTTCGAAAATTGGTACAGCAAAGGTTACCCTAGTGAAAATAACTGCATACAGGTCTACCTACAAGCATTTCTACTGCAGTTAACAGCAGAAGCCACATGCTAAAAAGCACCTGTGCCAATTCTCTGCTAGACTGCAGCACTCCTCAAGCCTCTATACTAAAGAAAAAATTCCTGACATCACCATCTGCCACCTGAGCATCTAAAACATTTCTTTTTGTAAGTGTCCTAGGTTCAGCAGCAGCAGTCATTTTTTCTCCTTCTTAGTAGCTGGTGCAGTGCTGTGTTTTTGATTTTCGGCCTGGGAACAGAGCTGATAACACTGATGTTTTTAGTTACTGCTCAAATGTTTAGCCTGACCAAGGACTTTGTGAGTCTCATGCTCTGCCAGGGAGGAGGAGAAACCGGGAGGAAGCAGGGACAGGACACCTGACCCAAACTAGCCAAAGAGGTATTCCATACCACAGCACGTCATGCCCAGGATGTAGAACTGAGAGTTCCCGGAAGGGCTGGATCACTGCCGGGTGGAGGTGAGGTACCGGTTGGTGAGCGGTTGTATTCTCTTCCTTGTTATTTCCTTTATCATTATTATTATTGGTGGTAGCAGTAGTGGTTTGTGTTATACCTTAGTTATTAAACTGTTCTTATCTCAACCCGTGGGAGTTGCATTCTTTTGATTCTCCTCCCCGTCCCTCCAGGAGCAGGGGGAAGAAAGGTTGGGGGGGAAGTAGACTGCATGGTTCTCATTTACGGCCTGGGCTTAAACCACAACAATAAGATACTAAATAGAATTTTCACAGCTCTCTGTATGACACATTCTTCCAAATGGAAGAAATAGAATAAAGCATCTTTTGGTCGAATACCTCTCAGATATTATGTATGTTTAAAGACTCTGGCAGTTCAGATGCAAACTGGATATGCCTTCTTAGAAAGTTTAGGAGGAGGGGAGTGTTTGTTTTGGTTTGTGGTGGGCTTTTTTTGTTTGGTTGTTTTTTTTTTTTTTTTTTTGTTTTTTTCCCAATAACAATTAAAAACATCCACAAGCTACAAACGTATTTGAATTTAAATAACTCATTTTTTACATATTAGTTACTGTATATCCAAATATGAAGTATATTTAACTTTCAAAAAATACTGTCATTTTTTAATAGAAATATTTTAACAAAGACACAGCATGTTTCCGGGGCCTACAAGAGCCAAACCCCAGCCACGCCTGCTGCCAGCCAACAAAGGCCATATAGACATATGACAGCAGGAATGAGGGACGGTATTCACTCTTTGGCAGACTGGGAATATCAATTTATGTAATCTGCAGTCACTTCTTTCACATGGGACAGTATGCATCAGCTGTGTTCTTGGAAGTACTCAAAGTTCTCAAGAAAGCAGTCAGGTCTTTGGGACAGAAATCAAAAAAGTTCTGCTTTAGATTTACAGTGTGCCTGAAACAATGAGGCTTAAACCACGAGGGTGGCTCCTAGGACTCACTGAACTATCCACCTCTAGTATTACAAAGCCAGATAGGCAACTTCCTCTTGAGTTGGGGGAAAAAAAAAAACAAACCCCAAACAAAACCACCAAAACCCCAAAAAAACCCAAAAAGAAACCCAGTAACAAAAAAACCCAACCCACCAAAACCACTGGTAGATTTTGAAAAATAATAACAAATATTTACTCATAATAGGTATTTTATTATAAACAGGTTAATAAAAGATAAGAGAAGAAGTCTTTGCACTGAAACTTAGAAAGGCTGCAGTGTAAGTCAAGATAAGACCAATGCTTTCAGACTGGACAATAAGGATTTTTAATCACCTTAAGCGGTTGCAGTAAATACAAAAGAATAATTATAAACACAGGCAAACCTCAAAGTAAGCAATCTCTTCTATCAATAGGAATGCAGTCTAGGATTCCTGGAAATTCAGGAAACCTGCAATTTTAAATGGAAATAACCACCTCAAGGACTCCTTGCAACAAGAGATGTTTTCCTTTGTTGAAGTCACTTCTTTATTTTGTAGGAAAACACTATCTGCAAGCTAATCAAGCCACTACTGTTTATTAATGCAAACAAATATCTGTGTTTATAGATGATTAATACATATTTATTAACTAAAATTCTTAAACAGGATAATATAAAATAATAGAAAATATATAAATTATTACATCTGAAAGAAATCATAGAGGAAATTAACTCACTTTTAAAAAACAAGCCTAGGTAGTAACACATACAAGCCATGTGCATGTTTCAAAAGCTATGGTTAGGAACAAAAATCACTTCCATTCTGCTCTGTGCATTTCACTATATACTACAATTGTTTATATAGATCATAAACAAAGATGAACTGCAAAAAAAAAAGTTCCATAGCTGCAGGTATACACAAAGAGAGGCCTCCATCACCTCAACAGCTTACAACCTACAGTAAGCACTGCCACAAAACATGGCATGAACTGGCCATTTCAAGCCATACAGACACAGTAGCTGCTGCTGCTTCAAGAGAGAAAGGTAAAACAAAGAGCATAGCATGGGACAGCAGATTATGAGACAGACAAGGACTAGAAACCACCTCCTGCAATTTGCCTTTGCCCAAGCAGTGTACATTACTGAGACGGATTATAACAGGAAATGCTGTTACCTACACTAAAGTGATATTTGCTCATACCTCTTGGTACTCACTGCTGTCAAACCAAGGTGATTTCCAGAAAACAATGTACCTAACAAGTGTGTGTTTGAAGGCATCAAAAGAACTGTATTTAACCCAGAATTTACAGCTGAGGAAAGGAGAAACCAACAACTTCAGCCACTTTTCCTTCCTATTCCAGGTTGCTCTGGCTCCTGAAGGGTGAATAACCATTTCCAGAGGTTGTTCCCTTTGTGTGACAGTTCAATCAAGCCCTCCCCAACCCTCATCATGTCCAAGCCTTTCGCATGCCCAAGCAGGTGGAATAAAGGGAGAGGAACTGACACACAGGATTGTTTGATCGTATCTTTGATCTCTAAGTTCACACCCTTCTCTGACCTCCTCCTTCCCCTTTAGAAAAAAAAAAAAAAAGCTTGAACGCTGGTATTTCAATCATAGATATAGAATACTTAATTTCGACTTACAAAAATCTTTGGAGAGGCTGAATCAGGTCTAACTCAGTGGTAGACTTACTGGAAAGGGTTTCTGATTACTAACATTACTCCTTTAAAATTAGTATGACATTGTTACTGTGTATGATACACGACAAACACGTGTAATAGAACACAAAGTCATTTTAAGAGTTCCCACACAATTAAGCTGTTGCAAAAAAACCTTTTGTGAATATTTTCAAGTTTCTTGAAGAGAAACCTAATCTATTTTTAGATGAAATAATAAAAAAAAAAAAAATTGGTTTAGGTTCCAAAACCCTATATCACTATGAATGGTCCACATATTGGTGATGACAACAAAAACACACAACACAATGCGGACATAACAGTATAGGCACAATATTACATTAGAATCCACATGACTGGTCAGAGGTATTTGCCTTCACATTTTTAACGCAACAGCAGCAGTGTTCTCAAAGGAACACTACATTAGAATAAAATGTTATACTTGGCCACTTCTGAAACTTGTTTTCAGGTCTGTACAGGCAACATGCCTCCAAACCAAGCTAGTGTTCAGCCAATTAAAAAAAAAAATATAAAGTGTGACTAAAGATTTGTAGATGTAACAAGAAAGGTACGTGCCTGAACTATAGTACCAACTATATTTAACCAAAAAACTCATAACCGAAAAACAAATACCACACCAATCTTCAAAAAATATTAATCCAACAGATTAAGAGAAAAAATAAGAAACAACATGTTTCTTCCCATTACTTGTTTTATATATTCTATGCAAAAACCCTGAAATACTAGAACCGTATACATTTACAGTATGAAAAGTTTTTTTTTCATGCTGCTACGTACAAAAACTAGTACTGTGCATGAAAATACCTGAAAGACACAGAATGTCTTAAATTCTTCTTAACTCAAAGTTAATAAAAGTTTACTTATGCAGGTGGCCCCAGCTATCCAAAATGCATAAAAGCCAATAAACTGATGGTCATGTCTTTTTCCTCTGAGCAGCATGAAGCACATACAACTGTTCTCCCTGGGCTTCAGCCCATGAGGTGCTGAACATTTTGGTCCTGATCCAATAATGCACTTAAACAAATTATTACATCTTTAAACAACCAGCACTAGACAGACCAGAGTTTCTTCATCGACTTCTGCTTCATGCCAGCACACAGTCTAGTCCTAGTTCTTGTACAAGTAACCAGAAAAGACAAACCATTTTGCTCTCCTCAAGGAACAATGCTGCACCTAACCTTATCCAGATAATCTTATCACTGTAAGAGTTCAAAGCATTATGAAATATCCATAACATTATTCAAACACACACCCACTAAATAGAGGCCTCCCTCCTTTTCCCCAATATGGTGATGCCTTTCCTAGTGGAGCCCTGTCATGGCAAGTAAACACTAGCAGGTTGAAATGAGTCTGATCCCTTAAGATCAAAACAGCTGAAAGCAAAAGAAGAAAGTATTTATATGTGCTTGAAGATACACAACTGATTTCTGATTTTATCACATTAAGAAACTTGCTTCTGAACACCCCCAAGTTTAAGCACCACAGCTAAAGAAGAAAGGGAAAAAGTTACTAAAAGCACACCCAAACCATTTGCGCACGTTTCTTCAATTACACACCAACAAAAGTTAAAGCAAGAAATGCAGTTAAAAAAAAAAAAAGTGAAATGTATTTAAGTAGAGTATTCAAGGCCTCTCCAATACCTGTAAGAAACCCATGGTACTAAGTAATGTTTCAGTTCTCGGTGGATTTTCCCTTCTCCTTTTGTCATTTTAGGGCACATCAATAGCACTGGTTTCATTTTATAGTTCCTTGGCAATCTTCTAACCAAGAAATTACCATGGCAACAGAGCATTCTAAATGTTAGTTTTTGGTGCTATTTGGCAACAGAGAATTTAAAAATTCAGAACACCTGCAGCTGGATCACATATTAGCCAGAACTAACAATAATACATAATCTTTTGAGTTAATAATCTAAGTGAAAAAACTGTTTCTGGAACTTCATTACAAATATTTCTCTTTATTATCTGGAATGTCAGCTTGAAAGATCTAACAATTTTTAGATTCTTCGGGAAAGCTAGGAATTGCTAAGGTTTTTTTGGTGGTTGTTTTTTTTTTTTTAATAGAAAAGAATCACTATATTACAGTATGTATTTTAGACATGTCAAGATATCTGGAAATAGCCAGTCAGACTTATTACAGCATCATATATTTGCATTATAAAAAAATAATTATGGAGGTAAAGGCAGGAAGAACAAAAATTCACCTATGTGTAGTATCACAGTTCAGCTGTTCTTTTCCAGGGCTGTTTTACACAAATATGTAACTACAAAATAGGAAAACCCCCACACCTTACACTTATAAAAACGACATGAGTTTTCAGCCAGATCAGCTTCCTGAGCTGCTTCCCCTTTAGTCAAGTGAATGCTACCTATTTGCTAGGCAAAAGATTAAAATGAGAATGTACACAAGGACACAGGGAGATGGGCTACTACAAACCAGAATACAATAAATGAGCTATGCCTGTATTCACTATAAAGATCAAATCCCAGCACAGGAAGTGCTAAGGAGCACACAGTTTCTTCAGCTAGTCTGTGCTATACCAATGTAGCACTGGTCTTATCTTTGCCATCTTAAGCTACATACAAACAGGCTTGAACTAAGTGCACTGAATTATATCACAATACATCTAACAAATGATATTGTAGCCAAGCTTACGGAACATGAGGCAACTTCTTCTGGATTAAAATATAGCACCCTGCAGCCCAAAGCAGGCTGAAGCACTATCACTCACTGGAGGTACCCACAAAGCAAAACACCTGCATTCTCTCAACCCTCTGGGCACCTATACTGTCAGGTTCCTTAGGGTTACTAAAGATGAATGGGGAAAAGCACAGTGCCCACTTGGGCACATTTCCATGTTTCTCATGGGGAAAATTAATGCACATGCTCCTTGTGAGTTACTGTCAAACCCTTCCCGCTTTTTTTGTACTTTCTCAACTGAAGCACTGAAATACAAGTTTCTTCCGTCAATATAGCACTGTATTTCCTCCTGCACAGAGAACAGTTGTCATTTCCGGCATAATTTTTCCAAGTGAAAACCACAATGAGTACCCAGACAGCTAGCAAAGATAATTTTCATCTAAAGATTTTGAAAAGCAGTTTCAAATATCTCAGGTAGCTGGGATGGAGAAAGGCTACTCTAGAATTGCTTGTTACCAAAGACCAAAATTTAATGGGTTTACTGCTTCACAGTCAGTGTCTCACTGTATGGAGTCAGGCTCTATGTAATATTTCAGGCAGCATTTGAGCTTTCAAGTCCAAACCAGATCATGAGCTGGCTAGACACATTTCTAAACTCTAAATAAACAGCAGTAGTTGTAAATGTCCAGATTAGAAATAACTCTAATAAACTAGCCCAAAGATGCTGTATTACACAAATTGGCACATAGGGCATTACATGGAAATAAAAATTACACAAGTCTTCCAAAACAGAGGGCAACCTAAAGGCGATTCCTAACCCTGTTCAGCTGGACATGAGTTTGGAAACCCCCAGCTAGCGCTTTGCTAAAAATATTTCCTTGGAATGTTGCAGGGGACAGTGGGAATAAAGGCAGTCAACAGAGTCAAGCTCACATCAATGGATTTCTGTTTCTAGGGTTTCTTAATTAGACCAGAGCTCTAGCTAGAAACCACATGTGAGTTTCATGCCCCCTTATGCTTTGATTTCACAGGAAGACAGTAATAGCAGAAGCTACACTAGTGACGTAAGAATTATCAGGATTAACACACATGAATAAGTAACATGAGTGGTGTGTATTTTCTGTATTAATTATTCAAATCACAAACACTATCTGAACCAGTAGAGTTGACTGCTACCATGAAAAAAAATGTTGGCAAAACTGGATATGACACCTTTCACATAAAACCAGACAGCAGTGTTTTCATATTAATTTGGGGTGGGGGTGGAGGGGTGGGAGTCATGTGATTGCTTTTGCTTGGGATACATTTTTTATTATTGGGATATATTTTTTTCCTTCCTCCTTTAAAGATGCACTGTCAGATTGCTACTTCCTCTTCCTCACATAAGATAGGCACCTTTCTATAGGAACAGTCAAGGTACAGTTAAAACAGATTTACCTACACCACTATTGTGAGGGTATTTTAAAAAATATGACTCTGGTTAACATATATTTTCTAAAGATTAACCTCTTTTTACCTAAAAATGAGCTTGAGTAATGCTGTTGAGCACTCACCAACTCTTCATTTACCACAACTCACAAACCACATTAGCCTACAGACCAGCAAGGAGCTAGAACTCTCTTCTCACTGCTTGTTACCATATTAGCAAGCCCTTTAAATGCAAGTTAAATTCAATCTGTCTGCCTAACTCCAAAAACATCAAGGGATGGTTTTGTCTGACACAACTAAAGAACAACGAGCTGCAGCTCAGCTGCGAGGACAAACCAGCGCAGCGCACCAGATCGTTTTTCCTTATTCTACCTCAGTTTTATTGTCTCAATCATAGGGTATCAGTCACTTGAAAACATGCCGAGTAGAAATATTTACAACAGGGGAATAGTTAAGAGTGAATAACACTGGTGTCCTGGGTTCAGCAGTAGCAGTCAGTTTTTCATGTGTTTTAGCATGCCTTCCAGGAGAACCTGCTCCAAGAGTTTGCCAGGCACAGAGGTGAGACTGACTGGTCTGTAATTCCCTGGGTCATCCATTTTCCCCTTCCTGAAAATGGGGGTTATATTTCCCTTTTTCCAATTGTCGTGGTTTGAGTAGCAACAGTACTTGTCGCTGGGGGTGGTGTAGCTGCTGTGGTTGGAGCTGGGGTAGCTGCACTGTCTGTTGCAGTCGAAGTTTGAGTAGCAGCTGTACTTGTCGCTGGGGTAGCTGCACTGTCTGTTGCTTCGCCCTCAGATCCAGGGACATTTTTTCTCTTTTGAAGGTGCTGGATAGCGTTGAACAAGGCCCGGTAAGCATAGGCCAAGCCCCAGCACGTTGACATGATTTGTCCCTCTCTGGTATGACCAGGATGACAGCACACCTCATTTAAGTGTTTTACTAATTCTTCTGGATTTTGCAGTTGTTCGGTGGTGAAATTCCAAAACACTGGAGGGGCCCACTGACCTAGGTACTTGCCCATACTATCCCACACACCCTGCCACTCATGGCTGTCCAGCCTCGGGGAAAATCTCTCGGTCCCCCTATTTTGTCGTCTAACCCCAGACAAGACCCAAACCCGACTCTGCTTAACTCTTGAGATCAGACGTAATGGTTGTGGACAAAACACACTCTGTATGCGTGCCAACATGGTGACCCCCATCACAATCAGCAAACAGGTCTCAACAATATTAAAAGGCCACTCAAAAATTTCAAAACTCTCAAACGATGCTGTAAACGGTCTGGGAGGGGCACTGGGAGGGTAAAAGAATGTCTCCTTCATAGGTTGACCACCCAGGAAGGAGAAAAAAGATGTATAGTTGCTAAGCATTTGTATTATATACCTCCCAAAGTATAAAGGTGGTGACCACACTGGGAACACAAGCCAGATCAGTTTCATGATCAATCCTTCTATTGTATTACAAGTCATTGCCACAAAATACAACGAGACAACAACCTTAGCCCAAGCCCCACACTTGAAAAACACCAACACAGCAAATACCGGCTCTAAGTAACCTACGGCATATTGAGACTGTGAGATCAAAAACAACAACTTTGAGAGCCAATAAATCAGCATTGTGACGAGTGACTATTAATCTAAAACACTGAATGCTTATCACAAATACGATTAGACACACTCCGGTCAGATCTGTCGTTATCTCAACCCTTCGTGCCCCACGTTGGGCGCCAAAAAGAACTGTCGTGGTTTAAGCCCCGGCTGTAAATTAGAACCACGCAGTCTACTCCCCCCCCCCCCCACTCCCCAGAGGGATGGGGAGGAGAATCGAAAGAATGTAACTCCCACGGGTTGAGATAAGAACAGTCCAGTAACTCAGGTATAACACAAATCACTACTGCTGCCACCAATAATAATAATGATAAGAGAAATAACAAGGGAAGAAAATATGATACCGCTCGCCGGAAAAGAGCCCGACCGAAAAGAGGACGTGCCCTTCCGGGTAGCTCCCAGTTACATCCCCGGGCATGACGTGCTGTGGTATGGAATACCTCTTTGGCTAGTTTGGGTCAGGCGTCCTGTCCCTGCTTCCTCCCGGCCCCTCCTCCTCCCTGGCAGAGCATGAGACTCACAAAGTCCTTGGTCAGTCTAAACATCGGTGTTATCAGCTCTGTTTCGAGGCTAAAAGTCAAAAACACAGCACTGCACCAGCTACTAAGAAGGAGAAAAACTGACTGCTACTGCTGAACCCAGGACAACTGGCAAACTGTAAATACATGCTGTTTTCTTTATATTCTTCTCTGCCTTCCCTCATTTACATTCACTTCCATGTAGCACTTGACAGTTTAATATTCACAGAATCATAGGACAGTTTGGGTTGGAAAAGACCTTTAGAGGTCATGTAGTCCACCCCCTCTGCAATAAGCCAGCACATCTTCAACTAGGTCAGGCTGCTCAGAGCCCCATCCAACCAGACGGTGAATATTTCCAGGGATGAGTCTACCACCTCTGAGCAACCTGTTCCAGTGTTTCAGCAACCTCATTGTAAAAAATGTCTTCCTTACATCTAATTTAAATCTATCCTCTTTCAGTTCAGTTTAAAACCATTACCCCTTTCCCTATCTCTACAGGCCCTACTAAAAAGTCTGTCACTAGCTTTCTCATAAGCCCCACTTACATACTTAAAGGCTGCAATAAGGTCTCCCTGGAGCCTTCTCTTCTCCAGGCTGAACAACCCCAACTCTCTCAGTCCTTCTTTATAGCAGAAGTGCTTCAATACTCTGGTCATTTCTGTGGCTCTCCTCAGGACCCTCCCTAACAGGTCCATGTATTTCATGTGCCAAGTACATCAGAGCTGGGATGCTGTACTCCATGTGGGATCTCACCACAGCAGAGTAGAGAGGCAGAATCACCTCCCCCAGCCTGCTGGTCACGCTCCTTTTGATACAGCCGAGGCTACAGTTGGCTTTCTAGGCTGCAACGCCACATTGCCAGCTCATGTTCAGTTTTCATTCACCAGTGTCCCCAAGGCCTTTTCCTCTGGGGTACTCTCAATTCCTTCACCTCCCAGCCTGCATTGGTATTGGGGCTTGCCCTGACCAAGGTGCAGGACCTTGCACTTGGCCTTGCTGAGCCCCATGAGGGTCAAAATAACAGGCTAGTAAATTGCACTTGATCAAATGTGCATTTCAAGGATCTGTGTGTCAGTCTTCAGGCCAACTACTTGTCCTTTGCATGCTGCAGTTCACTTTAAAGGAACTACATGACTTTGGCATTCATGGATGATTCATACCTCCCCAACATGCCTCCAATATCATACAGTCAGACAGCATGTCAACTCCCATACTCAGATTAGCACTCAAGCATGCTTTGGCATATACTAAAACATCAAGATTAATTTTCAAATGACAACAAAGATGCTCATCTCCAGCTTTAAGAAGGTCAGCCTGCTGCACTAGGGTACTCTTATGGAAGATGGAGGTGGGAATGGGGAAATAGGGACAATGGCAGTTGTATATCAATTAGCCCTATAAGACTGCATGCTGCCCCCCCTTTTTGCACATACTATTCATGCATTCGTTTTGGAAGTGCTGTTGACAACATCCATTGAAAGCAATTGCTTGCATCCAGAAAGGTGGCACAGCTTTAAAAGCAAGCAGAAAATCAGCACCTGAGCTGACTCAAAGCTTAAGACAGAAATTCTCAGGACTGCGAGCCAAGCTTAGCCCCAGTGTAGGAGAGGATCAGGTTCAGGACCATCTTAAGAACCTGAACATGCACAAGTCCATGGGACTTGATGAAATCCATCCACGGGTCCTGAAGGAGCTGGCAAACAAAGTTGCTAAGCCACTGGCCATCATATTTGAAAAATCATGGCAGTCAGGTGAAGTTCCCGATGACTGGAAAAAGGGAAATATAACCCCCATTTACAAGAAAGGGAAAATGGATGACCCAGGAAATTACAGACCAGTCAGTCTCACCTCTGTGCCTGGCAAAATCTTGGAGCAGATTCTCCTGGAAGGCATGCTAAAGCACATGAGAAACAAGGAGATGGTTGGTGACAGCCAGCATGGCTACACTAAGGGGAAATCCTGCCTGACCAATTTGGTGGCCTTCTATGATGGGGCTACGAAACCGATGGACAGGGGCAGAGCAGTTGGCATCATCTACATGGATTTGTGCAAAGCGTTTGACACTGTCCCACGCAACATCCTTGTCTCTAAATTGGAGAGACATCAATTTGATGGGTGGACCACTTGGTGGATAATGAACTGGCTGGATGGCTGCACACAAACAGTTGTGGTCAATGGCTCAATAACCAGGTGGAGAGCAGTAATGAGTGGTGTCCCTCAGGGATCAGTGTTAGGAACAGTCTTGTTCGAGATCTTTGTGGGTGACACGGACAGTGGAATTGAGTGCGCCCTCAGCAAGTTTGCCGATGACACCAAGCTGTGTGGTTCGGTTGATACGCTGGAAGGAAGGGATGCCATCCAGAGGGACCTCGACATGCTTGTGAGGTGGGCTGATGCCAACCTTATGAAGTTTAACCATGCCAAGTGCAAGGTTCTACACCTGGGTCGGAGCTATCCCAGGCACGGCTACAGGTTGGGCAGAGAAGAGATTCAGAACAGCCCTGCGGAGAAGGACTTGGGGGTATTGGCTGATGCGAAAATGAACACGAGCCAGCTTCAGTGTGCGCTCGCAGCCCAGAAAGCCAAATGTTTCCTGGGCTTCATCAAAAGCAGAGTGACCAGCAGATTGAAAGAGGTGATCCTGCCCCTCTACTCTGCTCTCGTGAGACCTCACTTGGAGTATTGGGTGCAGTTCTGGTGTCCTCAACATAAAAAGGACATGGAACTGTTGGAACAAGTCCAGAGGAGGGCCACGAGGATGATCAGGGGACTGGAGCACCTCCTGTATGAAGACAGGCTGAGAAAGTTGGGGCTGTTCAGCCTGGAGATGAGAAGGCTGCGTGGAGACCTCATAGCAGCCTTCCAGTATCTGAAGGGGGGTTATAGGGATGCTGGGGAGGGACTATTCATTAGGGACTGTAGTGATAGGACAATGGGCAATAGGTTAAAACTTAAACAGTGGGAGTTTAGATTGGATATAAGGAGGAAGTTCTTTACTGTGAGGGTGGTGAAGCACTGGAATGGGTTGCCCAGGGAAGCTGTGAATGCTCCATCCTTGGCAGTGTTCAAGGCCAGGTTGGACAGAGCCTTGGGTGGCATGGTTTAGTGCGAGGTGTCCCTGTCCATGGCAGGGGGGTTGGAACTAGATGATCTTAAGGTCCTTTCCAACCCTAACTATTCTATGATTGTACGATTAATGTTCTGGGTAGGATCCATACAATATTTTTATCTTCTTCCAAAATGGATGCAAACAGATATCTGAAACATGACAGCACTCTAGCTGTTCTGCTTTACCTACATGAAATTGCAGAATGACATTAAGGATAGTATGCTTTCTTTTGGAATGCCCCATTTCCTCACCTTCCTTCCAAAATTATTTGTATAATTTGTATAATATATAATATTTGTATAATTTGGATAATATATGATTCTATGTATAATTTTGCTTTTTAATAGTTTATTGAGACTTGAAATTCTTTAAATATTACATCAATCTTTATAACTACTTTTATGTAACACTCATCATAAATTAATTTAAATGATTAAAAATTAAGGAAAACATATCCTTCCCCTACATTTAAAACATACTGTGTTAGAAGTCCTACTTTCTCAACTTTGTTTCAAAATTTAGATTTTCAAAATGTTTGCTGCTCAGCATTTCCAACTGTGTTTAAATAATTTTTGCAAAGAGATGGTGGCATTTGCCTCTCAAGTCACCAGAGAAAAACCTCAAGAGTCCTGACATCCAATACATTACAACTTCTCAGCTGTACTGATAGAGTGGACTATTAAAACTGTGTGTATTCTGGAATTGCTTTTTTTAACCTGGTTTCTGAGAAAATTAAATTTGTCAGCACATTGTTTGCCCATCAGTATCCCTCACAAGTAACTTTAGGGCCTACTAAACAGAAATCAAGTCTGACAAATTAGCACATGCCAGAGCTCCTACACATTTTGTGAAAACTGGTAGCCAAGTAAGAGATAAGGACTAAAATTGGCATGCCTAGCATGGAAGAAATACACAAGCAGAACTAATACTTTTTCCATTTTGGCTGCCAATTAGAACTTGCATATTCATTCGTAGCACATGTGGCTCTGAACCAGTCATAAACATCAGTCACATATTCTTATTTGCCAAACGGGTGGTTAACATGGGCCGTAACTACAGTTACTGATTAAAGCTCAAAGACAGCAACTCCAAGGATAATACAGAAAACAACTGTAGGGACAGAGGAAACTGGACTCAGAAGTCTAAGATGCCAAGCATTATTGGTTCTGCAACTTGAACTTACAGGGCATTTTATTCTTAGCAGTTCTTTCGACTGATATTTTTAATTTGGGGATTGAAGCTTCAAGGGAAATTACAACACTGACAACTTGCTGGATAGAAGGGCAGGTTCTTCTGTGCAAGATACTTCAAGTGAAACAATACATTTTATAGTTACTTCAATTACCTTTATCTTACACTAGTCTCCTAGCAAGTGAAAGAACAGGAAGCCAGTGCAGCATCACAGCAGCACAATCTTCATATCTTAGTACTAACAGAAAATGCATTTTTTTTTCTGTGAATCTGTCATTCAACACAACCACTCACTTTGTACTAGGACTCATCCACTTCTAGATTTCTATTTCAATGTCACTATGCATTTGTTATTATGCAGACATAAAGGAATCATAAAGAAAAAAAGGTTTCAAGCTTGTTAACATGAAATTCAGCATCATCTGAGAAGTGATCAAGTTGGAGAAATAACTATTAAATCATTCATCCACCTCTCTGTGAATCTGAAGGATAAAGAAATGAACTAAATACCACAATTCTTACATTGCCTATTAAATATATGTATAGCTTGTTTTTTGTGAAAACTGAAAACCAAAAGTATTTAATCTTACTATGACATGAAAAATAAAGATTTTGTTTTAAAGTCTGACTTACTTTCCTTCAAACTCCTCCTCAGTAAAATTCATCTCTGTACATACATGTAAGAGGAGTAATAAGTACTAGGAAAGCCAAAAAGCAGGAAGGTTCTTTAGGTATTTGAAAACTCCTACCAAAAAAAGGAAAGATCTCAACTATCAACTCCCACTGCTGAAGTGAAACTCAGCATTAACTTTTGGATAGAAGTAAACCACACATCAAATTAAATCTTCCAACAGTTTAAGCTAATTTTCATCATAGGATTATGTATCACCAGTACTGATGCATTTTGAAGGAATAAACAACTCTTCCTATACTACTTCACAAGCTGAAACAATTTCCATTAAGGTGATTTCTGCTACCCTGTCTCCACAACTTGTCTTGTGAGAACTCTTTCTCTCACACAACAAAAAACCCAAAAAAGATCTTTAAAAGTGAGTCATTTTAACAGCACAACCATATAACTTACTTTTCAGTCTTTCTGGATGGACAGAGAGAATTCTTTCTAGAGAGAATAGAGAATTACCTTGTTACACCAGTTAGTGTTCTTTATTCCCTAAGAACAGCTAAAAAAGGAAAATCAATTTCATGAAGAGAATTTTTCATAAACACAAACACAAGCGAAAGTCAATGCTTGGGGAAAAAAAATAGAGAGGAATATCTAATAATCTGCATTCTTCCAGGAAGTTTCTTCATGACATAAAATAGAAACTAGGGAAAAGGACAAGGATGAAAAGTAGGAGTAGGGAGTTTAAATATCCCTCTCAGATGTCTGACAGATACTACTCTTTGTTAGTCTTTTGTTTAAAAACTGTACCTTCATGCAGTTAGTTCTCAACCAGGCAGTTGCCAAGACATCAGATCTACAAAAGGTTGTGTAACCTATCCCAGTATTAGTTACTAACAAAGCAGCGCTCAAAGGTTCCTACAAAATTTTCTTTGTTGTAACAGAACAAGTGCTCTCGCATTACCCATCTATTTTAGGCATGGTATATTTATTGTTCAGCCATTTGGAACCTCTCACCACACCAAGCAGTGGTTCTACTGGGGGAATTCCCTTCTTCTGAAGCTCATATTTTTACACCAAACACAAGTTTCCCCTTGTAATGAGCCCTTCTCATTCTGCATTCAATTTCCTCTTGTCCAACACACCTCATTACCCACCCACCATTTCTGATGGCTGCAATATTTAATTATCAGCTATCTTGCTCATCCCTTCCTTCCATCAATCTCATTTCTGAACTGCTCCACGAGCAAACAATCACCTTAACTGCCCTTTTGTTTTATATCATCTGAATTCCTATTATATTATGCAACTAAATTTAACTTACGCTTTCCTGCTCCCATGCTACTCATTTCCTTTGTAGCAGTCCCCCAGTGATTTTTGTCTTGAATGAAATCACTTATTCTTTGAACCAGTTGCCATTTAAAACAGTTCTTACCAGCTTCTCATGCAACTAGTCTCTATTCACTCATCCCTCCCTACATTTAGCATATCTGTACACAACCTCAGACTTTTTGTAATGTGGTCTCATAAAACAGTGAACAGGAATCATAGAATCATTTAGGCTGGAAAAGATGCTTAAGGTCATTGAGTCCAACCGTTATCCTAGAACTGTCAAGTCCACTACTAAACCAACTGCCACATCTACACATCTTTCAAACACCTCCAGGAATGGTGACTCTACCACTTCCCTGGGCAGCCTGTTCCAATGCTTGACAACCCTTTCAGTGTAGAATTTTTTCCTAATATCCAGTCTAAACCTCGAATGGTCCAACTTGAGGCCTTTTCCTCTCCTCCTATCACCTGATTCTTGGGAATGGACACCAACACCAATGTCCTTGTTGTAGTGAGAGGCATAGAACTGAACACAGGATTTGAGATGCTGCCCCACCAGTGCCCAGTACAGGCAGATGATCACTGCCCTGGCCCTGCTGGCCACACTACTGCTGATACAGGCCAGGATGCTGTTGGCCTTCTTGGCTAACTGGACACAAGCTGGCTCATGTTCAGCTCCGTCAATCAGCACCCCTGGGTCCAGTGCAGCTTTCTAGGCACTCTTCCCCAAGCTCTTTGTGTTGCATGCGGTTGTAGCGGCCCAAGGGCAGGACCTGGCACTTTGCCTTGTTGAACCTCACACCACTGGCCACAGCTCATTGATCCAGCCTGCCCAGATCCCTCTGCAGAGCCTTCCTCTCCTTCAGCAGATCAACACTCCTGCTCGAATGTGCCGCCTTACTGAGGGTGCATTTGATTCCCTCCTCCAGACCACTGATACAGATATTAAACAGAACTGGCCGCAGTACTGAGCCCTAGGTAACACCACTTGTGAGCAGCCACCAACTGGATTTAACTCCATTCACCACCACTCTTTGGGCCAGGCCATCCAGACAGTTTTTACCCAGCAAAGAGTACGTCTGTCCAAGCCATGAACAGCCAGTTTCTCCAGGAGGATGCTGTGGGAAATAGTGTCAGAGACTTTACTAAAGTCTAGGTAGACAACATCCACAGCATTTCCTTCATCTAATAAGCAGGTCACCTGCTCACAAAAGGAGACCAGGTTAGCGAAGCAGGACCTGCTTTCATAAGCCCATGTTGACATGGCTGATCACCTGGCTGCCATGTACGTGTTGTGTGATGACACTCAAGATGATCTGCACCATGACCTTCCCCAGCACAGAGTCCAGACTGACAGTCCTGTAGTTCCCCAGATCCTCCTTCCAGCCCTTTTGGTAAATGGGTTGTCACATTTGGTAACTTTTAGTCAAGTGGAACCTTCCTGGTTAGCCAGGGCTGCTGATAAATGATTGAAAGTGGCTCTGCAAGCACTTCTGCCAGCTTCCTCAGTACCCGTAGGTAGGACCCAAGGATATAAATGATTCAGAAAATAATGAGTAGCCTGTTACCACAGTAAGAATTGTGATGCCATCTACCAGACACATTGTAATGGCTACAAATTCAAAGGAAAATGTTCTCCCAACCACTCAGAGACTCAGATACTCATACTCAGCATTTACTGGTATCTATATGCCAGTGACATACTGCATATATTGCTCAAAAATCTCATTTCTGCTTGCCTTCCTACACCATTAGCTTTAAATAATTTATTTTCTTTAAATGGGGTGGGCTTTCTTGTGAACTTTTTTTTTCAAGACAGAATAAATGCTATTTCAATATTTTTAGTTTAAAGTGTACTAAGAGTTATACCCTGACGAGTAAGCTTTGATTTCCATTGGAATATTTTATTTTTCTAGCTAGTTTTCATTCTGTATTGAAATTACCAAGGTCAGAATCTAGGGAAATGAATTTCCGAACTGCACAAAAAAAATATTAAGGAATGTACATAATTTTATAGTAATATTAAGCCATATTCAGAGATTTTTATGTGAAACTGGCTTATTCTCATTATAATGTTTATTTGGACACTGAGTAAGCCAAATCATAAGATGGCACTCTTTTTCTAAAATAGCTTCCAAACAAAGAGCTATTCCAGATTCACTGCTTACATTTGCACATTACCTTAACACACAGTACTTTTTAGGAGGAAAAACAAGCCCTAATTCCAACATTTGATTCATTAAAACATTACATATATCAAATTACAATATTATATATATCTCATGAAAAATATGAAACTATAAGTCCCTCGCATTTTACTCCTCAGTCTGAGCTCCTGCTCCTACTGGAATATTACTCATTTCTGCTCATAGTCAGGTAAAAGAATTTTTGAGATTCAACTCTTTTTTGTTGTATCAATTTTAAAGATGTTGCAATCTAACTTCTCACTCTACCAAGCTGCTATATAACACTATCTTAAAATGATAGTTATCCAATTCAGCTGCTGAGAGCTACTTCAAATCCAGTGTTTGCTTGACCACAGACAAAAAGAATTCAAACAAGTCTACGAACATACAATAAAGTAGCTTCCAACACAACTGAATGTATCCAACCAGATCTCTAGATAGTACATCCAAATTTAAAACTTGTGAATTACTCCTGCTGGCTTATTTTTGCTGTCATGGAGATCTTGATATCAAGCTTAGTGGTGACTTAAACGGAAGTTCTCTGAGATGCATTACACAAATACTCTGATGGACCCAATTTTGACCTGTTTACTCAACACAAAAATTAAAGTCACGCTTTTCTGTTGTCAGTCAGGCGACCACATGATAGAAAATATACCAGAATAAAAAAGAACAGAATATCTACATTCTAAAAAAAATGGTAATTGATTTACATTCTATGTAGTTAGTTTTGTATGGTATTAAATGCCATATGAACAAACATGTATCATTGTGGCCCATCTTTGCAACAGAAATAATGTAATGCTGTTTTTGTTTTTCATATAAAAACAGTATGACAATTTTAAATCTCTCTCTTATATCCTTTAATGGATAATCAAAAAAGTCTCTGAATTTAATAAATGGACACTTTTGTGCTAAAAACAGTAACTAAAAAACTTTTCCCTTAACTGCTTTTCACTACTAACCTCCACATCAAAGATAACTGAAAGAAACTTTATCATTTTTATACCAACTGGTAATTCTCAATGAATCCACAACTGATTACTATTCTCTTTCTAGAAGTCACAGTCCCCAGGCACTCAAATTCTATTAGGAAAAAATCCAGCACCACTCCTTCCCTTTTACACTCATTTCAGCCTTGCCTCCTTCTTCATTTAGCAGCAAGCTCCAGGCCCTGCAATGCAAATGTGTGCAATGACAGCAGTAAGAAATTAAGCGTGTTTACCCTACCAAAACTATTTTTAAAAACTGAATTTTAATGCATGGATATATACCCATAAGTTACATCTGATAAAGCACTACACTGTGTATGGCAAGTATCTCATAGTTCTTTTAAAATAAAAGTTGCAAAGTTTCCCATGACCGTGTTTGCATGTTTTTTTCATTACTGTACACTACCACACCAAGGAACCACAGATGTTTTGTTTTATGAGAGCAAGCATCTTACTAGTCTACGTGGCCTACCACACACACTTTATAAAAACCACTCGAGCTAAGGAAAAGTTTTCATTTCTGTCCTGAAGTCCTAAAGTACAGTAGTTTGACAATGGCTGTATGCAATATTGTCAGAGGCAAAAAAATGCATAGTTTGACATGTTTAATTGCTTCAGCAATGTGCTGAAACAAAATCTGTGTGAATAGGAGATCAGAATTTGCTGTTCAAATTAGTATAAGTGATGATGTGGCAACTCTAGAAACTTTAGAAACAGCTGCTGGCACAGTTCCTAGGGAAAAAAAAAAAAAAAAAGAAAAACCACAATTCCTCAGAATTCTATCTCACAGAGTATAAGTTTGGAAATCTCATAAGCTTGCAAAAGACCTTTTCCTTAGGACATTTATATGGTCTGTAAAAGAATGTCAGTAATTTAACACTCAAACTGTTTTAAGCAGAATTCAAGCTCAATCTAGGACAATCTTCTTCTCCGTCAAGAAACTGTTGTGCTTAGAATTATTAGTAACACAAGTAATGCAAGAATTTTTACATGCATTTCCATACAGCTAAAGCAACTGCTGCCAAGTATTCCAGAGTTCAAAGTCCTGTTTGCTTTCTAACTTTGTACAGATTTGTAATTTACAGAAGAAAAAAAAAAAAAAGTTATTTACCAGCATACTCAGAAATAAAATGATGGAAAAGATCAGCTATTTGGTTTTGAATTGTGTACAATTTTTTCTTTTACTCAGTTCTCAGAACTTGTTTATATGCCTTTCCAAAGACTTTAGATTGATTTCAGTGACATAATAACAGACTGCACGACTAGCTTCAAGGAAGTTTGTAAGAGCATGTGCAAGTCAGGGATATACAGACCTCGGCAGGGCCAGAATTCAGACACAGCTTCAATTCTGACCACAGATCATCCTAGGCACCTGTACTTCTTCAAAAGCATCAAAGTGCTAACCGCTTTACCTAAAGAATAACTTTGAAGTGGTCACAGATGAATCAAAGCTGACTTAAGCTGCTTGAGAGAGAGAACATGTCTCTCAGAGTTTAACCATACTGGCAGATAGCTCAGAACAGTGCTAGAACTAGTGTCCACCAGGGAAAAGGGTACATGAAGAATAGTCTAGAGGTTGGGGCACTTACCGGGACTGAAAAGCCTAACATTACAGACCTTCTTCAACCTCAGGGAGTCTGGACAAATGCTTCCACTTCAAGAGAATAGCTTAACCCACATGCTGGATAGGTGCTGGAATAAACGAGGCTCATTAAGTCCGAGACAAAATAACAAAAGGGAACTGTAGACCAGTAAGAAGAGTTTCTCAGGGGTAAAGAGTTCTGAGTTCCAGTATTTCCTTTGAGGAAACTCATGCATTTTATGTTAATTGATGGATAAGCAGCCTTTGGAGCACTGCCAAGGACTTTTCCTACGGAAATGCTCCCACTGGTGAAATACATGATCAGGCTCGCCTGATCCCATAAAATCTCCCTTCTTTGCCGGACAGTAGCCCAGCATTAGTGTTAGTATTTGTGATTAGTGCACTCTGCTGGTCATTCAGGATTCAACTCACCTCAGACTGAGGGAACCCATACACTGCTAGGAACTAATACTAGAAAGTTTCCCAACTACCAGAGAGTTTTTTAACAACTAAACCATTAAACAAAAACTGAAGCATTTTTCCCATCAGACAGAAGTATGCCTTGAAAGTCAGCATGATATTTTGAATTATGAGCAGCAAGACATCTCACAGCTCAGTTCAATATCAGACAACTGGTCAAACGTCTCATCTCTCCAGAGAAGCCTGGATCACTTCACTGGGCTACCAGCCTAGCATTTCAAACTGCTTTAAACACCATAATGCCTACAGCACTCAGTCACTGTTATTTTGGAAGTTTCCATCTAGGATTCTTTATCAATGGTAAAGAATATCCAGGAATGCACTTAAAAATACCAAAACATAGCTTAGGTAATGTTAGCCATTTGGACATGATGCACTAAAATATTAATGCTCACATCTGCTTGTTCATGATAGTGAAATGCAATTTTAAAGAAAATCGAGGAAAGAAGACCTAAGTATTCATTTCTTTAATTCATGTGGGAAATACAACTCCTGAAAAATTACATTTTGCTTTACTCATTCCTGGACTACAACTTATTTTAAGGGCTCTTTTGAAACAGGTAAGAGACCAGTTGTGTTTTTCCCTTGGTCACATTTTCAAAAAATAAACATAAACTTATTTAAGTCTAACAGTGAAACTATTAGATTTTTTTTCCAAGCTGATTTGCAGTCACTCTCCAATGAACTCATTATGTAACATTATCAAGATCAGGCAAATAAAAGGCTCCTTTGGTTTCCTCTTTCAACTCTCTAGTTCTCCTGCCCTTATAGCTGTGACGAACAGCTAACTTACGTAACATAAACAGCTGGTGGACAACATAGCTGCACATCATATATTCATCCTATTTTGGGTTTTGCTGGTTGCATACCCTCCCCAAGTATTATTTCAGAGAAAAGCCACTATTTTAAGATAAACATTTAAGTAGCGAAGAACACCACAGTACTACCAGTGCCACAAACCAACTGAACAACTCACTGAGGTGGAAGAGGGACAATCTGTCTATACCCCTTCTCCAAGCCTCTCCCATGCATCCCTGGTCCCTTGTTTCTGCTGCTCTCACAGTCTGTTAGACCCTGCTACCTTAAATCAGTTGCAGAAATCTACTCTACCAAAAACCTCACTCTGCTCACAGAAGAGGGAGGCAGCACTATGTGGTGGGAATGTGTGAGGAGCAAAGAGATTGAGAAGCCCCAGCTTCAGAAGCAGTAAGTCCAACTGCCAGTCAGAGAATCACAGTCCTTTGGGGGAATGCTGCATGTGTCTAATACACCACAAACCAACCAGCTCTTCACAAAAAGCTTTATATGAAAGGCCTTTCAGTGTTAAAAAATGCAGTTGGCCTTTCAGCAGTTTGTGAGTGAAGGCATGTATAAATCCAAGTTCAGTAACTGTTTTCTATTTACTTTTGTTATCTTAGCTGTGTTTGACCACCTAATGACAAACACAACACCTACCCATGCTACACCAGGCCAACCCAAGCTTTATACAAGCATCTACAAATACACATTTACTTCTGGTTGCACTATGGTAAGTTTCACAGTTACAGATAAAACCTGGACTGCCATTTCAGACTTTAAGAGACTGTACGTCAGTTTTCTTCATAAGTTAAGGTTATTTCCCATGGCTTTCTTCTGTTTTTTTTTTTTTCCATAATCAGCCATACAATTCATCTTTGACTTTGCTGTACGCAAGCCTAAATCCTCAGCCACATGTCCAGATTGCTTTCTGATTATGTCATTCATCTAAATTGCAAACTGGGTCAGGATGCAGTGCTAAATCTGAAGAGTAAAAGGGCCTGAGCATCACAACACAAAGTGTCAGGACCCAAACCACTACCTGATTGGAATCCCCCACCCTTAGCTTCATTATTAAGCTCCCCACATTTTTGAAATCTGCGCTTTGTTTAGTCAACTGAAAAATGTGTGTGCGCACATACTGCTCTGAAGATAAAATGTATCTTCACTCTACCTTTTAGGGGAAAAAAAAAAAACCAAACAAAACCAGAGAATACTCTAATTGTGGCTGACAAGCATTTTGTAGACTTCAGTTTTAATTTTCTCAACCCCAAAGCTTTGTAAATAAAGTTCAATTTTTTCTAATTCTGCAAGAGATCCATACATCTTTTATAGAGAGAAATTAATCTGGATGCATGCAACTGACTATTAAATATAAATTCAAGAGAAAAATTCATCTGATACCAATTCCATTCCCGAACAAGTTTAGCAAACTGAATTTGTATGTCCACACACACAAAAAACTCTGAAAATTTAAATTTGCTTTACATAATATGATACCTTACTAATATTCAGCTTCAGCCGTTACAGCACTTAGGTAGACACACATTAGAACACTTATTTTTAGAACAATTCATACAGGTATAATTTGCATTAGCTTCATGGGCTTCTGCAGCTTAATTCCCTGAGTTAGTCACAAGCAGAATTTAATTAAAACAAAGAAATGAAAAAAGCAGGGCAGAGAGGTAACTGTTGTAAACATATAATATTGGTGGCAGAGTATGACTGTAAAAACAGAACAACATCATTTAAGAAGTACAGGTTCTAAAATTAACAAAAAAAAACAAACCAAAAAACCAACCCAACCAAACCCTGCCCCCCAACTGTATATTGCTGATCAACAACAATCATTTTTCACATTAAACATGAACTGAGCTAACTCCCTTTACACTTCCCTTATCCATGGCAGCTGATGATTATGTGCTGCCACCTAGCATTTCCAGAAAAGTTTAACTTCCAAAGCTATTCCGTGACAAGACACCTGAAAATTTAGAAAGCTTTTTAAAATAGGAAACATATACAAAAATAGTTTAAAAAAAAAAAAAATCCTTCAGCCTAAATTATAAAATTGAATACCAGATGACAATACAATTAGGCTCAATACAAACCCTGCAAAATCACTGATCATATGCAGTGAACCCCTGGCAGCATGGAAAGGCCAGGCTGGACAGAGCCTTGGGGGACACGGTCTACCGTGAGGCCTCCCTGCCCATGGCAGGCGGGTTGGAACTAGATTATCTTCAGGTCCTTTCCAACCCTAACTATTCTATGATTCTATGATCTTAAGATCCCTTACAACTCAAACCAGTCTATGATTCTATGAATACATAATAATTGCAAAATCAAACATTTTTATTCCACAAGTTATGCTTCCTTTGTAGAAAAGAACGTGATAAGTAGAAAATGGTAAAAAATACTGCATTTTCCTCTTCCTTTTCAAAAACTCTAGTCTTCACTATTCCACTTTGTTCTAGCTTAGTGTGGTCTTTACTTTTCCCCACCTCTCATCCCACTCTTCCTTGGGTACAGAAATAAAAATGCAGTAATGCCATACAGGAATTGGGATGTCCAAATTACAAAAACATTTGCGCTTTTTAACTCTTTTCCAATCCTAATTTTTCAGTCTTGCAGTCAAACTGAAACTGTACCACATTATTTGCCAGCAGGAAGATGATGGCTTCTTAAAATTACTGGACCTTGCCAAACACTGGTACTGTCAAAGTCTTGCTTTTTTCTGTTATCACCTAGCTATACATGCAACTAGAGAAAAGGAAGATTCATGCACTTTTGGCACAATACATTTTGTTAAAATGGAGATAATGTGAGTTTCTGAAGCTGTTACACCAATATAAGCAACTTTTCATGGAAAGATAAATTATGAACAGAATGCCTAAACTAATTATTCTGAGAACAGCAGAATAATTATTAATGATTTCTTATACTTTTTTGGTTTATTTTACCTCATCACAACAACTGCAATTCACTCTTATTTTTATCCAGTATGCTTACCACTGTACAGGAATTTCAGATCCCATTCATACAGCCACCTAAAGAGTATGACATTTTCAGTCTTTGCATTAGATCACTACAGTTGGGAGCACGCTGCTTCATGGAGGCACTACTCTTTAATCAAACGATAATTTTTCATAATATTCAACTCTGAAGTTTCATTGGTGGCAAGTTAAAGCATCACCCTTTTAAGTGTCCATTAATTTCAAAACACATATGCACTCTACTTCATTATAATACTGGAATCAAAGGCTTGATTTTTACATTGTACTAACAAAACTTTCCATTAAGAGTGTGAGAGGTTTTTTTGCTTGTTTTTACCAGGACAGTAACACCAGAACAACTCCTGCCATTGATTTAAACTGAACTGATGCTACCTACTCAAATGGTAAGTAATTATCCTTCCCCTTCAGAAATAAGCTAAGTATATCTTACCTGTACAAAGCAGACGCTGTGCAACTTTTTCCTAGGACAATACAGATTATAGGAATGCTGTACACACTCTGGAACAAGTAAGTTTTGGACACTTGTAACTATTTGTTTTCTTAGTTACTGGTATCAAATACATAACAGGAAGTAAGGAAAATGAAGGTAATTTGACTTAAAAGATTTATCAAGACAACGGTTTGTTACTGAGAAACGCTGGTCTCAAGCTATTTGTTCTTCCTGTAAACAAAATATGAACTGGTAAAAAAATCTTGAAACCTGTCATCCTCATACAACAGACCATTATAGCTCATTATATTAGTTAAGTGCAGAAGTATGCTTTTGCCAGAATTAAAACCTGAATTAAAACCAGAATTAAAATATAATACAGATGAATTTACAAGGCCTGACACAGAACTACCGTAAATCCAGCTAAGACAAACAAGTTATCAGCTATACAAGGGTGACGAAGTTCCTCCTGCAACAAGTACCATCATGCCTATTTTATATGGCCTAATGGGGTAAGAAATCTGTAGGGTGCCTAGTATTGGTTGACTGCAGAATGCTAAAAGTGCACCTTAATAGGGCCACTTTATAATTACAGTAAATCTTCCCTTTAGCAAACTGGAAGAACACTAAATAAAATTGTTTAAAACATTAGACTTTCTAAAATCCCTACTTTATTTATGCTCAAATTCCATTTCACCTTTATCAGAAGAAGATAAATATTTCTTAGCAGTAAGTCCTGGGTTCAGCAGTAGCACTCATTTTTCTCCTCAGTAGCTGGTGCAGTGTTGTGTTTTCGACTTTAGCCTGAGAACAATGCTGATAACACCGATGTTTTTAGTTATTGCTTCGTAATATTTACTCCAACCACAGACGTTGTCAGTCTCATGCTCTGCCAGTGAGGAGGGGCACAGGAAGCCAGGAGGAAGCAGAGACAGGACACCTGACCCAAACTACCCAAAAAGGTATCCTATACCACAGCACGTAATGCCCAGTATATAAACTGGGGGGAGTTATCCAGAAGGCTCGGATCGCTGCTCAGGTCAGGCTGCTTATTGGTGGGCAGGTGGTGAGCAATTGTATTCTTTCCCCTTGTTATTTCCATTATCATTACTATTATGGGTGGTAGCAGTAGTAGTTTTGAGTTATACCTTAGTTACTGGACTGTACAAGTGGGAGTTACATGCTTTTGATTCTCCTCCCCATCCCTCTAGAAGCATGGTGGGGAAAAAAGGGGGGCGTGAGCAAGCAGCTGCATGATTCTGAGTTATCAGGTGGGCTTAAACCACAACACAGTAAAATATATTCTTTAAAGGCATCTCACTAATAAATAAACAGCAGATATCCAGGTATTTGTAAAGAAAGTATTTTATGTATTATGACTAATCACTGTAGTAATTAATACAGCTGTGGTGCTTATGAGAAGATATAGGTGTGAAATTGTTTAACCTAGTCACATGAGGCCTCCATCATACTCTTAGCCAGCCTGACCTTCTGTCTTTCTCGATGAGGTGGCATCCATAATTTCAGTCTCTGTACTACCTTACACATCTCAGATGGACTTCTTATTAGAGAGTGCCTACTTTTTAACCAAGCTCTGATGAAAACTTCCACCTCCAGAAAACCTAAGAACTTACTTTCAGTTTCCTCTTAGGATAAGGTGGTGCTTGAACTATGAGAAGGAACAGCGTCCTCACTGTCCTTACCAATTTTTTCAGTCTTTTGTACAGAAACTCATTGTATTCTATCTCTTTCTGAAAGACTGTTTGGTCACTCCTCAGTCAAATAATACTCCTGTCCTAATCCCTTGTTACCCGAGTATCTCTTTGGTGAAAGACCATGAATCACCACCTGAACGTGGTCAATAAAAAAAATAAAATCTCAGCTTCAACAACAAATGTTTTTTTATGGAAAAAGACAAAAATGCCTTTTTCTTTGATGATTCACTGGCGCACTTCAATATTAAATCACTCACATTTGACCTTACACTTCTAATAGCAAGTACCAAAAGTTTATAATATACCTGTATTTTATGTAATATCAAACTACATTTTTTTCTGACAAACAGGCTACCTCTCACTTAATCCTTGACTAGCAAGTCAATCTCTCTTCGAGTTATTACATGCCTAGAATATGAAACTTACCTTAAAAATAAGTAGAAACCGAGCATGCTTGTATAATCTGTCATTTTGATTCTGCTGATGACAAACAGCAACTTTAACCATACAATAAATTATCTAGGAATCCTGGAAGTCCACAATGCCATCTGCAGAAATTGATACAACACATACTCAACATGACTGAAATCTACTCTTCAGGTATCGCAGCAACAGTTTAAAGAGGCTGGTTTAGTTGTGTCAGACTTACCATACACTATTATTTGCAAATGTGTAGTCAAAACCCATCACAAGTTAAATACACCTAACTAATTCACAGTATAGAGCAGGATAAAAAAATCTGAAAGAAATATGAAACATCAGACTTCTAACAGAAATGGAAAAAGGTAACTCTAATCCGTTCATTTGCCATTAACAGCACCTCCAAAGCAATAGGGCAACACCGTATGTTTGCTATCCAGGAGACAGGCTACTGAGACTTTGGTAGGTCTACTAGAATCACCTGCAAAACTTCAGTGAGAACGCGGTAAGACGTGACACGATACGATAACGATACCATACTCAATTTCAGGATGCTGAAGCGAAGCACACATGTCGACCAGTGGGTAGCGCCTCTCTAAAGGTAGTTTATCTTCGTAAGGCAGATCTTTACTCTTATCACACAGACCTGCCGCCGAGAGCCAGCACACTGCGCAGGCCTTCCCAGGGGTAGGCGGCAGCCAGCTTAGGCCACATGGCGACAGCAGCGGCAGGGACCGCACCGGTGCCTTCCTCCCCGCTCCAGGCAGCCACGCGGGCTCTGGGGAGGGTCGGCCCGGCCCGGCTCACTCGCACACACCGCCGCCCAGCTCTGCCTCTACCTCCCCCTCCCAGTGCCCCGGGCCCCTCCACGCGCCGCAGCCTCCACCTGGGCAGCGCCTCCCCTCCCGGCAGGCGCACCAGAGGAGGCGGGGAAAGGTGTCTCACTCACCTCGTTGTTGAGGTTCAGCACGGTGGCCATAGCACCAGCCGCTACCCACCCAGCTTCCACCACCCCGCCACGCTTCCCACACGCAGTCGCACCGGCTGCGCCAAGCGAAACTATGCGCATGCGCCGCGAAGGCAGCAGCGACGCCCCTCCAAGCAGAAACTCGATGGTGAAACCGCCGCTCTAGGCGACGTCTCGGAGACCTCGGTCCTCCGACCCCGCCTCCGCGGTCGGCCCTGGGGCGGCCGCCCCGCGCCCCGCCCCAGTGCCCGGCTGAGGCGGCCGGCGGAGATCGCAGCGGCAATTGTCAGTCCATTCTGCCGGCGCGTCGGCTCGCCTGAGAGCGGCAGCCAAATCTGGCGTCCATCAGCAGGAGCCCGGGATCGCCGTTTTCTCGCCTTGCAGCTGCCGCCGCGGGACCAGCTTGGAAAAGAGCGCAGGAGGATTCGGGAAATGGTGCCGCGCTTCCAGGCTTCTTCCCTAGTAGCCCCCTTTTCCCCGTGACACGAGGCAGCTTCCCTTTCCAAACCGCTTTAGAGTTTCCAGACTGATTTTTCCGTCCGTGCAGAAGGCAGGGCCCGCTTGGCGCAGAAAGAAAGGTTTAGCTCTGTAAAATTCGACACGTACAGCTCATTTTAAGTAGCTGTGGTGAATAGGGGCTGAGGTTGGGCTCGGTCGAAGTCTGAGAAGTTTGGCGAAGTTTCATCAGGGCGTTTCCTCGTTATTTCCAGTTTGTTGTGCTAGAAGGACCTGTTGAGCAACCATGGCAGGGGGTTGGAACTAGGTAATTTTTAAGGTGCCTTCCAACCCAAGCCCAATTCTATGACTCTGATTTAAACTCTTACAGGTGTTTTTTTATCTTGTAGAACTCATGGCTAAATGTAAACAGGTCTTGGCATCTCTAGAGAATGAATCAGTTATTGTTTAAAGTTTCTAATTATTGCAGTGTTCACAAGAACTGAGATAATATTTAAAAATATTTGATGAAATCGTTTTAAATGTAAACCCATTTTGTTTTAATAAAATCAGTTTCAGGGAATTCTTCGGTTGTGCACCAACGATGAGCTGGTCCCTGGGTGGCACTGTTGTGCTTGGAATGATTCTGCTTTGAAATCTGAGTATAAACGAATACAGCTGTCGTCAGCTGCCTCTGTGGTGCATTTTGTCTGCAGGATCTAGCATTTAGATCTTGTTATATGTTAATGTTTGATTTCTAAGTGGTGCTCGGGCATCTCCTGTAAATTAATTGCAGCTAAATCACGTTTGGCTGTGACTTTTATCCAGTCTCGCATGCAAGTGGGATCAGGCCAAACTAGTCCATCAAGGTAAAACTTCTAAGTTCTGAAACATTGAGGATGTTTCAAAAAGTGGTATTGATTGCTTGGTAGCTGTCTGGGTTTCATTTGGATCGATAAAGAGCTAACAGGAACTACTTTGAACCCATCCCTTCATAATGTAGTACTGCTGTTTTCAACTGGAGCTGTATTTCAGGTTAACAGAATTTCAGTTGACGGGAACGCTTTGGCTCTAATGGAAGGTAAAGGATATTTATGACAGCTGCTGATTTGGAAAAACTCTGACTTGAGCAGTTGTGCCCAACCTACCTACTCAGCAGACCACCACTGTAGTACCACTGGTGGTAAGCAGCTATAGTGTTCTACATGAGAAGTAGCATCTTTTGATTATGTCTGCATATGCTGCAGTATTGGATGTGATACACTCAATACCATCAGTATATTTTAAAATAATTAAGAATATTATATCTAGATTGTATTTGTACACACTGAGTGTAAAATTGGAATCAGAAACTCAGTAAGGAAAGATCTTGCAAGGAAAATAAAGAGGTGCTTCCCTTTGTCTTAATGTTTCGTGCAAAACTAATTCCTAGATATGCAAGTCTTAAATTCTGTTGCACACTTTAACAAAGACAAAGACAAAAGCAGGGCCAGGGAGCCAGCTGCGGTTCTGACTCCAACCAGTGTCAGCCTGGCCTCGTATCAATTAGAGTTGTTCTCTGTCTGTGCAGCCTGTTGGGTCCTAACTTCAATTTTTCTTTCCATTTCCTCTGGACACTGAAATTACTTGGTTTGGAAGTTTCTCATGGACTCTGATGAGATACTTGTGACCTTTCTTCATCCAACAGTTTTGGTTTTTTGTTACTTAGTCACTGATGAAAATGCGTATTTTTTTGGCTTCACGTTTTTAAACTTCAGTGGCTTCCAGAGTTTAGAATCACTGTGCGCCATGGCTGTTTCATATGCTTTTTCTCGTACTGCATTTTAGACTTAAATTCATTCTAAGATTTTCTTGTCACCTTGTCACAGCCAGTATGCTCTGAGGCATTGCCCCATATAACACTTTCATACTTTGATGCTTTGTTCTGACCTTTCTTCCTTTCATGTCAGTATTTCACTCAGATATTTTGGCATGCTTTTTCAGTGTTTGAACTTATTTTTCCGGACCGTCTTCTCCGCTTTGAGAATAGCTGCTTGTGTGTGCACGTGGCAGGGCAGCATGTATTTATAGGACATAATATGTTGCAGAACAATACAGAGGAGTCAGAGTGGTAAGCTATTCAAGGAAAATGGGGGTTATGACAGGGTCCCATTTCTCTTCCTTGGACTTGGCACTCTCCAGGCTTATGTGATGTAGCAGCAGCTGTGCACACTCTCTTGCAGCTATGTCTGGCCTTGATCCCAGAGGGCGTGCATATAAGTCATATTGACAAAACCTGCCCCAGGGAGCGCGAGCGACCAGGAGCGCAGTGAGCAGGGCAGGTCGAGGCAGTTTGCACGGGCAGGTGAGCAGGATGGTGAGTACTCATTGCATGACCAGGGCCCGGGCTGGGAGCTCTGCCCTGACTGCCCCGGCGGTGGCCAGCATAGGCACCCAGACAGAGCCGATGAGAGGGGAGGCTGCAGTGCAGAGCTCGGAGTGTAGAGAGTGCCTGCACTGGTCTCCTGAGGAGAGGGTGCCCAATGGGCAGGGCTGCACTCAGTGCTCCCTGGTGGAGGTCCTCCTGCAGCAGGTGGCTGAGCTGCAGGATGCTGTTAATAGGCTGCAAGATGTCAGGGAAGCTGAGAGGAAGCAGCACTGCTTGCTCCAGGCCTAAACTGTGCAGGGGCCTTAAGCGTCCCCTGAAGCTCATGGAGGAGAGAAGGAGGCTGTTAACCCAGGAAGCTGGGAAACAGTAACAAAAAAACCCAACAAAAAAAGGAGGAAGAGGACAATTAAAAGCAAGGGGTCCTCCTAAATCTGTTGTCCCCATCCAGAATCACTTTGCTGTCCTGCAGGGGGCTAAGGAGGAAACACACTCGCACCAGAAACAACCAGCGGATGCACTGCTAAAGAGGATCTCTACTGGTGCTGCCAGGAAGAAGTGACGGATCATAGTGGTAGGGGACTCTGCTTTGAAAGGGACAGAAGCACTCATTTGACAGCAGTCTCAAGGGAGGTGTGTTGCCTACCTGGGGCACGGATCAGGGATGTTGCAGAGAGGCTGCCTGCTCTAGTGAGTCCCACTAGCTATTATCCACTTCTAGTGATCCACGTGAGTGCTAGTGATGTTGATAGCAGTAGCCTGGAGAACATAAAGAAGGACTACAGAGGCCTAGGAGAGGTGGTTAGGGGCTCTGGACCTCAGATAGTCTTTTCGTCAATTCTCCAGGATACAGGGGAGGACCTTCAAAAAGCTAGGAGGATTGGCCAGGTTAATAAATGGTTAAAAGGGTGGTGCCATAGTCAGGGGTTTGGGTGTATTGAACACGGGACCCAAGTTTGTAGGCCAGGTCTACTGGGGTCTGGTGGAGCTGCTCTGATAAAGAAGGGGGAGAGCGGTTTTGGTAGGAGGCTTGCCAGGCTGGTCAAGGTTGCTTTAAACAAGATGTGTTGGGGGAGGGGGGCATTGTTCCATCCCAACACACCCAGTCAGTTGCCAGCACCTACAATAAATGCTCGGAGCGATGCAGAGATATTCCTGCCGCTCCAGCCAACGAGCCGGCTTCATTTGGAGCTCGGCTCAGATGCCTCTATACAAACGCCCATAGCATGGAGAGCAAACGAGGAATTAGAGATGTGTGCACGACTGCGGGAGTATGATATAATAGGCATCACAGAAACATGGTGGGATGGCTCCTACGACTGGAGTGTTGGAGTGGAAGGTTACAGGCTCTTTAGAAAAGACAGGCCCGGCAGATGGGGAGGGGGAGTTGCTATTTATGTTAGGGATAGGCTGGAGAGTATGGAACTGTGTCTGGGGACAGGTGAGCAGTCAACAGAGCGTATGTGGGTCAAGGGTTAAAGGGAGAACAGCGATGGGAGACATTACTGTGGGGATCTGTTATAGAGCGCCTGATCAAGAGGAATCTGCAGATGAAGCACTCTACAAACAGATAGGAAAAGCCTCACGCTCACAGGCCCTTGTTCTCATAGGAGACTTCAACCAGCCTGACATCTGTTGGAGGGACGGTACGGCCCAGCACAAGCAATCCAGGAGGTTCCTCGATTGTGTGGAAGACAACTTCCTTCTGCAAGTAATAGAGGAGCCGACAAGGAGAGGTGCCATGCTTGACCTCGTGCTCACCAACAGGGAAGGGCTGGTTGGAAATGTGACACTCCAAGGCAGCCTTGGTTGCAGCGATCACGAGATGGTCGAATTCGAGATCCTCAGGACAGTGAGAAGAGCGTGCAGCAAGCTCACTGCCCTGGACTGCAAGAGAGCAGACTTTGGCCTCTTCAGGAGCCTGCTTAGTAAGGTTCCATGGGATATAGCCCTAGAGGGCAAGGGGGGCCCAAGACTGTTGGTTGATATTCAAGGATCACCTGCTACAAGCTCAGGAGTGTTGCATCCCAGCTAGAAGGAAGTGCAGCAGGATGGCCAGGAGACCTCCTTGGATGGATAAGGAGCTGCTCAGGAAAATTTGAAGGAAAAAAGAGGCTTATAGAAGGTGGAAGCAGGGACAGGCGGCCTGAGAATAATAGAGGGATGTTGTCTGGGAAGCTAGGGACCAGGTTAGGAAAGCTAAGGCCCAGTTAGAATTAAACTTGGCTAGGGATGTGAAGGATAACAGGAAGGGATTCTATAGGTACATAGTGAATAAAAGACAAACTAGGGACAACGTAGGACCCCTCCAGAAGCTATCAGGAGAACTGGCTACCCTGGATTTGGAGAAGGCTGAGGTTCTTAATGACTTCTTTGTGTCAGTCTTCTCTGGCAAATGGTCTGACCTCGCCACCCAAGTCTTGGAAGGCAGACGCAGGGACTGTGAGCATGAAGACCCTAGGCCTGCTGTAGAAGAAGATCTGGTTTGAGAGCATATTAAGAACCTGAAAGTACGGAAGTCCATGGGACCTGATGAAATCCATCCACGGGTCCTGAAGGAGCTGTCAAATGAAGTTGCTAAGCCACTGGCCATCATATTTGAAAAATCATGGCAGTCAGGTGAAGTTCCTGACAGCTGGAAAAAGGGAAATATAACCCCCATTTTCAAGAAGTGGAAAATGGATGACCCAGGAAATTACAGACCAGTCAGTCTCACTTCTGTGCCTGGCAAAATCTTGGAGCAGATTCTCCTAGAAGGCATGCTAAGGCACATGAAAAACAAGGAGGTGGTTGGTGACAGCCAGTATGGCTACACTAAGGGGAAATCCTGCCTGACCAATTTGGTGGCCTTCTATGATGGGGCTACGAAACCGATGGGACAGGGGCAGAGCAGTTGACATCATCTACCTGGACTTGTGCAAAGCCTTTGACACTGTCCCACACGACATCCTTGTCTCAAAATTGGAGAGACATCAATTTGATAGATGGACCACTCGGTGGATAAAGATCTGGCTGGATGGCCGCACGCAAAGAGTTGTGGTCAATGGCTCCATGTCCGGTTGGAGAGCAGTAATGAGTGGTGTCCCTCAGGGATCGGTATTGGGAACAGTCTTGCTCAACATCTTCGTGGGTGACATGGACAGTAGGATTGAGTGCACCCTCAGCAAGTTTGCCGATGACACCAAGCTGTGTGGTTCAGTTGACACACTGGAAGGAAGGAATGCTATCCAGAGGGACCTCGACATGCTTGTGAGGTGGGCTGATGCCAACCTTATGAAGTTTAACCATGCCAAGTGCAAGGTCCTACACCTGGGTCAGAGCAATCCCAGGCACGGCTACAGGTTGGGCAAAGAAGAGATTAAGAGCAGCCCTGCGGAGTAGGACTTGGGGGTGTTGGTCGATGAGAAAATGAACATGAGCCAGCAGTGTGCGCTCGCAGCCCAGAAAGCCAACCATATCCTGGGCTGCATCAAGAGGAGCGTGACCAGCAGGTTGAAGGAGGTGATCCTGCCCCTCTACTCTGCTCTCGTGAGACCTCACTTGGAGTATTGGGTGCAGTTCTGGTGTCCTCAACATAGAAAGGACATGGAACTGTTGGAGCAAGTCCCAGAGGAGGGCCACGAGGATGATCAGGGGACTGGAGCACCTCCCATATGAAAAGAGGCTGAGAAAGTTTGGGCTGTTCAGCCTGGAGAGGAGAAGGCTGCATGGAGACCTCATAGCAGTCTTCCAGTATCTGAAGGGGGCCTACAAGGATTCTGGGGATGGACTCTTCATTAGGGACTGTAGTGACAGGGCAAGGGATAATGGGTTCAAACTTAAACAAAGGAAGTTTAGATTGGATCTAAGGAAGAAATTCTTTACTGTGAGGGTGTTGAGGCACTGGAATGGGTTGCCCAGGGAAGCTGTGAATGCTCCATCCCTGACGGTGTTCAAGGTTAGGTTGGATGAAGCTTTGGGTGACATGGTTTAGTGTGAGGTGTCCCTGCCCATGGCAGGGGGGTTGAAACTTGATGATCTTAAGGTCCTTTCCAACCCTAACTATTCTATGATTCTGTTTTTGGAGTACTTACTGAAATGTGTGATTGTTGCAGACACTTGCACTCATATGCACAGTACAGATTTAATGAAATATGCGTTAAGTGAGTTTTGTGTTGAAAATGCCAATAAGTATATCCTAGGAATTTCAATTAATTGTTCATGTTTTGTGAACCAATTTTAAGAATTTTAGAAGTTTCACAGAATGCAAGTGCTGATAATGTTTACTAGACATTGAGGACCACAAAGCCAGAAGATGTTCTATGATTTGTAGCAGCTTGTCATCTGACTTTTCTCAGAGGTGTTTCTTTTTGCTGATACCAAGGCATCTGTTCAGGACTTGCTCCTTTCTTTTATTGGAAATTATTTTTTTTTTTAATTATAATAAAGCTTCAAAGATCTAGCTGACATTACCATCGTGTTTTTTACTTAGCTCTCTACATATGTAAGAGAAAAATTCAGCATCACACAACAAGCAACTGAAATAGCCAGGTGAAGTACTGAAACTGCATCTTATAAAAGGAAAATGTAGGATATAGGTATTATTAAGTGATGGGTTGCAGAAGAAAACAGTGTGCATTACACATTCAAATTTCATGTTCCAGGCTGGAGTTCACCACAAGATCATCTTTTTAGGCTGCTTTTCATATACATTAAAATATTAACCCAAAAATATTTTTGAAATTTAAGTGCTTGCAGTGTGGCTGAATATTGAAGGAATGCTAAGTAGGAAGCAACATCAAAGTTAATTCTGCTTCTTTAGTAACAGGGTGATGTGATCACTTAGGATTGAAGCATGTTGAATTTCAGTGAAGAGCATAACTAAGGCAGTAGCCATTAAGCATGTAGGAAGACACAACAGTTTTTAGAAGTGAGGAAGTAAGAAAAATAAGTCTGCAATAACAAGGACCAGTTTTTCTATTCTGTTGTAGTAGTCAAAATAACTAATTTCATGAACAGTTTTATGGACTACCAAGGATTTTTTAAATAGATATATTTCAATATTTTTGTTATGTAAATGATTCACATTTTGATATGAAAATTCAATTATTAACCAGGTTCACTGTGTGTGGTTTGTTAACATGTTAAAACCAAGGTCAGTTGTATTTTCTGGCATCTTTTCCTGAAGAGCATATTCACTGGATTTTTGGTGTGAATTAATATCATTAAATCACCCCTACTGTAGCAACTACATGGCATTCACAAAATACATGCTTATGGAAATAATAACACTAGCATTCTGCAGCATGTTGCCTTCACTGGAATAAGATGCAGCTATAACTGGGCTCAGACATAACATACTGTGTGTTAAGAATATGTACACAAAACTTAAATGGGAAGCATTTTGCAAGTTAAGTGTAATCCTTTTTATATGGTGTGCTAAGACTTCGTAAAAGTTTAAAATCTTAAATACAGGAGAGTCTAGAAACACTCTACAGAAGGAATAACATTGTCAGATATAGCAGGTTTTGCAACTGCTTTACAAGCAGTTGATCCTGATAACTTACTCGACTGAACTTGCTATTGAAAGGTATTCCAGAATGGTGGGAGTAATCACAAAAGCATAGAGCAAAACTTCTTGAGAGAAAGGTGTCAGCATTTTAATAACCTTTCTAAGGCAGTAAAAAAGCCTATTTCAAAATACATTTGATATGGGGTTTTTTTCAAATAACACTAAGAAATTGAAATTCTTCAAAGTATTAAGGTAATTCTGACATCATTCTGACAGAGAAAGAAGAGCATATAATAGTTGGTTTTCCACACAGGATTATTGCCTTCTTGTGTTTCCTAGTTTAATGCATTTTAGTGTATTGTTGGTCTCCTTTTTATACTACCTTGTAAATACACAGTATGGACACAAAAGTGCTGTTCTCCCATTTCAAATGCTGTTTGCCCATATTTGAAACAGGCTCTGGCTTGTTTTGCTTTGAGTTGTCCAGCAGCCATGTGAATGTGATCTTTATGGCACGGTTGCTTGCATTTGTGAGCAGCAGCGAGAAGCAGACCTCAGGTTTCACACTGCTTGCTCCCTCACCTCAATGTGATCCTGTTGATATGCAGTTTTCTGTTGACGCCAGTAGTATCTAGGAAAGTATATTAAGATCTTGAAAGTAAAAAAACTCATATTTAATGCAGAAGGAGGGCTGCAAAGTGAAAGCTGTTAAGGTGAAAATTATCTAGGAAGATAATCTATGCGTACAGTGCCAATGCACACAACTGTGTAAGTCAAGGCCACATGCTACAGTGTGGCACAAGTTGTAATACAGAAGTGGGAACAGAAACCTTGAGAAGAATATTGGCTCCATGGGTGATTATGAGAGACTACTTTCAAGGCAAAATCAGTATGCCTTAGACAGCAAGGCATATTATCTGAATATTCAAGGCCCAGTATATGGGCTGTAATGCCCAGTGTATTTCTTTTGAAAGGATGGCGTTTGATTGACTGTTGATTAATTGTTGATTCAGGGAGGATGTGGGAGAAATGGCTGAAGAGTAGAATTAGTGTAGTAGCCTAATTGATGATTAGACTGGAAAAGATAGCAGGCAGACAGGCTGAAACAGGAGTCTTACTGAGGGGTGAGTTTGGAATAGAAAGCAACACCTGTATTTTTCACTCCTGAGAGGACTGCTGAATTTATTATAGCAGGAAAGATTACTCAGAGATAAGGTAATATTAATTGCTTATGTGAAAATGTAAAGCAAAGCATTATAGTTTAATTGTACTCTGACAATTCATAAATAATTTTATTCTAGAATTTGATTTTCTTAAGCACGATTTTTTCTGTATTGAGAAGTCTGAAGGCCAAAGTTCATCACACCCAATGCTAGGCTTTTAGGCAAGTTGTTTCATCAGGAGTCAAATCAGCATGAATTGCCCCTTCCATTTCCTTCAGAGAGCGACAGAGGGATACTTCCAGAAAGCAATAGAGCTTATCTAAGATCTTCTGCTGAGGATAATAGAAGTCTAGGGTAACTGGATTCTTAACTTAAATGCCTCAATTAAAAATTCATTTGGTAGTATAAATCTTGGCATGGATACTGTTGTGGTGGTTTTGAAGAAAAGCTCAGAAATGTGAAGAGTGTAGTTAGTATTTACTGTCTACCTAAGTCAGAAATCATAACCAGGTGTGATTTATTCCAGATATCACAATGTGTTTCTTGAATGCTCTGTGTTGTAGTTAAAAGCCAATGTTTAAGTCAATGTCATCTTTCATCAGGTTCATGTACAAAAATAGTTGGGGGGTTGGATTCCCGTAGTCTATTCCAAGAGGCTTCTGAATAATCAGCCTCTCAGGTTTTTTTCTCCTTTAGAACTGATCCTAGGAGTTAAGTCTGTGAGCTGAGCAGAATTCAGAAAGGATTCCTCCCTTGTAGGAGTGGAGTCAAAAGGACTTGTCAAACTCCACAGGCAAGAAGGTGATCTGGTGGAACCTGCTCACTTTAGGTGAAGTCTTAGTTTGTTAACTCAGATAATTAGTTCTTTATAATCAGAATTTGGAAGAGTGCTGCTTTGGAATTACATATTTGTGCAATATTGTTAGATGGTGATTATTGAGAATCCTGTTTCAGTGTTGATACTAATGATAGTTTTGATGTTTCGAGAAGGTAACAGACATACTAGAATAAATTTGTGTTGGTGCAAGTTTTCTGAATTTCTTTCTGGTATTTTTACCAGAATGTGCAAAGGATTGTTGCACTTTAACCCAAGCTTCTTAAAAGGGTTGTTTACTCATATCCTGGTCTGAAAGTAAATGAAATTTATATTGAGAAAAGAAAATCACAGTTTTGGTTTGTTTTGGTTTTTTGTTTGGGGTTTTTTTTTTTTTTTTCTTCCCCAAAGAAAATAGAAAAATGCAAACAGAAGTCTAGAATGCACTATAAGTCGTCTTAAGGTGGTTACTTGTTCATAGTAGTTCTTGGAACTTTTACATTTTCTTTCACTGGTCTGGCTTAAAAGAAACAGCTGCTGATATTTATGAGCATAATCATTTACATAACTAAGGGAGGTTCTAAAAAAAGTTTGGGTAGCTAAGAATATGAGTAGAAGTGGCAATATTAGATGCATTCTGGATTTTATGTTCTCATACATATTTCATAAAATGCCTTTGTGTGTCTTCACCTGCCATCTGTTACAATACTGAATAAGAAAGTACATTAACAGTCAATTTGGAGATACATATAACAGATGGATTGTAGAAACTTCATAGTAATTAGTTCTACCTGTAGGCATGCGGGTGCAGTCAATGAATACTCATTTGTAATAAGTTCCAAAGGTGAGTGCATCATTTCTTTGGGTTTTTGTGGGGGTTTGTTTTTTTTTGGTGGTTTTTGGTTTGTTTTTTTTTTGGAGGGGTTGATTTGGTTTGTTTGGGTTTTTTTATGTAGTTCTGGCTAGAAATAGTTTGCAATTGGTCTTAGAAAGCAATCTGAAGCTAATGTTTATACCTAAACACAATTTTATAAGGTAGCTTCGAGAGTAAGTGTCTGTAGTGGAAATTCTGCCTGATGAATCTGTAACTGCAGCAGCATTAGCAGAATTGTGTTTTGATATTTTTGTAAATGGAGTTGAAAAATACAGATGAAAAATTAATGAGTCTAATAATTTATGAGTTTGTAGAACCAGCACAACTGGCAAAAATGGTTTCACTTAAAAGCACTTTGTATCATTGCAAAAGAGTACATTATGTGATATACCCAGAGTTTACGTAACGTGATCCTTTGGCAAAGACTGAATATACTGAGCTTTCAAGACTAAGAATGACAGAAAAACATAGTGTCTTTCAAATGGCAGAGCAATTGTTGAATGTTTGCTGTGAAACTAGTAAAAATAGGACATAATTTTCTGATTTCTGAAGACTTTATATATAAAATTTTTAACTTCAAATACATTTTTATTGCAGTGATAAAGTAACATCAGTGCTACACACTATTTTCTATGTTTAATTTGTAGAAAATGGGTTTGGTGTGAAAGTGATGATAAAGGAATCACAGCTGTAAAATTTATGTTACAGACACAGATATTCCTTATTTTTGAGCTTCTAGGAAACTTATGGTGTGCTGACTTTATGCCTCAATTTTGTTGTGTTTTCAGAGAAAACAATAATCCTTTCTGGAAATTTATATACAAATTTTCTATCAATAAATAACTTGTATTTCTTAATCTGTTCCACTGGTGATTACTTCTAATTTGTGAGATAATGAAATCATTTGATTATAATTTTCTTTGGGATTTGACTCATTTTGAAAATCTAGCAAAATCGCACATTAACAAACTCCTTTAACTTTTAATTCAGTATGGTAAAACAGGACACAGTATTACCATCAGAATAAAAGAAATACAGAGTTGTTTTAAAAAGAATATCTCAGAAATTTCCAGTTAGGAAAATAACCTTTATATATAAATATATATATATAACAAAGAGACAAGTGTTCTAGGATTCATGAATATTGGAGTGTGGATTCTCAATTTGTAGATTCTCTAAGTGACCAGTGAGGTCAGACAAAGCATGTGCATAAGTTTTCAGGAGGTAAAAACTTGGGAAGAGTACACCTGGTTGCCTTTCAGAGGCACATGGGCAGGCTGGAGAAAGGGACAGAGAGGAAATCTCATGAAGTTTAGTGATTTTTCATTCTCTGACATGGAATTTTCTCAGAACATAGACTTCCTTTTCTGTATAAACTGAGTGGAGGAATATGCTAGAACATGTGAAACTCATGGATGGCATTACAGCATAAATAGTTTCGGTACCTGTGTGTCCTCTTCTGAGTTTTTTCTGGGTTTTTCTGTTTGTTTGTTTGTTTCTGGTTTTTTTCTGACAGTTTTCTGTCAAGTTTGTTTTTCTGGGGTTTTTTGGTGGGTTTTTTTTTTTTTTGTTTTTTTTTTTTTCAAATTGCTTAAGTTACATATATCTGATCTCAGTTCTAACTTGGTCTAGCTTTCATTTTGGCAATAAAAGCCTGTCTACGATGCAATAAACTGGAAACAGAATGTATAAGAATATAACAGAATGGCTGGTGGTTTGTTCGTTTGTTGTGGTTTGTTTTATTTGTTGGGTTTTTTTTTTTTCATTTTCTCTTGCAAATGCATTGAAGTTTCTATTAATATATCAATTTTATTAACATGTGCATTTTAACTTATATAACCATAGGGAGAATATTCTATTTTCTTATTTGCTCTCTTCCTTGATTTTTTAGCATTATTGAATTTGTTAAGCCTGCTAATAAATCAGTTATCATACATTAGCATTTCTTTTTTTATCACTGACTTTGTGTGTGCGCATGTACACTCTGGACCTGTGACTTTGTTTTGATACTACATAAGAGAATAAACAGAAGTCTTTTGTACTAAAAAAAAAATTACACAGACTCATTCACAAGGTCTTCATAAGGCTGTTGCTGCAGAACCTTCACAGCTGAGTTAGTGCAGACATAGCTCTGCGTAGATTTTCTTTCTTTTGAAGCAAATAGAAAAGGAGAGGAGCGAAGTTAATTACTTGGCCTCTCTGTTGCTTCTGTTGCAACAGAAAATTCCCAAGGCATTGACAACTGTGGCAGGCAATCATTCAGTCGCAGTATTTTTGACTGGTTATAGGCTCTCAGTTTTTATTAGTTTTGGAAAGTGATGACTGGCTTGATGCAGTAAGTAAATATGCATATGAGTTCTGCTGAAATTGGTCACTGAAAGTGAATATCCCTAAGTGGCTGTCAGTTATGGTGCTATGAGGCTCTGAATGAATAGCAGTTATTTTATGAAAAAATGCATGCACGTGGTGATCTTGTCTGGTTCTCTGCCAATGAACGTACAAAATCCCTACAACCTGTAGTAGTATCTTGATTAATACCTGATCATATTTTTTCCATTCATGGCAGTCATGCCTGGAAAATGAACAAGTATATTCACTTTGTTCCAATCAGAATGAGGCATATTTCAAGGGGAATTATCAAATGACTATATGAATAAGAAATACTGTGAAATTATTTCACATCCTCCAGTATCTTGCCGTCCAGTGATGCGCACTGACTTCTGGGATGATTTTAGAGAGAAGGACAGTCATAGCAGAAATATTAAGACTGCTCAGGATCTAAGAATTTACCTTGCTAAGGTTCTAAGTGGCTTGCTTAATTTGTGATCAACCCAAGGAAAGAAATATGATTTCTGCTTTTCAGCTTCATGGCCTATCTACTTCATCAGCAAAATTTTAACCACTGGCCTCTAAAGGGAGGTTATGTCAGTCCTTCTTCTGGTTCCTCATTCATTTATTTATAGGTGAAATGCCAGACGCTGCGTGACTGCTCTGAAGTGCAATAGTTTTGGAAAGTAGATACAAAGTTGATAGCTCAGCTTCCATATGACTTCTCTGCAAAGCTTCTAGGGGGGATAAAAGGTGATAATGGATTCTGATTGTGCTCCTCACTCTGACATGGAAGCTTCCGGGGAAAGGAAGCAAGGTCGAGATAGTCCTTAGCCACTGAATTGTTCTCTGCAGTTACTGGCAGCAGGCTATCAGAATGCTTTAATTTATGTGAGGGTCAAGTAAAGCAATTGCAGGGCTGCTGGAAGTTCTAAACTGGCAAATCTCATTGCTGAGTGTAGCATAACTGGGAACCAGAAAATCTAAACTGAAATTGGTGTATTAAAAATCTGTAGTACATAAGCACCCTTGTGCATAAGGCTTCCCACATAAAGAGTTTGGCCTCAGCTCATGTAAGTAATTAGTCTACTTAGCCAGACCTTTTTATACAAATTAATTTCAAGTCTCTTGTTAAAACTCACTAATAAATTTTACTTTAGAATCCTGAGTGATTTGGTAGGGGCAGAGGATTAGTCTCATTATAATGATCTGACCAATAGGAATTTTCCTGCTACCTCTGGAAGGTATTTCTTTTAGAGATGATGAGTTTGTTTATGATATCATTAAAATGCAAAATCAGTGAAAAAGTCCAGAAGGCAATTTCCACGCTGTTTTTTGAATGATTATACAGTCATCAAAGTGATACATGAGCCTCCGTGGACCATCCAACAAAAGGAATGAGGAGATTCAGCTTGCATACATAACCTGAAAAATGCTGTGTGAATAATTTATTTTTGTGACCTGGTGTCAGACCTGGAAACTTGAAGGAAAAAAAGTTGTCCTGGGTTTAGCAGTAGCAGTCATTTTTTTATCCTTCTTAGTAGCTGGTGCAGCGCTGTGGTTTTGACTTTCGGCCTGGGAACAACGCTGATAACACCGATGTTTTTGGTTGCCAGTCAGAACGTTTAGCCTGACCAAGGACTTTCTGAGCCTCATGCTGTGCCAGGGAGGAGGGGAAGCCTGGAGGAAGCAGGGACAGGACACCTGACCCGAACTAGCCAAAGAGGTATTCCATACCACAGCACGTCATGCCCAGGGTGTAACTGGGAGTAACCCGGAAGGGCTGGATCACTGCTGGGTGGGGGTGAGTTATCGGTCGGTGGGTGGTGAGGTGTTGTATTCTCTTTCCTTGTTATTTCCTTTATCATTATTATTATTGGTGATAGCAATAGTGATTTGTGTTATACTTTAGTTACTAAACTGTTCTTATCTCAGCCTGTGGGAGTTATATTCTTTCAATTCTCCTTCCCATCTCTCCGGGAGTGGGGGGAGGAAGGGGGGAAGTGATTGAACGAGCTGCCTGGCTGGGTTTAAACCACGACAAAAGTTCAAAATGATCTGATTATAAACTCAAAATAGTGGTCATTTACACCAGTTTTGCACTTCCCATTTAAACCACACCTTTCCTACTCTGTAGAAAATTATTTGAATGAGCATCTAGAAAAGAAAAATTTTTCCTGTTGAAAAGTTATCAGTAAATTACCACTCCTTTATTCAAAGAAGTAGCCTTTTTTTTTTTTTTTTTCAAGTGATGTCTGAATGGTTAAAAATCCCCAGGTGCTGCCATGTGTGATGCTTTGGATAACTTTGTTGTCAGTTCACAAGATGCCTACTCCACCTGAGGTCCCTGGTTTGGATTGCTTGTGGTATATTGCTCTTGTAACATTATCACTGCTAAGCAATAAATTATAATTTTCTGATTTAATGAAAATCTAGATATATTTAACAGGTTTCCACTCTCCACTCTGGATATTAGAGAAAACATATAGGTTCTCGATACATGAGAAGGGATCTACTCACATTATTAATGTGAACAACATCAATAATCCAGGTATTTGAATATTTCCATCAAGTCTGTTTTAGCAGCTTAATTTTAAATTTGATCATGCATTAGGAATGGAGGTTTCTTTTGGTTTGTTGTTGTAGATTTTGTGTGTGAACTTCTAAATTATGCTATGAATTGATCTCATATCTGCCTTCTGAAGTTATACAAATTTACTGTTCAGTACACAAGGCCTAGAGTCCAGGTTTTGGTATTTTCTGTGTTTTATTCCTTAAGGAAGAGGTTATAGAGTTTTTCTTAGTTTCTCTGTCTCTCTGGTGCATTAAAAACATTCATGGAGCTACTTAAAAAAGAAAAAATCCACCTTGGAAAATACCCCAACATGATGTTTAGAATATTGTAATAGGAAATACTGTTCTGGTGCCTGTGGTGAAAGATGAAGTAGGAATAGTCCTAACCATTGAACTTTGAGTAAATGATAAAATCTCTTCTCGCTTTGTTTCTGAATTACAGTTTCTTTTCCTCCATTTTTCTTCTCTGAAATGAGTAAGTTTAGCATAATCTTTTTGATGGGTCTAAGTTAGCTACAGCTGTATTTGTCATTAAATAATTTATTAAAATTTGCTCTTCCCTGCAGCATATAATTTAGAGCTTCTGTAACTAAACCTTTTTCATTGTTATGTTTGTCAGTTCAATGTCAAGAATTGTTAAACGTTTTTTGAACATGTTCAGTAAATTGAGGAATCATGCTACTGGCAGCAGAAGTCACTGCTTCCCCTAATGATTTGAAAGCTGAAAAAATCTTGCAAAAACTTATATTACTTTCAGAAGGCTGATTTAAAATTAGGAAAATGCATCTCTATGAAGAAATTCTACAGTGTTTGTTACTAGCTATTATTAGTTGGCAGTCCAAAAATCTTCAACATTCATTTACATGGATGTTCAGATACATATTGTAGCATATTTTTAAAGGTCTAAATAAAACGGATCTTCAGTCTGTGTAAGTCAGCAGAGTGAAAGTAGTATTTGAAAGTAATTTTAAATTTTTAAGTAATAGTGGCCAAATTCTGTCTGCTTTATGAATAAAATCAATGAAAGTGCTAGTTAAAATGTGGTAAGCAGGTTTTATGTTGTGTGTCTGAAGTGTGGTTATTCTACATGATAGCAATAGTAGCCTGTGAAAATAGCCCCATGTTATGGGTCATAGGGTATATCATATAGATTGGAACAGTATGTGTTTTCTTTCTCTTACAAGAAAGAGTGAAAATGTAAAGTTGATATTTGTAACTTTCTGTTGTACAACTACTAACTAAGGTGGATATGTATATGGATATACAACACTAAATAAGGGAGATATTATCCAGCTTTTAATATCACTGAACAATGCTTTCAGACATCACTCAGCAGTCAGATCTAATCATGTATTATAGTTGTTCTTACAAATTTTGCCCACTAACATATAAATAGCCTGTTTTCTACCACCAAAACCTGGAAGCACCTTTGGGAAGGAGATATTTACTGATTGAAGGAGATTTTAAGTGTTTGTAAGCACACGTCCCATCTTGTGTTGATACTGAAATCCTTTTATTTATAAGAAAGAAAATTAAGACTACTGCTGGAGTTATTCAAGGACTTGGCACTGCTAGAAAGGATAGCCTTCTAAAAGTTCGCACTATTTTTCTCAAAGTTCACACTGCTTAAGGGGAGATACTTCTTTTTAAATCTTCGAGGGAAATCCTGACAGTGACGCCAAGATGCAGAAATGCTCAGATCATGAGAGTTCCTTTATTCAAGACAACAAAACATTTAACACTTGTGTATCATTAGCTGATGTTACTGCCCTGGATTTCTTTTCTCTTAGCTGAGTTTAATATCTGAGATCCAGACAATATCTGAGTAAATTAAAAATCTATGAATGCTTTTTTGAAAATTGAATTAAATCACAACATCTGTGATATTATTTAAAGTTATAAGAAACCAGTGAGGTGTTTTATCTTTGTTTGGAAAGTAAATATTCACTAGCACTGCAAGTTTAACATCTGTTCTTCCAAAACTTAGGCTCTGGTTTATTTAGGATGTATGATATTTATATATAATATATAAGCTCATACATATAAAATACACATGCATATAATGTAATGCTTAGATAGAATCTTGACTTAAGCGTGTATTTCACAGTTTTTATGAATAGGGAGGAACTTAGTTGTAAAACTGCTTTCTTTCATGAAGAACTTGTAGCTTTGTATATTGGTAGAAAGCAGTTTTATATATATATCCTTAAATCCTGTGCTTCCTTGGGAATATAAAACTTCTCTTTGAGAAGTCCACCAAGGTTTTTCTAAAGGTTACTTTAGTATTCACGTCCTCATAAGTAAAAATAAATTACAGTTAGAACTTTGGAATTTTAAAAAATATGTAAAATCAATCCTTCTATGTACAAGCCACTGCTACTCAGGTTTTGATGTGAACACCAGCTCACATCTGTAATCTCTGGTTCTTGACAGAACAAGAAATGTAAGGAACAGAATTGTACTGACAATAATATTACCATTGATTCACTCTGATTTACTTGGTCCCAGGGTGATCATTGCAGAAGTCTTTTGTAGGAGATCTGTCATTACAAATGTTTTTGCCATGATGGGCAGTAGCTGAAAGCAAAATTGCAACATCAGATTACAGCAGCTGAAGTTAGAAAGTAGAGTTTAAAAATTTGGTTTAAAAAGAGATTAAAAATTTTTGAGCTTTTTTAGAAAAGGCCTCTTACTTCCTGCAGAGAAGATGGCAAAACTTAAGATTTGTAATATATGAAGTAGTGAGATATATACCCTAATACAGTTCACCTAATGTAATAAATATATTACATATGTAGATATGAAATAGATATATATTTGGATACAGCTCAACTAAGGTATGAAATTTGTTTCTTCTGTTGTTCCTTTTGACTGTTTTACAAGGTATGATAGCAAGCAGTAATGAGATTGAGGTGGCCTTCCCTTCAGAAAAAATATAACTGGATAAAGTCTCCTTGAAAACCCCTTAGCCAGCCTAATCTATCACCTGCAATCATCTGAATGCAATGTAAATGACACAGACCTCTTCCAAGGGAAGAAAATTGAGGAGTGAGTATTCTATAGGGCATTTTACCTTCCCAAAGTCATACATTGTGTGGAGCAGGGAGTATATATAAGTGTGATAGAAAAGCTGTCTTGCTATATGTACTCTGAGATTCTCACCGGAGACACCACTGTGTTCATCTGAGTAAAGATGGCAGTTAGCTTGCCTATAAAGATGAAAATGGTGTATGAGTACCCTTAGTTGTGTTAGTCTCTATTGCATATTTTGAAGCAAAACAGGACTTCCAGTTCAGAAAAGCCTTCATGATCATCAGTGATTTAATATTATGGCATTCAATTTACTCTACAGGTACTAAAAAAAAAGTAGTCAAAAAAGCTTCTGCTGGAGCTGCTGGGAAGCTAGCATTTACTTGATAATTTTCATTTCAGTTATGGTTTTGGCTATTAATTTCAGAAGAATTTGCTGTCTAATAACTTACAATATTGTATTACCAAGTTCTGTATTGTTAGGTTAGTATGTAATTACATAAGTAATAAATTAATTCACTCATAAATAATTATTTAAGTGTGGAATACTATTTTAAGGCTTTTTAAGATACAGAAAGAAGTTCTTTACTGTGTGGTGAGGCACTGGAATGGGTTGCCCAAGGAAGTTGTGAATGCTCCATCCCTGGCGGTGTTCAAGGCCAGGTTGGACAGAGCCTTGAGTGACATGATTTAGTGCGAGGTGTCCCTGCCCATGGCAGGGGACTTGGAACTAGATGATTGTAATGTCCTTTCCAACCCTAACTATTCTATGATTCTATGATTCATTTCCATCACCATAGTGATATATGCTTTATAACAATATGTTTTCATGACATTCTTGGGGTATTCAGGGTGCTGAAACAAATAGCTGTTGGGAGACCGAGTGTTGTTTCAGCACTTTCCCAACATCTGTTTCTCATTTGAACTTTCTGTACTCCCTTATTTCCCTGCCCTGTCTGGGCCTCACTGTGAAAAAGAGCTGCCAAAATGAGAAAGAAATAAAAAGAAGTTTCTGGTCCCCTGAAACTGTGGTCAGGCAACAGTGCTCTGCAATGTTTTCCTTTTGCACCACCAGACATGTGAATATGCACTCGCTTTTATTCTACACTTTTTTCTCACAGGAAAAGCTCTAGCCAACTTTATGACGGAAGAAAGGCAGCAAAAAAGGGTTATAAATGATTCTCAGTTTCCAGAAGATGTTTTAGAGATTGTGGTCTGCAAATAAATCTGCCAGTCTATTGATCTGTACTAAGTCAACCTTCACAGGAAAATCACTTACCAAGACTCAGCGGGCAGCAATCCTTCTTTAAAGAGTGCTTACCTCAGAAGAGCCAAGATGTTTCGAAGAGCTGTCAGGACGTGGCACTTTGCTAGAATTGTTCCAGGTTTCACTGACAAGAACTTAAAGTACTATCCATCTCCCGTCTCATCAAGTGTTCAGGAAACATTTTAGGAACATGTTGTTTCTTAAAAAGATTTAGTGAAACTGACATGTCTGAATTTTATTAAAAAAAATAAAAGAAACAGACAAGTATTGTCACAAAATTCTAAAGAGTCTTTACATATTCATGGGGTACAAGAATAAAATTATATAGGATATTTTTCTAAAGGAGTGCAAATTTTCCTTAGAGTTCTGTGAAGGTGATATTTCTCCAGGGCATGTTGGCAGGTCACTTATGGGCTGCCAAGAGAAAGGACTCTGATACTGGGAGTCAAATATGAACTACTCTGATACTAAGAATGCATTTCAGTTATAGCAAAGTTGGTGAATTTGCAGCGTGGTCCAATACAGAAAGTGAAATCCATGCTAGGATTTAAAAAAGTATACTATACACAAAATTTGGTAAAGGAGGATTAATGGAGGCTAGGATCTGTTTTGTCCAAACAGAAGTTCAGATGGACACTGCTTTGAGAGATACCACTCAGCTCTCAGATTTATTTATGTTTTTTTTCAAACCAGCATATGATGACATTTCAGTGTTCCAGCAGTCAACAAGGGGAGAAAACACTAGTTTGAACATGCTATTCAATGTCTTTGCATCCAGGGTCCTTTCTGCTTTCCAGTTCTTTCTACACTGTGTTCAAATTTTTCTCTCATGTAATACCAGCCAGCTCAAACAGAGAGAAGTTTATATTGCATTGTGGGAAATGTTATTTCAAGAGCCTAGGCCAACATGGAATAGAAGCCTGATATATAATTTCCATCGTGCAGTATAGTGCCTGGGAAATGCTATTTAATATTTTGTTATTTAAAAAATAAGAATGTCTTTTTTTTTGTGCAGTATAAAATGTATGAGTCAGAGAGACCCACAGCCAAATACTTGATTTTTGACTTTACATCAGAAAATCAGTTTTTAGGTAAAATCATTCCTGTGGAAAAATCACAATGAGCTTTAATATTAATATTAATTAAACTACTGTTTATTCCGTAAACATGTGGAGCTGTGGTAGCTCTAGTAAATTTTTAATCTGAGTCCAAGAGCCTTCAGGAACACCAACATTTGAGTATAAACTGGTGATCTGACACCAGTCATGTTCCTTCTAGTAAAGATTAATAAGAAACTTATTTCTAAAGACTACATACAATTTATGTCATAGAAATATTTGTACTATGAACATTGTGAGTACTTACACTGAATGGAAAAGTTTTGCATGTCAACCATAATCAGCCCCTACACAGAGAATTCAGTTTTTCTGGATTATCTTGAAACATTTGTAGACATCATTTCCTCTACAATTGCTTAGTCTGAAAGAGGTTTTAACTAGAAGCCGACATTTTCAGGAATGGAATTCTGAGTAATGGAATTCTGAGCTGCCACTCAGTCAGTTCATAGACATCATCTGCCTAGCTTTACGCTCAAATGTTTATCAGTTTATACACATTCACACTCTGCAGTTTTCTTTTTCACAATACTGTCTTGCAAGCAAGACAATACTGTCCTGTGTGGACGTATACCAACAACTGGATATTAAGTCATCTGCACAGTTTGTAAACAATAGTGGACAAGGTTAAATGGCTTTAGCAGTAGTCAATAATCCTATGTTACTGCTATAAGATACCAAAAATCCTGTGGAGATCAGGAAGGGTCTTCTCATTTTCTGCTCAGAGAAGTGATACTTCAAAAATTGTTAAAAATGGAAGAGGCCCAGTTGTCTTAAATATTTGTAGACACGAGCCCAGAGGGAAAAGTGGTCATCCTGCTAGATGTGATGGTTTATAGTCCACTCCATGTGAAACAATAGTGTTGTTTACTTCTTTGCCTTCTGATAAAAACTTCATTGTTCTTAAGAATAAAGCCTCAGTAGCATTTCTTCAGACTGTTAGTTATTATCGGCATTGTTTTAAGATGTGGAAAAACATCCTGAGGTTTTTAAGGCTGTGAGACAGAGCTAGGGAAGACTGAAATTTGTTAACTTCCAGTCCTTTGCCTTAATCAGAAGACAATCCTTTCAAGACTGTATCTCCTATTTCTGGGTGTTTTCTTTGAACACAGATGAAGAAAGAAGAGTTGGTTTGATTTACTTCATTACTTCAAACCTTTCCTGTTAAGCGTAAATTTCCTGAAGGTAATATATGGGCTGACTTGCATATCCTGTTACTGGGTGGGCATCAGGAAAAAAACACTGGCAGGATATGGTAAAGAAAGACTAAAAAGATAAATGAGTGGCAAAAGGAGGTTTCCACCTCTTTATGTTTCTGTGCATTTAATGATCATACAAAGTACCATTGAACCGATTATTTTATAATTGGGTTACACTATTGCATAGACCAAAAAGAAACTCTTTGATGTTATGTACTGTGGTTTTGCAGGTATGAATTCTATTTGTTTATCAAGATTTTTAAGTGGAAATTTTCGTAGAAAGCTGTAGAATTATTAAAAAAAATTAAATCTGACACAGAACAAAGCTGTATCCATGCTCTATGGGCTCAAAGTTTCAAAAACCAGAAAACTTGTCTATACATCTTAGTAACTTCCTTAAACACTTGATTGCACATTTCCTGTGTTGCAGAACTTCCAATTTAGCTAAGGACACCAAACAATTGCTCAGCTAAAAATAGCATTTACAAGGTTTGGAACACTTCCACAGGGTTTGCATGAGTAGGGATTGTGACTAGTGTTGAAAGAAAGAACAATTCTTACTTCCCCCTCCACTGGTGCATAATGATAAAGTCCGAAACCGCATTTTTCTTCATAAATCAATTAAAAAAAAATAAAGTGAGACGCAGTATTCTCTTGTAGTTACTCTTAGGCTGCCTGTCTGTGCTGTTTTGTGTGTCAAAAAGTCATTTCATCTAGGAGGCATTAGTGTAAAGTTTAGGCAGGCCTTTAGTGTTTCTGATGATGTGTCATTAATAGCTTCAAACAAGCACAGATTGTAAAGTATTGAGCCAGTTTTAATGTGCTTCTAAACTCTTTTCTCTCTCTCTCAGAGATGGACCAAAAAAAAATACTAGCAAAAGGAAAAAGATCACACCTGCATAATTCCTAAACAAATAATAAATCAAACCTCCAGCACCTGGAATGAGTACTTCTGAAGGGGCAAAGATTTCTTGCGTTTCAAGGTAAATGGGAAATTATGCTGCAAAATTTTTCTGCTTTAGCAGGAAGAAATCTGGCATGTAGCTGTTCATTGAGATAAAAGTCATAAAGACAGTGGTTAGGAGATGTATTTTGTAGACAGACTCCTCTGAACAGCTTCATGGTATTGAAATACTAATATTGATGCACTAGAAAGGATGGCAGAATTACAAAACATTAAAAGAGAGGAAACTTGAATATCTTTTTGAGGCCATGAAACTAATTTATTACAATATATTGAAGTACTATAGTAGAGATGTGATACAAATTCTTCCCTGTCATAATATGCCACAATGAATACCTTGTCAATTTTAGCTAATTACTGTTGCCAGTAGACACTACTTTAAAAATAGCTGAAGATCTCATGGGTACTGGAAAATTAAAATCCCCTGCTGTTATATCAACTTTTTTTTTTCCCCCTATCTATCTGCATGCAATTTGTTTAGAAAAGTTTAAATTCCTGTAATTTTTTGAACATAATTGTAGTATCTTAGTGATTGCACATTTCACTTCTGGCTGATGAATTTGAACATAAATCCATTTAGTCTTCTCTGGGTTAGTAGATTCTGAATATGCTACATGAGGAATAAACTCATGCAGGGAAGAAAATATTGCCTTTTACTTCTTATTCTGAATTGCTCAATTCTGACTAATCTTAGAGGTTTCTTGACGGTTTTAGCTGAGATATTAATTCAGCCTTTGTTTTACTTTATGGGCATCCAGAGGATCTAATGAACTTATTCCTTTCAAAGAACACCTTTCTACAAAAGGTAAATCCACGACAAATTGTTCCTTTTATGCTTTCATTCTTTTTTTTTTTTTTTTTTTTTTTTAACTAAGACTACTGCAAAAAAGCAAACATATTAACCAAAACACCATCAAACATTATTTTGCATTAAAATAGAGCTTTCTCACTTTGATGGGAAATAATAAAAAGGAAGACTATTACTTAGAAAAAGCTTTTCAGTAGCTAATGGGAAAACAGACTCCGGAACATCAGCTTTTTGTGTTTGTGCAGAACCTGAGTTAAGGAATTAATTGCCAGCTAAACAGAGCTTTAATAAACAATATTAAAAAATTTCAAAGTAAAAAAAAACAAACCACCACCACCACCACCACCAAAAAAAACCCAAACCAACAACAAGTGAAGTAGTTTAAAATGAAAGAACAAAGGTAGAAGGCAAGAAATGACATCACATTGCCAATGAACTTTCTGCCTTTATTTGAGTGCAAATGAATAAAAGGGAAGACGTTATTAAAAATTCAAGGTGAAATCTAAATTAAATTGAAGGGATAGTAAAAAAATTGAATGGTTGCAGTATTAAATATAATTTTACCCAGGGGGTAGACAAGACTAAACCATACCAGCTTCATGGGTAATAAAGCGTAAGTGTTAAAGGAGGTACAGTGAACCAGAGTAACATAAATGACAGTAAATGCATGTACTTTTTTAAATTGGTGGGTTTTTTAAAAAAAAGTATATATGCACTTTTGGAATAAAAGTTTTATATTTTAGCTTGCTTTCTATGATTTCATTTTAGAAGGTAAGAAAGAATGAGCCACAGTAAGCGTATCAGCAGGGAAACTTAAGACAGAATAATTTTTCAATTTTTCCTTTGTTCATCCTGAAGAAAAGACCATTGAAACAAATTCACATTTTGTTAAACTGTCCTGACGTATGTTAAGAGTCATTTTATAGAAGTTGTTACAGAGGTTCAGATAGAAAATGTATGTTAGAAAACAGCTTAATCTTCAGATCTCTATAGCAGAACAAAATGCTGACCAAAGCCAGCATAGGAACTTACAGTGAGGGTTAAATTTTCTTTTCAGCTCACTGCAAATGAAAGAAGCTTGAAGATCTCACCTAAGACCTTAGTAAATAATCACAATCAGTGTATCTGTGTAGGACTGCAATAAATGATACTTTTATTAACATGAGTAAAATGTATGTTTCTCGTTCCAAAGATTTTTCTATCTACACAAGATATAAGAAATAGCTACATAACCCAGAGCAGCAATGAACAAAATAAGATGCTCAGTCAATTTCCAAGGTACAGGAGAATAAGCTGAATATTCTAGGTATTTGAAGCACAGGTTTTCTATCTGGCATATTTCAAATATGCAGAATTATGTTAATGGCTGGTTGTCATGCACTGACAGTTATAGATCATACATGTACTATTGCACCCATTTCTCTGAGGTGGCATTTTCCAGTAGATGAGGATTGGTGTAGAAGCCATATGTTGGAAGTTATGAAGGCTTAAGCAGGCAAAGATGTTACACTGAAGAATTGATAAGATAGTGAGGTGAAGAACAAACAAGGAAGGAAATTAAGGAGGATGATGGGTTTATGAGAAGTCAGAAATTATATCTCCTTTATAAAGAGATAAGAAGTCCATAAGCAGATAAAAAAGAAGATGCTCTGTGATTTGAAAGTGTGAAAGATGATTGTGACAGTGACTTTCTACACTGAAAAGTGACAAATGTAATAATAAACTTAAAAAGTGTCAGTACAATTGCTATAGGAGAGAACCAACATCTAGCAGAAGAGCTTTAATCATAGTTATTACAAAAAATCCTGAATTTTGAGGAAGTTTAAAGTGAATAACAGCCTGGATGTGGAAGAGGAAAGAGCAAAAAGATTGTAGTTAAGGACCGCTACAGAAAAGCTCTATTGGCTATGGAAGCATGTTAAAACTTTCTGTTTGAATAAGGCATAACACTACAAACTCTTGCTACCTTTTGACTACATACTGTAATATATTTGATATTTTGTAGAGGTGTAGAGGTGGGACCTTGAGAGCGGTCAAGGAGAGCTTATTGAGGTGAAAAATTATATTAATAAGAAAGTAATAAGAACTTTATCATGGTACCAAATAATTCCTGGCATTAGCTGTCAAAATTGATAAACCACAACAGTCTTTTTGCTACTTACATAGCCTATTATAATATCTTAATAATTCATGACAGGAGAAAAAATGAACTTATTTTCCAGTCAGCCATAGGAATTATATTGGGTGAGAAGTGTAGTTACATTTTGTGCTGCAATGGTCAGTGTGAATATGTGTGAAGTTATGATTGATACTCATCTTATTTGCATTATTTGACCTTTATTGCAGTTGTGGAGTTTTTTCCCTACAAAGCTACAGGGTTTGACGTCTTCTTCTTCTGGACTCTGACCTTGTTGTGACAAAATGATTCTGTAAATAGTTACTTACCCACATTGGGTAGCCCACAAGTGAAAATGTGAGCTGAATGAGAAGTACATGCATTACACGTCTGAGGCCAAGCCAGGATTCCAAGTCAGCAGGTCAGAGTCAGCAAGACACGAGACTCGGAACAAACAGGCAAAAGTTGAAGGCCTGAGCTGAAATGCATCTTCTGAATGAAGGCAGGGAGGCCCCAGGTAACCTTGCAGGTTACCCAAGTGAAGCCATCCTCACAGGAGAAGGAAAACTCCTAACTTCAAACCCGGGCAGATGAAGCTTGTCTAGCCTTGTAAGGTCTTCCATCTAAGAGAAGGACACTCTTACAAAACCTACGACCTGAGGACTTTGCTGTCACTGTCCTAGGTATCTAGGCCGTGGCAGATAAATCTCAGCTGTAAAGGGTGGGGCCAGTTCCGCGCACGCTGCACCTCACCTCAAAAATGCTCTGTGCAGGCCCGAAGGGTTTGCTTTCACCTGTCTGTAGTGACAGACAAGGGTCAAAACAGCAGGTGACACGGTGCATTGGAAGCTGCAGATCCAACCTTGCATGCAGGCAGATCAGGACACTGGTTGCTCAAGGTTGCCCCAGGAGAAGACAGTCCTGTTCGGAAACTTCCTGATTGCCTAAGCAGCCTTTTTTCCAACCAGATTTGCCTCTCCCACATGCCCTTGGTCATTGTGCTTGTAGTAAGTGTGGGTAAAGCCCTTCCCAAATCTATGCTCACGAAGCCAAGCCATCAATATCCCAAACAGAAGTTTAGAGTACTAGCTGTTTGAACTGAAATATGGATGGATAAGTTTTCATCGTTGCTGTTTTTGCATACCTGTTTATGGTTCTCAAATATTGATATATTTTATGCTCAACGCGCAGGGCTTTTTTGATTCCAGCAGTCATAATTGCATTAGACGTTGTAGGACTCTCTGCTGAATAAACCTGACTCAAATAAGAAGTCGCAATTGTGTAACTGAATGAAACTTCACATAGAACAAATCCTTATTACTCCATTTTGAGTAGATTTCAGTATACTTCTATTCTAAATTAAGCCTCAGTAAATCAGTGGGGTTTTTTTTATTATCTGCGTGTGTTCCAAGATTTCTCTCTTTATTTACAGAAATAAGGTGTCTTGAATGTTTGCTAAAAGTGCATAGTTAAAACTACAGGAAGTGGTCTGGAGTAATGTAGATCTGCAAATAAGTTTATTTCATCTTAGATATTGACTAAATTTCAGTTGCAGAATGGCAACTTTACAGTATACAAATTATGAGGCAAACCTATTTTGCCTAAAAATGCATTTAAGGTAGGTTATATTATTGCTGTTGGTCAGAAAGAATAAAAGAGTACTTTGCTTTAAGGGAAACATGATAAAACAGTATTTTCAGATTTCCTTTTCGGAACAAAACTGTATTTTAACTTTACATTTAAAATTAACACCATTCAGTTAGAATAAGAAAAGAAAGAAGTAATTGGGACCAAATTTACTCCTTTTGTCTCCACTTTGTCTTCCTTCTGATACCAGCCACATCTTCCCATCCCGTCCTTCACTAAGTAAGTAATAAAATAATCTGACTTTTTTACTTGTCATGTAGCCAGTTTGCCACATAGCCAGCCCAGCTTCAGAGGTGGTGGGAAGGAAATGGCCAGGAACAAGACAGGAAGGAAATGGGAGAAGGCATGGGCAGAGCCCTCCTGCGGTGTATCTGCAAAAGCCTGAGCACACACAGAAGCAGGACCAGTATTGCTTGTACAGGAAGGTGGGCACCAGGCCAGGCCCAGGACTGCAGCCCTCTGTGTAGAGACAGAGTGGCTGCGTGGAAAGCATAATATTGCAGGCAACATAAGACTGACCATCTTGGAAATGGCCTTCAATTGCATCTGCCTAACTGTAAGAAAGAGTGGCAACAGTTGCTGTCCTGGGTTCAGCAGTAGCAGTAATTTTTTCTCCTTATTAGCTGGTGCAATGACTATGACTGCTACTGCTGAACCCAGGACAGTTGCACAAGGCTGCAAAGTCCACTACAGGCATCTCCCTGAACTATGGGCTCTGCTGGAGCTCACATGCAGCTTTGGCCCTCATTAAAGGCTCAGCATTGTGTGCAGGATAGGCAGGTACCAGGCTGAGGATTGCTGCAAGCACCTGGAGCATGATCCAAGCTGCACCCCACTACCTCTGGCTTCATTTAGGTTTGGACTTCTTATTTCTTCTCAGTGAATCTGCATCTGATGGATTCGGTTAGGTGTTTCCTGATTATGCGGACCTTTGTTAGGGAAAGTCTTTTCTTCAGATTTTAACTGATGACTGGCTGTGTGGGAGCAATTATCCTGTTAACAGGACTCCAGCAAACAGGAACAACTAATAGCAACCTTGGCAGTGAGGGTGGATGTAAAAGTCACTAGAAACTCTGCTTTAGACAGCGTGAGATTGCTTAACTCTGTGCAGTGGTGCAGTGGTAATATGCCAGGATGACGGCAGCACTAGCTAGAGAAGCTGTCCTGACACGTCAGAGGCATTGACCTAGCTAGAGCTCTGAAAGGAGAATGTTGCTGTCCACATCTTGGGGTTCAGGAATTCTCCGTTGCTTGCCCTCCTCTGAAGGACGTGGTGTTCCTGGTTGAGATGCAGAGGAAGAAGCTGTGGAAGAGGTGAACAGACTGTGTAGTGTCAGAGTAGAAAATGAGGAGGCCGACATGGTCTAGAGCATCCTTACCACCAGCGTGACCATGTGATCCTCATACAGACTGTTAATTTTGTTGTTTCTGGCAAGACACAGGGTCAGGGAAAAACAAAGGAAAGGGTAAATTCTTAAACTGTCTCGTGGCAAATTGCCAGAGCTTATAAGTGAGGAATCTTAGTTAAAAGAGAGAGTGTGAACAAGTCTGTGTGTCCTGGGTTCAGCAGTGGCAGTCATGGTTTCAGCAAGTTACTGACTGGGCTTAAACCACAGCAATCTGACAAAGCTTGTTGTGCTATTTGAAGTCAGCATACAATAACCTGTTTCCAAGAGGGCTGCCTGCCTTCTTCCCTCTTAGTGAGGTGCACTTCAGTTTCATCCTATAAAATGCTAGGCAGCATCTTTGAACATCTTCAGTTTTCACTAGCCTTACTTGGAGAAGAATATGTAAAGTCTTCAAATACTTCAAATAACTGAGATTAGAGAATTTGAAGTATTTTTCCAAAGCAGTCAAAATTTGGGATGATGGATATACAGACAAGTTTCTATGGTAGCATCCTCCCCCCCAACCCTTTGTCCTTCTAACTGGCAATTAGAAATCTTGAAATGTTCCTCATAACAATGTATAAGTAAAGAGATGTTTCTAACAGGCTGGAAATGGTTTATACAGTCTGTGCAAATAGTTCTTGGGCAGACTGGATCTAGTAAATGGAGACTTAAATGAGACTCATGCATGATATTTCTGCATTATTCAGTGTTCAATCATCCTGGTGGAGTTATGATGCTAATAATGGTGTTCATTTGTTATACACCTGACAGTTTTCAATTTTGTTCAGGGAGAATAGTGCTGGTTTTCGGGATACCCCCTGACTGCACTTGGATGCTGTAGGGATTTTGAGAATTGTAACCTGTTGGTCAGCTCTGGCAAGCAAATAGGAATGTCTCCAGAATTATTCTCCGTGTTATGAACTATTATATAAAGTATGAATTATATAAATTTCTACAAAAATTTACAAGAATTCAGGTTAGTTTTGGTACTGAAGCTATGTAACTTTGTTTCTTGGAAAATCTTGCATCTCAGGAGTTGTGTACTTGTCAATATGTGTATGCTTGAATGGAAAATATACAGTCTGTTCTTTAGACTGTCAGTTTTGAAGCCTGCCTACTATGATACAGTTGAATAGGTTTAGTTGTTAAGGCATGAGGAGCAACTGTCAAATCAGAAATCAAATCAAATTAATTGAACAAAGTGAAATATAATTGACCTCTCCAAAGAGTATACTTTGCATTTCAATATACTGTCAAGGAAAAAGTAATTCAGTGATGTACTTTTTATTAACGTAATTCACAGAATCGTGGAATGGTTACTGTAATATTCAGAATTTAACCAGATTTAAGATATTCCATTGCCAGCTTTTTTACCTTTTTTTTTTTTTTTTTTTTTTTTAATTTGAGTGACAATTATTTGTCAAGGAAATAGTGGGAATGTTAAAACTTGGTATCTGATCTAGCAAAGCACTTATACATTTATTTCACTTCAAACTCATCTAACACTCTCAAAAATAAGCTGCGGCTTAACGTTTGATTCTATAAAGTGGGATTGTGCATAAAGTTAAGAATGCATTTTAATCTTTTGCTGGTTTAGCACCATGCAGAATTTTCCTACATAATCTCTGGATCTACAAATAAGAAAGACACTTTGAAGTACATATGCTTACAGGAGTGAAAGAAGGAATTTTAAGAAACTGGGTGTATTTAACCTTAATTTGGTAAAAAGCATAAAAGGAAAAACCCTGTCTCTGTGCAGTTATACCCACTTGACTGGTTTGCAAATGACTTTCTGGCTGAACTCCAGCTCTCTTTTCATTACAGTTGCAGCACTGTGGGATAGTTACAGAGTAGAGGAGAAACAGCCCATGTTTAAAGTAATGTTGCTTATATTGCTGCTTAGCCAAGGAATGAATAGCTGGCCCCTAGCGAATGTATTTGGCATCTGGTTCATAGCATGATTGAGAGAATTACTACAGAAGCCAGAATACTAATTATCTTACAAATAAATTGCTCTCATGTGCATGTTTATTATGTACTACATTTGTCAAACTATTCTTCCCATTCAGAAGCTATATTTATGGTTCAAATTCCCTTTGCATTATTTATCTGCATTGGCCAAAGATGAACACTGAAATGTAGATGTACAGTATAAAATAATGCCTGATTGACTGACTGAATCAATATTCATATTTATATTGTGTCTATCACCCAAGGTCACCTTACGGCTTTCCTGTAATTATGAGAAGTAATAAAATAGTGCCTTAAAGAGCCAATGTAAATGATAAACCTGAATTTATTAGCCTGAGAACTCTGAATCAGCACTTTCCAATCTTCAAAGTGCCAAAGCAAAAATGTTTCATGCATCACATGGTTTAGAAATAGCAACCAGGCATTTTTAACAATCTGGTGGAAAGATAGCATGGAAAAGATAGATGTATGGAGATAAAATAGTAATATGACTTCAGAGTTAATTTGTTGCCAAGAGGAATATTTTTATGGCTACATTTTCATCCCAACTCCCGCCCCTGCTCATGCTGTTACAGCAACTCATTGGATTTTGTTGCCATAGTGACAGCAAATGGGGGAGAGGGAAGGAAATTCTGCTTTTCGCAAAATGAGTCTAACATTGAAAATGATCATGTCAAAATCATTGGTTTGAATCTAATATAACTCTACTACTATAAATCAAATTCAGTTTCCCTGAAGGTAGTGAAGTTGTGCTGCTCAGAAGAATAAATAGAAACAGAATAAGATCACAGTCAGACCCCAAAATGGGAAAATTGGAAGAAGTAGAAGTAGACTTAGAAAAAGCATGTGTAATAGTGGAATAGGTTTCATGAGAATGGATGCAAAACAATATCTTCAGTTAAAAGTTCAGATCCAGACCCACATTTGACAGATGATAGTCACATTTTCGTCAGTGGGTCTGCTGGTACTTATGGATCTGGACACAGTCTGTCCCAGTGGCTGAGCTGCCTCTCCAGTGCAACACCTGGTTTGGGACGTCTGCTCTGCCATCTCAAGTGCCAACATATTTAGAAGAAAGAGATTCTTTATCAGAGACTGTAGTGATAGGACAAGGGGTAATGGGTTTAAACTAAAACAGAAGAAGTTCAGGTTAGATATAAGGAAGAAGTTCTTCACTGTGAGGGTGGAGAGGCACTGGAAGAGATTGCCAAAAGCGGTGGTAAATGCTCTATCCCTGGCAGTGTTTAAGGCCAGGTAGGACAAAGCCTTTGGCGCCATGTTCTAGTGTGAGGTGTGCCTGCCTATGGCAGGGGTGTTAGAACTATGTGACCTTACGGTCCTTTTCAACCAAAACCATTTTATGATTCTATGATTCTATAATAACGAGAATTTAAGAAGTTTTTAGTGCTAAGAATTGCAGATGTAGTTGTAAATAACCTGCTTCAGACAGGTTTATTTATACCTAACAAGTTATTTTCAGTAATTTTCATTACAGTTGCAGCACTATGGGATAGTTACAGCGTAGAGGAGAAACAGCCCATGTTTAAAATAATGTTGCTTATATTGCTGCCTAGCCGCAGCAATTACATCTCCAGATGTTGTCTGGAGATGTAATTTGTATATTGATAATTTCTTGATAATTTGTATTATCAAGAAGTTAAATACTTGATGCTCTCCTGTAACTGATTTTTTTTCCAGTGTAGTTACCTTCTTTTTTCTCAGCTGAAAATCTTAAAATCTACTTTACGTTAAATTTTACTGTTCTTCTTGGACACCAAAATTTTTCCTGCCCAATACTGAATTCATGATGTTTATTCTAACTTTTTGTGGCTTTGGAAGATAAATACAGCTGTCAGCATACTCCTTTGTGTTGCAGAAGCATTGACAGAAGTATTTGAATGGGTGACTAACCAGAAGTAGAAATGTGCTACAGGCTTGTTCTCATAAACATAGTTTCCTTTATATATACAATCCTTTAAAACTTGCAATGCTCAATATGGAGCACTGCCAAGCTCTGTCCAACGTGCCCACTGGGACTTATGCAGTCCAATGGTGTGGTATTTCTACCCAGCAAATCACTGGATCTGTAATCAAACTGTCAAGTTGTTTGCTACCATTCAGTGAAGAATGAAGCAATTAGTCAAATTTAATCTCAAAGCTCAAAAATTGGCAGCAAAGGTGATAGAATCAAGCATTAGTCTGTAAATCAATGAACTAAGACATGAGCACTCAGCACTGAATATAAAAGCTATCTTGTGATCCCAGTTTTGCTCTAGGATTGAGCACTTCACAAGAATTCTCACCTTTAACTACAGCCCAGCATAGGGAATTACATTTTCTCAGGCATTCTATTCCATACTTCTTTTCTTTCTTTTAGGGAAGAAGGGTATTAAACTCTTCTCATTTTTCTTAGAAGTGATGAATTCCTCCTAAATGTTAACTACTCCCATCCATCAACTGATGTCTAAAGCTTCACATTGAACTCATTGTCTGCTTTTAAAAATGTATTGTCTGCTTTTAAAAAAGCCATCCACTGGTGTGTAATAAGTTCACAATGATGTGATCAGTAGATTGCTATACAAATTCACTGGAAAAAATCACGGTATTGAAAATTATCTAGGAGAAGTTTAACAGTAGCATATTTCCAAACTACATCCAATGCTGAAATGAATAACCTGTAAATTTGTGAAATTAGTATAGAAGGTCTTGAAAGTATTTTTTTCTGATGTCAGAACATCAAGGATAATGTTATGGAACATATACACAATGGCAGACAGTAGTGGTGAAAGTGAGGAATAGAGTAACAGTGAAACTGAGTAATTTCATGTATGTGAGAGAATAAATGAATAATCATTTGCTAATGATAGATATTTCACAGTTATAATGATTTATTGGGCAGAAAATGCCTAATAGGGGCATTACTTTTCTGTAACAATGCCTTCAGGTAACATCTATAATTTCTTTAAAAAACATTTTTATTCCTTAAAGAATTGTTAGCAGTTTTTCTTTAATTATTTTAAAGATAAGTCCTCTTGGAAAACTTGAAAAATACTGTAAAGATATGATGTTACTTTAGGCAAAGACTTGATGCTACTGAAGTAACTATGATTTTTGCCGTTCATTTCATTCTAAACAGAATTCTGCCAAAGTAGGTCTTCTTGCCATAAACACAGGACTGCATGTAAGCTGGTCTAGGGCAAATTCTATTTGTTTCCGTGAGCAATAAGCTCTTCCTTGATATTGTTATTATTAATAGTCAATATATTTTTAAAATGCAGAAATGAAATTAAAAGTCAAACTTTCAACGAATTAGTAAATAAGAAACAATACTGATGAGACAAAAAAAATAAAAGAATGGCTAATTAATGTCTAGAGAAAAAAGTCAAAAGATAATCACTATTTATCATTTTCTTCTCTCTGCTAAAAGCAGTCTTATTTTGATAATTAGGACACCTTTCATACTGCTATGCTGCAGTTTAAGGTAATTTTCTTAGGTTTTGTTTTATGATAATAAAAATGCAAAGTAAACTGTTTTTCTATGAGTATATTAATTTAAATGTTTTTGTGCCCATGTACTGTTTTGGCAGATATAAGAAATGTTTAAGAATTATGGAGGGGGAAAATGCTGCCTTTTTTATTTTTTTCTTCCATCAGAAATGTTGACATTTTATTAACTTCAGTTGCGAGAAACTTTTTGGTAATGAGATCCAGGATGGTTTATTGAACATAAAGTTTTGGTATTATTTGGAAAATATGTAAACTAATATATGTCAATGTATTTAATGAAAGCATGCAGATACTTCTGTATTGCTATTTGTAGAGCTCCAGTGGTTAAAAATGTCTTTATGTCTATATGAGATTTGCTAATACTTCACTGAAGTCAGCTGGAATTTTGCCTTTATCTTCAATATAGAAAAGATTTAACACACACAAACAAGGGAGCTGAAGTTCTTAAATATTTGGTCTGAAAACTGAAAATATAATTAACTTCACCCGTACCTGATTTTTGAAAAGAAAATGGACTTGTTAGTGTCTTTCTAGACTTGCACTTAAAAGCTTAAAAGTTGGGTTGGTTTTTTTTTTTTGTGCGTATTTTTTTAATTATAATCAGACCATGCAGACAAGACTTCAAGAGAAATATATTGATATCATAAGGTCTGAAATCAAACACAATGATAAAAAAAAAAAAAAAAAGGCAAGAAAAATGCTAATATTTTTATGTCATTATCCTTTAGGAAAATTGCTTTTGTAAAAATGGAAATGGAAGATAATACATTCTCTTTCATGAGTGTTCTTCTTTGTTTAAAAATCTACTATATTAGTATTCTCTGCCATTTTTCAAAATTACGTTTCAGTGTTTATAAACCTATCTTTTGCATTAACCAGAAAGAGTTTTTTAAAAAATAAATAGGTAGCCCATATTGTAAAAGATCACAATAACTATAGCACAAACTCAATAGTATAGCATATAAATACAACTAGTTGCTCTGTAGTTTCTATGTGACTGCTGGTTTAGAACACTTTGGATTCGGTGTTGATTGACTTGAAATTGCACCAAAAGTTCAAAGAGAAGCAGACTTGCTGAGAGCGATAATGAATTAAATGAGATTTTAGTTGACATTTATATTACAATATAAAAGTGGTTCAAAAATTAAAACTTCAGACAGGAAGCTAGAAATTATGTATAAAACTTCACTTCATTATTTTAGACAAAATAAATTAACAAAGTATAAGCTGAAATGCAGAATACCATAATGGTACTCTTTGTTTCAAATATGCAAACCTGATTTTCCCTTCTTAGCACTGAGAATATTTTAAGGAGGAATATGCATGTCAGCATCTGTTAAAAGTTTAAAATTTTCAGGAAGATTTTAAAATAATTACTGTATATTTTAATTGCTTCCTTTATCCCAATAACTATTATGTGACAAAAAATACTGTTCATGTACCATTACTGATAGAAGGGATGTATGAGTATGTTTTGCCTTGTTGCTCTGCCAGTATGATATGTGCACCATTTTAATGGATCTTGCACTTATCACACTCAACATAGTAGATTCAAATCAGAGGTTAATCCCAAATCTGAACTTCACTGCCCTATTCATCACTATGTATTACCCATTTTCCGAAAGTAAATATCAGAATTATGAAAAGTTTTGACAGAAGATTTCAGAAGAAGTTGCAGTTAGTTAGTTATTACCGATGTCATGCTGGGTGTCATTGCATGGACATATGTGACATGTGAGAGAGAAGTCTTGGCAATTCTGATTAATGGCACTAGGCAGAGCTCACCACATTAAAACTCCCACGGTTCATTGCCTTAAGTGTCAGCTAATTCATGTTTCTGAGTCACAGAATTATACAGAATAATTTAGCATCTAGTGATTCTAGTCATGCCTATTTAGCTCAAATTTTGTCTTCTTTAATAAAATGTAAAACTTTCCATAAATGTCACTCTTGTCTTCAAATGACATTGACCTTACTGTTTTATTAGCAGATTTGCCACACCTGCACAGAGTTGATCATGAAGTATTCAACTCACATTTATAGCAACACCACCAAAGGGGCATCTGAGCTGACAGTTTATACAGTAGCATTTCCCTCTGACACATGAGAGAAGTTGGAAAACCATTTGGCCATGCCCTCAGCTGTAAATTGGCTCAGTGCCATCCACATAAACTACACTAGGCTGAATCAATGTTAACAGAGAAGCTTATTTAATAAAATGCACATAATCTTTCTAAAATCAAATGAAAAGCCCTAATAAGGGCTTTTTTATGCATGTATTGAAACCTCACTTCTCACTTGTGATGCGATCTGTCCTTCTCTAAATATCTAGCAATTGGCACATACCTCCATTACTGATAAGAGGAATTCTGACTGTGCAGACTGTAGTGGGAAAACTCCCAGTGGGGAAACAAAAAGGTATGGTTTTCCCACTGGTGAAACAGAGCTTCTGTTTGTCAGAGACAGAAGAAAGATATCTCGCTTTGGTAACTTGTTTTATCTCTTGTCCATTTACTCTCCCGTGTCCTCCTGGCAGCAGAGAATTCTGAAGAGGGAGATTCAGGATTTCAATTACTTTCCTGTTGACAGATGAACATGAAGCAGGATTAACATATTAATTTTCCACAGCAGAAAGTAACTGGCAGATTCCTTAGTGCCTTCTCACCAGTGAAAATTGTGGCAGTGAAGAATTTGCCTTTCTCCCACAAATATGCATTGACTTGTAGGTTTTTTTCGGTTGAGATGGACCCCTCTAGATGTGAAGGAAAATTAAAAAGCATTACTGAAAGTTTTGATGGGGGAATTGACACGATAACAATGCACTGATGATGGGCTGAATTAATTTCCCCGTGGAATGCCTAGCAAATTCAAGGTACTGATTTTGCAGCATCAGAGGAGTGATGCATTATAAACCTCTGCTGGAGACTACAGCCAGCTTTTTTTAAACTTTTTATTAGTTGTCCCATGTGTGGAGAAAGTCAAAGAAGACAACCCACTTTGAAAAAAAAAAAAAAAACCAGAAAATATTTTTGGCTGTAATTCAGCATGCAACAAAGTATAGTATGTCACACTGAAGTAATTTGTCAAACACCTCAATTGCTTGAATAACACGCAGACAGATTTGCAGATTAATAATATGCCTCATGCCTACAGCATGCGTGATTCTGGCAGTCTATGAACATGATGCTCTAATTCTGTAAGGAACTTTCAAAAATAACCCCAAAGAACAAGGTCCCATGCAAGAGAATTTGCATGTGTAAGCTGGGCCTAATCATGTTTTCACACTCCATTATCCAGAGCAAAACCATTTCTCTAGTGTCCTTCTGTAGCCCCTCAGCCTACTTGAAATAATGCAACTTAGAGTAGCTTCTCCTTGTAGTAACATCATTATTTAACAATTAATCTCAGAAATTTTTTTAAAGCCCTCAATTTTCATGTATTCTAACGAGCTGACAAACTGCATTATCAATGGCAGAACAGAATTTGTTATGTTTTCGTATCCTTGAAAATCATTTAGAAGACCTTAGCAATTCTTTATTGTTTCTTCAGCAAATCATCACTACACTGAACTGTAAGCGCTTTTTGGAGCAGAGGCTCACCCTAGCTGTTTTATCGGTGTTCAACAGTGCTGCTAGGCTTGAAGATGGTCTTTTGTCTTTATTACACTGTCAGCATCTTCAGGTGATATTCACCTTGCTCTCCTAATTTGCTCAACACATGTCAGATATTTTTATCTGCTGCTTTCTACTTTGCATGATAAAGTCACTGACTATATTGCATGATTGCTACTGCTCTGCTGTCTCACTAACCCTATCTTTTCACAACCTTATCTTTAGTAGATTTTGTATTGGTTTTGCTTTTCTGTCGTTTTTATGTGCCACATAGAAAAGGGTTTGTATAGACAGTAGTGAGTGTGCTCATTGTAGCTGAACTTTTTATATGAACTATATATATTTATAAATATATACAAATACATGAAATTTGGAATGTGTTCCTCAACATTCTGCTGTGGGGTCAATTCAGTGAAAAGTCACACATTTATAGTTTATGGTGTAGTTGGTTACATAATTCTTGTTCAGTTGTAAAATTAACTAACAGCTCTTTATCTGAAAGGCTATGAAGGTTAATGGATTTAATTTTGGTTTTTGTATGCCATTTTCTGATGTGGGCTCAGTATCATCTGCCTTTTTGTACAACTCATGACTGATTCATGAGTAGATTACAGTCATTATGTTACTGAGGAAGCTGTAATGGCGCAGCATCCACAGAACTGATAGTTCCATTTCATCCTCATCTGGCTCTGGTACTAGTTCGGTCAAATATAACCAATTTTGTGTGCTCTTCTGCCTTAGTGAACTGATACATTCATCACGTGGCAGATTACATCGAATGTTTACTGTATGTTCTTTACAACGTACTGAATTATTCTCCTGTGCCACTTTTATACTAGCATAATTCCACTGAGTTTACACCTGCTCTTGATACTGTATAAATCAAATTAGAATGAGTCCTAGTGTCTCTGTAGCATATCTTTCTTTTTTGTGGTACATTCTATTTCTAGTTTTAGATATCTCAAATGATGGAAAATGGTTAACATAGGACACTTAAATTGGTAGAACTGTATTCTATTACATAAGAACACTGTAATGTACCAGTGCCGAATTCTGTTGGCTTATAACAGGGACATATTCATCCTTTTATTTTTGCATGGATGAGAAACAGTAAATAGTGTTTCCAAGATCTAGTAGGGGGCTTGGTGGAGTAACAGATCTTCCATCTAACGGTGGTAAATCTATGTCTGGCCCAGAGTAAGGCCTTTCAGTGTCTTGGCTTTTGGTCACAGGAAACACAAAAAGTGCTGTTTCTGGTAGAAGTTAGGATGGTTTTGTTTGAGTACCCATTATAAGCTGGTGGAATGCTAAGTGATCTCTGCGGGAGCAGTCATGTGGTTTGGTCAGGAGTCTAGGGGAGCACAAAGGTATCAAAAACTCTCTGATGCCTATTTTTGTGTTGGCACATCTGAAAATGTATATTGCATTAATGCTATGTACAGTAGACATTTGTAGCACAAATAAGCATTGATTAATATTAAAATACTTTCAGCATAATGTGAAGGAATGAGGTTACATTAGGATTTCCCTAAGTTTTCTAAAAAAGTATAACTATTTATCTCATTAATTTAAATTAAATAATTATAAAACACTATTAATTTGAACACTAAATCAAAAGCAGACTAATGACAATTGAAGAGGACCAAGCTTCTGTCTTTCCAGTATACATAAAGGATATCTGGCTTCCATTCAGTGCTGTTAAAAAGCTTCTGTTTGAACTCTGTATAAACAGCCTCGCAGGGAGATCTGAAAAATAGCAGACTTGTGAAGGATTAAATTTTAATTTATTACCATCACTATATGTATCCTCTAGTGTATGACAAGAGGAATTGCTTGTGGTACAGTGCTAAGCCAGTGTTGGCAGCACATCCAGTTACTTAGGGATATTTAGAAATGTTTCCTAGTGACTAAATTTCAGCTTTGCAAACTCTCTTCCATTAATGGGAACTTATATCTTACAGTTTAATTGCCCTTCATCTGGTATTGTTTCTTCACAGATATTTTAAACATGGTGGCATGGGACTTTTCTACCTCTTATCTCACAGGTCGACAAAAAAAGTCACCACAGTGATGGGGAAGTCACTGTCTTTAAGGATTCAGAAGAGCGAAATAACATACAGATAAAACCCGATGATTCCACTTTGTGTAAGCCTGCTAGGTTTCACATTCCTATTTGCAATCTGGTATTTCAGACCACTAACATGCCTTGGGCTTAGCAGAAAAAATAATGCTTAAGACTTGGAGAACATTAAGAGCAGTCTTTGACAAACTTAGTGACATCTCACTTTTTCAGCTTTTTCAGCGAGAAAACTTTCTACTACCTGCTTGTTTTCCATTAGTATGCACTGATTGCATCGACTTCTATTCACTGTGCCGAAGTTAAGTGTTCTGACTATTCATTGCTTGTATGTAATATGATGAAACTATCATAGAAGTCTCTTAAAAGTAGTAAACTAGATTCTTTGAAAATGAGACTTTTATTTAGGTGAAGTCATGATAATGAAAGGATACAAAGATGAATAACACCCCCTCTCCAAAACAAAAACAAACAACCCCCACCCCCCCCCATTGGTTATTTAAGTGAAAACATAATAAGAAATGAAGTAAGAGTAAAAAGAGTTAAATAGGTAAAACATGAATTGTAACTCAGAACTTTCGGGGTGCAGCTTTTTCAGTGGAATTAGATACCTAGCATTATGTGCCAGCTCTGCCTGTACTCTCCAGTGCTGCAATTGAAGGAGGTCTGGATCCTCACAATATGCTGAGCAAATGCTCCTTGCAAGTCAGCCAATGAAGAAACACAGAAACCACATTAATCTTAAATCTTTCCCTGTTGGATGTCTATAGTGGACACATTCCTTTAAAGCATGTCAGGTATTACCAGCTGCACCAATGCCCTCGATTACATAATTTATGGTGCCCAACGTGGGACACGAAGGGTTGAGATAATGACAGATCTGACCAGAGTGTATCTAATCGTATTTGTGATAAACATTCATTGTTTCGGATTAATAGTCACTCATCACAATGCTGATTTATTGGCTCTCAAAGTTGTTGCTCTTGATCTCAGAGTTTCCGCATGTCATACCTTACTTACAGCCAGTATTTGCTGTTTTAGTGTTTATTGACTGGGATGCTTGAGCTCAGGTTCTTGTTTCACTGTACTTTATAGTAATGACTTGTAATACAATAGACTCATTGATCATGAAACTGATTTGTCAACCCTGACAGTCTAAAGACAATATCACCTCTTCCATTATTTCAGCTGTGAAAAAACTGTCCCAGGAGTTCAAACAATTGAGAGGTGATCTATCCAATCTATTCAGCTCCCCATGTGTACCAACCCATGTCTCAGCTATTAACAAAAAGCATCCTATTGCTTGAGAGAGAAGATATAGGAGGTATATGCCATGGGCCACCCTATGGTTTTACCTGTGGGATCATCGAGAAGACATGAGAAAGTGGGATGGGAAAACTACCTCAGCTCTGGAGGAACGGGTGCGTGAATTCAAGAGGAGAAAAAAAGTCAAGGATGATCATCCCATGAAAGCTGCTGCTTCAGTCTCTGGTGAGCCAGGCCCAGGTGGTGCCAGAGCCCTCCCCATGAAGCATGGCACCAGGGATGATCCCAGTAGGAGGGATGAGATCATTGAATTTACAACCTTCCCAGCTATTCTGACCGAGGATCTTGCTGCTCTCTAGTCAGCAGTTACTTGTCTGTGGACTTTAAATAACAGATGAGGTAGCTGAAGTTTGGAATTTTGGTGCTTAATTTCTGGTACCTATGTCTGGTATGTAGGTGCCATTTTGAGCATATAGGTCCTTTTTAGGTCTGGATTTAGAAGTTTTATTATATTTCCTGCACTGCAGAAGAGAAGCATATATTGATGATCTTGTAGTTTGTCATTTTTTAAGAAGGCTCCATAATGTTTCAGATCAGCTGTTTTTCAGATATTTTTTCATGAATTCTCAGTTACAGTGATCATCATCAACTTTGTAGGCTCTGTAATCAAGAAAGAAGGTCAACTTACAGTATTCATTACACATCTACTTCTTCAAATGCCTGAGCAATCAGTGTATCCTTTGTCTGTTCAACTAGCTCCATCATTCTCTCTTTTCTGCACTAAAATCTGTTTTGCGTTATTTATGACTTTATTTTTTTATCTATACATCTCTGTTAAGGAAATGGTGATAAAAAGTCTACCGTTTCATGTGAACTTCAAATTTCTAAATTTGAGCTTCTAGCTTTTTGTTCACATGTTCTCCTTCTAGCCAACAGTATTTGAAGTTACTGATTCTGTTGCTTTGTGGCCATCTGGCCATTCACTTCATGTGACAAATGAGACAAGGATCCATAACTTCTACTAACTTCTGCTATCCTTTGCTTCCCTTTCTTTTTTTTTTTTTTTTTTTTTTTTTTTTTTTTTTTTTTAGCATTAGTATTATTCTGCAAGTACAGAGTATCAGAAGGGTGCAACATTACCATATCTATGAGAGGTATAAGCAAGGTCCATGCTTTATTCATAGAGAAGACATTGGTATTTCAGTGCATTAAAATGTCTTCTTTATACTTGACATCAAATAGGCTTTTTCTTCTTTTTAATCAATAAATTCATAGCATTGTGAATCTCATACTGAATTTGTCAGGGACCAGCAAGGGAGAAGAAGCTGAGTGTGACAGCAACCACCAGGGCAGGGGACTTACTAGACCAGGCCCTGTCTAGTGATCCCTGAGAAGTGGGGAAGCATATGTCAGCCCTTTTACAGGATAGCACGTGGGTCCACTACCAGGAGGCAGGGCTGCCATCTGGCCAGGCAGTCAGCCTGCCGTGAGGGCTTCGTGGGTCAGGTCCGCAGCTCAGCACAGACTTGACTATGCTGGGCTGCATCAAAACGAGCATGGCCAGCCGGTAGAGGGAGGTGATTCTGCCCCTCTGCTCTCAGGAGACCCCACCTGCAGTCCTGCATTCAGCTCTGGTATCCCCAACACAAGAGAGATGTGGAGCTATTGGGTTGAGTCCAGAGAAGGGCCACAAAGATGATCAGAGGGCTGGAGCACCTCTGCTATGGAGAGAGGCTGAGAGAGCTGGGCTTGTTCAGCCTGGAGAAGAGAAGGCTCCGGGGAGACCTTAAAGCAGCCTTCCAGAACCTAAAAGGTACCTACAAGAAATCTGGCGAGGGACTTTTTACAAGGGCTTCTAGTGACAAGGACAAGTATTTTCTGTCTTCTGGCAAACAGCCTTAGTACTTTTATTACAAACACATACCTGAGAGATTACTAACCAATCATAACGAAAAGACTGACATGCCCTTGTATGTATTATGCAAATCACTGCACTTTAATAATTCTTTTACTCAGTTTTGATGAGTATCCTGTAAAATGAATGAAAAATAACCAGAAAGGTATTATGTAAATCAGATTCTCAGAATCAGTAGATTATAGAGGAGCAACTGAGAGAGAAGTCAGCCAAATTTGCTTCTACAAATGCAAAATATTACTACTTGTTTCTGAGATTATTTCATTTCATTATAATATAAAATGGTCCTATTTGAAACCTCCTAATTATATGTGAGACATTTGGGATGCAGAAGAAATTAAGCATGAATGACTTGCTGAAATATTGATCACTGCAGTGAACCAAAACCACACTGAACAATAAAATACTGCACAAATGTTAGCAGGATATACCTTGAAAGATCCTGAGAAAGCAATGGTTTGAGTTATGTTGTGTTGTTTGGGAGTACTCTTATTTCATATTTAAAAACCATAAGGAGAAGGCTAGCTACATGCTTTTGTGTCCAAAAAGGTCAACAGCCTCCTGGACTGCATTAGGAAGAGTGCCACTGACAGGTTGAATGAGGTGATCCTTCCACCCTACTCATTCCTGGTGAGACATGTCTTGGTTCCTGGGTTCCTGAGTCCAGGGTTGCTGGGTCCTGGGGTCCAGGGTTCCTGGGTCCTGCGGTCGTGCTGTCCTGGGTTCCAGGTCTGTGCTTTCCAGTACAAAAGAGACATGGGTAAATGTCACAAATCCTGATTTAGGATCTTGCCAACTGTGCCAATTTGTCGTGAATGAGTGATTTAGGTTGTTAAAGAATCACCATCGAAGGTATTAGCAAAAGTGGTTTTAATACGAACTCATAGAAGTGCGACTTAACAAGTTCTATGGCAAAGTTCACTTTTACTTACTACATGGATGAAACATACAAAGGAAAATTGAGTTAAAATCAAGTTAGAATGATTTACAGAGACCAAGATGCCAAAGGGTAAGGGAGACCCTCCTGTTCAGTCATGTAGTTCAGAGTAGAACACTTTGCTTTCTAAACTCCTGATTAGCTCACGTGCAGCTGGGTCATATCTTAGTCTCAGACTTGGACAATGGTTTATGTCTTAAAGGAATTAACTATTTTGAATTAATTGGCATTAATTTAGCTTGCTATCAGCAACTTGCTGAGGATCTATTGTGAATAAGGTGTCTCTCCGCCTTGGGTAGGGAAGGATCTCTCAGTCTCAGGTGAGGAATCTGAAACCTTGAGAGGTGTCCCAGCTCCAGGGTAGAGTCACTGGTGTGCAGTTCGGTGCAATTTAGAGAGACCTTGAATTGGACTCTTTCAAAGATCTGTTGTTAGTGGAAAGGTCTCCCTTACTCAAGGAGCAACCTTGACAGGTGTCCCAGCTCAAGGGATCACTGCCATGCAGCCACACTGCCTAGCAGGGAATACTCAAAGAAAGCTCACCTAGGCTGTCATATTTATGGAATAAAGTTGGTGGCTCGTAGTCAAATTTCATATGACAGGAAAGATAAATATGAGATCCCTTGTACCCACAACTTTCTTTATTCCTTAATAAATCACTCCATTTTTCAGGCACATGGATGCTGCAGTGCATACAGAGGGAGCTTGTTATGTCTTGGATTCACAAAGTTCACACGTACTGCTTTAAATCTCACACTTGGGCACTTATTGTTACAGGTTGTTGGTCATAGTAAGCCAAGCACGTATGGGACTCTGTCTATGAGGCTGACCTGCACAGGCATTTGTGCTGTTTGTTCTGGAGGTTTTGCCCAGATAAGAATTTTCACATGGAAAAGATGTCAGTTGTAACCAGGTGTTTGTTTGTCCACTTATATCTGAGCTGTGGTTATTTCAGGGGCTGCACAACACTACTGTCATGAGTATGTATGTATACCATGAGTATCAGAACGGGCTCAGGCCAGAACAGCTCATATGATCAACTGAAGACTTTGCCCTGAAGACAGATAGGTAGGGCTTTCCAAACAAATTTCCAAACAAAACAAAAATTCCTGTACCCATAATGGAACAATTGTTTCCTTTGTTAAGGCTGAAGTCCAAATTGCCTTGGGGATGTCAAAGAGGATTCATTTGCAGATATCATTCAATAGGCATCGCCTGCTCTACGTATGTCAAGTAAGGCTGAGTGGTAGACTACAAATGAAAGGCACTGCTCGTCGAATGATTTCATCTAAGCAAGCTCAGCAGTTTTCAAATATGCTCCACTTTGTATTTAATAAACTAAATAAAGATTCTGGTTTTACTGCACACATTATTTTTACATCATCAGTGAAAGGTTTTTCTTTTTAATGTGTAGAGCAAATGCATTATACATTTCGTCCCACAAAAAATTATTTTATATGGCTGCATATTTATCTATACCTTTTACACTGTAGTTATTTTGAAAATTATTTTTAATGTATATTGGGTATACAATGAGGTATTTTTGTGACTGATCTGAATGTAACACATTTGTAGACATGTATGTCTGAAATTGTATAGTTACATTTTATTATAAGAGGCAAGCCATACAATGAAAGACATTGTGTATCTGGCTAGATTATGAGATAAAGAATGTAAGTGAAACTTGCCACAGTACAGTAGATGTATCTTCAAAATGTACCTCTTATTCCTAAGTGTGTGAGGGAAACTTTGTCCTTTTGGATTTTGGTTTTTTTTCTTTTGCTGAAGGAGGAGGCTAGGCTTTATTACCAAGATACTGTTTCAGGAAGGCCTGAATGCTGAACCATAGTCAAAGCTGTACTCAATGGTTTCTGCTGATATACAGCTTGCATTGTGTATGTAAATGTGTTACTCATTTTCTGCAACATTTTTCTGTTTTAAAAAGCATTAAACCTGAAAAATTTGTTACTGTTATGCAGGAACCACTTGTGGCTATTTTTGCATTATACATTTTTTATGACTCTTCTCTCTTTTCTGCTGGCCTGCCCAGACAGTATCATTACATACCGCTGCTGAGAAAACTAGAGTATGAGAAGTTGAACTGGGAGAATGTGACAGCCATAGAGGGCATCCAATCTAAATAGGCAAATCATGAAAAGGCTAGAAAGGCAAAAGAACATGGAGAAATTAAGTGAGCTGCAAGATCATGAAGAACACTAGTGAGTAAAACCCAAAGCTTCTGACTTCTGTACATTATTTACAATACTGTTCTGCTTAGACATGTATGACTCTTGCCATGGTGAAGTTCCCCGTGCATAATTTCCTAAATCCAAAACTCAGACAGTTAAGTATCTCAGAATGTGTTTCTTGAGTTCTCATTTTTCTGTTGACACATTTGTTCTCTTCTAGGTAGAAGTTAAACTTGTAAGTGTGTGCACAAACGACAGTGAAAGTTAAGATGTTAAGATGTTATTATGCCTGACCTTTGGAGTAGTAATGTCATTGTCTTTAATGCATATCTCTATTTTGGGAAAAATTTATCTTTGATATGGTCAGAAAGATACTCTGACTGCTCTTATTGGGTGAATGTGAATGTGTAAACTAGAAACTGTGCTTGAATGTGGTATCTCCTTATTGCAATGGTTGCTTAATCCTTTTACTAATGCAGTGTTAAGTTGAAATGATATCTGACATGAAGAATGACTAATATCTTGAGGAAGCTACGCCAGATTTTGTTTTCATATTGTTTCCAAATTATATTTGTGTGAAGGTTTGTTTCAGACATGGTGCACAAATAATAAACTGTATCCTTTGCTTTGTCCAGACCAAACTTTCTCAAGTCTGTTCAGTTTAGATGAAGAAACTTTTTTTTTCTTAAACAATGAAGTACTATACATTCAGTGTACCCACGAATTTTCAGTTCAGATATGATCCTAGTTTAAAAAATGAGAATTTTAACAAAAGTATTATGTCTTGTCTCAGAAGAAGTGTCCTTGTTAAGAAAAGTTAAGACAAGGAATTTCTGTTACAACTGTCATTACTCTGAGCAGTTTTAGCTAGAAAGTGACTTAAAAAATAGGTCAAAATTTCTACAGAAATTAGGAAAAAAGCCAACCCAGAAGAATTCGCTTCATCTTTAAGTCAGATGTAGTCAGAAGGTTCCCAAAGGAATGCAATCAAATGAACTCAGAATAGAAACGAAGAACACAGTGAGTAATATGAATGGAATAAAACAAAATGGTAGGAGAGGAGGTAAGACACATCAGATGAACAATGTACTAAGCAAAACTAAGGGCAAGTAAGAGCAACAGCTGCCCTTGTGGAAAACAGAACAGCAATTGAGCAGTGAGAAATACATTTCTGTCTGATATTTCTTAATAATTAAATTCTTGGAAGGAAGAAGGTTGTGGTAAAGGTACTGAATTAGAAAACCACCAAAATATGTTACAAAAAGAACATATATACTCTTATTGCCTGTGTTTATCATAGACTTTTGCTGATTCTTTTGTGCTTACTGTCGGAAAATTACAGAACAGATAGGTAAGCAGAAATGTCATGAGGTAAGGAAAGAGAGAAGGAAAGGACAGAGGAATTATTTTAGGAAGCAATAGAGAGTGATTTTTTGTGTTTTAGAGCAGAAAATATCTGATGTTGCTAGTCACCCCTGTCTTCCTTTTGCTAGTCTTTGGATGGGGAGTTGACTGTTTTGCATTTCAGATATCCCAATGTAAATATTGCCAATACACAGACAACAGTAAGAGATAAAAGTGTCTTAGCTTGTTGTTTGAGAAGAACATTAAAAGAAATATTGATACATTGCTTATATATGTTGGGGAACACCTCATCACCTCCTTAGAATTATTATTTTGGAAGCAGAGGTTATTTTCTTATCTTTCTCGTGTAACAGGCAGCTGCAGGTAGAACTGTGTAGAAGTTCCACAGCTTAATTCATACATCATGTAAGAAAAAAATTATTTGAAGTTAATACAATAGATCAAACAAGTTTGATTTTCTCACTCCATTTTCTGTTAGACTGTTGCACTTGTTCACATTTTTAGAAACCCTTCAGAACATATATTATTTCTCACTGATTAGTCACAAACATGATAAAATGGCCCTGTTTTAGTAATTAAGCAATTAGCCCACTTTTTTTTTTTTTTTTGTTTGTTTTGTTTTTGTTTTTTGTAATATTTTCAAGATGAAGGGAAATACTGGATGATCTTGAATGAAGAGTAATAACAATTCATTCCAGGACACTAAGATCTTTCACCCTGGCATATATCTACCTCTAGTAGACAGCAGTTTGAAGAAGCTGTCTGCTAAAACCAATTTAAAATGAGACATACACCAATTACAAAGTAAATACTTTCACTTTTGCAGGTGAAATGTTCTCATAAATAACATTCATTGCAGATTAGTGGTCTATAAAGTTTCCAATCCCTCAAAGTGCCTCTAAAATGTTATGTTAAATCATAGGTACTGTGTTACAGTTGTGGTATAGACTGAACTTTTAATACTTGTGAAAATTAACTGGTAGTTACACATATCTCAACACCTTCTTCTAATTCCCAGCTTGCTAGTAGAAGGATAGGGTACTTCTGCAGGTGCCCTATCCTTCACTATACTTTTCTAATTAGAGGAAGCAAAGTACAAATATAGTTTAATTCTTTTTTTGATATATTTTGGTGTAAATCAATCGGTAAACCAGAACTGAGATCACTGCTACCAAAATTTGTCACAAATGCTCCTTAGATGTGCAAGTGATGTTCTAGTACCTCAGTTATTAACCACTCCTCTTGTAGCCTGTTTGATTTAATGATTTGACATTGCAGTTAACAAATACATGTAAATGGTGGCTATGAAATGATGGAAGGATTTGTATAAGATAATTTCAGCCTGGAAATCTAAAGTCCGATTCAAATACCCAAACCAATTTACATATCAGTTCTCTGGCTTGCAATGCCCAGCAAGCAAGCAAGCAAGAAAACTGACACTTGGTTTCTTTCACTGATGTCTTCTTCTAATGTATCCTGACTGGGTAAGGAGGGTGCTAGCTGACACAGGTTGAAGCAACAATTTTTAGCTGCCAACTGTGCTATGACAGATTACTAATAAAAATAACAGGATAACTTGATAGGAATATAATTTTATTTTGAATTTTCTCTCTTATAGAAGATGCATTGCATATTTATTATATATTTCTTATTTTATAATTAAGATTGTGTACAAAATAAAATAAAAAAGAGCAGGAGGATCAGATTCTGATTTCTTGCTGATCTTCTTATGCTTCACCTAGATGTCACTACAAAGGAAAACAGAGAGATTCTGTATACATGTACTTACAACATAATTTGGACTGTGCTTCCGCACACATAACTTAGGTATTCAGTACAAGTCTTCATCTGTCACTGCATTGTGTTATAACTGCAATACCTTCTTTTTCCCTTCTTCAGCATATTAAATGTTTGAACTTGCATAGTCACAATGTCAGAAGTTAGGAAATGGCAGAGTTGAAGCAAAGTACAAACTCTCTCCTACTGTTCATTTGTCTTAAGAGAGGCTTAATTATATTGTTACAATGCCATTCTCTTGCAGAATTTCTAGTTCATTCAGAACACATGCTATTGTAAAAAGTGGATATTTAATACTTCATTTTATCTTTTCAGCAAATATCAGAAAGAATAACAATTAATTTCCTGAGTCTTTTCTATATTGATTATAATATCTGGTTCACAAACATTAATTACATGAGTCAAAACCTCAGGAATATGAAAAGGTGTTTATTCCCATCTTAAAAGCACATACATTGCAAATTTCTCATCACCACATGTAAAGTTTGGAAAGTATATAGTCATTTCCAGTGTCCACTTTTAAATGACTAGACAAGGTTTTTTATACTTTTTTTAGAGAGTTTCTACAATTTTCAGTTGCAGCTGTGACTTTCTCAGCCATTCTTAAAATCAGAACAAGTAATTCAGACACCAGAAGAAAGAAAGATCATATCTGAGAACTTATTTGGAGGAGATTTGGACAACAATATGTAGGAAATTGAAAGAGGCAGCTCCACTTCTCCAGGACAGTATTTGCTTTCTCAATATTTTTCTAGTTAGCTAGTTTATGAAATGACTTTTAAGTTTCTGAGAAAATGAAACCAACGAAGCCTACATCATCTTCAGTCCGTAGCTAGATTCAAAACATTAACTGTCAATGTGAAGGTATAATAAGGTCAAACATTTTGACTTTTTGCAGATAAATTCTTTGTTCTTGAACTCTCACTTGGCAGCTGTTAATTTAAAGTTAAAGAAGGATCCAGAAATTCTATGGTACATTGTGACACTGACATCAGTGTTATTTGATAGAAGAATAAGAACATCCTCCACCATCTGAGTTATCAAAACTAACTGATTTCTAATGTACTTCATCATTTGAATGTGGAGTAGCTGTAAAGACAGTTTCAGTGTATTTTTCCAGTGCTTCCACAAACGCATCTTGATAGATGAACAGCTCAGTTTAGGATTCCTGGTTTCCCTTTAGACTGTGGAGTGTGGCATGCTTCAGTGAACTTTCTTATGTCAACTGCCAACCAGCTTGTGAACTCTTCCATCTGTCCCTGTCTTGTCTCTTTTGTTGCAAATGCACTCATGAAATGATTGGTCATGCCCAGCTGCTCAGTGTGCGTGTGCATGCACAGTCCATTCATCATTAGGAGAGAGATTCAATAAACAGATAAGCAGTTAAATTCCAGCAGGTATCCAGAGATATGTTAAATGATTAAAATGATCCCTTTTTGTTCCCAGGGGTGTATTTGGGATAGTCTTTGCCAGCTCCAGAAAAAGCTAGCACAAAAAAAATATGTCAAGAAAAGGCAAATTGTGCAAACCTAAGAACAATGGGATTATGATGATTTTATAATGAAAGTAATTGGGGAAATCAAGAACAGATACTACATGCCTATCCATGAGTGTACATGGAGTAGGAGGATTAAACTGCTTACAGACAAGCCAAAAAAGTGGAATAAATATTGGAATATTCTTTGGAATTTGTTAAAGTGAAGTACTCTTACTTTGAGATATAGTTTCTTTGCACAAGCTGGAAACAACTATGTAATAACAAGCTAGCTAGAAGTTATACTTTATCCTTTCAAGGAAGTGTAAAGAAGGAAGACATAAAATAGTTGTAATTAAAAACTCCCTGCTTGATCAAATAAACTTTTGTGTATTTTTTCTGACAGAAAAAAAAAGCAACCCCCAAAAAACTACATATTATGTTGATTTGAATTTTTTGTCTGTATTTCTGTTTGACTAACCAGCCAAAACAGCTTTAAGTATTCAGCTGCCTTTCCAAGGAAATTATTTTATTTACATTTTGCCCCAATCTTAATTTCTTTAAACCGTGAAATGAAGTAAATTAAAATGTCAGCAAGGTATGGAAGTAACTTTCTGATGCAACCTTCTTTTTACTTTAAGGCATGTGGAATAAATATGCAACAGAGCATATTTAAACTCTATTAAATAACATTATAGATTCAGTATTCTCTTCAGAATTGTTTCTACTTTGGTACACTCAGGTTCTAATCCCTTTTTGAAAGAGCTGTAATTATTCTACACTCCGCCACCTAATACTACAACTACGTTGTTGTCTGTGCTTGTTTCCAAATTATCCAAGTAATCGTACTGTTTGATTCCGTGCCTAGTTGGACATCATCAACAGATATAACATCCCAATATCTGTTCTTTCTCTGTTGTTATTTTAAACATGCGCATTAAAGATCAAATCTATCCTCATAAAAAATACAATAGCAAACAATATAGCTCCTGAAGATAAATCAAGTCTAAAGAGTAATCCAGTAAAGAGGAAAAAAAACTACTATTTTTTTTTTTTTTTTTTTGTAATATTATAGAATGCGGCAAGGCACACTGAACTCAATTCACTTGTATCATAAAATGCCAAGTAATTGTATCACATACCAAATATAAGTTGATTTGTCTGTTTGTATTTGTGGATGATAAACACTGAACCTCAATTCACTTGTATCATAAAATGCCAAGTAATTGTATCACATACCAAATATAAGTTGATTTGTCTGTTTGTATTTGTGGATGATAAAATACAGCAAGAAACATAAAGCTATGAAGGCAGAAGTTGTAAGTATTGATTCTTCTTGTTTTAAAATTTTTATCCCTTCTGGTTGACAGTTTTGATCAATCTCCATTTTAGGCAGAAGTAACAGCAGAGAATACAAAAGCAGTGTTCCAAGAGAAAGGAGACAGCTCTCTAAAATACATATACTATAGGGCTGTTGGAAGAGCATTTTAGAACAATATTTAGTTCAGGAGGTTTTTAGCTACACAAATTTCAGTGCTATATGAAAGAATTGATCTTATTTTTTATGTAGTATTTAATGCTTCATATTAATTTCTTTCAGAATGATAACAGAAAGGCTGTGGGTGTCTATGCAAGCAGAGTGTGTATATTGCTCATATCAGGTAATCACAGCACTAGGACCTTGAAACACTTCAAGTTCTTTGTGTTTCTCTGCAGAGTATAGGGTGAACAAAAAAGGGCAGTATACACAGGAATTAAGTTCAATAAGCTATAAACTCCACCATTCTGGATCCTGTAGTTGTTCTAGACAGATGTATTGCTAAGTCTTGCTGATGTTAGCCTTTATAAAATTTTGAATTCATTTTGCAATGTTCTAACTTTGTATTCACTGCACAGCCTCTCAAGACAGCCTGTTCCATTGCTTCATTGTGTTCACTGTGAAAAATTTTGTCATGAAGAAACAAAAGTTGTGTATTTTGATGCACGAAAGCAACATGATCGAAAAAGCCAAAGTCCTTCATTTTGGTGTGTGCAGGTTCAGCTTTCTCATCTTATGCATAATATTTCAGGATGGTCCTGGCCAGGGAAACAGGCCTAGAGGAATTAAAATACATTTAAAAAAAATAAATCACCTTCTAATGCCCATACCTTACAATTGCAAAGAATGGGATCGTTAATCATAGGTGTATAAAAGTGAAGAAAATGAAAATCCCAGAGCTTTCTCACACCTTCTGTTTAGTCTATTTTTTTTTAATTTTTTTTTTCAGTTATCTGAAACAAGATTGAAATTTGTATAAATAATGCTTTGGAAGCACCACAGATCATGGAAGACCATGCATCCAGTGGTAACCTTACTTCACCAGAAAAGTATGTTTACAGCAGACTAGATAAGTAGTTTGCTATATCTGGTATTATTACTCTAGTATGGTGAAGTGCTAAAAAGCTTTGGTTTCTTCCAAGCATATTGTTTAAGTGTGTCCTGAGAGAATAAACAGTGACTAATACTTGAACATTGGTGTCTTTCTTCATATATGTATATTTTCTTTTACTTTCAAAGATTTTATTCTTCACAAGCAGATTTGGAATATGTCATGATGCATATAAAACAGGGTTGCTGTAAATCTAAGCGCTGTACGCAGAAGAAGCGATCCTGTTGCCTACAGCGATTGGGCACTGTGCTGGCCGTTAGAGTAACGTTACCAATTAGACCAGTTATCCACAAGATGGTGTACTAACACTAACAACAGGCATCAATTTTTCAGGTAAATCTCTTCTGAACTGAGGGGATCAGAAAGAATCCTTTCTACTGCCTATGCAAAACATTTATTGTGCTCAAATTTGCACCAGTATCTTCCAGAAAATATATTGCTGACGTCTCCTGTGAAATGTTACTGCCTCCTCCACCCTTCTATTCATGTAGCTCTCTGTTGACTTCCAATAGCTACAGTAAATACAAAAATTGTCTCTTTCAAATCCTGGAGCACTTGCTTTTCTACTCAAAGATGTTTAATGACCTTGGATGTCACAAAGAAACCCCATTTTGTAGTTGGTACTAAAAGCCTTAGGCAGTGAATATATGTTAGTGAGTTTTTTTGAAATTCTTTTTCCTGATATTCCATACAGGACATATGAGCACACTATAGTGACAAAGGTGGTCACATCCTGGGTCTTGTAGTAATCCATTGGTGTTTCCTACAACCATGTGGGATAGCCCCAGACATTCACATTTCTGTACTGTTCCTGCACCGGAGTTTGTTCAGATCACAGGACTGTGTCTGAATTTTCTTACTTCCTGCAGATAAAGATATCATATTAGATACAATTATTGTTGAGAAGATCTTCAGAGTATTAAATTTTAATATCAATGGAAGCATCATTCTGTCAAGGAAGCCTATATATATATGGATCGTTTTTTTATTTAGCATCTTTAAACATGCTAAATATATATGGGAAAAAAGATGTATTCAAACCTGGAGCTTCAGGATAAATATATGAAGTGTAAATCATTATTTATCCTTATTCATGCTGTAAGTTGTACCTGTGTTCATCAGACTATATTTATAATCCAACACAAAAATAACTTTATCCAGAAAAATTAGGCCATGATCTAGTTTTAATAATATGTTTAGTTTTTAGGACTTAATCTCTGCATAGCATTAAACTAAGTTTAGAACATTTGGTGGTTTAAGATCTTAAAGCTCTTTTAAACAATTTCCATTTTCACATCTTCACAAGTTTTGCTGAAATCATGGAGCACTAGACTCTGATACTCACAGAATATCTTTGGCAGTGTTTTTTTTTCTAAAATGATTGTCAACTATTTCAGTAATTGAACTACATGAAATTCAGCATGCTGTCCACTTTTGTGCTGTTTAATTCCATGCTACACCAATACTTTAGACAATAATGACAAAAAATCAGTTTCTGTGAGTCAGATTTTACTTTGAAATGTTCTCTGCTGAAGCAGACAAAATTATGAGGTGCTTGGATAACATACAAACAATATTTAGACTATCTCACTCCTTAACAAGGGTGCAAATATATACTTTCTGTTAGTGAAATGGACCAGAAATATTGTGCTTGGTGCTGTGCAGCCATTGTCCTTCACAGATGATAAACAAATCAGTTGGCCATAAGTCATAAGAGACTGTAGTAATCTCCTCAGGAAAAGGCTGGCTCTATAACTGAGTGGCTGCAGTTCACCCTGCAGCTGTGACATTGTTGCATCCAGTAATGTGAATGTGTGGACCTGGTGCCGCCTGATGTCCACAGCCAAGCAGGAGACTTTTTTCCACCACTGAAGTTCTAGGAATAAGCATTATTCTGCATTATTATCAAAACAGAATTATCTAGTGCACTTTCATAGAAAAGTTTGTAACTGTTATACCCACCCTAATAAAGCCAGTGAATCACTTAAATTCCTGAAGATGGCTATTTCTAAATGAAGAAATTTATAAGGCTAATCAATGATGTCTCAGTAAAGATAGGTGTATTATAGATAATTTATATGTTGTTTATATGGTGTTCCAAGCTGTGTAAATCCCCCCTCTGGTGGATTTGCAAACTCGATGTGCAAGTGAAATTGAAGACAAGCAGATCCTACAGCAAGCAAGTCTCAGAGCAGACTCTTCACTTACAATGCTGCTATCCATTGTTTTTTATGATGCTGAAAATGAATGTAAAGCATCATTGTCAAAAAGCTTCAGCTCCTTCTCTATTAATCTAATGCTTTAGGAATACAATTTTCTTTAAGATTTTCCTCTTCTCTCTTTTCCTCTCCTGTCCTCTCCTCTGCTCTGCTCTCCATTCTATTCTTGGACTGGAATGATTCCCTATGTTCATATAAAAGAATATGTACTTTTGGGAGTAAAAATTGACAAGATTAAAAAAAATAGCTGCATAAATTATATAAATCCTTTAATCCACATGCTACCCTAGATTTTTTTTTCTTCAGTAATATGTCTTGAAAATGGCTTCCTGACATTTAAGCATTTTCTATTGACTTTAGAAGGAAGAAGACAAACACTGCTGCTTCAATAAATCAGTCAGCTGCAGTTCCTGTTCTAAGACAAATCCAGCAAGAAAACTAAGCACCAAATTTCTCTACATGAATACTAAAAAGCCAACCAAAACCAAACCAAGAGAAAGCCATGCAAGTATACATCATTAGAGCATTGCATGATGCAAAGTGTCTTGAGAAAATATTAGAAGCATTATATGTCGTGATTCCATTGAAGTAAAATATCACTATCACATTTATCTCTTTTGATGAGAGACTTTAATGCCTGCACTAAAAGCGATGCCTTTGAGACTGCACTTCAAAAGAAAAGGGAAAATGGACTTTAAACCAGTGCCTTGGCTTTGGGATGAACTGTTGATACGGTGCTGCACTGCACGTCTCTCCTGTTGAATGCTGTAATAGTAATTCTGTGTCAGCTACTCAGTAAGTACTGAATTTATTGTAAGAAAGGGGAGAAAAAGTTATAAACATGTAGTGAGCAACATGACTAAGTTACTAATAGTTAGCTGCTCTGGTCACCAAAAGGCTGCTTTCCTGCTCAAGCTGGAAGAAAAAAAACAACATCAGACTTCTATAGCAAGAAGGAACATTGTCTGGAAAAGAGTTTCTTCCTGCAATACCTTCAATGGATTTTAATCCTTTCTCTTTTTCTTTCACTGGATTTTGCTGACTACCTATTCATCCCCTTAAATAATGTAATGGCTATGGTCATGATTTAGAGCTACTGCTTCTATTTTCACAGCACAGTGACTAGCAAAAATAAATAAATGCATGGAGACTGATGAATTTACTGCCTATGTTCCTGGTAAAGCAGAAAATGAACTGAAAATTGGTGAAGAAGGAAAAATTATAGTAAATTATTTCAAAGTAGGACTGCAAGTTAATTTTAAAAGATTTCTCTAATCTGTAGCCTTAATTAGTATCTTAAAAACTAGTGCTGTCAATATTTGGGGCTGTTTAATCTCAGGTTTTGACAATGTTCCACATGCAAGCACTAAACAAGAAGATTTTCTTTGATATTTAAATTTTGTAGCTCAGGTACTTGATTAATAATTCCCAAAATCTTGGCTATCTATCTGCTCAGTCATGTTGACTATGCTTATATGCTCCAAACATTTCAGTAAAATCTCAGACATCTTCCGTCAAGATATTTTAGGCATCCTGGTATTAAATTTTCTGTGTAATTTTCTTTCACTTTTTATTCCCTACAGTAGAAGAATTCTAAATCCAAATACCAGGTAATAAAATGTTTTGAATAGAAGACATTACATTTATATTTTACTTTATCATAACTTTTTCTATAGGGAAGACTATTTTTACTCATTTTGTCAGTCCTTCTGGAACAGTCCATAAAGAAATCATACAGACAGTGTTCGGTGTATGACTTTGTATGAATAACAGACTTTCTTAGAACATGTTTGTCTTATTCTCTGCTGGGTCAAAATCAGCTGGGGAACAAGACGTCTATTTTAATTTTATGAATATGTATCACAGTATCACAGTATGTTAGAGATTGGAAGGGACCTCCAAAGATCATCTAGTCCAATCCCCCTGCCGGAGCAGGAACACCTAAATGAGGTTACACAGGAATGTGTCCAGGCGGGTTTTGAATGTCTCCAGAGAAGGAGACTCCACAACCTCCCTGGGCAGCCTGTTCCAGTGTTCCGTCACCCTCACTGAGAAGAAGTTTCTTCTCAAGTTTAAGTGGAACCTCTTGTGTTCCAGTTTATACCCATTACCCCTTGTCCTATCATTGTTTGCCACTGAGAAGAGCCTGGCTCCATCCTCGTGACACTCCCCGTTTATGTATTTATATACACTAATAAGGTCCCCCCGCAGTCTCCTCTTCTCCAAACTATAGAGACCCAGCTCCCTCAGCCTTTCCTCATAAGGGAGATGCTCCACTCCCTTAATCATCTTAGTTGCCCTGCGCTGGACTCTCTCCAGCAGGTCCCTGTCCTTCTTGAACTGAGGGGCCCAGAATTGGACACAATATTCCAGATGCGGTCTCACCAGGGCAGAGTAGAGGGGGAGGAGGACCTCTCTCGACCTACTGACCACCCCCCTTCTAATACACCCCAGGATGCCATTGACCTTCCTGGCCACAAGGGCACAGTGCTGGTCATCCTGCCGTCCACTAGGACCCCCAGGTCCCTCTCCCCTATACTACTCTCTAACAGGTCGTTCCCCAACCTATACTGGAATCTGGGGTTGTTCCTGCCCAGATGCAGGACTCTACACTTTCCCTTGTTATATTTCATCAAGTTACTCCCTGCCCAACTCTCCAGCCTGTCCAGGTCTCGCTGGATGGCAGCACAGCCTTCTGGCGTGTAAGCCACTCCTCCCAGCTTAGTGTCATCAGCAAACTTGCTGACAGTACACTCAATTCCCTCATCTAAATCGTTGATGAATATATTAAATAATACTGGTCCCAGCATTGACCCTTGAGGCACTCCACTAGATACAGGCCTCCAACTAGACTCCGCCCCATTGACCACAACTCTCTGGCTTCTCTCCTTCAGCCAGTTCACAGTCCACCTCACTACCTGATCATCCAGACCACACTTCCTTAATTTAGCTATGAGGATGCTGTGAGAGACTGTGTCAAATGCTTTGCTGAAGTCAAGGTAGACCACGTCCACCACTCTGCCATCATCCATCCACAATGTTATTTCCTCATAAAAGGCTATGAGGTTGGTCAAGCATGACTTCCCCTTGGTAAAGCCATGTTGACTGCCCCTCATGACCCTCTTATCCTTGACATGCCTTAAGATGGCACCAAAGATAAGGTGTTCCATCACTTTCCCAGGGATGGAGGTGAGGCTGACCGGTCTATAGCTACCCGGGTTCTCCCTCTTGCCCTTTTTGAAGACTGGAGTGACATTTGCTTTCCTCCAGTCCTCAGGCACCTCTCCCGTTTCCCAAGACTTGGTAAAGATGATGGAGAGTGGTCTAGCAATGACTTCTGCCAGTTCCCTCCGCACCCGCGGGTGCATCCCATCTGGACCCATGGATTTATGGATGTCCAGATTGCTCAACTGGTCTCTAACCCATTCCTCATCGACTAAGGCAAACTGCTCCAGTGACCTGACTTCATCTGAGGTCTCAGAACCTCAGAAACCTCCTGCAGAGTAGACTGAGACAAAGAAGGCATTCAATAACTCTGCCATCTCAGTATCTTCTGTCACCAGGGTACCCACCCCATTCACCAGTGGGCCTACCTTGCCTCTGGTGTTAGTTTTATCAGCCATGAAAAAGCTCTTTCTGCTGTCCTTGACCCCTCTGGCCAGATTTAATTCTAAGGAGGCCTTAGCCATCCTAGCTGCCTTCCTACATCCTCTAGCAGCAGCCTTATATTCCTCCCAAGTGGCCAGCCCCTCCTTCCATGACCTGTAAACTCTGCTCTTCCACTTGAGCATACCCAGCAGTTCCTTATTTAGCCACGCAGGTCTCCTGGCCCTCTTCCTTGACTTCCTACGTGTCGGGATGCTCTGATCTTGAGCTTGGAATAAGCAATTCTTGAATGTCAACCAACTATCTTGGGCCCCTTTACCTTCAAGCAGCCTTGCCCGTGGGATTTCCCCTAGCAATTGCTTGAAAAGGCCAAAGTTTGCCTTGCTGAAGTCCAGGGTTGCAATTCTGCTTGCTATTGTACTGGTCCTACCACACAAGATCCTGAATTCCACCATCTCGTGGTCACTGCAACCAAGGCAGCCCTCAACCTTTACTGCTTCTACCAGCCCCTCCTTGTTAGTGAGGATGAGATCCAGCAACGCTCCTCTCCTGGTTGGCTCATCCACCATTTGCATGAGGAAGTTATCATCCATACACTGGAGGAACCTCCTGGACTGTGGCTGGGTTGCTGAGTAGTCCTTCCAGCAAACATCAGGGAAGTTAAAATCCCCCACGACGACCACGGCCTGTGACTGTGAGGCTGCTCTCAGCTGCCTGTAGAAGGCCTCATCAACTTCCTCACCCTGATCTGGTGGCCTGTAACAGACACCCACAACAGTATCACCCCTGCCATCCTGCCCCTTAATTCTCATCCACAGACTCTCAACTCGCTCGTCCCCTGTCCCTGGACAGAGCTCAGTACATTGCAGCTGCTCTCGCACATAAAGAGCAACCCCACCACCCCGCCTGGCTGGCCTGTCTTTCCTGAAAAGGACATAGCCCTCCATGACTATATTCCAGTCATGCGAGCTGTCCCACCACGTCTCTGTAATTGCCACCAGATCATAATCTCCTGACTTAACACAGGTCTCCAACTCCTCCTGCTTATTTCCCATGCTGCACGCATTGGTGTACAGGCATTTCAGGGAGGGAGCTGAGCTCACCGATTTCACCCTAGGATTATAGGAGGCCTCCCAGTCTTCATCAATCCTAGAGTGCTGCCCCACTGGGGCAAGCCCAGCTACAACCCCATCCCCCTTCGAATCTAGTTTAAAGCTCTCCAAATGAGCCCTGCTAATTCATGCCCCAGCATCCTTTTGCCTCTGTGAGATAAACTTTTCCCACGTGCCATTATCCAGACTGGAGCCTTATAAAACCAGCTGTTATCAAAGAACCCAAAGCCCTGCCTAAAGCACCAGTCTTGAAACCAATTGTTTACGGACTGAATTTTCCCATTCAGTCCCACATCATCACCGGAAGATGGAAGAAGTGAGGAGAAGATCACTTGAGCCCCAGACTCTTTCACCATCCGCCCCAAGGCCCTGTAGTCTTTCTTCATCCCCCTCAGACTGCGGGAAGCAGCTTCCCCCCCACCTGTCTGGAAGACCAGCAGCGGGTAGTAGTCTGTCGGGTGCACCAGGCTGGGGAGCGCCTTGGTGATATCCCTGATCCGGGCTCCAGGCAGACTACACACTTCCCTATGATGAGGGTCAACTCTGCATATCGGGCCCTCTGTTCCTCTCAGAAGGGAATCGCCTACAACAATGATTTTTCTTTCTTTCTTATCAGAGGCAGTCTTGAGGTGCGAAGTCGACCGCCTTTTCCTATGTGACCTTGAAGTCTGGCCTTGCACCACATCCTCACCTACCTCTCCATCAAGATCCAGGGCCTCAAACCTATTACTGAGGGGCACCTGGGGAAGCAGGGCAGGAAGGGAGGAGGGTTGCCCACGGTTCCGAACTGGAACTCGCTTCCAGCCCTCATCGTCTTTTTGGTCCCCTACCTCTGCGCGACAGCTACAGGGCAGGGGCTGTCTCGGGCCATCCCCCTCTGTCTGTAATAGCTATATTTTTACTGTAGAATATATTTTAGTATTGTAACATTAAAAAGAGAAGTAACTCCTTGAAAAATGCAGTTGTTGAGCTGCTATGGATTTGGGTCTCCTGACTTGTGGAGTTGACTTTCACTTCGTGACTCAAACTTTCACTTCATCTGGATCACTGATGAGGCTCTCTCACTTAAGTGTAGCACGCTGTTTCCATATCTGTGAAAACTGTAGAAATGGAAAAGATGAATTAGATCATAAACAATAAAGTCAAGTATTTCTTCTTGTGCTTTCTCACTTCTCATGATTTCTCACTTTGTCTTGACATTTAGGTTCCCATTTGACACAAAAAGCTCTTGACCAACTGTTTCTAACATTGCTAAAATAAGAAAATTATCACTCAGAAGAAAAATATAATTCTAACCTACCCTGATTGCCTGTACCTCTTAGGCTGTGCGCTAGGGAGAGCGCAGTTACCTCTGCCACAGGGCTTGGCTTACAGCCTGCCCTGGAGTGGTGAAGCCTCATGACCTTGAGGGAGCCTGCTGAGAAAGAGCTGTGGGGCAAAAATGTGTGCGGAACCTCCCTGGGGCCCCCGTGCCTTCATTCAGAAGATGCATTTCAGCTCAGGCCTTCAACTTTTTCCTGTTTGTTCCCAGTCTTGTGCCTTGCTGACCCTGACCTGCTGACTTGGGATCCTGGCTTGGCCTTGGGCCTCTCCCTTGACTGAGGCTGGTGTGGTGGTCACAGGTCCCTTGGCTGCCCCTGATCATAGTCCTGACATTGCACTACTCTTCTTATTGGGGTGCAGTGGGACCATGCCTCTTTGTGAGGGCACAGGTTTCTACCCTCATCTCCATCTTCTGCCTGCCCAGTAGATGGTCCTACTGGACTCTCCTTGGGTCTTCCCATGTAAGGTGGAACCATGCTGGTTTATTTTAAGGAGCTCGTTCATTGCTGCAAGGGACAGTTCTGCAATTTATGTGGAAAGGTCAAGACTCTGTTAAATGTAACACACCTCAGATCTCATTTTTATAATTTCTCTTTTATTGGTAATTTCTTTTATCTCTTCATCCTGTGGTAGAAAAAAAAAAATAATTTGGAAAAACAATAATTTGAAAGTTGCTTGAATTTCTAAAGTCATATGTACTTGCTTGACTTTGAAATGTTAGTATAAATTTTAAGAAGTTATTAAAAACGTTCGTTCAATGAGATCTATCAGAGGCAGATCAGGTGCTTCTCCAAGGGTCTGTTGCTCTTTCAAGTGTGCTTCAGAAGCTCAGATTAACAGCTAGATCCTGAGGAAAGAATTCAAAAGGTAAAGTCACTGTATTTTTTCTTTCTTTTTTTCTTTTATATTTTTTTCTTTCTGTTGCTTAAGGTTGTGCACTTCCCCCCTTTGTCAGGTGACTTTCTTCACAGCTGTAACTTATAATGAACTTTTTTTCTTTGTGTTGGTAAATTGCAGTTGCTCTGCCTTTAGAAGAAGAAAAATTCTCATAACTTATTAGTCACAGAAATTTGTTTTTATTTTTAGATTACAGACATGCTTCTTTAAGTGTAGGGTGCAGATTTTCTTCTAGTGGGTTAAGGCTGGAAAGCAGTGAACAAGCTGCACTCTAAAGTGTTTTTATACTGCACTTAATTCTGAAAGAAACTACTAAGTTGTTATTTGTTTCCTTCTTTATTTGTACTAAGTGGCTATAATGTGTTCCCAACTTTTTTTGTCTGCTTTTTAAAATGTCTTCAAAACTTTAAAGTAAATCTCATCTAAATAGGTTTTGTATCTATTACCTCTATGTCATAAGCTATGTCCATGACGATAGATGTGTAATAAAGTGATGTAATTCATAGCTCATAGCTTTCTTGAATAAAAACAATAAATACCGAAGTCCAGTAACCTTTATAATCATTGTTGTTACCTTTAGGCATGAATATATTTCTGTTAGAAATCTGCATTTTGTTTAAAAGATTTTATTAATTTAATTAACAGCCTTAAGACATGTTGTTTTTTCACCAAGGGTCTGATTCTGTGAAGTATTTAAAGACTCTTATCTCCAATGAAATTTGTAACAGCAGGTAGTCTTTATGAATGCAGATTGGGAATAAATGTTCTGAAAAATGGATCTTAGCTATGCAACATTCTAGTCATTCAGAAGGGATGGAGTATCTACATGTGGGAACTACATATTTATTGTGATAATCAGTCCCCAGAGCTCTGGGAAATCTGGCAACTGGATCATTTCAGAAAGTTGCAGAAGGTCAAGAGTGTTTTGAAGTATACGCAGAGTACTATCCATAGCTGAAGAGATGAGAGCAAAGGGCTAAAAAGAGTGAAGCCTTAGACATGTCTGTGACTGTGGCACCAAACGGGCAGTTGGAAGATGCATAATCAGAAGCGAAATGTTGAAACACATGGAAAAGTTGGAGAAGCTTCAAAAAGAAAAGGAGAAAAGAGAAGCACAGAGTCATAAGACAAGAGTGAATTTATGAAGTAAATAAGCATAGCATTTTTTCTTTTATGTGTAAGACTAAAGAATATTGCATTTGCTGCTTAAGAGAACATCAAGCATCTGATTATCGTACTTTCTCTACTTGCACTATGAAATACAATTTCCGTTTTACATGCATGTAACCATTATGTTCCAAAACCTACTAAAGTCAATGAACCTTCTCCCATCTCATTACCTGGATTATTGTTTGCATTCAAGAACTGCAAATCTTCTTGTTAAACTATGCTTTTAATTAGAAAACATAAGTCATCCACAGAGAGAACAGATATGTTATCTTGTGATGTACTTGGCATATGCATATATATGGTTTTTATTTGTCAATGATCCACAGCTATAATTTGTTTTTCAGGGTATTGCAAGTTAAAGTGATCGTGGGTATTATGATATTATAAGAAGTTAATAGGGGAAAAGGGTAATATGTTGTAAGTTATAAATAATTCATCTAGCTATGCTTGAAGTAGTCTTTCTGGAGCTTCAGAAGCTTTCTATTTCTGCCAAGGCAAAAGTGTTATCCATTAAAAACCAGAAGCACAATTAAATGCAGCAGCTCTTTTAAGGATTAAGGCTTTTGACCATTCATGTTTAGGGCAGTGAAATAAAACCAAATGGATAACGTGGAGCAAATGATCTAAATTAAGCTTTTAATATTCAAGTGCTTTTGGGATGAGACTAATATGCCTCAGAAGAAAATCAGGTGGTTTAGATTAAATTTCAGCTGAGTAACCCTCTAAATGTAAATTCTAAATCTAAATTTTGTTTTATACTGTAGGTGCCTCTTAGAATAAGGAATTAAGAAAGGAACACAGTAGCTCAGAGGCACTGCAATTAGAATACCTACTTCCTGCTTCTACCCTCCCTCATCAGCAAATATGTTACCTTCAGGCTGTTTTCATATTTTGCTCTATCCATTTTGCATGAATGCATTTCATCCTGGACTTCCATTGCAACTATAATGCTGCCCTTACACACTCATCTTGTGCCTTTCATTGCATAATTTGTGCTCTGTTCACCATCAAGTAATGAAATGGGCTACTGCAGCTGCTGCTGGTAACACAGAGAACTGTGGCTGAAAGCACAGGTTAGAAATCTGGTTTTGCTCTCTTGCTGTATTTAGGATGACAGTAGTTGTGGAATACACTTTAATGGCATCTTAACATGGAAAACAAAGGCAGTCACAAATATTATGAGACAGACGACCATTTGTAAATATATTTCTGGAAATGATTTGCATTTACAATTTCAATTACTTTTAATTGCTGTAGAAAATAGTGACTTTAAAAGTGAAGGTCTGGAGAACAAACAACAGCCTGACAGTTCTGTTAGCTTCAGCTTTATCTCCTTTAACTCATGTGCTTACGTACTGTCCTATCAATTAGCTGCTTTCTTTATAAACTTTCTTCAGTGCATTTAAAGCTATAAAGTCTAGATGCCAAGGGCAAATAACTCATTAAATAAGATTTAAATTCTAAAGTTATTCAGATGTCCTTTGTGGTGTCACATGATAAATTGCAGTATTTAAGTGATTGTGGGTTTTGTAATGCAGATTTACAAAACCAAACAAGCCTAATGTCCCCAAGAAATACTTCAACAATTTTAAAATATAATGTCCTTAAATTGTGAGTAGTATGGGCATGAAAATAATATAAAACAGATGCCTGTAATTTCTTCAGATTTTTACTTGACAGCACAGTCTCAGGATCCTATGTCATTTACCTTTTGTAAGTATCAAGTGACTTAATGTACTAGCTGAAACAACTTGGGTTTGTCAAATTGATAACAACAATTGTATAATTTGCTTTCTTTTGTGAAGGTCTATTACAATAATCCATTCACAGTGCAATTCTGTATGCTCAAAATTGCTTAGAAATACCAGACTAAGAAGTGTGCATACCATGCTAACTACAAACCTTAATTCTAACTTGGAAATGCTGTTTGGATTTTTCCAGTTCATCAGCCAATTTTAAGTCAGCAAACCATGTCATTTCATCTGTTGTATTCTTGGCACATGCTAATGATGAATGTGAAAGGTTATCTTTCTCCCTTTTTGAATAAATAGGAAAATGCTATAAGAAGCAGGTGAACTGATTATAGTACTTATAGTAGGGACTGAGTCTGTGGGAACAACAGCAACATCATATTATAAACAGACTTCCTTTTTTATTCCCTCTTCTGCAATCAGATTTATACATTATGAAATACAGGCGAAGAAAAAATTGCAATTAGCCACAAATGTGCATACGGATAGGAGATGGAAAAAGTCTAGTAGATGGAAAACAAAAACATGGTATGGTAAAAACTAACCTCCAGTTTACCCTATTGGGGAAGACCATTACAAGATATGTATCAACAGCCCCAGCCAATCCCGTCCCCTTTTTAGTCAAGAAAACATTTGCAAATCTTTGTTGATTTGAAATGGAAAATATGATTGTGGGTAGGAGAGATGTTCATGTGAGTACTGGGTCCAACTCTGGAGCCTGCAGCACAAGAATGACATGACCTGTTGAAGCGAGACCAGAGGAGTGGCACAAAGATGTGGAGCACAAAGAGCTGGAGCACCTCCTGTATGAAGACAGACTGAGAGAGTTGGGTTTGTTCAGCCTGGAGAAAAGAAGGCCGTAGGGAGACCTTATTGCAGCCTTGCAGTACCTAATGAGGGCTTATAAACCCAACTATCTCAGCCTTTTCTCATAACAGAGGTGCTCCAGCTTTCCGACGATTTTGGCCCTCCTCTGGACCCTTTCCAACATGTCCATGCCTTTTCTGCTTTGAAGACTCCAGAGTTGAAAGCAGTACTCCAGGTGAGGTCTCACAAAAGCACAATAGAGGGGTTCCTTCTTTGTCTGAAGGGTATACTCATCCATAGGTGTACAGATTTGATAAATCTTTAAAAGAGAGCCTGTCACTTATAGTCTACATCATAAGAAACCTGTCTTAATACCATAAAATTAGATTTGGTTGTCCTTTACTTCTCATTTAAAACTGAAAACTCTGTCAAACTCATTGGAATTGTTTCTACTATAGTATGGCATTAGCACAAAGACAAAAGTGCTCAAAAAAAAAAAAAAATCAAAAAAAAAATCAAAATACTCCCAAGAAAGCCCCCTTATTTTTTAATTGTATTATTGTGACAGTTTGTGTTTGGTACAAACCTGTATGGGATATCACTTTTATTTGATGATTCAACCTATGCAAAGATTTTAAGAGAGTATGTATATATTTAGAATTGTAGGAGTATATATAGGCTATTAATGTGTTAGCCAAAGTTTTAAAATATTTTGTCTTTTAAGGTATCATTTTAATGTTGGAAGGCCTGGTACTCAAGACTGTTTTTAGACAGCACATTTCAATGTGTGAAGCATGGTAAGAGGGCTCAGAATGTCTCTTTTTTATTTAGAGGCTTGATAACTCATTTCTGTTCCACCTTTCACAGTTTGCCTGTCTTGCCTATCTACATTATAAAATCTTTAACATGAAAACTGTCTCTTAGTATTCCGAATTTCAGTTGAAGGTATAAAATCATATGGCAGAATCAGATTTTGTCTAGCAGATCAGTGGTGCAATTAAAATGGACGGTGTGTGATTGCTGGTTAAAATGAGATACCAGGAAAATTATGTGTGCAGTGGGACTCTGGTCTCACTGATTTTGTATGTTTGCATGAAGGGAGTGATTATACAGGCGTTCTTTTTCTGCAGCTATCTCTTGCAAGATTTTCTACACTCTGCTAAGGGTTCACTGACTTAATTGAGTAATTTTTTTTGTGCTCAGAGACAAGTATCTTTGCAAGTAGAGTGGAAGAATGTTTTTGTCAGAATTTGCTTTGTGAGCAAGACTTATGTGCCTTGAAATCTGCTTATCTACAAAAGAGATAATTCTTCTGGATTTATAACTATTCATTCTATTTTCCTCTCAGTAAATATAAAAATTTATTCCTCCTGAAATGCTTTGTTTTTAGGCTTTAAAATAGCGAGAGGTGGAAAGAATGTATTTCAAGTACGAAAGATATGTGAGCAAATAAAGGTGCACTGCAAGTGTATTTTGTATACCATTTTTGTAATTTAGAAATTATAATACGGAAATGTAACAACAAACCCCATCAAACCCAACTTCTGTCATGTACAAAATATGAATTAATATGGTAGATAATCTATGTGCATAATAAAAGTCAGGCTTATCCTGATGGTATGCCAGCTGAACCCAGCTATTTCTGTGATAATGTTTATCTCCACGTGCTTTCAGTTTTGCTTCACTTTGCTCTCTCATTCCTGAAAGAAATAATTCAAAATTATTGCAATCACGTTCTAAACCACAGAATGCAAGAAAATCTGGCAATACTTGACTGCTGTCCAAATCTTGTCTGTAAGCCATGGTTAAAATATTATGGTGTTCAGTAGCCTGTTTACTCAGCTGAGTGTGTGATAAAAACATTGCTGAGAAATGCTAGCAGGTAAAGTATTAAAAGATGCAAGTTTGAGTTCAGGCTGGTACTTATGGGAAGTATTAACCTGCAAGTGTTGTTAGAGATTCCCCTCAACTTTGAGTTGAGTTTTCTGGCCACAGAAATATGTTTGCAGCTTAGTTAATAAAGTCATGGTGGCCTTTTCATATTTCTATGTAGAAACAAGTATTCATGTAAAGTTGAGGTCTTAGTGGTATGCTTTTGTAGTGGAAAGGTAGAGAAGGTGCATTTAGTGACAAAGTATGATAAATTCAACTCTGTCAAATTCAGTTTACTGCATTGCACTTTTTCTGGATGCTAGTATGACCCTTAGATGTAAAATAAATATAAATCCAATTTAAATATAAGCCTCTCTGCAAAGAGGTAGAAATGTCTGGAAACTGTTTAAAATGCTTTGCTGGAAGGCTGCTGGTCCTTCTGTCACAGATTACTAGTTTTAATTTGTTCTACTGGCATATATTCTCTCCAGAATTTACAACAGTGGAGACCCATGCATCTCTTGGCCTTTCTTCTTAGTTTATTTTTTTTTCCTATTCTCTCTAAAATCTGTTCTTCTCCTACTCCACATCATCCCTTCCTTCTTAGGGGTAGAAGAAATCCGTACACAGTGCAGCAGGCAATAATGCTGTCTGCATATCTTCTAGTTCTGATCTTTAGCGTCCACTGCAAAAGTAGCATTTTAGTCAAATTCTCTTTTAGGAAGAACAATATGAAACAAAAAGAAATTTATAAATATTAAAATATTTTACACAAAGATGGATAAATTAAGTTTTTTTCCCTTCTTTAAGTAGAGCATAAGCCCTCCAGAGCTGACATGTATTTGAGAAAATTATTCATATGGGTAAAATGTATATATTAAACTGGCTTTCAGGACACATTAATGTGTAATTACCCTTATCACTTGCTAGATAGTAGATAGTAAAACGTTTTTGTTTTCCAGAACTTTTCAGATCACAATCACTTTTAATGTATGGTGGCTCTGTATTATATCTCTAGCTTTTAGCCTGTTTCTTGTAATAAAAATCTAAAGAAGAAATAAACAAACTTTAAAAATGTGTTTCCAGTTGAAATCAAGCTTATTATTCATACTATAAATCATCTCAACTGACGAATGTTGTCTGTGTTCTGCTCTCCTTTTTAGACATGGCTTGTTTCTGATCAATGGACTAATTAACTTTGAGTTTGACTCATCTATAAATGAGCAAAGGTCCAACCTCAGAACCCACCTTAAAGGGCTTCAAAGGTCTTTCTATTTTTCTCCTTAAATTGCAAACCATTAGCTTTTCATCTCATACATTTATTTTTTTAGTCCACCCAGTCTTATACGTTTTCCTACAGAGAAAATTTCCACCAGCAAAATGCCAGCTGTTGTTCAAGCCTTAATGCATTTTCTTTCATGCTGATAATCAACGTAATCAAACTCTGCCTTCTTCCATCACTTATTAGTACCTGTTTCCTGCTTAAATTGGTAGATGCGTTCCATCAAATTGGGAAACTCAAGTTGCAGGTAAAAAGAGGTCAATTTTCCATCTTATCCCATTTTGCAATTCCTGGATGTTACTTCATAACTAATGTAATAATCTCATGTGCGCTCATGGTGAGACCTGTTTCATCAATAATATGTATTTTTGATTCTAATCCTTTTAAATTCACTACAAGTCTCCAAATAGCTTGTCCATGACTCTAGTTGCCTAGTTTGGCCTGTTTCTGAGTGAAGAAGGGGCCTCATCTGATCCCACAGCATGCCCCACCTGATCTCCTGGAGAAAGCAGATGGCTTCAAACTTGAAGCTCAGCTGTCCAGCTGCCAATTCTTCCTGCTTGTGGTCTCAATGCATGGGAGGGTCCTGGCAGATCCAGCTAGCAACCTTTTTGTGATCTAATGTTGCTACCCCATGAACACCAAAGTTAATGTGCACTTCCAGCCATATTTAGCAATCCATTAGAAAGTCAAGCAGAAAACAGTTTGATTTCTAGTATCTCATTGCCTCAGCCATCTAAGTAATTAAGTTTCTGCTGCCATCACTGATTTAGTACTGCCAAAATTCACTTAGAAGGTCTCAGAACTAATCAGGTTTTCTTTACAGTGGTGACCCACTGTCCAATTAGTAAAGTAGGACCCATGCACATGAAATGCTTAGCTGGCATACATCCCTTAATTTGAAAATTATTGTATTTCTGTTGTGGCTCTGTGATTTCTCCTGTCCTAGTCAATCACTTGAAGGAAGACGGCAGTTGCCTAATTCTGTTACTTTCCCCTTTTCATTTTATATTCAGAATCATGGCCTATATTGACTCTTCACTCGACGCATATGTGAAGCTTTCTTATGGAAATAATAGAATAGTTTTTATTAAAATAATTCTTCTATCACTGTGAGATTAATTACAATTATTTCAATAGCAGAAGGCTCAGCTCTGAACTGCTAAATGAATTATTCTGTTAACTCTGCTTGATTTTATCTACTAGGTTGCAGTCAATTAATAATGTTTAGCTCTTCTTCAATACCTCAGAAAATGTCTTTTCTGTAATCCAAAAGTTATCATAAAAATTATTTGCTTTTGAAATTACCACTGCATGGATTTCCTTTCAGAACGAACACTGAGTATTTTTTGCTTAGCTTTTGAATAGTCTGATGAAATTTTACTCCATGACAGAAAACATCGTAGTTTTCTTCTTTAGCTTCTTATACAAACATTTCTCAAAAAAAGTTCAAATGCTCAGCAAATTCCCCTTGATTAAGTATTTTGTTGAATCTTGCAGAAAAGTCTGATGGGGTTTAGAGACAAGATATTCTTAAAAGCTGCATCTACATCTAGCAGCAACACTAACAATTTTGCATTCGAGTTATATTTTTATTGAAAGGCAAATGATTTACTTTTTTTTTTTTTTTTTTTTTTTTTTTTTTGTTCTTCCAATATAAGAACTTGAACTTGAAGTGAACAAGTTAATGAAGTGGTGGTAAATGCAAAATTAACTAAAGGGGATGATCCTTCTCAAAAAACATTCCTAAGCTGTCAAACCCATATCATTAAGCTGTTTCAGAGGAGTCCTTTTTTCAGTTTGTTGCAATGGGGCCAGAAGGCCAATAACCTGTTTGCCTAACAAGAATGGGGGTGGGGTGGAGGTTAATAGTCATGTCATAGACATAAAAAAAGAAATAAAATAATTCCAAGTTGTGGAATTTAGATTGATTTAATTTATTGACAACTGACAGACTTTAATGATTCTGGTGCTGAGAAATAAAACAAAACAAATAAACAAACAGTTAAGCTAGCATGCCTTGTCTTCCTTCTGGACATCTATCCTTCCCTCTTTCTGGTTTCCAGTCCCCCAAAAAGCGGGTACTGAAGAATAGCATATAATGCTGCAGCCTTTACTGGGCTTTTCCAATGTGGTTTATTGAGAGGAGCACTCGGTAAGGAGATAGGCTTTCTTGGCTGAGGTTATGGCAAGGATGAGGGCATGATTGAGGGCATGATTGAGTGCCTGGGCAAGTCCAGGAAAAGAGCATACTGTTGTGTAAACAAAAATAATTCACTGCTCTTCTCTTTTATGTGTTATTTCTGAAAATAAGTTACTGAGGGGCTGAAACCATATTTCTTTTTTCATTTGTATGGAAATATGGAGTATATAAAAACAATTGTTCTGGAGTCCAAGCTTTGTGCATATGTATATGATTTACAGAGTGGCTGGCTTGGCTCCAGAGGAGCCTGAGCACATGAGAACAGACTAAGCTCAGGTTGTGCCATTTACCATGTTCAGTATCTAGCTATGTCTGCAAAAAAGCAAGTCATCACTTCAGGAGTGGGTTTCTGTGAGGGTAAGATTTATGCAGAACTAGGGTTTGTGTTGCTCTTGCTGTTCTGGTATTTTCTGCAAATGTAAAAGCAGAGACATCTAACACATATACAATGCTGTCCAGATAATTTTGGTGCTACTGAAATTATTGTACAAAAAACTCCCAAACTGTAGGAGGAAATAATATAATACTCCTATTTAGCTGCTACTTTCAAGGCTCTTCAGCATTACTTTCCTCATTCTCAAATACACATGCAGGTCTCTAAATCTTCCCATGCTGGACAAGGACTTTCCTTTTCTTCATGGAAATATTCAATAATGATAGAAATGTTCCAATACAAGCTAGGCAATTTTGCTGTTAATTTACTCTCAAAGAAAGAGGCTACAATATTATCTGCTGTTTCATTTTATGTAGAAGAAAGCTAAACTATTTATTGGAAACGATTGCTTTGTGGAAATGGTTTTGATATTAATTTAAATATATTAAAATAGCATTACTCTCAGACTTATTAATGAAAAGGGTTATGCTTTTTCGTGGAGTCTTACACATTTTTGCTCATCTTTCTGAATAATGCTAGGCTTTTGACCCTTAATATATCATTCTTTTCCAATTTCCAGACATTTTGCTCAGTTTGCAAGTTTCTTATTATTTAGGGAAATTAGGCAGTTGAGTTTCTTTCCCTTTAAGACTTTTGTTTGTTACTGATGTATTTGTTGGGTCACTAAGCAAAATCTGGAAATGCTGTCTTACAGAGCTATGCAGTTGGAAGCTAAAGGTTTTTTAGTAGATTGGGTTCAAATTACATTTATATAAATAGTTGTCAAATATCATTTAGAGAAAGAATCTTACTGGCTTTTCATTCTTGACCTTCTGTAGGTAATTTGACATCAACAACATGTCGCTGCTTTCAACGTGTAAAATTATTATTTGATTATTTGTAATCTCAGATAAAAATGGATTTTTTCTCAAGGTAAATAATCCATTAAAATACCACAAAGCAAGAACTGAGAAAAAAGAGTTAGTCTTGAAATACAACTTAATATTATAATGAAGAAGGCATTCCTCCAGTGATTAATTTAGTCTATACATCAGATTTTTTTATAACTGTCCACTAAACCGTACAAAATAAATATTAATCATGTTTTAGTATCTTAGCTCTCCTACTTGGATTTAGAAGGTGGGACAGACCTGGTTTGTTTTAAGTAAAGCAAAAAAATATTTAACATTTTTCCAAGAGATTACTTTCATTCTCAGGAAAGTGTAAAGCTTGGTCAAGACAATCAAGTTACAGTACTCGTTTTGGAAAAGAAGTCAGGATTGACCAGTGGGATGTATATTTCCCCTGGCTATGGTTTCATACAAGTGTTCTCAACTTTAGTCTTGGTGCTTCTGTAATCTCACATTTGACTCTTGCCACAGAGCAAATACTAACCTGCCTCAGAACTTTTCTTTCACCTCTGTCACCTCTTGTCAACAATATGTTACCTCTGGAAAATCATCTATTAGATGTCAGGGCACATGGAGCATCTGGGAAAGCACAACAGGATAACAGCAGTAGACTACAGTTAGAATGGATTACAATATCTTTGTATTAGTGCTGGAAAACTTTGAAATAGTATATTTAAGATTTTTGCGTGTATCACACTCCTGAGACCCCTTAATACATTGCTTTCCCCACAACTGTGTGAATCAGATCCCAACTGTAAGGGTCAGGCCTTGCATGATAGGCTTACACGCAATACATGTAAAATTGAAACTGCTTAGAGCTGAGAAAAAGCCTGAAGATACAAAATTTGGAAAAACGCTGACTTCACCTGCATTTGAATTGTCACATTGATATTTAATAATACATATATGATACAAGACAGACAGAGCAAGTTATTTCCTCCCTTCATTTTGCTGTTTCTGTGTGCAATAAATCTCTTTTATTTCTTCACTATTTTTTGCTTCTTGTTCAATGCTGAAATGAACTGGTGCATTATCTTTTCTAGTGGTTTACTGTGTTATTGCTGATTCTTGCTCTTGATCTAATCCCTGCTTCTTCAATTTTGAGGTCATTAAAAAGTAAAAGAAAAAGCTTACTTAGTCATTAATGTTACCTTGGGTTTAGCAGAGAGGTCAAATTAAATACGGAATCAAAAACCAAACCCTGTATAGCTAGAAAATGTCCCCTAACCATGTAATAAGTACACTTTGCGTGTTCCTTTAGGCATTTAACATTGTTTGTGTCTGAGAATAATTTGTTGATCTTGTCATTGTGTCAGAAAAAATCAATCCATTGATCTATGATCTCTGATGTAGTTTGATTTTGCAGTACTTTCTTCTTAAGCTGCATGATTTATATTTTTTTTAATATTTTTTAAAATAAAAATGTCCCAGCTCTTGGAGAAATACATGATACATGCATTGTATTCACAGTTTTTAATCTGGCAACCTTTTAAAGGGTCATTAGTACTGTCATCACAGAAGCAGAAAAAAATAGCTTATATTGAATGACATACAGCCGTAGTCGGAGCCTCTTCAGATTACCTAAAGCTGTCTTGTATTAAAAAAGGTTTTGTAAATTATTATGTTTACTATATTATATATTATTAGTACATGAATGGAATGTATTAATTTTTGAGGCCCTAACATAGTGAACTTTCTGTTACAATTGATTCTATTTTAGTAAGTTTTCTTCAGGGAAATCAGCATCTCCTTTCCAGTTAAAAAATCCCAACGAAACATCACTATTGTTAGTTTGTCGTGTTTTACAGAACAGTTTTTGGAGAAATGCTTAGTGACTCCAAAATGGGTATGTAATCTCTCCCAGGGACAGATTTTGGAAAGGTGAATGAAGACCCTTATTAACTCCCAGCTGTGTCAAACAGCCAATTAACTGCATCAGCTATCAAAGGTGTCAGACCAAGTAAAACAGCAATTTTGGTAGCTACAGGCTGCTTTAGAAATATGACTTGAGATATGAATAGTTATGGAGGCTGCTGAATAGGGATAGTCTACCAGTTGAAGTAGGAGAAATAATGTGTGATGGGAAATAAAGCCCCTTCAGTGCTGCAAAACGGAGGAAGTTGCATCTTCCTACAGTTACTCTTCTGTTGAAAAGAAATGAAGGCTTGAATAAAACTCTTTGGATTCCTGTGTATAAACTTGAATTCTTTACATGCTGAGGGAATGAGTCACTCAGCTGTACAGATGGAAAGAGTGAAAGGGGACAAAATGTCCTCTGGGAAGGCATGGCAACAATTAAGTACTGTGTGATGAACTGGGAAGCTCTTGATTTTGGTGTAGTTATTAACATGTTTTGATTGATGAAACTATCTTATTTAAACAAACCCCAACTAGTTTTTATTCGTAAAAACTAGTGTAAAAATAAGAGGGCTTAGCATAACTAAGCTGTTGAATTAAACTCATGACTATAGGGCAAACTTGGGTAGAAACATAAGCTACTCAGATTTTTCAAATATTTGTAGCCATGTGATGGCTTGGTGAGCTACCTGTTGGCAATTATTCTGCTCAGTTTTGCCACTTTAGGGCTTTGTCCTCCTCAGAAGCTTGGTGTTTTATTACAGCAGTAGGTGCTGAAAGGTGCTGCACAAATGCACAGGAAGAGTCAGATGCTGCTTTTTGCGTGTTAAGAAAAAGTCTGCTTGAAGGCAGAGCACGAAAGACATTCAGAAAATTAAAATTACCTCTCTAAGTGCTTTCTCATCCAGAGAGATGAATGAAAATTAAATGGCTCTAGAGACTATCCTCCCCCTGCAGCTCTCCCTCCTGCTTATTTCTAAAGTAATCCAAGCTGAGATGCTGACATATGTCAGCTGTTAAAGCCTGACATATCTGTCATAAAGCCACTTCTGCCCTGAGGTGTGGAAAAAAGTGCAGGAGAGACATACTAATTGATATTTCACCTGACATGAGCCTGAGGAGATGTGGGCAGCTGTGGTTGTTCTGTTTTTCGTTTGTTTCTTTTTTGTGAACCAGGGAGCTTTGGTTGGTCTTATTCAGGCTTGGTTTTGCATTGCAGTTAGGGTCCTGAACCTGAATTTGTCCATTACCTTGGTCTGTAGATGTGTCTTTTTGCAGTTGATTTCTAAGGCTTTTCCATGTATCAGTGCTCTTATAATGTGTTATTATCTAGCTTTCCACTCCACAGCTCCTCTCCTCCTATTTTCTCTGGAGGTATAAGTAACCTCACATGGAAGGTAACTTCACATGTAGGGTAAAGCAAAAGACCCCCTCTCCCAGCCCATTGCTTTTATATAATGTAGACAAACGTAATTCTAGGGATGAAGTAGTCTCTTAGGTATTTTGGCTGTGACAAAAATAGCACTGTACCAGTGTGGCTGCTGGTAAGCAATGAACTGGTGAGCAAGGCAGCTGAGGGCTGTAATATTTTGTAAAATGCTGTTTTAAATTATTCTGTTGCAATGCTATTCTGTGTTAACAATAAGAAAAACTTGCCTTGGGATGCTTTAGGTTTTCCTGGGCCCTCTGCAGAGCTGCCCTGCCTCACCAAGGACTGAAGCCAAAGAAACTCTTCTCCTGCTTCTGTGATGGAGCCTGCTCCTCCTTAGGCACAGAGTGCTGTGATGTACAGTAGACTTTTCTCCCAGACCTGCAAAAAGTGATTGATCTTTAACAATGTCTTTGTTTCAGTTTATTCTGTATTTGTTTCTGTGATGAAAGGAAATATAGTTAATATTTAGAAATTACTGGAAAGCTTTCACAAGCTGTTTTATTGCTTAGGGTTTAATTGCTTTTATTTGTCCTAGGATTCAAAGAAACAACATTGCTTCTCATTGTTAGAAATCAATTGTTGTGCTGATGTTGAAATACAATTATTTTAAAAATTGTTAAATTGGTATAAACTTACTGTGGTTTTGACTTCTGACTGTCCTTGGAAAGTCATGGGAATAAATGTCAACAGTAAATTTATTTTGGACTTAAAATGAAAACTTATTTAAACTAATCTTGCTTTAAAGAATTAGATAATCTAGTTGCCTTGTAGTCTCACAACCACTTAAAGTCAATACTAGTGCTGAAAGTTATAATCCTGATATTTTCCCCTCTTACAGGGGATCACTTCTCCCCTCTGCATAGACCTTTCCCTATGCTTGCACAACTCAGTGTTTATTCAAACCATATAAAGAAAGCAGGGCACATTAAGAGGAGAACAGCTAATCCTCCCATACTTTTAAGTTGTTTTAGTCCAGCTAATTTTTGCCTGTTTGGCCTAAAAACTACTCATGCTGTCACAGAAATGGAAGGCAGATGGAAATCAGCGTGAGCATGAAGAAAGGGAGACAAAATTGGTCTATTGCTTATGGTGGCAGCAACTCATGCTGCGTTAAAATTGTTGACGTGACATGAAACTGTAGGCTGGTGATGTTCCATCAGGAAGCTACCCTTCTCAGTCCGTAGTGTGTGAAGGTGAAGACTGCTTTTATGTCTAGATGTTGAATTCTTGCTGAAATCTTATCTGAATTCTTGTTTTTCAATGTAATAGTTATTGCACACACAAGGCTATTATGTAGTGCTTAAATATGAATCTAAGTGTAAATCTGTATTTTACCAAACCCCTCAAACCTGATAGTTAACATAAAAAAAGGTCATTTGGCAACCTCAACATTACCTTGTTGGTTGGAGGATTTTAGAGGCACTCAGAAATCCTATGAAGGGATTCAGGACATGTCCTCAGGCATGATCCTTTTGGCTTATAATGAAGATTATGGATAGTTGGCACATGGGAAGAGAATATTTGCTTAGAAATCATAACTGCAAATTTGCATTACACTGCAGTATCAAGACATTACATTTTGGAACTAGAGAAATTCTTATTTCAATTTCCTTTTAAATATCGCATCTGCAGCATGATCCCATTCTAATGTGATTTTAATTGTCATTCTCTTACATTATTCATGAGAAATAATATCCTCAGTGTAAAAAATAAACCTTTTATGGTAAGAAAGTGTCTTTAACTAATACAAGTATGTAAGACACACAGAGACCTTGTTGAAGTAATTGAAAATAGTTTTATTTTTGTTTGAATTTGTTTCTTGCCATCTGTAACTTTTAATTAATGCTGTTGTTACCTCTTTTGAATTGTATACTTTCAAAACTGCTCCAGGGTGGTGGAAAAGTCATATGACAAAGACAACTTGGTAGTTTTATCAACCAGTAATTGGGAATCAATATGCTTTAAGCTCTGGGCAGAAAATGTAATAAACTATCTCGTCTAGAGGGAGAAAAAATTATTTGTTAATAGTATAAAAAGGTCAGTGCTACAGTAATTAAATTAGACCTGCAAGGCATTCTAAGCAATACTTCTGAATTGTAATATCCCAGAAAGAAATAAAGTGCTTGACAATTATATTCTGTTGAATAGAGCATGGGTCGTGCCCTATATAAAAAGCTTACTGCTTTTTCCTATATAAAGCTTTCTGCTTTAATACTTGATCTTAAATCTCCAGTATGTGTTCTTATATTATGCAATGCTGTAAAAGCCTGACTAACTCAGAAATAAACAGTATTCAGCACTGCACAGAGCCAGGTTAAGAGAAAGCTCATATTCCTGCAGCACACACTGAGTCTACGTGGATCTGTGAAGTCTTGCACCAACTGCGCCTATGAAATCTTGCACCAGAAGCTTGATCCTGTGCACACTGAAAAACAAGTGAAGATCATCCTTTGGGTGGAACCAGTGGGCATCAGCAGTTACATCCAGTAGATTCTCAGGGTTCTTTCTGCTGGTATCAAACTATGCATTGAGCTGTAATAAACTACAAATTATATATGAAGTATTGCTTGAGCACTTGAAACTGCTATGTTCCTTGGATTTTGTGTTTACTACTGATCTACATGTGATAGAGATAAAAAGTGTGATCACCAAAGTAACTTAATGAACTGCAACATGGATTGTTGTGAGTGCAAGATTTTCTCATTGTGCATTCAATGTAAAGCTGTAGAGTTCTGCAGTTTATCTGTAGCAGTATTTAACTGTAGCTTTTGTATTTTTTTTCTGAATCAAGAGCACCTCAGGAAACAGACATAATTAACCTTGGAATAAAAACTGAGATCACTAATTTACTTTTAATTAGTAATGCCTTTTTTGTTGGCTTTGTTACTGCTAACAACTACTTTATAGTAATGAAGACTTTAATCAGAAAAATAAAATGGGAATGCATTATTTGGCCAGCCAACCCAAAATGATGGAAGATTACTGAGGCACATATAAAAATAGTCTATTTTACATATCTTGGGATTTTCTCCTGATGGCAACCTAAGAGCTCAGTTCTTGGCTGTATAATTGCCAGGTATGTTCTCTAGATTACTCCATGCTTCTGAGTTTCAGAGAATTTTCCTAATTTAACACCTGCAACATAGCACTGGTTTCTTTTTCTAGCACATCTGGATTTTATTGGTTGTGGTAATAAGCTGAGAATAAGTCACATTTAGTTTTTATGAGCTTCCCAAGACTTGATGGTGAGAGGTCCTTTTAAATTCCACATTAAAATCTATTGTATAACGTGGTGATATTTTTTGTTTTGCTTTATGAATAATAGGAGTAAAAATTTTTGCCTTACTCTTTAATCAGGATCAATGAGGCAGAGGGAGGAAAAAGTGCAACATAAAATTAGGTGGACCAGCTATTAAGCCTGGGCTTTCATTTCCTTAATTGGTTTAAAATAGTTTGGTTTAAAGCAAATGAGATCTCAAATTAGTTGTATATTATCTGTGAATCTTGCAGTATGTCTGTGTGCACAACTCAGAAGATTTCAGAGCCTGGATTTTAAAGGGAGGAGCTAACATCAAAGTGGCTGGCTGTTATAATGAGTAAAAAAGAAGTTGCATACAAAGGACTGCTCAGTGTGCAGCTGTCTATAGCTAGGCAATAATGAAATGTTGAGGATGTTGTACATCAGCTGTTCATAAGCATACCAGTCAGGGACAGATTCATAATTTTTGAGAAATATCTCAAGAAACAGGCAGTTGACTTTCAATTTCTTAAAGCAGACAGAGGGCTTCTGTTTGCTGGATAAGGTTTTGTTCCCCCCCCCCCCCCCCCTTTTTTTTTCTCCTAATGCATTTTTTGACATACCTATTATGATAAAAACTCAGTTTTGTGTCTCTGTTAAAAGAACTGTCTATATTTAAATTCCATAGGTTTCTAAGGGACAGGGGTGAAGTGTGGAGGGACTAGTAATTTAGGATACATTATAATCCTTTCACTTACAAGTTGTGTAGGATTTAAGCCCAGGAAAACAAAGAGGAATGCAAATTCAGAGTATCTTTATATGTTCACATAGATGTGTGATGTCAGAATAATATTTTTGATGCTGTATGTAGCATAATGAAAAGCAACAGAAGACCAAAACAGAAATTAAAACCTACTTAATTCAAATATATTCTAAAAAGAATAATGTGGCTTATGATAAATAGAAACCAATGTCCTCTTTCTATGGAACTTGAATGAAGAACTTGCTGTAGTTGAGTAGTGGCATTGATTATGCATATGCAATCCTGAAAAGTGAAGAGACTGCTGAACCAACCTCTCTTTTTCCAGTCTTTCTTTGTTTGTGTTTTTGTAGAGCTTGTTTTACATATTTTGGGAAAATGTTCTTTGCTGTCTTTGTTATGTTGTAATTAGCTTCTACATGGTTCTCAAGTTTGCATTCTTCCAATGGTAGTTGTGACTTCCTTTTTGAGTCCTTGGGGCACTCAGTGGGAAAGCTTCTACTACCATCCCACATTTCTACTCCCATGAGGCCCTACTGCACTAATACAGAATGTGTAAGTATGCAGATGGCCCCTGAAATTTCCCAAGCACATTTATCAACGATACATTATGCACTACTATCTAATGCTCCAAATTGCTGTTCCTGCTTAATCACATAAACTGCTCTAGGCGTCAGCTTGTTCAAAAGAAAATTAGGCTTTGCCATTACAAAGTAGCGTTTATCTCATTTAATGAGAATAGGTTTATTCTGGCATCAACTCAAACAAATGCAACAAATCTGTATGGCTGCTATAGGAGACTGTCATGACTGGAAAACTAGGAAATAGCAAGAATACACCCTAGAAAATCCTAATCAATAAATACAGGATTACCTAATCTATAGGGGCTTTTGTGAAAACATCTAAGTCTTGAATTCTATTTCACATTTAAATCTGCAGCTGTATACAGTGAAGACCAAGAGAATCGCAAAAAAAAAAAAAAAAGATTTAGAAAAATTAAAAACTAAAAGCACAAAGAAATGTCCACTAGAATATACCATGAGAGTAAAGGCAAGAACCGAAATGATGCCTGAAGCAAAGAAACTGTTAACATTTTAATATTTGTTTATGCATGTAATTGCAGAGGGTCTGGAAATTTTAATTCAGAGGACAATGCAATACTTTTGAGCTATAATATCTGAATTTTGTTCAGTTATTCACTTGTTATTGTCAGCCTACACAAGCTGTTTTTTGAGAATATTGTCAGCCCCCTGAATGAATATCATCAGTGCATGGAAGCTGAAAATTGTTTATTATTGAAACAAAATATCTAGGACAGCATTGTTCAAATTATTGAGTTTAGTACAAAGCAAAACAAATAACTTCCAAGGGCTTGGAAATCACAACGAATTAAGAGTGATTCCTGATTTTCTGAAGCTCCACATTATGTCACTTTATATTATATTATTACTGATTGACTAGTTTTCTGGTTTATGTCTTATCAAGACATTCTCAAATAAAACAGTATTTGAGGTTGTCTATTATCTACAGGCAAAGAGATAATGTAAGTGTAGAATATCTATTTGACCAAAGAGCTGAGCCAAAGTCATGTTAATTTTTCTTTATGGTGAAGGCTTATTGGAAACATATTTGCAGTGATGCATGAGTCCAGACTTGTATTATGTACCATTCATTTGGTTGAGTTACAAAATATAATAGCAAAGCCTCTCCTTAGGAAAATAGGAGATATCAAGCATATCAGGCTAGATAGATGAATGTAGAATACTTATTCGAGTGAAGAGTTGAATCAAACACATGTTCAGGTCTTGAAAACAAATTCTTCCTGAGTTTTTATTGTAACAGTCCTGTATTTCTGAACATGAGTCTGAACCTAATCACCAAACGACAGTCAGGATCCACTTGGAAAGTGGTCTGCCCTTTTCTCTCTTCTTCCCTTATTGTTCCCTCCGTCCCATCAAAATCCTAAAGATCCTTCCCACCTTTTCTTTCATCCTGTTTCAGCAGTTTCCAGATTATACACTCATGCAGTTTCAGTACTTTTTTCACTATTAACCTGTACCTATGCTAGCCTGGCTGTAAGCAAAGCAATGTAGACTCAAATCACGCTTGGCCTGTGTTCCATTGTTTCACTTCTTAACTAAATTTACAGTGCATTGCTACTCAGCTCCTCTGTCAATTAGTTATTACTTGGGTTTGGTACTCCATAGTGGAAGGCACTTGCAACATGTGCCACCATTCACCTCTTCTATTTCTTCATGGTGTAGACAAAATAACAGATAGGTAGGTTTAGGTAGTAACATCAGGAAAGGCTTGCAAAATCCTGATTTTTTTTTCTAGTGAGCAGTAAAAATCAAGTCTATTTAAATTTCAAGGATAAGGCAGTGATTTTTTTTTTTTTTTTTTTTTTTTTTTTAATTCCAAACTCCTGATCCAGTTATTCTCAAACTGATCTGACTTTTGAAATTCCTCTCTAAAGTTTGGCAACAAGCCAGCTGGACAGCTAGTTTAGTGAAGAGATAATTATTTTGTAGAGCTATAGTAGAAGTTACATGTTCAATGTTTTCTGAAAAGACAGCATGACAGACAGATATAATAGGACAGCCTCTAATACATAGTCACTTAAGTTGTGGCAAATGTGTAACAGCTTTGAAACAAATGTCCCAGGATGTTGAGATAGAGTGAAATTTACTCTTTCGTGTATCAACATAGTGTAAAGTTGTTAATATAAATATCTACAGTTTATCAAAGAAAATTCCACAAAGTCACCTGTTGTGAATGTTTATAGACATAAATTCTCGGTTTTATTTAACATTAGCATGGGACTGTTGATGTTTTGTTACTGTATTATAGCTAGCTGTTCTAATATATTAAGACTTAAAACCTGTAGATATACTTAATTTAGTTCTGTCAAATTAAATTACATAGGGAAAGAGCTACACTGTAATGTGTATGTATATTTGCCTTCTGGATTAGGATAAAAGGTTTAAAACTAAATAGACTATTTTCAAAATTGTTTGAAATTCTGGCATGTTCATTTTGCGTCTCAATTGAAAGCTGCATTTGATGATAGAGATTCTTGATAGTGCGGGCTTTTGGGAAACATTTGCAGTGATGCATGATGCCAAGTAGCTGCCTTTCATAATGTCCAATACCATGTGGCTGATTTGCATCTGCTAAAATGTTAAGAAGTCTAATAGCAAAGCTCCACTTCAAGAAAATAAGGGGTTATTAAGCATTTCAGGTAGACAGCTTGTTTTCCAGTGTTCACCCAAAATAGCTTATCTTGAAGTGGGCTAACATCACCTTTAATTTACAGCACCTGAGACTAAATATTTTCTTTCCTGTTAAATTATCTAAGTGTTGAAATATTTTTGTATGAAGCACTGATTTTTGGCAAGCAAACTCATTCACCAGCAGACAATCAAGCAGAAAATTATTGACTTTTTCATTTACCTTCCTTTTTATGGGTACAGAAGCAGCACAACGAAGATTACCTTCAATTTATGCTTTCATCATGGCATTTCAACATCCTCCACTTGTGAATTCAGTCAGCAATAAGTGGGGAATGAACAGTGAAGTAGTGGAAGTCTAGACTTCTGGCAGTGCTTCGGCTTTTACTGAAGCATACTTACTTTAATTTCAAGTTGTGACAAAATATATGGCCAGAGAAAGGTATCCCATTCATAATGTGTGAGGGAAAATGATTTTTTGCTAAACTTCATTAGCTGAATATTTTGCTGGATAAACTTACCTAAACTAGCCCTTTACTGCTGGAAATTATGAGTGTTCTTCACCAAAGTATGTATGGTTTAAGGTACTGCACCTGAGTAGATAGTAAAGTAGCTCTTTCATTAGAGGAATTATACAAAATGTGAAAACTTAATACTTTTCTCTTTCCATATCTTTTCCATTTGGCTGTCTTCCTAAAATATTCTGCATTCAATAGTGACATCGACATGAACACCAACTGCTGGTAGATAAAGGGTTTGAGATTAGATTTGCAGCATACAGCCTCTGTATCACATGCAAGCAGGCAAGCAGTGCAGGCAATTGCTTTCTGAATTTCTACTCACAGCAAATTAATGGATGCAGCAGGAGAAAGATGACTATTCAATAAGACCACAAATTTTTTCTTGTTTGATCAATAAGATGTTAATTATCAAAGCTTAACTCAGCTCAATGAATTTAACTTTTATTGGAAATGATATGCTGAGATTTAAAAATACGAAGTTGTCGTGGTTTAAACCCAGGCCGTAAATCAGAACCACGAAGTCCACTTCCCCCCCCACCTTTCTTCCCTCCGCTTCTGGAGGGACGGGGAGGAGAATCAAAAGAATGCAGCTCCTACGGGTTGAGATAAGAACAGTTTAATAACTAAGGTATAACACAAATCACTACTGCTACCACCAATAGTAATAATGATAAAGGAAATAACAAGGAAGATAATACAACCGCTCACCAACCGGTACCTCACCCCCACCCTGCCATGATCCAGCCCTTCCGGGGACCCTCAGTTCTACATCCTGGGCATGACGTGCTGTGGTATAGAATACCTCTTTGGCCAGTTTGGGTCAGGTGTCCTGTCCCTGCTTCCTCCCACTTTCTCCTCCTCCCTGGCAGAGCATGAGACTCACAAAGTCCTTGCTCAGGGTAAACATTCTGACCCACAACTGAAAACATCGGCTTTATCAGTATTATTCCCAGGCCAAAAGTCAAAACACAGCACTGCACCAGTAGAAAAAATGACTGCTACTGCTAAACCAGGACAGAATTTAGTGCCAACAGATTTCTATTCCTCAGACTGTTACTTGACTTCTTGTATGAAAGGAAGGAAAAATGGATCACCCCGGGAATTACAGACTAGTCAGTCTCACCTCTGTGCCTGGCAAAATCTTGGAGCAGATTCTCCTGGAAGGCATGCTAAGGCACATGGAAAACAACAAGGTTGTTGGTGACAGCCAGCATGGCTTCACTAAAGGGAAATCCTGCCTGACAAATTTGGTGGCCTTCTATGATGGGGCTAAAAACTGATGGACAGGGGCAGAGCAGTTGACGTCATCTATCTGGACTCGTGCAAAGCGTTCGACACTGTCCCGCAGGACATCATTGTCTCTAAATTGGAGAGACATCAATTTGATAGGTGGACCACTCAATGAATAAAGAACTGGCTGGATGGTCACAAGCAAAGAGTTGTGGTCAATGGCTCCATGTCCGGTTGGAGAGCAGTAACGAGTGGTGTCCCTCAGGGATCGGTGTTGGGGCCGGTCTTGTTCAACATCTTTGTCGGTGACACGGACAGTGGGATTGAGTGCGCCCCCAGCAAGTTTGCCGATGACACCAAGCTGTGTGGTTCAGTTGATATGCTGGAGGGAAGGGATGCCATCCAGAGGGACCTGGACACGCTTGTGAGGTGGGCTGATGCCAACCTTATGAAGTTTAATCACGCCAAGTGCAAGTTCCTACACCTGGGTTGAAGCGATCCCAGGCACAGGTACAGGTTGGGCAAGAGATGAGATTCAGAGCAGCTCTGTGGAGTAGGACTTCGGGGTGTTGTTCGATGAGAAACTGAGCATGAGCCGGCTTCAGTGTGCGCTCGCAGCCCAGAAAGCCAAATGTTTCCTGGGCTTCATCAAAAGGATCATGACCAGCAGGTCGAAGGAGGTGATCCTGCTCCTCTACTCTGCTCTTGTGAGACCTCACTTGGAGTATTGGGTGCAGTTCTGGTGTCCTCAACATGAAAAGGACATGGAACTGTTGGAACAAGTCCAGAGGAGGGCCACGAGGATGATCAGGGGACTGGAGCACCTCCTGTATGAAGACAGGCTGAGAAAGTTTGGGCTGTTCAGCCTGGAGAAGAGAAGGCTGCGTGGAGACCTCATAGCAGCCTTCCAGTATGTGAAGGGGGCCTACAAGGATACTGGGGATGGACTATTCATCAGGGACTGTAGTGGTAGGGCAAGGGGTAATGGGTTAAAACTTAAAGAGGGGAAGTTTAGATTGGATATAGGGAAGAAATTCTTTACTGTAAGGGTGGTGAGGCACTGGGATGGGTTGCCCAGGGAAGTTGTGAATGCTCCATCCCTGGCAGTGTTCAAGGCCAGGTTGGATGAGGCGTTGGGTGGCGTGGTTTAGTGTGAGGTGTCCCTGCCCATGGCAGGGTGATTGGAACTAGATGATCTTAAGGTCCTTTCCAGCCCTAACTATTCTATGATTCTATGATTCTAAATTCTTTGTTTCTCATCACTTCCCCCATTGCATGAAATAATTGGGGCAATCAAGTGTTTAACAATTGATTTTGTTTTGTGTTGTTTTATTCAGTAACTATAAACTCCGTGTTATTAAATGGCTTTCAAATAATTTGATCTTGAATAATTCAACCTTAACTACAACAGACATGAAGAACTGCACAACACAACTGGTGCAGGAATGTGTAAGTGAGTAACTACATCCAGTAATGTAATGGACATGTTTTTACTTTTGTTATATCACTGATCCACCTATGGCTTCCTTGTACTGTCTTATGGAAAGCTGACCTTACTACTGAATTTTGATTCAGGTTTTCTGGAACTTGTAACTACGTTTTGCCAAGTGAGGCCCAGTGAATTTCTTTAATGGATAGGTCAGTTATAACTCATAACTAAGTTGTCAAATTAACCTAAACAAAAATGCTTTCTGTCTTTGCTTCTTGATTCACTTACAGCACTACAAAAAAGTCCCATGCCTTCCCCCCATCCCCAACAACAAGCCAAACCAACCAACCATGCAAGCAAAATGCTACGCAAAACTAATCAGATGTTGGTCAGGATCTTCAGACAATCATTTAAAGGGATTAAGGGATTCTATTTTTTACTGTTGTGTATATATTCTGTTCGTCTCACTGTAAAAGGACATAATGTTAGTACAAAAACTTGAGCATAAACAAAAGAATATTTTAATCTGACTAAAATTCACCACATTTAGCCATAGCCATAAATAGAATAACATGCTGTGTGCCTTATGGAGAGTCAGCTGTCACTTGGTTGTTTTATTCCATAAATTTTTTGAGGTGTCTGTAAGAACAGACTAAATTTGTATTTTTCAGGGTTTTTAACTGTTAGACATGCAAATTCAAATAGAAAGGACAAATTTTGAGGACAAATTTTGAGTAATGCTTGTGGGAACTATATCTACATGAAAATCTGCACAAATGAATGTTTCTGATTCTCGCTTTCCCACATGAATATAAGTTAAATGTTAGGTCATATTTTGCTAGAGCCTAAACTACTAAATGCTTGAGAAACCTAAGAATTCACAGATACTAAATGAACAAGGAAGAAAATAACAGGGTGCATGTAAAGCAGTTCTAGAGCTGCTACCATGGAGTCAGTAGACAACAAAATTATTTTGGAATGTGTTCTGAGGAAAAGCAGGTTGCAGGCATAGGGAGCATTTGGTTGTTTTTCTGGTGGCTGGTCCACTTGAAATTTGAGTAGTTTTTTAATTTTCTTCAGTTAATCATTATCTATTCCCAGCATTTTTGTAGACAAGTCTTTCCCTCTACACAGCAAGATAGATATATTACTCATGATCACACTGGCTTCCAGGAAAGGAAACGCTGCCTAAAAATGAGACACAAATATCATCCAAGAATTGTAGGAGCAAGGGTGAATATTATATGAAGTAGGCAGGGACAAGACTGTAAGCCTGCATGCAAGATTACCTGGCACTACTCATTTTCTGTTTACCTGTGTATTTACTATATGATTTTAGAACTTTCTTTGGTAACATACTCTTTACGAATGCTACAACGTACCTTTAAACAAGAGGTGGAAAATAAAATACTGCACCACGTAGATGTCTAAAAATACTAACTCCTAAAAATAAAGATCATGATTGTTCAGTTTGTCCAATCGTGCCTGCTTAGCTTGTATGAAATTCTATATGGAAACAACCAAGGGTGGATTTGCCTTTATTTTAAGGTCTGTCCAGAAAGTGTATGCTGCTGGACACCCAAGTGTGACTTGGAAATTTCTTTAAACTTTTATTAGGAAACATCTGGGCAGTCAATACTACTATTTTGGTTTTAAACCTGACCAGGCTTAGAAACTGGATGAATCCAGCAACAGACATTTATTTCTTGGAAACAACTCTTTGAAAAGGAGAAACTAAGAGTATTCTAATTAGCATCAAAGTATTTGCAGCATACAAAAACAAAGAATACAAACACAGAAGAACTTAATATAAATAAATGGGCAGTTTTTCTGCTCATAGATGTTATTTTAACAATATTTGATATCTGTAAATCAAAATAATGTCCAGTTATAGTAATGAATAATACAGTTATAGTAATGAACAGTATAGTTATAATTCAAGTACTTGTATTTAAAAAATGTTTTTTTAAACTTCCATTTTCTGTGATGGTAAGCAAATGATATGTCATAAAAATCACTGCAGTTTGAGAAAGTGGGGATGTTTTTCTGGGTGTCTGTTTCTTTTTGTAAAAAGTATTTGGCTTTTAGTGAATTCTGTTTTCTTTTTCTTTTTTTTTTTTTTTTTTTTTACTTTTTTTTTTCCCAATAGACTGATGTATTTCTTTCTATTTGCAAGTAGCACTGGATCTTTGCATCAAATTCTGCAGTAGATAAAAATCTAACCTTTTAAGACCTCAAATTGTCAACATATCAGTAAGCCTATAACGTATATAGAATTATGAATGCAGATAAGTTCATCTATGACAATCAGGTGCCTGTTGTACAGGGTGCAGCCCTAGTAATTTATTTATTAAGATGATGCGTGGATGGACTTCGCAACTCGTTAAAGTTGTAAGGTAGGTATGCTTTATTCAGCGCTGAGACTCATGGGGGATCACTCCTCCAAAGGCATGCGTACCCCGATGTGGTTCTTCTCTATTTTTATCCTCTAAATTATTACATATTCATGAGGTTACTCAACACGTTTATACATATTCATGTCCTATCCCCTCTTCGTATTATAATGAGGTAAAAGGTCCTTTGCACTTGCGCAACACCTCCTGGTGGCCGTGGGCGAGGGTCTCAAGATGAAGTAAATGAGTCTTCCTCGAGCCTGAACTTTTTATCCCTAGTTGTTGTGCATGCTTCTTGGTGACTTGGTCATTGTCCAGACCATAGAGCCAGTTTTAGCTGGTCTCAATGCCCAAAGAATGGGAACCAAGTCACGGTCCTTACCTCTTAACAATAGCCATGTCCTTACATCTTGTTCTAGCGCACACACACACGGCGAGGACAATAAGCATGAACAAGCAGTAACATTGTTAAGCAAGCGGCTTAACTGTAACCCCCTTGTATATCAGTTAACCCTTCACATCAAAGAGATGCAACACATACATGGAAAATATTAGTTTTTCTTGTAAATATGCTGAAAAATAGAGAAGGGTTAAGTGAAAAAGTATTTCTTTCCCATTGCTAGACAATAAAACTAATTGATCTAAAATTTCATTGCTAATGAAGAAACAATTATTTGGCAAAATCATTCACCTTCATCCAACAATATGTAGTGCATTTTAGAGAACCTAGTAATCCAAGGAAAAATAATTACTAAGCAGATAATGAAAGAAACCTAAGCTTTGACAAAAGAAGGTGACTGCACTGTCGGAAGTGTTAGGTGGAATGATCCTCAGTAACATATTTTGATTACCTGTAGAAGTCTTGTTATATATGTCCACAGAGAGAAAGAAACACACATGGAGAAAAGCAAATATTGGGTTTTTTCAGTTCACTGGAAGGCTGTGAAGTTAAAGTTACCCAGTAAGAAACATCAGCTAAAATGTACCAGAGGAGTGAATGTAGCATTCTATTGACTACAATATCATGAGGATTTTCAGACCTTTTTCTTTTTTCTAAGTCACTTAATAATCAGAACTAAAGAGAAAGAACATAGGTTTTTTTTAACTGTGTGTTGTGGCTTAACATGCAGCTAAACATCCCACAGCTGCTTGCTCACTCCCATGCAGTGGGATGGAGGAGAGAACTGGAAAAAGGTAAAACTCATGCATTGAGATAAACACAGTTTAATAATATGGAAAAAGAAGGGAAAATAATACTAATGACAAAAGAATATACAAAACACGTGATGCTTAATGCAATTGCTCACCACCCCCTCTCTAATACCCACCTCTGAGCAGCAGGCTGTGACCCGCTGGCCAATTACCACACACACACACACACACCCCCTGTTCTACTGTTCAGCATGACATCATATGGTGTGGGATGTCCCTTTGGTCAGCTGGGGTCATCTGTCTCAGCTACATCCCCTCCCAGCTTCCTGTGCACTCCCAGCCTGCATGCTAGCAAGGCATGGAAAGCTGAAGAATCCCTGACTTAGTGTAAGCGCTGCTCAGCAACCACTAAAACATTGATATGTTGCCAACATTATTCTTATCCTAAATTCAAAACGCAATACTATGTCAGCTACTAGAAAGAAAATGAACTCTGTCCCAGCCAAACCCAAGACACTATGAAGGTATGCAATAAAAATATGCATTTGGGTGCTGTATGAAGTCTGTTTTTTTTTTTTTTTTGTAAGACTGGCTATCTCATACTGGTATCTAAAACCACATTTATGCATGTGATCAGCTAAATTTATATTAATGGAGTACTGAAAATTCAAGGATTCTGTGATCTTATCACTTCTATCTGCTTTTACTATCTATATTTGAGAAACGGTGTTCAGTTGTGTATTGGTCTTCAAAGGATTCTCCTCTCCTTTGAAGAAATCAGTTTAGATAAATTTACCTATTTAGTAGTATTACAGATTTACTAAACAGAAGAAAACCAAGAGAAATAACATCTCTATTTCAGAATAACTGATTTCTGTATAAAACATGTTTTTTCTGCCATGAAGGAGATTATAAAGTAAGTTTGTTAGATCAAGAGATTATAAACACATTGCAAGTCATGTGATAGGTCTTTTAAAGTCCATAGATATAATTAGTCTTGAGTCATAACTCTCTTGTTCAAGGAATGATAATTCTTGTGTAATAAAGATCTGCTTGTTTGTACTCTCTAATGCTTTTTGCAGTTTGTTTCTTGTGGGTTACCATTGCCACTGTCATTTTTCTGTTCTTCACAGATATTTCCAACCCTACCAAGCATAACAAATGAACCAGCACTCAGATATACTAGCATTTTTTGATATTTTTTCGGGTTTTTTTTTTTTTTTGGTCAGTAAAAAAATCTTGCATGGACTTCTTAAGAAACTGCAATAGAAAGCAGAACATCACTGACTCCTTTTTATATTTGTCCTTGAGAATGAGTTGTAGCTGTGACCACAGCTGCAAGTGCAGCTGTGTCAATTCCATTTCATAAATGTGAGCATATATTTATCTTTGAAAACTATCTATAGAAAGAGGTTTTGTTAAACATTACAGAACATGCCAGTTTCCAATCTCTTTCACCCTTCCTTCATTCACAGTTTATTTGTATCGATATGATTTAGGGTGACCTATAGACAGAAATTCCTGAGGCATGCCTCTGTATGATAGATAGAGGAGGGTGGATTCATGAGACATACTAAATCCTGGGGGAGGTATAATTTTTGTGCAGATGACTTCACTCAAAATCCAACAGAATTAGCTAAAAATGTTTCTCCCTTCACTGTTGCAAATGCTTCTCAGTAGTCAGTCCTCTGCAGTCCATAGCAGGCCATTTCAATCTGGCTGATGAGTTAAGTTCTCAGTGAGAATTAAAAGGTGGGCTCCCACTGCCCAATCAAGACTGAAAGGAATTTTCAACTAAATACCATGTTATGCGATCATGTGTTAAATTTTGCCTTTGGACAAATGGACAAATTTCCCTTTCAAATTATACTAAAACCATCCAACCCTGTAAGTTATGAGCGTAACTTGTTTAATCTCATAGCCATATCAAAGTTACATTTTACCTGAAAATCTATCTCCCTCTATGTCTATAAGAATATGTTCTGAGGACCATTAAACTTGATCACTGGTGGGACAAGTGAAATGCATTTCAAGAGCAAGTGGCTGATTTCATTATTTATATACTTTTTTAAAAAGTATCTTTTCAGAATCTCAGTCTCAGGAGTAGTTGAAATTTGCATTTTACTTGCATTTTACAAGCTGAAACCAACATCCTTTAGTTAACTCTGGGCCAGTACAGTCAGCAGACCTCTGGGAAATAATGGACTTCCTCTGTGAAGCAGTCCTTAATAACTGAGCAGCTGCCAACAACTTCTGTACTGCCTTTAGCTTCATTAATTTGTAGAGTGAGACTTCAGACTGAGAGCATGGTGAAGGGAGAAAGCAGAGTTCAATGCTGGGGTGGTAGGAGCATAAATAGTCATGTCAGAAAGATCTTTGACCTAACATAAGCTTTAAAAATATATTGTTGCCTATAGAATGAGTATCCAGCAATGTCACACGGTGAACTTGCACAAAAGGTGGCAGATATATGCCCCCACATGAGTATATTAATACAGTCCCTTGTAGAATCCTTTTCTTTGCTCTGATTGTTCCTCCAAAAGGTTATACTTATGTGAACTAACAATCAACCAGCTCTTCTTTGCCAGATCTCACCCTTTTAGGAATGTAGATCTCTTCACATTGTTTTGCCAGCAGACAGAGCTTGGTCTGCTTAATTTGAGGTGCATAAGATTCATATGCATTTGACACCACATACATTTTGTCCAAGGAGCCCTGTTTAGACACATAAGTATAGATAGCTGCATAGTTGCAAACTCTGGTTTTATTCTAAAACTTCTGCTTTCATCTGTCTTCCTTTCTGCTATGAAGTCAAATGGATGAGCTTTTGTCTGCCTGTAAACTAGCATGAAGATGTGCACAGCATCTGTTTCTTTAATTTAACCAGTAACCTCTGATCCTAGTCATGGGAGTGTTCAGACAAATATGCTACTCTAGACTAATGCAAAGTTGAATATATAATGTTCTCCTGTACTCTCCTTTTGATGTACTGTAGTTTGATTATTTTTGAATCTAGGTTCTTCATCAAGAAGATCATTTCAGAATCTTGTGCATTGCAATATTTTGAGTATCACCTTAACTATAAAATAAATTAAAAAATATGAGTTTTCACTTTTTTAGCTATATAAATTTTGGTTTTGACCTGGTAGTAAAGTCTGTTCCACAGCCTACTTCAGTTAAAATGTGCTATACAAAATCCATAATGTGAATTAGATATCTCAGCTATAATTAGCTTTGCACAGCCCCTATTGTTGACTTTTGCCACATACTGGTACTTGACAAAAAAATTTGCCAATACACTTAACAATGGTTCTAACTATATTACAACAACACAATCTAATATACCTCTGTTTTCTAGACGTTATAGCTTTAATGACTTCTCTTTCCCAGAATGCTGTTTCCATTTTGGTGGCTGTAATTATTGAGAAGATTGCATTTTAGTCAGTAATTGCTAGCTCAGAAGGTTAATTTTTATATCCATGGTTGCCAGTAAATAATGTGATTCAAAATAGTTTGAGAAATTATTTTGTAAAAATGAACTAAACCTTCAAAAATGGAAAGTTACTAATTGAAAAATTAAGTCAAAACATATAGTACCCTGATGTTGTTGACAATGACTGGAAACTCAGGCATGGAAATGAAAATCTGCTCTGCTCTTCACTGAAAAAAGAGGTTGCCTTTTAATCTTCTGTCTCTCTTTTCACATGAGAGACCTCCTGCATCTGAGGTAACTGAGTTCCCCTGACACTGCGAACACTGTCATTATGTGATAACAATATATAGGCTGTGTGCAGCTAGGCTTTCTCAAGTGATTCTTTTAGAGCACATCTGGGCAGCTACGGGCCTATGGTTGCAGAAATTATGAGGCACACCTCAGAACTGATCTGGAGAAACAGGAATATTACTCCTCAGAATTATAGGATGAGAAAGGAAGTGCAATAATTGAAAAACCTTAAAGTTCACATCACATGTTGAACTATGTCTTGTACATATCATGAAGACTGAACAATCTTGAGAACATCGACATGTTAGAATAAGTTATTTAAACATATATATATATTTCTGTGTTAATGGATTTCATTTTCAGAAGGCTGATCTGATAAAGGCAAAATGCACGTCAGTGCTCCCTTTACAGTAATTTGACTTACCTGAGCAGGCTTTCAATACTTACCTATTAGTTGCAGTACACCCACAACAAAACACTGCTAACTGTAAATAACAAAATATTCACAGACATTTAGGAAATACTCAGGGAAGGAAATAAATTGTTCTGAAGTTTGGATATATGCAATGCTAAAGATATCCAAATTTGCTTATAATCTGCTGAATGAGCTCAGACTGTCACATAGTGTGACAATGGTGAAACAGAGAGAATTCTTGCAGCTAAATTGGAGAGATAGGGGTTTGATGGATAGGCTGTTGGATAAGAAATTATGAATGGTCCTGTCCATAGAGTTATAGTCAGTTGCTGAATGTCCAAGTGGAAATGAGTAATGAGTGATGTCCCTCAAGAGTCTGTACTGGAACCAATATTGTTTAATCTCTTAAACAGCTACATCAATAGTGGAATTGAGTGGACTCTCAGCAGATTTGCAGATGATGCCAAGATGAGTGGTGCAGTGGGTTCACTAGAAGGATCCTGGTTAGGCTGGAGGAGTGGGCCCACGTGATCTTCATGAAGTTCAACAAGGAAAAATACTTTGGTTCTTGGTATCATTTTCCATGTGTCATATTGATATGTTTAATTTTGGAATCTTTCTTCTTAAATGAAAATAAGCACCATTTCACTTCTCTGTATATTTAAAAACACGTTAGATGATGAGTAGTTTGGAAGTAAAGGTAATTTCTTTTAAATAGGCATGTGATATAGCTAGAAAAATCAGGCAAGCTTATGGTCACATAAGCTCTTTTCAAATCTCTAAGTGTCGTTTTCTGCATTTGACTAGGCAATTGACATCTTCTTATCTCAACGAACATAAAATCCTCCATATCACACTCCTCTTTGTTATTTACTTAATGTCTCAGAAAAACCCACGGCACTACGCTTTTATTCATCTGTGGGTTATCATAGAAATTCATGCTGGCACTTCATTAAGCAAAGAACTAGTCATAGACCTGACTGGAGCAATTATTTTGAGGTGACATGTTTTCTAAAGTGTTCAATGGAAGTAGGATGATCTGTCTCTGCTTAACCTACTGAGCCCAAAATGTTTTACTCGGCTGGTTATAGATACTCTGTGTCTATCACTGCATGTGTGTATCCACCTATCAGCTGTTACATAGTCACTGACAGGCCAGACTATTTATTAGGCATATGATCTTATAGTTAAAGCAGCAAGATGTAGTTTATTTTTCACCCTGTATTATGCAAAGAATACTTATATGCCCATGCATGAAAATGAAACTAATTTGCACTCTTTCTAGTAGTGTTATTAGTGTTATTTGTTCTTTAATGTAATTGTATTAACGATTTTACTGATTTTGTTCTGTGTTCTACAAAGTAAGAGATCAGTTTGCTTTTGCTTTGGTCCATTTTTTTCTGGGCTGATAGTACACCTAGCAGTAGCTTTTGGAGTTTTTACGGAGAGCGTAGGAGTGATGCAATTGAAGAAAAGCCTATATATGGAAAGTAATGTGGTTTTGACCTGGAATTTACAACAGAACTGTTTGCATGAACTCTCCAGATGCCATCGTCCTGTGGCTGATGTGTACCAATGTACCAGCTGGCGGTGCTGGAAATGCTAAAAAAATACCAGACGTAAGGTGATAGCCCTTAATTTGTCAGTGCTTTATGTATTAGCTGTTCTGTAGGCAAGAACTCTATTCAGAATTCTACTGAGTGCAACAAGAAAAGAGAAACTTAGTCTGTTCAATATAGATATAAACCTTGCTGGATCTAAATCTCTGAAGAACCAGATCTATATTCCACTGCTTGTGCTTTTACTGCTAGAGTAACTACTAGCCAGTCATTCTGAAACTGATCTGATTAGCCTGAGAATTTCAGATTTATTTACTAAATTATGCTTCTAAAGAAAGCCTGTGTTATTATTCTCAATTAAACAAATAAAAGGAAGATTTGTTTGGGGGATTGAGAGCACCCTCTGCAAGTTTGCCGATGACACCAAGCTGTGTGGTTCAGTTGATACACTGGAGGGAAGGAATGACATCAAGAGTGACCTTGACATGCTTGGGAGCTGGGCCAGTGCCAACCTCATGAAGTTCAACCAAGCCAAGTGCAAGGTCCTACACCTGAATCGGGGCAATCCCACGCACAGCTACAGGTTGGGTGAAGAAGTGATTCAGAGCAGCCCTGCAGAGAAGAACTGGGGGTGTTGGTTGATGAGAAGCTCCACATGGGCCTGCTTCAGTGTGCCTTCACAGCCCAGAAACCAGCCGTGTCCTGGGCTGTATCAAAAGAAGTGTGACCAGCAGATCAAGGGAGAGTATTCTGCCCCTGACCTCTTGTGAGACATCTTGCAGTCCTGTGCCCAGCTCTGGGGGCAATAACATAGGAAGGATGTGGACTTGTCGGTTTCCTCTTACTGATGACGTGTGTATCCTGCGAGAAAGTTTGATTTTAACTTGCGTTAGCTTTCGGTAACTTTGTTCCAGTATACAGTATCTCCTAAAGCCCTAGTACTAGAGCAGTAACACTTCTGCATGCAACCTAGGAGTAGCAGGCAGGTTGCTTCTGAAAACAGTGCCCAATCTATTTTAAGTCACACTAGTCAAAGCTTCTGCTACCATTCATACATCAAAAATTGTTACGATATTAAATTCCTCCAATCTTGGCTAACAGAATTAGCTAATAATTTCTGAGGCAGTTCTTGAGTTCACTACCATTTTTCATCTCAGAGATTTCCTGATTTAATTTGAAAAATCTTCTGTCATCCACAAATCTTGTGGAAAGACATCAGTTGTTTTGTTTCTTGGTCTTTTTTTTTTTTTTTTTTTTTTTTTTTCCAGGAGGTGTGTTCTGTTGTTTTTTCTTTTTCCCCAATCAATTGCTGAATTTATCATGAGATCATTAATAAAAATAGTTAACAGTCCTTCAAGGATTCTGAAACTAAAGTAACTATGCTGCATATTTGGCAAAAAATACCAATGACAAATATGATGATGGCTTCTACGTAGATGCACAAAAATACTTTAGACAGAAGTTCTCTCACTTGAAAATTAGGAAAACCAAGGTAGCTTACCCATGAAATTCCAGTTTTGTTATCTTGCATGCAGACATGATGCTCCAGCTTTTTATGTAATTGAGAATGGTTAAATAATTGTGTCTAAAACTTTCTCTGAAATTCACCTGTGATAGATAATTTCTGTGAAAAATTTCACTGTGGAGGCTGAAGTAATGATTTGGCCCAGTAATAACCGCCTGAAAATAATTTCTTAGAACAGGAAATACTTTGTAGGCTTAATAACAAATCATGTTTAAATCTTTACTAATGATAACTCTCTGCCATATGTTGGCTTCAAAATAGTTCTTGGAGAAAGGGTCCTGTAGAGGGAGCCAGATCCCACTCTTAGCATTACATGGTTTAGAACCGTTGAGATTAGATCTTTTCCCTGAAAAGAAATATAAGCTTAGCCACAGTTAAAAGAACAAAATAAAGTAATCTTATATGATATTTAATTGACCATAATCTCTATGGATTAGAAGACTGCATAAGTGGATCCCATGTAAGTCTTGTGCCCACTTAAGAAACAGTACTGTAAAGTAGTATTTCCACATTTTACGGTGTTTAAGCTGTTCAAAAAATGCATGAAGAAGAAATTTCACCACTTATTTTCTCCTGACTGTTCTTCCTTAAAAATGACCTGTACTCAAATGACTAAAATAATTTTGTGGATATAGGACATTTTCAAAGTTGTAAAAAATAAGTATGAAATTGTTACTTACCCTTTTGATTTTCTTTTTCAGCCAAACGCGTAGAAGACCTCATGACCTTCATGGCTTGGCATATTGCTTTTAATTTGGGCTGGATATTTCCAAACAATGGAAGCATATCTCTGTCATTGACTGGAAGCATGGATTCCCAAAGTTATTAGAAATTTAATGACTGTTGTTATCAATGAAAACTAGGTGTTTCAATACAATCAACATCCTCTGGTTCAAAAGACAGCTTCCTTTAATAAAATCATAAGTACTGGAGCAGAAACTTGCATTTAAATGCACATACAAGTTACATTATAACTACTGTCTGAATTCAGATTTTTACACTGCCTGTAGGTAAATTATCTTCCTTCATACTTTGCATTTTACTTCCCCCCAAAGATGTTAAAATCAATATTTAATCAGTGTTTTTGATTTTGTGCATATAGGGTAATATTTCTCAAAACAAATAGAAAAAATAGAAGATGGAAGTGGCAGGTAAAATCTTTCATCTGAACACTAGCTTAACTATCTTAGCCAGAACTTTAAAAAAGTTACAATGAATAATTTAAAAATTAAATGAGAGAAGAGAATCCCAAAGATTCATGCAAATGTAACAGTAGTTGCAAATTAAGACTTGTACTAATCAGAACATGTACTGCTGAGATAGTAGAATATCTCAGCATGTACTTTTGAATTACTCTGTTTTGCAGTTAGCTGAATGATACTCCCAGAGATATTTTGACCAACCAAATTGTGTGCATCAGACTGGAGTTTAACAGGATGTTCATAGAATCATAGAATAGTTAGGGTTGGAAAGGACCTTAAGATCATCTAGTTCCAACCCCCCTGCCATGGGCAGGGACACCTCACACTAAATGAGGTCACCCAAGGCTCTGTCCAACCTGGCCTTGAACACGGCCAGAGATGGAGCATTCACAGCTTTCCTGGGCAACCCATCCCAGTGCCTCACCACCCTCACAGTAAAGAATTTCTTCCCTATATCCAATCTAAACTTTCCCTCTTTAAGTTTTAACCCATTACCCCTTGTCCTGTCACTACAGTCCCTATGAATAGTCCATCCCCAGCATCCTTGTAGGCCCCCTTCAGATACTGGAAGGCTGCTATGAGGTCTCCACGCAGCCTTCTCTTCTCCAGGCTCAACAGCCCCAACTTTCTCAGCCTGTCTTCATACAGGAGGTGCTCCAGTCCCCTGTGGGGAGTCCCCTTGTGGCCCTCCTCTGGACTTGTTCCAACAGTTCCATGTCCTTTTTATGTTGAGGACACCAGAACTGCACCCAATACTCCAAGTGAGGTCTCACGAGAGCAGAGTAGAGGGGCAGGATCACCTCCTTCGACCTGCTGGTCATGATCCTTTTGATGAAGCCCAGGAAACATTTGGCTTTCTGGGCTGCGAGCGCACACTGAAGCCGGCTCATGTTCATTTTCTCATCGAACAACACCCCCAAGTCCTTCTCTGCAGGGCTGCTCTGAATTTCTTCTCTTGCCCAACCTGTACCTGTGCCTGGGATTTCTTCGACCCAGGTGTAGGACCTTGCACTTGTTATGGTTAAACTTCATAAGGTTGGCATCAGCCCACCTCACAAGCGTGTCCAGGTCCCTCTGGATGGCATCCCTTCCCTCCAGCGTATCAACCGAACCACACAGCTTGATGTCATTGGCAAACTTGCTGAAGGCGCACTCAATCCTACTGTCCGTGTCACCGACAAAGATGTTGAACAAGACCGGCCTCAACACCGATCCCTGAGGGACACCACTTGTTACTGCTCTCCAACCGGACATGGAGCCATTAACCACAACTCTTTGCGTGCGGCCATCCAGCCAGTTCTTTATCCATTGAGTAGTCCACCTATCAAATTGATGTCTCTCCAATTTAGAGACAAGGATGTCATGTGGGACAGTGTTGAACGCTTTGCACGAGTCCAGATAGATGACGTCAACTCTTCTGCCCCTGTCCATCAGTTCCGTAGCCCCATCATAGAAGGCCACCAAATTGGTCAGGCAGGATTTCTCCTTAGTGAAGCCATGCTGGCTGTCACCAACCACCTCCTTGTTTTTCATGTGCCTTAGCATGCCTTCCAGGAGAATCCGCTCCAAGATTTTGCAAGGCACAGAGGTGAGACTGACTGGTCTGTAATTCCCTGGGTCATCCATTTTCCACTTCTTGAAAATGGGGGTTATATTACCCTTTTTCCGGTAGTCGCGAACTTCAGGTTACTGACACGACTTTTCAAATGTGAGGGACAGTGGCTTAATAACTTCATTCGCCACCTCCTTCAGGACCCGTGGATGGATTTCATCAGGTCCCATGGACTTCTGTACTTTCAGGTTCTTAAGATGGTCTCGAACCAGATCTTCTCCTACTGCAGGCCTAGGGTCTTCATGCTCACAGTCCCTGCGTCTGCCTTCCAAGACTTGGGTGGTGAGGTCAGACCATTTGCCAGAGAAGACTGACGCAAAGAAGTCATTAAGAACCTCAGCCTTCTCCAAATCCAGGGTAGCCAGTTCTCCTGATAGCTTCCAGAGTGGGCCTACGTTGTCTCTAGTTTGTCTTTTATTTACTACGTACCTATAGAATCCCTTCCAGTTATCCTTCACATCCCTAGCCAAGTTTAATTCTAACTGGGCCTTAGCTTTCCTAACCTGGTCCCTAGCTTCCCAGACAACATCCCTGTATTCTTCCCAGGCCACCTATCCCTGCTTCCACCTTCTATAAGCCTCGTTTTTCGTTCGAATTTTCCTGAGCAGCTCCTTATCCATCCAAGGAGGTCTCCTGGCCATCCTGCTGCACTTCCTTCTAGTTGGGATGCAACACTCCTGAGCTTGGAGCAGGTGATCCTTGAATATCAACCAACAGTCTTGGGCCCCTTGCCCTCTAGGGCTATATCCCATGGAACCTTACTAAGCAGGCTCCTGAAGAGGCCAAAGTCTGCTCTCTTGCAGTCCAGGGCAGTGAGCTTGCTGCATGCTCTTCTCACTGTCCCGAGGATCTCTAATTCGACCATCTTATGATTGCTGCATCCAAGGCTGCCCTGGAGCGTCACATTTCCAACCAGCCCTTCCCTGTTGGGGAGCACGAGGTCAAGCATGGCACCTCTCCCTGTTGGCTCCTCTATTACTTGCAGAAGGAAGTTGTCTTCCACACAATCGAGGAACCTCCTGGATTGCTTGTGCTGGGCCGTACCTTCACTCCAACAGATGTCAGGGTGGTTTAAGTCCCCTATGAGAACAAGGGCCTGCGAGCGTGAGGCTGTTCCTATCTGCCTATAGAGCACTTCACCCACAGATTCCTCTTGGTCAGGAGGTCTGTAACACATCTCAACAGTGATGTTGCTGTTCTCCCTTTAACCCTTGACCCACATACGCTCTGTTGACTGCTCACCTGTCCCCAGACACAGTTCCATACTCTCCAGCCTATCCCTAACATAAATAGCAACTCCCCCTTCCCATCTGCTGGGCCTGTCTTTTCTAAAGAGCCTGTAGCATTCCATTCCAACATTCCAGTTGTAGGAGCCATCCCACCATGTTTCTGTGATGCCTACTATTATATCATACTCCCGCAGTCGTGCACACATCTGTAATTCCTCTGGTTTGTTCCCCATGCTATGGGTGTTTGTATAGAGGCATCTGAGCCGAGCTCCAAATGAAGCCGGCTCATTGGCTGGAACGGCTGGAATATCTCTGCATCCCTCCAAGCACTAATTATAGGTGCTGGTAACTGACTGGGTGTGTTGGGATGGAACAATGCCCCCCTCCCCCAACACATCTTGTTTAAAGCAACCTTGACCAGCCTGGCAAGCCTCCTACCAAAACCACTCTTCCCCTTCGTTAGACCAGCTCCACCAGACCCCAGTAGACCTGGCCTACTAACTCGGTCCTGTGCTCAAGACAGCCAAACCCCTGACTATGGCACCACCCTTTTAACCATTTATTAACCTGACCAATCCTCCTAGCTTTTTGAAGGTCCTCCCCTGTATCCTAGAGAACTGACGAAAAGACAATCTGAGGTCCAGAGCCCCTAACCACCTCTCCCAGGCCTCTGTAGTCCTTCTTTATGTTCTCCAGGCTACTGCTATCAACATCACTAGCACTCACGTGGATCACTAAAAGTGGGTAATAGTCTGTGGGACTCACTAGAGCAGGCAGCCTCTCTGCAACATCCCTGATCCATGTCACTGGTAGGCAACACACCTCCTTTGAGACTGGGTCAGTCCAATAGATGACTGCTTCTGTCCCTTTCAAAGCAGAGTCCCCTACCACTATGACCTGTCTCTTTTTCTTGGCAGCACCAGTAGAGATCCTCTTTAGCAGTGCATCCGCCAGTAGTTTCTGGTGCAAGTGTGTTTCTTCATCAGCCCCCTGCAGGACAGCAAAGTGATTCTGGATGGGGACAACAGATTTAGGAGGACCCCTTGCTTTTAATTGTCCTCTTCCTCCTTTTTTTGTTGTTTTTTTTTGTTACTGTTTCCCAGCTTCCTGGGTTAGCAGCCTCCTTCTTCCCTCCATGAGCTACACGGGACGCTTGAGGCCCCTGCACAGTTTGGGCCTGGAGCAAGTTGTCCTGCTTCATCTCAGCTTCCCTGCAGCCTATTAACAGCATCCCGCAGCTCAGCCACCTGCTGCACGATGACCTCCACCAGGGAGCACTGAGTGCAGCCCTGCCCATTGGGCACCCTCTCCTCAGGAGACCAGTGGAGGCACTCTCTACACTCCGAGCTCTGCACTGCAGCCTCCCCTCTCATCGGCTCTCTCTGGGTGCCTATGCTGGCCACCGCCGGGGCAGCCAGAGCAGAGGTCCCAGACCGGGCCCTGGTCATGAGGCGAGTGCGAACCATCCCGCTCGCCTGCCTGCGCAAACTGCCTCGACCTGCCCTGCTCACTCGTGCTCCCTGGGGCAGGTTTTTACCCAGTCAGGGCTGGCGCCGCTCCTCCTGACTCCGACCCCTGTGAGTCCCTGTTGGCGTCAGCTGAGCTGCCGGCTCCTGACAAGTCCTGTTGAGGACTTGAGGCTCCCTCGGTGGCTTTTGCCGCTCTGAGTTGAGGCTCCTGGATGCTGAGCTTCCCCCAGCTCAGGTGTTGAAGGCATCCTCTCTTGAGCTGCTCACCACAGCAATGTTGACCTTCATGTTCAACTTTCTGAAAATTTTAATATAAGGGCTGATTGACTGTTTGACCAGTGTTCTTATGGACAATGACATAAATCCTTTAAAAATGAAACCTGGTAAGTAAGGAGTATGGCAGTGTAACAGAAACAAATTGAGTTTGTTGAGTGGTGTTTTACCACTCAATGGGTGATATTAAGGCTTGCTTTTTAGTAATTACTTATATCACTGATGAAGAGGTTAAACAGTACTGGTCCCAGTAAAGACCTTGAAAGGCACCACTCATTAGTGGTTTCCACTTGGACATTTAGCCATTGATCATAATTCTCTGGGTGTGATCATCCAACCAGTTTCTTATCCATCTAACAGTCCGTTTGTCCATTTGTCACACCCATACCTCTCCAATTTAGTGGCCTTGGATAAGTTGAAGTAGACAACATCTGTAAGTCTTCCTTTCTCCACTGATTCAGTTACTCCGTTGCAGAAGACCACTGTTAGTTGCCCTAGTTGAAGCCTTATTCACAGTCTCTAATTTTCTCCCTGTCTTCCATATGCGTCAGCATAACTTCCAGGAGGTTCTGCTCCATGATCATACCAGACACAGAGGTGAGGCTGATTGGTCGGTAGTTCTCAGGGTCCTCTTTTTTAATTTTTTTTTTTTTTTTAATGGACATGAAGTTTTCCCTTTTTCCAGCCAGTGGGGTCTTCGTTTGAGTGCCAACCGAAATACGATCGAGAGTGGCTTAGCAACAACATCAGCCAATTATTTGGATTTTTGTTGATGCATCCATAAATTTATCAGAAATCTTTTAGGAATGCAATTATTTGTTGAGCTTCACTAAAGTGTTTAATTTGGTTGAATTCACCAGGGGACCCAAAGCTGACATGTATCTTTGTAGGCACACAAAAAGACACTAATTACATAACTCTTTTTTCATAAGGTTAAAAATGTACTACAAGAAGTTAATGGAGAAAATATGCACACAGTCTTCACCAACCAAAGAAAAAGGTTAGTTTTTTCTTGTTCATTTTTTTTCCTTTTGTCTTTGAAGGAGGAACATACATTCTTTTCTACATTTCCATCTTTCAGAAAAACATTTTTCATAGGTCAGTGTAATTTCACAAAGTTATTTCTTAACCCTGTGTGTAAAACTACCAGTAAGAGAACTAAAATATCATTTTGCAGCTGTTTCTTTTCCTGTTCCCCAATGTAATTTAAATAAGTATGCTGGTATATAACATGTTGTGAAAGAAAAAAAACTACTTGCTTTTCTCTCAGTTACTTTGAATTGGCTAATGGAACAGAGTCTTAGGTTGTAGTTTCTGTTGCAAAAATATATACTCAAATAGATCCAAACTGTAAAGCGGAAGGTTACTAAAATGTGGTAGGTTAATATATTTACAGATTTTTTTAACTGAGTTCCTGTATCAGTGGAATTACATGTGTGCCTTTACTCTGTATTTGCATAATTTATATTTCATCTCCATATGTGTGTTCCTTACATAACTGGCATTCCACTGTAGTAATTTAAAAGTATTTGTTCCCCGGTCTGTATCCCATTTCAGGATATAGACAAGGGAAATAAAAAGAACATAGTGATTTGTCCCTTAAAATATATTGATGAAATTCTATAGGATTTTTTCTATAGTCTGGTGTAATCGAAAGGGAAAAGTAGTTTTTGTAGGTTTACTTCTTTGTGCTCTGCCCAGTGATGCTATTTGGCATATCTGAACTTTTAAAACTTATGCTTTCAAGAATACACATTTGTGAATGCTTGCTTTCTTCATAAAGAAAATAATTGGCTTCTGCTTCTTTGTGTAATCACCCAGCCACTGAGTTTTTGATTAGGTCCTGATAGAAAAAAAACATTACCATGACAAGGTGACAGCAGTTCCCTTGTGATTATCTCCTAAACAATCCTGTTGCTCTATGACATGTAGAATTTTGATGTGCTTTAAAGGTGTCAATTTTTTCATCAGCTGTTAAAAAGATGAACCTAATAGTCTTAAAGTAATTCCTTCTCCACAGAGAAATAATTAGCAACATTGTGATTCTTAAACCATACTTTTCTGGAAGGCTGTAAAGTGTCAAGTCTGCTCACCTTTGCGTCTGTCAATGATGACAAGAAAAACAAAACTGTATAAGCAAGAGTTGAGAAATGGGTTTGGTGTGTTTTCCACCATTTCTGTCTGCAGATTTGGTGGTACTTATTTAAATTCTGATAAGTGCATCTGTTCAGACTGAACACATTTGGGATGATGCTGTTCTCTTATATAATTGCTTCTTATTGAGGCAATATGAAGTCACTTGGAAAGAATAAACCTGCTGAGAACTTGAGTGGTGGGAAATTACACAGGAGCAATATTTTGTCTCTTATTTCTTCTTATCAAAATGTCCATGGGTGAGAGGCTGACCTTCTGTTAGTTTTGGCCTCAGCTGAATGCAGGTGCTAATTACTGTAGCGTTGCTTCTTACTGAGTGTTTTTCCTTTCTTTCATTTAGCATGCCTACCTAGAGGTAGGACACAGTTCATTGTTCAAAGTTCTTTGTTGAAAGATGCCTGCATTGAGACAGAGCAGTCCCTGTGAGTGGGTGTGTCTGCCAAGAGCAGTGATATCCCAGTGATGGAAAGGTTGCTGTGATTTTGGTTTTATCTGGGCCTTGAGAAGATCTGTAAACACGGATTCTGCTAGTGAATTTTTTATGGCTAGCATCAGTGCTAATCAGTTTCTGTTGTTCCTCCCTTTTCCCTATGCCTGCATGTCGTACACTCTGCCTTTATTTTCCCAATAGTCATTATGGTTCCAGATCATGCCTCAACACTGAATGTTTGAATTTGATAAAGAGGAATATGCCTCTCAATTCTGAAATTTTGGATGTTAAGATCTTGATTTTGGAGCTTTTATTAAAAAAAAAAAAAAAATACAACCTGATTGCTTATAGTATATTTTTTCTTCATTGCATAATATATGAGACATACAAATACTCATTAAGTAATATTCATCTTGTCTGTTGATAACTTGTAGATGCATTAGTATTTTAAAAAGGTAATGACATAATGATGTTTTGCTATGTAAAAGCAAATTTAAAAATGTTTGATTTAATTTATATACTTTTATACTTTTGTTTAATTCTGTATAAAATTTCATTACAGCCTTGGAAGAAATTAAGCAGTGAGTGGCTGATTTCCCTTTCGGAATTATTGGAATTATTACAATGTGTTCATGTTTCTGAAGCCTCAGGGCTACAATCTTTACAAACACATCTGTAATTGTTTTCTCAATTGAAAGTAGTACTGGTACATGGCAAAATCCAAAGCTTTGTTTTTCTTTCAGTATTTCATTTTAGCTAAAATATGGAATCCTGGAAAACAGTGCTATTTAATTTTCTGGCACAGTCTAGTAATCCACCTCATTACTGTGATAGCTGTGTTATATTAGTCACTCTGATGTTATTACATCAATCCTGACATCATTGTTATATCTGCTATTACTGTATGCTTCTATAGCTTCTCTGACAGCCAGTATTTCTTGTCCATAGATACCATACTGGAATTATCTTGTCCAGCCCCACTTCTTGTTGTTATATTTGATAGTTTGCACTGAGCAATGAATAAATTCCTTGTATGTGAGCTGTAATAAGCCATACATTAACAATTACTTTCTGTTTTGACAATGGTGCTCAGTTAGCTTCATGGAGTGCAAAAACTGTGGGTAGTGACTAATGTCATGATTGTCAATCTATGTAGTTAGTTTCTACTTTTCATGGCCAAGTTCTTCTGTAACCAAGTTCTGGCCTCAGTGACAGATCGAAGACCATATTTAACTTCAGTTCTCCTCTGTAATTTTTTCCTGTCTTCATTTTCACCTCTCAGAATTTCTGTGTGTATTTCTAGTTAGACTATATATGCTCATGAAGCTTTTGTGAAGCTCTGAAAACACCAGCAGATCTTTGCAATAAAGCTCTCCTGGTGCTGAAACCCCTCTCAGTCTAGGGGCTTGTGAATTCTCCTGAGACTTTATTTGGAAAGTTAAAAGCCATGGCAGAGTTTTCTTGCCATCTTATTTTAAGCTCTTCTTCTGTACAATATAATCTGAACATTTTAAGTACAGCAGATTAATGTCTATGAGTTAATGTTTTAAAAATGCACCCTCACACTTTTATATCTGACAAGAAGTCAGTGGCAACATTTACCTTTCCTTTTGACTAGTTTTTCTTAGAGGAAAAGTTTACTTCAGACTAAATTTGTATTTGGAACTTGCTTTCTGTTGACTTTACTTAATGTTGATGTATAAATATTGACTCATCCTTCCCATTAGTTAAGGAACCAATGGATGAAATAAAGAATGGTTGTTGAAATAGGGATACCTGACAATGCTGCCTCACAGTTGTAGGAGTAGAGCTCTAAATTAAACACGAGAAAGAACTGCAAAATAAACTCCAACAAATAATTTTATTAGAAGAAAACTGCAATGGTAAAATGTTAGCCCTTAAAATATATGTGAGTACAGTATATTTTCAAATAAAAGTGTAGTAAGTGATTCCAGTGTCAAAAGGTAGAAGATTAAATTAGTACACAGAATCTTGCATTGCAACTGTTATTCCTGGATGCCAGTAGAAAGTTTATAGAAACAGAGAAGGAAAAGTTTAAGAAATGTAAGCTTAATCACAAAAAATGGACTGAATATTAGAGAAATTTCATCACAAATGTCAGTGACAAAATGAATAACACAACAAGCTTTTCCGATTAAGCAGGGTGTTAGCCATAATAAGGGAAAAGGATGTGTTTCTAACATGAATGTTTTTGTAGAAAAGCAGAAAAAGCTTACCATTTAAAAAAAATGTATAGAGTTGGTATTTTAGAACAGAAGGCTAGTGGATACCAGCAGCAGTCCCCTCATTTTTCATTGCATGTTTCCAGTGTAGGGTTGGTTAAGGAATGCTGATGGTGCTCTTTCCAGTGATTTGGCTTTTGTTCATCAGATTATGGATTATTTGGACTTGAGTTTTACTGTCACAGAAGCCGAAGAAAATAATTTTTCAATGGTTTTAGTAGGCTTAATAAGCTTTTCAATCTGTTATTTTATTTGCTCTTGGTGATAATGTATGGTTCAAACCAACACCAAATTGTGGCATAACAAGAGACAATAATTTTGCTTTATGACTGAATTTTGCAATGTTTTAGAAAATGTTTTGCATTAAACAAAAGGACTTATACAAGAAGGGATAGCCACTGTTTTCCACCAGCCTTCTCTTTCCAAATACATGTTTTGTCTCTCAGGGTTGTTCCACTTGACACCTGACATTTATTTTGTAAGTAAGTCAGACACCAAGCCCCAAGTCATGAAGAAATTCAGGGAGAAGAGCACTAATTAAAGGCAAATATCTAGGAAGTCAGGATTTTCTGTAGAGAAGAAATATCATTGAAAAAATCATATTGAACTGCAGGGAAGATGGGGAGGAAGCTTACTTAGGCAAACCATTTTCCATGTTCATACTGCATGTGCAAAAAAGGGAAGCCAAGGGAAGATTTCAATGCCAGTAGAAGAGGATTCCCATTATAACAACTGATGTAATATAAATTTTCCCCAATACTTAGAAGCCCCGCATCACTTAAGAAGAATAGCAATGGCATCTTCTCTACACAGACAGGAAATGCATTTCCCATTCTATAACATTAAATAAAAAATATGCAATATAAAATATTAAAAAATGTGGAGTTTGTGAAGTTTGGGCTTTACCTACTGGTTTAGTAAAGAGCTGTTCTACTTTCAAGGTGCTTCCAGATTATTTCAGAAACAATTATGTACCCACAACATCCAGGGATATCCAGTGAAGCAGTGTGGGAGTACTGAGGATCACCCCTAGTGGGTATTGCTGCCAACTGTCCTATGCTAGCAAAGTTGCAGTTGCACAAAATTTTCACTTCTGTCACTCAAGCTCCAAGTGCTGATCTGTTCTTGTGATCAGACAAGTCAAGGGAATGAGTCACAAAGACAAAGGCCAATTTTTCTCATAGTTTATTAGTATTTCTTGTGTACATAAAATTAGCATTCAAATTCTGGTTTAGGTACATAAGCACATGAACTACTTTTCAATCCTGATGAGTTCACATGTGTTGATCTTAAATTCACTGTGTATTAAGCAGGCTTAAAAATCAGCCATAACTTATATATTTACAAAAGAAAAGAAAAGCTAGTTTATGGGAATTTTTAATTAATATTATTGCATTAATTCTCTTATTTTACCACTGATTTTTAAATTTGTTTTTGATAATCTGATTGCTGTTTCTGTTTCTTCTAGTTTTACTGTACTGTGCTGGTTTTGGCTCCACAGAGTTGATTTTCTTCATAGTAGGTGGCATGGGCTATGTGCTGGAAACTGCTGATAATTCAGGGGTGGTTTTGTTAATGCTAAGAAGTTCTTACACAGAGACAAGGCCTTTTCTGCCTCTCACCGCACCCCACCAATGAGGAGACTGGGGATGCACAAGAAGTTAAGTGGGACATAGCCAGGACAGCTGACTCCAACTGACCCAAAGGATATCCCACACCACATGGTGTCATGCTCAGCATATGTAGCTGGAGAAATGAGAAGGAGAGGGTGGGATGTGATGTACTGATGAAGTGGGATGGAGTGATGATGTTTGTCTTCCAAGTACCCATTACCAGTGATGGATCCCTGCTTTCCTGGAGATGGCTGAACACCTGCCTGAATACATCTATATTGAAAGTGATAAGTGAAAAAATGAAATACTTAAACTGCCTAATCAGATATTTAAGGTCTAGATTCGCTCATGTAATCTTTTTTGTATTTTCAGCAGAAAATTAATTCAGCAAAGTATATGCTAGTGTACCAGCATAAAAATAAAAATTTGAAACAAAAAAGCAATATTACTTTTAAAGCAGGATGTTAAAATACAACCTCTAGAACCAGATTCATTGACAGCAATAATCCCTGGACTATATGCATTGTGCCACTTCTACAATCTTTTCTTAAAGAAGGGTAAATCTTTGGAAATGTTTGAAGTAAATTCAGAAGAGCAAGGCCGGTGAAGAAACCTCCCCAGAAGTTTTGAGAGTCTTATTTTTGTTTCTAAAAACCTTTCTGAGCATCCCATCCTTCTTTCTGGTTTTCCAGCTTTCACCATACTACTGCCTTATTAAAAACTTCAGGGCAAAATTCATTTTTCAAAAATAATGTTTGGGTTTTTTTATTAACTCCCAAAGCATTTGAAAAAGCAAATGGTCCATCTGCTAGTAATACCAGCAGCAAAGGACTGCTTCTAGTATGTATACATATTTTCCAATAATTTTCCCTCAAGTGCTGAGATACTAAGGAAGGTCAGACCATTTATTAATTTCCAGAGATGAGCAACAGTAGAATTTGAAAATTATTTGTTTCCTTGAAAAGTTATGGAAAAAACATTCAAAATTAACTGTACAGAAAATAATCTAGAAGGAAAACATTGTTGACAGATTTCTGCTTACTAAAATTCTGTCTCAAATGTTCTGAAAAAATCTGGTGAAGAATGATGTTAAATTCCAGTCTGAAAAATCTTCCACACAGGTAAACTTAACTTGTGCTTTTGGAACCTCGGTCAACCAACTGAATCAAAAAGAGACAGTGGAAAGAAGAGTTGGTCTGTCACTGGAAGGCTGAGAAATGTAGCTGGGCCAAAACTTAAACATTGTGAGCTGTAAGAAACACAGAATAAGATAATTTCATATGTCTTTGTTTCTAAACAAAAGGCTGGGGAAGAGGTAACCACAAGGAAACTCAACAAAATTCTAGACTAGGTATGCTGAATATGGTCCATAAAGTGTGGTGTATGCCTGTAGTTCCCAAGGACAACATGAGAATGTGTGCCGATTCCCTTTGTGCTTCTCCAGAGCAAACTGCCGTGTGTGCGTGATGTTAGTTTCTTTCTGTGGAGCATATGGTTTTTGAACTCTTTCCTTTTTTTTTTTTTTTAAAAAATAGCATCTTAGTTTATATCTCAGGTTCTGTGGTATCATCCTTCATTCAAACTTAGGCTGTTTCATGTTATGGTAAGTAACTACATCATCAGGACATAGCAAAGTTGTTTATGATTTAATTATTTTTTTAAATAATTTCTAAAAATTGTCTTATCATAAGAATATGACTTTATAAGGCAGCATGAAAGACCCATTATAAGATGCCTCTTAAAATAGCTGGCAGGATTTGGTAGAGTATCACTTTGTCTTCTAACAGTTCATTACCTATTCTCTGTGGGTGACAAAACTAAAAGTAAATGAAAGTTAAAACAACTTGTCTTGCATGCTATTTCACAAAAGCTTTTTTAAAAACTGATTGTAATGGATTCAGCCTTAAAATTATGTCAGAAAAAAATAAGAAATTTGGCTTCATGAATTACTCTTAAAAAAAAAAAAAATTAAGTCAGAACTCATTAATTACTTATAAAGGCAAACTTAAAATGAATAAATTGCTTGTAATGCATACAGAAGCATTTTCTCCAAGTCTGTAATATGCTGACATAATGATTTTTTTGTTTTGTGTTTTTTGTAATTTTTTTTGTGAATGAGAGCTCTGCAAGAGTGTTAGCCTGAAATTATAAAATTATTTATCCTCATGGTTCATTTAAAAACAACATCTAAACCTCTGCATTTGATTGAGAATAAAAAATACACTGTGAACTACAGACAGATGTCCATAGCAAGTAACTAAGAAAACACTGCAGAGTATGGTCTGTAACACAAGTATCTCTGGAGATTCCAATTATTACTAGGTTAAAAATAATATATGCAACATAGTCATTGCTAAGTAAAACCTGAAAAATCACAGAGGTAAATGCTAATTGGAATGCTTAGTGTACCAAAATTAAATTCCAAATTGAACAGTATCAATCATCCATCTGCCAGAGGAATAAGTAGCCTTTGTATACAAAACCATTTGGTAATAAAAAAAGTTGGCTTAATATACCAAGTCTATATCCTTTAGAAGGAAAGGAAGGCCAGTACTTGAAATTCAGTTTCTTTGTGGCTGGACAGCTGCTTTAATAATGTCATGGGCCAGAAATTTTACAGTTTCTGAATATGTCAGTATTTATGAACCTATGTAGGTATCTTTATACTGTTATATTTGTGAATGAGTGATGAATATTGAAACAGTCGAAGTTAATATATGAGAACAACAGTATTCTGTCCACATATAAACTTTAAGCAAGAACTGTCATACTGGCAAAACAGGTGATCTTAGTGAGATCTGTAACTATTCCCTTCTGGTTTGTTACAACAGGAGAATCTGAGAGAAGGATTCTCAGATGTGTTCATAGACAGAACGGAGGTGCAGAACAGGCAAATGTTGAATCATTGCCACTCGGATTTTTGCCACGTAGCACATATTGTGTTGCTCTCTTTGACTATAGTTTATCTACAAATCACTTGAATGACAAATGCTATTAACATCTCCTACATTGTCTTCAGCAGCTTGCGAGTCATAGTAAATAAGCAACGAATCTTCCATGCAATGGTTTGTGAAAATGTATGTTTATATATGCTTTTGTAGTGTTCATTTTGGAAACTTTCATTAGTAATTGTTTAATGGAGTACTGCAAGCCATAACAGAACATAGTTAAATATTGACTTGGACAGTAGTATTAGTAAGTAAGAATTACTAAGAACTGTAGTCCAGCAGAACCACACAAAAAGCTATCAACACTCATGGGAGGACCTGTCTAGATAAGAGAATTTGCATCAGGTCAGCTAAGAAAACAAAATATAACTAAGTACATGGATGCAGTTTGCTCTCTTACTACATTGGATATGCAGGGCAATCAAAAAAACAAAATGGAAAAAATTGGATCCAGCACATCGCAGCTGATAGTGACCTCTCTTCTGTGCGTTCTCAGGAATGTGTTTTTACTTCCATTTAAGGAAACATCTCACTTACCAGTACTAAATTTGTCCAATGCAAACAGGACCATAAATAAGTTGTGTTTATTTCCATATATATTTAATATAATAATTGGAACAACAGAACTCAGAGCAACAATTTTCATAGAGATAAAGGCAACTCTCGAAAAGAGTAAAAGCTCATTGATCAAATAGAATGAGTAATAAATCTAGAAAATAACGGAGTGTGTAGTCGCTATTTTCTTGTATCAGGCAGCTGTCAAAATCATCAGGAAATGAGTAACAATTGGATCTAGCAATATTTTGCAGCATTATTCTTCACTTTCCATTTCATAATGCTGTATTCAGCTGCTCACACATGAACTCACATCTGGCTTGCAGGAGCTCTGCAAGTTTTCAGTTTAAGATAAATGAGTTAATAAAAAGTTTGACAACACAAAATAAAAAAAACCCCAAACTATAAATAAAATGCACTCCCCACCACAAACTGAGAACATCATAAGGAAATAAAGCTATGTGATGAAGTTTTTAAACTGTTCCATACATTATACAAACAAGACACAGACTTTAGATTTTTCTGTAAGCTTGACTAGTATACCTTAAAAAAAAAAAATAAGGCTTTTATTATTTGTTTAGTGTGGAAGTTCATTCTTTTGGGTTTCTACAGCATCCAAGTTCAGTGATTTTAAATTCTAAGAAAAATAAAGGTTTGAGGAAGGAAATCAGGAATACAAAATTTACAGGTTGATCAAACGAATTAATTCTAAATTCATGGTAAATAGAGGACAGGTTTAAAAGGAACACATGGTTGTGCACAGGTAACAACTGTACTCATATGATCTGGAATATTTGAGGACTATAGGTTATGGCATCAAAGTGATTATACAAAGACATTTAAAGCAAGATCTGGATCTGAAAACTTGATAAATGTTAATATGTAGAAGTTACACAAAGGAACAAGAGAGGGTGTATTTCAAAATTAATACATTATTGTGAACATTAGGTTAAAAAAAAATAAGCTGTTGAACTTTTGAAAAAGTCTGCTACACAGCCTGAAGGAAAAAGAACACAGCTGTATAGGACACTCACAGTTTTGCTACCCAGGTAAATAATTCTGCTTTTCTTTCTGATATGTTCTCTTAAAAACATAAACAACCCTTCCAGAATACACACAAGACTTTTCATGTATTTCTAAGGATCTTTTTCACCACATAGCATTAGTAAGAATAAATATAGAAAATATTTTTCTGAAATTTTTCCAAATATTTTTTAACATGAAAAAGATATCTCAACATTTTGTCTAGCAGAAGTAAAAATGTGTGCGGATGACTGTTGTTAGTCGCACTAAATGTTAAAAGCTGTAAATCCTGTCAAAGGAGATAAGCATCAATGAGCCACCTCTTTTTCACATGAATCACGATGTTACTAAGAGTTGGGGCTGCTAGAGCTCCAAAGCCTGTCTTTGATTTCTGAAATTCTGAATCAAGCCTGATTTCTGATTCAGAGTTTCTTGGACAAGAGATTAAGAATAGTGGTTGTCCTAAAGATGTTACTCTTCTAATATGGATTGAGGTGTAAAAGATGACTATTTGGGTTACACATGCGTGTTGGCATTGTTTAACCCCAGACGGCAATGAAGTGCCACAGAGTCACTTGATCCTTCTGCCTCACTCCTTCTGCCTCGCTCCTCCTGCCTCACTCCTCCACCCCCAGTTGGATGGATGGAGAAGAATTGAAAGAATGTAAAGGTCACGGGTTGAGATAAGAACAGTTTAATAATTGAGATGAAGTAAAACATACTAATGCCAACAACAACAACAGTAATATTAAGAAAAAGGAGAGAGAGAAATAAAACTCAGTAAACACGAGTGATGCCCAATGCAGTTGCTCAACACCCGCTAATTGATGCCCAGCCTGATCCAAGCAGTGATCTGTCCCTTCCAGGTAACTCCCTCCAGTTTATATACTGGGCATGACGTGCTGTGTTATGGAATACCGCTTTGGCTAGTTTGGGTCAGGAGTTCTGCCTCTGCTCCCTCCTGGCTTCTTGTGCTCCTCCTCACTGGCAAAGCATGAGAGACTGAAAAGCCCTTAACTTAGGGCAAGTGCTACTCACAGTTACTTGTGTTAACTTACTTAACTTACCAATCTTTTTTTTTTTTTTTATTGCATAAATTTGAGAATGGCCATTATACATGAAATTCATAGAACAATGGTAATCTGTTGTGGCTATTGATGATATGCTCCACTCAGAGGCTTTTGGAATTTGTGTAAATACAACTTATGTGAAGCAGATGCATGTTCCTCCCTGTGCAGGGACAAATTTCTTGCTATATGAGGTGACTAGTAACGGGAAAGGCTACTGGATATACATATGCAGCTCACTGGCATAGCTGAAACCACATATCCTTAAAAAAAAAATAGAATTGTACATTTGATGGTATTGTATGTTATATAAACATTTTTTAAACTCTGCTAGAGTATGTTGCTCAGAATATCTTTGTAGCACTGATATCTTGGACTAAATTACTTTTATATTAGTGTTCCGTCTACTTCGTGTTTGAACTCATTTAATTTATTACAAAGCAACTTTTCCCTTGGACCCCTGTAGTCTGGATCACTAATAAGGCACAAGAGTTCTTTAACTCATTTCTTCTTCATGTCAGTTATCTACTTTTCAATAATATGCAATTAACTCTCTCTCATGGCAATCTGTTGTCATTCAGCCACTCAGTATGCTATCATGAAATGAAAAGCAAATCAATGCTGAATTCCAGTGATGCTCATGATTGTTATCATATTGCTAAACTCTTTCTGCTTGTCAAAATATGACATACTGACTGCTCAATTTTCAGAAAAACCAAAGTCCACTGTGATTGCATGTGTTGTCTTGTGCCTCTAAATTTTAGAATATATGTAAGTGTGTCTCATATGGACAATCATTATTACAAATTACAACTCCCTATAAGCAGAGCTGGTGAAGGAATATGCTGAGGATTATTAACCTCAGGAAGCACTGATGATATGTCAAGTAGTAAGTAGAATTTTACTGTGTAGATTTGCCTAAACAGGAATAAACTCCTAGAGCTGAACATGCTGCTCATAAATCCTGTATGCTTTCTTGTTTAGGCAAATAAACTGTATTTAGTGACAAACAATACTATTGCAAAAAGAACCAAAGGTAAAATTAAAGCTGGTATCTAAGTACTTCCTTTAGGCTTAAGTTCTGACAGTCATTCTGCCTTTCTCAAATCTCCATCTCAGGATTGAAGACTGTGGTGTCTTGTGGGCTGAAACCAGAATTAGCTGATGAGAAATTCTGCTCCAGTTCTTATCTTCACTGAGCCATCCTTCCGTAAGAATTTCTTGCACAGGAAACGGACAAAACTGTCTTGATTTAGAAAGCCAACCGTATCCTGGGCTGCATCAAAAGGAACGTGACCAGCAGGTCGAAGGAGATAATCCTGCCCTTCTACTCTGCTCTCGTGAGACCTCATTTGGAGTATTGTGTACAGTTCTGGTGTCCTCAACACAGAAAGGACATGGAGCTGTTGGAACAAGTCCAGAGGAGGGCCACGATGATGGTCAGGGGACTGGAGCAACTCCCGTATGAAGATAGGCTGAGAAAGTTTGGGCTGTTCAGCCTGGAGAAGAGAAGGTTGCGTGGAGACCTCATAGCAGCCTTCCAGTATCTGAAGGGGGCCTACGAGGATGCTGAGGATAGACTATTCATAGGGACTTTAGTGATAGGACAAGGGGTAACAGGTTAAAACTTAAACAAGGGAAGTTTAGATTGGACATAAGGAAGAAGTTCTTTACTGTTAGGGTGGTGAGGCACTGGAATGGGTTGCCCAGGGAAGTTGTGAATACTCCAGCCGTGGGGGTGTTCAAGGCCAGATCGGACAGAGCCTTGAGTGGCATGGTTTAGAGTGAGGTGTCCCTGCCCATGGCAGGGGGGTTGGAACTAGATGATCTTAAGGTCCTTTCCAACCCTAACTATTCTATGATTCTATTCTATCTTCTATGATTCTATGATTTGATGCTTATAAAACTGGTCCAAGAAGCTGAGAATCTTTTGACTTAAAACTTTTGACTTTTAACTGAAAAATATATTTTTCCTGTTCTTTACTTCTGGTAAAGAACATGAAATAACTAATCGAAAACATTTTAATAATTTAACAAATGGCACCTATGGCCATTTCAACAGTTTCTGGACAGACAGAGGGAAAAACGTCACTAGAGATACAGAACTTCATATATGAGTTGCACTATATCTCGATATAAAACTCTTGAAGGTTTTGGAAGAGATGTTATTTTTTCACATAAATTCAGGGACAGCAGCAATGGCTGAAAGACACCAGCGTTTACCATTTGGATCTACTTTGGGAAATGATTTTACCATTTACTAACTGGGAGACCTTTGTCCCTGTAGGTCTCTTCATAAATGTTTCTTTCACTCATGCATAGACAGTGTTCCTGGCATACAGAGACAGAGCTACACTATATTACCTCATCATTTCACGTCTTCCAGTAATGAGGTCTAACTGTCTCATCAGAAAGATCTTGTATATGTGGGGTTGTTCTGAATCAAAATAAAAATTCTACTTTCACCTTTCCTTCACATTGCCTGTGTAAAGGAGAAGATTGTATCTCAAGGAAATGGGAAATCAACTGAGAATGACAGAAATGCTTCATTACTGTACTTTTCAGTAATGTCTTTTTATTGATCAGCTACTTGCAATTCACAAAATGCAGTATAAGTAAAAGCAATCTATATATATTATTATTTTTCCATTCTTATTTCTTTAACCTCTTTTTTGAGTAGATTTGAAATTTAAAATATTGCTTTAGTTAAAAAGCCATTATTTGCTATTTTCTGGAAAAGCAGTAGAAGACTGAAATGAGGTATCATCCTATTTAAAAGAAAATAACATTAATGTTGAAATTTGGACATGTAATCTACTTCAGCAAGGTAAAGGAAAGTTGCATAGTCATTTCACATTAATTAAAATTATCAGTTATGTCCCAATGACTTTTTTTGAAAAAATAAACAATAATTTTAGAGTTTTATTTAGCTACCATAAAGCAAAGACTTTTTTTCATGTTCATAAATATATTTTCAGAAGTATGAGATACTTCTGTCTTTGACAGACAGTTATGCTCCCACACAGTCACTTGCACATGACAAAGTATATAACATTGCCTCTATTCCATGATGTAGCTGCAATCCTGAACGAAATTCAAAATTAAACAGTTCCTTGCCTCATAATAAGAAAGTGTGATTCTTTTACTGACATTTTAATATGCTTCTGGAGGTAGTGTTGAAAATACTTAGCTTGAAGATGAATTTCTCTGGAAATACGCAGTACGTAAATACATCCACTGTAAATATACCTTTAATTTTCATCATAGAAATAGCAACGAATGCTATGTTCCAAGACAAGTTCTTTGAGACTAAAGATACTTAAAGCAGCAATATTAGGCTGTAGTACTTACCATCTAAAGATCTGGCTGGATTCTCTACATCGAACCTGCTCTGGGCCTGGCTGTTGCCCAAAAATGAAGCCTGGAGTACAAGGGAAAACTCAGCTGTTGGTTTATAAAAAGGACAACTAAGCAACCCTTTCAAAAATCTGAACTTCAGTATAGGCTTTTATTCCTGGAGAAAATTTACATCAGTGCGGAGATCAGATTTTAAAAACTTCATAGTTAATTTATGATTCATGAAAGGACATTTTATATCTCTATTGCATTGCCATATTGTATCTAACACTTTAAAAAATAAATAATTTAATTTTTCTAATGTGGCAATCAGCTACCATATTCTGACTTCCCCCCAGGCCAGCATTTAGAGATGCACCTAGTCTGCACTGATTCATTCCATGTATAAGCATCGTAGAGACTTCAGTTAAACCATATGGTTTTTACAGCAAGATGAAATAAAGTTGCATCAGTAATGTCTTGCTCCTGCAGAGACTATGTTTATCTCCTGTTCTTGTAACACCCAGGGAAAATAATTTTAATTTTTATTTCCCTAATAGCTGTAAAGAATTTTGTTTGTTTGTTCATTTGTTTGTTTGTTTTTTTGAAGATTAGGTTAGGTATAAGGAAGAAGTTCTTTACTGTGAGGGTGGTGAGACACTTGAATGGGTTGCTTAAGGTAGTTGTGAATGCGCCATCCCTGGCAGTGTTCAAGGCCAGATCGGACAGAGCCTTGGGTGACATGGTTTAGTGCGACTTGTTCCTGCCCATGGCAGGGGGTTTGGAACTAGGGGATCTTAAGGTCCTTTCCAACCCTAACTATTCTATGATTCTATGATTTTTCTAGTACAATGCCTTTTATCCACAAGAAACTTTCCTACTTCACAGCAATAAAAAGAATCATAAGAAGGAAAAATGGGCACATAAGTTGAAATTGTGGCAAGATAATGTGGAAATTAAAATGAGGATTGTGAAAACTTATCAAAACATATTTTAAAAGACCCCTGAACAGGACCAGACTTCTGAGCAAAATTGTCCCGTTTCAACCCAGTACACATCAAAGGAGATTAAATTCTCATCAATTTACTTTTCACTAAAAGACATCAAAGGATGCATGCACACAGAATGGTGTTATAAACACAGCAGAAACACCTGCAAATGTAGCTTTTGCCTTTTGAGGTGTGTTGTGGTTTAAGCCCAGGCCATAGATCAGAACCACACAGTCTACCCCTCACCCCACCCCCTTTCTTCCCCTGCTCCGAGAGGGATGGGAAGAAGAATTGAAAGAATGTAACTCCCACGGGCTGGGATAAGAACAGTTTAATAACTAAGGTATAACACAAATCACTACTGCTACCACCAGTAATAATAACGATAAAGGAAATAAGAAGGGAATAGAATACAATACCACCTGCCGACCAATAACTGACCTGACCCAGCAGTGAGCTAGCCCTTCCGGGTAACTCACAGTTACATCCCCGGGCATGACGTGCTGTGGTATGGAATACCTCTTTGGCTAGTTTGGGTCAGGTGTCCTCTCTCTGCTTCCTCCCGGCTTCCCCTCCTCCATGGCAGAGCATGAGACTCACAAAGTCCTTGGTCAGACTAAACATTTGAGCAGTAACTAAAAACATCAGTGTTATCAGTGCTGTTCCCAGGCCAGAAGTCAAAACACACAGCACTGCACCAGCTACTAAGAAGTAGAAAAAAAAAAATGACTGCTACTGCTGAAGCCAGGACAAGGCATCAGAAAACAGCATTTTCTTTTTGCTTGGATACTCTAGGTCTTAATGAATCATAAACTTTTCAGTATTATTTCATGCAGAACATTTCTTGTGATTGCCGGGATGTAATAAGTTAATTCTACAGTCGTATAATTCAGAAAAGACCATTATCAACAAAACTAATCTGTCGGAAAGCAGATTTTAGTGGTTCTGGTGCTTAGGGATTCTTCCTCCTTCCTCCCCTTCCTCCCCCACCCCACACTAGGAGATTACACTTACTCAACTCCATCAAGTAGAAGAGGCTAAACAATATTACAGTAGCATTTAGAAGATTAGAAATCTGCTAACCATAAGGACTCACATATAAATTCTAATTCAGCTTTAAAAAGTAATTCTTTCAGCAGATGGCACATGCAACAACTCATGGATTCTTTAAGATGAAGATGCCAAATTCTTGGTTTTATACTGTACAATTGGTTAGAGAAATAAATAAACACACTGGTAAAATAATATTTCACAAAAGAAGATTTCAAAATAGAGCAAAAATCTGTGAGAAAAAAAATCTGTGATATAAACACATCTGCTTAAAAAGCAACTTAATTTGAATGATTAGAATGGAGTTACATTACCAGTTGGTCAGAATTTTCTCATTCAGGAACATCTGGGGTCAAAACATGCTCTCTGGATTGGGAGCTGTGGGAATACTTGAGTCAAGTCCTTTTATTTGTCAGATTCAGCCAGCTAGGCTGAAACAATTCCCTTCTCTATCTTCGCAACCTTCCCAAAAGGAAAAGCTGTGGTTTTGATCAAAAAAATGGCCATTTTCTCATAATTCTTTTTTTTACGGTGATATCATCCATAAAGCTCTGATTTTATTTCAGTCTAGATCAACCCCAAATTCCAAATACCAGGAAACTAATATGGAACAAAATTATTTCTTGCATTTTCAGTTTTATTAACTGTGTTACAGGAAGAAAGATGATATCTGTTTTTCAGAGGGTTTTTTTTTTTTTTTTTAGTAACTCCATTTGTTATTATGTTTATATAAATAATGCAATGTCACTGTATGACATTTTATTTAACAATGCTTTAATGCAGCAACTCTAGTTTGCTGGGGTTTTAAAATAATTTTTCTTCACCATCTGCAATGATGACCTTTGAGAATTTTAAGAGTTCAGAAAACATGAAAGTTATCATTTAATACCACTCATTTATTAATATCCCCAAGTATTTCTCAATGTTGTCTTTTTCTCTTGCTTTGCTTAATAGATTAATATAAAAAGATAAAAAGAAAGCATTTTATTTCTGCTGATATTTAATTGGAAGTCTGCTGTTCAGTTTTGGACATTGAGGAAACAAGACTATAACTTTGGTCATTTTTAGATTACCTATGTTGATTGGTCAGCCCATACACATAGAAATGATCTATCTGTCTCTCCTGGTCTCACATCCCTCTATTGCAAATTCACAGAATTTTTTTTATATAAACTATAAATATAATTAGTTAACCTGGGAGAAATTAAAGAAGAAACAGTCTAGGGTTTCTAGTGAAAAAAAAAAAAAAAAAAAGATAATTTATGATTTTATTTAAGTATATGCTTGAAGAGTAGAGAATTAAAAACTGTTTCTCTTCAATAAAACTGAATTATATACTGATAGAGGAAAATAATGCTTAGGGATCACTGTGCAGAAACAATCATCTGAATGTTATAAGTGGTACTCATAGAAATCAAAAGATCTGCAGCTGCTCATGCTGTCATATAGTTAGTGTGGCTTCTTCCCCACAGGTCTGCTTTGATTCTCTGTATTTATATTCTTGTGGTTTCTAGCACATAGAGATCTCTGGGTACTAAAGCAACAAAAGTAACTTGCTGTTTTAAGAAGCATCTACTATTTTTTCTCTCTTCCGTAGCTGTGCTTCCTTGAGCAGAGGATGCATTTTGTACTTTCATAGATGATGATAAATAAAACATACATTAAATTGGTACCCAGAAGTTAAAAAAAACAGATCAGTAGGAAAATATCTCAAGATGGACAGTCTGGAGTAGTCTGGTTTAAACCATATGCTATCAGGTTGAAAATAAAGTACTGAAGACAAAAAAAGTTTAGTGGAGAGGAAAGAATCAATGTAAAGAATGTCAGCTCATCATTAATTGAGTGCTTTATCAGGCTTTTAGCTTATGTTATTTTAATCAGATTGTCTTGTAGTGTGCCCTTTCTGCTGTTAAAGGCTGTAGGTTTTGATGTGTTTCAGTCGGATGTTTTTACTTGTGAAGTTACCCATCTTACTGCTTACAGAGAAGTTTGTATTTTACATATGGGTTGTAATGCTGAAGTTAACTATGCTTACACTATTCTTTTGCAACACACAGTGAATTTTAATTGGATGGACACAAGAAATTACTGCTTTTAATGTATTTTTTAATAACTACAAAGAGCATGGCAGAAAATCTGAGGCAAAGATGAATAAGATTTTCTCACTCAACATGACTTTCTCTGCATGTGTGTTTTTCATTAGGGTGAAACTAGAGAGACAGAATGTGTGTGTTTGTTTTAATCAGACAGGGATCCTTAATTTTTTGCTGTTCTGTTAAAGGTAGAACTAACCTAGGAAAGGTAGTGGTCAGATGCTGCACACATAAAAAGGTGCAAGTATCTTATATTTTGGCATGTCTCATTTTGTGGCACATATTATCTATAAACAGATACTGTCATCCTTCTTTTTTTTTTTTTTTTTTTTTTTTTTTTTTTTTTTTTTATTCTGAGGGACCACCACTGTAAGAATTTTTGATTCAATAACCTTGAAACATGTGGAAAGATGATTCCTCATTTCACCAGCTTTGAGATTAGGCATAAGTCTTTTGACTAATTGTATTTGTAAGTGACTGTTTTTCAGACATTTTGGGGTCAAAGAAAACCCCAAACAGAGGTGTAATTTGCTGTTTCATTTTGTATTTTACAGATTTTCTGTATAACATTGTTTATAGACCTTGAACGTAATCTTAAGTACTCCATGTTGCACAATATAGTGTAAATATATATATCCAAACTGAGAACAAAATACTGTCGGGAATTCTACATCACAAGGGTTGACAGATAATTTACACGTATTATTAAAGCATAGATATGTGCCAAACTGTAAGACAGTAAATCTTACTTGAAATGGAAGTCATGAAATGTGGTATCAGGGAAAGTAAAGAAAAAAAAAAAAGCCAAAAATAAAACCAACCCTAAAAACAGTATAATAATAATAAAAAAAAAGCAGCAATACAAAATGCTACACCAAAGAAAACAGAGTAAAAGAAAACTGGTTTTGTTTATTTCCTAAGAGTTGTTGCAGGATACTGCTGGACAAAGAGAAAAATATGCAATTGAAAATGTATTAAATATAGCAGTTATGAAAAAGACAGTTTTGAGTGAAATTATTTTTCTGTCTCTATTTCAAAATAGCAGAGGACATGCTTTGGTTCCATTGAAAGAGGGGATAATGACACACAGGACAGTGAAGAAAGTTGTTCTGCCATGCATACATATTGTGTTCAGTGGAGGCAGCTTATTTAACACATCTGTGTATCACATATTTGTGTACCTCCACCCATCCAGCAGATTGTCTCACTGTGCCAAAAAGCTTCTAAGCACAATGCCTGCAAGTTGTGTTGGGCTAAAATTCCAGTACTGCAACTGAGTAAGATACTGCTGGTCTCTGCTCTCGGATTTTCTACAGTGATGTTGCACAGAATGTGATAGACCAATGTTTTTTATATGGAGAAGCATTGTTTTCTAGTTACAGCTTTTGGGATACATGAAGCAAATATGACAGTATTTTAGGAACAGTTTAGAACATCAGACTACAAAATTGTCCTTTTCTCCTTTTTCTTTTTTCTCACGATTTTTACCTTCTACTGTGCAGAAACAAACTTGGTATTTACATGTCAAAAACATGGAAAACAGAACCTGGAGAAGATTTAAATACAAACCATATATGTAGCTATGGTTGTTGCCTTAGAAGAAAAATTAAGAGCTAGTGATCTAGAAAATAAAAAATTCTGGAGCAGGTAGCATAGGAACATGTCATGTTGCATAAATATATATATCTTGTGAGACTTCAGGGGGTCTTTACATTGTGCTTTGTGATTTAAACAAAACATAGATTTGATGCTGCCATTCACATACTGTAGTTCAGAAACTGACTCCACAGCTCGCTCTGGTGAGGCAAAGCCTATGTAAGATTGTAAGTTATGAATTCTGAAACTTCAACAAGAACAGTTTTATTTTGCCTGTGGAATTTCCTCTGTGTGTTCAACAAGACCACAACTTGAAGCTGCTTCATAGAAATGCAGAACCCCAGGGTACCTATTTGAAATTTTTTTCTCTCTCCCCTACTCCACTCACTACTAAAGCTGCCTGCATTCTAAGGTGTTTGTGTTAACTGAGTATGAATGGTGTTTTCTTTCAGGTTTTCCTTGTAGCTCTGATACACATCTTGTTTGATTTTATTGTACGTAAGATGATCTATCTCTGTGTTCAGCAATTTATAATTAATAATCTGTTATTTAAATAACTGTATAAAGCTTAAAGTTATGAGAATAGAGAGCAGAACCTGTATTCTTGGCAAATGCAGAGTTAAACTAGACTACTACCAACATTAGATTCAGAAATTACTTCTAGCCATGTTTTCTCTAAAGTTTGTACCTTGGGCAACAGAGCCAATAGAAACTGTTATTCATGACTGCTTGACCTATCAATGTTCCTTGAAAACTTGTCCATTACCTACCATCTTAATAAATGTAACCAAATTCTTTTATTAGAGAAATGACTTAAAAATGTATGCATTGGTGATGTGGGGGGAGGGAGGAGTTAAAATGTGTATCCTAGTTCTTTACATAAAATACGTTGTGCGTACCTTTAGTTGTTGTTAAAAGGTATTATGCTAATTGGACCTGGGGATTTAGCTATGCACAAAAATCAGTATTCATTCATGCTCTGAAGAATATCAGGTTGTATATACACAGGGAAATAAATTAACAACATAAAAAAATTGAGATTAAAATTAATGGCAATTGGTCATACTATGAAACTTTATCTATTCTGATACTTAATACTGAAATAAAACAGACTTCAATGGAAAACTGATTCTGGTTTTGATTACAGATTAGTTGGAAAAAATCAACACAAACTTGTATTTTGAAAAAATCCTATACTTATTCTCTTATTAGGATAGCCTACAAAAATTAAACAGAAAAAAACCCCTCACATCTTTTAAAGACTCTCCTTGCCATTTATTTAGTTGCCAATGAGTACTCCAGCCAGTAGCAGCCACCTCCTAATTTATTAGTTTGCTCAGAGTGCCTTCATGTCTTCTAGATTGCAGCTGCATGGCACAGGCCATGGTTATTTTAGTTTCTTACACAGAGTACCAGGCCTTCACCTCACTACTTCTGCTTCAGAAATTTTAGATACATAAGCCACAATAATTTTTCCCTATTTTAAAACAGACGTTGAAAAATACAATTGACTCCACTAAGGTCAGAAATGCCTATTTGCTATCTTTATTCCCCTAACCCTATGATATCTGACTCTTTCATTTCAGTAGTCCCTCTAGAAAAAGAATCAGATCATAAGCTGTCACAGTTATTTCAGACAGAATTTACTGGAGAATATGTTTGCAACAGCAGACCTAGATCAGCAGAAATAGAAAATTCTTCAGCATTAGTTAAATGAGTGGTAGAAAAGCCTCCTCCAGCAGAGAAGTTAACAGTTAGAGATGCATTTATAAAATGGATAGTTAAAGCAACATATTTATTCATGTTGATGTCATTTCTTCATCTTAGATAAGTTATGAAAAAATTTCTTAACATAAGTAGGTACTTGTACCAAACGGGTATATAGATACTCAATGCTACTCTGAAAGGTGAACTCTCCCTGTAAATTAATTCATTTAAAAGTTTCTTCTGCTTTTAGCTTATTACACTATTTTGATTCTTCTTTTCACTCTACTAACACAGGCATGTAAAACAACATATGCTAGTTCAATATTGCATTTTATTTAACACAAGGAAGTTGTACTGTACAAGACTAAAAAGTGGAATGTATTATTTCAGTAAAAGATGTAGTGAGAAGCATCCTAGAAATTTCAGAGGAAGTATTAGATCAACCTGATTGAGAACACTGTGTTTTAGAAGAACAGTTTTCCAATCAGAATATTAATTTGAGCTGTGGATATTTCAGCACGCATTATTTGACACTTTTGCAGGCAATTTATGTTTTAGATGGTCAGACAGGGATGGAATTTGCATTAAGACACTCAGCTGAAGTGCGCAACTGTCTGCCAACTGATGATTGACTTCTCCAGATCTGAGACTCTCTGATTTCCTCACATTTATTTCTAGAAAGGTCCTGCTTTCATTTTGCTTTGAATTCCTATTTTTCTGTTCAGATGTGGTTCCATTTGCTTGAGTGTCACTGGTGTTTCAGTTTAGGGGGCTTTTGGCCATTTGCCACAAGACCTGAAAGGGAAGTCAGGAAAGGAAGTATTAAAATGTTCTAGTTTAAGAAGGAAGGAAACAACTATTCTTTGCAACTGTTAGTTATTTAAGCTACCTGAATCATGTAATAGACTGTACTTCTATTTGATCCCATATTACTACCAATATTACTGTAACAGATGCTTTATTTTCTCTCTCCACAACCATGTGCCAGTGAAAATGGATCATACCAAAATGAAATTTCTAGACTATTAGGAAAGAGTAGGTGTTATTGAAAGTGGTTGCCTACTACTTATGGATTTCTCTCCCCTTGGCCCTCTGAAAACTTGATATTGGGCCTGTACATTAATGGTAACCTGTTCAACTCAGGTTTTTTTAAGTTTGTGAACTCCACAGATGCAAGAAGTATCAGCTATGTCTGTGATGTTATTGTAACAGACTGTGATTACATTTCTACAAGTTAAGTTACATACTGCATGTCACTTTTTCAAGAATTGTTTAGTTTCTGGGTTTTGTAGCATGTTTGTGGATCATTTCTGATCGTTTTTCTTTCCTGAAAGTGATACTTCTGAGAAGACAATTAGCATTTTCTGCATTTAGATATTGTTTAATAGGAATCAAAAATATAAATTAATTAATGTAAATATGTAGTGTAATGCCAGAACTCCACTAATGAGTGCTGGGGAGCTGTGTCTCCTCTCCTTTTCTCGGTAGTATATTAATATTTAATGGAACAACTTGTTTTGCCAGATGTGGAAACAAATTTCTTATAATGTATTTATAATATAATAATGTTAATTGAACAGTAGCTAATGAAGTAAGCTATGTATTTTTCATTTGTACATATATATATTAAAAAAATCTCATTTAACAGTCAGGCTTTGATCTTTAAAAATTCCCCATATAACGCAACTGTAGGTTGAATAGTTAAAATACTTCTCAAAATATCCTTTAAGAGAACATTAATAATGAATTTGAGTTCAGCCTATGAACATGCCTATAGGAAATTGGGATAGTATTCTTGACTTTGTTGTTCCAACTTCAGGTAATGGTACATCAGTCTGGTTTAATGACAATTTGCAAATTCTTCAGAAAATTCAGAAAACGGTGTCCATGAATTATACCTTTATATTATCACTTTAACTGTTTTAGCTGCTTCTGACCTTTCCACAGGTACCTTCTGGACTTGAGACTTCTTTCTATACATAGCTTTATGGTGATTACCATCCACTGTTGAAAACAAGCTGTCCTCATTTTAGACAGATGTTTACATGTGCCTAAGGAGAACATACTATATATTTCCTTGATAGATATGCACATATTTTACTGCCACTCTTTCAGTTTAAACCTAGTATTGTATGAGCTATTTAAGTGGATGTGGTTTTAATAATTATATGTCATTATTTAAAATAAATTTTTTACAAAGAAGCATATATTTGTAGCCTGTGTGTCTTTCACCTTCAAGAACAGACAAAGAAATATGTCATTCTGTAAGGAAGAGCTAGATTTCACTAATTTGTAGAGGGCATTTTGTGCTTCAGCTTGAAATCCAATTTGGTTTTTTTTTTCCAATGTATTCAGAAGAATTTAGGTATTCAATACTCTTCACAGTCGTGTGTCCTTTTGATTGAGGATACTCAGTTTGGTTGAATGAGCTTGCTTTATAGGGAAGATGAAATGATATGCTATGTTTACATGTGTAAAAAAGCAGTTACTCTGATTTTATATGGACTACAATATAGGTGATTGTTTCACAAAAGTGTTTTTGAGCTGATCATTAGACCTAAAGCTCTAGAAAGACTTTGGTACCTAACCCCCAAATTTATATCTTCCCAAGTGTGCACAAAGTTCTCAGATAAGTTAAGTTTCAGTGCTGCAAAGCACGACAGTATAGAAGTCCCTTTGTTTGCATAGCTGCAAGTTCCCCTATTTGTATCTATATCTGTCCTTTAAGTCAGAGGCATCTTCTACCCATTTGCATTAAAAATAAGATGCTTGTTAAATATATACTTTCAAAACAGCATTTTTTCCTCTGAATATTATCTTATTTGGACTAAAGTATTACATGGAATTTTATTGTCACTCTCATTATTTAGGCAGTTTATTTACAACTAAAATTTATGTAGTAAACAGTGTGACACCAGAGCTTTACAAATTACTTTACACAGTCAGCTACCGCTTTCATGGAGAATTCTAGAAGAGTTACAGCAATCTAATGATGGGTCTCCAAGTGAATAACAAATTGTTAATGTTGTTTTTCAAATGAGCAACAACTTTAGAGGACTAATTAGGCTAACAAATGAGAACACTGAATCACAAGCAATGAAATAGAGTGTCTTAAAAATTTTTATTCTTGAAAAAATAGGACCTGTTGATTGACTGTTTACACTCTATGCAGACATATTAGAACAATTATATTTTGTTCAGAATTTACTTTCTTAGCTCCACTAATATTCTAATATTCCAATATTACCTCTCCACTGACACCCTGAAGTTTGCAAACATCCAAACCTAGTCAGAAAATTGCCTTTTACAGCTATTTCTCCCTAGTGTGATGTTAGGCATAGTAGCAGTTAAAATAGGTTTACTGTTAAGATCTTCATCATCCTGTTTCCACAGCTGACAGAAGGTCACACCTTATCAGCAGCTGATAAGAGATCAGCCTAATAATGTTCTCAGCTTTCTTGGAAAAAGTGTATTAGATAAAAGGCTTATTGGATGCATGCTTTTAGTATCTTCAGTGCCTCAGTTTAAGAGTTTATTTTCATGCTAAGCACAGTGGGACTAAAAATAAGTGTTAATAAATAAATCAATAACTCAAATGAAACAAATCAAGTTTTATATGTAAGAGAAAACAACAGTTTCACAAGTAAATACAATGTATAAGCTGATACTACTATTACTGCCTGAAAGATTGGAAAGACACATGGAAGTAGACTCCTTTGAAGTATGGCTTGCTTATAGGATTTACATTTCCTTTTCTTTCTCTCTCTTTTTTTTTTTTTTTTTTTTTTTTTTTTTTTTTACATTCCGATCATTAATGCATGCTTTGTGTCCCTGCTCCTTCACACGTGTGAGTTTTTCCTAGTCTTTCACTACTCCATGCACGTTATCGAAGCACCCAGAGCTGTGCAGAGAAATCTGATTTCCATTTGTCTAACAGCAGCTTCCACTGTAACACTGCACAACAGGGTCCACCACAACTAAGTCTGCTGAGGAGCAGTGGTTGCTGAGAGGCTAATGTTGCCCAAGCAGTACTGTAAATGAAACAGTGCTTCTCCACTATATTGCTGGGACTAACTAGTTACTACAGAAGCTTTGATCATTTGCATTCATTTTAGCACATCATGTCTTCCTGCATTGTTATTCCTATACTGTCTTTGAGATAAAGTCCAGCTTAGTAAAAAAAAGCTTATGAGTTTATGAAAATTAGAAGGAATGGTTATAGCTCAGTCTTTGTCATTCATTGCCTGTGATGCCTCAGAAAATGAAGCCTAGGATTAATAAAGTACAGAGGGTTATTTAAGTGTGCTTTTAAACACAGGAATAACTCTATTGACTTCAGGAAGTGTATCTAAGAGCTCATATACATTAAGACTTTAATTTTGATTAAGAGTGCACCTTTAAAAAATATTTTCTGGTAGTCCTTATATACTTTTGTGTACATTTTAAAGCAGACTTGACTGCATGAACTATGTTCCTTTCCGGTGAAATAGAAACAGCAGAGAATTTAAGGATACTTTTAATATAAAATCCATAACCCTTCTACTGAGGTACTTCAGAAAATATTGGTCTTTTTAATTTCATTTTTCATTAGTATTGACCTAATTTCCCTTTCTCTCTCAAGCTGATGTTTATATACATTTTTCTTATTACTTGTTTTTATTTCAAGAATTGAATTTTTGTAAGATGATCCATGGCATGAACTTCGAAGAAACACAGTAGAATATTAGTCTGATGAGAAAAGCGTAAAAAAACCCTGCCACACATCGAAACAAAAAATTAAGCTTTAGTTAAGTAATATGCTTTCTTTTCTACTGAAATTCGTATAAGCAATAATTCAGAATAAATAATATCTTTGTGTCTCTCTCTTTCTTTCCATCAACAAAATTGTACCATTTTAGCTGTCCATATAGAATTACTACTTCTATGAGTATGTCCAGAACAAAAATTAAAAATTTATAGAATTTTAAACATTATGTGTCCACAGCAGGTATTTATCCTACTTCAGTGATTTAAAAAAAAATAATATTTGTTTATTTGTATGAAACCAAAAACTAAGACAAGGTATTCTTCATAAAGAATAATCTGACAAAACGCAGTAAACAATTTTGTCTCTCCTTTATTTTTTTTCAATTGCAATTTTTTACTTAACTTTATAATTGAAATCAGTTGAGTGCAGATTGGTAACACAAGCAAATTTGGAAGAAATAACTGGCTCCTTCAAAACGGGGAAGAATAAGATTTCAGTGCATGCATATAGCAAGAGAACTAAAGAATGAGTCAGATAATCTAGTTATTATAGAAATGAAACAATAAACTGTCAGGGAATGGGGAGCATTTTAAAATATGGTCATTTATTGCTTTCCAGTGACCCTTCAGGCATGCACAAGAAGTTTTCTCAGTTTCTTTTAAATTGCTAGGCCCTATCTTGAATATTTTGTGTAACTCTTACGATATAATACATATGAGAAGAGCTTAACCTTTTTCTACTGATAGCCTTCTTTAGGCTGAATTGGCCCATCCTCCACCCTCTCCTCACAGAGGCAATGCTCTAGCCCTCGATGGCCTTCTGTGGAGTTCACTCTGTTTCACTGAAGTCTTTCTCACGTTGGAGGGCCCAAATATGGTCTCAGGAGTGCAGAGTGAAGGGGGATAATTCCATCCTGCTAGCTATCTTTGTTGTGAGGACATGACAGTGGCTCCACACAGCTCCAGAAAATCCTGGCTGTGAGGACAAAACAAGTTTCTTCTCACAGGCTAAAATAAGAAAACACACCTCTGTGTCAAAATCTTCAGTGTTTTACTTACAGACAAGACTACTAAACTGGCAGTTAGAGACCTCACACTCCAGAAATCTGCTGTGGGTCATCTGTAGGTGGAGAACACCAGCATTTGATTCTTGACATTTGGACAGTTAGGTGATTGAGACAGTGCAAGATCAGATTTTCTATTATATATGTACTGATCTTATGCAGTTGTCAGCAATGTTTCTATTCTGGATTAAAAACACCTATTGGCTGGTTTTAAAATTAGGTGTACGGAAGCTAAAATAATATTGCCAAATGCCAGTGAAAAATATAGTGCCTTAACTACTACTTGGCAGCACATATCAGAACTTTTATTGTATCCTGTCATATCTGGAAGACTTACTTATTTATGAGGTTGTCATGGGCAGCCTGAGTGTCTTGTTCTTTCAGCTTGGCACAGTCTGGATCAAATACAAGCAGCCTGGGAATAAAATATGTTTTTATATAAAAATTACTGGCTTCCTAGGGATCTCTAACTCAGACATTTTATATTTTCTATAAAGCAAGCACTATAAGCAGTGAACTAATTAGGCACCCTGTTTTACTAAAATCTGCTCTATAATGTATGTGACATCTGTTCATTTTAGTACAAGAAAAAACAGACAGTAATTCAGCCTGTAATTTTGCCACCAATCATTTCAGTTAGTTCATGGCTGTCTTTTCTCTTTGCAGCAGTGCATCAAAATAAAAGGACATAGTTAAGTTTATTTGAAGAAAAAGTTGCAATGGTGATGTCATATAAAAAGTTCTACTTCCATGGATTACCTTCCCATACATCCCTTGAGCCACAATAATCTATATTCTCTAAACCAATTAGAAGTATGCCTCAATAACTGTTGGTGCCTCATTTTTTGCGATAGTGATCACATAGTATGAGGAGAACAGGTTACATGTATACCCTACTAATTACAGGTCCAGTCAAGGAATCAGATCCAGATTCAGAACTACATAGAAAACACCTCAGGAACTATGAAAATAATAAATAAATAAATGAAGCATAAGGAGGTATCTGTTGAATTAGCAATTTCATACCACTGTCTGTTATGAGACCCCTATAAGTGGTTACGGCCAAACAGATTTTATAACCCTTCAAGCTACCCAAAACCTACTTTATTTTTCCCTTCCTACATGTTTCTATTCCAGGGTCATTCTGAATTTTAGCAATTTGAAATGTTTTTCTTACAGTTATCCAATTTATTTGTAGTTAAGGTGGTACATGCCTTCGTTCTTTCAACAAGTTTGCAAGTTTGTTTACACAGTTCTCCCACCTTCCTTGTGTTTATCTATTTGTATTTATTGAAAATAATCTCTAAACTTGCCGTAGCTATCCAGTGCTTTTCTCTGGTAAACCATAGTCATCTGGGTAGTCCAGAATATCTGTTGTTGTATGTAGTCACAATTTATAGAACAGGATGTTTCTTTTCTTTATCATCCTAATGTGAGTCATCTGAATTTATTATGCTTTGAATTATTTCTTTATTAAATAAAATATCCAGAGGTAAAATGAAGGCATATAAAACTTCAAAGTGATATGTTCTGAATTATATGTTATAGTGAAATGACAGGTCACTGGGAAGTGACATTAAAGAAGAAAAAAGAGTTTATTTGTCTAAGAGGTTGGTTTGGTACTCAGTTTGCATTATTTTCAACATGGAATACAATAATAAAATAGTTAAATAGTTTTAATTGTTTCAGAAGTGTAACACAGGGAGACTTCACTTAACTGAACTCTTCCAATAGTAGTTAGCTTTTGTTGTTGTTGCTGGTTCTGGGTTTTTTTTAGTTTGGTTGGTTGTATTTTTTTAACTTCAGGATGCCTGACATTTAATTTATTTGATAGCCTCTGGGAATGTCTCCTTAGATTTAGATTAAATCTCAGGATGACAGTTTTATTACTCTTTCCAAAAATATGGTCATGTATTATTTCACTACTCTCAAACATCTCTGCCTTTTCAAAAAACCTACTTGCATAGGATAGCATTTCCATCACTTGATTTTCATTGCAGCATTTAGAGAATTGGCATTTTGTTCTTGAATCTCAGCTTTATGCAGCAATATGTGAGTTAGCAGAGAAATAATGCTACTTCTGTGATTTAATGTGCTCTAACTCTAGTCATTGTTGCAATTATTAAAGCCAAGCAAATAATTTATTCAATTACTTCATTAATCTTTCAGTTTATGGAATATTTCTGAAAAGACAGAGTCTCAAATTTTATAAAATATTCAGCTCTGTTTCAGAAGCCTCTTATAAAATAGAGTATAATGCAGTTTTAATGAATATTCAAAATTTTATAAAATATTCAGTTCTGTTTCTATAATTTCTATAATGCAGTTTTAATTAATATTAAAAATTAAACCTTCATTGCTTGGCAGAATAGATCAGATATACTGGATAAGATTTTTCTCTTTATTTTGCATACTACAGGTATTCCTTCTGGAATAAAATTTAACTAGTGCTGCTCTTGACAGATAATCAAAAGTTTTTCTTGTGGTGTATATTTTGGTCCACAAAATGTGTTAATTCAAACAACAAAGTGACAAAAGTACAGTTATCGTACATTTGTCTTATGCCACTCTGTCATTGAGGGATGTCAGTGATAACTACACCTTTCAGTGATTTAGAAAGACTTTAAGGCAGACTGTTAAAAATGTAAGAGGATGTGCCTGAAAGTGTGTTGTTTTTTGGGTTTGGGTTTGGGTTTTGGTTTTTGTTGTTTTGTTGGCCTTAGATTCATTGCTACTGTTCTTTTCATTGGCTTGGATTGTATAAGAGGTTGGGAATACAGCATGTACACGTAGTCTCACTGGTGACATCTTTATCTAGTTGAAGGTGTCCCTGATCATTGCAGGATGGGTGGAGTAGATGATCTTTAAAAGCCCTTCCTACACAAGCCATTTTACAATTTTATGATCTTTCCCTCATGCTTACACATAAACTTCAAGCTGATCCACTCTAGGATCCTCAAGGTAGTGGTTCCTGCCATTCCTGAGGCTTGCTTACCTGGATTCAGTGTGGTTCTATGTCTGTATCATCTTTGATTTGTAACTGATTGATGGTTGAATAGTTAAAAATGCGGTTATTCAGTATTCATTTTTATCTATCCAGAAAATCTTGGTTAAATAGTGCCAAAATCCTGAGTATTTTTATCAAACCTTTTTTTTTTTTTTTTTTTTAAATCAAAATAAATTGCATTAATTCTGTCTTGACTTTATGTAGCAATTAGATGAATACGGTCATTCATTTTCACAGAGCTGAATCTCATTTATATAAGCTAATCCAAATTGTGACTGTCCAGTACTTTTTCCTTTGCTACCTATTAAATTAATATTCCAATTGAACAAACTTTTTTTCTTTTTGCTGAGACACTTTTACCTTAAAACACAGATGTGTACATGCATGTGCGCTCACATGCATGCACATGTGCACACACACATAGCGCACACCCAAACACACCGACACACATACAAATGTAGTAGAAATATTTTGGCCTTAGATTTATCTGTTTAAAGCATTTAAATCTTTATTTATTCTAGAGAAATAAATTGGTCAAGCATCCCTTGCCTCTTCATTCATAGGTAACTCACATAGTATTCTTTTGAATTGCATCTCTTCCGTGTGAATGATCTCAGGTAACATCTCCCTTCAGAAGCTTCCACTACAATGCTAAAAATAACTTTGGTAATATGTAAGAAAATAAGGTGTTTCAAAGATATTAGAAAAGAAAAAGGAAACAAAAATAGCAAGTAAGACTTCAGTCTGGGCAATCTCCAACAAATTAAAAAGCTGTAGAGGAAGAGGTGGCATCTAGCCTATTTGAGGTGATTCAGGAGTTATATGAAATGTAAAATCTGAATCTTTAATGGTGCAAAGGATTACTGCTGGTTTAAAAAGTAGTTCTGTACTGAGAAACTATGTACAAAGTCAAAACAATATGTCTCTTCCATTAAGTAAAAGAAGTTGCTTTATTTTCTAAGGTTTAGTTAAAACTTTTTTCAGTATTTAATAGAGGAGCTTTGAACAATGTCCTGTATTTAGATTATGGCACTAAGAAATATATTTTGGTTTTTGTCTTAATAATTGCTATTTTGCAACAGATTTCTTTTCTTTTTTTTTTTTTTTTTTTTTTTTTTTTTTTTTTTTTTTTAAGAAGTACTCTAGACAAAACCTTGGTACTGGACTCTAACATAATTCTAAAGCATCTAATGAGAACAAAATAATGGATAACAAATACATGTGTTGCCAGCATAAAGTTCTGCAGAATCTGGAGGATTGAGTGCTGTGCAGAGGTTTACCTCTGGACCTTTTGTGTAACATTTACTATTTTAAGAAAATTGATGGTACAGAAGACATCTTTAACAATGGTTTTGCAGTTATCGAGGATTCATAAGAGCTTGTGCTTCTTGTGAAGAGGGTAATTGCCCTTACATTTTTATTGAATTTGTAATTATTGTACTCAGCAATGGTTCAATAAAGAGAAAGGACAAATGGCTTTGATTGTAGTGCTATTTTTACATAAAAAGAATACTGATGAATATTACATGTTTCAAGAAAACAGGTTGAGTATAAATGAAAAATCGAGCATATTACTTTAACCTATTCCATTTTAGAGTGTCCCAAAGAGTTGCTTCCAGATTAGTGACTCCATCATGCACATCACGTGTACTCAAGACCTTGTTAAGTATGAGTTTACAAAGTTGCTTGAATTAATGTGGTAAGAACAAAACTGCTTTGGCAAAGTAACAACAAATCAAACTTAATTTGTTGGTTAACTTGGAACACAGCTAATCTTTAGAAACAGTGGATCTCAATAACAGGGTTCTAAACCAGTGAGATTCCCTGACATTTTTCAGACCCAAAAAGCATGTAAGTAAGGAGAAGCAATCTGATTTTGCTATGAACCTGAAATAAACTTCAGCAGGTAAGGGACTAAAATATATGTTATATTTTAGATACTTTTTTCCCAAAAAATAAAGGCAAAAGAGGACAGAAAAATAAACATAATGTATTTGTCATAAATTCTTTTGTATTTTGCTCTCATAATAATATTTCAGTCATGTTCCACACACTGACAACTGTTTTCTGCCTTCTCTTATTTAGAAATAAGGGAACAAAGTGCAAATGGTTTTCCAGGGCAAACAGGTAACATGGTTTATATTTGTTACTGTTGCTGTAGATGTTTATACTTCAGCGGCTTTGATTTTCCTGAGCTGAATAGTGATTTGGAAAATATTAACTTAATATTACCTTTTTGCCCCAGGAAACTTCTCCAGGACACCAGAGATTTGATATAGTAAAGATAAATATAATTGAACACTTTTTGCTTAACAATGACAAGATATAATTTAAGTACCTAACACTACCAGTGTACAGTAACTCTTTCAGTCATCTGGATAGAAACAGAAATGCTTTCACATCTCTATTTTCTTTTTTCACCCTGTTGTGCTAAAAATTTGTGAAGTCCACATCCTCAAGTATAAACCATGTCCACACTATTTCACAAAAACGAATTAATTCTCATCATACATCATTACATGCAGCTGAATAAAGGAAGGATTTTCAAGTGACGTTTCATATTGCATAGAATATCCTACATTATATATAAGAGGATGCGCACAATGCTTCAAATAAACATTATTACCAAAGTGTCAATATCTCAGCAAGTTTGCCAATGACACCAAGCTGTGTGGTTTGGTTGATATGCTGGAGGGAAGGGATGCCATCCAGAGGGACCTTGACACGCTTGTGAGGTGGGCTGATGCCAGCCTTATGAAGTTTAACCATGACGAGTGCAAAGTCCTGCACCTGGATTGGAGCAATCCCAGGCACAGCCACAGGCTGGGCAGAGAAGAGATTCAGAGTGGCCCTGCAGAGAAGGACTTGGGGGTGTTTGTTGACAAGAAACTGAACATGAGCCTGCTTCAGTGTGCACTCGCAGCCCAGAAAGCCAACCGTATCCTGGGCTGCATCAAAAGGAGCGTGACCAGCAGGTCGAAGGAGGTGATCCTGCCCCTCTACTCTGCTCTCATGAGACCTCACTTGGAGTATTTTGTGCAGTTCTGGTGTCCTCAGCGTAAAAAGGACATGGAACTGTTGGAACAAGTCCAGAGGAGGGCCACGAGGATGATCAGGGGACTGGAGCACCTCCCATATGAAGAGAGGCTGAGAAAGTTGGGGCTGTTCAGCCTGGAGAAGAGAAGGCTGCATGGAGACCTCATAGCAGCCTTCCAGTATCTGAAGGGGGGATATAGGGATGCTGGGGATGGACTCTTCATTAGGGACTGTAGTGATAGGACAAGGGGTAATGGGTTCAAACTTAAACAGGGGAAATTTAGATTGGATATAAGGAAGAAATTCTTTACTGAGAGGGTGCTGAGGCCCTGGAATGGGTTGCCCAGGGAAGTTGTGAATACTCCAACCCTGGCAGTGTTCAAGGCCAGGCTGGACAAAGCTGTGGGTGACACGGTTTAGTGTGGGGTGTCCCTGCCCATGGCAGGGGGGTTGGAACTAGATGATCTCAAGGTCCTTTCCAACCCTAACTATTCTATGATTCTATGATCTATTTAAGCTCCAATTTTGCATGTGATTGAAGTAGCAGCCATGCTGTTTCTGATTCTGACTTTTCTGCATATCAGTAAGAAACAGATCTACTGAGGCAGCACACAAACACTTGTGTAAATTGCATATGGAAGAATCATATGAGCACCAAGATATGATTGCTTTTAGTGCCGTCTTTCTGATTCTGTTTCTTTGGGAGTTATAACTCTGCTAATAATTTCTGTTACCTGTCAGAAATTCTCTCGTTCTTATGTTTTTCCCTCTTCATTTCTATATCATCTGTCCCGTCTGTCCTCAGGCCATATTTCTATTAATGAATTTTACATCTTCTAATTCTGCTATTGTCTCTTTGGATGCCATGATAAACACACTTGTCTTACGTGTTATTGCTGTATTTCTGCAGCTTGCTCTATGCTTCAGAAAGGCTCCTCCTTAGCTTATGCTGCAATTTGGCTTTAAATCCTGGTCTCTAAATAACCAGTTTAAACTATTATAAATTTCATCTTTCTTGATCACAGAATAGAAATTTATTCATTACTCTCATGAAGATCTTATACAAATTTAACTTGAGAAGTCTGTGTTGTGATTTAGACAATTTATGTGTACCTTGTATTTTGCTCATACCCTGAAGGGCGCCTTATCTCCTGTTATGCCAGACTGTGGAAATAGTTTGCCACAGAATACTTCATGGGTCACCTGCTCTTCAGCCCAAGTGAACACGGTGTTTGAGAGAACTGATGTATATTCAGTGAGCCTATTAAGACCTTTGCGCACAGGATATATTTCCATCTCTTAGCCTCTCAGCCGGGGTCATTGATGAAAGTTAGTATTGCTCTTACACCTTAGCTAATACAGTCCAGCCAGGGTTTTGGCTAACCCTGCTCAGCTCAGGTTAGTCAGCTGAGACTGATTTGAGTACTGTTGTCTGTCTTGCTTACCATGCACTCCAGCTGCAGAGAAGAGAAACATGAAGAGGGTGCCCATCAGCTACTCCTCTGGGAGATTCAGAGAGAACAGGACTGAAATTTAACTAAAATTGCATATGTGAGGGGGACTGTTCTACAGGCACTGCCTCACTGAAGACCCAGCAGCAGTGGGATGGCAAGAAAATAGGAAACTGGGAGCTAAGCTAGCTGAAGTGCTGAGAACATTCACATTGTCAAAAGCCTTTTTCTTTGCATCTTCTTACACACATTGCATCAGCTTGAGAACAATGCAGATTCCAGGTACACAGGATCTGCTACTGCTCAAGACTGATGTCCTGAAGTACTTGTTCCAAGGAGTTTTGTGTGTAGCACTGGCTGTGTAAATCTGCATAAATCTTTCAGACCTTTGTGGACTTTCCTGCAGGAGGCATGTTAAATGACTGCATTAATTGTTAAAAAAAAGTCAGAATTTCACAGTGCATATGACAGCTCCTTATATATTATTTTTTTTTTCATAGTGAAAGTTTTATTTGCAGTTATACAATTTAGGAAAATTTACCATTTGCAGCATGGTGGCTTTTTCTGTAATAAAACATCTGCAAATTAATGAGAATTTTCCTAGGATATAAGTGTTGTTCCTATGTGTGTACATTACACTTAGGTATGGAAGAAGCTCAGTTTAACAATTCATATCCTTGGAAAGTATTTCTACCCCAAGCCCCATTCCTAATTCACATATCATAAGATAAATGTATTTTGCTTTTTGACAACCGTTTAGAATAATTTTACAACCTTACTGCATTTTGAAAGCAATAACTAGCAACACATGACTAAGTCTATTATTTAAAGTAAAAACACACATTAGAAGGAAATTAGGAAGAGGGACTTTAAATTTGGTCTCACTGGTTAAGAAATCTTTGAAATAAACTGATGATTTCCAGTGAAAATCAAAATTCTCATTGTCATCAAATGAAGTGGAATGGAGGTAGTTGTAAACTCTAGAATAAAACCAAAAGTGACAGAGAAACAAAAGGAAGGGTGTCAGCTAACACACAGCCCTTTATAGTCACAGTGTTAATCACATGTATTGCACTCAAGAATATCATCTAAGACCGTTAAGGCTAGGTCAGTGATTAAAAAAAGCAGAAGTTAGCTTTGTCTATCTAGTCTTTATTAAGCTCCAAGAGGGCAAGATTGGTACAGTCTTTAAATCACATGATTATGAAAGTCATGTACCCTGTGGCTGTGTTCCTACACAGTTTTCAAAGAATCATAGAATCATAGATTGGTTTGGGTTGGAAAGGACCTTAAGGTCATCTAGTTCCAGCCTCTCTGCCATGGGCAGAGAGACCTCACACTAGATCATGTCACTCAAGGCTCTGTCCAACCTGGCCTTGAACACTGCCAGGGATGAAGCATTTACCACTTCCTTGGGCAACATGTTCCCGTGCCTCAGCACCCTCACAGTAAAGAATTTCTTCCTTATATCCAATCTAAACTTCCCTTGTTTAAGTTTAAATCCCTTACCCCTTGTCATATCACTACAGTCCTTGATGAAGTTTTATATATATACATATAGATATATATACATATATATCATATATATGTCAAACCCCAGTGCCAGGGCTTCCTTCCAAAGGGGCACACTGTCAGAGGATGAGTTGTAAAAAAGTCTAACATCTGTGAATGATGACGAGATTAAGGCTTTAGGTCACATTGGAGTGCATTGTATCAGAAAAATGCTGCAAACCTTTTGGTATTTGATGTGACTGCACCATAGACATGCAATGCATACTACTCAATTAAACAATGCTTTATCTTTCCCTTATGATTCAAAAGGCAGATTAAAGCATACTGTTCTGACTTTAATGGAAAATATAAGTATACATTTTTTTCAGATACTTCTGTGTCATGTCATGAATAGTTCTTGTGATGTGATGGAATGATATAATCCCCACATTGCAGATGAGGAAGTCAGTAGCAATGAAAAACTGAAGCACTAATGAAAAAAGGTAGGGAGTTTTCTACCTAGTTTGTGACTGTATTTGAGACAGAAACATCTGTTTCATTTTTTTTTTTTTTTTTTTTTTAATGAGAGACTCAATGTTATGAAATGTTTCAAACTGTAAAAGCACAAGTCCTAATGACTTCAGTTACAAAAGAGAAGGAATCAATACTCATCTAATTTATACCACAAGAGAACAAATTACATCATCATCAGAAGAAGGACATGCATTTAGTGACCACATGTGTAAAGAGTGGCACAAGTAATTTGATTACTGTGAAGAAAAAGACTTGTGCTATTTGTGTAGAATCACACAAATGCTTAGTGTGGATTTACAATGAATCCAGTCATTCGAGCATCATTTAGTCATCTAAGCTACAAAGCTTCCTTTTCTCTTTTGTATTTAATTAATTTACTACAAACTTCCCAGCTTTTGCAAAAAACCAAGAGATTTTATCATTTTTTCTTTTGATGTATTTTTGGTGTTGGCTATTTTAAGCTAATAGTAATACTAAAAACTCCATGATATATTTCCAGATGTAATCATAATTACTGCATCTGGGAGTAGGACCAGAGCTTCCAGCTATCTGTTATTTGAACCAGGAGAGGAAATTATAACCATATCTTACAGCCAGTCTCTATTCCCTTCTTTTTTGTTTACTTAATGAATATTAATTTTTCCTTTACACATGGTATGCATAACCAAGATATTCATGGTTGAAATAATGAGAGTACATGAAAAAGACGTTCCCTACTGTGAAGTTTAATGCCGTATTCTACTTCAAAGCAAATAGGAAACAAGCATTATATGGATTGTTCAGTTTAGTGATGTGGGGAAATTTTCCAGGTGTTATTTAGCAAAAACTTTTTTACATATACAGGCTAAGCAAATAAAGAAACTATGATATGAAAGACTGAATGCTGTATAAGAAACATTTTGAAAGACATGTTCTACTGAAGGCCCTGTCTACTGACTTTGGACAGAAGGGTGGATATTTATTTGTTTCACTTTGCTATTTGTAAAAATATGCCTTCTTTAACTGCTTGGGACTGTTTAGCTTATGAAATACCTGCTTTGAACAATTCAGTGACATGCATGAGCAGTTTGTGTTGAAATGTTTCTTGTTACACCTCAGAATAGAATGCTTGAAAAGATTGCATTTCTATGGTGGTCATTTGCATAGGTATTCTGTGTCCTTATAGGAGATCACTAACCCAGATAAACCTCTAAAAAGACTTAAAGAAACAACAGTGTAAAGATGCTCTGACATGATTGTTTTGCAGGTTCCCTTTCAATGATAACAATGATAACACTTCTAGGTTAATTAGTTAGCTGTTTTTAACCACAAAGAAATAAATTAATTTTAGAATATTTCATTTGCCTTCCTCTCCCTCCTCCTCCCTATCGGCACATGTATTGAGCTGTTCAGTTCTTTAATTTTTCTTTAAAATTACTGCATAGTATGATTATTTTTTTTCATCCATAAAATCATTAATGTAACTGTCATTCTTTTTTTGGATCAGTTTAGTCAAATTTATTCATTTAAATTATTGTATTGACAACACATGTCAGCTCAGTGAAGGCTGCTCTTGTACTTGACTGTTCTTGTCAAAACAATTCGTGTTCACACCAGACAACTTTGGTGAGAATAAAATCCAGCCACACCTTAATAAGAATCAAGCTTTTCATTCCACTTCTACCATCTGTGCTGAAGGAAGAATATTCAGACTATTTTGTCATGTGAAAAGCTCAATACTTAAAGTTGTGTATTTATTTTTCAGAAAGAAAGCAGAGGCTGGTATTGCAGGGACTTGTGTGAATTACTGAATTCCAAATTAGTTTTCATGTATATTTATCCTAACGGTCTGGTAGAATTTCCTTCATTTCGAAGCTTGTGACCCTAACTGTGCAGTTAAGGTAAGCCAACACTACTCTTTTGACAGATACATTGCTGTGCACCAAGCTATTTGTGTAACTACCTTCACTGTCTTCATGAGCAACAAATGCTGTAGCAAACAGGAAATTACTGTTGTAACAAATGCTAATTATTGAGCTCCATATGGGAGTAATGTGGTGAAATTAAATTGTCTATGATATACAGGAGATCCAGCTTTTTTAGAAAAATGTATGAATCTCTTAAATGTGTTTTATTAATGTGCACCTAACAAATTTCATGGAGAAAAACAGAACTTCAAAGTTGTCAGCACAAGCCAACATATTAAAGATTGATTTTACTTTTGCTTCCCTGTGCTGTGCTTTAGTCATATTCTTTTCAAGTTTGGATATGGTATCTACTTATACATTTTGTTATTATTTTTATTTATATCAGTAGCACGTTTTTGATGCTATATGTCCTTAGCAGTGTCACAGACCGGAAACACACTTGCTGAAAACTCACTTGCTGCTTCATCACAAATTTCATGAGATGTAGTGTGAGTTTGCTTTGTGTTTATTATAGTAATAGTTGATGAAACAATAAACCTGGAAACCGTTTCCAAAATAGGAAGGGCAAGAAAGTGACTGAGGGTAGTCAGCATTGATTTGCAATAGCAACAGCCTTTTACAATTCAGTGACAGGCTTGGTAGATGAGGAGAAAGCAGTGGACATTGTTTACTTTGACTTTAGTAAGATGTTTCACATAGTATAACATAGTATCCTCATAAGGGGACAAAGTATGGGTTAGATATGTGCAAAGTAAGGTGGCTTGAGAACTGGCTGAACAGCTGGGCTAAGAGGCTTACGATCAGTGGCGCAAAGTCCAATCGGAGGTAAGGCACTAATGCTTTACCCCTGGGTTGATGTGGGGCTGGTACTGTTTAACATCATCATTAACAACCTGGACAATAGGCTCAGCAAGTTTGCAGATGACAGAAAATTGGAAGGAGTAGAGGGTATGCTAGATTGTTGTGCTGCCATTCAGAGGGAGCAGGACAGGCTGGAGAACTGGACTAAGAAATCACATGAAGTTCAACAAAAGGAAATCCAGACTCCTGCATCTGTGGAGAAAGAATCCCAAGAACCAGTACACACTGGGAGCCAGATGGCTGGAAAGTAGTTTTACAGAGAGGGTCTTGGGGGTCCTGGTGGATACCAGGCTGATCACAAGCCAGTATTTTGCTCTTGTGACCATAAACTGTCTGGGCTTCATTAGTAAGAAAACTGCCAGCATGCTGAGAAAGAGGATCCATGCCATGTACTCAACACAAGTGAGGTCAAGCTTGCACTCCCTGCTCCAGTTCCGGACTCCCTGCTACAAGACAGTTACAGATTTACCGGAACAAGTTCATGCCAGAGACACAAAAATGTTAAGGGAAAGGAACATCTTTCATATGAATAGTTGAAAGAGCTGGGACTGTTCAACCTCATGAGTACCTTATCCATACTTATAAGCACTCAATGGGAGATAGTGATGAAACGAAGGAGCCAGACTCTTCTCAGTAGTAACAAAAAAATCTATTTTTCAATTACACAAGGCTAACAAGTCACCTACAGAGTAGGAAAGAAATATGAAAATTTTAAAAACTTCAAAAGAAAGCAGAAGCAATATATAAATCTTCTGGAAAATATTGCCTGTGTAGCATTGACCACAAACATATTTCATTAATCTTCTAGTTTTAATAAAACATATATATCTACTGTAAAGTGCAGCTTAGAGGCTTTTGAAGTATGCCAGTGACATCTCTAGATTTGCTCTTCCATTTAAAAGATATCTTTAAAAGATATGGTAACAAGTGCAATCAATACAAATATTATTACCTGTTTTGTTAGTACCAAAACCAGAGTGAGACAAAAGGTTGAAGATAAAAGTGTTACATTGTGACAAATAACACATTTCATACTGCAGTAGTTATGAATTAGATGGTTTATTTCAGGGATCTGAAGTTTATGATGACTGAGAATTCTTTCAATGCTTTAAGATCTGCCGGTGTCTGTGATGATCCAATCATTTGCGACATGACTTGTTAAATTAGAGCAATTTAAAAAACAGATAAGAACTTCTTGGAGCTCATCCAGGAAGAGTTGCTAGGTGTGTTACATTGAGATTTTCTCTTTCCAGGAGTGTAAAAAAGTTAGTGGAGTAAAATCATAACAGACATATTTATTTTTTTTTACACACAAAAAAGGGCTATGTACTGCATTGGGATAAAAAAGAGACTAAAGCTAGAATAGCTTTCATTTCACACACAGACTGTATATATAAAAATTATTTGCTTCTTTCATCTTTTTGAGCATGAATAAAGGACTCATGAGTCAGAAAAGCTGCACTATATATAAGAAATAGGTGTTGATTCATCAACAATAGACTGAGCTTTTCCCTGAACAAGTCATAGTGTATTCAGTTTATGATAAATAAAAACTACAATGCAATCATACAACATCCCACAGGTGATGGAATGAGTACTTCACTGCATTCTGAATGCAGAAATAAAGACATGGTGACAAATAATATCTGCAGTTTGCCTTCATAACATGATAACATTTCAGAAGAAATTGCAGATAAGCTTACTAATTTATTAGAATTATCTGAAAAGGCACCTTATTCAGTCTCAAGATTTATAAGAGAACATGCTTGGAAGAATAGTTTTTCTGTTTGCCAGTTTAGGCAAAGCAAACTGGAATGAATGACATTAAAGGTTTTGCAGGCATTTACGGTTTGACAGCTCACAGCAACATGGAATTGTTAGGAATGTCAGTTTTACTGAGCTGCCTGAAATGGCAGCATTTGTGGCTCCTCAGTATAGTGCTGAAATGTCACGAATTTTAGGCAAGAGACTGTGCATCACCACAGACTCCAGAAACACATGATAGCTCACTAGTCTTAGGGTAGCACCCTAGAAATAGCAGTTTTAATCCAGAGGGAGTGATTTATTGTGATTTTCCTGAATTTGAAATTACTTTGGCAAATAATCTCAGATTGCACAGACTGGTAATTTCTGGTGAAATCAGTTATTTTGACACAAATACCTGTACATTTATAAATGGTGCAGTTTACCCATTTTTCATGAACAACACAACATTTTATCCACCAACTCATTTACTGAATAATCAGAAAGTTCAGGTTCCACCTTAATGCAATTTTAGCCCTTGCAGAGTAAGATATGGGTGAAATTAATGTCAACATACAACAAAAAATGCCAGCTTGGTACTTCCTCTTTCATAGTTCACATACACCAAATGTAAGTAAACTATTTATATTCTTTTACATATTTTAAGTTCCCTATTGCCAGCATAATGAATTAAATTTGCAGTTCTATATAGAGTGCTGGTTGTCAAACCATGGTCCAATAGCTCATTAAAACAACTCTTTTCACAACCATATTGGTAGCATTAGCAGATAGGGCTTGGATTTAGTCAAAAGAATGATTGCAGAGTCATGGTTCATTTTATGAAATGATAGGAGTCATTGATCTGAAATGCTTGATTTAACTTAAATTTAAATATTGCTGAATATATACTATGGAGTATCTGTCTTATCTGACTTCTGCACATTTAACTTAGTACATAACGTATGAGCTTCTTGTTCTCCATTTCATGTATTAAAAACATCACTCTTTGTATAGTACATAATCAGTCATAGGATCGCATTGTAACCTCTCAGTTTAGTGCTTTTATTTGATTAACTGTAAACCAAAGTGCAGCCTGCACATCAGTAAAATGTTTCCTTCCAATAAAAATAATTTGTACCACTCCTACAAAAAAACCCCAACCAAACAAACAATAAAAAAACCCACTAAAAAAACCGCCAAACCCCAACATATTTTACTTTTATTAATATTGAGACTTCCCTTCAGACTGGTTAGAGATTTATGGAAAATCTTTTTGTGAAAGCAGGATTTGTTGCTTCATCCCACAAATTTATTCTATAAAGAGCTTTCAGTGTGATTGAAGATAGACTTCTTCCAAAAGAAGTTAAGAAAAAGAAAGTGTATGGAATCGAAAATGAAAGTCCAAATGATCTAACCGTTATTACAATAATCATATGAGATTGTCGTGGTTTAAGCCCAGCCGATAACTCAGAACCACGCAGCCGCTCACTCCTTCCCTTTTTCTTCCCCCTACTCCCAGAGGGATGGGGAGGAGAATCAAAAGAATGTAACTCCCATGGGTTGAGATAAGAACAGTCCAGTAACTAAGGTATAACACAAAACCACTACTGCTACCACCAATAACAATAATGATAAGGGAAATAACAAAGGACAGGAATATACCCACTGACCGATACCCAGCCCAACCCTGGCAGCCATATTGCTCTTCCAGGTAACTGCCTCCAGTTTATATACTTGGCATGATGTGCTGTGGTATGGAATACTCCTTTGGCTAGTTTGGGTCAGGTGTCCTGTCTCTGCTTCCTTCCGACTTTCCCTCCTCCTTGACAGAGCATGAGACTCAGAAAGTCCTTGGTCAGAGTAAACATGACTTAGCAACAACTAAAAACATTGGTGTTATCAGCGCTGTTCCCAGGCTGAAAGTCAAAACCACAGCACAGTAGCAGCTACTAAGAAGGAGAAAAATGATTGCTATAGCTGAACCCAGGACAAAGATCATTCTGAAGTCTGATCATGGGAAAATCAATGAAATCACACTAGGAAAATATGATCCATAAGATACTAGAGTTTTCTAACACTGATAAAAGGACATTATCTGAAAGTCTACCAGTACTTTGGTCCACTAATAAAAGTGTAAAATCTATGACAATTATGTTTAATTTTGAGGAATAGAGCCTTACCTTTTTAAAGGTAAAAGATATTTCTAGGAAATCATACTACATCTTTTTCACTCTTGTTCTGAGAGTCTGAACATTTTCTATTTCATTAATGAGCTGTGAAAGAAAGCAATTAAAAATTCTGAGTGTTAGAAAAATCATACCAGTTAAATGTACATTATATTATTGCTTACAACATTATTTTAACAATAATACAATGTAACTTATTTTCGATATGTGATAGTGTCACTTTGCAGAGAAAACCTTCATCTTAATTTAGTTATATATAGTTGTATTTGGTACGATCATACGTATTTTCTATAAGCTGAAATTTTGCTTTCAACCTTTATGAAAAAATTTACATCCTTTTTTTTCCTTGCATCTGCCATTCTTGTCCTTCAAAATTGTCTCTGAACTTAACATTCACATTATTATAATCTCCAAGGAGTTAAATTTTCCTAACATGTATGATGACTAATTACTTTACAATTGCTGAAGTGTTCCTTCTGATAGAAAATAAATATATTTTAATTTAAAATTGCTGAGAAGTTTTTAAACTTAAATAATGCCATATATAGTAATTCTTTTTACCCAGATACTAGTGAAAACATGGGATGAATCAGCTGGTAGGATGCAAACATATTTTTATAGAATATGCATACATTCATATGCCTGGTGCGCAATACTGGTTCTAACCTGTATTTTTGGTGGGAGACACAGCAATCATCATTGCAGACCTACCTCTTTTTCCTCTGACTCTTAACCCTACAACTTCATTGTTCAGTTATAACAGATATAAGTCTAAAAGCAAGCTTCTAAGTTGGCAGAGATTTTAAATCAGTGCCTTCGAGTCATAACAAGTCAATTATTTGTGATACTATGAATAAGATAAAAAATATTTTCTGGCATAATCTAATACGCATCTCCTAGAAAAACTACTTGACAGCTTTAATGCCCAGATATCTCATAGAATATACTGGGTCACACCTCTGCTCCAGAAACTCGGCTGAGCACATGCAATCTGGATCATAGCTTTACCATTCTTGGGTCTCAACAAACCGATGCCCGCAAAAGACTCTTAAGTTTGCACTTAAAAGATAATCAGGCAACGAGCTGATCAAGTACTGCTTTAGAAATCTAACTCTGTAAGTCGGATCACCATGAAAAAATCTGGGAACAACTCCACCTAAACTCATAAAGTTTCTACTTCCCGTCTGACTCTCAGGTGAAGACGACATTCTCATTCATCCTCTGTCATCTGCTGGCTTCTCTTTCTGTTTTGTCCAGCCTGCTTCTGATCTTCAAACTCCAGCTCCATACATGTTGTGAAGTGTTACCCCAGTGGCATTCATCTGGAGGCCTCAAATTTGTCACTCTTCTGTAGCACTCTGGATTTTAGTGGACATGTCTCGCTATACCCAGTGGAGGTAATTGAAGTATCCTTACAGGAACACCCCAAAGATGCGACTCCATTGTGAACAAGCCTCATTTTCAATTTAATCAAAACAAGAAAGATGGTGGGGATGGAATCCAGTAAAGGCAAATTCAAATATGTATTATTTGGTTTGTATAGGTAAACTTTGCTTATCACCAGAAGCGCATGTTTGAAGCCTGACAATCTTCTAGTATTCATGCGAGCAGAGGCAGGAAGCAATTTTCTTATGCATCTTGATTAGTGATTACTCATCCCTGTAACAGATCATGGCTAGCACACAAGTAAAGTACAGCCAATCCTGCTTCATAGTATTGGCTGATTATCAACTTTAGGTAAGAACAATCCACAGTGTCTTGTGCCTATGATGGGAAGCAGGCACTGAAATGTTCCTGAAGTACAGTGAATCAGACTGTTTTGCACAGGATGGAATTTGCATCTTGTCCCTGTGCCGAGTGATTTCTGGCACTCTATTGAGTGCTAGTGGCAGCTTGCTGCTGTGCAGAATCTCATCAGTGGGTGCCCAGAGCCAGAAGCCACTTGTTTTGTGCAGAGTTAAAATAGTTGCTCATGCATTAATAATGCATGTAGCTTTTTCCCCACCCATTCACAGCAGTGAAAACCTTTGAACTAGTTTTGGCTATAACTATTGTGATGTTAAAAAAGAAATTATTTCTGCTGTACAGATAAATACCGTCTTTTTAATCAGAATGATCGCAGATGACAGATAATAGCTTGTAGGATTCACAAGCATTTGGATAGCCCATTTAAAATTCTATTGTGTTAAAAGATTCACAAAGCTGATACAAATTGCTTCTTACTGTGAAACTAAATTACCATACCTCTTCTTGACTTGATTCATGAATCAGGGGTTTTTTTTCAAGGTATCACATTGGCTCTACTTAATCTAATAAGATTAGTTTTCAGATATTTCTAGTGTTGTTTTACCTCTACCCTTGAAAAATTGATGTTCAAACTTCTAGTGACTCGACTGGAATATAACCCCTTAATTTCTGCTTTGAAATAGAAATTAACCAGCATTATAAAAAGGAATATAAACAATTTTTTTTTAAAGTCCACTCTTCCATTTTTGCTTTTGCTATAGATGTGCCACAATTTTAATGTAACAAAGTGTTATAAATTGTACATAAAAAGCATGAAATCATATCTGAGATTCTGGGGGTGGAATTACATAAGACTTCACAAGACACAAACTATGATGCATGGAGATGATAAGCACATATTTAACATGATACCTAATGTTTATAATGCTTGAAGCAGTTTTCCAAGAAAAACCTCTCAAATTATAATGAAGTGTAGTTTACAATAACAGCTATGTTTGATGATGTAATCACTTTACACTTGTTACCTGCATCTGAAAACAGTGGCAGAACAGGCATTATGCAGATTTACTTCATCTGTTACACTGAGAACAGTACAACATTTTACTTGGGAGCAACTGAATTTAGCAACTGAATTAATTCCATGTTGCATAAGAAGATAAAATAGTGTTAACTTTTCTTATATATGAGGTGCAATTCTGAAAGAGTCATTTTAAATTTATGGTGATCTTTTATTAATTTCCACACATCAATAACAAAAATGAAAAAATACAAAAATAAGACTTTGTCATTATAAAGCCAATAATGAAGATGCACACTCACAGACTGGGAATCCTTGCTTTTAATTTTCCTCATGTAAAAATACAAAAAAAGAGTAGGAAGAAAATGTAAGTTGTGTATTTTTTCAATTAATTCTAAAGAATATATTATATGTAAAACTTTATAGGTGAATGCACTTCATTAGATTGGTGACCCACACCTAGGCTCTTCAATAAACATGCATTTGTTGTTGGCCAGTCCACCAAAATTAAATATGGGTTGATAATCTTATGATACTAGCTCATATAACAGATAATTTCTTAGAGTATGCAACAGCAGTGTAGAATACAAGTTTTCAATTTAGAATATAGACATTCATTCAGACGGAAACGAAAAGGAGCAGGAAGAAGATGTGATTAAATCAATTTCCAAGTGTAATGAGGACTTTCAAAGTGCAATATAAACACATGTGCTACTTTTTACACAGGTAAACCTGATGGTTTTGTGGGGAATCTAGCTTCTACCCACAAAGATTATTTAGAAATATTTAATTCTGTAAAACCGAACTCACACAAAATGTTTGTATTCTATATCAAAACTACAGGCTAGACCTTTAAAGAGTTTGCAGATAGGACAATAAAATCAGTATTTGCTCTACATAATGTATAAGTCTGTGAGGAGCTGAAAATGGAACAAGCGAGGGTATGTAAGTAGAGCCTCTAAGTCTTTTCATACTACTTTAGCTACTAAAGGAAAGTTCAGTTACATTCTGTGAGTTATCCAGACTAACAGAGGACAATAATCAAAGGTGCTTTGTAATCAGACTGAAATAATAAATCAGGATGTCTCTGACTTGTATGTTAATATGATTCTTCTACAAAGAATTGCTGGGTTGTTGTGTCTGGATTTTTTTGTGGGTTTTTTTTTTTTTTTTTCTCTGTGTGTGTGTGTAGTGGTTTGGTTTGTGGTTTTTCCTTTTTTTGGGGGGGGTTGTCTTTTTGGTTTTTTTTTTTTTTTTTTTTTTTTTTTGTTTGTTTCTTTTGTATATCCATTTAAAGGTAAAACCATTGCATCCTAATATGAGGAAATTTTCAACTTCCTTTCCTTCCCCCCCCCCCCCCGCTTCCAAAAGAACAGGTTTTTTATGAAAACCACTTGTTTAAAAGCACATGATGGCATTTCACTACAACTCCATATCTTTATTTTTATTTTCAAAACCTGGCACAGTATATTGTAAAATAAATTATATGCTGACAACTTGAGAGGATTTGAAAGAAAATAAAGATTTTACTTATAGTACAACCATTGAATTCCTCAGCATTAGTGACATTTGTAATGGTACTTTATTCCACACTCAGTACATATCTTTAAAATACAGCAGATAACACTCAGTTCGAGTCTCCCATGCTTTTATATAGTTGTATACTTACTATGTGTAACTCAGTGACATATTTTCACACCAACAGCGTGAGAACAGCCATCTTTTTTTCATGCTGAGGTCTACAGGTCAAATGAGTGAACAGTAAGAGATAATGTGTTTAGTGACTGCCCATTAAGCTTAGCTGAAAAATCTAACAGAGACTATATTAGGGTACAGATATATGAAGAAGTTATTGCATAGTAGGCATAAGTCATGGATTATGAGTTTATTAACTGCAAACTGTTTTATAACAGCCAGCTATACATACCGTATTAAACAACAAATTCAGATGGCTCATCCTTCTGTCATTGAAAAAGACAGAGCAATTTTCCTCACATTTGCAGGAACTGCAACCAGTTATGCATTATGGAGCAGTCAAGTGGTGAAAATTTGTTTTTTCCATCCATACTTTGGACTCCATACAACATTTTTCAATATTTTTTTTTTTTTTCCTAACTTTTAAAATAAGAATGACTACTTCCTTTCTGTCTTGTTTCTGGACCAATGAAAGGTACTTTTTTTCAAGAATAATTACTTCTGCATGTGTGTTTCTGCTGTGGTGTGATATACTCCTTGGCTTTTACTTGCTCTTCAGCCAAAAAATTTTGATTCTAATCTCAGCATTGTTGAGTATCTGTGAGTTTTATCTATGAGAATCAGGTATGCCTTCGCGTAAAATTACACCAAAATTCAGATTATATTGCTCTCTGTTTTATGAGTGGGTAGTTGTACAGGGTTTTGAAAATCACATTTCAAAAGCTAAATATAATATGAATTCATATAGTAATAAAGCCCTTTAGTTATTCAGCATGAACTATCTGTAACTGAATACAGTACAGTTTGAATCTTAATTATACTTCCTTCATTTATAAATTTTTTATTACTAGTGAGAATGTAATTTACATAATAAGTGCACAAACAGAACGTAAGTAACAAAAATCTGTATACTTGAATGTTTCTAAATCCCTAATGCTTGGTAAGATGTAAATTAATATTGAAATAATAGCTTCCAGCCATCATATGCTGACTAATACATATGATATTCATGGAGTTAAAATTAATTTTTTATGGCCTTTGAAAGAGAAGAGCAGGTACATCTGAGGGTAAGAATTATAAATTAAGCTACTTGAAAAATTATTCTAATGCAACAAGATTGCTGGTGGTTTGGGGTTTGATTTCTTTTTCTTTAATGAAACAACTTTTTCACAGAAGAAAGCCAAGAAAAATAGTATGGAACATCTGAGTATTCAGAGCTATACAGTTTCAGGCATTTTTTTATAAAAAAAAAAGAAAATATTGTACCATTTTTTTAAAGTAGGTTGTTTTTCTGTAATCTTCATTTGATCATTTCAGTAATAACTTTCCACTCTTCTCTCTCTAAATTTGTCATTGCTCTCATACTCTACATTAGGTGGCTTAGAACCTCTCAAAGAGGAGCAGTGAATTAGTCTAATGCAAACTGAAAGATCACAAAGAAATGATACAGCTGGGAGTTTAGTGTCCAAGTGAAAAAGGGTGATATTATAAGACATCTCATAATTTATTTATCTCTACAAATAGAAGGATGATCTTATAATTTAGGGCATGATTTAAAACCAGATGGAAGTAACTGCTAAGGATAAACTAAAAAATCTTTTTTGAAGGACATACAAATACTTCATGCACAGAGAAAAGCTGCTCTTGTTCAGCTGCAGAAGTGCATGTCTAGCCAAGCATTTTCCATGTTTTTGAACCACAAAGTCAACTTACACCATCTGTCAATCTAACTGCATTTGACTGTAGATCTACATGCGACAATAAAACAGCATAGTCACACTAAAACTTAGAGAGCTAATGATTTTTTGATTTGGTACAGGAAATTGAAGGAAAGTAAGACAGGGTTTAGAACAGAAAGCCTCATGTAGCTCTTAGGAAAGGGAATTATGAATAACTTTGGCAGCAAAAATATAGCAGATTTGTCTTGCATGGTCAATTCAGCAAACTAGACATCTTATTCTTTTTTTCTGAAGTTTCCTGAATATTCTGCACCACATGCTTCTTATCAGGAGGCTTCCAATATTACGTATGTGCTGTAATTACAGAATAAACCTAGGGAGAGGAGTGATATGCAGGGGAGCAGTATGTCCATTGGTAACATTTTTTTCTAAGAGATTGAGAAGGAAACATTGAATTTTTGACAATACTTCATTTTTAGAATTCTTCCTCCCTCCTTTTGGAAAAGAGTTTAATTTTTTTTTTTTTTTTTTTTTTTTTTTGCTTGTGTGGGGTTTTGTGGGGGTTTTTTTTGGTTGTTTTTTTTTTTTTTTTTTAATCTATATAATTTAGAGAGAAATAAGATGGTTGGTTTAGTTCTAATCACATATAAAAAGTTCTTGCTGCATAAATTATAAAATATTTATTCTCATACACATATTGATTATTCCATGATACAGAAAAGCTAAGTCTGTATCACAGTTAACTTCTGGAGGCAAGCATCAAAGTTAGTACCTGGTAGGAGGTTGATATAACAGTATCTCTTCTCCCATATCTTGAAAAAGTCATCTATGCAATACTCTTCTTCTTAAGAGAAGTTAAAGAGGGAACAACATTTGCCACTTAATTATATCTTATCTGGATTTGTAAACTCATATCCTGACTGGCACTCACAAAATGACTAGGCTGAGTCATGCATTATTGTTCTTCTCAAGAGCCTGATCCTTCATGGTGACTCATGTTCTAAGGAGGGTGTGGGTAGGATCACAGCATTACACTCACATTAAAAAAGCTCTTCTGTTTATTTGCCTGTTTCTAAATGTGTAAATGTTATAGATCCACTTGGTCTAACAATGGAGATAGTACTGTGCAATGTTCAGGGAGAGCTTGAAGCAGTCTATGGTGGAGAGGGTAAAAAAAAGAGAGTAGACTACAATTAAGTTTAAGAAGAAAGTCCTTTGGCCAAGGTGCAGAAACTTGCTTGCCAAGCCCACTACTCTGATGGACATACAGTTCAGCACAGCAGAGAATAGACAAGTGATATCTCAGCTGTGTCTGTTAGCTAATCTGACACAGTGAGGGCACTGATTAGAACTTTGTATAAGAAGTGTCCCAGAGTATGGAAAAAAGCAGATTATGTAAGTGACTTCCCACTTGTGAGGCTGCATGTGGGATACCATTACACTTGGAGTACTCCAGTGAAGAAGGGCACTGACAAACTGAGTAGAGTCCAGCAAAGCACCACTGAGCTGGTCAGAGAGCTGGAGCACGTGATGTACAAAGAGAATCTGAAATCCGGTTATTGCGAGAATGGAAAAGCTAAGGATGGAGGTGGGGTGAGGTGGGGTGGGTTGGTGTCTTCCTGCTGTCTAGAACTTATGAGCAGTTATGAAGAAGACAAGAGTTGGATTCTTCTGGGAGGTGCATAGCTGGAGAGCAAGGTTGCTGTAAAGGAAACTAACTAAACATTTGGGGGGTAGGGAATTGTGGAGAGGGTGGTTAAGCACAGGAACAAATTACTCTTCTCCATGATGATATGTTTTAGTAAAATATCATGTTGGCACAGAAAAAAATGGAACATATAGGCATAAAGAAAATAATTGTTGATTAAACACTGTTCAGGCTGTCAGAATTTCATAAGGAAAAGTATTCTGCATGCTTCATTAATCTATGCACAGTATCAACCTCTGTTCTTCACTGTGTGTATTCTGGCAGTTTTGAGGAGCAATGAAAACTTGCTTTTTTGTGTAATATTAATAATGACATTACAACATATTTATGATTGTATATACAGATACATTTTCAGCAGCAGCAGATATGACATAAAGATGAAAATACTGGAATTTGATTTGCTGCCATCTGTTATGCTTCTAGGAAGATTACATCCATGTCTCTGTTTAGTAACAGTGAGAGTTGTGCCACTTTGCAGCCCTAGGTTTGGGGAACATATTTGTATACTTGCCTGTACCTAACTGGCTTCAGTTCAGCCATTTCAGATTGCCTGGCTATTTTGAAGAGAATCCCACAAGTGTAGAGAGAAAAGCACTGCATCATCTTAAGGACAATGTGTTTTCCTCTGAAAGGGGGACACAGTGTACGAAAAGGAAGTTGAATATGGTCAAACATCATGTGCAGTAGTAGCATCTTGAATAAAGTTTAAGTTTAGTAGAATGTCTGCCATAATAACATAATTCATCCCTCTGCATTGCTTGAGAGTGTACTTCAAAGGTTTTTACAGTATGGAACTCTTGTTTTCAAAAACCTTAGTGCTACCCGGTCTCATTACAATCTCAAAAAGAAGATCCAAATGCAAGTGATTTTACAAAATCCTGAGCCCTCCTACTAACTGAAACAAGTTTCCATTTAATTTCCACAAAAGGACTTTAAATGGACTTTAAATCATATTTTGTGGTTAACGAAAAGCACTTTCTAGTGAACAAAATAATCTGAATTACTATACATAGTTACAGGGGAACACAACTGTGAGAAGATAAATTATTTGAACCTCACTGAAGACAAAGGGACTCCAGGAAGACTTCAGATTTTTGGTGCCATTTGGAAGGATGGGGAGGGTTCCAAAGTGTTTTCCTCTCTTAAATGATTGCCAAGTACTTTTTACCAAGACAGAGAAATTTAAAAATTAGAGAGGAAACTGTCATTAAAAATTATACTCTGTGTTAAGCTTCCTGCAGCAGCAACAGCTATTATTTTTGTGTTTATTCAGTGTTGAAAAAAAATGTGTTCAAAAGCTCTACATTCTCTACAAACTGCATTTTGTTGTGGTGTGGGTTGTTGAGGGTTTTTTTGTGTTGTTTTGTGTTGTTTTGTTTCATACAGTATAATGAAAGGTAAGTTTTTCTGGTAAGGGCTTACCCTATTTCTGAAAAATAATGTTAAATATTCATTCATGCTACTATACTTAAGAGGTTTCTTAAGGAAAAAGAAGTTTACACAACAATCCTAAACAACATATGGCTTCAACTTCAGTGTTTAGGCATCTGCAGTAGAAAGTTATTTTAACAATAGCTTTTGTATTTTTATTTCGCTTATAAATATATAGCATATCTTTGTTTTGCACTTTTGTTTTCCTTGCATAGGAACCATTTTCTTTCAGAAAAATAAGGTGAAAAGTTGCATTGTCACAGTTTGATATTTGCCATTCTGTAGTTCAGTGACATGCAAGTACAACATAGATTCATTTCACAAAAATTGCGTATTTTGTTTGATTTTAAGGAGTGTCAAATATATCTGTCATGCTACATTAAGTTCTAGTCATTTTTAGCTGTTCATTTTTAAAACATATTATCCTGTCTGTATTGGATTTTGTGCTAAATATTTTTACTTTTGCTTACTATAGACATAATATAACTTAGTAGTACAAAATGCTGAAAGAATTGCCACAAGCAAATGTTTGACACCTTTTCGTACTCAAAAAAAGTCCCTGTAGTTAGTAAGCTAGTCAACTAATACAAAGATATGGAGATCAATGTGTAAATTACTTTTTTAGTTTTTGTTTCTGTTTATAAAAATTTTTCAAGTTCTCTTAATAAGAGAACTGCAGACAAGTTTTGGAATCTGATCCATTCTCTTTATGATTATTTTGGTTTCCCAGGTAAGTGAATTATACAGTCCCACTCTTTTGTGTGCTGGCTATTTCCCTCTGACAGTACTACCCTAATAACTTTCAAATCCTTTTTCAGCAGATCAAGATGGAGGGATAAATGTTCCAATTATATATCAGTGTAACTTGTGGAAGTCATAAAAAAATTGTGAGTGAAGGCCAAGTCTGTGTATGGTAAAAGACACATTGACTATTTTTTCAGCTAGTATTTGTTCTACCAGCTGATTATGAGCTGTAGTTATGAAAGTCACTATCCACTGTAATTTGTGGACATCTGATGAATACTGAGATACTGCCAAGGATCGCAGAAAAATGTTCACAATAACTGTAGTAACATCAGTGCTTGAGCCAGATAACTAAACATATCTTCACACTGTGAAGCACTGAGAAACACACTTCCTATGACACTTCTATGTCCAAGGTGGTGTAGTGCATTATGCAACCTTCATGCCTTGGAACCAGATGCAACCACAGTTGGGTAATTAATTCATGTTTCTTAAAACGATGAATATAAATTGTTTCACAGCTTTGAAATATCCTTTGTTTATCTGTCTAGAAATGAATAATTTCTATGGAGCCTTCTTTGAAGCTGTTGTATCTTGAATAAATAACAGCTATGGGAGTCTGAGATTCTGTTGTCAGTCTGTAACTGATAACTGATACCTTTAGTTGTGAAGTCTCTCATATGTTACATATTTTTAAGCCCAACCTACTTTTAGTAGTTTTTTCAGTAAATATAAAAATCCTGTAATGTCTTGCCTATTATAAATACTTTTGTCACTGAACAATTGTTTTCCAGGTAACAAGAGGGTCAGATTCCTACAAGACCATAGGCATGCAGCTTATATTTAGTTTTAAAATCATGTATTAGTTTGTCTAGCTTGAAGTTCATATACCAGAAGATTAAATTTGGCTCATTGAAAATATATACAGAATTTGAGTTAGAGCATTTAGTAAATTATTTGCTTTTCTTGATGTCATTTTTGTTCTTATGCTTTTGTCTAACTTCTTGGCAAAACACTGGCTTTTGCTTTTGTTTCCTAAGGTTAAAAATACAGGAAAGGAATGAAAACTTATGATTTTTTAGGCATTATGAACCAATATTTTGAGAGTTTATTGCAGTGCATGACTGTGTCCCCAGGAGAGGGAAGATTATTGTGAGGCTTTCATGACTGTTTCTCGTGAGTAAGATCTGACATTAGTTTCTTGAGCTTTGCTGCATTAATTATTTTTGTTTGATGAAGAAAGCCAGCTATTTGCATATTTTACAGGAAGTGTTTTTAGATACTTTGCCTTGCATTGAAACTATCTGCACAAAGAAAGCAGCAGTTATTAATCACATTCCATTTCCATTCATTGTTTTTAAATCAGCCTCCTGATGCTGTCATTTTATGATGGTTTGCATCTATAGTTCTTATTTCATTTTAAAATGCTAATTAGAAAAAACAAGTTTTGCTGTGACTTATCTTGTGGGTAAATGCATTTTAATTATGTGGATAGACAATGGTAATTGTCAGGAATAAATGTGCTGGTTCTGAGGCAGAATGGCCTTTCAGGCAGGTGAATGAAGCAAACAGAAACATACTGCCTTTTAGAAATTTAAGTAATTATTTAAATATATTTTGCCTGTATTCATGTTGCTTCATACCTGAAAGTAAAAAAGTATGTACATTTCAGACGTGAAAACATTCTTAACATCTAAGGTTTTGGTGTTAGGTGCCAAATGTCCCATCAAAATATCTAGTTCCATTGATTTTTCATCATTTTAACTTGAAATTGATGAAATCACTGAGAAAATCACATTATATGGATACCACAAATGAAAGCAAAAACCCCACACACTTTGAAGGCCTACTGCAATGATTCTGACACAGGCTAAAAATCTGACAATTTGGTCTTGGTTATGAGCTACATTGTATCTCAGTAAATGTGTATTCAGACAAGGGCAGCTGTCACAATTTTTACCATTAGTGCATAAGCAGTGTTACAACATTTCTTTTATATATTTATATGTATGTGTATGTGAATTAGTCTTTGTCTTGGTTACTTTCCTAACATTTACTTGTGCATATAGCATAGCATAGCATGGCATAGCATAGCATTATTTCACTTGGGACCTACAATGGTCATTTAGTCCAACAGCCTGACCACTTCGGAGCTGATAAAAAGTTAAAGCATATTGTTAAGGGCAATGTCCAAATGCCTCTTAAACACTGACAGGTTTGGGGCATTGACCACCTATCTAGGATGCCTATTCCAGTGCTTGATAATCCTCTCGGTGGAGAAATGTTTGTGATATCTAATCTAAACCTCCCCTGGCACAGCTTTGAGGCATTTCCACACATCCCATCACTAGATACCAGGGGTCAGAACTCCGCACCTCCCTCCTCACTTCTGCTCCTCAGGAAGCTGTAGACAGCAATGAGGTTGCCCCTCAGCTTCCTTTTCTCCAAACTAAACAAGCCCAGAGCCCCCAGCCACTCCCCACAGGACATGCCTTCCATCCCCTCCACTGGCTTCCTCTGAACACATTCAATAGCTTCATCTGCTATTTTTTATTGTGATGAACATATATACAAGCCTTCTTTAGTTACACCTAAGCACAGCTGATGATTTTCAAGTTGCAAAAATAACTAAATTAAAAAGAACGTAAAATTCTATGAGTAGACAAGAATAATAGTAATAAAAAAAGGTCTGTAATAGATTGGAGGATGAAAATACCGGATTTCTGGTGTAATTATTTTTCATATTACTATTCTGTGAAAGTAAGCAAAGAATGAAAAAAAATCATGGAAAATATTAAAGGAACACTTCACAGGCATTTTTTTCAAAGCTGCCACCCTTTTGTTTTTATCATTTTTGCATGTCTCTTGTTTTAGGGATTTCATATTAATGAGACTGCTGTGCACTGTGATTTTTTTTTTTCTTGTAATAGTATCATTAAAAGCGTCAGGAATAATGGATTGCCAGGGCATTAGTGGCACTGCATTTGACGTATGCTTGGGTGGATGATAAATGGTTGCATCATATTAATTGAACATTTAATTTTTCCTGATCTATTCATAATTGGCTTACTACATTAGAAGCTAGTCATAATAGACTAACTGATCAGTTTGCCCCCTTACCAAAAACCTGCTGGGTTCAAATGGCTTGTTGTGGGAATCTGTTCAGGATTATTAGGCCAGCTAACAAAAACGAAGGAGAGTACAAATAGTTTCTTTAAGGCCAGCCTTTAACATGATGTATTCTGAGACTGGCACATAAGAGGCTTAGTGCCCATCAGCAGGTTTGGGGGGGGGAAAGAAAATCACTTCTCTGTGTCTACAAATAGAGTAAGAACCTTTCCTAGAACAAGCCGTGTATTCTTGGGTTGTGAAAGAGAAGGGATGCTTATAGTTTCTCTGCTTAGGGTCTGGTTGTTCAGGTTCTGTGGTTCTGTTGCAGCAACGTTTCAATGGCTGTTCTGAGGAGATTTTCTCACCAAGTAGCTCTTGCATTCTCCTCACGCTAACTGAAATGTCTTCTGAAGTATAAGACTGTGAAATAGACACCAGTAAGAAGGTAGGCAATATTCTAATTCAAAGATGATATCTTAGTAGACAGAAAAATTGCTTCTATAACTTAAATGAGTAACATAATAATGACATTTATGTTTTAATGTTAAGTACAGACATAGGGACTCATAACTAAAGAAGGTAAGAAGGTCCTTACTCTCAACTCACTTAGTCTCATAAACATGACATGTACCTCTCAGACCAAAATTGCAGCTGTTATTGTTGGAAACTGAGTACTGCTGTGGCAGAAGATTTCTGAGAGACTGAGACAACAGGCAACTCCCAAGACTTCAAACATACACTTCTTCTCAGCTAAGTAAACAATTTATGTGCTAACAATTAAAATTCAAGTACTAAACAGGCATACCAGTCAAGCCTTATATTTATGATACCTCCAGTCTTACACCATGCTGTGATTCTGACAGCCACTGTGTGGGATGGTTCTAAGTCTCCAGATCAATATGTAGCCTTGAGAGCTCTCCAGCGAGAGGGCTCAAGAATAAAGTGAAAAACTTTCTCCACCATATTCTAATGTGTTGGTGCTGGTGTCTATAAATACTACTTCTGTGGATTAATCTTTTGTGGATGAGTCTGATCCAAAGATGCCAATGTTTTCACAGGTTATACCACCTTGCCAGTACCAGTCTGTTCTTGCATCTCCTTGTGGTTATCACCACCTCGCAGATCAGATACCTGATTTTACATTGGATCATTTAAGTCCTTTAAGTTTTACTGGGTTTAAACAATTATGCCAATTTAAATGAACAAAGAATTTGCTTCAGGTAGTCACTGTCAAAAGCACTAAAGGATCATGATGAGGACCATCGGCTTTTGAGAACAGAGTTCTAGCTAACAGATCTGTTATCCAAACAAATAATTATTTAGGTCCAGGGCCAAATCAGCTCCTTCTACTTAGAAAAAGGATTTAATTCACAGGGTCACAGAATCACAGAATCATGGCATGGTTTGGGTTGGAAGGGACCTTAAAGATCTTCTATTTCAAGTCTCCCCAGCCCGGGCAGGAACAACTTCCACTAGATCAGGTTGCTCCAGGTCCCATGTAACCTGGCTTTGAACACTGCCAGGGATGGGGCAGCCATAGCTTCTCTGGGAAACTTGTTCTAGTGTCTCAGAACTCTCACGGTAAAGAACTTCTTCCTAATACCTAAATCTTTGCTCTTTCAGCATGCAGCCATTTCACCTTGTCCTGTTACTACATGCAGTTGTAAAAAGTCCCTCTGCAGATTTCTTGCAAGCCCCTTTTAGGTATTGGAAGGCTGCTATGAGGCCTCCCTGGAGCCTTCTTTTCTCTAGGCTGAACAAGCCCAGCTCTCTCAGCCTGTCTTCATAGAAGAGGTGCTCCAGATGTCTGAGCATCGTCATGGCTCTCCTCTGGACACGCTTAAGCAGGTCCACATTCTTCTTATGTTGGCTGCTGCAGAGCTGGAAGCAATAGTCCAAGTGGGTTCTCACAAGAGCAGAGTAGAGAATCACTTCTCTCAATCTGCTGGTCACAGTCCTTTGATGCAGCCAGCATACACTTGGTTTTCTGAGCTACAAACACGCACTGCTGGTTCATGTTGAGCTTTTCATGACCATTATCAAACATTTTTCTGTATTGGGGAGCACACCATATAAAATATTGCATAATTTATATTCTTTCTCAGACTCTATGGCTTCTATAATGTACACATAGCCATAAGGCAACTTATGCTGGCCAGGAGATGGCAGCTCTGTCACCTTGTATACCTCTGACCCTAGTAGACTATTTAAAAAGTATTCAACATAACTACCATAAATGTTACACTCTCAATTCCTCTCGGAGGAAATCCTCTTGCTTCAGCTTCATTTTACAGCAGAGTACATGGTGTTTAGGGTAACCATTCTACATCAGACTAACTATTTAGATCTGTACTATTAAGACAACTACAGGCAGACAGATGACAAGCGTCATGTCTTTTGCTTTGATCTCTTTCCTATGTGGGTATTTCTGTGAGCGGTAGCAGAGGAAGAAGAAGCATTTAACCATTTGGAGGGGAAAGTGGCATTTTGGAAGCTTGTTTAGAACACTGAGTCTGACAAGGCTGACCAATATCTTGCTAATTCTGACTCCAAGACAAGTGCTGCTGTATGGCCATTCTGCTATGTGCAATGACATACTGCACAGGGGCAGCAAGCCTCAGCACAGCATATCATACTAAAATCACAAGGTGTGAGCTATAGAGGTCCACTCAGAATATGAAGGTGGGATCTTCGTGTGAGTCTTAGGATGGTTAGGATTTTAACTCAGAATCTGTTATGATTGGTCAACAGTTTGACCCAGAAAAGAAAAAGGAAAAAGAACACCAGAAGAAATTCCAATTTGGAATGACACCTGCAGTATCATGATCAGAGCAATGCATTTGTGTGACATTTAGGGAGCTATTAAACAGATGAGTTGCATATGGATTATTGCAATCAGTTTGAAAAGAAGTAACATAAGACAAATTCAGTGTGAACTATAATAGTAAACATTTGCATAATGATTCATTTATTAGGTGCTTCTTAAAAAGTATACAAGGCATGAAGAATATTACATGCACTAAGATAGCATGAAGCTAATAGATGTTTTTTAAAGCATTTATTACTTAAAATAAGTATGAATATTTCACCTTTTTATTTCGTATTTTTCTCTTCAGATTAATTACTCATAATAATGATACATGATCAAATCATTAGATTTAAATTTTGTTTTAGCCAAAAATATCTCGGACCTGGGAATTGAGAAAATATATGCATTTGTTGATTTCACTTATGCAAGTCCAGTTTTCAGAGAAAACAACCAAAGAACTTCTTGAAATTTAGTTGAATGGAAAATAAAATATCCAGAAGATACCTTAAAAACATAACATTGGAGATAGTGTACTAACAAACGGCTAAATCTTATGTTTTCTCAATATTGAAGTTCTTTAAAACTGAACACCTTCACTAAACTTTGGAACTCAGGTATGTTAAAGTTTCATTCAAGAAAAAGAAAAATCTTAAATTTCAACATGTCCCAGAGATTAATATGGTTAGATAATAATCCTAATTAATCTTTCCTGGTTTTAAGAAATTTGTGAGGTATTGTTTTGGAAGTTAATTAATATAAGGTCTTTTCTGCAATACTTTCTTCTTTGCTTAGATGAATGTTTCCATCAGTTATAATGAAGAAACTGTCAATTTTGGAAGAAGCTAAAACAAATGTATTATAAAAATATTTTTATACTGCTAAGGTTAGGCAGTAAAATTGATAGTGCATTATATAATGGGGCTAAGCTAAACAAGAAGGTATTGTCAATGCTCCGTGTTACTCCATAATATACAAGGACTGAACCCAATTAAAAAAATTATGCTGACATAAAAACCTTTAAAAAAAAATCTATACTGATAAGTAGTAAGTTTAATCAAGATTCTTCCTTTTTTAACACAAACAAAAAACCCCAAAATAAACAAAAAAAGAAAAGAAAGAGGAAAAATTATTTTATTTTTGTTCCTTTTGTTAGTATAAATAAAATAAACCAGCATGACAGAATTTTTTCTTTTAGGGAAATTTGTGTCATCATTCCTATAGAGTTCTTTTTATACTATACAGCAATGTTTATTTATGTATCACTAAGAATGTCCATTTACTATTTCTCTGTATTACGTGTTGGTTTTACCTATAGGTTATATTAATCTGTCATCCTTTCTTCACCACAAACTGCTGACACTTGTGCTGTCATTGCACTTCCACTTCTGCCTGGCTCGAGGTAGCAGGACTGGAGTGGAGTTGCACAAACTTTATCTCAGTACCTGGTGCAGATTTGGATGCATCCAGTTGTGTGTATCCCATTTGATAGGAAAGGAAGCCATTTGAGTAGCACTGGCAGGCTCTGCTGTTGAGCCTTAGGGACACACAAACATCGATAGAGCTAGCAAGGTTGAGGTTAGTGGGAGAAGGAAATGACAAAATCTGAATGCTTGTTATTTGACTGACATAAAGAGTAACAACAAGAAAAACATCTCCAAACAGCAAGCATTTGAAAATGTGCGCATTTTGGAATTATGATTGGTGTGAGACAGACCACAGTGTCCACTTACTGTACATGATGTGTCACAACACATACTGCCTCACCTGGGCAGGTGGCAATGTTTGGATGCTGGACAGGCGGATGGGTTGTGGCATCAGTGTCAAAATCAGCCATGGGGGAGTCCTTGGATAGCAGAACTGTGGGCTGCCAGAAGAGACAGCATCATCCTAAAGGCCCATATGGGGACAGCTTGAGCCATTAGTCAGAGGACACAGCATGTTGCTAATTCCTGTGTTATAAAGAGACATTGGTTCATTGTTTAAAAGTATGAGGCCAGCTTTTCTTCCTGCTGAAAACTTCAGCACTATCTTTGTTGGCAGATTAATTAATGTAACAGATAGCTGAACCAAATGTTCACAAATGCTAACCGCTTTGAAAATTTCACCAAGAATTATTTTCAGTCTCTTGGCTGCTATATTATTCTTTCAAAATCTGTAAATTAGGGAAAAAATGTGTAAGTGCAAAGAAGCCCTAACCAGCTTTTATCTTCTTAGTGTCTCTGAAAAGAAATTACACACCTGTAACTTCCAGAAATAATTTTTCTCACTCTACATCTACAAGGGTTTTTGTAGTTACCTGATACCAAACATTTCAGTTTCTAAGTATCAATGCATTTTCTGCCCATTCTGATGTCTTACATCTTCCTTACCAAAATGATAGCTGAGAAAGTGCTGGTTTTCTTCTGCTTAGGTAAACACTTTAAATTTTGTTTTGTAGGGTTTTTTGTTTGTTTGGTTTTGTTTCTTTTTTATTTGACATCAAAGGTAAATAGTAATAAGTTCTCCTATTTTAATCTGAATTGTATCTTACATTCTTTATCTGAGTGTTAGCTGCCCAGCTACTGTTGCTTAAATGCAGAAGAGCTAATATAATTCTTTTATATGAACAAGGATAATAATTTCTGGAGTATTATCATTGTGTGAAGGAAAACATATACTACTATTAGGATTCACAGTGAAGAGCAAAGCAATCTTAGTTCAAGTAAATTTATGAGATTTACCTTTTAAGTACTATAGCTTATGCAAAAGATTGAAGAAGCACTTGCTGAACGTTAGGGGACAAGATACTTGTGTGATGTAAACTGGTGAGATCAATTTAGTGAAATGCCAAGAAATGCCAGCTGATGAGCAGGCATAGAAAGAATTCATGCTGAGTCTAAAAAAGGAAAGTAAATGTACCTTTGATTAAGGAAGGTTGATAGAATAGGGGGGAAAATCTTCATTTAGAATAAGAAATATAGTTTCCAAAATATGAAAAACATTTCCAGTAAAAACTATTCTTTGCAAGCTACAAGTATTCATAATTTGGATATTAGGCATTAATAACACTGTTTATTTGCACCGGGTTTCCATCACCCGTAAATGCCACAGGCTTCACTTGTGGAGCAGCAGCACTTGGCAAAAGCTTACCTGCTGAAACTCAACTTTTCTCTGAAGAAATGCATTACTTGCAAGATTTAAAGCTCTTTCAGAGAGCTGAAAGTCTCAGATTTTTTTTATCTATTTTTCCATAAGACTCAAGGATCCTATAAAAAGATTCCAATTTCTCTCAAATGTGGAGTATAAAAATGTGTTTTAATTCCTTCAGTAACTGTGAGCCTCCTAAGGGAGTTTTAATTTTGAAAACTATCAATGAGCTACAGTAAGAGAGTTCATGTAGAATCACAGAATCATCTAGGTTGGAACAGACCTTTAAGCTCACCAGGTCCAACCATTCCAAGCACTGCCAAGGCCACCACTAAACCATGTCACTGAGGGCCTCATCTACATGGTCTGTGAACAGTTCCAGGGTCGGTGACTGCACCATTGCCCTGTGCAGCCTGTTCTGATGCCTGGCCACCCTCCTTGTGAAGAAATTGTTCCGAATCTCCGGTCTAAACCTCCCCCGGCGCAGCTTGAGGCCGTCTCGTCCTGTCACTTGTTACCTGGGAGAAGAGACTGACTTCACCTCACTATCCCTCACCCTTTCAACCCGGCTCCAAGGGGTGGCCGGGCCCAGCGCAGGCCATGATGTGGAACCAGCCCATGACACCATGCAGGGAGCGCCAGCCCCAGCTCTGCTGACTGCAGGCAGCTCCCGCCCATTGACAAGGGGCTGCCTGAGAGCAGTGTGCCACTGTCTGCATGGGGAAACTCCCAGCCGACGCCAGCCCTTCCCTCCCGGCTTACCAGAGCAGGTGACGCAGCCTGTCCGCCATCTCACCATCCCCTGTTCTCCCAATCAAAGATGACTCCATCCGCCTGACTGACAAGTCAAAATCCCAAGCCCCAAACCAAGGAACTGAAACCATTTCAGTGGTGACTGTAAAGTCCTTCGCCACCTGGGACTGGTACTCCTCAGCTCCTGCAGCACAGACTCTTGGAAAGCTCCAAGCTGATGGTATACTGGGCAAAACTGGACTCCTGGCACCCAAGCCATCACCATTTATGCTTCTATAAACAACAGTCCAATTAGAACTGTAGCACTGTTTTAGCACCAATTATAGTCACTGCAACTAGTGTCTGCCTCTGGGGTTGGACCAGCCACAGTCATTGCAGCTAATCCAACCCCAGAAACAGACAATGCGGCCACTCCAACCCCAATGACAGACACTGCAACCAAAACAACCCCTGTGAAAGACACTGCAACTGGCCCAACCCCTACAACAGACCACAACCACTCCAACCCCAGCAGCAGGCATTGTGGCTGAACCAAACAACCAGCCCATGCTGCTGTCAGTCACCCCTGTACAGAAGAAGAAATGGACACTGAAGTCACCTCATGTAGTGAAAGAGGACGAGGCAGGCCCAGCACAGCAAACAGAGGAAGAGGCAGAACCAGAGGTAACCTCTCAATTCCTGTTCCTGCGTGAGCTGCAGGATATACGAAAAGATTTCAACTGTCATCCAGGCGAGCATGTTATCACCTGGCTGCTCCAGTGCAGTGAGTGGCAGGGGGATCTCAACTGAAATCAGCCTGACTGGGAAGTGATGGCAAAAGCACCCCACTGTGATTGTCCCAGAGGCTCCATGCATCCTTGGCACAGACTATCTCAGAAGAAGGTATTTCAAGGACCCAGAAGGGTGCTGACAGGATTTTGGAATAGCTGCCCTGGATATGGAGGAAACAAAGCACCCATCTACCTTGCCTGGTCTCTCTTTGTGGGGCTGCTGAAGGTCTAACAACAGCAAGTCCCAGCTGGGTTATTCCTGCCTTGAGCAAAGGCAAACCCACTTGTGGGATTGCTTGCACTCAAGGACCTGGGTGCACCTGGTGGGCAATGCAGGAGGATGGCGAAGTCCGATGCGTACCTCAAGGGGATTTAATCTTGGGTGAGAATAGCCACTGAATTGAACGGTATGATGCTGTATACACTGGATATTATCACTTCCACAGCAGCCATATGCCCATCACTGGGCTGGATGCCTCACGGCATCCATCTCCACTGCTCTGAATTTGAGGAGATAAACCTGACTCCCTTTTGATCACCATATTAATGAAGCAGGAACTTTGAGAAAATCGGACAAGTGAAGTGGTGATGGAATCACAGTAAGCTTCAGCATGCAACAATCCACCACCACACACCATCCATCTTTCCTGCTTGGAGAGACTTGTGATAGATGGAGCCCAAAGTCATAGACTGAATGAACTCAATGAATGTTTGTAGGGATCGTTCATAGGCTACATGAATGATATCTCTCTGTGTGTATGTATATATCCATATGTATATATTCTATTCTGTATATATTTAATACATGTATTATATATATGTATATTCTATATATATTCTGTATATATTCTCTCTATATATTATATATATGTATATTCTATATATATTCTATTCTATATATATGTCTACATACACATATATGTGTGTGTGTACATACATATATCTCAAAAGAAAGGAAAGGTGATGGTAGAAAGTATAAGACCTGGCATGACGTGAATGGTCTGGAATAAGAGGTGGATACTGTCCTGGTTTCAGCTGGGGTAGGGTTAATTTTTTTCCAAATAGCTGGTGCAATGCTTTGTTTTGGCTTCAGTCTGAGAACAATGCTGATAACACACTGATGTTTTAGTTGTTACTCAGTAGCATTTCCCCTGATCAAGGACTTTTCAGTCTCTCACTCTCTGCCATGAGGAGGGGCATGGGAAGGCGGGAGTGAGCAGAGGTAGGACACCTGACCCAAACTAGCCAAACAGGTATTCTATACCACAGCATGTCATACCCAGTATATAAACTGAGGGGAGGTACCTAGAAGGGATCAGTCACTGCTTGGGTCGGGCTGGGTATCGGTCAGTGGGTGGTGAGCAATAGTATGGTGCATCACTTGTGTTTCCTTTGGTTTTCTTCTTCCCTTCTTCTGGTAGTTTTATATTCTATATAAATATATTCTATTGTACTTCAGTTATTAAACTATTCTTATCTCAATTCATGTATTTTACACATCCTTGATTCTCCTTACCATCCCATCCAGGGAGGGGGGAAGTGGGAAGGTGAGCAAGCGGATGTGTGGTGCTGAGTTGCGAGCTGTGGTTAAACTGTGACAGTGGCTTATGGACAGATTCGTTCCATAGCTGTGACTCAGATTCTCGTAACAACCTGCAATCGACCCTCAAATGCTGCAGACAAACATTCTCAGTGCTAAACTTGACATTTATGATCAAAACAATAAAATTGCCATCGTAACCAAACCTCGTCCTTAAGCAGTGCTTTTGATTTCTGGAGAGAGTTTGACTGTGCAAGAAGGAACAGAGGGCGTTAGGAGTCCTTTTCATTTAGCTGTAGATATTTCACCTGCACAAAACAGTTCTCTATGCCTGCCCTACCAGCTCTCAAAGATCATATCTCAGTGAAAACTGCTCAGAGAGAAGGTCAGAAATCACAGAAACGGACATCTCAGAAGGATACATCCACACAGCTTAATCCCCAATCTCACAAAGTGCTTCAAAAATTTCACTAGAAATCCTGCTTCAAGACAAGAAAAACACTGTTTAGAGGACTTCCTATTACAAACATCAGATGGCAAACAGGGCTGCTGCCAAGCTTACCTGGTACTCTTTGGACTTCTGTTGCATTATAAACCTAAAATCCACTGGGAAAGAAATCAGGGATGCAGCTCTATCTAAAACCTGCATGCAGCTTTATTGAGTCAAGTTTACTCTTCTGTCTTTAAATACTGTCCCAAGCAAATAAAGTCATTGAAGATCAAAGGACCACAAGTGTCCAAAACAAGCCATTATGGAACAGCTCCTTTGGATCTAAGGAGAAGCAGACCAAATGATAAAAGCAGCCTTCTCTAAGAAGAAGCACCTGCAAGCAGAAGAGGTGAAGCAAGCCAGTGCAACACTTCAGAAACCATCTCCATTCCTCTACTTGCTACAGAGACACTGCCACAGAAAATTAGGATTAGTGATACAAACTTCAGAGTTAACACACGCTTCCTAAGAATGAAACTGAATGATTTCACTGTTAGCTGTTCACTCCTGCTGCCAGTGAAACTACTTAAAGCCCCACTCTTTAACAAAGAGCAAAACACACTAGTGGGGACAAAACACCAGTGTCATGGACCCTATATTCATACACTTTGCAAAAAGCAGGAACATTTACACACACAGGTCTCAAGTCTGACTTGAAGTGATCTTTGAAGGTGGGTTCTGAAGGAAAGAACAGTTAGAATTGTAGAATCATAGAATAGTTAGGGTTGGAAAGGACCTTAAGATCATCTAGTTCCAATACCCCTGCCATGGGCAGGGACACCTCACACTAAACTATGTCACCCAAGGCTCTGTCCAACCTGGCCTTGAACACTGCCAGGGATGAAGCATTCACAACCTCCCTGGGCAACCCATTCCGGGGCCTCACCACCCTCTCAGTAAAGAATTTCTTCCCTATATCCAATCTAAACTTCACCTGTTTAAGTTTTAACCTGTTACCCCTTGTCCTGTCACTACAGTCCCTAATGAAGAGTCCATCTCCAGCATCTCTATAGCCCCCCTTCAGGGGTCTCTCTTCAGGTTTTCTCAGGGTTCTCCCCTCTTCAGGGAGGTCTCCATGCAGCCTTCTCTTCTCCAGGCTCAACAGCCCCAACTTTCTCAGCCTCTCTTCATATGGGAGGTGCTCCAGTCCCCTGCTCATCTTTGTGGCCCTCCTCTGGACTTATTCCAACAGCTCCATGTCCTTTCTATGTTGAGGACACCAGAACTGCACACAATACTCCAAGTGAGGTCTCACGAGAGCAGAGTAGAGGAGCAGGATCACCTCCTTTAACCTGTTGGACACGTTCCTTTTGATGCAGCCCAGGATACGGCTGGCTTTCTGGGCTGCGAGTGCACACTGTCGGAAAGTTCAGTTAGCCTTGTTGTCACATGCTTATACTTTTGCAGACTCACAGCAAAGTTTGGATTCACATTTTTATTGAGAGTTTGTTGGAACCAGAATTAGGGTTACAAAACCAGAAGCAGTTTTTTAGCTGTAACATCACATCTATGTCACCGAATGCACTGTGGATGGAAAGTGCCTTAAGAAATAGTACAGAATGTTCCAAAAGCTGGTAGAGATGAAACATGTTTCATATGGTGGCTGTTTTTTTTTTCTGAACCTGCTTGGACTGAGTTTTGTAAGAAACAGACAAAATGTAATCAAGTCACAGCTAATTCAGAGCTGAGTACATTTCAAGTCCAAACTGAAATGCAATACAGTTTTGTTAAATGCTTTATCCAGCTTTATTCACAATTCTGAAGCAAAGGCAAGTTCCTTTCTGTAACTGAAACAATGGGAACACATCACAGTAGAACAGACAGTATACAGAGCTGAGATGCAGTTTGATAATTTTCACATAAAATAATTTTACATTGAAGATCCACAGATGGGTCACTCACTGACTTTACTGCACTTTACTGAACAAGAACCTCCTTCTTCACTTACTGCTGTGACTGAAATTGCCATTCCTAAGGAGGAAGAATTACCTATGAAGAAGCAAACAAAGCATACCACCATTTGCACCATGTGTCCTCTGCTGTTCTGAAGTTCTCTACCACTTCAGATCACACCTCCCTGCAAAGAGGCCCATCCCCAGGCAACAAGGAAAGTCAGCACAGAGTTATTTGTTATCACAAATGGAATACTATCACTTATGCCAATACTGCCACTTATGCTTATCTCACAAACATATCATAGAACCATGAGGTCAGATTGTTCAAAGCCCTGTCCAACTTGTCCTTGAACACTGCCATGGATATGGCATCCACAGTTTCTCTGGGCAGTCTGTGCCATTGTCTCAATTACTCCATTACATTATGCTCAGTTACTCTTGACAGGAGATTATAATGCTCAATGCGTAGATACACAATGACAGAATAAAATAATTTTTGCTACAAGGATGTATATGCACTGCACAGCAGCAGATTACCAACTAGTAAGATCTTTGCGACAGAGATTTAATGTCTGCAAAGCTAAAGCTTTGGGTAGGGAAGTTTCAAATTTGAGAGAAAATCAAGATGTTTTCACCAGGAGAAATACTTGACACAGGAGCTCCAACTCAGATAATTTCCTGTTCTGAAGCATATTGGGAAATTTTCTATTAAGGTTCATGGAAACGTGGTGTTTTTCTTTTCCCTCATCTCTTACATGGCCTTATGAAAATTAGAGTTTTGGCTCATAGCTACCACTGCAGGCTAGGCTTGCCCAAGGCTGTAACACATAAACCCACCCAGCTGCCCTCTGACAATGCTTCAAGGAACCTCATGCAGGTGGCAGAGGGATGAAAGCACAGCCTGGTGTCAGGATGGGAAAGTGTGAGAAGGCAGCAAGTAACACAGAGTGCTTTAATTTCAGGAGCACTGGATTACTTGCAAACGTATTTCCCTGAGGAAACTTCCAACCTTAAACTGTAGGGGTTTGAAAATTCCTCCCCAGGAAAACTCCAAGCTAGGAAGCACCATCTCCTTTCTTGCGTTCCAGCCAGAACAGCCCAGAATGAGGAAGCTTCACATCGCCTCAAAGACTGCAGCAACCACTTGCGAAAATACCTGCTATTCTTCAAACTATAGCTGTGGCAACGCAGACTGGAGATGAGCCTGAAGCTTCAGGAAACAGAGTGGTGAATCTGAACTAAAAAGCTAATCAAGGAACAGCCTTCGTGATGAAGTCACTGGGCTACATCCTTGCCTGGAGCAGCTCTCCTCCCTTCAGTCACTGTCATCCTCATGTTACTGAACAAGTTGCAAGGCTGATATAAAAATTTTTTGAGCAGATCAAAATACAAACCCCTTTTACCTGTAATAGTCTACCAAAGCTCTCACTCAGTCCTGTCCCAGCTTCTGAATTTCCACTTACTCTCCTCCAAAGCAGAGGCATGCTACACCTTCGAGAGGGGGAAAAACAAAACAAAACAAAACAAAACAAAACAAAACAAAAACCAACTGTTTTCATAAGACAGATCCAAATGAAAACACAGAATGGTTTGGGTTGGAAGGGACATTAAAGCTCATTCAGTTCCAACCCCCCTTGACACGGGCAGGGACACCTTCCATTAGACCAAGTTGCTCCAAGCCCCATCCAACCTGGCCTTGAACTCTGGCAGGGGTGGGGCAGCCACAGCTTCTCTGGGCAACCTATGCTAGGGCCTCACCACCCTCACAGGGAAGATTTTTTTTCTAATGTGAAATGAAATTAAATCCTGTTTCCACTTGTTACTTTTGTGTGTCTTGAAAATATTTCTGGAACTGATAAAACACCTGACATTTCAGGCAAGCAACAGTCTTATAATTCAATTTGTGGCCAGGAAAGGGAACGGCAGAGTACAGCACATTGTAGAGCATAGCATGCCATAAAGAAAAGTTCTAATTTCCGGGGCTGAGCTGAAGCTTCCAGTAAAAATCCACTATGATATCACATAACAGTGTGTATATATATATAAATATATACATACACACACATGTAGATGTATCTGTGTAGATATTCAGATGTAGATTTATGTGTAGATATACGTGTATGTGCATACATATATGTGTATAGATACATATACACACATATATACATATACATGTTAATACATTAAAGACTGGTTGGCCTAATGGTTAGGGGGCAGGGAAGCTTCATAACATGCCCTATGGGTCTCAGACGCCACTGATAGGATAATAAGAGCCAGCAGAGATGCCATCCAGTGAGGGTCAGTCTCCTACAGGGATGAGATTTGCTGCTGCAAGTCAGAAACCCTCCCAACTGCAGCATCCACGGCAGAGCTGTTCCACAGTGTTTCATCTTCCTGATCACTGCCAGCACTTTGCTCTGCTCATTGCAAGTGCCCGGAAAGGGGCACACGAATGTCACAGCTTTGAGTCCCTGACAGTGAGACTGAGACTGAGCTCTAGCCCAGACCAGATAGGGGTGAGGACAAAAATAACCCAGAAGTGCAACAAGCCCCCCTCCCACTGCCACCATTGGAAAAGATTGGGAAACACACACATCAGCATTGCAGGGACGGTGGTGCTGGCCCCATCCCTTCCCCTTGGACCCAAAATTCACCTCCCCAGGAAACATCATTGGGATGGGAAACCATCATGGGAAGGGAAACCATGATTTAGGATAGTGCATCTTCACCAGAGGAGGAAAACATTGAGAGGGGAAGCTCTTGGGGTCCGTTGGCCATGAGGCTGCTGAAGCAGCCAGGACTGGTGGAACGTTGAGGTGGAGCCTGTTGGAGAGAGTCAGTTGGCCCAAGCCCAACTGACGCTGACCAATGGTCATGGCAGGTACAGCAGCAGTTCCCGCTCCTCTTGGTGCACCTGCACTCCAGGTAACCCCCCAGCTTGCTCTGCCTGCCAATTTCTCACCCCATCACCTTCCTCTGCTTCTTCCAACAGAGAGGTTTCCCCTCCAGCTGCCGATGACATTGTAAGGGTCTGATCTGAGCTCCACTGCTCTCACCATGCAGCATTTTGCCATTACATGTGTGTCCCAGACCAGCCTGTTTCCTACCAGGTGGCGCAGGGAGTGTCAGGGTCCCTTGGGGCCCCGAGGCAGCTGCTGCAGCTCCTCACTGCAGTGTTACTCCCATCCATGGCACAGCTTCCCTGTTGTCCATGGGCAGCAGGGGGCCTCCAGCAAGGACAGGGCAACCACAGAGGACACCACCCCACCACCAGTCCGCATCAGCCTGCCCATTTCACGCTGACTGTCAGAACCATCATAAAGCCCAGAGGTAAGGCTTGAGGGGTTGAGGAGCCTGAGGGCAGGCAGCCAAGCCAAGAAAGCTTGCATCACCCCGGGCTTGACTTGGCTTTGTTTGCTTTTTCAGCATCGATGACCACTCCAGCAGCTCTGTGGGAGCCCCTGGAGGTGTCTGAGCAGGGGCCAGCCACCTTGGCTGAGGCGTTTCCTGAGGAGGCAGAGGGCACCACCTTCAACCATTGGCTCGCCTGTTCTGACACCACGGACAGAGATGACACCATGCCTCATGTTCCCCACTGGGCTGCCTTCCTCCATGAGTTCCCTGAACTCTCTGAGTACGCTGTGGAGGGTGGCGGCATGGTGGTGGTGAGACTAGGGGACAGTGAGGACACCTTTCCTGATGTCTCAATTTCCCCAACAGTCTCACCATCACCGACTTCCTCTTTGGAAGTTCCACTTCTTGGAGCACGTGGTGAATGGCGACTCCCCACTGGACAGGCGGTGCTGGAGCAGCTTCCAGACACTGAGGACACCACTGTGGCCCCTGATGTACCCAACTGTTCCACTGAGGTTCCCCACGAGCTCCCAGAAGTCTCCAAGTATGTGGCAGAGGATGGCTATCCCAAAGAGCTATCAGTGGTGGTGGGACTGGGGGCTGGTGAGGACATAGTCCCTGATTTCCCCAAAGTGCCCATCTTAACTAGCTCTCTCAACAAGCTCTCCCAGCTCTTGGAGTACAGGGCAAAGGAGAGGACAGCTTTAGTATGGAGATGAAGGACTGCAACAACATCTTCTGTGATGGCCCCAACAACCTTGTCAGCCTCACCTCATTTAGCCAAGTCCCTGATATGCTGCTGCACTGGGTGCACATCAATCCCTGCCCTTGAATGAGCCGCAGGATGGATTACAAGATGTCAGCCGTCATCCGGGCGAGCATGTTATCACCTGACTGCTCTGATGCTGGGACAATTGAGCTAGTAGCCTGGACATAACATCAAGTGCACGACTCATGTGACAGAAACAGGTATGAAGTGCACCATCATCATATGCCACATCAACTCACTGGCATATGTTCCAGCCCCAAAACGAGGAAAGACAATATTTCCCATATGTAGGGGCCAGCATCTCAACTATTGACAATAAGCATCCTTCCCTTCAGTGGGAAGATATAGAAGGTAGACTCCACGGGGTACCCTGTGGTTTCATCTGTGAGACCATGGACAGGACAATAGGAAACTTGATGCAAAACCTACCTCAGTCCTAGAGGTATGGGTACATGAATTGCAAGGAAAAACAACCACAAATGGGGATATTTCCAGAACAGTCATTGCTCCAGTCTCCAGTGGACAGCTTCCCAGATAGAGTGGGAGGGCTGAGTTTACACCTCATCCTCTAGTAATGAATTCTAATCCATTTTTCCAGGAAGTGAGTGGAGCATCCTAGGCCTTGTCTCCAGCCAGGTGGAGGAGAGGAACAACCGAGTTAACTGGGTTCCATGGATTAGGTGGCCTGGCACATCAGACCACAGAAGAATAAGGCCCTAGTAGACACCAGTGCACAGTGTATGTACCCTAATACCATCCAGAGTTAGAACACGTTTGTATTTCAGGAGTGACAGGGAGATCCCAACTGAAATCAGCCTAACTGGGAAGGAGTGGTGAAAGCACCCCACTGTGGTTGGCCCAGAGTCTCCATGCATCCTTAGCACAGACAATCTCAGGAGAAGGTACTTCAAGGACCAAAAAAGGTACTGATGGGCTTTCGGAATAGCTGCCTTCGAGATGGAGGAAATGAAGCAGGCATCTGCCTTGCCTGGTCTGTCTGCTGTGGGGCTGCTGAAGGTCCAACAACAAGTGTCAATTGTGACCACAACAGTGCACTGGTGACAATATCACACCAACTGAGGCTCCCTGATTCCCATCCATGAGACAATTTGTCTACTGGATATCCAAGTCACACCATCATTGACTACTGCCATACGGAACATGCTAGAACTTCAATATGAGCTTCTGCTCTTTCACTTCCTTTTCTCCAAAGCAGAGTTATGCCACACCCTGGAGAAGGAGAAAAAAAAAACAAACCAAAAAACAATTGTTTTCTTAAGACAGATCCAAAAGGAATCACAATTTATCTTAAATTGAACTCTAATTGGTTTTTTTTGTCTCAAATGTAACATTGGTTTATCTTTTCTTCTTTTAGAGGTTTGCAGTTTAATTGCCTCTCTGAGTAACTTCTGCTCAATGACTCAATGTGTCACTTCTAAGCTGCTTTGTATGTCTCCTCTTGTCATGGTTTAAGCCCAGGCCTTAAATTAGAACCACACAGTCTACTTCCCCCCCCCCCCGCCTTCTTCCCTCTACTCCTGGAGGGACGCAGAGGAGAATTGAAAGAATGCAACTCCCACAGGTTGAGATAAGAACAGTCCAGTAACTAAGGTATAAAACAAACCACTACTGCTACCACCAATAATAATAATGATAAAGGAAATAACAAGGGAAGAGAATACAACCGCTCACCGATTGGTACCTCGCCCCCACCCTGCAGCGATTCATCCCTTCTGGGGACTCCCAGTTACATCCCCGGGCATGACGTGCTGTGGTATAGGATACCTCTTTGGCTAGTTTGGGTCAGGTGTCCTGTCCCTGCTTCCTCCCGGTTTCTCCTCCTCCCTGGCAGAGCATGAGACTCACAAAGTCCTTGGTCAGGGTAAACATTCTGACCAGCAACTGAAAACATCGTTTTTTATCAGTACTGTCCCAAGGCCAAAAGTCAAAAACACAGCGCTGCACCAGCTACTAAGAAGGAGAAAAAGTGACTGCTACTGCTAAACCAGGACACTTCTCTATTATAATATCACTTCTGCCCACATAGGTAACTGTTCTAATATGAAGTTCCCCCTGAAGGTAGGAATAGGGAGATAAAAACCAAAGTGCTTTTCCAATATTCACAATTTTCTCTGTTACTATTTTTGATAAAGTAGCAAATGCCTTCTGAAGGATATAGTTCCTGTTGGGTTTGAAATTAGAATCTAGCTCTGACATGATACTTACAAGTTGCCACTATAAAGCCTCTTCTTACAGTGCTTCAGTAAAAGCCATGGGATCACTCCCTATTCCAGTAGACTTTCTGTTGTTGGTATCACCACTTGTTATGGTACTCTCAGAATGTAACTCTTGCTGCCTCTCTCTCCTGCTGCTTAACAGCTTAGACTGGTTTATGTTCTTCTATGGCCCTTTTCCTTTTTCTCTGATGACATCCAACCTCATTAAACTTTAGGTTTCCTCTTTCTGTATTGAAAGAACTAAAACCTATCATGCATTTGAAATCTATTTTGTTTGGGCAGAAGTAAGAAGGAACACATGTTAAGGTATAGTCAGTAAAAACAACAGTACCTCCTGACCACTAGAATTTTATATAAAACATAGAGCTGAAATGGTCTTTTAGAGTCAGACCAAGGTAGAATGTAATTTATTTAGGTAATTCCTGCTATTTATTTATCAGATTACTGTTTACAGTAAAGATGGCACGGCCTTCTGGAACAATGATTTTTGTATGCCCTATTATTGGATCTTCCAATGAGTAAGGCAAAAAGATTACCTCAAAGAACTGGCCATCTTTCTAGTTACTCAACTATATAGTTGCAAATATTTCTGAATGGTTTTATCATTTGGCAGATGAAGCACAAATAACACATGTAACATTTTGCTTCATTTTAATCATCACATGAGAAAATGAGAATATTAATTTGAAAGCTGAAATCAGTTCCAAACCAAACTTTGTGAAGTGGGTGTTAAGAAAAATGCTGCCTCATTATCAATCTGCTTATTTGTAGAAATAACACAGAATTTTTCACACAACACTTTTGTCCTTGGTTTATCAGTAGCAGTCATTTTTCTCCTTCTTAGTAGCTGGTGCAGTGCTGTTTTTGACTTTCAGCCTGGGAACAACACTGATAATGCCAATGTTTTTAGCTGTTGCAAAGTAATGTTTACTCTGACCAAGGACTTTGTGAGTCTCATGCTCTGCCAGGGAGGAGGGGAAGCCGGGAGGAAGCAGAGACAGGACACCTGACCCAGATTAGCCAAAGGGGTATTCCATATCACAGCACATCATGCCCAGTATACAAACTGAGGGCGGTTACTCGAAAGGGCTTGATCACTGCTGGAGTTGGGCTGGGTATTGATTGGCGGGTGGTGAGCAGTTGTATTATCTTCCCTTGTTATTTCCTTTATCATTATTATTGGTGGTAGCAGTAGTGGTTTGTGTTATACCTTAGTTACTGGACTGTTCTTATCTCAACCCGTGGGAGTTACATTCTTTTGATTCTCCTCCTCATCCCTCTGGGAGAGGGGGGAGGAAGGGGGGGGTGTGTGTGAGTGAGCAAGCAGCTGTGTGGTTCTGAGTTACTAGCTGGGCTTAAACCATGACAGTTCTTTGTGGCACCCAACGTGGGGCATGAATTGGTCCTGTTTTAGCTGCAGTGATTATTATCAGTGTGGTTGGAGTGGCTGCAGTATCTGTTGTTGGGGTTGGTGCAGCCGCTGTGCTGGGGGTTTGAGTAGCACCAGCATCTGCGCTGTCTGTTGCTGTCAGAGTTTGAGAGCTGCTGTACTTGTCACTGGGGTTGGTGTAGTTGCTGTACTTGGAGTAGCTGCGTTGTCTGTTGCTTTGCCATCAGATCAATTTTTTTTTCTTTGAAGGTGCTAGGTAGTGTTGCACAGGGCTCTGTAAGCATAGGCCACACCCCAGCACGTTGCCATGATTTGTCCCTCTCTGATACGACCAGGATGACAACACACCTCATTTAAGTGTTTTACTAATTTTTCTGGATTTTGCACTTGTTCAGTGGTAAAGTTCCAAAGCACTGGAGGGGCCCACTGGCCTAGGTACTTGCCCATACTATCCCACACACCCTGCCACTCCTGACTGTGCAGCCTCAGGGAAAATCTCTTGGCCCTCCTGTATCATCTTCTAGCCCTAGACAAGACCCAAACTTGACTTCGCGTAACTTTCCAGATCAGTTGACATGGTTGTGGGTAAAACACATTCTGTATGCGTGCCAACATGGTGATCCTCATCACAGTCAGCAGGCAGGTCTCAAGGGTAACCAAAGCCATTCAAAACCTTCAGAACTCTCAAATAATGCTGTAAATAGTCTGGTGGGGGAGCTGGGAAAGTAAGGGAATGTCTTCTTCATAGGTTGACCACCTGAGGAGGAGAAAAAAAGATGTGTAATTGCTAAACACTTCCATTATATACCTCCCAAAGTATAGAGGTGATGACCACACTGGGAAAGCAAGCCAAATCAGTTTGATGATCAATGAGTCTATTGTATTACAAGTCATTACCATAAAGTACAGTGAAACAAGAACCTGAGCCCAAGACTGGAGCCAATAAACACTAAACCAGCAAATACCTGCTGTAGTAAGTACGTGTCCTGGGTTCAGCAGCAGCAGTCAGTTTTTCTCCTTCTTAGTAGCTGTTGCAGCACTGTGTTTTTGACTTTCGGCCTGGGAACGGAGCTGATAACACCGATGTTTAGACTGACCAAGGACTTTGTGAGTCTCATGCTCTGCCAGGGAGGAGGGGAAGCTGGGAGGAAGCGGGGACAGGACACCTGACCCAAACTAGCCAAAGAGGTATTCCACACCACAGCACGTCATGCCCAGGAGGTAACTGGGAGCTACCCGGAAGGGCACGTCCTTTTTTTCTGTTGGGCTCTCTTTTCCGGCGGGCGGTATCGTATTCTCTTCCCCTGTTATTTCCTTTATCATTATTATTATTGGTGGCAGCAGTAGTGATTTGTGTTATACCTTAGTTACTGGACTGTTTTTATCTCAACCCATGGGAGTTACATTCTTTCGATTCTCCTCCCCATCCCTCTGGGGGGGTGGGGGGGAAGTAGACTGCATGGTTCTAATTTACAGTCGGGGCTTAAACCATGACAGTACGACATGCTGGAACTCTGAGATCAAGAGCAACAGCTTTGAGAGCCAATAAATCAGCATTGTGATGAGTGACTATTAATCCGAAACAATGAATGCTTATCGCAGATCTGATTAAACACACTCTGGTCAGATCTGTCATTATCTCAACCCTTCGTGCCCCACGTTAGATGCCAAAAAGAACTGTTGTGGTTTAAGCCCAGCCCGTAACTCAGAACTATGCAGCAGCTCGCTCACTCACACACACACATACACACACCCCTCCCCCCATTCCCAGAAGGAACATGGGCTTTGTATGGAAAAATGCAAGTCCGATGGTGATTTATCAATACAAAAATTAATATTTACTGCAGTAAACACTAAACAGATGACAAACACTGCCTTCCTCCCACCTGGGAGGAAGAACATTCACAAGAAACACTGTCCACTCGCACATGTTGTTTCTCAGTTCTGGGAAATTCCCAAAATGTATATTGACAAATGCATATTATACTATTTTTCCTCTTGTTATGTTTTTGTAGCTTGTCAATAAACAAGATGTGATTGTGGGAATTTAACACAAAATGGAATTAATTCTAAATTATTAAATAGTAATAACTCTGCATAGTGTTTGTTACTATTTTGTTATCTTTCAATAAAAAGTCAAATTTAAGCACAGCAGAAGTGTTTGGAAAAGAGTAGCCTGTGGTTTGTGCCTTGACCCTTCCATTTCCTTTGAATTATCCCTTCTAACTGATGACTATGTATGTTTTCCATAGTTCATTCCCGTTCCAAGTTGTCCCTCTATAGAAAGCGTTTGGAAGACTTTTCACAAGAAACTGTCAAAGAGTGTACATATAAACATGGAATAAAAAATTACAAATATGCAGTTTTGTGTTTTCTATTTTACAGCAGTAAGACTATACAGTGACACTTGTATAAAAGTGAGTAAAAGAGGAGGACTCAACTCAGTCTTACTGACTGGAACATAAAAGAAATGTGGTGCATGGCAGGTGGAGTGGCCCTATTAGAACTTGGTTGTGACAGCTCCTCACTGCAGGCTATGGGATACAGAGAGCTGAAACACAGGGTCAAGTCAGGAGACCTGATATCACTGCTGAAGTTAGCTAAGCCCAGAACTAAGAAAGCGTGAATGAAACATTGATATGCTTTGGGTAAGAGATTAGGTCCCATGCTGAAGAAGGACTAGGGGAATCATATTTTAGCATATTTGGTCTTATCTCAGCATCCAGTAGTTGAGTTGATGAAGTGCCTGATAATGGGCAGATGAAAATACAAGCTTGCTTTATTTTGGGATTAAATTCCCTGCTAGGTGCAAGACAATGATAATCACCTTGTGTTACTTAACTTCCAGTTTGCCTACTTAAGAAGTGATTATTGAGTCTCATGCTGATGCTCAGTTCTTTTATTACTTGTTTCTGCTAAAGCCAAACATGGCTACCTGCAGAAGCACCCCTTCTTCATAAAGACTGCAGAATTTAACCATATATGAAAACAGGACCTTCTCCTTTTCAAACAATCAATTAATCAGTCAAACAGGAATAATCAGTTAAGAACTAGGTCCATAAAAAATAATCTCATAGTAGGACCCCTAAGAGAATGGCTCACTGCTCAACTGAGGCAGCAAATGTAGGTGGAAATGTGGCTCACAACTAAATACACGTGGATGTAAAGCCTCTGCTAGCCCTAAAACGCAGAGGTGAAAAGCAGACCCATACTGTTTAAAGACAACTTAGTAATGGTGCAAATGCACTTCTCTTGCTACAATTTTCTCCAACCCAGGAGACTATCTTGCCTCAAAAACCTGGCCTTAGCTGTCTTTTGGATGCTTGTTTATAATAAAAACATGAGGAAAAAAAAAAAGAATTGATTTGGGGGATAAGCTATCATGGTTTTGCTGTAAATTAGATCTCTTGACAATTGAATTTTATCCTACTGCTAATTCATTATTAAATTCTAAGCCAGATAATTTACCCACTATTTTCCTCTTATTGTTGGTAGAGCAATAACATCAGGTCTTCTCTTGCCAGCTTCACATTTAATCTTGTGTCACTTGTACTGGGTCTTCTCTTGAGTAGATGAATGGATCAGTAATTTCAGCCTCTTTTGAACTTTATCATAGTAGTAGAAACATCTTTTACTATTCTGTATTGAAGACTAGCACAGGTCACAATCTGGCCTTTACTAAAGAAGCTATAGATATTAAATCACCACTTGCAGAATAGCAGAAATAATTTGTCTGTATTTATAAATATAATTACTGTTTAAATACAATCCATTTCCTTTCACTCTTTCACTAATGTCTAATAAAGATTATCACAGTTCAGAAATAAATTATTAATTTGGGTTTTTTTACATTGGAAGGACACATTTCGTATGCACATTCACTACAGCATAAAATAAAACATTTACATTTCTTCTGCAAGTTTAATATGCAGTGTAAGTTAAGCTATAATCTAAATCATCTCTAGTATCCTAAAATATGACTTAAGGACTCTGAATATTCATCACTATTGGCAAATTTTAGACAAGGAATTAACCCATTAAGAGACTAAGTCTACTAAACATAATGGTGCTGAACACAATATTTTATTTTAGAACTCATTTTCTGGAGCCCAGATGTAATGTTGTCAAGGTTTGGTTGGAGAAAAACCCCAGTGCTTGACACTGTTTCAGTTCATGTTCCCAATAGTGAAATTAAGACACAAACGAGGTCAAGTACAAAAATCAGACATTTTGTTTATTACAAATTACAAAAAGACAGTTATTGTAAAAAAGGGAAATTATTGTAATAAAGGGGATAATGACAGGATAGATTGGATAAAAGGTAGAAAATGAAGCAAGAATTCAGGATGCAAGAGAGAGAGAGTCTCCACTGTGGATCCAGTGGTGTCCGGGGGATCTATTGTCATTGATGGTTGGAGTTCTTCAGGGTTTGTAGTCTTGCAGAGTCGGAGCAGAGTGTCCCTCAAGAATCCATCAGCGGTGGGTGTCCTCATGGAGGCGTCCTTCTGGAGTCCCCTTGAAGGTACCCCATTGAGACAAGGAGGCACAAATGCACAATGTAATCAGTTCTAAGTAATGTTAAGTTTGATGGCTTTGTAGTGGAAAATAACGGCGGTGCTTGAAGGTAGTTGACGTAGTTTTAGGTCCTTAGGACCTTAGTACAAAAATTGTAAGAAAAGCAGAATAGGAAAATAGGACCTGGGGATGGGGAGTATCTTGGAGTAGCAGATGTTCAGGATGGGAGCAGTTAAACTAACTGACAAGTAGAAGGACAGGATGACTGCTATGGCTGTCATGTTAACTAAGTTGGTGCTTCAAAGACTGACAGAAGTTATGAAGATTGTTGAGAGAAGTAAACGACCCTTAAAGACCACCATCACATTTTTGTATGCATGTGAGAACCTTCTGGAAAATGATGTAATTCATGTGTACCCAGTGACTATATAAGAATGGTAGGTATAGCAATACGGGGACACACACTAGGAGGAGCTATCCCCCATGTCTCCAGGTGCCACAATAAAGAATACCTGGTAGCCATGTTGAAACTGTTGGTGAGTTTGCTCCTGGAGTTTTCTCCGAATCACCACGGAGTGTGTCTTGTGGAGTTGCCCTCATGGGGCGTGCCCCTCAGCGTCTGTACTAGTCATCAGTGGAGAGTGTCCCCACGGAGGTGTCCTTCTAGAATCATCCTCATGGCAATGGCCCCCTGGCGATGTTTTACTCCCCTTTTATATTCCTGTTTGTCGTGGTTTAAGCCAGTCGGCAAGTCAGCCATGCAGTTTCTACTCCCCTCCCAACCCCTCCCGCAGGGATGGGGAGGAGAATCGAAAGAATGTAACTTCCACAGGTTGAGATAAAAACAGTCCAGTAACTAAGGTATAACACAAATCACTACTGCTACCACCAATAATAATAATGATAAAGGAAATAACAGGGGAAGAGAATACGATACCACCCGCTGAAAATGAGTCCGACAGAGCAGCGTGTGCCCTTCCAGGTAACTCCCAGTTACATCCCTGGGCATGACGTGCTGTGGTATGGAATACCTCTTTGGCTAGTTTGGGTCAGGTGTCCTGTCCCTGCTTCCTCCCGGCTTCACCTCCTCCCTGGCAGAGCATGAGACTCACAAAGTCCTTGATCAGAGTAAACATTCTGACCAGCACTGAAAACAGCGATTTTATCAGTACTATTCCCAGGCCGAAAGTCAAAACCACAGCGCTGCACCAGCTACTAAGAAGGATAAAGACTGACTGTTGCTGCTGAACCCAGGACAGTCCCCTTATTCCATACCATTCACGTCATGCTCAGATCCCACATTTTCAATATACTCTCACTCTCATTTCAGCGCACTGTTATCTTAGTGCATGGACCAATCCCTATAAAGCTGCTGAGTCCATCCTGTCCATGATGTTGGGCTCCATCTCTTGTAACAGTCTTTTGGGGCAGGAGAGGCTGTGTGCAGTACTGGATCATTGCCTGCTGATGCTGATCGTTCCTTTACCGGAAAACTCGTCTGATTCTATCAAAGTTCATTCTCTGTTGGGATGATGGTCAGAGGGAAGTCAAAGCCAGTTGCTGGTGCCTTGCAGACTTCTAGTTGATGGGCTAGAAAAGTATTATATAGCAAGCAATAGCATACAATTGAGTTCATTGGCTGTTTTCACCTAAAATCAAATCCCCTTGAGGTACACATCGGACTTCCCCATCTTCCCGCATTACCCACCAAGTATATCCAGGTCCCTGAGCAAAAGCAATCCCACAAGTGGGTTTGCCTTTACCTGAAGCAGGAATAACCCAGACTGTTTTCGCCAGCAAATGCTTCATGTGCACCACAGGAACTTTGTCCCCCTCTACAATATGTAAAAGCTCTGATGGGGTTGGGCCAGCCCTGTTAGCAGATCCTCTGGTGTTGACCAACCAGGTGGCCTTTGGTAAGTGTGTATCCCAATGCTTGAAAGTTCCACCACCCGTTGCTCTCAGTGTAGTTTTTAAGAGCCCATTGTACCGTTCGATTTTCCTAGAGGCTGGTGCATGGTAGGGGATGGCCCACTCAATGCCATGCTCTTTGGCCCAAGTGTCTATAGGGTTATTCCGGAAATGAGTCCCATTGTCTGATTCAATTCTCTCTGGGGTGTCATGTTGCCACAAAATCTGTTTCTCAAGGCCCAGGATAGTGTTCCTGGCAGTGGCATGGGGCACAGTGTATGTTTCCAGCCATCCGGTGGTTGCTTCCACCATGGTAAGCACATGGCGCTTGCCTTCACAGGTTGGTGGAAGTGTGATATAATCAATCTGCCAGGCCTTCCCATATTTATACTTCAGCCATCGTCCTCCGTACCAAAGAGGCTTTAACCGTTAGGCTTGTTCAATTGCAGCACGTTTCACACTCATGAATAACCTGGGCAATAGTGTCCATTGTTAAGTCCACCCTTCGATCACGGGCCCATCTGTATGTTGCATCTCTGCCCTAATGACCTGAAGTGTCATGGGCCCAACGGGCCAAAAATAATTCACCTTTATGTTGCCAATCTAAGTCCATCTGAGTCACTTCAATCTTAGCAGCTTTATCCACTTGTTGGTTGTTCTGGTGTTCCTCAGTGGCCTGACTCTTGGGTACATGGGCGTCTACGTGGCTTACCTTCACCACCAGGTTCTGCACCTGGGTAGCGATATCTTGCCACAGAGCAGCAGCCCAGATGAGTTTCCCTCTGCATTGCCAATTGCTCTGTTTTCACTGCTGCAACCAGCCCCACAGGGCATTTGCCACCATCCATGAGTCAGTATAGATATAAAGTACTGGCCACTTTTCTCGTTCAGCAATGTCCAGGGCCAGCTGGATGGCTTTCACCTCGGCAAACTGACTCGATTCACCCTCTCCTGCAGCAGTTTCTGCAACTTGTCGTTGAGGACTCCATACGGCTGCCTTCCATTTCCGATGCTTTCCCACAATACGGCAGGACCCATCAGTAAACAAGGCATACTGCTTTTCACTTTCTGACAGTTTATTATATGGTGGGGCCTCTTCAGCCCGCATCACCTCCTCCTCTGGGGACATTCCAAAATCTTTACCCTCTGGCCAGTCCATGATGACTTCCAGAATTTCTGGCTGACTGGGATTTCCTGTTTGAGCTCGTTGTGTAATTAGTGCAGCCCACTTACTCCACATAGCATTGGTTGCATGATGTGTAGGGGAGACCCTGCCTTTGAACATCCAGCCCAGCACGGGCAACCGGGGTGCCAGGAGGAGCTGTGCTTCAGTGCCAATCACTTCCGAAGCAGCTGGAACCCTTTCATAGACTGCCAATATCTCTTTCCCAGTTGGGGTATAGCTGGCCTCAGATCCTTTGTATCCCTGACTCCAAAAGCTGAGGGATCGAACTCAAGTCTCCCCTGGAGCTTTCTGCCAGAGGCTCCAGGTAGGACCATTCTCCCCAGCTGCGGTGTACAGTACATTTTTTACATCTGGCCTGATCTGGACTGGTCCAAGGGCTGCTGCATGAACTATCTCACGTTTAATTTGCTCAAAGGCTTGTTGTTGCTCAGGGCCCCATTTAAAATCATTCTTCTTCCGGGTCACATATGATAGAGAGAGCTTACAATTGCAGTGTAATTTGGGATGTGCATTCTCCAGAACCCCACAGCACCCAAGAAAGCTTGTGTTTCTTTCTTATTAGTTGGTGGAGACATTGCTGTTATCTTGTTGACCACATCTGTGGGGATCTGCCAGCATCCGTCTTGCTATTTTATTCCCAAAAATTGAATATCCTGTGCAGGTCCCTTGACGTCCTGGCTTTCAGCAGGATTTGGATTATTTTCCTCCCTTTCTCAAGGGAGGATTTGGATTATTTTTCTCCCTTTCTCCCTTCCCTTTCCTCTCTCCCTTTCTCTCTTATTTTCCTCCCTTTTTCTCTCTTTCTTCTGTATTGCCCCATACAATAATGTCATCAATGTATTGCAGGTGTTCTGGAGCTTTCCCCTGTTCCAGTGCAGTCTGGATCAGTCCATGGCAGATGGTAGGGCTGTGTTTCCACCCCTGGGGCAGTCGGTTCCAAGTGAACTGGACACCCCTCCAAATAAAAGCAAACTGTGGCCTGCATTCTGCTGCCAAAGGAATTGAGAAGAATGCATTGGCAATATCAATTGTGGCATACCACTTGGCTGCCTTTGACTCTAATTCATACTGAAGTATTAGCATGTCCAGTACGGCAGCACTCAATGATGGTGTGACTTCATTCGGGCCACGATAGTCTACTGTTAGTCTCCACTCTCCGTTAGACTTTCGCACTGGCCATATGGGGCTATTAAAGGGTGAGCGGGTCTTGCTGATCACTCCCTGACTCTCCAGACTACGGATCAGCTTATGGATGGGAATCAGGGAGTCTCGGTTGGTGCGATATTGCCACCAGTGCACTTTTGTGGTTGCGATTGGCACTTGTTGTTCTTCGACCTTCAGCAACCCCACAACAGAAGGATCCTCTGAGAGAGCAGGCAAGGTGGACAGCTGCTCAATTTCCTCAGTCTCCAAAGCAGCAATACCAAAAGCCCATCAGTACCCTTTTTGGTCTTTGATGTACCCTCTCCTGAGGTAGTCTGTGCCAAGGATGCATGGAGCCTCTGGACCAGTCACAATGGGGTGCTTTTGCCATTTCCTTCCAGTCAGGCTGATCTCAGCCTCCAGTACAGTCAACTCTTGGGATCCTCCTGTCACTCCAGAGATATAGATGGGTTCCACCCCTTGACAGCTTGACGGCATTAGGGTACACTGTGCATCGGTATCTACTAGAGCCTTATACTTCTGTGGGACTGATGTGCCAGGCCATCTGACCCACACAGTCCAGTAAATTCGATTGTCCCCTACCTCCACCTGGCTGGAGGCAGGGCCCTTCTAATAGTCATCACAACGCTGGACACTTAAGTCATGTAGAAAGGGATTATTCTTCGTTATCACAGGAGCTGGAGTAAAATCAGCTCTTCCACTCCACTTGGGAACCTGCTCACCAGAGACTGAAGCTGCAGGTCTCATGGGATTATCAGCCTTGATCCTTGTTCCTATTTTCAATTCATGCACCCATTCCTCCAAAGCTGAAGTAGGTTTTCCATCCCACTTCATCATGTCTTCTCCGTGATCCTGCAGGTAAAACCATAGGGTGGCCCGTGACGTATACCTTCTATATCTTCTGTCTCGAACAATAGGACGTCTTTTGTTAATAGCTGAGACGTGTGTTGGTACACGTGAGGAGCTGGATAAATCAGATAGATCGTCCCTCAATTGTCTGAGATTCTGGGACAGTTTTTCCACAGCTGAGATGATGGAAGGGGTGAGATTGTCTTCGAACTCGCAGAGTTTATGAATCATTTCATCCACTGTTGGTGGTACTATGTCATTTCAGGTTACTGTTGCCAATTAATGGGCATACGATGATGGTGCATTCCGTGTAAGTTTTCGCCACATGGGCCGTGTACATTCGTCTTCATCTGGGTCTATGGGTATATCCCCGTTATTCGGTTTGATGTGATAGATCATCTCTACGATGGCTGATTCCCTCAGAGACTGGATGCCTTTGTCTAAAGTAGTCCACTTGGCCGAACGACTCGTAACAGTGACAGGATGACAACACACCTCATTTAAGTGTTTTACTAACTCTTCTGGATTTTGCAGTTGTTCGGCGGTGAAATTCCAAAGCACTGGAGGAGCCTGCTGGCCTAGATACTTGCCCATACTATCCCACACACCCTGCCGCTCATGGCTGTCCAGCCTCGGGGAAAATCTCTCGGTCCCCCTATTTTGTCGTCTAACCCCAGACAAGACCCAAACCTGACTCTGCTTAATTCTTGAGATCAGATGAAATGGTTGTGGACAAAACACACTCTGTATGTGTGCCAACATGGTGATCCCCATCACAATCAGCAAACAGGTCTCAACAATATTAAAAGGCCACTCAAAAATTTCAAAACTCTCAAACGATGCTGTAAACGGTCTGGGAGGGGCACTGGGAGGGTAAAAGAATGTCTCCTTCAAAGGTTGACCACCCAGGAAGGAGAAAAAAGATGTGTAATTGCTAAGCATTTGTATTATATACCTCCCAAAGTATAAAGGTGGTGACCACACCGGGAACATAAGCCAGATCAGTTTCATGACCAATTTTTCTATCATATTACAAGTCACTACCATAAAGTATAATGAGACAATAGCCTTAGCCCAAGCCCCACACTTGAAAAACACTAACACAGCAAATACCGGCTCTAAGTAACCTACGGCATATTGAGACTGTGAGATCAAAAACAACAACTTTGAGAGCCAATAAATCAGCATTGTGACGAGTGACTTTTAATCCAAAACACGGAATGCTTATCACAAATACGATTAGACACACTCAGGTCAGATCTGTCGTTATCTCAACCCTTTGTGCCTCACGTTGGGCGCCAAAAAGAACTGTTGTGGTTTAAGCCAGTCGGCAAGTCAGCTATGCAGTTTCTACTCCCCCCACCCCGCCTCCCGGAGGGATGGGGAGGAGAATCGAAAGAATGTAACTTCCACAGGTTGAGATAAAAACAGTCCAGTAACTAAGGTATAAACACAAATCACTACTGCTACCACCAATAATAATAATGATAAGAGAAATAACAGGGGATGAGAATACGATACCACCCGCTGAAAATGAGTCCGACAGAGCAGCGTGTGCCCTTCCAGGTAACTCCCAGTTACATCCCCGGGCATGACATGCTGTGGTATGGAATACCTCTTTGGCTAGTTTGGGTCAGGTGTCCTGTCCCTGCTTTCTCCCAGCTTCTCCCCCTCCCTGGCACAGCGTGAGACTCACAAAGTCCTTGGTCAGAGTAAACATTCTGACCAGCAACTGAAAACAGCGATTTTATCAGTACTGTTCCCAGGCCGAAAGTCAAAACCACAGCGCTGCACCAGCTACTAAGAAGGAGAAAAAGTGACTGCTGCTGTTGAACCCAGGACACTGTTCCTGGTGGACCAGTTTTTCTACTCTTGCTGCCAATTGCACACCAGTGTCCGCAGATAATGGATCGCAATTCCTCACACCAATCCTCAAGGCAATGATTGGAGGAGTCTTATCAGCTCTTTCTCATTCATCCCTCAAGCAATTAATGGTGGAGTTCCAATTCAGCTCCTCACTCCATTCTCCCAGGCAATGGAAGGAAGAGTCTTATCTCAGCTCTTTCCCACTCCTCCCTCAGGCAGTGGGTTGTGGAGTCCCATCTCAACTTCTCTTACCAATCTTTGAGACAATGGATAGTGGAGTCTGATTTCAGATCAGTCTCTCACAAATGCAGAGTTGTGAGATGGTAATGGATAATGGCATTCCAGGGAATACCTTGTGCCTAGTGAGGTAACAGTCAAATCTGGATTCTTGTATAATATATAGACTCTAGATTTAGTGTTCTGCAGTATTTAAAAGCCCAAATGACGCAAATAAAGGAACAGACAGCAGAATACATTGCAAACACATTTGGTGTCTGCAAATGTGTTTACAATGCATTCAGCAGCATTCTTTTAGAACAGACATGTAAACAAACTGTAAGGATCAATAAAACTAACTGTCCATGGCATAAAGGGTGAGAGGACATGTTCTACAGAGGTTATCAAGAGTGTCCTGATTTCAGCTGGGATAGAGTTAATTTTTTTCCAAATAGCTGGTGCAGTGTTTTGTTTTGTCTTCAATCTGAGAACAATGCTGATAACACACTGATGCTTCAGTTGTTGCTCAATAACACTTACTCTGATCAAGGACTTTTCAGTCTCATGCTCTTCCATGGGGAGGGGCATAGGAAGTCATGGGGGAGCAAAGACAGGACACCTGACCCAAACTAGCCAAAGTAGTGTCCCATAACACAGCACATACCATGCTTAGTATATAAACTGGGGCGAGTTACCCAGAAAGGACTGATCTCTGCTCAGGTTGGGCTGGGCATCAGTCAGCAGGTGGTGATCAATTGCATTATGCATCACTCTTTTTTCTGTGTGTTTTTTTGTATGTTTGCTTAGTTTGTATTCCTCTTTCTTTCCCAGTTATTACTGTTGTTGCTGTTGTTATTAATCACATTTCAATTATTAAACTGTCCTTATCTCAACCAATGGATTTTACCTTTTTCCAATTCTTGTCCCCACCCCAGTGTTGGATAGTGAGGAGTGAGTGACTGCATAGTATTTAATTGCCAGCTGGGGTTAAATGACAATAGAAAGCAAAGAAATTAACATGAAACCAACATACAATGGTTATCTTGGCTCAGAACAAATAACTATGGAGTGAAGTGCATATCCAAATAGTAGCCTAACAGAGCTGCAGTAATAGGTGCTACAAGTAGAAATGCAACTAGAATGTGACCTTAGTATTCAAAGGAAAGAGTATATTCCTTTGGAACTCATCCCTAACTTCAGTTTGTGGCTAGAAACTTCTTTAGAAAATGCTACCTTGGCAATTCTGCATGTACTGGACGTCATAGACAAACACCTACAAATGTTTGAAACAGGTAGAACTAGAAAAGTTTATCAACAACCTGGATGCAATAGTTCCTTCTCATGAGATAATAAAGCAGACTGTGTCAAGAGCATGGAACAATTCAATAGCATCTCAATTCAGGATCTGGAAACTCCAATTCTACAGTTTAGCATACCTAGGACAGGAATGGAAGTTAAGACTAAGAGGGAAATATTGACTGAAAAGAAAAATAAGGTTAAAATGCAATTAAGTTCTAGGAGTTGTAGAGAAGAAAGCAATGGGAAACCAATAAACCTGCTTAATACTCTGTGTTAGATGCTTTATTGTGGATGTAGTCATAAGGATATAAGCATAACAAGGACTGTATCTGGAGATCATATCTGCCATTAGGGCTTTCTTTCTAGCATTAGCTAGTATATGTAGAAAAATTAGATTGTATTTCCTGGACTCAAAGTTCCCCCTTCAGGATTGAACTCATCACCTTGAAAGCCAGAAGCAGCTCGCTGAGTACTGTTATCTGTGTGCTGCCTGTTTGCACTGCTGTCTACTAGTTTCTTGTAGTTCATGATGCAGTTAAAGCTGAGCTGAGGGCATAATGTTCATGTCAACCACAGTGCCATTGCCTGGTTGCATAAATGCTAACTGATACACTTTGAAATTTAGGTCTCAATGAAATCTTGGAGGTTGGCTAATTTTACATAATGTGTATCAGATAGCAGCTAAATCTAGAGTAGGGTTGAATCCCTATTTAAATGGTCCTGCACCACGCCTAGGTTTCTTACACAAGATTCCCAGTCTTCCAAAGAAATTATTCTCAGTGTAGTAGAATCTGAATACAGACAAGTACTGCAAGTCTCATAGTATATTTTGGCAGCTGTTATTTCAGATATAACTACAATATAAAATGTAATCTTAATTCTGTCTCATCGTATGTCTTGTCTGTCTCACAGCCCTAACTGACCCTGCCTGGGCAAGAGAGCTGGACTAGATGAACCCAAGAAGTCCTTGCCTACCTTCACCATTCTGTGATTCCGTGTTCACGCTCATGTGAATCAGATACACTCAAATTCCTGTAATGCACTAGTACTTCTGAAGTCTTATCTTCTTTATGTTCTGCCTTATCCTGGTAAGATCATCCTATATATAAAATCCATCTTAATGAATGCAAGTCTTGTTTGAAATATTAGAAGAAAAATCTAGAACACTTTTATTTGCAAAATAAACAAAGACCTGTTTTACATATTTCAGTAAGCAGATACATGTTGTATCTTATAAATACAATTTTTAAATGCATATCCTAATTAACTAACTTCTGTTCAGGTTCTTAGGGTTTTAGTGTCATAATTAAATGCTTAGTTAATATTTCAGGTTACATGAATGCAAACTTCTTAGAACTTGAAAAACTTCTTCAAATAAACACATCAACAACTTATTTCAGGAGTACGGTATATTTATCTACAGATAAAAGGTTTCTTTCCCTGAGCAAGGCAGGCTTGACAGACTTTGAAGTATATGTACAGAACCTGAAGCAATCACTGTAATATTTCACAACAACTAACCATTTTGCAGTTGTGGTAGATAGTGATTTCTTTGCCAGCAAGGCACTGAGTGTATAACTGGAAATGGCTGTTGGCTGTAATGACAGGATTTAGCTGTGCTAAATGGTAAAACAGGACAAATGGTAAATCAGAAGTTTCAAGTGTAAAGTTCACCATTATAAAGCATGGCAAATGTGAAATCAATAAAACAAAAAAAAAACCAGCAAAAATTATACTGACACACAAGACACTTGGAAAGAATATGACAGCATTAGCAATTATTATATGCTTAATCATCGACAATAGCTACTTGCAAAACAGTAAAGAATACTTAATAATTTCTTACTGTTAAAAGGTGCCAAATTAGCTATTTTGTTAGTTTCTGCATCCATAATGCTGTATAAATGAATTTTAAAATTCATGAGTGCACTGTTCACACAAGTACTTTTAATAATGAAATACATCTTATTTCACAGTTTTGGCAATTCTTGTAGAGCTTCAGTGAAAGACAGCAACACAAAATATAAAAAAAATTAACTATAACTCTGTCCCAAATACTCTCAGTAAGATTTGTTTATAATTGATTTTAAGTAGATGTGGTCCTAAGCAAAACCTCAGTGATTTGCAATAATTCTTAGCCTTCACATCAGCTAATGACAGCAGAGATGATAACAGGAATTACACACATACACTACCAAAATTTAAAGTCAGAAGTAATTCAATATACAAAAATTCATTATACTGAAATATAGCTAACCACATACCACTGAACATTCCAAATGATACAGAAGTTTTGAGCAGTTCTACTTGGTCATATTAGTTTGCCCTTCTATTTTTCTTGTCATACTATCATCAAGATACCTGGTTTTGGGGGGATGTGTTTTGTAGGAAGAAATAATATCTCTTTTATTGTATTGCAAGTCAAAGATAGATGAGATTCATTTGAGTCACAAAACGTCCTCCAGAGGCAGCTAGAGAATTTTTGAAACCTACTGCCTCAGCACTATGCCATGGTACTGTAGCTCAGGATGCAAGCTAATTTAAAAGTAACATAATCCGATGCTGTACTAATGAATTTGGACAGTGGGTGGAAAGAACAAGCCTACTTAGCTTCCATTGGACTGAACAGGATAAAATATTTTTACTGTGTATGGGCCAACATCCGTAAAAGGATGAACAATTTTGAACAGCAACTGAAATGAAAGACTAAACCTAATCTCTGATTATTTTCTATTCAGCATAAGCAGTACTTACCTCCCCTGAATCTTCTGTATACCTAGCAAGCACCAGATGCTTGGACTTCAGAGCTTGTTTTAGAACTTTGTTTTCCTCTTCTTGTGTGTATCCATATCCATATTCTTATGTCCATAATACAAATGTTTGATTCTAGCTGATTTCATACTCTTGGAAAATCAGAATTAGGCTTATACTCTTCGTGTTTCTCCAGGATACAGAATTCTAAATTTTTTACTGTGTTTGCGATAGCCTATTATTGTTAACTCTCTAGACCAAATAGACAGAGAAATTGTATTTCCTTGACTCAGAAGTCCTCCTTCAGGGTAGAACTGATCACCTTGAAAGCTAGAAGCAGCTCGCTAAGTACTGTTATATGTGCACTGCCTGTTTGCATTGCTGTTGACTACTTTCTTCTAGATCATGATGCAGTTAAAGCATAATATCACAATAATATCACAAGAATTTGAGAAAATATTTAATATGCCAGCAAGGATTTTAGTTTGCTTTTTCTATTAATCATCTAGTATTATTAACTGCTGAATATTTTGTATAAATAAAACATAGATTCAACTGCCTAACAAGTTGCTATTTATTCAGTTGATTTTTACTAGTTTTAATGGAAGCTCCATAACTGAGTATATACATGTGGTTACAAAAATTGAACTACTTTATAAGGTTTAGATAATAACAGAATCAGAGTATGCCCTCCCATCTCCTAGAAATCATTACAAGCTCTGGGGAATTCTTTATAAAGAATGATGAGTGCTTTAAATCATCATTACACCTCCCAGAAGTCTTCTGAAAAAATTACGGGATAAGGATTAGCTCTAACGACTTGGTTAGCCAGGCTGGGGTGCGAAACCAGGCTGAACAAGAGCCAGGCTATTCCCGTGGATCACCCACTCGACTTCTGCCTGCCAGCACTCGTGACGCCTGGCGCCCCAGCAGCAGATCGTGTCTCTCAGCCCTTTTGTTCTGAAGGGAGCCGTCGGTCACGGCTGGCATCAATGTCAGGTTCCGCAGGGATGGGGGGAGAGGGTGGTGGTGTGTCCAGGCCTGGTGTTTTTATTTATATTTATTAAAAAAATATAAATTTTTAGGTTCTCAGTGACTTCTTTGCCTCAGTCTTCACTGACAAATGCTCTGACCACACTGCTCAAGGCTTGGAAGACAGATTCAGAGGCTGTGAGAAAGAAGAACTTAGGCCCACTGTATGAGAGGATCAGGTTTGATTTCATCTTAAGAACCTGAATGTACACAAGTCCATGGGACGTGAAGAAATCCATCCACGGCTCCCAAAGGAGCTCACGAATGAAGCTGCTAAGCTGCTGTCCATCATAGTTGAAAAATCATGGCAGTCAGGTGAAGTTCCCGACGACTGGAAAAAGCGTAATATAACCCCCATTTTCAAGAAGAGGAAAACCGATGACCCACAGAACTGTAGACCAGTCAGTCTCACCTCTGTGCCTGGCAAAATCTTTGAGCAAATCCTCCTGGAAGGCATGCTAAAGCATATGAAAAACAGCAAGGTGGTTGGTGACAGCCAGCATGGCTTCACTAAAGTAAAAACCTGTCTGCCCTCCAATCCAGCGGGACTGTTCAGTGAAGGATCCCTGTAACAGAATACTGACAGACTGGTCGGGCACAAAAGTCTCAGCTTTCCTGGGGCACTGATAGATCAAAACCATGATTTGCTGAGAAAGTTAATGAGCAAACCAGAGAAAAAAATGTTGATTTTCTATAGTTTACAGGTACTGTAAGTGTACAGAAAATTCCTGAGAACCCTATTCTAAGCCAATTTTGTCTCAGTGTGATTTTCAGTTTTTATTTCTTTAATATTAATTTTGGCCTGTCAGTGCATATGGGAGAGTGTTTTCTATTTTTTGTAGTGTATGTACAAAAGAAGCTATGAGGAGCAGAAGAAAAAAACAATTAAATGACAGCCAGGAGAAGAAAAGTAAATGGATACCTGTTTTTTTCATTATCTAGATACATTATAATGACTTAAAATGCTATGAAGTGATTAGCCTCACTTCTTTATAAAGTGATAGTTATGTAAATTGAAAAGACTTCTTTGGAAAAAGGAGGAGCTAATTGATTATAACTTAGAATTAAAAACAAGCCTGTGAACCTGAGAGATCTGAGCATCCCTCATCTGTTGTCAGACTGGCTTTGAATTTTTTTGGTACTTAGGTGAATTGGAAATACAGCAACTCCATCTGGAGCCCTTTGTTAAAATAAATTAAGCTGATACTCTGTTCTGTACTCTTGGTTCTTTGCAAAGCCAGAGAAGTCTTTCCAGCTGGGACCCAAATGTTGTGTATTAAAATTACTGTCCTTTGATTGAAAGAGATCTGAGCAGAAACAAGCTGGGTCTATTTTCTGCTGTTACAAAAATACTTTCTTTGCTCTGTTGTTTAAGACCACAACACATCACAGTAATATTTCTCAACCAAGGAAGTTGAGAAAAACTGCCAAATCAATATTAATTATCTTTTAACATAATTTCAAGAGCTTTAGTAGTATTCTTGATAATGTATTAAGTGAGAGGATTTAAAAATATTACTGGAACACTATGCGTGGTGAGAAATATTTGTATTTGTATATAGTTAACAAATATATGTATTGTTGCTTTACACAAGGTTGTAAATAATGCTTGATAAGAGCAAAGGGTACTTGAAAACAAATACAAAGAGCTTGATTCAGAAGTTCATGCAGAAGGTCTGTCATTAGGTCATATACTTTGAGATGAGTTAATAATCTGCTGATGAACACCATCTTAGGACTTTAATTATTTATCAGGTAATATAAAAAGCAGCCAAGAACATGGATTGTACACATATTTAGCATAGAAATGACAGGAAGAAGACTAAGGTTATTGATAGAGATGTGCAGTGAAGCTGGTTAACCATAGTGATATTTGATCTTATTTATCTCCTTTTATCTTTACTGTCTTTCTTGGTACTCTTGTCATTGTTGTTGTTGCTAGTGTAGGATATTTTGGTTTTTAAAAGTACAGAAGAAAGACACTGTTTTCCTGCACATTTATACTTAGACAAGTGTGCTTGAATCACAGAATCACAGAATCCCGAGGGTTGGAAGGGACCCCAAAAGATCATCCAGTCCAACCTCCCTGCAAGAGCAGGGTAACCTAGAGTACATCACACAGGAACTTGTCCAGCCGGGCCTTGAATATCTCCAACATAGGAGACTCCACAACCCCCCTGGGCAACCTGTTCCAGTGCTCTGTCACTCTCACAGTAAAGAAGTTTTTCCTGATGTTCACATGGAACCTCTTATGCTCCAGTTTACACCCATTATCCCTTGTCCTATCACTGGACATCACTGAGAAAAACCTAGCTCCATCATCCTGACACTCACCCTTTACATAGTTGTAAACATTGATGAGGCCACCCCTCAGTCTCCTCTTCTCCAAGCTAAAGAGACTCAGCTCCCTCAGCCTCTCCTCATAAGGGAGATGTTTCACTCCCTTAATCATCTTTGTGGCTCTGCGCTGGACTCTTTCAAGCAATTCCCTGCCCTTCTTGAACTGAGGGGCCCAGAACTGGACACAATATTCCAGATGCGGTCTCACCAGGGCAGAGTAGAGGGGAAGGAGGACCTCTCTTGACCTACTGACCACACCCTTTCTAATGCACCCTAGGATGCCATTGGCCTTCTTGGCCACAAGGGCACAGTGTTGGCTCATGGTCATCCTCCTATCCACCAGGACCCCCAGGTCCCTTTCCCCTTCACTACTTTCCAGCAGGTCAACCCCCAACCTGTACTGGTACATGGGGTTGTTCCTGCCCACATGCAAGACTCTACACTTGCCCTTGCTGAATTTCATCAAGTTTCTCCCCACCTAACTCTCCAGCCTGCCCAGGTCTCACTGCATGGCAACACAGCCTTCTGGTGTGTCAGCCACTCCTCCCAGTTTAGTGTCATCAGTGAACTTGCTGAGGGTACATTCAGTTCCCTCATCCAGGTCGTTGATGAAAATATTAAACAGCACTGGTCCCAGCACCAACCCCTGAGGGACTCCACTAGTCACAGACCTCCAGCTAGATTCTGCCCCATTGACCACAACTCTCTGCCTTCTTCCTTTCAACCAGTTCTTGATCCACCTCACTACCTGACCATCCAGACCACACTTCCTTAGCTTATCTATGAGGATGCTGTGGGAGACAGTATCAAATGCCTTACTGAAATCAAGAAACACCACATCTACTGCTCTACCATCACCCATCCACCTAGTTACTTCCTCATAGAAGGCTATAAGGTTGGTCAAACATGACTTCCCCTTGGTAAAACCATGTTGGCTACTCTTAATGACCCCCTCATCCTTGATACGTCTAGAGATGGTGTCAAGAATAAGTTGTTCCATCACCTTTCCAGGGATGGAGGTAAGGCTGACCGGTCCATAATTACCCGGGTCCTCCTTCTTGCCCTTCTTATAGACTGGCGTGACATTTGCCGTCCTCCAATCCTCAGGCACCTCTCCCGTTTCCCATGACTTACCAAAGATGATGGAGACTGGCCTAGCAATGACCTGTGCCAGCTCCCTCAGCACCCGTGGGTGTATTCCGTCCAGACCCATCGATATATAGATGTCCAGATTGCTTAACTGATCCCTAACCCAATCCTCATCTACCAAAGCAAACTCCTCCTTTATCCTGACTCCTTCTGGGGCTATAGGAATCTGAGGCCCCCGGGGAGAGTCTCCAGGAGTAAAGACAGAGACAAAGAAGGCATTCAGCACCACTGCCTTCTTTATATCCTCTGTCTCCAGGGCACCCACCTCGTTCAGCAGTGGGCCTATCTTGCCTCTTGTGTTAGTTTTATCTGCTATGTATTTGAAGAAGCCCTTTCTATTGTCCTTAACCCGACTTGCAAGATTAAGTTCCAAGGAGGCCTTAGCTGTCCTAATTGCCTCCCTACATCCTCTAACAACTGTCCTATATTCCTCCCAAGTGGCCAGCCCCTCCTCCCATAATCCATAGATTCTCTTTTTCCACATGAGTTTGCCCAGCAGTCCCTTGTTTAACCATGCTGGTCTCCTGGCTCCCTTACTTGATTTCCTACCCATTGGGACGCTCTGATCCTGAGCTTGGAAGAAGTGGTCCTTGAATGCTGACCAACTATCTTGAGCCCCTTTACCACCTAGTACCCTTTCCCATGAGACTTCCCTTAGCAAATGATTGAAGAGGCCAAAGTTGGCCCTTCGGAAATCCAGAATTGTGGCCTTGCTAGGTGTTCTATTCCTCCCACACAGGATCCTAAACTCCACCATCTCATGGTCACTGCAGCCAAGGCTGCCACTGACCATCACCACTTCAACCAGACCCTCCTTGTTGGTGAGTACTAGATCCAGCAGCGCTCCTCTCCTAGTTGGTTTGTCCACCATTTGCATTAAGAAGTTATCATCAATGCACTGGAGGAACCTCCTAGACTGTGAAGGATTGGCTGTGTGAGTCTTCCAACAAATATCGGGGTAGTTAAAATCCCCCATGAGGACCAAGGCATGTAGTTGCGAGGCTGCTTTCAGTTGCCTGTAGAAAGCCTCATCAACTCCTTCGTCCTGATCAGGAGGTCTATAATAGACCCCCACAACAGTATCACCCATACCAGCCTCTCCCCTAATTCGTACCCACAGACTTTCCACTTGCCCCTCATCTGCCCCTGGACAGAACTCAATACATTCTAGTCGCTCTCTCACATAAAGGGCTCCTATGATGTAAATAAAAGATCAGTAGGGTATAAAAAATTAACAATGCTATCTGGTACACATGATACCTGAGACAGAGGTGATAGATGGTGACTGCTAACCTCAGCTGTTTTGGTTTATATTGTCTTTCTGTTACCTGTTCTAGAAATGCCTTTTCTGGATTTGCAGTAGAAACACACAGGCCTTTGAATCTATCAAAGTAATCAGTAATGCATTTTAATATATGAGGATCAGACTTTTTAAAGTGCATTAGGAATTAATTTTAAAAGCTATATGTGGTAGTACATATACTACTTCCAAAATGATTAACAAAACTGACAGCTATACTTTTGAAGTTTTAAATGTCAAAACACTGAGACCTGAAGTGCTTGATAGAAATAAGCTCATATTGCTTCTAATAATTGTATTTCACATAATTGCTTTAGCCAATATAGAATCATAGAATAGTTAGGGTTGGAAAGGCCCTTAATATATATATATCAGTACTCTATCATAACAACAGACAGAATTTTATTGAAAGTTTGGAAAAGGTTTATTGTTGATAGAGTTGAAGGATTGCTTTGATATAACCTCCTCCTACTCCCACCTCAAATGCAAGTTCAATAAATAGCTCTTTATAAATAATCATGTTCAGGTCAGTCCAGAGATAAATCTGATTTATAAGATCACCATGTGAGAATAACTGATTCTGCCTTAAGCATTTGAGCTTTAGAACTTTTTAAAGGAAGAATTGTTCTGGCCAGTCCATGATGACTTCTAGAATGCCTGGAAGACTGGGATTTCCTATTCGAGCTCGTTGTGTAATTAGTGCAGCCCATTTACTCCATGTCGCATCGGTTGCATGATGTGTAGAGGAGACCCTGCCTTTGAACATCCAGCCCAGAACGGGCAACCGGGGTGCCAGGAGGAGCTGTGCTTCAGTGCCAATCACCTCCGAAGCAGCTCGAACCCCTTCATAGGCTGCCAGTATCTCTTTCTCAGTTGGGGTATGGCTGCCCTCAGATCCTTTGTATCCCCGACTCCAAAAGCCGAGGGGTCGACCTCGAGTCTCCCCTGGAGCTTTCTGCCAGAGGCTCCAGGTAGGACCATTCTCCCCAGCTGCGGTGTACAGTACATTTTTTACATCTGGCCCATTCCGGACTGGTCCAAGGGCTACTGCATGAACTATCTCACGTTTAATTTGCTCAAAGGCTTGTTGTTGCTCAGGGCCCCATTTAAAATCGTTCTTCTTCCGGGTCACATGACAGAGAGGGCTTACAATCGAACTGTAATTTGGGATGTGCATTCTCCAGAACCCCACAGCACCCAAGAAAGCTTGTGTTTCTTTCTTATTAGTTGGTGGAGACATTGCTGTTATTTTGTTGATCACATCTGTAGGGATCTGGCGACGTCCATCTTGCCATTTTATTCCCAAAAACTGAATCTCCTGTGCAGGTCCCTTGACCTTACTCCGTTTTATGGCAAAACCAGCTTTCAGCAGGATTTGGATTATTTCCCTCCCTTTCTCAAAGACTTCTTCCGCTGTATCACCCCACACAATAATGTCATCAATGTACTGCAGGTGTTCTGGAGCTTTCCCCTGTTCCAGTGCATTCTGGATCAGTCCATGGCAGATGGTAGGGCTGTGTTTCCACCCCTGGGGCAGTCGGTTCCAAGTGTACTGGACGCCCCTCCAAGTAAAAGCAAACTGTGGCCTGCATTCTGCTGCCAAAGGAATTGAGAAGAATGCATTGGCAATATCAATCATGGCATACCACTTGGCTGCCTTTGACTCTAGTTCATACTGAAGGTCTAGCATGTCCGGTACAGCAGCACTCAATGGTGGTGTGACTTCATTCAGGCCACGATAGTCTACTGTTAGTCTCCACTCTCCGTTAGACTTTCGCACTGGCCATATGGGGCTATTAAAGGGTGAGCGGGTCCTGCTGATCACTCCCTGACTCTCCAGACTACGGATCAGCTTATGGATGGGAATCAGGGAGTCTCGGTTGGTGCGATATTGCCGCCAGTGCACTGTTGCGGTCGCGATTGGCACTTGTTGTTCTTCGACCTTCAGCAACCCCACAACAGAGGGATCCTCTGAGAGACCAGGCAAGGTGGACAGCTGCTCATTTTCCTCAGTCTCCAAAGCAGCAATACCAAAAGCCCATCGGTACCCTTTTGGGTCTTTGAAGTACCCTCTCCTGAGGTAATCTGTGCCAAGGATGCATGGAGCCTCTGGACCAGTCACAATGGGGTGCTTTTGCCATTTCCTTCCAGTCAGGCTGATCTCAGCCTCCAGTACAGTCAACTCTTGGGATCCTCCTGTCACTCCAGAGATATAGATGGGTTCCACCCCTTGACAGCTTGACGGCATCAGGGTACACTGTGCACCGGTATCTACGAGAGCTTTATACTTCTGTGGGACTGATGTGCCAGGCCATCTGACCCACACAGTCCAGTAAATCTAATTGTCCCCTACCGCCACCTGGCTGGAGGCAGGGTCCCTCTAACAGTCATCACAACGTTGGACACCTAAGTCGTATTGAAAGGGATTATTCTTCGTTATCATAGGAGCTGGAGTAAAATCAGCTCTTCCACTCCATCTGGGAACCTGCTCACCAGAGACTGAAGCTGCAGCTCTCATGGGATGATTAGTCTTGACCCTTGTTCCTATTTTCAATTCATGCACCCGTTCCTCCAAAGCTGAAGTAGGTTTTCCATCCCACTTCGTCATGTCTTCTCCATGATCCCGCAGGTAAAACCATAGGGTGGCCCGTGGTGTTTGCCTTCTATATCTTCTGTCTCAAACAATAGGATGTCTTTTGTTAACAGCTGAGACGTGTGTTGGTACACGTGAGGAGCTGGATAAATCAGATAGATCGTCCCTCAATTGTTTGACATCCTGGGACAGTTTTTCCACAGCTGAGATGATGGAAGGGGTGAGATTGTCTTCGAACTCTCGGAGTTTATGAATCATTTCATCCACTGTTGGTGTTACTATGTCACCCCAGGTTACTGTTGCCAATGAATGGGCATACGATGACGGTGCATTCCGTGTAAGTTTTCGCCACATGGGTCGTGTACATTCGACTTCATCTGGGTCTATGGGTATATCTCCGTTATTCGGTTTGATGTGATAAATCATCTCTACGATGGCTGATTCCCTCAGAGACTGGATGCCTTTGTCTAAAGTAGTCCACTTGGCCGAACGACTCGTAACATCGTCCTTGTATGGAAACCTTTCTTTCACAGCTGCCAAGAGCCGCCTCCAAAGACTGAGGGACTTTTTCTCTCTTGCAATTGCTTTGTCAATTCCCCCTTCTCTAGCAAGTGATCCCAGCTGCTTGGCTTCCGTACCTCCTAGTTTGTGACCATCGGCCCCATTGTCCCAGCATCGGAGCAACCAGGTGATGATGTGCTCCCCTGGTTGACGGGTAAAATCTTTTCGCATATTCCGTAGCTCGGTTGAGGTCCGAGGTCGAGAAGTCACCTCTTCTTCTTCTTCATCATGTGATGATGACTCCTGACCAGATGCTGTCCTGAGTGGTGAATACATTGTTTCTTCATCTTGCTTCACCCTTCTTGCCTCTTTTTTGCTTTTTCTCTTGCATAGAGGGGCAATCGATATTGGTACGAATTGGTCCTCTGGTTTAGCTGCAGTCATCACTGTGGTTTGAGTAGCAACAGTACTTGTCGCTGGGGGTGGTGTAGCTGCTGTGGTTGGAGCTGCGGTAGCTTCGCTGTCTGTTGCAGTTGAAGTTTGAGTAGCGGCTGTACTTGTCGCTGGGGGTGGTGTAGCTGCTGTGGTTGGAGCTGGGGTAGCTGCACTGTCTGTTGCAGTCGAAGTTTGAGTAGTGGCTGTACTTGTCACTGGGGTAGCTGCACTGTCTGTTGCAGTCGAAGTTTGAGTGGCGGCTGTACTTGTCGCTAGGGGTGGTGTAGCTGCTGTGTTTGGAGCTGGGGTAGCTTCGCTGTCTGTTGCAGTTGAAGTTTGAGTAGTGGCTGTACTTGTCGCTGGGGGTGGTGTAGCTGCTGTGCTCGGAGCTGGAGTAGCTGCGTTGTCTGTTGCTTCGCCCTCAGATCCAGGGACATTTTCTCCCTTTTGAAGGTGCTGGATAGCGTTGAACAAGGCCCGGTAAGCATAGGCCAAGCCCCAGCACGTTGACATGATTTGTCCCTCTCTGGTATGACCAGGATGACAACACACCTCATTTAAGTGTTTTACTAATTCTTCTGGATTTTGCAGTTGTTCAGTGGTGAAATTCCAAAACACTGGAGGGGCCCACTGACCTAGATACTTGCCCATACTATCCCACACACCCTGCTACTCATGGCTGTCCAACCTCGGGGAAAATCTCTCGGTCCCCCTATTTTGTCGTCTAACTCCAGACAAGACCCAAACCCGATCTGCTTAACTCTTGAGATCAGACGTAATGGTTGTGGACAAAACACACTCTGTATGCGTGCCAACATACTGACCCCCATCACAATCAGCAAACAGGTCTCAACAATATTAAAAGGCCACTCAAAAATTTCAAAACTCTCAAACGATGCTGTAAACGGTCTGGGAGGGGCACTGGGAAGGTAAAAGAATGTCTCCTTCATAGGTTGACCACCCAGGAAGGAGAAAAAAGATGTATAGTTGCTAAGCATTTGTATTATATACCTCCCAAAGTATAAAGGTGGTGACCACACTGGGAACACAAGCCAGATCAGTTTCATGATCAATCCTTCTATTGTATTACAAGTCATTGCCACAAAATACAACGAGACAACAACCTTAGCCCAAGCCCCACACTTGAAAAACACCAACACAGCAAATACCGGCTCTAAGTAACCTACGGCATATTGAGACTGTGAGATCAAAAACAACAACTTTGAGAGCCAATAAATCAGCATTGTGACGAGTGACTTTTAATCTAAAACACTGAATGCTTATCACAAATACGATTAGACACACTCTGGTCAGATCTGTCGTTATCTCAACCCTTCGTGCCCCACGTTGGGCGCCAAAAAGAACTGTCGTGGTTTAAGCCCCGGCTGTAAATTAGAACCACGCAGTCTACTTCCCCCCCCCCCCCCCCACTCCCCAGAGGGATGGGGAGGAGAATCGAAAGAATGTAACTCCCACGGGTTGAGATAAGAACAGTCCAGTAACTAAGGTATAACACAAATCACTACTGCTGCCACCAATAATAATAATGATAAGAGAAATAACAAGGGAAGAAAATATGATACCGCTCGCCGGAAAAGAGCCCGACCGAAAGGAGGACATGCCCTTCCGGGTAGCTCCCAGTTACATCCCCGGGCATGACGTGCTGTGGTATGGAATACCTCTTTGGCTAGTTTGGGTCAGGCGTCCTGTCCCTGCTTCCTCCCGGCCCCTCCTCCTCCCTGGCAGAGCATGAGACTCACAAAGTCCTTGGTCAGTCTAAACATCAGTTGTTATCAGCTCTTCCCAGGCCAAAAGTCAAAAACACAGTGCTGCACCAGCTACTAAGAAGGAGAAAAACTGACTGCTACTGCTGAACCCAGGACATGTCACAAAAATAACATATCTCACTGATTGTTAGTGTGATCATTAGTGTGGAAAAGGTATCAGTGGAAGCAAATACATTTTAGCCACACCACATCGCAGAAGAAGGTTGCCTGGGCTCTTTTTGTTTTGTCCGTTTGTAGCTAACAGGTAGAACTAAAACATTATTGTGAAGTTACAAGAGATCTTAGAATTAGGAAGAAGGCTTTTAAAGTCTGATTTTTGTACTTCTTTTCTCACAATGAGGAATAGTGTAAAAAAATGTAAAGACAGTGAGTTGCTTGGAAACTGCAGCCCAACACACAAAGTCATCCACGGTAAATCCTACCTTTTAATTGCATGTTTGGAAATCAGCTTTAGTTTCCACTCAGCACTGTGTGTGAATCCTAATGATATTTGCTGTCATATATTACTCTTTGTCTCTCAATGCATCCTATTAAGTTTCTCTAATGGAATGCAAGCTGTTGTTGTCTAGTGTTCATGTGAATTTAACTATGAAAAATATTACTCTTCTGTATCTCTGTGCCTTTGTATGACTGGTGGCTAATCATTCACATTGTTGATAATGAAAAATACAGTCACCGCAAATACACTTTCAGCATTACTATGACTTACATTGGAATCTCCTCAGGTGAAATAAGTAAAGCTAACCAGAAGCCTTGGATGTAAGTTAGCACACAACAGTGAAATTAGCAGTTCTGTGATTTCAAGTTATTTTTGTTTGTGGAATATATATATGTGTCTATATATACATATACATATATAGACACATATATATATTCCACACAAAAAAAAAAAAAGTTTGTTTTTTTTTTTTTTTCTTAAGCCAGAATATATGTGAAGCTGTAAAATTGGAAAAATCTTTTAAAAAATAAGGTTGGATAACTTTTTTTTTAACAAAGATTTTTAAATTTGAAAACTCAAGTTGTTTATTTAAATCAGCCTAACAGAAATAATGTTAGGTCCAGACAGTACATACAGTTAGAATAGAACACCAGGCCACTAATTAGGCTACACACACCTTTTATATGCAAACTGCAAATTAAAGTACTTCTGAATAATTTAAAAATTTAAATCTGGACTTTAAATAACTGAGCTTTCCACACAAAAGAGCGCAGTAGAGATAAGCCCAAATCTAAAAAGTGTACTTTCAAAGTTAAAATATAGCTTGATCAGTCCAGATGAACAGATAAACAGAGTGTTCTGATAAACACTTTAAACAAATTTATTTATTTGAAACAAACAGATAAAACTGCAGAAAAACCAGCCTTCTCTGAGAAGTAGACACCAGCACAATCTAAAGGACTTCTGCTGAAGCTAAGAGAAATGTTACTAGACAGGTCATCTGTACTTGTAAAACCAAGTAAAATAATTCCCCAGTATTTTACAGCAAGTAAGTGGTCAGAATGACTTCTGCAGATGGATTCCAAATGTGGGCTATTTCACTGTTTAGGATTTAAATATGATGATTAAAATCAGTATCACAGGACAAACCAGGTCTTCCCTGATCATTAGTGACCATTTTGCAGACAATCATCTGGGAGACAATGACACCTTGAAAAAAACACTTGGACCTTCAGTTCTACTAAATGTATACAGGCATAGAATAAGCAAGTAAATTGGTAACTGATCTACTACAGTTTTCCCAAATATGTGAATGTATCCACTAGTTGTTTAAAAAAGGCATTTCTGATGGGCAAAATAACAGCTTTAGAAGGGGAACATATTGATGGATGTAATTGTACTTCACATAGAGGAAAAAAACCTGAACTTGGCCATTTAAAAGGTCGAGAGAATAAAATATGTGCAACATAACTATATATTACTCACTTGAAATAGACTTAGGTGCATAGGAATTCTTCCGGTCTCCTAGGGTTGGAAATGTAATTTTGTTTTCATCTAAAATATTCATAATAACTTTTATGATATGAATATTTATTGAAAGAATGTTTTTGAATGTTATTAATAAAGTTCTGTGATATAAATAGGTTTATCTTTTCTTGGATGCCATAAGAGGGAAAACATAGTAAATTTCTAGCACTTTGATATGTCTAAGGACCGCTTAAAGGCATTTCAAAAATTGTGTAAAAGTAATTATTCCCATTTTGCAAATTGAGATGTTGCAGAATAAAAAGATGCAATAAATAGCCATCAAGACCTATGATAAAGCAAACAAACCCAACATCAGAAAACTTCCACCAAGATATTCTAACTTCTGAGCACATTCTGGAATGTTTTGATAACTCCCAATTTCCATGATATATTTATATGTCTGTATTGTTTTGAAAAGATTTCTGACATTTAGGCTTCCTCTGCCATCTCCTATTTACCACACCAGTGTTGTTTCAGCTGTTAGAATTGAGTAATCTAAGAAAATCATGTAAAACAGAACTTCTCCAATGATCTCATACCTAGAATGGCATAATTTCACTGTGTTCATAAATTTACTCAATGAGCAATATCTTCCTTTGATAACTAGTTTGCAAGAATTGCTGCTGGGTTTGGTTTTGTTTGTTTGTTTGTTTTCCTTTTCATTGTCAAGGCACAATTTTACTGTTGGCCCTCGTCTTATTCCTGCTATACATCGAAATTGTAGGAAATCAGCTGTGCTGTACAGCTAATACTTAAATCTGCTGCTCCATAAACTGTGCTTCTAAAATGTTCTGAAGCTTGGGTTCTTTCCCTCAAGTTCAGCTAACCTCAAACACAAATCCAAGGGAAGATAATTTAGAAGCTTAGTGAAGACCCACCTTCAGAGATTATTATCTTGCAAATTCTTTACAGACCTTGTTCATTTATAATGGACAGTAGATTTGATCACAGGGATAGTCCTGCTTGAGTATTTGTATACATGTGAAAGATCCGAAAATTTTCTTGTAGTCTGCGGCCTTTGGGCTTTTTACTCACAGTCAAAATTTAGCATTCCATTATTCAAAGCACTATCACAACTGAAGAAGCAAAAATGTGGATTAACAGAGCCAAAATAAAACACTCTAGTTTATATTTCAAATGGGATTTACTTCAGAAAGCCAACAAGTAACATTACAAATTTAGAAAGAACAAAAAATACCCCCAAGGTGAGATGAGAAATTTCAGCTCAACATGGGGAAGAATTTCTTTGTGTTGAGAGTGGCAGAACACTGGAACAAGATGTCCAGGGAGGTTGTGGAGTCTCCCTCCTTGGAGACATTCAAAACCTGCCCGGACATGTTCCTGTATAACCAGCTGTAGGTGATGCTACCTTCACAGGAGGAGGTTGGAGTAGATGATCTCCAGAGGTCACTTCCAACCCTTACAATCCTGTGATTCTGTGAGCATCTGTCATCATCCATTGGAATTAGATTGACAAAGAGGAAATATTCCTACTTATTCTCTGAGAGGCCTTAATTTGCTGTCTACCTTATAAAACACTTGAGAAGTCAGGTGTTTTGAAATATTTATGGACAAAATAGATATTTTTCTGTCTAAAATGGACAGGGGACAAGGAATTTTAACTGTGCTATTTTATCCAGCTATAATTACAGAAATTCAGAGACATTTTTCAATTAGAATTGGGTTACTGCAAGATTAAGTGCTAGGAAAACTAATCTGGTGCCTGGTCAAATTTTCGTTGTTCCTTTAAGGAGTGTGTCCTCAGGCAAGAAGAGGTTTCAGGTCTGATTTTTGGGGTCTTGTCCAAATGTAATTTTAAAAAAATAAATATGAGAATTATAACATAAGTGAAAGATTTAAAACCTAAACACCCATTGTGATTTTATTTTTCCAGCCAAGAAAATGCAAATAACCAATCCTATTTTAAATTTATCTGTACTTTGTTTATATTGCTTTAACTACTTTTGCAGAAAGCTATTATTATAACAAGAGAAAACTTACCATTTTATACAGAAAATGTGTATGAAACAGACCACCAAAACACTGCGATGACAAAATTTAAAAAATTAAACACGTATCCAAGGTAATTGACGCTGAAAGAAACTAAAAATATCCTTGTCTTCACCTACTGTTGTCAGATCATATTGAGCGATCTGAGACTGCAGATTGCATTAGTTTCTCTTGTTAAGAAGGACAGCTTTTCAGAACTGAAAGCCATGTAATACTAAATAATTATAAGGACTGTGTGGAAGAAACTTAAGGGAAAATGAAAGGTCTAGGGAATATCACATTACTGAACCATGTTTTAAGGTTGGTCCAAGAAAGCATATCTTACCTTTCTTCCTGTATCAATGACAAAACCTCGGTGTTTCTCTGCTGTTTAAAGTGTCACCATTAGTAATGCTGTTTCTTAACAAATGTGTGTGTACATATATATATATACATATAAAAATTCAGAAATACTTATTGTTGATATCTAATGACAGCAATATTAATGGTGTTTTCAAACTTGCTTACTTAAACTTGTTCTGTTCTATGCAAGGTACAACAAACCAGAGCCTGAAGTATTCAATACTTAGGAAGGCAAAGTGGCCTATTGCACATAAATGTATCTTTAAATAACAAACTGGTCACAGTTTTGAACAGAACTCCCAAATTTCAACATCATTTTTTCTTGGGGTAAAAAATAGAGATTTAAGAAATGTTTTTATTAGACTATATTAAAAAAAAAACAAACCCCAAACCACAGGGACTGCACGTTTAACTTTTGCTGCTGAATGGAGTTTTCAACTGCATCTGGCGCTGCAACTTCTGCACAGTCTGTAGAGAGCTTAAGAACAGTGTACTAAATTCCCATTTACTGAAAGAAATAATTAAGCTAGCTAGGTAGATATACAGAAGGCTTAAGATCAGTAAAGAAAGAATTTTCTAGCTGTAATCACATGTCACTGACTTCCAGTTGACTTCAAGTGTAAGAAGAGAAACATTACTGCAGAGTGCTTTTAGAAACACCATCCTGCTTATTTATGAGTTTGCATGAATCCTAGCAAACTTACTATCTACTCATGTATCTGCTGTGTATCTGCTTAACTGCATGCTAGAAAGAAAAATAGAGAAAAAACAGGGGGTTTTTTTTCTGTATTTGTCTATCAGATAGAAATGCAAACCCAAATTGCAAGGGACAAGAGCTTACACTTCTGTAATAATAGGAGGAATAAGGAGATACCAAAGTTTAATCATTGTCCTTTTTTTCTTCTGTACCTGTAAAAGAGTTTTTAGAAAATTAACTTCCACTTTGGTTAGATACTTCAGCTTCGGGTTGCCCAAATATTTTTTAAAATAGAAATGACAGAAAACCCAGACAGATGAGTGCCCTTACCATCAATGCATTCATAAATAAATACTTGTATCATACAAAATCAAACAGCTTAAACACATCACAGAAAGTCTTCTCATAGTCATTGATAAGACATATTCCCAAGAGGCAGGAGTTTGTTCAATCACTTGTGGGCAAGGCAGCATTTTTAACTTGCATCCTACATAATCCTATTTAGCAGAAAGACTGTCAGTCCCAGTACTTCCACTGTGGCTTTTCAAAGCTCAACACAGCAGGCTCTTTAGAGAGAAATCTTAGCACCCTGTGAGCTTGAAACAGGTATGGGAAATACCTACTTTATGACTCTCAGAGGACCTTGCACAGGAGAGGGGCAGCTAGCTCTTTGGTGTTGTCAAATTAAGCAGTTTTGGGGATTCTGCTGGTCAAAACTTAGCCAATAATTTGCAGTTTTGAGGATGTAGTCTGGGGTCATGTCATCTAACTGCTCCTTTAAAACTATAAAACCTACACAGATTCTATTTCACTCTGTTTTGGTCTTTAGATGTGAAATACTTTTAAGCAGTTAGAACTACTATAATACAGACTGTAGATTTCTATTTGAATGATAGGTGTTTATTCATAAATTTAGCAAATATTCCTCACATTTCCTCAGCTGACAAATCAAGATGAGTAATTCCACTCACTGAGTCTCACAAGTTTATCTTGCTCAGTACTAAAACAGCATCTACCTGTCTGAGAAACTGGGAGAAACTCTGGTATTGTATGTATGGTAAACTGCGAGAGAATAAAAGTACTACATAACGTATCTGTAAGTTTAATAGAAATAGGAAATATCTGATGTAGCGGAAGATGCTAAAATACTTTAAATTTTATCCTCTGCCATCAGTCATAAGCAGTTAGTTTGATGCTAGCAACTTTGCAACACTAAAAATATTTTGAGGGGCCAGGGCATAAAATTCCTGCATGTCTGGGTTCAGCACACAATCACCTTCTGATTCTAAAATGCCATGTAAAGAACTCTGAGAGGTAACTGTAAAACACAGATCTCAGTTACACACAGAACAGAGTCTGGAATAATAATAGGTTAAGAACAAAGTAATTATAAAAAAAATTATATAAAAGAAATAATAAGTATAATGGAAGTTAATCCCCTTTTTTGCAAGTCATTTGGAGACTGAAAGTCCTAAATTAGGTCCTATTGATTCCTTGTCTTCATCAAGACTTTGCAGTAGCAGGTAGGATCTGTGGCAATTATGTTCAGACCCTGTTCCTTCATCAATTCTTTCCCTGCAGTCTTAATTAATGAGAAAAGGGTAAGTGGCTGTAAGATTACCGATGTTCTTTATTAGCATTTGTTTTACATTTGATACTTTGGGGTTTACGGGTACATTTGTAAGACCACATGACAACTAATCCCACTGTGATTCAGGGTAACACAATTAATTTAATTTTTTCCTTGAGTTTTGCTGAATGCTCTGCTGTTCAGTTTTAATAGCAAAGGTTATCCTTTGCTTGAATTTTTTCAGGTATGTTTATGTGCTTATTGTAAAGGTCTTGCTGAAGTTTCTGTACAGGTCACACCTCTGAAACTAATACAGCTGCTGAGGTCACATGCTTTCCAGATCTGTTGCTAGCACACCACATTCTGTGCAGTAAGCAGTCACCTTTCCTCCAGCTACTGCATACTGGCAGATTTTAGTAGTGAATGGACACCTACTGTTGTTAGTCAAACACAGCTTAAATGCAGTCAAAATCTCTCTAGCATTATACTATTCTTCTGGAAGTGTTTCTGTTGTCTCACATTTATGAATCTGAAGTCCAGATTTTGGCAGACAACTACGCAAGCACAGGGGTACCATACCTAATGATTAAAACTGCCAAAAGGTGCAATAAAACAAATACATTAAAATTACAGATTTTTCTCATGTGCCACTAGAGCTGCACCCTACAATCTACATGTATGTTAGATTCCATGTCAGTAATGGCTACAGAAGGGCTTTATTTCTGCATCATTCTCAAAAGCAGAAGCATACCTACTTTTCATGCAATGACTGTTAATACCCTTATGTAAGTTCAGAACTGCAGCACATCACTTGCTAGAAAAATCAATCAGGAAATTTCTTACAATTTTTCAAATGAAGTTAATGTCAAATTGATCAGTGTGTAAGGGCTACTCTATAGATATGAAAATCAGTATAGCAATGCACTTTTCAGGCTCCTCAGATTCCGATTAAGCCAAAGAGACCCTGGTCATTAATTTCTGTGACATATACATATTAAACATAGAATGATAGAATGGTTGGGTTGGAAAAGACCTCGAGGATCAGCTAGTTCCAATCTCCCCGGCATATGCAGGGACACTTTCCACTAGACCAGGTTGTTCAAGGTCCCATCCAGCCTGGCCTTGAGCACTGCTAGGGATGGGGCAGCCACATCTTCTTCTGGGCATCCTCTGCCAGTTGTCTGAGAACTCTCACAGTGAAGAACTTCTTCCTGATATCTAATCTAAATCCCTGCTCATTCAGCTTGTCTTGTCACTACACACACTTGTAAAAAGTCCCTCTACAAATTTCGTATAGGCCCCCTTCAGATACTAGAAGGCTGCTATAAGGTCTCCCTGGAGCCTTCTCTTATCCAGACTTAACAACCCCACCTCTCTCAGCCTGTCTCCATAGCAGAGGTGCTCCAGCTGTCTGATCTTTTTTGTGGCCTCCTCTAGACTTGCTCTAACACATCCATACTCCTCTTGTGTTGAGGGCCTCAGAGCTGAATGTAGGACTGCAGGCAGGTTCTCACAAGAGCGGAGTACAGAGAGAGAATCACTTCCCTCAACCTGATGGTTATGCTCCTTTTGATGCAGATTATTGTTTCACTGAAATTAGTATAACTACTCAGGGCTTGTGGTCCATGACTAGGTATTTAGCCACATTCATTGCTAAAGTCATTCTTTGCTGAAAAAATTGGTCTTATACATGCTGGTCCCTCTGACATGAGTATTAGCCTTTCAGAGTAGTAGTGGTACTAGCTGTTACAATGAATGTGGAAAATAAATCCTTTGTGCCCAAATATTCAAAATACTTTGCTTCCAGACACTAAATACCATTAAGACACTGACTTCTAGTCTTTGCACTTCAAAAGAAAATAAATTTGCAGTAACTGATATTTTCAGCATCTCTAAAACACCTGTATATAAGGTCCAGTTTTATGAGACAATCTGTTTTTAATCACAATAAAACACAAGGTCTTCTGATTTTTCAATCAACGTATTAGTATTTGCCAGTGTTACCAAACAACTAATAAAGTTAGGAATGTCTCTGAAGTATTAGCAGATACCTATTACTAATCTGTGACTTAAATTTAGTGATATAAGTTAGGTAGTGATCTTGATTTGGCATTTTTTGTTTGCTAACCTTCCTAGACATGAAATTTGTCTGTGAAGTTTTAAGCGAATATCCGTGCAATAACATACAATCAAAATAGATTAACTGCTGAGTCACAGTTCTGATAGTGACAGGACTCAGATCTCCAGCTTTTCCATGTTATTGGCAAAGATTTAAAAATCAGTAACCATTAGAAGCTGGTCATGAGAAAATTGCAATGCATGCTTTACAATGAGCTTGATAAAAGTTTTTTCTCAAATTAGCTTATGTTTCAGGTGGCACTTTAAGAATGAGACTTAAAATATGGATGTCTACATTTCTTATCCTCGATATTCTTTGCTGACTGACATTTTACCTTAGTAGGTAACTTCTTTTTTTGAGTGAATATGCCTGCGAATACTCCTTTCTTTTTGTACCAGAACTGCTCCCCAAAGTCCGTAAACTTGGTGACACAGAATCTGACATGGTCTCTGATAGAACAGCGGGCAACTTAAAATTCATAAATGCCTACAGATTTCTGTAGATTAAATATTGGCCATTTACAAAATTACTGATAGTTAGGGTCTTTTGTATCGTGGTGGTTATGTAAGGAACAAACATATCTCTTTACCAATGGCTTCTGCTTCTGCTTATTGTAACTGGACAACACATTTGCAAAATACACATGCAGCTTGGTGGATTAGTACCTGAATAGAAGCAATTAGGTGCAACACTAATCCAGCTATAGTAGATACCATGATAAGAATATCTAGGTTGGTTTCCTATGTTTGTAAGAGTCATGGAGACTTCAGTACCTGGGTGGACTTAATCATATGGATTAAGCACCAGTACCTGGGTGGACTTAATATCATGTGGACCTAATATACGACAAGACATGACTAGCATTGACAAGAACTCTATGTTAAAGAATGTTTCAGTTACAGTCTAGTCTAGAAAGCCATATTTCACCTTCCAGGTTGGCCTTCCGGGTTGGCCTTCCAGGTTTTACCCTTAACCTATCAAGTACAAAGTGTTGCAAGTGATACATGGTTTTCAATTTAATGTAAAATTTGATGGTACAAAATTGAAAAATAGAGATGCTGAAATTATTTGAGTACCGCATAGTTCTTACAGTGTTATTATTTTAAATATGTATATGTCCTCAGTAAGACACTTAAAAAGTCTTAATTATCATCAGTTCTGTCTGTTTACAAAAACAGGAAGTTTATTATTTTTGTAAACTAATAACCATTTTAAAAAGCTATCTGAAATAATTTTCTTAAAATCAAATCAAAGTATCCAAAATTGATTTCATAAAGCCTGCATTACATTACTATTGTGGTAAAATGCATCCGAAAATCAGCTTGATTTGAAACTGTGATAAAGTTCCCTGCCGTGCTTCTACATTTATACTCATGAAGATGCCATTAGGAGCCAGAATTTATTCCAAGTCCTTCAAGAACGTCTCATGCTAAACATGCAATTATTAAGTCTCAACTTTCCCCCAAAGCTTCTTGATTTTCATTAATTCAGGAAGGGATTTGTAGGCCTCCCCAGAGAAAGAAAACACAATCAAATAATGAAAATAGCTCAATTGTGCTGAAAACAATATTCATGGTAAATTAAATTGGGATTTCATAGACTAGTCTGAACACAGATTATTTTAATTTAAGACTGCTTTACACTTTTATGTAATGAATTCTCCTGGGAATTATCACAAGTCAAGTAAAGCATGTGACTGGGGAAAGGCAGCACGGATTCACATGGGGAATATTGTGCTTGACCAACCTGATTGCCTTCTATGCTCAAGTAACCTCTTCAGCTGATGCTGGGTGGGCAGTGAACATGTCTACCTGGATTTCTTCAAGTTTCAACACAGTTTCCCGCACCCTTCTCCTAGAGAAACTAACGCATTACAGTCTCGATGAGTGGTCTGTGCAGTGGGTGGGGAAGTGGCTGACTGGCTTCACCCAAAGGGTGGTTGTGAACAGCTCCTTTTCCAGCTGGTGACCTGTCAGTAGTGGGGTCCCCCCCAGTATTGCACCCAACACTGTTTAGTATCTTCCTAAATGATCTGGCAGGTGGGAGCAATCTACCCAGACCAAGTTTGGCGACGATACCAAACTGCGTGGGGAACTGGACACTTCAGAAGGAAGACCCACCCTGCAGGATGACCTGGATAGGCTGGAAGAGTGGGCTAACAGGAACCTTATGAACTTCAACAAGGACAAGTGTAAGGTCTTGAACCTGGGAAAACACAATCCAGGTTTCCAGCACAGACTGGGATCTGCCTGGCTACGGAGCAGCTCTGTGGAAAGGGACCTCAGAGTCCTGATGGACAACCAGCTCATTATGACTGAACAGTGTGCAGCAAAGAAAGCCAGCAGGATGCTGGGTTACATCAACAAGGGCATCACCAGCAGAGATAAAGATGTAATTGTCCCACTTTACTCAGCACTTGTCAGACCACACCTGGAATACTGTGTTCAGTTTTGGTCCCTGCTACACAAAAAAGATGTGTACAGGCTACAGAGGGTCCAGATTGGGGACACAAACATGATCCAAGGGCTGGGAAGCCTCATGAGGAACAGCTGAGAGACCTGAGTTTCGTCAGCCTGGAGAAAAAAAAGCTCAGGGGAAACCTTCTTACCAGGTTCCAGTACTTAAAGGGTGGCTACAAAGAAGATGGCAACTCACTTTTGTCACATGGAAAAGACGAGAAATGGGTACAAGTTATTTCTGGGGAGATTCCAGTTTAACGTTAGAGAAAACTTGTTCACACTGAGAGTAATAAATCATTGGAGTAATTTCCCCAGGGGAATGGTGGATTCCACAAAGCTGGACACTTTCAAGATTCAGCTGGACAGGAAGATGGGACATCTTGTCTAGACTGCGATTTTGCCTAAAAAGGTTGGACCAGATGATCCTTGAGGTCCCTTCCCACCTGGTATTCTACAATTCTATGACCTCTCTTAGAGGTCTGTCACTTGATTACATCATTGTAAAATATTGTTTCCATATGGAAATACTGTGAGGAGTTAGAGAGGCAGGTCAAGTGAAAGTTAAGGGAAAGGTGGGAAACTTTAAGACCAGTAATGATGCTATTAGTTCTGGATGATGACTTGACATGCTTTTTCCTCATTTGAGTAGGAGTATTCCTACCATGCCACAGAATCACAGAATCACAGAACATCAGGAATTGGAAGGGACCTCAAAAGATCATCTAGTCCAATCCCCCTGCCGGAGCAGGAACACGTAGATGAGGTTACACAGGAATGTGTCCAGGCGGGTTTTGAATGTCTCCAGAGAAGGAGACTCCACAACCCCCCTGGGCAGCCTGTTCCAGTGTTCCGTCACCCTCACTGAGAAGAAGTTCCTTCTCAAATTTAAGTGGAACCTCTTGTGTTCCAATTTGAGCTCATTACCCCTTGTCTTACCGTTGGTTGTCACCGAGAAAAGCCTGGCTCCATCCTCGTGACACTCACCCTTTATATATTTATAAACAACAATAAGGTCACCCCTCAGTCTCCTCTTTTTCAAACTAAAGAGACCCAGCTCCCTCAGCCTTTCCTCATAAGGGAGATGCTCCACTCCCTTAATCATCTTTGTCGCCCTGCGCTGGACTCTCTCCAGCAGGTCCCTGTCCTTCTTGAACTGAGGGGCCCAGAACTGGACACAATATTCCAGATGCGGTCTCACCAGGGCAGAGTAGAGAGGAAGGAGGACCTCTCTCGATCCACTAACCACCCCCCTTCTAATACACCCCAGGATGCCATTGGCCTTCCTGGCCACAAGGGCACAGTGCTGGCTCATGGTCATCCTCCTATTAACCAGGACCCCCAGGTCCCTTTCCCCTTCACTGCTCTCTAATAGGTTATTCCCCAACCTATATTGGAACCTGGGGTTGTTCCTACCCAGATGTAACACTCTACACTTCCCTTGTTATATTTCATCCCATTTTTCACAGCCCAACTCTCCAGCCTGTCCAGGTCCCGCTGGATGGCAGCACAGCCTTCTGGCGTGTCAGCCACTCCTCCCAGCTTAGTGTCATCAGCAAACTTGCTGATAGTACACTCAATTCCCTCATCCAGGTCATTGATGAAGATATTGAATAATACTGGTCCCAATACTGACCCTTGAGGCACTCCACTAGATACAGGCCTCCAACTAGACTCCGCCCCATTGACCACAACTCTCTGGCTTCTGTCCTTTAGCCAGTTCGTAGTCCACCTCACCACCCGACCATCCTGTCCACACTCCCTCAGTTTAGCTGTGAGGATGCTGTGGGAGACTGTGTCAAAGGCTTTACTGAAGTCAAGGTAGACCACATCCACCGCTCTGCCATAATCCAGCCACAATGTTATGTCTTCATAAAAGGCTATGAGGTTGGTCAAGCACGACTTCCCCTTGGTGAAGCCATGTTGACTGCCCCTAATGACCCTCTTATCCTTGATATGCCTTGAGATGGCATCAAGGATAAGGTGTTCCATCAGTTTTCCAGGGATGGAGGTGAGGCTGACCGGTCTATAGTTACCCGGGTCCTCCTTCTTGCCATTTCTGAAGACTGGAGTGACATTTGCTTTCCTCCAGTCCTCAGGCACCTCTCCCGTTTCCCAAGACTTGGTAAAGATGATGGAGAGTGGTCTAGCAATGACTTCTGCCAGTTCCCTCAGCACCCGCGGGTGCATCCCATCTGGACCCATGGATTTATGGATGTCCAGATTGCTTAATTGCTCCATAACCCAGTCCTCATCAACTAAGGCAAACTCCTCCAATTTCCCGACTTCCTCTGGGTCCTCAGGGGTACAGGGCTCTTCAGGACTGCCTCCAGCAGAGTAGACTGAGACAAAGAAGGCATTCAGCAACTCTGCCTTTTCTGTATCTTCTGTCACCAGGGCACCCATCCCATTCATCAGTGGGCCTACGTTACCTCTGGTGTTGGTTTTATCTGCCATATATTTGAAAAAACTCCTTCTGTTGTCCTTGACCCCTCTCGCCAGGTTTGATTCTACGGAGGCCTTAGCTTTCCTAGTTGCCTCCCTACATCCTCTGACAACAGCCTTATATTCTTCCCAAGTGGCCAGCCCCTCCTTCCATGACCTGTAAACTCTCCTCTTCCTTTTGAGCTCACCCAGCAGTTCATTGTCTAGCCACGCAGGTCTCCTGGCTCCCTTCCTTGATTTCCTACGTGTCAGGATGCTTTGATCTTGAGCTTGGTAGAAGCAGTCTCCAGGTACAGTTACATACTTCTTTTACTTTCTCATTTTCCTAGTTTGTGTTCTCCCTCAATTACTACTCTGTGGAAGGTTTAGTCTTTAAATTTCAAAGTGTAGTATAGTCTACATAAACCTGTGTGGAACAGCCTGAAAAATCTATCTACAAAGTCATTAATATAACTGCCAGAAAACTGGCATAAATGAAGGTGGAATCTGTTGCAAAACTTTCTAGCCTAAAGGAGTAGCCATTTCATACCCAAGCATTCATTTAAAATTTTTCTAGAAGAAGGGAATCTTGGAAGGAGCATTGTGAAGCAGGCTGACACTGCTTGAGCACAAGGATTGTACCAGAAGATCTCAGAAGGTCCCCACCAAGCTCAGCCGTTCTGTAACTGGAATACAGGATTCTCATGCTACTGAGTGGTGCTTCAGCTTACCAATTCAGGTGCTAGTTCATAGTAACATTGTAGTACACTTTCAGACACACTAACAAACATTTTTCAGTCAGTATGGTCATAACAGAACTGTCAGGTTCTACCCCAGACTTCTGCACAAAGTATTTTAAGTGATATATGTGATTTTTTTTTTTTCTTTTTTTATACCAGCTTTTCATAGCAGGAATGGAAGCAAATATTCTGCTGTGGAATGACACATGCTGGGCTTCTTTGGTTGTTTTGGCTTGTGAATTGTTTTTCTTTTCCTTTCCAGTGCAATGAATTCTCCCTTTTCCACCACAGGATTCTTCCATATCTTATTGAATAAATGCTGTATAATAAATGACTCTAAAATCATTTTAGAGACATAGACATCTAATTTCTAATTATTCTTTTACTAGCTCTGATGCATTTACAATGTGAAGTCATGGGTTTTCAACAGACAGCTTAACCACTGGGATTTTAGTATATTTAGGAAACATGACATTTTGGGTGCAATAATTTAAGATTACTTTTTTTCTTTCCTATCCTGGTGATAGGACAAGGGGGAATAAGTTCAAACTTAAACAGGGGAAGTTCAGGTTAAATATAAGGAAGAAGTTCTTTACTATAAGGGTGATGAGGCACTGGAATGGGTTGCCCAGAAGAAGTTGTGGCTGCCCCATCCCTGGCAGTGCTCAAGACCAGGCTGGACAGAGCCTTAGGTGACATGATCTAGTGTGAGGCATTCCTGTCCGTGGTTGGAACTAGATGATCTTAAGGTCCTTTCCAACTCAAATTATTCTATGATGCTATGATAAGCATCAGCCTTTAAATAGTTCATGGACTTCTGAATTGTTATTGCACATCTGAAAAGACCAGTCTTTTAATCATATCCATAGGATTGCTTGGGAGAAAACTCATCTTCATTTATACTGAAAACAGTAATAATTATGTCAGCTCACTTTTCCCCAACAAGAAGATCCACTCATTGACTTTTAATCTTTTTTTTTTAAGTTCCTCTCAGCTTTTAGAAGTTAGCCTTATTCAGTGATACTGACTATCATTTCTGAGTCCTCTAATACATACAGCGAATGCAGTATTCCTGTGCAAGTGCAAGACTACTTGGAATACCTAGACGAATCATACTCACAATCTAAATAATCCCTGGAAGCAGGTGTCTTGTTAACTCAACATTATTATTATCCTGAGAAAAAAAAAAAACAACAAAAAACAAAACCCAAAGTTGTCTGAAGTTCACAAAGCAATGCTTGAAATCTCTCATAAATTTGAAGTGGTTATTGAAAATCTTTAACCAGAATACCCAGTTCACGCATTTTTTTTCTGGAGTGAATTAATAACCATTATCCCCCCCTTAACTTCGGGCTGTTGTAAGAGAACTTCTATTTACAATCCAGCTAAATAAAATTTACTGTTCTGTAGAAACATATAGGGAAGCATTCCTCATTATTCTCTTAAGGTTCCGAGGTTTGAAGACAAAGCAGGAATCACTGTAACACTCAGCTGGTCCTAAGGAAAGGATCCATAGGCTGTGGGAGAAAAAGAGCACCCAGAATAAAAGTGAGAAAGTAATGTCATGCCAAGACCAAAGAATCAAAGAAAATGAATGATTTTTCTCTCTGGAGAGAATTATAAACCATCATAAAGAGAGATGATGATAGAGGGTGATCTCCACAAGTAAGGGAGTTGCAACAAACTTGCAGGTGGGAGGGAGTGTGAATGAACAAAAATAGAAAAAAACAGAAAGAATGCATGAGTATCAAATGTTTTTTAAATCCCTTGGCCAGAATTTTAAGCTCTCACTGTGACAAGTCTGCTTTTTTAAGCAGATTTAACAGAGCGTAGTCTGGTTTCAGGCCTCAAACCATCCTGTGCTTACTTACAGTTTTACTCTCTGTATAAAGGAAACAGTACGTAGTCTTGAATGTTAGAAGTCAAGAAGAAGTTAAAAGCATGCATGTGTATTGCTAAATTTAGTCATTCTAATTAGCAGATGTCAGGTTTGAAACCTTTCTCAGGATTTTCCCTTTCCAGACATTACTGTGTCACCAACGCAAAGCTCTCTTCAGCCAATTCTGTCACATTTGCATCTCACATACTGTCAAGATGAGGAAGTGTGTTTTGAGTTTGAAGTTTGTGTGGACAGAAAATGTGATTTATATAGTTTGGTTATATAAGTCACGCTTAGTATATAAATGTCTTGTTTTGTGAGTGTGAAGTTGTGCACAAAATATATTAAGATGTAGTGATAAGCGGCCAATGGTGTCATGTTGCTCTCCCAGAAATAACAGTAAAAGATCATTTATCTTGGTTAGCTGTTACAACAAACCCCATGCATTTAGCACACTTGTGAGTATTTGGAAAGAAAAAACCCCACATCTACCTTCATTTGAAAAAGTAAGACTGAGATGGACAGGAGAAAACAGACCTGAAAAAACAGTTCTCCTTTTAACATACAGAATACAAATCTGCTTTGATAATGTTTGGTAAGAAAATATGTGACTTACTAATAAATGAGAATGCAGTAGTTTTCCATGTATTTAATTGGAAATTTCATTTGTTAGCAGTCAGAAATAGGCTTCTTATATGCAAACCTGCTTTCTGCAGAAAAAAAACTAAGACACAAATGCCAGTCTTTGGACACGTGAACATGATAATGTAAATGACTACACGCACAAACATTTGTATAATGCCTTTTCAATATATTCTTAACTTTGTAAGCTATATGAATTACATTCATAAAACAAATGAATCAATAAGGTATTTCTTTGTAGATAGACATAATAACAATAGCTACTGAACTAAAAAAAGGAAGCAAAGGAAACACACAAGTTGTTTGTAGAATTCTTGCCTTTGATGATTAATATTCTGATTAGGTGCAAGTATATTTTCAAGTTTTTCAACCCACTAAGAAGATGTTTGAAGCAGTACTCCACAGCAGTACAATGAAATTTTCCCATTCTGACATTTCACTGTGCTGTTGAAGGTCTTTCATCAGGTGCTAAAGTTTTCTTTTGATGCAGGTTTGTGAAGAGTTAACATAATACCTATACCTGAAATGGATGGTGTGTTGTCAGACTGCACTGGCACAAAGTGCTGTTGCTTGCAGAGTTGTCAAATGAAGAGTGCCTCAAGCATGATTCTCTGTGTGCTTTTTCACAACGATAAATTGCTTTTCACTGCCTAATCAATCTTTTTTATAGGCTTAATAGAAAAATAACACTATTTACTTTATATTTTTTGTTTTCCAGATTCAACAAAACACTCTAAAGTATTGTTTATCATGCAGAATAAACATAAATCTAACTGATATCATAGCATAAGTGGATATCCGAACATTTAGTTTAGTGAATACTACCAGTACAGGACTTGCATAATTCAGAATTGCAGCATTTTCCTCCACACACCAGAATGGTTAGCTGTCATCTCCCAGGGGCACAGCACGTGAGCACTGCTTCTGCTGAAACTGAAACAATGTACTGCCTCCTGAATGCCTGCTTTTTTGCTATCCTTTCTTAAGCTACCTGGCCATTATAATGCAGAGCATTTCCATCTGGCATTCTCTCTCCCTCCTTTTTTTAAATGTATTTATTTATTTTCCTTTTTTTTTTTCCCTCTGCGAAGATACAAAGCAAAAATAAAAAGAAAAACCCACATGTTCTTGATACTTTTAATTGTGCAATGACTCTGGACTGAATATTACAAAAGGGAAAAAAAGAAGAAAAGTAAGACAGTTTGACATAACAGTACAAATCATAGCAAACAAATTCACATCACAGCAGCTCTGATGAGATCATCTTGGGACACTACATAATTCTTTTGTGCTGGTGAGGGAAATAATAAACTTTCAAAACCGTGGTGAGTAAATCCAGAATAAAATAAGAAGTAGAATGTTTTTGCATAGTAATGTCACTCTGAAAAGTGTAATTTAAAAAATATATAATATAAAAAATTGGGACAGGACTGTATATATTCCTTCATTTGTAATACAAAGTAATGAACAAGATCCCTTAAAGAACAGGCTGTTTGAAGAGTTAATTCAAAAAGAAGCACTGGAAGTTTGGATATTTTTAATTGTCACAATATGTGTGATCCTGACAGTAAAGAAACCACCAATAAATCAGTTGCTGGATAAAAGGAAATTACTCGGTCTTCTAAGAAAGTCCATTGAAGGAACAAGAGGCTTAGGTCAAAGTGGAAAAACACCGCTCTTTGTCTTAATATCTAGCTCATCTCAGTGACATATCATGTGTTCTCAGAGACATTTTTTAAACATGGCTATGCAAAACGGTTTGCCGGTTGCCTAGAAACTATGATTACTAAGAACATAAGAACTATAACAAAGATTTTTATTTTTGATTGCCTTGTTAATCTTATAAACTCCAAATGTTGCCCTTTCCCAGACACACAGAGACAGAGAAGCTTTATGATGTTTTGTGACACTTTATTTAATAAAAATAACAAAACTTGTTCCTACAGTTCAAAATAATTTATAAAGCAAAAGAATCAGTAAAAACAGAACAACATTGTGGCTGAGGATGATACAAATTCCTATTACAAGGGCATATTTAATATCAGATAGTAAAGTTAATAACGAAGCTTTTAGGATTTCAGAGCAGAAATGCCTTTTAATTCCACAACAGACTTATCACAGTGGGTTCCTGATCCTCATATATACAAAAGATGCTCCCATATTTATGGTAAGCAACAAAGTAATCTTATTAATTCTTGATCCCAGAAGTTCAGTACTACAAGAAAATGCATTTTCACAAGACAGTGACATTAAAACTTAAGCTTGTACAATTCAAATGAGGAAGATTTTAATGCCTTATACAAAATTAAAAGGTTTCAAATGCATTAGGAGCACTAGGTTTTGTGCTTCCTTCGGATGAATCACTGTGACAATCACAGGTTAGGAAAGTTACATGCAAGATTTTTAACCAGCTCTTTTGACACACATATCAATAATATTTGCTTGTTAAACACACACAGAGATACTGAAAATGCACAAAACTTGCAACATAGTCTTGCCGTATTTTGTATTGTGTATTCATAACAGAATGGAACTGGGTGAAGATACAGGAGATATAGCAAGGAAAGTGCACAGCTGTATGGAACAGTCTTGAAAGGAGGGACGGGAGGCTAAACCATGATATTGAGAAAGGAACTGCCTAACTCAGGTAGCTTTGGGTGAGGATACTGGAGAAGGGTCTATTTTAATGCTATTGCTGGCAGATATCAGCCATATAGCACTTCTGTTATAGTATAGTTATGCTGGTTTATTCTAGGTAAGGGTATTCTTTGATTGCAAAAACATAGAATCTGTACATCACAAAGTATAGCAGTATCCCTATAATGGGATGAGCATATGTGATTCCATTTATTCAAAATTAATGGATTGATAAATGAAAAACTTGAGAACACATGCATCAGATTTGAAGTCCTTTTCTGAAGTAAACCTGCTTATCAGAATACAGGATGATTGCTAAATGAGCAACTATATGCTATGTGCAAGTCATTCCTCAATACATCAAAACTCCATATTACTGTCCTACATTTTACAAAAATGACGGCTGCCTTAATAAATCTTACAGTAACCGAAAAAAAGTCTGTGAGTGGAACAAACAAATTTGAGCACTCTATTTTATTTCATTACATCTGAAAATAGTATCTGTGGAATTTAACAAAATAAATCACTATGCAGATGAAAATGCTTAATTTTTAAGCATTTTATCATTATTTCCAAACATTTGCATATATTTTTCATCTTGCATACGTATGTTGTTCAAGTATACTTAAAATTAAAACTCTTTCAAAGACAACTTCAGTAGCCGCATCCTAAAATTCTTAAAGTTACTTAAAATAATTGAGTAAAGAAATCTACATGATTATTTAGATTTTTTTTAAAACACAAGTTTTATTATTCCTATTACCCTGAGAGTTTAAATACCCACTGGGTTGAATACTAAGAATCAAATGCCCCTCAAAACCACATACAGATTCAAATAAGAAGTAATGAAAATGTGATTAATAATATAAACCTGATAATGTATGGAAGTTAGTTAGCCTTTACAGAAACTGTTTAGAGTGTAGAATAACTGTATCTATCGGAAATGTCAAAAGTTTGCTGTTTAGTAGCTATATCCAATTTTTTCAGCATGACTGCCCTAAATGTCACATCTCCCTTGTATTCCATTCTTTCAGTTCATCATGTATTTCACTAGCCATGTGTTGTTTACATTTATGTTTCTCACTCACAACACTGAAAGCTACTTTTCCCACTGAGGTTGTGAAAAATGTACCAATAACCAAAATAAAACAATAAACTGTAAACAGTGGTATTGACAAAGCACAAAACTACAGACACAGCAAGTTCTGATGGCATTTACCCAGATAAATGATACATACATGCATTCCTCCCACTGAAGCAATGCCGATATCAAACAGGTTCTGGTAAAAGAGGCTGAGACACTGCCTGTCTTTCACATGGTGGTGTTGTGGGGGTTCCTGAAGAAATGTCAGCCAAGCCAACTCCAAGCTGAGGCAATGTGACTGCATCAGCCTTGAAGATTTAATTGCTCTGGTCATTACTAATGTGTAGGGACAAAACCATCAGTTGACTGCATTGTAGTTTTTTAGGACTCCAACCAGCCTTTCTGAGCTTTGCCACTCAGAAGTTTTTTTTGCTTGCTCAAACTAGTCAGACACCAGGTGAACCAATGTGAATTTAAACAATACACAGTGTGAGCCATCTGTTTTGCCTAGGGTGCCCTGGATTAAAGAAGTGATTATTTATAGTCTTGGCTAGTCAACTTTTCAGTTGGCAATCATTATATATTCAGTTTAGTATATTAACATTAGTAGACCAACTGTCGCATTATGCAAAAAGGCATGTTTTTCCTCAGATCACCACCTCCTAAGTAGATGCAACAAAGGCTAAAGAAAAAAAGACTAAAAGCACAGTGACACTCAAGAAACACTTCATAAAACTAGTTAAGTTTCGCAAACCAGGTGTCATTCACAGAAAAAAAGTACGAAATCATTTGCTGGGGTCATAGATCAGGAACCTAAAATGAACAGCAGTGGCAGAAAACTATAGTGGTCAGTAGACTATCATTCTCTAAAAATTCCTATTACTCTTTCTTAAGCAACAGCTCTCTGGAAGTGGATGCTCGGTGAGAAATCATACATTGTTAGAAATTTAATCACACTGATACACAGGAGATTCATCATATTAGCGCCAAAGGATCAAAAAAACTACATTCATCAGCATCTGTTAATTAACCAGGTGGTAAATTCTACCTTCAGGCACTGAACTGTGAATAGTTCTCTTTTCCAGAGGCAGGATAAACTGCATTTTCACCTAAGGAATTATTGTCAAATTTTAGCTGTACTATGTCGCAAAATAAAAATTTAATAGCAATTATTTAATTCCAAAGATATCTAAAGTGGCCTGGCAGCCTTTAATCTTCATCATCTATTTTTGTTATGAATCCAATAAAAGCTATTCTAATGCAAACAATTAAAAAAAAACCAAACTAAAGAGATAGATATTTTGAGATTTTGAATGTCATTACAGAAAATTTCTGCTTGTTTTATGCTGGTTTCTATGACTACATCTTCTCATCATAGGAGTTCCCAAACAAAAAGCTAGAGTAGCAAGGTATCAGTTTGCATGTTTGGAGTGCTGCAGTGGATGGCTACAGCCTCTTTAGAAGGCACAGGCAAAGAAAGAGAGGTGGTGATGCACTGTATGCCAGGAAGTGCATCAGCTGCCTCGAACACAATGTTGTGGTGAGAAGCTTAAATGTTCGTGGGTGAAGATCAGGTGGAAGGCCGATCAAGCAGATATCCTGGTAGGAGGCTGTTATAGACCAGCAGCCAGGATGAAGACAGGGAGGAAACATTCTTCAAACAACTGGGAGAAGTTTCACGATCGCTAGCCCTTGTTCTCGTGGGGGACTTCAAACTACCAGAAGTCTGCTGGAAGTACAATACCACAGAGAGGAAACAATACAGGAAGTTCTTGGAGGGTGTGGAAGTTAACTTCTTAACCCAGCTAGTGAGTGAGCCAGCTAGGGGAGATGCCTGGCTAGATTTGCAGTTCACAAAAAGGGAAGGACTGGTGAGTGATGTGATGGTTGGAGGCTGCCCTGGGCAAAGTGATCATGAAATGATAGAAAACTTGATCTTTGGAGAAGTCAGGAAAAGCCTCAGCAAAACTTATACCTTAGACTTCCGGAGAGCTGCCTTTCGCTTGTTTAGGACGCTGGTTGAGAAAATCCCTTGGGAACCATTACTGAAGGACAAAGGAGTCCAGAAAGAGGGGACACTCTTCAGGAATGAAACCTTCAAGGTGCAGGAGCAGGCAGTCCTCCTGTGCTGAAAATTGAACCAGTGGGGGAGAAACCAGCCTGGCTGAACTGGGAGATATTGCTGGAACTCAGGAAAACAAAAGAGCATCTATCAACTGTGGAAGAAGGGACTGTTACCCCATGAGGAGCTCAAGGATGTTGTTAAGTAAGTTATGTAGAGAGAAAATTAGAAAGGCAAAGGCACAGCTGGAACTGAATGTGGCTACTGCTATAGAAGGTAATAAAAATACTTTTACAAATATATTAGCAATAAAAAGAGGACCAAAGAGAACCTCCATCCTTTACTGGATACTGGGGGAAACCTAGTGACTGAGGACGAGGAAAAGCTGAGGTACCTAATGCCACCTTTGCCTCCATGTTTAATAGTCAAAATAGCTATCCTCATGATGCTGAGTCCTGTGAGGTGGATGTCAGGGATGGGGACCTGATTGAAGTCCCCATAAGTTGCTTATTTCAAGTGCATTCCTTTAAGATAATATTTATTTGAACTTTTTTCCTTAGCTTTTAGCATTTTTATAATCCAAAAATTGCAAGTTTTAAAATATTTCTTCAGAGACTTCTGTATTTCATATATACATTAGACTTTTGTACTTAATACAAGCATCAAGTTGTTGCTTATTTACAGTTTATTTCTGTTTGGAGTGCTGAATTGTGTTTTTTAGTTTTGGTTCTACCACTTATACAAATATTTCTATATAAATTCTGGAGGTGAATGTTTTCCAGTAATAACTACAATCGCAAAATGCATTAGTGCTAATGGTCGGGGCTGTAAAAATGTCAGGGCTATAGCACTAGAAGTTCAATTGCTTCATGTTAGTAATATCAATAAATGTCATACTTACCTACAAGTCTACTTGACAAGCATTGACATTTTCTGTGTGGGGTTTTTTCCTTATCTTGTCAACAATCATTTTACTTCCGTGAACTTTGTTGAACTTCTCTACTGCCTGAATTCCGACAGCACATTAGAAACTTTTGTGATATAGTCGCTCCTGTAGAGAAATTCTGTGATCAAATACATCAAAACATTATGATGTGACAAGGAGTCAGGAAGTTTCTAAAAAGTACCATTTCACATGTCCACTCTAATTGCTTGGGCTTTATGATTTTTTCTTTCCTTTCTGCGTCATCAGAATCCATAGTTTACACTACATAGAAGTAAGACAGATATCTCAAAGAAGCCACCATAACTATTGCAGCTGAGATGTAAAGGTTGAAATAGGCAAGATATGGGGAGAAATGAGCAAGAAACTAAGAATAAAGTGGTTTTACAGGCAGAGAGGAACTTCAGCCTCCCCTGTGAGTTCCTGTATCCCTTCTACAGTCCTGGTGAATCATACATTTCACATCATGCAGCATTTCAAATTCACCTTCACTCTTACACTTACAGCAAAGATATGGACAGCACTATAGCCCTGTACAGATCCATAGTATTCACCCTCCTTCAATCCCATGTCACAGGTTTATCTGGTCAGCATAGTACAGGTGTCTGAGAACACCTGCTGTCTTATTCTCCCTGTTTCACATTAGAACTGCAGTAGGGTTGGGGAAGTAAACAGCTTCAGTGACTGTAAAGTCCATTGTGATTAAAAAGGAATTGATGGATGATGCAGCAGTTCTGTAGAAATTATATCATAATCAGAGGAGTTGTCTGAGCTGATTTTCTTTACCTTCAAATGTGAAGGCACAGACTGGCAACAAGTCATTTTTAAAGCAAGTATGAACACATCAACACATACCATTCAGCATGGGTACACAAAATTTAAGATGCATAATTCCCTCCTTTTTCATACATTGTTTGTTCACAGAGGACATATGCATTAGTTATTCTCCATACAAAAATCCCAAAAACTTGTTTGGAACTTTAAAATACCTCTAAGTGAAAGATGTTATCACATTTTACTGGGATATAATGAGGGAAAAGAATGAGTAAATCCACTAATTCAAGTAATTGCATGCACTGCTTACTGAAAAAGAACTTTAAAATCACCTCTGTGTATTAATATGCCCACATACGACCCCTCACGTGCAATTTAAGAGATTTACAAAACAGTAATTGTATCCACAGGCACACTCAGCAAACATATTTTGCAAAACTGAGTTAATTTGTTTTTTTCTAGACCAAGGTCATTCATCACCTAATGATGTTTTGCATGTAGAACAATTAGTCTTCAGAAAGTGTGGTAGATTGACCTTGGCTGGATCAGGTGCACACCAAGCCACTGTATCATTCCTCTCCCCAGCAGGATGGAAAAAACTAAGATGGAGAAAAAGTAGTGGGTCAAGATAAAGGCAGTTTAATAAAGCAAAATCAAAAGTCACATGCGGAGTCAAGGGAAAGATTTTGTTCTTTAATTCCTGTCAGCAAATGAAATCTCAGGAAATAGAGCTTCAGTATGCTTAGTGGCTGCTCTGGAAAACAAATGTCATAAATAATGAATGCCCCCCACTTCCTCTTCCTTTCTCTTAGCTTTTATTGCTACACAAATCTCATATGGTCTCGAATATCCCTTCGGTCACTTTGGGTCAGCAGTTCTGGCTATGTCAGCTCTCAAGATCTTGCTCACCTCCAGCCTGCTGGTGAGGAGGAAATGCTGGAGAGATAGCCTTGATGCTGTGCAAGCACTGCAAACACAGGGCAAGCACTGGTATGTTACCAACACCACCAACACCTTTCTAGCTACCAATACTAAGCACTAGGAGGGCTGCTATGGGGAAAATTAACTCCACCCCAGCCAGACCCTTTTTTTAGGCCACAACAGTCTATTCTTAACCTCCACCCTTCATCAGAATTCTGTGTTGGCCATATGGGACTATTAAGAGGTGAGTTAATCTTGCTGATTATCCTTTTGCTCTCCAAGTTGATGAATCAGCTCATGGATGGGATCCAGGGAGTCTCGGTTTGTGTGATACTGTGCCATCAGTGCACTGTCCTGGTTGCAATTGGCACCTGCTGTTCTTCAGCTCACAGCAACCCACAGCAAAGGGATCTTCCAAGAAAGAGGGTAGAATAGATAGCTCTTTCATTGTCTGTGTGTCCACAGTGGCTACACCAAAAGCCCAGCAGTGCTTTGTGCCCTTGAAGCACCCTCTCCTGGTGTAAGCACCCTTTCCTGGTGTAGTCTATGCCAAGGATACATGGGACATCAGGGCCAGTCACAATATGGTGTTTTTCCTACTTTTCTCCTGTTAAACTTGGCTCAGCCCCTGATACAAACAATTCTTGGTATCTCTAGTCTGTCCAGAAATCCAGATGGTTTCTGTGCCTTTATACCCTAATGCCACCAGCATACACTGTGCACAGGTGTCTACTAAAGCATTATATTTCTGTAGGTCTGATGTGCCAAGCCATTGAACCCACACAGTTTAGGATATCCAGTCATCCCTTTTCTCCTCCTGGCCAAAGGAAGAGACCCTCTCTTTCTGTTCCTCATTAAAATATTCCCTGTCCAGTGCTTGAAGTGCCAGACCAGAAGTCTGATCACTGGGATCAAGGGAGGTGATCTCAGCAGTTCCATGACTGGGAGATCACTCCCTTCTTGTGTCTGTACAGCAACTACACCGATAGCCTTCTTGGGCAGTATTTTCTTAACAGCTGTCTTCCCTCTCAGTTTGCATATAAAGGCTTCCAGCTTCAAGGTGGGTTCATCATCCCGCTTCCTTATGTCTTCTCCTTGCTCATGCAGGAAGAGTGCACCATGCAGCATGTACCTGGGGCTCCTTTTCCCTCTGGTCAGGCCAGGAGAGGACTGAATTCTTGGGGTGCCCCTGACAGACAAGGTGTTGACCTGTAGGGAGGAAGAGGCACATTAATTTTCTTCAAAGTTTTGAGCCCAGAAGATACTCTCCACAGTTGGCATATTCATTTGCAGGTAGCGCTTCACTGCCAAGCTGTTAGAATATGATGCTGGGGTGTTCTGAGTCACTTTGCTGTATATGGCATATGTGTATAGGACATCCTTTGGATCTTTGGAGACTTTTACATCAGTTGAGATCACAGTAGATGACTTGTAGTGCCATTAGATCTCTCATGTACTGGACGCCTTCATCTATGGTAGTCCTCTTTTGTGGGGAGTTCACAAGATCTTTCTTGAATGTCTATGTTGCCCACGCAGTTGAAAGGAGCCATCTCCAGAGACTGAAAATTACTGCCTCTTTTCCAACGCCTCTCTCCGTTACCTGGTTTCTAGCAATAGATCCCAGTTCTTGGGCTTCTTTACCTTCTGATTGCTGACTATTGGCCCTGTTATCGCAGCATCAGAGCAGCAAGGCAGCAAATCCACTCATCTGTCTGGCAGCTGTAATCTTTCTGCATCTCTCGAGGTCTTGATGCAGTGAGAGTCCAAGTTATTTTCACTTCCTGTCTGAATTCTCTCAATCCTTCTTCCAATATCTTTGTTGAAGAACCAGATTCTTGACCAAACCTTTCCCCTTCTTTCTGCTCTCATACAAATTGATTATGTGAAGCTGCTCTTCTCCTTGTCCACCTGTTTCTTTTTCACTACCAGTGCAATTACTGTAGTCTTTAGGTCCCTATCTCAACCATGTCTTCAGAAGCAGTTTGGGTCCCTCTAGGACAGAATATATTGGGTTTGCATGACAAGGTTTCGGTAGTGGGAGGACTACAGAGGTGGCTTCTGTGAGAAGCAGCTAGAAGCTTCCCCCATGTGTGACAGAGCCAATGCCAACCAGCTCCAAGATGAACCCACTGCTGGCTAAGGACGAGCCCAACAGCAATGGTAGTAGTGCCTCTGGAATAACATATTTAAGAGGGGGGAGGAAAAAAACCTGCATAATTGCACCTGGAGCAAGAAGTGAGGACTGTGAAAGCAACAGCCCCGCAGACACCAAGGTCAGTGCAGAAGGAGGGAGGAGATTCCCCTGCAGCCCATGGTGCAGCCCATGGTGAGGCAGCTGTGACCCTGCAGCCCATGGAGATCCACAGTGGAGCAGATTCCACCTGCAGCCCATGGAGGTCCATGGTGGAGCAGATATCCACACTGCAACCCCACACTGGAGCAGGGGGATGCCCAAAGGAAGCTCTTACCCTGTGGGAAGCCCACGCTAGAGGAGGGTCCTGGCAGGAGCTGTGGCCCTGTGGACAGAGGAGCCCACACTAGAACAAGGGGAGAGTGTGAGGAGTCATCTCCCTGAGGAGGAAGGAGCAGAAGAGACAACGTGTGATGAACTGACTGCAACCCCCATTCCCCTTATTCCTGTGCTGGAGGGGTGGGAGCAGGGGAGAAGTAGAGAAAAGTTAAGCCTAGAAAAAGGGAGGGGTGAGAGGAAAGTGGTTTAAGATTTGGTTTTATTTATTGTTATCCTCCTCTGATTTGGTTGGTAATAAATTAAACTAATTTCCCCAAGTCGAGACTGTTTGGCCTGTCACTGTAATTGCTGAGTGATTTTCCTCTGGTCTTTTGGGACCCATGTCTTCCTGGTTTTATCTTGATCTGTAAGCCTTCTGTTATATTTTTCTCTCCCCTGTCTGGTTGAGGAGGGGAGTGACAGACCAGCTTTAGTGGGCACCTGATCTCCAGCCAAGGAAAGCACAGAAAGAAACAAACATTACATGTTTTTCCATCTATCATTTCTGCTGTTGTTTCTGCTATTCTGTTGCAAGTCAATAAGTATAGTAAAGTATATACAATAGATTAAATAAATTATATCTGTTAGATATGCATCATCAATTGACCTGAATAATACAATGTATACACATTGTGGAAAAATAACACGTGCATTATTATAGCTACACATGGAGCAGCAACTTCAGATATCTTTATGCTTTTCCTCTGAGGTCACTGTTTCCAAGGTAACATATGAGGTGCTGCAAGCACCTTCTGTCTGTAATTCTAAAGGTGAGTGCTTGATGCCTTGTAGAAGATAAACAATTTTCAGACCAGAAGTGACCACCACACTTCTGGCTACTATTTTTGCTCTTAGGTGGGTTTCTGAGAAAATCAATTAAATAAAACCACCTTTAGAAAAATGTCAGAACCATCTTCTGAATGACAGATGCCTCTTACAAAGCTCAGTTATTTAATTTCTTTATGCCAGATGGTTATCAGAAGATAGAACTGAGGAAAAAATGTCAGGGCTCTTACAGAGATCCTGAACACACACTTGTTCTGACACAAGATCTCCATGTTTCCCAAGAACACCTAGGCACCCACTGTTCCTCATTCAGAGCATATGCAGGAATTCATGCTTCTTGAGAGGAAATCCACAAACTAAACCATGTGAATTGCTTGTGAAAAGGGAAAGCAGCATGACACCTGGAACCAAGGACAGTAAAAATTTAATCAATAGCATTTTCTGCAGAATAAATATGCACTGGACCTGTGAGTGGAACATTAAATTATTTATACTATTCATACAAAGTTTAGACTTAAGAAGAAGGTAGCACATTCACAAATAGCCTTTGAAAATGGTTAGCTGAGCCTTCAGCAAAGATGAGAGGTTGAGTTCTATCACACAGAGCAGAGAGAAGAATCCAGATCTTTTCCAACACCTGAACAAACAGGTACTGGAAAAAGAGCTGCCAGCAGAAAGAATAGTTGACATCATTCTTAAAACAAGGTAGAGGTTTCACAGCACTCTGATGAGTCCTTTCTTATCAGATACTGAATCAGTCAGCTGATCGGAGCTAGCCCAGCTAGAGCCGGAGCCGGCACGCTTCAGCGACCACGAGGTTCAGCAGAGATTAAGAAAAGCAGAGGGGACAGCGCAGAGACATCGCGATTCCCGACATCTCCCGATCCCCGAAGCCCCAGCAGCCCTTGCGAGAGAGCGGCTGACGTGACAGGGGGCGTTCCCGCGGTAACGGCGACCGCACCCCTGCCCCTTGCCTTGAAAGAGCCTTTGGGAGGGCAGCGACTGCTGCCCAGCAGGCGCAGGGAGGAATAAGCAGGTCGTGTTGTGGACTCTGTTGCTGGTGTCCCACACTGCTGACCAATATGGTCGCCTCCAGAAGGAGAGCTTGCAGTAAGGAGACTGTAGCAACTCAGACAGACACCCTGCCCCAAACCGTGGCTGTTCAGGTCTCTGGCTGCAGGGAGTGCCAGAGCCTGCTGCTACCGAGGGAGGGAGGCCAGCATTCCACCTGTGTGAGGTGTGAGCAGGTAGAAGATCTGCTTAGATTGGTGGCAGAACTTAAGGAGGAGGTCGAGACGCTGAGGACCATCAGGGAGTGTGAAAGGGAGATCAACTGGTGGAGTAACTCCCTGGCATGCCAGCAGGAACGGTTCCAGGGAGATACCTCCCAAAAGGGGATGGACCCCCTGTCCTCTCAGACAGAGGGAGATGACCCAAGACAGCCCCTGCCCTGTAGCTGTCGCGCAGAGGTAAGGGACGAAAAAGACGATGAGGGCTGGAAGCGAGTTCCAGTTCGGAACCGTGGGCAACCTTCCTCCCTTCCTGTCCTGCTTCCCCAGGTGCCCCTCAGTAATAGGTTTGAGGCCCTGGATCTTGATGGAGAGGTAGGTGAGGATGTGGTGCAAAGCCAGACTTCAAGGTCACATAGGAAAAGGCGGTCAACTTCACACCTCAAGACTGCCTCTGATAAGAAAGAAAGAAAGGTCATTGTCGTAGGCGATTCCCTTCTGAGAGGAACAGAGGGCCCGATATGCAGAGTTGACCCTCATCATAGGGAAGTGTGTAGTCTGCCTGGAGCCCGGATCAGGGATATCACCAGGGCGCTCCCCAGCCTGGTGCACCCAACAGACTACTACCCGCTGCTGGTCTTCCAGACAGGTGGGGGGGAAGCTGCTTCCCGCAGTCTGAGGGGGATGAAGAAAGACTACAGGGCCTTGGGGCGGATGGTGAAAGAGTCTGGGGCTCAAGTGATCTTCTCCTCACTTCTTCCATCTTCCAGTGATGATGTGGGACTGAATGGGAAAATTCAGTCCATAAACAATTGGCTACGAGACTGGTGCTGCAGGCAGGGCTTTGGGTTCTTTGATAACAGCTGGTTTTATAAGGCTCCAGTCCAGATGATGGCACGTGGGAAAGGTTTATCTCACAGAGGAAAAAGGATGCTGGGGCATGAATTAGCAGGGCTCATTTGGAGAGCTTTAAACTAGATTCGAAGGGGGATGGGGTTGTAGCTGGGCTTGCCCCAGTGGGGCAGCACTCTAGAATTGATGAAGACTGGGAGGCCTCCTATAATCCTAGGGTGAAATCGGTGAGCTCAGCTCCCTCCCTGAAATGCCTGTACACCAATGCGTGCAGCATGGGAAATAAGCAGGAGGAGTTGGAGACCTGTGTTAAGTCAGGAGATTATGATCTGGTGGCAATTACAGAGACGTGGTGGGACAGCTCACATGACTGGAATATAGTCATGGAGGGCTATGTCCTTTTCAGGAAAGACAGGCCAGCCAGGCGGGGTGGTGGGGTTGCTCTTTATGTGCGAGAGCAGCTGCAATGTACTGAGCTCTGTCCAGGGACAGGGGACGAGCGAATTGAGAGTCTGTGGGTGAGAATTAAGGGGCAGGCTGGCAGGGGCGATACTGTTGTGGGTGTCTGTTACAGGCCACCAGATCAGGGTGAGGAAGTTGACGAGGCCTTCTACGGGCAGCTGAGAGCGGCCTCACAGTCACAGGCCGTGGTCGTCGTGGGGGATTTTAATTTCCCTGATGTTTGCTGGAAGGACTACTCGGCAACCCAGCCACAGTCCAGGAGGTTCCTCCACTGCATTGATGATAACTTCCTCATGCAAATGGTGGATGAGCCAACCAGGAGAGAAGCGCTGCTGGATCTCATCCTCACTAACAAGGAGGGTCTGGTTGAAGCAGTAAAGGTTGAGGGCTGCCTTGGTTGCAGCGACCACGAGATGGTGGAATTCAGGATCTTGTGTGGTAGGACCAGTACAATAGCAAGTAGAATTGCAACCCTGGACTTTAGCAGGGCAAACTTTGGCCTTTTCAAGCAATTGCTAGGGGAAATATACCATGGGCAAGGCTGCTTGAAGGTAAAGGGGCCCAAGATAGTTGGTTGACATTCAAGAATTGCTTATTCCGAGCTCAAGATCAGAGCATCCCGACACGTAGGAAGTCAAGGAAGAGGGCCAGGAGACCTGCGTGGCTAAATAAGGAACTGCTGGGTATGCTCAAGTGGAAGAGCAGAGTTTACAGGTCATGGAAGGAGGGGCTGGCCACTTGGGAGGAATATAAGGCTGCTGCTAGAGGATGTAGGAAGGCAGCTAGGATGGCTAAGGCCTCCTTAGAATTAAATCTGGCGAGAGGGGTCAAAGACAGCAGAAAGAGCTTTTTCAAATACATGGCAGATAAAACTAACACCAGAGGCAAGGTAGGCCCACTGGTGAACGGGATGGGTGCCCTGGTGACAGAAGATACAGAGATGGTAGAGTTATTGAATGCCTTCTTTGTCTCAGTCTACTCTGCCGGAGGCAGTCCTGAAGAGCCCTGTACTCCTGAGACCTCAGATGAAGTCAGGTCAACGGAGCAGTTTGCCTTAGTTGATGAGGAATGGGTTAGAGACCAGTTGAGCAATCTGGACATCCATAAATCCATGGGTCCAGATGGAATGCACCCGTGGGTGCTGAGGCAACTGGCGGAAGTCATTGCTAGACCACTCTCCATCATCTTTACCAAGTCTTGGGAAACGGGAGAGGTGCCTGAGGACTGGAGGAAAGCAAATGTCACTCCAGTCTTCAGAAATGGCAAGAAGGAGGACCCGGGTAACTATAGACCGGTCAGCCTCACCTCCATCCCTGGGAAAGTGATGGAACACCTTATCTTTGGTGCCATTTCAAGGCATGTCAAGGATAAGAGGGTTATGAGGGGCAGTCAACATGGCTTTACCAAGGGGAAGTCATGCTTCACCAACCTCATAGCCTTTTATGAGGAAATAACGCGGTGGATGGATGATGGCAGAGTGGTGGATGTGGTCTACTTTGACTTCAGCAAAGCATTTGACACAGTCTCCCACAGCATCCTCATAGCTAAATTGAGGAAGTGTGGTCTGGATGATCAGGTAGTGAGGCGGACTGCAAACTGGCTGAAGGACAGAAGCCAGAGAGTTGTAGTCTATGGGGCGGAGTCTAGTTGGAGGCCTGTTATCTAGTGGAGTGCCTCAAGGGTCAGTACTGGGACCAGTATTATTTAATATATTCATCAACGATTTAGATGAGGGAATTGAGTGTACTGTCAGCAAGTTTGCTGATGACACTAAGCTGGGAGGAGTGGCTGACACGCCAGAAGGCTGTGCTGCCATCCAGCGAGACCTGGACAGGCTGGAGAGTTGGGCTGTGAAAAATGGGATGAAATATAACAAGGGAAGTGTAGAGTGTTACATCTGGGCAGGAACAACCTCAGGTTCCAATATAGGTTGGGGAACGATCTGTTAGAGAGTAGTGTAGGGGAGAGGGACCTGGGCGTCCTAGTGGACGGCAGGATGACCATGAGCCAGCACTGTGCCCTTGTGGCCAGGAAGGCCAATGGCATCCTGGGGTGTATTAGAAGGGGGGTGGTCAGTAGGTCTAGAGAGGTCCTCCTTCCCCTCTACTCTGCCCTGGTGAGACCGCATCTGGAATATTGTGTCCAGTTCTGGCCCCTCAGTTCAAGAAGGACAGGGAATTGCTTGAAAGAGTCAAGCACAGAGCCACAAAGATGATTAAGGGAGTGGAGCATCTCCCTTATGAGGAAAGGCTGAGGGAGCTGAGTCTCTTTAGCTTGGAGAAGAGGAGACTGCGGGGGGACCTTATTAGTGTATATAAATACATAAACGGGGAGTGTCACGAGGATGGAGCCAGGCTCTTCTCAATGGCAAACAATGATAGGAAAAGGGGTAAAGGGTACAAACTGGAACACAAGAGGTTCCGCTTAAACTTGAGAAGAAACTTCTTCTCAGTGAGGGTTGCGGAACACTGGAACAGGCTGCCCAGGGGGGTTGTGGAGTCTCCTTCTCTGGAGACATTCAAAACCCACCTGGACACATTCCTGTGTAACCTTATCTAGGTGTTCCTGCTCCGGCAGGGGGATTGGACTAGATGATCTTTTGAGGTCCCTTCCAATCTCTAACATACTGTGATACTGTGATACTGTGATATGGTTGGGAGAGTTTGGTTGGAGAGTTAATAAAATCAAAAGGGCACCAAATTTTGTTGACACCCTTATAATATCATTTACGTAAATGATATTATGAATTGTATTAGATAGTGTATTACTACCCCTGCTTTCTCTAGACTCAAGGATATTTTTCATGGTTTTTAAACCATTTTTGCATCAATTCGTCATTGTTGCAGTTTACACATCTTTTCTATATGTAGTTTTTTGTGTTAAAAGGACTGTTTTTTAATTAGCTGAAGAACAATCATTGACATTTATACTTAGAATAACAAAAAAATACTGCTAAGTCCATGCACTTGAAAAATCTTGGAAGACAGCATTGTTACTGCCAAGGACATACTGAGATGATGGTAAAGAAAAGAGGGAGTAACAACGCATCAGTTAGGAGTTTCTGATCTAACTACCAGCTGTGATTTTGTCAGACATAGGCACATTGGCTATAGAAGCATTAGAGGATCCTGGTGTCAGAAAACATTAAGGAACTCAGCTTCTGAGATTTAAGTTGCATTCTCAAAACACAGACATGTAAACCTCATTGTTCTCTTCAGAAAATATTTCTTTTTTAGCTTTTTAATTTTATTAGCAGTAGAAGGTAATATCTTGGGCATTTAGAGAGTATTTTAGTATCAAGACACTGACAACCTGCAAAGGAAAACCTGTGCCTTAGGTGATATACCTGGCATACGTAAGAACCTGTGCTCTTAGTAATATACCTGGCATTGCTATTTTATCTATCCCTCTTTTTAGGTGGAAGATAGCTGATTTGAAGAATAAACTCTGAATTCTGATGGTTAGTGGGCAAGATCATTATAAGATTCAAGAGTTTCGTGTAAGATCACACAATTTGGAAAGTGAACTGTGGCTTTCCTTTCCTACAAATCTGACAAACCTGTCTATATTGGGAGTCTTCATATATTTCAGACACCTGCACAACTGTGCTCAGAACAGATCCCCCCTGGCAAGAAAAGATGATTTTTACAATAGTGGCATTTAGTCACTATAATTATCTTTTTTTTCTACATTTCTATATTAACATTGCTGATGCTATCTTAATGTTAGTCTCCAAACGTAGAATGTCCTACCATAGTCTTAAAAATTCTCAGCCAAAGTTAACTCCTGAAACAATCCAGTGCAATGAATACTTTGCTGTTTTCTTTTCCTTTCCTTTAAAGTTATAGATGACGTAAATTAACATTTGAAATAAACTATCCATGGGTGTTTCTATTGTGGGAAGTTGTGTGCTCTTCTGCATCCTTCTTGTGCGTCCTTTTCAAAAAAAAGTATCTGTCTTTATAATCTTTGTCTTTTTCAGTTTTACGTTTTGTCTGCATGATACATGTGCTGAAATTTGAATTTCATTAGATGACCAAACCAAGAAAGCATGAAATAAATGGGAGTTAGATGTATACTTAATAAATTGCTCTCAGTTTGCCATTTTTAATGTATATATTTCCAATAATTTTCTTGCAAAATTTATGACTATACTAATAAAAATCAACGCATCTTCACTTTGCTTAAAGACATTTAATGAAAAAATGCCACTTTTCTACTGAGATATTTCTCCAGGCTAATAATAACTAAAAGTACCGGTTTACATTTTATTTTATAAAGCTTGTATTATTGGCACAACATAGAAAAGCACTGTAATGTAATTTTATATGCAACAGTATTTTATCATTTGGCAACCCACTCAGTGTTGTCCACAGCACAAAATGGACATAAACACAACAGTTGCTCCAATTGAGTGTGCTAGGATTTCACCACATGGAACTCCAAAGACACACAGAGACCTCTCTACAGCAAGTAGTTTACATAATCACTAGTATAATGAACAAAGAAAGTACTGACTGCTGTAAAAAGCAAAAGAAAGAATATCATGGAGAGTAAGTGTTATTTAGAAGATCTGTATTTTGGGTACTGATATCAGTATTCCAATATAAGTTTAGTGTGGTGTTGTTTAAGGATAATGTATTGATTACATTACTTCCCTTGACAGAAAGAAAATAGATTTTGCACACATCTGCATCTTGGACAGTTTGACTATTAAAATATTAGAGTTCTGCCATCTGGAAAAGTGGTGGGAACTGAATGTAAGCAGATGACTGTCAAAAGCAGCATATTTTCTGTTACTGAAAAAATGAAAAGCAATTACTGACTCAAAAAATAAACCTGTAAATTTGAATTGACCCACAAGAATTCTTACAGGATCTGCATTTGTAAATGCTGAGCCACATATCAAGATGAAAAAAGCATCAGCCATGCAAAATGAGGGTGTTTACAGCTTTGTATCTTTGTCATTGAAACTGCATTAATGAAAGGCCAAAATATTTCTGTCCATGTGTTTTTAATTCTGAAATAAATAAAATAAAATGTTTGTTCTTTGTTCTTAATTTCATGATATGCAGATCATTAAATTAATGTTCAATTAACATTGAGCATATTTGGAACATGTGTAAAGCTTGCTGAGCAAATCTGTGTCCTGAGGTCATATATTTTAACTTATATAGCTATAATGAAAAAGAAAAAAAAACACCCAAGGATCTTTATGTGTCGCGTAATTGCCACATCACCTTGATAGCACAGTAATACAAAAAAGAACATAAAACGCCTGTTATTATTATTTGGGCATTGCTGATCAGGACAATGTATGTTGTATTTCTGAATACAAATGATTCAGGCAGTCAAAGCTTTTTCCAAAGTAGAGAATCATCTCAGTAGATATGATAGAAGGACTCATTAGGGGCTCTAGACTCTTAAATATTCATCTTTGATGAAAGATAACTATGTAGAAACAAGTTTAGAGTTGGTTACACCTGATTTAGTATGCAAGGGGAAACACATTGAGATTAAATTGCCGTTTTTTTGAAACTACAGAAAAGTAGAATCTCCACTACAGAAAGCAGGGATGTCTTCCTCCCAACTCCACCATTTGGATAATGAAAGATGAATTAAAAAAAGATTGAATTGTTTCCATGTTGTGGTGGGTTGGGCTTGGCTTACAGTCAAGCACTCACACAGCTGCTTACTCGCTGCCCCACAGCTCTTTCTTCTGCTCATTAGTGCATTCTATAAAAATGAAAATATAAATTTCCTACACAGCATTTCATTCATAACAAAGTGCTCACATGTGTTCTGTGCTGGGTCTGCTGCACATTCACTAGTGTCAACTCAGGGCAGTTCCCAGCTGCCTCCAAGAAAGGCCATCCCTGCGGTGTCTGCTACTAAAATTCTGCCATTTGCACCCAATATATATATATATCTTCCTGTGTTTTGTTCTAATCGAAGTATTATTTTTCTGCATGTTATTTATCAGATGCAATATAGCAAAGCAAAATATATACATTTTTTTTTTTCTCAAAGGAGGATAAAAGCAAATTTTAATCTTAAAGTAGTTTTCATAGGAAAATGTAAAGAAGTATTGATCTATCTGCAGTCTTCTTTATTCTAATGATTTTTTACTAAAGCAATAGCAGAAGCGGAGTTGACCTCAAAAATTATGGGTTTCTATTCATATAAACCAATTAAATTAACAATTAGTTGAAGAAAAGATAACTAATTTTTGTTACATTGTATGGAGTTTCAAAACAGACTGGATTATTTTACTCTTTTGAATTATGAACATTATTTTTTTCTAATTTGTACCTAAATCAGTAAATCGTCTTTATTTTATATCTGGCATAATATATGGTAAATATGCAAATAAGTAGCAAATAATGCAATTAAGTAGCAAATAATGCAATTAACTAACTTAAACCTGCAAAATATTTCAATGAATGTTTACTGATTAAATTTTAATACTGTTTAATATTTACAGTTAAATCAGTCTTTAAATGATTTTCCCTGCGCACAGATAAATTATGCATAATTGGTGCTAAAGTAGCAAAAGTTAAAATGCTAATGGTTGCTAATTTCAGCTTACAACGTGCATGTTATAGAGACCAGTGAGCAATTAGAAGCAACATTAGCACTCTAATCTGTTTCGGTCAAGTCTGAAAGTATTTGTGGTAACTTCACCGTAGGATATATTTTTTTCTCAGACTTCCTTTATGTGGAAAGGAAAATAACCTTGCTACAATATGTTCATTGAAGTATGTAAAATATGTAGAGGTAAAATACATAGAGGTAAAATACACACATTTTTTCTTAAATAAAAGATTTAGAATGATGTTTAAAAAAATTAACACACAGTTTTCATAAGAGATAGCTGTGGATTTAGACTATTGAAACACAATCTGTGAGATCACAACCTAAAGCAGTGAAAAAAACCCAGCCAGTAACAAATTATTTATTTCATCTTCTTAGAAATGTGTCACGATTCAAGAACATGGCTTTCAACAACAATGTTGGCAAAGCATCCTACGATTTTGCTATGAAAAGAGCTAATTTTCTCAGTTTTTATTAGTGTCTTACCAAAGGGAGAATCATAGAGCTTGCTTGCCTGTTGTAATTTATCTCAGTTTCAATAACAACACAAAATGACGCAAAGGGACACAAATTGCAGATCATGAAACAAGAGACTGAAGCAAGATGTCAGGCAGCTCTTAAAATGTTTAAGGATTTTAAATGAAACTTCACAATTTTTAATTAATACTGACCTGGAAGTTGCATGAATTGAGAAACATAAGGGAAAAATATTTATTTATTTATTTAACAAGAAACAGAATTCCTAATTCTGAAAAACAAATTTGCATGCCACAGGCAGTCTTTGAATAATACATAACTTGAAAATAAATGTCATGTTATAATAATAGCAAAACCTTCTTGGATTTTTTCCTTTTTTTTTTTTTTTTAATAAGAATACCTCTGGTTTTGTAGAATAATGTCAACACAGGGATGATTTTTTTTCTTATCACAGCTGTGAAGACATTCACACAGAATACCAAAGAAAATCTTAATTTCTAGGAATTTATTTTTGACACTCAATAGGCATCTTCTTAAACTGAAGAGTTTTAGGAGTCAGGAAGAGTTCAAAAACACACCCCTACTTTTCTTTGGTGTCCTGGGTTCAGCAGCAGCAGTCAGTTTTTCTTCTTCTTACTAGCTGGTGCAGTGCTGTGGTTTTGACTTTCGGCCTGGGAATAATACTGATAAAGCTGATGGTTTTGGTTGCTGGTCAGAATGTTTACCCTGACCAAGGACTTTGTGAGTCTCATGCTCTGCCAGGGAGGAGGAGAAGCCGGGAGGAAGCAGAGACAGGACACCTGACCCAAACTAGCCAAAGAGGTATTCCATACCACAGCACGTCATGCCCAGGGTAGAACTGAGAGTACCCGGAAGGGCAAGTCCTCTTCTCGGTCAGGCTCTTTTCCGGCGGGCAGTATCGTATTCTCTTCCCTTGTTATTTCTCTTATCATTATTATTATTGGTGGTAGCAGTAGTGATTTGTGTTATACCTTAGTTACTGGACTGTTTTTATCTCAACCTGTGGGAGTTACATTCTTTCAGTTCTCCTCCCCATCCCTCGGGGGTGGGGGGTAGTAGAAACTACGTGGTTCTAATTTACGGCCTGGGCTTAAACCACGACATTTGGGCACTATTCAACTTAGTTTGTTCCCTGCCTGGCTATTCTATACTGATAGATGATGACTTCTTGGTAGCTTATTAAACTCAGCAAGTGCTGGAATGGAAGGAGTACCCATGGAAACAATATTAAAATATGATCCCCATCTCCCCTTGACTCCTAGTAAAAATAAATAAATAAATACATGCATACATAGCCCAAACTATACAAAATTCTACATAACAATATTTCGTGGCTGTGTAAGTCTCCAACAAAATCTGAACTACTTCAAATGTCACAATGAGGTGGTATTTTTGGACAAAGCTACATCACTTGTGGTCTTCTCTATACTTCTCTTCAGCAAATAATGCCTACTACCACACCATAGTCAGAGAACAGAATGTGAAAGAAAAGGTAAAAGAAAATCTTCCTCAAAGCCAAACAGATGATATTTCAATTAATCAATCAACTCTCTCTTCTGTACCAAGTCATGTGAATGCTGAGGTATAGGTACAATGAATAAGCAAAAAAAAAAAAAAACACAACAAACCCAAAAAACCCCACTAAAATAATTAAAAAGAAAAAAATCACATGCAAACTAATTTTCTTAAAACAAAGAAGAATGGATTAGCATTTCTAAAGGACTATGACACACAAGAAGAAATTAATGATATCAAAGGGAATTTAATATAGATAGATATTCTGCATTACAACTAACACATTTCATTAAATCAGAAATCTGAGGGCTTGACAAATTGTGAGACATCAAAACAGACACTAAAGCTTTTATTGCCAATCAAGCAATCAAAAAATGAGGGGGATTTAGATTAGATATTAGGAAAAAATTCTTCCCTGTGAGGGTGGTGAGATATTGGCAAAGGTTACCCAGAGAAGCTGTGGCTGCCCCATCCCTGGCAGTGTTCAAGGCCAGATTGGACGAGACTTTGAGCAACCTGGTCTAGTGGCAGGTGTCCCTGCCCGTGGCAGGGTGTTGGAACTGAGTGATAGAATCACAGAATCATAGAATAGTTAGGGCTGGAAACAGCCTTAAGATCATCTGGTTCCAATCCCCTGCCATAGGCAGGGATACCTCCCACTAAACCATGCCACCCAAGGCTCTGTCCAACCTGGCCTTGAACACTGCCAGGGATGGAACATTCACTACTTCCCTGGGCAACCCATTCCAGTGCCTCATCACTCTTACAGTAAGGAACTTCTTCCTTATATCCAATGTAAACTTCCCTTGTTTAAGTTTTAACCCATTACCTCTTGTCCTATTGCTGCAGCCCCTAATGAAGAGTCCCTCCCCAGCATTCTTATAAGCCCCCTTGATCTTCAAGGTCCCTTCAAACTCAAAACCATTCTGTGATTCTAAAGTATTTAAAATTAATCCAATAGTTTTCTTTATGTATTCATTTTTAAAGTTCACATAATCATTTTCTGACAATTTCCCAAACTATTCTTTTGTCTTCTTAACAGAAAGTCAATGAAATGTTAATATTCTATCTAGATGGGGAACTGCGACACAGTGGGATTAACTGCCCAGAAATATTTAAACCATCATACTTAATCTCGTTGCCCAGGCAGATCCTTTAAAGACACAGTCTAGTATCTAGATCCGTGCATTTTCAATACACCAACCATAACCTCAGTATTGCATTCTCTGATCATTGCTGTAACAAACAACAACAACAAATTAGCAAATAGCCCTATTCCTTCAGTCTTCAAAGCTACCTGGAATGACAGATTTCTCCTTGTAATACCAAAGCACTATAATTAGCTAAATTCAACTCACTGGAATTTCTAGAATAATCTTATTTAAATAATAATGCAAGGTAAGAGAGGTTTAGATGAAGTTTCCTTTACTGTTGTTATTTCCTGAATTCCCTTCTTGGGAAGAATAGAGAAGCTGAAGTCTACCACATCTTTTTACCTAGGTTACAAAGTGTGACATGATAAAGTCTCTAACACATCAGACACATTTTGAAAGGCAGCAGTTACTAAAGAGGAATGGCTCCTAGTTCTTGAGTGTTCCAGAGCAAGACAACTCAGATATACTTCTCAGATGAAAACAAAAATCACAGCACTTAATAAACAGATTTCCCTGACTATGCAAGGCAATATTTTTATTCTCAAAAGAAATTAATTTCTGACAATATGATATATATTATATCAGTCAGACTGTGCCACTTATGTTACTTATATATCCATAGTTTTCCTTTGCTGGTTTTTTTTAATTCTATAAAAATGAAAATTTTTATATTTTCATAGAAGAAAAAGCTTCCTGAAGCACAGCGTTTCATCCACAGCAACACTTGCTGTTCTGTCAGTGACTCACCAGCCAGACTGCAGAAAGACATTAATTTTCTAATTTTATAAATTTGACCCTCCTGCCTTCTCACTCAATTCATAATTATCTGAGTTCCTGTTCACACATAAAAATGCATGCAGAGAAAAAACAAGCAAATAGCTATGGATTGTACTAGTAATTATTGTATAGATATTGCTTCCTTATGAGGCAGATAAATAAGTGTGCTTTAGTCCTCACCACACATGACATTAGCAGAAGGAACATCTAACTACTGCCTAACAACCTGACATTTCAGGTCCCTATATAGACATCAGTTGAATTCAGTTTATCTTCTTACTGATATTACAAATGGTATCTGCAAATCATAGAATCATAGAATAGTTAGGGTTGGAAAGGACCTTAAGATCATCTAGTTCCAAACCCCCTGCCATGGGCAGGGACACCCCACACTAAACCATGCCACCCAAGGCCTCATCCAACCTGGCCTTGAACACCACCAAGGATGGAGCATTCACAACCTCCCTGGGCAACCCATTCCAGTGCTTCACCACCTTCTCAGTAAAGAATTTTTCCTTATATCCAATCTAAACTTCCTCTGTTTAAGTTTGAACCCGTTACCCCTTGTTCTGTCACTACAGTCCCTGATGAATAGTTCCTTATGTTTCATGTGAGAGACACTGTAAATAAAAAGCTAAAGGAATTTTTGTGGGAACATAATCTGAGTAGGAAAACATCACCAAAAATGAGAGACTTGAATTATACACACCTCATTCTAACTAGCTAGAACTAACTTAGTAAGCTTTTTAAACATGGTCAAGTGTTTTAAATGGATCTAACATTGACTGAAAATAATTTTCAAAATCTAGGATTCTAAAAGAGGATTTGCATAGAAAGATATTATATTAGGATCTATTATTGTCACATTCAATGTCACCTGGCCAAAACAATATACTTAACTTTTATACAATTAGTTCTATTCACTGGAAGTCTTGGCAAGTCTCGTTTTAGAAATTTCTGTTACTTTATAAGTAATAAAAAAAAAAACTTTTTTATTTTTCATATTTTGAAATGAAACAAATTAGTACTTTCTGTACTTCTTGGTAAAGCTTTAACATCATGGCTGCATATAGTAAGTTTTCCTAGTGACTAATAGTGATTAATCAATAGCAAACATTAGTCATCTACTACTTTAAAAACTTAAAAATAAGTAAAAACTAATTACAATTGTCAAATCATTGGAAAAATACACCTTAACATCTATTTTTAAGATGTTTAAGGCAGTGAAAATTAATATAAGTAGATTTATATAAATGCTTAATCTGAATAGTAAAAATATGAACTAAGTGGTGACACAAAACTAAAGGCTATATATTAAATGCAAGGCAGTGTATTTTTAAATTTAGAGATTTAAATTACTGGACTAGATTATATGCCATTTTACATTTAAGTACTTACACAAGAGGCAGCTGTATTACTATTTATCTAAATCTTGTTATTTAAATCCACTGAATCTCATTTGTGTACTAAATACTCATGGGACTGAAGAAAAAAATAAAAAGCTAAATTATCTATTGATATTTTTTGCATACCCCCAGTGAACTTCTCTTGTGGGATCTGCTAATAAAAATATGATTAATCTGAAGCAGGAGTCTGCACTTTGTGCCATGGATTTCCCTTACTGTCAGGATATACAGTGACCTAAGATTAATTTACAAATTAATTTACATACAGATGCTAGAACTCACCATATACTGTCTGAAGAACTGAAAAGTAGAACAGAGAAGAATGGCTAAATCTTTAGAAAATTGTCTCCATCTGAAAGTTACCTCTGAAATCATTCTCTCTTGTTCATTATTCTGATATTATCTGTTTTCTTTTTTCACTTATTAATAATGTATTACTTATTACTGCCACTCAAACAGCTGAAAGCAGAAGAGATTGCAAAAGACATACAGCTACTTAAATGCAGTGTGGGATGGAGGATTACATGCAATACTGCATTGAATGAAGTCTGTTTTCTAATTTAGGACACAAAAAGTGTTCTAAAGTATATGATTTCTCACATATGCTAGTTACAGTAGTGCAGTGCTGCAGCCTCTGACCTACTGCGCCTTGTTGCATTCATCTTCAGCTTCAAAGCTGAACTGGGGTCATCTCTTCCCAATTTGAACTCTACATGACATTAATACTTCTGTCTCAGCAACCAGTCTACCAGTAATGCTTACTTACAGTCGCTAAGCAGTGATGTTTATTATACAACACTCTCTCTTCTGCTGTCATCCATATGACCCTCTTTGTGTTTCTGTAAAACAATCAGTCAACTGCATCCTTAGGGTCAGCAAACACTTGCTTACTGGGCTGACCTGCCTACAGACTATAGCACCCACATCTTCATAACACCTATCCATCCATTTAATCTTCAAGAGATAGGGGATGGGAAGGGCAGGTTGTCTTGACATAGCAAGCTTTTCAGTCCTGGGGGGAAGGAAGGTTGCCAGGTTGGCCTCTGTGAGTAGAGACTAGGGACTGCCCATGGTTTGGACAAGCCCAGTTTCAGCTGGCTCCAAAATGGACTCTATACTGGCTGAACACAAGCCCATCAGTGACTCTGGTAGTGCCTTTGTGATAACGTGTGTAAGAAAGGGTAAAAATGCTGTACAGAGGCTGAAAGAGAGAAGTGGGAAAAAACGTGAGAGAAACAGTCCTGCAGACACCAAGGTCATGATAAAGGAAGGGGAGAAGGGGGAGCAGAGATTCCACTGCACCACCTTGAAAAAACCATGGTGAAGCCCATGAAGGGCCACACTGAAGCAGATATCCACGCTGCAGCCCATGGAGGAAATTCAGATCTCAGTATATTCTGTGAGACTATAATCTCATGCAGCTACCTTTCTGAAATGACTTCTACAGTAATGAAGATTTCCGGGCAGCATCAGATAATTTAACTGGCTTGAGAATTCTGTGCTAGCATTTCCCTCTATTACATCTTGCTGGATGGAAGCATTACTGTGTATTTCTACAAAACTTAACCAAAGTTTTGAAGGATTTCAAATACCGATCCAAATTCAAACTTCTAGTCTCATAAGGCAGAGAGATCTGCTTGATGTGACAGTTTCTAAAAGATCAGGTACATGAGGAAAGCCCTTTTCTCCAGTAAAATGGCAATGTACAAGAAGAGAGTAAAAAACTTTCAGCCAAAGAGGAAGTATATTTTGACAGACTGCCACAGAAATCAAAGGTAAAGGGAAACCTTCTATGATGGTACCCTTCACACACCATTCACATGTAACACAAAACAACACTTCTTAGTGCTTTTGAATTATTCAGGTTAAAAATGCTCTGACAAAACTTTTGATGGTTAAAATAATATATTGTGCTGAAGATATATGTATATAATATAAAATAATATAATGTACTGAAGGTAAGTATTTCAATGACCTTTTAGGGAAATACAAGGAACTTTCTTAAACCCCTACCTTGTTACCTACTGGCTTATATATCTATAGCAGGCTCTTTGTGGAAATTTCTTCAGTGCATGGATCTGCTTCAATTACTGTTTTGGTAGCTTGTGTGTTTAGTATCACCACATAAAGATTCACAGGAAGTCTGTATTTATCCCACTGCTTAAAGTCTGACTCACAAAACAGAAGTCTTTTGCATTCCCAGTTCCATATCGCTCTCTTTGGATGATTAATAATTTAGAATTAACAAGAAGCATATCTCACTATAGTCTCTAAATTAGAGTTTCGACATTGCAAGTCATTACGTTTTGTGTTCGTTTTTTGTTTTTGTTTTGTTTTTTATTTGTTTTGTCTTTAACATCATTTGACATTCTACAGAAATCTTAAAAAATGTTCTAAAAGAAAGGTAAGGAAACTTACATTCTTTTCTGAAATACAATAATTCCCACCCTCTTTTTTCTTCTTTCTTATGAGACAGAAGTTATAAATTTTGGTTATCTGTATTTTCATGCTCATGTTAATAAATTATATCAATTGCCAACATTGTAGTTTGCTGTTTAGAAAAAAATATTACTACTCAGTAGAAATTTCCAGTGAATGCTTATAATTACAAGTACTCTCTATGAGACATGCAGCCCTCTTCATAACTTTTTTTAGTGGAAAAATACTGCTTGAACTGCTATAGTTAGACTGAATGTAAACATATTTTCCTGCAGTTTACACCCTTTATTGTTCTTTTGGATTACTTGTCTACTGTGTTGTTTACATCATGTTATATGCTCATATTCAGAGCATTGACAAGGGCCACAAGTAACTTCAGAGCAGGAGGCGATAAGCTGCCAGCAAGATTCATGCCAGAAACAATGAGCTTAAACATTTGAAGGAAGTCCACATCTTGGTAAAATCTCTGAAGGACCACTCTTGGCAGTATATACCTGTCGTGGTTTAAGCCATTCGGCAAGTCAGCCATGCAGTTTCTACTACCCCCTCACTCCCTGGAGGGACGGAGAGGAGAATTGAAAGAATGTAACTCCCACGGGTTGAGATAAGAACAGTCCAATAACTACGGTATAACACAAATCACTACTGCTACCACCAATAGTAATAATGATAAGAGAAATAACAAGGGGAGTGAATACGATACCACCCGCCGAATGAGCTTGACTGAGCAGAACGTGCCCTTCCGGGTAACTCCCAGTTACATCCCCGGGCATGACGTGCTGTGGTATGGAATACCTCTTTGGCTAGATTGAGTCAGGTGTCCTGTCCCTGCTTCTTCCCAGCTTCACCTCCTCCCTGGCAGAGCATGAGACTCGCAAAGTCCTTGGTCAGGGTAAACATTCTGACCAGCAACTGAAAACATCGGTTTTATCAGTACTGTCCCCAGGCTGAAAGTCAAAAACACAGTGCTGCACCAGCTACTAAGAAGGAGAAAAAGTGACTGCTGCTGCTGAATCCAGGACGATACCAAAAGAATTTGTATCTACTTTAAAATCTGAGCAAAACAAAATGGTTTGTTTCTTATTTTCTATACACCAAACATTAAGCCAATAATTACTCATGTCACTTGCTTCTCTTGTACATTTTGAGAGCCTAAACCAATAAAAGTGCCAAATGGCCCACATACTAAATGTATAAAAATATTTTGGCACTTCCTTCTAAAGGAAAAATGCTATGGATGGAATTTGTTTTGGTTCTGAAGTTATTAAGTTCTAAACCAAAGAAATTTGAAACTGCAAACATGTAGTTACCATCTTGTTTCAACATTTTGAAAATTTGTTTTATGTTGACCAGTCTCTAATATTCTCCAAAACCTGTTTTGTTTCTTTCCTGTAGTGGTTCTTGTAAGGTTTGATGGAGGAAGAACCTATGCTGTAATATCTCTCCCTGTCAGGAGTGCTCACATTCTTGCTTCCCTTTCTTTAAAGAGGTTGTCTCAGCCTGGAGTGGATGCTGACAGCTGACATCTCAGAAGCCAGGCAAGGCTGAGCCTCCGCTGTGCCCTCATTGTATTGGTATCAAACGTTAGCATATGTCTCTTCACAGCGATTGCGGTGAGGTGGCATTTACTGATTTCAGCAGTGTTCTGGGATGGTAACTACTTAAGTTTTTTATGAAATTTTCAAAAATAGAAAAACATGAAACAGTTTCATAAAAGACTCTTATTTGGCTGCTCATAAACTTTAAAGCAAATTGTGTAGTGTTCCTTCTGTGCTGTTACTGGTATCACCATTCCTATATATTAAGTCTTTTGTAATTTATCTTAATTTCAAGAAATAGTGTGAATGCCAGTCTCTTGTCAGCTCCTGTTGCCCATCCTACTTGCAATCCACAGCATGCTGTTCTGGTAAAACAGGGTTAGCTCTCCTGGATATGAAAATATTTTCTTATAGTCTGTCAAATGAAACTATTACTCTAGATCATTAGCACAGATAAAACAGGTTCAGCCTCACGTGTAAAACCAAAATATGAACGCAAAAATATTTTTTAATTTATTCTCAGTACTAGTGGGACGTTTTTTGCCTAGAGATGACTGATATAGAACTATTGTCATAGGCACATAATTATACATGAAGCAATGCAGTAGATATAATGTATATTTTTTATTACTATCTTACACAGAGTTACAGTCAAAAAAGTAATTTCACCAACTTCTTGTATGACCAACTGTCTAATCTCCTTTTTTTTATTTGGGAAATGCTAGCACTCCCTTCAATTTACAGTCTATTAGGAAAAGATACATGCGTCCATAAGGAAATGACAATAACATACTGAAAGCTTATTAATTGCATTAAGTTCTTTGTTGCAGTGTCAATGGCTTATGACAGTGGTAGACAAATCTCTAATAATTGAAAGGGAAATTCTAATTGTAACTGCTCAGCAGTGGTAACTGGTAACTGAGGAATTATCTGACATGGAGGGAGGGCAAGAAGGCCCGACTACAAGAAGGAGTTAAACTGGCTGGAGCAGGAATATCAAATATAGGTCACTCCTTGCAATAGGGTGGTTTCCCTTCAAGATAAGAAAAAGCCTCAGCATTGTCTTGTGCCAAACTGAAACCAAAGTGCCCAAAGGACACTTTGCAGTGTACAGCAGAGCTGGGCTGTGGTTCAGATCCAGGGCTGGGCTGAGGTGCTCTATGCAGCTGCTCCTGTCCAAATCTAATCCAATTTGGTTAAGGGTTTGTAGATTTTTAAGACAAAAGTTGTTGATTTCCAAATTCTGAAGAAAACAGAAAAAAATGAAGTAGAAACAAATTATTTGCAGAGTTTTATTCTTGTGACACTTTAATATATATTAAAGAATTAAAATATTGAAGAATATAGAAAAAAGGACTAGGGGAGAACTTTTCCTAGCTGTTCTCTGCAATGTAACTCTGGTGAAGCTGACACCATTCACGAAGCATTTTGATTAAAGAAACATTTGTTAGAAATCCATCCACTGAGATTTATTTGCCAGGACAAGCTGAAAAGTTATGGACATATATATCCTCTCAGGTTTGTGTAACGGTTAATCAACAAAATTAATGTATGAAAATCAGACTGGTTTAGAGGCTCCTAAGTCTCAGGATTTTGGCAACTAATTTTAGGATTCCCCACTGGCAATGTTTATTTCTATAACAGTCTTGAAGAATCCTAAATCAGAATTGGTGTGTTCTGTAGTTTCATCAGAAAATCACCATTTTAATAACTCAGACAGTGCAATATCAGCATTATGATACTGAGGTTTTGCCATTTCAGCTGAAGAATGCTGTCTGATTCGAAGTTTACAGTCTGAATTAGCAGGATAATTTAAAAAAGGGCTTGAACCAGTGCTGTGTTTGGTTAGTGACATAACATTTGAGATTTTCAACAAAATGGAAGGCTAAAATATACCTTATGAATACAAGGAAGACAATGAAGTACTAAACCAGGTTTTCCAAAAAGGCTGTGGAACTTCTGTCTTTGGAGGGCTTTTTAGATTCAGCTAGAAAAAGCCATAAATTATCTACTGGCAATAGCTTTGTTTCAAGTTGGAGGTGGGACAAGGTGACCTCCAGAAGTACCTTCCAAGAAGGACTTTTATGGTTCTATGGAAAAAACATCAGGGTTTTACTGAGAAATATATACGGGTTGCAAACCTTAGTAGAAGAGAACACACTGGGAAAGCACCGAGATGACATAAAAAAATATGCTAATATTGAAACACTCTGCAAATAGAACATATTAGGCTGATTTATTTTAAAACTCAGTAATTGTAGGCCATTTGTCATGTAAGCAAGCAAGTGGAGAATAAGCTTAATGCATTTCAAATGCAGCAGAATTTCTAAAGCTCATCACAGTATATTCATAAAGATTGCTTCCAGTTAAACATAGTAGATGCTCAAGGACTATTACAATGTGGTCTCATATATGAATAATTAGTTGCATCCACTCATGTGCTCCAACAAACTCAATACTTTTCTGTAAGTAAAAATAGTAAGTGGGTGCTTTATATACAGATACACTCTGCTAATACATATTCATAATAAAAAATTAATTAATATTCAACAAGGTACTGCTGAAAGTCCTCTAAAATGAAATAATTTCAATGATTTGTCACTCAAATTCAAAAAGTACAAATGAGGCATCCTGGAAGTCAATGGCAAAATTTTCCATCAATAATTCAGCAGGGCCAGGATGATCTTCAATAATCATCCCTTATTATAGGAATCAAATAATATACTGGGTTCCTACAGACTTCCAGGAAATACATTTCCTTCACAGGCATCTTAAATAACACCCTCAAGTGATTTCCCTTTGCTCTTGAAGTCTTGTACTGGTTTTGGCTGGAATTTAGTTAAATTTATTCATAGTAGCTCATATTATTCTATGTTTTTGATTTCTGCTGAAAATAGTATTGATAAAATAGGGATATTTTTGTTACTGCTGAGCAGTGCTTACCCAGAGCCAAGGCCTTTTGTGCCTCTCACCTACCCCACAAATGAGCAGGCTGGAGGTGCACAAGAAGCTGGTAGGGGACACAGCCAGGACAGCTGATCCCAACTGACCCAAGGGATATCCCATACACTGTGCACAACAATAAGAGCTGGGGAAGAAAGAGGAAGGGAGTAGATTTGGAGTTATAATGTTTGTCTTCGGGAGCCACCATTACTTGTGATGGAGCGCTGTTTTCCTAGAGATGGCTGAACACCTGCCTGCCAATGGGAAGTGGTGAATGAATTCATTATTTTACTTCACTTCCATGCTTAGCTTTTTCTTTCCCTGTTAAACTGTCTTTATTTCAACCCTAACTTTTCTCATGTTTACCCTACAAATTATCTCCCCTGCCCTCCTTGGGCGAGTGAGTGAGCAGCTCTGTGGGTCTCAGCTGCCGGCTGGGATTAAACCACAGTAAGTCTGATCTGGAAAGACCTTTTGGAAAAACAGGCAATGGAACCTAAAAATCCTGTAAAGATCACAAGTCAGATGGGAAAAAGCAGCCTATTCTGCTTCTCTGAAATTGTCATCTCTGCCCAAATTTGTGCTAACATAGCAATGGGTGACTTTCAGAGGATGTAATTTGTGATCTACTAAAATGTTACTACAACAGAAAATTTTTTGAGTTTTATTATGACTTTGAATAATATTTAATGTCTCCATTTTAAGTGAGTCATCTTGGAAAACATAAAGGTATAAAATATATTATCAGTTTTGTTGACAAAGAGAACGTAAAGTATTCAGGTAAGGACAAAAACAAATTTTGAGTGTCCCTACCGGCTTGTGAATATGTGTCACGACAGTTTTTAATTATATGCTGTTTCTACTAAGGACCTCTGCCATCCTTTAGGAAACTTTAGAATAACTGCCTGAAATTGACAGATTTAAAAAAACACACCATTATATTATTCCATTATCATATAATTTTTAGGGTTGGAAAGGACTTTAAGATCATCTAGTTCCAACCTCCCTGCCATGGGCATTGTCATTGCTTCAGACCTTCAAATTCTTTGTTGCTTCACAAATCTGACTGCTTTGGCCAACTGTGGAATTCTGTAAAATTCATCCATGGATACATTTTAAATAAATTTGGGATAATAGCATACGCTTAGGCAGTAAATAGTCATACAGACAGTAGCTCTGCAGATACTGAAAATTATAATAACTTCAGGTCTGCACTAGTTTCTGGAATTATTATCTCTCTAGTATAATAGCAGGTTCAGCTGCTTATCAATAATATTCACTTCCTTGCCTGCATACTAAAATTTCATTCACATTTCTGTATTTCTAAAGCAGTAATTCTCTGAAATGCAGGTTAGCAACGCCTTCTTTAAAGTCAGCAAACTGTACCTAAACAACAGTCTGGGAAGTTGTCTGCTAAGAACTCTAAGCAGAATGAACACGACATCCATAATTATTCTGAAAATGCCTTTTATATTTTCTTCTAAATTTTAAGATATAATATCTACTTCGGTAAAAAAATAATCTGCTGTCTTCAGCTCCTGACTCAGCATGTCTCTGAAGGTAATTACACAAGGTTTGCAAAAATTAGTAAAATGCTGCCAATTTATTTGAAAAAAGCTTTCATTTTTTCTTTCTTTTCATTGTTTTATGAGCTATATTCATCCAAATTCAGTGTTAGAAAGCTAAAGTAATGTCCTTTTCCAGTTTAAATGAATAGTACTTTTATTATAATAGACACTTTCTTTTTTATTTCAATTAATTTATTTTATGTAAATGAAAAAACCCAAGCTATTGTTAGTTACGTGAGTGAAAGGAGACATAATTTAAGTTTATAGAGGGACTCTTTGCACTTCGAGCAATACTGTGCTATTATAAAGAGAAAAAAATAAATTCTGAAATTTATAAGATAGCAGGAGTTGCTTTAGAAATTATTGTCAACTGAAAAAAGAAATTCAGAAAGTTCCATAGAGTATACACAGATTTATACTATAATATTGCAATGGATGTGAACCTAACTGAGGTTCTCATGACTGAGAGACATAACAAAGCATGTTTTTGCCAAAATTTATTTGGTAAAGTATATATGTTTATGTTCATCATGACTTTGTAAGAAAGAGACAGGAAAACATAGGTGTGCAGCTGTTCTATGACCTTCATACTTGGCCGCACTGAGGCGCCCGGCCAACACTCCCAGAGTGGACAGCAAAGATCATGAGAAACTGTGTGGCCCCGCAAGTAAACAAATACAGATCTGGCATAAAGCCAGTTGTTTTCTAAGGACACAAATGCAAGACCCTCTTGTAGCCAGATCGGAAGCCTCACCTATGAGTGGAAGCACCACGAAGGAGTTTTCCCAGTTGTCTGAGACTCTTGGCATTGGCTGACAGGGCTTCCCAGCTGGAAGTGTAGGCCTCGGTCATGATTCAGTGATGATGTTTTTCTTCTTAATCTCTGTTCTCTCTATGCAGTAATGATTTGATGCATTGCTAATTTTCCTCTGTACTTTACTTATATATATATATGATTTGATCTATTGTACTTACTTACTGTATAGAGAGATATTTATACCTGATTTTCGTTAGTGTGTTTGTTTGCTTTAGGGTTCTTATTTGTTTAGCGTGCTTGTTTAATAAACTGTGCATGTTATACAGCTAACATGTGGGCAATTTGTTGTTCACCCTGCCTGTCAGCAGAACAAATATCCCTATAGTTCTTACATTAGCAAAGGACTAGAGCAAACCTTTGCTGAAGCAGGTCCCTTTACTTTGTTTGCAGACAGTTTTCTGTCTAAAGGAAATGGGGGAATAACATAAATTTAATGAGATAACATGATATATATTAAAATCAAACAATGCAACACATTTTGCTTGGTTCAGATACATTACTGGATGTCATTGTAATACTCAGTTAATCCTCTGTTCCTATATGTGCCCAAAGCTAGACCAAAAGATTAAATTCTTAATTCTTGAAATTGAAGCTTTAACGAAAATGTTCCATGCTTTATGTTAAATTGTAATAGTCATAGCATTGTTCTAGTCTGAACTTACCTATTGTGTTTCTTTGAAAAAGGGTCCCTTGTGACACAAGAATGAGGCAAGATTGTAGAAAAGTGCATGACTTGGGAAAACCTTTGGTTTTGTGTTTGTTCCACTGCATCCAGGGAATACAAACTAAGATTCCTTTGGAATTTTATTTTCTGCAAATAGTAGCTTTACTTATGCACTCTCAAATAATTGCTGAATTTATGAAAATAGGAGGATTATCTCTGTTCAAAATGTTTCAAATTAAGCAATTCTCTCCTTTTTTTTTTTTTTTTGTAGTTTGGAAGAGTAGCTGGAGATAAAACAAATCTTTGAACTTCCCAGAGTTTGGACTGTATTGATAAAGTCCTATAATACATGAATTAATCCTTTACACAAATAGGATTTAACACAGTTTTAACCCATATTTTTACTTTTTCATTACAAATCAATTGCATGGACAAGTTTCTGTCATGTTAAAAAACGTTTATATACTAATTCAGATAGTTAAATTCCACCTTTTAAACCTACATTACATTGTGAATGCAACATAACAGGATGCATGTAAAGATGGGGATTTCAAAACACTGAGGACATACGAATTGAATTAAAGATTCAGTTCCTTTAAAAAGCCCCTGAAAGGGAAAAAAATGTTCAGACATACACACAAAATGCCTTAAAAGATAGTTGTCATTTGTGAGAATAAACAAATACTTACAGGTGAAATAACTACAGTAAAGTTGCCAAAACTGTTAAGTGGGTTCTAACATAATTTACATCTATCCCACAAAAAACAAGTCTATCAGGGTTTGTGCGTATGATCACATATCTGCATTTGAATGTATTGCAAAGCACTCAACAATGAATATGTATTTGAGAAATCATGGAAAAAAATCTGAGTAGTTGACGAAATTAGAATGCAATTGCAAGTAAATGCATTGACTGACTGAAGTATTTTAAGCAATCTGTATCTTATTTTATCTTACTCTGCTTAAAATATTTCAAACTTGCAGAAGAAAGCACAAGCCATTGGGGAAAATGGTAGATCAGCTAGTCTCATGCAAATGCTAAAATTCACAATAATACCAGTTTCCAGCTGGGGAGCTTAAATGGAGTCATTACCCAGGAAGAATAGGGAGCATAAGAATTGTGACATCTGGGAGGAGAATTCTAAAAGGTATTGGCTCAAGATGCATCACCACTAAAAAAGTTAAAAGTTTAGTTGCCACTAAGCTAAATAACCTTGTTGGTTTGGGGTTTTTTTGTTTGTTTTTTTTTTTTTTTTTTTGTGTGTGTGTTTAAAAAGTGTTCAATGAAGAAATTCCAAATGAGGTGGCTGTAGTAGATGTCCTGAAATACCAGAAATTGACAGAAGTCATAAGGGGTTATTCCTTTTATCTAGCCATGAAATTGCTTGAAATCTAGTTCATGCATCATCAGGGAGAAACTAGGCTTGTTGGTCTTTCACCTTGCCTGAAATTTTCAAGTATAAGTTAAAAAGATTGTTTAGGAGGATTAAACTGCTTGCAAGGTTACAAACTGCTGCATGTCAAAACATAAGGTAACAGTAAAAGCATATCTCATTCTCAGCCCCCTTCCTCCTTCAGTTGTGTCATGCCTATGTCTGAGATAAAAAAATATCTCAGACTATTGGTTTCTACTGCAATAGCAGTGACACCTTTAACCTGAACACCTATCTGACCATCCAATCCTGAATGTGAAAGCTATACCAAGGGAGGGCTTGGAACAGAGGTAGAAAGAAGAAATTCAGGATCTAATGCACGTTGCCTGATGCATCTGGGCTCTTTCACCACAATAATCAGCAAAAATATCAGTAAGTTCATGTATTCTTTACTCTTTTATAATTCTGTAGATAAAAGAAACCAAAGATTTCTCAAAATAATTTGAATTTTATCAGTGTGCATCATACAAAAGTACTAACTGCTGCACAGATTTTTTGTTTTCTACTTTTCAAATTAAATCAGTAAAATGATATTCTGCATAATTTTAAAATCCAATGAAACACTGGCTGCTAAGTCACACTGATGCTTTTAGCCCTTGAGCTATTAAATGCTTGTTTGCATGTACATAGCAATTAATTATACCTATGATCATATACTCATGTATTCCTGTGCAAAACTAACATTTTATTTACAGAGCCATGTAATATATTTCTTAACTTTTCTTTTAAATATCAAGTGCAATGACTTTTTTATTTATTTTTTTTGTCTGTTGGTGTGCATATGAAGAAACCCCCAAATCTTAGAAAAACTTTAGATGTTTTGTTCATCCAGAAAAATGTTAACAATAACAGCATGCAAATGGATGAGTGAACTGCCCAAAAAATTGATTTCAAAATCTTTTTCTGTTGAAATGCCACAGTATGAAATCAGAATTCAGTTTGTTTTCTCAGCTGTCACTTTCCTACATGATGAAGCATCCTTGTAATCATTCTTTTTCTTATAAGAACAGACATAAATTCAGAAAAATTATATTTAACTGAAAATTTATTACATAATTTTTATTACCTACTCTATTCTTACCCTACAAATTCCTTCTGTAAACTCACTTCTGCTAACATATTTGCAAGAAACCACTAATAGTTTTGAAAGAGTAAGAGAAATAAAAAATTAATTTTTAAAAATAATTTTAAAATAATCAGAGTATAGTTTTCGTGGGGTTTTTTTTAATATATATACATATACTTAGTGTTATCCTCAGAGACTTTTTGGTTGTTTGGTTGTTTTTTTTCCCATACAATTGCAGTTAGAAAAGAATATATTCCTGAGATACTTCTGTCAGCCTTATAGAAGCTAGCTTGTTATGTCATGGTAGAAAAGCTGCTTATCATAGGTATATGTTGTCTATTAATTTTAAATTATTCTTTCTCCCCTATCCTTTCCGTTTTTATACTTGCATCACATTTGATTTCAGCATATACTTCCAGGCTGTGAACTACACCCTGCCTCATGTCACATTGTTCTCAAGCCTACCTGCTCTTTTACGGAAGAAGACTTTGAACATTATGAAGAACAGAAAATGAAACTCTTGACAGTGTTTACATAAGCAGAGAAGCAAAGTGTCTCTATATATACAATTGTGTCTCCTTCATTTTACCAAGACATTAATTGTTTCTCCCTTTTCTCAGAACAAATCTTTACCAGCCTTTTACATACCTCATCATGCCTTAACTCCTTTCTGTCTCCTGTTTGGATGAGTAAGTGGCAATGTGTCCTATGACTGGTTTGAACCAATGAGTTTGTTCAACCAAAACACATGGCTGCTGCCTCTTTCAGGTGATCACAGCAGACTCAAATCCTGATGGATGTATTACTTTGAGTTTGTCTTCAACCACCTGTTAATTTCCATGATACAAAAAATTTAATAACTTACCTTCAGTGATAACTGTTTATTTAGTTACCAGAAAGATGAGAGATTAATTGGATAAATTTTACTCTATTAAAAGCGTAGGCTAAGAAGAATCCTCCACTGAGGAGGAACCTTTTATTCTGTCAGTTAGTATTAAATTAGTAACAACAGATTTACATTTTTATAGTTTTTGTTTTAAATCACTTTAACACGAAAGTGAGTTGCAGAAAGAAAGAAGAGGGAATTGAAGTAGAGGCCCTCAAGGTACCTGACCAAGTATTAAAATAAATGTTTTTCTCAACTGTGCAAATTAGTCTGCTAAAACTTTGTATTGCAGTTGCTAGATTCATTATAGTAAATTATTAGCATTGAAGATAATTCTGTCTGGCAGCAGTGACAACGAGTTATAGCAATGCTTTAAATACTTATGCAAGCCTACAACAGCACTGCTTTTGCAGGACTAACCTACTAAAGAACCTGTCTAAAGCTGAGTCAAGTAGTCCATGTGCTGTAGTCACAGTGGTGGTGTAATTTGGTTTGACACAATGCATTTTGTCTTTTTAATCTGTAACTTCTGTAACTCTTGCTTTAGACTAACTTAAAGAAGTAAATAATTGGCTAATGACATGTTCTTCAATGTATCAGTATGACTATGACTATTAAAATCTATATGGCTTACTATCCACACAAAAATTGAGGTATTCATGAAAGCAAACATCCATGTTTAATAGAGTTATAAATGTAATATGATATCACATTAAAGATTTCACAAGTTAGCCTCACTTTCATGCTGGAACACCTAATTTAACAACTACTTATAGACTTTCTCTTTTTAAAAATCTGCCCATCTGAAATTTAAAAATAACATTAAAATTATGTTTTCAGGCATGAAAAATGTGACGCAACAGCATCTAAGTATTTCAAAATACCATATTGAACACCATAAATCCTGTTCAGTATTTTCTAAATGCTGAAAATCCACTTGAAATTATACTTCCAAATAATCCTGTTTTCCAACATTTTTTACTCCAACTCTCACAAAGTTTGTACAAGACCATTCAGTGAGAGACTAATTTTTTGCCATTATTATATATTTGAATTGCAAACAGCTTTATAGTTATACGAAAGAACAAAGTCAATGTATTTTAAATCTTTACTCTTCAGTGAATAAAACCCAAATGCAAATGTCTAAAGATTTTTTTGCTAGCTATAGGTAGAGTTAGGCTAAGATATAGGACAAATACTGAAATAATAAAAAACAGGTATCAGTAATATTCTACTTTAAATGACATATTTCATAAAGCCTCATTAAACTGAGATGCCTTTCTGTGAAATCAGAAATAAAATCTATGTTCCAAGTAAAAGGATTGAAATTTGACAAGTAAAACTTGTCAAATGCAGCTTGTCCCAACTGAACGTCTGAGGAACCATAATGGACCCTTCATTCCATGATGTACATTCTTTTTATTTTGTAAAGTGACTCAGGTTTCAAAATGTTGCATTTAATAATCTTTATTATAAAAAAACCTCAAAACTTTCACTTTAAAATTTTTTCATTATTGTTTTTAAAAATTGTTTCTCTTCCACCACTAAACCATCAAGATTTATATGTTTAGTATTGCAGATTCTTTTTCAAATATTTTTTTAACTAAGTTGAGGAATTAACAATTTACAGATTGATGCACCATTATCTGTTCCAGATTTTAGATTAACAGTTCTGTTTATCCATTTTAACAGTGCTTCCAAACACAATAAAAACTCTCATGGCCTAGCCAGAAAATTACGTCTTTAATCATTCTGCTTCCAAAATAATTTGAGTTCACTTCAATAATTATTTGTTAAACTGAAGGCACAAGTGAGGGACAGAATAAATTTCTATAAGCAAAAATAAGGATTTTTGGTTTTCATTCTCTCTTTTGTTAGCCTACACATAATCACGAAACAAAACCAGACAGCTGATTGTCATATTTACTCTCTTTTGCAAAGTATTTAGTGGTAGTACTGGCACTAGGTGACTGGCTGAAGCTAGTTCTTCTGCTTCAAATTATAGTAATGAAGTCAAAGGCAATCACATGTCTTATTCCCATTTTTCACTTTCCCCCAAACAGCAATACTCAGCTGTTCTCCAACCACAACCTGACAGACCTTTAATTTATTGTATGTCTCTAGCCACTGGCCTGACTGCCTAAGCCAGCACTGTTTTACATACTAAGGTTTCTGCCTAATCTGCTTCTCATTTGCAGGCTGTTCCCTTTCTTTGCAGCCAGTCAGAGAGGCACCAGCACCTCCACACAGTCTTAGGGAAAGGTTCATGGCTGCTGGAGCAAGGAGACACAGGAGGAGTGTGAGAGAACATCAGAGGAGGCCTGCGGAAAGCAGAACGTTGTTGAGACCAGGGCTGGAGGCACACTTTCGGAAGGCAAAACTCCATGCAGGAGGGAAAAGGTACTTCTCAAATGGCTAAGCCAGGGGAGAATCTGTCCAGAACAGGGACACTCCCAGAATTGACTGTGGCCTATGAAGAATCTATGGTGGAGCAGGGACACCCCATGGGCCACACTCAGGATGGAACAGAAAAAATATGTGAGAAGGAAGGAATGGGGAAAACAAGAGCAAGAAGCAAAAAGTGTCAGGAAGGAGCCAATACATTCTCACTGTCACCTCCTCCATTCCCACACTGCAGAGCCTGAGGGCAGCATGATGAGATCATAGCAAATATTAAATCAAGAGCATATCTGTAGTGTATTTGAAAGCAATAATGATAACAACCTCATAACCTTTCTAAATAGACACTACAGGGAAAGTTTTTGCATTTGGTAAATAAAAGGTGCCAGAAGGATAGGAACAAAAGTGTGAATTTATTCAGGAAAGAAAACACTTTTAAAAAGGAAAAGCAAAAGAACAAAAACAAAATGGGAGAGAGAAACAGCTAGCATGGCACTAAATAAACTAATGACCAGCAGAGCCAGAAGCACCTTGTAAATAATAGATCCTGATAGCTGCTTAAAAATCAATCTAGAAGAATGTGATACTAGAGAAATTAAAACTGTTCTAAACAGGATAGCTGAGGTTAACATTCGTAGCTGAATGCTAGCCAAGGCTAACATTTGTAACTGAACAAAATGTGGGATTGAGATACATTTTCAGGTTATCCAGCAGTCTTAAGAAACGAACAGAATGAAGCAATTATGAATAAATGCTATTGCTACCAGACAACCAATAGCAGCCAAAACAAAATTTTAAGTTGTAGGAAATGGAAAAGTTGTGGAGAGGAAAAAAAAGTCAAAGATACTACTGAATTTCTCATGGCCACCTAAAACAAGTGCAAACAGTAAAAGCTGACTGACAATTTTATTCAGAGGACCTCACTTTAGGGCATCACCTCTTGCTCAGGAAGACGGAGAAAACCAACTACTTAAGAATTTTTAAACAACACAAAGTGTTGTAATGGAAAAAGAAGAGTTTAAAAATAGTCTACAACTTTGTCATGGCTGGATGCAGCAACTTCTGCTGGGTATGTGAAACACAGACCCAGGACTTTATTTGTACAGAAAGGAGAAGCAGATGAAGAGTTTCATTCAACCTTCCTGAAGCCAAATTTTCAAGGACCGTTACAATGAATACCATGGTCACCATGGAGAAAATTATTGACCATGCTATTTGATAGATTTTATTCTCCTTGGAAGTTACCTTATTGAAAAATCTCAATAAATTATTTTTCTTTCTCTTTTTCTTTATTTTTTTTTTAAGCTATCTTTCCCCACATAAATGTGAGTATCTGGGAACACAGGGACAATAAGATGATAAGATGGACAGTGAAGACTTGTTTTACACCTTTCAGTTTAGGTAAGTAGGGGTGGGGAAAATCAGTTGGCAGGCATTAGACAACTATAGGAAGGTGAAGTAGATGACTATTACTTCATGTAAAAGGATGAGCAATGTAAAAGATGTATAGACCTAATGACAGAGAAATTGATGTCAGGATGACAAGACAGAAGAAGGGAGCACTCTCTAATCTTACTTTTACAAAAAGAAGTCGTTACAAAAATATATTGAAACTTATGAACTGAAATGGAATGGTAGATACTGGTTTGTACAAGAGATGTGACTGCATGCTTCCTTAAAATAAATGCAAGGAAAATTGTATCATTTTTAAAAGAATAGTTTCAATTTTAACTTCAGATTTCCCATACAAATTTTCCAGTGCAGGCACGTATTCCTACACATTTTGGCTTCTATCAGCTCTCTTTCCAGAAAAAGTTTCTTAGCTGTCTAGACATCTAATAATAGTCTGTAACCTGGTGTCTGCAGAGCCCTAGAAGCCTGCAAGGTACTTCCAGTTTAAGTTTTTCTTGGCAAAGGCTGTATAAAGAACAACTGGATACTTCTTTTGCATACTAATTTTTGCTGGCGTAGGTGGTGGGTGTTAGTCAAATGAAACATCATCTTTTTGGTCCTAGGCATTTTTTATCTTCTTTGCTTATTTCAATTCCTTCTGATTTTTATGGCAAGCTTTTACAGATGTAAAAGATAGGAACTATTTTCTAAGTTGATTCTATATCTTTTGCCAATACCATCGAAAAGAGATCTTCCCCAGATTAGATGTTCTTCTGAAATATTTTTTACATCAGTTTGAATTACTCATAGCTTTGATGATAGAATAGGATTTTTTTCTTATTGATTACAATATAGTACATATTTTGAGAAGTTTGTAGTTCAGTTATCTTGATCACTGCATTGTGCTGGAATAGTTACACTAGAAAAAGAATATTCAGTTGATATACTGAATTAGAGAAAAGGCAAGTTAACATGTTAATGTATTAAAGTTTATTGTGAAATTAAAAAAACCCATGCAGATTCAAAATTTCAAGAAAATACTAGAGAGAAAGATGCATGCTTCTGTAGCTATGTAGCCTGGTAGACTGCTTGATAGGGATTGTTATAATGCTTAATAAATTTTGGTACTATGTCATTGTCATGAGACTGAGGGTTGGGGTTGCTAAAAGAATCACTGTCAGAGATATTAGCAAAAGTAATTTTAATGGAAATGTATAAACATGTGATTCAACAGAATTCAGTGGCAAGGTCCACTTTGCTATGTACAAAACCAGACTGTGTCAGAATTGGCAATGATTTATACAGGATTGGGTTAAAGTGATTTATACAGAATTGAATTGAAATAATGTGTATAGAAACTAAAAATACAAAGGAGTAAGTGACACCCTCCTGTTGAGTCATAAAGTTCAGATTAGACTCCCTTGTTTTCTAACCTCTTGACAGACCCTAGATGCAGCTGGCTCTAATCCTAGTCTCAGGCTTGGACAATATGTCTAGTGGAATTTAAAAGGAAAACAAGGCAGAGGGATTGAAGGTGAAAAGGATAAGGGATACCCTTCTGTTGAGTCATGAAGTTCAGATTGGACCCCCTTGCTTTCTAAACTTCCTCTCAGAGAGGAGTCTAGTCATGGCTGAATCCAATCTTAGTCTGAGACCTGAAGGACAGTTTTATGTCTTATGAAAGAAATATAGGAAATAAGGAAATTCTCCCACAAAGTCCCGAGGTTCAGACTATGCATATAGATATATACACATATATACACATATATATGTTGAAAATCTCCCTCAGGTGTAGTGAAAAGTAAATGTATAGCACAATACTTACATCAGCTTTCTCAGAATTTCTCAACAGGCAAAGGGTTGAGTGTCAGTGAGCAGAAGTAACAGCCCAGGCAGATGATCCCCCTGTTTCCTAAACTTGAGAGTTTATGGGATGTGAGAGGTGCTCCACTCAGAGGGAGATAACTGGGTTGCAGCCCACTGTGGTTCAGGAGAGCTCAAAGAGGGTTGTGAGGTGGTTGGCTTAATTCATCAGTAAATTTTCATCCTGGCCTCAATTCTGTGTCAATTTCACCAGTTGCAAAACCATTATGTTTCAGGTTGTCAGGGAATGATTTATCATCTCAAAATAACTCCTGATGTGATTAGGGAGTATTTGATCTCCCTGGTATCTGTGTGGCCCTTCCCACCTTTGCTAGGCAATCAGAGTTTCTGGTACAGCCAGGGAGCACTCAGCCGTCCAACAACTCGCAACTGTGCAAAGTCTGGGGAATTCCTGGGGGAATCAAAGGGGTCCAGGAGTGGGGTGAGGGGATGTACCATCACAGTCAGTTCTGAACTCTTATTTGGTATTGCTGATTCTTGTAAGATAAAGTGTTCTGAGTACAGTGGCATCATTGTTACTTTACATGGTCAAATATGGTTTCACCTCAGTTCACTGGGATCCGTTGTCATGTGATGAACAATATTAGTTCCTCTCATACTGGAGTGTGTTCAGGCTTGTGACCTGTCTTGTTACTGGCCTCTTGACATACTAAGTCTCGCAATGTTTAAATTGCTGAAATATGTAACTGGAAACTATGCACGGGCAAGAACAACTTTTGTTAGTATGCTGTTGAGTGAAGAAATCATGGCTACAGGTGGGACTCCAAGCATTACCACACACAAATAAAAGAAATACAGGAAAGAAAGTTCTAATATGAGGAATAAATTGAGTTAAGGATTTATGAAATTTGATGGATTGTGCCACTCTGCATCTGATGCCTTCAAAACAGGTGGTGTTTCTAGCTGTATGTTTCCTCATATAAAGTGGTGGGCTACGAGCACTGAAACCTACTTTCTTTCAATGTAATCTCACTGATCATATCAACAAAAATAGTTGTGTATTTAATTTCTTTCACCACTAAGTATGCTAGCAAATGTTCAGCCAAAGATACAATGGAAAATCTGACTTCTACATGATAGCCAGGTGTCCTGGGTTCAGAGTAACAATCACTTTTCTGCTTCTCAGTACCTGGTGCAGTGCTGTGATTTTGACTTTCGGCCTGGGAACAGCGCTGATAACACTGATGGTTTTAGTTGGTGCCCAGTAATGTTTAGTCTGACCAAGGACTTTCTGAGTCTCATGCTCTGTCAGGGAGGAGGGGAAGCCGGAAGGAAGCAGAGGCACGACATCTGACCCAAACTAGCCAAAGAAGTATTCCGTACCACAGCACGTCTTGACCAGGATGTAAAACTGGGGGTAGTTACCCGAAAGGGTGAGATCGTTGCTCGGTCAGGCTGGGTATCAGTCAGTGGGTGGTGAGCAGTTGTATTCTCTTCCCTTGTTATTTCCCTTATCATTATTATTATTGGTGGTAGCAGTAGTGGTTTGTGTTATACCTTAGTTACTGGACTGTTCTTATCTCAACCCGTGGGAGTTAGTTTCTTTCACTTCTCCTCCCCATCCCTCCAGGAGCTGGAAGAGGAAAGGAGGGGAGTGAGAGAGAGGCTGCGTGGCTGGGTTTAAACCATGACACCAGGTCAAACAAAAAGAATAATTCTTCTTTCTTTAATGCTTCTAGGTCACTATTCAATTACTAGAAAACAGAGATGACCTTCCATTCCTGTGTAGTTTATAAAATCTTTAGGTCCTCAGATCGTTAGTAAAATTGTAATGAAGTTTCAGTGTTAAGAATTCATGTCACAGTTGAAGAAACATTAAAAATAAATAACCTATAAAAAGAACTTTTAAATGAAAGTAAGAATCACTAAAAGAGTTGAGATATCATTGCTGATGTCAACAACATCAAGTAGAGAAAACTTAACCAAGAAAAATTAAATAACTAAACAGGAATTTAGCTGGTAACTGTTCTTAGGCACTCTGTACAAGTACTACAGTGTATTTTTAATGACAGCTACAGGACCAGCCCAATGGTCTACTTAGCTGTACTGAATAAACTCAGAGAAGAGGAAGACTAATCTCCCGTGACCAAGCCTGCTTCTTGTTTGTCATATTTCCCCATTTTCCTTAGCCATTGAATGAACACATATCTGTTAATGAAAACTACTAAGCAATATATTAAGATAATATATGCTCTTTGTTCAGATTATACATTACTGTTGTTATAGGTTCTGTAAATTAATTACTCTAATGTTTTGTGACTGTCCCTTAGTGATCAGCATCCTGGCTTTTGGTTGTTAGTTCCCTGTACATAATCCAGCTGACATTCGTAACTAGAATGAATCACCAATAAAAAAATAAAAAGGGAAATTGAAGTATTTATGCTAAAAATGGGTAAAATAATTTTTTTCACCTTCCTCCCATCTTGGACTTCAAATTCCCTCTTTCTTTTGGTCTATTCCACAAAACTGTTCCTCCTGCTTGTAATATTTGACTCCTGGTAAACTCATTATCCCCTCAGCTACCAGCTGACAGTGCGCAAAATTTTAGAAGGAATTTTTTTCTCACAGCAATAACTCTTTCACCATTCCTAAGGCATACAAAAGGGAAGCAATCACTGTAGTTCACTATTATAAATTTGTAACAAGCAAGAGATAGATTAAACATACACAATTGGAAATTTCTTTCATTAATGCATCATACTTTAGCATCAAGTATCAGAAGATCCCAGATTAATCCACAAAACAATAAGTAATTTCAATGGAATACAGATTTTAGGAATGACATGAAAATGCACATAAAACAATTTACATTGGTTGCTACCTTAGAAGTAATTTATAATTTTCGCTTTTAAAAACTGATGCTTCCCACAGATATACCAACTGAACTGTACGCTAGAGTAGGACAATAATATTTTCTATTAATGCACTAAATTGAATGCTTGAAGGAAGAATAAATGGAACATGTGCTCAAATAATCAGGCACTGAATCTTGAAAAAGCTTTACTAAGGCCGTTAATATTGCTTTTGTAACCATGTAGCCAGCTTTACTCTCTATATGTCAATTTGCCTTACTAATCACAGCTAAGAAGTTCATTGGTGGACATCAAATAAGAAAATAAGATTGCTCTGCATGAAATAGAATCAATACTCCGTAAAAGTACCTCAGATCCTTGTCAAGTCTTTCTTTTTTTTTCTTTCTGGTTCTAATGTACAACACAATTGTTGAAATGAAATTAATTTACCCAAAATTGTCCATCATAGAAATTCAAGTAGTGGGACTGTATCAAACCATGCCAAATTACTCTAGATTAAGAAAGACTTTCTGTAAAAGGGACAGAAACATGGAAGGGAGGAGGAGGGGAAGAATCTGTATCTTAACAGCATTGTCACTCATCAGCTATTTCTTACTTTCCCTTTGGAGGGTAAAAAAATACCACTTAAGAGCAGATAACCCTTCACAGGTATATTTGAAGTAAATCTTCTCCCTTTGCAAATAAGGTAAGCATGCCCAGTCAAAATGAAAATCAAACACAAGCATTAACAGCTACCACAGAGATGTGTAGGGGTGGTAGTTGTTAGTATGAATTAACTATATGCATCATAACTTGCAGTTAAAAACCAGTTTGCCATTGCTACTGCTGATGTACAGTGTTTGAAAAATTTCTTAGGATTCTGAAAAACAAGCAAAACTTCCCTTTGTATATTTTTATTGTGTTACGGAAGTAAATTGTTTACAGATGCATATTATTTGCAAGAGATGCATTAATTATGACTTTGAAGAAATTCCACATTAAAAAAAGAAGATAAATGCCCCAAAACATTGTGAAGAGCACAGAGTAACAGTCACATTGTAAGAAAGTCTGTTTTTCAGGGTGGGTTCATAGAAAACATTTGTAACTTCTGGTATATTCAAATCTCTACTATTTTCTTGAAATAATGTCAGAAACCTTTGAGAATTTCATCTTATTTTCCTCCCACTGAAAGCACTAGTGCCATGCATAAGCAAATACCAGCACATTTTTGCCATTGGTAACAAAACCAAGGAAGTTGTAATACTACCCAAATTCATAGGCATTTTAGTTACATTGGAACATTGCAACAACTAGAACCATAACATTTATTAGTTCATGTCCCAGTTTGTTCAAGTCCCTGAAATACCTTCATTGCAATCTTTAGTAAATACCAAAACTTTAAAGGGACATTACAGAATATTCACTCAGAAAGAAACTTGTAGTTGAAATATTTGCTCTGAAAAGTTCTACAGGTCACTGCAACAGGAAGCAAACACATGATATTACCCTTATAGTCTCTTTAAGATAATTTTCATAAGGTTAATATTTAAACAAGCATGTCAGTTATTGCAACAAATAGTTTTTAACCTGCTTAAAAGTCAATTATTCTGAATATGAAAAAAACCTCTAATCCAAAATAACAAGCATTTTTTGCAGTAGCAATATGTCTCAAAAGCGGATCCCACACAGCAAAGAAGTTCCATTTTATGAACCAACTGCCTCCTCTAAATAGGTCAGGCAGATCTGGTCACAAGTCCCAGCAGCTGTTTCCCACCACTTGAGTGAAAAACATAATATCCTCAATCTAGACCTAAACGACTGACTTCAGGTCTATACATATCAAACTAGACTTTCACATATGTACTGTACTTATCACTACCACTGAAAAAATTCAGTGCCTAAGCCAATCCATCCTCGAATGTCTGCAGTTATTTGTAGTGTCTTGGTTTAAGCCCAGATATTGCTGGTTTAAGTCCAGCACTGCACTAGCCACTAAGGAGTAAAATGACTGCTACCGCTGAACCCAGGACAGTAGGGCAGCAAATGCTCAGGTATCCAAGGTACCAGTAGCTAATTATATGTTCCTTTAGCTGAAGCCAAAACTGTGTTCTCATTCTGCATTTTAAAGACTTATCTGGAGGAAGGGAAGAGCTTTCTACACATTTTGAATTACTATCAATTAGCAGTTTAAAGTGAAAACTAAATATATTTTGTTCTCTCCCATTCTTTACCCTTCATTCTCAAAGTGCTGTGCTTAATGCTACTAGAAAACATAAAAGACTAGAAAAGTAATTACATATTTAATATGAATGAAAAGCAGGGTTGAAGCTATGATAATAACAAAGTAGACAAGCAACCGTCTTTTCAGAAAGCTAGTTATTCTGATAGAATATCTTGATTTTTGCTTACAGAACAGGGCATAAAAACTGCTTTCATTTTTTACTAGAGATTTTCCTCCTGCCCTCATGTCAAAGTGTACTTACACCGTCTTTCCCACACTCAGGTCAATGGGTTAGACAGAGCTATTCATTATCACTCTAGTATAATCAGCAGGGTTAGATTAGACCTGCATTTCCTCAAGTGATTCACTTAGCCTAAATATATGACTTTTTGTTCTCGATTTGAGATTATTGCTCATAAGCAGTCTACCCCCCACTGCACTACAATTCTGAATGCATTGTATGTCCTCAAGAAAAGATTTTTGTTTTCCAAGGTTCACTGCTGTTACTGTTAAGGCACAACAGACAAGAAAAGGGTAGTATTATATGTTAAACAAACATGCAGATTTGGATTAACATCACTCAGTAGTTATGAAATACATAATTTACTTTAATCAGCAACTTTTACTGTTATGAAAACAAAAGCATTCCACAATGACATGCACTAAACTGGATATAGAAACTCTGAAGTTTTAAGGTGTAATAGCGTTTGTACAAATTTACTTGGTAGAAGTTATCTTTGATTTATTGTCCTGCAAGTTGGCTGTCTTATTAAGACCAAATAACTTGATCTGCAAGGCAAAAAAGGTTAGTAGTGTATGTCAATATATTTTTAAATATTTGCTTCTATCATGGAAGGTAAAGTTTATGTAAATATTTCTGTAATGAATGGAAAATTAATTAATTTATTTAAATTAATTAATTTAATATGCTATGAAAGATTTCTTCCATATCAGGCTCACAAAAAAAAGACCAAAGTCAAACCCCAGGTATTTTTATTTACTTAAGTTGATAGGTTTATAACATAAACTTGTATCTAGCAAGATGCAGAACTGTAACTACATACATGAATTGTGCCACTTGTTTGACTGAATGAGAAAGTAAACCACTTTCAGCTAAATAAAAATTGCACACGTGGTTGGAGTATGACACAAGAGTATAAAAATATTAATCCCTCCCCTCATCTTCCTCTCCAAATTAGGGCCTTGAACCTTGTGAAGGTATAGTATTTTACGGGTGAAGAATCAACCATAATTGGCTATGTCAAAAATAGCAGAGAATCCACCTTTTTATACATCATGTATCAGAATCTGTTTTTCCTGAACTGTGACTTGGAAGATGCTCTGCTTAAAATACATGACTGTTTTAGGCAAAGCTTAAATGCTTTGCTAAGTTTATAAATATGTGAGACAGTGGATGTTTCATATATCCCATACACAGACACAAATTTCACATATAAGTAGTATTTATCACTCTGCAACCCTTAACACCTCCAGCAAACTTAAGGTAAAACAGATGCAGAAGATTCTGTTACAGTGTCAAAAGTGGCAGCAGAAGAGCAACATCAGAGGTCTTTCTTGATGATAACTTGTTGTTTCCCTGAATAGAGCAATGTATTCTGGGAAATGAATATGAATACGGTTATGTTTTATCAGCTGATACTGCCAGATTCTTCTGCTCCAGCTGGCCATTAATTCTGCCTTGTCTTTCCTTGCAGAATTTTTTCCTCTGGACACTGGTGATTGCAGTCTTTCCACAGATTATCTGTTTCAATGGAACAGTAAAACCATTATAATTTTCCAGAAAGGCACACACAAGAGTATTGGGTTTAAAGGTTATTTTACTAATAATTTCATTTTGCTAATAGTATTATATATTTATTTAATATTTTTTACATTATGTCTCTGTAGAAATGTAAATAGTGAGAGATGCCTCACCATACTATGCACCTAAACCCACTTTTATTTTCTTTATTCTTAATGTATTAACATAGTACTATTGAAATCTTTAACTTAAGAGGTTAAGGCAAATCCAATAAGCACACATGATTCAGCAGTTGTATTAGAATATACTCAGCACAAAACTGAATTATTTTATGTTATAAATCTACTCGCCTAAACCATAGCATCTTCAGTATTGTTTCTAAATTAAAAGACAGAATTCTGTCAGTATTGGTTTCTGCACTGTTTTGCTATGACCAAAGTGTGATATCAAACTTAAATGCACCGCAACTACTCAGTGCCAACTTGTGACCTAGGAATGGCATGAAAACAGAGTATGACTTTTGATAGTACTTGGCACTTGCAGAACACAGAATTGTGCAAACATTAATTCTCATAATTGTCTTATGAGTTAAGAAAATACTGTTTGACAGAGCTAAGATTCAATATCAAGATATCTTTCATTACATTCATTTCTGCATGTTTACCTATTTTCCTGTCAATCTCTAGCACTGTTTTGTGAGCCCTCAAAAGTAAACTTATTTCCTGAGAAGATAATTAACTCGTAGAAATACTCTTGAATTTAATTTGAGAGTTGTTCATGGGAAAATATACTTCAGAGATATCACTTCTTGACTTACTAGGTGCTTAATGATGAGATTTAAAATAAGAAGTGAAAGTAGTTTCAGGCATGAACAAAGAGTCAGCATACTATAGTAACAGAAAACTGAAGACACTATTGTTTTCTGATGTCTGCCTCCTGATTTCCCCCATGTCTGCAATTTTTATTCTACCTCTTTGCTACTTCTTCGCTCCCCTCTCCTTCCCCTCTCATTCCATGCTTGTTTTTTTTGAGTTGTTACTGAAGGCTGAAATAAATTTACATTCCCAGGGACATTTCTCTGGGTCTGAAGTGTAAGCACCGCTGAAACAGTCTGGAAAAAGAATAAACAAAACCAAAACCCAAATCTTCGTCTTTTGATTCAGATACAGCTTCAAGACCATTTTATTAAACAGAAATCAATGGATATACATGAATTTTTGCAAACTTTTTATTTCATTTGTATATCTGAAAGCTGTCCTGATTTACAGCATTTACAGAGATCCAAGCTAATTACTATAAGAAAGAACTGGTATAGCTAGCAATGATATAATGAGTGACACTTGAATTTTCAGGGATGTGAAGTGTGAGTTGCAGTTTTGAACATATTGACAGCCTCAGATAACAGAAAAGAAATGGTTAAAATATCATATACACAGCTATATGGAAGTTTCCTTCTTTTTCCTGCCAGCATTCATTAAACCTGTACCGGGATAAAACATTTTCTTGCCCGTTTAGTCTTTGCCTTTCCAAAACTGTTAACAAGGATAAGTGAAAAGGTTGTGTTGGCATCCATTAATTCTGGAAAGATCCCTAGTATGCTTTTTTTTCCTTTCTACAAGCCGGTAGGGAATTTAGCAAATGTTGGGATGTAGTACACTCCATTAAAGTTGAACAATGAATAAATTAATGTCTTCTGATGATCTTCATTACTTTAATGGAAGATGCATAGGGATGTGGTTTTATTTCTTTTCTAAGTAAGTCCTTGAAAAAGCAAATACATATTGCATATATATGTTTTCACTTAATTCCTATTTTCCTTCTGCACCCTGCTCTGTATTTTATGCAGGCAATACAAAAATACATGGAAAAAAATCAAGAACATGTTTATTTCTGTCCCCATATAGTAACCAACCATTAGTGTGCTGCATAAAAGTAAAATTATTGAGAAGGAATGGAAAGGAAAAAAAAATCATATTGTCTATATGTACACACAAATGCCGTAGTGCATTCACAGAAATGACTGAAAATAAAAAAGACCTGAAGTAGCTTTTTATTGATGGCATTTTGAAACATTTAGTGTCAGAAAGCCTGTCAAACCTGAAAAAAGAGCAACAATCAACTTTCCCCTGTTTGAATATGTGTATACACACACACACACACACACACACACACACACACACACACACACACACACACTTCTACAGTCTAGTATGAAACAGTAGTTTCAGAGGCCAGTCTCAGGTAAATCACATACAAGTTAGTAACAGCTTATGGCATCAAAATATGATCACTGATTCCAGCTACCATGTATCTGTGACAATAAGCAGAATTAATGGTGACTTAAAAAAACATAACACACATATATAACAAGATCAAGAAATGACATATGTTTTACATCACCAAGACTAGATTTACTTTGCAAGAGTGATCTACAGTTATAAATCCCTAACAGCATGGAAAAAAGTAATTAGGAAAGCATTTGACATTATAGTGGCAGCTCATGGTGAGAAAAAATTATTCTCATCTTCGTCCGAAAACATTAATGATGGCGCTCAGAAAGAAAGGGCTTGCAACAAGCTCAAATGGAGTTGAAATCTTATTCCTTTCACTTTACTATACTGAGCAAGAGATTGTGCAGCAAGAAACCGCAAGGGGAGGTAACAGCAACAAGAGCAAAAAATAATTCTGAGCGATTTTGTTAATAGCGTAAAACCATGTATAGAAACAAATCCTGGTAAGTTTTCGCTTTAGGCTTAATAATTTTGTTTTTTTAAAGAGAACAAACTCATTACATTAAATCCAAACTTAGCCAATCTTGTTTTGTCTTTCTTGTTTGGTTTTGCTTTTTTTGTTTGATTGCTTTTTTGTTGTTGGTTTTTTTTTTTTTAATAAACTTTTGGCTTCAGATTACCAGTCATGAAAAGACTAAGACATTCAAACAGATAAGTGTGTTGTGAAGGTCTGGAGATACATTGCCCATTTTTCATAAGAGAACAGAAGGCAATAATTCAGTATAATTTCTGAGTTCAGAAAACTCAAGAATCAGAATCATTAAAAGAACTCAGTGGAAAAAAATATGCAACTCAATCTAATTAGAAGCACAAAGCAAGATTTCTATTCTTTAAAATTGTAAATGGCCAAACACAATAGAAAAAATAGATTTTAAACATGCGAGAGCATTTGATATTTTAAGATTTATTTATTTATTTTAAACAATGTGATGATCCCGCAGTATGAGAGAATGGGAAAATACTGCCTTTATCAAGAAAGAGAATATTAATAAATTCAATAGCATAGCTCTGCTTTCTACCCCTTCAGTCTAGCTATTTGCCCTGGGTTCAGCAGTAGCAGTCATTTTTTCTCTTCTTAGTAGCTGGTGCGGTGCTGTGTTTTTTACTTTCAGCCTGGGAACAGCGCTGATAACACCGATGGTTTTAGTTACTGCTCAAATGTTTAGTCTGATCAAGGACTTTCTGAGCCTCATGCTCTGCCAGGGAGGAGGGGAAGCTGAGAGGAAGCAGAGACAGGACACCTGACCCAAACTAGCCAAAGAGGTCTTCCATACCACAGCACGTCATGCCCAGGATGTAGAACTAGGGGCAGCTATGTGGAAGGGCTAGTTCACTGCCAGGGTCAGGCTGGGTATTATTGGTCGGCAGGTGGTATAGTACTCTTTTCCCTTGTTATTTCCTTTATCATTGTTATTATTGGTGGTAGCAGTAGTGATTTGTGTTACACCTTAGTTACTAAACTGTTTTTATCTTAACCCGTGGGAGTTACATTCCTTCAATTCTCCTTCCCATCCCGCCGGGAGTGGGAGGAAGACAGGGCAGGGAGGGAGTAGATTGCATGGTTCTGATTTACGGCCTGGGCTTAAACCATGACACTATTTAAGTAAGCCTTTAACTAAGAATATTACAGGACCCTGAAGGAGTGCTAACATGGCATCCTCATTTAGGAAAGGTAATGTTGTAACTAACCTTATGCCAATTAATTTGACATTTCCTGTAAAGCCCAGGCAAAAAGGCAAATGAAGGAGGGATGACAGAAAGTTGTTACTCTATTCAGCTGAGGGCTTTATTGCCAAAGATGCTGCAAATGTCAACCTACAAACACAGAAAATAAGTTTGTCATATGAATATGATACTATCCACCAGATATGAAATGCAGATAAGGCAAATTTAATTTATCTGGCTTTTACCTAGCTAGTAAATCACTATAAAAGTTAGCTTTAAAGAAATTGCTAGTGTGAGAACTGTTTGCTAGCAGTAATGGGATTTCACTATTTGGACTGGGGAAGACAGCTCTTATGTGATTGAAGGTGAAACAACATTTCTCAGATAATTTGAAGAGCACACCAGTGTGTGAGCATAACTCCGACATATCCAAATTAGTGTTTGCCAACTGTGCTTCAGAGCATGGCAAAAAAGCTATTTACAGAAATAACTCTATGTGTTCCCTGGAGCAGTGATATACTGGTTTTCTATTATGATTGAAAATCCCATGTTAAATTTGATTGTGCTCTTTCTATTACAATTTCCCTGCTGCAACAGTGACCTATGTCAGATCTTTCAAAAGAGGATGAGTGCAGGCTTACTGACTGCAATTCGAAATAACTAGCCCACAGAGGAAGTTAATTTACATGCATTGCCAGTAAGAGATGGCTTTATTCCCAGACACACAGCATATGCAAAAAAGATAAGGCAGAAAAGCAGACAAATTCCTATGTAATTTCAGAATGTATATTCCTTAGCAGAATGTTCATGTTGCTTAACTGAGAAGTTAGCTCACTTTCAGCCAACATGTATACGAATCATAGAATCATAGAATAGTTAGGGTTGGAAGAATCACAGACTCTTTCACTTGAACTTCTCCTGTATTTCCATATTGTTGTGTTTGCCAGCAGTGGTATTCATGGACCCAGACAATGAAATAGATTTGAAGACTAATCTGTATGAAAGGTTTCTTTTTGTCTATTATCAGCTTAGTTTGTGGCAAATTAATTCCCTATCAAACTCACTCAGCAGCTTCATGAGCTTCTTTCAGCAGCAACATACAGCCATGCCATTATAAAACTGTGGAGCACCAGAAGAAGGGAACATTCATCTTAATAGTGAAAGAACAGTTACATCAATTAAGAGCTGACCTCTCTCTCTTGACTGTGATATAAGCCTCCTAGACCAACTTACTGTAGAGGACGTTCTAATACTGTTCTAGATTTTTCATATCTTTTAGCTGTTGTGCCAGACTACTTCTATATAAACAGTGGTTTGGCATTACACCGACTTGAAAAACCAGGAAAGACAAGTATCGTAGCATCCTTACGGTTGAATTTTTTAATATATTTATGAGACACTTTAAAATAGGGTATTTTTTTTAAGTAATTTGATTTTGAGGTAGCTCAGTTCTAATGAAGGAATTGTATTGGCAGATATCATTATTTTCACTGGGCACCTTCTGAAGGTAGAGAAGTAGCTTAAGTGTCTGAAAGGTATAATTTTGCCCTGCTTGTACTTCCCTTTCTTGTATATACGCTCAGGTTACTCAGCTCCAAGGCCTTCATTCTGCTCTTCAACAGTTAATAGAAGGTTAATAGTTAGTTGGGTTCAATTATTTCTTTTTGCAGACGTTGTCTTTATGCACAGGAGAATTTAAGACAAATTACAACAGCTTCCAGTCAAGCACACCTATGTCATAACAGCTAGTTAGTTCTCATGTTGCTATCCATGTCATTTTCCATCCTGATCAAAGGAGGGTGTTAGCCCAGTGCTAAATAAATCCTTACTGACCTTATAAAGTACACTTTCCTCTCTTTAGGAGATAAAGAGACCCTATCACAGGACTAATTTGAGCTAGGTTAACTTTTTGGGTTTTTTAAGAGCTAGATCCTTTCTTCTATCCCAGACTGCTTTGAAGAACAGGTTTAGGTAATATGCAGACTTGTGCACAGAAAGCAATGTATATCAATGTGACATGAAAAACTTCTGAACAAAGACCAGTGATATCCAAACAGCATCTTTTACTTACAGCAGCATTATCACTAGGTCAAAAGTGCTAGCCTATACCCTGATGTCCTGGGTTCAGCAGTAGCAGTGATTCTCCTCCTTCTTAGTAGCTGTTGCAGTGTTGTATTTTTTGACTTTATTCTGAGAACAGTGCTGATAAAACAGTGGTGGTTTCAGTTGCTGTGAAATAATATTTACTCTGACCAAGGACTTTTAGCTTTATGCTCTGCCGGTGAGGAGAGGCACAAGAAGCCAGGAGAAAGCAGAGACAGGACACCTGACCCAAACTAGCCAAAGGGGTATTGCATACCACAGCACATCATGCCCAGTATATAAAATGGGGGCAGTTACCCGGAAGGGCTAGATAGCTGCTCAGGTCAGGCTGAGTATCGGTCAGTGAGTGGTGAGAGGTTGTATTCTCTTCCCTTGTTATTTCTCTTATCATTATTATTATTGGTGGTAGCAGCAGTGGTTTGTGTTATACCTGAGTTACTGGAGTGTTTTTATCTCAACCTGTGGGAATTACATTCTTTCGATTCTCCTCCCCATCCCTCCAGGAGCTGGGGGAGGTAAGGGAGGGGAGTGAGCTAGCAGCTGCAGGGTTCTGAGATACTGGTTGAGCTTATACCATGACACCTGATTTCAGAATAACTTAATAGTTTGGCCTTTATTTAAAAATTATTGTTAAATACTGAAATAAATCTTATACATCTTTCAGTGCCAAAATTCATGAGATAAGAAAAATAATCTCCCTTCGGCAGGACTATTTTTTTTTTTTTTTCTAAGATTGAAGACTAGAGCATTAAACAGAGGGTAAAGCTGACAAATCTGTAAGTGCTCATCTTTGCAACTCTGTTGGTACTTTCTCTTGTTGGTAAAGACCAAAGTAAAATCTAAAAATAGGCTTTCTCTGAAAAAAAAAAAATTCACAAAATGCAGATGCATTGTTTTTTAAATCATTCCTAAACTAAATAATTCCTGACACTACCACACATCATGTCATAAATTCAGCTTCTACACCTAGGATGTTCCAAGTCTACCCAAAAGGCAGTTCCTTGAAACTGGCATGCTAGAATATTAAAATCCAGAAGTTAGAAAAAATGAATTGAAGTCCTAATTGTCTTCTAGAATGCATTGCATCAGAGACCACAAGTACTATTCTGATTGGATTGCATGTGAAATACCTCATAGTTAACTTAAATAAATTGAAAAACCTATTTTCAATATGACAAACTAACTGTTTTGTTTTTCAATAGTATGCCTTGAATCACTCATATTTCACCCAAATAAAAGGGGGAAATGAATGAGAGATCAAATATAGACCACTTGTGGTAGACCAAAGCCCTATTAAACTGCCAGGCGTAAGTGTATGAGTTCTCAACCAGGAGGTAAATAGACCAGGGAGTCCAAGAGAAGAGACTGGGAATCATCAAGTTGTTTTTGTCTCCTCACTGCTCTGCAGTATCTCTGTATTCCCCCTAATACATGATGGGAAAACCACTAAATCCTACTCCTGAATGTTAGCCATATCATAAAGGCAGAATAACCATCTATTTCCTGAAAGAGCAGGAATAAATACAAGTTTAAAGCAGTACTAACACTGTAGATCCAATATTCCTAAAAAAAACTTTCCTCCAAGCACACTTCAAGTGAAAGGAGCATATCCTACATTTATTCTAAAGACAATATTCTTTGTGATACCTTGAATTCTTCCTACCTCTTGAGCTAGTTATAAATTGTTTGCTAACTCTAATATATGATGTCTTATTTAGATACAGTCTTTTGATTACAGATTCACTCAGTTAAATGTACTTCATATTTGAAGAAGTTTGATCTGGTCTTAGCTGATAACTGGCTACATTACCCAAAACTTTAAGAAAACTTGTGAAAAGTGAATAATTTCTGATTTACTGCAGAAAGTCACACACCAGCTGTCTGCTGACACAGTAGGAATAAAAACAGACAACGCTTGGATAAAGGGAAAGATCAAAATCAGTGTTTATTTCAGAAAACAATCTCTTTGGGACACACATATAATCATTGAATCATATAATAGTTTGGGTTGAAAGGGACTTACCTTCAAAGGTCATCTAATCCACCCCTTTGCAACAAGCAGATCCATCTTCAACTAGATCAGGATCCTCAGAGCCACATCCCGCCTGGCCTTGAATATCACCATTGACAGCTCATCCACCACGTCTCTGGGCAACCGCTGCCAGTATTTTACCATTCTTATTGGAAAATCTTTTTCTCTCATCCAGCTCAAATCTCCCCACTTCTAGATTAAAACCATCACCCTCATCCTATCACAACAGGCTCTGCTGAAAAGTCTTTCCCCATCTTTCTTATAAACCTCTTTAAAGAACACGCTTTTTAAGGCATGAGACTGTTGAATCCCAGCAAATACGTCAGCATTTTGCCATATTATGAACATCATCGTGACACTGTAAAATAGTACTTTAGAGATATATGCTTTTCTTCCTTTTTTCCTTTTTTCAAACACAATTTTAGAAATTCCATCAGTAGCAACAGTAATAATTCAATATAGAACCACTGAGTACACATGACATCCAAAAAGTTTGCAATATTTCTATACATGAGGAATGGCTGAAGTAACTGAGGTCATTTAGTCTGGAGAAGAGAAGGCTCAGGGGGGACCTTATCACTCTCTACAACTACGACAAAGGAGGGTAGGAAGCGGCTGATCTTTTTCCCAAGTAACAAGTAACAGGTAATAAGGGGTAACAAGAGGTAACAGCCTCAAGCTGTGCCAGGAAAGGTTTAGATTGGATATTAGGAAAAAATTCTGCACCAAGAAGATATTCAGGCATTGGAACAGCCTTCCCAAGAAAGTGGTGGAGTCACCATCTCTGAATGTGTTCAGAAATTGGGTAGATGAGGCCCTTAATGACATGATTTAGTGGTGGACTTGGCAGCCCTGGGGTAATGGTTGGATGTGATGATCTTAAAGGTCTTTTCCAAACTAGTTGATTCTATGATCTCTAAAAATGTAAAATATATGCATAATTAAGATGAAAGTGCTCTCTTCACAGTTAGTTATTGTAAAGATATCATTTGAAGTATCCCAATAACTTAACATGGGCACAACTTAACAGGACTCTGTAAAAGGAATAGAATAAAGAGGTCCTTCTTTAAGAAAGTCAAGTCTGCATGTTGTTCTCATATAATTCACCAGTCTATTATTATTTTTTAGATTATTGCTTTCATTCCAACATTATCGTTTTTGGCCAATTTTAATGGTAGTATTTCCTTTATCATCTTATCTGCTTTTATGGAATCTATTGCTGGGATTTTTCCTGTAGTAAACTCACTGACTAGTCAAAGCCAGAGGAAAAGTTGAGGGAAGGAGGTGTTCCTTGGAAACACAGCTATTTCTTATGCCTGCAGCTGAAACAACAAACCTTGGGCCAGCTGGCCCAGACATCAGGTAGACACTTAATAGAAAAGTTTCTGAATCCTTAAGAGCAAGAAGAATATTAGCGGAAGCAGAAGAGGTTAAGTTCAGCTTCATTGTATATCAATGAACTAAAGACACCATCATATCACACATGGACACTCCTCAACTCTTTGAAACATTCAGTGAAAAATACAAAACCTAGGGAGTAAGGAAAAGAGAGGAGCTTTCTATTCTCAAGACAGCTTTGCTGTTCATCACAAAAAATAGGACAGTAGCACAGATACCAGACTTTGAGAAAAAAAAAAACCAAAAAAACAACAACTCTCTTACTGGAAGTAGGTAACTGTGAACAGGCTAATGACACCCGGGAAGGTAACTGAACCCGGGAGATCACAGCATGTTTACCCATGCAAAAATAATTGTCACCAGACAAGTAATCTGTTTTCACTCCATACAACCTTCTCCATTAATAGATAAGAATTCTTTCAAAGCAATTTCGAAGTTGGTATAAAATGAATATTCAATCTTGAGAGCAAAGTGATTCACAGTAGTTTTTCTACCCCACCATTCAAGTAAAAAAAACTACTAAACACTTCATATTTTTAAACACAGATGAATGCGAAATGGATTGTAAACTACTTCTCAGTAAAATATCTGACTTCTTTCAGGTAATTTCAGGATTTTATTAAAAATGTGGAACACATGAGGTTATTGCCTTAAACAACTTTGCATAAGAAAATTTAGCTGCTGGTCATTTAACACAATACAAGAATTGTGGATCCTTTTATCAATCTAGAGAAGGCTTCTCTTTTTCATTTCAGTGGTAGGAAAAAAAGATTGTTAAGCAAAAAAAAAAAAACCACAGAAGTTGGCTAATAGAGTTTTGCTTTAGAGACAGGGAAAAATAAAGTGATCTGTAATGAAACTAGTTTTGTTGGTTTACTGAAGTGTTAGGTACTGATGCTTTAGGGGGTTTTATTAAAGATTTTTTTTTTCACCTACTATGAAAATATAAAGAAAACTACTCCCTGCTGTAGTGTCCCAACTGCATGACCAGTTAGCAGGCCACGAATTTATCATCTGTTTTTTATGCTGTCTAGGGTCAGTAATGTAGGTTAGAGTCTGTCAGTTCATACTTAAGCTTATTTCCTAAGTTGAAAAAAATGTTGCACAGAAGCCTATTTTAAGCATATACTCCACTTCTCACATTGCAATTTGCTGAGAAAACACTTCTAAAAAAAACTGCATCATCTTGATAATAGCATAACAACTGAAGCACATAAGTTAGAAGCATATACCAGATACACTTCGTATTAAAACTCCTGTTATCACTTCATGCAAAAATCCATTTGTTAATTTTGCTGACTATGCTAATTTGGTTTCATTCTTTTCTTTTCTTTTCCCTTTATCACAGTATAGAGGATAGCACATTTTCAGTGTGGAATAGACTTTTCTTGGCAAGGCAAAATAAATACCACATTCTGTCAACACTTTCCAGATTTTCCCCATTTTCATTCCACTGCCTATTTGTCTATTATTTTTTCCTCTCGACCACAGCACAAGGACAGAAACTTCAAGAGTGTATTTACTTAAAAACTTAATGACTGAGGACACAATTCTCCTCCTCTACCACAGTGTTTTACATTCTTCCCTGTGCTGAGATTTTCACTGCTTTTCCTGTGAGACATTATGTATAGAAACCCCACAATGCACTGCACAGTGATTATAACACTGATCCTAACTGTATGTCAGAAACTGCTTAAAAATGAAGTAAGAACACAGATTCACAGAATAAAACAAGAGTTCAATATATGTAATTTCTCAAGGAACAAAAGAACCTTAGCAGAATGGTTGAAGGAGTAGATCTATTATTACACCTGAATATTAGAGTAAACGGTGAAGGAGAATTCACCAACTCTTCCATTTAAAGGTAAATTGAGCTGTGTGTAAGATCACCTGGCTTTTAGATGAGCATGGAAAGCCAAGAATATGCAGTAGATGCATTGAGCACTGTCTATACAGATCAGTTGCATCCAGAATTCCAACGTATGAAAATAAATTCACCAATAAATATGCTTGTTTGCATTAATCATCTATGATTTGTCAGATTGTCCTATATGATTTGTCTGGGATAGAAAGTAGTAATGGCAAAAAAAAAAAGCATTAGAAACATCTGAACAAACGTGGCAATGGAAAAGTGTGATGTCATTCTGGTTTCGAGTAATAAGAAACACCTTGATTTTTCAAAGTCATCTTTGATAAGAGAAGTATAACAATGATTGTCTAATACAATGAAACCCTAGGAAAGTCATGAAATGTCTTTCAAGAGCTTGAGATAACTGCTGAGACTATGCACATGAGAAAATACACAGTGTGTAAGTTTACGTTGTCATTTTAGTTTAGGAATAATCTCAAGAACTGCAAAACCTTCACATCGTTTTCACATTATTATCTCTATAATTTGCGATCTCTGTTTGGTTAAGAGCCTTTGAAGCAAGCAAAAAGAACCAAAATAAATGAAAATACTTGTTACCGTATCAATACAATGCAGTATTAATGCTTCAATTTACTAGTAAACAATGAAGATAGCTAGCAAATAACCATGTTTCTATCTGTATGTCAATTACTGCATTTTTTAAAACAAGTAAGACAAAAGTGATGACATTTATTGTCTTTTCTTTCCTTTCCATCCTAAATAATCAAAGTGAAACTTTCCTTACTCCCTGTACTGAAGAAATGTTATTTTGACCAGTTTTCTCATGTCAAAAAATAAAGCATGGGTTACTAAAGAAAGTCTGTAAATATCCCAGTCCAGATACATACTTTTACATTGTATTGTTTCTAGAGACATCTAATTTTTATCTAATGTTATCAGAATTTTTCTAGCTTAATATACCTTTAAGATGTGGATTCAAGAATAGAACAAAATATTAATTTAGTATTAACAAAGCATAAGCCAAGAAATTCCATACAAAATAAGATAAGAATTTGAATTCAATTAATAGTATTTTTCATAGAAAAGGTGCAAGTGCTGGCCCTATTGCACTTGAATTAAAAAAAAAAAAAAAAAAAAGACCAAAAAAAAAGGACAAAACCCCTTAATTTTTGAAGTTCAGTTACTAAAAGAGAAAAATAAAATAACTAACTGGAAGTACTGCAGTTAAAAGCCTCCTGAAAGAGAACTTCATCAATTATCTAACAAACTAGAAACATGAGAGACAAGGGAAACCTGATGTTCTGTGATTATTAAAGGTCTGTTATTTAAACATTAATTTTCGTATTTATTCACATCCTTAAAAAGAAACATATATTTAAGTAGTTTGGGTTTTCCTGATTTAATTCAGTGTATAGATGGCGGCAGAGGAGGAGAAGAACTGAAAAATCCTAAAAGTTTTTGTGAAACTTACTTAAGACATCCTAAAATTTGCCTAGAACTGCTAGGATGGAAATTATAAGATGTAAATACAACTATAAAACAACATAGCTGAGGAAACATCTTCCTTATTACTCATGCTATACCTGTAGTTTTCTTCTCTATCCAGCCCTAGTCAAATCACCATTTTAGATGGTGGCTTTGATGCTGACACTTGCAGTTTCCAGTCACTTCATCAGAACTTGTGAATTCTCAGAGCTGGATAACTAAGCACAAAAGTAAATTAACCAATTTCAAATTAATCCTGTTGAACCAAGAGAAAATGCAATCTACTGTAGTAAGAATCCGTTCACATCTCTGATTTCACATTATATCCAGTGCCCTACATCTGCAACTAGATGACATTTTTTTATTCACATCATTTTATAATTCACATCGTTTAGGCTTCAATTAAATTAACTTCACAACATTTCAATAGCTTTGTCCTTCTGTTCTGGTTTCTAAAAACATCTATGGTTCTTCAGTCCAGCAACATGATAATGAGTGGAAGTGATAACATTAACTTCAGTATTTTAGTAGTCTTGCAAACCATTTCTTTTTCCTTAATTTTTCATTTTTTCCCAAATGTACGTCTACTAGCAGACAAATCTTACTTCCCTTTAATGAAAAAATAGACTATTAATAGTAGTTAAACTTTACAACTACAGTTTTCCAATAAAGATCACGTGGATGACATGGAAGCTAATAGAGGACAGGAAAAAAATATTTTATTAAGCAGTAATCTTCATCAAGTTAGGAAGATTTTAAAATAACTTTTTACTTTTTTGTAAGTGACTTTTCAGTAAAGCAAGACAGTCTTTTTTTAAAAAATTAGGAAGATTTTGACTGAAGAAAGGCATCTCTTGCAATCAGAAGCTTAGCCCCCAACAGGAAAGAAATTATAATTTTCCATTAAAAATTCTGCACTAACCTTGCAAGAAGAAATAAGTGCTTATGTGCTCACTCTTGCGTAAGTGGCAATTTTTCTAAATTTATAATAATGGTTAATAAAGCATCATAAAGATGAATCAACTCATTTAAATAAGGATTTGGAAAACAATGTTTTAATCAGAAATAATTAGCATTCAAAGCCAACTGTCAAGACTCAGAAACCACAATATTTTGCCACCTACCACTCTGCAATTGGTGGCAAAATATATATTGATTTAAAAATATGTAGTGAAAGATCAGAATCATACCAGCATATTCAGCTTATATTTAACAATTACCAAAGTACAAGAACAGAACTATGCATAATATATAGAACTGTAATTCCTGCACATGTTTATTATCATCAATGGTCTCAACCCTTAGTAAGCGTATTGATCTGTGCTGAAAAATACATTAAATAAGAGCATATTTACAAAATACACCAAAAAATCACTCTTGTTGCACATACAGCAACTTCATAGATTCCCACAGGAGAATCAGTAATGATGGTTCATTGACAACTCGTGACACTAAGCATCATGGAAAAACAATAAAATACTGATTGATGGTCTCCTGGAAACCCTAACTTCCCTGTAAAATCTTATTTCTCACAGCAAACCATGTAATCCAAGATCTTTATGTATGTGCTACATATTATCTAAGGAGCAAAAACTTTTTTTATTGCAAAAATACTATCTTTGTACTAGCTTTCTGACCTATTTTGTTATTCATTAGATACTACACCAAACAGCATTCACTGTAAAGTTTTACAAGCAGAATACAACAAATCACAATCTGCAAGTTAGAGCAACAATTCTCCTGGAAAGTACAACTTTGAAAGAGTATTTATTCCTGTATTGCTACATATCTGAATCATTTGTCAATAGAATTGTATAACACTTTATTAAGTGAATGTTATAGAATTTGCACAGTTGCTTTGAAAATGCCACTGTATGACAGTCTTGCTAGTTACTGATTTCTATCAGCTCAAATCTTATGTTAGCTTTGTAGGTTCCCTTCCATTTAAGTAACGGTTGTTTCTTCTTACATTAAGTGATGGTTTCCTTGCCTATACTGCTGGGCATCTGTGACATAAAGATTTATAGCAACTTGATATCTACAAAGACTGTGAGCAAACCCCAAAGTTGCTCTTCACCAAGCCCTTCCAGACACATGCGTGATATCGTGAACTGCAACTCACAACGACCATCTGTCTGTAAATCCCAAGTGAATTCATTCAAGTAAACATGAACTGTTCTTTCTCCTTCTGCATTGGTATATAGTACCCCAGAAAGCACAAAAGAGCACCAATCAACTGGGTAACCCAGTGGACAAGCTAATAATGGCTGTTTCTAAATCTTGGATGAAGAAGCGTTAAGAAGATATTTCTTCCCTCTTTCATTCCCCAGCTGGCTACACAACTAGAGTTTTCATTACAACAGGTATTTTCTTGTCTGTTTTCATCTTCTTCAGTTACACAAGATAGTCAGAACACACATGCAAAGCGTAGCTACCTATTTGTCCTATGTGGCGGAGAACAGGCAACAATTACACAATAACATTAATATAAGCTATCTAATATCATTCAGAAATAAGGCCTTAATATTTGCATTTTAGAAAGCTTAAAAGTTCACATAAGTTACTCTGGATCACGATAAATAATGCTCAAAGTGAAGCAGTGGATCCACCAGAGCAAGAGGAGGGAATCCCTATCTCCCACAGCTGTTTACAGGCATTCTTGCTAGTGAGGATGTTAGAGCTGAAGTATGAGCAGAAATTCGAAAGTTTCTCTTTCCAGAATCCATTCCATAGTGTCTGCAGCATTCTACAAAAAGTGGCTCTTACCATGTGTCTGCAGGTATAAATGCAATATTCCTACCACTCTGCACTTACAGGGAAAAAGTTGGGGTACAGTAATGTTGAAAAATATGCTGTCACCAGAACTAATATAACAAAGCTTACAGAAGTGATTCCTAAGGATTTATAATCTTTGTCATTTACTATCTTGCTTCTGCTTATTGTTAGAAACCTATTTCTCCTATTCTCTAACATTTATCAGATACAAATGACATGACACTTAAGGGCCATGTACAAAACAAGAATTAGAAAAAGAAAGAATGATAAAAAAGAGAAAATCTTTTAATACAGTATCAAACAAAAAACACCTAAATTACTTAAAATAGAAAGCTTTACTGGACAATAAGTAAGGACAAAATACAAAGAACTGCATATGAGATCTACTTATGAAGTCTACTCATCACCATTATTGCATTAATTTCAATAAAATTTCTTCATTGGTTATAAAAACATAAACTTCAAACTGTTAAGCTAACAGCAGATTTTTTTTTTTTAAGAAAAAAAAATCTGTTTCTTGTCACTCCTCCAATTTTTATTTTTTTTTTGTTACTTACCTGTACTCTGTTCTGTTGTTTTGCCCATGTGCTTGCTGAACTGTGTTAATACCTGTTTTAAGAACCAGTGGTGTAGTTAACATCACAATTTACTTTCAATGTTTTCTCCAGTAGCACACCTACTATTGATTACTCTGACAGATTATTTACTAGATATATTTAAACCCTGTAAATTTTCTTTCTCACTGGCATGTATTAACTGAGCTCTGAAATAGGAACGTCATGTGATACATAGTTTAAATGCAAAAAAAACCCCAAAAGTTCACAGTTACATACAAAGCATAAGTCCATTTGCCTGTAGGTCTCTAACGTACTTGAAGTCATCCACCTCTTGTTGAACAGCTTAATGGATGATTTAACAAGAACTTAGTCGAGAATTTCACTCCAATTTAATTCCTTCTGTATTTGTATAAAAAATTGTTTCAAAAAGTTATCCAACTTGAGATTAAAGCATCCATGCAAAGCAGCTTCTTTGTACTGTACCACCAGATACCCAGATTTGATTTTGTTATTATTTTTCTAAAACTGTTGACTTTAAATTACATTTCACACAACTGACAAAAAATGCAACTTGTATGTCAGTCAATCAAATCATACCACTTTTGCCAGTTTAGGCATATTTCAAGTTAATAAACCTATTTAATCATTAGTAACTAGTTGCATAATGCACATTTTCTTCCAGTACTTTCACACATAAACCAAGGTCAGTTAAAGACATAGTTCTGCATCAACTGCCTTTAAGCTTCAGACCCAGGTGAGAAATTCTTCATTTCCGATTACCACTTTATTGCAACAAATGGACTCTTTGTGATTTAAATGTAGGTGTAGCTGAAAATGGAACAAAGATCTCAAAAAATAGCTTTGAAGAAAACTAACCAGAGTATAAATCTCCTCAATACTCAGACCCTTTTAAAGCATATTTATAATACCTGAATTGATGCAGCTAAAAATGCAAAAGCTTTCAAAGGAAACAAATTATTCCTGTCCCCTCAGCTGGAACCATCAAGTTCACAGACAGTCATAAAGAAATTTTAACTAACTCTTTTAGCTAAGAAAAGAGAAATGAAGTTCATAAGTTAAGGCGTGTAATGTCAGTGGAACTGTATATAAATTATCAAGAAGGCTGCCCATCTGAAACCTGTAATTGCTTCAATGACCTCTTCAGTTTGTCACAATTACAATGAAGCTAAATTACTCTTAAATTATTTTACATATGTCTTCCTAGCCACAAGAAGTCAAGATGTCCAGATTTAAAATACATGTTCTGCTCACAGGTTTTTTTGAAAACTATTGTCAGTGGGTGCTTAACTGCTATGAATTCAAAGTTTAGAAGAAAAAAAATCTTCAGGAAAAAGGATATAGTCCATACTATATTCTATAATATCAAATATCTAGACTGTATTCAAAGAGTTCTAAATTGAGCTGTCTCAAATTCTTTTTTAGATGTAGCAAGGGAATGATATTTCTCATGATTTGTCCTGACAGAAAGATCTATAGTTCAAGGTGGTTTTTTCTTTACCTGGTTCTTAAGATCAGATTCATTCTGCTGTTGCTCTAAAGAATGCTGTACTTGATTTTTTCTGTTATGATTTTTTTTGTTAATATCATTTAAAAATAATAATTAGCTTGAATAATTAATATAATTTCATAGTTGTTAATATATCTGATTCTTGTAGTATTTTGGATAAAGTTATATCATTCAGTATTACCTGAACAGCAGCTATGTTACCACCCTGGGAACTAGATAGAACATAGTAACTTTGAGTGAAACTGTGAAAGTGAATATTGGCCCATAATCAGGGTCAAAAAAGAAGGAAAGAAGAGAAGGAAAGTTCTTATTTGCAGTACACGAATTCACAAATACAATATATGCAGGACAAATTATAAGACCTCCAAATGAATTTAACAAAGATTTTAAAATAATTGCACATATTCAGGTAAAATCTCTACAGCATTCACAGAGAAGAAAACATATTTCAGCATCAAATGCTAATTAAAAGAAGTGTATAATTTGGGGTAATGAAAGCAAAACAGGAGTATCAAAAGAATACAGTATGTTTTTCATAATTCTACCATGTGAATTCCAAAACAATTATTTCTGCTATTTTCCTTTTTAAACTATTTGCTTTCTGTTCAGTTTTAGAAAACTTACCAGATTCTTCAATGATCTGCTGTACACATTTGACTCAGAAAAAATGAATTGAAGATAGAGTTTTATATTGAAGATACAAATAGTTTTACATTGAAGACAGTCCAATGACATTCACTGCATTCTATCCACTCCCTGGGCTGGACTCAATCCTGTCTCTGCCCTTGTTGTGATCAAGCTCTCTCCATCTTCCTTCTGCCAACACCATGCTCATCTGACCATGCAGGGAAATTAGCTAAGGAGCTAAAGTGAAAGGAAATGAACCCCATCAAAACCACTGACTCATTCAGTGTTGATGCAGCTTCTTTAAATGCCCTGGTTGTGAACACCACCAGATGCATAAGGAAAACATTACAAAATTACAGTCCTGTCAGGGGCAGGCAGACCTTCCTTTAGCTGGCGTTTGAACCTGTAGCCTGAGTAAGACCATTGCTGGGGCAACTGCAACACATGTGGGACCAATTAAGGAGTTTTGCACTTTGTAAATTGTTTTCTCAAGCCAAACCTCGTTCCTCATGGAGTTACAAGAAGGTCCTGAAAATACCTGGACATATACATCTTAAAAGGAAGAAAGTCCCATTACAATTTGTCCTTTCTTTGGTATGTAAGTTTAATCTTTTGAATTATTTCTTATTCAAATTCTTAGATCAACTTATAAGTAAGGCTGTTATCACAAAAACATTACAGTATCACCTTAGTTCTTGCATTTAATGTGTGCATCCCTCACAAGGAGGTTGCTACTCCAAGGTATGTACTACACTAAAATGAAAGAAAGAAAATGGTATAATGGCTGCTGCTGTTACCCCCTCTCCATTGTTATTAGTAATACTACGTGACAGGTTTCTGACTAAAGAACCTTACTTCAGTTCTCTAGTTTTAGTTGAGTTGTCCAGATACATTTTGAGACTATAAATAAGTCTATTTCTGAAAGCAATGGTGTCTTGAAAAAACAAAAATATTATGATCTCCACGAGCGCATTTAGAAGTTTGATTACAGTTTAATTACAGTTTTAACACTTCCTTAAGTTGGAGTAACTCAAACAAATGAGGAAAAAAATATGAGAAATGAGGCAATACAGTTCCTGCATTTTTTTCTTTTATTAAATATAAGCATATTGCAAATATTTTTTTTCCTTTTCGGGGGATTTTGCGTCAGATAGACATTAAAATTTTGGTTTTAAGGCTGCCCAAGAAAATCTATTTCATATAATAATAGCATTAAAGATAGGATATTCATAATGTTCTGACACTAACATCCAATATTAGGTTCACACCTTTATCACATGAATTCAAATAAATTTAAAATAATCTCTGTCAGTTTTCATGATACATGACTGGGGACTTCCAATCCAAATGAACTTGAGTAAGGTTCATCAGGTTCAAAATAATGTTTTGCTCTGCTTTCTACAGAAAAATGTTCTGTCAAGGGAGAAAAATTACAAAACCTCTATGCACACACACACAGAAGTAGAAATCCACATCATTGCCAGTTATGTCTCCCATCAGTTTCAAGTCACTGCTGATCACGAGAATGACAGCAAATATGACAGTGAATGGCAGTAGTATGGAAATGATGAGAGGTAAAGCAGTCTGTTAAGGGAAGCTTTCTCCCAAAAGTGCTAATTTTACATTTTATTTTTCTATGTGAACTGGCATCCAAATACATACACTTCTCTGTGTCTTGCGTTGCATAAAAGATTAAAAAAAAAAAAAGGCACAAGAGAAGCACAGGAGCAAAGGGCAAGTACAGCCTTCTGCCATGAAATTTGCAGTGTAACATAGCACAAAGCAAGTGGCAGAAGTGATTTTATATGGAGATTTGATGTTCCTCTGTAGTCTGTTCTGCTTTTCCCTCATTAACCCCTCTCCACAATATGCTAATGAAGCCGGGGTCACTGATTTTGTGAAGTGTCATTTAAACTGTTTTAAGGAGTTCCACACAAAAAATGCATAATATTTTTCCATCCCATCTATATCTTTACAGTGTTTATTATATTTATTACATATCGCCTAGATTGGATGGAATACCTCCGACAAAAAAGAAGAGACCATTTGTTTTAAATGTTGCCAAATTTACTTTGGACAGCATAACATAAGCCATACACAGAAAAAAAATAATTATTAGAAAGTAACACAAATAATAAAGTTACATCTGTCAGCAGAAAAATTTAACCCCACCTCATTCCCTCATCACCATAATGTGGGGTGGAGAGAAGCTATTATACAATAATTTACTCAGGATATCTAGGGCTAGAGAGAGCTACAGCAAGAACACACAGAATAGGCAGCTGAGCAGTCCAGGCACCTAACCGGTAGCAAGGGATTTCTGAATTATCTGCTTCTAAAACTATTTCTAAGCTTGTTTGCTCCCGAAATTAATATAATGATAGTTTAAATTAGGCCATAAACAATCCTGATAGCAGTTACTAAAGCAAATAAACTCTCCATCCTGCCCAAATGTCCCTATTATCAAGACAGAAAGTCACAGAGAAACCATCTACATCACTGGTGATTTCTGTACAGGGGCACAAAAGTGCTGAGGTTTACTTCCATGCAGTTTGAAGCTGAAGTTTAACATTTAGGACACTTTCCAGTGCAAGGGAAATGCTAATCCCACAATACAGTTTTAACCAGGGAGGCCATCCAAGTTGATATCTTGGATCTACCATTAGATCCTTCCACATACATATCTAAAATGAGAGACCTAGGCTTTGCTTGGTTCTTTAGAACAAGAGGAGAGCTGGAGAGGAGGCCCATGCTCAGAATCACAAAGAGGTGGAAACACCTTCTAGGAATCTTTAGTCAGGGACCCAAGGCCCAGAGATGGGTGAATTTAGAGTGAAATTCTGCTCACCAGCTTAACAGTGAATCCTCATATAGCTCTCACTTCAGCTTATTGGATAGGGGAAGGTATTAAGACTTTGGAGCAAAATACTTAAACAATGGGATCTATACTGCTGAATTTGAATGTTTCCAAGTTAGAAGTCTAGGCCATGTTGCTTAGCATTATTTTCCTTTTTCAAGAAAAAATTTTTTGAAATAACCTTTGTATACAGAAAATACTTTTCCCTCTGCTATACATTGCCTACCTTAACAAAGCCAGATTATTCCTTTCTTGAGACATATTTATTTTTTTTACATTTCAGTAAAATTTTATTTCTTGCACAGCTGTTGCTAATTGCTATCACCCTCTTTCTGTGAGAATGGGTGATGAAGTGTTCTCTGAAGCTCCTTAGTGCTACAGCCACTATCCTCCAAAGACAAAAAATTGCATATACACTACAAACAAGACATATGCTCCTGCTATGCTAGTAGCCTATCTTATTGTATTTGGAAGTATACCAGCATATTCATAACTAAGTAACATCAAAGGATAATTTAAGTGTTTACAGAATCAGAGCTTGACATAGCAGATCTCTTCTTGTCCCTATGAGATTTTAAGAAAGATACACAAAAGAAGGACCAAAGCTCAGGATCTTGCACAAGTAGTGGTTGCCCTTACCTAATAGATTATCAATCCATTTAACTCCAAACAAAAAAAGAAAGTAGACACAGCCTCTGCCTGACCTCCACCCCAATAACCATCCTTTAAACTTTCTTGCTATTTGTATCTTCATTGCTTGTACTTTGTCATAATCTCCCTGCTATATCCTCATCCCAGCCTGCTTTTCTGAAACACCACCAGTTGCTGCCTGTGAGCCCTTGGCCGTAGGCAGCTAATTGCTTCTAGTTATCTGTTGAGCTTATGCAAAGGGAGAGGTTAGGGTGCTAGGTACTTGTCCTGGGTTCAGCAGTAGCATTCATTTTTCTCCTTCTTAGTAGCTGGTGCAGTGCAGTGTTTTTGACTTTCAGCCTGGGAACAACACTGATAACACCGATGTTTTTAGTTGTTGCTAAGTAATGTTTACTCTGACTAAGGACTTTCTGAGCCTCACGCTCTGCCAGAGATGAGGGGAAGCCGGGAGGAAGCAGAGACAGAACACCAGACCCAACCTAACCGAAGGAGTATTCCATAACACAGAACATCCTGCCCAGAATATAAACTGGAGGCAGTTACCTGGAAGGGCTAGATCATTGCTCGGGTCAGGCTGGGTACTGTTCGGCAGGTGATGAGCGGTTGTATTCTCCTCCGTTGTTATTTCCCTTATCATTATTGGTGGTAGCAGTAATGGTTTTGTGTTATACCTTAGTTACTGGGCTGTTCTTATCTCAACCCATGGGAGTTACTTTCTTCTGATTCTTCTCCCCATCCCTCTGGGAGTGTGAGAGGAAGTGGGGGGGGGAGGAGTGAGCAAGCGGCTGTGTGGTTCTGAGTTACAGGCTGGGCTTAAACCACAACAATTCTTCTTCGTGGGGCACGAAGGGTTGAGATAGCAACAGATCTGACCAGAGTGTGTCTAATCAGATTCGTGATAAGCAAGCATTGTTTCAGATTAATAGTCACTCATCACAATGCTGATTTATTGGCTCTCAAAGTTGTTGCTCTTGATCTCGGTGTTTCAGCATGTCGTACCTTACTTACAGCTGGTGTTTGCTGTGTTAGTGTTTATTGGCTCCGGGTCTTAGGCTCAGGTTCTTGTTTCACTGTACTTTATAGCAACGACTTGTAATGCAATAGACTCATTGATCATGAAACTGATCTGGCTTGCTTTCCCAGTGTGGTCATCACCTCTATACTTTGGGAGGTATATAATGGAAATAGAGTTCAGAATTCTAGAAATGCCATCAAGCTATCAAGGGGTGGAACCCATTTATATTTCTGGAGTGACAGGAGGATCCCAAGAGTTGACTGTACTGGAGGCTGAGATCAGCCAGACTGGCAGGAAGTAGCAAAAGCATCCTATTGTGACTGGTCCAGAGGCTCCATGCATCCTTGGCACAGGAGAGGGTACTTCAAAGACCCAAAAGGATATTAATGGACTTTTGGTATCTTTGCTTTGGAGACAGAGTAAATTAAGCAGCTCTCAACTTTGCCTGGTCTCTCAGAGGATCTTTCTGTTGTGGGGTTGCTGAAGGTTGAAGAACAGCAAGTGCCAATCGCGACCACAACAGTGCACCGGCAGCAATACTGCACCAACTGAGACTCTCTGACTGCCATCCATAGGCTGATCCGTAGACTGGAGAGCCAAGGAGTGATTGGTAGGACCCACTGACCCTTTAATAGCCCCATATGGCCAGTGCGAAAGTCTAATGGAAAGTGGAGACTAACAGTAGAATATGGTGGCCTGAATGAAGTCACACCACCATTGACTGCTGCCTTACCGGACATGCCAGAACTTCAGCATGAACTGGAGTCAAAGGCAGCCAAGTGGTATGCCACTACTGATATTGCAAATGTATTTTTCTCAATTCCTTTGGCAGCAGAGTGCAGGCCACAATTCGTTTTTACTTGGAGGGGCATCCAGTGCACTTGGAACCAACTGCCCCAGGGGTAGAAACACAGCCCTACCATCTGCCATGGACTGATCCAGACTGCACTGGAACAGGGGCAAGCTCCAGAACACTGCAATACATTGATGACATTATCATGTGGGGCGATACAGAGGAAAAAGTCTTTGAGAAAGGGAGGGAAATAATCCAAATCCTGCTGAAAGCTGGTTTTGCCATAAAACGGAGTAAGGTCAAGGGACCTGCACAGGAGATTCAATTTTTGGGAATAAAATAGCAAGACGGATGCTGGCAGATCCCCACAGATGTGGTCAACAAGATAACAGCAATGTCTCCACCAACTAATAAGAAAGAAACACAAGCTTTCTTGGGTGCTGTGGGGTTCTGGAGAATGCACATCCCAAATTACACTGCAATTGTAAGCTCTCTCTATTACGTGACCCAGAAGAAGAATGATTTTAAATGGAGCCCTGAGCAACAATAAGCCTTTGAGCAAATTAAACGTGAGATAGTTCATGCAGTAGTCCTTGGACCAGTCTGGACCGGGCCAGATGTTAAAAATGTACTCTACACCGCAGCAGGGGAGAATGGTCCTACCTGGAGCCTCTGGCAGAAAGCTCCAGGGGAGACTCGAGGTCGACCCCTCAGCTTTTGGAGTCGGGGATACAAAGGATCTGAGGTCACCTATACCCCAACTGAGAAAGAGATACTGGCAGTCTATGAAAGGGTTCCAGCTGCTTCGGAAGTGATTGGCACTGAAGCACAGCTTCTCCTGGCACCCCGGTTGCCCGTGCTGGGCTGGATGTTCAAAGGCAGGGTCTCCCCTACACATCATGCAACCGATGCGACATGGAGTAAGTGGGCTGCACTAATTACACAACGAGCTCAAACAGGAAATCCCAGTCGTCCAAGCATTCTAGAAGTCATCATGGACTGGCCGGAGGGCAAAGATTTTGGAATGTCACCAGAGGAGGAGGTGATGCGTGCTGAAGAGGCCCCACCATATAATAAACTGTCAGACAGTGAAAAACAGTATGGCTTGCTTACTGATGGGTCCTGTCATATTGTGGGGAAGCATCGGAGATAGAAGGCAGCCGTATGGAGTCCTCAACGGCAAATTGCAGAAACTGCTGAAGGAGAGGGTGAATCGAGTCAGTTTGCCGAGGTGAAAGCCATCCAGCTGGCCCTGGACATTGCTGAACGAGAAAAGTGGCCAGTACTTTATCTCTATACTGACTCATGGATGGTGGCAAATGCCCTGTGGGGGTGGTTGCAGCAATGGAAGCAGAGGAACTGGCAACGCAGAGGGAAACCCATCTGGGCTGCTGCACCGTGACAAGATATCGCTATCACGGTGCAGAACCTGGTGGTGAAGGTACACCATGTAGACGCCCATGTACCCAAGAGTCAGGCCACTGAGGAACACCAGAACAACCAAAAAGTAGATAAAGCTGCTAAGATTGAAGTGACTCAGATGGACTTAGATTGGCAACAAAAGGGTGAATTATTTTTGGCCCGGTGGGCCCATGACACTTCAGGTCATCAGGGCAGAGATGCAACATACAGATGGGCCCGTGATCGAGGGGTGGACTTAACAATGGACTCTATTGCCCAAGTTATTCATGAGTGTGAAACATGTGCTGCAATTAAACAAGCCAAACGGTTAAAGCCACTCTGGTATGGAGGACGATGGCTGAAGTACAAATATGGGGAGGCCTGGCAGATTGATTATATCACACTCCCACCAACCTGCCAAGGCAAGCGCCATGTGCTTGCCATGATGGAAGCAACCACCGGATGGCTGGAAACATACGCTGTGCCCCACACCACTGCCCGGAACACTATCCTGGGCCTTGAGAACCAGAATTTGTGGCGACATGGCACCCCAGAAAGAATTGAATCAGACAATGGGACTCATTTCTGGAATAACCTTATAGACACTTGGGCCAAAGAGCATGGCATTGAGTGGGTATATCACATCCCCTACCATGCACCAGCCTCTGGGAAAATCGAACGGTACAATGGGCTGTTAAAAACTACACTGAGAGCAATGGGTGGGGGAACTTTCAAGCATTGGGATACACATTTACTAAAAGCCACCTGGTTGGTCAACACCAGAGGATCTGCCAACAGGGCTGGCCCAGCCCAGTCGGAACTTTTACATATTGTAGAGGGGGACAAAGTTCCTGTGGTGCACATGAAGAATTTGCTGGGGAAGACAGTCTGGGTTATTCCTGCTTCAGGTAAAGGCAAACCCACTTGTGGGATTGCTTTTGCTCAGGGACCCGGATATACTTGGTGGGTAATGCAGGAAGATGGGGCAGTGTGCGCTCGCAACCAGAAACCAACCATACCCTGGGCTGCATCAAGAGGAGCATGACCAGCAGGTCGAAGGAGGTGATCCTGCCCCTCTACTCCGCTCTCGTCAGACCTCACTTGGAGTGTTGTGTGCAGTTCTGGTGTCCTCAACATAAAAAGGACATGGAGCTGTTGGAACAAGTCCAGAGGAAGGGCAGGAGGATGATCAGGGCTGGAGCACCTCCCATATGAAGATAGGCTGAGAAAGTTGGGGCTGTTCAGCCTGGAGAAGAGAAGGCTGCGTGGAGACTTCATAGCAGCCTTCCAGTATCTGAAGGGGGCCTACAAGGATGCTGGGGATGGACTCTTCATCAGGGACTGTAGTGACAGGACAAGAGGTAATGGGTTCAAACTTAAACAGAGAAAGTTTAGATTGGATATAAGGAAGAAATTCTTTACTGTGAGGGTGGTGAGGCACAGGAATGGGTTGCCCAGGGAGGTTGTGAATGCTCCATCCTTGGCGGTGTTCAAGGCCAGGTTGGATGAGGCCTTGGGTGACATGGTTTAGTGTGGGGTGTCCCTGCCCATGGCAGGGGGGTTGGAACTAGATGATCTTAAGGCCCTTTGCAACCCTAACTATTCTATGATTCTATGTTTCCGATGTATACCTCAAGAGGATTTGATTTTAGGGGAAAACAGCCAATGAACTCAATTGTATGCTGTTGCCTGGTATGTAATACTTTCATAGCCCACCAACTGGAAGTCTGCAGGATACCAGCGACTGGCCTTGACTTCCCTCTGACCATCATCCCAACAGAGAATGAACTTTGATAAAACCAGACAAGTTCTGCGGCAAATGAACAATATGCATCAGCAGGCAATGATCCAGTACTGCACACAGCCTCTCCTGCCCCAAAACACTGTTACAAGAGATAGAACCTGTCATCATGGACTGAATGGACTCAGCAGCTTTATAAGGATTGGTCCATGCACTAAGGAATGATCTCCTTCTCCCTGTCTGTGTGTGTACGTGGATGTACATATGCAAGAGTAATGGTATATTGAAAATGTGGGATCTGAGCATGACATGAATGGTATGGAATAAGGGATGGATGCTGTCCTGCATTCAGCAGTAGCAGTCATTTTTTCTCCTTCTTAGTAGCTGGTGCAGTGCTGTGTTTTTGACTTTCAGCCTGGAAACAGTGCTGAAAACACCGATGTTTTTAGTTACTGCTCAAATGTTTACCCTGAGCAAGGACTTTGTGAGTCTCATGCTCTGCCAGGGAGGAGGGGAAGCTGAGAGGAAGCAGAGACAGCACACCTGACCCAAACTAGCCAAAGAGGTATTCCATACCACAGCACGTCATGCCCGGGATGTAACCGGGAGTTACCAGGAAGGGCTGGCTCACTGCTCAGTCGGGCTGTTTTTTGACGGGTGGTATTGTATTCTCTTCCCTTGCTATTTCTCTTATCATTATTATTTTTGGTAGTAGCAGTAGTGGTTTGTGTTATACCTTAGTTATAACTTATATAACTGCTGGGCTGCTCTTATCTCAACCCGTGGGAGTTACATTCTTTCCATTCTTCTCCCCATCCCTCCGGGAGCAGGGGAGGGGGGGAATAAAGGGAAGGGGGGTGAGTTGATTTGGTGACTAACTTGATGACAAGGTTTAAACCACAACAGCTCCTCATTGCTCATAAGAAACTAAGATGAAAAAGACTTAAAATATTATTCATTACCAGGATAAAAGCATTGATGGTATTAAAGAAATAATTCATCTCTTTGCATCATGCGCTTCAAGTCCTTTCTTTCTGAGTTCTTCAATATAAAGGAAATGTCATAAATCCAGATCAAAAGTGAGGGAAAAGGGTTAAGGCAAGGAAAGCCTAGAAATACACAATTTTCATCACCGCCATAACAAAGCATAATCTTTACAGCAGAGATGAAGTGGAGCTGATACATTGATGCCCTTCTACAGCTGCAAGTAAACTGCCCTTTAGCTGTTTGACATACCTATCATAGGAATAATGAACTATCAGTACCTGAACCAAGTATCTGAAAATAACAGCTACTGCCAGGCCAAAGATAATTTTGCTGTAATGTTAAATGCTTTGGAAGGTGGGTTGAAGCACAGCCTTCAACATTTCATTTTTATGTCTCTTTTTAAATTTGGAGAAGTAGCTGAAGAAATAATTTTCTTTAAAAGAGTCTACCAGTAGTTTATAGAGACAAGGATGTGAGCTACTGCACATTTGGTAAAGTGACTTCAACGTTGCATTTTTTACATTTCGTAAGTTGCCCAAGTTTTCTTCTTTTCCTCCCAGAAAGTAATAGTGTGGAAATTTGCGTTCCAATAAATTGTTCCTAAGAGCTTCCCACAACAATTTGTGAAGTAACTATTTGAGAGTTTTGAATCTGGAGGTGGAATTTCTTTTCCTGGAATATGTTCCTTTAGTAAATATTCTGCCATATATATAAGGTAATTTTGAAATGACAAGTCATGAAGCATACCATAAAACTTACCCATTTCTGCCTTCATATACCGTAAGGATTTCTAGTACTTTCACACTCCAAGGTCTTTTTTTTAATTCAGATTGAAAAAGGAAGTTATACATACATTTTCATAAAGAAGAAAGAGGAGTTATAAAACTTCTCCCAACTACTTCCAGGAGTTTTTATGCCTGTTTGTATGTATGTTTTTAAATTATAAAGCAATGTGTCATAAAACAACAATGATTCAGTAGTAGGGTATTTAGCTGATATTTCTGCTTTCGTTATTTATGCAGTGGATAAGCATCTCCAGGGGAAATGTTCTGTTTATCCTCCAGGGGCTTGATCTGCTCATTTATATTTTATTATTACTACTTTTATGATGAAATCTTACCAGTTCTGTACTGGAGACAGAATTTATGCAAGTTTCCCTAATTGTTGCCTAAAGTGTTTCCAAAGAGACACAGAAAAGTTTATGGAGTCTACTAAAAGACAGAAATGAAATTATAATTTTCAAGGTGCAGTATCTTTCCAATTTTCCATCTTAATCTCAATTTTTGGGGAAGAACAAAGTTCATTATAGTATGCTTGTGAGGTTAAATACAAAAAAGCCTGGTAGTAAGTCACAACAGCGAAGATGCAATTCAACTTTTTTTGTGTGCTTAGCTTCCATCCTTCTTTTTTCTGTGACAGTCTGCAAGATAGCAAGCCATGGAAAACAAATGGAGTATCCATTTAGGTAGCAAATATGGCTAAGCACACTTTGAGGAAAATGTGATGAATTGTAAATCTTGTGCTTACTAGCAAACTAAATGTTTCCTTGAGAAACATAAGATTTTATTGGGTATCACTGTGTAACATGATGTGAATTACTTCAATGTTTGTTTGATTTTTTTAAGGCATTTGTAGTGCCTTAAAATTTAACTCCAATGAAATACTTTTAATGGTATTTTATGTCTTACGGTGAAATAGCTGGAGCTGTTGTAAAGTTTAACTCATTTTCCAACAAAATTCAGTAAATAAATCATTTGTTTCCGAAAACTATTTCTTATATTGAATTTATTTGCATTTTTTTTTTTTTAGCAAATAATACAGAAGAATATGAGTGAAGTTTCTTAATCAAGTATTACTAAGGGTAACATCTGTTTAAAACATATTTGTGACTTTTCTATTCAATTGGGTAGTCCTACTTATAACTTAATTTTAAGTACCTTTTGTGAAAAGTAGGGAGATATGTGCACTGTGTGTATCTGCAGCTGTCTAACTCCATGTGTCTTTGATTCCTCCAAATTATTTTCAAATCCATTCTTCAATATCAGCCCTGTTTTATAAAGTTCTAAAATCAAAGACAGTGTGTTTCAACAATTTCCATGAAACCTAACGATTGGGTAGAAGAATGAAACCTGAATTAGAGATTCAAGCCTTTTATTAAATATCAGAAAATTTAGAAAACTGTTCAAAAAAAAAAAAGTTTCAGTAGTCTTAACCATGAATTAGTATTTTATAAAATAGCTGATCAAAAAAGACAGCAAAATTAGTAGTTACATTTTGCAACTTCTGCAGCTTCTGTTACGGAAATTGCATAACCCTGTTTATTTGTGTAAACTCAGAGAACTCTCTATCATACCTTCAAACTAAAAATTTCAGATTCAAAAATCCAGAAGTTTCTGTGAAAGGTATTTTAAGTAAATGAGATGAGCAAAACCCCTTAAAAATACCTTGCATAAAAACACTACAAAACATGTAATTACATAATTCTTCCACTTCAAGAGAGGAACATTATTTGTGATAATTTACCACAGGTGATATGAAACTACAAGTTAACGACTTCAAGTGACTCTCAGATTTTAATTAAAAAAAAAATAAATTAATTTTCCTGTTTATAAGATAATCATAATATGGCATAATTTGCTTTACAATTTACGGTAATTTACTTACTTAGAAATGACATGCTGTGAAAGGTTGCATCTTAAATTTTTAGACAGAAAAAGGGACCATGAGCTTCATAAGTTCAGCAACAGAAAAAGTAATGTGGAATTCTGTGCTCACTAAAGAGAGCAATGAAAGCTTGGACTGCTTTGCACATGAAAATGCATTTTATCATAAGCACAGAAGTAATGGATAATAAAATAATTTTTCCTTCTGTATCAGATGGAGATATATTTGCAAAATGAAGAAAAAGTGTCTGGGATACATAAAGTTCGTAGTAGAAAGATATGAGAACAAGTAAAAGAACATTATTGTGGGTGACTTCAGCAACCACTTTTACTCTAAGGTAAATCTGGCAAAAGAGATTAAATGTAAAAATAGACTTTAGTATATCATTAGGCTGCCTAATTGTAAAAAAAGACAGACAAATTAAGTCCTTGAACTAATACTCAGTAGTCAGAAGAAAGTATATCTGATAGAACTTGAGGGTAAATACTCAGCAGTTTTATCAATGTTAGGAACAACATAGCAGCAAATCTGAAAATAAAAACATAAAATATGTAGCCCCATCTATTGACAGACCTCAGAATATTTCTTACTAATAAACATGTACATCTAAAATAAAAGAAAATAAAAGAGAATACTGATACTTATGCCCTCTTACTAACCACTGACTAACCACACTGCTACTACTCATCTTTTATTGCCTCATTGGAAGGTTCATTGGGAGTTGAGATTCTACAAGTAGAGAGAAGAAAAAAATAATATGTTGGTGTTGAATGATGGCTAAGTCTTGCATTGAGCAGAAGCAAGCTAAACGACACAGTCATAACAGCTTTTCCATACCTCTTCTTCTAATAGAGAAGTTAGAAGAAAGAAGCAGGATCAGGAACCAGCAGAGAAGTTCCAATGATTGAAGTTAATATGGAAAGTAGAGCCTAGTGGCAGAAACCATGTACTTGCAGCCTTCTTGGTTTCATCTAGGTAGAGGTTTCTCTCTCCTGTCAGGATAAGAGTCAGACACTGATTTAGATGAATTAGAATTTAAAACTGGCCACTAGCAATTGTAAATCACAATGGTGTGCCAAAAGCTCCTGGAAGGTGTCAGTATTATGACACAGGCTGTTCACTGAGATTAGCATGCTTCAGAGACACTGAAAAAATAGCCTACAGCTTGTGACCTGCTGTCATTTCTGCTTCTTTTTATTTAAGACATTGAATTTGACGTATAAATATGATAGAAAACAAAACAAAACAAAAAGAAAAACCCAAACAAGAAAGGCTCTGTTTTTTCAGGGAATATGAGCTAAGGGGTGAGACACTTAAGTTCAAGTCTCTGGTCCAATTAGTATTTAATCACTATATACAAAGTGGAATAGAATCCACAGCAGTGCAATGTTAACAAAGTCAGCTGAGTAATTTATCCCAAAATACCACCTAGTCTGATTAGTACAGCTCCCCTTTTTTTTTTTTTTTTTTTGACTGGACATAAATGTGAGGTAAAAACAGGTCTCCTGTACACTAAGCAGCTCTCTTAATCCATTGGCAAAGTAGCTCTTTGTTTTCCTTGAACATTTATCTGAACAATGCTTAAACCTGGCCTATCATTCCCTTTTCCTTTTTACTTTGTGCTCCTGCTTTTGCATTTGATAAAATGTTCTAACTAGAAATAAAGTATTTTATGCAGAAAAAGTGAAAATTTCACTTACATTAAGAAAGAGTTCTTAAAACATTTTTTGTCTTCCTGCAGGAGAAACGGATACTGCTTCATGAGAGTTTGGACTGAAAGAAACTCCATGCCCACATTTTCAGTTCAGCCCTGATTCTTACAGATCATTCAAAGAAGCTAGCTCAAAGTCATCTGAATCACTAAACACTGTATATATAGGATGGTCTAGATGGAAAAAAAGTCTGGATGAGGACATTGACCTGACTATGGGAAAAGAAGCAAGTCCACAAAACTGATGAGTCCTCTAGCCAGAAAAACCATTTGTAGAGTACGTTGTGAACAGCAGCTACTCTTTATTTTCTTAACACTTGTGTTACATTACTCTCGTAAATGGTAGCACCACCTTACATTCTTTCACCTTGTTGCTGTTGAAAAGTACTGTGTCCAAACATCTATTTTGACCTTTCTTCTCCTCCTTACTTGAAGCAGGGCTGTATAAAAATGAAAAGAAAAAGGCTTGATTAAGGTTCTCACTTGTTCATGTATTGTAATGACATTTACAATTACTGTAATTTGCTGCTTCTGAGAACATTTAACATTTAAAAATAGGAAAATAAAATTGACTAGGGCAATGAGGAGAAAAAAAAAGAAATAGAGCTAAAAAAGAAATGTACAGTAAAATATCATGCATTTCAGGCAAAAAATCTATTCAGAACCATATTTTTTTTAGGCAGAAAAATGAGAATAGTAAAGTCTAATGGTAATAATAAGAGACTGAAGGTGTGAACTTGCATAATCACAATCAAGAAAAATGTGTCATAAGCTGCACAGTTAGCAACCAAACACCCATGTACACAACAATCCCTATTTCTAAGATTTATCACATAGAATTTGATTACACAAGTTCTCATAACATGTGAAGATGCATACAAAGGATAAATATGTACACACAATGATTTCAGTGGTTGAAAAACCACATCAAGAATAGAATCACTGGACTTTAAAGAGGAATACCATGAACACTGACAAAACTTGATAGACTAAGCTTAATTCCTTAATATATATTAAAATAAATATTATTTAAAATATGATTTGCAATGATGTAGTTTGCAGAACAGTCAAATCCTTTTTTATCCCACTTTTTATCAAGGAAACCCCAAAGTCTTTAGTCATTTTCTGGAAATAAACTAAAGATCAATTAGAAATTGTTACATGGATTATAAAATTATAATCCATTATAATTAGTAGTATAATCCATTATAAGTAGCAAGTCAGACATCAGTATCTCGAATTGCACTCACAATACCATGACTTTGTGTAGCTTTGCACTTTGCTGGAATGAGAAATCTTGTTGTCATTAATTGTTCTGTAGTGAAAATTCTTCTGTACTGACTATCTAGTCATCCTCAATAGTCCTGTATTGAAAAAATAGAGTGGGTGTGGAGTTAGAAGTCTTGAGATTGCTCCGGCATGCAGAGGTGATAGCTTGCTTCACACAAGCAAGATAGTATGAAAACACAGCTCAAAGTAAGAAAAAAAATCATGGGCAACATTTATATAGTAAATTTCTGTGAGCTAAAAAAAAAAAAAAAAAAAAGCATTTATCTCAGTTAAAAAGTGGACTTAAAAACACAGAAAAAAAATTACTGAAAAAACCCAACAACCAAAACCATTTACAACCAAAAAGCTTTCCTATTATATATGTATAATATGTCTATATAACATCAAAACTTCTTTGCAAAAATCATAAAGAACTAAGTTTTTTGGGTTTGGGTTTTTTTTTTTTTATTATTAGTATTTAACAGAATAAAGTTCACTTAAAGGACTGATTAACCTGAGTTAAATGTACAAAATGGTTGGAAAAAGAATAAAAAGGGCAAATTGTTTGCCACGCACAGCAGTTTGAAATCCAAACTACTCTTAATCCTCCAAATATTTCCTTTTCTTTGTCTTAAACGTTTTACCCGTGGTCCTGTAAGATTTTCCACAATAAATGAAAAAGATGTAGATGTGGAAGAATGCATCTCTCCAGGATGGTCTTTCAGGTAATCATTCTAATAAATTTTCATTTCTTATGTGAATGGTGGCGTATTTTGTGACACAGGTACTAGAATGTGTCTTAGGTGTTTATAAAGAAGTATTCTGGGACAGAATTTAGAAACTGGGTTCAGTTTTCAAAGACAAAATATAATTTAAGGAAACACTGGTAAAAATATGTATGAGGGAAAGTCAAGCCCAAAGCAGATTGTTTTCTTAAGCTACTTATGCACACCTTTCTCTGCCTTCCTTAAAGTAATAACTGCAGCATTGTAAATGCATTAACACATATGGAACATGGCCATGATATTTAATATTTGTAGAAATCAAATCACCTTTGCTACCATCTGTCATTATTGCTTTTGATTTTTGTTTGCTATTTCTACCATTTACTTTAGTTTCCTGTTGGGTTTTTTTAGTTCATTTATTTTCTTTCAGTTTGCATGGCTCTGGCCCTAGCACAGCTTCCCTCAGTAAGACTTCTAAAAAGGAAAGTAAGAAAATAGTATCTGCCTTTTTTCAACCTCAGAATTTCAACCTCAGAAATTCCCTTATCTGAGACATTTTGTTGTTTTGAGGGGGAAGTTCTAGACAAGGTTTTGGTGGCAGAGGGTACCTACAGAGGTGGCTTCTATGAGAAGCTGCTGGGAGTTTCCCCCATGTCCAACAGACCTAATCCTAGCTGGCTCCAAGATGGACCCACCACTAGCTAAGGACAAACCTATCAGTGATGGTGGTAGTGCCTCTGGGAGAATAATATTTAAGAAGGGGGAAAAAAAAAACCCAATCTGCTGGGGTGGAACAGCAGTCACAGGAGTGTGAATATGTGAAAGAAACAGCCCTGCAGACACCAGTACAGGAGGAGGAGATGCTGCAGGCACTGGAGCAGAGATTCCCCTGCAGCCTGTGGTGCAGCCCATGACGAGGCAGCTGTGCCCCTGCAGCCCATGGAGGTCCATGGTGAAGCAGATTCCACCTGCAGCCCAGGGAGGACCCCACACCAAAGCAGGGGATTCCTGAAGGAGGCTGTGATCCCATGAGCAGCCCACACTGGAGCAGGGTCCTGGTAGGAACTGTGGCCCCATGGAGAGAGGAACCCGTGCTGGAGCAGGTTTTCTGCAGGACTTGTGACCTCGCGGGGACCCACGTTGAAGCTGCCTGCTGCTGCAGGGCTGTAGCCTGTGGAAGGGACCCACATTGGAGCAGTTCATGAAGAACTGCAGCCTGTAGGAAGGACCTATATTGAAAGAGTCTGTGGAAGGCTATCTGCCATGGGACTCCACACAGGAGCAGGGAAGAGTGTGAGTCCTCTGTTAGGAAGAAGGAGTGTCAGAGACAATTCCTGGTCCCCCTGCATCTCATGTGGGGAGGAGGTAGAGAATTTGGGAGTGAAGTTAAGCCCAAGAAGAAGTGAGACGGTGGAAAAAAAGCTGGTTTTGATATTCTCCTACTTTGGTTTAATTGGTAATAAATTAAACTAATTTATCCAAGTGAAGTCTGCTTTGCCCATGCATGTAATTGCTGGGTGATCTCTCCCTGTCATTATCTCAATCCACAAGCCTTTCATTATATTTTCTCTCCCCTGCCTAGCTGAAGGCTAGCTGAAGGCTGGCACCTGCCCTCCAGCCAGGGTCAATGCACCCACCATATTTTATTTTTAGATTTCCTTTAGAATTACATCTACCTGCCAGAATGGGAGTTCATTATTGCCAGCAGAATGCTGTTTTCTGTCTGGCTATATTCAAAAGAATTAGATTTTCTTCTGTAAATAGTGTATTGTGTTTTCACACATCTCATTCATCTTTGCACCAGAATTCCATCTATGGGTAGTAAGAGAAGTATTACAGTCAATGTGATATTTCAGTTACTAGCTGTTGGATTCATTTTTCTGTCTATCTGCAAACCTTGTTTACAGTACAGATGTATACATCTAGCATGTGTCTCCATGCTACCTATAATCTCCTCCTGTCATTAACGTAAAATAAAGAAAGCTTGTAGGCTGATACTCGTCTCAGCAGAAGATTAAAATCATATGAACTACTAGTTAAAATGGCTATGGACTGAATAACCTTCGGAGATCCCTTACACCCCTAACAATCCTGTAACAACAACACTGGACTTGGGTTTGGTTTGTATTTTCTTCTATGACATATTTTATGCCATCTCTTTAAAAAAATTAATTCAGCAGTCTCAATTTTTTACTTATTTAAGTTTCTTACTTGGCAGATTTGTGTGGATTTATGGTTGGGTAAATCAGCTTGTGTTATTAGTGTCTTCCTTTTCTTCTACTATTTTTAGTATGTCCAGTTTCTGTTTCAGAGCCACATACATTGCCCTTGTGCTCTTTTCCCAGAATTCTCAAAATGTTTCTCTTTCAGCTTAGAGATTCAACTCTGATGCCACATTACAAATTCAAAAGCATTCATAAGTATAACTGCATTTCTAACCCACAAGTTTCAAACCTGTTACAAAACCTTCAGGTTTTTTGCTCTTCTTGTGTTTGTTTAGTGGTTTTTGTGTTTGTTGGAATTTTTTAATTGTTAAAACTAACATCTCTCAAAAGCCATGACGTTTTTTTACAAGGGTAGAAGAGTCTTTCTTACTGTATTATAAAACTTGTCAAATTTCTTTATTTTTTTCTGCTAAGTGGCTTACTCTTCAGTGATCCAGAAGACTTGAATAATATCTTCAGCTGCTGACCTAGAGCCATCTTTTGCCTGGACAGTCTGGTCAGTCTGGTATTTCCAATGTATTTTTATTTAAAAGTAGTTGTATCTCACTGCTCAAAATAGAATAAACATGTATGCATGTAATGTAACATGTAACTTTTAATCTTCAAATGTTAAGTATTCTTTCTGTAATTCTGCATCTCTAGAGCTCATACATCCATGTGTTTCAAAGTGCTTTCTGTTTCATTTTCCATTTAATATTTCCTTATTAATATCACTAAATCTATCCACCTAGGGATTTTTAACTTCTCCCGCACACTCACACCATTTAGACAGTGATCTGTTTACATGTTAGTCCTTATTAATGTTTCAAGCATTGTGAAGGAATATGAGTCTTCTCTAGAAAAGCTACAGTGTATAAAATTTTCCATTTTACATTATCAGAGGTAGAGAGTTATTTACCATACCCTGTGCTTAGGTTTGGAAATCAGTTTTAAAAGGCAATGCATTAAAAACTTAATGCTACTGATATCCCTAACTCTTTTCAGAAGCTGTAAAAGAAATCCACCCAGAGTGTTCTTCATTGTATTTAATACAGCAGTCAACTTAGATGTACTTCAGAAAAATGCCCCTCTATATTTGTTCCAATGAGCAGAGATTCAAAACATGACAACAAACACAGATATGCAAAACTTGTTAATTTTGGTAGTTTTTAACTGCCTGGGAAATCCTCTAGAATGGTATTTAGTACTGTTATTATCAATTGAACTAAAATGTATGAGTTCAGCAAGTAACAATGTACGATTAAACCTCAGTAAGTGAAGCTTCTGTTTAGGAATCTGTTTGCAAAAATTATGATTTCAAATTATTGTTTTCAGGTCAGATAAATTTTACTTTAGATATTCACCACTTTATCACTTAAGACATCTGAATTTTTTAATTTAAATTTTGGAAGATATTAAAAGGGGATATTTTATTTTCTTTTTTCTTTCTCATTGCTCTTCTTTCTCCATTTTGAAGTTCTCTTCTCCCATTGATTAAAACTGTGTGAAAGCTTGGTGAGAAAGTATAATTTAGATACTTTTATGTTTGCCCTAAAAAGTTATAGCCAATGAGTAATAGTTTACATTGACACAAAAAAGGAATGTGCAGAACAGCAGGCATCTCACCAACACTTTCACATGTTAATTACTGATCTCATGGAACATGGAAAAAATGCATGTATATGATCAAAAGAATTTAATATTTGCATGCTATTTTGTGGTTCAGGTCTTGAGAAGATGTCTTAATAAAATTTCAGATCATGTATGCCTTGCTCCCTGACAATGTGCATTTATATAAATTGTCTGAGTATAGCAAAATATAAGCCTAAATAGTAAGATTGTAATATGAACTTAAGCTCTTTTTGAGCACTTTGAATTATTTCTTGCTACTTTTTTACATTGTATTATTTTGTTTATTAGAAAGTAAATAACTACTTCCTGGAAATTCAATGAAGACATTTACTATGAATCATATTTTGCTAAGACAAGAAATAAATATGTCTTAGGCACATTTAGGCAAGTCTGAAGGGATTACCAAGTATTTCATGGCTTAGTGATTACTTAGTTTGTCCTACAGAACTTTTGAAACCATTTTATCCAGTAATTTCTGCATGCATTAATTCACTATACTCTTAAATATATTATTTCATTGCTGGCAAGTGCTTGTTATTAGTTATTGCATATCCTGTATATATGTCTAAATTGCTCACTTATTCCCTGTCAGGGACATAGCAGTTTGTAGCAGTAGAATGCTTAACTAAAAGGAAAACTCACAAAGGGAAAGCATAGTCATTGAATTAAATCAGTTCACAGAAAGAACAGCTTCACCCTCTTGTTTCAAGAAGCTGAGATTGATATTATATCCCTAAGTCATTATTTCAAAAGATGAAGTTGAAAGGCTAATGCACTAGAATCCCAGAGATAAATTAGATTGAGGTAGGCTTTCTTCACTTCTTTCTTTTTTCTGAAGTTTATTTATTTTCATAAATGAAATTTTATTTTAATAAGAACAAAACATCACATGCAAATGCAGCATTATAGTGGTGACAATTTGTGAATGCAATTCTAGTTACAGCTTTGGGTTGAGTCCCAAACCCCACTTTGTTCCATCAGTTATCCAGATGTTCATCCTCTCCAAGCTAATGCACTAAATTAAATTCCAGGTATCACTGAGCCTCAGCTAACTCTGAGTTGGCTGCTCAGCTCTCAGCCTCAGTAATACATTAACTGCTTTTCCAGGAAGCAGTTACTTTGAAAATTCATCACCTCCAATGCACCAAAGTTGCTAGGACTGTAATGAAATCCACTTCCAAATACAGAAATTCCAATATAAATGCTTTTCAAAAAAGTCCTTAAAAAAGATGTTTTGAGAGAAGTAATGCATACATCACAATTTCATCCTTTTCAAAGCAATAACATGCTAAAATTTGATACTTTATTCATAAAGTTATGACAGATTATGACGAATATTTACATTTGTAAGCATATGAGTTGATTCTAAATTTGGAACAAATGTCAAAAAAGCAAGTAAAGAATACCAAAATGTTGAATAAACAATCCAAGGCAGTAGCTTTTCTATTTCAGCTTAATGCCAACCCTACATCCATGATAAACATTTGGTGGGCAGATACATTGAATAGTTACAAATTTTCAATGGATTTTCTGAATAAAAATGTAGATGTTTGACTAGGTGATGGACACCAAGAAAACAGAAATTCCTTTATTGATTCTAAGTATTCATTAGTCTTTTGTAATTTTGCCTCCTATATTGCACAAATACCTCTGGAATAACTTCATGTTCCAATAAAGAAGAAACTCCATTGAGGGCGGCCAGGTGCTGCATTGTTCAATATCCTTGGTCAGTACAACAAAAGGAATCAGAGGTTTCTGATTGCATCGTAAAGAATGGCTGATGAATGCTGTCCTGGGATCTTCAACCTCCAGATGTAAATGAATACTGGAATCTTAAAATAGCACATTTTGAAATAAATTTCTTCATTGCCTACCAGACTTAAAGTAAAATTTTTTCACAGAGTAGCTAGCAGAATCTGCTCCTAGAAAATATCGAAAGTTTGTTCTAGAAGAAATAATAGAAAAAGATATTAACTTTTACACACTTTTTAGTCTGGTTTTGCATATCTAATTTTTATTTTAAACTGCATGACTTCACCTGGTGCGTTGTTTATAGACACAGAATTGCTTCCCTCCTCACATTCTTGCATCTACCATTACTTAGTTTCTATAAACAATGTCAGCATGTGCCAACACATTTATAACTAACATTAGTGAATATACAGGAAGAAACAAACATAACCAAACCCCACACTATTCATTAGAGCTGTGTCTAGTTTGTAAGGAACTGCTGTGACAAAACAATTGTGCTATTGAAGGCTATGAAAGCAGCATAACCACCTTGTCCAGATTCATGTGTCTGCTTCTCCACATGCCACTGTGCTTTTCTGTAAGTATGTCTGTTGTGTTTTAACCCTGGCTGGCAACTAAGCCCCACACAGCCACTCCTCCACTCACCCGGTGGGATGGGGGAGAGAATCAGAAGGGTAAATATGAGAAAACTCATGGGTTGAAATAAAGACAGTTTAAAGAGTAAAGCAAAGCCACATGTGAACAAAGCAAAACGTGGAATTCATTCACCACTTTCCATTGACAGGCGTGCAGCCATGTCCAGGAAAGCAGGGCTCCCTCATGGGTAACAATTATTTGGGAAGACAAACACCATCACTCCAAACACCCCCTCCTTCCTTCCTCCCTTCTTTATTCTTCCTCAGCTTTCTTTGCTGACCATGACACCTTGGCAGCTTGTGTATCCAGTTCTGAACAATACATTTCTGTTTAGCTCTTTGGAAGCTGAAGCTGCTGCATGTTGGACCACATTCCTCCGCATGGGCTATATACACAAGGCTATCATTCAGGTCTCTGGAGACACTGTTGTCATCCAGGTCACTGCAGATGACTTTCAGAACCACTAATTCTCCTAGATACTAGATGCTTTTCTCAATGGTGGTCCACTTCCCTTGGTAATTCACAAGATCATCCTAGAATGGATATTTTGCCTTTCTGCTTAACAGGAGGTGCCTCCAGAGACTGCAAGTTGTTGCATCTTTTCTAATTTCTCTGTCAATTATCTGGTCTCTTGTGAAGGATCGTGGCTGTTGGCCTTCCTTATTTCTAATTTCTGGCTGTTGGCTTCACAGTCCCAGCACTGGAGCAGCCAGGTGCTTCTTTTTCACTACTGGGTTTTGGGTCCCTGTCTCAACTGACATGTTCTTACTTGTAGTTTGGATCCCTCTCCAGTCATGGCACCCTCAGAGGTCGTCTGGTTCCTTCTCTTAATCACAGTGCTCTGATAGTACTGAACTGTGGCTCAGCAGCACAGGTCAAGCCTCAGAATAGTGCTAGAAGCTTCTGCCTTTTACTGGTGTAGACAAGGCACCCTTTTATCAGGAGGTGCATAAAGTCACAAGGGTTACTTGCCTGCTCAGGTGCAAAATTACAGACTATAGGAGGTGATAAATGCCCTAAGTACATACCCAAATACACCCACACCCTACCACCCAGGGACCAACCGCCTCAAGGTGGTATCACCCCTCAGTATCACCTCTCCCCAGAGTTGTCTCCTCTTATCCCAGGATGACACCAGATTCCACAAACCTGACAATAAGCTGACAGTGTTAGTAGTATTAAAAAGCTCACATAAAAGTGAACAACAACCTTGGGAGCCTGCACAGCAAAACCACCCACATCAGCTCTGGTTGAGAAGAGAGAAGTGTATTATCTCATTCACTCCAAAGCATAGCCACTCCAACACAGTAAAGGCATCAATGCCAGAGCAAAGCACATTGCCATTGTTTGTATTAACATGTTTCCTAGCTCAGTAAAAAAAAAAGATGAGCAGTGCAGCAAATAAACTCCATGACATGCATAAAAACCTGTCAATTAACACAAGCCTCATATTGGGTGCCAAATTAAGGCTATGGTGGGTTGACCTTGGCAGGCCAAGCCACTTTCTCACTCCCCTTTGTTAGCAGGACAAGGGGGAGAAAATAAGATTAAAATCATGTGGGTCAAGATATGGACAATTTAAGGAAGAAAAACAAAAGCTGCAAGTGGAAGAAAAGCAAAGGATCAAGATTTATTCTCAACTTTCCATCAGCAAGCAATGTCCAGCCACTTCCTGCATTATTATAATTGTTAATATACCATGTCATGTTTTAAGTTCTTGTTGATATAATACATGATTCAATGTCCAGTTGGAAAACAGTAATGAGTGGTGTCCCTCAGGGATCAGTCTTGGGAAAGTGCTTGTTCACCATCTTTGTTGGCTACATGGACAGTGGGTTTGAGTGTGCCCTCAGCAAGTTTGCTGATGACACTAAGCTGTGTGGTTCGGTTGATATGCTGGAGTTAAGGGATGCCATCTAAAGGGACCTTGACATGCTTGAGAGCTGGGCCAATGCCAACCTCATGAAGTTTAACCAAACCCAGTGCAAGGTCCTACGCCTGCGTCAGAGCAATCCCAGCCACACCTAGAGGCTGGGCAGAGAAGTGATTCAGAACAGCACTGAGGAGGACTTGGGAGTGTCGGTTGATGAGAAAATGAACACGAGCCAGCTTCAGTGTGAGCTCACAGCCAGAAACCAACCATACCCTGGGCTGCATCAAGAGCAGCGTGACCAGCAGGTCGAAGGAGGTGATCCTGCCCCTCTACGCTGCTCTCGTCAGACCTCACTTGGAGTATTATGTACAGTTCTGGTGTCCTCAACATAAAAAGGACATGGAGCTGTTGGAACAAGTCCAGAGGAAGGGCAGGAGGATGATCAGGGCTGGAGCACCTCCCCTATGAAGATAGGCTGAGAAAGTTGGGGCTGTTCAGCCTGGAGAAGAGAAGGCTGCGTGGAGACCTCATAGCAGCCTTCCAGTATCTGAAGAGGACTCTTCATTAGGGACTGTAGTGATAGGACAAGGGGTAGCGAGTTCAAATTTAAACAGGGGAAGTTTAGATTGGATATAAGGGGGAAGTTCTTTACTGAGAGGGTGGTGAGGCCCTGGAATGGGTTGCCCAGGGAGGTTGTGAATATTCCATCCCTGGCAGCGTTCAAGGCCAGGTTGGACATAGCCTTGGGTGACATAGCTTAGGGTGAGTTGTCCCTGCCCATGGCAGGGGGGTTGGAACTAGATGATCTTCAGGTCCTTTGTAACCCTAACTATTCTATGATTCTATTGTTCTATATAATGTAGAAACTTTTAACATCTTTAATAATTATTTTCTATTGTCCACATGAAACATACATATTTCCCTTGAGCTGAATTTTCTTCTAACAATAAAGTTCTCTTAAAATGTTAAAGAACAGGTCTGGAGTGACATATTCAATTGATATTCTAATTGGCAGAATGCTTTAAATGAAGCACTTGGCTGATGCTCACTTGAACACACACATATTCAAGATCTCTTGATGTTAAAGTTATCCACATAGTTAAAAAATTAGTTTCTAACATGATTGCATTACTGTCTGCAGTCATCTTATTCTATCCAGAGATATGAGCACATATTCTAAGTGATATTCAACTTTTAAAATTGTCCATAATACCATATTTATTCTCAAAAATGAGAACAGCACATATGCCTCTCTAAGCATTGAACAAACCTAAGAAAATAAATTCTTCTCTTAAATGTTCTTACTAAATTAGCATGATGGGTTTGTAATGCTCTTAGCATTTAAAGCTTACACTTATATGTATGTACGTATACACTTCTATATGCACATACATACTCACATCTGTATAAAACATGCTATTGATTTAAATCCCTCTTTTATGTTAGTGTTAAGTCCATTTCTCCCTCTACCTGTGAGGATGAAAATTCTCATACCATGATGAATTCCAGTGTTCTATAAAACCAAATTCTCATTGTGACTCAATCTGTGACATCAGTTCTTTCCCATATTTAGTTTTCTTCTTTCCACTAACTAAAACAGCTGACTAAAATATCACATTTGATATGATTTTATGTGATAAAAAAAGATAAAATCAATTCTTCTATGCCTTAGAAATAAAATTTTTGAAATGTCCCATAAAGTGTGTATTTAATGGTGTCTGCTGTGACTAATGCAGATTTCTCAGATAGCTCAAGAAAGTCTGATGTTCTTCCTGTGAGGGAACAAACACAACACTATTTTTGTCAGTGTACAGTGCCAAATTCTCTAGACATTTTTTTCTGATTACATAGTTACCTCTGATATTTAGTTATCTATCTTTTAATTAAGGCTGCAGAAAAGAAATAGTCAACAAAAGAGTTTGCAATTAATATTATCTATATTTGCTTGTTGGCATTAATACCTACATGTAATTAAAAAGAATAAAAGCACTGGATCTCCAAGTATCATTTCCTTAAAGCATATGCTTTGTCTACATTTTCATAATGGAAGAAAAGGAAGGGCTTAAGGAAGATTTTTATCTCTCATTTCAAAACCTTGTCAATTCAAAAAAAAGTTTGAGGGAGAGAGATAAAAACTAGTGTTAAATTCTTAGTGTCCTTCAATACTAGCAAGTCAGTAGTAGCAGGAGTAGTAATTGTAGTCATAATAGTAGAACCAAGTCAGAAGTACCTTGTAATGCAGGAAGGGAAGGGAAGGGAAGGGAAGGGAAGGGAAGGCAAAGCAAGGCAAGGCAAGGCAAGGCAAGGCAAGGCAAGGCAAGGCAAGGCAAGGCAAGGCAAGGCAAGGCAAGGCAAGGCAAGGCAAGGCAAGGCAAGGCAAAGGAACGAATACTGCTCCTCCTGCTGACTTGCTAGTATTGAAGAATACTAAGAAATCAATAATAGTTCTTATCTTTCTCCCTCAAATTGAATTTTGAATTGAAAGGAAAGGTAAAAAACCTAAAATAAAACAATTCCCCTAAAAAAATCCCTCAAATCCTCCAAAATCAACCAAACAAAAAAAGTAATTACTGAGCCAATAATAACCCTAATATTAAATTATTCAGGTTTCAATTTTTCTAGATAAATACAACAACTATGTGCTGAAATAGTCTGTGGCTGTGAATTTTCACAGAAGGTAATAAGTAGACCAGCTGAGGAGGATTTAGGATAGGATCTGAAAGAGACTGCTGAAAATCTATTGATAGTGTTGCACGGCAGAAACCAGCATTTCCAGATATGTCATTTTTTGCTTTATTACTTATTAATTGGTTTTAAATCTAAAGCCTGACAAAAATCAGTTGTTAATCAAATGATTAAGACAAACGTTATTTTCAGTTGCTGCTGATCTATAGCTTAATAGATCCGGCATCTTAATATATAGTTTCAGAGTTTCAATTACTACTGTATTGTTCTTGTAACAAAGACCATGCATTATAAAAATGCTGATTTCTGGTATGACTTGTCTTTCAGAGTCCAGTCGCTACCCAAGTTAAATTACCAGTGCCATTACCATTACCAGCGCTACTGCCATTGCCATTGCTATTGCTGTTGCTACAATGCTAATAATGTCATAGAAATAAGTAGTAAAAAATGAAAAAGTTTTCTGACAAGATAAATTTGATGCATTCATAGACAACTTCACTCCATTTTAAACCTTAGGTTGAAAAGCAATCTAATACTTTGTTAATGTATTCTAGACAGCACACTTACTTTAAGTTAAACTGATTTCTCTTAATATAGAGGCAGTAATAAGATCAGAAAATAATAGAAAACTACAAAATACATTGGTTAACTTGTTTTGTAAATTAATGAAACAATAAATGAATGCTATAACATATTATATTTTCCAAACATAATTATGACATAACTGTGAAATTCATGATGCCTATGTCAATATCTGCACCTGTTTATTCTGATAAACACTAATTAGCTATAGAAGTCTCCTTCTTAATAAACAGAATTGCATACTTTTATGACAACATTGTCATATTTTTCCATTTATTTCTCCCTTTATAAGTACATAAGATATGAATAATAGTTAGATTACCAATTGCTGAAGCAGGCAATATTTCCATGAGGACAGAGAATATTGTATGTTTAATGCATATTCATTTCTTTCCTGCAATATGTTTTATTGGTAACTTGAATAGCAAATCTCAGCTTAATCTTTAAGCCATTGAAGGTTTCCTTTGTAGACTTTCTTTTGCTCTTCTCCATAAATGCAAATACCTAAGGGACAATGCAAAGCATCATTTTATAGCTGGAGAAAAGGATAGATCCTTCTTCTATTTATTCAGTAATGGAACTGAACTGAAAATTAGGAGACGGTGGTTTTGATCCTACTAGTAAGTACTGTTCTAGTTGAAATAATGCAGGGGCCTATCAAGACATATACCAAATATATTCATTGCTTGAGACTTTAAGCAGATCCTATTCTTGAAAAAGACCCCACTCTAGATCTTCTTTTCTTTTAGTTGGATAAAAGAAACCAAATCATTATAAAGTTAAGAAGTGAGGGTTGGTGAAAAATAACCTTTTTTATTTGTACCATGGATTTTAGCTTGTTCTTCTTATAAATATTTTTCTTTCTGAAAACAAACAAATGCAAAACCAATGGAAACTATCTAAAAAGTCTAGATCAGATCATGCTATTATTACCCATGATAATCACGATTTCATTTTTTAAGTATATTCATTTGAATTTAATGTCAGAGATAAATTACTACTCAATATGACTAAGAAACCCTCTAGTGATTTAGTCAGCATTACTCCCTTACTACATTCTGCTCCTCATGGGACAGGCTGCTCCCATTTATAGTGTAAGGGATGTGTCCTTCAGCTTGAATAATAGTTTTTTATATGTTTTTTTTTATAAACTAATTAATAGATGAAATGGTAAAAAAGCCCAAAAAAAAAAACCAAACCCTTATAACAAAGCAGATAACATATGGTAGATCTGGGGTTTTAGGGCAAATTAAGTTCATTTATGGCATGAAATTTTTTTCTCAATTACTTCGCATTAAGAAGTGACAAATTTTTACCTTCATTTTTCTGGTTTCTTTCATAATTTTTCACAAAGAGGAAATGAAAGTTGTTCTGCAGTATTTCACAAGCGGCTCTTTGAAGGTGGTGGCTTTGAGATTTCACTTTATATTGATTATAGTAACAGATTAATAGAGGAAGTTCATCTGACTCATAATGCTGAAAACCAGCTTGTAGTATCCACAAGTAATAGAATTGCAGGATCATAAAAAAGCTCCTTGGAACTTTTGGATGTCATCTAGTCCAATCTCTCCCCTGAAGGAGAATAATAACTGACAACAAATCAAATAAGACATGGGTTTGTAGAAATGAGTCTTTGTAACTTCCAGTAGAGGAAAGCCCACAGTCTCTCTGGGTTGCCTGGTCCAGTGTGACATAGTCCCTAATATGACGATGTCCATAGATTTTCCGGGAATGCCTTCTGTCTAATAACATAATTCTTTTTTAAAGATATTGATTTAATGCCTCTATCATGGGCCTCTGGGATGCTCCCACTTGCAACTGGTTGACAACCAGCTGAGTAATTACTGAGTCAATAATGACCCTTTAAGCCTATTGGGCCAGTTGCCATTTTTACTCTCTCCGTTTTCAAATAAGAATGCTGTGAAAGGTGGTGTCAAAAGCCTGACCTTTTTTCTGTTGCATCTGCTGTCTTCCTGCCAACGTAACCAATCACAGAAAACAATCAGCCTATATCAAATATGGTCTTCATAAAGCCTTGCTAATGGTTCCTAATTACCCTGTTGTCTTTTTCATGTCTGAAAAAAAGATTAGAAGGGAGTGTACATTGTGATCCTCTGTGATCTGACTGACAAGCTCACAGCCTCCAGGTAATTAGTTCCTGCTTTGGTTTCCTGTTATTGTCTTATTTGTGTTCAAAGTTATTTTTCTAAATAGAAGTCTGAGGAAAAATGACATTTTTAAAGCAGATTATGATGAGAATAATAGAAGATATTGAATCAGAGAATGTATAATGGAAAGGAAGATGATTTGCAAGAAGTGTTTAAGATTCACCTGCAAGAACCTGGCACAAAGATCAACATGTCTGAACATAATGGCTTGTTACCAAGGGCTAAGAAGCTAACCCCTGACTGCAGTCTGTGTTTATTGACTACTCTAGTAGTAAATGCTTACTGTTATTAACCTTGTAAGATTATCAAACATAATAATAAAATATGTCTCCTAATTTTAAGCATCTTCCTCTTACAGATTCAGGCTGCCAACTAGACAGGGTAAACTTCTGAACTTACTGGAAGAACCTAAAACATTCATGTTGTGGTTGTTTTTCAGAGTAGATAAAGACTACAGTTTTTTATAAGAATAAATAACTATAATCTTACTATTTTGCAGGGATTTTTTTCTTCTATGGTCCGCTAACTTCACCAGAATAATGGAATCACCTTTATGTTGTAGAGTTCTAATCCATGATAACTGTATTGACAGACAAAAATATCGGAAAAAAATCTGGATTAAAAAAAAAAAATCATTAAAATGATTTGTTTTATATGCTAGTTTCAGACATTTTACTTTGTTTAAGCAGTGAACTTACTGAAAGTTGTCCTGCCAGGGTTATAAAGCATAACAACAATTTTACAGAAAGCAGTTATGGAAAGGAAGCTATCTCGTTGGAAAACTAGAAGAACTGGGATTAAAAAAACCCAAAAGCAAACCCAAAAAGAAATCCAAACAATAAGACAAACCAGAATGTTTTCTCACAAGCAAAACTACAAACTTTTATGAAGTTGTTAAAATAGAGGAAAAACTTAACTTCATAGCTTAGAAGAAAACTTACTGTCATTTAACTTCATAGTTAAAAAATATTTAAGAAACACTTGCTTAAAAATGATCAAAGGAAAACATCTGCAAGTATTTATCTCATCAAATTCATGCTTGTCTAGAATTCATTCAAAATAAAAAGAACTTCTTGGCCACAGAGATTAATTTCTCCTGATCACTCATATTGTAAATAAACTTTAAGGATTTTTCGTATTTAAACCAAAACACTAACATCATATCAACTAAAAAAATAACATGTTAATGAGTGCAAATACTGACTTCTACATTCATTCTAATATTTAGAGACCACTCAACTGGTAACAAGATTTTGAAAAAAAATCTTTGGCCATCTCTGAAGCTCTGCGGTATGAAGTAGCTGAGTCATTGCTTTTTAGTATGTCACTCCACACACAAGAAAAAATCAATAGTCTTCTTAACATCACTTAAAAATTCAGTTTACCATATAGAAAGCTGTAGTGTAATTAAATCTTGAAACAGACCAACAGAAGAGAATATGAAGAATAACTGTTAAAGATAGAATTAACTTCAAAAAAAATCCCAACATTTTAAAAAACACTAATTAGCAATCAAAGACAAAGGCAGCACAATTTTTTTTATAAAGCAGCATTGAACCTCAAAGATTTTCAGTTAGTTCATATGTGAAGGTCAGTTATGTCATTCTTAGGTTACTTGTTTATGGTGCATAGAAAATCTAACAATAAGTCACTCGTGGTAAAAGACAAGTTTTTACCTAATGTAACTCTATGGTGATGTAAATTGTGATAAGCAAAAAAATAAGAAAAATACAGAATTTTTAAAAATTCTTTATAAGTCTCTCCTATTTTTTTTTTTTTTTATTATTTGATGGTTAAGAAAGAAATAACTTGGAGTGATCAGCAAAATAGAAACCCATATTTTTACTTTCCCAACATACTAATTGATGTTATCCTACAATGTTTTGCAAACAAAAAAAAGCTTTTCTGGAAAACTATTTCCAGTTTCCTTCAGAACACCACAACTGCTGAAGTTCCTGAGAATCAACTGAACTTTGAGACAATTCTAAATTAAGAGTAGAGTCACGTTGTGCTCAAAGTCTTTCTTAGAGACCTTAAAACCTTCAAATAACATTAGACAAACATAACATTGAAGGGTGGCATTTGGGAAAGTAACTTCTGAAAACAAATTGTTTGGAGCAAGGAGAACATATTACTCTTAAGAGAAATGTCTAAAATATCAGACAAAGATTTCTGAAGTTAAAGTGGAAAAAAAAAATCAAACTCCAAAATATTTCAAGAAATAAATTGAGTGATGAAAAACAGGGAACAGAGGTTCTGGAAATGGCAAGTTATTTATATAAGCTGTCCTTTAGCCCAAATTATCTTCCACTTTTCATGGTTGAAGTAAAATACAATTGCATCTTACAGCCTCCCAAAGGCTTTCCCAAATCTCTTAAATTGAAATTGGGGTATCTGGATTAGCCCAGTTTAGACTGCGGAGGAATTTAAGATTGTGGATCCAGGTTTTGGGTCTAAGGACTCAAAGCAGCCAGCTTAACAGAGTATGCTTCTGTGAAGAAGTGATAGAAAAAGAAATTTTAAGCATGAAGTTATGCCAGAAATGCTACGGGAGGCAATGGAAGAAAGCTTAATGGAATCTGGTCTAGGTGTGACTGGAGACAGCAACTGATTTCTCTGCATGTAGCAGTGAACACCCAAGTGAGCAGCTTACATGTGCTCAACCAAGTAAAAGATACATCTTTTCATCTTAAGTTTTCCTCATGCTACTTTGCTAATGACATCAGTTTTGTATTTCTCTTTATTTTGCTCAGCTGAATGCCAGTACTTAAAGGGCAGCTACAAAGAGGATGCACACTCTCTTTTCACAAGGAGTCACATGGAGAGGACAAGGGGCAATGAGTATAAGTTGCACTGGGAGAGACTGCATCTTGAAAAAAGAAAGAATTTTTTTACAGTGAGAACAATTATTCATTGGAACAACCTCAGCAAGGATATGGTGAAGTCCCCATTGCTGAAGATTTTCAAGATCCAATTAGACAGGGTGGTAGATAATCTCATGTAGGCTTTCTCACAAAAGGCTTGACTAAAATAAGACTATCTTTTGAGGTTCCTTCCCTTCTGGCATGTTCTGTGATTCTATGAACCAATATCAGAAAATACTTTTTTGGACTTCCAGACCTGAATTAATTGCCATTATATTTTTTTTAATTGAAAAGGACTTGAAAACACACATTCCACAGCCAAAACCAATGGCTAATTGTTCTGTTCTTCATGATGCCAATTTCCATGTAAACTCTCATAGATTGTTTCTAACATTGACTGAATTTGGGAAATAATAGCAAAGTATAAAAATTAACAAGAAATCAAAAATAAAAGCAAACTTCAAGGAATATGATGTACTTAGCAAGCAATCAGTATAAGAACAATTAATCCTTCATTGTGTTGAGGAACCCAAGAAACAAGACTGTTGAAAGAAAAAGAATTTCTAATCTTGTAAATATTCTTTTCTAAATAAGTTATGCATTCTGCAAGTCACGTTTTTTTGCTTATAACCTAACCTAAATCCTTTACTGTGTGACAACGCATGCAAATGAAGGCAAACAACTATCAAAACATTCCATGGTTGCAATTTTTAAACATGTTAATTAGAAGTGAATTGCAACTAATCTAAGTCAAAATGTCTTTTTTGTTTCAAACAATTACAAAATGAGGTTCTGAAATTGATTGAATTCCAGTTTCCTAATCAACAGGCCTGCTTCGGGGTTGTGTCTAATTTAAACATGATAGTGAGCAGCTTGACACGGATATAGCAAGTTTTCCTGGTTTATGTGAAAAAATGTTCATGTTAGACATAAGGTGAGTGCAAACATCATTAACGTTTATGAATATATAAAGGGTGAGTGTCACGAGGATGGAGCCAGGCTTTTCTCGGTGACAACCAATGGTAAGACAAGGGGTAGTAGGTTCAAACTGGAACACAAGAGGTTCCACTTAAACTTGAGAAGAAACTTCTTCTCAGTGAGGGTAATGGAACACTGGAACAGGCTGCCCAGGGAGGTTGTGGAGTCTCCTTCTCTGGAGACATTCAAAACCCGCCTGGACACATTCCTGTGTAACCTCATCTTGGTGTTCCTGCTCCGGCAGGGGGATTGGACTAGATGATCTTTTGAGGTCCCTTCCAATCTCTAGCATACTGTGATACTGTGATATTCTGTGATTCTATGAAACAGATTAATTCCAAGGTGAGAGTAAAGTTCCAAGCAACATATCACCACCCATACTCTTTTCCTTTCTCTGTGTGTGTGTGTAGTTCTGGTCTTCAAATTTTGATTAGCATTAGAAAATATTTAACAAATATTGTGTCCATAATAAGACAATTAACCCAGCCTCTTTGAACTCAGGGATGGTCTCTGAAACTTTGACTGAACTCAAGGATGGTCTCTGAAACCTTGACTGAACTCTGTACTTATTCGTCACCTACTAAAACTAAATAAAAAATTGTTGAGTGATCATTTCTAAAAGAAAAATGTTATTTTTCTTCATTGTCTTTGTCACCTACTAAGGAAAATAAGTAAATTCACATGCAAAGACAGTGAGTTGCTCCCTAAATCATAAAGTGTGTGCTAAGGTAGCCTATCCTGATGCATGACATATTTTGTGGTCCATGCCTTGCCCCTTGACAAGAGCTGTTCCTGGAAAGAGAAAGAACTCAAAAATTGATTGTAGGCATATTAACTTCTTTAATAAAATTTAAAGGAGCTTTTTGTATCCTTACCAATAACATGGACTGTGTTTAACTTTCGTAAAATTTCCTTTGCTGTGTTGCTGGCCTTCTTACCATCCCATTGTGTGTGCCCATATGGAGTTTGACACCTAACAGGAATAATTTGATTTTAACTTTATATGGTTTTACTTTTGTTCTGCTATCACTTTTACATTTTCCCTCTCATTTTATCTACACATTCATAAGCTCTATTTTCTTTCTCTCAACTTTTAATGACTGTTTTTATTCATGTCATACTAGCAAGCTTCCTGGGTTTCTGCTAGACTATTGCAGGTACCAGGAAAGAATTTCCAGCCTCCCAAGGAAAACTTCTTTACTTTGTGAATGGGTAAAGGGATTTTTGTTTATAGTTAGAGTAGCAGAAGTGGATAATTTTTCTTCCCCTGACTATGGGAAGTGGAGAACAAATTCCTTTTTCTGCTTTGCTGTGTGCACAGCTTTTGCTTTACCTGTTAAACTGTCTTTATCTCAATCCACAAGTTTTCTCACTTTTCTTAGTCCTCAATCCTATTGGGAGAGGAGAGAGTGAGTGAGCATGTCAGGCTTGGTTGCTGGCTGAGGTTAAATCAGGACACCTACTTCTACAGCTACTTCTACAGACACTTCTACAGCCAGATTGTTAACTTTATAAAACGTGTTCCTACCAGGGCAGAAAATCAAAGACAGGATTTTTTTTTTTTTTTTTAATTTTTTGATGATATACAGAATTATGATTCCAGTAATTTCTTTGAGAAACATGACTAAATAAAAATTGGCAGCCAGTGTTGTCCCCTGGTGCTTCGCATAAACCATGTCAAAATGCAGAGATCTTGTCTATTATGGATTTTGTCACCTTTTCTAAAATGCCATCACCATTTACTCTGCTCTTTGGTAATTTGCCTGGGAAATGTCTCTTCCATCAGCCATTTCTGTATTTTGAAATGCACATTATTTTTTCACTTTTTTATGGAAGAAGACACTTGCAATTTACGCGAGCAGACCAAGACATTATTGTGCTTATTAGAGCAAATCTCATGGGATATCATATTGCATTCTAAATGCTGCACAAATTGAGCTAGTCTCATCAGTTTTACAGGGGAGATAGAACAAGTTAATGCCTACATCCATGTTCAAGCTGTCTTCCTTGTTTCCTTTTAATTTTCCTTGAATCTCATACATATATTTCATACTTGGCTATTTGTGTCTCACAGTTCTGTTTGGTGCATACATCTTTTAAAAAAGGACAATAAAAATTTTTGCTTCTGTCTACAAAAAAAATGTTTTGATCAGGAAGATCTATGTCAGTTAGTGCAAATTTCCAGTCTTAACATTTCATTGTGGTCTCATGTGTGCCAGGAGCATAGTAAAATCAAATTATGTTACCTCTGCTTTTAGATATCTCCTCACAAAAAGCTGCAGATGTGAGGTTTTTAGAGCATAATCAGTACTTAATGCCCAGCTGTGGAATTTGTTTGTGTATCTATCACCACTGCAAGTGCACAGTCAGGTCCTTGCCAGGTATCTTGAACACCCACTACAGTTAGATAGCTGAAATACTGCTACTTCAAGTTTCGGGTGCCACAGATTCTAAGTGTGTTCAATAACCCAAACCACTCTTTGCACTCATTTTGCTCTGTGTGAACTTCCTAGGGATGTCCAGAGTCAAGAGACTGCTTATCAGTCTATTTAGCATAGCAGTTTACACAAAAAGGAGAAAATTCAAATAAAACCAAACGAAATAAGATAAGGAATTCACTAGATGGTCACACTCAGAGATTTATGGTCAACTGCTCGATGTCTAGGTGGATACAAGTGATGAGTGATGTTCCTCAAGGGTCAGTATTGGGACTGATCTCATTCAACATCTTTGTCAGTAACATGGATTGAGTGCTCCCTCAGCAAGTTTGCTGAAAACACTAAGCTGCGTGGTTCAGTTGATACACTGGAGGGAAGGAATGCCATCCAGACAGACCTTGACATGCTTGAGAGGTGGGCTGATGCCAACCTCATGAAGTTCAACAAGGCCAAGTGAAAGGTCCTGCACCTGGGTCAGAGCAATTCCAGGCACAGCTAAAGCTGGAAGAAGACTGGGTTGAGAGCAGCCCTGAGAGAAGAACTTGAAGGTGCTGGTTGATGATAAGCTCAACAGGAGCCATCTTCAGTGTGTGCTCACAGTCCAGAAACCAACCATGTACTAGGTTGCATCCAAAGAAGCATGACCAGAACTTTAGGGAGGTGATTTTCCTCTACTTCACTCTCATGAGACTCCACCTGCAGTCCTGGGTTGTAGGGCCCCCAACACAAGAGGGGCGTGGACCTGCTCTAGAGTGTCCAAAGGAGGACCACAAAGATACTCAAAGAGGTGGAGCACCACTGTTATGGAGACAGGCTGAGAAAGTTGGGCTTGTTCAGCCTGGAGGAGAGAAGGCTCCAGGGGAACTTTATTCCAGCATTTCAGTACCTAAAGAGTGCCTATAAGAAATCTGGAGAGGGACTTTTTACAAAGGCATGTAGTGACAGGACAAGGGGGAATGGTTTTAAACTGAAAGAGGGGAGATTTAGTTAGATATTGGGAATAAATTATTCACTGTGAGGATGGTGAGACACTGGAACAGATTGCCCAGAGACGTTGTCGGTGCCCCATCCCTGGAAGTGTTCAAGGCCAGTCTGGATGGGACTTTGAACAACCTGGTCTAGTGGAAGGTATCCCTGTCTATGGCAGGTGGGTGGAACTAGATGACCTTTAATGTTCCTTGCAACCCAAACCATTCTATGATTCTATGAGTCTATGATATTCAATACACAGTATACTCTGAAATAATAAACATGAAGGCTTTTTACTCTTCTGTTCTTATGCAATTGCTTTCAGAGAAGAACTTGCACTTTAAATAATAAGTTTCATGTGCATAAATCCCAAATTTCTTTGAAATGTGCCTCTAAGGAACCATTGCCCTTTTTCACGTAGCTCTGCAAGAATAAAAGCTTAGAGTCAGTCTCAGGGCCTCTCTGAATAAACAGCTTTTATTCAGCTTCTGGGATTGTGAAATGAAATAGGTGTTTTACTGAAAGGCAAATACCAGTAGCCCACTTCTCTTCAGTTTACAAACACTAATTTATGTGAACTGATTGGCATTGGGAGTCTTGATTTCCTCTTTGTGGTTCATTTAATATGTGTTTTTGTTAAGCTTCTTATGATGGAGCATTTGACCTGTTTCCTCCAAGAGGATAAACATGGCCAGATTAATCAGAACACAGATATCTCCAGAGATCTTTAATGACCCAGCAGCTGAGATGTCTGCACAGCCCTGTTACTTAACTCTGAGACCTATGACCTTTTACATTCTCTGCTCAAGCCTTTCCATGCCTATATGTACAGGACTGAACTACAATTCTGCCTTTACCCAGCAAGGTTTTTCAGCCCCAGGTGAAATTACTTTGTAATAAGAGGAGAATTAATATGTATTTTTCCATTGTACTTACTGAAGTTTTGCTACCTATCCTCATTACTATGAACAGTGGCATTAAGCAACACAGAATGCACCCTATGAAGCTGTTTCTCCTTTTTGTATTTTTATTTTTACTTACATTAACTTCAGAGTTTACACTGAAGCAAGGAGATTTCTTCTGTCTGTTCTGCAGTCTTAGGAATGGCCCTTTTTTCCATACCAAAAAGATGAATGCACAGAAAAAGGCTGGGCCACATTAATGGAGATTTCTGAATTAATGTGTTAAATCTATTGAAAATATAATGTTCTCTCACCTTAAAAGAAAAGCTAAATCACAATAAATGGGCTAGAATACACTAGATTTTCTCTTAGGAAGCTCTATTTCTTAACTGACTGAGAAAATATAGTCAGTTCCTTTCCTTCCTATCTCCCTAAACCAGAGAATGTAAAAAATGCATGCAGCTCTGCTGCATTTTGAATCTCGACTTTGCCAAGTTATTTAAATGAGATTCTGGTTTGTGTGAGTGGACAAGGAGACTAGACGGCAGAATGCAGGCTGTTTGGCTTCTCAGGAGACTCAATTTATGTTTTTTATTGATGACCAACATAAAATTCTCCATTAGCTTGAGTTCTTTTGAAAAGGAAAACCTCACACCCAAAGAAGTTCTGCAAATTCACAATAAGGGATAAAGATGACATACATGCATTAGAAATTTCTGCACAGCTACTGAGGTTTCATCCTTTCCTTCTCTCTGATGCACAATTTTCCAAGTAAAATTCTAGAATTAACTGCTCTGGGCTAAAAATTGAGTTTCCCAACTCACTATAAACAAGAAAGGAGATCTGTTTAAAGCTTTCACATATTTCTAAGCACTTCACAAAAACAAATGAAATTGAAAGCTTTACAGAATAACAAAGTGTCCAAGGTTTGAGTGTGTGGCATTTTCACTTCTACTGCTAGTACAATTGAAATTTTGTTACAGCTACGTGTGGATGTTCTCAACACTTTCGCTTGTGTTATCTAACTTCTTTGACAAGAGAATTTCAGCCTCTGAGGATTGAGGTTGTAATGCATTTATTAATTTTAGTGAAGAAAATCAGAAGACATATATGCAGTGGCAAACTGAGCTTTAGATACTACCGTTATGATTAAACTAGCCTCAGTTCAGCATCCACAGGAAATATGCTATGCCATTCAGAATTTACAAGTGGCTGGCATAAAAAACTATCTACAGTCTGTACAGTACGCCATGACTCTAATTGTGTTAGAAGATTTTACGGTCACAAAAATCGTCAAGACAATCTATTTGAAAACATTTCTGTATACCAAGCTGTGAAGTAAAAAAAAAATTCAGAATTTTTAGCAAATCATTTTCCATTGTCTGGCCATTTTTGAGTTAGTGTGTAATCTACAATAAGTATGAATTACAGCATAAGAAACCTGGGAGATTACAGTGTAATGCTTTTTCAGATGTGTTGTTTAGATTCAGATTTTTTTGACTCAAGTATTTCAGTGAAAATTTGGCACAACTCAGGATTTGAGAATCTGCAACTTAATACCTAAAATATTTTTTCCCCATTTGTTTTCTTATTTCTTTTGAGGATATAGATACAAAATTAAATCCCTGTCTACAATACAAGGTCATGGAGAGGCCACCAAACTGATTTTAATAAAATTTAGTTGTTTACAGATAATAACATAATAGAATAGACAAAGTGAACATATGTCCTTGCATCCAGTGCAAACCAAATACGCAGAGGAGTCTTTATATTCCATATCCAGGACATCTATACGTATGTCTAGAGAGAGAGAGTAAAGGAAATAAGCCAGAGAAGAGGCCTAAGCTAATCTTTCCCTTCATAACATGAATCATTACCACCATGTAATTTCAGCGACTCATTTACTGGTCTATATTCTGTAGAACTGTGAATGCTTTTTTTTTTTAAATATATATTTCCTCCCACCTCCCACCCCAATTTTCCAGTTTTCAATACCAGTTTTCTTAGGATAAATGTCTGGGAGATGATTACATGCGCAGCAAATAGTATGGCCAAATATGAAGGTTAGGTTTTCCGCTTATTTTAATTGCATTCAGGATTTGTATTTTTCTTTAACTTGCTGATGTTGCTGATGTTCCTGTATAGTGGGAAAGAAAAAGAGTTTGTTGCATTATTAAGTGTGTACAGCTTCAAAAAAGCATACTAAACCAAGATTCACTTACCTCTACCTGCTGTGTAGATAGAATTTGAAGAGATTGCATCTCCTAACAAACTCAGAAAACACTCTCAGTGGTCTGATTTCTTTCAGATTTCTTTTGCTTAAAGCCAAAAAATCGTCTTACAGTGGAGTTAATTTACAGACATACACAGTTTAATCCACTGCTTTCAGTGTATTTACTGTATCTAAAGAATACAAGATACAACACAAGACTGATACACTGGAGAACCACCAGAATATCTCCTTTACTGTGCACAAAGCAGTCACTTTTCCCATGCCAGGAGAGAGTTCAGTGTGAAAAGAGATGAAATTACTATGGGCTTTTTATTTATTTGGATAAAACATTTCCCTGTAGATACATGAACATGAGTATGTGAAAAGGAGTACGTTTTTCTCAGTTTCAAGATGTAAATCTTACTCACCTTTGAAATAACTTTTTAGAAGTTAGGAGGCAATACCATGTTCTTAAGTGCTGTATCACAGAATGGTACACTAGATAAGCTATATAAGAGATTTTTTGTGGAGGACCTTTTTGGATATATTGGCTGACATTGCAATTATGTTGCAGTAGATTTTGTAAATTACTTTATTTAAAAACATGCTAGACCCTCTCCCAGTAGACTGTCATGAAAAATGACATTCACAGTGCTTGTAGCTCTACAGACATATATGACAGTGAAGAGATTAACATTAAATTTGCTTAGATACAATGATGATTTAAAGTTACATTCACCATAAGACAACCAAAAAAGAGAAGTTACAGAGGTTACAGAGGCTGATTATGTGGGAAAAGAGATACTTTTCTAGAAATAACTTTTTTCCTCTCTCCCCCTCCCATGATCTGCTTTTGGCCTGTTGCTTTCTGGGGAATATGGTCCGTCAGACAAGTAATACTTTTTTTTTTTTTTTTTATTTTTTATTCTCACATGATTTATTAATTCATGAGAGAAATAGGGTGTACTTCCTATTCAGTTGTTCCAACTGCACAGAATATATACTTTCTTATAACACTTGTAGCGGACAGAAAAAATTACAAACAAGGATAAAGACTAAAGCTGGAATGCTGTGTCACAAATTTGATTGAAAGATTTTAATCCCCTTTCAAAGCACTAATAACTACATTAAATAAACATGGATGCCAAAAAATGTCTTTCAATCAAGTCTGTAGATTACTGGAAACTGAGCAGACTTGTATATAGTAAAGAGAACAACAAAAGCAACAACAACAAACTACCTTCAAAGAAATTAGCAGAAAGAGAATCACAGGCATAAGATCAGAAAAATATTAGGATATAAAAAGGCAGACATCTTTCTGGGACATCAGAATCAGTCCCTCGTATTGATACATACAGTCTACTAAATAAATGTTTTTCTTTATCCGTTATCTTGTTATACGTGTAATGACCCAAGGCTGTTCCAGCGTTTTATACATCACATTCTTTTATTCTGAATTCTTGTAGACGGTAGTCAATAAGAGGGACATGAAAAAGGTAGTGTCTAGACAGAAAATTAGATACATTTTTGTAGAAATGTGAAACCAGAAGAGCTCCACATAACTTAAACCTCCTAAAAGAACCCACAGAGTTCTCTTTTAATAGTTTGTTGCTACTGTTCAATCTGCCTTATTAATGTGAGAATCTGACTGATTTGTAGCATCAAAATTTATTGTCAAATTGAAAGGAGTGAAGAGAAGTACTATAGGTAAGAGAAAAGCTTATTTAAACATATTTAAGATACTAATCTCTCAGCATGAAAGAGAGAAACACCAACATGCATAGAAGCACGTAGACTGGGAATTAACTGAAGTATAGTTAAAGGATGAGCAGTCAGAGCCATAAGAAGTTTGCACATAAAACCCAACCATGATAAATACTACTCCTAAGGGAGCGTTCAAGAGTTAAATAAGCAAAAACTGAACATAGTTTCATGAGTGTACATATGTAACCCATAACATATACTGCAATTGAGCATGGTTTTCAATTCTGATTATCTGCAGTGTTTTGCTTGAGCTCAAATGGATATAATTAAGTCATCAGAATTACATTTTAGAATTGTTGGGCTTTGTTTGGCTAATGAGCTGAAAATTGCACAAACCTCCAAGAAACATGCATCTACCTAAAAATTGCTTTTAGTTAGACACAGTGCAGTTTCCTACAGTGGAGTAGATCTCCATTCGCTATCTGTGATGAGAACTTAGATCTTTTTCTAGGAAAACTGAATATACAGCTGCTTCCAGTAATTTCCACCCTAAGAAGAAATCCTCTACCTTTGTTTTTTCACGATACACTTGTGCAACTCTGTTAAAAGGTGCTGCACATTTAAGTGGCTAAGGCAAATTAGATGTGTTCCTCAAAGTGTCAATATTGGAGGTATTTCTGCAAGAAAAACCTGTGGTCTGAGTATTGGTTTTTTCAGGATGTAAAACATACCAATATGGTCGTTCGTGCATTTCTTGAAGATACGAATTTCAAGATACAGTGTTTCTTAAGATAAATAGAAATGTTGTTCCTAAAAATTAGGTGAGATTTTCTTTCACATGTTGTATTTTACCAGAGGAAGCCTGGTAGATTTCACAGCTTTGGTTACTCTGTAGTATCTCATACTAATGCATGAAGAGATAAAAAGTTATGTATGTGTATGGTTTCCTGGTGTTTACCTTGATGTTATTTTTTAATCATTTCCAGTGCTGGATTTTACTTCCCCTCTCACTACAAAAATGGAGAAAGCACAGCCTTCTGAAAAAGATAATATACTAAAAATCCCAGCAGCTAGGAGATCTGCCAGTATCATCCCATTGAATTCAGCTCTCCAAAACACCATGACAGTGTTTAGCGGATTCCAGATCATGGAAAGCAAGAAATGCAGAAAAACAAACCTGGCCACGCCTGCAACCCAGGCAACACAAGGAGACTCCAAACAGCTGGCCAGCAATAGATTAGCTTAAAAAATGTAACCCCTCTATCTCAGCGCTGAGGGAAGCCTTTTTCTCCCATTACAATACTGCCTGGCTGTGTGCCCACTGGGCCCATTCTGGGTGGGGATGGGCTTGTGGGGTGCAGGTTGTGGTACTCAAGCTGACCCATGTCATGGCAAACAGAAAATTGAGGGTGTTCTGGGGCCCAGATGGCATTATCTAATTGATGCTTGCTGGTCTTGACCATCCAGGGTATCACTCACTGTGTGGCTGGCAATCCTGTTCACTTCTGTCTGGCATAAACAGCTGAAGCTTGGCTTTCAAAGAGGCTCTGCTCCTGTATCAAAAATGAAAAAGTGTGTTCAGGCTTTCAAAGGAAATTAAATAGTATTTGCTGGACAGTGTTGGGTGAATGTTGATTAGTTCAATGACAAAACCAAAGCTGGTGTCTTTGGAAACTTTAATAATCCATTACTGAGCTGTTATTGTCTTTTTAAAGAAGTCAGCTTTGTATTCTAACTGCAAGTTGTACTATATTTTGCTTTTGTAATTTTTTTCAAAAAGCTTGGGTAGAACTAACACAAAATCATCTCTCAGTTCAGTGGTTATCTTTTTCGAAAATGAATCAGCCTTTGATTTATTCAATATTAATCTAAACCTGTGCTGTAGCCAGAAACTTTGTAAACCTTCAATGGATTTATTCATAATATATGATCAGATACATTCTTCAGACTTAATATGAGTGTTCTAAATAATACTGAGATAAAAAACTGTTGGAAACCAAACATAAGGAAAGTACTGACAAGGATGTGCTGAGGCAGGAGTATGTTAAATAAATAAAAAGCAAAGTGTGTGAGAGAATTACATGTCACAATACCAGCCGGAAAAGAAGGGAAAAATATTCCATGCTGATATAAGTAAAGGACAAGAACTGTTCTGTTGACTGCTACTAACAGAGGTCAAGCTGTTTCAGGGACAAAGTCAAAGCCCTCATTGCTGGAAAAGTGGAAAGAGTAGGTATAAAGCATGTGGAGCAAGGTGAAAGAAAGAGCCAAAAAAAGAGATTAGTTTAGCTACTTTTTCAGGATTTATTTAAAATATTTTGTAATTTGCTCAATTTAACAAAATATTTGAAACATTTTTTGGGGTGTTTCCGGTCAATTTGGGATTGTAAATGTATCACAAAACATGGATAAATTTTTTTGGTTTTCCTAATTAAAAAAAGTTTTTGCTCAGTGACAATTTTCAGTAACAGTTGACGTGTGAAAGTAGTTCTTCCATCTGAAAGAGGCAGTTTTTGGCATATAACTTAGTTTCCTTCTTGAAAATTATAAGTATCAAAGCAGAATTTAAAGGAAATCCCAATTTGATAAGTTAAAATTATGAAAGAACCTCTACTGAAATGCTAAATATTTCTTACAGGCTTTTGTAGAGGGTAGCCATTTAAACCAGTTTATAGAAAGGAAAAGCTTGTAAATTCTGAAGTGAAACTTTTTTCTAAGCTTTCTAAACACACAAAGCTTTTTCTTTGCTAATTTCTATCTCAGTTTTGAAGCTTGGTAATTTCTTAAGAGCTGCACAGTTGCACTGAGACCTGTAAATATTGTATAAAATGAAAATTCTAATACAAACTAAGAAATGCATATCTTTATAATAAAAAATGAACATGAAAATTTCAAGTATAGTTATTGAAAAATGTAGCTGCATATTTGGAATGTTATTCCTCTTCCCTGGTTCAATTTTTTCCTCAAGTACCTTCTGCTTGTAATGGGATCAGTAAATAAAACTGTTGTGTGTTTCTAAATATCACTGCCTAATAATTCAACAACAAAAAAATTGGATTCCACTTGTCTCTCTGCCTAAAAGGTAGGATGACCCTTCAGAGTCTGTTCCTTCCAGTTTCCAGAGTACACATCTCTGAAATGACAGATCCGCTTTTCAGTTTCTTTTTCAGAAAGAAATCCATGACCCTCTCCCAGGACCGTTTTCATTGGTGTCTCTGGATTATTTTTACCTGATTTTTAGCTGTAATACATTGCAATGCCCAGGGATGTGGCATTTCCAAAAGTTTTCCCTGAAAATGCTGTGAATGGCATTAGAATTGGGAGTCACAGTGATGACATTTTAAAATTGTGACTATTGGCCAAAAGGTTCACAGTTCTCTGAAAAAAGACTCTAAACAAGTGAGTTTTATATGTAAACTATATACTTACACCTGCTGTTTTATTCCATTCATACAAATATGAATTGATACTTTAGCCTTGACTATTTTGCAAGCCAAGTGAGGGACCACTTGCTGCAGATTCAGTACTTGATCTTGCAGAATCCCAAACTTGTAAAACCACATGGTTCAAAGCTATGCCATTTGAGATCAGATCTAGACTCAGGAAATGAACATTAACCCACAAATTACGTCTGAACTAATAATCCCCAAGTCTTGACAGGGCTCCAGAGTTGTAACCTCTCTGCACCATGTCTGGATTTAACTTGGGTTACACCTGACAGCTCAGTGCTTCTGCTTTATGTTGCTGTGTATTTTCCAGGCTAGGGTTAGGACAGATGAAGTCTGTAACCCCACACAATCGCCCACTGACATTGTGTTGTCAGTTTATCTAGGCTTCACAATTCTCCCTCCTGTATCCTACGTTAGATGACTGTTTCTGCTCTGTTAAACTTACTCTCTTTCTTATTCCAACCTTTGCTTGTATATTTCCTTTAATGACTACCTGAGTAGCAAATACACACCAAAATGAACATGCACACAGAATCAGGCATCATCTTTATTAAAATAAAATGGATACTCCCCTGCCAGTCATCCGCAAATTTACCACTGTCATCATGCCTTCCTATTGATCAAATTAATTCACGTTTATGGTAAAGAGACCACATCTTTTAGGGAGCCAGGGGCATTTTTTTCCAGTTTTCCACCTTTCTCACTGAGGGAAGCTGATGCAGATGTCAAACATGACAGAAAGAAATAAACTATCCCATAACAGAATGTGTCACCCATTCTAAAAACAGCAACATGTTGACCTTCTAAGGCAACAGCATTCCTTGCGGGTACCAGTACATCCAGACTTGCCAGTTATGACTGGCATAATGCAGCTGAAACGAAGTTCAGCTGCATTTTGAGAGCCAAACCCCCTATTTAACATTGTGGAGAAGTGCATTTGCATATTTCTATTATACTACTTGTACTACTGGAAGCAACACTTGTTTCCAATGCACAGTTTTCTTCTGGCACTTCTATTTTGTGCTGCACAATTTTATTTTCTTGCAGACCACTGAAAGATACAAAGCATTCATTTCAAACGCTGAGTTACCTCAATAACATCGATTAAAGAATTTTCAGTTGAACATAGTTTTGGCAGCAAATTAACTCAGGCACATATTTCCTCTAGAACACCATTGGCATTTAATTTGATACAAACCAGTGATATTCTGATTTTGACATCTGGGAAACATTTCTGGTATCTGATCTGACACAGTTTCCTAGAGCTGTATAGACTTTGAAATGGCAAAGGCTTCCTCAATACATTGGTATTGCAACATTGTGATTAATTGCCTTCAAATATTTAATATAACATAAAGATGTGACAGGACAGCATTCATCATCTTCCTTTTTCTCTGCCCCCTTGAAACTAACCATGTTATCTGTAATCCTGAGTCTTGCATTGGTGGCTACTTGAAGTCTAGATGTCATATGACCCTACTTATTTGGTCAGAATGATTTTTTTATGCCTCACACATGGCTGTCACTTAGTATGTGAAAAGCTCTTGCAGAACATGGTATATTTTATTTTGCTGCACCACTGTAGCTCAGTTGTAACTCAGAGAATGTAGCCCACTTTTTTAGGGATTATGTGTTTATCTATCAGATAAATGTCGCTTTCAAGTCCAACATGATTTATGGAAAATTGTGTTCATAATGAATAGTTCTGCTAGAGAAAAATAGATTACCTTTTGCTACACAAAAACTTGCCAGGTTATCTCTGTGGTCCTCAGTGCTATTCCAAGTATAATTTAGGATAATTTGGGGCATGATCCTTTGTATAACTCATTATCTTTGTATTGATCTCAAGTCACTGTTTACAAATGCTCATTACACTAAAATATACTTCAGATAAAGGAAAATTACCATATAAATAACTTCCAGGCCTCATTCCTCTTCCTATTTTCTACCCACCCAGGCTCTTTCTTGTAATATTTTCATACAAGAAATCATATGAAACTTAAACTTTATTATTATTTTAATATGAGCTGATTTATGCAACTTGACTAAAAGAATAGAAACAGGTAATGAAATAGGCTGGTAAGGATGTTCTCACTGAAGAGGCAAGTCTGCTTTCATTTCCATCTGAGCACTGCAGTGTTTTCATATGAAAGTTTAAAAAGTACAATAGCATTACATCATTCTGGTAATTTTTTTTTTTTTTTTTGCTTATAAGACAGAGGACTTTTACTTATGTGCTAAGATTTTCTCTATCTACTATTAATGTTGAACTCTAGTGACTTCAGCGAATAGATACTGTAATTAATTTAAAAAATGTGGCTTAGGTTAATTTGTATTGACAAAAACATACTGGTATTCTGGCAGCTTAATTTCCTTTGGGATGCACTGTTTGAACCATAGTCACACTACAGCCTTCAAAGTTTGAGATGCTAGCAAACAGCTTGATTCCCAAGTAGAGAAACTAGCAATGAGTAGTTTCCAAAGGATGCCTATCTTTTTTCTCCTTACTCCCACCTCCTTCTCTAGCTGTCTGGCAAGGTGGCTGCAGCATGGATTGTGTCTCAGCTGTGTCCTGGGACTTAGCTGAGCTGTACCTTTGAGCAGCGACACAAATATCACATTTTCCTCTCTAGGGGCTTTGGAAGATTCACATCATTGAGCCCTTTGCCCTATGCCAGATTTGGGTGATGGTGGCCAAGATTTCAAAAGGAAGACATGGAGGCAGATAATACAATTTCATAGGCCTTGTTTTCTCAGGGACCCCTGCAGGAAAACAAACGAAGAGCATTAAGTTCAACTAAATAAACCAATCTGTCTAGTCAGAGAATCTGTATGTGAAAGCTGATTCAGTGGAGACAGATTTTAAATAACAGCTGAAGGACATGAACTATATGTGCTTTTCTCTCTCAAGGTTTCAATGAAAAAACAAAAACTATACTCACTTATCTACACAGATTAGCATGTCATTTAGAGGGCAAGACCTGTATTTTTCTGAATTAATGCTAGCTGATTTTTAATCTATAGGCAGAGATTTAACACATGATTTGGATTTTATCTAATCTGTCATGGCTGGCTGCTACATTGAAAACAACTCAAAAGCTGAAATAAACACGTCTGGATTAAGGAGATCAAACATTCAATAACATAATCTGAACTAATGCTTGTTTTGCTTGGTTTGTTGAAAAATAGAAAAATAATGGGAATATAGGGCCTTTGATTACAAAGTCAGGACCAGCTACTATAACATCTGGAAGCCAAGCTTCTCTTTCCTCTGCCCTTTCTCTCCCTATGCCATATACAGCATATCATCTAGTACAATAAGAGAGCTATTCAGAGCGCTCAGTAGGATGACTAATCTCCTTTTATTGATTTACAGGCAATACGCTTGGACCTAAAGCAATACCGAGAAATATCAGTATTGCTTTTACTTCATTCCTCATAAACTGTAAATTTCAAAATATATTTTAAGTTGTATTAAGATGTAAGGAAGTCTCAAAACCAATAACTCATTAAAATACACTTACTAATAAATAACAAAGGAAACCAAATCATCTTTCTAGCCATTAACATTATTTTAAACCCCATGGTATCATTATGAGATTCATCCACTCTTTTAAAACAATGAACTGGAATGGTTATCTTCCAACACTTCGGTTTAGTCTTCTTGTAAGTGGATGAATTTGTACATTGCCCTGGCCTGAAAGCAGCAGAAAATCTAGAAAAATTGAATTTAGGTGAAGTGCTCCAGCTCCTTGCCATAAGGAATAACTGCATTCTACAGGTACTCAAACTTTGGAATGAACATTATTCCAGGAGACATAGTGACCACACAGATTCCAAAGAAACAAAACTGCCTGAAAATATACTGTGATCAGTGCTCATTGGCCAAAAGGCTGAAAAGCTGCAGACATATTTTATATTGCCAGTAAAGCTGCTTCATGCTGACATTCAAAATAAACAGAATAACAACTAGCAGAGCTAAAATTGGGGTGCAAAATTTTCTTGTGCCAGGAATGGTAGTGGATGCTACATCTTGGAAAATCCCTACTGTAACAACTAAGGAATTAGAAATCAACAAGAACTCTTTCTAAAGCATACTCATATCTTGACAGAAATGGTGTGTATTGGAATGAAACATTCATACTTTTAGAAACTTTGTGGCTATTACATATTGAACCAGGTGATTTATTTCCTTAAGCATTTTGCCAATAACCTCTTTTGAAGATTCTGTATTTAGACAGAAAAGAAGCATTTAAACATTTTCATTTTGGTGGAATAGGCCATTTCATAAAGAATACACCAAAATGTATGTGCTGAATATCTTTTTAAATAAGAAAGGTAAAGTTTGTGTACTATAAATATGGTAGAGATGAACTGCAAAGGCTATTTTGACCTTTCAGATCCCAAAAGGCTGAGTACTTGATGGACACTCCTTTTCATAGAATCATAGAATAGTCAGGGTTGGAACGGACCTTGAGATCATCTAGTTCCAACCCCCCTGCCATGGGCAGGGACACCCCACACTAAACCATGTCACCCAAGGCCTCATCCAACCTGGCCTTGAACACCGCCAAGGATGGAGCATTCACAGCCTCCCTGGGCAACCCATTCCAGGGCCTCAGCACCCTCTCAGTAAAGAATTTCTTCCTTATATCCAATCTAAACTTCCCCTGTTTAAGTTTGAACCCATTACCCCTTGTCCTGTCACTACAGTCCCTGATGAATAGTCCCTCCCAGCATTCTTCTAGGCCCCCTTCAGATACTGGAAGGCTGCTAGGAGGTCTCCACGCAACCTTCTCTTCTCCAGGCTGAACAGCCCCAACTTTCTCAGCCTGTCTCCATACGGGAGGTGCTCCACTTCCCTGATCACCCTCGTGGCCCTCCTCTGGACTTGTTCCAACAGTTCCATGTCCTTTGGATGTTGAGGACACCAGAACTGCACACAATACTCCAAGTGAGGTCTCATGAGAGCAGAGTAGAGGGGCAGGATCAGCTCCTTTGACCTGCTGGTCACGCTCCTCTTGATGCAGCCCAGGATACGGTTGGCTTTCTGGGCTGCGAGTGCACACTGCCGGCTCATGTTCATTTTTTCATCGACCAACACCCTCAAGTCCTTCTCTGCAGAGCTGCTCTGAATCTCTTCTCTTGCCCAACCTGTACCTGTGCCTGGGATTGCTCCGACCCAGGTGTAGGACCTTGCACTTGGCATGATTAAACTTCATAAGGTTGGCATCAGCCCACCTCACAAGCGTGTCGAGGTCCCTCTGGATGGCATCCCTTCCCTCCAGTGTATCAACCGAACCACACAGCTTGGTGTCACTGGCAAACTTGCTGAGGGCGCACTCAATTCCACTGTCCATGTCACCGACAAAGATGTTGAACAAGACCGGCCCCAACACTGATCCCTGAGGGACACCACTCGTTACCGGTCTCCAGCCGGACACTGAGCCATTGACCACAACTCTTTGTGTGCGGCCATCCAGCCAGTTCTTTATCCACCGAGTGGTCCACCCATCAAACTGATGTCTCTCCAATTTAGAGACAAGGATTCCTATTTGTATTTTCAAAATGTAAAATTTTTAACATGAAAAGGAATATTAATCAAGTATTCTGTGACGCTTGGGCTATCTTAAAATGCAGTTCAGCAGCTGAAATCCAGGAAGCATGCCAGCATCTTATAATGAGACAACAATGCAAAAAACACAGGAAATACTCTATGGATCACTTCTTTGAGATATTTCAAAACCAGTACACTGTTTGAAAACACTGGCTGATTTTCATGCTCTTATAGCATAGCAACTGTCTCTGCCTCTTTTCTTATTATATAAGACATACAAAGTATTATGTGGTAATACAAAGTATTTTGGCTGGGGACTGGGATGACAGATTTTATTATAGCTCCATTTTACACTTACTGCAAAGTCACCAATATATTATATTTGCCTTTTTTTTTTTCCTTTTCCCCTCTGTAGAGGGATATGATTTTGCAGTTCTATTAATAATCTCTTATAGAAATTAAGGGTTCAAAGCCAAGGAAAGATAACTATTGTTATTACACCGAAAGATTTACATAAGAACATAATGGGTTTTCAACATGAAGTATGCACTTTTTAACAGAAAGATGATGATGTCCTAGGTTAGAGGAGTAGTGCATTTAAGAAATGCCTTGCAACTGTATACAATATAATTTCAGTATTAATGGCACTGTCACACTGCTCTAAAACAATTAAAAAATGAGGAAAAGAGAAAAATCACCACCCTTTAAACAATTTGTATGTCATGTGCGACTGAGACAAGAGGTGCATGAGCCTGTCAGAGCTCTTTGTTAATAGCTGCCTATGGCTTACACATAATCACTGCAGATTCTGGTCAGAAGTAACCTTTTCTTATCAGCTTTATTCAGTATAGGTGCAAGATGGTTTGGTATCCACTGTCACTAAAATATCACTGACATTCAGGTCAGTGAAGCCATTTTGATTACAGTTTTTTTACTTCCAACAGCCAGCCAAAAAAAATATCTACCTGGGATTTATGCTGCTGGGAATTGTTGAAGGCTTGCAAATAGTTTGGCAAAATAGAACATGCATGTGCTCAACGATCAAGATGGTGCATTATTTGGGCACTAGTGGAGTGACTCCTGCTTCCAAATCTCTCAATGTTCACGGACATGTCACTGATCCAAAGAAGCAAACGTTCTTTCCTCTCATGTTCCACATACACATGTGCGCTACTGCCAGGGTAGGCTAATTTAAAAAAGGCAAAATCAGGAGGTGACTTTGAAAGTCTTCCAGAGACAAAACCAAGAGATTCACAAGATTGCCAACATCCATTTAAGTGGACAGACAGACTAGAACTCATTTCTGCATAGGCTGTAAATTAACTTCCTAATTTGACTCATATGCCCAAGAGTGAAGTAGGTATACTACATGCTGTAACTTGGCTGTTAGTAAGTATCTGCTATCTTGATGAAGCTGAGGAAAATGTATTCTTGCTTAAAGCTTTTCACTAGATAAAGCTCAGCAATAACCCTGGACTCAAATATTATTACTTTGGAGATATTTTTTACCCAAAGGACCTAGAAAAAGAAAGGCTATTTTTGTACAAGGAACTGATTAGATACATAGAATCAAAGCAATCAAAGAATCAAGGAATGGAGGACAAAAACTATTTTCTTCATGGGTAATTTGTAAATATGCAAAACTTTTAAGTTCTATGCAAAACAAAATAAAATGAATTTGCAAAATAACTGTTAACAGTAATTATGTACTTCACACTTGTCAAGACCTACACCAGAGAAGGATCTTAGTATTTTAAGCCACATTCCAATATGACTTAATAAAATTAATCTTGATAAAATTAGTATCCAAATATTTTTATGTACTATGAGGTAATTTTGACAGTAGACTGACAAGCCCTGGAACAGTGAGATTTTTTTTCCTATTTACATCAAAAGCCTGATGTTCAGCAAACCAGAGTACAGGATTCTGCCAAATTTCAACTGTTACCTGTAAACACAAATGCATATAGTTTCTTAAGATGAAACATGTTACTTAGTGACTCTATATTGCTGAAAGGCTTTTGTGTGCATTTGTGAAGTCAAATTACTTTTACAGCTGTGACAAAATATTGAGCACTTTCTAAAGAATAATGTAAATAAACATTCAACAGTATAAATACAACACTGTTAAAGCCAGAGTGGTTTTTCTTTGACTCAGTATTTCCTTATGCTCTTTTTATATCTAAGCATCTGAGATACAGAGTGTGTCAAAGAGCTGGCTGCAAGACCAGGGAAACTGGCCCACCAGAAACGTGTAATATGTGACATGAAGCGCAGAGGTACTCGCCGCAACTCATTATAAAAGGGGGTAGTCACCAAGAGACACATCACCAAGAGACACATCGCCAAGAGACATATCGCCAGAGAGCCATTGCCATGAGGATGACTCCAGAAGGACAGGTTCGTGAGGACACTCTCTGTCGATGACTACTACGGACCCTGAGGGACACCCTCCATGAGCCACGGCCATGAGGGCAACTCGACGAGACACACTCCATGGGGTACCTTCAACAGGACTCCAGAAGGATGCCTCCACGAGTACATCGACCACGGACGGACTCTTGGGGAACACTCTGCTCCGATACTATGAGACTACAAACCCTGAAGAACTCCAATCATCAACGACAATGACAACAGATCCCCAGGACACCATTGGATCCACAGTGGTGACTCTCTCTCTTTGCACCCCAAATTCTTGCTTCATTTTCTACCTTTTATCCAATCTATCCTATCGCTATCCCCTTTATTACAATAATTTCCCTTTTTTACAATAACTGTCTTTTTGTAATTTGTAATAAACAAAACGTCCGATTATAGTACCTGACCTCGTTTGTGTCTTAATTTCACCCCTGGGATCATAAACTGAAACAGGGTGTGCCAAGTGGGGTTTTTCTCCAATCGGACCCTGACACACCTAAAAGACTTCAGCATAAAGTTCTGCCTCCTGAGAGCAGATGTTGCTGGGCAGAAAGCTCTGTAATCTCTTCTTCTTTCAGTAAGATTTGTTTTGTACAAAGTGAAGCTGTCTCAAACATCTCCTGTCTTCTAAGGAATAAACAACTTCCTGCTGCCTGGTCACTTCTCTGAAAAGAAAAGAAAAAAAGTTGAAAACAAGTTTTCTACATCCTGGACATAGCCATAGAAGTTGTGTATTTTCTTTTCAAGAAATATTCTCTGTCTATTTCTTACACGAAGGGAGTCTTCAAGAAAATATCTCTATTTTCAGGAAAATGTTTGAGTATTAGTAAGACACCCCTTCAACCAGTATATTGTAGGCAAACCTGCAGGGTCCATGGCTGGCAAATAATCAGGATAAAGCCACCTCATCTGTTAAGAGAAGAATGTGAAAGTAAATACATATGTAGATAAATGTGTAAATACGTATGTGGATGTAAATACATGGATCGAATATACAAAACTGTACCAAGTTAAATGGCAGAATAATCATGAACTGAATTAAACAGTAAGGAAGAAATTACAGTCTTTAGACATGAAGAAGGAATCAGCCTAAAAAGAAGTATAGAGAAGCAAGAAGATACCTAACCATAGGGAGATATCTTGGAGGGGAAATAGCAGAAATCAAAAACTCCATATGCACTTGAAACACATATAATGTCACCCCTATACGAGTCATGCTCTTGAGTGGAGTATTTCTGTTAGATTGTACCTCATTGTGTATTCTATCTTCCGTGGTCCCATTCTGAAATAGACATCTTCTATATCCTGCATTCATCCATTAAGATATACATTATTTCTCAGATTCATCCACAGAGGTTTCTTTCTATGTCTATACAAGACCCTAGTTACTATATATGTCATTTTCAATAATGTCCTCATATTTACAATTTTGAAATGCTCTTAAATAACTTGCCTTTGCCTAGAGCTTTATTTCTCCCAAATGATTTATCAGTTTCCCTGAGGTTCTTGGATTCTGGTAAAATGGGAAAATATGGAAAATTTATATGGGAAATTTATGGGAAAATACGTTCTGGACAAACTGGATGTGGATTTAGAAGCACAGGAATTTTTTATATATGTAATATGAGGTCTCTTTGTGTATTTAAACTTCTATTAGACTCTGAAAAATTACTGAAAGTGCTAATTAAGATATGTCCCTTCCATATGCATAATTCCTACCTATCAGAAAGTTAACACTTTCTGGACTGATTCTTTATATTGAAAGTGCATTAAACTGTGACACTTGGAAACACAGTCTTCATATTAGCTGCGTGGTGCTGAGTTAGTGGCTGGGCTTAAACCATGGCAATGAACACACAGCAGAACAGCAGACGACGTCTGTAATCTTTATCCTTTTGTATCTATGTATGCTTTTATCAAAGACATGAGTCCAGAGGGTACAGGAACAGAGTATATTACCTCTGCAGTTCATGCATTTGAAAGTCCCTATGTTCTTTATGTTTCTGCCTGAAGCCCAATTTTTCAGTTCTTAGAGACATCATTAAATTGCATTTCCTGTTTCAATTAAAATTAAAATATCATCCCTCATGGATTATAATGAAGCCTTTTTCATACTAATTGGGTCTGTGAGGATTCTGAAGACATCTTTTTTGCTTAGAAATGTTCACACTTCAATTCCATATTCTGAGCAAATACATTTGTCTGCGTCTCTGCTTTGTCAATATGATTTTCCCCAAAAGAAAAAATATGCTACCTTTACCGGTTTTGTTCAGTGAATCTGGCTGCAAATTACTAAATTAGTTTTAAACGTGACCATGAATCATTAGTTAAAACTTATGCTTGAATGAAAAAGGATTCATCTTATGTAGCTTCAGTTCGCTTAAAGTTAAGTGTCTGATCTAAATTAGCTTCCCGTCTGTTCATGCTTCATGAGAGTAGAAGGGTGTGTACCCAGAAGATAGTTCTAATTTTTACATAATAAATCTCAGATAATGAGAAAGAAACGTTATTTATTCTCAGCCCTTTTCCTACTCATATTTTGAGGAGATCCTCCCAAGAATCAGTGATCCTAGTTCTTTAATTTAAGAGCCATCCTACATGTAACCAAACAGATATTAATGACTCCATTTACTGTTGACTAGGATAAAACAATAGTGGTGAAGAGAGAAAATCTTATTTTCATTTAAGTAAATCCTTTTGCATTATACCGTCAACAGAAAGTAGAATTAAAGTAAGAAAAAATTGTCTTTATACTTGTGGCAGGATATACATATTTTCATCCTGCAAGGTATCCACATTAAGTGGAAGTGATAACCTTGTCCCAAGCGATTGAATTTTTTTCTGCCCTTCATTTTGTCCACACATCTACATCGATATACATATGGGCTGAGCATAAATGAATTAAAAGCAAATTGAGATAACGTGTTCAAATGAGTTATGTGCTTGCCTGTATGACAGACTACTTTGTTTCATATCTTCATTCAGTGAAACAGGCAATATTCAATGTTTGCAAATTTCACATTCTTTCAAGATTTTCTACAGTGTTCTGATTATAGCTTTTTTTTTTTTTTTTTTTTTAATGAAGACTGTGAGACACATTCAAATGCTTTTCTTTCCTAAGCTCTCTCCTCACATCCATCTTGAACAGGTCTCCATGCCATGTGGCAATTACTTCTTGTCCTCTTCAATTCCATAGGGCTGCTGCTTCCAGTATACTGGCTGACTTTGCGAAGTACATGTTTAAAGACTGCTGAGGGAAGGCAGGTAGTAAAGAAGAACCAGGAGATGTATGTTATATAAAGGAAATCTTTGATTGAGCAGAGACCTGATGTGAAATCGAGGAGGTGTCTGTGGAAACTGTCTGAGTCTAGGTCAAAGGAGGTGCAACACTGTCAATGTTGTGACAACCCACCTGACTAAGATGACACCTCTAAGGCTGTCTACAATTAGCAGGAATCCTGTGATCACAGCCATTGCTCTGTATGGAGAACTTTGACCACCTGGACATCTGATGCACAGGCAATACAATTTTTAAAGTCACGCTGGAAGAGTCTAGAAGGCACTGCTTATGATTTCCTAATGCAAAGGTTACAGGGGCCCATCAGTGAAACACTCTATCTGAGCTGCTGCTCAACACGGAAGAAATAGTTTTGAATGTGATCACAGACATAATTTTGGGTTGCAGTGACCAGGAGAAGACTGAGATCTAGAGAAGTTGTGCTGCCCCATCCCTGGTAGCAGCTTAAGGCCAAGTTGGACAGGACTTTGCGCAACCTGGTCAAGGGTAAGGCGCCCCTTTCTGTGTCAAGGGGGTTGGAACTACATGACCCTTAAGGTCCCTTCCAATATAAACCATTCTATGATTCTATGATTTGGAGAAAGGCTGAGAAGGTAAGACATGGGCTTGGACTCTGGACTTCAGGACAGCATATTTTGACTTATTTAGAATATTGTTGGGGTAACCCCCTTGGAATCTCCTGCAAAAGAGGCACACAGAATAGCTAGCTGACAAGAAAACTTAGTTGGAGTGCAGGAGAAAACCACACCTTCATGCATCAAGACCAGGAATTTAAACCAAAGGCCAGAATGTCTAGACAGAGAACTTCTTAAAGAAATGCTAGAAGAAATCATACAGAAAGTGAAAATAAGGATAGGAAACAAAGGAAGACTACAAAAGCATTGCTCATGTTGCTAAGGATAAAAATCACACAGACCAAAATCTGATTAGAGCTAAAACAAATTAGGGACATAAAAAGTAACAAGAAGGGTCCTTACGAGTATTCTAGTATCAGATGGAAGTTCACAGAAAATAAATGCTTGCCAAATGGGAGAGACAAGTTGTCTGACAGACTATATTTAAAAAGCTGAATTATTTAATTCTTTTTTCCCTTCAGTCTTTGCAGGCAAACCCTACTTTTTAACTTCTGCTGGTATCAGCCTAGATTTGGAAGCAGACAAAAAGGAGATCAACATGTTAAGGACAATGTAAAGGAGTTGGACTTACTCAACTACAGGATACTAGATCAAATTTGCCTGAAAGTGTTGAAGGAGCTGGCTGAAGTGAGCACAAGGCTACTATCATCTTTTAAAATCACAGTAATCAAGAAAGGTCCTCAACAACTGCAAAAAAGTCAAACATTACATTAATCTTAAGACGGAAGGGAAATCAGAGGAACTTCAAACAAGGCCAGTGTCACTTTAGACACTGGAAAGATCACAGCTGGCATTCATTTGGAATTTATTTTGAAACACATGGAAGACAAGGCAGTCATCAAGAACAATACACACATATTTACCAATGGCTAGCCATAGTCCATGAGCATTAATGACTTCCATGATGACATATGGGAGCAGTACTTGTGTCCCTTGATCAGGGACAACAGAAGGCAAATTTGACAAATTTCTGGATGATGTTTTGTTAAGAGGCATGACTTACATGATGACTGAAAAAAAAAAATCAAGCCAGCAGGATCTTGGAAAATTAAGTTTAACAGGCAGAAGGGCCAAGCCTTTTACTTTGGGTGGAACAGGTGTGGCTGATGGGAACTGACTAGATGAGCAGCAGTCAGGCTGAAAGCATTTGTAGGTACAAGTACTTGGTTGACTACAAGGCCAGAAGCATCCTTGTGTCCTGAGATAGATGAACTTTGTAGAATGCACAGCAGAGGACTACTAAAGCTCATGACTGAAATGGAAAGGTTGTTGGGAGAGCAGAGCTGTTTTTAGTCTAGCAAAGTTAAAGCCAAGCGTCACACTTGAAGAAGCAGAGCTAAACTCTTTGCAGAAGTAACAGACAATACAAAAGGGACTACACAAGGGATAGCCTTGAAGTGTTAGCTAAGCAAATCAGGCTGTACATATGGAAAAATATCTTCACGGTACAGCAGTACACCAGGATATCCATAGAAAGTGTGGACACACCTTCAGAGAAGGTTATGAAGACAAAGTTTTGGTTGATCACCTCCAAAGGGAAACTGGAACAGTTTATATCCAGAAATCCATTCTAGCCAGCATTTCTAAAATTCCTTGGATTCTCTGAGACACAACTACCCTAACTGCGAAAGTCTGAAAGTTTAAAGGCAGAGTTATATATATTTTATATTTTACCATTTATCAATTCATATTTTGCACACCTCAGTTCCATGAACCTAATATGCAGTGTGACCTTTGCTGCTACTTTTCTCTATGCCACTATTTAGCTCTTTTAGCTATGGGTCTTACAATACTTTTTCAGAAAAAGGAATTTTCCTACTTTTTATTTATTTCCTTTTTACTTTTATAAAGGTCTCCCTTCTGCTACACTACATCTTCTTATTGTTTACTCTCTTCTCTGCATATGATAAAAAAATCTGAAGAAATTTAAATCTTAATTAGAACCTTGTTTTAATGTGAGCTAAGACCCTCCACACTGTCAGAAAAGTAAAAATTTTGCAAACTAGAAACAGATTAGTTATGTAGTGGTGATTTCATTCAGTTCAATTCATTCCATTCAAAACATCACATTGCAAGTCCAAATGGAACAAAGCCATAACCAGGCATATGGAAACACTTTTCATCCATTGCCAAGATATTCTAAACTATTTTTTTCTTGGAAAAGCCTGTTTAAACAGCCTACAGCAAAGACAGTGCCTTTAGTCAGGTTTTCCACACAAATACCAAGTATTTACTTTTCCATAAGATAGAATCAGTCTAAGCTACATTAAATGAAGTCTGTTAACACAAGACTAATCTGCGATATCTGCTTCTCAGAGAAAAGTAAATGGCATATGATCAACAGGCAACAAATTCCAACAGATGAATTAAGTTAGTATTATAATGTCCCAGATTACATTTGTAGTTTGAAAACAGAGGAAAGAGCAAACCAGGGGCCTCTGTTAGCAATATGAAGGCAATCGCCTTACAGATGAAATGGAAAAAAAACCAAGCATTTGTTCTAAGAATAGATAGATGAAAAACAGTGTTAAAACAAAATCTATTGTCTTATTTCAGCAATCACACCACAACTGTAACAGTGATGTATACAAGAACAGTCACTATTGTACTTACTAACTTATAATAAATAGAAATTTTTACTGACATTCCCAGCTGCAACATTTTAAAAACATTTTGCTCTATGAAAAAAATCTTATGATACTATTATTTTTGCACAAGCTACTCATTGCTATTGCAAAATCTCCTTAAATGGAAATAAATAATAGGCCAAATAAAATAAATTATTTTACATTCTGCATTACAGATAAATTTTGGTTCATGTTAGAATCTTATCTGGTCTATCCACTAAAACTAATTTCAGAAGCTTAAATTCTACTGAGTAGGTCTTCTGGTAAGATTCATTTTAATCATGAATAACTAACAAAATCAATAGCCTAAGTAAAGTTTTCACTACAAATAATAGGTTTGTCTTACGCTCAACTGCTGTTTGTTTAGCTGAAAACTCTCTAGTTATTCACATGCAGGAAATTCAAAAGGAGTTTGTCCAGTCAGTGTTGGTCTCAAGAAAATTAAAAGCTCCTCAGTTTCAATTATTCAGGTGGCTTCCATTCACAACTTTCACTGCAACTATATTTATCAGTACAATATTAATTAACTGAAGCTTTTTCAGTTTGATTACATCCTTTTTTTTTTTTTTTTACTCCAGATGAGGAGCAGAACTGGACATAGTATTAAAAAAGTTAAATATCATGGCCTACCACACATTCAATGACTGATAGAAGGACATTCACTTATTTTCTCTGCTGCTTTCCTAATAATTAACAGCATATCAGCATTTTTGTGACTTCCTAAGCACAAGGCTGATATTTTCACAGAAATATTTAACCACTAAATATCAGTGAAGTATATGAAATAAAAGTGGGATTTCATACAGATCAGTTTACACTCACTGAATTTCATCTGCAATTTTAATAACAATTAATTCAGACCAATTACCAAATATCTCTCCACTACTTTTCCAGGATATTCACATGTCCACATGTATTTTGAGAAGCACGGATGCCAGTACATGTCCCATGGAACTTCACTTGTGACCTCTTTCCACTGTGAAAACTGACCATGAAAAATCACCCTTTTCTCCTATATTGTAACATTTTTTTAAATTAATGCACGAACTTTCCTCTTAGCCAGCTGCACTGTCTCCTCTATTTTATTTTAGCCAGTTACACCATTTCCTGTAGTATTTGATGATATTGACACTGCTAAATACCTTCCAGTTCCTAAAAAAAAAAAAAAAAAAGTAATGATAGTTTCAACTGATTTGCCCAGTACTGACAATGGTCTGTACTCTTCTTTCAATCTCCCTCAAACTCACTTTAAAATTGTCAACATAATTTGCAGCTTCACATCTCAAAAGCCATCAAAATAGTTTTAAACAATGAATTTCACAGCACCGTTACCATTTGGACTATTTCACCATTACCATTTTGACTATTTCGCTGAGTGCCTTTAAAAATGTTAGCTGTATGCCATCTGGTCTTCATATTTTCTTCATTCTATTTTGTACCACCTCATACAGACAAAGCATGACTTCAGATGAATTCCCCCATAGAGAAAAATTCATGTGTGAGAATCTACCAAACTCTTTCGCAGCAAAAGCACTATTAAAATGTTAAGCCAATTTTTTTTTCCTATAACTTCCAAGTACTTCTGTTTTCCTTTATTATTTTTTGGCACTACAGACTCTGACAGACTTCCTGCTGCTGCAACTATTTTGGTTAATAAATTTCTTATCTATCTTGCAATTAGTTTGATTTGCCTTGCTGTGGATTTTTAATTTATTTATATTTAGTTTTACGAAGTCTGCAATCTTACATTTTCTTTAAAAATCTTCAACTATCTGAAGGATGTCTTCTGGCACCCAGCAGTCCCTAATACCCTGCTGCTTAGCCATGCTGGTTCCTTTTTTGCCCTTTCTCAAGCCTCTCTTGCTAAACAGGATGTATTTGCTCTGTGCTTCAGTAAAGTACCAAATAGTCTCTGTGCCATCTGCCATAACTAAACTCTCTGTTATTCCTTCCAGATACCTCCTTACAGGGGTCCTTGTTTTAATTGTCTCTTCTGAATTTGAGCACAACTGTGGGGAGATTTATTTGGCTTCTGCAGTCCTGTAAGGATATTGAATCTAAAGAAACATTCAGCTGAAGTATTTTGAATCACATCCACCTGTCTTTTGCTTCTTTTTCATGGGATCTGCAACTATCCAGTCCATGAAAATCAGTACTTTAGTTTCAGCAGCCCTGTAAGGAAACATATTGTAACACATGTAAGTGTCACTGTCAATCTGATTTCCTCTGCAAGACTCAGTCTTCTCCTTCCAACTCATTCCTACAGTTTTGCCCCAGTAACTGTGTCATCTTAAGCCACACAGTTGAATACCTTTTCCCCAAGTTTAGCTAGACTTGTGATCTCAACTTAAGAGTCAAACCTTCATTACATTCCTCTGTTATTTGCAAGGTCTCCCTGGTTTGTCTTACAGATGAATGTTCTCCTTACACTCTTTTTGCAGTTATAGATGAAAATACTCCCTTTCAGACACTCTGTAACTCAGGGAAGGTCACTGCAGAGATCCTGGTCTGCTGCACCAATGCTGTTAAACCCTTGCTATTGACAATTGCTAAATAAATCACTCTTAAACCAACAGGATAATGGCATTTAAAAGCAGTCAACATAAACTGACATTTTCCTCCCAGCCACTCCATAATTTATCATAGAATCATAGAATAGTTTGGTTTGGAAGAGACTTTTAAAGGTCATGTAGTCCAGCCTGCCTGCAATAAGCAGGGTCATCTTCAACTGATTCAGGTTGCTCAGAGCCCTGTCCAAGCTGACCTTCAATAAGTCAAAAAGTCTCTTCCCATCCCCATTTAAGTACCGAAAGGTCCCCAAAAGGTCTCCCCAGAACCTCCTCCAGGTTGAACAAGCCCAACTCTTTCAGCCTTTCCTCATAGCAGAGGTGTTCCAATCACCTGAGCATTTTTGTGGACCTCCTCTGGACCCACTCTAATACGTTCAGGTTTTTCCTAAACTAAGGACTCCAGAGCTGGATGCAGTACTCCAGATGTGGTCTCATCAGCGCAGAGTAGAGGGGCAAAATCACCTCCCTTGACCTGCTGGCCACAGTTCCTCTGCTGCAGCCCAGGATACAATTGGCCTTCTGGGTTGTGGGCATACACTGACAGCTTTTCATCCACCAGTTTACCCAAGTCCTTCTCCACAAAGCTGCTCTCAATTCTTTCATTGCACAGCCTGTATTGATACTGGGGGTTGCCGCAACCCAGGTGCAGGAACTTGTACTTGGCCTTGTTGAACTTCATGAGGTTCTAATTCTTGAGCTTTTCCACGTCCCTCTGGATGTCATCCCATTCCTCAGGTATGTCAACTGCACCACTCAGCTTGATGTAGTTTGCAGACTTACTGAGGGTGCACTTGATCCCACTGTCTATGTCATTATCGAAGAGACTGAACAGTACCAATCCCAGTAGGGACTTCTGGGGGACACTGTCTTGTCACTGACCTCCATCAGGCCATTGAGCTGTTGGCCACTACACTCTGTATGTGACCATTGAGCCAATTCTTTATCCATCAAACAGTCCATCCCTCAAGTCCAAATCTTTTCAATTTAGACAGAAGGACTTTTCTGAGGGCTGTGTCAGAGACGTCACATAAGTTCGGAGAGATGACACCTGTAGCCCTTCCCGTGTCCACTGAGGTAGTCACCCCATCCTAGAAAGGTTGATCAGGCAAGATTTATCCTTGGTGAAGCCATGCTGGCAGTTTCCAACTACCTCTCTGTCCTCTATATGCCTTAGCACAGCTTCTAGGAGGAAGTGTTCCATGATCTTCCCAGGCTGACAGGTCAGTTCCCAAGGTCTTCCTGGGATTTATGACATGAAGCCCACAGCTTCTTTCCCAACATCCTTTACATTTTGCCTTAGAAGCCACTGTCTCCTTTTCTTCTGCCACAGACATCCAGAGGGTCTATTTCCCCTGACTCCCCCTGACTGCTGGCTAGCAGACAGTCCTGATGCTGAATGATAAGTGATACCTCACAGTCAGCAGGCACATTCCAGTATAACTGTCCCCCAGTACGCTCTGATTCTGTCAGATGCTGAGTGACAGCCTCCTACCTATGGCAGAAGCCCCAGGGTAGGGCCATGCTTGCCCTCCCCCCATCCCCCCTAAGCAACATCCTCCCACACCGAAACTGGCATGGTTATCTTATGGACAGGTTTTATTTACAAGGTTATTGGAGAGGCTTGCTACAGACCAAGCACATATCCCATCAGAAAGAAAAATCTGTTCCTTGGGATATTCATGCCATGTGAGACTTAAGGCGATTGTTTGTATCAGGAGAGGGACGCTTCTGTAACATTTTGGTGGTCACCAGATATTTGTAACCTTTTGCTACTAATTTACAAAACAGATACATATCCCTATTTTTCTGATGAATAATGGCAGTCCATGTCTTTAAAAAAGTTCAATTACTGAAAGAATGTCTTGTAGAGACACCCAGAACTGTCAGCTTTTTGATTTGTACACCTCATAATTTCAAAATACTGGTTGTTTCAGAAAGATTTTCATATGCCAGATAATGAAATACTGCACCATTTTAGAACCACTTCTGCAGGCACTTCTTATATACACAACACCCATAAACCATAAAAGGCCATAATGTCAGCTTAGCTGAAAAAGTTCTGCTGGTCTTGTCAAAATGTTTAGCCTAAGATAGCGGAAAATCACAAAAATTTTATTGTTTAATAAGATAATCTTATTGTCTACTCTGTTTTTAAACCTTATGAAAAAAAAAAATCTCAGTGCTCATTATTTGCAAACCATTTGGGAAATTCCAGTAGAGTTTTATTATCTTGTGCTGAAGTGTTATCTCAGGGGAGTATCTGCATAGTATACATACATCAGCTCAATTTTATAACAATACTGAATACTTACCTAAGGATTTAATTATTTAAGTCTACAAAAATCAAGAAAACTGGATTTACCCCAGTGTCACTGGTAGTAGCATACGACATGGTACATGCAAGTATGTGTGTGCACATGCACTGAAATTTACTTTCCAGCATGAAACCCCAGTTAAAGTAGAGCTGTAAAGAATGTGATTGATAAGAACCGTAGTGTCCTCTTCCAATTACATTTGTAACTCAAATTAACCCTACATGTTGGTATATGTTTATTATTTTTGCATTACACCTATTATGTAAAACTCCAGGGACTATGCCATTGTTTTTCAGATCTGCTGTATTTTTCTGAAGAAAACTGCATTGTTTGGGTGTTTTTTGTACAATAAAAATTTCACACACAATCTCATCTGGAATTCAGCATAGCAGAAAAGTATTTGCAAGTAGTAATGAATTATTTCACTAGATTTTTATTGGGCTATTTTCAAATATAGATGAATGCATTTTGTTCACAAAAATAAGAGCTTTTCCAAGTATTATTATTATTAGATAATAATGGAAGCGCTCAATTTATCATTCTGAATTTTTCTCACTGTTTGATAATGTAGTCCCTACTTTACACAACTCCGAATACTAGTCTCAAAGAGTAAGCTCTCCAATTTTAAAAATACACGTTATCCAAGGAGGAAGCAAAACCAAGCCCATGCAAGTTTTGTGTCCAAGTATGTTACTCTAATGACACAGAAACGAAATCACAAAGACTATAAGCCAACCATAAGCTAAATGTGTGGGACTAAAACACAGCCATCATTCTTTAACAAATACATAGTTTCATTTATCCATTGCACCAATGGAAATTTACCACTAACTTTCCTTAAAAAAAGAGTTGGACCATGAGATGATGCCAAGTTTTGCCAGATGAGGGAGGCTAATATTCAGTTCATAATTTCATTTTCTGATTTCCTGACAAAAGGTATTTATGGCTTCAGAGTCACAAGCAAAGATAGAGCCCAGGTCTTTCTCCAATAAAAACAATAATATGATAATCTTTTGCAGTAACAGGACTTGTGGCACTTACTTCAGCAAAATTGGCATTTCATTCATCAGCAGGTAAGGATGCACATGCGTGGACACACACAAACACACACACATACACCATTAAGTACGTTAGAGCAGAGCAATACATTTAAGATATCTGCCCTTTACGAAGTTAACCTATAGATTAAAAAAAGGCTTAAATTTTCCTTTTTTTGTTGTTGAAATATAATTTTTCTGTTATTGAGCACATAATGGGTTTCATAAAGCATTGAAAATGAAGAAAAAACTATTCAGCTTTATAAATCAGATACACGTGAGTGGATTTAAGATGAATATTTTAAGTGAACTGGGAATCACGTGCTTCACTATTCTCTTAGAATTACACACAGGCTAATGGACTAAGAAAAAAGGAAAAAATATATTTTATTCAAAACAGCTCTAGCATTGAAATATTCAATAGCTTGACAACAAAACACTTCAGTAGATGGATAACAATGAGTTTTCTTAACTGTAAACTGTAGATTGTTCTAAGAAACAATCTCTTATTCTGTATCTTCTCCATTTGTGATCAAATAGTATCAACTTCATGGCCTTTTTATTATGCTAAAATGAACAAAATCCAAACAAACAGCCCTACACACACAGAGAGAAAAAAAAAACCAACCTCCAAACCTCAAAAAATGAAACCAGTTTTTGAATAAAAAGAGACAGCTGACAAAGGGTCTCTGCATAATTTGGGAAACCACCATTATTAGACTACATTCCTTTCATTCTTCAGCATCCAAATCTTCACTTGCTAAAACTCACTGATACTAAAAAATCTATCCCACTATATATTTAGATTTCTTCATGTCGATATTAAAATAAACTTTGTTCTGAAATTAAAATACCTCCTCTTGTTTTCCATACATATTTGCCTGTATAAATATACTTCATCATTTTACAAATTACAGTATTTATATTAAAGCTTTTGGTCAGCAAATCATTACAGCTTAATACAAACAATTCTTGCGTTTTGGTTCTGACTTTAAATCATTTTTGGAGATAACGAAAACCAGCCAAAATGAGTGACTGCAAATAATACAAACAACAAATTTATTTAGAAAAATAAACTGAAAATGCTGCTTGTCTGTTAGGTATCTCCACGAAGCATAGACAAATGGCTAGAAAAAATTTATGTCAAATACATATTACAAATGACTTCTTTAACAGTAACTGGGACTATAATGTCAATGTTCAATAGGAGCATTTTACATGTATAATTCCATAGATTAAACTTCTTGGTTGCTAATACAATAAAAAATGGATGCTATTAAAAAAGATTATATCCCCGTTTTAAATACACCTTATCATGTTGATGCTTTTTCATATATATACATATATATATATGTATGTATATGCATGTATTTATTTAAACCTAAGAAAAGACCATAGTCCTTTCTGTGAAGAGATCCCCATAGTGAAAGAGAGCGCAAATATTCTTCTTCAGTTCTAACCTTCCTTTTGGAGCCCCAACAAAATATAGCTTGCTGTGGTCAAAAATCTCCTGGGGCCATCTGTGCAAACGGTGACACACACCATTACCCTGAATGGAAGTGACAGTGCAAATACTAGAAGTGCATTGAGATGCAATCTCTAACAGCTGAACTTCTTCAAAGTTGGGTGGAGGACAGGAGACAGTGTCCTTTTAGGCAATTTAACATCACCGATGCTCTGTTCCTGTATGGCTTTGAATATGTACAAGGGATGACAAAGGTCTTTTTTCCCTACAGACAGTAACATTCCTCTGTTATAGTAAATGGATTAATTTTCTGCTATTACTTAAGTGCTTCATCTCTCCTTTTGGCTACATACTGAAATATTTGTGGATGCTGGCTAGGCCTATGAAAAACTCATTGTTTGTTACTCTGGTTGGTCAGCACAGAACTCAAGTGTCAGGCTCGGAGACAGCAGTTTCTGCAATGGGGCAGGACATTTAGTCCTCTATATTCTTCTTTCTCACTAAATGGAATTTAAGGCTGTGGCTTTTGTCAGGACTCAGCTTGTAGCTGTCAGATCTGAGAAAGCTGATTCAATGGAGATTACACTCATGATCAGTTGTGCTCTGACTTGAAGGGCTTTTCCATTCTCCACAGAGGGTCAGGTTCCTGGTTACTTCTCAGATCTGGCCTGCAAGAAGTCACTATGATGAATCTGATATGCAAGAAATTAACTGATGTGCCTCCAGGTATAGATATTCCTTCAAGTCTGAAGGTGCTGTTAAAAAGAAGAGAAGACAAAGTTATAAAGATGTGATTTCAAGCAGATGAAATGAATAGTAAACGAAACAGAATTTTAAATGATTGTTCTATTTCATGTGTGAGCAAGTGTTCAGAGAATCATGGTATTTTGAAACTTGTCCTTTTGTAGTTGCGCTTGGTTATTGATACAAGCCTTGGTTCTCTGCTGGGATAAAGGGGTTTAGCTTCAATAATGTCTTTGGGAACCACCTGAGAAAGTGATCGCTGCTGGCCTAGGTCTTGCAGTATATGAAGATCTTAAAATGATAACTTTTTTAGACTTTTTTTTTTTTTTTTAATTTTTTGCTTTAAGAAGATTAACTTTTTTAACCTACCTAACAATTCAACTTCACAATATGCCTCAGGACACAAAGTGAAACAAGAAACCCTGAGATCTTAAAAATAAAAAGCTATACATTAAGCAACAGAAAAAACCTCTAAGAATTCAAGTCTAATATAACCTGAGAATCTGCATTCTAATATTTATTCTCAAATTAAATAAAAAGTGAATTCAGCAGAAGTTTCTCAACTGATATGCAAGTTTTCTAAACAATAATGCAAGAGGTAACATTCTTTTACATTCCTTTTTGTTAAACTGCTTTAATTTGAATAGAATTGTCCTAGAGCCAGTGGAAGAGAATAATACTCTCAACTCAGAGCTGAGGATCACTAACTTACTGAATTTCCTAGCTTTATTTATTAGACATCAGATAAAGCAGCATCAAAAACAGAGACCTTGGGATACTTACCTGTTGGTAGCTAGGGCACTAATTTGGGTTAAATGATTAAATTCACACCTCTTGAGGAAAAGAGTGAGAACTTCTTCTTTCAGTGTTGGTGAATTACACCCAGAGCTACTACTGCAAGGGGGAGGAAAATTACTTCTTTGCAATCAGTTTTATGAATTTAGCCCTTCATTCACACTTCTTTTTGTTTCATATTGGCTGGAATTCTTCCATTTGACAAAGATTGTCAAGGGGTAGGACTGAATTTGACTTTGGCAGGGTAAAAAAGAAAGAATCTGAAGTTGGTGTGCTGTTGACCCTTTTTATTTTTTCCACAGAACTAAAACAAAATATTATTCAGGGAATCTTAATTAACATTCAGGATTGTAACAGTGGCCCAATGTAACTCAACAGTAGCCCAACAGTAACCCAACCCAGCAAACATGGTATAATAAATTTACAATAAAATTGTCCTGGAAGCAAATTTTTTTCTCAGTCAACTACTTAGGTCTTGGCTTACATTATTAATGAAAAAGATGAGTATTCTAAATAGCTGTTAGTAGCTTATTTTTTAACTGAGGACAGTATTCATATTACTAGAAACACACACCCCTTTTTCAGCTGTCGCAGCTTCTGGCTTCAACTACATCTGGGCTAATGATTTGTGTATATTAATACCTCATAAAAAACACACACACAAAAGATGGCATTGCCTTTGAACTCAGCTTAATGTTCATAAAACAGAACGAGTATGGTACAACAAAACAAATGTAAAAGTAATAATCATCATCATCATCAAAACAGAAATAATATATATCGCATTCGCTCTGTGTCAGAAAAGTTGTTCCTTGAGCTTATTCTGAATACAGTACAATACAACACTGAGCAACTGCAGGCATGAAAAGCAATATATTTTTTTTCTTTTCCTCTGGGTTGCAATTTGTAAATATATTCAATATCATGTCCACAAAACCAGTAACTGGTATATCAGGCATACCTGGATTCCTCTAGAATCTCTCTAATTCAGGCGTCAACCCACATCATTTGGTACATTCCCAGCCATACAACCACATGATATCCACCTTCATTTCATCAACATTCCACCAAAGAAGAAAAGCCCATCTTTTGTTTCTATATGATGTCTCTACTAAAAAGCACGTGAAAAATGTGATGTACCTTTTCACATCAATTAAGAATTTGTTCAACCTAGAAGATTATGGTTAAGCTTCTTCAGTGTAAAATTAAGAAGGTGGCAATGTCTGCAGTAAAAAGTGAAGAAGCAGTTTCTCTTATTACTTTCAAAAAATATCTGTAATTACGAATTATTACTGCACATGTGAAGAAGTGAGGCACAGACAGAAAATAGGCCAGTTATTGAAAAAAAGAATAAAAGTGTCAACTAATTCAGATTACTATCCTGATCTGTCTAGTTCTTAATTTTATAGCTTTGACTATTTTGACAGGCTGTCAAATCACTACATTCAAATCACTACATTTAATTAATCATTGCAAAATCCCTCCATTAAACCATACCTTGTCAACATCCTTATTGTGAAAAAAAGTGACCGTACTAGGGAGCTTGAATTCGGACAACTTGTGGGAGACCATTTTGTTAATTCATATCCCTTTTCCCTTTTCCTACTTAAAGAGCATTATTGGGTCATTCTCATTCTTCTATAACATCAGTGTGAAGTTCCAGAAAAAAAGAGACTTAGAGAAACTAATATATTTTTTTTCCCATTCAAAACCAGATAACTAGTGTTCTAGAATAAAAATTTAAACTTTACCTCTCTGACAGTATTACCGCAAAACATCTACTCCCTTTGTTTCCTTCTATTTGCCACAGTTTTCTTAAAACCTGAAAGTGAGTCTAGTTCAATCTAGCATGGCATTCTCGTTCCCATCATGGCCATGACCATAGTGTCACTGCACAGAGTTCTATGCAGAACACTGCGAATGGAAAATATGAAAGGAAAAGGTAACTAATGAGAACAGTCCTTTCACCTCAGACCTATAGAATGGCTATGCATACACTGATTAGCATAAATTGCACAATGATTTACAGGTTTGGTACAAAAAAGGAAAATTATAGGAAGGGACATTTATCCACTGTTAGCTGAATAAGCAATAAATTTTGTTTTAAAGATACTCAGATACAGGTTCATCTTATAGTATTTAAAGAATAATAAATGCAGTTTGATTCTATAGTGGCATGATAGGAAGAACATCAAGCAAATCATATAGAAGACATTTATCAACTTGAACTGATGAGTGCAGTGGTGACTGACAATGATCACAGAAAAGTATACTTTAGATGCAACTTTTTATGCTGGGTCTAGTGCCTTTTACAAAAAATAAAAAAAAAAAAAGAAAAAACAACTAGGAAAAATGCATTTCATGTTCAATTGAGAAAGAGAGATATGCTTGATTAAAACTAAGCTATGCGATTTTCACGTAATTTTGAGTCTGAGAAAAGCACATGAAAGGCTAGTCTAATTAAAATCTCCATTGTCTGGGCTATTTTAGCACAGACAGCATAATTTGGATGTATGTTGTCACCTGTCATAAGCACACTAGCTGTCAGAGCTATTAGCTGTACTCATTTAAGAGTATAACAAATGCTCCCAAAGAAAAAATAAAATCATATATTAACAAATCGTCCTAAAAATAGTGCACATATTTTGTAGATATTGTTTAAATAGTAATGACATCTATTTCAGTTACTCAGTTGTACCTGAAAGATACAGAAATATTCAGATTCAGTATAGACCATTTTAACTCTATTACCTTAGGTTTATTACTCCTTTCAGATAAGATCCATTACTATGCTAATTCATTCAACAGAAGAAAGAATTATTGAAAGGGAAGGGAATACTTTTGTAGATGATTTTTTTTTGCTTGTTGCCATTGTCCAAGAAATTCCCATCATGACTCCTGGTGTTTTTGGTGATTTTTTTGGGCATAAATTTAAATAACAGGTTTCAGAAGACACACAGCTTCAGTCAGAAGCCAGAACTTTCAGATAAAATAGTGTGCTTTATAATTAAAAGAATTCTGCTGAATGCAAACCTGATTTTTTATCAAGCATTTTATTTCCTTGTTAACATTTTAACTATATAAGACAATGTTAATATTTTTGCGTTCTGTGGTATAGCACTGTTGAGACATCTTTCCCTGTAAAACTGAAACAACCAAATCTAAACAACACAGAATGTTAACAAATCTACAAATTCTTCGTAACTCTTCCTATCTTTTTCCTCTGAAGCCTCAGAATACTTATTTATGTATGATCATACTCATCCTACTTTTTCAGTCTGTAAATAATTTATTTGCCAATGAGCAAACAAGAATTCCCTGTTGTTTATTGGAAGCTTTTATTTTTTTCAAAGCTCTGGAAGAGATTGCAAATGGCATGAAAAAAATCAGAATTTCTAAATTTTCAGTAACTACATTTTCTATTTTTTTACTTAACATACTGTAATTCATTTAATATGTTGACAGCATGTATTAGCTTCTACAGTAGTATTACTCATAATCTTGCTAAACTCTCCTGACAACACTTCCCTAATGTGGTTATGAAGTCCTCCATTTTTCCAGCTTTGATATCTCTAGAACTTTCTTTAAACCAGTTCTAAATATACTTCTAGGAAGATAATACTCAACAGAAATCTGCAAATTATATCAGAGAGTATATGATGAAAGCCTTTATTAAATACACTTTTCCAACTGAACTTACAGTGCTTCAGTAATGTATTTGTAGAATTTTACTGTCTTTGTGTGTTTGCATAATAAAATGAAGACCATCAAAATATTGGCTCTGCGAGCTACATTAGAATAATTTTTTTTTATAGGTAAGAGTTTATGGTAACAGAAGTATGCAATGAATGTCAGGAGTACCATGTTTGTCAATGTATAAATCTCATAAAATTTCTTGTTAATTGCTCATGAACTGCTGGCCAAATTGCTGTGGTGCTTGTCTCAATAACGTTTGAAACAGTTAAAATTTAAGAGAAATGACAACATGAAATCAAGCCTTTTTTGTTGATACCACTTGTTTCCAATGCAGCTGATGCAGCTGAAATCTAGGCAACCAAAGTTACAAGTTATATCTTGACACCATGGAAGTCAGTAGCCCACATTAGGGGTTGTCATGATGATTGCCAAAATTGCCAGAACTCTGACTACAAAATGCTATTGGTTGAGAAAATGTATTTCTCTTCACCATTTTCAACCTTTAGAAGCATTTTTATCAGGCCAGTTTTCTTGACATGAAAAGATTTTTCTTTATTTTTCATTTGCCTTTGCCTTTTTGATCACTCATCCACTCAGATGTTGGAAAATTGCTTTGGCAATACATTAAAGTATTTCTTAGCGTAGAATTGGTAATACCAAGTGTGAATATATTCCTAGGAAGCCATTTCTTTTTTCATTAGTCTTTGGATATGTTACAATACATCTTCCATGAGGCAAGTATTCACAAAGTATTTTTTCATTTCATCTCTAGGATACGTATTTATTAGCTCCCAGAAAAGCCATTTTCTCAAAAAATTAGCTCTGGACTACATTTTACCTTGTATTCGATTAACATGCACAGAAAAAGCTAGAAATAATCAAGAAGAAATCAGCTTCTTTTTTTTTTTTTTTTTTTTTTTTTTTTTCTGTGTGCTAAAGTATGATATAAAATTCACACTATCTTTCATTTCAAAGGAACAAGGCATGGATCTTCCTAATTATCATTTACAGTTAGGCTTCTGATGTAGACTTGTGTAAAAAGCAAGGCCAAGTACACTTACATGATTGTTTATCAATGGCTGTATTAGAATGTATATACATATATGAAAATATAAGCACATATGTATTTATGCATTATCCATATATCATATGTACATATAGATATGAATTTTCTCTTCTGCTGAGATGGGTTAGCTACAGGACAGATCTTGGACAATATCCACAAGGCTGCAACCAATTAGACTGCTTTGCAAGGTCACATCCAAAGCCACAGTTCAAATGACCACTGTCAGCAGTAGCTAACCAACCAATGTGAAAACTAAACTGTCTGTCTATACAGAGCTTATTTAGATCCCTAGAAGAGATATGCTAATGATAGAAATTAATCTGATATACTGACAGCCACTATAATGTCTGGTGACAGTTCTTGAACAGTAGTTATCAATTGTTCAGCAATAAGGTCTTTGAACACAGAAAGTACTTAGGTATTATTTTATGAGGGATTACTGAAATAATACCAAGTGTTCAGTGGACAATAAAAAAATCATAAAGCTAGCTTTGCAGATCAGGCTTTTAACTATATAAAGAAATTTTGGGCTCACTTTCTGGTTTGGCTGTAGTTTTCCTTTTAGATCTAAGCAATACTTTTAATCTACATGTTACAAATTAACAGCATTTTATTTGACTCTTCTTTTCATTCTCAGCAGATTCCTGCTTCATCTTTTCAAACACTGAACCTGTAAGCACAAACACAAAACTGAGTCTTGATGCTTATGGAGGGCTCTCTATACTTTTGAAACAACAGAAAGAGATAAACCATAAGTTGCTAGTGGTAAACAAAACCTTGCTTCTTCAAGCATCCTTCTGCTGAATATCAGAGGGCTGCGTATATATGGCTAGGTAAACCTGAGGCCTACTGCTGTTTTCCCAGACTGAGAATCTGTATCTGAAAGGCAGAGAACACCCTACAGTGATGTGGAAAACCATATAGTGCAAGGAATCCACCTATTCATTCTTACTGCATTTTTTTTGTGTTTACGCATAAAAGCAAGAGAATTTGTTATACTGTTTTAATCCTTCTGTCCTTATTTCTGCTCTCCTTTTCATGCTGTATCAAAGAAAATGTCATTAATTAGCCTGAATGCACATCTATGTCAAATGGAGGTAGAACAAAGATTGGGAAAAGAAAGAGAAGCAAAAGACAGCTAAGTCCCTAACTGAAGTAACTTTCTGTTTCTAATGATTATTAGCTATTAACACATTTGGTGAATGGGTTAAAAAGTTTACCACAGTTATCTAGCTTACCACATGCAATGCCATAGCAAGGAAATACTGAAACAAAAATATTAGGTATGAAGTAGTCTTGCATTTGCAATGAGTTGCCAAAGAATTTCACATCCAATATCCACGCTGGAAGTTCCCTGTCAGTAATGTACCTATCAATTACCTCTATTTTATCTAAGGATGTTGCCATCATTGCTTTCTTACATTCTAGCTGTTGCTGGAAACTAAAAGAGATGGAAGGTCTGAGGGGTGAGAAAAGACACCACCACCCCATACCTAATAAGTGTAACTGTTTCTCCTGTAAAAATTCAGATTTCTTGTGGTTTATTTTTAAATCACTCAATTTCTAAGGCTGACTATTTATAACTGAAAATGGGATGATAATACAAATCTCTATGAACCTACACAGTCACCGAATAAAAATAAATTGAGTATATAGCATAATCTATCTGCCAATGGAAAAAAAACCTTTTATCACTCAGTGAAATGGATTAGTCTCAGGACACATGAAAATTCACATAGAATAATTAAAAAATGCTTTAAAGGACTTGTATCTGCTGTTATTTAAATCGTTTATGTTTCAATTTTTAGAGTTTAGAGGGTTTTGTATAATTACACGTCTTAAGGTGACAAGTGAATGGTTTGAAAATCATTCTCCCTGGAGTACATCTTCCAGTTGACAGGTGCAACCTTTTCTCATTCAGCCTGGAGCTAGGAAGAATGGATGATATGTGAGCTGGCAGCCCTCCACTTGATTATTTTTTAAAAAAAAGAAAGTATATGTGTGAAAGGAGCCATGCTGGAGACAACGCAACTATCAATATTTCTGCCTTTTTTTTTTTTTTTTTTTTTACACATTTACTGATCTTGCATCCATTTCAAATTACTCAAGCAATCCAGCAGCCTTGTAGGATTAGACCTACTTCACAAGCCATTAGGAGACATCAGAAAATATCTGCAAGTACTTTGGCACTGTCTTTCTGCAGGTTTGCCTATTGAGGGATGAAATTATTTGTGATTCCAGCTGACAGCATGCTGTTTGTTACAAGTAGTTGCAGTATTTACTTTTTCCTTTATTATTTGGCACAAATATTTTGCTACTCAAGAAAAAAACAAACAAGAAAAGAAAAATTCACTGCCAGCAGATATATGGAGATTACTGAAATTACATTATCTCGTTCTCCCTAAACATGCCAATGTGACTAAAGGCTCACAATGATTCATTACTTTCTGGTTAGTCAACATACTCAAATTCAGATTTTTTTTCTTGACAAAATAAAAGGGTTTTCTGTGATGTTTTAGAACACTGGGAGATTCTGTCTTTGTAGCGAGGAATCTTTAGCAGCTAGAACTTATTGAGTAGCTAACAGCTGAATCTTGAGCAGAAGCCTGTAGGTGCAAGAAGCCCTGAGGACATGCAGCAATGGGACAGTATTTACAAGTGTTCCCATTTCAGCAGCCTACTTGAAGCCATCGTGACCATCAGTTGTAGCCCTTTTCCACCACTAGAGACAACAGAAAGGGTTGTACCTCCTGCTTGAGATTTCATGCACGATGAAAGAAAAATACTGAAACTTCTACATATTAATTTACCAAGACTTAGCCAGCTACATTCTTGAGCTCCTGACAAAATCATGGTATCAGGAAGAAATTGAATGGAAAGAACAACAGTTATTCTAAAAATGTAACTGAAAGTATTCTTAGATTGGAAGGAGAACAAAACCCCCCAGCTAAGCATCAGTAAATTACCTACTATCTTCATATGCCTTGTACACTCAGCAGCAATATGCATGAGAGAGATCAACCCAACACGACATTTACATTGAAGATGTATGAAAAATTCTCATTGTGGAAAGCATTATGTATTTTCTGTGAATGTTCAAATGCAATTAATATAAACTTTGTTAAAGAGCTCTGAATTGTGATGTGGTACATACACTACTAGAATGCACTTGCTTTCTAGACTATATAAATAAGCACAGGAAGCTTAATTTCTCTCAATTATTAGCACAAACATCCCAATCAAAATCTACACATGTGAAACGTAGCAAAGAACAGCTACAACGGCATAAGTAGCAGTATGTGGTGATCTCCCACAAGAAAAGGGGATGCTTACACAGGGAACAATATGTCCCAGTTTCAGATCTCTTTCCTTATAGAAAAAAGCCATAAAACATCTCTGCCTTTGATCTTTCATAATGTCCATGAAATATGCTTAAAAACTTGCAAACAATGAACAAGAAAGTCCTGGTTTTTTGTGAGAGTTTTTTGAGGGTTTTTGTTGTTGTTGTTGGTTTGGTTTGGTTTTTTGGTTGGTTGGCTGGGGTTTATGCTTTTTTTTTTTTCAATAATAACATTTGCAAACCTTAAGATCTTTGCCAGTGCAGACTGCCTTGCTGACTGAAAATCTCTGGCCATCACTGCTTCAGCACAAATATCTGTGTTCAACTGGCCTTGGAGTGATTTGTTTAACAAAAAGATACTCAGGCCAACAAAAGCAGCTCAGAATTCAAGTACAGCCCGTTAAACAATCCTGCTAATGCTATTCAGGAAAAGGTTAGCAGCAAAATGTGCAACCTAGTGCTTTGCACATTAAGCACAGGCCTCAAACACAGTGTTTATCTAGCCAATAAAATACCACAAACTATTAGGCTAGCATACTGTGAGCTGTTCACCAGAGTTTAGCCATTTTAATGGGCTGCCTTGAAGTTGAAAATAAGAATAAAACCTCTGGGTCTGTTTATCTAAATCCGTTAGTCAGATATGTAAGAAAGCCTGCAGCAAAATCCTGATTCCAACCACAGCAGCAATGCGTGCTCTGGGCTACATGGATTGGAATTATGTTTGAAGTACTGAGTCTATGTGTGCCTGCTGAGGTGGCTAAGGCCCTCTACAATGTTGTTTTCCAAGGCACAGTTCTAAGAAATCTTGCAGCTCTTCAGTTAAGTCACAGATGGTCTTCTATATATTCGAAACATCTCTTCAAGCATTCACTCCTCAGCATGCGACAGAAGGCCAAAATCACTATTAATGCTTTTCAGGTAGGGTAGACTTTCTACGTCTCATGACATACAGCAAAGACATTTGGTTTTGTTTTCTGTAATTGATGCATCCAAAAACAGTCTGTTCTTGCTGAACTGATAAAAATTGTTAAAGTACATAATCTTGAACAAGTATTCTCAAATCTCACCAAGTCTATGACTACACTTACAGTTATATAGACAAATTTCAGATTTTCTGAATTCATTTATTTTGCGCTCGCAACCCAGAAAACCAACCGTATCCTGGGCTGCATCAAGAGGAGCGTGACCAGCAGGTCAAAGGAGGTGATCCTGCCCCTCTACTCTGCTCTCATGAGACCTCACTTGGAGTATTGTGTGCAGTTCTGGTGTCCTCAACATAAAAAGGACATGGAGCTGTTGGAACAAGTCCAGAGGAGGGCCACCAGGATGATCAGGAGACTGGAGCACCTCCTGTATGAAGATAGGCTGAGAAAGTTGGGGCTGTTCAGCCTGGAGAAGAGAAGGCTGCATGGAGACCTCATAGCAGCCTTCCAGTATCTGAAGGGGGCCTAGAAGAATGCTGGGGAGGGACTATTCATCAGGGACTGTACTGATAGGGCAAGGGGTAACAGGTTCAAACTTAAACAGGGAAAGCTTAGATTGGATATAAGAAGGAAGTTCTTTACTGTAAGGGTGGTGAGGCACTGGAATGGGTTGCCCAGGGAAGTTGTGAATGCTCCATCCCTGGTGGTGTTCAAGGCCAGGTGGGACAGAGCCTTGGGTGACATGGTTTAGTGTGAGGTGCCCATGTCAAGGGGGTTGGAACTTGATGATCTTAAGGTCCTTTCCAACCCTAACTATTCTATGATTCTATGATTCTATGATTCTATTTTGTACACCATTGTTCTTTAAATCTTACCCTATATTATCTCAACTTTCAGTTTCTGGTGTTTGAAACCAAGTTAATGCTCACACAATTCCAATGCCTAACACAAGTCTATGTTTGCTGCTGTGACCTTGCAGGGAAATTTGATAACTGCTCTTGAAGTCATGGGAAATCATCACTGTTTTGATGTTTCTGCAGATGCTCTGAGAAATATCTGTGTTTCCCCAGTGACTTCTCCAGTGCCCCTCTTTCCTTGGGTTTTCCAACCTGAACAATTCTATGATTCTATCATTCTATGGAATGGGAAGTGTAAGAGTGAGTAGCAGTATAAGAAACAAAACTGAAAAAGATATGTGGCCCCAGAAGTTTTGTGGGCCACTTCTGTAGGAGCTGGAAGAGTCAGAGGACAATAACCAGTCACCTCCCTGTCAGAGAGATAAAAAAAAATAAAATAAAAAATAGCCCTGACAAGTAGATAATCACTTTTGTTTTCTCATAATTACTTCCTTTTAATACTAAATTATCCAAAGAGAAGGACTAGTGCTAGTTTAGAGAGACAATACTGCCAAGTCCACAGACCACATATCAGCAGTTCAAAAGACAAACGGTGTGTCTGATTTCAGGAAAAGGATAATTTCCCAACACATACGACTTGATTGCTTGAAAAGCAGCCATTTGGTCACATAACAAAACTAGGTATAGGAATTTAGACTGTGGGTTCTCAGTTGACCCAAGGTAACTGAGTAAGCCAGATGCAAGAAAACAAAAAATGCAATACCTAAAATTTAAGTAAATTTATTCATCAAAACATAAATTCACTTTTTATGAACATCCTTGATTTTTTTTTTTTTTTTTTGTAGAGACCAGACATAATTTTAGACATCAATGAGTAAAGCCTGGTAAAGACAACATGCACTTGTGTTAAGAGTTGTGTGATGAAGCAATGTACCCAAAAGCGAAAAAGGATGGCTAGCCTGTTGAATCTGTAATTTGGATAATTTCTTTGTAAATAGTTGAAAATCAACTTTGTTCCAGTCATAACGAACCCTGATTTATTTTAATGGATTTGGAGTTTGTTGAGGTCTGTTTTGTGCAGTGAATTGTACTTTTCACAGCACAATGAAGAGGTGAAGTACTTATTGGAAATTCTTAGCTGATTAAAATAACAATGAAAAATAAAACGGCTTTGTATTTCCATTAACAAACCCAACAGCTGGAAGTTTGGCCTGATGAAACTTCCTTTTACAATCAACATTGAAAAATGTATTAATTCTTAACGTCAGTTCTCCTTTTAAAAGTTATTTAAGAGCCTCTTAACTCTTAAATTCTAAAAGAGCCTCTAATCAACAGCAGTACAAAAATGTTTAACAAAACAGGAACATGTTGTTTTTATTTCCAATACCTACAATTTCATAGCCACAAATGTGTCCTGGAACAATAAACTGGGATAATAAACCAAATAAGCCATATTAATAATTAGAAGCACCTTTTTACTGCTTACAGATAAATACTGAACTTTCAAAATACATTCCTTAGGTAAAAAAAAAAAAGGCATCAATGTGTAAGCATCACTAAATGCATCACTAAATGCAAAGATATTAAATTTATCTTTGTAAATTGCTTTACCTCTGTCATAATGATTTTCCAATAACAAAATAAGAAAACAGAAAACCAGGAAAAAATATAAAAGGCTTTTAGCATGTGGGTATATAACACACTGCACTCATCACAACTGTAAGTCAGCAGTCAGTTGAAAGCTCATTGATGGTGTAACAAAATCTTCACAGTATACCAAGTCAAACCTACAAAGTATATTATGGACAAATGACAAGCTGACAGTTCACTTCTGAAAAGCCTTTTTCTACAACACTAGCCTCCATTTTTGAGTGAAGTCTTACCACTCCTCCCACCAACACAGAGCATGTGCTGAATGGTAAATTGCTAGCTGCATCCTCCTGCAATCTTCTATTAAAAATCTCAGTGTAACTGTGAACTTATTTTACTTCAAGAACCAAATTCTAGGCTATTTTAGGGAATGCCTAAACATATTCCAGCTGAAAGACACTCAGCTGCCTTTGCTGCTGCAAAGAGCATCAGGTAGCTGACATCAAGAGAATATGGTTTTCCTTAAAAGGTTGGAGAGATAAGAGGGGGAGAAAGTTAAAAAGAATCAGAAGACTTCATCTCCTCTTTGTGACTTGGGAAAAGTCAGCTGCTGGTATGGGACCTGAGATGGAAGGACAGGAGGACAGAACAAATGAAGGGTTTTGCTCACATTTTTTGGTATTTGTGGTTGTTGAGAAAGGGGAAGCTGCACAGCATGACTTATTTGGTAGTTCAATCTCTCCTTCAGGTGTAGATTACAGTAGATGAAAAAGGGATACTCTGTCTTCTCAGTGTGGTGCTTACTGCTTTTCTAAAACACAACAATTATTCCAGCTCTCCCTTCTCTCTCAGAGTACCTTCTTCTACCAAAGTCCCCAAGAAGCTGGATCTGCAGCTGTGAGCAGCTGAAGCCACACTGCTCCATACAGAAACAGAGAGCATGCTGTGAGCTCAAAGTGCCTCAGGCACAGGGAGCAATTCAATTTGGATTGCTCTCATCTCTAGCTACAGAGGTGAAAAGAAAAGCAGTTTAAAATCATCATCTCCTTCTCCAGCAATTTTTTAAATCTAGCACATCTGTTCCATGATTTATTTATGAGTGAATGAAAAACAATTGGATTTGTGTCAGCTACAATATCTAAATGCTGAAAAGAATGACAGATTTCAGTTTTTCATTTTGGCCATTTCTTTCAATGCAAGTCAAAATACACTGGCTTTCCTTCCAGAGTTAAACAGGATGGATACAAATGAACAATTTCTGCCCTGCTGGCTTGCATTGTTTGAAATAACGCAGCCTAGTGGTCACCTCAGATGGTAATAATAGTGGAAAGCAAAATTGTCACCTTTCCTTTTCTTATTGATGACTTGGGCTCTAAGACCAGTACTGTGTTAGCTGTATTTCTCATGTTTCTAATGTTAATAGGAATATAGCACTACATCTGCACATAGCAACCAAAAAAGCGAGCTTTTTATCTTGCCTGTAGGCTAGGTCAAACTATACACTAGTTAAAAAAGGGAATTATCTTGTATGCAAGGATATTCTACAATAGAGATTAGAGAAGAATAATTCTTTCCATGTATCATCCTCCCCCCCACCATGAATAGCTTCCATAAAAAGGAAAGTTCAAATAGTGTGAACTGATTAAGAGTTAGCTGAACATTCTAGTAACTGATAAGAATGCATCAGCAGTAACCAAATTGTGGTTTGTGCTTTAGAGGTTTTAATTGAAGTACAAGTCTTCTGCTGTTCAGACAGTAATTTAATAAATCTATGTGTAGAAGCAATTAGTAATAACTGGTTTTTATTGCAGCTGTCAAATAGTAACAGTACAAAAGCTAAGTGGGATGATGGTGTCTTGGAGTTTTTCTTTTTTCCCCCTTTAAAAAATAGGCAATCAGAATAAAGTAACATAAAAGCTGTGAGAGGAGTATCAATATGCTCTCGACCTTGTTCAAGACAATAACACAAAGTTCTCCCTCAGAAAATTACAAGATTAAAAAGATAAACACCTCTGTTTAATAGGATTTTGAAATAATGGCCTGTTAACTGAGATGGAATCAGAAGGAAAATCCAAGGAAGTTATTTATATTATCTGTGTTAATTAAAGTTTAAATCTTAATGTTGGAGCCTGTAAGACATAGTATACTAATCATTATTAATGATATTTAAATTTCTTATTTTTTTAGCATTAAGAAAACTATGTTTAAAAATCTCCTGAGGTGACAAATTTTTAATAAATTTAAAATCTAGCGTATATTCAGAAATCACATGTATTCATATAAATATTGGCTACTTTTCAGTGCCTACAGAAATACCCTGGTATTTCCAAAAACTTCCAAAAAGAAATCAGTTGAAATAATCACTGCTTGATTTAAGGCTCTTACAGTAGACTTTTAATTTCATTTCTTTTGTGATACTTGATAGTGCTAAATTGATGGGTTTTGATGTGGCTTATTTCAGGTTCACTTGCATCTTTCAAACAAGACCATAATACAGCAACTATGCGAAAGGCCACTGAACTTATCTTTTGTTTGTTCCACTCTATTACTTACGCTGATGTCTCTCATTATGTGGACATCTACTCACCTACATAAGCCCTGCAACTTGGCTGGCAATATAGCCAGGACGACAAGCAGATTATCTACACCAGCAAGAAAGCTAAACTATATGTAAACTGTGCACATAACCCCATGGCCAAGACAGTGGTGACTTTACAGTCTTGTAGACACCCAAGAGTGTGTCTACACCCACCAGTCCTGGGTAGGCACACAATGGCCGGTTGGAGTGCAGCATTCCTAACCCCCGAGCATGCTATATCACGCCTGCCTGTGTGAGTCTCAGCTCCTGTGAGGGCAGCCAGACTTATGGTCAAGGTGTATTACATGCTTTTACTCAAGAAAATTATAATCTGAAAAATCCCAGCATATAACAATGAGTAGTGATTTGTCATTTTATTTCTTGTGGTCCTCACTTCCATCAAGGCATCGTTTAACAGAGGTGAAATATATTGTTGCCACATGATGCTTCCTATTCTGCTTTGTGAAAAATGCAAATTTTCACTTACTGGAAAAATGTAGATCAGTACTCTTCAACCCCTGCAAACCTGCTGATTTCTTCCACTATTGTTCCCTAACTACTTCAAGTGATCAGTAGGCACTCCAGTATTTCTGATCTTTTCCTAAAGTGATTCAGATACTGTTACTCATGTACAGATGGACTTATAAGACTTTTTTTACCATCGCTGTGTACTTTAATATTTCCATATGAATTTATGATCCTCATATTGGAATGGCTTACTCTAAACCTAAATATTTATGTCTTCATTGACATATACTATTGTGAACTTGCTACACAGATAACCTCAAAAGTGACAACCTCAGAACATACTGTTCCAGTTATGCAAACCATAAATTTAGGTAATGCTAAAAAGATACTAAATTTCTTTCAGCAAATGGACATTTTACTTTTTATTTTGCTAGTTATCCAGCTTCCTAGCACTTACAATAGTTACTCAACTGTCCCTTCTTCAATTTCTTAATCATACTGTGTGTTTTACATGCCTGGTCAGTTATCTGCTCTCACACTGTTCACTGCCCACTGACTGTTCCAGTGAAGCTTCAGAGGAAAGAGTATGCTCCCTATCTATTACATACATGTACTTCCTTCCTATGTTTCTACTCACTTACAAAATTAATATGTTCACCAGTTACAAAGCTGTATATAATATACATGAAATAACTCACTTTTTCTATTTTCTGTCATATCCTTTCTCTTGCTTATGGACACTCAAGGATCTCTGGAAATGCCATTTAGACTCTCCTCTAGCATCCTCCTGCAGCTACAACCCTGTGCAGTGTCAGCAGCTGATTTGCACTGAGAAACTTGTTTTACTTAAGCACGTAAGATCTGTTACAGTTGCTGAAAAAACTACAGTTTTCTATAGCACAATTATTACAATATTATGAACTTACAACATTTCTCATGTATAAGTTCTATTTTAAAGAAATAATGGATTTTCAGAAGAAAATTAGTAGAATATTCTGCTCTCTTCTTTTACAAAATACATGCTCAGCTGAAATTTAAACAAAAAGAGATACTGTTATGTCCAAGTATAATTCCTGTATTCCTGCTGTTATCACGTTCAATATGTATTTCACATGTCTAATACTATTTAAAAATATTATTTCCAGATTTAGTTGTTTGTTTGGTTTTGTGTTTGTTTTTTTTTTTTTTTTTTTTATTTCCCCCTCTTTTATTCTGGCGCATGCATGAAAATAAATCCATTTGTTTTCTAAAATGCAAAGTTCATCAGCTGCAACAATGAAATTCTGCATTTATGGCACAGCATTATTACAGAAACCACATAAACCAGTGATACTATTTAATTAGTACGCAGCATTAAGCACTTCAAGGTGTATTTTGAATTCAGCCATCATGTTTTGTACCCACTGCACAAAATCACATAGAGGGACAGAACCTGCTAAATAATTTGTTTAATAATCTATTTATAGAATATCTATATGCAAATAACTGCAAAGGTGTGAAATAGATGCTCTGCCATTTAACCCACAGTTTAGATAAGAAATGCCTAGGCTACCTTAAATTTCAGCATTTTAAGCTTAATTTCTAGAGTTCAACTAAACTATTGAGATTAATTATAACAAGTTTCACAGTACTTTTAAGAGGTATATTTTCTTTATCCTCTATGCATTTAAACAAACCTGTTGAATGTATAACTAAAAATTATATTGATACATTTTAAAGATAATATGAAGATAATGTAAGACTTTTCAAACTAAACAGTAATATGATTACATTTCCTTAAGGCCTCTACCTGCATGGAGTATCAAAAGTGCCACTAGTTACCTTGAAACTTTCTAGTAAGTGTATTTCTATTTAGACACTATGCTTTTGACTGACAAAATTTCTGTAAAAAACAATTTTCAGCTAGTTGAATGCCAGCAGCATATCTGATGATGAGAATTAGTAGATAACACAAGATTTTTACTATCAGAAGGAATACATGGGCATGCCAACATGTCTATAGTCCTTTGTAAATCTTATCATTTGTGACCATCAGTATAGGAACAGCAAAATAATTCACATTTTCATAACAGGCATTTTCTTAACAAATTCTTAAAAATTTTGATTTTGTTGGGGTTTTGTTTTTGTTTTTTTGTTTTGTTTTGGTTTGGTTTTTTGTGGTTTTGTCTGGTTTTTTTTGGAAGGGGGTGTGTTCAGATTTTTTTTTAAATTATGCAATTTTGATCATGGCCACAGGGATGAAATTAGTTTGTACTTACCCCAAATGTCTACATTTTATACAGATGGTGTCCCATTACATATTACACCACACCGCTGTTTTAAAGACAATCTGGGCTATAAACCACACATTGCTCTGCATTAGAGACACATGGAGGGCAGGTAATGTGTCACATGTAACTAGCTCTTAGCTGAAAATAAATACTTTAAACTATTTTCTTAGTCATTAATTTTCTGGAAGTTTTCCTCCCTCTGTTTTATCAATAAGAACTTAGAAACATGGATTATCTGAAGTTCATCTCTGCTACACAGTTAACTCACTCCTGTGACTAGCTCTTAAATTTCCTCTCCAAATCACTGCTTATATTGTTTCCTACCTGACTTGACTGGTTCCCAAGGGAAAGAAAGCCTATGTGCATTTCCCATCTCTATTGGTGATCCTGCAGTGTGCAAACCTCTTGAATCATTTACATGCTAACGGCTGAAAAGTCACCCTAAAACATATTCTGAAGGAAAATGCACAATAAGCCTCTTGTTCAGGATCCAAGCATACATCCTAAGAGTTTTCTGGGCCCCACAGAAGTGAATGCAGCAGCCATATAAATGATGCATTGTACTTTTACAGCAATTTCTAATACGAAGTATTTCAACACAAAATTCTCTTTTGAACTTGACAACACAGCTTGTGGAGAGAAATCTTAGGTACCTTTGAGACCTCAGGAGTGTTTGTTCACCTGCGAGTATGAGCTGCAGAACTGGCCCCAGTGGCACCCATTTATTCCATCTCGTGTGGTGGCGCCACATAAGAGATTGAAGGTAGTGATGCTCATCTGAGCACCATATTACCCAAATCCCAGCCTTCAGTTCCACTGAGCTAGAACAGGCAAGAGATGCAATGAGGTGATCGTAATAGAGCTATTACCATTAAATTACATACATGATATCAGAATCGTCTGTAATATTACTCCCAAGGTACAAAGAAAGAAAGCTGTCCACAGCAAAGTGAAACCGTTGCACATTCAAAAGCCTAGAGCAAAGCTGCTTTACGCTGAAGGGAGATTTGTAACTTGGGAAACTAAAATATATTGGAAGACAGGAGAAAAAGTCTGCGTGGGCCAAGTTGTATTTTGATTTGCATGATAAGTATTTAGGACAGAATTTATATTGATGATACATACCAAAATACAGATGGAAACCAATCAAAAAAATTTTTAGGGAATCTAAAGTTAATATCCAGAACAAGAATTGTTATTGCTGAATACTTCTAAAGAAAGTAAACTGTTCACATATTCCCAATACACAAAATAATTTACTAAAATATCATATTATTACTTCAGTTTTGCATTTATAGGAAGGTATAAGGTATTGAAATTTCAATCAACTGAAATTTCAATCTCTGAAAGTCATTTTCCATTCAAAGTAATTTTAACTAGACTATGCCAAATATTCAACAAAAAACAACCACTTCTGGTAAAACTGAGCAATGATGGAACATTGCTTTGTCAAATGGAAGAATGAGAAAAAAGAAAGTAAGAAAAGAAATATTTAACTTGAACTTTTTTCCTAGACTTATCTGAAATTTCACAAAAGTTATTAGGATTTCAAGCAGTGAAGTGATACAAATCCACTAGTTTATCTTGGAAGGGTCATTTGAAGTGAATCCAGTTCTATCTAACTGCACGGCACAGATGGCTAGAAAATAACATAACTACAAAAATTCAAATTTGAAATGCCTGGAGTTAGTGACTACTGAATCCTGGAGACGCCTTTAATTCATAAAAGCTGCAGCCTTGCAACCTTATATATTTTGGGGTTTGTAGATATGCAAAGGTGATTTGCAGGGCTGAGCCACTTTGCCTGGCTGGCCTTCACAGTTGACTGTGATCCAGAAAAAATCATCCTTGTACCTAATTTCCCTGTTAACATAGATTTTTATACTAAAAAGTGTCCAGATTGGGTCTGCTCCAAGTGAATTAACTGTCCTTTTTTTTTTTTATCTTTGAAATGCATCCAGAGAAGGCACATAGAAGACAGAGGGAAGAGAGACAAGAGAGAAGGAAGAGACGAAACCACATTTTAAATGTTAAAATATCCTTCTAGTAGTGAGAAAAGCAATGATCATTTCCCTCCTCTGACTGGATTTTAACCCCAGTCTTCTGTTCAGAGACAACCATGATTCTCAATTACAAATTACTCTGAGATCTTCTCCCACTGCTTTTGATACAACTATGCAATTTTTGAAGAAAATAATACATGAGTCATTGAGCAAGACAGTATGACTGCAGCTAATGACTCACTACAGATGATGGGAGGATTCTGATGAAAAAGAATTATAAACAAAGAAACACATTTTATATGAAAACCAGACTTGCTCTCTCCTCATTTATATCCTAATACTCTGCTACCTAAAAGAATTTTGACTGCTACCCTAAGGCATTAAGCAGAGAAAATATACACAAAAGTTCTGTCTTGGGACCTGAAATGGCATGCAGTTTTCAGGCAGTTCTGCCAGGATCCTTCTTAAACTGAATGTTTCGAAGACCAGAAGGTCATTCAGTTTTCAGTGTTAGGTTTCTGTAGAGCCCCCTGATATAAGGTAACAATAGGAAAAGGCAACTTGGATCAGTTGTGTGAGAACAGATCAAAATGAAAATGGTTTTGAACAAATGTTCCCTTGTTCAGGAAGTCCCTCCACGCTTGTTTTACACTCAGCATATTTTTAATGGCTTTCTACGTCAATAATATTCAAAAAAACCACTTTTTTTGTTTTTTTATACATCTTCCTTACTGCCAGTGCAACAGTGCTAAATGTTCTCTGCCCATTCCAAAATTTTCATCCCACATGCCCAATTATATTACTCTGCAGCACTCCCTGCTCTTCTCCCAGGAGCCATGGTCTACCCTCACTACCTTCTGTACCTGTAGTACCTACACAGTGCCCAAAAACTTAAATGAAAGGAAGTACAGGTGCAACAGTTATACCAGCTATCACGCAGACACATAAGATGTCCTAACACAGTCACTGTAATTTATTCCATGAAACTAAACAGGACGAAACAGCAGCTTCTTTATGGTGTCAAGCCCAAATCACCAGTATCATTGCCTCCAGTTTTATATTCTTGACTGCTTCTATTGGTAATTTCTTTAGTAATTGCAAGACATAGGGAAGATTAAGTTTTTCTTTTAGATACCTGACTTTGTGGTATACAGCAATATAAGACAGCAATATTGTCCAATTACTCTCCCAGGATCTACTGACCACAAATAAATAACTAGATAGATAGATAGATAGATAGACAGATAGATAATAGACACATACATACATACACTCATAAATAGTGAGATAGATAAAAGAAACATATTCCTATATATGGGAGTAACAGAGAATGCCGCATAATATTTCCTTCACAAGTTTCTCTGGTTAACTTTTTCGGGTAACTGAAACCCTGGAAAGAGTCCAGATTAGAGAAGCAATCAGAAACTAAGTTCCATGTCAATCAAGTTACTGCAGTTAAGAGAACTGGGAAGCAATCGAGTGCTGAGATTTCACATAATTTCCACCTATTTGCATTCATCTGTACATGTAAAGAGCCTGAGCTGCTGTCTATAGTAATTTAATCACCCCAATTCACAACCTTTCATCTAGTCTGAACATTTTATGAGCTGGCTTTGGGATTATTTTATGCACTTATGATTTTCTCTCTCTGTAAGGCAAATGAGAGTATAAGGTAAATGAATACTGTCATGAAAAATTTTCCTACAGGATCTGCTGTTACTTTAGAAATTACACTAATTTTGATCTGTAAAAAGGACACACTGCATCACTGGGTTGCTTCATCGTCTGTGACATTCAAATCAACAGTGCCTGACGGTCCTACTGGAATTCAGTAGCAATACTGGCAAAGTCATAGAATCATAGAATCATAGAATAGATAGGGTTGGAAAGGACCTTAAGATCATCTAGTTCCAACCCCCCTGCCATCAGCAGGGACACCTCACACTAACCATGACATCCAAGGCTCTGTCCAACCTGGCCTTGAACACCACCAAGGATAGAGCATTCACAACCTCCCTGGGCAACCCATTCCTGTGCCTCACCATCCTAACAGTAAAGAATTTCTTCCTTATATCCAATCTAAACTTCCCCTGTTTAAGTTTGAACCCATTACCCCTTGTCCTGTCACTACAGTCCCTGATGAATAGTCCATCCCCAGCATCCTTGTAGGCCCCCTTCAGATACTGGAAGGCTGCTATGAGGTCTCCACGCAGCCTTCTCTTCTTCTAATTCTCTTCTAATTGTCCAGCGCTTCTGAAAAACATTAAGTTGCTATTGAAACAAATGGACTTTCAGATAACTGAAAAATAACTTTGTACTTTATGTGTTCCACCAGCTGCTAACATAGGCAGAAGCACAGCTCTTTTTGTTTTTTTTTTCTTGTTTGGTTTTGGGTTGTTTTTTTCCTAAATGGACACAATATTTTGCTCAACCCTACATACAGGGTTGCTACTGATATGAAAATTTATTAGTAAACTCAAAAAGGAAGCATTATAAGGAAAAATTAAGCCAAGTAACCCAATTACTCCTTATGTAGCACATATCTCTGAAAAATCACATCCAGTTACTATCTCAGCACACTACTGAATGGATTCTACAGCCAGTACACTGACAATATCAATGAATAGGAGTGACAGAAGGCACATTCTTATGCTTGTGTGTTAAGGAATGGAAAGAAAGGCATGATTATGCTCAAAGACATTAACATGTGATAACTCAAGGAAGCAAGTCAATGTTAAATTATAATGCCACTAATAGTGTCATTAACTAAATCTAATGAAAGTTCTGATGATTATACTCTCTGCTCCAACTATAAACAACAGTGATATATGGTACAAAAGATACAGCAAAACAGTGTTTTCATTTCAATTCACAAAGCAACAAAATTAAAAATGTGGTGGTGGCAAGACTGAATCAACCATGGAAAGCATTCAGTGAACAGCCTGAAGCCACAGACTCATATATTTAGTGCAGATATCCACAGAGCAGGAAAACGAATGGTACTAAACATGACTTCAGACAATACACAGTGTTAAGAAACTGAAAGAGAAATTTATGAGGGAAATTCAGACACAGAGAAACATACACTTTGTGTTCTTGCTATTTTTCAACTAATTCAAGGAAATTAAAACCAAATCACCCAGAACCACTGCATACATGACAGAATTCTAACACAGCTTTCTGCAGATTGCTAAATCTGAAATAGCCCATGGCATACACATGCATCATCAATACCTATCTTTAATGGTACATTACTTTCTGAGCAAAACCAGGCTTAATACATGGCTTAGAAAACATATATTAACAATCTCAAACATACCTTCTGGGAAGAATTTCATAATTAAACTAGGCATTATTAGTAGTATCTTTCCATTAGTGAAACTCCACATGTTGATGGATGCTGAAATAGGCAGCAACTTTGTGAGCCAATTTCTTCAGATAGTTTTAGCTACCTCCAACCAGTTCATTAAAAAAATTAGAGAAAAACTGAAGCTGGAAGGAGTAGTTGGAGTCCAGCTCAAAGCAGAGCTGACTTTACAGTTAGACCAGGTTGTTCTGGAACTTGTCCCAAAGAAATTTGAATGTTTTCAGGGATGGATATGACATGGCACTTTGAGCATCTGCTTCCAGTGCTTACCCACTCTCAGCATAAGAAACATTCATGAATACCTCTGTTTTTTGATGCCTGAATGCATGAATGTATAAAATTCTCAAATTCTAGAAGTGTTCAGGTTGGATGGTCTTTGAACAACCTGCTCTACTAGAAGATGTCCCTGCCCATGGTAGGAAGTTTGGAAATAGATGATCTTTAAGGTCCTAAACCATTCTATGATTCTATTATATTTGGATATCACTAAGATAGTAGCTATACAATAAAATAATTAATCTAAAAAGGAATCTGAAACTAAGATTTTGTATGTCCACTATCTTCTGAAAAGGGATTTTGAGCAGCGTAATGAAGACTCTCTATTTACTGTTTCCTTGAAGGTTTCCACACATGCCTACAGCCAACCAAGTGGTCAAGAGTTTCTCCATATGTGAACCTGATATTTTTCTTTAAAAAATATTTTTTTATAAAAATATGATTTCAGTGTTATTTGCTGTTGAAGGATCTGCAATAAAAGGAAGCCTTTTCAGAATGGGGTATCATTATTATTCACAACAGAATTTTTAATTTGTTGCTATGAAAAATGCTAAAGGCTCTTACGACAAGCTCATTCTTCTACTCTTCAAAAATTGTCTATGATAGTAAGTAGAACTTATGCTGTACCTGCGAGTACAAATAGCTCAAAGAGACAAAAATTTAGCCTTTCAATCATTGCCAGTTTTCTACCCATGCTCCAGAGTTTCTCTAACCACAGCTCACTATGCCGTTTTGCTGTTCCATACCTTTTACTTAAATCTTTTTCTTCCTTAGATTATGAATTTCAACATAATTTATATCTAAGGAAAAAAAAAAAAAAAAAAAGCTTGAGCAGAACTAATCTTTACAAGCATAAACATCTAGCAAGGTACAAATATATTTTCTTTACAATATTATTTTTCTAGCAAATTGAATATAATTTCAGTAGAAACAGATCTCTGCAGAATTCACATGAGAATACAAGAAGAAAAAATTTTTATAGCAACATTCCTTCCTTTGGAGATGTTAGTAAATTATAAAAAGAAAAATTTGCTCTGTGAAATGCAAAATTATTCCTGGGTCTTTTAAACAGGTATCTGGCACAGAAAGGATTCTAGATGCTGCACCCAGTCCAATATCAGGCTGTCTGTGCAAAATAAAGTTATCAAGTGGAGTTACGTTCCTGATATATATGTAGTTTTGTTAATTTCCAACATATATTTTATTTTTGCTGTGAGCATTTGTAAACATATCTGTGTTCTGAGAGCAGACACCTTAGTGTATTTTTCAAAATACATCTGTATCCCTGCAATTTTTCAGAAGATATAGGAATTTCATCCATAAATAAAAACACCTAAAAACCATCTAGCAGTCTGCAGTAAAAACCAATACCAGTTATATGGTATCTACTTTATTATTTAATTTTCTATGGTAGGTAAATATTAAAAAACAAAACCAAGAACGGACACCAAAACAAAAATAAAATATGCAGAGAATGAATTCCTCTGAATGTACATGAACTGTTTTTATGCAAAATAGTATAAGCCTTGGTAACTTACACATCTGCACAAGGTTTAGATCAGCAACACATTGCTTTCAAACCTGGAGAACTTCATATCCAACAAAAATCAGTATGGTCCAGAAAGGCATGCACGAATCATTGTGAGAAAGAGCATTTTGATGAAGCAGTATAATCAAGTCATGAACTTATCAAAAATGTCTTAACCTTCCCAGGCAGGCTGGAACAGATACTACATTTTATTAATCTATGCTTGGTATTAATCTTAGAAATTTCTTGGTGCAATTTTATACATTCTGTCACTCTGTGATGGAATAGAGGTGTGCAGTACCTTTCTAGGATTCTACAAGACACTTGGAAGTACCATGTTTCAAAGTTAAGAACTATGTTGCAGGCTTAAAGAGTTTTCTTTAAACAGGAAAAGCTGATTTACTTTGACAGCTTGTTTAGGAATTCTTTCTGTTTAAATAGACAACGTTGTCAAAATTTTATTATGCAGATTTCAACATGTCCTGGGTTCAGCAGTAGCAGTCATTTTTTGCTGCCTTAGTAGCTGCTGCAGCACTGTGTTTTTGACTTTCGGCCTGGGAACAGCACTGATAACACTGATGGTTTTAGTTACTGCTCAAATGTTTACCCTGACCAAGGACTTTGTGAGTCTCATGCTTTGCCAGGGAGGAGGGGAAGCAGGGAGGAAGCAGAGACAGGACACCTGACCCAAACTCACCAAAGAGGTATTCCATACCACAGCACGTCATGACCAGGAGGTAACTGAGAGTTACCCAGAAGGGCTGGCTCACTGCTCGGTCAGGCTTCGTATCAATGGGTGGTATTGTATTCTCTTCCCTTGTTATTTTCCTTATCATTATTTTTATTGGGGGTAGCAGTAGTGCTTTGTGTTATACCTTAGTTACTGGGCTGTTCTTATCTCAACCTGTGGGAGTTACATTCTTTCCATTCTCCTCCCCGCCCATCCAGGAGCGGGTGAGGGCGGGAAGAAAGGGCAGGGGTGGGGAGTGGACTGCATGGCTGACTTGACAACAGGGTTTAAATCATGACAGTTCTTTTTGGTGCCCAACGTGGAGCATGAGGGGTTGAGATAATGACAGATCTGACGGGAGTGTGTCTAATCAGATTTGTGATAAGCATTCATTGTTTTGGATTAATAGTCACTCGTCACAATGCTGATTTATTGGCTCTCAAAGTTGTTGCTCTTGATCTCGGTGTTTCAGCATATCGTACCTGACTTACAGCTGGTATTTGCTGTGTTAGTGTTTATCAAGTGGGGGGCTTGGGCTAAGGTTATTGTCTCATTATACTTTATGGTAATATCATTGATCATGAAACTGGTCTGGCTTATGTTCCCAGTGTGGTCACCACCTTTATATTTTGGGAGGTATATAATGGAAGTGTTTAGCAATTACATATCTTTTTTATCCTCCTTGAGTGGTCAACCTATGAAGGAGACATTCTCTTACACCCCCAGCTCTCCCACCAGACTATTTACAGCATCATTTGAGAGTTCTGAAGATTTTGAATGGCCTTTGGATACCCTTGAGACCTGCTTGCTGATTGTGATGGGGATCACCATGTTGGCACGCATACAGAATGTGTTTTACCCACAACCATGTCAACTGATCTGGAAAGTTAAGCAGAGTCAAGTTTGGGTCTAGGGCTAGATGATGATATGGGAGGACCAAGAGATTTTCCCCGAGGCTGGACAGCCATGAGTGGCAGGGTGTGTGGGATAGTATGGGCATGTATCTAGGCCAGTGGGCTCCTCCAGTGCTTTGGAATTTCACCGCTGAACAAGTGCAAAATCCAGAAAAATTAGTAAAACACTTAAATGAGGTGTGTTGTCATCCTGGTCATACCAGAGAGGGACAAATCATGGCAACGTGCTGGGGCTTGGCCTATGCTTACAGGGCCTTGTTCAACACTATCCAGCACCTTCAAAGGGAAAAAAAGTCCCTGGATCTGAGGGCAAAGCAACAGACAGCACAGCTACTCCAGCTCCAAGCACAGCAGCTACACCAGCCCCAGTGACAAGTACAGCCACTACTCAAACTTTGACTGCAACAGGCAGCGCAGTTACTCCAGCTCCTGTGATAAAGAAGAATAATCCCTTTCTACAAGACTTATGTGTCCAACGTTGTGATGACTATTAGAAGGGCCCTGCCTCCAGCCAGGTGGAGGTAGGGGACAATTGGATTTACTGGACTTTGTGGATCAGATGGCCTAGTACATCAGTCTCACAGAAGTGTAAGGCTCTAGTAGATACCGATGCACAGTGTACCCTAATGCCATCAAGCTGTCAAGGGGTGGAACCCATCTATATTTCTGGAGTGACAGGAGAATCCCAAGAGTTGACTGTACTGGAGGCTGAAATCAGCCAGACTGGGAAGAAATGGCAAAAGCACCCATTGTGACTGGTCCAGAGGCTCCATGCATCCTTGGCATAGACTACCTCAGGAGACGGTACTTCAAAGACCCAAAAGGGTACCAATGGGCTTTTGGTATTGCTGCTTTGGAGACTGAGGAAATTGAGCAGCTGTCCACCTTGCCTGGTCTCTCAGAGGATCCTTCTGTTGTGGGTTGCTGAAGGTCGAAGAACAACAAGTGCCAATCGTGACCACAACAGTGCACCGGCGGCAATATCGCACCAACCGAGACTCCCTGATTCCCATCCATAGGCTGATCCGTAGACTGGAGGGTCAAGAAGTGATTAGTAGGACTCGCTCGCCCTTTAAGAGCCCCATATGGCCAGTGCCAAAGTCTAACGGAGAGTGGAGACTAATGGTAGACTATCACGGCATGAATGAAGTCACACCAGCATTGAGTGCTGCCATACTGGACATGTTAGAACTTCAGTATGAACTGGAGTCAAAGGCAGACAAGTGGTATGCTTTGTCAATTCGAAAAAAAAAAAAAAAAAGAACTGAAGAACAGCCCAGGCTGTAAATCAGAACCACACAGTTTACTCCTGCCCTTTCTTCCCCCACCCCTGCTTTTGGAGGGACAGGGAGGAGAACGGAAAGAATGTAACTCCCACAGGTTGAGATAAGAACAGCCCAGTAACTAAGGTATAACACAAAGCACTACTGCTACCATCAATAATAATAATGATAAGGAAAATAACAAGGGAAGAGAATACAATACCATCCATTGATGCGAAGCCTGACCGACTGACCGAGCAGTGAGCCAGCCCTTCTGGGTAACTCTCAGTTACCTCCTGGTCATGACGTGCTGTGGTATGGAATGCCTCTTTGGTGAGTTTGGGTCAGGTGTCCTGTCTCTGCTTCCTCCCTGCTTCCCCTCCTCCCTGGCAAAGCATGAGACTCACAAAGTCCTTGGTCAGACTAAACATTTGAGCAGCAACTAAAAACATCGGTGTAATCAGTGCTGTTCCCAGGCCGAAAGTCAAAAACACAGCGCTGCAGCAGCTACTAAGAAGGAGAAAAATGACTGCTACTGCTGAACCCAGGACACAACGTGTTGTCTCAAATATGTTGAAATATGAGGCATTTGAATGTAACTACTTTCAACTAATACTAATCACTTACGTAATTTGAAACCTTACCACACCATTCCCCAACTGGACAATTTAGCCCCCTTTTTCTAATTTTTACACAAGCTGTTTTACAGAGCCTGCAACATGAATGCCTCCATTTTCAAAAGATAATGTCATATAACAATAGTTCTTAAGAAGCAATGTTTCTATAACCGTGCACAAAGCTAAAATTTATCACAGAGTAGAATAAACTGATTATTTACGTTCTCCCGTGAACTAACCTTTTTAAAGACACTATCAGGTTTTTTTTTCTTTTTTTTTTTTTTTTTTTGGTGAGCATACATCTAATGATGAAGTTCAACAAGGCCAAGTGCAAGGTCCTGCACCTGGGTTCGGGCAACCACCAGTAACAATACAGGGTGGGGTAATGAAGGCATTGAGAGTAGCTCTGAGAAGGACTTGGAGTACTGGATGGATGAATGAAAAAATGAACATGTGCAGGCAACATGCACTTGCAGCCCAGAAAGCCAACCTATCCATCAAAAGGAGCATGACCAGCAGGTTAAAGGAGGTGATTCTGCCCCTCAACTCCGCTCTTGTGAGACACCAACTGGAGTATGGCATCTAGCTCTGGGGCTCTCAACATAAGAAGGATGTGGACCTGTTGGTGTAGGTTTACAGGAGGGCCAAAAAGGTTATGAGAAGGCTGGAGCACCTCTCCTATGGACACAGGCTGAGAGAGAAAAAAAGAGTCTGAGGAGACCTTATAGAAGCCTTCCAGCCCCTGAGGAAGGCCTACAAAAAATCTGGAGAGGGACTTTTTATTAAGAGCAAGTAGTAATAAGACAAGGAGCAACAGTTTTAAACTGAAATGGATTAGGTTTAGATTAGATATTAGGAAGAAATTCTTTACTGTGAGGGTAGTGAGACACTGGAATAGGTTACCCAGAGAAGTTGTGGATGCCCCATCCTTGGAAGTTTTCCAGGCCAGATTGGATGAGGCTTTCAGCAACCTGGTCGAATTAAAGATATCCTCGCTCATTGCAGAGGGTTTGGACTAGATGAACTTTAATGGTCTCTTCTAGCTTAAACCATTCTATGATTCTGTAATTTGACTGATACAAAAATCTAGAGAATATACTGAACAGGTTTCAATATTGCTAATTTACACCTCATTGTGGCAGCGAATAAAAAGAACTCTTAAGGATATCAGCCTTCACCCACACAGATCTTTTTTATTTGAAGCAGCTACTGAGAGATATCAGTCTCCCCTTCCCCACTCCTCTCTCTCACTGTTCCCCTCTTCTTGTCCCCTTGTGTTTTTCATCAACTGCTTTGCCCAGTGGCTACTCCACAAATGCATGATTCTAAAAATTCTTTTTGACATCTGTTTCCAATTCATCTTTTTTCACGCCCTTTTCTAGCTCCATATCCTATCATGAATACAGTGGGCCAATTCACCCCTGATATAACTAATGTAGCCACTAGCTCTAGGGGTGGTTTTGGTCTTGTCTGTTCAGAGGGTTAATTTTTGTCTAAGCTATTTCAAATGACATTTCAATTCAATTTCCTCTTAACTGTCATGTTCTATAAGACGCATCTCTACTTGTTTAATTTTCATTTACTCACAGGACTACCTCTATGGCTTTTATAAAATGTTACCTATTTCATGTTGCACTTTTTTTATTTGAAATCCCAGGAATGTTCTTAGGTTTCCTGTGGTTAGGTTAGTCAGAAAGGTTTATGAGAAAAACTTCCTGTTCAGCCACAAAGACTTCCAGGCATTATATGAATTAAAAAAAACCCAATAGTAGCAAACACACGATGATGTGGAACTAAACTAAATGTTCTCTGCTCATTTCTTACACATTCAATATAAACCCAACAAATACTAAATCCTATGTATTTAATTTATTGTATCAATTCATTCCATGTGGCCTTCAGACAAAGATATGTTGTGAAGAAGCCACTTAGACATTACCCGTAAAACTTATCTAAGATGGGATGTCAGACAGTGGTGATACAGCCACAGTATTTTCTATGTGGGCTTGCTGTTCTTGCATCCTTCTTTCATCCTTTCTTCTTCACCTCTACTTTATCCTCCACTTTCCAATTCAGTGGGGTCCTTCCTTTCACTGACTCCTGCTGTTGCCTGTTCATCCTCTCCTTTTCAGCCCTGCAACATCATGGCATAATTTTGACAACAGTCATTTGGCCACCATAATGTCTGTTTCTTCCACACTGTTTCTGTGCTGAAAATTAAGGTTAGGGCCTTAGGAAGGAGGAAATAACTTCCTGTTCTTTGCAGTACTTGTTGCAATCAGCAGCCCCTCAATAAATGTAATCCTCAGCAATGCCCCAGGTCCAGACAACTGGTGCTTGATCCGTTGTCAAGTATTAAAGAGACCCAAATCATAACTGATCAATAAAATGTTATGTCTTAATAAGGGCAAGAAGTAACAGCATAAACTTGTAGTTATTTGCTACCACATTGTTATGTAGAGATAAGCGCATTCAAAAAATGCTTATAAATGTTTTTAAATTTTTCATGTTTGAAACAGTAGTAAGCACTTCCATTGGAGTTGGAGATTTGGCTTTTATAAATAAATTATTAAAGAACCATTTGAAAATTATATGCCAGGAAAGAAGCCTTGTATTTTGAAACCTTGACCAAAGAAGCATTTTTTCCCCTACTTTTTCTAGGAAAAACTAGTATCTTGTTAGCTACATTTAAATATTTGCTTTCACATAAACATGGGCACGACATAATTGCTGAGCGAAAAACTTCAACACTCTGCCAAAATACTTGCTACTGAACATGCTGAAAGAACTTCTAATGTAAAATGAATGTGGTACCTGTAGAGATTGCGCAGCCAGAAAACCCTCCGTCAGCAAGCAAAAGCGATGAAAATTGAGTAGGCAAAAAATCTTATTTTTTGATAAGTCACTTTAAGATCTTTGGTTCAGAAAGGCATGAATAAATAATGAGCAATGACCAAAAAGTTGTCCAAAGAAAAGAGGCCAAACTTTTCACTGTTGTATATCACACAAAACAGATGGTAAGTGATGAAAACAAGTTACCACAGTAAATTGGATCCAAACCAAGAAACTAAAAAGTGAATCATTAAATCTCATGTGCTTGTGGCACATGAGCTGCTCAGCTCACCAACAGCTGAGTTTCTCTCCTTTTCCATTCCTCCTTGGGAAACGGGAGAAATGTGTTTCTCATCACCCCTTCCCTACACTTTTCTCATCATCCCTTTGTATCTCGTTGTTGATTGCTTTTAAGTGAATCCAATTTACCCAGGAATGAATTCTCCTTGGGTCATGTTGCCATCTACTACCAGTCTTCAAAAACAAAAAAAGGCATGAGAAAGACTATATTCATTATTAATCTTTCCGCCCACATATTAAGTCTACAATGGTTAGCTACAGCAACAACATAATGCTGCTTATAAACTTAGTTCATCCTGTAGTATCTGCTCCATCAAATAGCAACTATATTTAATGCAACCAAAACTTACAAGGTTTGCTTGCTTATATTCAGTGCAATTTGTGAGGTTCTTTTATAGATGTAAAACAATCCAAACTACTTGCTAACCTCATGAATGACCTGGTGATTGTCAGTCAGCTCTAAGCCGAAAAAAAATTTAAAGCAAATTGGAGCTGGAAGAGCCTGCGGGGCTCCGTCCTGTGATGCTGTGCAACAGGCTGCCGGTGGCACCTCAGCAGGAGCAAGAGTCCGGTCGCAGCCTGGCCCTGGCAGGGCCTTCTCCTTCTGCACCATGAGCAGCCAGGGGCTGGTCAGCTGAGGGCAGCGCTACCTGTGTGCTCTCAGCCTGGAGGAGTCCAGCGGAGCCCTTTCCCCCTACGGCCGAGGGAGGTCCCTCAGCCAGGGCTCAGGCACTCCCACAAGCCATGCTCCCTTCCCAAGGACTCTTGGGGGCAGAGGACATCAGTCAAAGCCTTGCTGTGTTATGGAGTCCTTGCAGCCATGTGCTGCTCTGTTTGTCCTATTCAAAAGGTGTAGTGGCTGGACCAGTTTTCAGGGGAAACACCCTGTCCTGCCTCATGCCTCTTCCTGAGCAATGGCCATGACCCAGGCTCCTGCAGGAGAGTGCAGCCAGTGCCTTTAGCGTGTGGAAGGCTCCTGCACTTCAGAAACTCTGACGTGAGTTTCTCAACTCTTCCTGCCACTTACACACAATATCCTTTTCATGCACATACATAATAATTTACTCAACATATTGTAATGAAAGATTTTCCAAACTAGAACAATGCTTTATAATATCATAGGAAAATGATTGTTTCAGTATTTATGACTGGTTTCCAAGTTTTGGCAAAACCCAAGCTTGTCTCCAAGCAGTCTGCAAGTTAGACATACTCTTGAAATACTACTCTTTGTTTTTAAAAACAAGTCACCACAGGAAAACAGAGAAGTATTCAGGATCATGTTCAGTTGTTTACACAGCTTTCAAATGTATAAATTACAAATCAGGAATCATCATAGCTGAACCTCATTCAGGAGCTGTGATTACTGAAAAGCTTTTAAATCTGTCACAGTGATGCACTTCAATTTCTCAGCAACATATTGTGACTGAGGTTGCAGAATTATCATTAATAGATTTATCATTACAATTAATTCATTATAAAAATATTATGAATTATAAAAATAAATTCCTAATAAAAAATTGGCTTATTGGCCTACACAAGCTTTCCAGTTCAGACTCGTAACCAATGTTATCAACCAGGTACTATCTCAATGCAGGTAAAAGCATAGTAAATTGTTGGAAGGAGTCTCACAATTCGTTTTTGTGAACTATGACCTTTTTCGTCAAACTACATGGGAGCACTGAATCTTTATGAGTCACCTGCCCAATCTGTTCAGTAATTATTGGTATTATACATGGTTATAAAAACTTCATTTTTGGATTTATTGGTCTGTTGATCGTTACTCTTTTTCTAGTCCAATTTTCCACTAGAATTTCAATTGACAGTTTCTCAGCAGGAGACAATGTGAGAATCACTGATGTATGTAAAAATGCCTTAACATGATATGTTGCATATCATAAAGAAACCAAAACCATTGCAGACTTTTTTTTCTCTCTTTTTTCGCTTCTTTTTTTTTTTTTTTTTCCTTCCCTGGTTGGTTTCAGTTGGAAAAAGCTTCAAAGGAAAGATTAAAAAAAAATACAACCACCAAAACAAAACCAAAAAACAAAACCCCAAAAAACCCCAAACAATTTCCTCCTTATACAAAAAGAAAACAAAACAACCCAGTAAGTCTCTAACAGAAAAAAGCTTGACTACTATCTTATTAATCAAGCATGAGTGGTGCTATTTCTGTTGCTAAAAATCCATTTGTTTTTCATGCATATCTACAGGCATTATGTTTCAGAAAACAAACATCCATGAGAAGCTCTTCATTATGTATTCATTACTTTACCAGTTTTATGACAACTTGGTGCAGAAATGTTATAAATTTCTCAGAATTAGCATGTTATGTTTGCTTACCTTAAGGCTGATGAAAAGATGTATTTTATTAGAAGGATTGCTGAAATCACATGAAAACACAACGCAAGTTCCTATCTCAGTTATATTTTTCTTCTCAGTTACACTGGTGAAGCCCAACCACCTCTCTGAAATGTATAACGGTATGTACATACAAAAACATTTCTTCTGCATCCTTACATTTTTTTTAAATACTAGTCAAGCCAAGACTAAAACCAGCATCCATGTGGCAAGGTTGATTCTTTTCCTTCATTTAATGATAATATCAAATAGAAGCAGACAGGCTTAGATATCTATTTTTATTTTAAAAGTTCATTAGGTCTGCTGTTGGAAAACTTACTTCCATGTATTCATGAATAAGCTTCCTCCTAAATATTTTATTTGTTAAGTTAAAGCAACTCAGAAAAACTTAACTTCCAGGAAACCTTTAAAGAGTATGAAATAAAGGGGGTTTTGTCCCTGAATTTTTAATTGGCATATTTTTTTCTGAATATCAATTACAAGGAAAGGATGTTTTCCACTAACAGTCTCAGTATATCTCAGCACTCTTAGACACTAAAACCACTCTCCCTCTCTCCCTCTCTCCCTCCTAACTGGACAGTGAAGAACAAACGGAATGAAAGGCTCATGAGTAGAAGTAGGGACAGGGAGAGATGAGTCGTTTCCACAGGCTGCAGTTCTTCATGAACTGCTCCAGTGTGGGTCCCTTCCACAGGCTGCAGTCCTTCAGGAGCAGACTGCTCCATCGTGGGTCCCTGTGAGGTCACAAGTCCTGCAGCAAACTTGCACCAGTGCGGGCTCCTCTCTTCACAGGCCACAGCTCCTACCAGGATCCTGCTCCAGCGCAGGCTGCTCATGGGATCACAGCCTCCTTTGGGCATCCCCCTGCTCTGTCACAGGGTCCTCCATGGGCTGCAGGTGGAATCCACTCCACCATGGACCTCCATGGGGTGCAGAGGAACAGCCTGTCTCACCATGGGCTGCACCATGGGCTGCAGGGGAATCTCTTCTCTGGATTCAGAAGCACTTCCTTCCCCTCCTCCATCACTTACCTCAGTGTCTGCAAACTTGTTTCTCTCACAAATTCTCACCCCTCCAGCTGCAATTGCAGAATTTTGGTTCCCCTACTTTTTTAAATATGTTATCCTGGCAATGCTACCATCATCACTGATGGGCAAGGCCTTGGCCAGCCAGAGGCCCATTCTTTGCTGCTGGCATTAGCTGTATCTGACATGGGAACTAGTAAGGACAGTGAGTCTTTATGAATCACTGCTTCGATATATAGCCACTAAAACGAGCAAATCTAACCCAGGTGGCCAGGCATGTGGCCTGGCCTGTACTTTACCATGCTAAAACCTAAGTGAATCAAATAGCAAACCTCTGTACTAAATACTTCCTTTGAAAGGCTGTTACAGAGAATGCTTGCCATTTGTAAATGTTTAGTAACCACCTGCTGTAGTAGCCACTCAGCATGTATTTTTTATAGAATATCTGAAGTTGGAAGGGAATCATAAGGATCATCAAGTCCAACTCCCCGTTCCTTGCAGAACTGCCTAAAACTAAACCATATGACTAAAAGCATCACCCAGCCCTCCACAAACTCTGACAGGCCTGGGGCTGTGACTTCCATAAGGAACCTGTTCCAGTCAGCGACCACTCTCTCAGTGAAGAACCTTCTCTTAATTTCCCTAGCACAACATATCTTTGCTCCAAAGCCTACAGACTTCTTTGCATAACAGCTAAAACACTCTTGTCCTTATATTAATCTATTAACTTTGGTGTTGTGATGGCTGTAATTTATTAATAACTCTCCTAGAAAGATGTATTCTGAACTAGCAATGATAGTAAAATACTGGAGATACACACTCACTGGAAGAAGCATTTGTTATCTAACCGAAGAGTTACACTATCAGCTAAAATACTATCATTACAAAAAGGCATCACTGTAGATACACCATACACATGTAAGATAGTATCACAGTATCACATATCACAGTATGTTAGAGATTGGAAGGGACCTCAAAAGATCATCTAGTCCAATCCCCCTGCCAGAGCAGGAACACCTAGATAAGGTTACACAGAAATGTGTCCAGGCGGGTTTTGAATGTCTCCAGAGAAGGAGACTCCACAACCTCCCTGGGCAGCCTGTTCCAGTGTTCCGTCACCCTCACTGAGAAGAAGTTTCTTCTCAAGTTTAAGTGGAACCTCTTGTGTTCCAGTTTGTACCCATTACCCCTTGTCCTATCATTGTTTGCCACTGAGAAGAGCCTGGCTCCATCCTCGTGACACTCCCCCTTTATATATTTATATACACTAATAAGGTCACCCCTCAGTCTCCTCCAAACTATAGAGGCCCAGCTCCCTCAGCCTTTCCTCATAAGGGAGATGCTCCACTCCCTTAATCATCTTAGGTGCCCTGCGCTGGACTCTCTCCAGCAGGTCCCTGTCCTTCTTACCAACATATCTTTGCATGATCACATAAATGATCCCAAAGAGGAACCATTCACACCTGTTTAGGGACATGAGCCTGGGTGACATTTATACTATGCCATCAGAAGTTCATTTCTTCATATCCCTGCAACAAGCTGACCCTTCTGGCACTCTATCTTTCAAACTTGTTAATCACAATATAACTGCCTCTCCTGTCATCACACATCAAATAAGAGTGCTGACGTGACTGAATACTTTTAGCAGCATTTAATCAAGTCCCTGCTTTCTGAAGCATGAGAATTTGCATTCCATCCTTAAGGACATGCATAGGCCAGGGACAAGATCACAAAATCACAGAATGGCTTGGGTTGGAAGGGACCTTTAAAGGTTATTCAGTCCAACCCTTCTGCAATGAGCAGGGACATCTTCAACTGCTCAGAGCCTCTTTCAACATGACCTTGAAAAGTTATAGCAATGGGGCATCTACTACCTCTCCAGGCAACCTCTTCCAGTGTTTCACCCCCTTCATTGTAAAATTGTAAAAAATTCCTTCCTCATATCTTATCTGAATCTGTCCTCCTTTAGTTTAAAACCATTACCCTTTGTCCTACTGCTACACGCTGGCTAAACGTCTGTCCCCATTTTTCCTAAAAGCCCCCTTTAAGTATTGAAAGGCTGCAATAAAGTCATAGTCATCTCTTCTCCAGGCTGAACAACTCCAACTCTCAGCCTGTCTTCACAGGAGAGGGGCTCCAGCCTGGATCGTTTTTGTGGCCTTCCTTTGGACCTGCTCCAACAGGTCTATATCTTTCTTAAACTCCAGAGTCAGACGTAGTACTCCAAGTGGGCTGTCACCAATGCAGAGTAGGGTGGCAGGATCACCTCCCTTGGCCTGCTTCTTTTGATGCAGTTCAGGATACGGCTGGCTTTCTGGGCTGTAAGTGCACACCGCTGGCTCATGTCTGGCTTTTCATCCACCAGTATCCCCAAGTCCTTCTCCACAGGGGTCCTCTCAATTCTTTCATCTCCCAGTCTGTATTGGTTCTGCAGATTACCCTGACCGAAGTACAAGACCTTGCACTTGGCCTTGTTGAACTTCATGAGGTTCATATGGGCCCACATCTCAAGTTTGTCCAGGCCTCTCTGGATGGCACCCCATCCCTCAGGCTTGTCAACTGCACCACTCTGCTTGGTGTAGTTTGCAGACTTGCTGGGGGTGCACTTTATCCCACTGTCTATGTCATTATCAAAGATATTGAACATTACACATTCCAAAACAGATCAATAGCCACACTCCAGTCATGGTATTCGTCCCACCAAGCACCTCAGCTGGGCTGTCTCCTTTAATTTCTCTGAGGTATTTCACCAGTATTCTTTGCTGGTTCCTATTACCTCAGGAGTCACTGTCTCACCTCCATAAAAGCAAGTCTCAGAGCAACAGCCTCAGTGCCCTCACTAGGACCCACCCCATCCTTCTTACTTTGGTGTGCCATTCCACAGCTTGTCTGGGGCAAGCTTAATATTATTCTCCTTCCCTTCAAGTCCAGTTTAAAGCTCTGCCAATCAGCGCCACTAAGTCAGGAACAAAGACCCTCTTACCCCTTTGAGAAAGATAGATCCTGTCCAACACCAGCAGGCCTGGTGCCGTGTAGGTCATCCCATTATCAAAAAAAAAACCCTCAATCAGATGGTGACATCAGCCGTGGAGCCACATATTAATGGACTGGGTCTGTCCATTTCTTCCAATATCACCGCCTGCAACTAGAAGGATAGAGTAAAAACTCTCAAGTAGGCCTACAGAAAGATGAGGGTTAATAATGGACTCCTAAGAAGTCTTGTACCTTTTATGAGAAGCTTGGTTGTGTCCAAGGTGAAACATGAAAAAAGCAGATAGAATCTGTCAATGCCTGGAATGCTTTTCCAAGACTTGCCACTTCAGCTGGGAAAGAACAAGCAGTTGGTAGCACCTGGAGCACCCGGCAATGGTAGCCTGACAGATACCCAGAAACACAGACTAATTCAACTGAAATGTCACCAGGCTTGCACCCCTGCACCAGACCAAGGCTGTACAGATGGGAAGCTGCCTGGTAGATGCACATCAACTACAAATGATCAAGAAACACCAATCAAATGAACACCACCTATCCCACCAGGGAAGTCAAGTTGCAGCATTCACTTCCAGCTCCTCCATGTACAGAGTTGACACCCACATGCATGTCTAACTCTACCATCTACCTTGCAGTAAAACACAAACCTTTGTATTTTTGACACATTACTGTTGCGAAGCTAGAATAAAATTTGTATTCTGGACAGTTCACAATGTATTTTTATGTTGTTTTTATGTTTTCTTCCCACTTTTGACACCTATTCAGCAGCACTGATTAATCTGTTTGTCCTCCAAATCATTTGATTTTGCCCCAATACCAATGAAAAAAGCTTTAAAATCATTCTATATATAGCTAGATGTGAGAAAATTTTAGTTTTCTCTTCGGCATTCTTTTATTTCTTTAGGTCCCTTTAAACTGAAAATTTATTTTGTGGGGATATTGCACCCTATACAGTCTCTTTAGTTTTAATACTTTCTTGTTCCTAAGTCAGCTAATATAAAATTAACTTGATGGCATCAGATATTTCCTGAACCGAGCTTAGCAAATTCTCTAGAGGCACAGAATGTCATTACCCATTTCTATCACAAGTATTGCACACTTAGAGGTTAAAACCTGGGCAAGCAGCAACCTTACTGAATGAAAGAAACTTAGTATTTTTATCCTTGCATTTTAAAATAGCAGAGTTATGTTATTTTAAATACTTGATTCCTAGTTTCCATTCAAGGGAATTTCTAAGCATGTAAAGCCTTATTAGTGAATATACCATTAAAATTGTTTCAGGAAAGAAGTGTTTTATTTCAGTCTTTTGATAGATTTACTACTATGATCTACAAAACAGACCACCTGAGCTACCAATAGCTCACTATATTGAGGAAAAAATACCTTTGGAGGGAAGTTGAGAGCCCAAGGTAACCTTAGCCTTTTAGTCTTCAGGCAAAGATCAGTCTAGAAGGCCAGCCCCATTTGACAAGAAACTACATATATTTCTGATGGAAAGCTTTCGATGTTGTTTGAAGAGATGATAAAAAATGCCCACTCTTTTCTCTCCTCCAATATTCAAGCATGAAGAACAATGTCAGAATCTTTATTCTGAATATTTAGAAGGAAAAGCACTGACCATAATACTACAAATAATTTCATCTGCGTCAGACACATCAAAGAGCCCTTCAATGTGTGAAATACAACACCTTTAGTTTGTGACAACCATAGACAGTTCAGTTTCAATCACCCGCTTAAAAGTGAACTCAGTGATAGCATAGGGAATCTGGCTGTCCACTATCACTCAGTGCATGCCAACACATGGAACGTAAATGGTTTCCTCTCTTGTCCAGTTCTTGGCACTCATTGTTGATGATAAGTATGTTTCCAGAGAAAAGTGAACTGAGAGTATCTGGATATCCTTTATAAGCATTTTTGTTGTCATATCTAATAAATTTTAGTGATATTGATCCAAATTAAGTAAAGCTAAACAGAGAAGCAAACTTTATTCCATTCTAACACTGCTGTGTATTTGTGGAGAAAAAAAGGGAGGAGTCGGAAAGGAGAAGATAATGAAGGGTACAAAAAGTCAAACTTTCAAACTACCCAAATACCAAGTAATTCTGGTAGAATTAAAACTTATGCTGAGGAAATTGTGGGGCCTGTGTTTTCTGTAATGCACTGAGGCACTGTCCTCTTACTACACTGACCTCCAGACATGACTGGCTATGCAAGGGATATAATGTCCCTTATATCTGATCTAGTATCAGGTCTAGAAATTCTGCTGTGCTAGGAATACAGTCCCTCTAGGAAGAAGTCTGTCATTGCCTCCCAGTGCTCCTCCTCGGCAGTGAGATTATGCATCATATCTTCTTCCATGCTGTATCTAAAGGAAAAGTGTCAGAAATATTAAAGTCCTACTAAGTCATTAGAATCTCCTTTTAAATTTATCATTTTCCAGGTCCACAGGACAGGATGTAAAGCACTTAACCACAGTTTCTTTATTTACTATATGCTACTAAATTTTACATTTTCTATGCACTCAATAATAGGTTCTACATTCATATGACAGCTAATAATAAAACTCCCCTCTGCTAATTCTGAAAGTCCTACTGAATGGCATATAGCTTTCTGTATTTCTCTACCTTCAATTCTAAGCACTAGAACTTACTTTTAATGAATGTATCACTCATTTTCTTCAGTTACATCCTAAACAACAGAAGTGACTTTTATTTTTTTATTTAGTCAGTGAGAGATGCATTCCAAACACTTTCCTGACTAGGTAATGTAGTAAAAATTAAGGTTTCAGCAAATTTATTTATGAACATTCTTCAATACCTCTGTACTTTAAAACTTCTGTTGTAAATGGAGGCAGCTTTCAAATACAGATGAATTTTGGTGCTTTCAGCATGGACAGAATGGCCTGATTCTACTTTTTCTGATTCTGCCTCTGCTATACCCACTGTTTCCACTGTGCTAGAGTCATTTTACAAGCATGTGCATGTTCCATGATTTAAATAAATAAAAAAAATAAAAAAAATAATAAAAAAAAAAGCTCCTGTTTCTTACAGATACAGAAAGGCCCATACTCTCTTATAACCCAAAATAAAAGAAGGAAAGCAAGCAAAACAAAACTCACTTATCTGTTCATTTTTTGGTACTGATTCCACTGAACTGGTGTAACAGTACGAGGAAGCTAGTCCACACTGATATAGATAAACTTTGAAGTTGTCTTCAGTCATGTCCTTCAAACATTTCATCAGTACAGAGATGTAATACTGTCCAATGCAACAGAAGTGCATATCACAGTATCACAGTATCACAGTATGTTAGAGATTGGAAGGGACCTCAAAAGATCATCTAGTCCAATCCTCCTGCCAGAGCAGAAACACCTAGATAAGGTTACACAGGAATGTGTCCAGGCGGGTTTTGAATGTCTCCAGAGAAGGAGACTCCACAACCTCCCTGGGCAGCCTGTTCCAATGTTCCGTCACCCTCACTGAGAAGAAGTTCCTTCTCAAGTTTAAGTGGAACCTCTTGTGTTCCAGTTTGTACCCATTACCCCTTGTCCTATCATTGTTTGCCACTGAGAAGAGCCTGGCTCCATCCTCGTGACACTCCCCCTTTATATATTTATATACACTAATAAGGTCCCCCCGCAGTCTCCTCTTCTCCAAACTATAGAGACCCAGCTCCCTCAGCCTTTCCTCATAAGGGAGATGCTCCACTCCCTTAATCATCTTAGGTGCCCTGCGCTGGACTCTCTCCAGCAGGTCCCTGTCCTTCTTGAACTGAGGAATATATTGAACATATTCCTCTGTAACAATTGCTACATAGTAGCATAAGCGCCTTTCTTCACTTGTCTTGTTATATACCGTTGAGAAATAGCTGATATATAGTTTTCTCATAAGAGTAAATACATGATATTGTGAGAATCAGCAAGGTTGGTTGTTTTGTCTTTTTTTTTTGTTTGTTTTGCTTTGTATTGCCTTCAATCAATCATTATTTCCTTATATCAAATATTTGCAAGTCTAACACTTATCAGAGTGGCTGTCACTGTGGAATATTTTTTTATAAACAAGGACATAACTGGAACATACAGACATACAAAGAACTATTTATGTAGTATCAGAAAGATTCTGTAACCAATCCTTTTGCAGTGGGTGTAAGGAAAGTACACTGGCTTTGTTTCAAAGGTCAGCTTTTACTGATGTTGGCTGTAGTTCATCTTAATGACTGCTAAACACAAATGTTTTGTCTCACACAGATCTGAAGCAAAAAAATTAAAATTGTAAGGTTGGATCACGTAATCACATTGAAACTGTGAAACTACAGGAAAACAGTCATCCATTAAAATTCCAGTATGTTAGCTACTCCTTGGTGACAGAAGATTATATAATTTGTAGTTCCCATACACAATCACAACTGTATTTGCAAAAAATAAAACCCAAAACATTCTGTAGCCATTAGACATATATACTGAAAGATTTTATCATCATGATTGGTTTTTCACATACTAATTTATCCAGGAAAGAGACTGACATGCACTAATAACTTTTACTTAGCAAAACCAACATTGAACTGGAAAGGAAATACACACTTCTACGAAAAATTCTGCCACTGACTGGCTGTCTTCTTGCTCTCTTATGCTTAAAGCATTGAAAATTAGGTTAGAAGTAATAATAATAATCCTGCATAAAGAAAAACAAGCTCTGAGTTTAATGTAGTCATCATCATGCAAGCACTGCTGAAGAATATAGTTAAACAAATTTGTTCAAAGTTTTTAGTTGTTTTTTTTTTTTTTTTAATTTACCTATTACACTTCCTGCCTCAAGTAAACTATTTCTTCTGTTACTGCTTGCAAAATTGCACAGAAGTCAGCCAAAAGATCAGGCAACCAACATCAAGGGACAGATCTGAGTTGAAAAAACTCATATAAAAGATATAATTTTTTATGAACATAATTTACGACCAACAGTGAGCCAGACTGGGCTCAGTTCCTTAAATAGTCATAGTATATACATCAAATATTTCAGGATCAGATTCAGCACCACAAAACACTGGGCAACCTAAACACTGTCCCACCTGCTTACGCTGATGAAATATTGCAGCCCAGCTGATGGATACAGTGCAAGGTGCAACTTCTTGACAAAACCCTCCAAGTATGTAGGAACATGGGGGCTTTGTCATAAATGAATAAATGTGAAAAAACAGAGAACAGTAGGAGACTTGCACAGGTTGAGATATACTGTGCAATGGACTGGTGACAACTCTCCTGCAGCAGGATACCTGATCAAGTCCATTTATCCCAGCAGCTCCAGTCTTAGGTATGAAGAGAGGTCTTTGACCAACATGAGCTAGCCATATGTCAAATCATTTGAGATGCGGCATGAAAGCTAACTTGCATGTGCTCTCCAGATCCATCCCAAGACTACTACAGATACTTTGTCAAAATTATGACTGAGAAACTTACTCTCTTAGGCTTTTCTCCACCACAAAACATGCCAGTGAGATAAATTCCCTACTAGTTTTTCCAATTTAAAACTATCACCATGTAACTGCTACCAAAGATGGGTCTGAACTGTTGTTTGCATGCCCTGCGCTGCAGCATGCTGAGCGAGTAAAAATCAATGCTGCTGATGCTGCTGCTTCAGTTAGATTAAATACTATAAATGTACTGTAATGTGTATACAGTGAAATGGCTGGAAGATTGGTTTCCAGTTTAATATGTATTATGGCACATAAACTGAAATTTACATTAAAAATCTGCTTTGTTCGCTTTGCCATACAGTACATTTTATATTTTAGCGGAAAAAAACATCCTTTACATAGCATCTGCTGTTGGTCATTTGAGATTAATTTGGCACAACTTTTGAAAATAACAGATTTATTATCAGATTTTCATCACTGATCGGATGGTTTTTAACTTCAGGTGCCAACAATTCTCTTTGTGAGAATAAAAGAATGTTCTTTCATAAAATAATTAAAAACACTGAGGACTTTTTTCAAGTAGTAAGAATATTAATTGGGTTCACCATCAAAATGTGATAACATGTAAAATATCTTGTTTTGCATGTTAATACTTCATAATTTCACAGAGCTTTTCAGCTTCAAAGCTCCTTAGATAAATTAAGTGGATGTCCCGAAAGGCCTTCAGCAAAATTTTCTTTGCCTTCAAAAAATATATAGGCACCAGACGAAAGCCTTGTGAAAAATTTAGGACTGAGCTTTGTTGATTTAATCTATCACCACTGAATGTGAGATAAAATATTACTACCATTTTTGCAGATGGAACAATGGAAATGGGAGAGGGGGGAACCTAATGGGACTATCCCTGTTCATATGAACACTCTGTATTTCACCTTGGCTGTAGCACAACTGAGCAGGTGAGAAACAAAATGCAAGATAATTCAGTTTTTCAAAGCCATGTCAACATGCCTTTCAATTTATTTACTTCCCCATCAAAGATCAAGCTGCCTGAAAGTCCGATGATTACCTCCTTATTGCACTGCTCCACACACAATGGGTTAGATCAAGCAGTCAGGCAGAAAAAAAATGCATTTGCTAGAATTCAGTCAAAACTTGTTATCTGGTAATACACTTTGCTTCATCAAATCACATTTGAAGAGGTACTTGTTAGAAACAGGAAGTTTCCCAAAACCCAGGAGCAATGGTTATTTCCTTATGTCAGATCGAAATCTATTGTGAACCATCACTCAGTATTTTCAAACTGAACTTTCTTTTCACTGTCTTTTAAACTACACTACACAAATGAAACTGAAATACATGTTCGCAACCTATAATTTAAAGCATAAATATTTTTTTAAGCATCCTTTGCCATAATGACATTTTTTTGTGAGCACAAGATCAACAAGTATTCCTCTGTACTTACCATGTGATTTTTATGCCACTTCACTTGGGTCGTTTTATTGCTCAAGTAGAAAGTGCTCATTACCTATTGATGTTTATATATAGGAAAAGAGAGAGTTGTTTCAAGTGGCATACATCACACTGTTGTTGTAGTTGATTTCCTCAGGATGGTTTTCTGGGGTTTTGGTGCAGTTTGTGGAGGCACAGTTGCAGGTCTTGGAGGAGGGAAGCTATTACTGGGACTTAACCCCAACCCTCCATTTTCCAGAGGCAGTGGAGGTGGTGGAGGTGGCAGAGGAGGGCACTGGTGCGGCAGCTTTCCCATAGCACGAGCAGGGTCACTGTGCAAGTGCACCTCCCTGTTTTTAATGTTATACCGAACATCACAATCAGGGCAATAGCCGTGGTACTGCACTTTTTCACTAAATCGTACCCGTTCCCTTGCTCCAGGCTGAGGACATCGCTCTTTCTCAGGTCTGTGCATCAGAGGCTGCATTGCAACTTTCTCCATATTATTGGCTGGTGTACAGCATATATCTCCATTTGGGATGGGGTTGGGCCCAACTGGCAAGCCCCCGTTTCGCAGCAGGGTGCCATTAGTCTTGAGAGGGTTGGCCGAAGGAGGCAGCCTGGGAGGCTTGTCACACTTAACGGGTGTCAGTCGTGGTGGAGGAGGAGGCGGATTCGGCTTCCTCAGTACGGTAAGGATAGCAGAGGGGTGTGCAGGCGGCTTGATGAGCGGTGTGCTGCCCCGCAACTTGACTTTCTCCAAGCTAGAAGCTGTTGTGCTGCTGGAGCTACTGTTGAGCGTGTCCGTTTTGGAACTGTCTGTCATCTCATCCTCTAGCTGCAGGTCAGACGTCAGCGTGTCAATCTGGTCAACCACCTGCACAACAGCCAGAGCAAAAATGGTGAGAAAAACCTGCCCAGGAAAGGCACAGGAAAACAAAAGCACACTCCACTATCAGTTTTGTCCTTCTCAGAACAGAAGCAGCCACATTTTTTTTGACCATTCTTTCTTTTTTCTTGCCAATATAATAAAATAACAACAAAACCAAAAATAAGAATGGGGCTGGATAATTCGCTAGCTCATCACCTGAATACAAAAGAAAGATAATGTTAAAAACTTTGGAACGAAATTCCATTTCTTTCCCTCTAGGGTTTACTTGGCAATATCACTGTAAGTGAACTGTAATCCTTCAGTATTATGCTTTGCCTTCCAGTCTAGGAGAAGACTGAATTATTTAACTTTAGCTTCTACATGACAGCTTCTAAACTCAAATCTTCTGCAGAGTACCTTTCAGCTCTCACCTTTCACACAGTCTGTATTTAAATATACATCTCTGTATAGGTGATCTTATACACCTACAATTTTGTTTGGTACACTCTTTCTTTACAAATTTTTATCGTAAATATGGTACTGAGAAGCAACTTCTTTCTTGCATTAGACTGCATTACCTCCCTTTACGAAATCCTGAAATAGCACTTGCTGCAAGAAAAGAGAAAAAGTAGCTTGGTTTCCAAAGTTACAAGCATTTATTAACTCATGCACTTTATATCAAGATTTCCTCTACCTCCCATATTCCCATTTGTAGTTTCTACAATGTTAGATCTCTTCTAGTCTTTCAGATTCCTTTTTTCTACTCAGTTTTTCATAGGATATGCAACCGATGGTGGCTTTACTGGGTAGCAAAAATTTGTAGTGCAACAATTACAAGCCCTTCCTGAAAACTGCATTTCACTCAGTACCTATTGAACACTGTACACGCCACAGGAAGTAAGCACACATTTAAAAACCGATCTTTATCCTTTATGTCCTCACAGGGATATATATAAAGTAATCAGTAGCTGAAAAGTTACTAGCTAACTTTGGTGCACGAATAAAAACCTTGTGCCATTGCTTAGGGTTCTTATGGGAGATCAGTGACATTCTGGAGGGAGAACTGGAGGGGCTGGTTACCTGAGTAGATCTGAAAAGAAACTAGATGCCTCCAGCTGTGTAACTGAGTTAATCGTTACCCTTCCAAGACTTTCATTTCTACTTCCTGCTTTCAATAATTTGATCCTAATATTACTGATTTCTAAGAAAGCTGTTTTTTGAGGAGTATAAGCCATATGTTAACTGAAAAAAAAAGTGAAATTAGTTACTGAAGCAACTCTATTCAGTCAAACTAGTAGCTCACTTATGTGGTAAAACATAAGCAAAATCACCACAGAATTTAAAAGCACTTTAGCTTCCACTACTCATACTATAGTAAGAGTTGTGTAACCTAAAATTCGCAAAAACTCATATTCAAAAATCCAGTTTAGTGCCTTCCTTTTCCCAAAACCAGCAAATGTTGCAGGTAACCATGATTCAGAAAGAAAGCTTTCAAACATCTGTGAAAAAAATCTACAATACTTTTTATATCCAATACCAAAATAAATACTTATTTATTCACTATTCAAAGCCCAATATTATGTTGCATTTCAGTTTCTATTTTAGCATTTTGATTTTTCTCTGATAAAGAAAAATTATACCTTTAAATGACAAATATTAATTCCTCCAAATAATCACCATTTTAATTATTAGTCTAGAAGTTGAAAGGTACAGTTGAACTCTGGTAACTATCAGATGCCAAACACCTCCTCCAGGGTAGAGTACAAGTAATCCTGCAAACATTCTTGGGAGATAAATCACATCTTTACTAAGACAATGCAAAATTCATAGCAAGAAAAAGAGTTTACAGGAGAAAGAATGCACAATATCACCTTACTTTATCAAGTAAAGTAAGGTTGTTATGGCAAACCAAGGTAGCAAGAACTTCTCAACATGAAACAGTGAATCTAAAGGAACAAATAAAAGACACTCATGTTCTGGGCAATAAGCCTGAAATTCAAGCACCCCTCTGCAAGTTTTATGTGGATTTGTATAAATATTAGGGTCTGCCTACGTATGGCCTAAATATACTATTGATGCCTTTCCTGGAATCCAATATATAATATTTTAATGAACTATAATAAGTATAGAACGTATTGATGCATCATAACCCAAAGGAATTCCTTAGCATGTAAGGAAACAAAAAAAGTGAAGTTAAATAGCTGCAGGCAAGAGAGAAAGGAAACATATCTGTAAGGACACTCCACATAGGAGCACTGGTGTCGTGGTTTAAGCCCAGGCAGTAAATTAGAACCACTCAGTCTACTCCCCCCCCCACCTTTCTTCCCTCCGCTTCTGGAGGGACGGGGAGGAGAATCAAAAGAATGCAACTCCCACGTGTTGAGGTAAGAACAGTTTAATAACTAAGGTATAACACAAATCACTACTGCTACCACCAATAATAATAATGATAAAGGAAATAACAAGGGAAGAGAATACAACATCTCACCGACCAATACCTCCACCCCACCCTGCAGCATTCTAGCCCTCCCGGGAACTCTCAGTTCTACATCCCCGGGCATGACATGCTGTGGTATGGAATACCTCTTTGGCTAGTTTGGATCAGGTGTCCTGTCCCTGCTTCCTCCCAGCTTCCCCTCCTCCCTGGCAGAGCATGAGACTCACAAAGTCCTTGGTCAGAGTAAACATTCTGACCAGCAACTGAAAGCATCGGCTTTATCAGTATTATTCCCAGGCCGAAAGTCAAAACCACAGCGCCACACCAGCTATCAAGAAGTAGAAAAAATGACTGCTACTGCTAAACCAGGACAACTGGATAGCTTGTACAAATGTCAGTACACTGGTCTATGTTACAGTATTAGATAATACTAGGTGACAGTATTTGGTTGATTCACACTGTTTAATAAAAGCTATATTAAAATGCCAAGAATAAAAAATAGTTTCTTTTGCAATTGGTTTATTGCCACAAAACCTATTTTTAACTTTTCTTCATTTTTTACCATGAATGCCCCCTCATACAAGGCCTTAGATATTAACATAGCACAAGTGAGAAAAAAGACAGCCATGGCCCACTGATATGGTTATCCTGCAATTTGCTATGGATAAATCTAACGGAGATCATCCAAATAATATACTAAATCCTCCTTACATTAATAAAATTCACTCACATTTTCCAATACCAAATTCCAATAAAGAAGAAAATAAAATAACAAAAATGCATTTTAATGTTATTTTAAGCCATGGACAGAATTCTCATCACTTTCTGTCTTTTTTTTTTTTTTTTTTTTTTTTTTGCAGAACCACTCACGAATGATGGCTTCTTTGCTTTAGGCCTCATGTAGAACAAAAATCATCCTTGTTCCACACTGCACAAAACAGATGTACTCCATACAATGTAATTCTAGGGAAACAACACTTTATTTTGAAAGGGATAGACTGAAGGTGATATTTCAGTGGTTCTGAGAAGATGCAGCTGTAATTAAGCAGCACGCGTGTCATAAAATGGCAGCAGACCTTGGTGGTGAGAAAATTAGCATCCATTCAAACTGTCCTTCAGAGAGTGCAAAAATGTTCTAAGAGTAACAGGAAAGTCTTTTATTAACTGTCCTTGAATTTAAACGATTACAGAGTTTATCTCTTGCCCTTTGGGAAATGTGTAGTACACATCAGAATTTTTTGTCACTTACTCATTTGTAAAACATAAAACAAGCATGAAATGGCTCTGACATATTAAGTTTATTTGTCCAAATTCATTCCCACCACCAGCTGTGATTTTGTTTACTGTTATAACAGAGAACTGGTGACTAACACAGGGAAACTGATGTAGTTAAAAAAAAAAATAAATAAAATGTGGGTTTAAAAAATAGCTTCAATTTCACAATACAGAAATGCTATGTAAGACAGAGAATATTAAGAAACAAAAAACACTGCTCCAGTTGTACAGAATCTGTCCATTTTTCAGTTCTGGAATATAACAGGACTTGATTCACATGCACAGGCATGGGGGAGACATCCTTTTATAGCCTGAGGAGTTATTTAGCCATTAACCAGATTTGAGCATTGCGCAGATGCCTACTTCTCTCCTGCCAGCAATATTCTGAGGCTTCAAACTCTGTAGGATCCGGTGTGACACTCCTGCATGAATCAGGGTATCAGCACATTCCTGCCTCCTTTCTGGGTCATTACAGGACAATAATATTAGGTGCGCAGTGGCAATACAGTTGGATTTCTCTAGCTGAACCAAGTAATTATTCAAAGTCTGTTAACACATGTACAGACCCAAAATATTTTCTCTTGGAATCTAAATAACTCAACAAATCAAATCTCTTCTTATAGCATCACTTTAGTTTTAGGAATATGTGTGAAGCTTTCACATTTGTTTGTTTATTATTTGCTAGGTGATCAGGGGTCCTTCCCTCTTACCAGCAAAATCCAGACCTTTAGAGAATGCTATAGATATTTCAGATGTTTTACAGACAAGCAAAATAACACATTTTTCTCTACTTCAAAAGATTCCACGTTTGGATTGGACACAGAAAACTAAAGAATGAGAATAAAATTATGCCAAAAGGAAAATTATATATCTGTGGTTAAATCTGATATTTGTGCTTAATTTTATTAGATAATTTTCATGTTAATTTTCTGCTAAATAAATGCTACAAATAGTATCCACCAAAGAAGTAAAAATGAAAACAAACAAATAAATATAAATGGTTAAAAGCTCAGCAAAGAGTACATGTGGAAGTCAAAACTCCACACTCCAGAGAGGACACAAATGAAATAAAGTCTCTCCCCACAGGAGGGTTATATGTTTTGCATATGTCACAGCTAAATTCACTACACTCCCCTCCTCTCCTTTGTCCCTTCCAGATCAAGGAGAAATGGAACCTAATTTAGACTAGGAATACGTTTACAAAGTTGTGTGAGCCAAAAAATTGCAAAAAGAAAACAAAAGAAGGGCTATACTAGGAGACACAAATGGTCTACTTAGAACAGTATTGTGAAAAATTACAAAAGCAGGTGCCCAGGCAAAAATACAAGAATAAAAAAGTCATGCAGAAATATTACTGTAGAATCTTATCCCAGCCTCAAATGATTTCTAACTCAAGGACTCATCAGACTTTGCATTAAGTAGATCTTGACATATTAATCTACCATGAACATGCCTATTTTTGCTTGAACCCATATAAGCTTTTAGCATCCAGAATATTCTGCAGTTTCCCACCTTCATTATATGATATACCACCTACTCCTCTTTCACCTTGGAAAAAACCCAGAAGCTTTTAAAGACAAATTGCTTCACGGACTTGTAAAGCCACAGCTATGCAAGCCGTTTCAGTCTTCAAATTTGTTTGTTTGCTTGCTTTTTACTCAAATACATGATATATGTCTATAGAACAAAGAATAACCTTACATTAGGAAATGAAGACTCAAATAGCTGACTAGATTCAGGAGTTCTTCTGCCACAACTAGGAACTTATAATAAAAGTTTTACAGTGTATCCAGCAGCATCTTCATTGCTGAAGCTTTATCAATAAATAATCATGTCTATTTATGCTAAGATATTCTAGCACAGCATTGGGGATGAATGCAATATTTGAGTTAATATACACTTCCAGGCAGCTTCAAAGTTCAGCTTTCAGGAGATGACTTTTACAACAGCATCTCAGACAGCTCAGTCACCCATCCTGAAGCACCAGAAAAGGGCAAGGTTAGTGTGCAGCCTGTCAGTGTTAAGGTATCTAAAAGATCAGCACCACCCTAAGCAAACTTACACACATCCTAAGTCAATAAATAAATAATAAAAATAAATAAATAAATAAATAACCCTCATGCAGTTGTTGTTGCCAAAGAAAGTTTTTATTAAAGAACACTTTAGGAACCTCAGCAAAGCAGCATCACCTTCTGGAGTATATTATACAGTTGCTGATTCAACCTTACCTTCAGTAAAATAAATGAATTTAGAAATACATTATTTTCAGTGACAGACTTAACTAAACTCTACTCTGACATTTGCAAGTATACTGAACATCAAGCTAGGCTGGATGTAAACATATAAATGGAAATTTAGTAATATGACGTACTCTTGGGAATCTAACAAGGCCAGGAAAGCTCATCATTTTGACTTAGCATTTCAGTGAAAGCAAACCGGGAAGCTCACATTCAAAATATGAAAAAAAAAAAGGCTTCTTTTCCAAGAAAAAGTATAAAAGTAAACAGAAAAGACAGTAAGCTGCTGTGTTCTCCTTTAAGAACATAACAACCATGGTAATTCCTCTGTGTATCCTGTGCATGAAGTCTGCTGAAGACACTGCTTAGATCACAGAGAGAGATGAAAGCAGGTATATGGCAGGTATTCACACCATGAAGAATTGTACAATTATAGTTCCTGTCACACACACAAGAACCCTGATAAAATTATGATAAATAAACAGAAACTTTGAGAAATTAAAGTAAAAACCCCAAACGAACAAATCCCTTTCTAGAAAAGCAAGTTCAAAGTATATTTGTTAACAACAAAATAGCTGCTCTAAAAATATTAACTGAAATAAGACAGCAGTCCTTATGAATGGTAACAGAATTTATTTACACTTCCACTGAAATACTCACAGCATCACATACTTAGCAATACAGGAGAGTAATTAATACCACAAAAGTAAAGGGCATTTACTCTGGTTTTATGTCACTTACTCTGGTAAGGGAGTGCAATGATTTTACAAGTAGGTCATAACTCAGGCTGAAAGACAAACTGCAACTCAGACTCCACACTAAAAAATAAGTCTCACCTTGAGTTATCAGACATGCCTTTCCTTTGCTCCCCTCTCTTGTCCATAATGATGCAGCCACCAAAACTGTAGAAGCAGCAAATCAACCCGTGTATTTGAAATAACAAGTACAATGTATATTTCTATGGACAGCAGTGTTAACTGACAGCTGTTCAAGAGCAGAGCCCAAGAGCAGCAAGTGAATCTGGCACTCTTGTCCTGAACATCAACAAAAGACTCAAAGCTAGAAAGAAGGGCTTTTAAGTACTGGAGAAATGAATGAGGACTACATAATAAAATATAAAGAAAGCTTAATTTCATATGACTCACAAAGAAAAGGCAACTTAATGGGAAATCAGCAGCTTTTCTTTTATTGTTATACTGATGTCAATTATACTTTTTTGGGGTTTCGGGGTTTTGGTTTGGGTTTTTTTTTGGTACTCTTCAAGTTCAGGTTTGGCAGTGAGATATAGTCTGTGAGACTATTTAAGCTCATGAAAGTAATAGAAATCACGCTAAGTTTCTTTTCTGGGGACATTGAAATCTACTGTTGATCTTATCTCACTATAATAAGGAGATGGTACAACTACTTTATTATTTGGGGTTTGTACATTTTTTCCTAAATTTGTGGAATTGTAAATTACATTTATAGAAACACAAAGACTTCATACTCTATTTTTATGCTATTAGATAAGAAAAGAAAAAAAATTGAAAAGGATGAATCTGGACATGGTAAATATGCATTTGGTCAACTATATTTGCATGTAATTTTTTAATTAATTGACATAAATCAGGAAATTTAAAAGGCAAATTGTTAATCAGTATTCAATGCTTAAATGCATACATAAACACAAGTAAAAAGGCTTCTCAGTAAAAAAAAAAAAAATCAAGACATTTAATGTGGAACCTTTGTGTACATGTTTAAGTAACACTCCTTAGCAGTGGACTTTTTTAATATAAAGAGGCCAGAGAATACTAGAGCTGTGAGACTTTGGTACGTCTTCTGAATCAAATAAATCTTTCTAAATCAACATTTCAGAAGCTGCTGCTTACTGTTGCTCTTCTCTCTCAAACAGGTGACAAAATTGAAAACAGCTGCATGCTGACATGCATGTGCATTCTCATTAATTTCTAGTGTTTTCTGAATAAATGTGCTGTGAAACAGCTGAAAATGCAGTATCATAAAATATTAGAGATTTTAGTCACTACATAACAACCTTTGCTACAAACATTGGTTCATAATTACTAAAAATACAGTTATTTGCCTAATCAGGCATCATACTAATTTAAATGAATGCTAAATATTTGTCTAAGCTCTTAACTATTAATGTCAACAGCATGAAGAAGTTTACCTTAAAGTATCCCCAAACTACAAAGCTCACCATGGAGACTGAAAGTTACCCGTACAATTACAAAAAAATGTCACGCTAATCACATAAATAGCTTGTTAGGTACAGTCTTCAGATACATTAAAAATAGCTATTAAGAAATAAAAAGCCCTCATAGCATTATAGGCCTGAAAAAGAACTTAAAATATTTAGCACGTCCAAAAGAATTGTCTGAGAAGCTGGTAAAGAACTGTACTGTAATTTGTGTTAACTCCAGTCTTAAACACTGGATATACTTCTCTGATTTTAAATAAACCACCCCACTATAGAGAGTACTAATCATCATCCTTCCTTTTCCCCTAACAGTACAAAAGAGACTCCAGAAACGAATGTTTAACATCTTTTTGTTCTGAAACCAGAAAGACATTCCTCAACAACAGCCAATATATATTTTTGGAGACCAGATGTTGGGCTGATGGTTTTTTTGATTGAAAGGATTTTATTAGTGAAATAATACTCTTGAGTCTAGATGGCCTCCATATTTTAATATTGCAGGACTGTGATAAACACATAAATGTATCGGCTTTTGCAAATCATAGGTGTTGGTATGTGGTCTGGCTATGGTCACATGCCCAGTGCTGCTGCTTTTGCTTTATTGACTTTGTCCCTCAATAAAACCCTGTTATCTCTATTATAGGAGTGAGCTTGTATTTCACAAGGACCATTTCTGTTACAGCTCCAAAGCCACATTTAAACCCAAATGAAATGTGCAATGTATTTACATTAATCTGGAAATACTAATTCCAAGCCTGCTGGACACTTTTTTAAAAATAAGTTTCAACAGAGCTGAACAGAACTGGAGGATTTAGCTAAGTAGACACATTTCTAACCAGTCCTTTTGGCTTCAAAACGTGGCCCAAAACTGCACAATCCATTAAGTTTCATTCTAATTAAAAGTTTGACTAAATATAAAGTTCAAAGCAAATTTTAGATGAATTGATAGCATTATCTGCTTTTTAAAGTAAAAAACACTAAGGCAGTAGGCTATTTTTCTTCAGATATGCTTGCAATACCCCTTCTGTTGATACAGTTTCATGGAAAGAAAGAGCTTTTATTTAGGCATTAGGTTGAACTATTTGCCTGGTTAGAAACAGTGATATTGACAATGATGATTGTTATTAAAAGGCTATATAAGTCCTTCAGTTGACAGTTCTTAAAATGGGTAAGCTGCCTTCTCCTCCTTGCTCACCTAGTGAACTGCTGGCAATATCTGGAAGTAAGTGTGCTGTAGACACTGCTCCAAGAATGAGAACAAAAAAGATGTAATACTGATCATAGTGAATGCCTCTTAAGACTCAATTTGACTTTTTCCCATCTGGATGTACCAAGCAGAATACATAACAGGAGATAGCCCATGGTGAGCTTACACAACTAATAAATAATAGCAATGAATCAGCCAAACTTTGCTAAGGTAAAGTAATTGCTATGGACCATGCAGGTTTGAAATGAATACTTGGTTGCCTTTTAATTATTAGTTGCTCCAAGTTAAATTACTTCTGCTCACACTGCATCTCAACATATTTAAGGAATTTAATTAAAAGCCACGGAATATTCTATCTTAATATTTATGGATAACACTTTTTTTTCAATTTTCTTTAAACAAAATGCTTCATGTGCACAAGGGAAATATAAAAATAAGGAGTTTTATCTCATCCTTGGTTCTAGATACATTATACATGTCAAAAGCTATAAGAGTTTATTGAATCTCAGCTCTCCATGGCTTTGGCCTGATTCAATATGCTACTAACATAATGAAGTCAAAACTTTTGTTCCCTTAGTTAGATACCTAAATCTAATCCCTTAAAAAAAAAAAAAAAAAAAAAAAAAAAAAAAAAAAAAAAAAAAAGAAAGAAAAGCAAAAAAAGTGGGTGCTTTTTTTGGTTTCTTTATTTATAAATAATATAATTAAATGATTTAGCAATAATTATGGTATTCACATTATCATAATACGCACATTGCCAAGACAGCTGTTTAAAAAAATTCAATGTAATGTTACATGTTTACATAGATGGTTGATTATTTTATAGTTACAGCTGAATTTAATAAAAATCACTTATTTCAGAGCTTGAATAAAGCTTCCTGCCTTCAAGTAAAAGAAAAAAAGCAACCAAAACCAAATACCATAAATTAAGGATGCATGGGGAGCAAAGGTGAAGAAGCAGAGTTTGCAGATGTTTGCACTGAAATACACAGTCTGCTGAGCCTTAAAAATGCTTATCTAACAACTTCAAGATGTCTTTAAGATTTAGGAAGTCTCCTGTTTTCAAATCTAGTATTTCTACTATTAATCACCGCAACAGAAAAGAATCAGGAAATCTGTACCTCAGATACTTGCAGCAGTTTTGAAGGGGGTAACTGTTTGAGAGTAAAAGTAAATGAATAGTTGCATTACAGCAAGAAACTGGAGTAGCAGACTAGACTACATTGATGCAAAGAGTGGAAAATGATTTCCAAATAGATTTGCAAAACCAAGCGGTTTGCAGTGTTGGGGAAACTCCCTGCCTCGGTCACTCAGGGTAGAGAACTGCAGTCAAGATTCAGCACAGCTACTGCAAATTTCCAGCCAAAGATAAAGTCAAAATGATTCACTCCTTGAAACAAACTGTTGATATTTAGCCTTTGAAGCTTTATTCTAGTTTTTGGCTTCCCTACAAAGCATGTCGTTTAGTTAGCATGCTGATAAAAAAAGCCATGGAAAATTTACTTTAAAGTTATGTATATTAATAATTACTTTTATATCGACTATGACAAGATGAGGAAAATCATATCCAAATCTCATGGAAAGAAGACAAAAAACCCCAAGTTTTCTAGGTTTGCTGGCCCTTTCTTTCATGTTGTCTTCTGGAATTCATAAAACATTAATAATTTTTACTCTCTCTCTTTTTATTTAATTTTTTATATATATGTATATACATCATATGCAAGCAGCACAATTTATGCTAACAGTAATTACACAATCCCTGAGGTGCTAAATCATTTCTTTGATTGTCACCCACACTACTAATCCACTCTGAAGAGTCCTCACATCCAGTCCTTGTAATTCCCAGTTCCTTTCTGATAATTGCACTACTTGTGGCAGCAGGAATGAAATACTTTGCACCTATTACGTTGAAGTGGTCCTTAGGTGTAAAGAGTGAAATTTTTGCAGTGCTCCTGGCAGGATGCACGGAGAAGCACTGGGAAGACAGATCAAAGTGCCTGCTTCTGCTGCTCATCTATGGAGGTCATCTTGGTTTGCTTTATTTCAAATAAAAATGCTGCCCTACTATTCAACAGAACACAGCCAGTGAGAAGTGTTACGTACAGCAGATATCTGGCATATGCCTTGACATTTTACCATAAATTTTACCTGCTGGTGCTCTATACAACATAGCAATACAGCGCTAAACAAATAATCATTTTGTTGTCTGGGATATCAGTAAAAATAAAATTCTATAGGTAAGCTTTATAGCTATAATTCATCTTTTAATACTGAGACCCAGGATTTTAAAGCAAGGATTTGCCCTTCTAGCAAAGCAAATATAAGCTGTAAATGTAGATACCTGGGATTCAGACTGACAAAACAGGTCTGTATACTAAAGAGGATATGTCTAATACAACAAAGTGCTGCAAACACTGTGGAAGGTATCAGTTATACTTGAAAAATAATGCAATCCTGAAATACCTAAAGAAAAAGTAGTGCAAACTAAAGTTACCAATGAAAATTACTGAAAACCCTATGGTCTTGTAATTAGGTTTTGAAAATGCATAAGAAAGGTTATTAGGTTTTGTTAAAATAATTAGGCTTATTCAAGTTAAAATTGTAAGATCTGACACATAAGGCAGCTCGAAAAGACAGAACTCTTTATTCACAGGTAGATTGTATCTTCCTAGTAGGAGGTAAGATGTTTCTTTTGGACTAGATGTAACATATTAAAGACAAGAATTTGGGGAAAAGGAAAAATTAACATTAAATTACATTGAAATTTATTTTAAATTATCTTTTAGAGACTATAACTTTGTACATTTAAATTACTACTAGCTAATACTTTATTGGTACAACATTACTACTACGTACTAACTGCGTACTAAATTTAACATCAGTGTCTGACTTCATTGTATATTCCTGTGCATTTTGACTCTGAAACACCTCAACTACTTCTTGACAGAAAGTACTAGAGAGAATGTCAGGAGATAAAAAAACCACCACTTGCACATACAGACAAGGATCATGGTTATTTCTACTTTTCTTAACGTCTGAACAGTCAAGACAAAAGCACCTCTGTAAAATATGACAAACGTTAAGTGTTTAAGTTTTCCTCAACCTTCTCTCTTAGATGCATTATTATACAAGTATTATATGCATATTTTACACCTGCTATCAAATATTTATAATTTATCTAGTTAAGCTGGTGATCAGTGTATTTTGCTTGTTCTTTTTTCACTAGGTTAGTAACAAGGGCTGAATTACGTTTTCAGCCTAACAGTTATGACAGTAGCCTACTTTCATTGATAAAGCCATTTCTAAAAAAAGAGCCATCTGATAATTCCTCCACCTGTGATTACAGCAGGTAGTTTTGTTGCTCTTGATTTTACATTGTTAAGTATTTTTAAGGTCAAAATTTTCCCCCTTCTCCAGATCGAGAAGTAAAAACAACAAAACCTTGATCCATTCAAAAGCTGCTCATATATGCCCAATTTTTCAATAAGAAGTTTTAAAACACTTGTCCCAGACCCCAAATTTCAAGGAGAAAACAATACCACTTTCTTCCCACCCCCCCCTTTTTATTTTTTTTTTTTTTTTTTTTAAGGAATCTAAATAAATATACTCATTAAATGAGAGATTAAATACACCCATATGTGAGATAAGAGTTGAAATACAAACAGAGACAGGGCCTATAAAACCTGTTACAAAAGAGAATATGGGGTAAGAAGAAGCTACATGGAGTACCAGTGAAACAGCAGAGTAAACTGCCCTACCAGTTAAACAATGTTATCTTTGGTACTGAAAAACAAAACTTTCCAGTTGAGTTTCAGAAGAATTTCAGGCTTCAGCTTTCTTAGGATTACCCATCTCAAAATCGCCATGCTTTGAGGGAAGAGGACAGCAAAATATCAGACTGCAAAAAAAGTCTTCAGTATGAAAATATCACCACACTTTTCATATTTTCTGTTGATCTCCCAGGCTAGCTACAGCTTCATTACTGTCTGGATTGGTGCTCCAACTTTCCATGCAGTACAAACAAGTTATACAGCAAGTTAAGATATGGATACACAGTGATTTCTATTAAAAACACTCAGACTTCCTGAATCTATCATGTCTCTATACCCACTTCATTGTTCATATGCAAGGTTATCTAAATTGTACACTATGAATTCTCTGGCCCTGCTTGTTCCTAGATCTCATAAAACTGGAAACACTCCCTGTCACCCATAACAAAACTAGGAATAAGAAAAACATAACTTTTTACATAAAATTGTCCACAAACTCACCACTGAGTATGTTTTTTCTTACATCTTAAACAACACAACCTCACTCATCTGAGCATGCACTGCCCTTTTCAGACATAACTGAGCTTCCCGTACTGAGTTTCAAGACACACTGAGACCCACTGGTTACACAGCACACAGACAATGCAGCTCTAACTTAATCATTTGGCTTGAAGTCATAATAGAAAACACTAGATCTTCCTATAAAAGACTATCAGAATTTGTAGTGAGCACAAAAAATAAACACCAGTGTGGTGTCTCAAAGACACCACTATGGTATCTCAAAGGCTAGCATAAATAATGATATGCTGCACAAACATGCATTCATCTCAAAGTGGATATTACACTGAATATTATAAAAAAATATACATATGCTGCATCTATATATACAGTCACAGCAGAAAGGTAAGGAAGTAAATGAAGTATAAGAATTGCTCAGCATATTCATAAGCTTGTATTGTGCGGGCTGCCTTACGCGCAGGAATGTAGGAATTAAAAATTTCTAGCACCTCTAAATCAAAAAAAAACATAAACCCCAGAACCAAGGTAGTTTAAAGTACCATAAAAGAAAAATGCTGAAGTACTATGACGCGAGGGGTTTGAATAAAGCATACCCACTTTACAACTTTAACGAGTTGTGGAGTCTATCTGCATATCAACTACTTCCAAAATGAGAAAAACATTTTCTGTTGGTATTAAAAATAAATATAAAAAAACAATTGAAAACTTGGTGCCAAGAAGCATCAGCTACAGGTTTTTTCACTTGAACCTTTAGGTAGACCTTGAAAGGCATCAAATAAGCAGGTAAGTGGTTAAGGACATTCCTTCTCTAGTGAGACTGTGAATAATTCAGGACTTCCAGAAGCTTAGCAAGGACAAAGTACAGGTATGCTCAAGTATGTAGTTACAGTTTATAGGCCTTCTTAGAATTATGCAGCTAAATGAAGTTAATAGGCAGAATAGAGTCCTGACAGTTAAAAGACTGAATATTTTAAGCATTGCAACTGTACAACAAAGTGTACACCTGCATTACAGATAATAAGGACTTACTTCCCTTCTTGATTAAATCAATATGTTTCCTATTCACAGACATCAGATTCTGATTCTACAGATAAAACCTGGTTTCTCACAATCAGTAAGTATAATCTGAAATGGTAGCCCTGCCATCTAAAAAAAAAAAAAAAAAAAAAAAAAAGGAGAAAGAATAAAGAAAACATCATGATGATACAAAGGAGGCAATAAAGGAGGGAAGTTCATGAGCTAAGGCACTGTGGACGTACATAACATGCTCACTCATGCTAACAGTTTTTATTGATGGAGTGGAAGAGAGAATTGCAGAGCATAAGAGTCCATATTTTTTTCCTCACCAGGCTCTAGCAAAGGGTAAACTCTAATTGGGAAAACAACCCAATACTACAGTTCTTTCCATTGCTACTAAGAGCAGAGTTTTTTAATCCTCCTTTCTAAGGACAGACTTTAGACAAATCATGAACATATGAATAAATAAATCCAGGTTGTTTAAATTAATCTTCTAAAGAATACAGATTTAAGGCAGGCTGCAATTATTTGTTGTATTCATAATAAACCAGGAGAGCTGACTGAAAGCTATACAACAGACTTTTTTTAAAAAAAACCCCTCAGCTTAGCTAGACACCCAAATGCTCAAATATCACTCTCAGACTAATGTGTTTACTTATAAAAAGAAGCAAGCAGTAATACCTTTATAAGACCACCTGATGGCTGGAACAAAGCCCTCTGGCTTTCAAACATAAAGGATTCTTACTAAGTAAGAAAAAAAAGAAAAAAAAGAATTTTAGGTTTTACTTCTTTACAGCCTTCTGCCCAGTTCAAGACAGCTACCTCTTTGTTTCCAAAAAATGAAAGCTTTGAAAAACAAACAGGAAAAAAACCTTATTGGCTCATCCAAATTCTTCACTAAAACCAGACAAAATTATCCAACTTCTCATTTTGTGCATTATACACCAAGAAAAGGAGGTGAAAATTAATTCATGTGATCTCAGGAGTCAGGGGAGAAACCATTTATTTTCATTATGAAAAATTAAGACATAGCTATCTTCAACCCATGAGCTATGAAATATCTTCATCAAAGTAGCAACATTCAATGAAAATCAAATTAAATTCTATTTTTTGTTGACTCACTTTGCTTTGCCAAACTTTTTGCAATCTGTTATTTGAAACTGTCCATTACACTGATCACTTTTATCACACTACTTGTAATCTTCCACCTTGCTTTGATTAAACGTGCACAAAATTAAACACAGTTTTCATTATCTCAGTACCTGACATTTCAGACACCTATTTGCTCTTCATATCTTTTACTATTACCCTTTGCCAAAAAACTTTCCTGCAGACATGGGTTCAGTACAAGATACTTAACATCTGAGCCAAAGCAAAAGTAAAACCATGCTAGTTCAAAGAATAACTGACATTTACATTGGTCAACTTTTAAAGCAGCTGTATCTAAACTGAATAAAAATCACTTCATTAGTATGCAGTAATAAAAGAAAATTAATTCATTTTCCATTGAGCTTCTGTTCTGGTCACTGGCACAAGCTCCTATGTTCAAGTTCATGAAATCTGAACATGGAGATTTGCTAATTGCTATGGTTGCCAAGACACTGGTACTCCAAATTGCACCATTGAGAGGTGCCAAAGTAACTGCCCTGGTAATATTAAACAAGGCATTAAAATTTTCATATTCAATAGTAAGTACCATGCCCGTGCAATATCCACACACCAAGTAAAAGTGTAAGAACAATTCATATTTCTCAAAGCTTTGTAATCGTTAGTAGTACCCAACTCTTAGAAGAAACATACTGACTGTCCTGATAACCACTTTATGCTCAAAACTACACAAGTAATGGCCTTCCAAGTAGTTAGCGTATCACTGAATGGCAGATAATATCATTGTTCTCTAATTAACAGACAGTCAGAAAGTGCATAACATACTTGCTTTTCTTGTATTTCTTACAGCTAGAAACACTGAAACAGAATCATTGAAGGGACAAAACTCTCACACAGTGATTACAGCCACATGAAAGTAATGACGCTATGCAGATTAGTCAGTTAACAATATATCCATATAATCTCTATTTCACTTTTGTCAGTACATTACCAACAAGGTGAAAGAAGGAAGACTTAGAAGAGCAAACCTTCACCAAAATATGTTAATTTTTAAATATAACTTAATAAAAACTCTCCTGAGGATATTGGGAAGCAACTATAGTCAGAAATAGAAAAATCTGTTCACAACCTGAATGCAAAGGAGTGATGAAACATACTGAGCAGCCCTCACAGACCAAAGCCTCCACTTTACCTTATTCACTGCTCCTGTACCAGCACTACTTTCATCTGCCAGGTAGCACCATGAGCAGAGCAAGAGCTGCACCTGAGCACTTTCCCCGTGCCCACCCTGCAGTCAACAGCGCAACATGGGACATCACATTTCAGACCAGCTGCACACTATGAAGTTTTGCTGGCCTAACAAACATTAGCCAGACCTCAAGAAAAGTCTCTCCTTCTCTCACTTCTTCTCCCAGCAAAACCATATATCAAGCAACACTGTGCCAGTGAAAGGGAGCTCTTGTTGCCTTGTGATCTCTTCTGTGCAGCGTGTGCAGCCATGCCTTTGGCAAAGCCTCCTCCATTGGCCTGTGCTGTGACTGCACTCGAAAAGTCTCTGCTGCCATGGAGACTTGCAGACTTACATTTTTTGCGCACTGGAAGCTCCAGCTCTGGCGACCATCCTGTGTTTACATTAGTTCTGAGATACCTGGGAGATACTGATGCTCCCATCAACCCATACCAACTGATACCCAACTGAGGAACAACACTGCAGCTTCTCTTGCATCACTGATCTGCCAGGTATGGAGGCAGAAGAGTGAATAAGATGTTACTTTGTCCTTTAAAACCCCATAGTGTGAGCTGAGGATTTGTTCTAAGGGAGGATTCTATAAACATGTTTTTTACTAACTTCTGAATCCTAACCTGTAGAAAAGAATCTGGCTGCCTTGAATGACAGAACTATTTATTTAAAGGGTAAGAAAAACTCTAAAAAAATGGTCAGTACTGAAAAATAATGTCTTCTAATTTGATTTTTTTGAAAGCCTCCAAAATTAGATTTTACCAAAATATAGGTGTATAGGCTTGAATAGTCAAAGAATTTGAGAAATTACAATTTATATTGATTTGTAAAATAACTCCGTACTTTCTTGAAGTACAGATGTATTTCCATTATCCTGGTTTAGTGGGTTCAAATTCAGTATCCTTTCTGATTTCATCAGCTACATTTGCACTAAATACTGTTTCTGATAAGATGTTAATTTTTGATTGACCACATGAACCTCACAAAAAAAAAAAACCAAACAACTCCCCTCAAAAAAACCAAAACCCAAAAAAAAACCATACCAAAAAATGTCTCTTCTTTCTTGTAACTCCTTGTAGTTCGTCCTACTGTTGTGTAACTTTGTGGGGTTTTAAGTTTATAGCCAGTTTACTGAGAATATAGGTGCTGGGAGTGATACTATGTTACAGAAAGCAAGCTAGTAAATGCATTTTAGGGAGATTTTCTGTAGTTAAAAGAGATGGCTTTATAAAGTTGGCTGGCTTATTTAAAAGGTTTTATATAATACATTACTTGGATTGCTTTTATTTACCTTCAAAGCGTGAGTACCTGCCCATAAAAAAGTCACAGAATTATGCACATTCACACACCAATGAAAATATTTCTTTTGTCAATATATGTGTTTGGCTAGGTACATTTATTAGACAATGAGAAAAAAAATGATCAACGCAATATTGTACTTCTACTCATAGAAATAATGGCCTAGTACTACTATATTTAAAAATATTATGATCTGGGTTTATTTCTCTGCAAAGTTTCTTATGCATCAGAGAAGATTTACATAAACAAGACTAAAGAGTACTCAGAACAGTCATTACCATTTCCTTTGAGAAGGAGATATAACCAAACACAAGCTAACTTTTTTAAATATTTCACTGGTCAAACGGCATTTGTGAAGTGACTGAAAATGAAAGGCATTTCACAGGAACATCAGAGTGCTAGCACAAGGCTCAAAAGCCATTTCACCAAACAGGTCTCATTGGTGAGAAAGTGTTGACTGACTGTGCATGTCCAGGAACATGGTCAAATCCTGGAAATTTAAATGCTCTCAAATTCAACAAAAGTGGGAATAAGCCATTTAGGCTATTTAATCTTTACTGAATGCATTGCCTCATCTCAAAAACTGTGCCATATTTCTCCTGTGTATGACAAATGCACTTTGTTTTAAAATAGGATTATTTTTCAATTTATATGCATATTATATATAGATACATTTTATTATGAACATTCACAGACATACATATATATAAACACATTAAGTATTCTGTTAATCTCATGCAAATACTTGCAAAATAAGTCTACAGGAACATAAAATGCATATAACTATGCCAATTAACAAAGACTGAAACATAAGGAAAATTTAGTTGGTGGCAATGGTGGGGAATGCATGGTCTCCCAGAAATGATTTTATTTTATTAATGAAAACTAAAATAAAACCCCCTCTTTTGAAGACGTACACAGTTTCCAGAGTATACTACATGTATAATGTGCACAATGAGACAGCACATTAAATCATCTGAGATCACCTAAATTGTGGTTAGAAATTAATAGCTTCTGAAAAGTCTTTTAATTATTAAATCACCAAATAGATCTAAAATCACCTTATATAAGGCCCCTCAGGTCTGACTCCCAGATCTCGCCTGTAAGTACCCAGGCAGCTGGAGAAGCCCAAGGAAAGAATCAGCAGATTTCCAGAGAACAATGTGGTGAGAGACATTGAAGTGGCTGCTCTGGTAAGGACACCCAGTCTTTTACACATGCTACCTGTACCACCTGCACAGGTTCTCTAAGCATACACCGAGGCAGACACCACCACAAACCTAAATAATAACCAGAAAACAGAAAAGATCCCAATGTGCCTTTCAAATCTTAGCAGAAACAGAGGGACTGAGGTGGGAGGAATTAGGTACTGCAAAGAGGTAAGAGGAATGTGGACAATCCCAGATTAGGAAACAGAAAAACAGGAACAGAAGACTCCTGCTCTTGAGAACAGCTAACAAAATTAGACAGTTTTCTGCTTTTCTCTATGTGCACCTTATGATACAGATAAGACGAAAAGTGTATGCAGCAAGGTTAGCTGAGGGAAATGCTTGTAAAAAGCACAGCAGATTGGGGCATTTAAAAAATAAGCTTGACAAGCATTAACAAGATCTTATGCAATAAAATTTTATGTAAGAACATCACAAATTACTTAATAAGCGTGATTTCCATAGGATGAGGTCAGAGTTCAGTGCTGATTATTGTATGACTACTGTTACGGTAACAGCATAAATTACTGCAATTCTATATTTAGCTCAGCACACTAATTCACAAAGAAACAGTTATTCATTCATAAATACTTGTGATTATAGATGACCTATTTATTTATGAAAGTTTATGAAAAGAAAATCCAAGTTCAGCTCTAGAAATACTAAGAATATCAGCACATAAATTTTCCTATAAACATTCATCTTGTAAGCCCAGAATAAAATTTCTTCATTCCTCAGAATCAATGATAGATTACTGCACACTATGAAAAAGACAACTCAGACTAATCTTTCACTTACTGTTGGTGTTCCTTATTGCTACTTCCAGCTAGAATGACAGGCGGCAACATCAATTTGTTAGAAAATAGCTAAGGTTTACACTTAGACACACCTCCACACAAAACTGATTAGCGTGGTGTGGCAGGTCTTCCTGGCAGAAACTCGCTGAGGGTGGAAACTTCCCTTATCACTTCTTTTTTTTTTCCTCTTCTTTTTCACCCCTAGGAACATTAAACAATGCCTGGAATCTTCCCAGAACAGGCTAAGAAAAAGACAACTAAAACTTCAACAGTGGTGATGTTGTAAAAGGCACCACATTGCTTCTATTATTTTCTTCAGTAAGATTTAAAAAATTGAATCAGAGGAACACTCCCCCCAACTTTTTGTTTTGAAATTAATATGCTCACTATTGCAGTAGCTATTTTCAAAAAAACCCTCTAACTCTATGTTTTACAGAGAACATTAAATCCCTGAATGCTTCCTTATGAGTGCACCAGCTGGAATGCACACTTTCATCCCTTTTCTCCTTTATTTTCTTCTGCCTCCTCTGTCACCAAAGAAGACATGTTAGAAATACAGCAGGGAGGCTCCAGCATAGGACAACCAAATCCCCAAACTGAGTGAGCTAACAAGATAAAGAAGTTCAGCTGCAACAAGAATTTAGTTATGGCAGCAGGAAGCCAGTGAATAAATCTAAAATGTACTGTACTTGGGCTGATGTGTTCATTTCTGGCCTCCCATCCCAACATTGACACAGTGGAACTAGAAAAGGTAGCTAGAAGGGCAACAAAGGCAACGAAATGGCTTTTACACAGAAAACAAAACCAACAAAAAAACCCAACAAAAAAAAAACTCCTACAAAAAACAAACATACAAAAAAACCCAAAAACCAAACAAACAAAAAAAAGGGAAAAAACCCCCAAAAACACAAAAAAACCACCAAAAAAAAAAAAAGGAAAAAAAAACCAAAAACACACAAAAAAAAAAACCACACCAAACCCACAACAGAAACCCAAACTCCACAAATAAAAAAAAACCACACCCAATTTAAACAGACTAAGACTGGGAAAGCAACGGCTGAAGGAAGATATTAATCAAATCATAAACTGCTATTCACCAACCCCATAGTATGACAGACTAATCTTTTTCCTATTCACCACTAGCAAGTTAAAAATAAGTCACTCACTCACAGTGCAGGACATAAGAAGCATTAAATGAAACTATCAAGATGTAATTTCATGACAGTATAACTGGAAGTCTTGTCTTAGCTAAAATCAGTCATTCTTTCACATTTCCTGCATTCTTCTTCAGCTCAGAAAATCCTTTAAGAAACCCAAATTACAACTTGAATGTTTTCAATAGACTACATGTTATCCTCCAGCAAACAGGTTTTAGGAGAAAAAAAAAAAAAAAAAAAAAAGGACACATACAGCATTATGATTTAAGGAAACTGTTAGGTTTTGCTTTTTACTTCTAACCACGGACCATCCCCTGCCCCCACATAAAAGCCAAAGCTTGATCTAAGAGTGGTAGAGTCACACCATCCTCTCACCTGAATAAATGTAAAAACACGCAATCAGAGGCATTAATGAAACCTGAGAGGAAACATAGTTGCAGATAACTAGGATGAATCTTTTCCAGATTACATACTTTGGCATCCTTTGGCATGACAGAAAATATAAACAGCATTGCCAAGAGATAAGACAATGTTAGGACCCTTACTGACTTAACTGATATGTCCAGCAGCCTCTGACAGCAACTCCCCTTGAGAACATGCACCTAGACGGTTGTCCATCAGAATAAATGGAAGAACAGGCTTGGTTATGCCTTTCAGACATTATAATTAAAGAATCAAATATATCTGCATGAAAATAAAATCTACCAAGTGTTAACTCTACTTTTGTTCAGACTTGATGAGAAACAAACAGCTCAAAAGGATGAACTTACAGGCCATTTCAGTTCATTCGCAATTGTCCTGGTTTAGCAGTAGCAGTCATTTTTTCTACTTCTTAGTAGCTGGTGCAGTGCTGTGTTTTGATTTTCGGCCTGGGGATAATACTGATAAAACCGATGTTTTCAGTTGCTGGTCAGAATGTTTACTCTGACCAAGGACTTTGTGAGTCTCATGCTCTGCTAGGGAGGAGGGGAAGCCAGGAGGAAGCAGAGATAGGACACCTGACCCAAACTAGCCAAAGAGGTATTCCATACCACAGCACGTCATGCCGAGGATGTAGGACTGAGAGTTCCCAGAAGGGCTAGATCACGGCGGGGTGGGGGCCAGGTACCAGTCGATGAGCGGTTGTATTCTCTTCCCTTGTTATTTCCTTTACCATTATTATTGGTGGCAGCAGTAGTGATTTGTGTTATACCTTAGTTACTGGACTGTTTTTATCTCAACCCGTGGGAGTTACATTCTTTTGATTCTTCTCCCCATCCCTCGGGGGTGGAGGGGGGGGGGAGTAGAAACTACATGGCTCACTTGCTGACTGGCTTAAACCACGACAGCAATACCAACACATTCAGAAAAACATCTTATTATGTAAATTAAAAAAAAAAAAGTTCTTTAGATGCAAGAAGAGCACTACTTATAATAGATTTGCTTTATCTATTGTAACATTCACTCATGTAAATTTAGTCACATCTTAAGGGAATACAATTTTTCTGGGTTAACACAGGAAGTGAACATACACTTTTATTTTTCGTGCACTTTTGATTGGCTGCATTCAGAATAAGTGATTTCCTAACATGAAATACTAATATTCTCATTCTTGGGATATTTTGCTGTTTGGTTGGTTTGTGGTTTGGGTTTGTTTGTTTGTTTGTTTTTTCTGTTTTTTTGCTTTAGTTTTGTTTGTTTTTCTTCTCTAGTGGAAATGAGGACATGAAAGGAATACAATAGTAAAACAAGTGTTTTACTTGAAAATCAAGCAAGCTGTTACATACTGAATACCAAAATTTAAGATATACATACTTCTGTACATGCTGCTTTCAGAAGGTATTTCCTAATTTACTTTAATCCCTATGCACTTTCCTTTTAGATTTCTAATTTTTCATGTCTCTTGGGGAATTCTTTAAACACTAAAATGGGCCTCAGAACAACTGAACAGTGGAAATCTAAATCCAAAGCACTGTGCTCATTGCACTCAGATGACTCTTTCCTAATGAAAGCAAATATTAAAAAATAAAATGTTCTGGTTGAATGAAGAAATTTAACTGAGTTCAGACAATAACTATCTAGAGATTATTTTACTCAGTGTTCACATCTACTCCAAGGCAATGCAAACACAAAACCTTTTACTTAACACTCTAATCTCTGTTGCTATCTCATAATTAGATAAATCCACCCCATATTATTCTTAAAGCATCACCTATTTACCCATTTCTTTCAAAGCAATACCAAATAACTACTCTTACACAAAGAAACTAAAATAACATCTGCAAGTGTATTAACAACCACTTCCTTTGTGAGGGTGGGAAAAGCAGTGTGCTAGTTCCCTTGCAGATTTGATTCCAATAAACAATCAACTGACACTATTCCATTAGTAATAATAGTATTTTCGATGGAGCTCATGCATGTAAAGCAAGAAGGCTTTAAATATTTTAGCTTTGACTGAAACAAATGTTAGGGCAGAACAGTTGACATGAGATAAAAAGATTTACTTAGAAATACTGAAAGGCAACATTATAGTAGGGATAATTTTAAAAAGAAAACACAGGAAAGCATCATATGCAATATTGTGCTTACCCTTTGTGATCATGTATTTCCTGTATCTAAAGATATACACTGTAATACAGTATGAATATAACCCTGGGTAAAAATCTTGGGATTTTGATTCACATGCAAAAGCGATACAGATGAGGCTCCAAAAGTGTTACTGAAAATACATTCTTGCATACATATTGCATAAGATATTTTTGGAAATCCATGTGGTTTCCTATTTAACCAACAGCAACTACAAACCAGAGCCAGTTTCAGCTGTGCAAAGGAAAGCTGGCAATTCAGCAGCATCTTCTGCCATCTCAAACTTATAAACCACACTGGATTTACTACCACACCTGCCACACTGGAAACTTACAGAACAGTTTTAGAGAACAGTAAATGACTCTTTCCTTGCTATATTTTGTCCAGGAAAGAATGTCAGTGCTCTAATTGCCTATTTCCTAATGCATCTAAATGAAAAAGTAAAAATAGCAAAGATATGTAATGATGAAGTGCTCAGGGAAGATCAAGAAAGCATTCAGCCCAGTTTACTCCTCTATATTTTTCACTGGGGACATTTTTAAATGCTGGGAATCTACAGGTTGAGGATGCAAGGACTAACAATTTGTAGAGACTACAATGTGGCCTGGGATTGTGTACGACTTCTGAAACACTGCTAGAAAACTGCTATTTTATAAAACTTGAGGAAACAGAACTTGGTGACATGAAAGATAAAGACAATGTAAGCATCCCAGGTGTCTTCCACACTTTTCCTGAAAGGGCAATTATTTCCTAGACTTCATCTTACAGCTGGTGAGTTTCAAGGTACCATTTCCGTCAACAGTATTTCTATAAATACAATTCCTGTACTTCTTACACTTCCCGTTTATGCAGCAGAGGGTAAAAAGTGTTCCTTCTGAAACTTTATCTGTGTGCCTTTGGCAAGAGGAAAAGAAGAAAAATAGTAAACTTGATTGCAATTTCCTTTTACCCTGAATTCACATCTGCTAAGCATTAACATTCCTTTTACCATTCTGGTTTATGCATTTTCTTGCCTAAAGTATTCTGAATTAGTAAACACTTCCAAAACAGCTTTTAAGAAAAAAAATATACATCTCTTTTAACTGCCATAATTGAGTAATGCTATCTTCTGGGAAACTTCTCCATAAAAGGAAGAACAAGGTGCCTTAGAACCAATGTATGGGAATTATCCTTAAAGATTATTGAGATTACAAGGCAATCAGATAAAAAAATTCATATTTTTTAACTGTGAAGTCCTCTGACTCATTTTGATATTTCTTTAACAAGTACTTCACATTTGGGAAACGTACACTGAGTATCACTGATACCCAAACTATACCTGAAAGCAAATATCACAAAGCCTGATGAAAAGAAACACTGAACTTAATAAACTTGAAGCTGGTATTTTGACCATCATAGTGTTTAGTAGGAAAAACATGATGTTTAGTAATATGAAGGGCACCAAGTATTCAAACAAATAGAACAGATAAGTTCAAACAGTACAAACTTTGTTCAGATGGACCGACTGAATTTATGAGCATCTTAGTCCTTATTCACATCCTGTTGACTGTAAGATGTCTGCATGGCTGAAATCTCCCAAGAAAAAGCTGGTCTTTCCCTGTTGTCCTAGTTTGCCTGAAGCATTGCTTTCCTTTCATAAAATGGCAAGTTTTTTGGTGGTTCTTTTTTAATCTTTTGAAAAGAATGTGCTTGAACTCAGGTTTTGAAAATACTGATTGGAATGTAGGCTAAAGAGCCTCTCAGGAGTGCAGCCTCTTCTCAGAAGCTGGCTGTGCATTCAGAAATGTGGATATCCACATTTATGGATATGTGGCTATGTAAAGGATTATCAGACTAAACAGGAGTGCAAAACTGAGTAGTTGGTATTTTGAGCATATTAAACACTACAACTGTGGTACAAAAGCCACAAATTTTTAGCTTACATCACAATCAACAATCTCTATATGACATTGCAAAATTACCCAATTAATTTCTCATGCATGAAAATAAAATGCTCTATGAATCTCTTAACTGAGAAGGCATTTCTAGTTTAAAAATTTCTAGTGATATTAGTAAGCACATATATTTGTAAATGGGAGCTGACAGCAATTACCTATGATTTATTATTTGGCATTATGTATTATTTAACCTCTACAGAGAAGTCAGCTATTCCAGTTTCTGGAATTAAAGGCATGAACTTCTCATTCAATAACACTAAAGAACTTTAATTTCTCCTCACCTGTAGGCTACCCCAACAAATGGATTTAGAAGAGTAGAACCTAACTTCAGCCAGATGCCACAGGAAAACAGGCTGCAATGTAAATTCAGATTATTTACTGTTTGCTAATGTTTTATTTTACCTGAATGGGGAAGCTTATTTGTAAGACATAGCTCTTCCCTCAGCTCATAGCCACTGGGCATCTGTACTGGGGTAGAATAACTGACATTTCCTATCATCCAGCAAACTGTTACTTAGCTGACCTTCTGAGAAAGGAGTCTTTAAATTCTAAAACCTTCTCAGCCTGCACAATAGTCAACATTGTGACCAACAGAATGAATATTCTTCTAGATATACAGAAAATTCATAGCATTTGACAGCTTTTGGTGAAATTTGAGAAATTTCCAAGTCAGAAAAGGAAAACCCAGTGCATCTAATCAAGTTCACAGACTGACAAATACTGAAAGTTCCAAAAATACAGTTGTCAAATTTTGCAAAGATGCCTTCATAATTACTGCTTGTGATAAAACACAGAGTGACACATGCAAGTGTTAAGAGTATGGGAGAGATCTTGAAATTCTAGGTACAGGGACTTAAACACTTTTTTTCAAGGTGAAATGAAATACCAGTACCAGTCCTAGCCTCCTAGGGGGCAAAGACAACTGGGAAGTTTTATCTTCAGAGTGCCTGCAGGAGGTGTGCACTGGTGGACCACCTCCACCAGAGAAGTCAGCATCCTGGACAGCATCAGAGCTGGACTGTACCTCCTCCTAGCCTTGTGGTTTTGCAGGCTTGAATTCTGCCAATCTACCAAAGACGAGCAAGCAAAGCCAAGGATTATCCAAGTGGGAGCTCCATGAGGAAGGGCGCTGGAACCTCATGACAGCACCAGGTGGCTAAGCAGCTAGAAAGCAGCTTTGCAGAAAAGTAGTTGGGGGTTCTGGTCGACACCAAGCAGACTACAACCATGGCCAAGCAGTGTGCTCTTACAGCTGAGAAAGCCAGCAGCCTCCTGGGAGGAGATCTTTCCACTCTATTTTGGTGATAATACATCTAGAGTTTAGGGCCCAGTCATGGGCTCCCAGTACAAAGACACTGGGTATTACTGTGGGATTTTGCTTTATTTTGCTTAACTGTTACTGAAAAAGATTCTCTTCAACATGGAAGGAGATGCTGCATAGTTGAATAGTGACTTGGCAAACGATGAAATTCTAAGTGTTTCAACTGTAAGAACAGAATGTGGTTATAAAAAAATAATTAGAATCATAGAATCATAGAATAGTTAGGGTTGGAAAAGACCTTAAGATCATCTAATTCCAACCCCCCTGCCATGGGCAGAGACACCCCACACTAAACCATGTCACCCAAGGCTATGGCCAACTTGGCCTTGAACACCACCAGGGATGGAGCATTCACAAGTTCCCTGAGCAGCCCATTCCAGTGCCTCACCACCCTCACAGTAAAGAACTCCCTTATATCCAATCTAAATTTCTGCTGTTTAAGTTTTAACCTGTTACCCCTTGTCCTATCACTACAGTCCCTAATGAAGAGTCTCTCCCCAGCATCCTTATAGCCTCCTTTCAGATACTGAAAGGATGCTATGAGGTCTCCACGCAGCCTTCTCTTCTCCAGGCTGAACAGCCCCAACTTTCTCAGCCTGTCTCCATACGGGAGGTGCTCCAGTCCCCTGATCATCCTTGTAGCCCTCCTCTGGACTTGTTCCAACAGCTCCACGTTCTTTTTATGTTGAGGACACCAGAAACGTACACAAAACTCCAAGTGAGGTCTCATGAGAGCAGAGTAGAGGGGCAGGATCACCTCCTTCAACCTGCTGGTCATGCTCCTTTTGATGCAGCCCAGGGTATGGTAATTCTGTTATAAATGCTTTCTTCTTCTAAATCAAGTTTTAATATTATTATTAATAGTGAATGTTTGAGAACGATGATAGTAAATGTAAGGATTCCCATATGTTTTGATTGAAGATACGTTGCTGCAACACTGCTGAAAGCAACATGTCTTGTGGTATTAAACGTATATCCTTCCTTTATATACACTGTAGTAGGATGGAAGTGACCTAGATCCAGTGTGCCATTTCACACATGATCCTAACCAGCTGTGATACTCAGAAGAGGAAAGCTAGTAAAAATAGCAGGGGACAAGCCTACCAAAACCAAAAGTTTCATTTATACAATAGTGAGAAGAGATGGAGTCACCAGAAGAAAGGCTGGAGATGTTAAGGCATGGCTGGCTGAGTCTTGCTGCAGAAACAAACCAGAAAAATATGATGTTATGGCAGTGGCTTCCTCTCTGAGCAACTGAAAGGAAAACACTGACAGCATTTTGTACAAATAGACAATATCCAAAAGGTCTTTAATCTCATAACAAAGGTGGACGAACCTAATTTTATCAAAATGCCACTTTCTAGATGCACACTGTTGGCTGCCATTGGAGGCAGGTTCTGGAGCTGCATATAGCCTTACTCGGTACAGCTGTTATGTATTAATTTAGTGTCATGGTTTAAGCCCAGGCCGTAAATTAGAACCACGCAGTCTACCTCCCCTCACCCTTTCCTCCCCCTGCTTCTGGAGGGATGGGAAGAAGAATCGAAAGAATGCAACTCCCACGGGTTGAGATAAGAACAGTCCAGTAACTAAGGTATAACACAAGTCACTACTGCTACCACCAATAATAATGATAAAGGAAATAACAAGGGAAGAGAATACAACACCTCACCGACTGATACCTCGCCCCCACCCACCAGTGAGTTAGCCCTTCCGGGTAACTCTCAGGTACATCGTCGGCATGACGTGCTGTGGTATGGAATACCTCTTTGGTTAGTTTGGATCAGGTGTTCTGTCTCTGCTTCCTCTCAGCTTCCCCTCCTCCCTGGCAGAGCATGAAACTCACAAAGTCCTTGGTCAGAACAAACATCAGTGTTATCAGCTCTGTTCCCAGGCCGAAAGTCAAAAACACAGCGCTGCACCAGCTACTAAGACAGATCAAAAATGACTGCTACTGCTGAACCCAGGACATTTTGAATCCATCAAATTTGGATAAAATTTGGATTACAATTTTGGATAAAAAAGGCACTCATTGCCAGATCTTGTAACAAGAACTAACCTCCTTCCATTACATATCACACCCTCTATATTCCAGTGATGTTTAAAGCTAATCTGAAACTCATCTTTAGACTGCTGAAGTACTCAGCATCTAAAGTTAATCATAAACCTAATCCTACTTTAATCAACTGAAACTGACAAGTCTCATTCTGATGGACAGGAAGAAGCTTTTCTTTTCGATTGCCTAGAAAGGTATCGAACTATACATTTCTTGGACATAACCCAATTTCTAAATTTATTTTTTTTTTCCCTAAACGATTGCTAGATTCATTTTCATTATAAAAAAACCTAGTTTTATTGTTTTATTTAAGACCATGTCTAAATAAATGTTTTAAACAAAATAAATTTAAAACCACAAGATTATGCAAAACACAAGAGACAATCAACCCAATTCCAGAAATGCTGGAAGGGGTCTAAATTCTCTCACAGACACAAATCTGACATTCCTTTCCATCTGATGAACAAAGGAAAAAAATAAAAGAATAACAAAACAAAACAAATAAACAAAAAAACCCCAAACAAACCAAAAAAGAACCCAACAACCCCCCAGATTTTCTCTAACATTACTGCTATTTCATTTAGCTTAATGACAAGACAGAGCAACTACACATGAGGCTTCCTGTTTCTTTTTTTAATTTTACTTATTTGTCTTCTGTGGTCTGGCACAGAAACGTAATGTAGCCTTTAAGTATAATTAAGCATTAATATGAAGGCCATAAATTATCTCTCAGCCCTGTGCACTGGAAGTTCATGTATGTGTTCAGAATTAAAGAAGAAAAAATCTCAAGGAGCCTAAGAGTATATTGTAGACTCACGTTTTAAGATGATCAAAGTGTCTTCTGCAACTGTGTGCTTGCACTCATATTCCTCAAAATGATTACATTTTTTCAATATTGGAATTATATTATTTTCATACCATAAGGACTCCTGCATGCCTGGACTATATTTGCAAGCTTTTAACACATGACCAATATCCTTATCAGCAGACAATATAAAAACATATTTCAGATGTACTCTCTTTCTTGGACAATGGTTTAATTTTGACCTTATCAGAGAGTATTCAACCGGTTTCATATTATATGTTTTTCTGAAAGACTATTATCTTAATAGCCCTAACTTAAAATCAACAGCCATAGAAAAAACTGCATTCTGTTTCAGCTACCAGACCACTTTAATAAAAAAAATGGTTTTTTGTTCTTTTGGTTGTTTGGGGTTTTTTTGTTTGTTTGTTTGTTTTTTTTGTTTGTTTGTTTGTTTGTTTGTTTTTGAGAGAGAGAAAAGGAATAGGCTATAATAAAAAGCCTCACCAAGGCTACTTCCTCTCCTGAAAAAATGACAAAGACCTATGAATCATGGAACCTATAAGCAGTTTTAGTCCTTACTATTATAGGAACTGCAAAATTTTACTAGAATTTGTCCAACTTCCTTTGTTAAAGATCCTTACCAACTAAAAATAAATTCTAAATAAACTAAATTTTAATTTAAAGTTTCCATTTGTTTGAGGTTGATTACAACATTCCTTAGATGTTTTCCATTGTAATAAATGAGGTTTTAAAAACCTAGGTATTCCCTGCTCTCTGGGCCCCCGCTCCACCTTTGCTGCAAAATTTCTTTCCCTAACGCTTAATCAGAATTTCTCCTTTTGCAATTTCCCTGTTGTCCCTGATCCGTCAGTTAAGTATCTTGAAGAACACCATGGCTCCTCTTCCGTCAAAACCACCCAATAGGTAGCAGAAGACACTAACGCACTCCCCATTTGCCCTTAGCCTTCTCCTATGCAGGACAGAGGAGCACATTTCCACTCCACACACCATGCAATACTCTGAAATTGGAAAGTTTTCTGGGCTTTGTAGAATTTGTTGAAGTCTTTCTTGTATTTGGACACCAAAACGGACAGAGGAAGCTCAGGTGTGGTCTGATACACACTGCAGCACTCCTACTAACCACATCTAGCTTCAGCAGCTGTTGAAAAATCAGCTTCCCTTCAGATAGCTGCCTATGATAGGAACCCAGCATGAAGTTGAGAAAACAGTTACAACTGATGTATATTACCAGGAATAATTTGATAAGAGTAGAGAGGAGACTGGGAATGATGCCAGTGGTTGACTGTGAGAAAAATAAATCATGTATATAAAGAAGTGATAAATACAAAGACTCTTCCTCAAGCACTCCTGCCTAACAGAATTTATCAAAGTAGCATTTGTTAAAGAAAAAACGCCAAAGAACAACAGTTAACACCAAATGCAGGAGAACCAATGGGATTTAGAGAGGTAGTCAGCTTTAGCCTTCCTCAAGTACAACAGACGTGATTGCAAAAGCAGAATTCGTACAGCTTCCAATTGCTTTTGGAAGCAGAGACTTCTGAGAATGCTGCTAACCAGAAAGAAGACCTTTAGATGCATTATAAAATCCAAAACCATTTCAAATGCCAAGCAGCTCTCATGGTTTTACTAGATATTGTTTGTAACATGTTTGGCCAGCATTTGGGATATATGATTCAAATGCTATATAACTATGCAACAATCCTTTAATTGTCACGTGCTCAGTACTTTTGAGCACATCACAATGCTGTAACAACAAATGGAGTTAAGGTGATGTTTTAAGAAATACTGCGGCTTGCAAAGATGCACAGTGAGGTTCCCCTATACAAAGAACTCAAAATCAAGGAATGAACTTTCTCTGCATAGCTACAACAACCCAATGCATTACTGTAAGGGCAGCAGAGCCACAAAAGGATTTTGAAGAGAAATTCCTGGATAGCAACGACACATCAGTACACTGGTACTCTGCTCATGATTTTTAGTACTATTATTTGATTATGTTTAATTTTTCAAAAATGTTGGTTGTTTTTTGTTTGTTTGTGTTTACAACAGTATGATTATCCAGGTTCAGTACATTCTGGAGATTTTCAGAAACTAAACGAATAACAATTCACATCAATAATGTATTGAGTAAAAAAAAATCTTGCTGATACACTGGTTCATGTTCTAAAATTTACAGTAAAAATTCTTTGTCTGAGAAGTTCATACTTACTACTGGATTATCAAAGTACAATTTTGTACTGTCATAGACAAAGCACTTCTAACAGCATGACAATATCCATCTGTTCTTTTTACACTTAAAAGCGTTCTTGAGAACAAAAATAAATCTTTTATTTCAGGAAACCAGAGTTTGCTAGGTGTGGTGAATGTTGAAAATTTTTTAACAGTTAGTGTTCATTAGTTACAATCTTAAACAATAAACATTGTAAAAAAAAAAAAGGCAGTTGAAAAGTATTTTCTGTACATTTCAACTATGAAATCATGCAAGTCACTGACAGCTCCTTCATTTTGTGAGTGTTGTGATTTTTCAAAAAATATAAAAGGCATACTTCTCATTTCACTGTCTTTTGCTTTAATACATTTTGTATTTACGGTTAAAAAAAAGTATTAGCATTCATTGCTCAAATAATGCATAGCTTTGGCTGTATCAGCTTCAATACAAGCCCTGAAAGTTAGTCTGAATTTCTTTTTCCTGATTGTCAGACACATTTTGTAAGGTCTTTAGCCATTTATGTTCCCAAGAAAAAAAAAGTTCATTTGAAAAACAGCATATGGTTTTCAGACAGATTTTATTAATGCAACCTCATAGGATTATGGTATGCAGCACAAAATTAGGTAATTTCAGCAAGAAGCAGGATGCAGCAGGTCAGCAACACAAATTCCTGTATTCAAAATAAGAACCTTTACTTGTGGAACTCAAGCAAATACTGCAATATAAAATGATTGTGAGTGAGGTATCATACATAATTTTGAGTTTTCAGCTGAGATATACTTCTTCCCTTATGCTTTCCACTAGAAATACACTCTATGAATCAGAGGCCCTCATGAAAGGTCAGGTTCTCCCATGTCAATGTCATTCTCTGATTCTGTCCTGAAAAGCACATACTTCATTTTCAGCTGATATAAGTCAAAATCTGAAATACAGAGTTTTCAAAGTAATTACCCTTCCAAAAATATTTTGACTTTTCATGGAAACTAGAATATTATCCCACTTTAGCTTTTCATAGCCTCCCTTAGTAGGTGCTGATCTCAGGGCACAAAGTTTATGATTGCCTTGGCATCTTCGTGTTCTGGTTCTTCTGATTTACCATTTTCTGTCATTCCAAATACTGATATTGAGACACTCAAGAAAAAAGATTTATATCATCAATACAGGATAGACTTAAAATTTATTTCAGTAATATTGACAGATCTGGTGTTTTCACTGAATTCTCTTAAGCCTCTAACCCAGCAATCCCTAATTTGGAAAACTGTTATAGTTAATCCTACCACTTAAAACAGCCTGTACACAAATACATTTACATTTAAACATCTTTAGGAAAACTGTTACCCATGTTCTCAGATCTCACAGCATTTAAATAGCTAATTTTTATTTAATATATGGTTCCCAAAGCTTATAACCAAGTTGTCTCATTTATATTAAACTTTAGATAATTAACAATGACAGAAAGTGGTAAGAGAACACATAGGAATTCCTGAGGAAGGCTAAGAGCTATCAGTCTTTACCTTCAGAGGCAGTATTTGTTCTTACAGCATGGTTAGCAAGGTTTTTTATTACCTGAACTTAGTCAAGGAACTATTACATGCAATTACTGTCTGCTTTCATTGAAATAAATTGCATATTTATAGCCAGCATCTCAGAAACCACAACATTATCTATCTAATCATGCAGAAAATGTTAGCTTCAGTATTATTCTGCTCTTTTAAAAAATGTTCTCCAACACTGCATTCATAGTAATACTTTCAGAAAGCGTTTATAAATAAAATAAACCCTTTTAAAGCAAATATGTTGGGTTCTGAGTCTGTTTTCTGGTTTTTTACTGAAAAAAATCGTGAGTCTAAACAGCAAAACTCCATAATACTGGTGTCTCAAAAGCACTGAAAAGCCAAAACAATGGAGTTCAGAATGTAGAAACTCATAATGAATCACCTGCAAGACTTTAACAATTCATCCCATTGGTACTTGAAGGAGTCAAGAGACTTTAGACTTCCCTCCACTAGCAGAACCAATATGGAGAACAGTATTACTGCCTTTCACTAATGTAATTTGGTTCATGAAATAGATTCTTCAAACCTATACTCAACATTCTGTGTCCCCATAAAAGATTCCATGTATTTGTATTTCATAATTGTCTTCTAGTATAATTGTCTAACCTGATGGGGAGACAAACTAAGAGTCAATTCACAAGACACCAGCTAACCTAAGGAATACAGACATCAAAACTGAAGGTTCTGGGTTAGTCTCTTTCAGATATATGAAAGGTGTGAGTTTTATATTTAAGTGGTACCAACTGTTTTGTATGTCTGCCCTGTTTATACTTGGGCTAAAATGTGACTCCTTTAGAGCAGTCTGGTTAGCTGATTCTTATCTGTAGGTAAAGAAGAAACACATGGGTCACTCTCCCTTAGTCCCCCAGGCCACAGTGATAAGCTCTTTCCCATAACATCTCTTAGTTGATCCACTGATACACTGTAAATACAGGCTTAATGTACTATTGAACACAAAGTTGTCCTACAATAACAAAGCTCCTCCCAGCCAAGAAATGTCCTTTTTCGCTGAAAGCATGGTTTCACTGGAAGGCTTTAGGAGAATGGCAATTTTAACACTAAGCCTTATATGCTCGAGGACGCTATGTTTAAGTGGCTGTATTCGTTTGAGAAAGAAAGTTCTGGTCTTCTCAGTGAAAAAAAAAATGAGGAAACCAAACTCAGGGCTAGAGATACAGTAGGAGGAAACATCACAAATTCTGCATAATGCAAATGGTGAAATAAGGTTCAGGTTTCATCACATGTAGAAACCCTGATTATGAAGGATAGGCAAAAAAACAAAACAAAACAAAACAAAACAGCAACATCCTGAGAGTTTCTAATCAGCATCAAGAAAACAAATGAAATCTATTGCTTGAGAACATTACAATTTCAAGAGTACATATGCATATACAAAATGGTAAACAGTATATTAAGAAACATTGCTTTTGTTCCTGTGAAACCATTATCTACTCTGAAGCTCAGGGATCCTTGGAACAAACGTGGTTTTGCTATTTTGTACCAAATGAACTTACCATAAGAAATATCGAAGATTTTCTAGTTACTCAACAGGAATTTCCTGCTCATTCCTACGCTACCACTAATCTTTCCCAGGCCTCTGGTTCACCTTTCCCACAAAGTCATAGCAGCATCTACATATTTCAGTACATAAAAAAAAATTAAGCCTACAATTGCACAAGACACACTTAAGATTACTTCCACTAGAGACCTAGTAATTTAATTTTGGTTTAACACAGTTGTGGAAAGACTGTGGTTGAAAATTACAAATAAAATCTGTAAGGAAGATTAAGATGCTGCAAATCACCACGAATGAAGACATACACATAAACCCATCATCAACACTTTTAACCCCTCTAGGGTATTAAAAAGACAGAGCTACTTAGGATTAGAAAACGTAGGGCTAATATGAGTATGATACTTGAGGGTTTGCTTACAACTGCAAGGCTTTCTCTGTGCAATCTGCACACAGTATAAGAGACTTATTGCAGGACATAACCCTTTTCAAACTCCTAGAAACACTGATCACACTAAACTTTTCAACACAGCAGGAAACTCTTCTGCCCTGGGTCCATTTTCTCTGAAGAAAAACACCTGCTATGATCACAGTTGGATCATTTGCGGTTTCAGACGAAGCAGTAGAAACAAAGAAATTCCACAAAGTTCTAATATTAAACTTGAATTATAAGAATGCAAGTGAAGTTACAAAACAATATGTAAATGCAACCTTCACCTATGCTTTTGTAGCATGAAGACTCCCAGCTTTCTCATATCTAAGGTCTAGCAGACATGGACTGGTCATCAGTTACAAGATTTTGTCTGCATAACTACTAGCTTTTTCTGATTATTGTCTTAGAGCTAGCTTAAAAGCTAGTGATATACTCCCCATGCTCTGCTGTCCTGACTTCAAGTGTTTCTAACCTCTCTGTGTTTAGTTTTCTATTCTTTACCCTGCTTTTGTCTTGGTGCCCTGCTCTTAAGCCAGTTATGAGTAAGGCTTTTTAAATCTTTTTATATCTACTTCTTTTCATATCATATGTGGGGGATGTTGTTTCCTGTTTAATAAAAACACAACTTTGCTGCTGTGTATCTCCTCTGTCTATTGTCTTTGAAGTTTCGTAACAAACTGCAAAATGACAGAATTTTTGACCCCTTCACTCATTACTCACCTCCATCATCTCTTTCAATTGCTTCACAGTTGGTTTTCATACTAATTTAAAAGATCTTCTGACTGCTGAGAACTCTTTAATACTGTTACACAGCAAATTACTCATCATATGAAATATGAATTGTGTATGGTTTGTATTGTTGCTCTGTAGCTTTGTGACTATGGTATCACCATTCCTAGCAGTAGATTTCATACTGATTCTGAAAGGCTTTAGGACTTGTCAGGCTTTGTCTGAGTATGTCTAGATTTGTGCAGAGATTTGTTTTAGCTGGTTTAGGTGTAAAAGCCTACACACATAATATCTTGTTTTAGTTTAAATCACATTTGTATAATCACATGGTATAACCAGAATTTTTCATAGCTAGTAGTAACAAGCAGTTAGACAGCATAGAATTAAATACTTACAACTCTGTCATAATGATGTCATATGCAGAAAAAAAAAAACAGTACGACAAGAGCAGCCTCAAAAGTGGGGACACATGATGAAATGCAGAGGAGTACGGGCACTATAGAAGACTGGGTATGGGATGATAGTGGAGATCCTATGGCTGTAAGCAAGTTAGAGACTGATGAATATGAGCCTGATATAAAGTGCGGAAGACTCCTGAGGTAGAAAGAATGTACTAATAACATCATACTTACCTTGGTAAAGAGGAGAAAGAAATGTGCACCATCCTGGCACAACAAGCATGCTGACTGCTTATACTATCACCACACATCCAGAACTGAAGCCAACCATCATAGGGACCACCCACCTTCTGATGACAGAAGTTCAGCAGAAGACCAAGAGAAAGGGGAGATAGGAGAAGGGTGTCTGTAAGAACTTCAACAGTATTGTGAAGAAGAATGTATGTTGATTGTGCTGTGCGCTGCAGACCTCAAAGTTTACTTTCCCCATTGTCCTGCAGACTCAGTCTTGGTGATTTTGAATGGGGTAATTGCAAAGACAACTTTAAAAAGTTTTGTGTGAAGTCATTCTCTTGGTATCTGGTTCCAAAATCTTCAAACTTGGGAAGAACTCTGTATCATTTCTGACAGATGTAAATTTGTTGGGGTTTAAATAAAACTGAAAGCTAGCCTGGTAAGTTACCACATGAAATTTAATCACAGTTCAGGTTCTCAGTTGCAAAGACTTGAGCAAAGACACTACTGCTCTTGGCGAATCTTGCTAAAACTCTCCCCAAATTGTTGCATTGTGTGGGGAAGAAAAGAGGACCTGCCTGAAAATTAATTTTGAGGCTGCCAGTCACAATACTAAATGCTAGCTTGTCAATGCCAAGTTTCAGACTGTATTTTGCAAAAAGGTTTTCACTAATCATCTGACAGCTGCACAAGTAGGGAGGAAGCCCTATGCGAGCTAAGAACGACCCTGCAGTTACAATCTAAATATAAATGTAATCTTTCAAAAAGGAAAAGATTATGCAATACTGGGACCGAGAAATTTTCCTATTCAAAACGTACCTAGAAGACGACAGAGCAAATCCTTGCTGGCAAAGGTAGCAAACTTATCATTTTATTACAGTATAAAACATAGTCACTAACAAACAAGGAACTCATCCAGAATGGCTACTATCAAGCCAGTCTATACAGCCGTACAAAATGAGTATTCTCATGAACAACCAACAATTCAGTCCCATTGATAGACTAGATAATGGAAATAATAATAATATGAAGGGACTATCTGAGGACATACACCCAGCAACTGCTCTATCCAAAGCTGTTTGGAAACAGAAAAACAGTTAACAGTTGAAGTAGAGCCTCACTCCCCCACCATGTAAACCTGGCAGCAGCTGTAACTTTTGAACACTGTTTTCCATCCATGCATTTAAAACGTCTGTAACAGGTAATCAGCAGTTCGCAGATAATACCTACCTACATACAAAGCAAGCAAACCTACCTTCACTAAGTATATTGCTACAGGCAATCTAAACCAACTTTCTCTTTAAAAAGCAAAGGCTGGGAGAGTCAAAATAGGTCACTTTCTTCCATATGCACAACTTAGGCTATAATCAAGAGGTTCTTGGGCAGGCTTCTACAGCTAGGAACAGCTGCATGTCTGTGAACATGAGCCAGGACGAACACTGCCAGTCTTGAAATCAGGCATATGAAACCGGGCAGGGGCTAAAATATAGTGCAATAAGCTTTATTCTTCATCAGGAGAGCTGCAGAAGAGCACACACAAACAGGAAAGCACATCACAATACAGAGATGCAAAGGTAAGGAGGCAACAGCAGCTTGTTACCAAGAGCAAAACAACCTGTCCATGTGAAATTCACAGAATCATAGAATGATTTGGATTGGAAGAGACCTTAAAGATCATCTAGTTCCAAACCCTCTGCTGTGAGCAGAGGCATCTTCCACTAGACCAGGTTACTCAAAGCCCCATCCAGACTGGCCTTGAACACTCCCAGGGATGGGGCAGCCACAACTTCTTTAGGCAATCTATTCTAATGTTTCACCACCCTCACAGTAAAGAATTTCTTACTCATACCTAATCTAAATTTACCCTCTGCCACATTAAAGCTATTCCCCTTCATCCTGTCACTACATGCCCCTGTAAAAAGTCCCTCTCCAGATTTCTTGTAGGCCCCTTAATTATTGAAAAGCTGCAATAAGGTCTCCTTTGGAGCCTTCTCCAGGCTGAACAAGCCCAACTCCCTCAGCCTGTCTTCTTAGGAAAGGTGCTCCAGCTCTCTGATCATCCTCGTAGCCTCCTCTGGAATTGCTCAAGCAGGTCCACATCCTTCTCATGTTGGGGGCCCCAGAGCTGAATGCAGAACTGCAGGTGGGGCCTCAAGAGACCTTTTGATGCAGACCAGCATACAGTTGGTTTCTGGGCTGCAAGTGCACACTACCAGCTCATGTTGAGATCCTCACTGCCCAATACCCCAAGTCCTTCTCTTCAGGGCTGCTCTCAATCCAGTCTTTATCCCGCCTGTAGCTGTGCTTGGGATTGCCCCAACCCATGCGCAGGAGCTTGCACTTGGCCTAGCTGAACTTCATGAGGTTGGCACAGGCCCACCTCTCAAGACTTTCAAGGTTCCTCCAGATGCCATTGCTTTCCTCCACACCAGAAAGCTTGGTGTCATCATCAGACTTGCTGATGGTGCACCAATCCCACTATCCATGTCACCGACAAAGATGTTGAACAGCACCAGCCCCAATACCACCCCGTGACAGACATCCCTTGTCACTCAGGTCTCTACTTGGGACATCTGAGTGAGGCCATCCATCCAATTCATTATACACCGAGCGGTTCATACATCAAATCCATTCCTCTCCAATTTAGAGACAAGGATGTTGGATGGGACAGCGTCAAATGCTTTGCACAAACCCATGTAGACAATGTCAGCTGCTCTTCCTGTATCCACCAATGCTGTGGCCTCATCATAGAAGGCCTCCAAATTTGTCAGGCATGATCTGCAATTAGCAAAGCCATGTTGGCTCTCAGCAATCACCACACGTGCCTTAGCATAGTTTCCAGGAGGATCTACTCCATGATCATGGCAGGCACCAAGACTGAGACTGACTGGTGTGTAGTTCCTCAGGTATTCCCTTTTTCCCTTTTTAAAAATGGGGGTTATACTTTCCCTTTTCCGGTCAGCAGGAGCTTCACTGGACTGCCACAACTTCTCAAATATGGTGGATAATTCCAGAATTTATGGGGACACAAACACTGTTACAAAATATGCTGCTCCCCAGCATCAGGGAGACCTAAAGCTAAACATTTTTATCACTGTTCATTAAAGAGCTGGACAAAACTGCACTTAAGATTAAGGAAAATGAAAAATCCAATCATCTGCCCTTCAGGGTATTCTTCTCTGCAGTTACTGCTTCAAAATGAAGCTCACAGGGATGTACCCAATTCAGCTTAAAGTTGCTAACAAGGTTTCCATGGCAACACATAGCTCACCCTTTGTGAACCATCTCCATGGTTAATAAATCAGTTACATAAAACTTGGGTGGGTTTTGTTCCTGCACTGCTCTCTGTGCTGATATGGTGACACTGCTTCTGGCAGCCTCACATGGTTAGTACCATCCAGTGCCCTGCTGCACCTCCTGCATTTGCAAGCTCACCTAACCTTCGTCTTATGTTCTGAGGCCTCACAGAACAGAAACCATTGCCTGGCCCCAGCAGTGAGCTTCAGCTTCATCTGGAGAATAAGGTCACAGAAAAAGCAAGAAACTATAATGTTTCACTGCACTGGAAGCATTGCCACACACAGAGAGAACAAAAGATGTATTTTTCCAGATACAGACACGATGAAACTGCAGTCACTCTCTCCTTGTGTCATCTGCCTAACACATGCTTCTGACACAAGTCAACATTATCAGTCTCCTCTGCCGGCTGGAGAAAGCGTGAGTGATGTATCTTGGGTGAGAACTTAAATGTATTACTAATAAACAATAATGTTTTATGTTAATTCATACAGATACAGACTATCTTGTAAAAAAGACCTATTTAATTTGTATGCAACAAGCAGCTTAATCATAATTCCAAAATCAACTTAGGACACAGTATTTTCCAAAAAAGAATTTTAACAGTTATACTGGAAATATTACTTGAAAAAACACTCAGAAGAGTGTGTGTGCTGCAGATGCACAGAAACATCCCCCACTTTAAAGACAGTAATACCTGAATGACTGAGAGGGTCACAGAAAGCATATGTAACATTCTAAGGAGAAACTACTTGTGTAATTTGGTTTTTTACACTGAGGAGAAACACTTCTTGCTTTGATTTCTAACAAAACCAGTACAATTTGCTTCAAATGCCCATGAGATTAATTCAGCCTTGCACAATTTCTTAAGGGAATTTACATTAAGCATTATGCCTTCTTTCAATTCTGGTCAGTTCTTTTCAGATTCTGTCATACTACCCTGAATTGAATTACGACAGTAAAATGAATATGAATAGAATTATGACACTAAAAGAACTGAGAACTGAAAGCAATCAGTACAGCCACAGCTTGTTAGTTAGCTGGTCTTTAGAAAGTAATTAATCTGAAATTACATTAACATTTTTCAGGTAGGTAGGCATGTTTATTGTATGATAAACAGTACTCATTAATTAATCGGCAAATTTTTTTCTCAATAATAGTGCTTGGTTTCAGAGCAGAATGAAATTTGGAATTTTCCCTTTTCCTGAAATTAGAAAAAAAAAAAAGTTTCAGTCCATCTCAGAAAAACAACAGTTTCAGCTAATTTATTGGAAACTAATTTATGTATTTTTGTAAGATCATCAACCCATTTTAGTTTAGTGGTTCAAACAAGAGACAGAGTAAAGGCACGCAGCTGAAAAACTGAAGCCAGACCTCTTAACCAGCTAGCTGTGCACCTAGAAACTCTTCAGTTTAATTGTAAGCCTTTTTGGTCTGATCCTAACAGTTCACGGGCTAAGAATGCAAACTGCTGCAGCAGAGGTTATCATACAGCTCTTACTCAAGTACCACCACCGACATCAAGCTGCTAAATGTGCTGGTGCCAGCTTCTACTTTCTATTAAAATAACTTCTGAAGCATTACATATCAATTTGGATACAAGGATACTGGCTGTACAGAAAACTATTTTCCATCTGGAAAACTTACAGTCTAATTCTATGCTTATATTTTTATCTCAAGGGTGGAATATAAACTAAGCATTTTAAGTCACATATAAACTGAGTATTTTAACGACAAACTGGATCCTTACTTTAAAAGCTCAATTAGCCAAGACGCACCAGATCTGTGTAGCTGAATATACATGTAATTATGCAGTTGCATTCACAACTTTCTCTATAGGCGCAGGAACTTTCAGGTCCTGTAATTTCTTATTCTGGTTTGGGTTTTGCTTCGTTTTCATCCTTAACACAATATACCAGCATCCAAACATTCGGATATTTTGGATATTTTTTATCCAAAAAAAATTCAGCATAAACAGAAGTGACAAAATAAAGGATATAACAGCCGGCTTAGTAAGTAGTAGCTATTGCCCAAAGTGGTGGACAATCATATATAATGCACAATTTATTTCTGCTGAGAAAAGTCTGACCCCAGTGTCTCACCTCTCAGGAATTATAACTTAATCTTTCTTGACTGGAAATAAATAATACAGCAACATACAGCTGTCCACTGCACTCTGATGTATTTTATTTTTGTTCCCCTTCTGTAAGGCTGCAACTGGGAACATGCTGTTAGTAGCAAACAAGAAGCAGCAAATAAAAAGCTGAGGAACAGGGAAGAATGAAGAACTGTACTTCCTAGCAGGAGTAAGTGAATCCCAGATCACTGCAGTTGATTTATATTTGATCTGCTGAGTTGGCTGAAGCTCTCAGTATGGTCAGGGCAGTGTTTTATAGCACGCTAGAAACTTGTTTACCTGGGTAATCTAGGCAGAGAGACAATAACAGATGAGATTATTTGCATGTTTGGAAACTGATACAGAAGGATACAGAAGGGTCAAGAATGGAAAGGAGGAAACAAGAAAGAAAAGCAACATGACATCATCTTACACTACCCAAATCTTGAGAGAAAAGAAAACGAGTGCTGTCCAGCAATGACTTGCACTCAGCCCAGCAAGAGGAGAGCCATCACAGAAAACACTTCTCTTGAGCTACAAAAAACCCATCTAGACTTCTAGGCTGCATGACTTGGTTCTAAGTACTTAACAACATCTTCCGAAAAAAAAAAATGCCAGTACACAATGTATATCCAGCATCTTCCTGGAGCATTTTGATACAAAAGACTGAAAATAAAAGCTAGAATTGCTTTGTTAGATTTAACTCTGAATAAAAGGGAGGAGCTGGACAAAATGCAAATGGTAGCTTACACAACCGGGAGTATGTTCTTCTTAGGAATAGAAATAACCTCATCTGAGAAACCTGACAGAACTTTGAAACTAGATCTGCTTAGAGCAGTAGGTTAGACTGAACACTGAATTAGCTCCACAGGCCTTCCAGATCTTTTCGTTTGTTTATTTGGGTTTTTTTTGTTGGTTTGGTTTGGTTTATTCTTTGTTGTTGTTGTTTATTTGGCTTGTTTGGTTGTTTGGGTTTTTCTCCCCCAGATTTTTTTGTTTGTTTGTTGGGGATTTGGTGTTTTGTGTTTGTTTTTTTTTCTTTTTCTTTTTTTCTTTTTTCGGGGGGAGTTAACCATAAAGACAATAATCTCCAGCAAATACAATTCTATAAATTCAAATAATTGATAAGCAACATCCCATGGTAAGAACAGATTAAGGAAAAAAATATTCTTAATGTCTTAAACAATTCCAATACAAGGAATCTACCTACAAAGGAAATCAACTTCAGCTGAAGTCAAAAAAAACCTGCTAAAATGAGAACAACAGATCAATTTATTATAGATAAATACGGAAAAGATACGAATAGAAGTGTATGGGTAAGATCACACAGGCCAAATGTTAAAAATAAAAAAAAAAATAAAATGCACAACTGCCATGTAGTGTACAGTAAATATGATGAAAAAATAACTCCTGGAGAACACTAAAATATATAAGACCTATCAGTCAATAGCAAAAAAAAAAAAAAAAAAAAAAGGAATATGTGACCCTGAGAAGGCTAAAATGCTTCATTCTTAATAAAGGTAATTAAACAAACAAACAAAACCCCAAGAAGTAAGAATCCAATTTAATAAGAATCCAATTTAGTCTAGCTAAAGAGTCTGAAGTATACTTAGCTAAACTACAGGTTTTTCAGTTATATGATGAAAAGTCATTCAAGAACATTTAAGGAACTGCCTGCACCTAAAGCCATAGCCCTTTACTAACTGTTTTGCAAAACTGATCCAAGATGACTAGGAGGGGACAAAAATAGTATCTATCTGTAAGAATGTACAGCACAATGATCCAAGGAATTACTGAAAACCCCTCAATTCCTGAAAAACTACTGAAAGAAACAGTCAAATCAACTACGTGTAAACACAGACAAAACAACAAGGAGATGAGCAATACCCAATGCTGTCTTGTCAAAAACAAACCATGTCAAAACAGTCTAATTTGCTTCTGTGACAGGGTACCAGGTAAAACGGATAGGAAAGACACAAGCATACAATAACTCATGGTGTCTTCCTCATGTGTCATTCTCCTAAGCTAGTTAGGAAAACACTGCAACAAATACAGCTAAGTTTCATCACTCCCCCCTCATGCCATTTTGGGATTTGACTAATAAAGGAACATAAAAATAAACATTTTATTTGCTAAGGAAGAGGGAGACTGGGATACCTCCAGTCTCCAAAAGAAAAATTCTCCAAAAGAAAAATCCGGGTAATGCAAATAGCATGTCACTGCCACAGGTGCTGCAAATGCACCCAGTTGTACAGAATTTGTGCATGACTTTTTCCCACACAATGCATCAAGGTCATGAATACCCACTTAACACTGACCTTGTAAGCCCCTGAGTTATGCCTCCTCATTCTTCTTGGTCTTCATGGCAAGCCTCTCATTTCAGAGGCTTAAGCCCAAAGAGGAGTAAGAGATGAAGGCTTCTCCATGTCAGAAACACAGACACAATCCTAATGCCTTACAAAATCCTTCCCATTCACTCCTGCTGCCCTACAAACTGAAGTATAGGGTAAGCCTCAATATAAGCCAGAGAGAGCTGGGAAAATAACCCTTGCACCCCACTATTGCTCTGAAAGCATGCTGCCAAAGAGAAGATTGACGGCAAGTATTTGCATTCTCCAAACCATCTGTATCAGAGAAAGATTCTTCTCTGCTGTATATTCACTATTTCTGACACATAAGTCAAACTAACTAAAATAGTTCCCTACAATACTGTGATAAACTGCCATTTGTTGAGATTACCTTATCCTGACATACACATTAAAGAGGTAAGACAATTTCTGTGTTAATCTCAAAAATTATTGTTTCCTGAAAACACCTCACAGACGCTTTGAATCTTGCTGCAAATTTCAAGGCAGGGAAATATTCACATTTTGCCTTATCTGAACTAGTTAAGTGCAGATTTACGTTGTGTATTTGCAGAGGGCTTTAGAAGTTTCACTGAAAAAAAAACCAAACAAACACCCAACCAAAAACCAAAACACTCCAGGAGACATTTGGCTACATTCAGAAACAGTATGAGGCAGAGCACCAGCTGTGTAGCAGGGCAGATGGGCAGAAAGAGCTTACTTAGAGGGCCACAGGATACACAGGATCACAGCAGGACAGTTGAAAGAGTTTGCAGTGAAAAGTGTGCTGCACAGCCTGAAACTGTAAAGCACAGCCTATTTTTCATTTGGCCTTGCTCTGATTTGAAACAGAAGGGACAGGATCATCCCCCCGAGTATGGGTGTGCCATGAGCTGCTGTGTAGTGGGCATGCTCCCACAGTGTCAAAACCCATTGCCCCAGTCATACTACTCTCAGTTCAGACAACAGTTTAGCAGACAAATTGCTGCCACTAAGTAGCCTCACACAGAATGCAATCCCTGTGCTTTGCCCAACACTCCTGTACACATAGAGAAGCAAGGGGTCTGATGCCAGAATTGCTTAATCTATACAGCAAGCCTGTATCGTGGGATCCTTCTTCCAGAAATCAGAGATTCACACCTGAATCTCTTCAAATTGTGGTCTTCAGAGACCACACCTGAAACTCATCTTTCTGTTCTTAGTGCTGACGTGGTGCTTGCTAATTCTGCAGGAAACAGGGAATAATTCTTTAGGTGCTGCTACGTCTCTCCATGCCTGTCCCAAATTCAGAAAAGGAAAGTAGATAATCCAAGATTTTGTAGATAAGAAACTAATTTTACTTGCGCACTTGCATCATCTGTAATTTTGCTTAAACAAAAGAAGTGAATGGATGGAAAAGCACATTCCATATCAGCATCTCCAAAACAGAACAGTTTCCTTGCCTGTCTGTGTACATAACCTCCACAATGACATTAGCAGCATATTACATTCTCAAAGCCAGGAAAGACTGACATCCATAAAAAAACAAACCCATATAACTTCTGAGATTGTTACAGTGAATAAGAATTATTCCCAGAACAGAGTCAAAGCTATTAAACTTAGAAACTAAAATCATGCTTATTTAAAACAGTTTTTTAAATTTCTATGTGATTATTTTTTCTAACTCCCATGCAACCAATAACTACATGCTGTCTCAAACACTTGTGTTTAAAGTGGAACGCTATTTTTTATTTGTGTTTTTTCTTCATTTGTGACCTTTTTTCATAAACAAGATGGGCAAAACACATGGAAATTTAATGATAAAATTAGGTTGTCCTGATGTGAGCTGACTGCAGTCTTTTCATAGACTGGAGCCAGCTCACATTATTTTGCTATATAAATCTGCTAAAGAAGGTGTTGGGGTTTTTTTAATTAGTGAAAAATAAAACAAGCATGGGTTAGGAAGTGTCAAAATGAAGCATCTACTGGAGGTTCGTCCTGGTGTACTGTCTGCATACTATGTTATGTTAAAAGATTTAAGAACATCAAATCTAAGAGTACTTTAACATAACAATGAGGAAGGAAAGAATTGTTATTCCTTCTTAGAAAAGAAATATGGCATTTCTGCCCAGTAGTAAAATTTCAAAAGTGGGATGAGTGTCAGAATAGGACCCAATTCAGAAGAATGCCTCTTGCATTTCATTACCTCTGAAAAGAGCATGACTGACAGATTCAGAAACAATATCCTCTTTCTGCCCGATACAAGTTTGACACAGAGAGATGTGCCCTAGAAATTTCACTGCCAATGTACTTCAATCCTTACCTACAGAGAGGCCAATTCAGCCTTTAATCTGCAATTCTTTGTGATCTCCATTAGAATTGCCAAAAGGGGAACAAATGTGTACCAAAATAGAACCAATTCTCAGATGCAGCCACAATAGATCAAACAAAAATCATGAAGCTGTTTCACTAAAGCATCAGATAACAATTTCCAATCAGTAGTAATCCAGATGTCACCCAAACTACCAATTCCTTTATGTTGAATGCTCAGTCACTAAGCCCAATAAAATTGTAATCTCTCACCATCTTCTTTTCACTTTTCTGCTGCACACTTCTCTTTCTTCTTTTCTAGAGCTCTCTTTACTACCACTCTTTCATATGCCTATGAAGTACATTGAAAAATAGAAAAATGCATCAGAACATTCAAGAACAGCTTTCAAAAGTTGCTGCAAGATGTCCCTGCAAAGAAAACTGGAGTGGACAAGAGCTCTATACACCAAAAAAATAGAGAAAAGTTATCAGCCAAAAAAAGCAGCAAAGACTCCATTAAGAAAACTTTTGTAACGGTAACGGCAGTGGAACAACAGACCACAGCAGCTGGGAATTTTCTGTAATGTACATCATTTGAGAAATTCATAAAAGACATGATTTTGATCCAACCTTAGAGCACAGAAAGGGGAAAGGATTATCTCTTAATTTCCCTTCTGATTTCAGGATTGGAAAGATAAATTATTTAATTACTTGCGAAGAATCAATCTGGTAAAATCAGGGTAATGAAAAGTTCCTTTTTTCTTAATGAAAAAGTATGATTTTGCAGCTTGCTACTTGTGCATTTTAACGTTTTGTGTGTATGTGTGTGTATGCTACAAATGTTGGAACAAGCGTATCTCACAAACTTGAGCACATCTATTTTCAGTAAATACATATTGATATTGATAAATATGCAAACCTGCAACATCTTAAAGGTATAAGAATAATCAATCAGCACAGTAACAGATACTTCCCTTTAACAACACAAAAAGAAATGCTTTGCTGTTTCAATAATCCTTAAAAATCAAAGACCTGCAACTCACTGCTCACTGGAGTCTTTTGTATTACTATCACATATCACCACTTTAGCCAAAATTCTCAAGCTTTCTCCAGTTTTATGCTTTCAGGCATAAAAGATGCAACAGGCTAGGTAGACGGACAGGTAGGTAGCTGTAGTCTTGTCTATTCTTAGCACTGGATTAGTGCAGATTAGTCTCAACCATTTGTGCTGCAATCCTGCAGACTAGATCAGAACATATACCTCCCGATCTACTGGTTTTCTACCTACTCTCCACCCCAACATTTTCAATAAACCTACCCTTATTCCACAGTACCATTTGGGGGTTTTGAACTGATGGACTGCAAGTTTCTTCCCTACCAACCACCACTATCTGGCCTCCAGCTCAATGAAAAGGGAGATTGGTGATTAAAACAAAGAGTGGCACAAACATCTTGGCAGAGGCTGGTCACATATGTGTGCTAAGAAATTTTATATCAAGTATGAACATAAGCAGTCAGCACTGAAAATATCTGCAGTAACTGAGAGGTAACACAAAACGGTGGCTGAACCCTGCTGCTGTTTCCCTTGGCTGCAGACTTTCCATTCTTTCCTTCTTTCTCTATGTTCTGAAATAAAACCTCCCACTAGCAGAAAGCAATTATCACTGTTATTTTTAGATACTACCTCCCTACACTTCCTGATGTTTTCTATAACAAAGTGATGCCTCTGCTGTTTATGAAAGGAAGCACTCACACTAGGAAGGAGTTGGCCATCCAACCTGTAACCAGAGGCAAGATTAAAACACACTCAGCTCAAAAGCATTTTCTCCTGACCAGCTCAACCGCTCTGTCCTGTCTGTTGATCGCTGCAGTCCCTAGTTAAATGTACCTGAATCTGAATTGCTACACAGAGAGCTTAAGCACTCATGTTTGTGATTTCTTCAGTACTGCAGCAGCTTCCTATCTATACTATGTAGCAGTGCTGAGCACTGACATCCCAACATTGCACGCACACAAGGCCTACTTCTTCACACAATGTGATAGAAGCTGAGGTTTATCTGACCAGCAATAGTCAGATGAACACAAATTTTTTCCAGACTTCATATAGCATCCATGGTTAGTGTGGGTCTCCACATCTGTGACATCTTTAGTGGCTATATCCTTACTCATTGAAGTTGCATCTATACCACATCTGCAAAGATGAATGCTCACATGCACAGGCAGAACGTCTGAGAGACAGTAAAATGTAAAAAAAAAAAAAAAAAATGCCAACTTTAAATTTTCATTTAAGAATGACAAACAGTGCAATGTGTTTACATGGGCATATAACCAAACAGAAAAGCGATCAATTTGCTACAGAAAAAATAAGAAGTGGAAGGGAAAAAATCAGATATACCATGCTCTTTGAACAATGCTCTTTGATAATACCAGTGCTCTTGAACAGAACCAGGTTAATCAAAAGGTTAATCAAAAGCACAAAAAAAAACAATAAAAGTGAATCACAACATCAAGTATACAGAGAGAAACACAGATTAGTGCACATAAACCTCTTCCCACCTCTTTTGTCAAATCAAGAATCTGAAATTATTTCTTTTAAAAGGTAGAAATCAAATATTAAGCATCTTCCATCTTCCAAATATTAAGCATTTTCTATATATGAACACAGAAGCCTAAATTGTAAATAATATCTTCCCACTAAGTTTTATTGTAATAAAATTTATTGCTGTTAATTTGAGCAAAATATGAAATATTTTTATTTCCCTATTTTTAAATCTTACTCAATATAGACCACTAGGATGCCCATAGCTGTTTAAGGTTTTACTGACCAGGGACAATTTGCTCAACCAGGTTGAAGAGAGGCAGTGACAGACAGCAGTTTTCCCTCCTGTGCTAAAAATAAAGAGCCAAATCCCTGCTCTCCAAGCTTAAGCAAGATCTTCTCCCCAGCTTTCTTCCCTTCTCAGCCAAGCTTCCTTCAGCTGTTTCAATCTCCTTTAGCTAGTCTAGCAGGAAGAGTAAATATATCTTCTGGTATAGATAACTATTCTGGCATAGCTAACATGTGCATCTATGTTGTTAAAGCTAAAGTCACACCACAGGCTTATACGCATTTTCTCCTAGATGTTCCACTTTTAGAACTAGAAGGGCTTTAATGAAGCACCCACAAATACCTTGACACTGATACTGTCCTTTCTCTTTAATATTTATTCCTCTCAGTTTATATTCTTAAGTACTCTGCACCCAAACACGCAAACTGGAAGCCGGTCAAAGGACCCACAGTTTTTTGAAAATGACTGTGAAACATGGATAAGATAATTTTCCCCCAAATTGTGTCCATCATCAGACTCCAGCAGTTGACAAAAGGTTAGAAAGTTCCTCCTTTTGTTCACTCTGTGAAAGTTCCTAACTTGCTTTCAAGAAGGGGTGGTGTGGAGAATTAAATATGGTTTTGTATTAAATTCAGACTTTTCAGCAAATGCAAGAAGAAATATCCATTTTAATGACCTTAAAAGAAAATTAAGGTTTCCAAAAGGAGAGTCTTAGAGAAAATAGGTAGGAAAACATGAGACACCCTTGTGAATAGTGTTAAACAAATGACAGCAAAACCTTTGTTTCACTTTTCATAATGTTAAAATTCCATACAGGAAGCAGATGGCCTTCCATCTGTGATGGATTTCCATCACGGACTTGATTTACCAATAAATATCGGCCATTCACTGGCAAAAGTGACGTCTCTGAGGATGAAATCAGAACTAAAAAGGATGCCCTAACAAAAATACAAAAAAGCAGCCTAAGAAAAATTATTTCTAATTTTGTAATCCAATTTATGTTTTACACTAGTGTCACCTCCTCCACGTCATGATTATTTCTGACTGCCCTTTGTTGGTGTTCTGTTTTGGCACCTCCATAGAACTGTATTTTGCCCCAGTTCTTCTCAAGCCCATGCTTGCTGTCTGTGACCACCTGATGGAGCTGCAGTTCAGCCGATTCTCTGTTAGGAATGCAGGATCGGCTTGGGTTTAGCCAGCAACTCACATATTGGTTTTATCTGTACTTGACTTCTGTGTGGGGAAGAGATTCTGAATGAGTGAGGGCTCCCATAATTTTGTAAGATCTTTTCAACGCTGTTATATAGGACTCCTGTTCTGCTATATAGAAAGGGAAGTTCACAATTTTAAAAGAAAACTGTCTTTTATACCTGCAGAAAGAATAAGAACTTTCTCACATTGTCAGATTTCTCCCACATTAGCTTTTCCAGTTTCGTATTAAAGTTTTCACGTTACCATATCCTCAATCAGTATTTAGTTAAGTTGCTTAGAAAAATCTGATCACCATTCTACAAATGTCTTGCAATTTACTATGATTTAAACATTAATTTTTCATACGAATGATCTGAAGCAGATCTGAAATGATCTGAAATGGATCAAATTACTGTATCTTTTCAGTTACATTTAGAATTGTATCTGTCTTTGAGTATCTAGCTATCTGACAAAACAGACTAGACATTCTGATTGCCAAACTCAGTTCAACAGTAATAAATCATTAGTAAAATACAATGCCCTAATTTTTGAAAAATGCTGAATCTTCTACATAGCTATGTCCATACCTGTAGAAGAAAAACATGAAGAAATTATCTCGGATTCCTTAGCAATGAATCCCTTGTTACCACAACTGAATTTCTACCAGTTGTCTCCCAAATGAATTACAGTTCTTAAAATACAGCAAGTACATGGTCTGGTTGTGATAACGGTGTATCATTTTTAAAATTCCAAATTATTTTCAACCAGAAAATGTGTAATGTTACTTTTTTATTGCACAACATGTATTAAAAAAAAAAAACAAACAACCCTTTGCTTTGCAGGCTTTTAGGAACAGAAGTAATAGGATGGTAGAATTAAATAAATTGATTTGTTTTACTTTAATGCCCTTGGTGCTTGTACAAAACCCCAGAATTGCATTGAGAAAGCAGCAATTAAAAAAAATCTATATTAAACTCATGGAAATCAGTTAAAGGTGCAAACATACAACATGATGACATTTCTTTAAATGTCTATTACACTTGTTCACTGACAACTGAAAAATATTCATTTATCTAACAAAAAAAGGTTCTCAACTCTCACTTAGTTCTTTTCATAAACCAGAGTTCATGCTTTAACCATTTTAAAATAACGATTTTACAAATTTTATGAGGAAATTAAGTTTGCAAAAAGAAATCAAGGGGTTTTATTTTTTTGCTTTAGAACATCTACATAGAATCAAAGAATCATAGAATGGTTAGGACTGGAAAGGACCTTAAGATCATCTAGTTCCAACCCCTCTGCCATGGGCAAGAATGCCTCACACCAGACCATGTCATACAAGGCTCTGTCCAACCTGGCCTTGAACACTGCCAGGGGTGGAGCATTTGCCACTTCTCCAGGCAACCTGTTCCAGTGCCTCACCACCTCCACAGTAAAGAACATCTTACTTATATCTAACCTGAACTTCCTCTGTTAAAGTTTGAGCCTGTTACTCCTTGTCCTATCACTGCACTCCTTAATGAAGAGTCCCTCTCCAGCATCTTTGTAGGCACCCTTCAGATATAAATAGTCCTAAATGCTACCAAAAAAGTTAGCCATCTCTGAAAAGAAAATTGGCTTTTCTTCAGTAAACCAGAGTGACAGCTTACTCCGCTGGTGTATTTGTCCTTAATAGATCCAAAATAAAAATCACCACCTCCGTTCCCTTTAGGTGTTTCTCAACAAGAATTTTTCCCCTCAAGCATTATTGTTTTACATATCACTTACATGGACTTTCAGTCAGCCCCCCTGAAGTTAGGAAGACCTGTCAGTCCTTTGTCCACATCTCCTAGAGCAGATGAACTGGTTGTCATTATCAGAAAGTTTGTGGAGTGAAACAACAGCCTTACCCCATCACAGCAAACTCCCCAGAAACTCTATTAAATAAAACCCCATTACAATGTTATGTGTTGACAGCTCCTTTTCCATCCTCTCATCCAGCAGCTTACAGAATGGAAAGTAACAAGTTAAAATAGAGCAGGACTGCCTTGTACCCCATGGTCAGGGCTGTGTGGGATCTTGAGTCATCAGGGCAGATACAGTTACACCACATGAGCTCTTTAGGTCTTGCAATCTATTCAACTTACGGAGCAGAAAACAGACTTTCTCATTTTAGGAAAAGAAAAAAGAGCATATTTATATGAAAAAGATCATATTTAAGACAGGCTTCAATTTTGTAGAAAGGAGTGAAACCCTAACTTCAGCGGCAACCCTACTTTCATGAATTTCGCCCTCTTCTTAAGTTTCATGAGGATAGAGTTGCTTATTGGCTTTCAATCCAGCTCTGCAGACTCAAGTGCAGGAAAATCCACTATTTAAAACCTGCCTTCCGCAAACTACGTTTCCTCCTTGACAGCAGTGCTTTGTGTCCATAAGCCCATGGCCTGTTGTTAGACAAAACAGAGCAGACCATCTTTCCTGTTGTCTCTACATCACAAATAATACTAACAGAGCCTAGTAGGACAAGGGCATTCACCACTTCACATATGCAAGCCAAGATTAGGATCTACAGCAACCTATACACACTGAGAATGCCAAGCTTTTGGAAGAAATGCAATACCTCTATGCCTGGCTGCAGCTATGAATTTCAGAGCCCATGCCCTGGGCCTAATTTTGTTTTTGTTTTGGAGATGCCTTATAGCCTGCACACATCAAGACTCTTGAGACCAGGAAATGAATGAGTTTGTGTTTGGTGTTCACGCATTTCATTTCTGCTAACCTCCCTTTAATTATGTCCATTGCCTATTTGCTGGCAATGCCCAATCCGAAAGAGCAATCTACATGGTTAGAAACAGCAATCAGCTAACATAGTATTGCATTACACCCTCTACATCTCCTGTCAGTGATACTTACCAGTCAAGAAACCTCTAAATCATCAACTTTCTTGTTTCTGAGATGACATCTGTTAGAGCATCTGTTCATACTAGGGCTTTATCAGCTAAGCACATGGAAGCTGAAAAGGTTTTTGAAGCAATTTATGCTGCTTTTCATCTTCTCTTAGGCAATGGGTCAGTTCTCCTATCTGAAACAAATTCTCTCTGGTGAAATAATGAAGTTCTTGATCAGGGAAAAAATGGTTGAGATAAAGTACTGCTGACCTTTAGAAATGTTTTCCCAATCCCTTGTATATTATGAGGACACAACTTTTTTATGACTTCACTAGACTCTGAGTTGAACAGCATATTTGATTTTTTCTTTTCTAGGGATGCATTTCCCAGCTTTTGTGCTCAAATATGTGTTGCTGCTATGCTATTCATTTCTAGGAGCCCCACATAAGGGGAAAAAAAATCAATGAGCCAATTTGCCATTCAGAGAAGAATTTGCAACATTCAGAGGAGTTTGTCTGCTTCATGGGAAGGAGACAGCTAAAAGCAGAACTGAGACATGAAATTTTGGTAAACCCTGTACTTGCAATAGGTCTCCAAAAAGGTCTTGCCTAGGTCTCCAAAAATCCAAGAACAGCCTAATGGCTTCAGAGAACTTCAGATCACTCACCTTACCTTTATTTCTCACAACAAAATATGGGTACCTATTTCATACAACAGAAGTTTTTGTGAAAAGAAGAAAATTGTTAAGTACATTCTTATGAATAGAAGGTGAGGTGAGTAGCAGTTTAAGTATTAATTTATTACTGTATTCAGCAACACAAATCATCATAACACCTCATAGGCATTTTCGTAAGAAATTTTTGGAACTGTAACAATATTTTGTCAGTTCAGATAGTCATAAAGGAATTGGAATATGTTGATTCTTTTTCCTTCCCCACCATATATGCTCAACAGCCAGAGCAGCCTGTCCCATGCATATAGGTGTTCTTCACAGGGTTAACTGCTCCCCAGACTTCAAAGCCAGCATGCATCCTTGTGCTGTTTTTAAAGGCTGGGGTAGAATTAAATTTCTTCATTGTAGACAAGTACAGGCTCTGTTTTTGCTTTGTGCTGGAAACAATGCTGATGGTACAGGGATGTTTTCATTACTGCTGAGCAGTGCTGACACAGAGCCAAGGCCTTTTCTGCCTCTACCCACCCCATCATCAAGGGCTAGGGGTGCACAAGAAACTTGGAAAGGACACAGCCAGGACAGCTGACCCCAACTGATCCAAGGGATATCCCACATCATATGGTATCACGAGCAGCTGAGGAAGAAGAAAGCTGGGATACATTTGGAGTGATAGCTTTTGTCTTCCCAAGTAATCATTGCACGTCATAGAGATATGCTGTCCTGGAGATGGCTGACCACCTGCCTTCCCATGGGGAGTGGTGAATGAATTCCTTGTTTTACTTTGATTGTGTGCATGGCTTTTGATTTGCCTACAAAAACTGCCTTTAGCTTGACCCATGAGTTGTCTCACTTTTATACTTCTGATTCTCTCCCTCATCTCAACAGATGAGGAGGCTAAGCGAGGACATCTCAAGTTGCTGGCTGGGCTTAAAGCTCATCAACCTTGTTCCCTCTCTGCTATGGAACTGAAATACAGCCAACATGCTCACCATGACCTCAAAACCCAGAAGCAGTCCTGAATCACACTGTTTAGATATATATGTACATATTGATCAGATGCTTATCTAGGTGCTGATCCACAGCAAAACCCATGCTGAACCAGCCAGCCATAGATAACAGTGCCTACACCACATCTGAAAATCCACTGATGCTTTCTTCAGACCCTGATGCTACTGAGATGCCCAGGTACTACAAAGTCACATACAATCCCAGGATCAGCAGATGCCCACAAAACATGCGAACCACTGTTTTGGATTTTAAGGCTTCAGATGGTGGCATATAAAGCAATGAAATGCCTACCTCCAACTTATCATTTGTATCAAATAGCTTCCTACTTTCCCAGAACAAGTGAATATATATTACAGAGGTTTAGTCAAAACCTCCCACTATCATTTTCTCTAAATCTTTGTGTGTACTATACTAGTAAATTTCTCAGGCTTTGCTGTCTGTGACAGATGCTTTTTAGATTTCAGACATGAAGTTTCCTTTGAAAAGTTTATCCTTATTAAGGATCACAAAACTTTGCCCAAAGCACGTGATAAAGCACACCCATAAACAGAGATTTAATTAATCCATCTGTTTAATTTTTTTTAATTTTTCTATTTTTTTGCTTTTTTTTTAATTTTAAACTGCCCAAGGAACTCAAATCTTAAGATTTAAATTGTTACAACATTGTCTTGCTAATGCAAGCCTGACATTTTCAAATAAAACAAAAACTACCTTCTACAGTATTACTTAGTGCAATCAGTATTTTAAATATCTTCTGAGTTTTGTATTTGCAAGAGATGATGAGCACAAATGGCAGCACTTACAATTCTTTTTTTCCAAACAGTTCCTATAATGTTCCATAGATGCCTATATATTACCTAACTTAAAAGTGCAATCTGCTAATTACAGGAATAAATGGTATGGTTTACATTTAAACCATGTGCCTTCAACACCTAGCTTCTCTAAAGTACAGGGCTTACAAATGCTAACATAAGTTGAACTTTCCCTTAGCCCTCCTCTCATTTTTTTGTGCTTAGATACTGAAACAGTTTGAAATAATCTTAGTAAGTTATTTGCCAATTATTTTTATTAGTCTCTTAGCATAAATACTTCTTGCAAAATAAAATACATTTCTTAATAGATGATATACACTTATTTAATTGTTGCAAAATACCAAACATTGTTTATCTCTTGGTTTTCTTCAGTTACTTACAGAGGCTTTGTGTATAGACAACAATTTTTCAATCATCCTGTAATTTTTTTTCTCCCATGGACACAAAATACATGCTCAGCAGGAAGTGACAAAATAAAATCTATCTGCAGACCACTAACATGATGGTTCATCTACTATGTTCCTTCATACCAATGTGCACAAGATATAAGGGACCCTTGAACCACAGATTAATGGTATAATGTACTACACCAGCTTGTGTTGATTCCTATTTATATTGTTTTAATCAGGATTACCAACACTGGAAAAGCATCAGGGCCTCAAAATATCTGTTATGTTCTATTTTGTAAAAGAAACATTCTCATAAATGGTAATACTGCAATGGTAATACTGCAAAAAAAGTGACAGTAATCACTGTCACTCTCCAAACAGTATAAATTATTCATATTATTTTGCTCTGTCCACAGTTTAGCTTACATCTTGAAGCGTTTTTAAGCCAGTAAAATGAGATTTTTTAAAAAAATTATCAGGAAGCATGGACAAGTTCAAGATTTTATTAAGGGAGAGATACAAATGAGGTTCTTAAACCTTTTGAATGTCATTTCCTGCTTTCTTCTATTGGAGAGGTATGAGACAAAAGGCTTATGCTTTTGGCACAAGCCTTTTGAATGCTTATGACAATATGCTTTGTACAATATGCAGTATGTATGATGTTTTCATAAATGATCTGGACACAGGAACTGAATACGCATTAAATGACTTCGCTGACAATACTAAACTAGTAAGAGCTGTGGATTCCCTCGAGAGTGGAAAGGCATTACAGAGACAGATAGACTATGGAGCTGAGCAATCACTAACCTTATTAAATTTAGCAAGTGCTAATTCTCTGCCTGGGATGGTGTAATCCTGATTTTACATACAAATGGTGGAATGAGAGGCTGGAAAGCAGTCCCACGGAAAGAGATCTGGGGATCTGGGTTGACAGCAAGTTGAAAATAAGTCGACAGCGTGGCCCAGAAGCCAAAAGGGCCACTCATGTCCTCGGGTGCATCAAGCACAGCATAGTCAGCCGGTCAAGGGAGGTGACAGTCCCACTCTCCACTGCACTGGTGCAGCCCCACTTGAAGTACTGTGGGTGACCCCATCACAGCAGCTTCCTCACAGGGATCAATGAGGGGGAAGTGCTGATCTCCTCTCTCTGGTGATCAGCAACAGGACATGAGGAAATGGAATGAAGCTGCATAAGGGGAAGTTCAGATTCGACATGGTAAAAGTTCTTCACAGGAACAGGTTCCCCAGGGCGGTCTTCATCAGGGAAGGCACCAAACCTGTCAAGAGTTCAAGGAGTGTCTGGATGATGCTCTTAGTCACGTGGCTTAGCTTTAGGCAGTCCTGCAAGAAGCAGGGTGTTGGACTCAATTATATTTATGGGTCCTTTCAAACCTGAGATACTCTATGAAAAACTATTGCTATAAATATGTATATTAAATAATTTTAAGATACAATATGCTTGTTTGTTTTTACTTAAAGCAGTCACAAAAATGAAAATTACCTGAAAATTACTCAAGAGGGGCCTTCAGCTTACAGAATTTTAAAAAAGTTTAAAAAATTTAGGTATTTTTTTACTACATTTCTTCATTTAAACATCATAATTAAGTTTAAAAATATGGAAATATTGAAAGAGAATATGAAAATGGAAATGCTGAACTTAGCTTATAAACACATAACAGAGTTTGGCAGACCAGACACACCAATGTGCATTTAAATAATGTCACATTTACTACACTATCTGGGAATGCCAGTGCAAGATGAGATAGGTGACTGTGTTACATATAAAATTATATCAAAATATGCATTTGTGTGTCTTTAATGTGTATTGCAGTAAAATTCAAAAGAGTGCACCACTTTGATCTTAGTATCAATAAAATAAAGAACAAAAGGTAGTTTGTGATAGTGGTTCTCACGCCCTAAATTTAGAAATATCTTCTCCATGTTAAATTATTCAAAATTTCAATTTTACCTCTGGAAATTAAATCAAAATCAAATAGTAGTAAAGCCTCTATTTAACAGGAGAAAAAATTAAACTACTAAAATTTGTCATTACTAGAATACAACACTGCAATTTTTTATTTTTAAGTCTTGCATTTAATTTACCCTTTGAATCCAACTCCACTAGGGTTCTGTTATCTGTCTAATGACCCTACAAAGCTTTGAACACAGAAAAATCTAATGTAAGTAATAAGCATTGTTATCTTGCTGGAACTAGAGAACAGGTAGTCAGCTTCCATAAGAATAAACACCACAACAATTTAAATATATTAGTATTTAATATTCTGACTACATATCTTAACATTCAGAAGATGCACTGCATCAAACAAAACATCGTAAGGATTCAAACGAACACAAAAGACAGCAAAGGCTATCTTAATATTTTTCTTGCTAGCTTTTGAAGCAGAGAGATAGTAACTTCTTAACTGGCGCTTACAGGTTTTATAGTTTACTGAGATACTTTATTTAGAGACCTGGCAACAGAGAGAAAGTTAAAAAAAAGAAACAAACACTATGGCCTGGGCCCATCAGCAGTCCTGGCTCCCTAACAGATCCCTGTTAAAGCAGCTCCTTTTTTTTTTTTTGTCACTAAGCTCTCTGACCCTGGTACTACACCTTTCTGATTAATCAGCTGTAAATCAGAGCATGCAAAGCAGAAATTGCAAGTTTCTGTTTTAAAAACAAACAAGCAAATGAGCAAAAAACCCAGCTACGGAAAGCAGAGGAGCTTGAATAATCACAAAAAGGAAAAATTGAAGAGAGGCTGCAGAAATGAATGATTTCACACTACTTATTTCCCATTTTCTAGAGTGAAAACTAATGCTGAAATTTTTAACATCAGCCAAAAAATGCCCCCAATCCACTTCTCAGGTTTGGTTTTTTTTGTTGTTGTTCTTTTATTTCTAAGTCTAGCTCTTTGACTAGATAACCAATTCTGTGAGAAGCCAAATTCAAGAACTACTTCAATTCATTCATATTTTCACAGCATCAGGGAAAAGGCATTTTTTTTTTTATATAAAGGTATATAAGCTATAAATACTCTCATGATAAAAAAGGTGCTATGCAGTTCTCAGCATCTGAGATCTCAACAAAAGGCATCAACAACTTCTATCCTTTCATTACTAGTGAATGATAGTTTAGTCTACATGGGAGGTTAGCTCTTGTTAGAGAAGCACTGGTTTGTCAGGAGTCAGGTACACACAAATGTTACCTCAGGTGGTGCTGCTGCTGCCCAGGTTATCAGCTGGAAAGCTGTAATACTGCCAAATCTGAGGTCTTTGTTTTCTGTTGATACTTTCAATAACTCAAGCTGTGGGGAAACTTTCTAGTGACACCCTCTCAAAACTCCAACAGACTTCAGCGACTCTTACGGAAACAATGATCTTGAATAAGGGGGTTTTATTTAGGAAACATGATTTTCATCATGATAAATTTTCTTATCAGCTAGAGATAATGCTGTGCTGGTAAAGGATGTACGTCACCTATTGCTTAAATCCAGTGCTTTGAGCACCTGAAATGTAAACCTTCAGTGCACCTCTAGGAAAGACTGTTCTTCAGCAATGGCTTGGACCTCAAGTTTGAACCAGTGGACAGTGAAGGCCAACCACATCTTGGGATGTATGAAGAGAAGGATGGCCAGTAATCAAAGGATAGGATTTCCCCACCTCTACTCAGCCCTCATTAGAACATGTACAGAAACTGTGTCCAGTGTGGCGCCTCCCCCTATTAGGAAAACATCAACACACTACAGTAAGCTCAGAAAGGCACTTCCATATGCGGTAAGGTCCACCATGCAATAGCCATGCTAAGCTATCTTACTTGTTACTATTAAGCCTGTTATTTCCCTTTTTCCTTTTAAAAAAGCAGTCTAATACTGGACACGGTGTCCCGAATGAGTAACTTCTAACATATTACTTTCACAGTTTTTAGTTTCAAACCATCTCTTAACACATCTGAGAATCCTACCTAGTTTGTCAACTCCTGTTGCTAGACGTAGTTAATGCTCAGATCAAGCTGTGATATTTTTACTGCAGGAAACAGTGACCCTGTAAGTATTGTAATTATATCATCAGTACCACCATAGAAAATGATGCATGCACAGAAGTGGATGTCAGGGAAGAAAGAAATGCCTTTGTTGAATACATTTAATGCATTAGGTCCAGTTAATAATAGTCTGGGTTTGGTAATATAAATACTGGATTTTCATTACTGTTGCCAGACTATGTTTTGCATTTACAATGTAGCCCACGTAGACAACCAGCAGGAATTGGGGCACAATAGCCTGGACCCCCCCTCTGGAGGGGTCTCAGGCCCCAACAGGATGAAACCCTGAGCAACCAGGTCTGACCATCAAGCTGACTCTGCTGTGAGCAGCTACTTTCACAAAGGACATCCCAAGCTTCTTCCTCAATCCAGTTATCATGTATTTGTGATTCCTGTTTCAGTGCTGGCAAGAGGGAAAGCTTCCTTGATATCTTTTCATCCCTTGAGTAGTAGGAAGAACAACATAACGTCTATTACAAATAATGAATCTCCACTGTTTACCATGACACCCAGACTGTTTGTATTTTACCCATTCAATAAAAATTTATCACTGTGGCACTGGAGTACCATTCCAGTGTACAAAACAGTATGTCACCTGTGAAAGCATGATCCCAGAATTTTACATTAAAAAAAAAAAAAAAAAAATCAGATGCATTTTATGCATTGAAGAGATTTGTCTAGCCTGAAGAGATTTGTCTAGGCTGATGATTTCTCCTGTTGTACTCAGCTAAGGTTTATAACTAGAGTTTTCACTGCCTCAGAAAGCTCTGCACTGTACTCCATTTTGCAATACAACACTGTGAAAAAGTTAAGACAGACCTTACTGTATGCCACTGCTCTCTTCAAATGAGATATACTTCCATACACTTCAAGTTACCTCTAGTATTCAAATGAGATATACTTCCATACACTTCAAGTTACCTCTAGTATGTGACAACATGCTTCAAAAATAAATAAATAAAAAAAAAAACAAAAAAAAAAAAAAAGTCTTACAATGTTATTGACTTGATCTTGAGATAATTTATAGAAAGCGCTTGTAGAGGTGTGGAAAAGAGAAAAAAAACCCAAACAAACAAACAAAAACAAACAAAACAAACAAACAAACAAAAAAAAAAGGAAAAAAAAAAAAAAAAAGAAAAAATCTAAAGGGTATTCTACAAAAAAGACTGATCTATTTTAACCAAGCATTGCACCAAAAATATCTTCAGAAAGGCTGTTGGCTAGATGAAAGCAATCAAGTATTAAAAAGAACAGAATACAGCAGTTAGAAAGGAAATATACAAGTCGTTTTAATTATGATTACCCCTGGCATGATGTTAATTAATTCTCATATAAACATCAGAGTAACATTTTGCACTTTTTTATGTAAACATCAGTTTTCAAAGTGTATGCCTTTCTTCCTGCATGTAAATATCTTCCACTTTTAATACCAGCTTTCATCCTTCTTGAACTCAAGTGTTCTAAAGGTCACAACTCCCTGTTATCAAATATAAATAAAACTTCTATTACACTTTGTGGAGCAGAAAAATAAGGGAACTAGCACTAGTGTGCTGTTAATTCTCAAAATATTTGGGTTTCAAATACCTTCTTTTATATCCAGCTTTATATATCCAAGTTTACAACCACGCAATGCAATCTAATACAGTTATGTATCAGTACCTTTTTGTCCATTGTAATTATTGTGTTAGTATTCTGAATCTCACACCTTGCATATACAGCTCATAAGGTGCATAAACATACTCACTCCCCTTTTGCTGGTGAGTTTTAGGTGCTTAGGTAGTGCACAATCAACTTAGTTTTATGCCTCAATATAATTATTTGCATAAGTTTCTTTCTGACAAAAACAAGAAAACTAGCAAGCTATGGAAACACAATTACTTCAGGCAGAATTTAGTGCCTTATGCATATGTGAGCACGTATAAACATGTGACATGATATAAAGATTTTACCTGAATAAATTTCAGGTAGATGACTTTATACAAATATAAAATTTATCAATTACTAACACAGGCCGATCATTTACCTCACTGTTTTGTTTGTATAACATCTCTGAGACAAAGTCCTGTAAACCTTTACTAATTGATTTATAAGACAATACCATGTCTACATATAAGGAGTAATTATACAAACTATATATTCCATACATGGGCAATTCTGTTCACTGAAGCTTGGTTTATGATTATTTTGGGGTAATAAGTACAATCCAAACTTTCTTGTATTTAGAAGAAATATGGAAAAGTAATTAATGCTATAATTTAGGAACTATTACTGGTAAATGAGGAATGTCTGCTCTGCAAGCTATTGCTCTATCTGCTGTGTTAGGCTGTGTAACTGCTATGCTACTGGGTGTGCTACCACTGCTGTCCAAGATACAAACAGATATAGCTGCAAGTGTACAAGAACTTCTTTCTGCTGAACGTACACCTTTTAATATACATATTGAACACAAGCCATTAAAGTAAGAGAATCACTCTAAGATGTGAAAAGATATCTGATTCACTTCCTTAATAAACTGGAGTGATATATATTAATATTCATCTAAACTGATACTTGTCTTGGCAAAGGTATCATTTAGAGAAAAGGCGAAATTGAGTAGTAACTATTTTAAGCATTATTTTAGTAAATCACAGTCAAAACAGAACACTGGTAAAGCAGGTCATCTAAATGATTACTGTATTTTTTTAGACTAGCCTGACATGACCCACTTTCTGTACCTAAATGAATCTCATGCTCAAGCTGTGGCACGGGTAATCCATTCAGATATCTGCTTCAGCATACCAAAAAGGTATAAAGTGAGCCATCTGAGGAAAGACAGGTGGTTAAATGCAGATTTAAACTAAGATAAGTGATGTAAGGGTTAAAGGAAATTAGATTATAAACAAGAAGGTCATTAGCAAAACCACTATCTGATGAAGACAAAGGATAAGTGAGGAAGCTGCAAAATACTAGATCTGTTCTTTTTTTAATTTGTCTTCTACCACTGCTAAGTGGAATAATGTTGGCAATGCAGATCTTTATAAAACAGCAAAGTTACTCTCAGGAAGATGAATCAACAAGAAGAAAATATATTGTGGAAGAAATGTCTAAAACCAGATGTCTGTGGTACAGGTAGGAGTGAAACTGACCACATGGCATGTTTGTATTTCATTTTCTTTTGCCACAAAGATCGAGCCCAGAGCAAGCATAATACAACCATGCCTGAATTGGGCTGCACTCCCACCAGATACATCATTTTCTCAACTCCTACCTAACTCAGTGGGCTGAGTGCTTTCAGTCTAAGCAAACTATGCTTTAGTGTAGTACAGAGAACGCAAGACACAGTTATCTTGTGCCAAAGACTGCAAAACTCTGCTTAAATCAGTGGTGTCAAAAAGATCCATTCCAAAGAGCTGCTTTGGAAAACTCCCAGAAGGCTCCGAAGCAAGCCCACAAAACACATTAAGTGATGCAGTATCACGTAATTACCCGCTTTGGCCTGGACTTGGTTTGACCTTGTTCCTGTGGCACTTGAATCGCAGTTAACATGTCATAAGAGGCTCAGCTTTCTGAGTCTCTAGTCCCTCATGAGACAACCTGAAATAAAGTCAAGGTGAAAATAAAATACAAGTATCACTAAAAGTTTTCCGTGAGGTTTGACATGAAGCAGACTCATTGCAGAAAAGCTTGGTTTAGGCAGGAAGCTCTGCTCTCTCTCTGTAAGCTCTTTCATTCACTGCTGGCTTTGAAGATACTCCTGGGCTAAGGCTGTGGAAGCTGTGTCAAGAATCCAGCAATTTGCACATATTGGAATGTTCAAGTTTTTCGGTCACTTCCGTCACTTTTATTCTAAGGTATAAAGATAGACAGAAAACTCCAACAGAGAACAGGACTCCAAGATCTGAGGTATTCAACCCTAGCTTCAACCTAAACAAAAAAGCCCATGCAAAATGGATTTTAAATTAAAGTTCATATTAGCAAAATGACACTCATCATGGGGAAAATTTATTTTGTGAGCTTTGAATATATTATATGTAATCCAATTTTAGATTTGCAACAGAGTGGGTCTTTTCACTTCAAGAGGTATTCCCATCTTTGAAAGCAAATTATGTTATGCTTGTCTGCCAAGCTTCCCACTGTCTTGCCTTATAAAAAACAAATGGGACTGAATACTTCACTAAAAATGCTCAATACTTCATATTTCACACAAATACTCCAACAAAAGATTTTTATTTACAGATTTTTCTAAAGAATGCAGCATGCCAAAAAAGACATAGAACGTAAAAAAAAAAAAAACAGTAATGAAATTAATTCACGAATATATCTACTGAGTAAGAAAGGCAGCAAGTACTGGAATTTATCTGCAAAGTTGGACTTCTATTATGGGTGTCAAACAAACCCTGAACAGAAACAATTTAAAATACTTTGCAAATGGCATTTCAGTTTGCCTATTTATATTACCAAACCACTAAACTGAAACTACACTATCTGTCCGGAAGACAGAAACAGCACTTCTTATTTACAGGTCTTAACTCCCATTAAAAAAAAATAACTAAATAGATAGGTAGACAGATAAATAAATAAATAAATAAATTAAACTAAATCTCTGTTATGAAGTCTATATCCATTTTAGAGCCAAATGCTGGCTGAAGAACCAAAGGAAAGCTTGAGGAAGGGAAGCTTCAACAGTGAATTCTACTTACGCTTATCTTCTAATAAGCATGTGTAGGTTACAAAAGAATTAAAAGGAAGTCCTGTCACTTACTAAACATATCTTTTAATAAACTGCATTTTGAATACTAACCTTCTTCCTCCTGCATTCCAATTCTGAAATACAGAAAAACTGAAGGGGAAATATTGCATTGCTTAAAATGGGTGGTGCAGAATGAATGACACTGTCAGCACAGACAAGTCCCAGGGTTTCCCATGAAAAAGCTTTCCATGAAACTTTATGGCATCCTCTAGAATGTGCAGTGCTCTAAACAGCAAAATAGTTTCCTCTTTTATCCCTGGACATCCTACCTTCTCCCCTTAAAAATTCAGTATAACCTTTCCCACCTACACCTGCACTAACTTTTTATTGTTTAAGACAGCTGTAGGTTTGCTATACATCAAGATAGCTTGTTGTTGCTAGATCCAGCTGAAATCTGAAAATGGCTCAAAATTATTCATGTTAGCATTTCTGTACAAAATGAAAAGGGGTTAGCCACAGAAAAATATCATTGGTTATGCTAATAGACCAGACAACCGTTTTACTTACAAGAGTGCACAGACTTTTCTTGTGCATACCCAGACAACAATGCACTAGTGTACAGGGGATCCACTCCATGAACAAGTTGTGAAAGGACAATGTATCGGCCTCTCACACAGCCTATTCTGTATTAGAATTCACATGTATTGTCATGGTTTTAAATTTGCATTAACGTGTATGCTGACAGTAAGAGAGTTTTTCTCCATTAAAATGTTAATTACTCAGCATTGAAACTGTTACAAATAACGATTTAGTAAGTTCCCAGTTTTTACAGCCTTAGTGTCCTCCTTGCCAAATGATTAAAATCAACCAGATTTCACTCCATTTATTTCACTTGTAAAACAGAAAATTGAAATTGGGAGGTGAGGGAGTGGGTTGTTTAATCTGAGTCTTTTAGAATAAACTTTTAAAATAAGACAAAGAATGACAAAGGAAAGTTTTAGAATCTAACTGGCATGTATAATCATAGAATCACAGAATCATAGAATAGTTAGTGGTATTTTCCAAAGTACAATTTTGGTCCCATACCACGAACTGAAATGTCTATTTTCTCACTGAGTCACAGCATGAAGTATGCTCTCAACAACTGAATTGCTACCCAAAAGTAAGCTTTGTTACTTTTGTGAGGTATTTTGTCAGTGTATCAGGTTTACATGTCAAGGTTTTGGTAACAAAACCTGGCTGCAGGGGCGACTTCTATGAGAAGACATCAGAAATTGCTCCCATGTTAGACACAGCCAGTTCCAGCCAGTTTCAAGACACACCTGCCGTTGGCCAAAGCTGAGTCTGTCAGCAAAGCTGGTAGTACCTCTGTGATAAAATACTTAAGAAGGGGTAAAAAACATATCAGCACAACAGCAACTGGGAGGGACGGGTAAGAAAATGTGAGAGAAACAGCCCTGCAGACACCAAGTTTGATGATGAAGGAAGGGAGGAGATGCTCCAGGTGACAGAGAGATTCTACTACAGCTCAAGAAGATGACTAGGATGAAACAAGTTTTCCCTCTGCAGCCCATGGAGGACCACACCAAAGCAGATATCCATCCTGCTACCCTTGAATGACATCACACCAGAGCAGCTGGATGTCCCCTGAAGGAACATGGGACCCTACGAAGAGCCCATGCAGAAGCAGTTTTTGTGACAGGAATGTCTGTTCTGTCTGTTCCTGAATCACAGAATCATAGAATAGTTAGGGTTGGAAAGAACCTTAAGATCATCAAGTTCCAGCCCCCCTGCTGTGGACACTAAACCACGTCACCCAAGAATGACTGCATGCCATGGAAAGGACCCACAGTGGAGCAGTTAATGAAGAACTGAAGCCCATGGGAAGGACCCAACATTTGAACAGTTTATGAAGAACTGTATCCCATGGGAGGGACACCACACTGGAGCAAGGGAAGAGTGTGAGGAGGAAGAAGCAGCAGAGTGTTATGAACTGACACAGTGCCTATGCCCCATACTCCTGCACCTCTCACAGGCAGAAGGTAGAAGAGTCAGGCTTGAAGATGAGCCCGGGAAGAAGGGGCAGGGGCAAGCTGGTTTTAGCATTGTTTTTATTACTCACTATCACACTCTATTATTAACTGGCAACAAATTAAATTAATTTTCCCCAAATTGAGACTGTTGTACTTGCAGACTATACAGACTTCAGAACTCAACATGAGCCGGCTTCAGTGTGTGCCTGCAGACCAGAAACCAATCATATGCTGGGCTGCATCAACAGAAGCACAACGAGCAGGTCAAAGAAGGTGATTCTGCCCCTCTACTCTGCTCTCCTGAGACCCCACCTGCAGTTCTATGTTCAGTTCTGGGGCCCCCAACACAAGAAGAATGTGGACTATTGAAGTGAATCCACAGCAGGGCTGTGAAAATGATGAGAGGGCTGGAGCACCTCTCCTGTGAAGACAGGCTGAGAGAGGTGGGCTTGTTCAGCCTGGAGAAGAGAAGGCTCCAGGAAGACCTTAGAGCAGTTTCAAGTACCTAAAAGGGGCCTATAAGAAATCTGGAGAGGGACTTTTTACAAGGACAAATGGTGACAGCACAAGGGGGAATGGCTTTACACTGCAAGAGGGTAGATTTAGATACTAAGATGTTCTTTTTGATGAGTGTGGTGAGATACTGGAACAGGTTGCCCAGAAAAGCTGTGGCTGCCCCATGCCTGGAAGTGTTCAAGGCCAGTCTGGATGGGGCTTTGAATAACCTGCTCTAGTGGAAGGTGTCCCTGCCCATAGCAAAGGGGTTGGAACTAAATGATCTTGAAGGTCCCTTCCAATCCAAACCATTCTATAATTCTATCTAGGTTCTCTAATTTTATACCTTTTAAAATCTATACTAAAGTAAAAGTCATTCTCTGAAGTGAGATGAGCAAGTTTATTTTGTGGTGTTTGGGGTTATATTTTTGAAGAACAAATAGGTTCAGCTAAAATACCATGAGAATGACAACAACGTCATGGTAACTCACTGAAAGACACCTCAAATCTCCCAAACCTTAAAAAAAACCCACCCAAGATCAAAACCAGTCTCCAGGCATGCAGGCATTAAAATACCTTTTCTTTCTCCATACCTCTGGTCAAATAGGCCAGGACACTAGCCCTAAAATGCTTATTAACCTAAGAATAAATAATTTCTTCTCCAAAACAAGTATTAACATTTCTATCTCAGAAACTACCGCCATCATATATGATATTTTTTTTTTTTTTTAAAAAGTAAGGCAAATCACATTATCTAGCACTGAAAAATACTGAATATCTGGGAGATGCCTCCTTTTTACTTTACAGGAAGTTGAAGGTATTCAGCATCCCTGATACAAGGTCAAGGGAAGGAAACGAAGAAATAAAAAAAAAATGTTCAGAAAATAAATCCTTTTAATTATGGCTGCTATCCTTTTCCCCTTTTTAACCTTCTAAATCAAGCACTGAACATCTACAATACTCTGCAAAGAGATTAAATAGTAAGGCACACATGGGTAGCACAAACATATGTCCTTCAGTTTCTATCTGCTAACCTGCCTATAGTTATACTTCTGAAAGGAAATGTATATGTAAGCATTTTTCTCTTCACTACAATCCTGCTCACACATACTCTGTAACATATGATATCCTGGGCTGCATCAAGGAGTGTGGCCATCAGGCCGAGGGAAGCAATTCCCCTCTACTCCACTCTTGTGAGACCCCACCTGCAGTACTGCGCTCAGTTCTGGGGTCCTCAGCACAAAAAAGACATGGACCTGCAGGAGCAACTCCAGAGGAGGGCCACAGAAATTATTAGAGGGCTGGAGCACCCCTTCTATGAAGACAGGCTAAGAGCGTTGCGCTTATTCAGCCTGGAGGCTACAACCAGAAGGCTCTGCGGAGACCTCGCAACAGTTTTCCAATACCTAAAGGAGGCTACAGGAAATGTGGAGAGGGACTCCTTACAAGGGCATGTAGTGATAGGACAAAGGGGAATAGCTTTACTCTGAAAGAGGGTAGATTTAGATATTATGATGCTCTTTTTGATGAGGGTGGTGAGGAACTTGAACCAGAAAAGTTAAAAAAAGTACCCAGAAAAGTTGTGGCTGCCCCACCCCTGGAAGTGTTCAAGGCCAGACTGGATGGGGCTTTGATCAACCTGGTCTAGTGGAAGGTGCCCATGGCAGGGGGGTTGGAACCAGATGATCTTGAAGGTCCTTTCCAACCTAAACCATTCTGTGAGAAATTTCTTCACAGAGAGAACATCGGAACAGGCTGCCCAGCGCATTGGTGGAGTCATAATCCCTGATGAGTGTTCAAAAACTGTGTAGATGAGCCCCTTAGTGACATGGTTTAGTGGTGGTCTTGGCAATCCTGTGTAATGGTTGGACTTGATGAGCTTAAAGGTCTTTCCCAACCTAGTTGATTCTATGATTCTATGTTTCTGCTCACCCTGTACGTTATTAGTTTGTAAATCTTGCTCCTGGAGTGCTAAAGACATTTGCATAAGGATCTCTGCCTCAGGATAAATGCTTTCAACAATTACAGTAACATAGCTTTTTTTTGAATAATGAGGAAGTAGAACATTTTTCAGAATTTTACTTTTTAAAGTATTTACACGAAATTTAGCATAGAAAAAATAACTGTATTTTAACAGGAGAGAAAGGGAACTCAGTGATTACCAAGAGGTTCCCATTATCTTGTTACAGGAACTTGCAACAGATGGGATTCAACCACCACAACATACCAGAGGTGGATTCACCAAACCAAAAAAAAGTTGTATTCAGGAAATTGCTTAAGCCCTCCCAAGAGATTTTGCCTTTCTCAAATTGCCCAATTGATATGCAGATGTGAAAGAAAACAAGGAGAGAAATAAGGAGGTGATAAGCCTAAGATGGTAGTTTAAATGAGTAAGATAGGTAATTTTTATGGGTATTTATCTACATTATCTGGAAATAAATTACATACTTGCAGACGGTACCTAAACTGAGCTTTCAAACACTACTTATTACAATATTAAAGTTGTCAAACCACACCAGCAAGCTGAAAAGTACTTCCTGAACAAATGTTTCTTCTCTGCTTACACAGAAGATGGGAGGAAGGGTAACTGAGAAACCATGTGATAACATGTATTAATTCCAGACAAGGAAAGGGAGGCTTACCTCTGCAAAAACACTTGGACCAGAAAAACCACTAAAGTTGTTTTCAAAGCTGTGCTTGTATTTTAGTCATGTTCCTCCATTTCCCCCATCTTTTTCTATCCCTGCCTCCAGCTAGATGAAACCTTTGGGGGAAAAATATCCATTTTTCACACATATGTTCTGCAGAGCCAAAATAAAATCTTGAAAAAGAGCAATCACACTTAAAAAACCTAAAAAAAATAAATATTTCTAGGTGACACATTTTTATAGGTTTATGGGGTTTTTTAATAGGGTTTTTGAAGGTATTTTTCTTCAGGTGTCACTGGCTTGACATGTTTCTGATGCTTATTTCACAGAAGGAAATTAAGCTGGCTATAACCATGCTGAGAAGTCATAGAGAGCTCAGAAAGGAGAATGTTCATAAAGGGTGAAGAGTAACTGCCTGAACTTTCTGAGCTGCCAACTACCAAACAAGCAGTAATACAGCCAAAAAAACCAGCTGAAAAACAGTATGTAATTAGTTTCAATAGTACCTTATACCTCAATTTGAGTTAGGTACCTTTTGCGTGTCATTTACAGAAGATTGGCTAAACATTGGCCCAAGTGCATCCCGTTTTATTTATACCATTCAATAAGATTTCTAGAGCTGACATTCAGCACTTGCAGTATTTAAGTCAAAGAACCCGTCTGCAGTATAAGTCTGAGATTTCTCCTTAATAACTCTGATTCTATTTTAAAGCTTCAAGGCAACTATTAGCCTAATACACTAGAACTCCTTAAAAATTGGTAGGTAGCTGGCAGCTTTCACTAACAAAAGATACGCTTACAGAACAAGAATCACATCCATTGAAAGAGGTGACTTAATTTTTTCAATGAGTCACATGCCTGTTAGCATATTTACTCACTTTAAATTATCTGAGAAAGTATTATAAAATAATATTAAGCCAATTTCTTTTAATTCCCCTAACTAGCAAATAACACATTTAAAATGCAGCACAGAAAGTAAATTGAACTGAAAAAGATTTCTAACATAGGATCTCTTGCTAAGCCATGTCTTTAAGTTTCCTGCTGTTCTTCCTCTGTAATTGAATGGCAATTAAGAAATATTATATGATTATACACTTTACAGTTAAAGATACACTTAGAAAATGCTGGTGAGTGATATGTAATAAAAATATTTTTTCTTTTTAAATTAATGCTAGTAAAGTTTAAGCACATGAATTTTTAAAAATACAAAAAAAAAAAAAAAATTCATTTAAAGTATTCTCTCCTCTCAAGATCAAATGATAACAAATGTTAACAGTCAGAAGGGTTGAGGCTGGAAGGGAACTCTAGAAGTCATCTGGACCAAAACAACTGCTCATTTGTTCCCTGTGCCCACTGCCTCATGGAAGGAAGAGAAATTTTATACATTTACACTGTGTGATCTGCAAAATAAGGTCATGTGCCAGACAGAGAATAGTGTTGGTTTCCGAATTGATGCTGTATCTCCTTAGGCGTTCTTCCCAGCAGTTTCATTTTTCATGCCGGTAGGTTTGAAGTTCCTTTTTTGGCCCTCCTCATCTCCCTCTTCCACCCTGAACTGAAAGTAGCTTGCTAAAATAATAATGTATCATTTACTCTGAAGTTACACTGTTACATATCAGTCTACCATTAGTGGTCCCTTGTACTAGAATCTTAACCATAGTCTCCACTTTTGATTGTGACATTAACAGCAGAAAGCCAATAAAAAATATATTGAATACTAAGGCTATGCTTTGAAACATGAAAATAGATTTTACGGGTTGTGACTGCATTAAAGTTTCTCTCCTTGAACATTCTGAGGCCTTGAAAAAATTTCAAAATGCTCCATATTTCTTTCTGGTATAAATTAGCATTCAGATAAACTCACTCTTACCAAGTTAAATATAGAATTCAACTCATTATGGACACCACTTTTCTATGCTTTTATCACAGTCTTCTCATCTCACCACACAAGAGTTCAGCAGCACAACCTCAGTAAACTAATATAACTCAATGCAGTTACATGCTTAAATATGTACAAAATTATCATTATGACTATATAGAACAAATTGTGATTTCTGCTTATTTTTTAATTCCACAAAGTTTATTAGTTGGAGAAGAACAGCCATTAGAATAGAAACTTTTTTTCCCCTTCACCTGATCACTAGAAAACAACCTCCAAATACAGGACCTTATTTAAAAATTTAGTATTTGCCACATTTCTATTAACCACCTTTTTTTTTTTTTCTTCAAGTGGAACGGGAATAAGAGGAGAGAGAGAAACCATTCTTAAAAGCATGCATTTTTCTTGCTCTGCCCTTAACACTGATTTTCTTGGCATTAGCTTCCAGGAAGTCGCTTTTCTTTTCTCAGCTGTTTTCTGATGACAAGTCATGTTGTGATAAGTCATATCAGGCTGCATCAGTCATGCAGCAAATACACTGAAATGCTGAAAAACACTTTTCCCCTCAAAGCCATACTTACAGCAGTAAGGAATTTTAAAGACATTTCATAGGAATAAAATCAGGCCTGCCTGGTCTAGTGAAGAAAAAAATGTTACAGCATTAATGGCCAATTTAATCCCTACATTAATTCTGGTTATTCACTGGAGCAGAGCATAATTTCTGATGCTTGTTCATGAAGGACATTTCAGTCTGCTTTTTTTGTTTTGGTTTGTTTTTTTTTAAAGTCTTCAGATAAAGAGGAGATGCCTCAAAACCAATACACAAAAGGCAAAAGCAATAGATTTGAGCAACAGATCTGTGTACCCAAAGAAGTGAACCCAAAAGACGTACAGTTCTGTACATGGCAAACTTTAAAATATCTCTCCCACTGGCTGACTAAAGTAATAAACCAGCGCAGACACAAAACAGAGCTTTCACAGCTTTGCTAGTGAAGGCCTCCTCAAAATAACAACAAAATAATCAAGCATGCAATTAATGTACAGGATACTTTTAAACATGGAGAACTATGATGAAACAATAACAGCCTTCATACAGGCAAGACAGCAATGATACGTTAAAAGAGTTTTATAAAATTAGGATCAGTAAAATACAGTCCTCCTGGAATGGATACTGAATATAACCTAACACACACCTGGGAACGAAGAAAGCAGGAGAATTAAGAGGTCTTGCACTTCCAGAAACTTTAAGTGATGCAATACTCATTCCCATGATGCATGATATGATCACAGCTGCATGTTCTCCTCTTGCCTCACCTGATCAGGTCCAGTCTGATAACTTCATCCTAATGGCACTGCTTTGAAACTTTTAAAAATATCCTCACAGAAGCTGTCCAGTTACCCTTCCTCAAAAAAAACAAAAAACAAAAAAAAAAAAAAAAAAAAAAAAACACAAAAAACAAAAAAAAAAAAAAAAAAAAAAACAAAAAAAAAAAAAAAAAAACACCACAAAAAACAAAAACAAACAAGAAAACAAAAACGTGCTTCCGAGATCAGTGATCATAAAATCTGCAGTGCAGCACTACACTAGAAGAGGAACTGATAAGATCAGTGCAAAAATGTACTGGTTGCCCTAACAGATGGGATATCTTTACCTCTCAATAAATGGCTGAAAACCACTCCAAACCAATCTAGAAGTCAGGCCCCCAAAATTCACAATAATAGATTAAAAAAAAAATAGCTTTTCTCAGTGATGCGTTTGAATATATTTACTCACAGCTTCTTATACCCTTTAGGCCTTTGCAGCAAATGCACTATTGCAATTATAACAGCTAGAAATATTGAAATACTGGGCATTCACCACTATGAAAGGGGTGCCAGGAATTCCAGCATTTGGCACTGGGTTTGGAGATTTTAAGAAAACCAGATGAACAGAAATCACAAAACGTATTGCAGTGGGGGCTTGTAAATCAAAGCAATACTGAAAGTGAGCTGGCATGTTAGGGGACGGCATTGCTTTGCAAAAAACAGAACAGGGGTGGCTTTGAGATAGGAGAAACTATTTACAACAACTTTCTGAGGTTTATAGTCTTGTGGTGGGTAAATAGTGGGGAAAAAGAAAGAGGCAGTGATGTCATCTGTCAACTAAGATTTCTGGTTTCACAAGAGAAGGTCATAATTAATTGGGAGCAGGTGAGTCATCAATACCACTTCCAGCATCCAGTTCTTGCTGTGTTGTAATCACTTGTTCTTGGAGACAAGTTCAGCTGCCACTGACAAATACAGGCTTCCATTCCTCAAGACAGAGCGATTACTGACGGAGAAAGGGCAGCTGTAGAAGAAGGCAGTTATTCCATGATCTGTAACATCCATGTTTTGTGCCCAATCCTCTTACTCATATAGCTGAACAGTTTTTATAATCATTGCAGGCCGAAAAACACTGTTATGCTCTAATGGTAGAAGTCTTATGAAAACCATCAGTGACTACTGAGGCAGAGGATAGCCACCAGTAAGTGTACAGATTATTGCAACATCCTTTTCCAAGGCCTTGAGACAAATAAACTTGCCTCATCCAGAACTATCCAGAATGTTGTTACAAGAATGACTAACCTAACAAGCTTTTTTGAAAGAGGTTCCTTTCTACTGGAGCACTTTTCCAAGCATCATATAATTTGTTTTACCTTTCCCATCCTCTACAGCCTTGCAGCAGAAACAGCAATAGCAGAGTATCCATGATTAACCCACAGTGTTAAATTTTAAAATGAGACTTCTCCAATAGTATCCCCACAGAGGTAGGGTGAGTATTTCTGTATAAAACTAATATCTTCCCCATATCTCCTCCTACAGAATATGTGTAAAGCCATAGTTGAACTAATCATATTGATTAATCTGTTTTCCTGTGCTTTCAGTTAATACTCACCCATTGATTTTTGTCTTATCCTTACACTATAAACCACTACAGTACCTGATACAATATGGTCCCAATAAATAACAGTAATATGAATCCTTCTGAATTACAAAGTACTTGTGGAAGCAACCTGTGGATTTCTTTCCCCTACCAACTATTGACTGAGTCTATTTCTTTTTCCAGCCTGAGGTATTTTATTCTAAGCAGCAATGTAAATACTTGCACAAAACCTAGGAAGCCTGGCAGCAGGCTGTGGCTGTTCCTGAAGCAAAATTAGAAAGCTGTGTACAGACTCTCTAAGCTGCTGTTTTCAGTTTTGCTTTTTCCTCCAGTAAAATATCTCGCATACAGAACTTAAAAAAGCCAAGTCCATTCCACTTTATTCTCCTCATCCCACCCTACAATCCTTCTACACTTCAGATCTGTCCTTCCTCCAAGGACATCCTGTAGCATCTACCAGCTCACAAGATAAACACATTCAACGAACAGAAAAACATGCATTTGTTCAAGATAAAAATATTTTGTGACTATATTTCACGTGAAGGGACTTCAGGAGTCACACACAAAAGTTCTGTAATTGCCGTTTCTTATCTATTTCTAAAATTTCAGCATTGTACATTTCTGACTTTGCCATAGGTTCTCCCCACCTCTGCTAACCCAGATACTTGTCCCTTAACAATGCTGATGCTAGAGGTCTTTAGACTCAGTCAGTTATCGAGCAAACTCACTTTGGGTCACAAAAATAATTTAAAAATCACATTCTTGGAGACAAGTGCAACAAGAATAATTTAATATTGCTTCCCTTTCCTTTATTGTAACCTGTCAGCTCTTTTATAAAACCTACAAAGATATTGTTCAGGAGGTTCACTTTAACAGCTTGTTACTAACAGACATGTTAAAATAGCAGTTTTGTACTAATAAACACAATCTTCCATCTCTGGATACTGGATTACATTTCAGAGAAGTAAAAAGTAAGCTTCATACCCTAACAAAGTCTCTTAGCTCCCAGGGTAAATGCCATCACAATGTACTGACAATTCAATGCTCTTACTGAGTGTCAGAACCACAAATTGCTTCTGCAAGGAAATCTGAAATGTCCCTCTGAAGCTGCAACAAAGCATTCACTCAAATGTGCCCCCTACCTATGGCAACCTCAACTCAAATGCCCTCTTGGACTTGAAAGCAGAGACAACACTTATGATGTCTAATGCACTTTAATCAACAAATTGTTTATCATTATATAAATTTTCAAGAAAAAAACTACAGCAGAATGATCAAGTTTGCTATAACACTAACACAATTGAAGGTGGCAGGAAAAAGTCTTGAATCACATGAAAAAGGAACCTGCCAGGTATCAGCCTTGTAGGCTGATCACACATCAAACTTGCACTATTTAGCTACTCAGCTAGGAGGCTTTCCATTGGAAAACAAAAGCAAAGGAAAAATCCTACAGCCTCCATACTGCTTTGAATCCAACCCAAAATACATTATAATCATGCAAACAGATTTTCAGAGCTGTGACAAAGACTTTGCACAACATCTTGCCTTCAGCATCTGGGTTTCCTATTTGAAAGAAGTCACCTATTAATCAAAGACGCACTTCATTTCTGTTGCACACTCGGTTTACCTTCTGGAACAAGCTTTGCTGCTGGGTGCAGGTGCCCATGGACTGGCAGGGGCTGCGGGGGCTGCAGAGGCTGCCCTGCACCAGGCACAGCCATGGCATCCGGGTCCAGCCAATCCACCACAGGGCACAGCTGAGCCCCACAGCCAAAGTGGTAGGGCCCCTGTGAGAAGAAAGGGTAACACCCCTGTGCAGCAGCTGTGGGAGAGAAGAGTAAGAAATCTGGAAGAGCAGCAGCCCTGCAGACACCAAAGTCAGTGCAGGAGGAAGGGAGGAGATGCTCCAGGCTTTGGAGCAGAGGTTTCCCTGAAGCCTGTGATGCAGATCATGGAGGTCTATGGTGGAGAAGACATCCCCTGCAGCCCATGGAGGATCACACACCAGAGCAGGGTCCTGGAAAGAGCTGCAGCCTATGGAGAGGAGCCCATGCAGTAGCAGGTTTTCTGACCAGACCTTTGATTAATGGGGACCCATGCTGTTGAAGAATGGCAGCCCATGGGAGATACCCTATAACAGTGCAGGGGAAGAACATGAGGAGAAAGGAACAACAGAGATGAAGCATTAGGAATTGTCTGCAACCCCTCAACTCCCCATCCCCCTGCACCACGTTTAGGGAGCAGGCAGAACAGTCAAGAGTTAAGATGAGCTTGGGAAGAAGGGAGAGGTGAGAGGAAGGTGGTCCACCTTTTGCCTTTGTTTATCATCATTCTACATTATTTTTAATTAGAAATAAATTAATTTCCCCAAGTCAAGACTGTTTCGCCCATTACCTTAACTTCTGAGTAATCTGCCTGTTCTCATTTAGCCCACAAGCTCTTTCATCGCAATTATCCTGTTGAGGAGGGAGAGTGATAGAACAGCTCTGACAGGGGGTTCTGGGAGGTACGCAAGGTCAAATCACCAAAGCTCATTTCTTTTGCTACCAAGTAGGTTTGCTGCTATCATAACAATTACGTCTGAAAGAAATCCCACAGGGAAAAAGTAAAAATTAATAGCATTCTTAACATTTTAAGGTTTATAGAACAAATTATTGTTTTCAAAGGGAAGATATTCCATACAGCACAGACTTAAGTAGTTTTAGCATTTCTTTAAAACTGAACTGGCATTTAAAAAATTCAGAAACCTCTAAAGCCACTACAATTCCTGTGTCTTGGGCAAGAGCCAAAAGAAGAGTAAGAATACAATCTAAATCATCCAGGCAGTTAAATGGTCACTAGAGACAAACTTATTCAGCTCCTAATGAAATAAAATTAGGAAAATTATATCTAATTAAGTATCTTTTAAAGCAAAGTACACAAGTAAATACCTCTTCAGAAAACTTCTGCTTATCATCAAAACCAGAGAAACCCAGATTTTGAACTATCAAATATGACATCTGACTGTAAAACAATTTTACCTTTTTAATTATTTTCTCCTGCAAGTATTTGAAATTATAATTAAGAAACAAACAAATAGGCAAACAAAAAGAAACAAACAAAAAACCCAAACAAACAAACAAAAACCAAACACAAAGCAGATACCTAAGAAATTTATACTAATAAAAACCAGGAAAATGCAGCTTCTCTATTAGCAGAAATCCAGCCAATTCTAGCACCACCATTAGTCTTTTCTTAGACTTAGTGCCACCTATTCAGCCCTTCTCATGCAGGTATAGTCAGCTTTTTTGGACTTCGATTTAGGTAACTGACAGTTACTGAAACACCTGCTTTGATTTTCCTATAAGCTTGTAAGCAAGGTCTGTAATACTGACTTCCATCACCAAGGCACAAGGGCAATGGGAAAAGATGGCCTGGAAAGGTGATTTTGGAAAGGTGATTTTGGAAAGGGGAAGAATGATTTTTTTTTTTTTTTTTTTTAATGACAAGCATAAAAAAACAGAGAAAGAAACAGTGGGGAGCAATTAATGCAAATCATCTGAACAGCTCTAGAAAAGAAAATGACCATATACTACATTATAATGACATTACCCTTATAAACACACAAACACTGAAAAGATCTTTTTAATGGGTCTCTAAGCAAATATTTCTTCAAACAGGTTTAGCAATTGCTAATTTTAGAAATATTTTTTAAATTAAAAAACAGGTTTTTTACTCTGTAATCACCATTTTATGTCATGATGTAATTTGTAACTTTAGATGTATAGGTTGAAGTCATTACATGTAACAAAACTTTAAGAACAAAATCATAGAACTGTTTAGACTGCAAAAGACCTTTAAGTTTGTTGAGACTCACCATTAAACCAGCACTGCCACATCCAACACTAAACCAGGTCTCTACGTGATTAATACTTCAAATATAAACATTTGATCCCCTCTGTATTTTTATTAGTGGTTAAATAATTACTTCAGTAAATGCTTCAAGAACTACAAAAAAGTTTTCTTCAAATCCTTCTCACCTTTCAAACAGGACTAGCTTTTTTCAGAGGGGTATTTTAGAGCCAAATGCAGGACAAAATGCATGTAGGATCAAGACATACCAGAGTGAACTTTGCATCCATTCCTATGGAGGGGGTGGCTTGGGACATATTGTCCCTACCTGCCCATAGCCCTATGAAAAAGCTTTTTTGACGGGCTATGGACTTAAAGACCTTCTGATAAACTACCAGAATTTTTACAACACAAACAATGGGAATATTGAAACCACAGCGGAGTTTACAGCCAAAAAACATCAGAGTTCAGCCTACCTTATTACCACAGAGAAGACATGACATGTTGGTTTATGAAGTATTGCAAAAGATGAGAGTTACATTAAAACCCAATGAACTCTAATAAACCTCTGGCAGAAAGGTGACGTAAGATGACGCCACACACTCATCTTTTAACATGATTTACAGTTTATCATCTTAAATGGATCTTGTCTTTCCTTGTGCACAGCACTTTCTTCTTTTTATTTTGAGCACAACATGAATGCATAATGAGAGAATGAGCCATAGAAAGAGTAAATCCTGGAAACCTTTAGAAACAGACACTCGCAAATTTAGTGCTGTAAATCCCAGCACTCCTGTATATTTATTCAGTGCAGTCATAAAGCTTCATTTCAAAAGCTGTAAGTACAGTGGACAGTCCCTACAGATGTGGCTGCTTTGTAATACATTGTGTAGAAACACAATGCATTTGAACAAGACAAAGCAACGTGTTAATGTTATTTGTATAAACTCTGTTCAGTGAGGGAGTAGGTTCTAAATGGCATCATTTAAAAAGCAGACAGGGACTGTATAAAGCTACAGATTACAATCTTGCACATGCTGTAATGCTACCATTTATCTGGAAGACTGATCTGAGGGATGCTGTAAGAGCAAACTTTCAAACTCCTGAAAGAAAAAAATTGCAATACTTATCCACAACAGCTTAGTGGAAAATTTTCTTCCATTGGTTCTATTAAAAAGTAATTAGCACTTGTGCAGCTGCCAAAAATTGGCAATTAACATTGCTGCACAGGAGAACACTGGCACTTAATCTGGTTAGTGATCTAAAGGAACCCTCTAAAGCACTAATGCTATCTGTCTCTCCATCTATCTTAGGTACTTACATGGCCTCTATTGTCATAATATATAGGCATTTTACAATCTTCAGTGCAGTTATTTTTACAACACTCTGGTGAGGTCAGGAAAATGCGGAGAAACAAGTGCACAGATGTGGAGCTGAGTTTAGGCTATACTGTTACACAGCATTTCATTTTCAAAATCCTTTGTCAGGAAGTATTTCCGGGTGCACTATACATGTAATAAAACCTACAACTAGGTCAACCAAGAAAAAATAATAAACTTCAGGGCTTCATTTAAAATATAAAATGGGTTTCATTTAAAATATAAAATCCATTTCAGATACTAAAATGCCTTGCAAAAAGAATTTACTGCAGCCCAAGTTTAAAGCCTGCACCAGGGCTTCGTTTGTTGTTTGCTGCAACAACAATCCCCAGTTCCCTGAATTCAAAACTAATTCAGCTACTGAAACAGCCAGGATGGTCTTTCTAGTATCTGAACAGATGCATATTCAATAGAAGGACAGCAGCAGCTGAGCAAGAAAGCTGACCATGAACAAACTAGATTTCACACTGCTGCAGTATCATCTACATAGGTGATGGGAAGATGCAAAAGAAACTACATTAAAAACAACAGACAAGACAGAGATTGTGCCTGTGTACGGCTGTGTGTGAAGAACAGACAGCAGCAGTACACTGAAACCAAAACTGTGCTAAACTCTGCTTTGCTTAAAAACCGTAACCTAAAAAAACACAACCTATATAAAAATCAACAAAAGACCAATACCAACTTTTTTCAGTTTCAACTGATGGTTTAAGCATAATTTTAGCTGCATGTAACCTAGTGATTTGTCACCTCTAAATATAATGAAAACATTAAAAAAAAAAAAAAAAAGAAATCCCCTTTTTTGTCTCTCCAAGTGGTGATGAGCCTTTCAAGATATGTGAAATGAAACACATCACCGACTTTAGGTTTATGCTGCAACACAATTCATTAAAATTAATTAAAAACATTTTGGAGAAGTAGCTAAACAGCATCTTCCCTAAAGGTGTACTATGCCAGAAGCTGTTCTGCCTTTATAATAAGAAATAAAACACAGAATATACAGCGAAAAAAATACGGAGCCCCAGGGATAGAAAAAGTGAGTATTCTAAAAGATTCATACCTTCATTTTCTGTGTCCTTTTACTACATAAAAAGTACACTACAAGAAAGTTAAATGTGCCATGGAAATGAAGTAGCGTGTATTACATAGTTCAAGTATGGGAAGAATTTCCTTTCGCAATATGCTTAGTTTTTTATGGATTTCAATTTACAATTTTAGAAAAGCATCTACCCTGTTTCCTTGATGGCTTTGCTTAATTAAAATTCCAATGTAAAAAAATGTAACCAGTCTGTTTTTTCACAGTACATATTATAATGAAGAGACAGCAAATTCCACTTCCATTTTTCTTTATTAAAAAAAAATCAACAAAAAAAAAAACCAACCACTTTCTTTTGAAAATTACCATGATCATCTATAGTTAGGGAATAAAAGATATTCTATGAGTGTCACAGTATCCTTAAAGGTGATTATTACTCAAACTAACATGGTAAACAGAGTAAAAAAAAAAAAAACAGGTAAACGTTTCTTCAAAAGCATGAATAATTTTTAAATGAAAATAATTTACACTATCTTTCCGCAATGAAACAGAATAGGACTGAAATTTAAAATACAAGGTTTATATAAATTTAGATTGTAAGAGAGAAAATAATATATCTGTAGTACAAAACGTTGATTTAACAACATTATGCAATTCAGATCATAAATAAAAATATTTCCATAGACTGATTAAATTTCACAGATCTTGAAATACATTTTATAGCACTTCTGCTGAAAACAGTTAACAGATAAACACACTATTACACTTCATAATTCAGCTATTTAATTTCAGCTAGCAGTTGATGCATTTTGCATAAGCTACCTTAGAATTTACCATTTTTAGTGGCTTCATTTCAGTCAGGGATTTGGCTTTAGACATTAGTTTCAGTATATATGATTCAGTTTTCCTAGACCACTTAAATAAATACAAACTTTGTATTCCCTTAGCATCCTTTCTACCGAACTCTAAGGCAGTAAAAAAGCAAACCAAAAAGGTGAAAAGATCATCCCCACCATTTGGCACTATACTGATAGCTGAGTCATGTAGATCATTGCAATACCACTGGTACGCAAAGAAACAGAATTGACAGTCATGATATGAAGGATCTGAGAGAGCAATTTTACTAGAGGATTTCATACATTTGGAACTAGATAATCTTAAGGTCCTTTCCAACCCTAACTATTCTATGATTCTATGATTTAGACAGATCAGGACAGAACACGTAATGGTAGTTAATTAGAAGCACCACCTTATCTTAGAACAAGGACAGATGTAAGTGATGTAAATAGACTTCGTTTCCTGCAAGATATAATATCAGAGAAGAAAACGAAAAGAAATTTTGAAATATGCTTTTTGAAAATAAGTGTTCTGAGAAAATGGGCAGAGAAAAACCAGAACCGTAACATAAACTTCCTTAATCAATCACAAGACAAAAATACTATGATGTCCTAGCATTTAAAGAACAAAATATTAACAAAAAAGTCCCAAAACAGACAGAAACATTTGCAAGTCTATACATAACAACAGGAGACTATACCTGTGGAACAGTCACAGCAGACATACTCCTTCATGAAATTAAGAGCTAAAAGAAAGCTTTTACAGGGGGAGGGGGAATAAAAAAATAGCAAGATTACATTTCAGAGAAAATCCCTACTGAATATTCCTAACATTTCAGATTTCCTTCACAGACCACACAGATATTACTCAGACTCTGAAGACCAACATGAGTTTCCTTCACTTTTTGTTTTGCTTTTTTCAGCTCGTCTCTTTGCAGTCTCAACTTATTTAGATTATTGAAAAAATAATTTAATAACATTAGAGTGGTATAAACAGTGTTTCATAAAAATGTTGGGTAACTATTAGTCTTTGAACCTGCTGGGCCAACTAAACCCACAGAGTCTACTTCATTGTCCAGTAAACTACGTATGCACTGGCATTTGCACTTTCTAACTCAAGTGTGTCCAGTAACACATAAAGCTATGCTACCGTTAATGGTAATACACAAGTATTCTAAGGATGAAACCAGACACCTCCTCCTCAATTAGTCACTGCTTCAGTAAGTGCTTATATCACTGCAGACCTTTCAGGCCCTGTAGAAAGAGCAATCATAGAAAGGCTTATATTGGATATTAAGAAAAATTTCTTTACTGAAAGGGCAGTCAAGCCTTGGAACAGGTTGCCCAAGGAAGTGGTAAAGCCACTTCCAGAAGTGATTTGGTGAGAAACTACCTCAACGAGCACACAGAAATAAACAGTCCACCAAGACTTCATGAAAATAAGACTGTACAGTAAAGAAGAATATATTATTAAAGAGTTAATTAAAAAACTGAATTAGACTTTGCAAATGATATTAAGTAGTGAAAAATTTTTCAAATTTGCTGAAGAAAAGAAATATGGATACCAGTATATTTAAAGACAGGTGGCCCTCAAATTTTAATTTGCATTAGCTTTTAAGAGAGCTGGTTGAACTACTTGTCTTTTCTTCCTATAATGAATATCAGTCATGCCTACCTACCAGCAAGATGGACCATGGAAATTAAACTCCAGGCATCATCAATCCAGCACTGCACACTGTCTCTCCTGCTCTGAAAGACTATTCCAAGAGATGGAGCCCAACATCATGGATCGGATGAATTCAGCAGCTTTACAGAGAGTGGTCCATGGACTAAGGAATGATATCTCTCTCTTGGTGTGGGTGTGTGTGTATATATACATATATATATGTATATGTATATATGTGTGTATATATATGTATATGTATGTATATCTATGTATATGTATATATATGCATATGTATACATGAATGAGAGAAAAGCAATGGTATATTGAAAAATGTGGGATCTAAGCATGACGTGAATAGTATGGAATAAGGGGTGGATGCTGTCCTAGGTTCAACAGTAGCAGTCATTTTTCTCGTTAGTAGCTGGTGCAGTGCTATGGTTTTGACTTTCAGCCTGCGAACAACGCTGATGACACCTATGTTTTTAGTTGTTGCTAAGTAATGTTTACTGTGACCAAGGACTTTCTCAGTCTCTCATGCTCTGCCAGGGACGAGGGGAAGCTGGGAGGAAGCAGAGACAGGACACCTGATCCAAACTAGCCAAAGGGGTATTCCATACCACAGCACGTCATGCCCACTATATAAGCTGCGGGCAGTTACCCGGAAGGCCCAGATCGCTGCTCAGGTCAGGCTGGGCATGTGTCGGTGGGTGGTGAGTGGTTGTATTCTCTTCCCTTGTTATTTCCCTTATCATTATTATTATTATTGGTGGTAGCAGTAGTGATTTGTGTTATACCTTAGTTACTGAACTGTTCTTATCTCAACCCATGGGAGTTACATTCTTTCCATTCTCCCCCACATCCCTCCAGGAGCGGGGTGAGGAAGAATGGGGGGAATGAGCGAGCGGCTGAGTGGTTCTGAGTTACCAGCTGGGCTTAAACCACGACAGTTCTTTACTTAGCAACAACTAACAACATCGGTGTTATAAGCGCTGTTCCCAGGCTGAAAGTCAAAAACACAGCACTGTGCCAGCTACTATGAAGGAGAAAAATGACCACTACTGCTGAACTCAGGACAAAGACAAAAATGAAAGTCCAGAAACTAAATGCACCAAGGTGAGCAGCATGGGACAAGCTCAGCTGTGCTGCTCTAAAAATGCTGACAAAGTTATCTCCAGGGACAGTAGCAAGACTTTTTAATCTTGACACTTAAATGAGATCCCAGGTGATGGAAAAAAATTATTATATTACATCTCTATTTAAATGTAAGTATGGCAGCTACAGGCTGATAAACCTAAAATGAAACTCCTTAAGTGTGGAAGTGTCTTTGAAAAAGAAATGAAGACAATAACAAGAATTGACTAAACTATGCTAATCAAGCTACATAAAAATTGTCATATTAGATGAAATCAAACCTTTATTTAGCCTATCATCTTGTCTCCAACAGTGATCAAAAACAGATGCTGAAGAGCACAATGAGTAGTTTCCTTAAGCACTCTTCCAGGCAACAACCACCTGAGGCCAAGGATTTTCCTGAGATATGTGCTTCACTCTATGCATTTGGTTAGCTTCCAGGCTCTTCCATGCATTTAGAGCTCACTCTCATTAATTTTGTCTACTGTCATCTTCAACACATGAAAACTCATGTTCACCATCATAGAGTGGCAAGATATTCCACAACTTAAATACATACTGCTTGAAAAGCCACCTCCAGGTGGATCGCTGAATACTTTACAGTTAACTGATTTTCCAGATATGCAAAAAGCAGTAGACTTGGGCCAGGAGGAAAGAGCAATGAAACTCCTTAACCAGACTTTGGCCGACATCAGTCAATATTTTTATTAATTACCCTGTCAGAAATGTAAATGCTCTGAGGAAATCTGCTGATCCAACACAGACAGGAAGTAATACTCAGGGGATGAATTAAACCTCACAAATACTTAGAAGTGGAATAAAATTCCTATTGTGCAATGTGCAAGATCATAACCATGAAGACAAACTAAATAGGTTTGTGCTACAGACTGGATGTTCACTAATTCATAGACCTGTGGAAAAGACACTCTGTGTACAAGGTGATCACAGGTGTCAGGTGCCAATCTGACACCAAAATGGAATTGCAACTTCAGGATGTAGCAAAAAAGATAAGCATCACTGTGCAAAGCAATGGTTAGACCTCACCTACAGTACAGTACGCATTTCTATGATGATTAACTCAATCAAAATAGAGATAGAAAAGCTTTGTTTTATCAAATGGAGAGTCTATAGAATTAATAAAAAGAGTGAGATTTTCTTTAGTAACGTACCAACACATACAGGTAGAGGAAGAAATATTCAAGAGCTACCTGAGCTCAATGGGAACACCAGCAAAAACGCTGTGGTTGGTTAAAAAAAAAAAAAAAAAAAAAAAAGTTAAAAAATTCCAAGGTGGTAAATCAAGTGTGATAAAAATACTATTCTAACAGGAAGAGTAGGAAGAAAATAACAACAGAAGAAACTAGTATATTTTAAATGGAGCTAAACTCAGAAAGAAATGTGTGATCTGCCTCTAGTAAAAGGGTCCTGCATTCAGAGACATAGTTTACTCTTTTCAGTTGCCTACTCTAAGTCGAATATAGACCACCACACAGAAAAGTCATGACATTTTAGATACCATAAGCTGAGTTTATGGCTGGAATGCCTTTACTCCAATTACATCTTCCTTTGCTAACTGGCAAAATTGTCAGTCAAAGCAGGATTTTTTCACCATCTGCCTGCCTCCACCATCAACATCTTTCCTTTTTCTTTCTTTCTTTCTTTTTTGCATTTTTTCCAAGCTTTTAATTCTATGTCAGCAGTTCCAGTGCCGGAGGTTTTAGCTAGAATTAAAAAAAGGAATCACAATCAATTCTTATTCCTACTTTTTATAGTTATGATTTCCTTCATACCTGTAGTGAAAATTATCAATCTTGTTACATAAAGCAAAGATAAGCAGCCGAGGTCCAACAGCAGTCTGTAAATCAAGATGATAACACTATGTCAACATTCATACAAAATGTATTCTTTGGAGAATAACAACACAGAACCTTTCTAAAAATGAAACTGTTAAATTCTTGCTGAATGTAATGCAACATGTCTGTCTTCTCACTTCAGAGACCATTCACTTTGAAGATTTCTTTCCTGATAACATACACACTGCAATGACAGAGGACAACACTACTATCTCACACTGCAGATATTTCTACTTAGCTGGTGAGTCTCTACAAAGCTTTAACAGTTTCATTATTCCTCAGATGTGGTTCAGAAAACACGAAAGTAATCTGTTCCCCTTCGATGTCCTTAAAGAAAATCATTCCTTCAGAGTAATCCTTCTACAGAGCTAGAAACAAGATGCGCTTCTTAAAAAAATAAAGCAGGATGCCTTGTGTATTATCTGTAACCAGTTCCCCTAAAGGTCATATATGCATGAACAGAGAAAAATATGTAAAGCTCATGTCTTGTCACAGGAGACAAGATCTGCAAGTAGTCTAGCCACAACAATACAGTGCTCTGTGTATGTTAATTTATCACAGAATCATAGAATAGTTAGGGTTGGAAAAGACCTTAAGATCATATACATTTTGCGTCTCATATAAATGGCATACAGAAACCAGAAGCAGAAGGAAATCAAAGGTAAAGGTATTGCTAAGGGAAAAAAACCTTGTGATAAACCTCCTCCTAATCTGCACTACCACTAAAATTTTAACAAAATTTTATTGTCACTGTTTATTTGTTTGCCTGATGTGGAGGTGTGGGTTTTTTGGGGTTTTTCTGTTTGGTTTTTTTTTTTTTTTTTTTTTTGGTCTAGATTTGTGAATGTTTCTATTCACGAAAATATTGTACTATGCTTCCTATGTCTGTATTACAGGGCAGTCAGCACTAGGAAGCATGTCAAGACTCCGGAAACACCTCCTTCATTGGAAGAAAACTTTAAAACTACATACTTGCTCTGTGTTAGAAGAAACAAAGATGCTGACATCCTGTCTAACTCCCAAAGTCTAACACAAAGCTCTTCAATGAAAGATTGTAGTGAAGTGTTGCAACACTAAAGTTACTGTACAAAAACCAAAGAAGCAATTTAATCTGTTCAAAACAGACATTTAAGTATCACAAAGTCCATTTGATCAAGATTTAATTGCAGTATATTACCATTTACATAACAGACAACTTTGTTTCATTATATACAAGAAATTATACACAGAAGGAAGACATATCATATCTTCAATTCATAGTGATAACAATGATGTGTCATTCTTGATTAATAAATTATCCTGAGAAATAATAGATGAACATTGGAGAACTACTCTGCCTGTACAAAACAGGCAGTTATTAAAACCAGGACTTGATTTTCAGAAAATTAAGGCTCAATAACATTCCAAATACCCTCTAAGCCTTACCACTCTTCCAAAAGATAGCTATAAAAGAAACAGAAAACATTTGAAAAGCTGTCACATAACACCAGGACATTACTGTTAAACCACAACATGTCACTGCCAGAAGAGGTGAAAACTAAATGTGAAGCATGCTTCTGTTTAGCAAATGATCCACAAGATCTACAGAAATATAGATCCTTTATTTTCATACTATATTATTATTAAATGCACCTGATTCCATAATACAAATAATCAAGTCAAAGTAGTTTGCATTTTCCCAAAGAAAGAATTCATCCAATGGGTTATTTATTAACTTTCTCTTTTAGGTTTTTTTTTTTCATACCCTTGGTTGACAAATATGTGTTAGCCATTCAATCTCAGAAGTAATTTATATTCTACGACACAATATGAGTTTGCAGCAACCACCAAATTATGGGGAAAATAACTGAGTATATGTTATATAACTAAGTATATTAATATTCTGCTAGAAGTATTATATAGGAAGCCCCTATTGCTAAGGTTGTATACACTTAATAAGCTTATATTTTGGTAACTTCTTTTAAATTTGTTAGAATCTTGAAGTAGAGATTCATGATGGCTAGCCAAGTGTTCATCTCTTATAAATAGTATACAGCCATTCATTATGATACAGTCAGATTTTCTACTAGGATGCTCCCTGTAATACTTAAAATCTTGAAATAAAAACTCAGAGAAGATTCAGTGGTGAACAGAAGATTTTATAAGTCCTTTTAAGGGCTTTTAAGATTTTAGAAAACATTTTTAGATATTTTAAAAGACACTTCCATCAGTCACCTAACATTAAATGCAAAATTCCTACATATGTCTAACATTAATCAATCTTAGACTCTAATTCTTTGGTATGCAATGAACCTAAGCCTTGGATAAAAGAGCTGGAATCTCATCACTGCAATTCATACATATTACTGTCTATACAAGTAGTGGGGTCCTAATTTCTCCTGAAAGGAAGAACATGATCACATGAATCAGATACCAACTTCACACACACATATCAAATATCAAGAGGACAACAAGCCAGTTAATACAAAACAACACAGCTCTCTCAAAACCCAATCAAGTTTATTTAGCATACATCACCTGAGAAATTGGGGGGGGGGGAAGGAAAGTCATCCAAGCCACTACTCTATTTATTATAGTGTCCTCAGTTTCACTATATCCTTCAAACCTCCCTCAAAGACAAATCCAAATATTTTTAATGTGCCATTTTTCATTTCTTGTTCTTCCCATTTTAATTTGAAGAAACAGAATATGTAAACTTTGTAGTAAATAAAAAGTTCTCACTCCTCTGCAGTAGACTTTTTTCCTAGTTCAGCATCCTCAGCACCTGAAGTAGTATGACTTTTTGTTGTGTAACTCATCCATCCATCCATCCATCCATCCATCCATCCATCCATCCATCCCTCCCTACTTTAAAGATTACTATGTGTAATCATATTGGCTTGAGGTTGGGGTTTTCTTCTCCAGCAATATTGTCTCATGCATCTTTATGTTCAATAAAAATATAGTAGTACACAATATGCTCTAGTTAAAGTCTCAGCTTAGCCAAATATCTTGATGGTTACATAGTATCACATCAGCAAAGGCTCTGCTTCCTAAGATTTAAGACAGCTAATGATAACATTTAACCAAAGTGTTTGCATATGATTTAAAATGTTTACAATCCAACCATTCAAATTCTATGATTTATTTTTTTTTTACTAGACAGGATCAAATAACCACCATCTGAAAAGCAAGCACATGCAAATCAACTGTCAACAGGAAACAGCAAAAACTAATAGTCAAAACCTCCTCATCCTCTTGCTTCAACATAAACTGTCCAGTTTCATCAAACACCAGTTTTCTGTAAGTCTTACAGGTTCACTGTACCATCTTTGCTTTCAAGAAACAAAAGTTATTAGTTCAGGAGAGCTACATATGCTTGTATAGTTTCCCAGTCTAAATAAATGATGCAAACTACCAGACACTGCGACCACAGATACTTCTTTATCCAAATGCCACAGGTTTACAGAACCTTAAACCACCCCATAAAATTAACTACATGGAATTAACGTCAAAAAACCCTAGTCTCTACCACTCTGATTATCACAGATAAATCTTAGCAGCACTAGCAGTGATTACCTGCTGTCATAAACTTATTCAAATGGTCTGTGCAATCATCAGTAAAAACACCTGGAGAATAAAATACACTCTAGTAGGGAATTGAAAATCATTTATTTAAGAGAGAAGCACTGTAGTATCTTGAGAAAAGATGGAGTGAAACTTAAATATTCTGGATGCTGAACTGGAAAGATGGAAAACAATGTTAACATGATGGATTTCAAAAAAAGCTTTTACTTGTAATAACAACCCAGATAGCTTTGGAATCCAAAAAACACAGGTTTCAGTTGCCTTACCAGATTGAAAATTGAGCTAGAAAAAAATACTAACAATGCTTCCAGATCCTACACAGGAGAATCTCCTATTAGCATGCAAAAGATGCATGAGAGAACAATTGTGTTGCTAAGATGAATGCCACCTAAAATTCTTAAAACCAGTCTTAAAATCATGACGCTGACTCTTCTGATTCAACATTCAAGAATGGAGAGACAAGTACTCTCCTGTTTAACAACCCAGATGTTGTTTTGACAGCCACTAACAGTGAGGTAGATAAAGATGCAGAAGCACCAGAAACTGTTATGATGGAAAAGAGGAAAAGGATTAAGAAAATAAAAAGCCTCATAGAATTGGAGGGACTAATATCATACAACAGAAGATGAGAAATCAAAGCGAAAATTGACATCTGCAGAGGTTGGAGCAGAGGGGCAAATTAATCTCAGTGGTTCACAAAGTTAATTTGAGTAATTACATTACTCAAATTTTCATTTACCTGGACAATTTCATTTAGAGGTGGGGAAAAGGATATATCATAGTTTCATGGAGAAATGTTAAAGAGGAGTTCCTGTGAAAGCACAAGGAGCTGTAGCCCTTCCTTCCATTCCACCACTGCTAATGTCACATGCATGCTTCAGTGGCTGCACTCACTTACAAACACCAGCTCAACATGCTTGGTGTACGCATCTCTTATATTTATATAGACAGTTTACTGCAAATCTGTTATTTCTTCTTCTATCTGAAAGTAAGTAAAATCTAAATTCAGATCAAAGGCAGTGGGAAGTCCACACCATTTATTACTGCAATTTTAAAGAAAAAGTAGATAGCATTTCAGATAATTCAAAATTTTATATTATTATTAGGAAATATTTATTGAGGGAAACTAATGTTTGTAACATAGCATGTTTAGTGAAATCTGATTTTTTGACACCACGTCTGGATTATGGTGCACAGTTCTCGGCTCCCCAGTACAAGACAGATACAAACACAAGAGAACTAGTCCAGCAAAAGGTTGGGAAGATGACTAAGGGTTTGGAGCATCCGTTATATGGGGAGCAATTGAGAGAACACTATTGTTTAGGCTGGAAAATAGAAGGCTCACGAGAATCTTACCATAATGTGACTAAATACTTAATTGCAAGGGGTAAGAAGATAAAGCGGTCTTAGTGGTGCTAAATGAGAAGACAACAGACAATAGGCACAAAATGAATTACAGGAAATTCTTCTTAAACACAAGATAAAATATATAGTAAGGGTGACTCAACACTCGAATAGGTAGTCTGACTAGGTTGTGGAGTCACCATCCATGAAGATATTAAAAAACAATATCCTACGCAACCTATTTTATCTGACTTCTGAATGGGTTGGACAATTTCCAAGCATTTTTTACAATCTCAGTCTGTCTGATTCTGTATTTAAAAATAAATAAATTTGTTCTAATGATTTGTCCAATAACTCCTGAATTTTCAGTAGTTAACTTGGCTGGACAATTACACTCTTATTAGCATGTGCCCTTACAAGAATTCAGAGAACTAACACTGAAAAAGTGTTTTTCTTTTAACAAAAAGGCAAGAAAAAACAGAAGGCATATCATAAAAAAACAAACAAAAAAAAAGTTTCAATTACAAAGCATGCAAAGAAAAAATTATACAGGTTTGTTATGCTGCAGTAAAGAAAAAACATACTGACTTTGATTTTTTCACATTTTCACATTAATTTTATACAGAAAGGAACTATTACATGGTTATAAACCAATAAATTATAATGAAGAAGCAAGCCCAAACTGTTCAATGTTAATGTTTTCTGTTTGTTTTTAAAATCTGCATCTTTCAGACCACATAAACTGCCTGCTTTAGAACAGTGCCGTTTCCAGTGAAGTATGAAATCTTACTAGATACCAAAATTTTGAATACTTTAAGCAGTTACAGAATCATAGAATAGTTAGGGTTGGGAAGGACCTTAAGACTTATCTCACTTTCTGTTGTTGAATGAGAAGCCCAAATCTAAGGTTGGTTGATTGGGTTTTTTTTCCCCTAAGTCCTGGAGCCCCATGCAGACACTGTCACTTTAAGCAAATAATAAACTTCTCACAATATTTTCAAAAGTATTAAATTATCTTCTTCTCTTACAACAGAAATTATTGTAATGCACGTAAGGAATGTCTTACTCTGCTTCCTCCTTGAAGCTGCTTACTGAAAGAACCGTAAACACACTACAATAAAGAGAAGCAACCAGGTCTAGTGGAAGGTGTCCCTGCCCACAGCAGGGGGTTTGGAACTAGATGATTTTTAAAGTTCCTTCCAACCCATACCATTCTGTGATTCTACGAAGAACATAATACCTTCATGGGTAAAAGACTAAAATAATTACTGCAAATTTATTAAAAAAAAAAAAAAAAACAAAAACAAAACAAAACAAAAAAAAAAAAAAAAAAAAAACAAAAAAACAAAAAACAAAACAAACAACCACACACACAAAAAAACCACAACAAAAGGTGTTTTAAAATTGCAGTATTTTTCAGATTACTGAGGAATAATCTACAATGAAATCTGGAAATGATTCAACGTCAGTGTTCTCAGACTTTATAATGCAATGTGGCACACGCTGTATGAGACAATGCATGAGTACATTAACCTTTAAAGACATATGAACATGCTACAATTTTTGCACAAGCAACAACTGACAGCACTACTCATTTGGAGTCAGTTGCTCCTCATTACTCCCATCAGCTTTAGTACAATAATTTTAAGCCAGACCAGAATTCTAGTGGCCCAACCACCAAGCCCTCCCACCCCAGTCACACAACACACACGACCTGGCACAGGGCAGCTGTAGTGAAACAGCTGCTAGAAGAGTTTCTCAGCCCTTCTACAGTGAAAGCACACCCTGTTTTGCTTCTGCCCCCGCGTACAATAAGAAAGGGCATTTTGCAGCACTGCAGGTTGCTGCAGTAAGAATGACCACAGTCAATGATGCCAGGGCTGAACATGAACTGTGAGAGCAGGAGACATGTATACGCTGCAGCTTTTATCATACACTCATGGCTAACATATTAAAGATTCAGTAAAACAGATAAAATGCATCCTACATGGAAATTTGAGTGAAATGCTACTTGAATACTTTTATCTCAAGAAAAAAATGTACATTAGTTGCCATTCACTTCATCTATTAAAAAAAATAAAAATACAAAGAAACAAAAAAACCACAAAAAAAAAAAAAAAAAAAAAAAAAAAAAAAAAACCACAACCAAATCACCAAACCTAAACAAAAAGCCCAAATACTAGCAGATTAAAACACAATCTTATCAATGTATGGGTAGTATAGTGTTAACCTGCATGGCTAAGTGTCAGTCACAGGTTACATGGGCAAGGACAGCAGTCTCTATGTAAAATAAGCCTCTTTACTCTGTTTGCCTCACAGCAATAACCTCTACTAAAGAAAAAATAGGAACACATGAGTAGGGTATAAATGAGCTACCTGTGAGGTCACTAACAATTCAGTTCACCTGCCTTTCATGGAACAGTTACAAAGAGAAGATGATAAGCCACCAGTATTTTGCAGCTATAAAAGAAATGAAAACTAGAAGATGACTGATGCTCTTTCCAAAGGTATTGTGAAATAGGCACTATGGGAAGGTACTCTTCAAACACAGACATTTGCACCTCTGTTTCACTTTCCCCAAGAGGAGGGGGAAGTACACAGAGTTGTGTACAGATTGCCTGTGAAAAGTAATCTGACCGGAAGTTTTTGACTGGAGGCAGGAAGGCTATTCCAGAACTTTGTCCAATGTCAGTAATGGGAACAGAACCATTGTTTCATTTCCAGAGGAAACTGGCAAAAATCTGCAAAATTTCAATGATGGTGCTCAACCAACTCATTGGTTTTGTATGACACATTCATATATACACATGGCAGCAACTGATTCTTCTGAATTCTGAAGCTTCAATAAAAATGAAGCAGCCCAAAACTAACTTCTGTCACCCTTACACTTAACTTTTGCTCCTGCTGAAGTCAATGGAAAAATCTGACTGCAACAGACTGAAGTTCATGCCTCACTACTTTCATTTTCTATATCACGGTCAGTAGTGCACAGATTGTGTAAAGTTCAAACTGTAGCATGAAGATGCGTATTTTCACTGTGGTTCTGTTTATATTTGAAAACTGAATTTATATATGCTCTATTTAGCTCATGGTTGCACAATACACATTACTATCAGAAGCTTAGTATTGCATAAAAGGAATGAAGTAGCTGACATGAGTGTTTATGAAAACAAAATAGCATAAATTGACAGAGTGCATCCCTCTGTCAAGCCTCTGGATATTAACAAGCAATGCTGTCTACGTACACCAGTTATCCGTTTTATTGTGTTATACAATACAATTACTAACTTTTAATAGTTTTGGTCACAACTCAGATGTGGAGCAACCTTACCTCATCATATACCAACGTTTAACTGTTCCTGACAACCTTAACACATAGGGGTTTTTAAGGTTCACAGTTACCTTTTAGCTCTATTAGCTTTATTGACATTACATTTTATATTAAGACATTTGCACTTTTTTGTTGTGTATAACTGCATAAATGCCTCATAGACCACAAGAAATAAAAGGAAAATTATTATTCAGTTACCTGCAATGACTATTTATGGCTTTGTTTGGACCCCTGGGCAGATCGCAATGAAGTTGCTGTGCAGTGCTTCTCTTACATAATGAATCATACTCTGCGCTTACAATAAACATCCAGGTACAGTTCATGACTGCATTTGTCACTAAGGACTGCAATAAGAAATCAGAAAAAAGTCTGCTGCTGGAGAGATTAGCACGTTTTGGAATGGGCAATGAAGTCAGTCATACAATACCTTGGTCCTGGTGCCTGACCTGGACTACAGCCCCATCTACTGCAATAAAAATCACAAGAAAGCTTCAGTCCCTGTCACATCTCACTGACCAGATTGCATATACAGAGTGTATCCACCAAAGCAAGACTCTATGTGGAACAGTATCCAGAATCCATACATAAGAAGGGCATCTGCAATTACTGGATTTCTAACAGTTTGAACATGTCTGCTGAAAAACGTCTTTCTTCAATTGCCACCACCTAGCAAAAGGAGCAGAAGACCCTTGACATGTGGTGAGAGCCCCAGAAAAAGAGGCAGGGATCAGCAGGAGAATGAGGAATGGATTAAAATGTTTCGCTATTGGTTTACCTACCCTTAGGTTTCTATATAGTACATTGTATACCTATACTGTAATACCGTCTCCCCTGGTCTTCATGCACCAATATGAACTCAAAGCATTTTTTTGTATTCGTGTTTCTACTACTGCCTGCACATCAGGTTGATTGTTGCTGCTTTTATCGTCTTGGTGGATGCAAACTACAGCTTCCTAGTTTCTGGATTAACAGGGAAGAACCTGAAGTGCTTTTCTGCCATCCAGATCATTAGCTGAATATAAAAACAAAAACAAGATAGAAAAAATTGGAGTTGAAAATGTAATATGCTCCTGAAGGCCTGATATAGAGAGGAAGACAATGGAATACATGACCACCCTCCACTTAAAATAATAAGTGGCCTGGTTACGGAATCAGGCCATCTACCCCATAACAAACTTTGCTGTGGTGTTTAAGGGGAGGGGGTTGGCATCTGCTAGCTCCATCATCACTCAGAATTTGTTAAGTCATGCCCAAATTTTATAGATCACATCTTCATGGAAAATAAATGCATCAGTTATATGCGAGAGGATTATTCAGTCATTCTGTCTGCAAGACATTTTTGGAGTATTTAAAGCAGAGAAGGTAGACTAGGAAAGAAAGGAAATTTACTGATGCATGTGCAATGCCTATGAGGGCTTCTATTTCTCCTGCACCTCCATTCTGGGTCATTCTAAACACCGTCAATAGCTACACAGCTGCTTCCTTTTGATAAATGGTGAAGTGTATTTAGCCAATTAAAAGCTGTGCAAACGTTTTACACATATCTTCCAGGAATTTGTTCTGCATGACGAATTTTTATTACTATAAGAAGTATTTATCAAATGATTTAGTTAAGAATTTCCTTAATGTAAACAAGTGCAAGGCTACAGAAATGTGCAACATTATCACAAAATGTGAAAGCAGGTAAGTCTTAAAAATGATAGTATCAGTTTTAAAACGATCTTTGTGCCCTGCTGTCCACAGATGCCCATGTACACCCACTATAATCCTTTCTGAAGTCATCAGAGAATTAGGGCTATATTACACATTTTGCATCACACAAAACAGTGTAATTAGCACACATCTTCTGGTTTCCAGTAGTGTTCATCATCACATTATTTAAGTACTGGACCGATAAATATCATCTGAAAGCAAGACTTAATAATAACCATCTTTATAGACAAGATGCCAGAAAAAAAAGCCTTTTATCCAATTCTCTAGAAAAAAAAAAAAAAAAAAAAAAGCTTAAAGCTTCACCAACTTAATTTTGAAACAGTCTGGACTAAAGGAATAGTCAGTGTTACTCAATCTTCTAGCACCCCTTTGATTTTTCTCTGAAGTACTCATCAAATAACAGCCACTTAATCCATTTAAAATCCATCTTTTCCAGCACAAAAACACATCCTGCTGTTGGTATACACCCACCCAGTGTTTCTTTTTAGCAATGAGACAAAAAGGGCCAAGTCTCTCCTAAGTTAACTGCACCCTGGAGAAGACTAGCCACACAGGAGTTCAGACACTGGAGTTGGCACCATTCCATCATAACACGTCCCCTGGTAACCCCCCCATCTCTATCCTTAGTCTTTTTTGGTTGCTTACCCTAAGGAGTCCAGACCAATAAATAAGGAACAAAAAAAAAAGCCAACAAAAAAACAGATGTTCTACTTCTGAGACACAGGAACTCCTAACACGTACTTATTTTAATCCACATGATTTAATCATGTGTTTTTACAGAAAATTTGTAAGCTTCATGGTTTCTGCATCTGGATTTAACACTCCATCCTCACTGCACTCTTCTCCTGCCTCCACTTCTTCCTTCCCCACTTTTAAATACAAAAAATATTAAAGCATCAATTAGGAAAACCTTTGGACCAAAGAGCAGATGCAAACAGAATCACAGAATCATAGAATAGGGTTGCAAAGGACCTTAAGATCGTCTAGTTCCAACCCCCTGACGTGGTCAGGGACACCTCACACTAAACCATGTCACCCAAGGCTCTGTCCAACCTGGCCTTGAACACTGCCAAGGATGGAGCATTCACAACTTCCCTGGGCAACCCATTCCAGTGCCTCACCACCCTTACAGTAAAGATTTTTTTCCTTATATCCAATCTAAACTTCCCCTGTTAAGTTTTAACCTGTTACTCCTTGTCCTATCACTACAGTCCCTAATGAAGAGTCCCTCCCCAGCATCCCTATAGCCTCCCTTCAGATATTGGAAGGTTACATTAATATAAGTAAATTGTAACAAGCCAAATATAAAAAGATATACAAGTCTTGTACAGCCACTCAGAACAGTTCACTTTGAAGGAATGAAACTACTTTTCTATTTGACAGTACTTTGAATATAAAACTTTACAAAAGAAGACTGAAAGACACTAGGAGAGGACATCCAGTCCACCCCAATATATTAAGTATAATCTAATTAAATATTTTACATTTAAGGGTCACAAATGCATAGGCATAAAAAGGAGAAAAAGAAAGGCATTCTACAAATGCCATATTTTCAATATCACAGCTATTACTGTAACTGCACAAAAAAAGACCCTTCATGCCCTACCACTGTAGCAGAATTGAAGTCTTTTTTAATAGTAACAAAAAGAATGAAAGGTTGTTTTCAGAATACTGTACTCATAATTAAAAAAAAAAAAAAAAAGAAGAAAGGAAGGAACAGAAGAGTTTGTAGCACAACAGCTGAGCTCCACCAAACATACACCGAAATAAAAGGGTAGTCACAACATTTCCAGAACACAGTTTGTACTGAAAACAAAATGCAAACTTACATCCTCTTGTTTATTGCTTTTCCTGGTCTTACAATAAGGAACTACAACGAACCACAGGTGTACTTCTGTTTATAATACACCAGAACTGACTATAGACCAAATTCTTTTAATGAAACATCACAAACATTTTAATGAAACATCTGCCAATGCTTTCTAACACCTACACACAACCTATAAAAGACACTGATTACTGGCTTCTAGTGTCTTCAGTTAACACACTTTCACATTAAAAGTTATACATTGCATATGTCAATGTTAAGAGGTCTTGTACAGATTCAGTCAATACTACAAAAGGTAGAAAACTGGAGGTACTCAGATGGCAAACTTCTTTGGACATTTCAGAATAAATGTCTTATAAAGTGTACTTAACACATAATGATGATATTGCAAGCAAGCAGATGATTGCATATACAACCCATGTTTGAGTATTGCAGCTATCATCTTTGTGAGACAGATTTAGAGAAAAGCATTACTCAAGCTCGTGTGCTGTTATAAGCAAGACTTAACTATTCTTTTTGTAAAAACATTTTCATTTTCTCTAAAAGAGGTGCTCTTGGCAATCCTTCCACCCTCTTTAATAGAGCTACAGCATCATTTCTCTACAACTTCCCTTTTACGTTTCACTTTACTTGGGAAGAACAGTTTCACACAAGCCACTTCCCCATCAAGCAGGGATAAATCCAGTTCTCTCTTGCAGATGCAGTCAATCAGAACACAGAAGTTTGCTTAGATAAAACATGACACAGTAAATGATGGCATATGACCTCTACCTAGTGATCTTGTTTGCTCACTATTGGAAAGCTAGGCCTGATTCTTTGTAGTGAATGATTTACATTCATGGGACAGATCACAGTACATCCTCTCCAGGTCCTGAAAATGTGCTTCTGCAGTCACAGGACCCAGTTTGCTGTACCAGTCTTTAAAATGTTGAAAAAACTGCCTTACAAATAATGTTTATTTCCACTTCAAAATACCTCAAATATTACAGAGCACAGACAGTAGCATGTTAAGGAAAAGAAAAATTATAGAGATTTCTGGGTTTTGTTTGGTTTGGTTTTGGTTTTTTTGTTTTTTTTTTTGTTTGTTTGTTTGTTTGTTTTTTGTTTTTTGGGGTTTTTTTGGTTTGTTTTTTGGTTTTTTTGTTTTTGGTTTTTTGTTTTTTTTTGTTGGTGTTGTTGTTGCTGTTGTTAAAAAAAGGAGAAATGTGGAATTGTGGGTGAGAAAGAAGTCCAACAGCTGTGATTAGTGAGCTGTGTGTTTATACATCTTTCGACATTATACGAAGCACTGGGTGAATTTCAGACTGCCCCAGATGGCAAAAGTCTGTTGAATGAAACTTGTTGACAATGTTGTTAAAATAAAAAACTAATATTTGATAGCAAAAAAAACCCACAGCCTGTTATAAATGTCAAATACGGGATTATAAAGCAATGTACAGGGATTCTGGAATTGAATTTCGGTGCATAACCCAACCATCTGTCGACCAGTTGTGTAGCAAAAGCAACATAACGTGGAAATCTCTAAAAGGTCAGCCAAATCCCTTCCTTCAGCTGCAGGGTTTCCCTGTTTACGAACATGCCCGCCGTAATCGCACTCTGTCTGCAGATTAACCCGGGGAGACGACACTCGCCACAGGGAAAAGGAAGATTGCAAAGACAACCTTGTTAGATAGGGAAGATGAACGGGATACTCAGCTCACGGTGAAGCAGCCTGCAAGAGGCAGAGGGAGGCTTCTCCGAGCCGGTACTGCCGTGCCGCGCAGGGACGGTGAGCGCGGGGGATCCGATCCCCCCAGCACTCAGCGGCCGGCAGAACCGAGCAGGGCTGCTGCCTGGGGGAGAACAGAGGGCTGCACCGCGCACCCGAAAAGTTAAACCCACGGAGAGAGATGGGGCCGCTCCTGACGTCTCTCCCACAGCCGGGATGCTGAGCCGGCGCAGCCCGGGATCGGGCAGGGCTGCGGGTCCCGCATCTACCCCAGACACCCTCCTCGCCCAGCGGGGACCCCGCGGGAGAAGTACCCGCTGCCTCCCGGGAAAAATAAATAAAATAAATGATAATATGAAAAAAAAAAACAAAACAACTCCGAGGAGTGCGCCGAGGTGGAAAGTCCCCGGAAAGAGACGCCTCGTAGCCGAGGCGGGAGCACGACCGGCCCCAGAGGCGCAGCGCACCGCACCCGGGACACGGGGCTCCAGCCCCACCACCCCGTCCCGTTACGGACCGACGGCGCAGCCTCTCGCGCCGGGGCACGGCTCCATACCCAGCCTGGACACTAGTTGCTCCACCCGCGGTGAAGAAGTGATGAAAGGAGCCCTGGGGCGCCAGCGGAGCCCCGCAGCACAGGAGCCCGAGCAGACGGGTGCTTCCCTCTGCATGGGGCAGACCGGGGTCCGCTCGAGCAGCCCTCCGCTTCTCACCTCTTTAAGTTCCTTGGCCACGTCTTTCAGGTCCCCCAGGACTAATTCCAAATCCTCCACGATGATCTTGATCTGCTCCTTCACCTTGGTTTTGGAGGATGCCGGCGGCCCCTCGGACGGCGACGAGGAGGAGGATGCGGTCCCCTTGGACTGGGCGGACATCCTTCGGGGCAGTCCGGTGCGGCCAGGGGGGCACGAAGGTCAGGCGAGCGCGGCGGCCGCCGGCCGCCCGGCCTCGTCCCTCCGGCTCCTGGAGCTACTGCAGCCGCTGCTGCTGCTGCTGCTGCTGCTGCTGTCGCCGCCGCCGCCGCCGCCGCCTGCCCGCCCGCGCATCCCGCGCCGGGCGCGCTGAGCCGCGCCGCGCTCCGCCGGGCGGCCGCGCTGTGCTGCTGCCATCAGCTCCCGGGAGCGGCGCGGGGGCCCGGCTGCAGCCCTCCGTGCGCCGCGCCTGCGCCTCGCCCCGCCTGCGCCACCGCCCGCTCGGGCCCGGGCCCCGGCTCCGGCTCTGGCTGGGAAGAGGGGCCGAGGGAGGAGCGACGGGCACCTCACCGCCTGCAGCATCGCCCTGCCGCGCTGCCAGGGGACCGGGAGTCACGGGGGCTCCTCCTTGAAGAGGTGCTCTGCTCCCCTCGTCCCTCAAGACAGCCCGCAGGGCGGGGGCACAGCGCCGCATTCGTCCCGGAGCACGCCTGGGAGTCCCCGGGCAAGGCGGGCTATTGCACCAGCTCTCCCGTCAGAACAGTCCCCCAAAAGGGAATCGGTTTCACTGGCTGGCGCATTGCAAAATTCCTGCCAAAGGAGACAACAGTGCCTGTTTCTGGTAATAAATAAATAAATAAATAAATAAAAACCCCACACCAAAACAAACAAACAAACAAACCTCTGCACTTGTGAAGTAACCCTTCTGGCTGCTCTTGGGGAGCGCCCTGCTCTCTGGACTTTCCTGCTCAAAGGACTCTATAGGAAGGTGTTTTGTAAATACCACCGAATTGGGAAAAGGCACTTGCACGTCTTTGCCCACGCCTGCAGATTGCCCTGTAAACACTTAGTGATCAGTAGACCCTATTCAAGTTGTGCATTTGATCTGATAGGAATAAAAATGCACGTGATCCAGAACAGCTTTTACGAGCTATTTTGCTACTTGGCTCCCTGAGGCAGAGGCCTGTGCTGCATTTTGAACACACGCTTGCCCTAGCATTATTCACAGATCAGTCTGTGGGCCAAAAGGAAGAGATTGCTGGATATCATTCACCTCGGTGTTTTTTCATCTTACTGCAAAAAGGTGGCAAGTTCAGGAATTCTTCAAGCTACCTCCCAGTAGCTATGAAGTGCAAGAGGGCATGCAGCCAAGCCTTGCCTCGAGGATCACCCGGCATGGTTGCAATTGGCTTTTGACGCTTTAAATGCTTCCGAGAGTTTTGGCAGCCTGAGATGCTTTAACCTAGCTAAAACAGGAGGAGAAAAGCAGAACATTTCCCAGAGTGGTGTGTCTGCACATGGTAAATATCTCACTTGGTGACAGAGAGTTTCTCTCTGGTAAAGGTGTGGAACTGGGATATGAATAGACAAGGGCTGACAGCACCTCTTACTGTCTTGGGTTAAGTGTAATTATCTTTGCACATTTTACCACTATAAAATGGTAATATGTTACCAACGTATTACCATTTGCATAGTCAGCCAAACACCAAACAATGGTGTGGTATTTGGCTGAAATAATTTGTTAGTGGGCATATATTGTATTTTTTCCCCCCAAGTGTCTCCCAATTTCATATTTTTATAAACAGTTTCAAGGAGGGCATGTTCAAGAAGAGCCCATGTCTTTCCTCTTGACTTCCTTCAAGTCTCATGGTAGACTTTTTTCAGCTCACCAAAGCAACAGTTCTTCCAACACTGACTTTTAAATCATTCCTGCTGGTTATTTTTGCTTAACTGTTTCTGTATGAGCAACAAGATCATATGATTTTTGGAGCTAGCTAAGTAATACAGTCTGAATTTCCAAACTGCAGTCACCACTAAATTAGGAAGAAAGCAACCCACAAGTTGTTGAGTAAGTTTTAATTAATGTGTTCCTCAAAGGCATTGTATGAACACACAAAAAAAAAAAAAGAAATAATTTATGAAGAACTATCAGTGAAATTGTCTATGCAGCAGCCAGTACATATCCAGTTTATAACTAGAGAAAAAAAGGTCTATTTTCTGACACCATTTAAGAATACTGTGTAACAGTATACTGTACATACCTATACATAACATAGCTTAAATAGGTAAGGGATGGTTTCTAAAACATTTCTGTAGAAATCATCAACATGGTCACAAAATTACTACCAGATTTGCTACAGACCCTCTATAAATACTGTCTAGCCTAACTGAGCAGTCATCATTAGACAAATTTTCCAACACAATTGCTTACTTTCTTACTGTATGAAGCCGTGGCATCTCTTACATACTTTAAGATGGGAAAACTGATTCCTGTTTTACCTCATCAGTTAGTTTGAAGTCATAGGAAGATTGCACATGATCCTGTGGTTATCCTATTTCCTTAATCCTGCAACTACATTTGGAGACTTCCCAAACTTTTGAAAATGTAAATTAGTGTCCACTTCACCAATCCCTCCACTTCTATAGTGACATTCTTCTAAGGTCTGTGCAGGATTACTTAGTGGCTGATATTTTGTATTCAACCAAGTATCTACTGCTTATCCCTGAAAAAAAATGACAGCTCTTCTGAGTCCTGAGTAAAGTTCATTGTCTTCTTGGTCTTTAATGCAATGTTATGCCTTTAAAAAATGAGCTATACCTTACTATACCATGTCTCAGTTAACTAATACGTAGTGTCCCACAGCATGTAGCAAAGTTATCTACTAGTTGTTCTATTTCTTTTGCTTCTGTATCTACAAGTAAATGTTATTTATTAGTGTTTTGTCGGTTTATTCTTTTTGAAGCCTTTCCATCTGTACCTTCACTAAACCCAAAGTGGCTAATCAGGGAAAAGAAGAGTAACTCGTTACTGGAAGTCTGACTTCTGTAGACTAAGAAGATGCAGAAGATGCACAAGAAGTCTCCCCAGAAATCCTGGGGGATAAAGTTATTTTGGAAGTAAAAGCTTAAATGTCTTCAAAGTGCAGTTCACTGATCTTCCAGTAACACCTTGTAATCCAGAAAAAAAGCACCCAAACAAAAATGTAACACACACTAAATAAATACTAAGTGAAGTAATGCGGTGCTCAACCATACCACTGCCAGCTGTGATCTCATTAGAGATCACAAGTAAGTTGACTAAGGCTTGGCCTGATCAGTAATTGGAAAGGACACGTCTCAGGAAAATCTCTATAAAGATGCTGCAAAATTTTGTTTTGGTGATTCAGTAGATGGCACTTTTCCTTTTGGAAAAAATGTCCTTTATTCAGCCCAGTGTTACAAACAGAATGAACTGAACACACAAACACACACAGATCACAGTGATTTTATCATGCTGTTTTATTTATACTATTTATTATATGTGTGGAGTCACGAAGAAAGTTAGAAACTGTGCAGGAAGTCATTGAATGATCGTAAAATGTACATGAATCACAGAAATAATTTTTCATGAGAATCACCCAGACCAGTCACGTCAGAAATACAGGAATGTAATTACTTTTACATTTACTCACTTCTCCCTTATTAAAAATAAAATAATATTTTTTAAAAAGCCCCAAATGCTTACCTACTGGGGAGGGGCTGATACCGTTACCATAAGACTTTCATATATATTCTTGCATAAGAATAGAAACCAAATGAGCACTTTTACAAATTGTATGTGTAAAACTACGTCCCACTTTCCGCAAAAATTAATTTCCTGTTGCCTGTTGAAAGCATTTTGTTTGGCATTTGGGCTACTTATCAAAGGTAAAAGTAGAACAAAGTCTTCTGGGACAAATAAAACATTTTTAATCTGAATGTTCTGATTGTTTTTAAAGATTTTCAAACTTTCCAAGCAAAATCAAGATTTTAAAAATACCTAGCTGAACTAACTAATTCTGGGAATGGTTAAATATAACCTTATTTTCCCTCCCTTTTTTGAATTTATCCCTAAAGGAAATATACCACATACAAGATAGGGAAGCACTAAACCGGTGAACCTGTGTTTTTCATCCCAAATGAAATTGTGGAGGAAAGCTTAATTGAATTGCTGCAGGTTTGCATATTGGACACTTACTAAATTAAATACTCATTTCAATCTTCAAAATTAATCATAAGTTAAATTAAAACAATGGGTTAAGCTATAGTACAATGCCACTAACTTCTGTTCCAGGTACTTATTAAACACAGGTTTTCATATTTTAACTTTTCTATACTAATCTCTTTCCAAAATGTTCCCATGTTTAACTGAATACAGTGTTGTTTTCTGAATTCCTAAACAATTCTTTAACAGTTGTGCTAAGGAAGTCACACCGGCTGCTTACACTCCAAACTGTAGAGCTGTAGTTCCTTTGGAGAGCTACTGAAAGACTCTTCAGTTAAAGAGAAAAATTAAAAGTGCTTTGTGAAGTGTGGTATACATATATTAAGAGACATTGTGTTATTTCACTTATTTAAAAAGTGAAAAGAAAGAAAACTCAGGAACTCACAAAATAAACTACATACTTGTGAATTAAGTTGGTTGTTTCCAAATGGTAATTAGCAAACATAATGAAAGTCAGGGTTAAGGCAAGGTGACCTTATGCACTCAGTTCTTGTCTTACTTCCTCTACCTTTTTCTTCTTGATACTGATTTAAAATCATATAGCAAAATACTATACATGTATAGTATGAATTCGTAATTGCTTTGATTCAAGTACACAATCCACACATATTTCTCATAAGGATTTACATATTGGTGAAGCTTTTCTGCAAACTAGCCCCTCAGTACCTAGAGAAAGAAATGGAGCATCTTACTAAAATATATGAGTATTAGTTATACCTGTGACTTCTTTATATTCAACAGAGTCAGTTTTCAGTGTAAATTTCAAGAGCCTATGAATTTAGTAAGACAGGATGATAAAACCAAATTAGTCAAAATACAAATGCCTAGACATGATGTGATAATATGAACTTTGTCCAAGTTATGTGAGGTTTGTCCAATTATATTATACAATGGCATCTAACATTGTGTAAATAATTGTGTGTGCAATGCTTTGACTTAGTAATGATGCACTGGATAGGCAAGTAAAATAAAAAAAAATATTTTCATGTATGAAAAGAAAATAATCTATTATTTTAATGTATGGAAAAGAATAAAATATGCATACACACCATTGAAAGATTTAGAAATGTATTTGCTCTCAAAATAAAAATTCCATGTCCACTTTTTGATGGAAAGAATTAACAAAATGGCTGTAAGTATAAATCAATAGAATAATGTATATGATAAAAAATAAATAGGAAATGAGTCAGGGAAGGAAAAACATGACTATACCATCCTTTTGCATCTCTCTTGAAAACATCCATCAAAATGTTTTTAAAGTACAGAAATAATATGAGACAAATTTATTCATTTATTTCCTCTGCCCAATACACTCTGCGTAAGTGCTTGAAAAAGAGAAGTTTATTTATTTCCTCTTCAAAATTGAAAAGCATGATTGTGAGGCTGAAAGGAGATTGGTGGCTAAATATTTTTATAGTAAACCTAAAGCAATAGTTTATATTAGTAATTCCTTGTGCTTGTTTTCCAAACTCAGTTACTGGAAGTTGCATACTTAATCTAATTTTACCAACATTACTCTTTTGTTTACTGGTTAGCTGCTAGCTAACAAATTGGTCCTTTTTTTTTTTTTTTTTTTTTCCCTAAGGAGCTATTTGTTGGTGTCAGATGCAAAGTATTTCCTGTGGAGGAATATCCCTTTGCTGCTGGCACTCACTTCAGTAGTATGCTATTGCAAACATCTGGAGCACACAAGGAAAACACTGGCTGGATTCTTTCCTAAGGCATCTCAATCAGAATAGCCTGAGAGAGAGAAAATGCTGATTAAATGAGTAACCCAAACATGAAAAAGGGCAGTATCAAGAGTACAGTATCAAGAATACAAAGGTAAAAGATGCAATTCTTTAACTTGCAGGCCTACAGTGGATTTATAGAACCTCTATCTCAAAGCCCACTCTAGCTACTGTAATTAAAAAACTATTTTTTTCTGTCATACACTGTAAAGCAAAGGTGAACATTCACACATTTGAGGCTTTCATTTTAGATTGATGAATTATCTGTTGACAGACAATGAATCTCTGCCACTTCTTCCCCTACTGTCCAGATTCAAATAATGTTAAAAGCCGTGATACAAACTACAAAAAAGAAGCCAGAAGCATAAAAAGGAAGGATCCATTACTCACTGATGAACATAGGACTGGATTGTGTGAGTGCCAAGTAGTCCCTTGAGATACTGACTGTTCTACAAGCGATGGTGTGAGAACACGCTGATTCTGTCCAGGTCTCATTGAACTTGGCCCATAACATTACAAACCCAAGCACCTAATCAGTCAGAATCTGATAGTCAGAATCTTCAAAACTGACAAGAAAAAAATTCTCATATTCCACTCCTAAATTCAGATAATTATAATTGAAAATATGTGATCTTTCTACTAATCAGTATTCACTGATTTTTATATTATCACTGTCATTCGTTATTAATTTGGACACTAATGCTTTTCCAATGTGTTTGATTTGATTTTTTTTTTTTTTTTTTGAAACAGTATTTTCTATGAAAAAATCTCCTTGAAAATTCACACAATCAATTTACCTGGGATCAGTTACATGATTTCTAGCAGTCTCTCAGAACTTATGACCTGTCTTTAAAATGTCAGTTCCACAATGACACGCACCAATACATACATTTACCTAACGCTGCTTTGAGTGAGCATTCTAGGTATTTTCAAAGAAGTAACACTTTCAGGGGATATCCAAATGTCTTTTCCACCAGTCATTCAAACAGAGTGTCTGTTCTGCTTGCACCAGCTTCAAATTTGTTTCAGAGAATTTGCAATTCTCTGCAGCTGTGCTGGGAAAACTCACAACTCCCCTTCTCCGAGGTAAGAACTATTACTAGCAGAAATCTTCAGAATCAAGTGTGTGCCATTTGCTTCCTCAGTAGTTATGGCCTGTCAATTTTTAGCTACTGGTTCAGAAAAAGGAGCTGTAGAGCCTGTGCAGTTTGGATTGCTATCCCAGCAAAAAGGTACAAAACTAACACAGTGATAAAGCTTTCACATTTTCACAATCTTGAATATCTATTTTCTTTCAAAACAGGGGAATAGTTTCTGATCTTTTTAGCAAGCATCAGGAAAAATTAGTAACACTAAGAAAAAGGCAGTTCTGCCTTACTCTTTTCTATGGTTTTGTTGTGTTTTTTTGTATGTTTGGTTGGGGGTTTTTATCAGGTTATAATGTTGCAAAAGCTTAGGACGTGAATCCAAATGAGACTGAATTTTTCCATTCAAATCCAGGCTGGTTGTTTGACAAGCTGAACCATTAAACACTCAGCAGGTAACATGTAGAGAGAAAACCAGGCCAGTTCTGCCTTCAGAAAAGCCTGTATAATTAAATTTAGTTAACTAATGTGCTTGACTAATACTACCTGAAGGCCTAACCCACAGTCTACAAAACTCCTTTAAAAGTGAGACAGTTTGGTCTAAACCTCTGTAAAACTGTTTTGTGACCCCTCTTCAGTATGTCCAATGTTATCATTTAGCAGAAAGTTATAACTTCTCTCTAAAAAAGCCAGATCACAGGAAGATTCTGTATTTTAGTTTCTGAGGATGGGCTTTTTTTTTTAATGCTACTGTCATTTGGTTCTATGGTAATTCAGTATCAGATTACTGGGATAAAAGGACCTTATGTCTTACCCAGTGCACATATACTTCTGTTCCTGAGGTTTCAACTCAGTCCCTCTAAAATCATATTGCTGAATACTTCTATCCAGCCAATAACTATACCTAAATTACTTTTGGTACAGGAGTCAAGTACCATATTTAGTAAATTGCCATAAAATCCCCTATGATTTTTTTTTTTTTTTTAGCATTGAAAATGCTGGTTTTTATTAGCATTGAATATTCTTGCTTTAGCTCTTACATAGAATTACTCTACTCTGAAAAGAACTTTAAAAACATTAGTGAATGAAAAGAAATTCCTGCATACCATTTACTGCCTGAGAGGTGGGGAATATCGTGGGGTTTGTCCCTTGCTTTAAAATATGCATTATTTTATATAGGAACAGCACACCTAGGCTACTCTGGTATCCAGAGATTAGTAAAGGGAGAACAATCTGAATTTTTGTTTTTTGCTGCTGCTCAGGCACTTAATGTTTGAAGATACCTTATTTGTGTCATTAACACTATTTTGAAGTTTCTTACACAAACTCAGATTTCATCTAGAGATAAATTGGAAAAGATCAGAAGGCTTAATATAAAGACGTTCATTTGTGTCTCTGTGATAATTTCCATTATTTTTTCTTCACTTGAAAAATAATGCATCAGTAGTGTACCTAACAAATACAATAAACCCCATTTAGTATAATTCAGCCTTGTAAATTTTTGACTTTAACAATCTTGTCAATATTTGAATAAAAAAAATCAGTAAAACAAACAAACAAACAACAAAGGAAGAACTACACAGGATTCTAGAAACATCTTAAAACTCTGCTCAATTTTGCAAATCATTTGGAGGGAAGTATTGATCAAAGATTCCATAAATATTTTACAACACTAACCTTCTGCTTTGGCAATTGCTTAAACTGGAGACACAGAAGTAAATTACAATCCTAAACCTGTGTAATCTGCTAAAATGGATAATCAAGCCAACAGTTTAGCCAGTTTACAGCTACTTTGGCCTGCCTTAGCCCACTAACTGAAACCATCTCTTCTTTTTCTGTGGAATTCAAGGGAGTTGTTTTCTTGCTTTGACAGATGCTGGAATCTATAATCCCATTCCTAGATTTCCGTGTGATTATGCTTTCTCTTAAATTCACATGTAAATCCAAGTTTTACAGAAATTCCCGGAGTAATTATTTGCATTTGTGATTTTTGGATTGTCTTGGTTTTGGCTGGGATAGAGTTAATTTTCTTCCTAGTAGCTGGTGCAGTTCTGTGTTTTGGCTTTACTCTGAGAATAAGGCTGGTAACATACCGATGTTTTAGTTGTTGCCCAGTAGTGCTGTTCAATCCATCTTTTTCAATCCATCATGTTCTGCCACTGAGGAGGGGCACAAGAAGCTGGGAGAGAGCAGAGACAGGACACCTGACCCAAACTAGCTAAAGGGGTATTCCATACCACAGCACATCATTCCCAGTATATAAGCCGAGGAAAGCTGGCCAGAGGGGACCGATTGCTGCTTGGGGATGAGCTGAGCGTCAGTCAGTGGGTGATGAGCATTTGTATTGTGTATCACTTATTTTTTTCTCAGGGGATGGGCTTTATTCCTTCCTCTCTATTTCCTATAATTTTAGTATTATTAACATTGAGTAATTATATTTTACTTTTATTTCAATTTTTAAACTGTTCTTATCTCAACACATGGATTTTTTACATATTTTCTAGTTCTCCTCACCATTCCACTGGAGGGTGAATGAGTGGCTGCATGACACTTATTTGCCATCTGGGCTTGAACCACAACAGGGATCCAAACATTTAGTGTTTTTTTTTTCTTAATAATTTGCTACTGTAAAAAACAAGTAATCTAAGTACAAGGGAGGGATTTCTTTAAAAAGACGGGGTTTATATGCTCAGCTCTGTTTGTATAGGAGACAAAGGGTGACCTAAGGTGTCAAGGTCCATGATGAGGCCTCCTTTCTCCAGATTTGCAGAAGGAGAATGCTTACATACTGCTTTGTTCTCATAGAGCACCCCTAAGTCAAAACAGAAGTCCTTCTGCTGTTGTGCAGGTCACATAACAGAGTTAATTTGTGAGTTGTCTATGTAGTTTCAATCAGTAGAGTGAGAGACAGAAACTTGTAACTTTTGCTTTGTTTAAGATTTTTGACATTTACTTCTATTTTCTGCAACAGGAAAGATGTAATTATTGTGAATGTTTATTGAAGAAGTGGGTAAAAATGCATCTCCATTTCCAGGATCCTCTCCAATGATCATTTATTCTGAAGTGTTGAAATTTTTATCAAACCTTGGCTTTTATGTGATGCCTTTTGAAGTTGGTAGACTTTTCAGTTACTGAAGGTCTGTTGTTGTAGTGCAGCAGTCTATTATAGCTGAAAAGTTTTTTGCATGTCACAGATTTTGATTTTGCACTCACCAAGCTGAGAGGTAAAAGATGAATATAAGCTGAACAATAATCAGAGGTAAATATAAAAAAAATCATCTCTTTGATTTGGCACTGCCATTGACAGGACTTCACACGCATGCAGATACAAAGGCAAGAATCTCAAATCGTAGTATAAAAAGGTTCTGTACAAAATTATCTGCCATGCCTCTCTTATGCAGCATTTGGAGTAAGGTCACACAGTTTTGTTTTGTTGCAGCACTGCCAAATCAGACATCAGAAGGCTTGGTAGCTCAGTATCTGTTTACTTTTTATCTTACAAAAATACAAATGATAACCCACAGGAGTCAGGATTGTAAGTTCTTATTGTTGCTTTTACTTAGTACTTGTTAAAATATTTACTCTCATAACTGTGTTTTAACCATTGGGCTACTCGCTTGTCCTGTGGCAATTACAGAGATTAGAGCCCAGATTTTGCACTCATAGCAAGAAGTTCTGCTTTGTAGGATCAAACTCACACAAGACCTGAATGCGTGTTTAACGGATGTTTATGAATTGGAAACTGATATTTCTAAAGCTTCAGGAAAGCCCAAAAACCCATTAGTCCCCCAACCTGTTGAAAATGGCCCTATGGACTTATGAATGGACCTTGTCACACAGAAGCCTGTGTGTACTGAATTCACTGAGACAGACAAAGAAGTTTAGGTTAGATATAACAAAGTTCGTCACTGTGAGGGTGGTGAAGCGCTGGAATGGGTTGCTCAAGGAAGTTGTGAATGCTCCATCACTGGCAGTGTTCAAGGCCAGTTTGGATGGTATCTTGGGTGACATGGTTTAATGTGTGGTGTCCCTGCCCATGGCAGGAGGGTTGGAAATAGATGATCTTAAGGTCCTTTTCAACCCAATCCATTCTATGATCTATGATCAACGTCAGCATTCACTGAGGCCTTAGGCTGTCGTAGGCCAGTAGAGAAGAGACAGTCTTCTGTTGTTACATACAGATATGGTGTACTTAAAGGCTTCTGAGCATCCTTAGTAACAGATATTAAATTCCTAGGTTTTGCAAGTACAGATCTTTGAGAGCCAACAGACTCATATTTGGGTGGCACCTGACAGAAGATCTGAGTGTGCAAATAAGTGAAAGGAAATCCTTACATTTTTGTTAATCTCTTTTCCCTTAGCTTCAGTGGTTAAAATTTCTGAAATGTTGGACTTAAAATTTGCAAGCTATGCAAAAGCTCAGAATTGGTTTTGCAACAATTCATTATCAGTAGGGTAAAGCTAACATGTCTCATGATGGTCTGGAATCATCTTTTAAAAATTGTTTTATTCTTAAAACTTTAAAATAAGAAATGGAACTGTAAGCAGTCTATATTTTTATGATTTGTTAAACATTTCAAATATTATTGCCATACTCTGAATAGGTTTGAAAGTTGAAAGTAATAGTCTCTAAAGTGAGAAGACATTCTGTCAACCCAGTCAGTATTCTTAAATATTTGGTTGACACTTTTAATACTAAGTGATAGGAAACATATGAGGACATAAATAAATAGACATCACTCATTCACTTTTGGCTAAGACCAGACTCTATTCCGTTCTTACACTTCTGCTTCTCCTACATACAAAACGGTGACTTGAGGGGAAAATGTTGGCTCAGTTGTGTGGCAAGATGGGATACTTGGAACTTTCAATATCCTGGCATGTAATTCCTTGGAATATGTCCAAAATACTCATGTTTTATTCCAACTGGCATGTAACATACTTCTGCCACAGTCAAGACCTGAAAAGGTTTGCTCAGTAAAATTTTCTTGCATCAGGCACAGTCACTCCTTTTTTTTTTTTTTTTTTTTTTTTTAGCTGTTATGATAGTACTACTGTCTCCCAAAATTATTTTATTTGTCTGGTTTTGTTCCTTTTGACTTGATTCTCATTCAGATGGAATTTTTAGTCCTCAAAGAGAATGATAAAATGAGGTTGTGTATGTCCATACTTGTAATACTTTTTTTTCTTTCTGAGACTTTTTCTATATTATTGCAAGTTGATACAAGGTAACACATCAAGAAAAAAAATTAAGATTGATTACAGGAATAAATTTTAAATTACACTAAAAATGGATTTCATATAACCACAATGGCTAAGCTATAATCTTTAACAGCTTTATTTGTGTATAATAAGTGCATATACTTTAAATCAAAATTAATGACAATCTATGAATGTATGTCACCAAACATTGAATAACGTACAGAACAGTGTTTTGACATGAGGAGCAGGTCATTGTCCTACTCTTCAGGCTATAAAATCACACTACTGTCTCCTCCTTGTGACTTTAAGAGTCTTGTATTTTTTTCCTGCTCAATGCCACACCTTCCTCCTCTGATTCCTTAGGACATTTCCGTATGAGGCAAAAGGTGTATATCTGAATTTAGGTAGGAAGATTTTATGGTCTTCAGCATCTTGAGTGAATTCTCTGATCAGTCATAGCCAAAACATGCAACACCTCACTATGTCTAGCAATGTTTTAAATCCTAATAGTCCTGCATTTGTCTTGAAGTAGTTCTGTAGCAGATGGGAGCTCCTGTTAGTTATTTTCATAGGAGAATACATAGGGATACAGCCCTGTCCTTGGTATTTCCTTTTGGTTAGCCCTAAGCTGTTCTTCTGGAAGCATGGTTCTCTATGAAACCCATAAGAGACCTCTTGCAACTTACAATGACTTCTAGGTTCCCTTCCACAGGTCATACACATTGGAGCTGATCTCAGAATGCTCAGACTTTGTTTATTCTCATTTTTCTTAGGAGTTAGACGTATGTTTAGCAGCATCATTGGATAGGTCTATTCTGTCACAAAAATAGAAGCTTGAGGACAAGCAACCAGAATAATTTTCTGACTTGCAACCAGAACAGTTTTCTGACTTGTGCTCTGCTCACTACCTATACCAAAATGTACTCAGATGAGAAGAGATCATGGATGTCTTTGGAATCTGTCTTGATGGAGCAAAGTTGCCTTAAAGTCCATAAAATTGAAACTCCTGAATATATTAAAATATATAACTGTTGGCTGTCATACACAGATCAAGTTTCAGGTCTACTGGACTAGATTATGAAAAGACCTTCAGAAAACATCTGGGTTTGCACATTTGTCTGACTTCCTGATGTTAAAATTAATTAGACCCTTCACTGTTAGACATACCTTTAAATTTCTGATATGATAATGAAGGCTGAAGAGACTTAGATCTGCACCTTTGTGGAGAATTCGTTTCTCAAGGAGGTCAGTGGCAATGGTCCTCAAGCTTGCTTCCATTTCAAGCCACAGAACCTCTCATGACTAAATTTGTGGGCCAGGCTAACAATAAACCATATGCTGTGAGAATACAGCTCAAGTGTACTGCACATGAGGAATCAGTGATGCACTGCACATACAATATATTCAATGCTTCTCAGTCAACTTGATGCAAGTATTTACTTCCTTTTTGTACATCTTTGCACATGGCAAAGATCTTCAGTAACTGCGTGTTATACATAGGAAAACTGGGGCTGCCTCTTCTTGATCTCTTCCTCTTCCTTTCATATATATGAGCTGTAGACAGACTGCAAATCAGAGAAAATGTTCTGCTTCTGGTAGCTCATTCTCATCTGCCATCTTGTATTAGGTTTCATGAATCCTTTCCTACAATAATTATTGTTGTGTGCTATAATGATTGCAATAGTGTCAGATTGTACCTGCTATCTGGTGTGGATGTTCACATACTACTACTCTCTTACAGGAAAGTATTAATAGCAAGTATAAACTAATCATGTCTCCCTTGCAGTTTTGTGGCACCTAATTTAGTTGGCATTTTGGGCAAGCCCAACAATGCTCTGGCAAGGTACAACAGTCAATAGACATGAGCTGTGTTGATGAGTGGAGGGATAGACCCATAGTCTCCAAGAGAGAGAGCAGCTGGAGGTGAGTTGCTGCCAAAGGAGTTCTGCCAACTGCAGTTTGTTCCTGTTCACACAGGGATGGCAATTAAATTCTGTATACCATTGTGCAGGTGGACATAGCACAGCACTGATCTTTGAAACTGTGGAAATCATACTGTGCTTTTCATCTTTTCTGTTCAAATTGCTTGAACACTTAGAATAATTGTATTTGTTATCTAGAAAGAATATCCAGGACTAAGAATCCACAGGTATATGATGATAAAAGCATTTATTTTCAAAGAAGCCTCCACCACTCCTTTCTAATCTTAGAAATATTATTCTTAACTAATCAGGACTTGAACACAGGTCTTGTCTTTTACACACTTAGTTGCTGTAGCCACTAAGTTACACACAAATGGTTTAAGCAAGTATATTTAAGCCATACCCAAGATTTAAAGACATAAAAGTGAAGAAAACTTAGTTAAATAAATCTTCAGATGAGATGATCTGAAGACTTGTACCTCATTCTGTGTTTCTGCAAGGAACAGCTGGAAGGTTGCAAGGAAGCCCTAGGGGCCTCCGATGGACATCTGTTGGTGTAGCTTGGCACTTTGGGGCTTGAAGCAGAAGAGAATGCCACAGACTCTGATGTGAGTGCTGAAGATGGGAGAGAAAAAAACTCTACTATGAGCTCTGATAGAGTTGCTTTGGGAAAGCAATTACTGCCATTTCTTGAGCTGAAAGCGTTAGGGCCATGGATCACTTTAAAATAGGAATATATAGCAAATAAGATTGCTCCCTCTTGCCTGCCATTCATATCCTTCATTCATTATTGTATTGATTTTAGAGAAGGAACCCTGCCTGTTTATACCATACAAAATTAGACTCATTTCAGCTAGGGATTTGAGAACAAAACTGCTGTAAACTCTTTCAAAACCCAGCACAAGGATCATTCACTCAAGAAATTGAAAGGCCTGGCTTCTAGCACCTACCCCAGAAGGACAGATTGAGTTTAAGTTTCTTCAGGCAGAGAGACAGTTTTAATGAAAGAGGTTTCTCATATCTCTGGGTGAATGAAAGTGGGACAAATATCTTGCATGTATGACTTTCTTCCAGATTCCTATTTGAGAGAAATGTTGCCTGGAGCAAATCACTGAATTTATAGAGAGAAATAGAGATTAAGATGAAAAATACCTCCCAGTTTAGCAAATGAGCTTTTGAGGACCAGCCTCTAAAATGCTTAGTTGTCACTAAATATTGAATAGGGAGTTTGAACACTAAATCCAAGCCAGTGATTTCTACAGCCGTTAGGAGACTTCTGTTAATTTTTGCCATGCTGAGGTTAAATTGCCAAGCCAAATTTGCAGACCTACACCTGAGCTGCTATTTCATATTTAAACAAGTTTTTTGTTTTAGATAAAACCTTTCTTTTTAGGTCGAGAGTCTTGATTTCAGACAGCTGTATCACCAAAAAGTGTACTTACAAAAATGAAATATTTACTAAGCAGATTTAAACAGATTATCTCAAATTTAAACAGTTAAATTTAAAACATGTTAAAAAAAATAATACTGAAAACATTAGTTGATCTTTACAACAATACTTAAACAGCTGTGTCATGCCATAAATGCCAATTGAATAAGCTTTTTAATTCTTGAATTAACAAGACAAGGTATTTTACATTTGAAAGACAAAGGTTATCCACTTCCTTAGGTTAAAATATTTTAACCAGTATTATGTAAAATAGTTATGCTAGTTGAATTAAGCTTCAACAAACTGAACATATTCCTTGTAAACACATATTACCAGCACATGTACTTCAATAAACAAGGATTGCATCCTCTTGTCACAAAACAGTGAGTTCCAGCAACTCCAGCTTTCCTAAGTCACACTTGCAATGACTGAAGCCAACTAATTTGCACAAAAGAGCAGTGGAATATTAATTTAATAACACATTTGGTTTCACATATGTTTGCAATAAAACTGTTGTTTTAAATGTCTTAATTGGAACTGTTTGTCATAGTTACTTGAAACTAGTATAGTGGCATTGTTGTGACCACAAAAATCAGAGGGAGTGAAAGGACTGGGAGTGGAAGGAAGAGATCAAGTGTTCTAAAATTCCTGAAGAGTTTAACAGTTTTGGAAAAAAATCCCAGACAACTCAACTCCAGTCACACATCCCTGTGTGTGAGCACACATATGTGTTTTCTTAAGGGGAGAATTGCAAATTTATTTTCAGCATGTATTTAATTTCTTCAGTAAATTGTAATTACTAAATCTCGTTTAAACTATGTTACATACCTCCATGGCACCACACAGAACAAAAGGAAAACACACAGCCAACTGCCTTGGCTTTTCCTCCACAGGATTTTCAACTTCAATCTTTAGTTACCAACAGTGCTCCTCCCAAGTCCTTCTAACTCATTATGGAAGGAAGATTGGTGGAAACATCATGGCATAACAACCACGCTAAGAAAAAGTTTCTGGAATTAAAATCAAAGTCATTTACTGTGACTTCCGCTGGTGTCCCCAGAGCAGATTTCTCTTTTCAGCCGTGTTTGAATCCAGTCTCTGACCCACATCCTCCCTTCACTCAGGTTCGTTATTAGCTAGCAGCTCACCCTAGCGAAGAATATGCCAGACATACTTTACTTTCCCCAGAAGCTCATTAATCTTTATTCAAATGCTTCTTCTCATATGTTCCTGTTTCAGGTAGCTCTCCGTAATATCAGCATTGATGTAGCCACAGCACAGAGCCTTGCTGCTTCAGACAGATTCAGACTTACACCTTCCATTATAGCTCACTCTGCTCTTTTAAAGTAACTCCAGAATATTAATTTTATATGACTCAACTTATGGACAAGAAAAAAAATATATTTTCCTTGCTCTTACACAGAATGAGGGGATAACTTCCACTAGATAATTTTTCAGAAGTCACAACTCCCACCATCCCAGACCATTATTACTGTATTCTTTCAAGACTGATCCCTTCAAACACACTGTCACATCACTGCCATCACATACAAAATTTTTGTGGTTGTTTTCACAGTCCTTTTTGTTCCTTAGAAATCAAATACGATGAGCATGATTTAATCACACAAATGAACAGGCAACCAAATAAGGGATGTATCCAAAGCATCTTGAACCTTAAGGAATATACAATAACATGTATTACTGGGGCAGTTTTAAAAGATACCTAAATATTTAAAAAACAAATTGATGTCTCAAGAAGTAGTCGTATACATTGAGAAAATCAATTAACATTGCAAGAGATGAAAGTTAGAGATGTAAATATCTTTTAGAATCTCAGTAGAAGAGAGAGAATGAAGAATAGGAATATCTCCCATTTCAGTATAGAAGTTTCATTATAAAGAAATGTCCTGCAACTCAAGAGAATTCAAAGCTATGAATGTCTTTGTTGTTTTCTTTAACTCCCTTTATCGCCAGAAATCAAAAGCAGGTTCTGCCCTCCTTTCCTCTCCAATTTTAGTATCTTTGAAGTAGGTTCACAATCTGTTTGTTTTAAGATGTCTTCAGTGTCACACCAATTAGTCAGGTAGGCAGATTTAGAGCTGGGAGAAAGCAAAGACTTGCTTATCACTTTGAATAAAATTCTCCATGTTTCCCTACCATACCAGACACACTTTTACTTACTTCCCCTGTAAATGAAAAAAAAAAAAAAAAAAAAAAGGAGTGAAAGGTTTCTTGGGATAGGCTAGAAATTGACAAAAAATTGCCTTTAAAATACAAGTTGCTTCCCTTATGCCTCCATAGTAGGGAATTTAATACTTTGGGACTTCATATGGCTGAATTTTGCCCCTTAAATTTAGGTTTTGCAGGTTTTCTGTGTCATACAAGTATTTACTGGAATCCATATTCTGATTTTATTTTTCTATGAGTGTAAGAATACAAAATAATATATGAAAGTCAACAATCTGGCACCACAGGTAACAGTCATTAGTAAAATACAAACACTTGAAACAAATAGATTTGGAAAAGGAAGTCAATATCAGCAACAGTCTCTCTCTCTTCTTTTTTTATGAGAAACTGAAATTTTGTGATCCTGTCTGCCTGAGACACTGACTGAATAAATTGCACAAAAAAATTGTATTGTCCTCAGAATCAGCAGTGAGTTTGAATCACAGATGGAGTGAAGTAGAGAGCTCTTGTCTCTGTCGTAGTTACATATGTCTTTGCTCAAACAAAAATTACATTTATCGAGTCTATAGTATGGCTTTTTTCCCATCAGCAAAATCTTTAGAATTAAACACTTCTGTGCTGAGAAAAAGCTGTTGAACTGTTCCATTCTTTCTTCTCCTCTTTAGTCTAAATTCCATTAAAAATATCTTTCTGAACCTAGAAGGTTACTCTGAATCTTATAGCCTCTGGAAAGAGAAGGAGTTATATTAGAATTTAAGCAATGGAAAGTGCTGGCAAGATTAAACCTAATCTAAACGGAAGAGGCTCAGGAGAAAAATAATCACAACATACAAAAAAAAAAAAAAAACCAAATAAACCCAACAAAACAATAACAAACCACCCACAACCAACAACTTTCAGGATGAAGTTTTAGTTCTCACATTCTCAAAAGCAGCTGTGCATTCAAGAGCATGCCGATTTTTTGTCTTGAAGGAATCTGTGTGACTCCAAACAAAGTATTTGTTTCTCCATTTCTGCTTTGGAACAGAAATATACAACTCTTGTTCAATTGCTGGGTATGAAAAAGTCAAACATCAGCAGTCTGTTATGGAAGTGATGATGTCAGGTGGAAATCAGTGGTCATTTATTCTTGAGCCTCAGAAGTAGTGAATTTATAGAAAAAATAATTTTATTATGTATTAGCAAGTTGTATAACAATTGTGAAACAATAACAATTTAAAACAATAAAATTGTAAAATAATGTCTTCCATCATTATTTTTCTTAACATATCTACCCCTTTTGCTGCAAGTGTTCCAAACAATGGGGTTGGTTATAAAGGTGAACTTTTCTGAGGAAGTATTTATACTCAGCTTAATGTGCATTTCAAGCTTGTGAATCTTTGGCAGGACACTAATGATGACTCGGAAAGTAGTAATCATTACTTTATTGATTAGTGAATAATTGCAGTAATGAGGGCTGTTTGTACAGTTAGCTAATAAACTGGCTATTCTATTGCTCCAGAATCATATGCATATATTGACTAGGCTGGGAAAAAAAATTAATCTTTCCAAGTCTGATACTTTTTACTTGATGCTGGCCTAAGAGACAGTGTATTAGCATGCTTTTTTTGCCCATGAGCTAGGTAAGTTTCAGCAATGCAGGTCTGTTAACTAGAGAGGAGGCTTCACTGATCTGAAGGATGTTGGTCCTTTTTGCTTGTGTAGTATGCTGTCCTTGAGGTTCAGGTGAAAAGATGTAGAAACATGATATGATACTGACACTCCAGATGTCTGCCTAGCTGAATAATAAACTAACATCCATATACAGAAACGTTTCTAATTTTGACAGAGATGTCACGTGGAAATGCTTAAAGCTGTGGATAGATTCTACCCACCTCAATTATAAAAGAATATTTTGAAGTTAGCAGTAAGTAACATATTGACCTATTATTCAGGTATCCTTTTCTTTTATTATGACATACTATTAGACTTGTTGAAATATGCATTGAAATATACTAGGAAATTGAACTTAATGAAGAATAATAGTAATTTAAAATGGAAAATTTCAGTGGGGAACTTTTGTTTACAGTGTTTGGGGTGGGTTTTTTTAGCAAGAAGAAAAGTATCATCTAAGTGCTGAAATTGCAGATAGGCCATGGGTCTGGATTTTTATAACTTTTCACTATGGGTTCTGAATTCTATTTATTTATATTGTTTTTAATTTTTCTCTTGTTGTAGAATATACCATTGGCTTTTAGCTAGGAAGCTCAGCTCCTCTAAGAGAGAACTTGGGCACCTGTTTCTGAAGTGGATGATAAGCTACAAGTCACTTCTGGTTGGGCATGGAAAGAGAACATGCTCAATTCATTATGATCATCTGTGGTGAGCTAAAAAATAACTTAGCATCATAGTAAAAGAATAGAAAAGGCATCAAATTAATCTTAGGTCAAATAAGTATTCTGCAGAGGAATGAAGGCGTTATAGTAGACGTGATAGTAGACTGCTTGTTGCTTGTGTATAGTTTTTGTTAACTATTTTGTTTCCAGAGAGAATTAAAAAAAAAAAAAATAAAGAATTTAGAGGGTAGATCTAGAAGAAAGATATTTCAGACAGACAGCTATAGCTACTGAGAATAAAGTCTTCTGGAGAGAGATAAATATGTTTGGAGCAGAGTGAAATTCAAAATTTTTCTAAGCTTCCAGAGATGATTGAATTCTTTCCACATATTAACAGAAAGCAGGAAAAAGATGTAAAAGTAAACCAGATTTTGTTTTCTTATGTAAGAATATAAAAAAACCCAAAACCCTCCACTCTAGACACTTTTCAAATCAGGCAGTATTTTACGGGAACTTGTACCTTTGCATGCATAATGATCCAGACACCACTGCCACCAAGACTAGTGAAACTTTACATTCAGAAGTTATAAAAAGAGTAATTAAACTATTATTCAGTGATTTTTATTTTTTTAAATATATATATATTTATGAAGAAGTAACTGGTCTTTTCAAAACTAAAAGGAAACTGTTTTAAAGAAAAATTCACCTTTGATTCTTCATTTAGCTTGTGCTTTCTGCCTTCCTGGATGGGAAATTTTAGCCTTCGCAGTCCACAGCATGGAAAGTTCTATGGAAACAGAAAATATTACAGCTCTGAAATGCTTAAAAAAAAGAAAGATTTATCAGGGTTATGAATCAGATCCAGCACCTGTTTTCACCACTTTGATGATATATTTCAGTTATATGCAAGTTTCAGTTATTGCAAGCAGCACCATGTAGCATACAAATGTATCTTGGATGGATTGGATAAAACTAACAAACAGTGACAGGGGAAAGATGTTGTCCCAGCTAATAGGCTGATGAAGGTTTTAGGCAAACTGCAATGCTCTATTAGAGAAAGCGTCTGGCACTGTCTTCCGGAAAACATCAGATTTCCTGTGCATGATTTTTTTCTGGTGGAAGATGCTGGCTTAGATAAAAACCATATTTTTTACAGGAACAACACAAGATCACAATTTGGAGAAAAAAAAATTTGTTCTGAATATTTTTCTAATATTATGTGATGCCACTATCAAATGGTTAGCAATTGACCATTCAGGGCAGATGAGTCCCCTGTCTTGCCCTAAAACATAAGATCTTAGGGATAGTCAACTCATCCATGAGAGAATGGTGATAAAGAGATGATGAATGGCATTGTGATAGTTTTCCTTAGGTAAGACACGCGATTGTTCTTCACATGACAATGAAGATATTAAAACAAAACCAGACATAATAGCTGCTACTGACAAATAGTTCCAGTTCAACAGTCAGGACTGGGAACACACTGTGCTATGTCCTGCGGGTGAAAACATGTGGTGACATTATCAAAGTTCTTGCACTCTAAGACACAAGAGAGAAATTATCCAGCGCACAGGCAGATTGCTCAGATCACTATTTCTAAAGTATTCTGGATATGTTTTGACTTAATTTAAGTAATTCTGTAAAAATGCTGTATTTACAAAAGCACAGTGGGTATTCATCCCCCGTCCAACAGATCTGAACACAAGAAGCCAGGAAATCAGAAAATAGAAAGCTAGCTGTACTTTTAATTATCAGTTACCAATGGAATTACAGTGGTTTACTTACTTTAGCACTTAATACTCAATGGAAATAATTTGTTTCATTTAATCCCTGGCAGAAATCATAGGAATCCACGTCACAGGAAATCCACTTTATTGTCAACTGCTATATCAAGCAGACATCCAATCTGTTGCAATCTAAGAAGTTTAGCTCTATCCCTTCACACATCATGTTTAACATTGCAGAAGTCAATATGCGACAGGTGTACACTCCAGACGCCTTCTATGCACTAGGTTATAGTACAGGCCACTGATCTGGAACCAGACTTGGCAGCAGAAAGCTTATTTTTCTTTTCAGTCATTTCAAATCAGATTTTGAGTAAGCCTCCAGTTCTGTGAGCCCTACACAGAAACTTAGAGATTTGTGCGCGTTAGATCATGTGAGTGATCATAACCTACTACACTCACCGCTTGTTATTAATGTGGTTTCCAAGCTGCAAGGGAAAAAGGAGTGTTCAATGCACAGTTCTGATCCAAGGCACAGACCTGCACTGCTGGTCCCTGCCCTGTGAGGTTCAGCTGCATCCTGGGAGGCTGTCTTTCTAGGACTTCCACTGAACATGAAGCCCTTTTTCACGACAGGACACAAACTCATTGCTATGCTTTCAAAAAGCGTATAAACCAACCTTGTCCAAGCCTTGGGATAAATCAAAGGAATAAAACAAATTAAAAAAAAAAGTTCTGAAGTATTTTGAGAGTTATCTGTGCCTTCTACTCCAAGTACAAAAGTTTTTCAAATCACCCTGTGAGAAGCAAGAAAGATTTTTCTGGAAATTAAGCCTAATTCTCTGTTCTGCATATCAAAAGATCACTATGTAAAGTGATGTGTTTGAGGGATTTAAGACATTATAGATTCCTTATCAATCAGATTACTTTATTGACTAGATTTTTTTTTCATTTCATCACAGATTGTCAAATATAAAAGTTGTAGTTATTTAATAGTTACTCAAAAAAGAAGTCTTTTAAGTAAAATGAGATTTCGTCTATGAAAGTATATGATTTTTTTGTTTGTTTGTTTTTAAATAAGGATATGACAGAATTAATGTCTCTTCTGGGGACAATGTAATCTTACAGTTTAGTAGGCTTAGACAAGACACTCTATATGGCTATTTGTTTGGAAAAAACCAAGTAAGTTTTGAGGACTTGCAATTCTTTCATATCAAGGCTTTTATTTGCCTTCCTGGAGGATGTTTATAAGAAAAAAGAAAGAAATATTTTCTCTTGTAGGTCTAACAGAAAAAAGATGTGCAGATATGAAGTAATAAGTTTGGTTTTAGTCGTAGTAAGAAAACGTTGACATTGAAAAGCTTAGTGCTCTGCCTAGAAATACACATGACACAGAACCAGCTTCATCCTTTCATAATCCAAAACTCAGATGCAATGGCATTTTCAAAGTATGGAAAACATCATACTCCTGTTTGGTTTCCATAAAAATGACTAAAATTCACTGATTTTTCCACAGCCCATTATAATTTAGAATTATAGAATAGTTAGGGTTGGAAAGGACCTTAAGATCATCAAGTTCCAACCCCCCTGCCATGGGCAGGGACACCTCACACTAAACCATGCCACCCCCGGCTTTGTCCAACCTGGCCTTGAACACTGCCAGGGATGGAGCATTCACAACCTCCCTGGGCAACCCATTCCTGTGCCTCACCACCCTCACAGTAAAGAATTTCTTCCTTATATCCAATCTAAACTTCCCCTGTTTAAACCCATTACTCCTTGTCCTGTCACTACAGTCCCTGATGAAGAGTCCATCCCCAGCATCCTTGTAGGCCCCCTTCAGATACTGGAAGGCTGCTATGAGGTCTCCACGCAGCCTTCTCTTCTCCAGGCTGAACAGCTCCAACTTTCTCAGCCTATCTTCATACGGGAGGTGCTCCAGTCCCCTCATCATCCTCGTGGCCCTCCTCTGGACTTGTTCCAACAGTTCCATGTCCTTTTTATGTTGAGGACACCAGAACTGCACACAATACTCCAAGTGAGGTCTCACGAGAGCAGAGTAGAGGGACAGGATCACCTCCTTTGACCTGCTGATCATGCTCCTTTTGATGCAGCCCAGGATACGGTTGGCTTTCTGGGCTGCGTGCGCACACTGAAGCCAGCTCATGTTCATTTTCTTATCGACCAGCACCCCCAAGTCCTTCTCTGCAGGGCTGCTCTGAATCTCTTCTCTGCCCAACCTGTAGCTGTGCCTGGGATAGCTCCGACCCAGGTGTAGGACCTTGCACTTGTCATGGTTAAACTTCATCAGGTTGGCATCAGCCCACCTTACAAGCGTGTCAAGGTCCCTCTGAGTGTCATCCCTTCCCTCCAGCGTATCAACTGAATCACACAGCTTGGTCTCATCAGTGAACTTGCTGAGGGCGCACTCAATCCCACTGTCCATGTTACCGACAAAGATTTTGAGCAAGACTGGTCTCAACACCGATCCCTGAGGGACACCACTCATTACTGGTCTCCAGCTGGACATTGAGCCGTTGACTACAAATCATACATCTCAGATGCCTGTGGTCTGAAAGATGCGTGTGGTCATGGAAGTCATTAAACAAAGAAAGAAAATCAGCTTTCATTTTCTGGGATTTGACAGTAAACAACTTAGGTGTAAACAATAATTTTGATCACATTAGGAGAGTGTTCAGAATACACTGGGAGAGTCATACTGGTAAAACCTGGAAACTGAATACATGGGATGATTGAATCTGCAAAACACACACTGGTTTCTGAATAACAAGGTATTCAGAATTGAAGTAGTCTCCCTAAGAAAGCTTAACAAATGCTGATTGTATAACATTTCTGGAATACACTCTGTAGGCACAAAATTAAATTAAGCACATTGTTTTACAGATTATTTAATCCAAAGGGGAAGAGGAAGTCACACAGCACAAACTGCAAGTTACTTTAGCTTTGCCAGAAGTCCTCACTCATGTCACAGCATGTTTAATTAGTCCAGTATTGCCAGATCATATGATAAAAAGGAGATTTTTGTTATATTCTGGTTTAGGAAGCCTCTTGATATATATGTAAGTATTTAAGAAATAATTTGCCAGTAAATGGGAATCAGAAATATGTACTTTCATTCCCTGATTTTGCAACGTCAGCAAAATGTCTTGCTCTGTGCTAAGATTTGTTCCTACTGCTCTTCAAGTGTGAGAGGATTTGCCAGGGATTGTCTACAGTCCTCTCAGAGGTGCAATCATCAGAGGCAGAGACAGCATTTCAGATAGCACAAACACTGACCAAAGAGAAGTCCACTAATATCTCAGAGGTTTGAGAATAACTTTTTACAATAATAAAAATTCTATTGCTTAGCTTTTGATGTAAAATGTTTTCCTTGACATCCCCATTAGCCAATTCACTGACTGTACTAATAAAACATCCTGATTTTAAATACATCTAATTGCTTTATCCTCTTGTTTGCCAAGCAACTTGATGTTAAGATATCTACCATTTCTTTGTCTCTTCTGCTTAATTTTCCATAGATATTTTGCTAATATTTTTTTTTTCACTTTCCTGACTTTCCTTCTGCTCACTGCAAATATTCTTTACTGAAAGAAATCTTTATAAGTGTTTGAAATATCCTCTGTAATTCTACACCACTGCTTCCTTCTGGTCTTCTATCTTCTAACTTTTTTATGACTCCTAATGTTTCCCCTTTTCAGAATGTTTGTGTTACTTAATAGCCTTCTGCTTATTGCTTGTACTGACTTTTCATATCTTCTAACCATGTTGGCCTCTGTTTCCCCATTTCCTGTTTAAGTTTAAAAAGAATGAATTTCTACTATAACCTCTACAAAAATAATTCCATATTTTCCAGTGTTCTCATGGTGACTTCACAGACATTAAAGGATTCAGCAGTTAGTGTTCTTGGCACAAAATATCTTTCTTTTCTTTTTCTTTTCTTTTTTTCTTTTTTTTCATTTCACTGAGTATATCTTCATCTTCAGTGGTATAAATCTATATTATCTTAGGTGTAGCTGTCATGATCATTCTAGTAACAGCATCCAGTAAATGCTCTTAGAACTGAAATTCAGACACGCTTGTAAGCTGGGCTGATGCCAACCTGATGAAGTTTAACCATGACAAGTGCAAGGTCCTACACCTGGGATAGGAGCAATCCCAGGCACAGCTACAGGTTGAGCAGAGAAGAGATCCAGAGCAGCCCTGTGGAGAAGGACTTGGGGGTGCTGGTCGATGAGAAAATGAACATGAGCTGGCTTCAGTGTGTGTTTGCAGCCCAGAAAGCCAACTGTATCCTGGGCTGCATCAAAAGGAGCATGATCAGCAGGTCGAAGGAGGTGATCCTGCCCCTCTACTCTGCTCTCGTGAGACCTCACTTGGAGTATTGTGTGCAGTTCTGGTGTCCTCAACATAAAAAGGACATGGAACTTTTGGAACAAGTCCAGAGGAGGGCCACGAGGATGATCAGGGGACTGGAGTACCTCCCGTATGAAGATAGGCTGAGAAAGTTGGGGCTGTTCAGCCTGGAGAAGAGAAGGCTGCGTGGAGACCTCATAGCAGCCTTCCAGTATCTGAAGGGGGCCTACAAGGATGCTGGGGATGGACTCTTCATCAGGGACTGTAGTGACAGGACAAGGGGTAATGGGTTCAAACTTAAACAGGGGAAGTTTAGACTGGATATAAGGAAGAAATTCTTTACTGTGAGGGTGGTGAGGCACAGGAATGGGTTGCCCAGGGAAGTTGTGAATGCTCCATCCCTGGCAGTGTTCAAGGCCAGGTTGGACAAAGCCGGGGGTGGCATGGTTTAGTGTGAGGTGTCCCTGCCCATGGCAGGGGGGTTGGAACTTGATGATCTTAAGGTCCTTTCCAACCCTAACTATTCTATGATTCTATGATTCTATGATTTTAGATTATTTATTGGAATTGGAAGAATACGAACTAATATCATTTAAGAGACTAGAAAATGTATCTAAATAAACAACTACAAATAACATATGTATTTCCTTTGATAATTATTAAATTATTACAATAATAAACTTTTCAGTTGTCCTTAACTCTAAGAATTTCAATAGATTAACATTATTCCAAATTTAAAATGTGGGCTTTTGTTTGTACTATTTCTTGCCCTGCCATCAGTCCATATGTATCTACAGTTAGATGTTAGTTAAAGCAATGAAAAGAGGTAAGTGTTCTCCATGGTGGCAACCTACCAAGCCCATGTGGATTATATATGCTTGTTGCAAATCCCAGCTGTGGAGTTAATGGTAGTCTCTGTCTGGGGCAGCTAATTACTAGTGTCTACTCACTAGTTAAGCATATATAGAGTCAGAATATCATCTTAGCTTTTAGCTTAGTAAAACTTTCTTGACACATATTTTACCCATGTCAGGTTCTGAGGCTTAAACCCGCAAATATGGAAGATGCTGTATTTTGAGGATCGAAAGAAATATGGGTCAGTTTCCTGATGAAATTGGTAAACTTTTCACACATTCTTTATCTTTTTATTTAAAAAGAAAACCTATATGAGAAATCTCATTACTGTTACATTTTTCTTACCTCTCTTTTTTTTATGGATAAGTGTTGTTAAAGCAGTTGTTAGGGACACCTTAATTTATTAAGGGGAATTCAGGGAGTTTTTCAGTGCTAAAGTTCACATGTGACCATTTTTGACATTCATTTAACATAAATACTAGGATTAAATTTATTTAAAATTTGAGTCATGATATTGGGATATTTTAAAATTCCAATAAATAATTTAGACAGGAGATACAATAATTGCAGAGCATCCTGAGTGTTTGTTTGCTTCAGGGGCCCAAGAAAGGCCAGTATCCCCAGATTGCTGTGCTATTAGTGTCTTACACAGAGGGCTGGGGAAATCTTCCAGTTCAAATTGTAGCTGAACAACTTTAACAATCGCTTTTAGTAGTCTTGTGGACCATGCACCATCACCATAACAGACCAATGTTTCTTGTGCCACTCCTACAAAAAGCTGGAATTACTAATGTTTCTGAAAGGTGTGCACAAGCAAAATTATTCCATAGCATTTTTAAGAAAGAGGGAAAGAGGAACAAATATGTGTAGACATTTTTCCACAGCCACTTTCCCAAACTCAAAACCAGAAAACCAAAGACATAAATATGAGTGACAAAAACACTCTGAGTACTTTCCATGCATAAGCACATCACTAATACTGGGAAATGAAAATGAGCCTCTGTGAGATGACAACTCTGAGACATTCTGAGATGACATTGTGAAAGAAGCAGCTTTGATGGAAAAATAAATTTATATATATGATAAAGTTAATATAGTTCCATGCCTTTTGGCTGCATTTGCATAATAAAATCTCAGTTATTTTATTAATAAAGATGCATCTTTAATGAGTAGATGTTCCTGTTGTGATTACACAGTGCCAGAAAGTTTACTGCCTATATTTGGTGTACTTTGTTTGAAATAAATCCCTCAATAATTTTAATAGTTTGGAGCAATAGCTTCACAAAACCCAAATGGCTATGTAATAAATTTTCTATTATAAGCAAGAAGCACTTGTTCTGCATATTTTGGACAATAGCTTAAACTCCAAAAATATCTCATAAATAAAAGAGAGAAAGAAATGCAAGAGGACATTGGAGAAAGCAGGTCAAGTCAACATGGAAAGAGAAAAGCCAAAGAGGCAGATTTGAAGGGTGACAATCAGCATACAACAGTGGGGTTCTAAAGCTTCAGAGAGAAAATAATCTTGGAAGAAATACAGACAATTCTGTAGGCTCTCTACAAATAAAAGTATCTACATGTATTTTGAGAACAGTACAGCTGCCACAGATCCATCACCCCATAGCATCAGATCAATGTCATTATCAGTGAAACTGAGACACTATAACATGTGGACTTATTCTGGCACAGAGATTAACATGCTATTGGGGAGCAACAACAAAGTGTCAGTGACAAAATTTTTTATATCTAGGTGTCAGCACCTAGTTGGAACACTTCTGAAGCATCTTCTTCCAGATGTGTTTGGCTCATAGTCATTGACTCGTAGTCATCTGCTTGAAATTTATCAGTCATTGACTAAATGCTTGTAAAACAGTATTCCTTAGAGAATGACTCTCCCACACAGCAAAAAAAGCTGAGGGGTTGAAGAAAAGTTTTAGGTAGGGACATCTTCCTCTTGATCAAAACTCACCTCCCTGTCTCATTAAACCTGTCAGGATTCAAGAGCTCAGCAATCTGCTTGGGTCTAAGCAACATCTAATTTTTCATCAAGGGAGCTGTCAGAAATGAACATAATTCTTAATTTTCAAAAATATGCTTTACTTCTCTCCAACTTATCCAGATAGCCAGGTTTCTGTCCTCCAGAATTACAGCAATAAAATATGTCATTAAGAACAGATACAAAATTCTGCAGATCTGATACATGAGCTTCTGCTCTTTGTAATCTAGCTGAAAGTCCTCTGCTGTCTGCTCAATGACAGTGAAGCTGTGCCACTTAGGCCTCCTGTTGTGAGCCAAAACTAAGAGGGGCACGTTTGTGTTATCAGCAGCAGAGTTTAGACAATATTAACTAAAACAAATGAAATAAATAAATTGTTTGTATTAACCAAATGAAAAAAATCCTCCAAACCTCCTATTCCTCACAAATATTACTTCAATTTCTTGTTATCAAGAAAGTTTTTAAGTTTCTACGCTGGGGTAACTTACCATGCTCTCATGAGTATGATCTTGCTATATAGATGAAAACAAAAAAGAAAAATAACAATTTATTGTTTATAAAAAGCTGCATATATATTTTTCCCTCATGAAAACAAGATATCACAAACCAAAGACAAAGAATCAGATATAATAGTTTTTCAGAACTGCTATGTAAATGTGAAAATTAACAGAGAAGAATGGGGTAAAAAAATTAAAAAGGCATTCAGGTTAGTAAAGAGGTGATTCTGTATGCATGAAAACTTATTTATAAATTGGATTTTCTCAAAAGAACCTAAGATTGCCTTCTTATGTAATCAAATCAGTGAAATGGAAATATTTTCCTAAAAAGATTTAACCTTTAATAAAGCCTACTGTCATCTACCTTAATGTGCTGGATCATCCTGCTCTTTAAATACAGCACTAACAAGGCAGCTCAGGAGAAAGGCCACACAATCATTCCTACAATTCACAACAGCCATGGCATTAGTCTTAACCCATACTAGTACTCTGGGAGAGGAAGAAGATAAAAAATTAAAACCTGCGAGTATCAATATTACGCGCATCAGAGGCCAGGCTTGAGCAGCTGTAAGGGGTCTGTGCATTACTCTTAGAATGATCACCCAGAAAACTATTTGCTGTAGTAATTTATTTGTATTTTCAAAGTTCTTGAGAAGTAGAAGATTTGGAGTTAAGAAAAATGGGAAAATGTTTCAATTTCAAACTATCAGGAGAAATGTGACCCCCATTAGCATATTTTCAATCTTTCCTATTCTATCTTGAAAAAAGATGGACAAGAATGCATATCTGCAGCCTGTAATTCTAAACTGTGTGCACATGTTATATCAGATCTAAGTTTTAAGTCTGATCTAATACACCTGGAAGAAGTAATTAGGCCCTTCCTTAACCATTCATAGCTGAAGTTCAGAATGTAACTCGCTGCCCCCACACTATATATATTGTATCATCAGGTTTTCAGATACTTGCCTTAAGGCTGCATGTATTCTTTTTAGCACTCTTGGTTCTGACTTGCTGCACACATACTTTTGACTGCACTGTTCTACAATGCAGTTAGATTCTTTGTTCTACAGCATAGTGCCAGAGTGGTGTAACTAAGTACATTCTTCCACTTGCAAATGCTTCAAAGTCAAGACAGAAGTATCAGTAATGTAACATTCTTGGAACTGAATAATGGGGGGAAAGCCAAACAAAGCACCCTATTACAGGGATTGTGATTTTGAATTCATAAATATTCAGGTGTTCTTGAACTCGTTTTCTTTCCTCAGCAATGACAGAGTAACCTGTTAATTTGAACTGGGTCTTCATGTGCACAGTAAACCAGGAGTGGCTCATTTACATAAGTAACAGTCAACTAAGGAGAAAGTATACATTTTTCTCAAAACAGATGATTATTAGGAAAAAGAATTACTTATTTATAGAATAAGAAAATGCTTATTCTTAAAAAAACAATATTCACAATATTATTCTGAAGGATGCTGTTACAAATATTGTTTGGATTGTGGTGGTATTGTAGATGTTCCTACTGTTGTTGACAATTTTATTACTATCACAACAAAGCACAGTGTTACAAGGGGTTATTTGAATGGCTTTTTGCATTCAGCATGTTTCCAAAGTGTGAGCACTGGAGAAAGCAGAGGTATGCTAGAAAGAGGGATGATAGGAACTGCTATTGTGAGTAAAGGGAAAGTGACTATGAAAGTGATAGTTGATGAAAGTGGAAAGGGAAAATGGGCTCAGAAGTTTAAAAGAGCAGATAAAGCTAGTGAAATAATGAAATAAGCATAGATTACAGGGTGAAAAAATAAAAAAAGCTAAGAAACTACTTCTTGTGGCAGAATTCTGACTCATATAAGCAAAGCCACAGAAAAGGGTGCTGCATAATCTGAAACATAATATGATAAAAGTCTGGAGGAGAGTTTTAGCCATATGGCTACTTGGGAAAGAAATATCCATAACACCCACATCTAAAGTTGTTATACTCACAAACACATTGGGATTTTAGGCACATTCCAAATTTGAAAATTTAGAAATTGAAGAGGAATATTGCAAACACATTACAGATCTATGTGATAGGCTGGATGGTAGTACTGTCAGTGCCAATCAAGAAATAGGGACAGTGAGAGAGACAAATACAGGGTTTAGATTAGATAAGAAGAGAGAGGAGAACAGAAGCTGGTCTGTGAGTTGTTGTCATAGAGATATTCACTAACTTCAGGCTTATAGATTAGATCAAATTTGGAGAGAAAAACTGTAGTGACTGACTGAAGAACCATTGAATTGCCTTCTGATAGTGTATAGGTGCAAGGAGCAGGTAGAAAGAATGGTGATGAACTGGTAGATAATGGTACTCTAAGCCAATAAAAGACAAGATCTTACAAGGAAAAGCACAGATGATTTTGGATGAAGATAACAGTAGTTTTGAAAATTGTCAAAAGAGTCTTAAGAAAAAAAAACACCAAATCAAGGGAATTCAAAAACCCACGGGGAGCTAAATTGAAGTTCTAAAGTGAAGATAGGAAACTTGACAAAGATCAGTGACAGTTTTGGATTAACTGGTAGGTGAAAATGGGAAAGAAGTAAGGCAATTAAGCTATTGCTGAATATTATTGGTACAACATTATTTGTGCGAAACTGGAACACTAGCAATGAGATTCCTGTTCAGAAGAGTATCATCAAGTAGCAACTACCACTAAAAATGTGCTAACATGTTTGAGCACTCAAAGTTGTAAATACATTCGGTATGACACTATCACAAGTGAAATGAATGAATTAAGTTAAAAAAAGTAGGGACATATACCTAATCTAAATGTACAAGAGTACTATGTAACTCTATTTTGTAGCCTATTATAATCTTGGAACAAATCTGAGTGATATACTTGGTAGGAAAAAATCCCATTTGGTTCAATGTTAGTGATCTGAAAAACTGGTAATTTTGCCCCATAGAAGACTCTGCTGCACTAATATTTTAAGTACTCTGCAGTTCTGACTTCTGCATCTCAAGAAAGACATTGGGCAATTAAACTGTACAGAGAGAAAACTAATATGATTAGAGGATGAAACAACTGCCCTGTGAATTGACACTTAAAATATAGGGATTCTTCATTTAAGGCAAAGTGTGATGTGAAATATAATCAAGGTTTACAAATCATGAAAGCAAATGAGATGAGCGACATTCACTGAACTGTACAATAGCTAATCAGTGAAAGTAGAAGGAAATAGTTACAAGCAGTTAAAAGAAAGCACTTTTTTTAAACAACACCTAAATAACTTCTGGAATTTATTCCTAAATAATAGAGGAAGTATCACCAGATTCAAGCAGGTGTTAGACAAGCTCATGGAAAATAAGTCTGTAAGAGATAGTCAGGGCGGTACCTTCCAGTATCCACAATGCAACAGCTGTAGACACTAGCAGAGGCAAGTAGTATGGAACATGGAAAATGGCTTGGATTGAGAGATCTTGGTAAAAAGCACCTCTCTCTGCCACTGGCTATCTGAACTGCTGTTCTTACCCAGAAAGGTATGTCAATAGTGATTTTATTTTTAAAGTTTCCTTAGAAAGGAAACCCATCAAAATAAACACACACACAGACAGATGGTGTCACTGAAATCTGTAAACTAACAGATGTTCTTAGTGGTAGCTGGGCTTTCTGTAAACCTCCAATGTCTTTTCTTTCTGAAATGGTGAGTATCAAAAATACTCATAGCTAATCCTTTAGCTTATCTGATTAACACCAGCATTAGCATAACCTGGCCCATCTTTTCTGAACTCCTTCTTCTTCCTCTTGGCTTGATTTCTAGTGGTTTTGTTTACAGTGGGAGTATGCAAAGCGATATTAGCAGAACAGGCCTTTGTTAAGATCACCTTCTGTTACAAACTCTTTCCACAGCTCTTACCACACAAAAATGTGATCATCAGAACTACTCAGAAATAGACTACCACATCATTTTTCCTTACCTTATTACATAATTCCCTTTGTAATCAAAAATGGATGTGATCATTCCTGAAAGATTTTTAATCTTAACCATTGAAAATAACTCAGATAGGAGCTGTTTTCTGTTGAGTTTTTGTACTTATTAATTCACAATATGTATTCTATCTGGTTTGGTTTAGTTTAGTTTCTTTTTTTTTTTTTTTTTTTTTCCAGCTGGACAGCAGAACACAATTTGAATGCTTGTTGTCAGAAATTTTCTTCTGGCACCTATTTATTCCCCCTTACCTTATTGTTGATAATTTTTGTTAAGGATTCAATAATCAATTTTCACAATCTTCTTTACTAGTGATTTGGAAACTGATTTCCAAACTGATGGTAAAGGCCATAAACTTTTGCTGATATTGTACAATTTTCATGCTTATAAATAACTTATCATTTGATTTTAAAACTATGTAGAAAAGAAAACACTAACTGTAGGTTTATGTAAGATTTTGCTGAAAATTCTTACTCAGATATTACTGGTTAATTGATGAAGGCAGTTATATTTAATTTTAATAAGTTTTCTTTAAAACCACTATAGATATAAAAGAACTAAAGGAACTAATACACTGTTATATGAAGTGCTATAGCTTAAAATGCTTAAACTCAAAACAACTTTGTATGCTAAAATCTTTTAAATTACACAGAGTGTTAAATCACATAGAGCACTCTGTCCATGCTTCTGGTGTTGTGCATGTGAGGGGTTGGCAATTCTCTAGAGGTCTGTAGAAATGCATGAGTAAAAGGAGGAAAAATTTACAGTTTTCTGAATTTTTAGAAAGAATGCCATCTGGACTAATTTGCTTCAGTTCAGCTCAATAGTCAAGGAAAAGACTGAGTGGGAGTATGGTTATGGAGAGGAAAGCTATTGACCTATTACTCATTTGTATATTTTAGGAGTCCTTTAGTATTTTTTAGAGATTGTCTTCAACAGATGATTACAGAATATTTGAATAAGGTGGTACAAAACATTTGTCTCACTGGAAATGGATTCCCAGCTTTAAAGAAATGACTACCCATTTGGCTTCTGGTTTTGGGGATAGAGAAGAGTTCAGTATGTGTGGTGCTGAGTGAATTGCATCAGCTGTTTATCTCATTTATGTGACTATATTTTGGATCTGCTTGGATATTGCTACCATGTCTTTATACAGTATGTGCTTACTACTTATTACGCCATAGCCTGACATTCCCAAACCAAGTATGAAACCAAACCTTTCTGGGCCCTAAATAATGTCTGTCCTATCACTTACCATCTGCTTCCCAGCACTTACCTACAATGCTGTATGTGATACTTCCAGCAGTTCACACGTGCTTCCACTGTTGATCCTGGTCATACTAAATTTTTCCTGTAGTTCTAGAAATTACCTAATGAGTCATCCGATGATAATAGGACACATACACTCACCGGCTTTATTTAATATAAATATCTGATAATTTAAGATAAACTTTAAATTAAAATAATCTGGAAATATTCAGATGTTGCTTATTGTGACATCAGTTTTGATTGTTTCTGATTTGTAAAATCCAGTGATAAAGAAGAAAAATTTTTTAAAAAATTTTAAAATTTCCTCTTTTAAAAGGAAAATAATCTGAATAACTCAGATGAAAATGTAGATTCTTGCTAATGATTTCTTATGACAAGTTGCAATGTGTGAACATTTGATTGCAATTTTAATAGCTTGTTTGCTGTAAATAAGAACAGAATTTGTTATATGGACCAAAGAATTATAAGATTATAGGGAGATCCATAAATTAAAATTTATTAGCCTGCCACTGGGTATTGCTGTAATTTAGGTTTTTAATGGAAATTCAGTTTTCATGACTCCTGTGAAATATGTTCTTTTCCTATCAGCAAAGAAGGAAAATCAGAACCATGAGGTACATTTTGCTTGATTCATGTTTGTAAATAGCTGAGATTCAACTCTGCGCTAGGTATAGTGACAACAGTAGTTGATCCAAAAAGGAATATTATTGGTAAGACAAAGACTGTGCTTTTGAAGGTATTTGAAGCCTTTTATGTTTCTGGACACATAAACATCTTCAAAAATAAATATTATCATAGAATCATAGAATAGTTAGGGTTGGAAAGGACCTTAAGATCATCTAGTTCCAACTCCCCTGCCATGGGCAGGGACACCCCACACTAAACCAGGTCACCCAAGGCCTCATCCAACCTGGCCTTGAACACCACCAAGGATGAAGCAATTCACAATTATTATATTCCATAATAATTTATTGCCATGGAACTGTTTGAATTGAGTCGTCCCTGATTCCAATCAGTAATAAAACTTGACAAGGCATCTAGGCAGGCTTTGACTAACAACATGCTTACCTACTTCCTGTGGGAAAGTAGCCTTTTTGACTGAAAATTAATATAATTTGTTGCAGGACTAATGTTTAGAGACTGCTTGGGGCCTCAGAAGTGCACCTTAGGACTTTACCCAAAATGTAGCTGTCTGCTAAAGTTTCACTTAGCAACTGCCTATCAGTAGGCATGACTAAATTCATTAAAAACCTGCTCCTAGTCCTCAGGACTATTCCTCCTTGCTGAAGGACTTGTTAAATTTCTTCAGACTCCTCTCTGATGTCTTCTCCAGCCTGCTGAGGTTCTTTTCAACAGCAGGATGACTATCAGATCTATCATCCCAATTTCTTATTGTCTGCAAACTTGCTTAGGATGCACTTAGCCTCATCATCCAGGTCATTAATAGAGACAGATGATGGCCAATATTACATATCACAAGATTTACAGAGATTCACAAAACGAAAACACTGCCTCGGCACGGGGAGCGCCAGCAGGTTTTACCAGCTCTGCCAGCCTCCCAGTGACATGCCCTCTCCCTGCCCATGGCCAAGAACCTCTTCTCAGCACCCCCTCCTAGTTCTGTCAGTTGATGCCGCATTATTGCTGCAGCAGGGCTGGTATCCAGCTCCCCACAGCCCTGCCCAGTCATGGGCCCTGCTGAGCCAGTCCTGACCCCCTGACCCATAAGCCATGCCCTTGTCCTATCCCTGTGCCCATGGCGCTGCTCAACAATCACAACCTGTTCCTGGCCATAATTCCTCTAAATGGTCCTGATCCTGACCTCCACCTGCATGCTGACATCCTAACTATCCCTGCTGCCATATCCCTGCCCAGCTGTCACTGAATCTGGTCCTAGCATTGCCATTATAGACTGGCTCCTCATCTTGACTTCACCCCTACTTCATGATCATGGCACTGAATTATGATCTGGATTCCTGGTTGGATCTATCCCCCACCTACAGGTCTGTCCTACTGGCTTCACTCAGGTCCTCACCTCCATGTCCTCACAAGTGAGCAACTTCTGCTCTTGCTGCTTCCCAGCAAAAACACAAACTAGTTTTGCAGGAATTTTCCTTCCTGATATTGCTAAAACAGGCAAACTTAACCCATATATAATTCATACATGGGTGGATGCTGCAGCATTTTCTGCTGGTGCATGCAGCCTGTGGAGAGAAATTCACAATTCAATGCATGATTTAAATGGTTATAACTCATTCAAACCAAACCAAATTAGTGCCACTGTGAGAATTTTTGAAAAAGTGCCATTTTTGTGTCAGATTTCCACTTGCAAGACTCAGCTTTTTTGAGAAGAGTGCTCAAAGATCTTATTGTTTCCCCCCACTTACACTCAGAAACGTTCTAAAAGTACTTCCTTATGCTTTTAAAAATGTACTTTCTTACACTTTGCCTTGAAAGGCAAAAATCAAATAGCAGAAGTATTTAGGAAAGGATTTAGAGCAGAAACCCATAGGCAACTTTATTTTAAATAGCAGTTAGTACTCTGCTGTGTTAAAGGGGACAAAATCTCCATTTGATTCCAATAGGTTTATTTGATTGTTTTGACTGATACTTTTCTTCTCTCCTCTCCTATGTATTTTTTCACCCAAAAACTTTCCAGAGTTGCTACTATTAAAAAGATTAGCTTATCAACTGAGGCAAAATAGCAGCCCTATGTCTTTCTGGAGACAACACACATGGAAGAGGTCCTTCATACCTTCTTTGCTTTGATCTCTCCTGGAAAGACCAATTTGGGAATCCAGGCTTTCTGCAGCAAAGAAGACTTACCCTCAGTGGAGGAGTAAGTTAGAGAACATTTAAAGAAATTGGATACACTTAGGTTCGGGAGATTTAATGAGGTGCACTGACAAGTGCTGGGAAAGCTGGTCAGTGTTTTCCATAGGCCACTCCTGAAATACACCAAAGAGAAGGCGGTTACTGGGAGTAGTCAGCATGGATTTGTGAAAGACAAATCCTCTTTAACCAATGTGATAGATTTCTATGTGAAGATGACAAGCTCAGTGGATGAGATAGAATGGTGGATATTGTTTATCTTGACTTTAGTAAGTCTTTCAACAAGACAAGACAACTGTCTTGTCCAGCTGTCTCATGAACAGGCTGGTAAAGTGTTGCCCCATAAGTGGACAGTAAGGCAGACTGAAAACTGGCTGAAAACTCAAAGAATTATGATTAATGGCAACATATCTCCTGCTGGAGGCCAGTCACTAGAGGTCTAGTCAGGGGGTTGTAACTGGGGCCAATAACGTTTGACATGTTCATTAATGATCCCTATTATGGGACATTATGTATCCTCACCAAGTCTGCAAATGATATTAAGCTGTGAAGTCATTGGCACATTTTATGGATATGCTGCCATTCAGAGGGACTTCAACAGGTTGGAGTCATGCAGGCAGGTGTCTGATGAAGTTCAACAAAGTGACATACATGGACATTCTGAAGCAAGGCCAACAAAGGATCATGGAGGTCTTTGAGTACCTGATATGGATAGAGAGGCAGAGTGAGCTTGGAAGTTCATCATGGAGGAAAAAAGACTCAGAGGAACAGTGCTCATAACTAGCTGGTGCAAGGAGCTAAAGATGAAGATAGACTTTTCTCAGTGTTGTTTAGTGTCAGGACAAGGGACAAGAGGTATGAACTGAAATGCAAAAATATATTTTCAGAAGTAAGAAAAAAATTTTTACTATGAGGGTAATTAAACACTGAAGAAGTTAAGCAGAGTGTTCACAGTGTTCACAAAGTCTTCATCCTTGGAGATACTCCATATCTGACTGTACATCACACTGAGCTGTCTGCTGTAGCTGACAATCCCATGCTAGAGCACAGGGACGGGAAAAAACAATCTCAATAGGTCTCTTTCAACCTCAAAAATTCTGTGATCCTGTGTGAATTTGTGATATACCTACAGTCTTCTTCCTGTGTTCCAGAAAAAAATAAACCCTAACATCAAAAGTATTTTTAAACTGATTGACTGGGAAGAATATGTGAAGGATATAGAATGTAAATTGTTTTTGGATTGGCTGACATGATAAGAGTTTCATTCTATTATTCATGATATATGTAAAGACCCACATAAAGTGAATTCTTTTAAAGAAATCCTAAACCATAATTGACAGTTTCATACTTTTTTTTTTTCTGAATCTGTAATTGTAGATAACTATCTGAGTAGTTAAACAAGATTTTGTTTGGTTATTAACTGAAGAAATGCTACATTTTTATTCCCATTGACATACATTGCGTTATCAACAGGTGGTTTAAGAACTTTGTTGACCATCAAGAATTCAGTGAAGACTTTCTAAAACATCTTTTCAAGTGCAGAATAATATTCATGTCATGAGGTACGTACCTCTCTGATAATGTATTGAAAAATTGGGGGTTGTGCTTTATTTAAATTCCGCACTCAGCATATCAAAGAAATAAATACTAAATTACTACCAAAATACTCTGACTCACCTGCATCAAAATAATTATGTAAAAAATATTTTTCGGCTGCAAAGGCAAATAACCTCAAAAAAAAAATCAAAGCAAGTATATTATTTCCTAATGCAAAAATGGTAGTGGCAACTTTGATTCTGCCCTTGCATATCAAGGCTGCACTCTGAATGATATAGATGTCTTTTAGGAAGACTATGAGATGATGTAACTAATGACAGTTGCATAGTGTATATATGCAGAAGAAAAGGTAAAAAAATAGAGTGGGAGGAAAAGTGAGAGTATGTAGCAAGCCTAGCTTTGAATAGTTTAACTTTTGTATATTTAATATCATGTACTGTTTATAAGAAGTTATATTTACTATAATGAAGAAGGGGTTGTGTAAGTGACAATCATTTCGTATGTCAGTCATCACAGTTTGACTCCAGACCTTCAGCAATGAAGTACAGACTCCTACCTATGTAATTATGAACTTACAGATACACTTACATGAAATGTATTTATTTTTAACTCCCCTCTCAGTAGAATATTACTGTAAATTACATATCTGTTCAAATGGTGGTAATTTTTCAAAGTCAGCCATTAGAATTTCATACTGTGTTAATTGTTCCAAATAAGAGGTAGAAAATCATGAAGGGTAGTTTGCTGTAACTCAGCACTAAGGAAATGTAGTGATGATTGGTAAGATTTACATCGATCTCCAAGTATGAGGAAATAAAAAAGTATTCTACCTGTAATTCAGGATTTATGCTGGACAATAATTTCCAATCCACAATGTAAAATTTAATTTTAATTGTGTTTAAATTTTACTGAGAGAATTACTCATGAGATAGAATAGTAAATGATACTGGCTCATCAGTTGATTACATACGATTAGATTTTCTTATTTAAAGTGGTCTAAGTGATGACTGCTGGTGGACAACAAAAGCAACATGCACCGAGATAAATATTTCCTGTCTGCTTTTAAAGGGAGAAGAAACTGCTTAACTCTAAAAGAACCTAATTCTTTGATTCAGAAACTTGCATAGGTAGATAACTGGAAGACATACAATCAGAATATAAATACAAAGTAGGATGGAAGCTTCTCTGTTATATAAGTAGATTTACTGTGATTTATGTTGATTCCTAGCAAATATGAAATTCCTCTTATGGGCTCTCAGGATTAAGGCAGTAGGACATTTGCTAATAACTTCAATATCTTTAGGGCAAGAATTGTAACATCTGTTGAAATTTGCAAAAAATGTAAGAACACCGTAAAGCATGGTTCTGGTTTTTCTTTTTTTTTTTTTCAGAAGATTCACAAAGAAGTAGAAATGCAAAGAACAGGTGAAAAGAATGTAAACTGACCACTGAAAAGGAAAAAGTGTGCAGTGGTCATTGGTAATACATTGTCTTAAGTTAAAAAGCTATTTATCATCTTTAAATCGCTCCGTCACATATATGCCCAACTCTGGCCATGCCAGTCTCCAACAAACTGTGGTAAACTCAGCAATGCTTATCTTTTCCATACTGAACTGTATTAATGCTAAGTCCATCTCCTTGCCAAAAAAAAGTTGATTTACAGGAAGCAGCAGAGGGAAACTCTGCTGTCACATTTCAGAGAGAAAGGGAGCAACACATACATCAGTGAGTCCTGTGCAAGGGATTTTTCTGAGTTTCCTCTTGATCTACCAGGTTCATCAGCTACACTGAGATTTATTATAATTCTTGAATGATTGCACCACTAGTTTAAGCAACAATAACAGGAACCTGGCAGCCGACCCACAGCAGCACTAAATCTTCCCCCAAGTTGTGGTATAAAGCCAGAGCATTTCACTCAGACTCTTTTGCTGGTAATTATATCCAATGACCTAATTAAAAGATGAAACCACTTTCCTAAGTTGGACAATAACATCTGCAATAAAGGGAGGCAATATGAAGATTTTAGTCATGAATAACTAGTTAAGATTCTGCATTTCACAAGTCTAGGCAGATTTCTATGTTGGCTTTACTGTATTGCTTCCGGGATCTGAGCTAATATTTGGATGCAAAAAAGTAAGAGCTTTTTTTTCAGCACTATATAGCACTCTGTAAACGTACTTATTTTCCTTTCTGCAGAAAACAGACAGTGTGCCACCTCTTTTCTAAGGTATTCTTAGGTCAATGCATGAAAACGTATAGAAATCTCTTTTTTATTGTCAGCTATGATAGCAAACATAGCTACACTGATACTCCAGGTTATTATAATAGGTATATAACTGTATGATAGCTACAACTGACCTACTATGCTCCAGCACTTGAGATTTTGTACAAATGTGTGAATTTCTGAATGGATGAGGGAATTTGGAGCATGCCACTGGTTATCAATTTAGTTTTGCTTAATCTGATAATAACCCAAAGTTGTCATTTTTACCATATGATTTTTAATTTTAATTAATTTTAATTATTTTTTAATTTAATTAATTTATATAAACCAAATTACCTCTCACATTTGTTTTCCATATCAAAGAGAAGAAAAATCAATTAGCATTTCTTTTGTATGTATTTATCCACCACTGGATAGAGTCATGTCTGTTGCCTCTAAATTCAGCCCTGAAACTGCCTCTCAAGTTTGTTTCTGAACAAGCAATTTGACCATTTATAATACTGACAATATAAAATAACATAGCAGTGACCAAACTACAGCCTGTGGGTTATGGCATCCACAAAATAAATATCTAGCTGCCCCAAAATAAGCACACTACTTTATAGCATGATGTTTCTAGTAGTTTCTCCACAAACTTACTGAGTAGTTCTGATGTACAGAAATATTCATAAAGTTGTAGGAAATCTATGCTCCCCTGAAATCAGTTAAGTTACAAATCCGTGGGTTTTCCCAGGTTTTATCTCTTATTACTCAAGCGGAAAACTTTCATTCTAAACAGAATGATAGGCCAGAAATTACAGTTTAAACAGTTTCATGAGCATAGTTTTGATATGTGAGTATTGAAATGAAGTAAAAAATGTAATAATAAGGATTTAGCTGAAAGTTTTGATTGGTATGTATGGAGTAGTTCCTGAATTTTTAATCAGAAACTACAGTGAAGAAAGAAGGAGTTACTGTGGGGCAGAATGTAATAAATGTGATTTTTTATCTTAAGGTCTAAAGCTCAGACCTCAGGAAAATTTTAGAAGCCCTCTTGTAGTCTTTACCCAACCTTCTTTACAACTAGGCATACTAAAATATGGCAAAGCCAAAGGCTATAAAAGCTAGGTTAGCAGGGCAATTCTTTAATGACTTCAAGCAGTTATCATAAATTACAAGATTTTCAATCTGTATTTCACAAATTATGAAGAATTCCATTGGACCTATTTAATTTCTAAATCCACTCTTCTATTCTTCAATTTCCTTCTCAAGACATATGTTTTTTCAGGAATATCCCTGTTAGGCTTATTGTGGGAACATATTAGAAGAAACATTAGAAGAAAGAAGAGAAAAGGGTAAACTCCTCATAAAAATCTCTCTCTCTAGAATTTGTGAGCTTTTGGTGGATTGTTGTTTGGGATTTTTTGTTCATTTGATTGTTTGGTTTTGTTGTTTGGGGTTTTTTTTTTTTAAGCTGGGCACATTTCATTCTCAGATCTATGCTTGTAAAGAGAAAAAAAACAAAAAAGCAAACTTTGGAAATGATTGAGACAGATTCTTAGCCGAATCACTCTGATAAGGAAAAGCTGTCTACACACTTTTACAATCTAAAGGATTTGTCAAACGAACTTGAATAACAAATTTGCAATTGTATTTGACAATGAACTGGCTAAAAATAATGTGATTTTCGTATGGAATCAATAAGTTTGCTATGCTTGTTCCTGTTTGTTGCGTATGTCTTTTAAGGGAGAGAAAAAGATACAGAAAACATCCAGTGAAACATGTTGATGCAGCAGTAGGATATTTTTTTATTGTTATTGGTATGAAAACTAAAAGGCATTTCTATGCAGAATATGAGATATTACAGGCAATTATATTTTAAAATCTCTTTTAGTAGATATTTCAGAGTTATGTATTTGACAAATCACTTTTAATCTTTTCAGACAATTTAATGAGGGCTTGAAGATTAATCTAATCTTCCCTTACAATGGTTGTCTGGGTAACAAACAATAGTTTTATACTTCTTGGCAGCAGATCCTTTCACACCAGTGTTAAAGGCTCTACAGGAATGAGCTAGTTAACATCACATGATATTATTTCTAGATTAAGTTTCATCAGAAAATAAGTGGTTTGTTATTTTTTCTTTTTTTCTATCAAGAAGCAAAAACCACAGGTCTTGAAAATTCCATAGGCAAATGCACAAATTTGGTACTTTCCTTTCTGATACCTGAAGATCTTAGATATCTACATTCTGCTAGTAAAGTTACCCAAGCATCTGCAAATCAACTGTCATTTAACACAAGTCAGGAACTAAGTCTCACACAGTCACTCACTCATCCTCCCTTTCCCCCTCCCTGGGCAGGATGGGAAGAAGAAACAAAAAACCCATGGGTTGAGAGAACAGTTTAAAATAAAGAACAATATATTACTACTAATAATAATAATAATGATAAGAGAAATAACAAGGAGGTAAATATAAAATTAAATGGAGAAAGAAAAAGAAAACATAAACACGAGTGATGTACAATACAATTGCTCACCATCTACTGACCAGTACCCAGCTTATCCTCGAGCAGCAATCTGTCTCTTCTGGGTGACTCCCCCCAGTTTATATACTGGGCATGATGTGCTGTGGTATAGAATACCCCTCTGGCTAGTTTGGGTCAGATGTCCTGTCTCTGCTCCCTGCTGGCTTCTTGTGCCCCTCCTCACTGGCAGAGCAGGAGAGACTGAAAAGTCCTTGATTAGGGTAGGTGCTACTTAGCAACAACTAAAATATCAGTGTGTTATCAGCACTGTTCTCATACTAAAGCTAAGACACAGCACTGTGCCAGCTACTAGGAAGGAAATTAACTCTACCTGAGCCGAAACCAGGAAATCAGCTTAGGCCATTTTATGGAGGTATGTGCTTGTTGGTATCACAGTTAGGTACCTCAAATCAAGTAATTTGGATAAAGCATTCAGTGTTCTATGTATTTTTCTTCAGTTCATTAGTGCAGAATAGTCTTTAGATCACATCACTCATCTACAAACCTAGAGTGCTGTTGCTCCATTTTTCCACTATTGGTTAAGTCAGCTACCTAAGATGGAAGAGAAACACCAAAGTTCAAAGCAGACCTTCAGACAGCGAATCCACTTCTCCCACCTTTTAAGAGACTGTGTCTCTCTACTGTTCCTTTCATAAATTTTCCATTTTGTATGAAATACCTAGGCACTTATGGGCTGCTACAAGAATATAGTGGCATTTTTTAAATGGTGGGCTATCTGTGAGTCTTACTGTTACTCTTTTTTTTTTTTTTTTTTTTTTTTTTGTTTGACTGATATTTCATTACTCATGTTAATTATTCTGTATTATTCCTTAAAACTCACAAAACCAGAAAAGTCTAGGAACCTTGATTAATGGAGGAAGAAGCTACAACTGAAAATTTAAGTCTCTCACCTAGAATACTATATGGTAATTGGAGCTTAGGCAAGTCTCCTGAAGCCTCATATCCTCATGTGTAAGAAAGTGTTAAAAAAAAATTACATGATACAACATAGGATAATAGAGTACTCTCTAAGTTTAGCAAATCCCGTTGAACTGATTTCCCTCTTATTCTGAATTCAAACCTCAAGAAGCATGAAGACCCAGTATCAATATAAATGCATCCTGAATTATATCCTGGCCCAGCATAGCCTATATTGATATTCAAAAGGGCAGAGTCGGATTTAATCTAATTTTTAATGTTTCAAAAGGTTAAATCAAAAATGTTGAAAGTGATCGAAAATGGCAGTTTGGCCAGTTTAACTAAATAGCGAAGTGACTTTTTTGTAACACTTCTTCTATGACTTTTCTGGTTCATCATGGCTCTGGCGAGTACTGATTGGATGTAGGTAGAACCACTTTCCCAGTTATGCAGATCAACCAGAAGACAGCTGTTGCCTCCAGTCACTGTCACCTATAAGCAAGGCTTCTTTATTTATTTTTATTAATGGTTACAGGGGATTGAGTTAGACAGTTTCATTCATATACCATAACTATGTGGTACTCAGTAACCCAGAGTGCCTCAGCACTATGCTGACCTTTGTGCATAGGTACAGGAAGCAGGTATTCCACTCTCATTGTTCACTTTCACTTGGAAATGCCAGCTAAAGCAAGTATCTTCTGTCTGTGACGCTATAGTGTCAGGTAGAATTAGACTGTCATTCACGTTTGACCACAAGGGCACTAATTGTAAAGAAGATGACTCATCTTGATCAGCTTCCATGGAATAAAAATAAAAATAAAGCTATTTGTATTGTAGACATAACAAGCTGACACAACAACAGCTCTCTGAAGTTATTACATCTGCTAAAATAGCTAACAAACATAATTTTGTAAGAGGAAGTGAAAATGTCATCTTAAAATGGGCATGAACTGAAAGGGAGGACTCTTTTAACTTACGCATTGCAATAGTTTTCCCAATGGAAATACAAGGAAAATCCATTTGAGTTCAAAGACAGACCATTTAGCTCTATAGTGTAAAAGTGGAAATTCCACAGTAGGTGAATGCTCATACACAAGAGCTCTGTGTGTCAAGTCATGTTTTGTACACCTTAAATTATTTGCAGTTTTTATTAGTAGGTAGCTATTTTAGAAACAGTTAATAATATAGGAGAATCCACTCCTTTTGCTATGCATGTTTAAAGTGAACCAGTTGGTATTTCGACACAAAAATTTGTTTCCCCTGAAATTATAAAGAAGAAATAGAATTTTCTTTTGATCTTTAAATGATTTAAGAAAAGATTAGGCTGTTAAATGCTTAAACCTAGAGATGTGGAAACAGCCAGAGGTTTGACCTCATAACCTACCAAGAAAGAATCAGATATATGTTACAAATGTGTTTGCAGGATGAATAGTTGCTTGACAAAAGCATATGGTCTATTTCAAATGCTGCATGGTCAGCCAAACTCATATGACCAGTTGAGGGTCTGTGTTTCTATTTTTGATCATGAGGGATTCCTACAGTAGCCAGCCCGTTGTGCCTATAGCCAACAAATGCCTATATTCCAGAAGAGTTATTTTCAGATTATAGGATACTTATTCTGAGCTGCTGGGACCTGAAGGAAAATTTTTCCTTCTGACTGCTAATGCTGTGAAAATGGCAATGGATTGTGAATGCCTACATTTCCTGAATGAAATGTGTTTCTAATGAGAAACTAGATCTTCTGGAAAAAAATACTTTCTTTACTGTGATTAGAAAAGAATAAATGGGGGAAAGCCTATCAATAAATGAAACAAAGTTCGCATTTAGCATTTTCACAATTCAGAATGATGATTTGTGAAAATCAGTTTAGTCAGCACCCTCCTAATTTTAATACTACTCATTTCTACCACTTAGAAAATGTAGAAGAGACATTTCACATTAACTATTGATTTTATTCTCAAAAAGTGTTATTCTTTTGTTTTGTTGTTCAGAAGGCACTGTTCCACCAGACATTAGAAGCATGGAAGATACATTTGTCTGAACAATTAAAATAGGCATCTTCTGTTGACAGTTTAAAGATAAAGACATTTTTAAAAGGAAGTTTGTACTACCACTCTGTTTCTGTAGCATGTGAAGACTTCTTTCCCTCCCCCTTTTTCTCTCCCTGTATTGCTTTATCCTTCTCTTGGCTCCGTTAACTTTACAGATATACAGACAACTAGCTTGAAAGATTTGTACCTTTCCATGGCTAAAGTAAAATGCAAGAATTTCCACTTTTTGAGCTTAATTAAAGTTATCTGATTGCTTGTTAATCATACTGGTTGCTATTTGTGTATGGACAGCAGTCTAGATACTGTGGAGCTGTTGGTTTCAAGTCCAAAATCCACAGAATTTTGAAATAGCCATATTTAAGACTGTCTAAATGTTTAAGTGAAAAGAGGTTGATGCTTCCAATTCACAAGTCACTTAGGTATTTTTTGAAAAAGAATCCTCTGTTTCGGGAAAGAAAAAGTGCTAAAGATTTATTCTAAAGATAAGCTTTTAAATGCATACCAACGTAATGCAGATAATCCTATATTTTGTGAAAAACACATTGTGTTCCTGAGGTGACATTTATATCGCAAAATGTAGCTTGAAACAACGTTTTATGACCATGTTGTAAATCCTTGGAAGAGAGGTCTCCAAAGGGAAAAAAAGCTCTCCCACAATGGCACAAACAGAATTGGCAGGCATTTTCTGTAGTTTTAGTGAACATATGGAACTCATATGTTTATTGTTGAATACTGACAAGATCTAAGACCAGAAAGTAGGAGTGGTTTGACTTGTACTGGAGAAGAATGAAACAAATATTCAAGAAACATAATGAAGTAACACAGCAGTGAGGAGTTCTACATAGTTTACAAATATGGTTTGGTTTTGTTTGAACAATTGTTCAAACAAATCACAGTCTAACTACCAACATTGAACTCTTTTGATTATATGACAGGAAATGTCAGATACGTGCAAGTTTGACCACTAGATGATGTCATTAGGAGATTTTATACGTAACGTATGTCATATTCATTTATGTGGTAAAAACTTAAGAATTTTAGATACAGAAATAAACATTGTATAAGATGGTCCTGTATAATATAGGGGAAAAAAGTGTTACGTAATTATTCAGTGTAAGTATTATCTCCTTAGAAGGAAAATCACTAAAGAATACATTATATGAGCAAGATTTATCTCTTCATTAAGATTGCTCTAGATTACTCTGCCACATAGTTGATATGGCAATTTAGAAGCTGTAAGAAGCTGTAAACTAAAAACAACCTCTCCAAATATTTTGCCTTGCAATAGGGATGGTCCTAAACCAGCTCTCAACTTCGAAGCAGAAAAAGCATCCCGAAAGACTGCCTTCAAATGTTCTCAGCAGATTTCTTGCCAAAGTTGTTATGGGATTGAAATGCTTAATTATAGTAGACATGAGATAAAGATAAAATGGCTGGGTTATAATCTGTTCTGAAGTTTGTGTTTTTATTTGGCCTCATCTCTATATTATACTTTTAGAATCAGAAGGAAGAAATCCTTGCTGGAAGAAAGTCGATTAATCAAGCAAGTTTTCTAAAAAATTGGTACAGTGTTCTATGCTGGTGATATGTTCCAAGAGGATTTCTGCAAGCTTCATGTTTGCTCACCTCAGAAGCTTTCTCAGAAATCTAGGGAAACAACACACTGGATTACAGGCTGTAAAAAAAACATTCACTGTTCTGCTTTGAGGCAAGCAGGTGTCTTGGACCCTGTGGCCTAGTGATAGCACTCTTCACAGAAACAGGGTGTATCAATGTTGAAAGTTTGCATGAGTTTTTTACAAACTTTCAACAGGTGTGATATTGATAAGGAAAAAGATACAGACAAATAAAGACATGTAAATAATTCATAATGCTTTATTTTGGAGTGTGTGCTTGGGTAGGGCCCTCATGAGCTAATTGAAACCGTGGCATATATACATATATGTTCTTGCCTTATGCTTGAATGAAGTTTTAATGACAAGTAATTTTATTGAATTCAACAAATGTGGTTTATAGTTTCAAAATCAATAATTGAGTTGGATTCACACAGCTAAGGAATAAAATGTTCCACATTGTGTTTCAGGGGAAAAAAAGAAAAGAAACACTTCTACTATGAAAAGTTTTGTTTCTGAATGTCTGTGTATTGCTTTTGCTAATTTGGGGAAAAAAATTAAAAGAGCTAGCTTATTTCTGACTTGAAATTTACATGCCAAGATTAAGTTTGGAGCAAAGAATTTATTATAAGTTTTCAATCCTCCAAATAAGAGGGGACTCTACAGAAAAAAAGTCAATGTTACCACAACAACGGTACAAAACAGGATCATCAGCATTTTACAACGCTGAACATCTGGAAGTCATGTGTTTATTCCTCCAGCAGGGGAACACACATATTTTTGTATCTAGCTTTTTTTTTTTTTTTTTTCACTCTCATGAAAAAAATTACTTCTCTCTTAAAAAAAAAACAACAACCAAAAAACAAACAAACAAAAAAAAAAGAAACCAAACCAACCAAACAAAAAAACCCTATTAAGTCCAAATGACATTTTTCACACGGAGTGCCTCCTTTACAAAAAGCCAATCCTGACTTAAAGTTTTCAAGTAGTGCTGAATATACTCGTGGCTTTTGTGTTCCTTTCTGCCTTTTCAATTTCTCCCCATCCTACTGGGACAGCTAAAGAGATCCCAGAATTTATATCCTCAAGCAGGTACACACTTAATCCCAGCAGTGGATTGTAAAACTATAATCATGTATCAAGATACTGGTCATACAATTAGGTGTAAGCTGCATTCCTGCAGTCTGTCTTTCCATTGCTGAGGCTTCTGGGGATAAGGAGGAACCTTTCACAGCTGTTTCAACCATTAGCTGAGAGCTATATTCCTGTTACTCCTAAAAATAATTACTGTAATTTGTTCATTGTGCTCAGATTTTTTTTCCCAAAATCAGAGTTCCACAGAAACAGGAGGATGAAAACTGTTCAAGTAAGCAGAATATACAAGCAAAGGAGCATGTTATGGTATGCAGAAGGAGCAGACATTCACATAATTTCTGGAAACTCAAAATGTTAATCAGTTTTAGTAATAGCCTCAAGCAAAGCAGCTTTTAAGGGGAATAAAAAAGCATGCTATTAGGTTTGCTATAATTAAGTGCTATTTCTAATGATATCTGTGGTAGTTGGAGGCACACAGCTACCAGGGTAAGTATTATTTGAAAATGGTGAGGAATATGTGAAACACCAAGTATGTGTTTTGCAAAATTATGACACAAAATGAGGTTGCTCCTTTTATATGCTGAGCGTCTTCTAGAGAATAATTTGGATAGAAAAGTATGCTGTTAGTCTTCATTCACTTTCTCTTCTGTAATTCCAGAGTATAATAGAATTATCTCTGATTAATAGTTGTATAAAAGCTAGCTGTTATATGGTATGTAATTCCCAGTGCTATAAATGCAAATGACTAAAGTTGAAACCAAGGCTTCGTGAAGCAATGATTGCAGGTTATGCCTGTGCAGGGCACTTTGTTTCCCTGCTACAGATGGGAATGACTTTTTCAGAAGCTGACACAGAGGTCAAGGAATTAAACTCTGAGTCTCTCCTGGAGGGGGGGAAACAGAAGAAGAAAGTAACAACAAAAGGCAAGGCACCTGAGGGCAAGATAGGTGAAATAAGGATGTGGTTCACAGGGCTAAGTCACAGCTGTGTATTTCATCTTTTCAGTGTTTGTTTACATGAGATAGAGGGGAAGGCTGAAGTGGGAGGAAGGATGGTGGGCTTAGGTAATGCAAGTAGTTAAAAACTACAATGGCATTTTGGACCATAACAGCCATGGTGCATTCAGTGCCAGATAATGATGACATACTCTGAAGGCTGGTCAGAAGTGGAAGTCAAGGGGGGAACCAGCATTCTGACTAGCTTTATACTGTAGTGTTTACTAGAAATAGTAAAAGTATGTGCTAAACTCTGCACGCTCCAGTGGAGACCTGCTGGGATTGCTGGGACTGGGGCAAATTTCTGTGGTAAGAATACACATTATTATTATTGGTATAGAGAAAAGAGAAGATTTTTGACCAACAACAAAATGTAGTTAAGTAACTCAAACTAAGGCATTCAGAAGAAAAAGCTACAGGAGTTCAACTTTGCAAACAGTGCTATGACTAACATTATAAAAATTGATTTGGTGTCCTGTAATTTGTAATGGTAAATAATGAATCACTGTGATAATCTACAAAACTGCCCTTGTACTTATTAAAAAAGAGCTCAATAACATTTGAAAAGAAAAATCACTTCTGAATTCTCATATTATTCTCCTAACAGAGCAACACTGTTCAGGATCTCCATTCCTTGACAAAGACAGCAGTGCAATCAAAATCTGAAATTACCTGAATTTGATAATATACTGGCAGAATTGTTTAGATATGTACTAAAAAGCTTCCTGTGTCTCCGTAAGCCTCAGAAGTTAAAGATGCCACTATTCTCGTTGACACCAAAAAGGCAGAAGAGATTGTATAGCATATTGTTAGTCATCTACTGTAGCTTCGGAGTCAAAGAAGGTACAGGTGAAATTATGCTTAGCACTCTTCAACTATGAGAGGAGTAGGGCAGTTTGCTGTATTCTGTCTTCAGTAATCTGAGACACACATATGCAGCTGTTGGTAGAATTCAATTTTGTTACCTACCATGAAAATTTGGGTCTGACAAAAATATACTAATTACATGACATCTGATAACAAGGCTGTTCTGTGATGGTATGTTTGATAGAGTCAGTTAGGAGAGTGTCCTAACCAATTCTTATCCCATTGCCTTCAGTGAAGAAATAATCAAACAAAAGTGCCAAGGCCAAGTGCAAGATCCTGCAACTGGGTCAGGGTAATCCCAAGCATGACTATAGACTGGGAGGAGAATGGATTGAAAGGAGCCCTGAGGAGAAGAACTTGGAGATGTTGGATGACGAAAAGCTCAATATGACCCGGCCATGTGTGCTTGCAGCCCAGAAATCAACCATATGCTGGGCTGCATGAACAGGAGCATGGCCAGCAGGTCAAAGGAGGTGATCCTGCCACTTTATTCTGCTCTCATGAGACCCCACCTGCAGTCCTGCATTCAGTTCTGGTGCCTCCAACATGAGAAGGGTGTGGACCTGCTTGAGTGTGTCCAGAGGAGGCTACGAGGATGATCAGAGGGCTGGAGCGCCTCTCCTATGAAGACAGGCTGAGAGAGTTGGGCTTGTTCAGTCTGGAGAAGAGAAGGCTCAGGGGAGACCTTAGAACAGCCTTTCAGTACCTAAAGGGTGCCTAAAAGAAATCTTGAGAGGCACTTTTTACAAGGGCATGTAGGGATAGCACAAGCGGGGGAATGGCTTTAAACTGAAAGGGAATAGCTTTAGGTTAGATAGAGATTCTTTACTATGAGGGTGGTGAGGCACTGGAACAGATTGCCCAGAGAAGTTGTGAATGTTCCATCACCGGAAGTGTTCAAGGCCAGGGCGGATGGAGCTTTGTGTAACTTGGTCTAGTGGATGATGTCACTATCAATCTATGACAGGGGGGCTGGAACTAGATGATCTTTATGGTCCCTTCCAACATTAAAAATTCTATGATTCTATGAAAAAACCCTACAACTCAAGATCATTCTGTCTTCCAGCCATGTCCTAGATAAAGCAAGGAGCTTGATCTAGATACTTTTTTCATAATGTGGAAATTTCTTTAATTTAATGAGTGTTGAAATCCCCAATAATTTTTTTAGACAGTTGTGAGATGTTGTATAGTAAAGGTTTTGCCCTTAGGGCTCAAACAAACGCTGTTTATTTGCTTTAGAAATATATTTTGTTAAAGAGGTAGGGAGTCATTATGAACAGTGGAAAAATACTGAAATGATAGATAAGCCTTCCCCAGGTAAAGTTTAAACAGAAACATATAGTTGGAAGCTATAAAATAATTTTGTCATCTAATTTTGTGATATATAAAACGACAGCCTTTTATACAAGGGCCTGACAGTATGCTCTACCAGATACAGCACATCTTTGGGCTGATCAACAGGCAGAGTTTGGAAAGAGCAAAGCAGAAAACTTCAAACTAAATAAAACATCTACACAGCAGCAGCAATATCTAGTTTGCTATATGGGTGCGAAACTTCGCCTTGATGTTGATGATAGATACATCTTTTAAATGAGTTTCATCTGCACCATCTGTGTGCCATATTGTGCATGATGTAGCAGAATAACATTTATAACAATAAATTTTTAGAACACACTGATCTATCAGGGAGTAAAGCAACAGAACCGCTGTGTTGGACTGACCATGTACCTAGAATGGAAGACACCAAAATGCCACTGTAGATGCTGAATGGTAAACCATAGGAATGGTTAAAGTACAGGGATACACAGGAACAAAATTTTGGGCAATATGAATTTCATGTCAGTTAACATAGTTAACATTTACTGTCAAAACAAAAATCACACAAAATGCAATAGTGTGAATGTCAGAATTTTGGTTTTAGAAGTTCCATTCCATTTAGAAGTTCCCAGTGCATGAAAACATTAGTTTCCAAAACAGCAATGCGATTAGCAGGAAGATGTTCCAGTCTCAGTAGGAGAGACTTCCTCTTTCAAGCTCCTTCATCAAGCTTTACATCAAAACACCTGCACAGAAGGCACTCTTCTTCTTGTATGGCAAAACAATACTCCTAAAACCCAAATAAAGCTAGTTTACAGGTTTTTAATACCTTATTCTATGTGGTGTCAAGGTTCCATCTGAAATGTAACTAACTATAACTACTCTTATCATTTGCTATGGGAATTAAAATCTCTAAGCACACTAATTTCAGACCCTTAGAAAACTAAATTCTTATGTTTTATATGTTGCAAATACAGCAAAGTTAGCCAAAAGCCTTTTAAAAATAACTGAAGAAGCCCTGTGGACTACTGGAGAGCAAGAGTAATTATCAAAGAGAAATTGCTCTTAAAAGATACAAGATGTTTCAATAAAATGTTTCCAAATAATGGGAAGTATTCTGCCTGAAAAGGAAGGTATCATTAAACACGGGGTTTTTTTTAACTTTATCATGTTTTTATTTGGACTCATTAGAAAACAAGTTGGTACAGAAACTGCAGTCTTTGATCTTGTCTTCCGTTTAATAAATTATGTTCTTCACAGAACACTTTGCTTCTTACACTATTCCACTGAGAGCCAGGTCACCATTATTTTATAAATCAGTAAAATTTAAGTTTGCATAGAGCACTATTAAAGCTGGTTAAAGTTGCATTTGCTGTCATTTGGAAAAAGAGACACTGAAACTGTTAAACATGAGCTGCTTATACAAACAAAAATGTCCTGATATCATGGAAGAGAAAGAAATCTCATGTGAAACACTGAACTGGAAACAGACTAATATGATAAAGCATGAAGCTTCTTTGAAAAGAAGGTCTTAGCATACCATCAGCTAAGAAGATGCTACTTTGCTGACTGATCCAGTTCATTTTAATGACAAACAATTGGGCAAAGAAAATCACCTTTGCTAGGGCTTGCAGAATAGACATATATATGGCTCAAAGCTACGCCTTTACTAAGTGGGGACAACTTCTATATCTAAAAATGAACCTCAAATCACACCCGCAAATGTGAGCATTTACAAATGTCTGAGGAGAAGACTCATTTACTAATTAAGACTCAGATTCTAATTTCACAGCTGGATTTTTTACTTAAAAAAATCTCAGTTACTAATATGGTTGTGCATATATGGAATTTTCTATCCCCAAGCTTTGTGAGTTGGGGCCCTCTCAAATGAAGCGGTTATCCATATTCCACAAACCCTCACCAAGAAGAGAAAATCATTAACTTTCATGTGACTATATTGAAAAAAAGGAAAGATTTGCTCTTTCATACCACCCATAATAATACTAATAAAGCTAGAGACTCCAGCGTATTAAAGGTTCAAGTCCTTCACAAGGATTCATGTTTGTCACATTAAAACTTACCATCATAGAAAGAAAACCAAGCAAAGGAAAATGCTATTATTATCCAAATAAGCTAAATTAGTTTCCACTGCAAAAATCAATCTAGTAATAATTGGTACAGCACTGAAGAGGTTACTACAGCGTAAAGCAGAACATGCTGGTTTCAAAAGGCTTTTATAATCCCCTTGGTAATGCAATATAACATCCAAATAACCACTACTGAAGCCTGAGTTAATGACTAAAATGCAAAAGGTTCAGCATGAAACTTCTGGAAATGACTGTAGAGGCCTTAAACTCAGTTGTTTATCGAAAATTTCCTGAAGCAGCCAGACATGTTCTTATATGAATTTTGATTCCTTTCCCTCTTTCAGGAATATTACCTAAAAAGTATCCAAGCAGTCCAAACAAGGTATTTTTCTGCTGCATTTTTGTTTAGAAAAGGTGTCTCCAAGTGCTGTGAAAGACTCATAGCAGTGGGTGAAACACTAGACATTAGGAAAAAATTCTTAATGATGAGGATGGTGAGACACTGGCAGAGGTTGCCCAGAGAAGATGTGGCTGCCTCATCCCTGGCGGTGCAGCGTTCAAGGCCAGGTCGGACAGGGCTTTGATTAACCTGCTCTAGTGTGTGGTGTCCCATCCCATTGCTGAGGGATTGGAACTTGATGATCTGTAAGGTCCCTTCCAACCCAAACCATTCTGTAAGTCTGTGATTAAAGAGAACTGTGTTGAATTAAAACTGAAAAGGTGGTTTACCTCCATTCAGACACTAGATGAACCAAGGCTTTTCTTACTTGTGTGGACCTGGGAGAGTCATTCTTCTGATTTATTGCTCCACTTTTTATTTATGATTACACGAGATTTCGTTTGAGACAGCAAGTTTAAAACCTTTCAACCCTTCTATAGACATTGCCTCAGAGTAAGATATAAACAGAAGATGACAGGTCATCTGTTTGCCCATGTTCCTTTTCAAGTTAGTAGTACTTTTATTGAATGTGATGCTAGTTTGTGGAACAGCCAAAACATGAAGAGTATTTTGTTTTCTATCACTGTAACTTGTTTTACAGGGTATGTACAACAAAAGCAGACCTATTCCTTCTGTTAATTCTGTCTTTCACTCAGGTGATCTGAATTTTGCTCACCAGTACTTCAGGTGAGGCAGTGTTACCAATTTTGTCCCAGTTGGACTTTTTAGTCCAATTTCCAGTACTCAAAACTGGAGGTGTAGGAATTTGGGGCTTAAGTGATGAAATTCAGAAACTCACTGCTCTGTAATGTTCTATACAAAATACTATTGGCAACCCTATCATTTTTTCATCTTCCAGAGTTACTCATACTTGTCACACACATAGAGCATGCACGCAGCCAGCAAGACCTTTCAGTAGATGTTTTCTGAATGACAGAGTTAGCAGAGAGTGGTTTCTACAGATTGTTTTCCTGCAAGAATCCTACATCCTGCTATCCTTCCACTACCAAGCACATCTGCCCTGTTACACCAGACTTAACAGGATTTAAACCCCCTTCTGAAGTCCTTCATCACCACCTGGGCAAAAGGCAGCATGCTTTGGCTGGCTCCAAGCTGAGCATGCGATGCGCTGGCAATTTGCTAATGTGCTAGCCAGCAGGGCAAATAGAAATAATAGCTGCTGAGCTCAGACTGCAGCTTGTCTCTCTGCAGTGACAATCTTTTGGATATCTTTCTTCAACTTATTCACCAATTTTTAAAAAATATGTCATTCTATTCCTCTGTTGTATTTAATGCAAATTAACATATATGTTCATAAGTTAGTTGCAGGATCTAAGGTATGAACAAGTGGGCAAGCAGTATTGTGTTTCTATTTTGCTTCCTTAGGAAATCAAATTAAGTTTTGGCAACTGCTGCAGATTGACACTCAGTAGTGCTTCTTTTACCTTGCCTACCATTTTTCCAACACGAATAGCCAACATGAAATATTTCAGGAAGTATTTCTCACACCTGTGTGGTACTACCATATCACTGCATTTCAGAGCCTACTGGGAAGAAGTATCTTGAGCACAGGAGACTGAAGAATTTGAAATTTTTATGACAAAGTCCCACTCAACTATTACAAATTCAGGATGTATAACTCAGTTCATTTATGTCTGATTCTTCTATTTGCCTGAAACTATAATATTATTTAGGCAAAAGTATTGTCTTCTTAAATAATTATCCTAGCTCCAGAATCCCACTGTTCTCAGGTCCTATTCATTGTGTGACTGTCAGCCAATCATAAAATCTTTTCTTTAAATCTCAAATTGATTAGAATAATATTAGTATTAAAAGATTTGTTACAAATATCAGTTTAGGTAATTCATTTAATAAAAAGTAACTGTGCTCCACACAGCTCTCTTCTTGATTTTTACGTGGCCTTCTAAACTATGAATGCTGCCAGCCCACTGAACCTCTCTGTCTGCCCCTGCAACCTAAGCTTTTTCAAGTTATGCCCAGCAACTGTGGCTATAATAGGAAACAGTGCAGCTTAAGTTAGCTGGAGCATCAGACTATATCTACTAATTAAATTGATAGTTTTATCTCTCTCTTTTGGTACTAATTTGTTTGTTCTAAAAAATTTCAAGCAAAATTTTACAAAGTTAACTTATATAGCGTGGATTCCAGAGAAATTATTGGAAATCTATCTATTTTTACCAATGGCATGAAAACTCATTATTGTACAGGGGATTATTTGTACCCAGATAATGTGGAAGTAAGAAAACGGAGAAACAAATCTTTATTTTTTATTATTGTGCTAGCTTTGTGAACAGCTGTGAAGAATTTAATAGTGCTAATGCAGCAGTATCTTGAACCTCACGTTTTACAGGGACTATTGAATTCAGATTAATGATAAAAGACATCTGACTTCACTTGGCAGCATAATATATGAAAGATGGAAAGATAGATGAATATATGAAAGATATATGAATATATGAAAGACAGAAAATGTACAGTGTGTGCATATGCATTGGGTAGACCTTATTTGGAACAGAACCCCAAACGGAAGAGTTTGAAATACTGCCAATTGCAGCAACAGCTAGAATTTACATAATATCATTATTTTCCATTCAACATATAAAATTACACAATTTAAGACTTTTTCTACTAATATTCCTAAAGTGTAAATAGAACTAAAAAGCAGATTTCAGACATAAAATCAAGTTGTTATTTTCTATACTGTATTCATTTATTTAGTGATTATTTCTCATAATCTTCTCAAGACTTTCTGAAACTCTTTAATTATACCCAGTTTATTCGTGCTCCATGAATGGCACTTCATGAGTTAATCTGTAGCTTTCTAATAATCAGGGAATTAATTGCCTCCACTCAAATACGAGAGCAGCATTTCTCAGACAAGCAGGATTTCTGCAAGATATGTCACACTAAAGATTTTATTTTATCCAGTATAGCCATGTCAGAGCAAGCACAATCTAGATCTATATGTACAGTAGTCTCTGTAAACTAGAGCTCAAAGCTTATAACATCAGTGTAGTGGAAATTGTGAGTTAAAAGACACTAATTAACATCTCATTAAAAAAATCTAAAATCTATTAAAATATTTGAACTCCCTCAAACCCTCAAAGTTCCTCAGAAATCTGTTGTCTGGAGCACAATATAACTTTGAAGCTAGCTCTGCTTTTAGCAAGGGGTTGCTTCAGTGACCTCAAGGGGTTTCTTCTCACCTAAATTACTGCGTCATTTTATCATGGAATGGTAGAAAGCTGTTTGCTATGGATTGCTATGGATTCCATTGTATGGAATGCAAACTTTGGAAGGAACTAGTGTAGGAAAGAAGGTTTACATTTGTCCAGCTGTTTTCTTGGGATTTTGTTTGTTTGTTTGTTGGGGTTTGTGTGTGTGTGTGTGTGGTGGTTTGTTTGTTTGGGGTTTGTTTGGGTTTTTTTGAGGGGGAGGGGTTGTTGGTGGTGGTGGCTTTTTTTTGTTTTGTTTTTGTTTTTTGGGTTTTTTTCAGGGGTTTTTTTAGAGCCTACCTGGGCACTTAATATATTAAATAAGAAAAAAAAAAAAAAAAAAAAAACAACAAAAAAACCCTAAATTTGTGAGTTTAAGTGAAAGTAACATACTACATGTCGATAAAGTAACATAATATCCACTTTTTAGTCTGTTGTCTGGAAAAGACCAGAATTGTTCTTTGATGACCTTAGGCAATGCAATTGCATAAAGCAAAGGCATAATGGATAAGAAAGGCAAAATCTGGGGTTTATGTCATCAAAGAACTTCTTACACTGGGAAAAGGACAGAGACAAAACCAGCACAATGAACCAAGACTTTACTGTTTCTTCAAGCCGTCCTTCAGCTTTGGAAAGACTTTCAAATTATCAAGATTTTAAACATCAGAGACAGTAAAACTTGTAGACCCTAAAATTCTATATTGGTCTAAATATTGTTTGATTTCAGAGAAAGTAGTGAAAACACAGAAGTGAAACAAGCTGCTGACATTATTTGCTTTCACCCTGATTCTTATTGTTCCATCTAGTTTTAGTTTTCTGTTCAGACTTTTGCTGCATAATGTGCTTCCCATATGTATCTATGGTATGCAGTAACTCATAGACTGATAGTGTATGAACGCACATCTTAGACGATAAGAAGCATTAAAGGAAACTGGAATTAAAACAAGGTAATAACTTTTGCATTTTCAGATTTTTAAGTGGTAGTTTGGGAAAAATGTATCCCTGTTCTGTCAATGAACACCACATTATATCTTTGATTTTCAGTTTGATTGCAGCCTAATAGATTTAAATAAATATATGGCCTGAAAAGAAATACAAATTTAAATGAAACGTAGCTCTTCTCTTTCTCAAAAATTTAATTCAGAACATTATTTTAAAAAGTATTTCAAGGAAACACAAAAGAAATATTAGCAAAAATCTCCCTAGATACTAGGATAGCCAGGTAACGAGTTAACATATATTTAACCTAAAATGTTAAACTATATGTGTTGTGGTTTTAAGCCCAGCCTACAATCCAGAAACCATATAGCTGCTCACTCACTCCCCCCCCGCCCCGGCTTCCTCCCTCTGCTCTTGGAGGGATGGTGAGAAGAATTAAAAGAATGTAACTCCCACAGGTTGAGATAAGAACAGTCCAGTAACTAAGGTATAACACAAAACCACTGCTGCTACCACCAATAATAATAATGATAAGGGAAATAACAAGGGAAGAGAATACAACCACTCACCACCCGCCAACCGATACCCAGCCTGACCCGAGCAGTGATCTAACCCTTCTGAGTAACTGCCCCCAGTTTATACACTGGGCATGACGTGCTGTGGTATGGAATACCCCTTTGGTTAGTTTGGGTCAGGTGTCCTGTCTCTGTTTCCTCCAGGCTTCCCCTCCTCCCTGGCAGAGCGTGAGACTCACAAAGTCCGTAGTCAGACTAAACATTACTGAGCAGCAACTAAAACCATTGGTGTTATCAACGCTGTTCCCAGGCTGAAAGTCAAAATCACAGCACTGCACCAGCTACTAAGAAGGAGAAAAATGCTACTGCTGAACCCAGGACAATATACATATTGAAATATAACAAAATATATCAGAAATCAGAACTACATATAGAAATATAACTGTTACTGGTATCTCATGGTCATAGCTCATAAATGTTTGCATGGTAAACACAGAACCTGACAGCTATGTCTACTGGGTTTGTGTGGAAAGGTTTTCGCAGCCAGAGAGAGGAGTGAGGATCTGTGAGAGCAGCAGCAGCCCTGCAGACATCAAGGTCAGTGAAGGAGGGAGGAGGTGCTCCAGATACTGGAGCAGAGGTTACCCTGCACCTCATTGTGGACATCGTAGTGAAGCAGCTGTGCCCCTGCAGCCCATGGAAGTCCTCATGCCAAAGCAGGAGGATGCCCAGCGAAGGCTGTGACCCTGTGGAGCAAGGCTTGTGACGGGAGTTGTGACTCGCGAGGGACCCACACTGTTCCTGAAGGGCTGCACCCCATGGAAGGGACCCATGTTGCAGGAGTTAATGAAGAACTGCAGCCACTGGGAGGGGTTCACATTGGAGAGGTTTGTAAAGGACTGTCTCCCATAAGAAAAACCCCAGTCTGGAGCAGAGTAAGAGTGTGAGGAATCCTCCTCTGAGAAGGAAGGAATGACAGTATCACCCATTCTCCATCCCCCTGTGCTGCTACTGGGAAGGAGGTAGAGAAATTCAGGAGTAAAGTTAAGCCTTGGAAGAAGGGAGGGATGGGGGGGAAAGTGTTTGAAGATTTGGTTTTACTTGTCATTACCCTTCTCTAATTTTATTGATAAAAAATTAATTTCCTGAAGTTGAGCCTGTCTTGCCCATGACAATAAGTGATAAGTCACCTTCCTGCCTTTATCTCAACCCATGAACCTTCTGTTATATTTTCTCTCCCCTGCACAGCTAAGGAGGGGAGTGATAGAATGGCTTTGGTAAGCACCTGGCCTCCAGCTGGGGTCAACCTATGTCATCTCCTTCACAAAACAATAAGTTTCCATAGAAGATTGAGTGGCATACCTCCTCCTTGGGGTCATTTTTTCATTCTTAGTCTACTGTGCAATAGGCTTCTGATCTCAGCAAGACAGAAAACAAAGAAACTTCTTTTATTTTTAGATCATTACTTATTTCAACATTTACTATGACTTTTGGTCAATCATGGTTTTTTGTTTTAAATATATTTCTCTTATTCTCTTTCACGGACACTCCCTTGTCATGGGAAAAGAGCTTGAGTCCCCTCGTGAGGTTGGGAGCTATGCTGGTGGCGGCACATACCTCTGGTAGGGTCTCCCATGCCAGACAGGTCTCAACTGAAGGGTCAGACAAAGTGTGTCTATGGGCAGGATGGGCTCTCTAGCCTTCGGGCAACCATCGTAGGAGAAGGACAACTCTAACGTCAAACCCGGGCAGATGAAGCTCGTTTAGCCCTGTAAGGCCATCCATCTAAGAGAAGGATACTCTAACTAAACCTACGACCTGATGACTTTGTTGTCACCGTCCAAGCTCGCTAGGCCCTGACAAATAAACCTCAGCTGTAAAGGATGGTGCCAGTTCTGCGCACGCTGCACCTCACCTCAAAAATCCATTGTGCGGGCCCGAAGGGTTTACCCACACTTGCAAAGCCCTGTAGCGACAGGCGAGGGATGTAACAGCAGGTGGTAAGGTGCACTGGAAGTTGAAGACCCAATCCTGCATGCAGGCGATTCAGGACACTGGTCGCTTGAGGCTGACCCAGGAGATGACAGTCTTTTTCGGCAGCATCCTGAATGACCAAGCAGCCTTATTTCAAGGAGAGCACTGCTTGCTCCATATGGAGAGAGGCCTAGAAAAGGTGGCCTAACCAAAGCTCATCTCCCACTCCACCTGGTTGGCTAGCCACGGCCAACGGGCATCTTCTGTTGTGGTCAATTAAAGACAAAGAGACAAAGGCATACACCTGCCTCCAAAGGTGTGTCCAAATTGACACTGGCATCTTGGAACATCAGAATCATGCTTGATACAGCGAACAGTGGGCGTCTTGAGCGCCGTCCTGAGCTAATTGCCCATGAACTGTCACGACTCAACATCGATATTGCTGCTCTCAGTGAAGTTCGCCTTCATGAGTAAGGTAGCCTTAAAGAACATGGTGCCGGCTATACACTCTACTGGTCAGGCAAATCCAAAACTGAAAGTCATCTTTCTGGAGTTGGCTTCATGATTAAAAACTCCATCATCTCTAAACTTGAAAATTTGCCGATAGGTCATTCTGATCGTATTATCTCCTTACGTCTTCCACTGCACAATAAGCAACATATTGTTCTTTTCAGCATATATGCTCCAACTCTGCAAGCTAACTCTGCAGAAAAAGACAAATTCTACTCTGACCTGTGTCGACCCACTCAAAAGGTTCCTATAGATGATAAGATCGTAATTCTTGGTGACTTCAATGCCCGAGTAGGTAAGAACTTTCAAGCCTGGAAAGGAGTACTAGGCAAGCACGGTGTTAGTAGCTGCAGTGATAATGGTCACCTCTTGCTAGAGTTTTGTGCACAGCAGCAGCTTACCATCACCAACACTATTTTCCAGCAGAAAGACAGCCTGAAGACAACCTGGATGCATCCTTGATCTAAACATTGGCACCTTATTGATTATGTCTTAGTGCGCCACAGATATGTTCACTGCGATGTCTGTCACACCCGAGTGATGCCTAGTGCAGGATGTCAAACAGACCACCGCCTTGTGCGTTGCAAACTTAACCTCCACTTCAAGCCCAAATCTAAGAGGGGCGGCATTCCGAGGAGGAGGCTCAATGTTAATAGTCTTCAAATAGCTGCAGTGAGGGACAGCTTTCAGGCGAACCTTCAAACTAGGCTTGAAGACCATCTTACAGATTCTTCTCCTGAAGCGCTTTGGCAACATATTAAAAATAGCATCCTGCAGTCCTTCGTACAATCCTTCGGGTTTTCCTTAAAGAAAAACAAAGACTGGTTTGACGATAACAATCAGGAGGTCCAGGAATTGCTGACAAAGAAAAGATCTGCCCATCAAGCACATCTCGCTCAGCCATTTTGCCATGTGAGAAAAGCAGCCTTTCTTCTTGCATGTAGTAAACTCCAACAGGAACTTCAAGACATCCAGAAGAAGTGGTGGCTCAACCTAGCAGAAAAGACTCAATTATGTGCAGATTTGGGTGACCACAGAGGATTCTATGAGGTCCTGAAAGTAGTGTATGGACCCACATTTCAGGTTCAAAGCCCCTTAGTGCAGATGGCCAAACGCTTCTTTCAGATAAAATTTCCATCTTGAACTGTTGGTCTGAACATTTTCAGACAATCTTTAGTGCTAACCGTGTAGTCCAAGGCGAAGGAATCCAACACATTTTACAGTATTCGGTGAAAACCGAAGTGGGTATACCCCTACTATGGAAGAGACTCTTAAGGCTATATAGCAGGTGAAAACAGGCAAGGCAGCTGGGGTCGACAGAATCCCACCCAAAATCTGGAAGCATGGAGGCCAAGCACTTCATGCTAAATTTCATGAGCTAGTTGTGCACTGTTTGGAACAAGGTAAACTACCACCAGATTTTCGTGACGCAATCTTCATCATTCTGTATAAGAAAAAAGGCGTAAAGTTGGACTGCTCAAGCTACCAAGGTATAACTCTGCTCTCCATTGCTGGAAAAATTCTTGCAAGAATACTTTTGAACAGATTAGTACCCACTATCACAGAAGAGCTACCTGAAAGTCAGTGTGGTTTAAGAGCTAATAGAAGTACCACAGACATGGTATTTGTTCTCAGACAACTGCAAGAAAAGTGTAGAGAACAGAATAAGGGGCTCTGTGTAACTTTCGTTGACCTCACCAAAGCTTTTGACACTGTGAGCAGAAAAGGCCTGTGGCTGATCTTGGAACGATTAGGTCGTCCCCCCACGTTCCTCAAAATGATTATTCTGTTACATGAGCATCAGCAAGGCCAAGTCAGATATGGTGATGCACTCTCTGAGCCCTTCCCAATAACCAACGGTGTGAAACAAGATTGCGTTCTTGCACCAACTTTATTCACAATCTTCTTCAGCATGATGCTCCAAAGGGCTAAGGTAGACCTCAATGAACAAAACAGCATTTATATTCGATATCGTACTGATGGGAGCCTATTCAATCTAAGGCAACTGAAGGCCCCCACTAAGACCCTAAGTCATCTTATCCGTGAATTGCTTCTTGCTGATGATGCCACCCTTGTTGACCACACAGAAGCAGCTCTGCAGCACTCAACATCTTGCTTTGAGGAGGCGGCTGAGCTTTTTGGGCTGGAAGTCAGCTTGAAGAAGACAGAAGTTCTCTACCAACTCACACTACAAGAAGATTATCGTCATCCCCACATCACCATTGGCGAGTCAGAGCTTACGACAGTTCAGCAGTTCAACTATCTGGGAAGCATTATTTCCTCAGATGACATGATCGACAGAGATAGACAACAGAATAGCAAAAGGCATATAGAGCCTTCGGAAAACTCCATAAAAGAGTCTGGTGCAATAAACACCTGAAGAAAAGTACAAAGATTAGTGTCTATAGAGACATTGTACTGTCTACTCTTTTATGTGGATCTGAATCATGGTTTATCTACCGCCATCACCTGTGGCTCCTCTAACGCTTCCATCAGTGCTGCCTCCATGCAATTCTAAACATCCATTGAACTGACTATGTGTCAAATGTTACTGTCCTTGAACAGGCAGAGGTCACCAGTATCGAGGCCTTATTGCTGAAATCGCAGCTGTGCTGGGCAGGGCACATCTCTAGGATGAAGGATCACCGCCTCCCTAAGATTGTGTTTTATGGTGAGCTCGCCATCAGTTACTGCCAGAGAAGTGCCCCAAAGAAGAGATATAAGGACTCTCTGAAACAATACGTCAGCCTTGGCCATATTGACTACTACCAGTGGTCCACCCTGGCCTCCAATCGGGAGACTTGGAGGCACACCGTACATAACGCCGTTGTCTCCTTTGAGAACACACGCAGAATTAGTCTCGAGGAGAAAAGACAACATAGAAAGAATCGTGCCCTGCCTATACCACCCAAGGAGACCTTTCACTGCGCTTTTTTCAACCAGATTTGCCTATCCCACCACACTGGCCTTTTTAGTCATCAGCGCGCTTGTAGTAAGCATGGGCCAAGCCCTTCCCAAATCTTCGTTCGCGAAGTCAAGCCATGATGATGATGATTTCTCTTATTGTCTCTTGTTCTTTTACTAAGTAAAAGTAAAAAAGTGTGCTTTGCTGGAAGTTGGAAGATATGTGAGCTCCATTTGTGTTTCAATGTGAAACTCCATTGATTTTCACATTTCTATACTGAGAAGAGGTGCGAGAGCTTCACTGGATTTTGCCCTTCCCATTTTCCATAGTTTGGTTGAGAGATAAATTAAAGCTAAAGGTTTTGCCAAATTATTTGCCTAGTTCATTGACCCATTTCATTAATCTTCATGACCTTAGTAAACTGTGGTAGGCATGTAAAACTATGAGTCTACCAAATAAGTACCAGCTTTGATTTTTCTGCATCATTTGCCATTCTAGCACCCTGTATTTGCCATCTGTCTTTCTACTGCCATAATCATTGCTTTCATATCTGATAAGTTTTCCTTTCTAGCTCATCTCTACCAAAGAAAAGTACTCAACAAAATGCAGAACAGTATGTTTTTCTGATAATTTCTTTTATATATATATATGAGTGATATATAGAAACTAAAGGAAGTTCCTAATATAGTGTAATGCTTTTGGCTGTGAAAGAGTTAAATTTCTTCCTAGTAGCTTACATGGTTCTGTATTTCAGATCTGTGGCCAAAATGGTGTTGATAACACAGGGTTGTTTAAGCTGTTGCTGAGCAGTGCTTACAGAGTCAAGGCCTCTCACCCCACCAGCGAGGAGGCTGGGGATACACAAGAAGTTGTGAGGTGGCACAGCTAGAACAGCTGACCCCAACGGACCCAAGGAATATCTCATACCATATGGTGTCATAAGCAGCTTGTAAAACTGGAGGGAATAAGGAGGATGGGGAGAGTGTTTGGAGTGATTGCATTTGCCTTCCCAAAAAACCATTACACGTGACGGAGCCCTGTTTTCGTGGAGATGCTTGAAACCTGCCTGCCCATGGGAAGTGGTGAATGAATTCATTGTTTTGCTTTGCTTTCATGTATGGCTTTTGCTTTACCTGTTAAACTATCTTTACCTCACAGTTTTCTCACATTTGCCCTTCTGATTCTCTCCCCCACCCTGCTGGGAAGTGAGTGCATGGTTATGTGGGGCTGAGCTGGCAGTATGGGTTAAATTACACATATATTCCCAATATCTGGAAACATTACAGATGCTAAAAATATATCTACAAGATGACAGCAAAAAGTATTAATGCTGGTTGGAATGACGTAATTTAGGGAAGTGTACTACATAATTACTATTGTAAAATGGATGTTCTTGACCAATTATACGCATATGAATATTTGATAGTAAGTTAGCATAAGTCAGTAAGCAGCCATTAAAGTAAGACTATACACCCTATTTTTCCGGTTTGTTCTCATTATACTAGCTAGTCATTTTATCATCATACTACACAGGAGCTTTAAGAAGTCATTAGGCCTTTTACTTCTAAACGTTACTCATAATCTTGAACAATATAATGTACTGGGGTAATTTCAGGATACTGGAGACATACCTTTTTCCAAAAGGATTTTTCGTAATTAAAAAGAGCATCAATGCTTTTTCATCAGAAGAGTTAGAAGTAATTATAGATATAATTTATAATTATATTCACTTTATAGTATTTTTCTTGTAATATGTGTATTGCGTGTGATGACTGAATTTAAGAAACTTTGCAGCATTGCACTTGGTGTTTTGGACACATAATAAGCTACTTAGACTATAGAAATCATGGTTTTCCATTTACTTCAAGACATTTAGGAATCACTTTCCATTTAATTTTAAATATCCTATTGAATTTTTGAGCTACCTCTTACTTAAATAAAAATCTTAATATGTATTTTAAATGAATATTGCAATAAGCAAAAAGGCTTTTGTTACAATAATCATCCATTATTGAATGGAACTGGAGCAGATCTCCATTAGCATTTAATTAACATATTATGAACATGAAATTTGAGAAATTATGCCATAAAAATGTGGTCTCAGCATAGAATGCAAACTGACTAAAGACCCAAAAAGTACATCTAGGTTCTACCTAAACTTCATTTCTATGATTTTTTTTTTCCTAGCTCAAAGGGTACTCTGGCAAGTTCCAGTAAGGTAAACCCTTTTTAAAGTATTTGTTTGAGTTTGCTGCTCTAAATAGTGTTTCAGAAATGTGAAAATTAGGGAGTTTATTAACTATCACAAACTCTCCATAGCCGAATGATCTCTCTGGAAATGCTTCACTATCGCTTCTGGCATTAAAAACATAATATATATAAACACAATTAATATAATTAGGATTCCTGAGGACTACTACTTTGATAAAATCAAATTTATCAAATGTGAAAGGTACAATATTGTGCATGTATGCAGAATTGCTGTAATATTTAAGGTACAGAGAAGAATGTAACTTGTTGGTGTCTGCTATTAAAGGTAGTTTCCTCCTAGCTTTAAGTATCACTTGAGGTCTTGATATTGATGTGGCTTTTGTTCTGGGGAAAAACTGTAATTTTGAACAATACCTGCACAGATGTTCATGGCTAATAGCAACTTTGATAGAAGCAGCCTTCATGTAGCTTGTGACCAGCAGACTTGCAGCTCACACAGAATGCCATTGCTTACTATGTATTTCACATTCAGGTTATCTTAAGCCATAAGGTCGTGTCTTTCTGTGACAATTTAATTACAAAAAGGGAGAAAGCAATGCTTTATTAGGTTGACTACCTTACTTCAGTCACATTTGGCAGCCAAACAAATTCGTTTAGGACTTGCTATAAAGAAACCAAACCCTGATCTGCAACGAAATATCTACATATAGTTTACTTGCTTTATTTTATAGAGGCCTAAGCTCCCTTCTATTAGGGTTACACTGTAGCGTTGAAGCTGTAGACAGAAGGAAATATAACTGAAGGTATTTTGTACTTAAAAGTCTGTCACAATATCCAAAGTTGGAAAAATATTACATAATTAATCAAATTCACAATACCTGTAAGAAAAGAAGGAGTCTATAATAAAGCAGTTTCAACGTGCTCTCTCAAGATAATTGCCTTTCTGGTTAAACTTGTAACTTTACAGCTCCCTGAGAGAGTTTTCAGAGGAATAGCATCTGGTTGGTCTGGTCAATTTTGCAGAAAATTAGTGTGTTTAGAAACAGTCTTTGGTTCTGTCTTTCAAGTAAGTAGTTCAGAATTGTCTTAAGCTGCGTATTTTCAGTTGCACACTACAGGAAACCTAACTTTATTTCTAAACTACCAACCTAAACACAGATTGTAGATTTCTTCTTAGAAGAATATTAATTCTGTGGTTATGTTTCATGACTAAGGAAAAGTGAAGGAAATCCACTCCCTTGTGCAAGTAAAGAGCCTCTTATTTTTGACCCAATGGCAGAAACCTATTGTTTCTTCAAATATAAAGTCAGTACCTAGCTGTGCATTCTTCCTTCTTTATTGTAGAATTATTGGAAGCATTAAAATTCATATATTAAACTCAGAAGTTCTTGACAATGTCAGTTTACACTTCTTGCTAAAAATAAAAACCAGGATTTTTTTGTAAGTCTGGTATGTCAGTTCTTATCCTTCCTTTTAAAGAGAAGGATTATAGACAGAGGTAATTAATACATACATTGTCGTGGTTTAAGCCAGTCGGCAAGTCAGCCACACAGTTTCTACTCCCTGCCCCCCACCCCCCACCCCCCCCACCCCTCCCGGAGGGATGGGGAGAAGAATGGAAAGAATGTAACTCCCACGGGTTGAGATAAGAGCAGCCCAGTAACTAAAGCATAACACAAATCACTACTGCTACCACCAATAATAATAATGATGAGAAATAACAAGGGAAGAGAATACAATACCACCCGCCGAAAACGAGTCCAACAGAGCAGTGCATGCCCTTCCAGGTAACTCCTAGTTACATCCCCGGGCATGACGTGCTGTGGTATGGAATACCCCTTTGGCTAGTCTGGGTCAGGTGTCCTGTCCCTGCTTCCTCCCAGCTTCCCCCCCTCCCTGGCAGAGCATGAGACTCACAAAGTCCTTGGTCAGAGTAAACATTCTGACCAGCAACTGAAAACATCGGCTTTATCAGCACTATTCCCAGGCCAAAAGTCAAAAACACAGTGCTGCACCAGCTACTAAGGAGGAAAAGTGACTGCAACCGCTGAACCCAGGACACACATATATGGAATTCTAAGAGATCATCTGGGGACAATTTCAAATAAAGTCACATTAAGGTAGTTCCAGTTATAATAATGGTCTGATTATAACGGTATTTGCATCTTAATCTTACCTGTCAGAAGCTTTTTCTGTTTGCATTCGCAAACTTAATTTGAGCTCAACACTCAAGCTTAATTTGAGTAAGACATATCACAACCAGTTGAAATGTCATCTGTGCTGTCCCTTCTAGCCATAAAACTATTTCAGTTAAATCCGTACAAAAATCATAAACTTAGCTAGAATAGCTCTTCAACTCTACTGAAACACTCGAGTTATTTTAAAATTACACTACTGTAACGAAAAAAATTCTGGTATTGTTGTATCAGATTTGTTTATCAGTTTACCAGCTGCAAATTCCACCTTCTCCATCTAGGGGTTTTAGACTGGTATTTTCTGGGCTGTTAAATACATTCCAGTTTGATCTCAGCCATTTGATGTTGCCGTGTTTATTGCAAAAGCTAAATTATTTTTCATTGCACAAAGATTGTAAGATTTCCCAGCTATAGTTAAGAAGACAACCACTTAATTTGGGGAAACACATTCTTTAGTGTGTCTACATTAAATCAGAGCTTCATATCCAAGCACAGCTGTCATTTTAAAGTTAGTTTGTGATAAACTTGGTAAGTGTGCTGTCTTTCAAAAACTAACAAAAATAAAAATATAAAACCTAAAAGTCAGGATAATCTTGTTAACTTTATGACTAAACTCTAATTTACAAGGATAAATCCATCCTGCTTAAGTCTTAGTTTATAGCCCTCAAATCCAATATACCTGCTGCTTAGTGTACAGTTCTTTGAAATCTCTCACATAGTGAACCCAAAGCATGAATTATGCTGAGCTCCTCCAATGCTGAAAAGGTGGGCCACCAGGAGTGCTATTCAGTCTCTTTCATGGTGCGATACATATGTAACCCCCACATATACATAAATTAACTGGCTAAACTATAAAGTTTTGGAACCTTTATTCTTCTTACCTTCCCTTACTACCACTTAATAATAAATTAACCAGTGAGATTTTTTCACCAAGATTGTTCTTCACTGTTCTTGTAATTTATTTAGTGCTATGAGGTAAAAATACCTCTTTTCATCTTCTTTTTTTTCTGTGTCTTAATCTGTGCCAATTAAAAATATTTTTCCACTAAAATTGTTTGCTTCCAATTTATGAAAGTTAAAAAGATCAGATGCTAATGCATATCAGGTGATAACTACTGTATGAAAATTAAATCTGTTTGGGAATTTTCCAGTTAGGCACATTTCTGTTTTTAAATAGCAGTGTTTCTTCAAAAGAAAATGGCATTTTGCTAATTTATTAGATTGTTTTTAAATGAATAAATTAAAGAGATTAATAGAATTTATTTACATTTTTATGGTGGGTGGCCCCTGGCTGGCAGCCAGGTGCCCACCCAGCTGTTTCATCACTCCGCCTGCATCAACAGGACAAAGGGAGAAAATAAGACAAAAAAAGTTTGTGGGTTAAGATAAGAATAGGAAGAATGCTCTTCAAGTGCCGTTAAAGGCAAAATAAACTCAAGTTGGGGAAAACTGATGTTAGAGACATTTATTGCCAATTAATAACAGAGTACAATAGTGAGTAATAAAACCAGAACTAAAACCACCTTCCTCTGCCTGCTTCTGCTCAGGCTCATCTTCGTTTCTGACTCTTCTGTCTCCTGCACACAAGTGGTACAAGGGGATGGGGAATGAGGACTGTGGTCAGTTCATAATACTCCATCTCTGCCTCTCCGATTTCCTCATGCTTTTCCCCTGCTTCAGCATGGGGTTCCTCCCATCTGATAGAGTCCTGCACAAATATCTCCAGTATGGCTCCCTCCCATAGGCTGTAGTTCTTCATGAACTGCTCCAGCGTGGGTCCTTTCCATGAGTACAGTCCTTCAGGAGCGGTCTCTTCCAGGATGGGTCTGCCATGGGGTCACAGGTCCTGCCAGAAAGCCTGTATTCTTAGCATCTTTGTGGGTCTTCTTCATGGGCCACAGCTCCTGCTAGGAGCTTGTTTCTGCAGAAGTTCTCCATAGGCACTTGCAGCATCCTTGACAGCATGTCCACTGGCTGTGGAATGGGGCCCTCCATGGGTTGCAGTGGGAGAATCTGCTTCATAATTGTCTTCACAACGGGCTGCAAGGGAAGTTCTACTCTGGTGCCTGGAACACTTCCTCCCTCTCCTTCTGCACCAGCCCTGATGTCTGTAGAGCTGTTTCTGTCGCATATTCTCACTCCTCTCTCCTGTCTGCTGTTTCACAGCATTTGTTACTCTTTCTTATATACAGTCCTAGAGGTACTGCCAGCATCAAGGATAGTCTCAGCTATGGCCAGTGATGGGACCGTCTTCGAGCAAGCTGGGACTATTTCTGTCTGACATGGGGCAGCTGCTGGTGTCGTCTCACAGGAGCCACACCTGTGGCCCCTCTGCTACCAAAGTCTTACCACATAAACCAAATACAACTTCCTGAAGACTTCTGACAAAGTCCATGACAGAAGGCAGTATGTAGGCAGAAAATGAGATGCAAAGTATAAATATGGATCAGAAACTGGTTTGCAGTCAGAAAACAAATATTAAATGACTTATTTTTATTAAAAAAAAAATTAATGAAAAAGGGAAAAGACTAATAACAGGGTGGATGGTGTCGTTTATAACAAGGAGTGGTGTCGTTTAAGCTATAGCTTGTAGACAATAGAATTGGGGGTTCAAAACTTGAGTTGCTATATTCTTGGCAGCCTATGAATGCAAAAACCACAATCAAAAAACACCTCAACACCACAAACAGTCCGTCTTAAAGCACGGTGGAGCATAGTTCAAGCATTTATCATTTCAGAGGCCTTATAAGCCTAATAAGCTTATATGGCATAAGAACAGATGTTAACTGCAGGTTCATGAAACACAATTTTACAGAGCTGCCATAACCTGTCACTCAGAAAGGCCCAATGACATTCTCACAGGATTAAATTGCTTGCTTCTCTAAGGCAATAATGTTTCTTCCCAGCTGAGGCAATGTTGCACATCGCTCTTGTGGGCAGCATAAATAAACTTAAGGGATAGTCAACCGTGAATTTTGTACCTTTCTAGTGCAGTCCATTGCAACCAGGCATACCATATTCCTCATGGATTTCCATGTGGTCAATGGCTCGATGTCTGGCTGGAGACTGGTAATGAGTGGTGTCCCTCAGGGATCAGTGTTGGGACCGGTCTTGTTCAACATCTTTGTCGGTGACATGGACAGTGGGATTGAGTGCGCCCTCAGCAAGTTTGCCAATGGCACCAAGCTGTGCGGTTTGGTTGATACTCTGGAGGGAAGGGATGCCATGCAGAGGGACCTTGACACGCTTGTGAAGTGGGCTGATGCCAACCTTATGAAGTTTCACCAAGCCAAGTGCAAGGTCCTACACCTGGGTCAGGGCAATCCCAGGCACAGCTACAGGTTGGGCAGAGAAGAGATTCAGAGCAGCTCTGCAGAGAAGGACTTGGGGATGTTGGTTGATGAGAAAATGAACATGAGCCAGCAGTGTGCACTTGCAGCCCAGAAAGCCAACCGTATCCTGGGCTGCATCAAGAGGAAAGTGACCAGCAGGTCGAAGGAGGTGATCCTGCCCCTCTACTCTGCTCTCGTGAGGCCTCACTTGGAGTATTGTGTGCAGTTCTGTTGTCCTCAACATAAAGAGGACATGGAACTGTTGGAACAAGTCCAGAGGAGGGCCACCAGGATGATCAGGGGACTGGAGAACCTCCCGTATGAAGACAGGCTGAGAAAGTTGGGGCTGTTCAACCTGGGTAAGAGAAGGCTGCATGGAGACCTCCTAGCAGCCTTCCAGTATCTGAAGGGGGCCTACAAGGATGCTGGGGATGGACTCTTCATCAGGGACTGTAGTGACAGGACAAGGGGTAACGGGTTCAAACTTAAACAGGGGAAGTTTAGACTGGATATAAGGAAGAAATTCTTTACTGTGAGGGTGGTGAGGCACTGGAATGGGTTGCCCAGGGAGGTTGTGAATGCTCCATCCTTGGTGGTGTTCAAGGCCAGGTTGGCTGAGGCGTTGGGTGACATGGTTTAGTGTGAGGTGTCCCTGCCCATGGCAGGGGTGTTGGAACTAGATGATCTTAAAGTCCTTTCCAACCCTAACTATTCTACGATTCTATGATTCTATGATATATTATGAAAAAAAAAACCAAACCAAAACAAAAAAAACCCCACCAAACCCCATTCTCCTGAATTGAAAAGGGTAAAACTTAGTGGATTTCTCATATCCATAAGGCAGATGGAGTTAGAGCAAGAACATGCTGAATCACTTAAAAAACAAATGTCTGAAAATAGGGCAGAATGTGTTGTATAAAGTGCTGCACACTTTCTTTGGCAATGTCTTATTTGTCTCTAACATCCTCACCCTTCTACCAGTGTTTTTCATGTTCTCTCAGTGTCTTTTATGTACTAATTTCTTCTTTGCCTTGGTACTTTTGTTAAAAAGTGTAATAATTAGGGCTGTAAATTTAAGTCTTTATTAACTTTCTTATTAAAATTGCTCCCATAAGACTTTTTCTTTACGAAGAATCAGAGACATAAGTAAAGATAACAGAAATGTTTTTCAATGTTAATGTGGATATTCTAGAAAAAGATAACCAAATTAAAAAATCGGCTTTTGTATAAGTACTGAGTGCAATCAGGTTTTGTTATCTGCAGTAATGCAAGTGACAAGCAATGAAAACCCTTTTTAAAACATGATTCTTCCTGTATCACTGTGACAGCATTTTAAATCATCCTCCTTCTGATGGTAGGTAGAATCATAGAATCATAGAATCATAGGATCATAGAAAAGTTAGGATTGGAAAGGACCTTAAGATCATCTAATTCCAACACCCCTGCCATCGGCAGGGACACCTCACACTAAACCCTGCCACCCAACGCCTCAGCCAACCTGGCCTTGAACACCACCAAGGATGGAGCATTCACAACCTCCCTGGGCAACCCATTCCAGTGCCTCACCACCCTCACAGTAAAGAATTTCTTCCTTATATCCAGTCTAAACTTCCCCTGTTTAAGTTTGAACCTGTTACTCCTTGTCCTGTCACTACAGTCCCTGATGAAGAGTCCATCCCCAGCATCCTTGTAGGCCCCCTTCAGATACTGGAAGGCTGCTATGAGGTCTTCATGCAGCCTTCTTTTCTCCAGGCTGAACAGCCCCAACTTTCTCAGCCTATCTTCATACGGGAGGTTCTCCAGTCCCCTGATCATCCTGGTGCCCCTCCTCTGGACTTGTTCCAACAGTTCCATGTCCTTTTTATGTTGAGGACACCAGAACTGCACACAATACTCCAAGTGGGGTCTCACGAGAGTAGAGTAGAGGGGCAGGATCACCTCCTTCGACCTGTTGGTCACACTCCTTTTGATGCAGCCCAGGGTACGGTTGGCTTTCTGGGCTGCGAGTGCACACTGCTGGCTCATGTTCATTTTCTCATCGACCAGCACCCCCAAGTCCTTCTCTGCAGAGCTGCTCTGAATCTCTTCTCTGCCCAACCTGTAGCTGTGCCTGGGATTGCTCCTACCCAGGTGTAGGACCTTGCACTTGGCATGGTTAAACTTCATAAGGTTGGCATCAGCCCACCTCACAAGCGTGTCAAGGTCCCTCTGGATGGCATCCCTTCCCTCCAGCGGATCAGCTGAGGTAGTTATATATTCCACTCCTTATTAGCAACACTGCAAATTTAGTTTATCAAACATGTCCTTGAATAAATCAGATGAGTCTTTCACACGTAACTAGGAAGAGATACAATGTAGGAGAGTCTGACATTTCAAACCTTGTTTAAATTGCAGAGAATTTCTCCCATCCTACCCCTGTGCTTGTAAGAAGTCTTATACCCATCAGCAGCTGGCTTCATTGAAGATATGGTGATTGCTTTGCTTGATGAAATATACACAAAATTTTGATAATTTATTCCTAACGCTGTGGAATTCTTGTGTTAATTGATGAAAAGGGGAAATATCTAATTGGTTTCTAAGATGCTGCTGTATTTTGATATATAATTTCAGGCAAATGACAGGCATTCCTGCCACCTGCATTCTGCTGAAGTACAGGTAACTTCTAGGTCATGATTAGTCCTTGATACTTCCAGGAAGTTTCTGAATGTTTCTGAATGCATTGGCCTAAAGGATGATGGACATTAACATGATGAGCAGCTACATGATAATATTTTTAAATACAAGCAGAAAAAAATTATTACTGATTCATTATTGTCAATCTGGTTTTTTGGTTTTTGTTTGGTTTTTTTTCTACTTGTGCTTCATGTATGATGTAGTTCTTCCTTCTTTCTGCTCTAGTTTATTTTCTGCAGCATAGGTGCAGGAAAAACCTGGAAACCAACCATTTTCCAATAGAATATTTGGTCAGCTTGCTCAAATATTCAAGAGGGTAAGGATCTTAGTTAAGAAATCATTATAGCTACTTTAAAGAGAAAAAAATATTAGTAACTTATTTGCATCCTGAAATATTTCACAGAAGCAGCATCAGCTAGGCACCATCTGTTTTAGAATTTGGAGAAACATTCAGTCTGGAAATCAAAAAACTCTTCATTTTAGAACTTTTCATAAGGAATAAGAAAACAAATTGTTACACGATAACTTGCTATTGTGTGTATATTTTGTATGAGTAAGAGATAAACATAGGCACCAAAGTGTGGATTGATCAACTTCTGTAACAGCTAAGTCTAGCATTATATGTGATAAAGGTCATAGGTGTCAAAGATAAGCGTAGATTACTTGTGTGTAGAAGTACTGATCTTTTATGCCATTAACTGGGTATCAAGGTTTACACTTATGACTTTGATAGATTTTCCATTGTATGGGAGCACAAGCTAATTTACAAGGATAGATCTCCAGCCAAAATGAAATGTCACAGTTCTTCTGCCTTCTGGTTCTCTGAGCTGACTTTAAATGTCAGAATCCACAAATTCAAAAACTGTGTACATACAAAGATCATTCAGTTTTTTGCTTTATTAATAAATGGTGATGTTAATGATTAGTGATGTTAGAAAGACATACAGACATACTGAAATTATTTAAGACATAATCTATAACTCCATTTATAATGTAATTTAATAAGCTTGTTAGCAAATACAGTAATTTGAAGTAATGGTTTTAAAGATTCTCACCATCTGGTTGAAATATTTTTAGATTTATTTGAGGAAATTTAATAGATGGAAATGAATAATACATATTTCTTCATGGTATTTCTGTGCATTTAGTCTATAACAGAATGTTCTTACATGTTGAACTTTTCACTCTAATATTAAAGAAATTAGTTCTTTGGTATATTGAAGTTTTCTATATGATGTACTACTCCAGAATACCTGTATGCCAAGTTTATTCTTAATTATTGCTAGTGGGATCTAACAATCTAGGGGTTAAATAGTGGTTTGGATGAAGCTGATGTTTGATCTAGGGCTTCTGAATCTTGTTTCCTCTTCTTGGAAGGAAATTATTTTCAGTCTCTTTGTGGATTGCTTTCTGACAACTTGTTCAAAGATAGAGAAAAATTGCTTTCAGTTTTATGCATTCAGATCAATGTTAAGCATCTTTGTTAAGTTTGGAAGCTGAGGGGTTCAGAAAAAAAATATTGTCACATGCAAGTTTTTATGTGATAATTGCATTGGGAATTCAGTTCTGGAAGGCTTATAGGGTAGTCCCCCAAAACATTATCATTAAAATTAGATGCAGTAATAGTTTGTCTCTTCTTGAAAGATGATGGAAATATCAGCAAAGAAAAAGGGCTTTTGTGCTCTAAGATAAGGAGTTCAGTCATTTGCTTTTCACTATATGCTTCTGCACTCTATTTTATGCTTTATGCAGCTAATACTTTTTTAGGAGTTGCCTGCAAAGCAATTACCCTACTGACCAACAATTTTCATTACTCTTTTGACAGATCCTGAATCTGTACCCTTACTCTTCTGCACTCTTTGCTGTGGAGAACAAAAGCCAAAACTCACTTGGTTTTAAAGAGATAGCACATTTTTACCACACACATAAAATTTCAGGCAGAAAACCTTCAGTGCTCAGTCCCTACTGCAAAGACAATTGATGTAATTTACATAAACAGAAATATTTAGTAGGATGTCCTTGACTTAGGGTTTAGAACTTCAAAAAAGAAGATGCAGACTGTCAAGGTATCCCCTTTATTTACTGAGACTGCAGCAGTATAGCTGTGCGCTTTCCTGCAGGTTGCTTTCACAACACTGAGTATAGACACAGTCATGTTTTGTGACTGTAACATAATTGTTGACTTTTGGGTGCTACCTAACCTCTCCAGTGCTTTTTACAAGCAGTCTCGTTGCAAAATCTAAGACTCTCTTTAGGTATAATCTTCTTCTAAATTTGTATACCACATGAGAGTACCCATTCAGCTACACTGTTGATGGGAAGCACACATTGCATGATGACTCTGCAAATGTCAGCACAGAGAGGGAGTCTTGAGGAGAAACAGAAATGTGCAAGAGAAAAGCTACATCATGCAGGAATGGTAGGAAAAGTAACACGTAGACAAGAGTCTGCTCCTTTAACCACTTTAACCAGTACATGTTATAATGTTTATACGTGTGTTATAATAACCATTATTTTACTGGTTATTAAACTTAACTAACCCATTATATGAGTCAAGTGAAAAATCAGCAATAAACACAAACAGATGGTGTACCACTTTTTTGTGTCTATCTGTCCTCCCTATGTATTTCCCTAGAAGCGTCTTTTCATTGTAGGTTACATTCTTCTGAAAGTGTTACCTCTGTATGGAGTATTTTGTACACATTAAACACTGGGATATCAAAATAACAAGATTAGTTTCAAAGTCAATGAAAGAGTCCTTATTAATGTAAACTGCTTCTATGTTTGAAAAAAAAAGCCATAATTCTGTCTATGTCAGCAAACACTCTTTCATATTTGTATATGTATTAAGCCATTCGTCAATACTCTGATACTCTTTTATGTTCAACTTAAATTTTAGCAGCCTTGCATCTTCCTAGAGGAAGAAGCTTATTTGCTTTAATAAAAAAAGTCAACAAAGTGATTTGAATGCATATAGCTCTAAAACTAGAACACCACACTGTCCTGCAAAGATAAAAGTATGTTTTCCTGAATTTAAAATAGAAGCAAATTAAGAAATTCAATAAAATGTAAGAACTTAGTTGAACTTCATTGAAACACTTGAATTAAAATGGAATTTGTTCTAGAACATATCAAGAAAGGAAGAAGCTGAAGACTAATATAAAAATACAAGATGCAAAAATGTACATGTAGATTTGTAATTTCTAAGAAACACTACATTTTCATTTAATGTCATAGGGGACAATGATTTTTGAGTTAACTGGGTGACATCATGGTCTCTAAATGCAAGTACCAGTTTAGTGACAGTTCCAGCATGTCTAGCACAGCAGTAGCATGCCCAGTGCTTCAACAGCGATTACTCTTTTGCATGCTAAAATCAGCAGCATTGTTGTTGCTAGAATGGAAATTAATTCTTTAGGGTTGGTTTTTCGGTTTCTTTTTTTTTTTTTAATAAGAGGAGGTTTTAAGGGTTTGGGGTTTTTTTTCTTCACCAAGAAGGACCTTTTATGATTGTTTTTTTCATGTAACTACAAATCACCATTTTTACTGCAGCAGATTTTAGAAGCTCTTGGTGCTTTCTGTGACCAAAAGAGAGTATAATATTTCAAACACACAAATAGTAATCAGACACCTTGTTTGGTTTATAAGATAAGGTGAGCACTCATCACAAAACTGCAAAAGTAGTCTTTACAACTTATATAGTTGTTACAACTTATATAGTTTATACAAGTTATACAGTTTATACAACTCACATAGTTTAACCATATAAGTTTATAACTTAAACTGAAGTTAAAGCTTCATAATCTTAATCACCTGGGGATGTCAGTTTATCATTTGAAGTTTGTTTTCAGTTATCTGTTGTTGCTTTTCAGTTTGTTAGTTAGTGCTCATCTTGATATAAAACAGCATTTCACTATGTTGGTTCTCAAAAAGTATATCTAAATGAGAGTTGTTTGCTTGTCAGTGATCAAAATCTCAAGTTCTTTATAGCAGCATGAACTTCACACAGTTTAGAAAGAGTGGAACCAAGCATTCTAAATTGGTCCTGAGAGACTTAAATTCATAAGAGGTTCATCTCAAGAAAAAAATCCAGGGCTAAGCATGCATAGAATCATAGAATCATAGAATAGTTAGGGTTGGAAAGGACCTTAAGATCATCTAGTTCCAACACCCCTGCCATCGGCAGGGACACCTCACACTAAACCATGCCACCCAACGCCTCAGCCAACCTGACCTTGAGCACTGCCAGGGATGGAGCATTCACAACTTCCCTGGGCAACCCATTCCAGTGCCTCACCACCCTAACAGTAAAGAATTTCTTCCTTATATCCAGTCTAAACTTCCCCTGTTTAAGTTTGAACCTGTTACTCCTTGTTCTGTCACTACAGTCCCTGATGAAGAGTCCATCCCCAACATCCCTATAGCCCCCCTTCAGATACTGGAAGGCTGCTATGAGGTCTCCACGCAGCCTTCTCTTCTCCAGGCTGAACAGCCTACCTTCATACGGGAGGTGCTCCAGTCCCCTGATCATCCTGGTGGCCCTCCTCTGGACTTGTTCCAACAGTTCCATGTCCTCTTTATGTTGAGGACAACAGAACTGCACACAATACTCCAAGTGAGGTCTCACGAGAGTAGAGTAGAGGGGCAGGATCACCTCCTTCGACCTGCTGGTCACTTTCCTCTTGATGCAGCCCAGGATACAGTTGGCTTTCTGGGCTGCGAGGGCACACTGAAGCTGGCTCATGTTCATTTTCTCATCGACCAACACCCCGAAGTCCTTCTCTGCAGAGCTGCTCTGAATCTCTTCTCTGCCCAACCTGTAGCTGTGCCTGGGATTGCTCTGAAGACCCTGAATATTATTATGAAGAGTAAAGCAAACATTTCAGAATCATAAGCTAAATCTGTGGCCCAATGATTGGACATGGTTTTATTAATTATCATCCCATATGATGATAAAATATTAATCACTCTGTATTCTAGGCTGTGGTGCCTTACAAGTCTCCTGTATGCCACTGCTGTTAGGAGCAAAAACCGTGATTCCATTTATGGGGGGAAAGGGGAAAAGTTGCTAAATTTCTGGGAGTTTGCCTGAACAGTAAAGGAATCTGAGAGTGTGTACTTATTAATGATAGGAAAGCTCAAAAAGTGTATCAGCTAACCTTGTATATCACATTTATTAAATATAGATTTAAAAAGTAGAAAAAATACTTAATTTTTGTTGTGTGACCTACAGTCTTACATATAAGCAAATCTCTGTCTGCTTCAGAGTCATTTGCTGATTCATTCCAGTACAGATGGAGAGAACTGCTGTGAGATACTGTTTTCTTTCTTTAAAGGTCTTTTCTTTCTGACTTTAGTTCTTTTCTGTCAATGAAAGCTGTGAAAGTAAAAAATGAAGTTTTAACATTTATGTGATGATACGCAGACTTTTTTCACTACATGGAGAGAAGACTCAGTGCTTTCTTGATGAGCTCAGGCAACTCCAGAGCAATTAGAAAGATCTCTCTCTCATCACAATCATTAAAGAACATGCAAAACAGCATGTTAACTTACACTGATTTAGCTTCAGTTGTTGTTCAGTTATCCTGAGACTGACTCTGAAAATTACATTGGTGCAACAATTAAGAGATGTATATTTATGTGGTAACATATATGTTCAACATAGTGGAGCAACATGTTAAAAAAGAGCCTTGTGCTTCAGAAGCCTAACTCTTACAAATTATTTTGAATTCCTAAGATAATTCTTGGCTGTTCTCCTTCCCCTGCACTTCCCTGACAAAACATTGACTATGTCTGTTGCAGACAGTATTTGAAGGAAGCCTGAAATGAAATTGCATTGAGAAATAAAATACCTTCTATAACTGGCAAAGTTAAGACAAGCTGCATAGATCAACTGGACTATTTGGGGAGATATAATTCTTTAATGATAACTAATGGGAACTACTAAAAATTCAAAAACCTGAAGAGGGCTGAAATAGTTAAGATTAAAACCCTTACATAATGTTGGCAAATGGAACATTTCAAGTTTGTTATATTAGACAGAAACTGTTACTAAGACCTCAAGTGGGAGAGGAACTTCCATATGACTTTTGTCCTATGTGAAATGAATGATCATTTTGATCATATTACATAAAGAGAAAACTCATTTGGTCACATAAACAGTAGGAACACATGAAGTCATAGCCCTTCACTCCTTCCTACAATCTTATAGTCATTTCCTCAGCAAGCACATTGACAGTAGTAAAGAATATTACATTTTCCAACTAAGAAGATGGTAACTGACTACTTGCAAAATATAGATGGAATAGCATCAAAGAAAGTAAAGTTTAATAGATAATAGATTAAATTTCATATTATAGGGGTGGTCAAGTTTCCTCAGGCAAAGAAAAGAAAGCATACAATGTGTGTGAGAAAATACCTACCTATGGCATTAGGCACAGGAAAGGAGGATGGGAGGAAGAGAGGAAAGGAGGATGGGAGGAAGAGAGGAAAGCAAGGAAGGAGGGGAGGAAAGGAAGTTAGGGAGGAAAGGAAGGAAGGAGGGTAGGAAAGGAAGGAAGGAGGGGAGGAAAGGAAAGAAAGGAGGAAGAGAGGAAAGGAAGGAAAGACGGGAGGAAAGGGAGGAAGGAGAGGAGGAAAGGAAGAGAGTAAGGGAAGGAGGAAGGGAGGGAGGGAGGGAGGGAGGGAGGGAGGGAGGGAGGGAGGAAGGAAGGAAAGAAGGAAGGAAGGAAGGAAGGAAGGAAGGAAGGAAGGAAGGAAGGAAGGAAGGAAGGAAGGAAGGAAGGAAGGAAGGAAGGAAGGAAGGAAGGAAGGAAGGAAGGAAGGAAGGAAGGAAGGAAGGAAGGAAGGAGAATAAAAGTGGACTAAAGGAAAGACTGCACAACATTTATAAAGTTCTTTAATATAATGAATCAGGGAAAAAATATAAATTTTTGATCCCCTTTCATACCTATTTCCATCAACACTTCTTTTGTGAGTTTAGGCTATATTTAAATCAAGTATTAAGATACTACCTTTAATTTCACCAGGACTATTAACACAGTAGAGTTGTAAAACATAACCAGTCCTACACCTGGAAATGCTTAAGTAGCCCCAGTCCATCTTGTTATATGAGTATTGTTTATAGAAGGGAGGGCAATACACACAAGTAAAACTGATGAGTGGATAATGAGGCTGGAGTGCTTTTTTTTAAAGGTAGGAAGGCAGCTGAAATCCTTTGTTTTTAGGCATAACAAAATCCTTTTTTGCAGTGCATATATTTAAAATACTTGCTACAAACCCCTGCATATTTTCAGACAAGTATGTGTGTCAATATTGCAGCAATAAGTATCCCTAATTGTTAGCAAAGGAGTGGGAGTTGTCACCAACCAACTGCCACATTAATTCCCTTCAAAACAACTCAAATTACTACCAAAGACTCTACAAAACAATTATATAAACCTATCCTAGTAAACAAAAATATTTTTGCTTCTCCTTGAGACAAAATAAATGTTTACGTCTGATAAAATACTAAATTCTAGAGTTTCGAGACACTGCATCAATTATGTCTACAGGAAAACAATGCTTCTTACAGCTACCAGTGAAATCCTCTGAGAAGATCCTCCACATGTTCAGAATGTGTAAGACCTTTGAAAAATAGGCAATTAACTCTTTAAAATCTACTCAAGGAATAACATTTCAAGCTGCTACTTTATCAAAAGAGTCAAAGTCCTCTTCTGCAGTTACTTGTCACTGTTAAATCCAGACCACCAATTACTAAAACTGATGTAAGGGCAAAAAGGCATAATGTAGCTTGTGTGAAAAAAGTGTGTTACCAAAGCACTATGCAATGCTTATCCAGTGGTTGTTGCCAGCACTACTGTTGCACCATATTCTTCATCAATTGCACTGGAAGAGGTGCATTTAAATTGAGGGTCTGCAAATAGATCTTTCATGAATCAAACAACAGCCTGAGCTGCTGTAAATGGATAACAAAAACTACATATGCTATTAATGTGGTTGCAGCTACAAAAGATAGAATGAAGCATACAGAAAGCTGGACAATTTAAATAATTTTGGGAACCAATATGACTCAGAAGCTTGTTAGAAGTGTGATATGAGCTTTTAAAATTGCTTTTGTTTAGGAAAAATTAAAAAGGAAAATGCAGTTTGATTTGAACCCATCTACTGACTCTTTTTCTCTCTGCTGTGAGTGATTCGTAACACTCACAAAAATCAGAGCGTAAGACGGCAACATGGCTTTTAAAGGCAAGTATCTGATAGGTGTTTAAGGACAGTAAAAGGAGACATTTCAGCAAGAAATTTGGGGAAGTAGGGCAGGATCCAAGACAGCTCTTATCCAGCCTTTTAAAACAATGATGTGAATTCATTAAGATTAAGCTAGGGCAAATAGTGTATCAAATATGCTATGGCCCACTGTTCTGCCATGCAAGACTGATCTAAGGACAAGCTATAAAGTTACAGCCTATATCTCTAGATAAGAGAGCTTGCTCACCTGGGAACAAAAGTTCCTTCATCTTCCCTACACTCCTGTGACAAATCTATGTGTGATATACGTCAAGAATTCAGCAATGGAAGTAGTGAAAAGAAATAGTTCCTGATTGTGCTTTTTCTTCAAAGATGAAAATTAAACCCTTTTAGTTTCAGAACATACTTTACGAAAAATCAAACTGATGTACAAAATGACGGAAGATTCATGTAGGTAATGTTCTTTTCTTTTATGCTTTTTCCCAGCAGAATATCACAACCTATATGGTATTCTACCATACTTAGCAACATAACATACGTTTAAGAAATTGATGTTTCAAACTGATTCTGCCTAGCATTCTGACAATATTCTTTCCTAGCACCAAAAAGGAGAAAAAAGAATCTGATAAAGCCAATACAGTCTCTCTGGAAAGACTGAGAACATCACTTTAAAAGGAAAATGATTGTCTGAAGTTAAAGTAGTATTCAATATAAATGAATTAGAAAAGCTCAGATAAAAAAAGACATATGGATAATAAGAAAAAAGAAAAAATTTGTCAACAAAATCCATTAGTATGGGAAATGACAGGGCAAGATTTGTATGATTCTGATTCCGTACTACTTTTTTCTTTTGAACATATATATTCTGTACTTGTCAGTTTTCTCCCAAGACACCTGTTTCCATTAATTTCCATTCTTTATGATTTCTCCCATATTAATATCTAACTCTAACTTTGTCACTATAGCTAACCAGAGTGTTCTCAAGGAGGAAAGAGCTACACACAGCTACAGATCTCAGCTTTATTCTGCATGTGCAACAAAACAAGCAACACCAGAGGCAGCACCTTGACTGCAGACTCAGATACTGTCATGGTCCAGAGCAGATGCCTCTGCCAGCAGTTTCGCTTACAGGGCTTGTTTACTGCTCCTGATTTTGTTAGCCAGCTCAGGTTTCCAGCTTGATCATGGCCAAGCTCCATTACCATCACCTCGCCTGGCCATGGGAACTGGAAAATGCCCCTTCTGCCTGCCCTGCACCCCAGCTGGTGAGACCTTGCCCTCTCAGCCTGGAGAATATACTGTGCCCCACATCCCAGCTGGCACTTGTTGCACCCTGACAGCCAGACCAAAAGTCTTTAAATGTTTGCACCCCAGTGTCTGAAAAAAACCCATGCTTAAGTTTTGCCTGAACTCGTTCAAGTTGTACTTTTCACCGGCATTTGCAGCATTTTCAAAGTCTACAGTAGTGAATACAGTATTTGCATATTGGGGGGAAAAAAAAAAAAAAAAAAGAAAAAAAAAAGAACCACAGAAAAACACAAACTAATTTAACTTAAATTCATCTCAATTTACAGAAGTTATTTGTTTTGAAAATATGTTATTTAATTATTAATGTACTGCTGTCACTCTTAGAACTCAAAAGTTGAAGCTATAGTATTGCCACAAGCATCAGTCTATCATTCAGTTCATACCTTTTCCATACAATGAGTTTCACTAAGAAGTTATTTTCCTGTTGTTACAAAGTACAGGGAGGAAATGTTTTTTGTTCTTGGGTATATCTTCTCTACATTCCCTCCCCTTTCTGCCCACCCGTGTTCTACACTGGGACAAAACTGGGACTTTATCAAATAAGTGTAAGATTTCGGTTAAAGTTCATAATCATAGAATCATAGAATAGTTAGGGTTGGAAAGGACCTTAAGATCACCAAGTTCCAACACCCCTGCCATCGGCAAGGACACCTCACACTAAACCATGCCACCCAAGGCTCTGTCCAACCTGGCCTTGGACACTGCCAGGGATGGAGCATTCACAACTTCCCTGGGCAACCCATTCCAGTGTCTCACCACCCTCACAGTAAAGAACTTTCTCCTTATATCCAATCTAAGCTTCCTCTGTTTAAGTTTTGAAGTATTAACCCCTGTCCTGTCACTACAGTCCCTGATGAATAGTCCATCCCCAACATCCCTATAGCCCCCCTTCAGATACTGAAAGGCTGCTATGAGGTCTCCACGCAGCCTTCTCTTCTCCAGGCTGAACAGCCCCAACTTTCTCAGCCTAGCTTCATACGAGAGGTGCTCCAGTCCCCTGATCATCCTCGTGGCCCTCCTCTGGACTTGTTCCAACAGCTCCATGTCCTTTTTATGTTGAGGACACCAGAACTGTACACAATACTCCAAGTGAGGTCTCACGAGAGTAGAGTAGAGGGGCAGGATCACCTCCTTCGACCTGCTGGTCACTTTGCACTTGATGCAGCTCAGGATACAGTTGGCTTTCTGGGCTGTGAGCACACACTGCAGCAGGCTCATGTTCATTTTCTTGTCAACCAACACCCCAAAGTCCTTCTTTGCAGGTCTGCTCTGAATCTCTTCTCTGCCCAACCTGTAGCTGTGCCTAGGATTGCTCTTATCCCAGGTGCAGGACCTTGCACTTGTTGTGGTTAAACTTCATAAGGTTGGCATCAGCCCACTTCACAAGCGTGTCAAGGTCCCTCTGGATGGCATCCCTTCCCTCCAGCATATCAACTGAACCACACAGCTTGATGTCATCTGCAAACTTACTGAGGGCACACTCAATCCCACTGTCCATGTCACCAACAAAGATGTTGAACAAGACCGGTTCAAACACTGATCCCTGAGGGACACCACTCATTGCTGGTCTCCAGCTGGTCATTGAGCCATTGATCACAACTCTTTGCATGCAGCCACCCAGCCAGTTCTTTATGGTAGGACTGTGAAAAATTCTGAGCCCATCATTATAAGCAAAACATAGGAATACCTTAGCATATCCAAAGAAAAGCAATGAAGCTGGTGAAGAGGCTGAAGGACAAGTCTTTTGAGGAAACTGTGGTTGTTTAGTATGGAAAAAAGTAGACTGAGGAGAGACCTTATGGATCTCTATAATTACCTGGAAAGAAGTTGTAGTGAGGTACGTATTGATCATTTCTCCCAAGTAGAAAACAATAAGATGAGAGGAAATGGACTCAAGTTTCTCTAGTGAAGGTTTGGATTGGATATTAGGAAAAATTTCTTCATCAGATGTGTTGTCTAGCACTGGAACAGGCTGCCCAGGGAGGTGGTGGATTCAGCATCTCTGGAGGTATTTAAAAGACATGTAGATGTGGCATTCAGGGACGTGGTTTAGCGGTGGATTTGGCAGTGTTAGATTAATGGCTGGACTCGATGATCTTAAAGGTCTTTTCCAATCTAAGTCATTCTATATAAAAGATAGAACTGTTGCTGCTTTTAAGATCTGCAACTTTGTTGTGAAATTGTAGCAATTTTCCTAATTTTATTTAGGAATAATAGTACAAATGACAAACATTTATTTTAGTACCATGTCCAAAGAAAGATGTCTTGTGTGCTCATCAAAGAGAAAACCATCTGAAATCACAGATTTCAGGAAAGGTATTTTAACCAATGGTACTGCATTTAAAAATAAACACAGATATGGATACATATTTGGGAGAGAGCAAAACATTGCTTTTTCTGTCAGGTTTAACTGCTGCTACAATTTTAAAATATTTTTCCCTTACAAAATTATAGAGATAAAATGAAGCAGGAAAAAGGGTGGGTTTTTTTCATCTTCATAGGAACATTCTTTCCCTGATGGAAGCACATTGCTCCCATTAACGTAAGTGGGAGTTAATCACAGCAAGGAAAGGAAAAGCTTCTCAGTACACAGGCATAAATGTACATAAGGTGGACATCTGCTGACAATGCCCTATTTTAGTTCGTTCTTGAATTTGAGCCATACCTGTTAATTTGAGCCATACAAGAATTGAATTAATTTTAAAGGCAGCGTGTGTTGTTATTAAAGTGCTGTCAGTGTGTATAGTGCACACATGACAAAGGTAAACAAGTTTCTCAAGAAACATGTAACACAAGGAACAATTCACTACGACAAAGTGTGCCCAAATTGTAACCCTTACTCGTTGAGTAACCCCAATGATTTCAATTCATGAGAAGGATAGTAACCCAACTGTGCTAAAATCAAGACTTCTATAAAAAGAGTGGCATGCTTCCAGGATGGAAAGGGAGGAGAAGTAGCACTGTTTCTAGTTTGCAGATTTTATCTTTTTCCTTATCTGCAACTTTTGCATTCTGTCCATTCCACAGTGTGAAAGTTTAGAAAACTTAATTAAAAAATAGAGAATTGATGATATAATAGAAGAAATAAAGACATGAAAAACTGGTGGATAAGAAAGTCTAAATTTTCTACAAGATAAATCAGTTTTGCTGTTCTTACTGACAAGTGATGTGAGCTGAAATTCAAGCTGCTTGAGCAGATTGAGCTGAAAAAATATGTTACCTGTCCTTTTAGATTTATCTCACTGCTATTTCAACACTTTGTCAAAATGTCTTCCCATCCCAGATTAGCTTCCTAAAGGAAAAAAAGTTACTTTTCCAGTAACCCAACGTTGACAGATTACTGGTACATTTCTCTTAAGGAGAAAATATTTCCACTTGAATTCTTTATTTTAAGTTTGCTGGCACCCTTCAGTGTTGAAAGTAACTGGTTTTGTAGTGCACCTTTTCAAATGTAAATTATTAAAATTTGTTTAGTATTAATGCTAAGTTTAGCTCTCCCAAATTATTTAAATGGCTACATGGTTCATATTTAATCATTCTCACAGCTTCACCTCCAGGAAATATTACATTATATCTGCAAGGTGTTTCACATTTTGCACTGAGGTTTTTAGATAGATTCATAAGGAATGGTGTAAATATGTCTTGTTTCTTCAGTGCCTAAGACCAGATGCTTTCTCAAAAGGGATATTAAAAGATCAGGAGGCTACATTAAAAAAAAAAAAAAAAAAAAAAAAAAAAAAAAACAGGATATAGAAAACATGCCACAAAAATAAATTGAAGATGAACCTTTTTGCTTAGAAAGGAGAAAAGTAAAAAAAGATCTTACTCAAATTTAACAAATGGTAGATTGAAGCACATTTCAAGATTTCAGCATGTAAAATTAATTTGACAGATAGTGGTGTCATGTGGTAAATGCCTTTGTTGTTCTGGCATGTAGAAAATATTGTTAATGATTCCCCAGGCATTTTCAAGCCCCTCCCTGTTACTTACAGGTAACAGTGATGTAAATGAAGTTGGCATTTTACTTTACTGAGTCACCATAAGGGAAAAAAATATCATGTCCTTTCTAGAGGAGAAGATCTAACTGCCTGCTCAGTGTATAAGACAGGATAGAACCATAACTATACTCTTTTCCTAAGCAAAGGTTCCAAGAAAATTATTTGATCACTGGATCACTGAGTAGTTTGTTAAATCATTCCCTGAAGTTCCCTTTCATTTCTATAACTGTCAAGTAGTAAATGGTTATGACAGATATGAAATTTCTCAGAATATTTTATGCTGACTGGACACCTGTAATTCTTATTATATCACAGTTTTTAATTTAAAATTGACAAGAAGGGGAAATACAAGCAAGAACATAAGTAAATAAGGCAAAATAATTTTACTTAGTCCTCATTAATACTTCAGAAGACTCATAGATTAAGAGAGGAAAAGGAGGAGCCAATAAAGTGCTAAGAGAATTCAAACAAATGCAACAAGTTTACCCATTCCAAGAGAAGACGTATTAACTAACGTACTATTAGTGGAAATCCATCTGACAAAAATACATACACAGGTGTTTAAGGAAGCCTATTTTTACTGCTTTAGGGAAGAGAGCTTTAATACAGCTCAATATGAGCATGCTAGTTTAAAATTTTTTACCTGCTCTTGGTTTTGCTCTTCCTGTTGAGAATAAAAACATAAAAAAGATAAAAATAAACATTTAATTTCACAAAGTTACTAAACCTGCAGAAAGGAATTCATAAAATTCCTAAATAAAAGCTCTCATGTGCTAATCCCAGTTGGTCATGCTTGATACCACAGGTCAAGAAACAAATGAGTGAGATGGTGGTAGCAGTGGAAGTCTCTCCTTTGAAGGACTCAGCAGGATTTGGGGAACTCATCAGAAGTAACCTGATATCTGTAAAGATAAGAGATAACCATGTAAGTTTATCTGCCTTATTGAAATGACTTATTGAAATCTTAACAGATGTCTGCTTCTTCAGACAGGAATCTTAATTTATTGCTGTATGGGATATTTGAAAGTGACATAATTCTAACTTACATAAAAGATTTAACTATCAGGACATGGAGAATGACTTTGTAGGTGGCAGCTGGGCCTGCCTTCTGTCTGGCCCTTATGAACTGGCTGCTTATTGGTACGAAACAGAAAAAAAAAATCAACAAAGCACCTTTTGCTAGGATGTATATGCTGTCAGATTGCTTCATTTACTGTTCCACTTCAAGGCCTATTCTTACAATAATAAACATTCTATATATCTTGATTTTTTCCTGTGTTTCAGTATGGATTACATCATTTATTTCCCCTCTTTAATACAGTTGTGGAACATCAGCTAATTCATTCTGGTTCCATTCAATATATTTAGATACAGACTGGTCTTCACGATTTATTCAAGGGACTACAACTCTGCACCTCATAATAAAGACAGTATAAACATTAATATTTTGAAAAGGGTACTAGACCTAGAAAAATAAACTAGACTAGACTATAGCCTAGTGGTCAGACCATTATATCTGAAAGTGATCAAGTTGACTTCAGATCTCCTCTGATAGAGAGAATAGGAGAACCCCCACTCCTTATACCTTGGTTGGCCTATTCAAAGGCAACACCAGCATTTCACATCATGTGGACTTTCAAATACCAGGCACTCAAATACTTTTTTTCTCACAGATTTGACATACCTTATAAAAATAAGAATAAATTTGAAATAATCCAAATTGCTTCTTGGCTGTTAAAGTTTGGTTTGCAGTTTTGATTTTGTTGGGATTCTTTCAATCAACAGTTATGCAGCAGTACAAAGAGTTTCTTTTTTCCATCTGTTATTTTCATTAGGTGACTTTTTATTTTGCTTAATATATATTAATAAATAATAAGAAAAAATGTAACCTCAAACTTCAAATTTCCATCACCCACCATTTTTAGTTTTCTGTGAACTTTCTTCACTTATCATTGTTACTTCAAATAAACTATTCCTCTAGTTCCTTTTTCCACTTAACCAAGATACTGAAGAAAAAAAAAAAAACAACCCACTGCTACACCCAAGTACTTGTTAATATTTTATTGTGTCTAGATACTTTGTCTATCACAGAAGCTCGGAACTGTTCAGGTTGGAAAGGAACTCTGGATATCATCTGATCCAGGCACCCAGCTCAAGCAGGGTCATTCACAGCCGGTTCCTCAGGACCATGTGCAATCAGGTTTCAAGTATTTCCAAGGAGGGAGACTTCACAACCTCTCTACGTGTGCTGGTGTGGGCTGGGATAGTTAATTGTCTTCACAGTAGCTCATATGGTTCCATGTTTTGGATTTGTGATCAAAACAATGTCGATAACAGAAGGATGTTTCATCTATTGCTGAGCAGTGCTTACAGAGTCAGGGCTTTTTCTGGTTCTCATGCTGCCCTACCAGCAAGTTTTTTGCACAAAAATACTGGGAGGGGACACAGCTGACCCAAACTGATCCAAGGGATATTCCATGTCATGTAACAGCACGCTCAGAAGCAAAAACGGGGGAAAGAAAGAGTAAGCAGGAAGGACATTTGAAGTGATAGTGTTTGTCTTCCCAATTAAATGCTATGTGATAATGTCTTGCTTTCCTGGAGATGACTGAACACCCACCTGCCAATGAAATGTAGTGAATGAATTAATTGTTTGTCTATGCTAACATGTGAAGCTTTTTCTTTACTTACTAAACTGTCTTTATCTCAATCGATGAGTTTTCTCAATTTTAGCCTTTTGATTCTCTTCTTGCCCTTCTGGGGACAAGTAAGCAAGGAGTTTTTTGATGCTTAGCTTCTGGCTGAATCCACAACACTAAGCAACCTGTTCCAGTGTTTGATAATCTCACAGTAAAAAAGTATTTTCTTGTGTTCGAATGGAATCTCATGTGTTTTAATTTCTGTTGAATGCCTTTTGACCTTTCTGGCTACATCATCATCATTCCCTCCCATCAGGTGTTTATATACAGTAACAGGATCCCCTGAAGCCTTCTCTTCTTCAGGATGAATGGTTCCAGTTGTCTCAACCTTTCCTCATTGCTAGTCCTTTAGCGGTCTTTTGCTGGACTCTCTCCAATATGTCCATGTCTGTCTTGTACTGAGGAGACCAGAACTAGATACAGTACTCCAGATATGGCCTTACCAGTGCTTATTAGAGCAGGAGGATCATCTTCCTTGACCTGCTTGCAATACATCACACCTTAACAATTTCTTACATCTTAACAAAAGGGTTGGACTCTCTGGGAGAGACCCCACATATATTCTTCTTTATATATGTATTTCAACATACGTATAAATTTCAAAATTCCTGTCATTTGTAACAGTCATGCAAAATGTATTGCATATTTGATAATTTATTCATGTGGCACAAAGGAACGGTAGTAAGATTAGACCTGTATTTTGCATATTGAAGTGAAATAACAAAGAAATGTCCTCACTAAAATCCTCACTTTTGTGTCTTGTATAAATTCCTAAAAGATTCAGATATAAACTGTAGATGGGTAATTGAGCAGATGCCTTTAGACAAATTAGGAATAATGTCTAGTTTTTACACCAGGTTTACCTCAGGAAATACTTTGTTCACCAGTATCTCACCATCAAATTAATGTGTAAGAAAGTCCTGAATATTTACTCTGAAGCACAGACATTACCTGTTTTGTATTGCTCTATAGCACAAATTTCAGCTTACTCATGATAAAGGTGACTTTGTCTTACCAATTAAGTATGCTACTTTTGTATAACCTAATTCTTAAATGATTTAAAGCTAAACCTTATGTGTCCTTAGTCTCCAGCTGCTTGCAATGCTCAGACAACTACTGGAGGTGTCTGGAGGATGAGACCAAATTTGCAGGAATATTCAAGAATTCAGTTTGTTTTCATTCCTTACAAAAGCCACTGCAGCTGCTCTTGGGAGAACCAGTTTGCCCAATCACTTACAGACTGTAAAAACAGTTCTCAGTAGACACCACCTTGTTCCAACCTGACAGTTATTCTCAATAGTCTTTGGTAGGATCTCAGCTCAGCACAAAACTTTTCCATTTCTGATGCAAGACCCTCTAATCCAAACTCAGTGCTACACTTACCATTGATTACACTTACCATTATTGATTACACTTACCACTGATTGGTTATTCTGTGTCAGATGTATCACACAGCTCACTTTTAGTGAGGACAAACTAAGCTTGCATTTACATACAAAATAGTATGTAGTCATATCTAATGGCATATGGACTCACTTTCCCTCTCTAGAGTTCAGTGAATAAGGCACTAACCTGAAAAAGACTTCAGTTTATCCCCTGGTTCTACCTAACTTGAATTTATCCCTGCTGAAAAATTTTGACCTACCTCCAGACTTAAAACTTCTTTCTCTTGGTGACCTTAGCCTGTAGACTGGAAGTGTATCTCATACTAAGGTGTAGATGTTGCCTTCAGTGATACTGCTACTGTCTTCCTCTATAATAGCAGCACTGCAGAGCAGGTGCAAAGAGTTTCTGGCTTTCTGCTTATTCTTCAAGCTAAATGCTCAGTTTGAGGCTGTCAGCCTTGTAGCTGAACTAGCAAAGTGCCTATCTTGAGTGAATCTGCCCTGATTATTAACCTGCACATGGCACTATACCACATCTGGGTTGGCACTGGTTCACATTCAGGAACCTTGAGGACAGTGTAAATGACATCTAGCTGTACATGTGGATATGTGTAGAAATATGCAGAAGTTAGCAATTACAGACCTTTCTAATTTTTCATGATATTAGCAGATTATAGTTCTAATCCAATCTTTCATGCAGGCCTAAGATCCACCAGTAGTGTTGCTGGGTGTATTCAGGCTAAGAGCCTAATCCTTTCAATAGAAAGAAGCCTGAGCAAAGACACAAAGGACTGCAGTGGACAGCATGATACTGGGTGTGGTACGCTGGCTGACCATGGGTAAGCAGACTGGCCTAGTGTTCCTTAAACAGGCAGAGTTGTATTTTACTTCATTGTTATCTGGCTGGAGATGTTGCATTATCCCTGGGTACTTTATAGACTGTACAAATTCACCTATTCAAGGGCAGTTGTCAACTGGGAATCTCTAATTTGTATAAGGTAACTTAATGCTCCTTTAGCAGTACAGAGAGGCAATAACTGGATCAAAGATTCCATCTGAGAGTCAAGGAAACCAGCAAAGCAAGAATGAAAGTTCTTAGTGAAGAACATCTGCTAATACATAAAAATTATGTTTCTTGCTTTCACCCAGGAATCCTGCCAGATAGTACCAGAGAATGAAAGTAATAAAATGAAAGATAAATGGGTCCACTAAAGAGCTGGTGATTTCTTTTTCTTAAGAAATATTAAGAAATATGTGCATTGTAAAGAAAATAAATACACAAGTACTTGCTCAAAGTTGTTATATTGCAGCTTCTGATATGTGCTATTAAAAAAAAAAAATATGGTGGAAGAATCCTGTATGGTAATTAGGTCCTGAAATACAACTCAGTAACAGACATATAAGCACCACAGTAGTAGCTGCAAGATTCTAAGCCTTTAAGCATAAATAAGATGCCCATATTGAGTCTGGCCCTTATGGAGTCCAACATGTAGAAAAATGTCTACTTTTATTGCAAGGCAGTTCATAATTTAACTGTCTACAGGATTCTAAAAGCTTCTTAGGGTATGTTTATACTGCAGAAAGCATTCAGTGCAGCTTATGTAGGCGTTTTTGAGCTAACTTTGAATTGCTATCCATTAGAGCACCAGTATGCACTGCCTAGCCAGCACAAGAGAACAGGTGAGTTTTGTGTCAGTAATTGCCAACTTCCTTTACCTTTACCTACCTCCTTTATAACAAATTTGTTGTTCATGCCAAACAAATGCCCCCTAAATTAAACCCTTATTTTTTTACTGATTTCGGTTAAAGAAAAAGAGTTTATAGATAACATTCTGTAGCTGCCAAGCCCCAAAATGAAACTTATTTTCTGAATAAGTCAGATTTTACAAGAAAAAACAAACAAACAAACAAACAAACAAAAAAACCCAAAAGTGTGTAAGTAATCCTTCGTCGATACAAAGCCATCTGAGAGTGATCTGATACACATATTAGGAGAACCTTTGCTGAGTAGAACAAGCTCAGAATGAGTTAGAAAATTCACAACATACTGTAGTGAACTGGGTGACTCCTGTAAGGAATTAATAGCAGCTCAGAACTTGAGTTGTCAATAAATAGTGGGATTTTACTCCTAGGAATTATTAACCTGAAGTAGTAAGAAAGTGTAGGAAAAAATAAAATTTGGGCCTGACACTAATTGTTCTCCCAAATACCAGAAATGACCATCTGAAATGCATATCTCAAGAAAAAATAGTTTCTAATCCTAGGAATATGTGGCAAATGGCCTTAGCTAGTCTTTTACACATTCTCATTTCTACCTGCTGTCAGAAAAAGAGAAAATGCTTGGGAAATTGGCAACACTGACATTTCAGCTATTTAGCATGAAGGAGAAATAACATCCCAGAGCAAGTAGGGTGCATCATCTATTGTCTGTTCATCCTGCAGTGAGAGTGACAGATGAACAAAATGTTTCCAGCTGCAGGTTGGAAGTCCTACATATATGTGATTTAGTGTCATTTGGTCAAGGGCCTTATTCAGTCAGATCCTGGTTTGTCTGCAGAGACCAAATCCTGTCAAACAACCTTCCCAATTAGTTGCAAGGAATATTTTACATACAGCAGTTATCCATACACTTATTACAATTTGGCTACCAATGCAGATATGGAGGAAACAGTTCACATGACTCCAAATAGCTGCAAGCAAACAGCAGGACCTCAAAGCAATTTTCAGAGGCACTACAAAATGGGAAGCATCATAATACAAAACAGGATATTTTGCTAGTAAGCTGGGAATTGAAGAGTTACTGTTTCCTACTTTGTACATAATATTATTATAATTTGCAATATCTGTAGACCATTGCTAGATTCACAAAATGGAAAAGATACAGGAAACACTTTGACATTAGATTCCTAGATCTAGAAAATCTATAGGCTATATTGCCTAGCTGCACCTAGTCTGAAATCAAATGCAGAAGGACTAATAATTGTTAAAAATTAAATTTAGAAGCCATGTAAGAAGACGTGTTTGTTTATTGCTGATGGCCCCTAATAAAGTATGCCAGCTGGTGGCTGTGGCTTCCCTGGTTCAGAAGGTTTCAGTGCAGTGAACGGCATGCTTCGATGACTCACTGCCCACAGGCAGAACCAACCTGTTTGATGCTGAAGAAGAGCTAGCAAGAGCAGTGGGGCTCTGACAAAGCAGATAGAACTGGTGATGCCCCATGGATACACCCAGAACATAGTGCTGAGGTGCTCGTGTACAGGCAGAGTGGCAGAATCAGCATAGTATGTACCCTCTGTTCCTATGCTGCTTTTGTATTTTTATTACTGTGTGTTCGGATATATGGCAATTTACCTATGCCTGCACTTTACCTAGAACAGTGTGGGTCCTTCTCCAGAAGTAAATATGTAGTACAATTAATGAAACATTTTTAATTGTTTTCTAAAACGTCTGATCTAGATGTTATCCAGTAAGTAATTATTTGAAAATTTATTTGAGAAGCCCAGAAAAGCTAACTTTGTGATATTCTTAATTCAAAATATCTCAATCTGTCCAATTATCTTAGTAGCTTTCCTATTAAAGATGTCTGTAAGTAAGGAAAATTCTCCATTTATATTATTTTCTTCAATTATGCTTTCACCGAGAATATAGCAGGAATATATAATGGGGTACATTGTTAAGGTCATGAAAAGACTCGTTCCCCATTTATACATTTTTTATTCCAAAAAAACAAGAGCATACTTTCATGTTGTTGCTGCTCCTCAAACAATTGAGGAAACTTGGACATAGTAGTTCAGAATTATAACTCTCTTTTTAGAAGAGATTACTGACGTTGCTAGTATTGCTACTTGCATTTTTTGGCTGTGTTACCATTCTCTGGAGATTCACCAGGACTTTAGAGAAGACCAAAGAACTTTGCTATCAAGATTTTAACATCAATGAAAAACCCTAGGAATTGTGCCCTTCTCTCTGACTTCCTTCAGAAGGAAAATGTCTACAATATCTCTATACAGATCTGCATTGTGCATCAAGACAGCTTATTGGGTCAAAATAAGGATTTTTTTTCCCGTGAAAATGAATGTTCTAGAATGCCGGAGACCACATCTGAAAAATACATATCTTCGGTTTTGCAGGGAATCATACTTTCTAATCATAGTAGTGCCTTTTGGTCATCTTCATGGAATTTTTGTGGATTTTCCTTATATTCCCAACATACATTGAGAATACAATGAAATGTTAATACATTTATTTGTCTTTTGGTTTACTCCAGAGGTTAGAAAAATAGTAAGAACAGTCACCAGTGTCCTGAGTTCAGCAGTAGCAGTCATTTTTCTTCTTCTTAGTAGCTGTTGCAGTGCTGTGGTTTTGACTTTCAGCCTGGGAACAGCGCTGATAACACCAATGGCTTTAGTTGCTGCTCAGTAACGTTTACTCTGATAAAGGATTTTCTGAGTCTTATGCTCTGCCAGGGAGGAGGGGAAGCCAGGAGGAAGCAGAGAAAGGACACCTGATCCAAACTAACCAAAGAGGTATTCCATACTGCAACACATCATGCCCAGTATATAAACTGGGGGCAGCTACTTGGAAGGGCTAGATCACTGCTCGGGTCGGGCTGAGTATCGATCAACGGGTGGTGAGAGGTTGTATTTTCTTCCCTTGTTATTTCCCTTATCATTATTATTATTGGTGGTAGCAGTAATGGTTTTGTGTTATACCTTAGTTACTGGACTGTTCTTATCTCAACCCATGGGAGTTAGTTTCTTTCGATTCTCCTCCCCATGCCTCTGGGAGCAGAGGGAGGAAGGGAATGTCTCCTTCACAGGCTGACCACCCAATGAGTGGAAAAAAGATGTGTAATTGCTAAACTTCCATTATATACCTCCCAAAGTATAGGGGTGGTGACCACACTGGGAACACAAGCCAGATCAGTTTCATGATCAATGATTCTATCGTATTACAAGTCATTACCATAAAGTGCAATGAGACAAGAACCTTAGCCCAAGGCCCCCAGCCGATAAACACTAAGGCAGCAAATACTGGCTGTTAGTAAGGTACGACATGCTGAAACTCAGAGATCAAGAACAACCACTTTGAGAGCCAATAAATCAACATTGTGACAAGTGACTATTATTCTGAAACAATGAATGCTTATCACAAATACAATTAGACACACTCCAGTCAGATCTGTCGTTATCTCAATCTTTCGTGCCCCACATTGGGCGCCAAAAAAGCTGTCGTGGTTCAAGACCAGATGGCAGCGCAGAAAACCACGCAGCCGTTCGCTCACTCCCCCCCTTCCTCCCCCTTCTTCTGGAGGGATGGGGAGGAGAATTGAAAGAAACTAGCTCCCATGGGTTGAGATAAGAACAGTCCAGTAACTAAGGTATAACGCAAACCACTACTGCTACCACCAATAATAATAATGATAAGGGAAATAACAAGAGAAGAGAATACAACCACTCACCATCCATCGACTGATACCCAGCCTGACCTGAGCAATGATCTAGCCCTTCCAGGTTACTGCCGCCAGTTTATATCCTGGGCATGATGTGCTGTGATATGGAATACCTCTTTGGCTTGTTTGGGTCAGGTGCCCTTTCTCTGCTTCCTCCCAGCTTCCCCTCCTCCCTGGCAGAGCATGAGACTCAGAAAGTCCTTGGTCAAAGTAAACATTACTGAGCAGCAACTAAAGCCATTGGTGTTATCAGCACTGTTCCCAGGCTGAAAGTCAAAACCACAGCACTGCAACAGCTACTAAGAAGGAGAAAAATGACTGCTACTGCCGAACGCAGGACAACCAGTCACTGTGTTTAGAACTTACTGCACCCTCATATGCAGTCCCTCACCTCCAAACATGATTACAGCCACACATGTTATAAAGCGGACAGCTTCTTCTGTTCCTTTCTTTAGTGCATGGTAAAGGTCTAACTATAACTGATCACACACAGTGCAGATCACTAAAGGATAATGGTGTACAAAGGCAGACTTTCCAGTAGTTCCATGCACCAAAATGCTTATAGCTTACTGATTTTATCACACTAAGTGTAATAATAGACTTCAAGACTGAATGAAAAAAAGAACAAAAATTTTCCTCTTTAGCATCCTTGAACAAACTCTGCATGTAACTTTGTTGAGAAGTATAGTCTCTAATCTCTTCAACATAAGCCAACTAAATTAGGTGCAAAGAAGGCTGGCTACATAATTCTACCCCCAGCACAAGCCAGCAAAGAGGGCATGGCCTCCTGCTCATACTAAAAAGGTAAAATCCTGCTGCTCCATTATATATCTCCCATGTTTTTCTGAGGGGCACATTAAATTGCAACCTCACTTTTACAGTTTATTCAGAAGATACACCTTACCTTGATACACTCATGACAAACACAGCTGTGCAGTTAAACATTAAAGGGTTCACTATCTGACAGGAAAAAGTAGAAATAATCAGGTAGAAAATGCTTCTACTGCTTAGATAATTTCAATAATGTTTTTAAATTTATAAGTAAAAAAAGCTTTGAGTTGGTGATTATAGCTAGATCTTTGCAATATTATGAGTCCAAGAAGGACATGGAGGGTGGTAGTTTCAATATGTGGATCTCACGCTATCACACAGTAGCTGCTCTGAAACAAAGTGTTTCACAGGTTCATTCATACGGAGGAAAATGAAGAACAACGATGGGAAATCCGAGTCTTCGGTATCTGAACAAAGCTTATGGTGCCTTATTCAATATGTCTAAGTAACATTATTTTGCTGAAGAAATCTAGTGTTTGGTTAACTGTTCATGAGGAACTGTATTTGTGAGAAGATGTCTTAATAGTCATTTGTTTCTTGTAAACAACAGGATAGAACTGCAACACAGACAATGAGGCAGGCTTGGTCAGACTCCTTGTTTCAAAAGAATAATTCAGTGTGAATATACATGCTCATAATCCAGAGAACAAATAGGGTGGAAATAGGAAGTAATAAAAGTTGAAGACTGTACATAACATGGAGTAAACTCATGTTCAGAGAAACAGTTGTGAAAGGCATGCTTTCACACTGGTCTGGTTAACAACTACAAATTGCCTGGTCATGTGCTCTCGGCACATGAAATAAGAGGGATCATCATGCTTGGATGCATCACACACATTGCAAAAACCATGAATTAACCTCAGAAAAGTTTTATGCCATTTAGTAATGCAATTATATGATCCCACAATAGGCCAGTTTCAGTATATTCACCAGTGGGACTGATGTGCTACAGGATTTATTTGTTCCAGTAAACATGTCTGAATGACATTCTTTTAGGCTGCAGAAGAAAGATATTCAGAAGTGCAGATTCATAAATATTTTCACTACATTTTTTTGTTCATTTATGTTTTAAAGACATAGTGCGGGAGGCAGCTGTCTAAACTTAGGTATCTAGAGCAATTTTAGATGCTTTACCACATCCTTTGTTGCTTCCTGATGTTGCTCCACATAGACAAAGGGACTCTCTCACAGACCTAGTCATATCTGCCTGCCTCTGACATTTGTAGTCCTCCAAACTGTTTCAAATATATCAAGCTACCTAAATTTAGGTAGCTAAGCCCAAACCCTTGTAAACTTATTAACCAAAGCTATCTCCAAATCAGGAAACTATTAATTCTACATCTTTCTCAGTCATATGTTTTGTGAATTAAGTAACTTGCCTCAGTTGAGAGGCTACATACACACCAGAATTGCTAAGAGGTTGCAACTGCTCTGTTGGCACACTACCCAGCCTTCAAGCTCACTTTTTTACCCTTTAACAAGGAGAAAGTGCTATGACCTCAGGTGATACTTGCATTTTTCTTTTTCTTAACTCGGTGTCTAAAGTGCCCAGGCTTAGTGGATATGCAGAATTTGGTACTGGACTTTTCCAAGCAACTGCTTGTTATACTTCTCTTGTTCCTGAAAATTTTTTTTGAGTGTTGGAAGTTAGAGACCAGGAGTAGGCCTTGCAGTAACTCCTTTGCAAGTGTAACCCTAACATGCCATCTAATATGTCCAGAAGCCACTAAACATGACTGATCACACATAGATGCTTGAGACACATGGTTATGGTTACTGACATGTCCCCTGGCATGGCTGATTGTGCAAAAGACGCATCACTTTCACACTCTGTAACAGCACTCAGCTTTTGCCATACACAGGTCAAAACAGCAGCTAAACACTGTCTTTTGACTTAGGATCTCGAGCCTTTATGAGAAAACTTGAAAACACACAGATCCTATATACTAACTAAAGTAACTTTTCCCCTTTCAGCAGCCCTTTCCCAACTTCCAGTACTACTTTTCATATTCAACATAGAACTCCTCTTCCTATAGTATATTCAATGAGTTCTCTGTAATATCCATTCCACGTGCTTGTCTCCACCTCTTTGTTATCCAGCTGGCTAGTTGTACAGAAGACAGTTTACATATTTCCCTCTGAGAGATCACGTGCCTTCCTTTTAGTCTTCCTTTCAAAACCAATACTGAAAGTGCAGTCTTGTGCCAGCAGGCTTCACTTCACTTCCATGCTTCCCCTTCCTTACTTCACAGTCAGATTGACAAACTTATTAGAGGAGAGCCAATATTAACCATCAGCTGGTATCCAGGCAAGCATGGTGCATTATCCTACTGCTGTCAGATGTTCTTAGCCCTACGCATAGGAAACATGAAAGTGTGGAAACAGAAAGGGTGTCAAAAGAACTATGCAGAGATAAACCTCCGAAGGTCAATGTTTGTGACAGAGACACATTCCAATTCCTTTCAAGATAAGGTGAATGTTGTACATCAAATGCAGGCTTGTGGAATACAGGTTCAATCTACAGTTTATGAAGGGTGACAATTGTCTATTTCTCTCTTCATTTATAGCAAATTTATCAGTATTCATATATCCTAATAAACAGCTGAGAGGTTTTTTTGTCTTTATATTTACTTTTATGCTATCCTTGTGCTAACCGCTTTTCATTTGGTGGTGTGCTGCAAGTGTAACAGCTCCTCTGAGCAGGTCTTTTCTGAGAAAAATTATAGCATCCTTTGCTGGCTGCAGTTGGTACCTGGAACAATACCAAAGCACTTAACTTACAAGTGATTCATTCAGATGCCTTTCCAAATTGTATTAAGACTAAGATAATTGACTTCCATAAACTTAGAACAAAGGAAATGTGTTTCCTAATTCAGATTGCATTTGTTTTTAAACCAATTTGGTTTCATTTTAGCAAAAAGAGTAGCACCAAGGTTATACGTTTCAGTATGGTTCACTGCTTAAAACTGGGTTCAAGTTCCCAATTTTACTTAAGAAAATATCTTCATAACATATTGTAGTATATATGTGTTCAAAAGATGGAATTTTTCATACTGATATTTAAATCATACTGTTTAAATAATGGCAGGGTGTATTTGCAACCATGAGGCAACTACAGAATGTAATAAAATCATTGAGAAGTGGTGGTGTAATCAGAGGAAAACTGTGGGAGCCAGGCTATTTATATATGCCTCTATCACCTTTGGTTAGAATGGTACTTAGTATAATTACAGCATGTTTAAGTTTCGCACTCCTAAAATTACCTGAAGTGCTAAAAGTATTATGCTCATAATTTTAACAGCTACAATATCTTCTACTATGTATGACTGCAGTAACAAAACTTTAGAATGGACTGATATATTGACTGAAAATTTATCAAGACAGCTGTTTTCATGCAAACAATATATAAAAATCATTATCAAATTCCTCTGATCTTAAAATTCATGCAACTTTACTGACCTTATCTTAGAAATAAGTTTTGAAGTACAATTGTGAGCATTCTGAATCTCACCAAAGACGAATAAAACATAGACATGACAACTTGGAGATAAGTAATAAATATCATATATGTCATTTTTCTGTTATTTTTGATGTTGCAAAGCCTTTGAGAACAGCAGGCTTTTGCATATGAATTTTAGAGGCTTTCTTACAGCAAAACATTTTTTGCAGGTTTTTGAGTTTTACAGGTCTTTTTTTGGTGAGTTTTGTAACAGACTGTGTAAAAAGCGAAAAAAAACCACCCAGCACTTCCCTAATAAGAGACTTCTTAGCACTATCCTCTCTAGAGAGATTGCCCTAATTTACTCAGATAATGCTTTCACTTCTCCTGTTTTGCTGAGTAATTCAATGATTAGTACAAATCTCCAGTTAAAACCTGAAATCCCTACTTGTATAAATCAAGCATATCAAATGCTTATCTCTTGAAGAAAAAGTCTTTATCATGTATTCTTCCTTCTTGCTGATACTTCAGAAATGCCCTTGCTTTTATTAAATTCAGTAGATCTGCTTAGCTTTATAGCAGCTCATCTCAAATTCCAATATTTACTCATAAGCATTGACTTGTTTAATATTGGAGGTTTTAGGGTCTTTTAAAGATGAAATTTCATTCAGTTTGTATTAGAAAAGAATACATCAGTGAAAATAAATCTAGTTAATTACACTTTTTATTAATTCCAGGCTTTAAATCTGGGTGGTTTTTCATATCTTCTAATTCATATTTAAAAAAAAAAAAAAAATTTCTTTTTTCTTCCAGGAGCATATTTTGCTTTGGTATTTCTGATTATAATGGTGCTACTGTATAAAAGTTAAAGCTTCTCCAATATAATAACAATTTCAAAAAAAAATATTCTGTATTTCTCTAAAGAAGCTTTCCTCAATGTAAAATAAGAAGGCTTTTTTGCCTGTGAAGATGGTTGCTTCTAAAATATTTCATGTGGAACAACCATAAACAAATGAGAATTCATTTATAAAATGGAAAAGCAGTGACATGAAGATAAATTCTTGAACATTCACTGTACAGTACTTGTATGGCATGAAACTGCTTTTTGCTTTGTCAGTAGAAATAAAGCTTAAGATAGTGACTTCCTAACAGGAAAGAAAATCTGCTTTGTGCTTGCTCCCTGGATTTATCAAAAGACAACATGACTGGGAACATTCTGCTCATGTTTTATTTAGAAATCCAGATGTCTTTTAATGTTAAGGTCTGCCATTATGTCTGCTGGAACTTGGGGTGAGAAGAAACTCAACACCTGTGCTGAAGTGTTATTTCTTTGAGGACAAAATGTGAAAACATCAGCAGTACTCCTTAGAAATGAGCCTGCCTATAATACGCTGATGAAATTGCTGTATAATATCCTTATTATCCAAGTTCACTACACTACACATTATTTGAAACCCTTGTCAGAATCTACTTATTTGTTGCTCACTTTTTTAGATAAAAAAAATCTATACCTGGAAAATTAAGTCATGATGAGTGTGTACTTGATGGTAAGTTTGATGTGCTATTTTACATGCATTTCCACTGAAAGCACATTTCCTTTGGTGCTTATTTTACACTGGATACACTATTTTTGGTTGTGCAGCATTTAAAACTTACTACAAACTTATTATTATCCCTCAGCCTTACGTATCACAGGAGAGAACATAATGTAGGAAAACTATGATAATATTAAAGAGATTTTTTTTTAAGCAATAAGAATTCACTGCTGTAGGCTAACTGCTACTTTTCATTCATGCGTCAAAAAAAAGGTAAAGGCTTGGAAAAAAATAGCAAGCTTTCTTTATCAGATGAAAGTATTGACATCTTGTAGAAGATAGGCAATCAAGAGTATAAATGCATAGAAAATGCAATATAATTAATAAATCTCAGGAATACAGATCTCGGAGATGAAGAATGGCATAAGATTCTCTATTCCATCTCACTACATAAGGCAAAATTAAGGGTGCCCAGATAATCCTTAACTGAGCTATTTCCTCAGTTCCTGTAGATAGCTCATTCTAAACTTTCATTAACTAAAATACTAGAAGCGTATTCTTAGTGTACCATCTTTTCACAGGACTAGTACTCTTTTCTGCCTCGTTTGGTGTTGCTTGTATTCCACACTGTAGAAAGCATCAAAAATTGTTTAGGTTTTTTTTGTTTTGTTTTTGTTCTTAAATTCTTAGAGATTTATTTCCCATTAACTGCTTTTTATCTTCATTGTTCCTCCTTTAAAAAATGTAAAAACTGCTAGGTACAGTTTTTACATAACATTTATGTTGGTTTCTTCTTTATTTCTGATTTGATGGCTGAGTAGATTAAAATATCCTGGAGATACCAGAGACTAAAAAAACAAACGAGCAAACAATTAAACAAACAAGCAAAATACCCGCCTCCACACACACACACACACACACACACACACACAGACAAGCCAGAAGAATTCACCAAAATCAGTTATTATTCATTTATCTGATGACAAAAATGAAGTAGTCTGTTTGATTCTGCAAAAGACCTTATTTGAACACACTGTTAACCATGGCTTGGATGGGTATATTTTAATTAGTTTTCACGGTCTGGGCTAATAATTCATATTTTTAGGACAGGATTAAATATTATTGAATGAATTTCTGAAGTTTTAGTCAATAATTTAATAATGTCCCATCCCACTGTATATTTATTTAAAAAAAAAAAAAAAAAAGGTGATGATTCCTCAGTTCAGTATATTGGGAATGATTTGAATTTGAGTTTCAGTAAGAGATTCAAAACTTTTTAATTGCATGCAAGTGGCAAAGATGAATAGAGTCAGCATCCCAAATGAAAAAGTGTTCTGTCCACCACCTTAGATGATATTCCAGCTGACGATACTGAGATTTAGAAATGAACAAATGAACAGTCTAGATCATGCTGATCTGATTTGATTCACTAAGATTTTTTCTCGAGCATATATGAAATTAAATTGTATTTTATAAAATGTATTTTATAAGTTGAGATCATTTTTATAGAGTCACACATATATTACAGGAAAAGTCTACAATTAGGGAATGCTAAGATTACATCTGAAGTTACAAAGGGGTAGAGGTTTGGCCTGTGCAGCTACAAGCCCTATTCATACAGAAAGCATGACACCTTGCAGAAAATAAGTTTCTAAGTTAAGCAGGCAATATCAGACTTAGGGGCTGAGATTCTCCTTTACCCAATTTGGTCTACATCTAAAGACAAAATAAATCCTTTCTCTTTTTTTCCAGCCGTTTCCTTATGACTACGCCTTGGTGGAGGAGAAGTCACATATGACAAAGTGGGCATTTAGTATATGCTGAAATAATCTAGACAAGAGAGAAAATATAAAATGCCTGCATAATAGATATGCTGTTACCACTACTGCTAATCTACCTGTGGGAAATAAGGAGAATATTCCTGGGTTTACTTTTAACTTGAATGTTTCTTCTGGGTATACTTTTATGATGTGTTCATAGAAACTAATTGTTAAAAAAAAAAAAAAAAAGAAAAAGGCTTTCAGGGAATGTTGCTACTGTTACAAAACAGCTTCTAGAGTATACCCTATTTCTCAATTGTGCACAGTGCAGTGTTGTCAAACGACAGAAATTCTGAGGAAGAAAGTCACCTCTTTCCCCTGAAGTGAACTGAATGATTTCTGTAATGAAGCATTACTGTTTGGACTGTTAGGGCTAACAACAAGATTCATAATTCTTACTGAAGAGGAAATACAGTTTTGCTATCTCTTTATTGGAAAAAGTATTTTTGTGATTTTATGATTTTTTTAACCCACACCTACTCCAAAAGACTGAAATGTATATTTCTTGTCCTTTAAAAAGCAAGCAGCCAACTGCCTCTTCTGTTGAATAGAATATTCTGCTGTCATCCTAGCGATGCTTCCCCCTGGCTCCATACACTCTAGACTACAAGAAGGCAATACCAGAGATGCGTCATCCCAAAGCTCTTTGACTTACTAGAATCTGTTGCACAATGAACAGATGTTCCTCCTACTGTGCTGTATGATTGTTTTAAGTGACTTTTTTTAGAACAAATGTTCTCCTACATGTACCTAATTTACTCTAGTTTTTATGGGTTAACAGCTGACAACTGATTTTTGCTTACATATAAAGACAAATGCTCATCAGGGAATCCCACTCAGGCCATGGGCCATCATTTCTAGTAATTAGAGCTAGCTCAGGGTACTACAGTATGCAAGAACACATTGATGCATCAATAACAAGAAGAAGAAAAGCAGTAGTCTAAGGAGCTAGGCAGGGAAACAACCAACTTCAAGCCACAGCAAGTCCATATTCAAAATTAATATCTTGCAACAGCACAGTTCAAAAACAGGAATCTGGGCCAGGAAAGAGGCTGAAGTAGGGCATCAAACAGGCAGATGCATAGGAAATAGAAGAGATGCATAATTTAGATCAAAATACTCAGGTATATCTGCAACACTTGCATGGAAGAAATCCCTTAAATACTAGCTGGGCATAACAGTCCACAGTATTTCTCAGGACAGCTGGCTTATTCACCACAAAGTAGATGTCAGGGAGACAAAAATACTGAAGATCAATAGTTGACTGGTGGATTCTATCAGAGGCTTACAAATCCCCAGTAAAGCACTTGGTTTTTCTACAGAGAAATACATAGAACTGGTTCACTTTGGAAGAAATTTCTTGCCAGTGAGGGTAAAAATAAAATCACATTTTGAGCTCTAGCAAAGAAAAAGAAGTTTCCAAGGAATAAAATGGAAACTAGCAAAATGAATTTTTAAACACTGGTAAAGGTGTTCAGCTACAGATAGGTTACCATTTTATCTGCTCTAACTTATCTATCTCTATTGCATGGTCAGAATAAGATTTACAAATATTGCTGGACTTCATGTCTGCAGTTCCATGATGTATGTGTCTTAGTGATTTGTCAAAAAAGGAAAAGAAAGAACAGTAGGACAGGTGAACTGTACTGTGTGTCAAATTAGAGACCTAAGCACTAAATCTCCCCCCCCAAAAAAAAACCTATTAACAAATAGGTGTTTGCAAGCAGTGTTTGAGTCCTTCAGCAGTAGAAATTCATCAGAAAATATTGGGGAAAGGGAGCAGAAAGACATGTTTAAATTTAATTCTAGAAGAACTGCAGCTCTTCAAGGGATGCATGTGTGCAGTGAACCTGGTTTTGCTTGAGAAATAGTTTTTCATAGAAAAAACAGTGTAAGAGTGCAACAGTATTTTTACTATTTTCAATATTCATGGGTAGGTTTACATCAACAATAAGACATTGAAATGTCACTGACCCTTGTTTTCTTTACTGTAATGTCCACTTTTATAGGTTTTTCTGCATCTTTTTTACTGTAAAAAAGTCTTGTGGCTTGATATGACAGAGACACTGATTACAGTCTTTATTAACTAGTGTAATTTTTATCAAAAGATGTAATCTTGCTATCCTTTATTGTACATTTAGCTACACATATTGTCATATGAAAATGGCAGGAAGGATTTTATCAGTTTAATGATTGAGCAAATTATCAAATATCAAAAGAAACAAGATTTAGTAATGTGTTACTATTTCCTGGCAGTAGCAGCAAATGTGTTCTGCCTGGTAATATTAGATTGTTGTAATTTTTAAATTGCTGTGCTATCAGAATATCTATTTCTGAAAAAAAAATGACCATCCCTACTATACATTCTTCAAATGTATAAAACAGAAAGGCAGCCCAGCCTCAATGCAATCAGCAGTGTCAGTGCGATAGAAAGATGGAAAAAGTAGGTAACATTGGTCACTGTGATGTGTACCCGTTAAGATTTCCATAACAAAATTTTCATAGGTATTCTATCAAAGAAAGTTCAAAGGAAGATATTAACAGGATTCTTCTAGAAATATCCCAAGGATAAGGGAAACTGTAAGCCAAAGGATGTAGAAAAGTGGAGTATTTAAAGATTAAACCAGTGAGCAATAGAAGTTGGAAATAGGTGTTGTGGTGGTGAAAACCAAGGAATATTCAAATCCATCCGTAGCACTGACTCTCAGAGATATGGTGAATGTCTGAGAGGTTTCTTTGGTACTGATGTACAGAGAGAGTACATCCACAACAAAATTCAAGAGTGAGTCAAAAATATTGTTCTATAACAAAATGATCTGGGACAATGAACGGATAATTGTTTTACTTTTTCACTTTCCTTACATCTTCTGGATTCCAGTTTGATCACTTGATATTTTCTACCTCACTTTTTTTGACAGTCTTAATATTTAGCTTTGCATCTTCCATCATCATATCAAGTCCTACAGTTAGAAAGCTTTCGTATGTTCTTTCTTGACTGGAAATTGGACTTGCTGCATGAGAAATAACTGTTTTCTCAAGAAATGTTATTATGTTGGCTTTATATTATTGGACACCATAATAATGAATACAAAAATAATAAAATTATATGAATTTTATAAATACAAAGAAGAATAAGAGAAAAATAGATTAAATAAAAAATAAAAATATACATGCACACATCCATTTAGACCTTATTGACTTTAAAATGCAGCAGAAAGGAAGATGGAAAAGAGCTTTCATTCAACTCAGACTTTGTATGCATAAACACTGTAAATAAATATAATATAAGAAGGTTTTGATAAAGTAGCAGAGATGAGAAATATCATAAATTGAAAACACTTCTCCTGAAAAATATTGGAAAAGGGAGAAAGAAAATATCTATTGCTCAACACAGAGCTCAGAGCCAGAGAAAACACACACACAGACAAAACCTTTGACAGTGGAAACACTAGGTTTTCCCTACTTTCAAAAAAATAAAATCCTTTTAATATAAAATTTGTTTGCCAGGGGAAAAACAGATGAAGATTTTTGGAACCAGACAGCTACTGAGAATTAAAAAGAAAAAAATCTTTTGAAAAAAAAACTGTCAAAATGGGACACCGACTTCTGTCTTTTCTCTCACCAAGAGAATATGCATGGTTATAAAAACTGCCAATGACCACCTCTACAGGAAGCTGCTGTGAGATGATGGAATTCATTAATAAGGTCTTGGAATGCCAAACAAGCAGAAGGTTCTCACTGTGCTATCTGTTATGTTGTATCACAACTCACTGCTACACTGCTATCAGAGAGCTGCTTTAGAAAAGTCTGCATATGATATTAGAGTTGAAGTTACCTAACCGTCTGTGGGTCTGTAGCTCTGAAATGGGTTGTTCACTTTGTAGGAGCCAACATATTAACTGAATGGCTTGGCATACATTTTTCTGCCAGTTGTTGCTCTATTTTGATACAAGAGCCTACAAGCTACTACGTGACACCATAATTGCCTCTCATTCCCTAAATGAATGTCTCTTACAAGTTCCTTACACAGAACTGTGCAAGAAAAAATATTTCTTTAACAAGTGGAGGCAATGCCATTGCTCCTAAAGTGGGTTGGGTCAATAAAATATTAAATTTATTCATAATAATTATATTAACTATAGCGTCTAGGGAGCAGAGTCGCACTGTGGTAGGTATTCTTTAACAAAAGAAAATACTTCAAAGTTCTTTTCCTATTGCAATGACAATTCAAGTGTGAAATGGGAGACTATAGGTAGATATACTCTAATCTGAAATCAGTAACGGCATGGAAATCATATCTGTCTACATAACAGATAGTAGAAACAGTTCACAGGCCAGGATGCCTTTCATAAGCATTGCGACAGACCTGGACCTCAAGAAAGATAATAAATTAGCATTACAGATGTTTGCAGGGAGTGCCCCCCAGGAATGATGCATTATTTGGGAAAAAGAATGGAGATGACTTTCAAAAAATAAAACACATGGGGAAAGAAGACTGATTTGAAGAAAAATATTACATATAGGATAAAAATTTGTTCAAAATTGTCTGAAAGTTATTAAAAGCATCTTACATTTGACACGGTACTGTGAAGAATGCAAGAGTTTTCCATTTGTCTTCTGGGAGCAAAGGGACAAGACAGAAAATTCTGTGAACTTTAAACACACTGCTCCAGACATGTTCAACCAGGATGATTTAGTTACATTTAGTTACATTTAGTACCGTTAGGCTGTAAGACCTACAAAAAGCTTTAAGGCTAGGACAACTAGGAGGCAGAGCTGACAGGTGGGTGGGAGAGTAATTTCACTGTCTGTCATCATGAAAAAGTTATAGGGTTAGACCTTGAGAAAGATTAAAAGGTTTAGTTAAGTGTAAGGTAACAGGGGGATAATTATCACTGGGAAAAGGTAAAAGAAAGCAAATGGTCACCGTGTTGCAGTTTAACATTATCAGAAACTTATATCAGGCATTACATTTATGCAGAAATGAGTCATTGGAGAGCAGGAGAATCGTAGAGTATTACAGGAAATTCTGTGAAAATCTCACAAAGGCTGAAAAGATAAAAAAGTTCTTCCCCTGAGGGCACAACTTATCCCTTCTTCCCCTGACACTGGGACATCTCTCTGTGGGCAAAGTTTTGGTACAGCTCTTAAATAGTGCAGCCCAGACAGCAGAACATTACGACGGAGGGGGTTTTTTGAGAGGGAGGTGGTTGGGGTTTTTTATAGCAGAATCTTCTGTCTACATAAGATTGTATTTTGACTCAAGTGCCATAATAGAGGAGTTCAAATGTTGGCAAGTCACAAATTTGAACCAGACATCTTGTAGAAAGAAAGATTATTAGAATTACTAGATCTCCTAATGTTGCAACAGTTAGGGGAGAAGCAGTTGGAATAAACAAAACGAAATAAAACAGGACGGGAAAGGGAATGGTATCTCAGCTGCAGGAAGAGATATATGTTTAAATAGAGACTAATTCTGTTGGTTTGTGCAAAGTAATTTTCATTTTCTGATCCTTGGCAAATCATATGTAATCAGGTATTTCTTGTCAATTTTTTAAAATTTCCCTTTTGGGTGATATCTAGAAACCAAAGATTAGTAGCAAAACTTAGGTTTGTTTTTTTTTTAGATAATTCTAGTTATCAAACTATATAAATCCCATATATGACAGCTGTATGAGGTTATATTTTCCCATACAAAACATTCTACACTAAGTGCTGTCGAATCTACTCATTCCTATTATTACACTCACTCATTAACAGCTCTAATGTAGGAAGCACTTTATAACATATATATATTTTAGGAGGGGTCCTTTTTTTTGTACCTCTTGAAGTATTTAATTCAACTGTAATTCCCATATTCAATAAAAGTATATTCACTTAAAGTGTATCTAAAGAAAATAAATTTCCTAAATAAGTTATTTTGTCTGACAATTTTTGTTAACAACAATAAAACCCAAATAATTAAACCTAATAATTTAACTGTCCAAAGTCAAAAGAGGTAGCATTTGGAGAACAATTCATGTGGATGAAATATCGAAACTTAATTTTTCTAACAGAAATATGTGTGGTTTAGTGATACAAGAAGAAATTCAGGCAAACAAAACCTTAACTGTTTCATTATACAGACACAGAATGGTTTCTGCCTGTCATTGTAGTGATTATTTGGCAGTAGCTGCTGTTCTGTGACCTCTTGGTCTTACTCTCTCTATCAACTTTAATCTCAGTGGGACTCACTTCCATACTTTTCTGACTTCAGTTGCCTGCTCCTCTTTAAACTTTTCCTTTGGTTTTCCAGCTCACTTCCTGTCTTTAAATTTCAGCTAAATCCATATCTGTATCTTTTGCTTTGCTGTCTCTGTAAAGAATTCTGTGCTTTTTTGCAAGTATGTATATACTAGTAACAACATTTTCAGTGATTTGTTAACTGTACTTAATGAGAAGCGGAGTAAAAGAGAATCTCTGCTTATGTAATTTAATTCCTAGCTAAAAATAGAACATTATTTTTTTGAATCAGGTAGGAGATAGAAGCAAGCATACTTTGAAATACTTAATAAAGCAACTAAATTTCCTTTATATTTTGCCTTGTTATATCTCAAATATTTTATACATATTCGAATAGCAAGCCATGATTTTAAACCACAAGGCTACATCCAAGCTTATGAACCTTTAACAGTAACATAATAGAAAATTCAATCTGATGATGATCCAGTTGGAATCTTTTGGCAAAGCCTGAGACACAATGACTTATAAATAACTGAGTGAACATACAGTTACATTTATAATATATATTAAAATTAAATTTTGTGTCGTTGTAGCCCTAGATATTAATGAAACATTTATTAGGAGTGGGTCTTAAAAAGACTCTTGCTTTAGAGCACAAAATGTATGAAATTAATTACTGCAACGCAGTGAACACAAAAGTGTTGGAGACAATACAGCTCCAAGTTCAGGCCTAATTGGATGAATAGTGAACAGTCAATTACAGCAATGTTAACAGTGAAACATGTTAAAACTAAGCATCAATGAAGAAGCAGAAAGCCTTTTGCAGTTTCTTACTAGAAATAATATACTTTCACACAAATTCATGGGTGTGTTTTTTCTTGAAATATTTTTGTTGTTGTTTGGAAGCATATCTACACTATAGAAAGTTTGCAAAAATGCTGCATGGATGTTAAAGGTATTTTCTGCTTTGGAAATGTCAGTTTCAAATCATAAGGCAGGCAGTCAAAAAGCCAGAAAAAATATACTTCTAAAAAGGCAAAGGTTAAAATAATATCAACAGATCTGTACTTTAGCTGCTAACACTGACAACTGAAATTGTATTGTTAGGCGATGTACAAGCAAAGCCTCAAAAATTAGTTGGAAAATGTGCATACTTTTTAAATTGTACCATACACTTTCTAAGACCAACGTAAATCTCAAATGAGTCTTTAATTTGCATTTTTAAAAGTGTCTTGATTGCTGTTTAATTAAATATCAATTGTTCAAAGAATAATTACTGAAATTTAGCAGGAATGCAAAAGGTAAGCAAAGTTTTAACTCATTTATACAAAATTACCTCTGAAATACATGTATAATTACAGTTGTATTGTTTGAATGAACTCTTGTTGTTGCTTGAAAGGATATTTAGCTTTCTAATTGGTAGCAATGAAGCTCAGAGGAGCTTCTTAGTTCTTGGTTAATGTAAACACTTCTGTTCTTGGATCCAAACTGCACATCATTTCTTAGGCCGAGGGGAGCGACAGAACAAGAAAAAAAATGTAACTTTGGAACCTTTTCGCTGTTTTTTACACTGAAGCCCTGCAACACATAGATGCCTATACCAGTAGCTCAATATGTATATCCCTCCAGCAATTTCAGCAAAGCTTCATGTCAAAAATTATAGGCATTTTACTGCCTATGAGAGGCAGTCTATTATGCTTATAAAGTACCTTATTTTCCATTGCTGTTGTAGATCCATTTTGGTTTACTCAGTAGCAAACTCACGCTCATCTTAACATGAGAAATGCAGAGTCAGAAATTATTCATTCATAGCAATGGGGCAAAAGAAGACATCTGAATTCAAGTCCAATAAACTTAAAAGATTTTCTGCTGCAGTTATGGATATAAAATCAGTCGCTTAGGTTAGTTGCTGACACTGTAAACATCCAGCAGGAACCAAATTTCTTAGGGGAATAAGCCTTTGAAATTAATTCCTGGAGAATATCTTTACTGCCAGGCAGAAATTGAGGCAGTATCCACACAAACATAAAACTTTTCCACAGAAGCTCCTTTGGAAAAATAAAGTCTCTAGTAGGATATTACTTGAAACCTTCTTTCCTTTCTTCTCCTCGTCTTGGAGAAGATAAAATATGGGAAGCTGATAAATGTAGGAGAGTCTATATATTACTTTATGTCTTTTCCTATATTCTTTACAATGAGTAACAACATGGTGAGTTAAAATGTCGTTTCTATACACTGTTACTAAAAATACATAGAAAAATTTTAAAAAAGTCCTAATGTCTTCTTTAACCAAAGTGAATACGAAATTATAGAAGCAAACCATACTACCTTCCTTGGAGACTCTGCATTCTCATTGTAGTTACTTGGCCTAAGACAATGATCGGTGACACACTTCATATCAGCAGAAGAAGGGCATTCAGAAATCAATTATATTTTTCTGTTGAAATTATTTATTTATTTATTTATGTGTTTTGTTTTGTGTTTTTTTTTTTTTGCTGAGGCAGCTGTAGATTAGACCCTGCCACGTGCAATCCTGATCATTTTCTCCAGATGAGCTGCAGTGGTGAGCTCCTTATGCCTCCTTTCCTTTCTCATACACTTAGAGCCTTGGGCTGGGGCCATGCCAGAAAAGGTAATTTATCAGGAATATAATGGAGAAAAAAAATTCATATCTGGATATCTGCTCTGCTGGCTTTAGCTGATGGACAACAGACTTGCATGATAATTTTTTTTTCAGCTCTACAGAACTTGGATAGTATTCACAATGTCAGATTATAAACTGAGGCAGATGGTGAATCACAGACAGACAAAATTACTATCTTTATTGGTTTGCAGAGGCTGAGAGGCAGATCATGTTGACAAATCCTTGTGTGGTAATGGGCCTTGTGTGCAGGAAGCTGTCAACAGCTCAGCTTTCTGCAAACTTCATATTGTCTTGCAGACTGAGACCATAGATCATTTTGGCAAAAAAGAGTGGCTGAATTCATGGGCATGTCTGATTCAATTCCTGGGCAAGGTATACCCAAAACCAGGCACTGTTGTCCTCCAAATAAAGGAGCTGAGCAGACAGGCATGGATATGGCTGTAGTTTGTGAATCCCAAACGTAGCTTGTAGCCCTGCTGAAGAAGTAGAGCAGTGTAAGTTTTCCCAAGCATATGCTTGAATTGAAAATGTTTGGAAACTGAAAGAGCCTGAGCAAGAACCTTCACTTAAAACACAATATTGAAGTATTTGAGGCAATATTTAGGCTTCAGTTGTTGCTTGTACCTTAGGAACATCATTAGACCTACCCAAGGGATGAAAACAAAGAACAAGAAAATTCATCAGGAAAGTTAAAATAGAAAAATATATAACTTAATTAAATCACAGCTGTGCAAAACATGATTAAGTAATTGAGGGATAGACTCAAGGACAGAAGAGATTATTTTAAGCAGTCAGAAGTGTGCAATTATGAATAATGGGCTAAATCTGAGCAATAGAAAATGCTAAGGATAAAGCCCAGAAACAAATGCTCACTAGTAAGCTCAATTCATGCACAAAATAGTTTTTGCTGGTGTAACCACGAATCTGGCTTAGATAAATTTAAACTGGGACACCCATATATCCTACAGAAGAGGGTTATATGCCAACTCAGTAGCAAACACACTTGAGAATATACAAACCACCCAGAACACCAGAATAACCTTTGCCAGAGAGATCTGCAGGGGCACAAAGGGAGCCCCAAGATTTATAAATTTAAAATTTGAAAATCCCAAAATATAAGTCACTGAAGAATTACATTTTCTTTCATTCCTCTGTTGTATGTGAGGTTTTTTTCTGCAATATTATATCATTCCCATTCCAGTATCTTGCCAATTTATATGTTTAATTGTACCTGTGCATGATGGAGAGAAACTTATTGATGGCTGTGTCAGGGTGCGCAGGGATGGATGGACAGGGTTGGGCCAAGATATCAGCCCATGGCTGGGGTCAAGATCAGAGCCCACGAAAGGAGCCAGGTCAGGCTCAGCCCCAGGATGGCATCCTGTTGGTGGGCGGTTCTCCATGGGTTTTGAGCTGGACCCAAGCATCAGCACCAAACCAGTGGTGAAGTCCTGTCACAGACTCCCTGCTTAGCAAGGGGCATCCTCACACAAATGTGGCTCTGGATAGATTTGCTTCAAGGTATCTTCTTCAAAGTATAGTTATTTAAAGCTATGCAAGGATTGCAGTGGTAGAGAGATACGATGCATATTCTTTGGCTTTAACTGTTTTTATTACTCTTTTCTCTTATCCATAGCACTGATCAAATAATTCATAGAGTGCTTCACTTTAAGTATCTGTGAAAAACTCCATGCCTTTTAAGGAAAGAATACAACAATTTTCTCACCTTATTCTCCATAAGGCTGAAGGTAAGACAAACTCATGCAGTTCATGAATTTCTATCTAACATGACTACTTTCTAAATCCTTTCGTCATGTCAGAGACAGAAACTGCACTCTGAAAGGCTGCTTACCAAATCTTCAGAAATACCTGACTTATTTGGTTAGTTATAAGATAGGAAAGCTTTAGGACAGAAAGCCTATGAATGAGCAATGAAAAAGTTGCTGTATTGTATATTGGACACTTGCTGCAGTACTTCTGCATGCACCTGGATTTTTGACATTTCATGGAGTATAAGCACAAGAGGCCCTTTGAACCCATGTATATGTAACAACAGCAAATCAAAATGACCAAGATCTGCTCTAAGACTCCTACCGCCACCAGTTTCTCGTGCGATTTTCATCTCCCCTCCCCCCTGGGGGAGGCCTTAACCAGGGGTAAGGTTTGCCAGAAGTTCTTGGTGAGATCTCCCCACAGTCTTCATAAATCTTTGTATCCCTCTCTTTTTTTTTAGGTATAAAGCAGAAAAATGTCACTCTGTTTGCAAGGCTACTTCTTCCCCACACTTTACCCGTCATCTTCAGAATGCAGTATTTGTTTCAATTCCTAAGAATTAAAAAATAGAGTTTAAACAGATTTAAAAAATACCATGTATTCCCTGATGTATAGCTCTTGACAAGACCATGCAACCACCAACCAGGCACACAGTAACTCATATTTTTAGTCCTGGTTATCACATATTGTGATTCAAGCTAGCTATTCAACAGCTTTCACTGGCTATATTGTACTACAGGGACTGTTTAAACTCGGATTTACAGTACATCTTGTACTTTTAGGTAACCACATGTCTGTTTAAGCCCTGGCATGACCCCAGATTCAAGTGAACGTAGTAGTCTGTCCCTGTGATAATCCTTCAGGGTTATGTAAGGAAATGATTAAAGCTCTTGGTATGTCCTGCCAGCTCTGAGCACTAATTCTAAACCAGGTTCTGCTTTCTTTGGCAGATTTTTAAGAGAGCCCATGTCCTAAATGACTGTCGACCTGCATAATAATCTGAACTATTATGCAAAAATTTTATAAAATACTGCTAATAATGGTTATTTAAATAAGATTCATTTAAATGTTTCATATTACGAGTTTATAGCTTCATTCTCAGCTTTAGATTTTTGAATTTTCTGCCCCCCTCCATATGGACAAACATTCACAATGTGACATCTTCAAATTTCAATATCAAGTAATTAAATCAGTTACTAATTCAGATGCTCTCCTTTATAATATCTCAAGTCTTACACAGATACAAACCTAGGGATGTAATGTCTAGGTATTAACGGACATGGTAAGCACATATGACTGCCGCAGATCTAATCTCTGAATCTTTGTAAGGATCAGTTTTTAATTTCCTGGAAATAGAACACAATAGTGAACATGCGGTTTTACTTTACAACTTCTTAAGAGTTTTTGTTTTTCCAATTACTGTCACAGTCTGCAAATACACAGAATTTCCTGAATCCCAAGTCTTCATTGTTAACATATACTAAAAGTATCTGCATGCAAGTGAGGATTCCTGCCTCCTGAATTTTGTTGCCTTCTAAAATCTCATTTTCCTTTTTTAAGTTTTCATTTGGGTTTGGGTTTTGTTGTTTGGTTTTTTTCCCCAGTCAACTTGCACTGGGAATACTGGTTTCATGTAAGTTTGCAAATACAGGCAAATACCCAAACCCTTAGACATAGTGTTTAAAATGTGGCAGTACAGTGCTTAAAATCTAAGAACTGAGCTCTTGCTTTTTAACTTTTCAGTTCAGTCCAAAGAACTGAAATACGAGGACAAAGGAATGCTAAATATTCAAAGATTAGTGATCTTTTGTTTTATGTCTGACATGTCTGACTTCTATGTCCTACCTAAGAACTCTCACAAGTGAAGTGGCTTTATCCACTAATATATTTTTGGAATGAATTTAACTGAGTAGTAGACTAAATAAAGGAGGTCTGGAACCAGCATGAGTACTGTCTAACACTTTGAACTGTTCTGCAGTGATATACTTTGCAATCTGAAACAGAACTGGGGAACTCTTTAACACAGACTGTCATAGAAGCCAAGACTAAAACATGGATCAGCATGAGACTAAAGCAAATCACAGAGCATAGATTCCTTGTTCATCATTAAATACACTGATTTGGAAGCAATCTTTGACTTATTGCTTGGAGCTGAGAAATATCAAAAGAATAGGCTAGTGAAGCATCTTGCACATTACTTGAAGTTAAAAAAAAGAAGTGTCTGTAACTTTTCATTTTTATTTAGATGTCAGTGTCTAGCACAAAATCACATTTTTATATTAAAATAATTTATAAGAGCAGTGACATCATATTTTCATTATTTTGAATCTCTTTCCTCAGCTTTTGACACTGGACCTATTTGAAACAAATATAACATAGCCTTTTATATAGAAAACTGAAATAAAAATTAATAAGATGAATGTTCCATTATATCACTTATATCCAAAAACATATAAAATATGAGATCTAACATCAACAAATCCTACACAAGGATACAGAATCTTTTGCTTCAGTCTGGAGATAAAATATGAATGCTGTAGATATACAAAGGCCTAGCTTTTATCTGTATTTCCACTAGAGAAGCCTCATTGCTAAAGCAACTAGTATGATCTATAGTAAAATTTGGTCTTGCTATTAGCTTATATTTTGAATACTACATTAAAAAGACAATTTTCTCAGCATTTAAATGAAATTCCCCTTCTGGGGTAGAAATTATTTCAATGCTGAAGAGCAAGTCTTTAAATCAGTTGTACATGTGTCCTGGGTTCAGCTATAGCAATCATTTTTCTCCTTCCTAGTAGCTGGTGCAGTGCTGTTTTTTTTTCAATTTTACTCTGAGAGCAGTGCTGATAACACCAATGTTTTCAGTTGCTGCTCAGTAATGTTTAGTCTGACTACGGACTTTGTGAGTCTCATGCTCTGCCAGTGAGGAGGGGCACAAGAAACTGGGAGGAAGCAGAGACAGGACACCTGACCCAAACTAGCCAAAGGGGTATTCTATACCACAGCACTTCATGCCCAGTATATAAACTGGGGGCAGTTACTCGGAAGGCCCAGATCACTGCTCGGGTCGGGCTGGGTGTCGGTCAGTGGGTGATAAGCAGTTGTATTCTCTCCTCTTGTTATTCCCTTATCATTATTATTATTGGTGATATCAACAGTGGTTTTGTATTATACCTTAGTTACTGGACTGTTCTTATGCCAATCTGTGGCAGTTACACTCTTTCAATTCTCCTCCTCATGCCTCTGGGAGTGGGGGAAGGAAGAATTGGGGGAGTAAGTGAGCAGCTGCATGGTTCTGGGTTACCAGCTAGGCTTAAACCACGACAACATGACACATTTTATTTGGTAAAACATGCAAAATGCAAAAATGCAAAATGTCTGTTTCATATGCCTCTCTGTTTTGTAAAGAGAGTTTAGATGTCCAGAGGGAAATTTGATTTAAAATAACCTTTTCTTCTACCCTTGATTTTTACTTCCACCGCTTTCTATTGTTTGAGAGAGTCTCAAAAAAATCTCTGAATGAACAACATTTTGTTGATTCTTTTTCTCCTTCTCACAATTTAATCAATTTTCTAAATTTCTGAGACTTGAAAGGTTTGTAAATCTTTAGAAGAAGGGTTGGATTTTTTGTTATTTCACACTGTGAACAACTTTTGTGACTTATTTTTACTATTATCACTGAAGATTAGGCCAAACATACTGTTACTTATATCTCTTTAAAGCTTTTTTTAAAAGATTGATTTTTATTTTACTCCTGCAACCTTTTTCTCAGAGATTTATATGAACATATTTTTGGGGAATGGTGACATGTCTGAACTATTAAAAGTAGAATTTGGCTTATTGTTATATTTATATGTTACAGTTGGCATTACTATTTTATATCATAAATGTAGATATAGCTATGATTTTACAGAAGTTTGGATTTGATGCAGATGTGTCTGCACTATCTGATTCTGCACATTAACAGAAGGTTTACAGGATAGTGACATTAACATTGTAAAAATTTTATTAAAGTAGGGTCAGGATGAGAGGTTTTTTTCAAAGTACTGAGATTAAAACCACTTCTGCAATGTTCCATCCTCATAGCAACAAAAAACACACTGCCAGCACCAAAATACAATTGGTTTTATGTTAGTCTTTCCTGAGCTGTATCCACTGATAAACACTTTACTTCTATGAATATTTGACTATCATTTTCTTATTCCACAAGATGCAACTAATAATCAAGATAATTACTACAATATTCAATCTAGAGCATTCTTAAAATACGAATGCCACTTGGAAATACAACATTTACCTGTTTATAAGATAGAAGCACTAAGACATTTAAAATACTGAGTTCTAGTCATAAAGAAGTACTGATTCTAGCAGATGCCCATGATAAATAAAAACTAAGGGGAAAGTATAGTACATTTTTTTTCAAGACTGAACCCAGAGTAAAGATGTGGCTCAATATCACATGTGAAGAAGAGTTAAAAGAGTCCTTGCAGGAAGCCCTTAAAGAAGGATCCAGAAAATTATAGGAGAGTCAGTCTTTCTTCAGTCTATGGGAAAGTTATGGAACAAATCATATCACAAGGCAAATTGAAGATGTGGAGGAAGGCCATCACTAATTCACCAGGAGCAAATCATGCTTTGCAAACCTGTTCACTTTCTTCAAAATAGTAATCTGCTTGATTGATGTGGAGCAAACAATGGACATTGTCTACCTGGATTTCTCCAAGGCTTTCAACAGAGTTTCCCACAGCCTCCTGCTAAAGAAGCTGATGCATTCCGGTGTCAGTGAGTGGTCTGTGCAGTGGGTGGGAGCTGGTGACCAGCTGCACCCAGAGGGTGGTGGCAAACAGCTTCCTTTCCAGCTGGTGACTTGTCACTGGTGGTGTTAGCAGGGATCGATACTGGACCCAACACTGTTCAGTGTCTTAATAAGTGGTCTGGATGGTGAGATTGAATGTACCCTGACCAAGTTTACTGATGATACCAAACTGAGTGTAGAAGTGGACACTTTGGAGAAGAATCACCCTGCAGATAGATCTGAATAGGTTGGAGAATTGAGCTAACAAGACCTTTACGAAGTTCAACAAGGACATGTATAAGATCTTGCACCTGAGTAGATACAATCCAGGAGTGCAGCACAGGCTGGGATCTGCCCAGCCATGTAGAAGCTCTGCAAAAATGGTCCTAGTGGACAATGGGCTCAATATGAGTGAACAAGTGTGCTGCTGCAGCAAAGAAAGCCAACAGGATGCTGTGTTCCACCAGCAAGGATATCACCAGCAGAGATATAGATGTCATTATCCCACTCCACTCAGACCTTGTTAGACCACACCTGGAATACTGTGCTCAGTTTTGGTCCCTGCTATACAAAAAAAGATGTGGACAGGCTGAAGATGGTGCAAAGAAGGGCCATAATGGCTGGAAGAACTGGGCTTGTTCAGCCTGGAGAAAAGAAGGCTCAGGAAAGACCTTATCATGATGTCTAGTATTTAAAGGGTGGCTAGAAAGATGGAGAATCCCTTTTCATAATGAATTACAAGGGAAAAAAGAGGGGTAATGGACACAAGTTACTACTGTGGAGATTCTCATAGGACATGAAAGGAAAACTTTTCACAATGAGAACAACCAGCCATTGGAAAAGTTTCCTTAGGGAAGTGGTGGATTCCCTAACACTGGACTCTTTTAAGATTCATCTGGACTAGGTGCTAGGACATCTAATCTAGACTGTGCTTTTGCCTACAAAAGTTGGACCTCTTTCCACTTCCAACCTGAAATTCTGTTATTTGTCTGTTAGCCCAAGCTTATGAGGATCTTAGATGGTAATATTCAGCTTTCAATACTGAAAAAAGATTACCTTAAAAAAAATTTAAAAGGAAGGTAATGAGACTGGAAGAATCATAACAAAAAGAAGTACATAAGTTAATAAAATCACAACTCCACTATCAGAGGCAGATTTGATCTTTACCATTAAAATTTAAAATGCTTCTCCTGAAATTATAAAGCAAATTTTTAATGTTCCTAATCCATAACTACAGTGGAAGGAAATGTTACTTCCTGCATTATGTTTATTTCCAATTATATAAGCTTGGCACTTGAATTCCTCAGAAAAACAGCTGCGTGAGTCATGAGCTTCCTTCATAGCTTGCTTAGTTGTGCCAAAAATTTTTACGTTGTCGTTAACTAGGGGGAAGAAAATGAGAAAGGTAGACTGAAAAGCACTTAGAGGTTGAGACTCTTCAATTATATCTGAACAAAGCTGAACAAGAAGTTTATGCACATATTGCTTAAGTCCCTAGGGTCATAATGATAGTCAACAAAATAACTATGAGCATCAAAACATGTCATCTGCCAATCAGCTTCAAAATAAGCAAGGAACAATAGTGCTTCACAGAAAAGTGAGGAAATTCAAGGTCAAAAAATATTGTGCATGCTAAAGTTGAGGAGAAATCAGATGAACTCTTGGAAACATAGCCTGCATTTTATTATTAAATAAGCAGAACGTACATTCAGCTCATGAAATCTTATGAGATTAAAACAGTGGAGATATGGAGTACATTGCAGACACTTATTGACCTGCTTTCATAGCATCTCCTTATGGGCACTGTCATAGATAGGTGCCTCAGATAAGTGAAACTATTTTGACCTAGTTTGGCTGGTTTTATGGCTTCCCATTTACTCACTAGGAAAGAAATATCTGGTTTTGAAATTTGTGCTCTTTTGACACCACTTACCTTACGCTGTAACTTCTGTAAGACTTCTGCTAGAGAGAATGAGAAGAAATGATTTTTTTTATTTTTTTTTTTTTGATTATATGTTCTTCAATACAAGAATTAGTTATCATAATAAGTAATACATTAAATACAATAAAGACCTCATTTTTGTTAAACTCTGTGGGGTTTTTGGCATTCTCTGGAAAAAAAAAATCATACTACCTAGTAGATCACAATTTTAGATCTGACTTTCAGGGTTAGAAGAGGTTTTATTAATTCCTGTGAGAATTTACTAAAAAAAAAAAAAAAAAAAATAAAACAAATTTATATAAAAGTGAAAAATCTTCATGCATTTTATTAAATTTATTGAAAAAATTAATTTAAAGCTGTGGTATTATATGTGTGCACTCTTTATTAATACTGCAAAATAATTATCTAAGGGTTTGTATAAATTATTTTTCTATGCCAGCATGCAACACCAAAACCCAGGAAATAAAAATTATACATTCCAGACACAAAGAACTGTATACTCTTTTCCTCAGGCCTTGTTCTATTTTTTTTAAAAAAGACAAACCAAAACAAAAGCAAATAACACAAAACATCAACAACAACAAACCACCCAGAACAAAAGAAAAAAAAAAAAAACACAACTCAAAACTAGAACAAATCAATTTAAACTGCAGTTCAGACTATCCAAGCCTTTGCAGCTTCAGTCAGCTGGGAGAAGAAAGGTTAGATCCTTCTAACCTAATACCCCACCTTTCACCATACTCTATCGTCTTTCCAGTTTCCTACTACATCACTGCATATGCAGGAATACAATAAACTCTGAGATGTCAAAGCACCATCACACCTTGTCATACTACTTGATGTTGGAGAAAAAAATAACTAACCAAGCAAAAAAAGCCTTGACTGGCAGTCTCAGAATATCTCTATCTGGTAGCTGTCATCTGAGAATTCAAACACAGAATAATATCCTTCTTAGCTAGCTATAACATAGAGCTAACCGTCCACACTTAGCAGTACCATGACATCCCAAGCACCTCAGTGTAGAATTAAACGTCAATGAAGAGCTCTCCATGGAATTAGTGCTTAAAAGCCTCTATCTTTATATTTGATTTCTATCTGTGGTAATCCTGTGAGAAATCTAAGACATCATTTAATGTTTGCTTTAATAGGCTTCCTGAGAATTAGATTAGGAAACAAAAAGTTTTTCTTAGAGTAAATTTGAACTATTCAGAGCCTTTCAAGTAATCTCAGAAAATAGAAAGACTAGATATTTCATTGAGGTCGTGTATATGAGAATAGTAAAGCATTTTTACAGTTTCGTGCTTCAGCACTGTATTAAAAAACATTTTTAATGTTCTCTTTGAACAACTAGATGCTCAGAACTTGTCATAAAAACAGTATCAGTTATGTGGTCTTCCAAGCATATTTTTTAGTGTAATTCTAATAGTGTGATAGTATCACGAACATAAGGAACAAAAATCAGTTTCTGTGAAGTATGATGTGAGTACTATTATAGAAAGTGTTTATCTTCTTAGACTTGAGACAATTTCAAGGAAGATATGATTTAATTTTCAGGTTGTTGTCAAGAAATAACTTTGGCATAAACTTCTATGTGTTCCTTTTAAAATATATTTAGTTCTTAATAGAAACAAACAACAGAAAACCAGTTACACTTGGCAATGTTTTCAACACTGCACATTCTTCCATGCAAAGGGGAATTATATGCTGCCAAGGGGGTCTGATGTTTTAAAAGAATATAAAAGCAACTCTTCAGCTCAAGGGCACTGTTTTATTCATCATTGACAAGAATAGCAAGTGATGAGTCATGACTCTTTTTTTAAATTCATTCACTCACTTTCCATGCCTCTCTTTTTAGCTGGCAAATTCGCGATACCATCTGTTTTCAGCCTTTAGTGACTGGAATTGCTTCTAGCTGAGACCAAAGCCATGAATATTTAACACATGCAAACAGAATCAGTAGTTCTCTCAAGACTGTCACCTAAGCTAAGTAGACATTTGAAAATTTGTATCTGCATTTTCCATCTCTAGATACAATCAAGTACCTGTGTGAAATTCAGTAAACACAGAAGCAGCAGGCTGCAGGTACTTCCTGGGCCTCAAATCTCAGGGTAAAGGTCCATGTTTGGTACCACTCCTAGCTTGGAATATGCTTAACTTTCCTGCTTGTTGTCTTCTCCCACACAACTTTTTTCAGGACCCTAATGGTCAGACAGATTTAGTATTTACACAACTGAAAAACTGGCCAGAAAAGGGAGAAAGAAAGGAAAAGGATTCTTCCATCCCATCTCTCCCTCCTATGAAGGCATTCCATGCCTCTCTCCTATGAAGGCATTCCATGCCTCTCTCCTAGAAAGGCACTACAGACAGCAGTAACAGGAAGGTACCTATCAGCCGGAAATCACAAGTGAGAAGTGGCAACACTTAACCCAGGGCTGTACATCAGATCATTCCTTGATACTGCTGAATCAGATATAAACTTTGAGTCCAGACTGACAGAAAAGGCCTGAAACAGACAGGCGAGTGTAGTAAGAGGTAAAAAAAAACCAAACCTGAATGATTATATTTTTTGAAAATTTATGGAAAATTATATTTTCATTTATTTATTTCTTGATGGCCTGGTGTATTTATTTGTTGATAGCCTGTTTTAATATAATCTATTAAACCTATTCACAACAAAATTATGTGAGTGTAAGTAAATTAAAAAGGCAAAGGACTGGTCAAAGATAAAATATGATACAGCTAAATGAGTCTCTCAAAATAACAAGATGCCCCAAACCAGGGCGCTTCAAAAAGATCTTTTTTCCACAACATGTCTTGAAAAATTGCCTCCCAAAAAACTGACGTAGCCATATCTACTTATAAGTTCAATTTCTAATCTCTTTTCAGTATTGCAAAAAAAAAAATAAGAAAGAAAAAAAGTTTCATATCTGTAACTTTAGTACTTTTTCACTTGGTTTCTATGGAGATTATAGATATTTTAAGGGACAGACTTGTAGAAATTCTTTTAATATTTGTTCTACAGCATGCTTTTTTTCCAGAAACTTAACTGTGGAAAAAGAATAGGAAATAAATTCTGTTAGACATTCTTTAATTCTTTAAAATGCATAATTCAATTTCACACAAGCTTCAAGGTGGTGCATGGTGTGACATTTCTGGTAGAATTAAGTTATGCAAATGACCTTTAGTAATATTTTGGAAAGTAATTTGCAAAATGTAGTCCATATTCCTATGGAATTATATATCCTACTATATTCCTGTTTTGGTAATTTACTCCTTTTATTGAAGAGTAGTCAAGTGTTTTCTTAACAGTTTACTGACATTACCTGCAGCAGTTAAGAAATAAGTTCTGATTCTGCTCAGCAAAGGCAGGAATCTAGGTAATATTTATGAAGAAGAAAATCAAAATCTTTTTAACTTGAATAGACCTCTCTTACTGAAATTACACAGCACTAGAAGGTGTTATTCTGTGGTGGGATATCTAGCAACTGCAAAAAGAGTTCCATATAGTGTTCTTCAGAGATACAGGTGACGTAAATAAAGCCATGTATTTCAATGCTCAGCAGAAATTGGTCATCGGGAATTTTAACAGATTTATTGGTCAATAATTTTTTTTTGTTGCACCTTTAAATGAAACAGTTTGACCTCCAAGATAATTAAAAAGGAGGAAAAGGATCATTCCTCCTCCAAATTTCTTAAATCATGGCATTTGAAATTCAGTGAATTTTGCTTAAGCCTCAGATTAAAGCTATGCTGACATAGCTTTTTCTGTAATTGCCAAATTTTCATACTATTCTATTTCTCCACAAGTAATTAGAAAATATGTGATAGCTTAGGGCTGACTTTGAAACACTGCTTATTTAGAACTATGACCTTTATTCTTGCTGTTATTAACAATTATTTTCTTGTAAACAATTTCTTTATAACTGGAATTTTTGTCAGGCTTTATAATTTGGGGCTAAATCTTCCTTGCTCACTGACTACTTTATGCTGGTTCTAAGAAATGAAATGGTTCTTTAATCACTTACATTAGTTCTTTCCCTCGACTCCTCCACAGTAGTATCTGACTCTGTAACAGTCTGGAACAGAGCAGAGTCTGGAACAGAGCTGAGTCTGATATGGTTTCAGATCCCACACATCTGCTTTTTCCTAATCCCCACATGCTATGCTTTTAGTAAAGGTGGTACAAGGGCTAGAATAGCATTTGTCAAAATAAGAATAAAATTTCATAGCACTAATAAAACTAAATAGCTTACAGACTACCACGTTATGCTACAAACTCACAGTATAGAGGAGAGGGGAAAAAAAGGAAACATAACTTAAGGAGTATTTTCTACATTTTGCTATTTGTGAAATCAAGGTTGTTCACTTTTTTTTTGTTAGTATAAGGGGAACTTTTTTTACCTAACACTTTCATTGTCAAAATCCTAAGGGCCTGCCATTATTTTTACAGTAACACTTCTTTATCAAGCACAAAAAAACATGTGTTGGTTGTTCTTATCAGGTTTAATGAAACATTCAGCTACTGGTATTGAAAGTATCAATTGGCCTGCTGGCTACTTCAGTGGGTAAAGGAAAATAAGAAAAAAAAAACTTTTTGACTTTCAGTTTGCTGAGTTTTACACTCCCACGAAGTAGTGGGTCCTTCACTGAGAAATTATTAGGATACAATAAAAATGCAAACCACAATGTCAGAGTGCAATTGCTCCTTGAATTTCTAAATTTTTTCTCAACCAAAAAATCTTTCCAAGATTTTGTTCATAGTAGGTCTTACTGAGGAGGTAGGATTTAGAGATACGTCAAGAGTACCTAAAAATTATTGCAGCTCAGGCTGCTTGTTGCATAGGTATATCCTTCAAGGACTGTTAGTGCTTTCTGACAGTAACCTATGTTAATCCTGCTGTCCAATTTATTTTTTTTTTTCAACATTTGACCTTTTTGACTTTTTAATTTTTTTTTTTTAAAGTCAGGATCTTCTTCTAAAGTGAGACAATAATTTCTTTACATATATTTATCACATCACTAGCCTTTTGGCGTGCTCAGCTGCTGAAAAAAAGACTTTTTTTCTGAGTCAGTGTGCCATCTATATTCTTTGAGATCCAGCAAGAGCTTCAGTGTCATACTAATAAAAGGAAATTTCAGCATAGCTGTCAAAGCAGCAAAATCACCTGTAAGACATATATCACTAAGCGGTCTCCTAACATTACTCCACAGGTGTCTGTGAAATTATCCAACTAGAGTATGTTGCACAGGCTACAGCTGTCAAATCCATCTTTAATTTAATCCAGATTTCTTGTTGTTTTCAATATTTGATTGAAAAAAAATCAGTGAGAAAACCTGGAACAATTAAGAATGATCTACTAGCAAAAAATGAGATCTGTTTTAAGATCACAACAAAGAGATGAAAAGAGAAAAAACAGCTGCTTGCCATTTGTCTTCATTTTGCAACATCCCATTTTCTTCTATTGCAGCCTCACACACAGTCTGCCTGCATGCATCAAAATAAGATAAATATGTATGCAACATATATCCAATACACTTATTTGTCTAAAAGAGGCAGCAAATAGAATGCTTTGTTTTCACATTATTTCAATTATTCACCAGTTTAAACTGCAAATTATTTCTTTTCTCTTAAAGTTTCGTCACAGGAAACTTCACATTGTTAATATCAGAATGGTTTAAATGTATTTGTTAGTAGTTATCTCACCTTAATGGAAATGCTAAATATTTTTTGAGGTAAGATTTAGACAAAGTATACCAGTATAAAAATCAACCATCAGTCTATGGTTCTGTATTTTTATCACACATACTGTACTGATTACAGGTATTTTTGTTGCTTGGAAAACTACAACATGGCTTTCCGCAGTGCAAACGTTTTTCATCTTTCTATTTCTGAACAATTTAAAGTTAAGTCATATTCTTTTTGTTTTTTTCTAGAAATGAGACTAGAAGATGACTAGAGCAAATGGTATTTGAAGGAATAATAACAGTTAGTGTTGTATAGAATGTATTAGCACTCATAAGTATGCATTCTGAGATGCCTAACTCTGAGATGCCTGGCTTCAAAATTTAATAATGACTTAAATATTCGTATGTTCTACCTTACATAGGGTACCTATCTACACACAGAGTGCATGCCATAGCTTATGGCACCTTGACAGTTTACAATTAGTTTAAAGGAAATTTTCTTTTGCCATCTTATGTCCTTTCCAGTTTACAAAATATAAACACTGCCAAAGACTATCTGCCAGAAGATCACTGCAAAGGCTGTCTGTATGGAAGTGTTTACATGGAATGGTATTTACTTTGTGAGCAAACAAATAATATAATCCTTATATAAATTTAATAAATTACACACAGATTACACAGGCAAGGAAAGTATCATAACTGACTCTTATTTAACCGGCATAAAGCATTCTGTATAGTTTTTGAGTATATTCACGGGTCTCCAAACATCTTTCAAGGTTATCCTTTCCCATAGCTGCAGTATAAACACAGAGTACTCGCATTTTGATTTTAAATTTATTGTAAGCTCAAAAAAGGGACCATGAAAGATGATGACATCTGGCTCTAAAACAGATAGCTTATCACTTCTACAATTTCATTTCCTTTTAACCACTTTATAATCTGCTTGTCATTCGTATCATTTGCAGGGCAACAAGCAGCCAAATGTTAACATTAGTTTATATTCCAGATATTAAAAAAGCAAAATAACAAATTATTCCTTTGCAGTACCAGGAGTTACTCTCAAAAAGCAAATCGTTAGCAAAAAGCTTGAAATTAAACTGTCCAGAATGCCTGCAAAGTAGTGGAGTCTTTAAAAACCAAAGTACAAGTAAAACTAGCAGGATCCAGAGATAAAGAAGTGGCATTTGACAATGAACCACATTGTTGTTTACCTGCAAGTTTATTACAGATATTTTCAATATTTTCTCCTAAACTCTCTACCTAAACTATTAAATTTGCTACCATAGTATATATTTGATTAAAAAGGCCAGGGTTTATTGCTATTTTATTTTATTCTTATCATACTTTGTTGCTTGCAGAGAGTCCCTTTCATAATTCTGTATTAGCCACTAACCACAGTGCAATCATTTAACAACACAAGTGGTTATATGTCTGCAGTAATGCTAGGGGAGTTGTATCTGCCTGCAGGAACTAACCTGCTGCAACTGCAAGAGCACATTCATCAACTTGTGAGCATCATCAATAGAGGGGAGGCAGACACAATTCTTTGGGTCACATCTGCTGGCCTTCTAGCACTTTCTTTTCAAGGCAATTTATTAAAGTACTCAGTGGAAGATCCTTTATTTTTCCATTCTGTTTTGTGGAACATTCAATTTTCTCAGTTTGGATTCACCAGACAGATTAATTTTCTCTTCACATCTATTCTCTGAGCTCTGTTTTGGGAATTTTGTTTAGCACTAAGGATTCACTGCAAAATTTTTCTCAATACAAAGTGTTCAGAATGAACAATACTTCATAGCTGTGGCCAGAAAAGTCACAGGATACATGTGAACAACAAAGCACTGGGCACAGTATTAATGTTTTTGTATGAATATTAAAGTATTTTTATGACTTCTAGAAAACTGTTTCTTTGAATTCTAATGTGCAGCACAGCATTTGTCTTCTATAAGTAATAACAACTAACTTATTCTGACTTGTGAAGCTTATCTTCTTCTGAAAACAGGCACAAAAGGTGCAAAACAGACCAGTGAAAAACATTGGTTAGATCTCTTTAACTAACACAATTGCCATGAGGCATAATTTTCTTCACATGAAGTTGACATTTTAACAATTCTATCACTGCTTACTTCTAATAATTATGAGAGCAGGTATATAGTTTTGAAGTTTATACTAGCATAATGTGGTTTTCTCATTTTGGACAAGCTCTGAACAGTTCTGTATAAAGCCACAACAGGCATTTCGTTGGCAGCTGAACACTAGTCTTCTGCAAAGCTCAAGAGAGTAAAGGGCAGCCGTCACTGATTCAGTTCAATTACAGCAGAAGTTAGAAAGGTGAGATAAAAAAAGTTACTAACAAAGATGAAATAGCTTGTGCTTTAACTGTGCCATGGTACCTTTGATAGTATTTAAGGAGTATGGGAATATCATCTGCTTACAAGAGCATGACATATATAAATGCCATTGCCAAAGAATCTGCGCACAATAGAAACCACTGGGCCACCTAGATAGCACCAAAATTCCAGATATAATTTGGTGAGTAAAAAAGACTTCGTAGTGCTTTAGGAGCTGTGAAAGCTCTATCAGAGTATAGTTCAGAGAGCAATGAGAAAGAACATAGTTAGCTGCCAGTGGCTGTACATATCATAAAAAGAAAACCTGAATTTTCTTCAGCAGCTGAACTAAACAGGCTTGATAGGGGCATGAACAGGAGCAATGGAATATAAAGCTAGATCTGTGACTGGGATGAGTAAACAGCATATGATTAGAGGGATAGGAAAAAAACTGTCAGATATATTAAGCAAAAAAAAAAAAAAAAACAACCAAAAAAACCCCAACATAATAGCCTAAAAAAATCGCTGAAACAGGAATATGTGTAAAACATTGTTTATATGTATTTTCTTGGTTTTGATGCATACAATTTCGTACCAAATCAGTTTATTTAAAAGCTGAAAAAATGATAACTGAAACAGAGACTCCAATCTTTCTAATTTGGTCTTTATAATGTTGAAAAAAATTAGCAAAGATATTGTTTTACAAAAGCAATTATCTGGAATGATTTCTAAACTTCAGTTATATGAGTGGAGGAAGGCTATGAAGAACATTAGTTGCACTCAACTTATAAGTAAAATAAAGGATGAAATGGGATATTAAAACCATATTAAGGCCATGGGTGAAGGAGAGAAGAATGCAGAAAAATAAATAAATAATGGCTTACAATAAGAGTAATTTCAGTATATCCTTTGTAATCTTGTGGACAATATACCTAAGTAAATACATAAAAAAATAGTACAGTACAAGAAAGGGCACAGACCAACAGTTACTTTAAATTATAGAGCCTGATGTGAAAAAAACTCATAATGTTAGTTATGGAAAACAGAGATTCTGTAAATGCTCCCTTTGAATGTCTCACGTTTTTTTCTAATGTGATTTTTCTACATGAGATGCCTAGCCTGAGATTGTGATCTGCTCTAGAGAAATGAGAATGTTGTGTCGTTTTCAAAAGTAAATGTTTCCTTTGACATCATTTTAAATGGAGGTAACACTCCTTATAGTACATTAAAATTCAAGTAATTTCCCTTCACTTGTGGAAATTTCATGTGACAAGGGATAACTGCTAATCTCAATACAAAATAAATCAGGATAGACTAGATTTTGTTATCAAAACCTATCAGTACCATTCATCAGTGTCTCATGTGATTATAAAAGTGTTCAGAGAGACAGGTCAGTTTATTTTTACTTAGAGAAGCACAAGAGGTGTGTAGAAATAGCATGTAATACTGAAATATGTCAACTTCTTATGCTCATCTAGACTCTCAGGTGTTTGAAACCTTCTGAACCAATACTTAGTTATATGGTTTTCAGGCAGAACTCTCTCTTGTGTCTAAAATAGCATTCTCCAAGCTTTATTTCCAAAATAATTTGTTGCTCTTTCAGCATCATGCTTTTGATATATATTTATGTTGCCTTTGGATTCTATTCACACAGATATCCCCATATAATGCATTCGCATTTGACTTCATATTCTTTGGAAAAACACCCACTAAAATTGAGCCTGAATAGCCATGCTAATATTTACCTCCAAAATATTGCATTTTTTCCCTCATTGCAAAAACCTACAAAAATTTGATTAAACCGTAATCGTCATTCTGTTACCAGATTTGCCAATGGAATTAGAAGCAGGCTTAGCTCCCTACTTGGAATTCTCCCAACCACAACTGAAGTAAAGCTCATTAATTAATTCCCTAAAAACATTTTTTCTTCCTATATATCTGGATTAGCATATATATATCCTTCCTGTATATCTGGATTAACAATAATGTGGCATCTCTGGCCATACTTGGGTTTTCCTTAGCATCTTCAAAAACTTCGTGTACATTATTTCAAAACTACCTTTTCTTTCTGTTTATTTAAGCCGCTTGTCCTTAAGAGTTTAAGGGAATCCATTTATGACAACACATCTGTGGATTTTTTTAAAACTTTCTAGGCATCAAAAAATTGCTTCTTCAGCAATCTGTGTCAGACTATTTTCAATTATTGGTTCTGTGCTGGTAGATCTATTTTTCTGAAGAAGTGCTTCTTTCTTATTCCAGTACCCTAACAAGAATTTCATCACAGGCCACCAGTGGAACACCTTTGACTTCTGTAGTTATTCTTGAGCTAATTTCTTTTACTCCAAACAGTGAAATCTCTTTCTTTATCATGATTTTAGCTAATCGCATACTTAATATTTGCCACTTCTGTAAAACAATTTAGAGAAAGGAAGGCATTTACTATTCCTGTACATCTGGATTAGCAAAAATTTTCTATACTTCACTTTTAGGCACTTAGCCTAAATTTTCCTCTGACTTCTTTTTCTTTCTTGTTACAGCAGATTTTCGTTGCTTTTTCTAGTTCTTAATAAAAGAAAGTCATTATATCTGACCTTCCTGCTTTTATATCCATATGCATGTACCATTCCTTAAACTTAGCTATGGGCATACTTGCATTCCTTCCTTTCGTTATCTTTGAAATTCTGTTGAATAAAGATGTCCTGATGTATTCATAAATGGGTTTTTTTATGTTTTCCATGTACCTGAATGAAAAAAAAAAAAAAAGAGGTTTCAGAATTGCTGTTGGGTATTTAAATTAATCTTCTGTATCACATTGTTCTCCCAACAACTCTACGTTACGGTTTTACATGTCGGGAGATCCTACTCATCAGATCATTATTTTTAAATTTTTATTTGTTATTCTACAGCTGTCACAACCTCTTTTCCTGGAGAAAACAGGAAAATATGAACAGTTCCACAGTGTTAATATCTCCAATTTTTAGATTTTCTGACTTTTGTTTTTCCTCTCATTAGAACAGCTGCTCTTCCACAAAATCTCTGAATGAACACATGCTTCATACATTTCAAAACTTGAATGGACTATCTACATACACTTTTTTCCTAGCAGATATGTGGAGAATCAAAGTACCTTCTGTTTCTACAAAGTCCCACTTGCTATATTTTTCTAGAAAATATCGAAGTCCCCAATTATATTATCATTATCAGATCATGGCCACAACATTACTCTTACTGTTTTCCTCATTTCCTGGAGAAATTCAGGAAACCTGACTCTCACTTCTTCCTGAACACAAAGAACAAAGTACTTACAAGCTATGCTAAATAGCATCCTTATTTTGAAAGCAGTAACACATTTTAAGCTATGAACTTTGTCATAACATCTAGCAACAGGAGGCACTTGATCCAAAATTCCCAAAGCCATGACCTATGTTAACAGGTAGCACTTGCCAAAAAGGTGAAATCAACAGAATCCTTCTCACAACCAATAATACCATGGTCACTGAAATCATGAAGATCCAGAACTGTAAAACATTTTCTGCAAAGTGGTCTTATCAAAAAGCAGTTTAACAGAAAATCTGTGTAACCTTTCCAACAAATTAGAAGAAATGTGCTTAGTATGTTTGCTTTGAAAAGGAAATCTTGCCAACATGTCCAGACTTCATCCATTCCAGTAAAATTGTTTTAAAATTACTAAGTTATATCAATCATGAAAAAATATTTTCAAGTCAATATGCAGTAGCAGAAGGAAAAGTCTATCATTGCAAGATAATTTTTAATGCAAATCATTTTCACTGGGTTTACAAAATAAGGCCAGAAACAGTGGGAGCACAATAGAACAGCTGATGAATAAGCCAGAATTCCAGATTTCTTAAACACACCTTCACTGAGTGTATTTGTTTTACATGGCAAGGTTTTGGTAGCCAGTGGGGGCTGCAGGTGTGGATTCTCTGAGAAGACACCACAAAATGCCTCTGTGTGGGAGTCCTCTCTTGTTCGAAGGAGGACTTGCTGTTGACCAAAGCTGAGCCCATCAGCAGCATAGCTCCTCTATGAAAACATATTTAAGAAAGAGTAAAAACTGTTGCAAAATGTCTGTGAGAGACGAGTGAGGAAATGTGACAGAAACAGCCCTGCAGATGTCAAAGTCAGTGCAGAAGGAAGGAAGAAGGTGCTCCAGGTGCCAGAGCAGAAATTCTCCTGCATGGAGGTCCACAGTGGAGCAGATATCCTCTCTGCAGCTTGTGAAGGAGGACACCATGTTGCAGCAGGTGGATGTGCCTGGAAGGAAATTGCATGGCCCATGGAGAGCTTGCCCTGGAGCAGGTCCAGGCAGGAGCTCTGACCCCCGGGGAGGGAACCATACTGGAGCAGTCTGTTCCTGAAAGACTGTATGCCTTTCCTACTGTACCGTGCTTGGGAAAGGACTCATGCTAAAGCAGTTCTTAAAGAACCATAGCCTATGGGATGGACCCACGCTACTGAAGCTTGTGAAGGACTGTACTCTGAGAAACCCCACACTGGACCACGGGAAGAGTGTGAGCAGGAATGAGCAGCAGAGATGCAGCATTATAAATGACCAAAATTCCCATTCCCCGTTCTCCTGCATGTTTGGAAGGGAGGACATGGAAAAGATGAGAGTAAAGTTTTTTCTGGGAAGAATGTAGGGGTAGGAGGAAGGCTGTTTTATTTTTGTTTTATTCCCCACTCTCCTACTCTATCACAACAAATTGGCATAAATTAAATGAATTTCCACCTATTGCACCTGGTTTGCCCATTAAGGTAATTGATAAACAACCAAGACTTAGCTGAACAGGGTTGTGGGCTTGTGTAGACTGTTTTTGCAGAGAAAAGTTGGACCTTGAGGTTCTTTCCAACCTTGTATTCTATGTTTCTCTGATCTCCCTGTCCTTATCTCAAGCCATAAGCTTTTCATTGTATTTTGCCCCAGTCCTGTTGATGGAGTGTAGATGATAAAGTGATTGGATGGGCACCTGGTGGCCAACCAAGATCAAACCACCACACTGAATTAAATTCTTCAGCAGTTAGAGTACTAATACTGATTGCCTCAGCCAGTATTGCAAAGGTGGATTCATTTCAAGTTAAAGCTTTTAATATCCATTGACTTTTGAGACATGGGTGCTAGAAAATAGCAATACCAGGACTTTTGTTTTGGATCCCTTCCTGTTTGTGCCTTGACTAGGTTATCTCATCATGTGAGGGGGACGGAGTAGTGTAATCTGAGTGGAAACAAATTAATTGACACAAAAAAACATTCCTGAGAGACATTCTTGTTCCTGATGTAACTGGTATTTAGGGCTTATTGCAAAATTCCTTTGGGATAAGACCATCCACCTAAGTTAATAAGTCACAGTCTCACATAGGGCTGTAAGTACCATCATATTATAAACTACTACTATTATCAGTGGTAAATGTTAGTTCAATAACAGTAAAATAGTACTTGACTGTTACATAACAATAAAATGTAACAACATAGAAGTTAAATTTATCATGTCCCAAAATGCTGTTGTCTATTAGAACACAAACAGTTCAAATTACTAAAGAGGTCTGAATGTAAAGCAATATACTGGGAACAATGAAACAACCTGGGTGAGAGGCACAACAGAAAAGGTTTATATTGCACAGGTAAATAGATATATGTTTTATGGATGTTTGTTGTCAAATAATTCCCTTCAGAGTAATTTAGCCTTCACCATTCTGACTCAAGTCTACACAATAGTTAGGAAAAAGCCCTGTTAGTGGCAGTAGACATACCACATGATCTTGGCATTAGAAAAAGTTAAGTAAATCTGTAGCTGTTGGAAAAGTCTAGGCAGTACTGCAGAACATAATTTCAAAGAACAGACATGGGAAAAAATAGAAACATTTAGCTAGGACTACAGTGAGAAACTGCCACTGCTGAGGGAAAGACGAATCAAAACATGGCAGAAAAGTGCCCAAATCATCCTTATCAATCTTCAAATATTGAAAAAAATATCAAGCTTCAAATATTAAAAAAAAAAAAATAATCAGAGTTTCAAAGAGCAATGTATATCAAGGAGCATAAAAATTAGAATTGCTAGTATGGTAAAATCCACCTAGTGTTATGTAGGAAGTTTTCCAAAGTGACTCATATTAAAGTAGCCTCATAACTCCATCATGAAGCCTGGTTCTTAGTATTTAGAAGATTAAAAATTATTGGAGTCAAGTTTGTATTTTTTTCCTTTCCTACTCATCAATATCCCAGCAACACAGGGGTATCATAATAAGACGGAGATGACCAAAGACTTAATAACTGTAAAGTGCCAGGTTTCTTGCTGTCTAATCAAAGAGAAGTTTGCTGATAACAGCTGTCACAGATGTCCCTTACTGACACTGGTAACACTTGAGCCAGAAAGTCCTGTAAGTTGCATTAGCACTATCATCTGGAGGTGAAATTTTCCAGAAAGGTAGAAAAAGGAATGAGAGTATGGATGTGAGCTGCAGAACCCTGTCAGCATTCTATAAATGTATTTATAACACAATGAAAAAAAAACCCAAACCTGTTAGTGTCATATTAAATCCTGACACACCCACACAATTTTCAGCAGCAATTCTGATTTCAGGTTCTCCTTAGATGTCTTACACATTCTGTCCTCTGCAGCACTCATATTTTTGACAGGACAAGCACATGGTCTCAGACACGGATCTGAAGCAAATATCTGAAAAAAAAAAAAAAAAGTAGGGTTTTTTTTTTTCAGGTTGGGTTTGTTTAAGTTCTAATCTAGCAAAATGAGTATACATATTGACTTCAGATTGCCCATCCTGTAACAGAGACTGTGTACTCAAAAGGAAATACTTAGACTTGAAGGAAAATAGATTTCTGGGTAGTTTGTAAAGAAGGTATTGTCCTCAACCTTTTATGAATGAAGGTGCAATACACTTTTCATATTTTGTCTTTCATGTGTACAAGTAGGACAGGAGCAGATTTACACTTTTTCTAAGATGAGTGTAATGAAAAAGAGCCCATCGTCACATAGTTTAAGCTGAGCAGTAAGTTTGTTTCTAACCATGAGATTCTATTTCTATTTTGTTGCACACACTTTTTAATATCTGTGTAATTCCTATCATCTGAAAGCCTAGAATATTAGCTAGACATTTCAATGAACTGAAAATTTTATGTTATAAAGGTACTGGGGATCCTTACAGAATCCAGCTTAATAGGTTGGTAAACTTCAACAGTGGATTCCTTAAACACGTTGGAAAGTGTTCAAAAAATACATTGAGCTAGTCAAGTGCAATAGGAGCACTTGATGTTGTTGACTTTATTGTCGGTGTTTGAGTTCAGCTAAAAAAAATCATATTTTGTAAGCCAAATTCAGATGATGCAAGGTTAATGTGTCACTGTATAACACAAAAAAGTTTTGAGTATTAAGACAAGTATCTGCCTACATGAATCAATATAAAGACATTTTAAAAGCATTTGATTAATTTGATACCCTTTTCTTCTGTAGCATCTATTTATCTGTTTATCAAACTAATTATATTATACCATGGAGCATAGAAATAGCATGATATACCCAGAAGTGAATAAGTATTCACTCTCTATGAATTTTTGTTAGTGTTAGTCATATATATAGTCTTGTTTTGCTTTTTTATCAGCTGAATATTTTTGTAAGATTACTATATCAATTGTATGGTTAGCTAAATGTTGCTTAGTTCTTAAACTGCTTTGTTTTGACACATTAAAATCTGTCAATAAATCTGACATTTGTAAATTCACATTTCATTGACAAACTACAGGTAGGATATAGAAAGTTGTTAATAGATTAGTTTTATCACCTCTAATTCTGACAAAGAATGCAGAGGAGCAACTCGTTTTGAAATCCCAGTGTTCCTGTGTTAATGTAATGCCATATACTTTAGCAGGTGTTAAGGATGATAATAAAGGGATTATATTTCTTCTATACACAGGGCTTTTTTTCGTTTTTATGTACTCAGTCATATTTGTCAATCAGTTTCAGTCACACAACTCTAATATTATTTCATGGGAAAAGGCTGGATAAATATGAGCAGAGATTTCTACATGCTTATCTAAATACACTTGAAAATAAAATAAAAAAGAAACTTAAATTATGAGCATGTAAATTAAATTTTAAGAGGGTTAATTCTTTAGAAAAGTCTACATCTACTGAGCTGCACTAAACTGAAGGCTTCATATCCTGGCTGTGTTTGTTTCTAAAGCATTTACTTTTATAAATCAATCATATTAAGCAAAATCCCCTTCCACTAGTAAGATGCCTGCTTCAATATATAAAACTGTTTCTTGAATATATGTTCATTGCAAAGTCATTCGTTTATCTGTGCCGTGATTCAGCTATTGAATTTCTCACACTCAGCATACTGAGTACATTTATCAAATTAGGAAAGGACATCTGCTATGCTGGAGAGTAGTAATAGCAGCAGCCACAACACATTAAAGACTGTGTTTGAAAAGTTCTCTCCTTTTTCATTACTGTGGAATGCCTATGAAAATCACAGTAGGAAGACAGACAAGAAAATATGTAAAATTTTAAGTCCACAGAATTGAAAATTTGATGCAATGGTATTAGTTATAACACTGGCACAGTACCAAGATAAAATTAATTTAAAGAAGATATACTTAACAGGTTATTCATCAAATGCATATATCCTATTAATTCACTGGTGGGATTATTGAGTAGTGCATCCATGAATGAAGGACTTTGCATCTGGCCTTTTCTGAGATACCAGGATGATCAGCCAGGTAGAGGCGATAAAGTATCATATCTGTATTGAAAAAGTGCAAGAGGAAGAGACACAAAGGGATCATATAGCATCAAGAACAAGGTATCATGAAGACTAAGATCCAGCAATATGTAGCTTGCACTCATGTCTTACATCAACATAAAACTTATTTTTTTCTTCTTTTACAACACACCCATCCCACTGGAATAAATAAACAACACAATTTGACAAAGTCAGTATTGCTTACAGTCTCCCAGAGGGAAGGATCACAGATAGGATCCCTAACAAGCCAGCTGGTTTCCAGGATAAGTGATGCAACTGAGGCCCATTTCCTGGGCTGCCTGCCATGCTAGTTTTGATGACAAGGACATGATGCCCTGGGATATGCTTGGGAATCCAGAAAAAGGTGGCTGATCCCAGAACTGCATACTGCACTGCACTTATTTAAAAGACTTTAAACTATTTGCCCACAGAGTTATGACTGTGAAGAAACAGGCAAAACCAAAAGCCTATGCTAAAAATAGAAATCTGAAATACATGCCAGAATCACAAGAAGTAAACAGTAGAATTTGAGCTTGAATGGTAATAGGAAAAAAGATGCCTCAAGAGCCATGGATCTATTACCCACACATAATAAACACAGAGGCAGTAAATGGTGTATTTTATTAAAGATAAAATTATGAACTAAAATATGTATTAGGAGGCCTAATCACACAGAATAAATTCCACTATAGTGTGTCATTTGAGATGTTTTCGGTTTTTATCCAGAGTGGTGTTTGAGACTCTATTACAGTCTCACTTATCCCTTTGAGTAGTTAGTATGACAAAACAAACCGTATTCTCTCTGCTGTGAATTATTTACCCTCAAATTAAAGGTAAAACTGGGCCAATATAGGGTCAAAACCTCATGATATCTTCAGAATCATAACTCTACTACCGTAACAGACTTGCTTTCTTGGCACAAATATTTCACATTAATATATAATATGGTATTACTTTCCCCAGGGTTATTTTAGCCTATCTACTTTTTTCCTCCTCCTTCTTCTCTTTTGTGTGGGTTTTTTAATTTGGTTTGGGTTGTTTTGTTGGTTTTTTTTCCTGTTCATTGCTAGACAGATGGGCACTGCAGCTCTTCATGTGTTCTTGCAGGTTAAGAAAAGTGAACTCCCAGACAAGTGTTTTAACTACTTATCTAGCAAACATCAGGCTGAATATATTCATTAGCCACAGCTGCTGGCTCTTTTGAAAATTAATGGATCTTTCTTCCCTAAGAACCCTCTTCCCTCACTGCTTGCATGGTATAAGCAGCCATATTCCAGGCATTGTATAGGTGACTAACTAGAGGTGGCACAGCTATAACACAAATGCATTCAGGAGCGCTAGGAACCATGTGTACTTCTTTCAGCTGTTTCAGTTCTGTCAATGCAGCTGTAACTATGTCAGGTGCTCTGAGTACTTCCCACACATCTGCAAGAGAGACAAAAAGATGAAACTTCACGAGCAAGCAATTTAGTGAGAGCACTTCAGTCTCACTTGCTAGAACAAGTTGCACAAAAATTACAAAGGACTCCAGTATTAATCACTATGACAGCACTATACCCTGCTACAAAGACACACATAAAATTTAAATATTTGTTTTAATTGTTTTACATTTATTTATCAGTTAGAGTGCTCTACAAATACTTCACTGGACATTGAAAACTTAATCATAGAATCATAGAATAGTTAGGGTTGGAAAGGACCTTAAGATCATCTGGTTCCAAACCCCCTGCCATGGGCAGGGACACCTCACACTAAACCATGTCACCCAAGGCCTCATCCAACCTGGCCTTGAACACAGCCAAGGATGGAGCATTCACAACCTCCCTGGGCAACCCATTCCAGTGCCTCACCACCCTCACAGTAAAGAATTTCTTCCTTATATCCAGTCTAAACTTCCCCTGTTTAAGTTTGAATCCATTACCCCTTGTCCTGTCACTACAGTCCCTGATGAAGAGTCCATCCCCAGCATCCTTGTAGGCCCCCTTCAGATACTGGAAGGCTGCTATGAGGTCTCCTCACAGCCTTCTCTTCTCCAAGCTGAACAGCCCCAACTTTCTCAGCCTATCTTCATACGGGAGGTGCTCCAGTCCCCTGATCATCCTCGTGGCCCTCCTCTGGACTTGTTCCAACAGTTCTATGTCCTTTTTATGTTGAGGACACCAGAACTGCACACAATACTCCAAGTGAGGTCTCATGAGAGCAGAGTAGAGGGGCAGGATCACCTCCTTCGACCTGCTGGTCATGCTTCTTTTGATGCAGCGCAGGATACAGTTGGCTTTCTGGGCTGAAAGCACACACTGCTGCCGGCTCATGTTCATTTTCTCATCAACCAACATCCCCAAGTCCTTCTCCGCAGGGCTGCCCTGAATCTCTTCTCTGCCCAACCTGTAGCTGTGCCTGGGATTGCCCTGACCCTGGTGTAGGACCTTGCACTTGGCTTGGTGAAACTTCATAAGGTTGGCATCAGCCCACTTCACAAGCGTGTCGAGGTCCCTCTGGATGGCATCCCTTCCCTCCGGCGTATCAACTGAACCACACAGCTTGGTGTCATCAGCAAACTTGCTGAGGGCGTACTCAATCCCACTGTCCATGTCACCAACAAAGATGTTGAATAAGACTGGTCCCAACATCGATCCCTGAGGGACACCACTCATTACCGGTCTCCAGCTGGACGTCGAGCCATTGATCACAACTGTTTGCATGCAGCCATCCAGCCAGTTCTTTATGTACTGAGTGGTCCACCCATCTGTCCTGGGTTCAGCAGTAGCAGTCATTTTTCCTCCTTCTTAGTAGCTGTTGCAGCACTGTGTTTTTGACTTTCAGCCTGGGAACAGAGCTGATAACACCGATGTTTAGACTGACCAAGGACTTTGTGAGTCTCATGCTCTGCCAGGGAGGAGGAGAAGCTGGGAGGAAGCAGGGACAGGACACCTGACCCAAACTAGCCAAAGAGGTATTCCATACCACAGCACGTCATGCCCAGGATGTAGAACTGAGAGTTCCCAGATGGGCTGGATCACTGCGGGGTGGGGGCGAGGTACCGGTTGGTGAGTGGTTGTATTCTCTTCTCTTGTTATTTCCTTTATCATTATTATTATTGGTGGTAGCAGTAGTGATTTGTGTTATACCTTAGTTATTAAACTGTTCTTATCTCAACCCATGAGAGCTGCATTCTTTTGATTCTCCTCCCCGTCCTTCCAGAAGCGGAGGGAAGAAAGGTGTGGGGGGAAGTGGACTTCGTGGTTCTGATTTATGGCCTGGGCTTAAACCACGACACCATCAAATTGATGTCTCTCCAATTTAGAGACAAGGATGTCATGTGGGACAGTATCGAACGCTTTGCACGAGTCCAGGTCGATGATGTCAGCTGCTGTGCCCCTGTCCGTCAGTTCCATACCCCCACCATAGAAGGCTACCAAATTGGTCAGGCAGGATTTCCCCTTAGTGAAGCCATGCTGGCTGTCACCAACCACCTCCTTGTTTTTCATGTGCCTTAGCATGCCTTCCAGGAGAATCTGTTCCAAGATTTTGCCAGGCACGGAGGTGAGACTGACTGGTCGGTCTGTAATTTAATCAGTAAGATCACAATAAAGTTCCTTCTGCTTTCAAAGTACTAGACTATAAATAAAACTGATGCAGTCAGCCCATAGGTGTTCTCTGGAAACAATTGACTTCTTTGTTGCTCAGGAGAACAAAGAGGAGCAAGATACTGGTAAGTCTTGTCAGTAGTGACAGAATAAATGGAAAAATGGAATTTGCACTTATAGTCCATTGCCTTAAATTTGCTCAACATCTTCATGAGGAAACTGAAAATGTCAGCCACAAGAAATAATATTCTTCAACTACACAGTCCTGTTCTTTTAATAATAAATGAAGGCCAGGAAGGACAAATGAACCAAAAGGAATACTCTGTTTCAACTTCTCTTTTCTGTTTTTTACCATCAAAGACAAAACTTTATGTAAGTTTTGAAAATAAATCCCATGAAAGTCTCACATACCTCCCTCTAAGGAAAAGGATCTAATTAGCTTTCACCTAAAATTAAATTCTCTCTCTCAAAGTGCTTATACATGAGCAGAAGCATCAACAATTTTCTTGAGAAAACAAAGTCACAGAGGTGTGTTTGTTTACATTCCTGCTAGTTGGTGACAGATGAGGAACTAGTATTTGCAACATACAGAGCTGCGTTTAACTCCTGAAATCAAATGTCTTTCTTCCTCACAGTATTCTTTCAAGTCACATTCCTGCTGAGAATCAGTAACTGTGAGAGAGGTGTATTGTTTTTCAAATGGTCAGATATTTTGAACAGATAGCTGGCATAGCAACTATCTATCTCTTCTCCTCTCTTTTCCTCTCTTTCCCTCCTCTTCCCTCCTTTCTTACTATTCCTTTCAGACATTTCCTGGTTCTAACCTGAAGTTTAGCCTCAGGAGTGCAAAGAGACCTCTGAGTAGTTTAATTTCTAATAGGCGTGTAAATTCAAGTGTCTAGCATTTTTAGCATGTAAATTTAACTGTCTAGCACTGAAAATTCTTGGGTAAAGAGCTATCTTTCCACAAGAGAAATAGTGCCCTGATTCTTCCCTTTGAGGATAGAAAGTTACTTGTTCAATTACCAACAGGTGTTTAAATACACACTTAAGATACTTAAGTAATTAAGTAATCTGAGCATGACAGAAAACCATGATGATTAAGATTTTAATTTTAAAAGTATTTTATGCACATATATGTTTGAGTAGATCCTTGGCTGGATTTTATTCTCAACTACTAAACACAGTTCAGGATATTCAGTCTGTATGAAACAGAGATATTAATGTAGAAGAACGAAAGATCTTCACTCTTAAGTAAAATTACGCAAAGTACACACATGTGGCAAACAGATAAACTGCTACAAAGATCTGTTTCTGGCTCATGATGGTTCCAACCCACCTAGGCACCCTATCATAAAGACTATGACAGATGATAGGAAATACAGCTCAAAGACAAGGCATTTGGCAAACTTTTTGGCAGAATGGAAATTTCTAAGTAAAACTGACCAAGCAAAACCAGAATTTGCTTCCCCCTACGTGTTAATACAACTGGGGGCTTTAATATTTTTTTCCAAATCATGGTCAGTCACAGCTAGCAAGTATTACAAGGAGAGAACTAGTGAACAGGCAATGGGTCCAGTTCTGTCTTATGTCATATTTATATCTTGACAAATAGAAGTATAAGTCTGTTTTGTAGAGTGCTAATACCCAAACATTGACCTCATCTTCTTCTGTTTAGGCCTCATTCTAAAGCATATACTCCCACTAAAGTCATGTGAGTAGACCAGAAGTAAATGTAATGACCAGCTACAGATGCTAGAAACTGAGGCAAAGAGCAACACGAGAAGAAGAAATCAAGTACACGTGCTAACCCTAGGGCCTGCACAAGTATACAGTCTCATAGTACGCAGGGCAACCAACTGAGCGTGGCAGACTTTTTGAGTACCAATATATTCTTCCTTTCTCAATACAGTATTTTGCTGCAATCATCACCACCACCATCATCATCATCATCATGTTATACAGTTTATGTTCTAAATTGCATGAAATGTGTCTAACCATGAATTTATTTTTGACATTGATGTACTAAAAAAATGCAAGAAACATGAAGATTATGTGTTTTCTTCTTCTAATTCTGAACACCATTTCACATAACTCAATCTCCTCCCAAAGCCTAAAGAAGTTGGTAGGCTTAGCAGTAGATTTGGAAAGTGAACCTATATGTCTCTCCTAGAGAAACAATGTGCCACCAGTAGCTTCAGAGAAGACGTATCATACATGACTCGGGGATTCAGAGAACACCGAATAATTGCTGGTTTTATGACTTTCAGTATATTTCAATATGCAGTAGAGAGAAACACAGTCACAAATGAAACTGACACCTGCTTCACTTGCAACATATCAATACCAACTGTGTATGAGGAAACAACTTCTGTGCAGGAGAACTACTGAAGAAAAACATTTTTTATGAGTCTATGTGGATCAATATAACAAAAAAGAACTTGATTCTCAGTCACTTATTAAGAAACAGAAAGTACTGGAAAAATAAAAAGACAGTCATGCCTTGGACTCATCTTTTCAAAGCTGTCATGTAGTTTATGTGGCAAATTCTGAACAACCAAATTTGGTCACTGAAGTCCTCGTTGTCAGGTGTGCGCACCTGCAGTTCTTCATGGAGCGAAAAATTCATCAAATTACAACTTCTGTAAAAGTCAGGCCTACCCTTTAGAAAAAGGGAAATGAAAGGTGTGGGCCATTGTTGAATTCTACCATATAAAAGCAACTCAAAAGAATATACTGAAATCAAACATGTCTCCTTCTGACAAACCAGTGATAAACATTTTTCCTGAAAGGTCACAAGAAATGAGCCAATGTAATTTTCATGGAGAAAAGCTTGTGATTGACCTACAGTCCACAAGCGACAACCTACTTGATGATGTTACCTTCTCTATCTTTGCCACAGGTGGCTTTTCTGAGTGTTAGGAGTGATTGTATCATCAGTTTGTTACTTTGGCCAGGTAGATAACATGGCTTTTATTGGATTGTAGAGATTTATTTGGAGTATTCATAACAGAAAAAATTACATATAAATGCCTGAACAGTGGACATACTGTTCACATCAGCTACTCACATCACTGCTAGCTGAGTTTCAAATTAGTCATCCTGTGTAGGTAAGTCTATTCTCTGCAAAAATCTGTTACTGCTGCATTCCAACTTCATATTCTGTCATTTGACAGCCTAATGTTGTTCCTTGAATACCATTTAATTCAGGCAGTTTTGAAAGGCAGCAATGTGGAGTGAAGCAGTGCAAGCAAGCTAGGAGAAACCAAATAACTCACGAGAAGATATTTTAGTACATTATTTAAATATATGCAGCATCCACAAAAATGTCACATTATTCCATGAGAAATTACTATGGTGATGTAAAAGAGAAAGAGAAAAAACATTTTAACTATACATACAATTAATTCAAATCTTATGAGGATAAACTTTAGAAAATGAACCTGAAAATGTTTTTTCAAAGGGCAATATGATACCATATTTTCTTTTCTTTACTCAGTATCTATAATCTTATACGATATGTAACAATAACAGTAATGGAGCAGGTTATCTATTGGTCTGTAAAGAAGCCACTATACTTATAGGAAGAGAAAGTACTTATAATTATATGCAATTTCAGCCAGTATTTTACAGAGTGCTTCCCTAATGAACTGTGCTGTTTTTATAAGATAAAGCTGAGTGCATTTTATCTGCTAATACATGGTATATAAATACCAGCTGTATACTCCTATAGCAGTATACACAGTTTTGTTAACAGAATTTTTGAGTACACATCATCTCCAAAGAAAAATACAGATATGTATTGTCAATTTTTTTCTCCTTAGATTCTTTGATCTGTAAAGAGAATGAAAGTACAAAATCTTATTCATAAACTAAAATATGGCATAAACCACATTTATGTATATGATCACTCCTAAATATATTTATGATTTCATGTTAAAAACTTCAAAGGTAAATTGAATTGTATGGATTAATCTCTCCTTTCTTTTAGTTAATTTTATTTTTAACTTCAGGTTCCATTTAAGAATCTGTAAAAAGATAAAGATATTGTCTATACTGTTTCTAAAGAATATATTTGCTTTTTGAATGAAGTAGCTGCCCCTCAGGCTTGTTCTTTGCAGGTTCAACAATAAGAAAATTAAGTGTAGTAATGATTATTCTCTATCCTTAACTACTAAAATATAAGTCTTTAACAAACACTACAAAGAGATTGAATATTCCTCCTTTAAGGCAACCTAATTTGTGTAGGACTGATACATATCAGCCTTCCTAATTCACTTCCTATTCATTACCACAAAGGATTTTTCAGCATGATGCTGTCATTTCGATTCTTGGCTCTTAAGATAAGGACTGGTTTTACTTTATATTACAACATCAGTAAACACAATGAAACCCTACTTACCTTAATAATATTGACATAGATGCACCATAAAGCAGTAAAAAATATTTACATGTATAATAATTATATATATTCATAAATTAATACATGCTATTAAATGCATTTATAGACAAGATAATTTGATCCAAAACATATTTACTTAACAATTTAACATTGTAAATTTGAAAGGTAAATATAAAGAATAACACATTTATATATACTTATCTCTTTCTACCAGTCTATCAAAACATCTCTGTAAATACCAACAATGTTGAAATTTATACATTCCACTAAAATAAGCAGTGCACCACTGAAGGAATTCTTCAACTTAGCACCATTTCCCTTTATATGATGTCAGCTATTTGAAACCTAAATGAAAATTCTGTAACAACTTTGAACTAATAACCAATTCAAGATAAAACTGTCCCTCTAAGTTCTTTCTCTCAAACATATTTTATAGCTTCAGCATAGCTACAGTATATCTAAACAAACTAAGAGGAAAAAATATTTTTATGTCTCTGGTTACTACAACGTATTTTCCTCTAATTAAAACTTCAGTTTAAAACTTTAGCAACACAGGTCATTCACTTGTTAGAAAGAATGCAACTGTAACTAATACAGCGTTCTCAGGATCAAGAATCTTAACTTCCATATCACACAACAGAAGGACTTTTCCCATTTTACTTACAGTTATATTGCACAGTTCTACTCCTGACAGAAATTCAAAAACCTCATTAACTTTGACTTCATACTTTGAACTTCAGTTAGTCTTCATAGTAGAGATGCTTTCCTGAACCAAGACAGGACTTAAGCTGTCTTGATTCAAGGATGCTTGAATCTGAAGAACAGCAGTGTTTTAAAGTAAGTTTAGCATCTGGCTAGGATCTGGGTCTATAAACTGTATCCCTGTCCTGGGTTCAACAGTAGCAGTCAGTTTTTCTCCTTCTTAGTAGCTGTTGCAGCACTGTGTTTTTGACTTTTGGCCTGGGAATAAAGCTGATAACACCGATGTTTAGACTGACCAAGGACTTTGTGAGTCTCATGCTCTGCCAGGGAGGAGGAAGGGCTGGGAGGGAGCGGGGACAGGACACCTGACCCAAACTAGCCAAAGAGGTATTCCATACCACAGCACGTCATGCCGGGGGATGTAACTGGGAGCTACCCGGAAGGGCGCATTCTCTTTTTCGGTTGGGCTCTCTTTTCCAGCGAGCGGTATCGTGTTCTCTTCCCTTGTTATTTCTCTTATCATTGTTGGTGTTGGTGGCAGCAGTAGTGATTTGTGTTATACTTTAGTTATTAAACTGTTCTTATCTCAACCCGTGGGAGCTGCATTCTTTTGGTTCTCCTCCCCGTCCCTCCAGAAGCGGAGGGAAGAAAGGTGGCGGGGGGAAGTGGACTTCGTGGTTCTGATTTACAGCCGGGGCTTAAACCACGACAGTTCTTTTTGGCGCCCAACGTGGGGCTCGAAGGGTTGAGATAACGACAGATCTGACCGGAGTGTGTCTAATCGTATTTGTGATAAGCATTCAGTGTTTTGGATTAATAGTCACTCGTCACAATGCTGATTTATTGGCTCTCAAAGTTGTTGTTTTTGATCTCACAGTCTCAATATGCCGTAGGTTACTTAGAGCCGGTATTTGCTGTGTTAGTGTTTTTCAAGTGTGGGGCTTGGGCTAAGGTTATTGTCTCATTGTATTTTATGGTAATGACTTGTAATACAATAGAAAAATTGATCATGAAACTGATCTGGCTTATGTTCCCGGTGTGGTCACCACCTTTATACTTTGGGAGGTATATAATACAAATGCTTAGCAACTATACATCTTTTTTCTCCTTCCTGGGTGGTCAACCGATGAAGGAGACATTCTTTTACCCTCCCAGTGCCCCTCCCAGACCATTTACAGCATCGTTTGAGAGTTTTGAAATTTTTAAGTGGCCTTTTAATATTGTTGAGACCTGTTTGCTGATTGTGATGGGGGTCACCATGTTGGCACGCGTACAGAGTGCGTTTTGTCCACAACCATTACGTCTGATCTCAAGAGTTAAGCAGAGTCGGGTTTGGGTCTTGTCTGGGGTTAGACGACAAAATAGGGGGACCGAGAGATTTTCCCCAAGGTTGGACAGCCATGAGTGGCAGGGTGTGTGGGATAGTATGGGCAAGTATCTAGGTCAGTGGGCCCCTCCGGTGTTTTGGAATTTCACCACCGAAAAACTGCAAAATCCAGAAGAATTAGTAAAACATTTAAATGAGGTATGTTGTCATCCTGGTCATACCAGAGAGGGACAAATCATGTCAACGTGCTGGGGCTCGGCCTATGCTTACCGGGCCTTGTTCAACACTATCCAGCACCTTCAAAAGGGAAAAAATGTCCCTGGATCTGAGGGCGAAGCAAGAGACAGTGCAGCTACCCCAGCGACAAGTACAGCCGCTACTCAAACTTCAACTGCAACAGACAGCGAAGCTACCCCAGCTCCAAGCACAGCAGCTACACCACCCCCAGCAACAAGTACTGTTGCTACTCAAGCCACAGTGATAATGACTGCAGCTAAACCAGAGGACCAATTCGTACCAATATCGATTGCCCCTGTAAGCAAGAGAAAAAGCAAAAAAGAAGCAAGAAGGGTGAGGCAAGATGAAGAAACAATGTATTCACCACCCGGGCCACCATCTGATCAGCAGTCATCATCACATGACGAAGAAGAAGAAGAGGTGACTTCTTGACCTCGGACCTCAACCGAGCTATGGAATATGCGAAAAGATTTTACCCGTCAACCAGGAGAGCACATCATCACCTGGTTGCTACGATGCTGGGACAATGGGGCCGATGGTCACGAGCTAGGAGGTACGGAAGCCAAGCAGCTGGGATCACTTGCTAGAGAAGGCGGAATTGACAAAGCAATTGCAAGAGAGAAAAAGTCCCTCAGTCTTTGGAGGCGGCTCTTGGCAGCTGTGAAAGATACAAGGACAATGTTACAAGTCGTTCGGCCAAGTGGACTACTTTAGACAAAGGCATCCAGTCTCTGAGGGAATCAGCCATCGTAGAGATGATCTATCACATCAAACCGAATAGCGGAGATATACCCATAGACCCAGATGAAGTCGAATGTACACGACCCATGTGGCGAAAACTTACACAGAATGCACCGTCATCATATGCCCATTCATTGGCAACAGTAACCTGGGGTGACATAGTAACACCAACAGTGGATGAAATGAGTCATAAACTCCGAGAGTTCGAAGACAATCTCACCCCTTCCATCATCTCAGCTGTGGAGAAACTGTCCCAGGATGTCAAACAATTGAGGGATGATCTATCTGATTTATCCAGCTCCCCACGTGTACCAACATACGTCTCAGCTGTTAACAAAAGACGTCCTATTGTTCGAGACAGAAGATATAGAAGGCAAACACCACGGGCCACCCTATGGTTTTACCTGCGGGATCATGGAGAAGACATGACGAAGTGGGATGGAAAACCTACTTCAGCTTTGGAGGAACGGGTGCATGAATTGAAAATAGGAACAAGGGTCAAGACTAATCATCGCATGAGAGCTGCGGCTTCAGTCTCTGGTGAGCAGGTTCCCAGATGGAGCGGAAGAGCTGATTTAACTCCAGCCCTGTGATAACGAAGAATAATCCCTTTCAATACGACTTAGGTGTCCAACGTTGTGATGACTGTTAGAGGGACCCTGCCTCCAGCCAGGTGGAGGTAGGGGACAATCGGATTTACTGGACTGTGTGGATCAGATGGCCTGGCACAGCAGTCCCACAGAAGTATAAAGCTCTCGTAGATACCGGTGCACAGTGTACCCTGATGCCGTCAAGCTGTCAAGGGGTGGAACCCATCTATATCTCTGGAGTGACAGGAGGTTCCCAAGAGTTGACTGTACTGGAGGCTGAGATCAGCCTGACTGGAAGGAAATGGCAAAAGCACCCCATTGTGACTGGTCCAGAGGCTCCATGCATCCTCGGCATAGATTACCTCAGGAGAGGGTACTTCAAAGACCCAAAAGGGTACCGATGGGCTTTTGGTATTGCTGCTTTGGAGACTGAAGAAAATGAGCAGCTGTCCACCTTGCCTGGTCTCTCAGAGGATCCTTCTGTTGTGGGGTTGCTGAAGGTCGAAGAACAACAAGTGCCAATCGTGACCACAACAGTGCACCAGCGGCAATATCGCACCAACCGAGACCCCCTGATTCCCATCCATAAACTGATCCGTAGTCTGGAGAGTCAGGGAGTGATCAGCAGGACCCGCTCACCCTTTAATAGCCCCATATGGCCAGTGCGAAAGTCTAACGGAGAGTGTAGACTAACAGTAGACTATCGTGGCCCAAATGAAGTCACACCACCATTGAGTGCTGCTGTACCAGACATGCTAGACCTTCAGTATGAACTGGAATCAAAGGCAGCCAAGTGGTATGCCACGATTGATATTGCCAATGCATTTTTCTCAATTCCTTTGGCAGCAGAGTGCAGGCAACAGTTTGCTTTTACTTGGAGGGGCGTCCAGTACACTTGGAACCGAATGCCCCAGGGGTGGAAACACAGCCCTACCATTTGCCATGGACTGATCCAGAATGCACTGGAACAGGGGCAAGCTCCAGAACACCTGCAGTACATTGATGACATTATTGTGTGGGGTGATACAGCGGAAGAAGTCTTTGAGAAAGGGAGGGAAATAATCCAAATCCTGCTGAAAGCTGGTTTTGCCATAAAACGAAGTAAGGTCAAGGGACCTGCACAGGAGATTCAATTTTGGGGAATAAAATGGCAAGATGGACGTCGCCAGATCCCTACAGATGTGATCAACAAAATAACAGCAATGTCTCCACCAACTAATAAGAAAGAAACACAAGCTTTCTTGGGTGCTGTGGGGTTCTGGAGAATGCACATCCCAAATTACAGTTCGATTGTAAGCCCTCTCTATCATGTAACCCGGAAGAAGAATGATTTTAAATGGGGCCCTGAGCAACAACAAGCCTTTGAGCAAATTAAACGTGAGATAGTTCATGCAGTAGCCCTTGGACCAGTCCGGACTGGGCCAGATGTAAAAAATGTACTGTACACCACAGCTGGGGAGAATGGTCCTACCTGGAGCCTCTGGCAGAAAGCTCCAGGGGAGACTCGAGGTCGATCCCTCGGCTTTTGGAGTCGGGGATACAAAGGATCTGAGGCCAGCTATACCCCAACTGAGAAAGAGATACTGGCAGCCTATGAAGGGGTTCCAGCTGCTTCGGAGGTGATTGGCACTGAAGCACAGCTCCTCCTGGCACCCCGGTTGCCCGTTCTGGGCTGGATGTTCAAAGGCAGGGTCTCCTCTACACATCATGCAACCGATGCGACATGGAGTAAATGGGCTACACTAATTACACAACGAGCTCGAATAGGAAATCCCAGTCGTCCAAGCATTCTAGAAGTCATCATGGACTGGCCAGAGGGCAAAGATTTTGGAATGTCACCAGAGGAGGAGGTGATGCGTGCTGAAGAGGCCCCACCATATAATAAACTGTCAGAAAGTGAAAAGCAGTATGCCTTGTTTACTGATGGGTCCTGCCGTATTGTGGGAAAGCATCGGAAATGGAAGGCAGCCGTATGGAGTCCTCAACGACAAGTTGCAGAAACTGTTGAAGGGGAGGGTGAATCGAGTCAGTTTGCCGAGGTGAAAGCCACCCAGCTGGCCCTGGACATTGCTGAATGAGAAAAGTGGCCAGTACTTTATCTCTATACTGACTCATGGATGGTGGCAAATGCCCTGTGGGGCTGATTGCAGCAATGGAAGCAGAGCAACTGGCAACGCAGAGGTAAACCCATCTAGGCTGCTGCACTGTGGCAAGATATCGCTGCCCAGGTGCAGAACCTGGTGGTGAAGGTACACCATGTAGACGCCCATGTACCCAAGAGTCGGGCCGCTGAGGAACACCAGAACAACCAACAAGTGGATAAAGCTGCTAAGATTGAAGTGGCTCAGATGGACTTAGATTGGCAACATAAAGGTGAATTATTTTTGGCCCGGTGTGCCCATGACACTTCAGGTCATCAGGGCAGAGATGCAACATACAGATGGGCCCGTGATCGAGGGGTGGACTTAACAATGGACACTATTGCCCAGGTTATTCATGAGTGTGAAACATGTGCTGCAATTAAACAAGCCAAACGGTTAAAGCCTCTTTGGTATGGAGGACGATGGCTGAAGTATAAATATGGGGAGGCCTGGCAGATTGACTATATCACACTTCCACCAACCCACCAAGGCAAGCGCCATGTGCTTACCATGGTGGAAGCAACCACCGGATGGCTGGAAACATACGCTGTGCCCCATGCCACTGCCCGGAGCAGTATCCTGGGCCTTGAGAACCAGATTTTGTGGCGACATGGCACCCCAGAAAGAATTGAATCAGACAATGGGACTCATTTCCGGAATAACCTTATAGACACTTGGGCCAAAGAGCATGGCATTGAGTGGGTATATCACATCACCAGCCTCTGGGAAAATCGAACGGTACAATGGGTTGTTAAAAACTACACTGAGAGCAATGGGTGGGGGAACTTTCAAGCATTGGGATACACATTTACCAAAGGCCACCTGGTTGGTCAACACCAGAGGATCTGCCAACAGGGCTGGCCCAGCCCAGTCAGAACTTTTACATATTGTAGAGGGGGACAAAGTTCCTGTGGTGCACATGAAGAATTTGCTGGGGAAGACAGTCTGGGTTATTCCTGCTTCAGGTAAAGGCAAACCCACTCGTGGGATTGCTTTTGCTCAGGGACCTGGATATACTTGATGGGTAATGCGGGAAGATGGGGAAGTCCGATGCGTACCTCAAGGGGATTTGATTTTAGGGGAAAACAGACAATGAACTCAATTGTACGCTGTTGCCTGCTATAGCCCATCAACTAGAAGTCTGCAGGGCACCAGCGACTGGCCCTGACTTCCCTCCGACCATCATCCCAACAGAGAATGAACTTTGATAGAACCGGATGAGTTCTACAGTAAAGGAATGATCAGCATCAGCAGGCAACGATCCAACACTGCACACAGCTTCTCCTGCCCTGAAAGACTGTTACAAGAGATGGAGCCCAACATCATGAACCGAATGGACTCAGTAGCTTTATAGGAATTGGTCCGTGCACTAAGATAACAGTGCACTGAAATGAGAGTGAGGGTATATGGAAAATGTGGGATCTGAGCATGACATGAATGGTATGGAATAAGGGGTGGATACTGTCCTGGGTTCAGCAGTAGCAGTCAGTTTTTCTCCTTCTTAGTAGCTGTTGTAGCACTGTGTTTTTGACTTTTGGCCTGGGAATAAAGCTGATAACACCGATGTTTAGACTGACCAAGGACTTTGTGAGTCTCATGCTCTGCCAGGGAGGAGGAGGGGCCGGGAGGGAGCAGGGACAGGACACCTGACCCAAACTAGCCAAAGAGGTATTCCATACCACAGCACGTCATGCCGGGGGATGTAACTGGGAGCTACCCAGAAGGGCACGTTCTCTTTTTCGGTCGGGCTCTCTTTTCCGGCGAGCAGTATCGTGTTCTCTTCCCTTGTTATTTCTCTTATCATTGTTGGTGTTGGTGGCAGCAGTAGTGATTTGTGTTATACTTTAGTTATTAAACTGTTCTTATCTCAACCCGTGGGAGCTGCATTCTTTTGGTTCTCCTCCCCGTCCCTCCAGAAGCGGAGGGAAGAAAGGTGGCGGGGGGAAGTGGACTTCGTGGTTCTGATTTACGGCCTGGGCTTAAACCATGACAATCCCAAAGCCACAAAAATAAATAGCATGTTAATTTGATTTAAATGACATTTGATCCAGACAACCATAACTACATTGCATCAAATGATATTCTATTCTATTTGGTTTCATCTCTTTAGATAGAAAGATTAAAAATGGAGGAGAAGAAATTGTACCATTCAGTATTGTGAATGTGTCATCAAAATGGCTCAAAACCACTGAAATATTAAACAGAAACATTTGTAGAGGTGAAAATTTACTATTTCTGTAGATGCAGCAATGCACATCAAAACCACTCCCTGGGTATTAGCAACATCTCATCGGGATTCTGCTCCACAAAGTCAGTTTGAATCCAAATGGAAAATAACCTGTCCTTTTGTCTGCCATTGTTTTACACACATAAATTCTCCTCTCCTCCAGAAGAAACCTGTTCTTTACTAAGTTTTCTCTGCTATGTTCTTGCCTGAAGACTAGGAAGGAAGGTTTGCCATCTGACTAGATTACTTTGGCATCATATACCATAACTTGAAGGAATTTCCTAATGGAGCCTATGATCTTTATCTTTCAGTAAAGCCAGAATAGGTGACGCTCAGTGTCCCTGTAGCAGATGACGAGACTGTCTGGGTCATTCATATCAGAAACAGGAGGTGGAAATGAAGCTGGCAGATGGCATGAGAGGATAGAATTGACCTATTCTATTGATAAATAGAATTGGCCAAGGGTAAGCAAGATGCCTTTGTACATTTAAGATAACGTTTGTTAAAATATTTTTCTTTCTAAACCACAGGAATTTTTAAAATGCTTAACTTGCAAGTAATGAGTTATACTTTGAAATATGAGAGGAAAGCTTTTAAGATCCTTTCAAAATCAAACCAGGAAGTATATTTTTTGATAGGATGAGAAACTGTGTCCCATTCCAGTTTCCTTGCACAGGGTACCTAGAGTTCATAGTGATCTGACAAAGCTCATTATACTATGTCACCTAAGCTGGGAGAAGGCACAGTTTTATGCATTTTAGTGAGGGCATACCTTTTGTTGGGAAGCAAGCTATCATCTCCTGTAAAGCTAATCCCATGAAAGATGTTCAGGTATTTACTGTAGCTCAGTCAGGTGAAACTGACGAGTGACTAGAGGGGCATATCAGTGTAGAAGACTTTTGAAAAGCTACTTTTTCTTGGGAAGCAAGCTATCAGTTTTTCTCTCTCTTCCAGGTAGCCTGAACTACTAAGAAGAGAGAAAAAAAGTTTTAAAATGTTTTACATCAGTCGTCAGTTAGGGTTTTTAACAAAACAAATACTAGCCAGATTTGAAAATTAAAGCACAGTGAATATCTGAACATCTGTCGTGTGGTTAGATTTACACCTTTAGCTACCTCATTTGTTTGAAAAACAGAAGCCTGCTTAAATGTTAACATGCTTAACACTTTAACAGTGAGCTTCTCAATTTCCATGAAGCAATCTATGACTTCTATCCTCTTATTAAGTAAATGGATGCTCAAGAATGCAGGAGAAAAGATAAATCCTTTGCTAAGTGAGAGGAAAAAAAAAATCCTGTATTGAATGAATAATTTTCTGCAGAAGACCTTTTTCAATAAAGGACCTGTCACTCAGGTTTTTGTAACCATTACATTCTAAAAACCTGTTGAGCCTACATGACCTCAGAGGCTGCTTTTCAAATTTGTGCAATGGGACACACATCTTATTCTGACCATAGCTGATAATCAGTTTGAGGATAATACTTCCTTTTTTTTTTTTCATATCACAACAAAGAGGGAGCAGAAGGCTCCTGCTACTTGCATTCAGGAGATTTGTTCAGAAGGAAAATTTCACTGAGAGTATCATGCTTGCCTGGATTCATTGCCTGTACATTCACTTTGAATGCAGATCTTCAGAAAAGACTTATCATTTCACAGGATTGTACCACAGCCACAGAATAACAAACAATAAGACATGGAAGCCGTGTCTAAACAGCAAGAGCAGTCCTCAAGAAATGCTGAAATTTTTTCCTGTTGTGTCAGTTCCTTTCAGCCTAGTCCTGGCAACTGTCTCAGGAGGTTGCACCTTGGGGAGCCTTGTTTGATTAAAACCATGAGAAATACCCAGCAGGTTTTCATACAATTCCCAAGTATTCCACAATTTCTGCACACTTAGTCATTCAGCCTTTAAAAAAAAATGTGTACTGAATACCAACATTATATTAAAAGCACAAGAGTTTATAAGGAGGAAGGACTTATAGAAATTGTTTATTATACACAATATTAGAGAACTGTATAATAGAATCATAGAATAGTCAGGGTTGGAAAGGACCTTAAGATCATCTGGTTCCAAACCCCCTGCCATGGGCAGGGACACCTCACACTAAACCATGTCACCCAAGGCCTCATCCAACCTGGCCTTGAACACCGCCAAGGATGGAGCATTCACAACCTCCCTGGGCAACCCATTCCAGTGCCTCACCACCCTCACAGTAAAGAATTTCTTCCTTATATCCAGTCTAAACTTCCCCTGTTTAAGTTTGAATCCATTACCCCTTGTCCTGTCACTACAGTCCCTGATGAAGAGTCCATCCCCAGCATCCTTGTAGGCCCCCTTCAGATACTGGAAGGCTGCTATGAGGTCTCCTCACAGCCTTCTCTTCTCCAAGCTGAACAGCCCCAACTTTCTCAGCCTATCTTCATACGGGAGGTGCTCCAGTCCCCTGATCATCCTCGTGGCCCTCCTCTGGACTTGTTCCAACAGTTCCATGTCCTTTTTACATTGAGGACACCAGAACTGTACACAATACTCCAAGTGAGGTCTCATGAGAGCAGAGTAGAGGGGCAGGATCACCTCCTTCGACCTGCTGGTCATGCTCCTTTTGATGCAGCGCAGGATACAGTTGGCTTTCTGGGCTGAAAGCACACACTGCTGCCGGCTCATGTTCATTTTCTCATCAACCAACATCCCCAAGTCCTTCTCCGCAGGGCTGCCCTGAATCTCTTCTCTGCCCAACCGGTAGCTGTGCCTAGGATTGCTTTGACCAAGGTGTAGGCCCTTGCACTTGGCTTGGTGAAACTTCATAAGGTTGGCATCAGCCCACCTGACAAGCGTGTCGAGGTCCCTCTGGATGGCATTCCTTCCCTCCGGCGTATCAACTGAACCACACTGCTTGGTGTCATCAGCAAACTTGCTGAGGGCGTACTCAATCCCACTGTCCATGTCACCAACAAAGATGTTGAACAAGACTGGTCCCAACATCGATCCCTGAGGGACATCACTTGTTACTGGTCTCCAGCCGGACGTCGAGCCATTGACCACAACTCTTTGTGTGCGGCCATCCAGCCAGTTCTTTATCCATCGACTGGTCTACCCATCAAATTGATGTCTCTCCAATTTAGAGACAAGGATGTCGTGTGGGATAGTGTCGAACGATTTGCACAAGTCCAAGCAGATGACATCAACTGAAGTCAAAAGCATCAACTTGTAACTGTCCGTCAGTTCCGCTCATCATAGAAGGCCACCAAATTGGTCAGGCAGGATTTCCCCTTAGTGAAGCCATGCTGGCTGTCACCAACCACCTCCTTGTTTTTCATGTGCCTTAGCATGCCTTCCAGGAGAATCTGTTCCAAGATTTTGCCAGGCACAGAGGTGAGACTGACTGGTCTGTAGTTCCCTGGGTCTTCCATTTTCCCCTTCTTGAAAATGGGGCTTATATTTCCCTTTTTCCAGTTGTCAGAAATTTCACCTGACTGCCATGATTTTTCAGATATGGTGGGCAGTGGCTTAGCAGCTTCATTTGCCAGCTCCTTCAGGACCAACGGATGGACTTCGTCAAGTCCCATGGACTTGTGTACATTCAGGTTCTTCAGATGGTCTCGAACCAGATCCTCTCCTAGAGTGGGCTAAGGGTCTTCATTCTCACAGCCCCTGCGTCTGCCTTCCAAGACCTTGGGGGTGTGGTCAGAGCCTTTGTCAGTGAAAACCGAGGCAAAGAAGTCATTAAGAACCTCAGCCTTCTCCAAATCCACGGTAGCCAGTTCTCCCGATAGCTTCCGGAGGGGGCTCACGTTGTCCCTAGTCTGTCTTTTATTCGCTACATGCCTATAGAATCTCTTCCTGTTATCCTTAACATCCCTAGCCAAGTTTATTCTAACTGGGCCTTAGCTTTCCTAACCTGGTCCCTAGCTTCCCGGACAACATCCCTGTATCTTTCCCAGGCCGCCTGTCCTTGCTTCCACCTTTCATAAGCCTCTTTTTTCCTTCAAATTTTCCTGAGCAGCTCCTTATCCATCCAAGGAGGTCTCCTGCCCTCCTGCTGCACTTCGTTCTAGTTGGGATGCAACACTCCTGAGCTTGTAGTAGGTGATCCTTGAATATCAACCAAGAGTTTTGGGTCCCCCTGCCCTCTGGGGCTATATCCCATGGAACCTTACTAAGCAGGTTCCTGAAGAGGCCAAAGTCTGCTCTCTTGAAGTCCAGGGCAGTGAGCTTGCTGCATGCTCTTCTCACTCTCCTGAGGATCTCAAATTCAACCATCTCATGATCGCTGCAACCAAGGCTGCCCTGGAGTGTCACATTTCCAACCAGCCCTTCCCTGTTGGTGAGCACGAGGTTAAGCATGGCACCTCTCCTTGTCGGCTCCTCTATTACTTGCAGAAGGAAATTGTCTTCTACACCATCGAGGAACCTCGTGGACTGCTTGTGCTAATTAATTGTAATATTAACATTTAAATTCACTCACCCTAATATTCCTCTTCAAAAACTTACGGATACATGCTTAAGAGCAGGAAATTCTGATGTATTAATACCCTGATCAGATGCAATAGAAATCTAAATTCCAGAACAAGCCGCTTGGTAATTCATTTACTAAAAACTCTTCAAAGCCAGATTCTTGGAGAAGATGCCTAGTCAAGATGCCATAGCAAGGACGCTTGCATTTGTCTTTATAGCTTCTGTAAGTCAATAAACAGCATTAATAAGAGGCACAAAGTCAAAATCTTTTGACAACCAATTCATAAGCAGAAGAAAATCTCTAAATTTAGTAAACACATGAATAAATACCTGCTGTCCCACCCTAACACAGTGCTGGGCCAGTCTGGTTATCACTCACAAGTGGTGAGGTACAGAAGTTGTAGATTAGACTCCCTAGATGATTTATCTCATCAAAGACAGGGAAGATTCCTGTTTTGTAAGCTTATACTATCATCCACAAAAATGTTCATTTCCTCAATTACTTTGCAACCATTTCTCATGGAGCAGGTTAGCTGCACAGTTTAATGCATATCAATCAAGAATAGAAAATAATACGTTGTAGCATCTATTGCAATGTATTTGACAATCTAACTTAGCCACAAATTCACTGGAAATTTAGATACCTGAAAGAGAATTCTGGATATTACCTTTTGTTTCAAATACATTTGAATATATATTCTCTCTCAGTCAGCAGTGATGTCCCTGATGAGGAGAGGTGGCTCTGATCTGTTCAGCCTGGACTGTTTCCTCAGTCTCTTGCTTCCTCCTCTATATCCTCCTTCCCATATGAATTCTTATTATGTCTTAAGGAAAGATCCAAAGAACTAAAGTTAGCTGTTTGTAATGCACCATGCCTAACAGAATGTGGTGGTAGACACAGCACCCATGCAGTGGAAGGCTCTAAGGTAGATGTCCTGCTCAGCCTGTGTAAAAACCTTGCTCATTGAAATAATCTGGAGAACTGTATTTCATTCTTAAGTCAAGACTGTCAGGCATCCAGAAACCAGAGAATCAACAGTCCTTCTTCCAGAGGGAAGAGAAAATCTGACTCCTTTTAGGAGGGGTAGAACAGAAAATCTAGTTTCTGGTCATATTATTTTTGAGTAATGATAGCCTAATACATCTTTTTCTTTGCTCATGTGACCAAGTATCACCACCAACATTACCCATTCCTAGGAAAGTTGTTTTTTGTAAAGACTATCCTATCCTCTACCATTTTCAGATATCTGCAGCAACAATTAATTCTGACCCTCTTTGAATGTAAACACCAACAACATTCCAACAAACTTGGGGTTTTTTTTGAACAGGCAGTTTGGAGCATATATGAGCAACTGAAGTGTTAAATAAAGGGACAGGCAAATTAATCTCACTTTTTATATACCTATTGGAGTATGTTGACTCATGGTTTTAAATTTGATTTCTTTTGAGCTTGTTCAGAGCTTAAGAAATTATCCAGCACTGACATTTCCTGGCTTACTTCCAGTTGTTGTAATTTTCATGCAAGATACTGTAAAAAGAGCATGTTAACTTTCCAGAGTAATTCTCTCCCTTCACCACTTCATTGCACTATTTTAGCCAAGAGATGTTCTATGGCAGTTCATGCTGTTTTAAGCACCATGGTCCTTTGGATAATATGGAATTAATCTACTTTAAAAATGTCAAGCATTTTTATTTTCATTCAGATTTTTGTGCTTATGAAGTACTCTTTTCCTCTTATTTTTTTCTTTCCCTCTGAAGACAATGAAACCCATTTGGCTTAAAATATTATTTATTGCAATATCTGTTAGAAACAAAAGAGAGGTTACTGGCATCTTTTAGGCTCCATCTATTTTTGCTATTTATTTACCAGTCAGTTAGCAATCTGCTAAGTCAACAAATAAGTGATTTTGTACTTTGAAAAATATGCCAGATTTTTAATAAAAGCAAAGTTGTCAAAAGCTTGATCAAAACCTGATGTTGAAACCAGATTGCAGACAAAGCATACATAACATGTGTGGCCTGCAAAAGCACATAACTAGAGATTCAAATATGGTTTAGGCAACCAATAGTCACACACCAGTATGAATCTTTGATAATGATGACAGAATAATAATTAAAACAACCAACCAAACAAACAAACAAACAAACAAAAACCAAACCAAAAAAACCCAAACAAAACCCAACAAACACCTCCCCCAAAAACCCAAACCAAACTGAAAAAAAAAACCCAGAACCCCACTGGCATTATTAATCACAAATGTAGTTTAAGATAAATTAAAAATATACACTTTTAAAACAAATTTGGATGAAAACTTTGCTTTTCAATTTACAACCATTCCACTTTAGGAAATTAAAACACTAGTAAATAAAAGTACAAATTCTCCTGCATAACCTGGAAAGCAAAAAACTGGGGGATTCATATTTAACCCAATTATTTTCTGTGGCTATTTGCTAGACTTCTTCCAGTACATGAGATTCAAAGGGTGGCTTTTCTTTCAAAATGTTGATATAAACATGAGACAAAGCAAAAGGAAAACTTCTTAGAACTATATAATGCTGAAATCTGACTCCACCATTTTGGTCACTGCTGAGACACTTCTTGATACTCAAAGTAAGTAGGCCTCTTCAGATTAAATTAATCCCATTCACTCCCACACAATTTTTTTTTACTGATAAGGAAACAGTCTGTGTTGGAGGAGTTAGCAGGCTAGAAGTTTACTGAGATACCATGCACCATCTGCTTAATCAAATGCACACATACCAGCATTCTTTTAAAGTTGAGAGGGTTTTTTTGTTTGTTGGGTTTTTGGGGTTTTTTTAGCAGCAAATGAACAATTATGGATCATGCCTGGTCTTTGCAAAGGATGCCATGCAGGAAGAATTGCGTGTTGCTTTTAACCGGGAAAAAAAGAATAAAGTAGGAGCCCACAGAAGAAACTGCAAAAACATGTCTTTCTTTGAATATTAGCTTTTGTAAATTATAAAAAGATTTATAAGATACTAAAGGGAATGAACTCTTCCCATTACCAATGTAATATACTTTCAGATCTTCTTCAATTCTCATTATAATAAAATTTGATGTAGGGAAACTTAAGGTTTCATTTTAGAAGATGTTAAAAAAAAAAATAATTAAAAGCAAGTTTTTCCAAGTAATTATAAGATTGCAGAGATTATTCAGCCCTCTTCCACTCTGTATTTCATCGTCTAAAGAAAATTGATTTGGAAAGAGGTTGTGGTTTAAGCCCAGCCAGCAACCCAGAACCACGGAGCTGCTCCGTCACTCTCCCCTACCTTCCTCCCCCTGCTCCTGGAGGGATGGGGAGGAGAATCAAACGAATGTAACTCCCATGGGTTGAGATAAGAACAGTTCAGTAACTAAGGTATAACACAAAACCACAACTGCTACCACCAATAACAATAATGATAAGGGAAATAACAAGGGAAGAGAATACAACCACTCACCACCCACCGACTGATACCCAGCCTGACCCGAACAGTGATGTAGCCCTTCTGAGTAACTGCCCCCAGTTTGTACACTGGGCATGATGTGCTGTGGTATGGAATACCTCTTTGGCTAGTTTGGGTCAAGTGTCCTACCTCTGCTTCCTCCTGGCTTCCCCTCCTCCCTGGCCGAGCATGAGACTCAGAAAGTCCTTGGTCAGAGTAAACATTACTGAGCAGCAACTGAAAACATCGGTGTTAACAGTGCTGTTCGCAGGCTGAAAGTCAAAACCACAGCACTGCATCAGCTACTAAGAAGGAGAAAAATGACTGCTACTGTTGAACCCAGGACAAAAGAAAACCTTGCACTGTGACTTCAGTGAAGGTGAGAAAGTAAGTGAGGAGTGTCAAAATGGAGCTATATAGACTTTTCCTAAAAGGAGACTTGGACATAAATATAGTGAGAAGGGATAAAATGGCTGGGGGTAAGGAAATTTCTAATGGTATGGTCTCAAAAGGATATTTAATGTGCTTCACAACAATCACGTCAAAAGCAGATTTCTCATTCTGAAAAAGAAAACAAAGATGTGTCAGTGGCATTGAGAAAATTGGACCAAATCTGGAATAAGTTTTTTTCCATTATCAGATTTTTCAAGTCACTGAATACAGAATTTGACAGTTCCTACAAGATGTAGGAATGAATATATTGAAATCTTCTTTAACTCTAAAGTATGTAAATTATTTGACAGCAGACTCCCCTGTTACTGATGTGGTTAGTGAACATAAAGTGGAGTCAAGGGTGTTACCTGGACATAATGATAGTAAAACTGAGACAAATCAGGCCCATAATTAGGCTAGATGATTTGGTGGCATTTGCAACTGTAAACAGAACAGTTCTGCATGAGCTTATATATTATGCATTGTGTAAACATAATTCTTACTTTCTCATGTGGATTTAATAAAAACACCAGCACTACTTTCATAAAATGTGTAGGAATGCCATGAGACCCAGAGAATCAAATTCTGGATGTTGGGGTCTGTCCTGGGTTCAGCAGTAGCAGCAGCTCGGATCAGGCTGGGTATCGTCAGTGTGTGGTGAGCAGTTGTATTCTCTTCCGTTGTTATTTCCTTTATCATTATTATTATTGGTAGTAGCAGTAGTGGTTTGTGTTATACCTTAGTTACTGGACTGTTCTTATCTCAATCCATGGCAGTTACACTCTTTCGATTCTCCTCCCCATTCCCCCGGGAGCTGGGGGGAGGAAGAGGGGAGAGTGAGGAAGTGGCTCCATGGTTCTGAATTACTGGCTGGGCTTAAACCAATACAGGATCAAAAGGATCTTAAGCAAGAAGAAGAAAGGTACGACATGTAGTACAACAATGTAGGCTTCATTTCTCTGTATTTTTGCAATTTTTTTCTGCCTTTTGCTAGCTTTTCACCTTAACTGAGTTTATGGACCTCCAGTAATACTCTACAGAGGCCGAGCTGAAATCCTGTTCACGACAAGACCTGATTCCTCATAAATAGTGCAATGTAATTGGCTGGAAAAGCTTTCAACAGCTTTCAATCAACTCAAATGCTGTACAAAAGGCACTTTTCTTATCACTAGAGTCTGCTTCTTCTGTTCTTCTAAAGTGTTCAAATTGTGACAAAAATACTGATTTATAAGAAGAAGAAAAAAAGTTTGCTCAGCATAAGCTTCTTGTCAGAATTCTTTTACTTAATAAGCTGGTCAATGTGTGTGTGTTTGCATGTAGCTTGCATTGCTGTCTCCTCCTGAGATAAAGAAGACAAAGTGCTTGTAATTATTATGACCTGTACTTGCCCACAAAGCTGAAAGAAAGACTGGTTTTAACAGTTTTTAAATTATATCCTTCTATGCAGTGGAGACCTGTGGTTTTGGAGTAATCTGAACTTTTCATGCTAAACATGCGTGATTATTACTCAGGAGTATTGGGCAATCAGACTTTATAGCTGATGTGCCATAGCAATTAGGTAAACTTCACAAAATTTGTAGTAACAGAAAAAAAAAATCAATTAAGTAGGCACAGGAAAATAGCATATTCATTGTTTATTGTTATTTCATGACTGAAATGCAGCTGTCATAGTGGTATTTAGAAACCCTCAGTAGAGATACACTTGACCTTCTTGTCTGTCTTCCAATTTGCCATTTGCACTGGAAAATAGCTAAAAGAAACAATACTCTTTTCTTTAGTTTGGATACAAACTGGAGCCATTTCAGCCAGAACTACAATGTTGCAATGATTTAGAAGTACTGATAGAGGTTCATATGTGTGAGCAGTCTAAATGATCTCTATCATTCTTTCTTATGTGATTTAGGTCATATTAGATATATCATATTGCAACTGGTGAAGGTAGTCTGAACAGATATACATTCCTCTCTTCATTTTTATCACGACTTTGGTTATTGTTTCTGATGAAACCTGCATTGAGATTTTTGTGAGCTAATCCTTCCATTGGACTTGTCTATACTAGTCCATACAATAAAGAAGTTTCATAAATAATAGTTAGATGACCTTTAAGTCACAAAAGGCTATCTAAGTTAAATCATCTGTTTAACTCCCTAGTTTATCATTTGCAGATTTACTTCTCTTTAAACAAAAGTTGTATTTTTAAGATGTTGATTTAGGACAAAAAACAAAACTATGACTTAAAACTAGTTTGGAGTGTCACTAAAAAATTCATCATTATCCAAATAAGATAGCTTTAAAATTTTGCTTATGCAAAGCCTATTTTATAAATATTGAAAAATTATGAATTGAGACCAAGAAAGCAAGATTACTGCAACAAATTTTGATTCATGATATTGAAGTTTTTAAATGATCAAGAAAAAAAAGGAAAAAGAGAAAGGAGAGAAAAAAAGATAATGGACTTTAATGCGGAGCTTATTGGAAGCACACTACAAGGACAGCTTGCATTGTTTCTGGAAACTGAATGACAGCGTATGATCTCAACAAATGGGTTAATAAAATGCCTAAAGACTCTCAAGAAGTGAACCACAATAGTGATAATTACTATGGTGTGATTATGAAGTGACGAAGTATTTTTTGTTAAGTTGCAGACTGGTTGTTGCAAATATACTTTCTGCAGCAGCAGCAAGCTGTCCTTTTTAGAATTACAACATAAAAATATAACGAATAAAGAAAAAGTCTCTAAATATTGAAGATTAAAACATTCTCTTCTGAGTGAGAATTTCAAAACAAAACCAAAAGTTTTTACAGCCTGTTGAACAGTTTCAACACTTATCACAACTCAACTGATTCAAAAGAACCACTTTTTCCATTTTTCAGTTGCAACTCTTCCTTTAAATCTTCCATTTAAGTTCATATGCTTCTGTTTAAACACAGGCAGTATTTGTAACATATGTAACACATATCTAAACGTATGTGAAATTCTTATTGAAAGTTAACACCATAACCTCATCTTTTCCATTCCACTATTATTTGTAAAAATAATCCATTGTTAAATGGATTTACTTTTAGTATTACGATGACTGCCCGGGTGCAGAACCTGGGGGTGAAGGTACGCCATGTAGATGCTCAAGTAGCCTAGAGTCGGGCCACTGAGGAACACCAGAACAACCAACAAGTGGATAAAGCTGCTAAGATTGAAGTGTCTCAGATGAATTTAGATTGGCAACATTAGGGTGATTTATTTTTGGCTTGGTGGGCCCATGACACTTCAGGCCATCAGGGCAGAGATGCAACATATAGATAGGCCCGTGATCGAGGGGTGGACTTAACAATGTACACTATTGCCCAGGTTGTTCATGAGTGTGAAACGTGCTGCAATTAGGCAAGCTAAGTGGTTAAATCCTCTTTGGTATGGAGGATGATGGCTGAAGTACAAATATGGGCGGGCCTGCAGATAGATTGACTATATCACTCTCCCACCAAACCGCCAAGGCAAGCGCCATGTGCTTACCATGGTGGAAGCAACCACCGGATGGCTGGAAACATACGCTGTGCCCCACGCCTCTTCCCAGAACACTATCCTGGGCCTTGAGAACCAGATTTTGTGGCGACATGGCACCCCAGAGAGAACTGAGTCAGACAACAGGTGAGGAGCTGTTGGGGTCGGTATCAGCTGACCCCAACATCAATACTATTGCTTCAGGATAAGGACATGTTCTTCAGAAGCAAGTGATACTGCAAAGATCCTGCAAAATGTGAACAGCATTATTTTGGTCTGAATCCTTAATAAAAATAAATTATTTTCTATTAGCAACTATAGCTATATAATAAAGTTTCAGGTGCTCTAATGAAAAACTAAAGTATTTGGGGAAAGAGAAAAACACACCTGTATTTCAGGTAGATCCTACCCCAATGGCAGGATTTGTCTTGAATAGATATATACTCAATTGTACTCTGAAGTTGCTCTCCTACTGCAGTTGCGCATAAATTGGTTATACTTGTGCCTGCCCATGTGTGTAACTTAAGGGTTCTGTAAAGACAGTTTTACTTTTAAGCTTATACATTCTTCACTTTATTACTAGGCTTACTATATGTCTTTGAATACAATCAGCTTTTTTAAATACATAAGTATTGCCAGGAATGAAAGCTGTATCCTATGTATAGGAAAACAAGCATTACCTAGATATAAAGCCTTCTGAACATTTCACTATGAGAAGCTTAGAATAAATTAAAAAGAAGTGAGTGTTCTTTCTGCTTTAGTATTCTATTGACGAACTCTTCAAGTTTACATTTTAGTTCTGAATAAAGTTGGATTTTAGGTTCTTATTTCATTCCACAATGCAGGTGCCTCTGAAAGACACGAGATGTGTTTCTTTACTCCTCTACCGCAGTTTAGAAATCACTGCTTACATGTATTAGACTCAATTATTTTCATTCCAGAATCATCCTGGAACGTGATCATCAAGAAATCAATCAATTTGGCTTTTATGTCGTGTCCTACCAGTCTGACTTTATTGTCAGCATCAGACTTTCTTAAGCTTGTGTAGCTAGGGTCAGGTGCAGCTCTGTACACAGCAATCATGCTACTACAACTTGCAGTTTTGGGCAGCTAAATCCTGTTCTTTAACGTATATCACCAAATAGTACCAGTCTACAATTCATAGTAAAAAAATCAGATTTTTGTATCCCAAATCTTTTCCAGACCACTGATCTGGCTGAAAATGCATGAATGTGAAGCACATATTTCCAGAAAGAGTTTAGAGCTTGTTGCTGGCAAGGGGAAGAATATTGTTTGGTTTGCAAAATGAACATGTATAGTATAAACCTTGTTAACCAAGAATAAATGGAAAACATAAATTAATAATTATTAATAAATAAACATTGCGTAGTGTGAGGCAAGTTGAAAGCTAATGTATTCAGTATAGTTCAAAAATTAGTACTCAGTAAAAGCGTATCATTCTGTTTAGCATATTGTATATTTAATACAGGAAATCAACACAGCCAAACAAAGTTGTTTTATGCAATAACCTCTGCTCTGACTGGTCTGTGTAATAGGGATTATGACAGTGATCCCTTTTGTTCAATACAGCAGAGGTCTGTAAAGAAGGAAAAAAACAAAGCAACAACAACCAACCTCCAGGATTAAACTTTACATTATAAATAGATAGATCAAATATGTAAAATATTCCTCAAATAAATCAGACTCAACATTTCTAAAAAATGTAAAAAAGTTAGGATCAGCACAAATCTACAGTACATGGCAGTTAAAATCCACAGCATTACTGAAGTTCAAAGGAAGTGACAGCTTCGTCAAACTGCACTATGTTCCTCAGATCAGCTAAGTTCAAAGTACAGTTTGCTGTTCCCAAACTTGGAAGCTGGAGAGCACCAAGGAGTACACAGGTATAGCAGGGCACCAACTGTGTGTCAAAGAACACAAGTTCAGTGCTGGAATAATATCAAAGACGTGATGCATCAGCATATCCTTTCTGTTAGATTGAAAGCAACTACTATCGGATACACTTTTTTATTTTCCAGACAGTTTTTCTTTATTCCTACAATCACTAAGCACCAGGGCTTTAGTAAAAAGTCAAAAGTTCCATCCCTCCTTCTGTGCCAATTAGCTGACCTTTGCCAGAAAAGCACTGCTGTGTACAGAATTGATATGTCAGCAAAAGTGGAAGCAATGCTGATTAATGAGCACCTAATGGCTGGAAGTGGCAGTGAAATTCATCATAGGACCTTTAAGGATTTTTTCTTAAAAATCAGGTGTGCTGGATATGGGGCAGTTGTTTCACACCCTTCACTGCACCAAATTGCACAACCTTCCTTAAAGACCCCCCACTGTCTGCACTGACGTCTTTGTTCAGTACACATTTCTATTCCTTTTCTACAATGCATCTACAAAGGAGAGATATCCCAAATTGCTGACTGGCGTAAGGGTTTTTTGATAACCTGTAGCAAATAATGTAGGCATTCCTAATTTATGACTGATCTGGCAAAGCTTAGTATCTGTATCAATAGTCCTAAATACAAGCAAGTACATTTTTTGTATGACACACCTGTGTAAATCAGCGTCTTGGTTTGTGATCTTTGAAAGTTTAGCTGGACTAAATCTTAAATTTAGAAAAATGCTACCAAAGCACAAAAATAAAACAGTGTGTGGAATGTCAAAATCAGATTGCCACATGTATTCACACACACACAAAAAGTGAATTAAACCACATCTCTAAAAACCAGGATTAAGGATGAAAATTCACTGATGGGTCAACTGCCTTCTCATTCTCCTGGATAGTTGTTACAGCACAAAAACGGGAGGCGGGGAGGGGGAAAGGGGGCAGGGAGGAGAAAGCCACCAGACCGTAACAGGAAGGTGGCAGCTTTTGAAAAAAAATCACAAAAGTGGGTTTATACAATTTCTTTCAGCCACGGTGTCAGACTGATGCTGCTTGCTCACTACTGCAGGGTAAGAAGGGTATAAGAACAGGAACAAATTAAAAGCTGCTTAATCCACCACTGCCATTAAAAAAATGTCCATGAAATCACTGTCTAGCAAAATTTAGGCTTTTAAAAAAGTATCTGAAAACAATTGATAATAGAACTGAATTCCATTTAAACTCCAACATTGGCAGAGAGCAAACAAAAGGGTAAGCAAATAATATTGACCTGACCTGTTTATTAAAAATACAGCTACAAATACAAAGCCATGAAAAGTTTCCCCTCTGGATGGGTGAGGAGGCTTGTGAGTTTCAGTAAACAAATAAAATAATCTTTTACTAAACAAATCGTTCCAATACAAAATAGAAAACACAAACACAAAAGTTGTAGAACAGCTATGGTGGTGAAAAGATTCTGCTGCTGCAAAGCACATGGATCCTGCCAAACTTTCAGTTATTTAGTCACCTAGAGACTAAAGTGGATGTGTGTGGGATGCTCAGAGTTGTCAAGTGGTAATGTATCAACCTCCCATTAAAACCAAATGAAAGTGCAGGGTTTTAAATCTTTCTCAGTCAGTACATACTTGCATCCAGAGTGTGATCATGAAATCAAGGAGAGGGTATCATCTCCCACATTTTTCAAAAACACAAAACCATTTGTTACAAATAAGTTATTAAAGCCTGTTCTATAATACAATATAGATGCAGACACCATGAACAGCTGGAAACAGAACACCATCACGACTTCAATGTCAAAATAAACAAGACTCTGCTTAAATACTTCTAGAGGCTTTTTGCAATATGTATTAATAGAGTCTTAGCGAAGTGACCAGTTTTCTCTTTTTCTTTCAAGATGCATTTTTCACTTCCATGTTATGTCTGATGCACTTGCCCAGATTGGAAGTATTTATGAGAAGAAAAAGAGCAACTGGAAATGCACCAATATCAACTGCAACAGGAATCATGCTTTATTCTCATGAGAAACCTAAGGTCTTATCTTTGTGCCTGATTTACTGCCTCCTGTTTATAATAGTAGAGCTACTTATGCAAAAATCATAAGCTGTCTTTGGCTCTTGGGTAACTGTACGAGAACCAGGCTGTGCCTTCCATGCAGTATTCCAAGATCAGTGAGACAATTCAGAATATTAATGGAATTACATAGATTCACAATAGTAGGCAGAATCAGGTGCAGTAAAATAAACCTGGAGAGGAATAGGATTCATACTAAGGAGAAGCTCACTTTCAGGGCAAGATTTCCAACAGTCTTGAGGTCCTAAGAAAGCCTGTTACATTTAAGTAGGTGATACAAAGAACTGAATGGTCTTGAATAGCCTTTTAATTATTGATTGTATCAGCAAGAAGGGAAAGTTAACAGATTTTGTCAAACACTGTGAAGTACTGGATAACACGATTATTGAAGCACAAGACAAAGCGATATCAAATCAAATCAGGGCTAACTAAATAGTGCCTGTCTCCAAATAATTATAAATCAAAAATCTGTTTCATTGGAAAGATGAGTGGTGTAAGAAAAGCAGAAATTAAAAAACAAATTAACATACAAACAGAAACTGAGAGTAACAAAATGTCCACTTAGCATATTTTTGGGGGCTTTGGATCCCAGGGATTGCTTCTACTTTGTGTCCTTAAGATTCCTTGAGAGTACCCTGGGCCAAAATTTGGTGATAAATAACCACACAGTGTATCACAAGTCATTAAATTATTCTAAATATAAACATTTACATTTGCTTGAAAAAGTAATATACAGCCTCACAATGAGTTCAGTGGTCATGAGGTTTCAAACTCTCAAACACACACTGTCCCCTTCTGCCTTTTTGATATGGACATTTTTCACAAAACAGGGACATGCCAAACCTCACAGTTTTCATACTTAGCTGTATGCAACATTGAAGTTGTATGACAAATTGCTGGTTTATGTTACTCCTCTCTTACTACATAGATTATCAGAATTAATACACTGGAATTT